>NC_133751.1:150909039-155709039 GCF_036562045.2 Rhinolophus sinicus
GATTGTGTCTCTCCAGTGTGCCCCGAAAGGGGTTGGGGAAATCAATACCCTCAATCACAGTGGAGAGCATTTCTCTGTCAGTCACACAGCTGAAGTGATTAGAATTGAGTCATAAGCCGATGAATAACTTGCACTGGCTTCCTGCACCTCTTCTGCACCTCTCAGAGAGCCTAATGAACTCTCGAGGCTGAGGGGATAGGCTAACAACTAGTGCAGCACTATTAACATACCTTCAGATAACAGCACAGCCCTGGGTTACAGTCAGAATTAGAGATGTTAACTTAATCCTTTGCAAGATTGATGCCAGACAAACATAAAAAAAGTAGCGGAGTGGGTAACATTGCCACCCCTTTTCTCTAATATTGAGGGGTTTGAATACACTTCTATACTTCACAAAATGATGAGAATCGGCATAGATCAATCACTTATCAAATGTTTTTACAATAACAAATAACATTCCTCCCACATCTCAAATGTGCTGTATACATTTTTCAAAATCCACTAAGTTGGGATATTTTAAAATAGAAACCTTTTCCCTACTAACGGGGATATTTTGTTCTATGTCATTTAAAATAAGTATGGTGTCGTGTTTGTGGGCTCTCAATAGCTTCTGGAAAATATGCTCCCCACTCCTCGCAAAAAAAGCACACATACCAGTATTTCAAATCCATTAGTTATGGGGGAAAGAGTGCCTCCAATTCCTCAGACTGAAACTGCTGAGCAATCCTGGGTGTCACTATTGATCTCGTGAGCAAAACTGCTTGAAATACTTAACGTGTATATGATTCATGACTAGATGTAACCAAAACTAATCTTCCACAAAATAGATTCGTGTCTAACATGAATGCATGAATGTAGATTCCAGAGAAAAGAGCACATAAAACAAAAAACGCCAAGGTAAAATTACCAACAGAAACTTAAGTTAATTATCTGCTGTACTAATTTCTCAGCTTATGTACCCTCACTTATCCTATTGGCATATTGGCATCCTGAGTTTGCAAGCGGTGCCCATAAGTTCTGAAGTTAGTAACATTCTCCCTCTTATTGCTACTAGCTGTTGTCATTTATGTGTCTTTGTGACAGCCTTTGCTATTGGTCAGGGATTTTTTTCTGTGTAATCATGACGCAATTTCCATTACCAAATCCATTGACCTAACAGGAAGCCTTCACTTTATGCCAGTTCTCTTGTCAGGAATGCAATCTGCAGGAGTGAAGATGGGCCAGCCTATGGGCTGCCCCCTCATCCATTTTTCTTGATAGTGCATTTGCCTTAAAGTTTAACTTCCTTGGTTTGACTTCAAGGCTCACAACAGCAGGACTTTAAAAATACCTACAGAGTTATTGTCTTTAAAGTAGTCTCATAGTGTCAGAAGCTTATACAATTAGAAAGGAAAAAAAGAAATGATCTGGTTCAACCAATTGCCTACAACAACTGAAGCCCTAGAGCATCACAAACTGGCCTATCTAAAGATAATTAAAGAAGAACAGAAATAACTATATCTATATCTGTGTAGCTATAGCTATATCTGTATCTATCATCTATCTATCATCTATCTCTTTTTATCTATCATATCTATGATATATGTTATATATAAAATTTGCAAATTATAAAGTATATTGTATATTTAAGCAATTAATTTAAAGAAAATGGAATAAGCTAATGTCTTCACACTAATAGTAATAGCTCACTCTCATTGAGCAATTATTACATGGTAAGTACTTTCATGTGAATTACGTGAATTATTTTATTTAATTCTCACAGTAGCCCTATGAGATAGGTAATGTTGTCTTCATTTTACAGATGAGGAAACTGAAATTTTTAGAAGGTTACATAGGCTGGTCGAAGGGTACACAGCAAGTATTGGGATAGGAATTCAAATCTCATTAGGTTGACTTCACAGTCCACAGTCTTAAACCCTCTGATACTCTACACATTCTGGAGATTAGCAAGAGATAGTGGGAGACCATAGGAGGAATGCAGGCTTTGAAGTTTACAAACATGCCCTCAAAATTTTCCTCCATAGCCATGGGCTATGTGACAGTGAACAAGTCACTTAAATCTTCAAATCTTTAAAATGGGGTTAACGCTAGATGGCTATTAGAAAATTATGGGGATATTAAATGAAGTAATATCTAAATGCACTTGGCACAAAGCCTTAGCTGTTCTATAATTGGCTTCAATTATTAATAATAAATAATATCAGCCTTCAGACTGACCTCTGTGAAAAATGTAGTCTTCAAATTTTCTTCAAATGAGAGCTCTTTTATTTGGTCCTACACTGGGAGTTGAGATTAAGACACAGATCTGCCATCAAAAGCTCACTGTGTAAGTGATATAATTAAGGTATCCCTTCAGGTTGACCCTGAGTCACGAATAAGATCTCTTCATCATATGGGACAGTAACTGGGTCACAGTAGGTCATCAATAGCTGAATATCTGCTGGATAAATAGATGGATGTTTAGGGGATTCTTTCAATCTTTTAAAACTTAGATTCAACTTTAGTGTCTTCTATGATACAGGTTGAACAAATTTCAATAATTGCAGCACTACTTCCTTTTTTCATATTAAAAGGTAAGAAAAGTTGGTAATTCTATAGACCACTAACCCTACAACCCCCTGCCCTTTGGTACTTTTTTTACTCTATTTATATTAATAGGATTAAGAATGAACATGGTCTAAATTCTCTCTGCCTCACTTATGAGATAGAATCTTCATGGAGTAGAAATATAAACTAGCTCACTCTGAACATAAATATAAGTAGTAGTAATAATAAAAATTTGTAGAAACTTGGTATTGGGTGATTCAGAGTACAGGAATACCAGGCCTAGATATAAGCACTAACATAGAATAGAAATTAGCTCTGGTTGATCGTATTACTTGGTGGTTTAAGTGTTTCTTCTTTGTTTTTTGGTGGGTTTTTTTTTTTTGTAATTATCTTCCAAAGTATCTATAGTGAAATACATTTACTTTGTAATTATAAAAATAATAAAATAATATTAAAAATACAATAAATAGGCTCAAGGAGCAAACTCTGATATTTTTTAAAAAGGTTGACAGAATTTAATATCTGCATTTAAATATACAATCCCACTATATTAATATTCAAGAGAAAAAATAGCACTGCAAATTTATTTTAATTAAAAAGTCATGTCAACTAATGAAGGTTGAAAATTGGAATCAGAGAGATAATGTTTGAATATATTTACTTTTATGTTTATCTTCTTTGATTACCGATGTCAAGTTCAAAGTTGTTCAGAAAATTACCTCTAGAATATTACATGTAGTAACTTTATTAATTTTTTAATAAACTGGTATCTTTAATAAAATATTCTTTCTCATCTCCTATTCTTTCAATACTTTTTCCTTAGCTAAAATGCATTTATTTATTTATTATCATATTTATTGATTTTTATAAATTCCTTGAATTTTTTTTCTTTTTTCTCAGTTTTATTGAGATATAATTGACATATAACATTGTATTAGTTTAAGGTATACAACTTAATGATTTGATATATGTATATTTTGCAAAACGATTACTACAATAAACTTAATTAACATCCATCATCCATCAACAATATTTTTTTCTCGTGTTTAGAATTTTTAACTTTCAAATATGCAATGCAGTATTATTTAATTATTTTTCTATTCTTTTGATGCACTTTTAAATTAAGAAGGTTAACTTTTTAACTTTATTTCTTAACAGCTCTCTTTTTTTAACAGCTATTATTTAAAAATATTTTTGGATATATTATACATTTACATAGTCTCCAAATCACAATAGTATAAAAAGGTATAGATTGAAAAGTAGATTCTTCAACTTCTAGCCTTTCCTTTGTTGATAACTAGTAAGTTTCTGCTTTCCTACATCTGCCAACATGCCATCTTTGATTTCTGCATATTTTTATAATCTGGGTTAGGAATCTTCTTTTGGAAATCATTGCAGAGGTGATTGTCATGAAAACTTCAGTCAATTCAAAAATTTTTCCAGGGGTAATCTTGCCCTATCAACCCAAACGTATATCTTTTGTTTTTTAATCTATGTAGGATTCCAGGTCCTTCGCAGCAGCTCCACACCCATACTATTTTTGCATGTCTTATTTATTTATTTATTTATTTATTCATCCATTTCATTAAATATTTATTATGTAACATCTCCCAAATGCCTCCCTAAAACTGTGCCCTCAAGAAGTTTACAGTCTGGCAGAGAAAGGAATTCCACTATAATAATGGCAAGGACAATGATGGGTTAAGTACAGATCCTTCTTCAGAGATGAGACATCTAACTATATCTCAGCGAGAAAGGGAATTCTCCCAGAAATATATATCAGCTAAAAAGCAAGTGATATGTAGGCTAAAGTATGTGGAGGAAAGCATGCCAGGAAGAGGAAAAGGCATGTGTAAAAGTCCAGAGGTGAATGAAACATGGTATGTTTGGGAACCATGATATAGTTTTGGTTCCATGATGTGGTGATAGCATAAAATATTGAAGGAGAATGAGGTATGAGGTGGGGGAGGAGTGTACTGTGAAAAAGGCGACCTGCAAGATAGTCAGAAGCAAGATAACATGGGCCTTGTGTAATGTAATATATTAAGGCATTTGGACAATGTACTGAGAATTATGGGTACCAGAAATGATCTTTAAGCAGGTAAAATTTGCATGCTGGAAATAACATTCTCGCTTCGTGCATATTTAGATTGATGAGGAGATAGAGTGGGAGACTACTTCAAAGGCAGTTGCATAAATTCAGTTGGGTGATGAACAAATGCTGAACTAGGATGGCAGGAAGGAGGATGGAAAGAAATGGACACACATGAGAGATATTTAGGAGGAGATGTAAAAGGAAGTAAGGCAATGTAGGTCAGAGAGAAAGTATAGTTTAAGAAACATCTGCATTCCAAGCTTGGGCCAATGAGTAGATGATAGCATATCACTCTTTGGAACAGGAAACCCAAGAGGAAAAGGAGCTGGGAAGAGGTGGAGCAGATGAGGTCGGTATTAGAATCTTCTAGTTGGAGGTGCCTGTGAGAACTTCAAGTAGATATATGAGTCTAGGGCTCAAAAGGGCAGGTCAGTCACAAATTTCGAGTCATCAGACTATTCTTGGTAATGGATGTGGGCATGGAGGAGTGGGCTGGGGAGACTACACAGAAGGTGCCCACGGTAGAGCCTTGATGATATTTTTCAGACTAACAGAGAAATACTTAAAGGAAGACTGTTCTTTATCCCCATGCATTGCCTAGCTGGTTCAAGGACTAGTTATAAAAGTCATAAGATAAAAGATGTTGTAAGATTAGGATGTATTTGTCCCAATTGTGCCTCAACAGAAATTTTTCTCAGAGGATTTAATGAGGGCATTACAGTAAATCTTGATACTCATTTTAAAGTGTTGTATGTGTTTTGTTTTGTATAATTTACTTTATGTCTTATTTATATCTTAATTTCATAAAATATTTTGAAAAGGCTATACAGAACAGAATAGTATAAAATAAAATTGGACAAAAATCACTTACAATAAATTAAGACTCATATTTAGGGAGGGCAGACAAAGTGAGGAATGTCCAATGGCAGAAACATGGAAATCATATATAAGGTGTGATCAAAAGACTTGGTGAATGTTTAAATTAAAAAAAAAAAAAAAAAATTACTAAGTAAAAAACACATTGCCATTAATCCTCCTCGCTTTGAACACACTTATCCCATTGTTCTTACCACTTTCTGCAACAGTTCTGGAAGTCCTCTTTCATGAGTGTCTTTACCTCATCCTCCATCATGACAATGCTGTCACACATTGCTTTTGGTACAGCAATTTCTGTCAAAAAAACATTACAGTGTGTTCTCATCCACCTTATTCACTGGATCTGGTACCATGTGACTTCTGGCTCTTCCCCAAAATCAAAATGATTCAAGACACCGAGGCCGCTATGATAGTGCAGCTAAAGACAAAAAAGAGGACTTCCAGAACTGCTTCAGAAAGTGGCAAGACGATGAGGTGTGTTTGAAGTGAGGTGAGAGTGTTTTGAAGGGGATTAATGGCAATGTGTCTCTTACTATAATAAATATATATTTTTAATTTAAATATTCACCGTATTTTTTGATCACATCTCATATATCTAGTTTGTATTTGATTATGTTTATATCTGAACATCTGAATATTTATTGATGTTTACTTTAATATATTTTCATTTGTTATTCTAATTAAGTTCTTATTGCAAAACGATTCATCTACATTTTGGAAAATTTAGAAAATAAGCTAAAACAAGAAAATGAATTTGACCTAAAAGTCATGAAGAGTTCCTGTGGTATAAATTGCATGAGGTCAGGAATTTTTGTCTATTTTTTCATTACTTAGTCTCCAAGACCTAGATCTATGCCTGACACATTTAATAAACACTTGTTAACATTTTAGAGTCTTTAGGATTAGTTGCAAATAAGATATAGATGGATTTATTTTTTTGTTTAAGAAGGGTCTTATTAGTTCTACCTAGCCCATCCTAATTTGTTTCCACTTTTCCGCTATCATCCAATTCACTCCAAGTTTTTGTCCACTCAGCAAATATTTATTGAAGACCATACAATATGCCAGTCACTCTTCTAGGTACTTTGGATATAGCCGTAAAATAAAAGCAGATCAAGTCTCAGATTTATGAAGTTAACATTCTAGAGAGAAAAGACATAAACAATATCAACAAAGAAATGCATTATCTGTCAAGTAGTAATAAGTACTCTGAAGAAGAAATAATGCATGACAAGAAGACAGAGAATAATGGTTGAGGGAGGGGCACTATTTCTTGATAGGTGAGTCAGAGAAGGACTCTCTGAAAAGGAGCTATTTAAGTAGAGGTTCAAATAAAAGATAGAAATAAGTCAGGTAGATGGCAGGTAGAGAACCATTTTAAGTTGAAGAAACAGGTGCATGGTGTGTTTGAGCCTCAGCAGGTAGCAGATGTGCCTGCAGGCCAGGGTTGGGCAATAAGAATTGCACTTGCAGGCGCAACCAAAAGCCAGAACATGTAGGACCATGGACTCATAAAAGCACTTGGAATTGTATTCTATGGGGCTTGGAAAACAATTGGAGTGTTTGCACAAATAAATAACATGATTTGAATTATGTGCCAAAAGCATCACTGTGGCTACTATTTTGAGAACAGAATCTAGGAAATCAAGAGTAGAAATGGGGAACTGGTTGGAGGTTACAAATAATCCAAGAAAGAGATCATGGTAACGTGACAAGATAGCAATGATGAGGATTTAGAGAAGACGTGGGTTCATGATTTATTTTGAAAGTAAAGCTGACAGTATACTATATATGAGAAAGGGGAAAATCAGAGGAGTCAAAGGTTTTTGATCAAGAGAACTAAGAAATGGAGTTACCATTCACTGAGATGGGGATCATTAGTACAGGAACAGAGGAGAGGGTAGGGCAAAATCAAGAGTTTGGTTTTGGCTATATTAAGTTTGAGATGTCTATCAGGCAGACATGCAGTGAATTTGGTAAGTGGGCTATTGCACATCCATGTATGGGACGCCTAGGAGAGGTTTATTTTGGAGGTAAATTTTGAAGACAGTCATCCAATAGATGGTATTTATACGGAATGGATAAGACTACCTAGGGATTAAGAGAGAAGAGTACTGAGAAATGAGCCCCAGGTCACTGAAACATGTGCAGATTGGGAAGAAAAGGAAGATCTTGCAATAGGATTTGAAAAGGATTAAGCTTTCAGTGAGGTAGGAAGAGAGCAGAGAGAGAGTGACACAGAGAAAACAAAGTGAAAAGGGCTACTATACACAGAGAAGAACCAAGTCTGAAATTAGTGGTGATACATTAAGATTGAGAAGCAATGATTAGATTTGGCAGTGTGGAGGTCAAGAGACATTTTGGTGGTGACATGAAAATGAAAGACTGCTAATTCTTTGGAGGAATTTAGTTCTAAAAAGGAGTAGAGAAATGGAGTATTACAATAGCCTCCTGTTTTTGCTCTTACTACTTTTGTTAAGTAAAAGAATGACAGCTTCTCTATCAGACAAATGCAGAATCTCAGTGGCTTAACAGCATGCTAATTTTTTTGTTGCTTATGTATTATCTAAATTAGTGACTCCTGATTGGTGAGCAGCTCTTCTTCAATGAGGGATTTAAGAACTCATGTAGAATTATGATCTTTAAAATAAAGCTGCCAACATCACTTTGCTGTCTACATCCACCTGAGAAGGCAAATATCATGGAGGATAACACATAGGAGGTTTTGGATATCAGACTTGCAAGTGTGATACATCACTTTTGCCCACATTTGATTGACCACAAATTAGTAACATGGCCACTCCTATACGTAAGGGAGGCCGAGCCATGTAAGCTACTTGAGTGCCCAGGAAGAAGACAAAACAGATTTGGTGACTAGTTAGCCACCTTTGTCATATTCAAAGACAGCCAGTCCTGCCATTCAGACTATGTCTATGTTGTTTGCTGATGAAAAGCATCTAGGAGAAAGGAAAAAATTGAGGACTTCAGAGTAACAGGCACCATAGTAAAATCCTTTGGGAAATTAGGAAGGCCTGGGACGCAGGCTAGAAACAGAGAGATAGGTCCTGGTTAGCAGCATGGATAATTTACCTTTTGTGTTAGTGGAGACTGCAGAATATAAGGTTGGCAAAATTGGAGGTGAGAGTATAGAAAAGCTAATGAGAAGAACTCAGTGGTTTGCCTTAAAATACAATTGAACACTCATTAAATGTTTCTGTCTTTCATCAAAATTTTTCTGGAGCAGGATGAGTAACAGGAGATTGATTTTGATTTTATGTTTTGAAATTGTGTGTGCCAACAAGTCGAAAGAACATACATAAAATACATGAGGCTAAAACCTTCATGTATGTCAATTAACTCAAAACAAATTTGGCACGCGTAAACCACAGCACAAACAGCCCTCATAAAGAAAATGAAAAATAATTCTCTTTCAGACCTTGATGGTATCTTTTAGCAAATGATTGCTGAAAACCAACACTAAATAATGCCTCATGGCATAAAATAATACATACTACTATTACCAGATTCTATTAATACATACTCTTTTAATATGTTAACTGAAAACTATTTTGATTTTTAAAGTGAATATAAAATGAGTCATCCTAAAAATCCTTTACCACATAAGGTAAATCTTTTTCATGGAGATTTACAAACACCAAGCAAGAACTTGACAGTCTCTCCATGGATACCTCATATTCCAAAGACATAAAATGCTTTGAGAAAGACTTAGCTGGGAGGAGGTGTGTGGAATCATTTTAACAGCATTTCCAGGATTTTTCAGTGACTCATAGTTCTAGGCATTCATATGAATTCCCAACTTGCATTTTAAACTTTACAATCATTTAAAAAGAGAATGCCTTCCAACTTTTCATGATAATGAGATCAAACTTCCTCATTGAAAGCTTTAAAATAGTGTTAGTCTTTGCATTCCTCCTCCCTCACCCTCATATTCCTCCCCCACCCTGATATATTCCATTGCATTGTTAGTGGAACTGCTTTGTAAATTCCAGAGAGGAAAAATTGTGCCCGATAGACTTGGGACGCAGAAAATCAACAACACTGAGTTAAACTGGAGTTTTTACCCCATCCTTAAGAGATATCACTGTTTCATGTATTACAACTTTTTCTTGGTTGTCTTGGTCTGATTTTTCTCCCTTAGTGTGTGTAGTCCTGTGCAAACAAGCATCCCCTTAATTTCAGTGGCTAAAACATCCAACATTGATTCTCACCCACATTACATGTATGTCACAGGTCAGATGGTTTGGGCTCTACATATCTCCTCATTCTGGAAGCCAAGCTGAAGTAATAGCTCTTAAATGAAAACACACAATGCTCAAATATGACATTTGAGAGATCTATTTATATTCTATTGCTCAAAATATGTCACAGAGCCAAGCCCAAAATTACAGAGGACAGGATTAATACTTTTCCCACAGGATGCACAAAAAGTTTTATGGAAAAGGAAAGAGTGAATAATAGCAAATTATAATCCAACATACCATAATATCATAAAAGCCATGAATCTTGACTTTTGAACTCAGATGTGCAAGAAATATAACTTCTCTAATCAAAGTTAATTGTGATCTTTGAGCCCCCCACCACTAAGGTGATAAGATTTAATCAGTTTTTCTGGTTCTTCCGATTCCTACCCCACTCTAGATTATGTCACAGCCCCTCCTCTAACAATATGTCAATGAGTTAGGTGCAGTAAGGATCTCATTCATTTGTGCATATAGGATGTTGCTGAGACATCAGGTTTATTAGACTCCTCCTCAGGTCTTTGGCTCTCTGTCGCTTTTGTGCCAAACTTTGGGAATGGACATTTTGTGAATTTGCCTATGGTCCTGCTTGCCTAGACATACTGTAAAACTATTTCTTCCCTAGGATTTTGCCCCATCACTGTTGGTTTCTTACAAGAAATGGGGTGCAAGCCCCTTCTGCTCCTAAATCCTATGAAACTTTGAGTTCTTGCAGTATCCCTGGTATTTGTGGTCTAGAGGTAGATACAGGTGACCTCTCTGCCTTAGGATCCACAGGTGTCTTTGTGTCTTAGTCTGGATTCTTCCAGGATCAGACTCTGACACAAGAGTTTGAATTCGAGGAACTTATTTGGTAAGTGCAGAAAACACCAGTAGGTATGTGGGGGAAATAATACAGGAAAAGAAAGACTGTAAAGGGTGTGCTATTAAACCAGTAGAAGATTGGAGCTTCATTTTACATGGAAATGCTGACAAAAAATTATTCCACCTGAGGAGAGAGGGAGCTGGGGTATTTATACACTAAAGATTGAGAAGTTCTGTGAGATACTGAGAAGAGAAAGAAAACACACCAGTAAACCCACGACTCTCAAGGGTTCCTGCGACAGCTGATTCTTTTTTTTTTTTTTAATTAAAGTTTGTTGGAGTGGCAATGGTTAGCAAAGTTATATAGGTTTCAAGTGTACAATTCTGTAATACATCATCTATATATCACATTGTGTGTTCACCACCCAGAGTCAGTTCTCTTTCCATCACCATATAATGGATCCTCTTTGCCCTCATCTACCACCTCCTCCCCACTTACACTCTGGTAACCACTCAACTATTGTCTGTGTCTATGAATTTTTGTTTATTTATTTGTTTGTCTTGATCCTTTGTTGCTTTCAGTTTTATACCCCACATATCAGTGAAATCATATGGCTCTTGGGTTTTTCTCTCTGATTTATTTCACTTGGCATAATAATCTCAAGATCCGTCCATGTTGTTGCAATGTAATACTATTCTGCCATAAGAAAAGATGAAATAGTGCCATTTGCAACAACATGGGCAGCTGATTCTGCCACACTTTCATCCTGCATTTTTCATGGAGCATTGAGACTTTCTGCAGTTCTGGGGAAACAACACTTCAGGTACGGAGATCCAGGTATTGGCAGTTCCTAGTCAAGTAAAGTTCATTGAAAGGGACAAGGATTAGGGCAGGAAAAATACTTCTGGTACAGCTTGCATCACTTTCCTTAGAGCCCAGAGCAATCCTTTTATAATCTTTGGGAAAGCCTTTTGCTTCCTGTTTTTGGTAAAAAATAATTTACGTGCATTCACAAACTCTCTCCTTATTTTGACCTTAGGCATTTACAAGTAAAACAAGGCCAATTCATAAACGAATTTATTTTATTGTTCAGCGGCTTCCCCCAACCCTCAGCCCATGCCACCCTCAGATCTTGAGGTTATGTACTTTGTGGCTAGGAAAGAAGAAAACGGTAAGAAGGATAAAATGAAAAAGAAAAGAAAAACAGAATAATATCTCGACATTGTTATGTTGTTGCCATCTTATATCTCTACAGACGTATAATGTGGGAGGTTTACGTAACTAGTAGACTAATTGTTAAATAGCAACCTAATTTTTCAGTGGCTTAACATAGCACAAGTTTATTTCTTGCTCACAGCATAGTATGCTGTAGGTCTGGTGAGGGATGGATGTGGTGAAGACTGAACACCAAGCAGTTATTCAGTCTCCCAGGCTCATTCCATCCTGTGGTTCTACCTCTTCCAGGTAGTCACATAAATCTCTGTTCGTTTTTCAGGTGGGAAAGAGTCAGGAGGATTATGCATGGGAGGGTTTTATGGACAAGTAGGAATTGGAGTTCATTAATTCCACCTACATTCTATTAGCTAAAATTTAGTCATATGGCTGATCAGGAAATCCAGTTTCTCTACATGCTTAGGAGAAAAGGGGAACAGAACAGTATATAACTGGCCAACCTTTGTCATAATGTGTATAAAGATTTAAGAGCAAAACACTGAACTAGGAATATGAAGACATTAGTTTTAATTGTATTTCTCCACTTACTATCTCTATGACTCCTAACCTTGTTACTTAACCTCTAGGCCTCAGTTATTGATCTGTAAAAGAGTGACAATAATATCTGTCCTACTTACTTAAACTCCTAGACTGTTGGAACGCAAAAGGGCATTAGAAATCTTTGAATTTAGCATCTTTCTCCATGTCTTATGTAAGACCACCTATGTTAGATTACTTGGGCACCACCAGGCCCTACTATGAATCTCTTAGAAAGAAGAGCACGAGACTCTGCATTTTATGATTATCCCAGGTATTTTTTCTGTATATAAAAGTTTGGGATCCACTGACTTTGTTTAAATTTTTCATTTTACAGTTAAAGAAACAAAGAAAAAATACAAGAAGGTGATGTAGTTAGTAGTAGACTAAGGCTGCAACTCTTACCTCATGAGTAACTAGCCAATGTTTTTTGTTGTCTTTTCTCCCAAACCATACTGTCCAGTGGGGATATTTTTGAGGATCAAATAGCATAATGTATGTAAACACGTTTCTTTTGAACTATGGTTCATCATGTTAAAAAAAATATGATTTAATTTTGTAGCCTCTGGTCAGGAAAATGTCTCTTGAGGTTTTATCTTCCTTTGAAAATATTATTCAACATTTATGAAAAATTAGAGGCAAACTGTGGCAACACTGGTTTAGTTCTTGAACCTTAAAATTTCCCTATTAGTTTTCTAACAATTCACTCTTTCCTACAAAGTGCTCTAGGCCAAGGCAACTACATGTGAATGTGTTTCTGTATGTCTGGCATCCAGCTCTAGCTTGTTTCAGCCAGACCTTCTTATCTAAACTTTCAAAGTGAGACTTGCTTAGCATTTCTGTACTTCCTGACTATAGAACCCCAACCCTGTCCTGTATCTGTCATTGGTCTTAGGTAGAGGACCTCTTCATGTTAATGTGACATTTTGGACTTAAGATGGTTTCCTGCCCCAAGGGCAGAGTTGTATTGTTTTATGTTTTTATTATTGACTATTATATTTATTATATTTATTCTTTAGCATTTTGTTTAAATCCTTGCTAAGACTGTTGCCAAAAAATTAAGTGGTGAAAATTGCCTGTTTTGAAGGAAGTGGAATAAGAATATTTCCTTTTTAAAATATATACTATTTGTTTCATTTCAGTGGAAAATATTTTCTTTAAAGAATATACTATAAATCCCTTAAATAATAAAGTATCTTAAAAGCTAATATCAAGCTATTAATTTAAAAGTTATTTCACTAAACAGTAAAATTTGTTAAACAACATAGTATTAAAATCAGCTACTACTATAGCTTCTAGCTATAAAGATCCCAACATTTTAGCTAAAAAAGAAAAGAAATATTTGTGTCAGGTAATAATAAATGAATGCTTAAGAACAGGGATAGCAAAACATTTTCTGACATACAAAATAGACTTGCAAACATTTTTTTTCTATTTCCCAAATTAACCCCCTTATCAAAAATTTTTGCTCATCTTTATTCTTGTGTCTCTGAAACTTTCCTAGAAATTTTTGGTGTTGTTAACACAGCAGAGTTCAAGGCAGTATAGTTGAGTTATTTCTGGAATGAATGAAATCACTCAGTAATATCAGACAACTCAGTGACAAAGTCATTTGTTCATTCATTCACTTATCAAACAAATCTTATGTGAAAGTTATGGGCATTGTGCTAAAAGGATAAAAAGAGGAGTAAGATGTACTACAGGTATGATGATGTTTTGCACACAAATAATATATACACCACCAAATAAATGTATCAATGGAAAATACAAAAAGTACTTCAGAAATTTGAATGATTCAGATACATAAGAGTTTCTACTGAGAGATGTGAGCACACTGAATTAACTTGCTCATCAAAGCTGAATATTTTATTGCTTTCAGCTATTAAGCAAATTTACTTTTATAACTGCCCTCTAAACATATTGAATTAGACAATAAAACAGAAAAACAGTCTTCATATAATGGACAACTGAGAAAAGGAGACAGACTTGGTGAGAGACCAGCCTTCATAATTCCCAGTTGAAAGTCACCAAGAAAAACCAAAGGACTCTTTAAAAATAGAGTCTCTGTTCAATATCCCTAGATGATTTTGTGAAAAGTCTTGGCCTTGAGTTAGTGACAGAAAATTGAGATTATTTTGTGGGATCTGGAACTGCTATTTAAAATGACAGCAAATGAAATCTACTTTTTAAATATCCAGTGAAGGTTTTCCATGAACTTCATGTATAACACAAACATTTAAAAAGTGTAGTTTAGTAAAACGAGAAATAACCTAGTTTAGGATTGTTTCAATAGCCAATGAGAATAACCTGTGTTCAAAAGTCGTAGGAATTTCAGCTAATAGAATGCTGCTTGTCACACATTTAAAATGCACAAAACAGTAAAGGAAGTAGAAGGAAATTTAAGAGCTGAGGTTTGAAACAACGAAGGTTGTGTTTTATCACAACGAAGGCATAGAGTATGAACTGGACTTTTTCAGTCATTGAAACACTAGACAAGGAGAGGCCTGCTATCTTTAAATCTGTGAAAGTAGATTGTTTCAAGAAATGGGGTATTTCAAGACAAATTTAACCAGACACATATAATTGGTAGAAATATTTTTTACTTCTATTAATATATTTAAACATCTTAAAATTCAAATTTGAGTTGCATTATTTCTTGGTTGGATATTTGCTATTAATCAAAGTATTTTGTGTCCTTTAATCCTTTCTGTCCTTTAGTTTTTTGCTGTATATGAAATTCTAAATTATTAGAATTAGTGAGAATGTAAACTGTCTTTTATAATGGCTTTATTTTCATATCAAAATCTTATTAAAATATAAAAATGTTAAAATATTGTCTGTAAAGTGTGATGCTCATATTAATTTTGAAGGTTTTAATTTTTGAAATGGATATTAATCGCACTAAAGATTAAAGTATTATTCTTTGATGTTTCTGGAATATATTCATCCCTTGAGATATGCCATTACACACCTTTCTTTCCCAGAAATTCTGCATTTAGGAGCACGAGAGTTTAATTTACATAATTGAATATATTTTTCATTTTTTCATTCTTAAATTTAAATAATTTTCTGCAACTCCAACTAAAAGCCTATGATTTCACAGAACTATTAAACATGGCTTATTTAGAGAACAAATTTAATTCAAAACACTTTTCTAACGTACTTGTGATATGCTCAACAATTATTTAGAGATAATAAAAAATAACTTTAGTAAAAAGTTCCTCATTCAGAGAATAGACAATATCAATAATAATACTCACGAAATGAATAATTACCAAAATGAGTGGTACTGATAAAAAAAAAAACATGAGTGTACAGTGAAAGGAAAAATTATTGCAGACTAGAAAGTTTGGCAAACTTTGAGGTAAAACTTGAAGAAAAGGTAGAATTTAGATTGGAGAAGATATTCCAAAACATAAGATTTAGTAAGAGTTTTATGAAGAGAGGTTATTTCTAGGCTAGTAAGATGTGAGTCACCATGTTAGATGGTAATTTAAGTCAAATTCTGGAGGGCCATAATGGAAGCCAATAGAGGAAAGAAGTTGATTAACAGGAAGAAAAAAAAGTGCCGTATAAAGCTCAAGGAAAATTTGGATGGAGATGGGGCCACTGAATTAGGTGAACTCCAGAGTGAAGTTTCAAGAGAGCGTTAAGAATTGAAGCCACATTATAGAAGTGTAAGAAGAAAAACAGTTATGATAAATGATGGCAGCAGGAATAGCCCACTCATCTGAGGAAAAGGAAAATTAGGGTCAAGGAAAGTTGTAGAGTGTCTGTGTGTGTGTTCAGGATAGATAACATTCTATAAAATGTGATCAAATGAAAATCAAATATCTGGCATGAATATATAAAATGTGCTGTTTCTCTAATATAGAGTAGAATTATATTATTAAAAACAGCAGATACATTTACTATTCAGTGTATTGTGAATCCTTTTGACATACAAGCAGCCTCATGTTCCAGAGATGTATTTGTGATAGATGGTGAAATTTAGATTCCTGTTTTCCTGCAACAGGTAATTGCCAGGAATGACCATGTGCCACTTACATTAGCAACATTGAGTACTGTTGGGACAACTTGGTGCAATTACTGCCATACTAAACAAACAGGTCTGTGTTAGCAACTTCCTGCTCAGGTTCTGCGGGACTGAGGTATGTGAAAACTCATTATTTCTATTCCTAGAATGTAGAGTACCTATTTTGCAGTGGACATTTGTTACTTTCTGCCTGTCTGGTAACTTTTCCTTTTAGGAAATGTTCCTTTCTGACGTGGAGGTAGTTAATCAATAAACTTTAATATCCCCAGAACTCCCTTCTCCCACCCAACACAAAAGCCAGCATCTGCTTCAGGCTTGCCAATCAGATTCCCCACAGCCTAGGTCATAGTGATGGGTGATTGGACAGGCACATGACCAAGCCAGGGCAATCAGAGTCTCTCCCTAGAGACAGCTGCAGGAATGAGGTATACTTTTATTTTCTCTGAGATTGTGGACTAAAAAGACAAATAAACCTAGAGTCGCCAATTATTTTTACAATCATATCATAGAAACATTCCTGAGAATAAGGCCAGCTCAGAAAAAACTAGAGCTGAGAGATAGAGAACAGAACCCTGATGAGATTGGTTTAAGCTCCTGGGTTCAGCTGTACCACTTCTCAGTTACATGAATCAGTACATTCCTTTACTTTTCCTCAGTGCTCTGTCATTTGCTACACAAAGGGTCTAATTGATCATGAGGTTAGAAAAAAAAAGTATGAACAAGGAGAGTTATAATTGTTCCCTTTTCTGAATACCTAAAACTTTAATCTTTATTTCTAATAAGAAATGCACACATCACACTCTACCATGTGTTATAGTCATTTATGCACTATTTTTATTTCTGGTACTAGAATGCAAGCTTCTTGAGAGCAGGGATTGTTTGTTTGTTTGTTTGTTTGTTTGTTTTTTCCCTGATATTCTTCTGTGTGGCTGGCACTGTAACTGACTAGCTCTCTGTCTTCCCAAGCTCTTTCCCCTTGTTCTCTTACCACTTGTAGAAACTGGCAAAAGCCAGATTCTCACGACTCTGGTCTCTCTGCAGCTAGAAGTGATCATGTGATCCAGTTCTGCTCATTGAGATGTAAGGGGAAATCTGCTGATAGAAATGCCTTGTTTTCTGATAAAAGGAAAGAAAAGAGGCATTGCTTCTTCTTTTTTGTTTGTGCTGGGAACATGGATGTGCAAATATGATGCCTTGAGCTACAGGAGCCATATTATGATAAGGAGGCACAAACATGAGGGAAACAAAAAGCCAACTTGCTTAAAATGTCAATACACCATGCAATAAACTACACCCAAACCTCTTTTTTTCTGAGTTCAAATGACTAAACTTAGAATATATTTGTCCATGCTATCTGAATGTTACCTTATCAAGTTAGTGATGATGTTCCAAACTTAGAGTTCCTTAAATGATGCATGAACTTTAATCTAGATATTGTTATCTATGAATCAGTAATTTTGAAGCTGGCAAAATTTTATGTTGGAAAGCACATAAAATCAGAGGACTTGAATTCATTTCTCTTCTCTGCCGATTACTAATTGTACGATATGACTTTATAAAAGTCAATTATGAATTGCTGTTTCCTTTTATGATATGTGGGGCTAAATTACATTCCCTGAGTATTTCACAGTTTTGGTATATGTATTAGGTTGGAAAACATACGTAAACGTATTTTATAAAATGTAAGGTGCTAAAGAAATGTTAATTAGATATTTTGTTGTTATTTAATTGTCTTTTACTTTTCCCCACGCAGAACTGTAGCTATGCTTTGTCTTTGCAATAGTAAGCAGCAGAGACCTTCTAAGAGAATATTATTTATTTTTCATAAATAAAATTGGTTATAAGGTAACATTGTATTTATGCAAAATTACATTTCATTGTTTGAAAATAATATGCTATTATAATGACCTGTTTATGTTCATCATCTATAATGACAAAGGAAGAAAAGGAATGTCTGGACATATTTTATTTGTGATATGATAAAACCCTAGATTCAGTGTGGTTATTCCAAGAGAGTACGAGTGCTGACATTTTAAAGTTAAGGGCTGAATGATTATAAATCTGCCTCTATTTTGATACCATTATTTGAAAAGTAATATGGAAGAATCCTTGAATACGTCTAGCATGATGTGAGAAAAATCCAATATTTGTGTAAAATTTTACAGGATCAGCTGTTTAAACAATAGCCTGATTAAATATCAATACATGTTTTGCAAGCATTGTAAATTTTTCCCTATTCGTATTTTATAACATAATTTTCAACTGGTAAACAGATTTTCCTGAAAGCAACCAAATTATAGTATACTATGTCTTCTTTCCAAAACATAAGGGTAAACTACCAAAACACTCCAGAGAAAACAACAGGCCCCCATCTGCCTTGTCCTAAGTACCAAACATCAGAAAGTTCCCCAGACTGCTTGTACAATAGCTTTGTTCCAATCATGCAAGATAATTTGTGTTTTTAGTTTTATTTTGTACAAAACATAGGTTCTCTCTACAATTCATTATCTAAAACAAGTAACATATTACCATAACAAAATACAAACTCCAATGGAACATCTTATACATGGAAATATTCATTTCATTTTTTATATTTACATTCTAATTTTTATATTTCCTTTATGATACTTTTTCTGATTTCTCCAAATGTTATTATAAATGAAAAATATTTCTTTAACTTTGACCATTTGAATCGTAATTATCTATCGCTAGTTACTTAGAGAAGATTACATGATCAAATTGTAGCCATTTCGGGTTTAGGGCACAGTATGTTTTAACTGCTTATTTAATTTAAGTAAGAATGAAATAGATAGCAGTTGGAATATAATAAGGTGGTAAATTCCTACAAGGTAAGGAGTGTGTCTTATACATTTTGTAACTTCCCTATAATACTATAAAATAAAGTACTAGTCTGACAACTACTAGTGAGTCAGTGCTTATTTGATTGACACATATATAAATATTACTTAGAAGCTGGTAGTACATCTCAAATGAAAATGACTATTTAAAAAGTAAAAATTTGCAACAGAAATATTTGTTATTTAAAAATGTATTTCACTTTTATCCTAACTTGCCTGCATAAAGATATAATTTCATAAATATCTATTAGTAACACAAACTCTGACATTTTATTCACCGAATCCTGATTGATATAAACAGATAAGTAAATGAGTAAATAGACATTTTACAGCAGTGATAAGGGTTGAGGTTGAATTTTCTTCATTATTGATACTAAATTGAAAATCAATAGTGTTTTTGCTCAGAGAGAAACAAAATTAAATCAATTTCAGGTCTAAATTGGTGTTTAACTTTTTTCTCAGTTCTAAAGAACCAATTTGATTTTTAGTCATAAGAATTTTTTTAATTAATTTAATTTTATTATTAGTTTCAGGTGAAAACATTTTTTTCATACATTAAATTGTTTTTTAACACCTCTACTTCAATCATACTAATAATACTAGAAGATTAAAAACTGTAAACTAAACATTTCTATACTAGTTAGCTTTGAGCTACACATACTGTTAGAATTCTAGGAGCTATTATGAGTGTGCAAATTTTAATGTGATATGTAAATATATTTTGTAAAGTATATATTTTAAAGTTGACTTAATGTTTCTATACCATTAAGATGCTGGTCTTCAACAAATAGAAAAAAAAATAGAAAAAAACTTAAAGAAAAGAAAAATTAAAAAATTAGTGTACTCACCAGACTGCCAAGAATTTTCCTTATGGATTTATGCAACACCTCTAATTTCTAATGAGTTATTTTTATAGCTTTTGGAATATTACCATTAAATATTCCCTTAATTTATTGTCAGAATGTTGCTAGTGGATTTCTCTCAGAGGTTTTCTGAGATCTCCCCAAACTACTCTAAAGTCACCTGAGACTTAGCCAGCAGAGAACTCTTATGACCCACGTCCATAGGCTGCTGAGATCAGCTCATGGCATTGCTCCATCCTTACTGAGAGAGCTCTTCCAGGTAAGGCCAATCCACTTCCAAAGAGTAGCTGGACTTCTCCCAGCACATTGGCAAACTGACTGCTGGATGGGTCCCAGTGAGCTGGCAGAATATATTCAGTTGGCTGCTTCCAGAGGAAATGTAGCCCGCACTACTCAAAAGAGGACACTTTCTTTCATAAGGCAATTTGGTGATGCAGGAAAAAAAATGTGGTCATGGTTCTAACAAACTAGTGTTTAGTGTCAGGAAAGGAACTGTTCATCACAACCCCCCAAATACAACCACCAAACAAATTAACAATTTAGAGTTGTTACAGATTTCTCACTACGTATGTCTTCTCTTTTCCAGTTTTTATTTCCCCAGAGCACTTGCCTCAACTTTTAGTCTACCATTCTGTCACCAAAATATATTTTAAGCATTTTAGAGATTTTCTTCTTCAAATATAGTCATAACTGAAATGAAACTTTTACCATTATCTTTTCTACAGCTCTATTAATTTGATATTGGAATCGCCATGATTTTATTTTAGTTTGATTAAAAATAATTTTTAAGAAGCTTTAAATTAGCATTTTCTAAAAATCATGGAGCCAAAACAATCCACTATTCCTTGAAGTTACTTTTAAGTTCCCTAAACAGAACCTATAACAATTTAAAGAGAATTCTTGATAGGGCAAACACCAAAATCCTCTATATGTCTATTTTCAAGAGCAAGGACACAGATATTACCCAACAACTATACCTTCTCTAGATTACTCTGTGTTTTTACTTGAGAATTAGGGATAAATAAATAAATACTATCAAAAGTTTAAAAGGCATTTGACAACACATTACCATTAGCCATAATTTGAAAATTTATCTCTGAAGTCAATACATACTTTTTTGGTTTGTTTCAAACCCATAAATAGTCTCAAGAATCATAAATGGATGCAAAATTAGTGGGCAAAAACAATGAGAAACAGGATAATTGCACAAGAGACTACACAATCTCAAAGTATTTCCCAACAAGATATTTATTAATTAAAAGAAAATTTAGTAATAAAGAAGTTTGCCTCAATCCAAAGAAAGGACTGGCCTTTGGCCCAGGTTCCTGGCAGGTAACCTCTAAACACTTGGAATTTCCTGAAAAATAGGAGTGTCCTTATTATTTGTGGTGGAATTCTAGGACCTCACCACATTTTATTGTTTATGCTAACAACGTGAATCCTGTTGAGCCCCTGGGTAGTTTATGCTAATGAGAGGACGCTGGATGGTGCTGACATCCAGAAAGACAAACCATGCAATTATTAGGAGAAGACAGGACTGGAGATTGAGTTCAATCTTGTGGGCAAGGATCAAATCAACCATGCCTATTTAGTGAAACCTCTGTAAAAACTCTGGACTCTGAAGCTCCAGAAAGTTTGCCTGGTTAGCAATACCCTGAATATTGTTATACTTTCATGAAGGAAGGGCAACATTTCCCTGCAGATGATGGAAGATTTGTGTTCTGAAGCCTCCCAGACTTTGCCTTATGCTTCTCTACCTTTGCCTCGTTCCAATTTCTATCCTTTGCCTTAAATAAACTATAATAGCTTTCAGTAAGTTCTGGAAGTCTTCCTAGCAAACTATTGAATCTAACGGTGTTTTTGGGAGCCCCTGAGTTTGTAGCCAGATGATAATCTTGGGACTATTCCCTCAAACTTTGCAGTTTGATACACACATTGCAGTTGGTGTCAGAAGTCTTGAGCAGACTTGCAGTCTGGAGGGATGTACCCTTACCCTTGAGATTGGCTTAACTCCAGGTGGAAATAATCTTTTCATTAGAGAAAACTGACCGGACATCAGCTTAGCCAAGAGATCAGAGTTAGCACCTCCTACAATGATTAATATTGATATCATGTACTTTCTCATATGGTGCACTGAGAAGGACACAATATCTGTATTATTCTTACTAAAAATGTCTTAACTTTAATCTAATTATAAGAAAACATCTGACAAATCCAAAGTAAGTGATAGACTGCAAAATAACTGGTAGAGACTTTTCAACATCACGAGTTACTGGAAGAGACACAACCACTAAATGCGTGACATTTCAGATTATATTATGGACTAGAAAAAGTACTAAAATAGGGCAACTGATGAAATTTGATTAAGGTTTATAGATTCATAGCATTGTATCTATGTTAATTTTTCTGATTTACAAAACTGTGCTATGTTTAGGTAAGATGTTTTCATTGGGGCAAGTTAAATTAAGGATTTATAGAAATTCTGTCTACTATTTTTGCAAATTTTTATGTCTAAGATTATTTCAAAGTAAAAAGTTAAAAGAATCAATAACATTTTTTTTTTTTTTTTACCTACCCATAGCACAATTGTAAAAATCAAGAAGCCAGGAAAGATGAATACTGGAAATTCTGATGTTCAGTGATATTATATCGTTAGGCACAATAAATGAAATTTGAACCACAAATATATATGATGAAGCCCAACAATCTGTTTTTGTTAGTGATATCATAAGACTTTCTTTGGGGAAAGCTGTTTCCTACTTCTGCTTCAACTCATCTTCAACACTGAGTAATTTCACCTTGAACATAATTACATTTTTCATAATAATCTCTTAAGATTCAAGTAGTTAATTATCACAACTTACTCATTTGTTTTCTGACTTTCAATTTTCCTCATTCTGTAATCTTGAATATGTTACTTAATAACTCTGAGTATTAGTTTCTTTATCTGAAAAATAGGAAATGTAATACCTGTTTTGCAGGGTTTTATTATGATTAAATATGATAACATATTTAAAGCACCTAGTAGGGGTGGTTGGGTGGTTCAGGTGGTTGGAGCACTGTGCTCCTAACACCGAGGTTGCAAGTTCGATTCCCACCTGGTACAGTGAGCTGCGCCATCCACAGCTAGACTGAGAACAATGGCTCAACTTGGAGCTGGGCTGCCTTGAGCTGCTGGTGGCCAGCATGAGAAGCGGCAGCCGGCAAGAGATATCGTTAGCTGCCATGAGCTGCCGTTGGGTGGCCAGTGACCACTAGCTCAGCTGGGTAGAGTACAAGGCTCATAATACCAACATGGGCCAGTGAGCTGCATCCTCCACAACTAGACTGAGAACAACAGATTGACTTGGAGTTGGGGGAGAGAGGGACTGCGGGGGAGGGGGGAAGGGAAAAAAAAGTAAAGCACCACCTAGTAAAGTCCTGAAACACATGAAGTGCTCAACAAATGTATTTCTCTTCCCCCTTCAGTTCCCAAAGTGAAAACTTTAATATGTGATGGCCAGTTCCACACATCAGCACAATAGATTGTAACTTAAGGGGTATGGATTGCAATCTACTGAAAAGCATAAGACTTCAAAATGCCTAAAATTCCTTTTTAAGACTCACTCTCATTATGCTTATGAATTCTATACCCAATATGTTGAGCCATTGTTCTCAGTGTCTTCAACCTGCCAGCCTTTACATGGAAAGCACACATTGGCTGTCCTGGGTCTCCAGCTTGTAGACTTACCCTGCAGATATTGGGACTTGTCAGCCTCTATAATCACACGAGCCAAATCCTTATAATAAATCTCCATCATCTATCTACCTATAATATCTCTTTATCTATCTGTCATCTATTTATCAAATATCTATCTACATCCCATTGGTTCTATTTATCTGGAGAACCCTGATGAATACAGTGATTAATGCTATTTTGTTTTTATTTTTGAACAAATTAATTAGTGAAAAAGTAAACTATTGGGCAAAGTCAATTCACCTCATCTGTACAATGAGGGGTTTCAGCTAACTATCTCTAATTCCATTTAGAGATAACATATTAAGATTCTAAAGCCTCTAGTGTTCTTATTGTATTTTGAAATGAACAGAGAAAAGAATCTAGGTAATTTCACACACTGGTTGAGGAAAAGTAAAAAACCGAAACACAAACAGAAATTTTGTATCTATAGTAATGTCTGTTTGCCACACAAGTCTGAGCAGATAAATACCTCATTTTCTTCTCAGAAGACTGTGAGCAGTTAGCTCCTCTCTCATCTGAAATACTTCCTCTTATTTCATGGCATATATCTCATCTCATCTTATTCTAGATGTAGAATTTCTTAAAAAGAATGATAGTACTACATTTTATACAACTGCTTGCACCAAAAACGAAATGGAAAAATAGTCCAAAGTAAAGTCCAAATATTAGTGGTTACCATGAGCACTTAGTAACTAATTTCAGATCCAAAATATTGACCATCTATAGAATCAGTAGACAAGACTCAAGGATAATAAACTTTCTTCTCTAGGATTCTTATTTGTCATTTAAGGAATAAGAAAGATGTAGACGAGGTAGAACCATAAGAAGTATATTAGATAGCTTAAAAAATAATAGCAAACATATATTGGCCTCTATATTTAGTGCCAGATATTGTTTCAAACATTTTAACTTGTATTAATTCATTTAATCCTCATAGCAACTCTATTATCATTAACATCATTTTAGAAGAGGAAAGAAGAGGAAAATGAGATGCAGACAGGTTAAATCAATATGCCCACAGCTATTAAGTGATAGAGCTGGGATTTAAACCCAGATAATCAGGAGCGAGAGGCCAGTCACTTAACCTCCATGCTATGCTAGTATTTGACATGTGTGACTTGTTTAAAACAGGTTTGAATGCCTCCATTTTACAGATGAAAGAACCAAGTATCAGAGTTTTTGTATATCGTCAAAACACCTGCAGCATAATGGAGCCAAGCTATAAACATTCATTTTTCTGATTTAAAAGTCCTTGTTCTTCTAATGTGTTCAGTATATATTCTTCCTTGTTTATCATATGCTTTTTAGTTCATGTGTTTTGGTCAGGTAACCTACTTGGCAACTGTCCATAGGATTCTCTTCCTGGGGAATGCTCATGTTTTTGACAGAGATTTTCTAGAGTTTCAATGAACTGTCTGTCTCGGGAGCTACCAGCCTCACGTCATAGTGCTATGACTATGACCTCTTGAATTCATTCATTTACTCTCCAATAAAATTAACAGTGTACCCGGTGTGCTTTACTCTGTGGAAATGCTCAAGATCTTACCAGGTTTCTGGCACAATGCTTATGTTCCTAAGATAACTAAGATTAAGTTCAGGTTTGAAGAAGTTCATAGTAGAGTACAGGGCCATCCTAATTCAAAGAAACCTCTTGCTTGGCTTCTGTTTGGGTATAACAGCTGGAGAAGACTCTGCTATACCTCTCTGTTCCTTCTCCTCAACTAACCCCAGAACATGGTCTATGAACAGCATTTTGTTATTCTCACAGCTACAAGAGAACCACAGCGGTGGGTGCTGCTAGTGCCCCAAAGTGGTCTTTTGGTCACTCACCAGTTATTATACCATACCCTCAGGAAGGCAAGAGAATAAATAATGCTAACAGTAATAATACCAAAAACAATTAATACTTATTGTCATGCGTGGTGCCAGGCAGGGTCTCAGCTCCTGCTCCCCACATAATAATGCAGGACATGGTGAGACCAAAAAGGAACACCCACAGAGCCATAAATAAGGGAGTCACACCACGACAGTCTTGCTGGCGGCTGGGTTGGAGACACAGGAAGCAGAAGCCACACTAACCACAACCTGCTGTCCTCTTCTCTCTGCCAACCAACCTCATTTGCTAGCTGCAACCCTCCGTGCTAACTGCAATCTGCTCTTGCTAGCTCAGCCACCATCTTCTTGCTAGCCCCCATTTTCTGCTAGTGTAGCCACAGCAGTTATATTAGTGCCCAATGGCTCACTGGTTACAGCTGACGGCCAACTAGCCACAGCTGATGGCCATCCAATCACAGTTGATGGCCATTTACTACCTGAGCCAGCACCTTTCCACGTGAGGCCGAGAGCCTGGGAACTGCACTCCTGACTCTGTCCCCGCACTTATTTTACATTTATCTTTTAAGCCAGCCATGATCTTGTGAGGTAGCAAACATATTATTCTCGCTTGCTGAAAACAGAAAGAAAGGCACAAAGAGGTTCAACAAGTTGCCCAAGGTCAAATGGCCAGTGGGTTGCACAGATGGGATTTTTAACTAGGAAGTCTGAGGCCAGAGCTTAACTTCTTTGCCACTAAGGTAACAGATTTAATAACAAACATGAAACCTGAGGTCTCATATCACCAGGATCTAAAAATAAAGGCCATAAAAATATTAAAAATCCATTTGTGAAACATCATAAAAGGAAGTAAAAACACAATGCTAACTAATTAAGAGTATCCTCTGGACCAGGAAAAAATCCTTTATTGATTACCTGTTAGGGTCCTGATACTTTACGTCTCTCCCCTAATCCTACCTATACACCTGCTCGCCAATGAGAATCAGGTACTGGAGCCTCACAGCGCTCAGATCCCCCTCCTAGCTCCTTTCACACTTTCTTACCATGCATCTAGTAGGTCAGATTCACAGTGTGCATCCAGTGGGTTAAAACGCTTTGAGGGTAGGCACCATTCATGTTTGTAGCTCTAGTGCATCGTAGAGTGAGACTAATTTGTTGAATGAATACATGAAAATTTATTACATACTACTTGTTTTTTTGTTTGTTTGTTTGTTTTTTACAATTGAGGAAATAGTAACAGAAAGTCTATGTGTCTTGTTCATGTTACATGGCAAGTACCTGAGAGAATGAACAACAATCTCAGGTCTGTGTATATCTGCACCTTGTGATCATTAAGTGACTAAGTAAGATGCAAACATTGTAAATGAGGTGGAATGGCAGGGCAGAAAGGAGTGGGAGATTTAAAGTCATAAAAGTTCTTTTTCTAACTGAAAAGAAGTGTTTGTTTGTTTTTTTCACCTCAAAGACATGAAAAATAAGAAATGGAAATGAGCAAGTTTCATGAGAATAGAGAGCAGAGTTTGGGATTAACATGCCATTAGATAAGAGAGTCACCACTGCTTGTGTCATTGTCATGCAGGGAAGCCTGCTGGGGTCTCTGCTCCCGCTCCCCATACAAGAACGCAGGATATGGTGAGGCCAAAAAGGAACACCCACGGAGCCATAGGCAGGGGAGTCATACCACTACGGTCTCACTGGAGGCTGGGTTCACTGGACGTGCGACCTGCTGTCCCTTTTGTCTGCAACCCACCGGCGACTCTCTTTCACTCTCCCCCACTCTCCTCTTCCTCTCTTGCTGGCGTAGCCACAGCAGTTATATTAGTGGCCAATGGCTCACTGGTTACAGCTGACGGCCAACTAGCCACAGCTGATGGCCATCCAATCACAGTTGATGGCCATTTACTACCTGAGCCAGGCACCTGTCTATGTGAGGCCGAGAGCCTGGAAACTGCTTTCTGGGGCTCTGCCCCCACAGTCATCACACTTTACATTTAGGACTCTGCTGACTTTTCCTGTCATAGGCTTTGTTTCAAGGGAAGCAAATAGAAAAAACAAAACAAAATAACAACAAAAAATCTGCCTCCCCCAAACCCCAACAAGGTTAAGTGAAATTTGTGCCCAAGCCAGGGTTACAAATACAAAAGGAAATGTGGTTAGTTTAATATTTTAATTTATTGTTGGCGATTGGTTTGGAGTCTACTTTTCCATGTCAGATTAACTGGAGGCCGGGCAGGTCCCTCTGGGTCTGTACACCTCTCCACAGGGCTTCCACAGAGCCTCAGGAACAGCAGGAACCTTTCCCACCCAATCCAGCATTTCATCTTGGGGCACAATATCTTGTTCAGCCGACTCGATCTCACGTTCTTCTGAGTAGCTCAGTGGCGATTCAGAGGTGAAGAGGCAGATAATTGGACAGTGGAATTGGATCGTGGGTGATACAAAGTTAAAAAATAAATCCCGTCAGTATGAACTTGGAAGTGAAAATAAAACCCAACAAACAAAACCCTATATGTACAGCAAATGAAGGCAAAGGAAGGTTTGTGAGCAGCCTGGGTCTGCATGGATGTGACAAGGTCACTGGCCAGAAAGCTCAGAGGCCGTACATATGAGTATGAAATGGTTAAATTTTAAAAATGCAACCTGCTTATCAAGTATAGTACTTATACTATAAATCTGCATATTAAAAGTGAGTTGCACACAAAATTCTGTATTAGTTTTTGTCAATGTAAATTTTTACTTTTTTTTTTTCATTTAGGTGACATACAATATTATGTTAGTTTCAGGTGTATGACATAATGATTAGACATTTATATAACTTACTAAGTGATCACCCTCATAAATCTAGTACCCATCTGTCACCATACATAGTTATTACAATATTATTGACTATACTCCTTAGGCTATCGTTTATATCCCCATGACTATTTTGTAACTACCAATTTGTACTTCTGAATTCCCTCTCCTTTTACACCCAAGCTCCCAACCACACTTACATCTAGCAACCCTCAAAATGTTCTCTGTATCTATGAATTTGTTTCTGTTTAATTTGTTCATTTATCTTGTTCTTTAGATTCCACATATAACTGAAATCATATGGCAATCATCTTTCCCCGTCTGACTTACTCCACTCAGCAAAATACCCTCTAGGTCCATTGATGTTGTTGTAGATGCCAAAATTTAATTCTTTTTTTATGGCTTAGTAATATTTCTCTATATAGGGACCAACTCTTATTTATCCATTCATCCATTGATAAACACCCATGTTTCCTTATGAATGATGTGTCTCTTCAAAGCAGCGTTTTGGGTTTCTTTGGATATATAAACAAAAGTGAGATTACTTGGTCCTTCTTTGTCTCTTGTTATCCTGTATTTTAAAGTCTACTTTGTCTGGGTATAAGTATTACTATCCAGCTTATTTTTTCGTTTCCATTTTCATGAAATATCTTTTTCCATGTCTTTACTTTTAGTCTGTGTGTGATCTGAAGTGAGTCCCTTTTAGGCAGTATATGTAAGGGTCTTGTTTTTGTATCCATTCTGTCACCCTTTCTTTTGATTGGAGCACTTAATTCATTTATATTGAAAGTAATTGTTGATAGATATGTAGTTATTGTCATTTTATTCATATTTTCTTCTTCTTTTTCATAAAAAAGTCCCTTTAACATTTCTTATAATACTGGTTTGGTAGTAGTGATAAACTCCTTAAGCTTTTTCTTGTCTGGGAAGATCTTTACCTGTTCTTTGATTCTAAATGATAGCTTTGCTGGGTAGAGTAATCGTGGTTGTAGGTCCTTGCTTTTCATCACTTTGAATATTTTCTGCCAGTTCCTTCTTGCTTCCTAAATTTCTCTTGCGAAATCAGCTGACAATCTTACGGAAGTTCCCTTCTAGGTAAATAACTGCTTTTCTCTTGATGCTTTTAAGAGTCTCTCTTTTTCTGATTCTCTCTTCAGCTTTAAGCTTTGGCATTTTAATTATGATCTGTCTTGGTGTGGACCTCTTTGGGTTCGTCTTGTTTGGGATTCTCTGCACTTCCTGGGCTTGTATGTCTATTTCCTTTACCAGTTTAGGAAGGTTTTCTGTCATTATTTCTTCAAATATGTTTTCAATTCCTTGCTCCATCACTTCTTCTGATACCCCATGATGTGAAAGTTGCAAAAACCACAATTACTTTTGCACCAACCTAATATTTGATGTTGTCGATTTTCCTGGATTATTTTTCTTTTTGCTGTTCTGTTTGGGTGTTTACTGCATTGTGCTTGTTACTGTGGAATGTACAAGACAGGATAGACACAATTACATAATATCTAATTCACTAATTCTACTGTTTTACTTACCAAAATTTTTGGTTGCTTAAGAAATCTAGTTAATTAAAAACAAAATACGTCACAAAATTACAAAAGAATAATCAAACTGTATCCTGACCAAAGATAAGAACTACCAATACTTCAGCATTCATTTCATTATTGAGAGGTAAACACACAGTCATTTTAGTGTGTTACTTAATTTAATCATAAATATGTTATATACATTTTAATAATGAATTCTTTTCTTTTCCCTAAAAATTATTACCAAATTTTAGATATACATTTTCAACATTGACATCCTGGGTGACAACACAATGCTTGAAAATACCCTGATGGACCCATAAACTGCAGTATGCCCAAACAACACAAATTAGATGTATCTTTCTTAACACATTATCACAAACTTAGTGGCTTAAAACAACACACATTTATTACCTATAGGTCAGAAATCTGACATGGGTCACATTGGGCTAAAGTGAAAGTGTTGGCAGGGCTGCATTCCTTTCTGGAGTTTCCAAGGGGAATCCACGTTTTTCTTGCTTTTTTCTACTGCTAGAGGGCTTGCATTCTTGACTTGTGGTGCACTTTCTCCATCTTCACAGCTAGCAATGCCATCTCTCTAAAATGCTTCCTCTAGTCACATCTCTCTCTGATTACAGTATGGAAATGTTCTCTCTTTTAAGAACTTATGGGATTAGGTTGGGCCTACCTGGATAATTCAAAATAATCTCCCCTACCTTTGATCACATCTGCAAAGTCTCTTTCACCATGTACATACTCATAAATTGCAAGGATTAGGATTTAAGTGTCAGACATTTTTTAAAGGAATAGCATTCTACCTAATACAATAGAGATTTTGGGTTATTTTTAAGTAATGGAATTATAAATTCTAATTCATACAAAAGACCCTCAACAATTTCAACTCATTTTTACTCATTTATTTATTAACTCATTCATTTAGGAAACACTAACAAAGCACCTCTTATAAGTAATATACAACTGCGGATAACGACCAATAAGTCTACTCTTGCTTCTTCTGATCTTTGAGTTTCTACCTTCAGGCCTGTGTTGGAAAACTGTTTCCTCTGCCTGGGATACCACCTTTTGTCTAACACAAGTTAAGTTCCTAAATAAATTTGTCAAGACTCATTTCAAGCACTACCTCCTCCATAAAACATTTTTGACAATTTCAGCTGGAAGCAATCTCATCTCAAATTTTATAATACCTTGTTTTTTGTTTTTTTTTTACAATTTAATGGCATTTTAGCTTGTTTGCAGTTATTTGTATATGTTCCTTTCTCCTCTTAGGGATCTGAGTTCCTTTAGATCATGGCCCATTCCTGAGTGCAGGAGAAACCAACCATGGCAATCAGTACATATTGACTTGCTATAAATATTTGAGGAAATTTCCTTTGTAAAAATATACTTGTTTATGACTTAAAATAGTAGAAGACATCAACAAAATTAGTTTTGTTTCAAAGTTTTAACATATTTATACAGGAAGAAAAATTGTAAGAAAACAACAAAATTAATTAATTGAAGGTTAAGGCCCTGATAGCAAGAAAAACCAGGTAATTTGCCAATTTATGAAGCCAAAATGGAGAATTATGGAGAAATTTCCCTGCAGATCTTTTGCTGCTGCCAAAGCCGACAGCCAAAATGAGGTTTATAGTTACTCGTATTTTTCAACAATGTGTCTCACATTGCCAATATAGAAATGCCTCCTCTGTGACCTTGAAAATAGCCTCCATCTCTTTATCAGTTTTCCATCTAGTAAAATTAGATTATTTTCTTTTATAATAAGTTTTCACCCAAATCTGTAAAATACAATTTCCATTGATAAAAAAAAAAAAACGCATTTTTTTTTTCCATTTTCTAAATCAGGAAACTGAAGCAATAAAGAGCTGGTGGCCATATTTGAAACATGTACTTATACATAAATAGTTTTTTAAGAATCTCTACAAATGCATTTGTTCACATTCATATTCATTTTAAAAGTTGCTTCTGCTTTAATTACCCATTAAAGACTGGTAATGCCACATACTTTATTTTCTCAAACATTATTTTGAGTAGATTATACACTTATATCCACTTAAGAACGTTTGTGTGGGTGCTGATCACAACATTTTTTGAAATGTGTCTCTATAGACCAAATAGGTTTTTAAATTTAAATTCTACCTTTAGTTTAAAAAAGAAACCAGCTAATTGCCTGATTTTGACTTATGTTCTCATTCTTGCTTAATTTAAAATCTCTCTTGTTAAATTTCTGCAAAGGCAAAATATTTCCAATTTTAGAACAAGTGTAAGAATTTAGAAAAAGTATCAGGATACTGGGCAGTCATGACTGTTTAGATCCACATTTGAAGATCATTTTTTTAGAAGCCCAATCAAAAGGAAATTAACTTGTAGGCTTTGATGTCAGACCTACTTTGGGCCCAAATCCTAGCTTTCCCACTATCAGTACATGTGCATCTTTCAACTCTTTATTTTTCAGTTTTCTGATCTGGAAAATGGGAATAGTGTAAGAGTTCTACCTCATGGGGATGTGAAGAGCAAATGAAGTAAAATAGGGAAATTACTCAGACCCTTCCTGACATACAAGGGCAAATTAAATTCTAGGTACCACTTCACCCTGATGATAAAACAATTTCTTTCTTTGTAAAAACTTTTCAAATAGCTACACATTAAAATGAAAATACAATATTTACCAAACTTGGAGTCTCTTGCTATTGATTAGATTTATGAGTGACTTTATTGCAAAACTTTCTTTGGATTACTTTTTATCTCAGACAGGGAGATAATATCATTTAGCAGAAGAAATAAAATAAACAACACATTAACCTGGATTCAGAAAAAACAATATTCAAACATCTTGATTTTTCATTATAGAAACATATATTGATAATACAACTCTCCAGATCTTCACTAACACTATGTTTATTTTATTTTTTCTTAACAAACATTTTAATATTATAATCTCAAATGGATCATAGTTTATCAAAACATCATCAACAATAACAAATTTAAGAAGGAAAACCAACTTGCTTTATCCATATGAAGTTGACAAAGTGTCTTTACTTTTTTTGGATATCTATTACTTCTTTAAAAATTAGTTAATGTAATGTATTCCCTTAAAGAGGAAAAAAAAATCCTGTTTCTTGATTAAAAAAAAAAAGAAAGGAAAAAACCACAACAACACCAGTTTTTATGTTGTGCCCTATCCAGCTGACACTGTCCTTTTGGAAAGCCAATGACTTGTTAGTACCCCTAGCAGCAGTGTGAACAGATGCGTCCCTGACAGGCGATGGATGGTCAGGGTCCATCTGGCCAGTGCAGCTCGGACAGAAATGATGTATACAGCTTCATCAGCGAATGACTGTCATCAATCGTGGGCCATGGGTAGCGTAAATGACAGCTACACTGCAGCTGAGACCCCAGGTGTGAGACTGAAGAGGACTGATTTAAGAACGCTGGGTAATCAGGAATGTATAGGCTCCTGGACTTTAATTTGTATCTTTAACCTCCTATAAATATCCTGCTATACTGTAGCAGGTATGTGTTTTTTAGTGTCTCATCATGAAATTAGCTTCACAATGACGGCTGTTCTTTGCTCCTTTTTAACTACTGATGACTTCAGTTCCCTGCCTCCATTACTAAATGCATGAAGAGTTCTGGCTGCTGTATGGTGTGCCCGACAATTTAATTATTACCTCATTGATTTTTCATGTATTTCAATTTTCTCTTCTTTAAGTCACAGTGTCTGTCCTGTTGGGGTGATGCTTGTTTTTCTTTCTAAGATTTCCTTATGGGATCATTTGGAGTCAAAGATGTTTTTGTTTGCCTGTCCTCCCCCATCCTGCTGCTATCCCTCCACTGGAATGTCTAACCGCAGCAGTCTGGAGGTGGGCCTGTGCATGCAGACAATCCAGAAAGAAACCTTCCAGTTTGTACAAGATCTTAAAAAGGAAACAATATTCCACCGCTTACTCACCAACAAAAGGTACCTGATTTTTAAATGGTCTCTCTTTAGTATGCATTAAAGATCATGCATAATTTGCATCTATTAGCATTTTATTATACTACTGGCACTGGGGAAAGGAAAATAAAAACAATTATTGTACTCTCAGAGGACATTTCTTTACTTATAACTATTTTACAATAAATCATTTTTGTTTATCAGTTTACTGGGTATGGCAAATGCAGAAACACTGGAGACTGCAAGGATTCTAAAAGCCTAGGAATTTACAGAGCAGCTCCACATGTTTTCACTGAAAGCTTTTCAAATACTTCCAACTCATTAAAATGAATTATGTCAATTACCACCAGTAGATCTGGAAAACATTTGAATCTGATGGAAGATAAGTTTTTTTTGTTTTTTTCCCCCTCCAATATCACAGAGATTCAGCTCTCTCTAATACACGCAAGTTAATGCTGCTTATACAAACTCTGGATAAAAAGGACGCCAACCTGAAAGAATCCCCTCCTCCAAATGGGAACAAAGTTGGCTTTCACATATTCTGACCATGAAATAGGGAGTCACAAGTTTGGAGAACTCAAGAGACCATCTGGTCCATTCCACTGCCTTTAGGAAGTATTCCCAAAGCATCCCTGACCCGAGAGGTGATTTTGCATTTAATGTACTCTGAAGGAGAACAGCACAAGAAATAATGATGCAAACTCTTCAGGCATCCACCACCCAAAACCCCACAGATTTTTGAAAAGCATGACATTTCTAACATTCACTACTGGTCTTAACGATGTCCAAGGTCAGCACATCAGTCCAGAAAAAGAGGAATCCATCCATGTTTTTAATTTTATTTTTTATAAAGATGACTTCAGTATTATTTTTGTGGTCGGTGCAAAACTCACTACACCCTACGATAAGAATTGTAAACAAAAATATATAGTTATGTAAAGGCAGAAACAGAAAAAAAGGTCAGAATAAGGCTACAATATTTTGGAGACAAATTTTAAGAAAGTGAAGTGCCAAACTATGAATTATAGAAGAGCATTAGAATAATAGAATCATCACATAAATTAACACTAATAATTGTGTTGAGAGAGAGAGACAGAGAGAGAGAGAGAGAGAGAGAGAGAATGCTGAGCTAAAAACAAAATGTTGCTACAGACATTTTGTTTTCAGGTCTGAAAAACATCTTCAACATTGCTTCAAGGATAGACTAGTATATCTATCAATACTAAAGTTAATATACTTACTAATCCCTGCAGTTTGGAAACAAAACTGAACAAATTAGTAGAAGTCTGCTTACTGCTACTGTACAGAAACCTAAAAATTGTATTTAGGATGGTAATGATAAACCCAAATGATTGAGGTCTTTTAAACATAATTAATGTTGTAGTTCTCTGCAGTGAGCTGTGGTTCACAAATGTTTTTATGAACTTAGATATCTTGTGAAAGTGAATTTCTTACAATAAAAAATGGTGATCTTGATAAGAAAAGGTCCTGATTCATGAATTTGCTATTTGATTTGGCTTCAGCTATTACTTGTTATTTAACACAGTCTATGTAATTTCAGAATAATAAATGTAGATTTTAGAGAACATAGTTTAATAGACATTTATGGAAAATGAAACGCTTGTACAACTATTTGCAACCTAATACGTCCACAATTCCTATATTAAAGATTCTCTGTACATCTATCAATAAGAAGTAATGTTTTCACCTAAGACCCTAAAAGCCTTTCACTAGCTGTGGACCAGTTTTCTCTTTCTGTCCCATCACTAAATTGGAGAATGACTTTTCATATGTTGGTGATTCTCACACCTACAGGGGCAAAAGTAGCATACTTAAAGATATATTTCTGCTAAGAGGATTTGCTGCCCTTCCCATGCCCTGTTCTCACCTCTATTCTCTAAAAAAAACAAGTTCTGATAAGGGTCAAGAACAATAGAAACTTCTAGAAATGCAATTGAAACATTTTGCTTCTTTAGTAAGTATTCTATTCTGAGATCTTTTCCTCTTTGAAAATTTTTTTTCCTCCTGGAATTTCATGAAACTGTTCCTGTATCTCAGGTATGATTTTTTTCTGTTTTGAAATGTCTTTCCCAATAGCTATACATAGACCTAGTAGGACTTAGTAGGGTCAGCAAAGCTTTAGGGAAAAAGTGCCATTCAGGTCATGTAAGTGTTTCCAGTTCAGGCATATGGAGTCTTGGTAACACCCTGGTCCATTGTAGGTAAAAAGATAGGGACAATAGAAAGATTTGTGGCAAAAGTGTCTGCTAGTAATAATGTTTCTATTTGACTAGTGCCTCATTTGCAAACACAAGGTAGCTGATGAGAATTCTGGGATTCCTGTCAGTAGCAATGGTTTGTTCCTCTATTTGAAAATGAAGGAAAAACTTCCATTTTTAGAGGGCCTGACATATTTCAGGATCAAGGAAGAGACCCAGACCCTCTAATGCAACACTATGAGGTATGTTCTTGGTTTGAGGTAGTGTAAGAACCACTGAGGACTTCTCTATCTATGCTTAGGTTTATATCTTTGGTTAATCAGCTGAAATAACTTATGGAAGCATATTTTTGCTCTTTCCTTAGGAAGGAGTTGGAAAAAGCTTGTAGTTCCATTTTAATCAGCATAGACTTGTATGTCGAATACTTAAAAGAAATTAGTGGAAGTTTAAAGGAAATACAAAAATATTGTGTGTTTGATCATTTCCTTTAAGGGAAAATTATGGATATATTGTGAGGACAGACATGTTTTCATTTAGGCAGACACATCGGAACCAGCAGAAGTCACACCTGAATTGATTATTGGGAATGCAATTTGAATCAATTTCCAACAGAGAGAGCCACAAAAATTTGAAATCCCTTTAATTCAGTTTTAATTTAAAAAAACATCATAGAGTAAAGCAGACATATGTAGATTCCATGTAGATCACAGAGAGATGGTTTTTCTTTTCCTTTACCCTCAAATTCAGGGTGCTTATCACAGAGTCAGGAATAACGTAGGAGCCTAATCAATATTCATTAACTGCATGGTCAGGTTTTAAAAAATCCAAGTCACTTAATTTGTTGCATTAAAAGCTATGCAAATTTTGTATCATTACTAAGAGATTTACATTATGTAATTTTGTTTCACTCTGTAAATAAAAACATAGAAAAACTAAGGCTGATACTGAAGGCTGAGAGCAGAGTGAGCTGTCTTACTAGTTCAGAATGATTAGCTTGAGTCCTATTGTAAATAGCGGCCAACCTTAGGAAATGAGCAGAGTTGGCAATTAGGGGGTACTGAGCACGTTTTCCCAGAAGATGGCAGCTACAATGCAAGAAAAATGAGGAATGAGATCTTTACATTGTTTGGGACTTAATGATGTTAAAATAACTAGAGAAAAAGTCTTAATATTATCCAATATCAGAAGAGATTCCTTTTAAATGTTGGACTTGGTTTCTACCTATTGAACTATTGACTACATGTCATCTCCAGTTTCGGAAACTTAAGCAAATGGACCAAGAAAAATGGACACATTTAGCAGTTCTTTTTTATCAGCCCGACACCCTTTTGCCAAGCACCAGTGGAGCCCAACATCATGGCACATTTCCTCACAATATACTCACACTAAGCCAACATCTAGAAGGGAAAAGAGTGCGAGGGCTATTGAGCACTGAGAATTTTTCCAATGAATCACAATTATGTGAACACCTGTGCTAACTAAGTTTGTGCTGATCCATTGTGAAAATTTGCAAAGTGCTCAACAGCCCTAAGAATTTCTCATTTATTATCTCAGGTGGGGTGGTCTGCAACTGCACATTAGGTTGCAGTATGAAGCATGTAAGGACACGCATTCAAGACCTCATCTAGGACCTTTTCATTCTACCTGCAGGGTACAGCTGTGCCTCTTAACCGGCCAGAGTTCTGCTTCTGAATTTCTGCCCAGAAAAGTTAAGGGCAAGTACAGGAACCCTTCATCTGTAAGTGAAATGATTGTAGAACATGCAACACACTTACTTACATTTCAAGATGAACTTACCATAGGATTGATCTTTAGAAGAACCTGATGATCAATGATATTTTTATGAATCTAGAGGCTCATCATATAATATCAAACTGAAAAAGAGTCAAAACTCTAAAAATAAGATAGGACTTTAGACATAAATATAAATGTTGAACTACCATTAATTTCCCTTCTTATGAGAAAAAGATATTGTGAAATTGGTCCAGATATTGGTTCTAAAGAATCTATAGTCTACTTTATTTTTAGAGTCAATGATTGATGAGAACTGGAAAATAATTTGTGAATGAAGTCATCGAAATAGCTTGTTAAGGGCTGGATGTAAGCATTCAAACTGAGATTAGTGAATATGCTGGATACAAGGTCAATTGTAGATTTCACAATAAAGGTTCTGCATATGCCTGGGACAGTGCCTTCCTTTGAAAGTAGTCTCTGTCTCAAGAACTATAAACTACTGTGTGGTCTCTGAATATTAATACAATATCAAGAATAGAATTTTCTGTGTAGCTCTGTAGACATAATTGATATATTTACTAAAGATTCATTTGTGATATATACATATATATATATATACATATACATATATAGAGGGCGCCAAAAAGGTATACATATTTTAAGAAAATAAAACTATTAAAATTATGATATTCAATATATACCAATAACAAAAGATAAATACAAGTCACATTTGACTTCTGCAATTACAAGAGGTGCTCAAAGTGGTTACCATCAGCGTCCAGACACTTCTGATTACAGCAAACTACTGCTTGAGCAACGTTGACCAGTGTCCAGTTGTATACATTTTTTGGCACCCCTGGTACACACACACACACACACACACACACACACACACACACACGAAGTAAGACAATTATGTTTGTGAACTTGTTGCAACGATGTTGCTAACCTTTTGACATCAGAGGTATTATTCATTATGAATTTGTACCAACTGGATAAACAGCTAGCCAAGTTTACTATTTGGAAATGCTGAAAAGCCTGCATGAAAAAGTTAGACGACCTGAACTTTTCACAAACAATTCATGGTTCTTGCATCACGACAATGCACCAGCTCACACAACACTGTCTGTGAGGGAGATTTTAGCCAGTAAACAAATAACTGTATTGGAACACTCTCCCTACTCACCTGATCAGGCCCCAATGACTTCTTTCTTTGCCCAAAGACAAAGGAAATATTGAAAGGAAGACATTTTGATGACATTCAGGACATCAAAGGTAATATGACAGCTCTGATGGCCATTCCAGAAATAAAGTTCCAAAATTGCTTTGAAGGGTGGACTAGGCACTGGCATTGGTGCCTAGCTCCTCAAGGGGAGTACTTCGAAGGTGACTGTAGTCATATTCAGCAATGAGGTATGTAGCACTCTTTCTAGGAAGAGTTCGTAAACCTAATTGTCAGACCTTGTGTGTGTGTGTGTGTGTGTGTGTGTAACTTTGAATGATCAAGTTTAATAAGAGGAATAAATTTGAGGATGTGGATATAAAGACTGGGGACTACCCAGGCAGTATAAAGTTTTGTTTTTTAAGTGATAAAGTAGATTCTGGAACTCAATTATATCTAACAGCATCATGTTCTTACCAATAGGATAAAAGTCCATAATATTCAGCAGTTAGTGTAGTTGTCATGAAGACAACATTGTAGTATGGGATAATGAAGGGAATTATGAAATGGGAAATGCTAAAAGTATTGAACAATGCTAGGATAAGAATGTCAGTGGGTAATCTTGGGAGAAGCATTATTGCTGGGTACCTTTGTCAATGCCAAAGATTCTCCTCATAAAAATTCAACTTTTGTCCTGCATCTGTGTCCATGACACTGGTTTCTAAGAGAGGAATATGTGAGGTTAGGTGAATGTCTGAGGAGGGGAGAAAATCATCAGCAGGTTGGAATATATCCATATATCACGTGCTTTCCCATAGAGATTAGATTGATTGGGTTTTACGAGCACCGGGCATATGCTAAGCACTTGACACACATATCTCATTTAATGTTCACAACAGTGTAAAATAGAAATGAGTCTTATCCCATTTTTTCAAGAGTAAAAAAATGAAGCTTAGAGGTTAGCTTGAGTTAAGCTTCGAGTTAGACTTGAACCCTTCACTAGCTGATGCCAGAACTCAAGACTTTAACTACTACACAATACTGCCTCCCAGTGGCTGGAATTGCATAAGCATTCAGCCAAGATCTGTTCTTGAAGTGGTGTTTTTCTTAGGGGAAAATTGGCCTTCATCCCTCAGGTTTAGCTCAGTATCTCAAAGGCATACAGAAAGTGGCCACACTTATCAGAATTATTAAGATGTTGATTGTTACATAAAACTGGCTGGTTCGAGCTAAGCTTCCAGTGTGATCGTGACCAAACAAATAGATAACTGCATTGTTTATTGTTTATGAAGCAAACACTTTGAGTTAATGCCTACTAAAATATAAAAGTTCTTGGTGTTCACCTGAAGCATAATCTGTGTAAACAAAATTCCACCAAGCAAAGAGAGTTTGCAGTATCAGCATGTTAAACTTGTATGAATATTTCCTTCATTGCCCCAAAGTGTAAAACAAAATAAAATTTAAAAAAAAAGGAATAAAAAACTCAAAGAAGAGAAAAACAAAGTACATATTTGTACAAGGCTAAGAGAACTAGCTCATAGTGTAAGTCTTAAAATGTTAAGGGCTTTTTTTTTCTTTAGTTTTAAATTAAAGACCTAAAATAGTAGGCGTATAAGGAGGGACAAGATTTAGTTGTGCACAGAAAGGCTTAGCCATGAGCAAAATCCTGAAGTAGGTTTTTTTCCACATATATATCCCTTGTGTTCAACACACACACACACACACACACACACACACACACACACACAGACAGAGACTATTGTTCTTCAGTGCCTTTTTCTTAACTCTCATTATTTTCTTTCCTCAACCTCCAAACATTCACTATTTAGTGCTTCTTCTGGTCTCCTAGTCTCACTCTTTACTCCAAAATCCTACCAGACAGCATCTTACAATATAGGCTATTCTTCACCCATCATTACATGACAGTGAAATATTCCATTATTCTCAGAACACTGTTAGGTTACTGGTTAACATCTCATATGACCATATCCTTACTAAGCTCTAAATATGTTATTTTACTTGGTCATATTTATCTCATGAACACTCTAGATAAAATGCCTCAAGTCAGAGGAATTGATTCAAATGATGGGAATTTCAAACCCTGTGGCACGTTGGTGGGAAAGCGATTTCTGCAAGGCGCTGTTTGCTCCATGTTTCTTGAAAAATACTCCAAAGTTCCATGTTTATTTTACCTGTGTATAAATGGGCTGACCATAGTGAACAGGTGAATTGAAAGATTATAATCCCAGAGAAGAGAGGTCACTGATAATGGCATCAATGTTGCCCGTTCTTATTTCCTATTAAATGATGTCTCAATATGCAACATTTCACACTTAATGTCTGGTAAGTGGATATTAGTGACCTTGAGTCAACAATCTTTGCCTTCTTTAGACATCTGATAGCATCATAACATTTTAAATTTATAATTGTGTTTACTTTACAAATGGATTTTAAAAGTTTCTAAACTGGTAGAGAGATTGAAGTGAAGACCCAGAGACCCTGCAAATGCTTAGATTGACACCACATATCACAACAATTATAACTCAGCAGTTAACACACTATGTCAGAACCATTAGATTATATCACATTAGTACATAATCTGGGGTCCTTAAGTATCTGTGAACCATTGACACAATACATTGCCACGTCCTTTGCCATTGACCATGTCAATTAACTGTCTTTATAATATTAATTGAATGTGGGCTATAAGGTTTAAAATTTCTGGACCAGCTTTTTCACTCATTATGAAGATACAGTTGCTGGAAACTCGAGCCCCCACTTTGTGGGACACGGCAGAAGCACCCTACCCAACTGTGGCTGCGCCACCATGGTCTCTCCACATTTACACTTATCACAATTGTCAACGAGTGAATTCTTCCATAGAGCGGTGTGAATTACTAGAAAGGGCGGTAATTGTGCTGTTATTGCCATACCTTATGCATTTTAAAATGTGGTTTTAAAAACAACAAAAATTTTTAGTATTGAAATTCAAATATCTCAAACCAGAAAGAATTCTTTTCTTTCATCTGTTAGATTACACGACACAGGCGGCCTTGTTTTCCGTTGAACAATGCATCTGTGAATTGTGGTATGCTCACATTCACAACCAAAGCCAATATAACAATGAAAATAAATGAATCAATTCTACATGTATTAACATGGATCAATCTTGAAAATATAATGGTGAGTGAAAAAGCAAGTAGCAGAGTAATATTCATGTAAAGTTAAAAACATAGAAAAAATGTTATTTATGCATACATACATACATGGTAAACACATACAAACATGGATGTGAAAGTTACAAAGCAATTTTAAGACAGTGGCTATTATACCCTTAGAGAGGAAGGGTGAATGATAATGAAAGAACTTCATGACATCAGGTGAGGGTATAAGAGGGATTTTCAACTCTCTGTAACATTTTTACTAGGAATAAAAACATGAAACAAATGTGTAAAACTTCTTATGATCCATTAACATTTGTTAACATTAGTGAATATATGAGTGTTTATTATATTCTATACTTTCATGTGTTTGAAACATTTTGTAATAATAATGAACATGATAAAGGAAATTTGCAGTTCAAAATGAGAATTGGCTAGTAATTCTCAATACTGCCTCTTCTAGCTTTTCACTTAAATTCCTAAGGAAACATGAGAAAAGATGAAAAGCTATGATTGAAACTAGGGCAAACCAACTCTAGAATCTGGGAGGAATTGATTCATAGTAAAAGTCTAATGGGGCTGGATGAAAAATAACTTGCCCAGGTTTTAGGAAATAGCTAGCCTATACCTCATATGTCTGCTTTGCCTCCCGGGGAACAAAAAGTGTGTGTGTGCTAGTAGGAGGTGTAGGTGGAGACTCTCAAGACAAAACTCTTTTCAAAATAAAATTAACCATGTTCATTGGAATAGTTTGGAAAATATAGAAAAGAATAAAGTAGGAAAGAGGAAGCCATGATTCGACTGTGTAAAACCAACCAGTCCTGTTTTCAACCTCAGAGCTACTATGGCTTCTGACAGTAAAGAAGAAAATAAAACATTCAATAAAACTTATTTAATTGATTGTACAATGAGGAGGTGTTCAGCGACTGTGGGGCCCTCAATTCATGTATCTCTTTGACCTTACAGCTCAAAAGCCTATATATATATATATATATATATATATATATATATATATATATATATATATCCTTCAGACAGGACATTTTCTTTTTCCACATAAAATGCTCTTCCTAAATCTCTTTACTGCCTACTTCCTTCTTAACTTTAGTACCCTATAGAAACATTCAGTGTCTGGAGAATAAAAGGAGAGAAGAAAAAAAAAAAAAGAAACTTTTTGAAATTAAAAGAAAAACTGAAGCATGCCATAGCATTGTTGGAAAAACTAAAATTATATGTTGGTGCTTCAATTTTAAATCAAGTGACTTGATTTGCATAAAAGACATTTGTGGAGATAAATAGAATATAAAAATAAATTTTTGAATTTAGAACTTATTCCCCTACTTTTATATCAAGGATTTTTTTTAATTTTTTTAATTTTATGATCAGGTCATATATTCCTCAAACACAGGAAAAAAAGATGATTTTAAAGGAAACCGTGGTCCACCTTTATCTCTAATGGCCAGGTTGGGAGTTGCTATAATAATCCTTTTGCTTTTATGTGGCCATCTGGAGGCCTATCAAAAGGAGTATCTAAAACAGACTTCCCAAGTGTGCTGAGTTTGTATGTTTTCACCAAGTCACCAAAACAGGAACATTTTTCCTACTGCAGAAAAGAAGTGACCCTTTACAGAGAGGAGTAGTGTTGAGGGGTGGATAGAGAGAAGAGACACAGAACCAGCAAGAGGCACAACTTGACCTTTCACCCTTGCCATTGTACACAAGTATTAAGAACAGTGGTTGATTCTGGTGCATGAATTTTAAGGATACAAAGACGTACAGCAAAATGTCTTAAATCTCCGGGGATCTGTGATGAGATGGAAGAGGTTAGGGAATATGGGAATGAGAAACGTTGAGAATTTAATGAAGCATCATGTTTCAACTGGATAATATTCCGTTTTGATTTGTGTGTAAAGCAAATATGAAATATTGAAATAATATTTCAAGTTCACAGTTTTGTGGCTCAGACAGATATATAGAATATTCTTGCCTTTCTGAAAAACTACACCTTTCATCAAAAGTACAATCCAACAGAGTTTAAGACATAAGAATAGGTTGTGAAATGGAATTAGATAAAAGTTGACATTTGTCTTCAGTAGATTATTAAAATCGCTGCCATAAGAAATCTGCTCATAAAGACAGAAAAAGTTAGCAGGGGCTGGATATCATTTGTCCAAAATAGAGTCTTTTCTCTACACTCATTAACCATCTCGCCTAGTAGTGTGGTTGTATCCTATTAAACCTGATACATCAAAAATTATTAAAAAAAAAAAAAAAATTAGTTGCTGTCTCAAACTGCACAGCAACTCAGATCTAGGACCAAATAAGATGCATTAATTGCTTTACTGCTTCACCACAAAGCCACTCTTAAAACATAATTCCTTAATGAAGTCCGTTAATTTGTTCATGGCAGTACACAAGCTGTTCAAAATGACACAGAATTGCACTCTGTTTTCTAACCCCTGCAGTTTCTTCTGTTAGTCACTCTGTCTTGTGTTGTTATCCCATGGATAGTAATTATTTTATAGTGGCTGTAATTAGGAGAGAATTAGGCTTGGTAAACAAAACCTGCCTTCTCCTGTTAATAGCTAAGGATAATAAATTTGGCTCTGACATTCTCTATATTTGGACAAGGCTTGGCCTACTTCCAGTTTTTCCAATAAGAACTTTATTATATAATTACGCCTTGGAGGGGCTCATATTACAAGGTAATTTTTTTTTTTTTGTAAAGACACATATTGCATGGCTTCCAGCCAGTAAATGATATACTGTAATATATGCCTCCAATAAATGTTTTAAACAAAATCTCTCTAAGCAATATCCTGCTAGAGCTGCACACTGCTCTTCGGCATGTATTATTTACAGGATTTGTTTGTCAAGTGTTTCATAACGTAAATTATTTCCTTTTGCTCACATTGTCCAATATTATGACAAGTTTTTTTTTTTAAAGACCTAAATTATTTCATCAGCAAATGATATACTTGAATCTTCAACTTCCATATCCTATTCTTGAATGTGGTATCCATAAGATGGGTATTTAATGTTCTATTCTTTTGTAAAGATTGGTTATTTGGCACAAGTTATGTTATTTTTGCCTGAAATGATTGATTTTCTTTTCCATTTTTGACATAAGTGAAATAAAATTATTGTGTTCCACTACAAGCCAAATCTATGATGATTCATTTGCCTTTTAGTTGAACTCTTACTGAAAGGGTCGCTCAAACTTGTATAGATCAACAATAATACATGACATCACGAAATGCTAAAGAGGACAATATTGAAAACAGGTTCAAAAACAAAATCATAAAAATACAACGTCACTTAGAAAAATTGTGAGAAAAGAGGCATAAGTGAGATAACTTTAGAGCAAGAAAAAAAAATATTAGATTTTAAGTAAATGTAAAGGAACAGACGTATGGTACTGTTTTCTTAGAAGTTAAATTCAAAATTAGAGCAGTTCTTAATTCTTTAATGTTAGGCATAAAGATATTACAAAGGAGGACGATAATAGTTTTAAAGGTACTTTGGAATTTTTTCCCCAGATATTAAGCTGATGTTTAAAACCCAATGTAAAGTAAATTACAACAGCTCACACATGTAAAATGACACACACCCCGACACACACACACACACAAATAAAATATGTCTTAATCTTCTGCAAACTAAAGGCAAGAATTTTTCAGTGGGATTAACTGGATATCTATCTCAGATACCCCAATTCACCTGGCATGTGTATCACAGTTTACAAATGACTCTTCAAAAGGAGACAACTAGTTTCTAAGAAGGTTACTAACACTGATTAGGGATTCCCAATTTATTTAGTCATATTTTCAAAGGGCTTTGTTGTAGAAGATTACAGGAATTATGCATTTGAAAAATGTCTTCCTTTAAGATGAGATTCAATTCTGGCCTCTCTGTTCTCACTTCTGGAGAAGATAATAAGTGTCTGCATTTATTCTTCTGCATATATTCTTCTATTCACTTTCAGCAGAGGATGACTTGAATTTCATTAGCTATTATCTGGAATTCAGAAGTTTCATTGCCCTCAACTCTCCCTATTTCTGTCCTTGTATTTACCAGAGCATGAAGCCCAGAGATCTCTGTAATTGTTTTCTTAGTTATTGTCACAAAGCATTGCACCCCTAAAAATGAATTGATATTTATTATATTGCTATTTACTAAATAACACAGAGGTTTGGCATTCAAATTTTGTGCTTTCTTTAGGAAAAATATTTCTAATTATTGATTTGTTCTGAGAACACCATTCTGTCAGTAAGCTTAAACTATAAAAAATGACAGGATTGCTGGGGAAAGTACTGGTAAGTAATTCAGTTCAATTTATTGAGTGTCTACTACATGCAATAAACTGTCATGAAAACCAGGGAAATTTTAAAGTAGGCAAGAATTTTTTTTCTGCTAGTTTCTGTATCTCAAGATACTTAATGCAAAGATCTTATTTATCTTCAGGAAATCCCACAAAGATGCAGAGGAAAACTATGTTTTCTGCATTAGCAGTGGATGCTATTGCTACTAGTGCTGCTTTTCTTCTTTGCTCTACAGAAGAAACAAAAGCACAGTGAGATTAAGTCCCATGTTCAAAACAATGCAGTAAATCAATGGTGAAAGACTGTCCAAGACCAGTGTGATTCAGAAGCCAATCCTCTATGTCTATCTCCTGTCCTGTTATGTTCTTGCCCTTTCATATTAGAATTATGCTGACATATACTTTAATTAGAAAAAAATATTTATTGTAACTACTGACAATCAGTAAGTTCCAAGTGTGCATCCCTCAAAGTAAGAGTAATCACCAAATAGAGCAAGAGGATGAAGTATTTCAAGTTTGTGTGTGCCCAAATACTTTTTCACTGTGAGAAAATAGCGTGCATGGAAGTAACATCATTAAATGACAGGTTTCACATTTCAGCCAGAACGGAAATTATGTTTCGCTTCTTTTCTTTTCTTTTCTTTTCTTTTCTTTTCTTTTCTTTTCTTTTCTTTTCTTTTCTTTTCTTTTCTTTTCTTTTTATTTATGTATTTATTTAATAATGGGAAGTGCTTTATTAGGATGCAAAAATTACCATTACTGTACTTCCTAAGTAGCTGAAATAATCATTTTGATAAGTCTGGAAATAGGCTCTCAGAGAGAGATGCTTTGGATCTTGAAAGCACATGTGGGCACTAAAATTAAAGACCTTTTGTCTCCATAATGAATTAAAAAAACATAATGACAAAAAATAACAAAATCATAGAAACTAGACATAGAGGCCAATTAAGTAATCTCATTTACCCGCTGTTCACATAGTTCTCTAGAGGACATTTGTCCATTGAGGCTGAACATCATCCTAAAATTCTGTTTTTCCCTTCTGAGAAGACACTTCCACTGTATCACTTTGAGGAGAACAGTGTTAAACCTTGACTTGTAGCCTGCCCTGGTATTCGCCCTGTACGCAATATACCAGCTAGGTGAAGATCTGTTCTTTTCTCCCTTCTGTGACCCATTATGTCCTTAAAATTTTCAGCTTAATCCATCCTCATAAAACAATTCCATTAGCATCCTCACCATGGTGGTGGCTGTTTTGTGACATCCTCCCATTTTTTGACATGATTTGTGTACTGGAATCTCTCAGCCCCAAGTAGAATTCCAGGTATGAACTGTGACTTGATGAGCACAAAGTAATCATAATTGTCCATAATTCTGCAGGTATTAGTACACCAAGGAGTAGAAGGCAGAAGTTCCTGGGTTGAAAGAGGTAAAGAAAACCTCAAATATAATATTTTGCTGATACTTTATCCTACCTGGTACATTCACTACATAAGACATCGCCAACCTACACTATGTACAATTATTTATGGTCTGGCTGAAAAAGACAAAAATGTCAGTTTGTACCAGAGCAGTTAACTTGGCTTCCACAATTTCTCCCCTGCTGCTCTCCTAGTCCCACTTCAGCTGTATTTCACTTCATTAACTACAGCAATGGGTATTTGCTCTCAATAAATGTGTGTGGGTGTGCCTGTGTGTTTGTATTTGAAAATAGTTTATGCAGACAACTCCAAACAGCTCCAAAAGTGATTGTACAATTAAAGAAACTATTTCCCTGTTGTTGATGGTTATTTCTTAAAACATCATCTGTCAGCCTAGACTACTAGACTGATGTTCTGAATATATTTTTCTTTTTAAAGCCTAAGAAAATACCTTCTTCAATGTCTCTGCCCTAACTTCATCACGCTTATCCTCGATCTTTCTTGTAGTCTGATTAGGAGATTGATTCCCAGAGGGCTATCAACATCCACTGTGGATGCTAAAGAAACGGGCTCAGGCTCAGGTCTTCTAAGGTTCTGATCTCTCCACAGACTGTTCCGAGCACTTTGAACTGAAGTTTTGAATTTTTCTATTAGCTAGTAGAAATGGCAAAATAAACTCAAACGCAGTGACTTCCAACTGCAGTGAGTTTAGCACCAATCTGATCTGCTTCGATGGGGCAAAGGACAACTTGGGGGGTTTACCTGGGAAGCTTATTATAGCCATAGCATGTTTTAGTTTTTGCTAGGAAAAAATAATATTTTGGACACTCTCTTAATGCTAATAACCTGACATGTCAGTTGGATTGGGTTTCTTTTATACTGACAGACATATGACATATGATGGAGGTTTAAAAATTTGCTTAAAAGTATCTACTGTCATTATTTGTTTGCTAATTAAATAGAGAAAGATCAGTATCTTTGTGAATTGAAATTTTGGGATCTTGAAATTTTGAAATATTGAGAAAAACAGCATAATTTCTTAAGCTGCATTCACATAGAAGGCCAGGCATAGGCTTTGTGAGATGTGCCTGAAATGTTTACCCTAAAGTGCTCAATAGGAAATATGAGCAGTGTATTCATATCCAAGCTTAAGAATTGGGGAAGACAACTCTTTGATCAGAAAGTCTCTCTGTTTAGCAGCCCCTAGGGTGTCTTTTATAGGGAATAGGGCCTTATGTACCTTAAAATAAGGCTTATGATATAACTACATATGCTACAAATATGTCCAGCAACATTTTAGTTTGCACTAAGCGCTAAATGGCTGATCATTTATAATGTATAAGTTTTAATGAGGAAGTGTAAAGACAACACTAAGTGGAGATAAAAGGTGTCAATTAGGTAGAAAGGAGAGGCTTAACATCCTGAGAACAAACTTGATAGTTTTCTTAATTGCAATGTCCTCAGATCAAGGATTAGATAAACTTGGGGGGGGGGGTGGAAGTCACTTCTACTCCTTGAACCTCAGTTTCTTTACCTATAAAATGTGAGGTTTAGAGATGATCTGTGCAGTAGCTTTTTATTTTTCCCTCAACAAGAAAACCACACCTCCTTTATCAGGTAGCTGATTCTCCCCTTTGGAGTAGGATGATGAGAACCTAACCTCACTGGCCCAAACTGAGAAGTTCAATTTAAACAGAAGTGGTAGAGAATCAGATGATCAGGCTTTGCCTTTCCCACTCTACCTTATTTCCATCATTGCACCTATCTCTATGTGAAATCATCTTTGATTTTACACACACACACACACACACACACACACACACACACTTACAGCCTGTGCCTCTCCACCAAATTATAACTTCCATGAGAACAAGGGTTATATTTTCTTTGCCTTAAACAGGTCCTAGTATATAACAGTTGGTCATATATTTTTTAAATGAATGAATGAAGGAACCATGAATGTAATTTTTGAGAGTACTTAGCACTTGGCAACTTATCAATAGCTTGGAGCTATAAGCTACAGGTCTTAAAATTGTAAGTCTTTAAATCTCTCTCAGAGAAGAAAGGGCATGGATGACTTTCCTTACTTGATGGCATCTGAGCAGAACCCAACAGAAGGCACAGGGAGCAGACCGCCACTTGAAGAACACAAATGTATGAGTGTGCTAATTAGTTACATGTGCCCTGGTGCTGGCAGGCACAGCAGAAGGTGAGTCTGCTGATGGTTAGAGGAGAAAACGTGGGGTCCCTGACTTGATAAAAAACAATCCTAGTCCTCTCTACAATTCCCGCAGGGTCCATTCACTTGGAAGAGTGTCATCAATACATTCAATTGAAACGACTGGATTCAGTGAGATGAGCACTAGACACAAGTGGCAACCACATGTTTCTCCTTAGTGATGGTCCTGGCTGGTGACCAATTCCAGAAAAGTGTTAGGCAGGCTGGGAACTTGAAAGGCTAGAGCAGCAGCTATCTTTTTTTTTTTTTTTTTTTTTATGTTTTTCATAACAAATAATAGAACATTGTGAAGAAGCACAAGGGAGAAGGATGCCAAGCAAGGCCCCTGCAAATAAAACCAAGAATTCCCAGAGATACTGAGGTTAACAAAGCAAAAATGCAGCGGTTGTGAATGCGGCATGTATCCAAATCTTCCACCCCGTACTTAAGGGGATGCCTTCGCTTAGCTATTGCTGTCCCTGAACAGAGGTGAGAGGGATGCTGGTAATAATAAAGACAGTCCCCGATGATGGCAAGTCTAATTACAGGAGGAAAGAAAAACGTGCAGGGAAAGAAAGAGTTTGGTTTTCCCAAGACGTCGTTTTATTACCAGCCTGACACGGCAACTTTAAGGGTCATTTCTTTACGGTCACTAAAATACCAAAACAGTCAGAAAAACAGAACAGAGGCCATAGCCAAAGCCCCTGATGCTTCATTTCTGAAAACATTTTCTCACAATGGCAGCTTTTAAAAATTGTTTTTTCCCCTTTTAATTAAAGAAACAATTTTGTTCCTCCGGATATGTGTAAATAGTCAACAGAAAGAAGAGCTGGGGTGGGAGGAGGTAGGGGAAGAAATAAAAACAGAAAAAAAAAAAAAAAAAAAAAAAAACCAGAGGAGAGAGGAGAGAGGGAGAGAGAGAAGAGAGAGAGAGAGAGTAATCTAGAGGTGTACAGTATTAAGAAAACATTTAATACAATTTTGGAGGGAAATTTTCTGGATATTAGAAAAATATCATGTACATTAAGTTAGACTTTTCTTAAATAAGCAATAATAGTTTTAGTTGTCTAACCTTAACCATTAAATATGCTAAAAAGGAAAAGATAATGAATGTTGCAAATCTAGGGAAGGTTCTTTTGAAATATTACTATTTTTCCCACAGTATATTCTAGTAAAGGGTATTGATTTTAGTTACCATACAGTTATAAATGAATACAATGTCATTTATTCTGAGCCATAATTCTCACTTTTTATTAATTCAGACAGGACAACTTTAATTAGTCTGAGGTCATGAGGATTTACCATGCATAAAGTGAAATATTTAGAAAGGAGAGGGACACTATAGGTTAAGTACATATATTGGAACTACGAATATCCTCAGATAATAAGTGTCTAATACAGTTCCTTGTAAAGTAAATTTCTGCATAAAAATCCTAAAATCCCACTGCTTCCCTTACAAAATTTGACACGCTTCTACTGAGAAAACTTGAAATCACAGAGCTTCAAAATCACATTTAGTGGTATTGAAAACATTTATTAGTTGCAAATAAAATAGCAAAGTGATTTTTTCTTATATAATCACAATTATCAGCATTCAAATTACAATGCATATTTTAACTAAATTCCTGAAGCCATATTTTTGTTTGCTTGTTTATTATTGGTTTTCCTCCATGCCTAAACAGTACCACAAAATGTGGGCATAAAAGTGAAAATCTTTAGATCCTTTGCTGTAATAGGCATATCATTTTACTGCCTTAGGCAGTTGTCAATGGAGAATGCAGCCAGTAGCAGGAGAGGCAGATTTTCACTTTTTCCAAGTTATCTCGATAAAATGAGTTCTTAGATTTGCTTCTTTCTCTCTCTGATGCGATTTCACTTTCTTTCTATAAAATTAGACAATTCATGGTTGCTCTCAAGGTCCTGCTTGTAAAAAGAATTTATTTCAGTTTGCAGATCTTCAGGATATTTTTACATTATAATGCTGATTCCTAACTCATCTCCCTACTTTCACTCCTTCCTCCTCTTTCCATTATTCTTCACAAGGGAGTAATGTTTTACAAAGGGAAATGAGATCATGTTACTACGAATTAAAAATATATATATTTCAATGAGTTCACATTATACACAGAATAAAATCTAAGTCTATTGCTATGACCAACAAGGCCCTAATTGATCTACCACAGCATACTGCCCCAGCTACTTTCCCCACCCCTCACCATTTCTCTCTGAGCTTCAGGCAAGCTCCTTTCCTATTCCAGGTTGGAGTTCTTATTTCTGCCTGGAATGATTGTTTCCTTCTTTTTCCTTTGAGTCTCACTTCAAATGTCACCTTCTCAGTGAGACCTTGTCTGTCTACACTTCTGAAGTACTTTCTGTAGTTACTGTGCCCTTCCCGAGTTATTTCCTCCACCTGCACTCTTCACAGTCTGTACATTTTTGTTTAGTAATGTGTTTGCTTTATATTGTCTGCCTCTCCCAGCCTACACTAGGATAGTGCTTCATGAGAGGAAATATTTAGTCTGTTCTGTTCACTTCTGTGTCCTCAGAACTTAGCATAGTGCTTGGTATAGAGTAGATGCTCAATGAATAAATGAATGAATTCACTGATGATGAGAGAGTGCTGTCATTTCTTTATGAAATCATTGAACTTCCAAAGAAATAAACTGTTACAAGGTAAGACTTCCTGAATACTGATCAGATCCTATAGATAGAGACATCTAAAAGAGAATTTTCATTTTAACTAAAATGATATAACATAAATTCTTTGCCTAACTTATGGAAGCTTTTTGTTGCATTTGAGTTCTTTTGTGACAGAGCTGTGTATGTTTATGGTTTTTAAAATGGCCCTTGACTCTATAAGCTCAAGGGACTTAGAGAACTTGGGATAGAGCTATACCCATCATTAATTATCAATAGTATCGCACAATTTTGGTTACCACTTATCAGATTTGGAACCCAACCCGTATCACCAATGATGTTAATAAATAAAAATTTCAATGTTACCCAGTCATTTCTGGCCATATCTTTTTATTGAGTGAGAGTTTACGGATGGGACAGAACCAATAATAAATAAATCAAAATTTAAAGAAAAAAATAAATGTTTTCATTGGATATATTGAGGTTTTCATGAATCTATTTATATCTTATGAGAATGTTTAACTGATAAGAATGTCTGTTACCCTAATGAGATGACTCATGCTGAATCCCCAGATAACTTATAAGAAAGAACAATGACCTCATTTGAGGTTTGGGACTTTTGGGCAATCTGACATCTTGGGGGTGTGGGCTCCTAGGGAATGAATTGAAACCTCAGTAAAAACTCTGGGTACCATTCCCTCCCCAGATCTTGTTATATGTGATTCTTCTTTAGCCTGGTCTACCTGATCTGTATCCTTTACAGTAAAACTATAATCTTAACTAAGGCACTTTCTTGAATTTGTGAGCTGTTTTAATGAATTATTAAACATGAGCTGGTTGTGAAAACCTCCAAATTTTTAGCCAGTCAATCAGAAGTGCAGGTGGCCTGGGGACCTCCAAAGCATAACTGGTGTCTGAAATTAGAGCAGTTCTGTGAAGGACTGAGCCTTTAACTTGTGAAGTCTGATGCTACTTTCGTTAATATTCTAAAACTAATTTAAAGTTCCTAATTTCTTCATTTTTAAAGGTTTTTTATTAAAATATAGCTAATATGCAATATGATATTAGTTTCAGAAGTACATCATAGTCATTCAACATTTATATACCTAAACGAGTGATCACCATGATAAGTCCAGCAACCGTCTGACACTGTACCACACTATCACAATATTTTTTACTATATTTCCTCTGCTTTACTTTACATCCCCATGAGTATTTTGTAACTACCAGTTTGTACTTTTTAATCCCTTCCCGTTTTTCACCCATCCTCCAACCCACCTTCTATCTGGCAACCATCAAAATGTTCTCTATGTCTACAAGTTTGTTTCTGTTTTGTTTGTTTACTTTGTTCTTTGGATTCCACATATAAGCAAAATCACATTGCATCTGTCTTTTTCTGTGTGACATACTCCACTCAGCACAATGCACTCCAGGTCCATCCATGCCTCCACAGATGGCAAGAACACATCCCCTTCCATGGCTGAGCAATATTTCATTGTGTATATATACCATCTACTCTTTATCCATTCAGCTATCGACAGGATCTCTCCACATTTTGGCCATTGTAAACAATGTTGCAATGAACATATGGATGCACATGTCCCCTTGATGTAGTGTTTTGGATTTCGGATAAATACCCAGAAATGGGATTACTGGGTCCTCTTGTTATAGCCTATATTTTAAAGTTTATTTATGTCTGGTATAAGTACTCCTACGCCAGTTTTTTTTTTTTTTTTTTTCATTTCCTTTTTCAAGAAATATTGTTTTCCCATCCCCTTATTTTCAGTCTTTTGAGTCTCTTGTAGGCTCAAGAGTCTTGTTTTCTTATCGATTCAGCCACCCTATCTTTTGATTGGAACATTTAATACACTTACATTTAAAGTAATTATTGATAGATATGTAGTTATTGTTATTTTATTATTCACATACATATATATATATGTGACCTTAAAGAAGTCCCTCTAAGATTCCTTGTAATACTAGTTTTGTGGTGATGAACTTCTTTAGCTTTTGCTCATCTGAGAAGCTTTTTACCTGTCCTTCAATTCAAAAAGATAACTGCTGGGTAGGGTAATCTTGGTTGTAAGTCCTTGCTTTTCATGACTTTTCATGACAATCCTTGCTGGTCTGCAATGTTTCTGTTCAGAAATCAGCTGACAGTTTTATGGGAGCTCCCTTGCAGGTAACTATTAGGTTGGTGCAAAAGTAATTGCGGTTTAAAAATTTAAAAATAATTGCTTTTCTCTTGCTGCTTTTAAGATTCTTTCTTTGTCTTTAAACTTTGGTATTTTAATTATGATGTGTCCTGGTATGGGCCTCTTTGGTTTCAACTTGTTTGGGACTCTTCACTTCCTGAGTTTATATATATATTTCCTTTGCCAGGTTAGGGAAGTTTCCCATTGTTATTTCTCTAAATAGGTTTTCAAATCCTTGTTCTTTCTCTTCTCCTTCTGGTACCCCTATGATGTGAATATTGGTACACTTGATGCTGTCTCAAAGGCCACCTAAACTATCCTCATTTTCTTGGATTATTTGTTCTTCTTGCTGTTTTTTTTTTTTTTTTTTTTTGATGTTTACTCCTACCTTATCTTCTAAATTGCCGATTCAGTTATCTGCTTCATCTAACCTACTCTTGATTCCCTCTAATGTAGTCTTTATTTCAGTTATTGCTTTCTTCATTTCTGACTGGTTCTTTTTTATGTTTTCCATCTCCATTTTTATGTTTCCTATCTCTTTGTTGAAGTTCTCCCTGAGATCATTGAGTATCCTTATAACCAGTGTTTGGAACTCTGCATCTGCAATTTGTTTGTCTCCATTTTGTATAGTTCTTTTTTCTGGAGCTTTGTTCTCTTCTCTTATTTGGGACATGTTTCTTTGTCTCCACGTTTTGGCTGTCTCCCTGTGTTTGTATCTATGTATTACAGAGGGCTGCTATGTCTCTCAGTCTTAGTAGAGTGTCCTTATGTGGTAGATGGGTGCCAGTGGCTCAGTATCCTTGGTCACCTGAGCCGGGTCCTCCAGGTATGTCCCTTGTATGGGTTGTGTGTGCCTGTTGTAGTTGAGTCTTGGTTCCTGTTTGCACATCAGTGGGAGAGATTGACCTTTGGGTGATTAATAGTGAAGAACAGCCATGACCACAGTGGAGAAGCTATGGTGCAGGGCTGACCCCACAGAGCAGGATTCACTTTAGCAGGGCTCTGATGCCTGCTCAGTCTGCCATTTGGGTGTACCATCCTTGGAGACAGCTAGGTGAAGCTCCAACTTGGTCTGAAGCTGGCCACCAGGCATGCCAGTCCTGCGGCTCCCTAGGAGGCGATCTGCTGCAGGCCAGGCTCAGCTACAGTCTGTACTCTGCCTGGGGCAACCTGGCATGAGCCACAAAAGAATCTGCCTATGCTGTGCTTGTAGTTTCCTTGAGAGGCCAAGCCATGAACCAAAGCCAGTTGTTGTGAGTGCCGAGCTTAGGGCTGCTTGGCCAACGTACTGGACATGCTAAAGCCAGATACTGCTTATTTGGGTTTTGTGAACACTTAAGAGATTTTAGGAAAGTCCACACCATGAGCCAAGGCAGGCTGTTTATACAGAAAAACCACTGGAAGGGGCTTGAGTGTGCCTGAAAGTTGAGTGGTGTGGGGTCTCAGAGAATCACAGGGTTTGGTTAACAGTGTTATCCAGGTTGATGGAGACTCAGATATGGCAGTTGCCTATGTCTGCACATGGGGGCATGTGTGGGGGGTGCTCAATAAAGAAACAATTGTTTCTGCCAGCACTTCTCTCTGGGAGAGAGCTTCCCATCCTGCCCCTCCAGCCCTCACCCTGAAGCCAGAAAATTCAGTTTTTCCTCTTATATCCCTGGCATCTTTTGAGCTGCTGCCCCAGTGCTGGAGCTCAGAGTGAGTGAGCCCATCAGTGACTAAATCTGCACAGGCTCATTAAGAGGAGTGCCTGGGACTGCAGTTGCCCTTGTCTCCTTCAGCTACAATCTCCACTGGTTTTCACAGCCAGAAGTTATGGGGACTTATCTTCCAGGCACTGGAACCCTGGCTGGGTAACCTGGTGTGGGGCTGGGACTCTTAGCTACTCTGGGGTTTGGGGGACCTCCACAGCCAAGATATCCTTCCTGATTTTTAATGGCCAGATGCACGTGTGAGACAAGTCTCTGCCTCTCCTACCAGTCTCTTGGTGGCTTCTTCTGTATGTCTTTACTTGTAGAGCTTTTTTTAGCTAGACTTCAGGTTATTCTGTAGTTTAGTTGCAATTTCGATGTGGTCCTGAGAGGGGGTAATCACAGTGTTTGCCACTCTGCCATCTTGACTGGAAACCCCCTTCTTTCTTTATAACTGTAAAAAGTTCAGTGCCCTCTCCAGTATTTCTGACGCACTTGCAGAGGTACTCACCATTACTTGTCTTCTATCAATTTGAACTCACATTCCCTGATCAATTTTTATTCCTTTGTCCATTCAACAAATTTCATTGAACACTAAGTAAGGAGTAGGCACTGGACTGGGTCCTGGGTATTAGGGTATATCAGTACATAAATAGAAATTATTTCAGTTTTAATGGAGTTCACAGCATATTGGCATACACCAAGATATCCCAATAAACAGACAAACATGTGAGTGTTTATAAATTGAGTCCATTTATCCCTCCTTTTGTGTTTTCCTTTTTCTCAACAATTCCCTCCAAACATGGTCACAGCTCTTTCTTCTTTATTTTCCAAGTTGCCACTGACAGAGTATGTCCATATCCAATAGACTTTTACTGTTGGCTTGGGGATACTACACAGAGTTAGAAACAACTTAACCTATCAGTCATCAATCTTTCTAAAATTCCTAATCTATCTTCACTGCAAGAAGTCCATTTGGAACCATCTTCCTCAAGTCCTTAACATGCCACCATGTTGCTGTGGCCTGTTTCTCCTTTCAGAGAGCCTTCTTCTCTTTCCTCATTTAACTTAAAAAATCCCTGCTAGTTTATTCTGAACAGCTCTCTTGTGGCTCAATCTCTTTCTTTCAGACAATGCTTAAAACAATGTGTCTACCTGTGCATGACCAAGAGATTCATTAAAGTATGTCCCTATGTAAAATATCAACCTTCTTTGTTTTACATCCTCATCCTACCACTCCTAAATGCAAAAAGATGTTCAGGGTAAAAAATAGCAATACAGTACCAGAAATGTACTACAAAAATTAATGCTAAAGGCTTTATTCCTATTTAACACTTTAATTTTCTATTGTGCTATTCTCTTTTCTTTTGTCCAGTTTGAGTATCTAAGATTGCTCAGCCTATGTTTATATTAATATTTAATTTACATATTTATTAATAAAAATGCAATTAATAAATTAGTCCTGGGGGAAAGATTATGGATTTTATTTATTCTTTTTTTCCTTTGTTAACATAGGTTATTCAAACATTTATATTCACTTATATCTCTATCTGTCTATATCTATCTTTGTATTGTAAGAATATGTGTGTGTGTTTATGTGCATGTATATATACAGAGGGTGCCAAAAAAGTGTATATACATTTCAAGAAAGGAAAAAAAAAACTGTATTAATTGTAATACTCAATATATACCAATGACAAAAGATGTATACAAGTCATGTTTGACTTCTGCAATTACAAGAGGTGCTCAAAGTAGTTACCATCAGCATCCAGACCCTTCTGATTATAGTGAACTACTGCTTGAACATAGATAACATCTCTTAAAATGTGTATACATTTTTTTGGCACCCCCAGGATATATAAAATGCACATGTATATAATTATATTAGGCTATGAAAAGCTTGATATTAAAAAAATAACTATACTAGGAAAACTTGATATTGAAAAAGCAAAAAAGAAAAAGTCTTTAGCATAGCTTCATTTCTTTTTTTTTTTTTTAATGCAGTTAGGCATTGGTAACTTTTATATGCAAAATCACTTAATTTGTTTTTTTCCTTAAAATAATCAATCGAATAATTTGAATTTTTTTGCAAATATAAACTGCTATTTGCCTTACTTGACTAATTAATTTGCATAATATATATATAGGTATTCCCTTCACCAAGTACATTTCCTATTGAGATGACGTCAAAGGACTTAACAGTGTGGATAGACCCATAAATCTACCTAGTTTCATACTGAGATGAAGATCTCCAAACTCAAATTTGGTATAGGTCATAAGCAGTGCAATGAATCAAATTCTCCAAAGGCATTTGATCTGAATGTAAATTATTTCCATGTTTTGTAGATGCAACAGACTGTATAAGGAAATGTCCCTTTTGCCTGTAATCCCTGGGAAACAACATATGGGCATCCTGAGTACACATAGCATGTATACTGGATACTGACTTAGGTATCATCTCCCCATCTACAATGAATCCACTTTTACCTGACTGCATTCAGCTTTCAAGAAGTATTTTTTAAGTGCCTACTATGTGCCAAGCACTTCAGTAGGAGAGCTGAGAGGAGAAATCATAGTTGGCTGTTTAGTAGCCAGGTTGCCAGTTGAGAACAACAAAAACAGAAACAAAACTCACATTTAGAAATTTTCTTCCCTTCTGTTGGAAATGGCTCGTTGCAATTCCTCCTCAGTATAATACACTAACACACTTAGTTGTCAGGCACTGCTTAGCTATTATCATACGAAGCAAATAATTTTTAAAGTTATCAGTTTCCTGTTTTCAAAGAAAACACAGCATATAGGAGGAGAGGGGGCAGATTTGGCATTGGTTAAGGCCTTAATGCCCCAAAATGAAATACTAATGTAGACCAAAATAAACTGCTATAAAATCTGCCTGTCAAAATAGAAGTTAAGTCTGTGCTCTGTAGATGTAGAATTAGCCTTTGAATGTCTCCTCCTACATAGACCTCCACAAAAGCTGCTAACAGCTGTGGAGACAATGTTGAATGAATTTGATATTGGAGTCAGACCATCAAATCTTTCCAAAAGAGTTTTGATTTAGTAAGGTTAAATTATAGCTATATCTGATTTTCTTGTTAATGTACAAATGGGGACAAGATGTCATTTTCCCACCACTCTCTTTCCATTTATGTACTTTAAATGCACTTTAAGACAGATAATCTTTAAGTAAGAGACCAAGCTCTACTGACTTTGGTATGTAATTATTTATAATCAGTTTTTTTAAAAGTACAAAATGGATAGTGAAAAAAAAGTACTCCATCCTTCCATTTTTATGAAACCAATTCTTCTTATTTCCAAATAAATCAACTAATGGGAGATATGAGATTTAGAAAAGGAAATTGTTGATTTGGGCAGCTTTTCTGAAGGAACCCAAAGATTAAGGAAAAATCCCATCCTACTTTGGTTCCATATTCCGAGGTGAATGCCCCCTGACATGTTTGCAACTTCAATGCAATGTGCAGCTACGTAAGAATAATTGGGTTCTAATTCTGTATGAGCCATTACCCAGTTGGGTCACCTTCAGTAAGTCCTCATTTTATTTGAAAATAAAGAGGTTCAATAAACAGTTTTATTTGAAAATAAAGAGGTTCAATAAACAGTTTTCAGTTGTACACCAGAGGATCCAAGGAGCATTTTCATGAAGGTTATAGAACACGGGTTGACAGGCAGAGTTCCCCCAATTCTATTTTGACCAAAGCAGCCCTGAGTCTCTCAGAATCATCTATCTTGCCTTCTGAGTATGGTTTTGTTTGGCAAGGATTTTGGCACTAAAACCAGAATAGCACTGGGCTGCGATGATATCTTTCTTCTCTTAAAGTTTATGGCCTTCTCTCTATGATCTCTAAATTCTTTATCTAGTTTGAGCTACCAGTCCCCAAGCAGTTCATCTTCTTCCATTTCTGGTAAAGGACTAGATGTGGGTAAAATTAAACTGAGTAGGTGGGTTTCCCTTAAGACGTGATCCAGATTTCAATTGCGCAGGAAGTCATGAAAGCTGTCCAACTCGTGGAAAAAAAATCATTAAATGCAGTAAAGTAGTTTTAGAGATTTTATAGTGGTTTATTTTAGTCCATTAGTAATTCATTTTTGGCATATCAGCCCCCACTAATGTCAAGTTGTGCTCTGGGACTTTTGCAAAATAGATCACACTTAAGCATATTTTCCAGCTCTCAAAGCGATACAGAACATGTGTGCAGGCTTTTTTCAAGTCCTGTACACAGCTGAAAAGACATGTTTTGCTGCCTTATGTACTATTACCTCTCTATTGCCAGATACAAGTCTCATATTTAGCTCTACTTTCTTCCAACTTTCTAAGACATATGTCAATGATGGCTCTTTATCATTGATATAATTCATCTGCTCTCATTGTTGGTTCCTGAATTCGTTCCTTTGTCATAACCGTTTCTTTGGTTTTTAGTAAAAATATGAGTGATTTAAACATTTCATTTATTTCCACTTGCTACGCTCTGATCACAGATCAATGCTTCACCTGTGTTCCCAAACCTCTTTATGAATTCCTTGCAGGATTTCATGTGCAATAAGATAATGCCCACATCCACACCCCAGCCCCGTTTACTTCTTTCTTTTTGGCTCCATGATATCGTCAACAGATGTTACCCAACACCCCAAGTGTATCTTCTTCTAGTTAAATTCAACTTTTTCCACTTCTTTGCCCCATACTCGTTCTTTTTTTATCATCTAGTCTATTAAAATCTATCAGTGGCACCATAGGTTTTCTATGTCTTCTGTTTCTAGAAAATAAGCTTTTAGACTTTTCTCCCAAGGCTGTTACATATCTTTTTAGAATCTAACAGATTCAACTAATAAAGATGCTAGAATAACAGCTCCAATGGAAGCAATGGTTGGAAGCTCCTTATCTGCTAACATTTCCCTCCCTTACTTTCCTTTTCCACATCCTTGATATTGGAGGAAAGTATGGAATCTACTTCCTTAAAACTCATAATTGACTGTTTTTTTCTTCAGCTTATTTTTCTACTTTGCTACCAAGCTTCATTTTGTCCTTATTATAATCTCCAAAATTTTTCTTTTTAAATCATATTCTCCATCCTCATCCCATTAGAGCTCATTGGTAGCTCTATTCTCAAGTTTCCTGTCACACTTCATTTACACCGTGGGGCTTATCATCTACTTGTTTTCAAGTCAGATATCAAATGGGTAGTTTTGTCTCCAAGACAGTAAGTATTTTAAAAGGATTATTTATCCATCCATCCAACCGTCCATCCATCCATCCATCTATCCATCCCTTTATCTAAAGTATTTATTGAGTCCATCGTATGCCAGACACTGTTTTAGGTACTGGAAGTATAACTGTAGTAGAGGCAAATCAGATTTCTGTCTCCATGATGATATTCTGGGTTCCCAACTATAACAAACCTAGCATTTGGACTATAGAAAATGTGCATTTAACACTTGCTGATGAATTGAATAGAAACTGATTAAATTTCTGTTTTTCTAAAATGGGGCATTTTGTTTTCTTTCTATGCATCTCTTATTAGGGTGAGTTGAGTCTAAGGCAGTGGTTACTGACAACAGTTGATTTTGCTCCCCTTTGCCTGGGACATTTGGCAATGTCTGGAGACATTCTTGTTGCAACTGGAGGATGCTTTTGTCATCTAGTGAGTAGAGGCCAAGGATGCTGATTAACATCCTACAATACACAGGACAGCCCCCACAAAAACGAATTATTCAGCTGAAAATGTCAACAGTGCCAAGCTTGAGAAAATGTAGTCTCTGTGAGTTCACATAAATTCAGTTTTTAAACAAACAATGTGCTATTTATTTCATTTATGAGGTGTTCTTAATTTTATTTTGTTTTTTACTTAAAATCATGAAATAGTTTCCCTTTTAATGACATATTTTGAGTTTTTTTGCTCTTCTGTCTAGACACTGCTCAAATAATTATTTATCAAACATAGATGCTTTGGGATATAGGGTGTTCTGGTTCAAAGTAATATAAAAGCCTGACAAAACTAAATAATAAGAAGATGTTTGTTTGTTTGTTTGTTTTTCTTACTTTAGGCAGCCCAAGGAGTAAAGTGACTCAACTTTTTGACAATTTCGTACCATGACATTGAAATCAAAATTTGAGGACCTTTCTATTGTTCTACTCTTCTATATTCACCATGTTGGCTTTGTCCTCAGATGGCTCCCCTCTTGACTGAAAAACATCTGCTGTGGTTCCGACATCCCATGTAGATCCAAAAAATATTCAGTGGAAGAAGTGAAACTTTTTCTTCCTGTGCATATCTATTAAAGAGTAAGAAAACTTCTCCCAAAAGATCTCTTGTCATCAGATTGTGTAGAAATGAGTCACATACCCATCCTTAGCTAATCTTGGGCAAAGGAAATGAAATACCACAATTGGCTCAGGTGAATCAGAATTTATCCATAAATCACATGGGAGATGGGTGGCCACTTGGATGAAGTCGGGGTTCTGCCAGCAAAGAAGTGGGGGCAAGGCTGTGGGGAAGGGAGCTACAATGAGTATCCATTTTAACTATGAGATCTATGGTTGAAAATTCATTGCCTTGACAATTCATTGCTATTAGAAGTCTCATTGTACTTTTGAGAAGAACAAACATATTAACCTGTTGTTAGAGAAACTATTCCTTTTTCTTCTTAAAATAGGTGGGAACACATTTGTCCTTTAGAAGTGACAATCAGGTTTAGGACAAGGGGTCAGGTGAGTAATTCACCTAGGGTGCAAAGTTTAAGGAGGTAATCACTTATATTATAGAAGTGCCCCCTTAAATTTTGTGCCCTAGACACATCACTTACCTCGCCCTAGCACAGGCCTTGGTTACTATATTATAACATGGGCTTTAGATTGCAATAGAGAAAGGTTTTAAATATTTAAGCATAGACTCGAGACAGTTGTCATTCAGCCAGCAATATAACATTTATCCCCTCTGTGGGATAGCTTGAAAATAATTCTCTGCTCATGGAAAAATAATTCTGGCCATTGGATATATAACAAAACATGGCAAATTTTTTGAGCCAGTAAAACTCGGTTATAAAATGATTTTAAAAATAATCTTTTCTTGAAGTCTTGACATGATCAGCACTGGGCGTGACCCAAGGATGGAATGAAGAACATGAACGGATGACTGTTTCCTTAGCAACAAGAGCCATATGTTTCCTTTGAAACAAGAAACCAAAAGAAACTCTTCCCCTATATTTTTCTTTCTTCAGTTTAGCGGTTTAAATAGTAGTGGTATAAAATTTTAATATTTATCCAACTAATATTTATTGAAGACCTACCATGTGCAAAGCAATAATTATATTTGGAAAGAATTTAAATAGGACTTCTTTACATATTATTCATTCAGCTACATTTTTAGATGTATAGGCAACTCTTTAATGCAAATAATGTTTTAAAATCTGAGCTCTGGCTGCATATAAGAATCACCTAAGCAGCTCTTAGAAAACAAAGATGCTTGAGCTCCAGTAGGACATGATTCAGTTTTGCTCATATAGCATCAGCATTTTAAAAAGTGTCTCCCCACCACCACCAGGTGATTCAAATGTGCAGCTGGAATTGAGAAGCAGAGCCCTGAGAAAATTCATAGTGTTGATAAATCAGCTAAACAATTTGAATTATAATAAATCAGCTAAACAATTTGAATTATATCAACTGAAGATTAGAGTTTATAGAAAATTTCAGAGGGTGTAGTTAAAATTTCTCCCTGATTTATTGTTTTTCAGAACAAGTTTTCAACAAACGAATAAATCAATTCCCTGCTCCCCCAAACTAGTCAATCTCTAAGTCTACCATGGGTTTTTGAGCAGGAATTGGAGGGCTAGATCTACCACCAAAAGCACTGAAAATCTGCTTCCTCACAGCCTCCAGCAACTAGATCTAGGAGAAGAACAAACAGAAGTTTCTGCTTTAGTGCATCTTGACTGGCCATACATCCCCAGAGGCCTCTGAGAAGAGCTGGCCTCTATCACCTGTCTAGCCCCTTCCCGTCAAAGCTGAGGCATGTGGAGATTGCCTGACTTGCCCAAGGTCACTCCAGGAGGTGTGAGAGTTAGGAGAAGACTTGGTCTTCCAGTCTTAATACTGATTTATGGGCCACATCTTCAATGACGACAGACAGGACTCAAACCTGCTTTTTTTGTATTTTTTAGTTTTTTTTAAATACGTATCAGGTAATAGAAGACAAAAAAACCCATTATCTCTTTCAATTCACACACCCAAATGTTAGAAAGTTGTCTTTTTCATGGAACCAGTTTACAATCATTCATGTCCTATCCTACAGGGTTTCATAGAATGCCTACTATGTACTGGGGTGTGATAGGTGATGAGGCTGCAAATATGAATAGTGCATAGTTTTTACTTGGAAGCACAACAAAATCTAATAGGGATGCAGGCAGGCACATATTTGGATACTTGTGTGGTAGAGGCAAGTCCAGGGAACTATGAGAATTCCAAGAAATAACGTATCAACCAAAACTGGAGGACAGAATTAGAAAGGACAGAATTAGAAAATTAACTCAGCTAAAGCTAAAAAACAAACCAAATGTGGCAGGGGAGATAACATGCTAATTTAACCTCCTATTAGTAGGTAAGCTACTTAAAAAATAATAGGTGAAAAAAAAAAAAAAGCGTCATAAGCCAATGGAGAGAACTTTGCATTTGATCAGTTTAGCAAACATTTGTTAAGCATACAATATTGAGAACAGTGTGGGCAAGGGGATAAAATAGTTGATGTGGGGGCTTAGTCCTTGTTTTGCTTTTGTTTTTGTTTTTTTTTCAACTTAGATTGTGTTTGGTAGGAAAGGCAGATATAAATAATACTGATGACAATAATAGTAAAATAATATTGATAAAAATAACTTTTACGTGCTCTAGAAACTTCCTACTAAATTATGGTTCATGAATTAGTAATATTGTACTTACCAAGAAATGTGTTAGAAATGCAAGTCCCATCCCAGACCTACTAAATCAGAATCTGCATTTCAACAAGACCCCCAGGAGAAGTGTGTGCACCCTGACATTTGAGAGGCAATGATCTATAATACGATGAATGCTTTACATGGATTACCTTCTTAAAATTTCACGGCAACTTTATGAAGGAGGTACTGATTTGCACCTCCATTCAGGACACTGAAGAACTTGAAGCTTAGGTATGGTTAGTGATTTGCCCCAGGTGGTATAGATAGTGAATTGGCAGAGCTGTTTGAATCACAGTAGGTTGACTTTCAATCCCATGTTTTATGTATCGACAAATAAAATAACACTTGAGGCGTAACGAGAACTAACCTGGCAAGTAGCTCAACATCTTGGAAACTGGTTTGGATTCATTCTGCAAATATCAAAAATAAGAGGCAACTTACATTTTTATTCAACAACTACAGCAATTTACCTTCATGGTTTCACTAGGGGCTACACTGGACATAAAATGTGGTGGAGACATATCAAAGTCACCATGAACCTTCTTAGAGGCAATGGTCCAGCTCCTTCTGCAACAGAGCTTCACCAGGGGTTTTGAGAAATTGAAACTCTGTTATATTATCTCCAGTGATAAAAACCCTATGCTAAATTTTAAGGGCTATAGGAGTCCTTGGGCACTGGTGGGCCTGCCCAGACTAATGCATGAAATACAGTTTATCTTCTTTCCACAATTTGTTGAGTTAGACCCACTCAGATAGTATGCAACATCTGAAACGGCAGTTCAAAATTCTATCATCTGCCAGGATGGAGGTAGAGAAAGGAAGAAACAACCACGTAGCAAAGGAAAAATTATCTAAACACTTACTCTGATAGTTTCAACCAGCTAAGAAATAAATTCTCCTAGTTAAAATCAGAACCAAATAATTTTCAAAAATGTCTTTCAACACATAATGTGAGATATAGATGATGTATTACAGAATTGTACACCTGAAATCTATGTAACTTTATTAACAATTGTCACCCCAATAAACTTTAATTTTTTAAAAAATATATCTTTCAGTTAGTGATACGATCTTTCAAAATAGTTTTCTTAAAGTTTTTTCAAATTCAAGAGGTGGTCTGCAGGAAAATTGTTCAGTTGTTTGGAAAGGAAAAATCATTCAGTTGTTTTCTTTTGAAAAGACAAGGCAGCCCTCACTCAGTTTGGATTACTGTTTTCAAATTTGTTTCTAAAAACAACTTAAAAGAAAGATGACTGTAATAAAAGAGACGACATGATAAATTCCATAATGAAAGATCATGTTATAGCCTTTTCAGTCTTTGAAGAAGTTAGATTGGATAATCAAAACAACTGTTTTTGAGACTGCACTTTCCAGTTCTACACACGAAATGTATAGAGGATCTTTTTCCATTAGAACCACAATCCCCTATAGTTTATGTCTCTTCCATCTGGGTTCATTGGTAACATTGATAAGGTTATAGCTAAATATTTGTTTTAACAGAGAGTTTCAAAAATTTAAATTCACAGGATATCTTGATGGTGCCAGCTCACATTAATTGTTTTACTTTTTCAGAGGTAAAAGATACCACTTACATCTTTTTAATTTTTTTTTTTTTAATATGGCTGCAGTGGGGTATCTTGCAGGTGGTTGATGGAATTTTTTGTGCTTTTAAAGATGCAACTAACATGAGAGTGGTAGTGGGGAGATATCAAGTTCACAGCAAGTGGTCTGCTGCAAAATTATAAAAAAATAGGAAGGATTAAGATGTGTACAGTGAAATAGAATGATAGCCTTCAAATAGGATATATAGCAAGTCTGGTAAAGTTGTACCAACTTATATAGATTGCAGTGGGTGTGGTGTGTTATGTTGATGGTTTCAAGTTATTTCAGGATGCTGGAGATAAAGTGTATAAGAGCTCAGGGATCATTTAGTGACCTCTGCCAGAGGCAAGATGTGATGGGGTTTGAGGGTGAGGGTGGTTACCCACATTCCAGATTATTTACCACATCTGACCTAATATATTATCTGTCATAAGACTACTGACTACTATATATACGTTCCATTGTCCACAAATTTTCTTTTACGGTTATCCATATTATGCTCTTACCACTCCCTCCATAAATACTTGTTAAGTCAAGAAGCCATCGGAGGCTTAGCAAGAAACAAGTTGATGCAATCTGAGTAATGAAGGATGATTGGATTCTCTCCCTGGGCTTATGCCTGGGAGAGTTTAAAAAGCCTTTTATGTACCTATCATTGTACGTAAGTCCTAGATCTCTGTTATTTTTCATGGCGAGAAATTTAAATGAGTCATTTGGATTATTGATTGGAATGAAGTACATCTCCCTCCTCCCCAGTATCCCAGCTAGTATGAGTATTAATTGACCAGGGGTAAGAATTCTCAGCTGCAGTGGGAGAAGCATCTAGGTGGCAATGGGAAGATATTTTAGCTGTTGCATCTAAAGAGTCAAGTCTATATGAATGGCACGAAGGAGAACAATCAGGGGAAGCAGTGAGTGCTGGAGGACTGACGCAGGTGGTGTGGCAGGGTGGGGAGGGGAGGGTGTTCATGAATTGGTCAGAATTCAGGAGCAGGGACAGTTTTTCCAAATCTTATGGTTCTTCAAAACTTAGCTTTCTACCTTTCCATCCTCAAATATAGTTTCCTTGCTATTTGCTGCCCAACCACTAAGGTAATCCTAAATGTTTTAGGTTTTTGTTAGAGTTGCACCCATTTCCAGATATATATATCTACAATAAAGCACTGCTAACTGATGTAATAAATTAATATAAAGTCTCAGTGAATTCATTCAAGTTTTTTTTCTCATTTGCATAAAGTTCACCTTTCAGTGGAGAAAAGTTACTAGTCTCTCCTGCCCACATTCCTTTGTCTGACTTCAAACACATGACCACATCTCATCATAAAGGAGGCTGGGAAATGCAGTCTAGCTGTGTGTCTGTAAGGAAAGGGAACAGGATGAGCATCCAGCCAGGCTGTGCCTCACAGGTGTAGCTAGTTTGCTGTCACCTGCTGACCAAGTACATAAATCTGTGTGTATATATTGTGTAAATACAGAGGGTGCCAAAAAATGCATACACATTTTAAGAAAGGAAAAAACTATTAAAATTGTAATACTCAATATATACCAATAACAAAAGATGGATACAAGTCACCTTTGACTTCTGCAGTTACAAGAGGTGCTCAAAGTGGTTACCATCAGCATCCAGACACTTCTGATTACAGTGAACTACTGCTTGAGCTACATTGACCAAAATATACACTTGTATACATTTTTTTTGGCACCCCCCAGTGTATTGTGTTTTCTAAAGATCATTTTATTAATTTAGTTTCTCAGTTCTGTCAGTTTCTTGCTTCACTCTGCACCTTCCGGTCTTTGACTTATGAAAAGTTGGAATATTCTTTTGTATTTTGCTTTCTGAAACACCTAATACGGCTTCATGACAGAAAAGCTGGTAATAATGTATCTTTTATGATGATGATAACAGACACATTCAATGAGTAGCACCTGTACAATTCTGCAAATTCCTCCCAGTATTTCTTTTGCCACACTCTCAAAATTGAAGACTCTTATTTTTATTACCTCAGTGTCATGCCAAAAAAATTGGCAGACAATATCCAAGTATCCAAAAACAGCCTTTACAACAGTATGCCTGAAGAATGTCAGATCTAGTCAGGAGCAATAGAAATGTAGCAAAAAAAGTAGATTCCGATTGAAATCTATTTTTGACCTAATTCTTCTTTCCCTCCCATTGATTTCTTTTTCTCCTCCATTTCTCCTCCTACCCCATTATTATATACCAGAAACAGATGCTGGAGGAAAGCTCTATTTGTTGCCCGATGGTGTAACTTTGTAGTAGCCTGAGAATTAAATGCAGAAAATCTGACACTATGACCAAGATTAATCTTAATTTGATGGAGGCATGTACATGATGTGACTTGAATAGTTCAGCACATACCAAGCCAAATAGTTTCATAATTCTCCATTTGAATCTGCTTAGTTTCTCCAGCATATTATTATATGTGTCATGTCCTGATAGAAGCACATAGATGGCTTGGGTCATCCCAGGACTGGATTTTTCACATTTTGCAGGATTTGGAAGACTAAGATAGGCTTAAATAATGTTGTAAGTAAAGAACTCATTGGTTATCCTTCTGACACTTTACCAATTATAGGACAAACCAGTTTTGAATTGGTATTGCACTGTCAATATGAATGAGTTCATAAAAATATGTATATATAGCATTTAATAGTTTTTTTGTGAACATATCATTACTTTAGAACATTCAAAACATTTTTCTTCAATTGATTTTGTCATTCCTTGGAATATTTATTCATTGAAAGATAAAAAGTGTGAATTCTCTTTCAGTTGACGTTTGGCCTATATTCAGCCCCTAGTGTTATTAGAAAATGACCCTGAACTTTCCAATACCTGAGCAAAATCTCAGTGAATGTACACCAGAGACTTACAAGATATACTCAGTCTTGTTTTACTTAAAAATCACTTTTAGTGGCCTGATTCTGGAAAGTAAAACTTAAAACATCTTGTCAAATACTTCTATGATGGTTATTAAACATGCATTTATATTTCAGGGTAGAGTTAAACCATATGTTCGTATTTACTTCCATTTAGCACATTCAACTATTTTGCAAGAGGCAGTCAATATTCAAAAAGCCACAAAAGCACCCTTATAAAAATAGTTTCTTCTTTTAGCATAAAGTGACATGTTTTTTTTCTCCCAGCTGCTCGCACTGAGCATACCTGGAAGGGTTAACGTTTGGCCAAAACTTTGGCCTCATAAAACCGGAATCATATCTAGACGTGGTAAGTTCTTTTGTTTGAATAAGGACTGAGTTAGAAGTTAGAGAGCTGTCTTAAATTTCTTTGACCATTTTTCTTCCATTTTTTCCCTCTGTCTATTTAAACAACTGGAAAATTAGATAGCAAGCAGCATTTATCTAAGTATTTTAAAACTGTGCCAAAATAAAAGCTAATCATTTTGTAATCAGTATGCATAGAAGAGAAGAAGCAGTAGTAACGCAGTTGCTGCATGTTTGCTGACAAAATATTTAATCCAAACATTTAATTTCAATCTGCCGCTGTTCTCAGTCAGTATAATTACTTCAAGCAAATACCATGTTGGAAAAAATGGTCCCTGCTACTGAGATGTAAATAATACAATATAATCATCACCATACTCAAATTCATATACTATAATTTATTTGGATCAGTTTCATAAATATGGGTATAATAAATGTTTAAATTATTATAAACATGTGGATCTAGGCTACACTTAAAAGAGTTGATTTACTCTTTCTTGCTGGTATATATACCTGAAGTGTTATTATACCTGAAGTAAAGAATTGCTAAACAAGAAAAATCACATGGAGTTTTTATAATATTAATAGACAGGCAGATTTAGTTTTATAACTTTTTGTCATTATGTCAAGATTTGACAAAGCATATAATTTATAAGAATCAACAGAATCATTTATCTAATATGCATTTGTAGAATGTTACATATATATGTGCATTAAATATGACAAATATATTTAAAATAAAAGTTTCTAGAAATATTATAGAAACAACAGATATAATATCTACCTTAAAAATAGGTCATCATCAAGAAAAGTGTTAATTTTTAAAAACAAGGGTCAAGACAAATGTGACAGTCTGAAAATAAATAAATGGTCCTAAAGCAGAGGCTTCATTTGTCTTTGTGTCCTTAGCATCTATAAGATGCTTGACACATAGAAGGTGGAAGTACAGGATGTGTCCAATAGAGCATCCAATCTGCACTCAGCCATTCTTGCTGAATCTACTTTGTTCACCTTTGCCCTGCAGGGAAGCAGTATTCAAATATTCTCTGTGAAGGAGAGGTCCATTGGGAGTGGCTGCCTCACTCAGGCTAGTCGGGAACCCAATACAGGATCTGATACATAGGATTGTTGCATAAAGCTCTGAACCAATCAGATGAGGTTCCTCCAAACTGAAATTATGATCAATAAGTGTTCATTTGATTAACATAGTATAGTTTTAAAAGTCTACTTAAAACCTACACTGTTAAAATATTCCTATTTTGATATCTGGATGTTCTAGATGAAATAAAGTTAGTCCTGTGTCCACAATTCTTAACGCTGGTGATGGGTTCATAAAGGTTATTGTATTATTCTCTCGACTTTGTAATTTTCCATGTTAGAAAAATTAAAAACTCTATTCTTCTACTTAGAGTCAGCCCTAGGCCCCTAGAGTGAGCCACAGATTCTTCTCCATAATCTATTGAATATCTGTTTGTATAACATTCCAATAGCTCCTAATGATACCTTTGTACCTTCTTTATCAGATAGTAGAATTAAGAGAACTGTATTAGTGCTGTCATCTGCCCATCACAAAACACCTAACTCAATGTGAAATATATAGGAAAGAACTTTTTTTCTCAAAATAAGTCATCTGTACATAGATAATTAACAGGGAACAATTAAAAATACCATCAAAAACATCTTATCATCTTTGCATTTTGTCATCTGTAGTGATATTTTGTCAAAACTTTGGCCTCATAAATAGGGCTTGTGGTATCAGTCTCTTAAGGTGGCAGCTGAAATTCCTGCCATTATAGTAGAAAATGTCAGATTAAAGAAGACAGTATTTTTTTCCATGTATGTCTTTTTACTAAATTCTTTCATGTAAGACCATAGCAAAAAATTCCTTACTATCTTATTGCTCACTGACTAGACATAAGGGAGACTGGAAAAATCAGTACTTGAAAATTTCAGCTTCTACAATTTAGAGAGAGATTATGCAGCCAATAACATGTTGAAGAGGTGTACGAAGAGCTCTTGTATAGAATGGTTCCCAGTAGATCTCAGTAAATGGCACTAAGATGACATCTGTATCGATTGCATCTGCCACAATAATACTAGGTAACCAAAAGCCATACAACTTCAGTGGTATAAAATATACCTTTTTATAATAGCAAAGTTCTGTACAGTTTAATGGAACTGAACTGGGCTTGACTGATATCATCTAGCCTCATTCATGAATCTATGGTTATGGGCAGGTTGGCAAGTTGTCTTTGCTCATCTTGGCTGATCTTGGCTAGGCTGCTCACCTGGCTGGTTAGTTGTCTTATAAATAAACTAGGATGGTCTTGGTTGAAATGACTGGGGAAATGGCTCGGATTTCATATCTCCTACTCCAGCAGGCTAGCCTGGCATATTCTCATGGCCATAGCAGAGAGAAAAAAGTAGAATCAGGGGCAACAAGAACTTTTTTCAAGCTTATGCAGGTATCATATCTGTTAACTTCTCAGTGGCTGAAGCATTAACTAAGTAGTATCAAGATGTCAGGAAACAGACTATCTTTTTTCTAAGAGAAACTATAAAAAATATGGCAATGGTTTCCTACAGCAAAGAGCAAAGAATTGTGGCTGTTAATTCAATTAATCAAGACATTAGTCTCCAATTTTGATACTTCCTCACTCTCAACTCCCATTTCCAAAACCATCAAGTCCTTTCGATGTTTCTTTCTAAATGTCTCTCAAGTCTTTCCTCTACTTTCCATTTTATGACACGTATTTCTTGTGAAAGCTCTCAGTGATGATTCTCTAATAATGTCTTAACTGGTGCCCTTATACAGTGACACACAATACCTAGAATGATCTTTAAAAATGTATATCTGAATGTGTAATACATAAACATGTCAATGACTCAACGCTACTCTCCAAAGAAAAGTAGAACTCCCTAACGTGATCTACAAATTCCTGAAGATTTTGGACCCTACTTAGCTCTTCCATTTCATCTTGGACCATACTCCCCACCTTTCAATTCCAGCGTCTTTATAGTCCCTGGTACTTACTCTCTTCTCTTCTGTTATAATTTCTTTGCACATATTGTTTCTTCTTCCAGGAATACTCTTCCATCTGCTCTTTGCTTAAATAACTCTGACTCATTCCTCAGATCTCTGCAGAAGTGTCACTTTTCAAAAAGTCTTGCCTGACCTTCTTTATTAGAACCAATCACTTTAATATAGATTCTCATCATAATATAAACAGTCCTCTCGTTGAATTGTCCTAATTAAATTTTTATATTAGTTTGCATGACCTTTTTAATAAACTTTGTATTTTGTAATAATTTTAGAGATATAGAGGAGTTATAAAGATGGCACAGAGAATTTCCATATATTTTTTATTCGGCTTCCTCTAATGTTAATGTCTTATATAACCATAGTGCATTCAAGAAAACAGAGAAATTAATGTTGGTATAATATCATTAACTAAATTGCAGACTTTATTTAGCTTTCACCAGTTTTTCCGTTTATGTCCTTTTTTGTTAAGATCCCATTCAGGATACCGTGTTTTGTATAATTATCACATCTCTTTAGTCCTTTATAATTTATGACATGACATGTTCTTAGTCTTTACTTGTTTTTCACAGCCTTGTCAATTTTCAAGATTTCTGGCGAGGCATATTTTAGACTGTTCCTCAATTTGAATTTCCCTTATGTTTTCTCATGATAAGATTAGAATTTATGAATTTTTGGGACAAACATCACAGAGATGAAGTACAGTACTTATTTCATGATATCAGAGGGTATATGCTATCAACATGACTTATCACTGGTGATAACTTTGGTCACTTGGATACAGTGGCATCTGCCAGGTTTTTGTCATTGTAAAGTTATCGTTTTTCCTTTCTATGCTCTACTAATAAGAAGTGAGTCACTAAGTCCAGAGCACATGCAAGTAGAGGGAGTTAAGCTTCAACTCTTGGAGGGAGGAGTAGCCATAATTTTTTTAACATATGTTAAAACCACAATAGTAATTAGCAAATATTTTGGGGAAATGATTTGTAGTTATGTAAAAATTCTCCTTGAAGCTTTGCCTACTAATTTTAGCATCCATCCATGTATCTTGCTTGCAGAAATTATTACTGCGATGTGCTAATGGTGGTTACTTTTATTTTCCTCATTTCATTTATACGTATTAGCTAGTATTTTTCCATCTTGTATAGAAGACTTGTCTCCTCTTTTTCATTTATTTAGTTTTCATATATATATGTATATTTATGTATATAAATATACATATATATAAATATTTATTTTATTCTTATCTCTTTGGGTTATAATCCAATACTATCATCATTTATCTTATTGCTCACATTGTTACCACTTTGGCCATAGGGAGTTCTTCTAGGTATACTCCTATATCCTTTTCATATGTCTTCATCACTATTTTTAGTATTTCCTGTGTGACTTTATATTGTCATTTTAATTTAGTTTTTTGAATGGGATATACATGTGCATGATTACATGATACAAAAATAAAAACTTTATCATGTATATAATATACATGGAAAGTACAATAATATAATTTTACTAATCTTATACTGAGATTATGATTATGAGTTCTGAAACTTTTTGTGTGTATTTGCCTGATATGACTTTGTCCATTGGTTTATTGCCAACCTTCCTGAATCTCTTTAGTTTATATCATTGGAAAATGAATGATGAAGCTCAATTTAAAAATATTTTTAAAACACCAAATACCAAAACAGCCTATGTTATTTGCAGAAGTGTTGCTCTTTGTTCTTGATGTGGAATGAGACAACGTTATGCCCAGTTAGGCAGACTGATTGGTATAGGTACAACCAGGTAAAATGTAGATATTATAACACAGGTCATTTAATATATATAATTCACACTTTTCTACATTGCATAGTTAAGGGATGAAGAAAAGAGAATCTTCTCAACAAATTTTGACTTCTTTTTCAATGATTAAGTTATAAAGAACTCTTTTTTGTCAACATATTCTGTGGGAGCCACTATTTAAACTTAAACCACTGGTGTGACTATTTATTTATTATTCATTCACTCAATTGAAATAGGTAGGTTGGGAAACTCAGAAAATCAGTTGTTGTTGTTTTTTCACTTGAAATGCTATAGATAAACATGGAACGACACCTAACTGACAGAACTCAAAACTTGCTTATAAATGATACCGTGCCTAAGAAAAGAAACTGCAAGTTTTAACTTAATCATGACAAAGTCATTGAAGGGTTCATAGACAAGTAAAAAGCCCAGATGTCTTATCAAGAAATAGCAATTTCTAGATCAAAGGAAAATGTTATTTTGATTAAGGATGAATTGAGTAGAAATGGTATGTACTGTAAAAATATAGAAACAAAACTATGAGATATATAAGCTGAAAATTATAGTCAGTATTAAAAAAAAATACTGTGGTAACAATGTTAACATTGCGAGCTCCTTGAGGGCAGGAACTCTGTTTAGAACCCGTTGTGTCTTTGACGATAGACACACAGGCTTGCATTGAATAAATGTTAGTAGAAAGAATTAATGAATACCCAATTGAGTTGTTATAGATTTCCAGGACGACATTTTCAAAGAAAAAAACAAATTGTAAATGCAACATCATTTTGAAGTTCTTTCACACAAGTAATCCACTTTCAGAAAAATTAGAGATTACAAAAAGTGAAACAAAAGTTACCCATATCTTGCCATCTAGGTATAACCACTATTAACATTCAGAAGTAGATTCTTGTAGCTATTTTTCTTGCTGTAGCAGGCTCTATACATGCTTCAAAAGAGATGGAAGAGTTAGAGGAAAGATAGGTTACCTTGAACACCTACTGTCATTCATTAGCTTTAAGGAAGCTGTTAGGTGAGGCTACTGGTGAAGATTTACTCTGAAGGGAAAGCAAAAGTTAAAGAACCCAGCAATTTCTCTCCTGGGTATATACCCCCAAAATCCGAAAACATTTATCCAGAAAGATGTGTGTCCTCTGATGTTCGTTGCAGCTTTATTTACAGTGGCCAAGACATGGAAACAACTAAAGTGTCCTTCAGTAGATTATTCAAGAAAGAAGATGTGACATATATGCAGTGGAATACTACTCGGCCGTAAGAAAAGATGAAACAGTGCCATTTGAGACAACATGGATGGCTCTTCAGATTATTATGCTAAGTGACGTAAGTCAGAAAAAGTTGGAAATCATATGACTTCAACTGATATGCGGGATATAAAACTGAAAACAACAAAGGAACAAGACAAACAAATAAAAAAAACAAAAACTCATAGGCACAGATAACAATTTAGTGGTTACCAGATAGTAAGGTGGGGAGGGAGGAGGTAGAAGATGGTAAAGAAGGTCAAATATATGGTGATGGAAGGAGAACTGACTCTGGGTGGTGAGAACACAATGTGATATACAGATGATTTATTGCAGAATTTTACACTTGAAACCTATGTAATTTTACTAACCATTGTCACCGTAATAAATGTTAATTTAAAAAAAAATTTAAAGGAGAAATCATGCACTATGCCCCCTCCTTGGTAGACTTCCTCAGTGCCTACCTTGGTGATGATTTTCTCCTTTTCAGGATAAATTAGCCTTATTTGGAACCAATACAACAAAAGATAGATGGCAATAGAGACAGATAGAGATAGATAAAGGACACAACTTTTCTAAAACAATAAGGACTACTTGAATTTAAACTTCTGTTTAAACATAATAATATTTTGCTGGGAAATAAAAAGAGTATTCACTAGCTCTAAGTAAATCAAATGGAAACATCTCTTAAAACTTACTGACTTTGTTAGTAATTAAAATTAAACAGATTTTACCCAGTGTCTTTGTTTTCTCCTTTCAGCAAGACTGTATCTGAAGAATGCCTGGGATTCACATCTCACAGTGCCAGATATTGTAGATTCAAAAATATGTGAACAAGCACAACTAGAAAATATCAGGCATATGGCATGAAACACATTCTCATTCAATCTCCAGAGGGGGAGAAAACATTTTAACAGAATGCAAAATATTGTGCTCTAGTTTACTTGCCAGATAGAGAAAAGCATGAATTTTAGCAAGGAAATCAATGGCTAGTTTGCATTGGGAGAATTTAGAGCAATTGGTCTATAAGCAAATAATTTGGACATGTTAGGTGTTTGGATGTGGCAATTTAAGAAAGAGCTTCTTAAAGTCTTCCTAATTTTTCTTTTTACTTGCTAATGAAAACTTTAGTCCTGATGAATTTCACTTCTATGGGAATCCCAGTTTCTGCAGACCAGAAAGCAAGGGAGCCAGTGCTACATTCGTGTACCCTGATACTCCTCTGTCATCATATTTTCAGATTTCTGGACTATTGTGTGTTCATTGTTTTATGAAGCATCATAGGTAGAAGAAACATTCATTGCTTTGTTTATTAGCATCTGTTTCCTTTTGGGTAGAATTATGAGCATCCCCAATGTAACTGGACAAGACTGGCAGACATGGAGTGTTAAATAACTCAGGCTGCACCAAACCTCAGGAATAACTAGTTGTAATTAGTTAACTGGAAACCCATCATCAAACAGTAACAGACCAACTGAATCAAACCTATTTCAAAAGGCTGCCTCAGAGTGATATTATACTTCCACAATAATTATAACCATAATTCTTAGAAGTGAAGGGTGTGACTCTGTTTACTTTTTAAGTGGACTTGTGTTTATTATAGGTCAAGCATGTGTGTCAAAAATAACTGTCGGCACAGCAATGATTTACCTTACTTATCAGATTTGTTTACCTGGGTAAACAGAACTCATCTCTCCAGAACCCCAGCAGGAAGAAAAGACTGCAACTCCAGTAGTGAGCAGGATAGGAACAAACCAACTAGGGCAGGCATGGTTCTTTATTTATTGCTCCCAGCAGGTGTCAGATGCCATAGTTTCTCTGCCATCAACACCCTGGGGCTTTTTAGTTTCATATCCCACACAAGGAAGAAGGAGGATGGTGACTAACCCCAAGGGATTAGGTACCTGAATTCTATCCCAACTACTAGCAGACTCCAGCTGGGTTTAAATTTTTCTTTTTTTCTTTTTTTTTTTTAAGAATTTCTGATGCTCAGTGGTTGCTGATTGCTTCCAGATTTTAGTTCTACCCCAGTGGAGAAGTGCTACAAAGAGTTTATCTGTCGTTAAAATTGCAGTTGCTATAGGAAATGTCTTCTCTGAAACCAGTTCTCCAAACATAAACTGTTACAACAGTTAAACAAACCAACTAACTAAACCAAAATAAAGCCTACCTAGTCTTTAAAAATGCATTCATTGCATTGATGGGGGAGTGAGCGGGAATGTGTGGGTAAGATTGGTGCATTTGTTTGGGATTCTCATCAAACATTCTCAGAAGCCAAGATGTAATTGGTGAAGTTACTATATTAATGCCTTGTAAAGGCTTCAGTATGTGTTTGCTATTCACTTATATCTAAACTGAAAGACAAGGTTAACTTTTGAATCCAGGATAATAGCCCAACTGTTAAAAGAGCATAACTATTCAGATGCCACCCCCCGACCACCCACCTGAGTTTATTTAGAATAATTTTCCTCAATAGCAAAACAAAACAAAACAAAACAAAACAAACAAAAAAACTCAGCAGTTTATAATATTTCCAATCATTTAGGGACCAAAACCATGTTTTAAGATGGTGTGTGTGTGAGTGTATGTGTGTGTGTTTGTGTGTGTGTGTGTGTGTGTGTGTGTGTATCTAAGGTACTTAATTGACATTATTAAATGTGAGAGAGATTTTAAAACACCCAAATGCACTAAGTACACTCTTCCAAGTGCAAACTTGTGCTGAATATTTTTTGGTTTACAAATACTGCTTCTGTTGTTGCCACTGCTGCTATTTCTAGAATCCTGGGTTGTTAGAGATACTGCTTCTTGGAGGCCTGTTCTACCTGAAGGTCTTCCTCTTGAAAAATGTCCCTATCTTGTCTGTCAGCCAGGCCTATCAACTACCCTGCTTTTGTGCATTCTCCTCCCAATTGCACTGCATATAGAGAGCTAACCATGTCTTCCTTTTGGAAATGGGCGAGAAATTCTTTTCAAGTGGGTATAGACTAATTAAGCACCACATGGAGACAGTCAATATTTTTCCAGTATAAAACACCTCATTCCAGAAACAGACATTTTGTATTCTTCAAAAGAAAAAGAAATCCACTCAACTTATCTATGGGTATTAAATCTTAAATCACCCTGTTGTAGGCTTTAATCATTCTTTTTGTTGGCCATTAGAGGACAAACATTTGACGAGATCTTATTTTATCAAGCTAGCAACATAATTATACAGTCTGAATTACAAAAATAAATGGAGGTCATGTTGGCACATACAATGTGAAGATAAAAATTGAGGTAATTAAGTTAATTATGATCACGCTCACTGTCACCATTGTTCTGAGATGATCCAGATAACTGAGGGAAAAGTGGCCTCCTTTTCTCAATCATTGCCTCAATTAATTGCTTCAGTTTTTCACCTGCAGACAGGAATGGAGTCAACCAACAACATATCTTTTCAGGACCTCACCCTTTTATTCCATAATAGTAAAGTATATCACAATGTCCACATCTAGAGGAGGCATGCTAGATACTGTCTCCTCTCAGATACCTTCGTAGCAAGCCTGTCCAAATCACAGAACCTAGAAAGGACAATGTTCTGTAACAGCCCGCTGTCCCTGAATAAATTCTTATGAAGTGCAACCTATGGTTTTCAGTGTTACAGTGCTTGAATTTCCAGAAAAAGATTGCATTTCAGAAAATCTTATCACAAGTTTCTATACCAAGAAGCCCAAATACAGTGCTGCCATTGCAGTTTGTCATGCTCTTTTGTGGTTTATAGCCCATTGAAGTAAATTCTTCTCAGAACATAAGCCTTGCACTAAAGAAAAGACACATGCTTTTTAAAAAATCAAGAGCAGAAATGGAAATACAATACTCCTAATTTCTTCAGGATAATCATCACATTAATTTCAAAATAATTATGCCCACTATATTATATCTATAGCTCACACTGTATTTTATATCCTCTCTAAATATTAAAAGGTAAGACAATTAAATGAAAAGTTAAGTACACAGATGTTTATTTAATGCTAACTATGCTGAAATTTGGTACTTAAATATAACATTAATTATTGGGAAATGGACCCTGATTTATAAAGCTCACAGACTGGTGAAGATAGCAGATATACGTGCAGTCAATGATTGTATGAGGCAAATTGTAAGGATTACTAAACTCAAACTAGTGCAAGACTCCTATGGGTATAGATGTGTGAATTTTATATACGTGTGAGTTTTAATCTTTGGTTGCTAGCGACAGAAATGCAAATCAAATTCTTTGGTAAGAAAATACAAATTCATCACCTTCCAAATTGAGAAATTAAGGGTGAATCTAGAGATTAATACTAAAATGGGAACTAAAAGCCATGATGCATCTCTATCCATTTCTCATTTTGCTTTTCATTTTCTCAAAACAGCTTTCCTCTTCAGTTGCAACCATGGCCAAGAACTGCTTGAGGTCACAGTTTTCATTTTATGACCAGAGAAGAAAGTGGCTTGTCTATCCTTATTCCCTTTGAAAAATTCAAGGTAAAGCTCTTTCTGGTCCAGCTTGCATCCCATGCCTAATGTTTAGATCTATTACCAGGACAGGAAAGGAAGGGTTTTTAGGAAAATACAAAGATAATAGTTTTCCACCACAATGAGTTGAAGAGAACGGAAAGATTAATTAAAAATACGTGTGGTATATGTCTGTATATAAAAAGGAAGAAAAACTGAAGGAAGTAATACAAATAACACTGCATAGATACTTGGGGAGCAGATTATCTGGATGATTTATACTACTTATGTGTTTTTTTCTGTAGACTGCAGAAAAACATAAAATGTCTGAGGATGTGATTAGCTCTTTCATAGACTGTAGATTTGGGGTGGGAGTGTCTCATGAAGAGGGGAGGAAAGAGTGAAGAGAAGTCAGGGAGAATATCAGACAAGAATCAAGAAAAATAGCTTCTAGTCCTGATCTGCCATCATTTAGCTACCTGACTTTTGGCAAATAATCTCTTAGCACCAGGCTCCACCTTTACAAGAATGGAAATTAGAATATCTCTTCTATCTATCCTATAATGTTGCCAAAAAACAATGAGCATGATTGCTTTTGAATAAGTTAGAAATACTAAATAAATGCAAGGTATTATTTGTAATATCACTGTTATTCAAATTTTCATTTCATTATAGAATTCAAAACCTGGTTCTAAATTTGTCACCACGGATCACGACTACTTGTCTAAACCACAAACTCATCTAGGAGGTACATGAAATGGGAGAAAATAAAGTTTCATTGCAAATTAATAAAAACAATTGAATAATCTCAGATATCAATATCTCATTGTAATTGTTCAAGGAAACAAGCCATGAACAAGAAAAACAAAGTCACTAGGATGTAATGGAAAGATGTTGGACTTTGGCAATAGATTTGCCTGGCATTTAGTACATGCTCTACACAACATTTGTGATTCCTTGGGAATTAACTTAATCTCTCTGAGCCACAAACAAATGGAAAATAAATTTATTTCCTTGGGTTATAAATTAACCTCTCTAACCATCATCTGAAAACAGCAGTATCTTGCAAGGAATAAAAATAACAAAAACATTCTAAGAAAATATCTATCATTCAATAAGTGGTAGTTGTGCTGTACCCATAGTTCATTACATTGACCTCAGCTTTCCTGTTCTAGTCCTTCATCACAAATATTAACCAAACATGGTAAATAAAATCAGTATAAAAGCTATCCATCAAAATGAGAACTCTCCAGAGATCTCTCCACACCCTCTCAAGCAAATATTTATATGAAGAAAATTGTACTTGATCTGGATATGCTTATCAATAGAAAGCTAACAAATAACTGATAGCTATTTCAGGGTATAAGATAAAATAAATTTAACAAATCAAAGAAAATAATTTAAGGGGGAATCATCCTTTTTTACTTTTCTCTGGAAATAATGTATTTCCTTCTTTATTTTTGTGGAATGTGTATAATTTTGAAATTATAAGTAAAGGTTGGAGTTTGACTTAAATGTATATTTTTCTTTCAAGAGGAAAATTGTTATTACAAGTCATTAAATATGATAATTTTCTTTTTAGGCATACATGAAATCTAAGGCACATGCTACTTATTAGATGGTCTTATATTGCAATGACAGGAAAGCTAAAAGCTGAGTAAGAAAATTTGACTTTTTCCTTTCCACATTTTAACTTTTTCATTCTGGTTTAATAAAATATAACAGAAAATGACTGTAAATTATAATATTTCCCATTGTGTAGGACATGCTAAAATGCTTATATATATATACTACTAAGGCAAACTCTGCTAAACTTTTGAACTGTTTTTGTTGTCTGATCAAAATTTGGTGATATTACAGTTTTATACTTTTGAAGATACTTTTATAGTCTTAATTGTAACTTGAAAGTTCAATGATGCTAAACTCTGGAGGATAAATAATATTTGAGGTCTCATCATTTTTTGAACAAATAGATAAAGGTGGTTTTTATAAACCTCTAATAAAGGACTGTCCATTTTCAAAATACAATCTCCCTGGAATAGTTATATTGACTTCTTTTACGGTATACCACAAAATATCTATATTTAATTCTGTGATGCAGCTATTTCTACTGGATATATAACAAAATAAGGAAAAGGGAGAAAAGTATGAGAAAAATTACTCCAGATTAACTTTTAATGTACTTATCATTGACAACGTTCTTTAATCATTCCATCTGATGTTGGGAAGATAGTATTCTGAGCAAGGAAAAGAAAGCAAACAAAAGTAGAAAATTAAAAAGGAGCAGAAAGACTAGAAATAGGTAGGCTTTCAGAACCTTATCATCTGATCTTCAGAAATTCAGTTGAAACTACTGAAAGAAGAGAAGAGACTCGGCTTTTTTCTCTCTAACCTCTTATTCTTAATTTTGGCCACCCTTTAAATAATGAAAAGTCTTAGAAAAGATAAATTTGGGAGGAGGGCAAAAAAGAGACTCTACTACCTGCATTTCATCATAGGAACCAATAAGGGAAAAAAGGTAACTTCACATAATTCTCAGTATGTCAGATTACCGCGAAGCTCTCTGAACTCATTGTCATGTGTAAAACGGGGTTCAAAAGGAGTATGAATGAGTATAGTGTCTAGATGAGCTATAAGGCAGTTGTGATGAGATGGTCCATGAGCAAATGCTGTCCTCCAGGGTCTAAGATTTGAATATTCTCTCTTGAAACAAACCTCTTTGAAGCTTGTCAGTTAGTAGCATAGTATAGCATGATGGAAAAAACAAAAGCCAGATAGAAGTGAGTCCAGTCTGTCACCACCATTTATTACTTATTTAACTTTCCCACAAGTTATCAAAATTATTTGGACTGATATATATATATATATATATATATATATATATATATATATATATATATATAATATTGAATTTAATATAATTATATATAAACTTAAGGAATTAATTCATGTGATTGTGAGGGTTGGCAAGTCCAAAGTCTGAAGCCTGGAAATTTGGGCAGTCAATGCTGCATGCGGTCTTTAGGCAGAATTTCTTCTTCCCCAGGAAACCTCAGTCTTTGCTCTTAAGGCCTTCAACTGAATGGATGAAGCCAGCCACATTTTCAAAGGTAATCTCCTTTACTTAAACTGATTGTAAATGGTAATTACAGCTACAAACTACCTTCCCAGGAACACATAGATTACTGTTTGCCTGTATAATTGGGTACTATAGCCTAGCCAGGTGAAATATAAAATTAACCATCACAGTACTCTTAATGGACTCTTGTGCTAGAAAAATCTAATTTTTCCATGAGAACCATGATTCATTTGTTCAACTAATGTTCATTGTTACCTGTGTGAGGCATCCTTATGTGGTGATTAAGACATAGGCTCTGGGGATGAACTGACTTTGTCTGAATCCTGGCTTTCCCACTCACTTGTGGTGTGATATTTGGACAAGTTACTTAAATTCTCTGTGTCTCTGTTTACCCATTTGAGAGGGTAATAATAGTATCTACCTCATGATGTTGTGAGTGTTAAATCAGCTAAGGTAAAAAGTGCTTTGATTAATGCCTCCCATGTAATAAATGTGCCTATAAAACATTGTTAGATTGTGCTGCCTGGACTTTGAGGGCTCAGGGCCTCTAGGAGCAAAGTAAAGTAAGAATGATCCATTGTGTTACAAATGCTATAATATAGATATCAATTCTATGGGATTAGAGGGAAAAAAAACAAAACACCAATTCTGCCTGTGTGCCTGTGAAGAGGATGGTCTCTATGAAAGTCTGAGTGTGTATGTAAGCAGACGGAAGTACAGCCATGACAACCATATGGGCAAAATTTGTAGTTTGAGGTTCTCATGGAGCTTTTAAAATTTAATAAGCTTTCAAAATTTCAAAAGTTTTCAAATTTAAATATATAGAGATAGTTAAAATCTTCTACTTATTGGGTTTAAAACCTTTTACCTATTAAAAGCAAAATTTGAGAGTTACTACTCTCAGATTGCATACTGATTCAAAATAATGGTGGTCATTTATGTTAACATAAAATGTAACTTTATTCATTTGTACCAGAAAACAAACAATATAGCAGTCCTGTCACCAATCAAAGAGGTGGAATATTAATGGGCTACGTCTGCACAAAAGACTGAGTATTAGAATTCTTAGATGGACCAAGTGGTTTAAGCCTGAGTTTCAAATCATGCAGAGCAAATGCCTGCCCTCAGGCACACATTCCAGTCATCCACTAAGTGTACCCCAGCGGTGCTGAGTTTGGTCTTAAAGCTGCCTGTCATTTGGACATTGTCTTTGTCTACATGCACCATCAGTTCAAACAGCCTACTTATTGGTTTATTTGTTTATTGTCAGTTTTCCTTACTCTATCGAAAGCTCCATGATAAGTGTCAATCACAGTGCCAGGTCCATGGTCAGTGATACATTCTTATTTTATTGAAGAAAAAAATTGATGTGTTTTCCAAATGAGTCATTTCAGTCAAGTTTGTCCACTGAGGTTATAGACTAGTGTTTCTCAAATTTGAGGATTACAATAACCACTTCTAAAGGGACAAGCTTTCTTGAACTTGTAAGATTGTCTCTGTTAGACCCAAGAGGCCCAGAAATATCAGCTTAAATCCAAAGCCTATTCTAAGCAAATATCTTTCAATTTATTAATTATCTTGGCAAAATATATGTTTTTTTTTGTTTATAACTAGTTCAAAGTGTGTGTGTGTGTGTGTGTTTAAATTATCACAAGAATGAAAATACAATATTTAGAAAATTTCATGGGTTGCCTAAGAATATGTCCTCAGATTTCTGATGATTCACAGATATCAATATGGGAAACACCAGTGCAGATATTTCTAAGTTTATATTGGTAATGGGGCAAGGGGAGAAGTATTTTATTCATATTCTGAAGCAGCAATGATAGGAACCAGAGTTGATCCAAACCTCTAATATTTTTGGTAGTGACAGAGAAAATTGAGGAAAGTGAGCCTAATTTACCTAAGGTGAAATGGATTATATGATTTAAATAATTTGAGAAAAATGTCTTCAGTGAGCAAGCAGTCATCATCTCAACTTAATTATTATTTTGTAAACATTATGTGAAAGAATATTTGACCAAATCATCACTGCTCTTCAAAAACTTTTTTTCTCATCTCACTGATATGGAAGTTAATCTAATACTTGCAATTTTATTTAGCAGAAAAGCAACAAAAATTAGCCAATGCAGCAAAACAATATAGAGCAGGAAAGCATCTTACATTAAATTGAAACATAATCTCAGTCGCTTCTGAAACATCTAAGGAAAACACTTCAATAATGACAACAAAATGTACACTGAACTAAAATTATATATCTTAATTTTAAAGAATTTGACTAAAGTTGCCTAATATCTTTTTTATATTTGTAGATGTATAAAAGATCTTGCAATAAATTTATATTTATATAAATCCAAACTTCTTTCAGTCTATAGACCAGAAAAACAACTTATGAATAATGAGGCAGAGAGGAAAAAAATCTGGATACTTTTTAAAAAATAATCTTTATTATAATTAATAAATACTGAAAAGATAATTTTCTTTAAAAATTTAATCAACCAAGTAACCTTTGCATTGTTCCTACTGCTATTATGTATTTTAAAAAGCTTAAAATATCCTGTTTTACAGAATATAAAAATTTTACAGGAAAAGGAAATGCATAAAAATAACCAAAAATACAATAGCAGTAATAATTAAGAGAATGAAACTTTATATTTGTTTAAGTGTTCGATGAACAGCCTAACTACTCCCTACAATAATACCAAGAACATAGAGAAGGAGGTTGGGATCCAGAGTAATTGCTTAGCCTCTCATTATATTTATTTATTCAAATATTTATTGATTGCTTAGTTTTATCTACATACTACAAGGTGATTTGAGTATTGCAAAGATGGATAAGATGGCATCTCTTTGCCTTTTGGAGGGGGTATATTAAAAACAAATACAAGGGAAAAGTTGTATGTGGTATTATATAGGTAAACAAAATTCTAGGAAGTTTTGAGGTGCAGGCTATGGAAATCAGGGAATCCTTCATGGAGGAAGAGTATGTGACCTAGGCTTTGAAGGAAGAGTCCAATTTGGATCTTTGGGAAAGACATTTCAGGCACAAAGCTAAAGAAGTAGAACAATATATGAAGATTATAGAATTCATTATGGCTAGAATATCGACTTTACATCGGAAGCTTAATGTTATTAAAACTAAAACTTTAGCCTTTTGTTTCTTAATCTAGAACCTCTTTCATCTACTATGCTGAAATAGTTACCTAATGCTGCATAAAAATACCACCCTCAAACATAGTGGGTTATAGTAATAACCATTTCTTTAGCTCACTATTCTGGAGGTTGGCAATTTAGGATTGACTCAGAGGAGAGGTTCTTCTGTTTTGAGTCAAGCTCCAGTGATTTTTGTCTCGGCTTTTTCAGGAATTTGCAATCAATCAGCAGGCCAACTAGAGGATGGCTCTTCTTGGAAGACCTCAGCTGGGAGAATTCACCTCTGCTCCTGTGTCTCTCATCCGCCAGTGACTAACCCAGGCTGCTCACACGGCAGCTCGGTGGGCTTCAAAAGAGTGTGTAGAAGCCTAAGCTCCAAACTGGCAGACTGTCATTTCCATCACATTCTATTATCCAAAGGAAGTCCCAAGGCCAGATAATATTTAAGAGGTAGTAAAATAGAATTAACCACTTGATGGGAGGAGCTGCAAAGTCATATCACAAAGGCTGTAGATACAGGAAAGGATGGAGAGTTGGGGCCATTTTGTAATCAATCTACCACACATGCAGTGAAAAAGAAGGTACTCTGAAATACTTAGAGATAGTCCATTGTCCTAAGCCAGATGCTGGATTTTAATTATCAGTATGTATATGCACTCATAAACATATAAACACAAACACAATCATCCACACTCTTCTTAGAAAATTGGGCACTGTTTCTGCCTGCTTTATTTTAGAGCTATTTTTTTTCCAGTCAGTGGCAGAAGTTGTAAAGGACTGGTCAAAGCATTTTATTTTCATTCTTCAATTCAGTGCCTTTTAACTTATCAACTGCCATTACAATAAAGAAACATCAATTAATGCTAAATTACAAAGGTATTCTTGTGGGATTGCCTGTTACAACTGCTCTGATGCTAAAACCATTCAAAGTGATAAATGTTTTACACTGAATACCAAATACACTCATAATTATTTTGCCATTCACTGAAAGTGTTGCCAATCTACCTTTGATTCTAAAGAAAATGCACAGCTTTATCCACTCAAAAATAAAATCTTGTGCTATGAGGTCTACACAAAGGCCCTTTTATGTGGGTCAAAAGGATGCTTCCCTCATGCCCATTTAATATGTTTTCTCTGAAGTTCACTATGCTGCCCTTAGGGCCATCCACATACTGGTGATAAGCATGTAACTTGCATAGCAAACTCCTTCCCTCCCAACCTCACATCACAATCTCCCGAGTTCACTGTGTCCCATAATAATATGACACATTATGGTATGCTCCCCACATACTGCTAAGGTATTGCTTTGTGAATAGAGCCCTACAATATAGATACAGTTTACCAGGAACTTAGCATTTAAACGACTTTCATCTTGACAATGACTGACATGTCTTGCTGAGAATATTATATATTTAGAAGATTTTTTTGAAGACTCCGTACTTAAGAATCATGTCTCATCATATTCAGTGAACTTCTGAACTAAGTCTTAAATGTTTAAAGAAGGGTCGCAAAGCCACTCTGCTACAAAAGTCTGCAACTTGCACCCAACTCGCATCACAGAAGAAATTCATGCATAGAATAATTTTTCTTAAGTTTTCTTTCCATTTAAAGAGAAAAAAAAAGAAGCTCTCCTACTTTTAGTTTTGAATATTTATCATTGAGATGAGAGACCCTGTGCTGGAGTCAAAGTAAAAGACAAACTCTAGTAGGGGAAAGTACAACACATTCTTCATAAACTTTATAGGAATTTCTTCAACACATGCTTCTCCATTTATACAACAGATCAAGGAAGGCTAGAATCCAATTTCAAATCAAATAACCCCATATCGATGTGCAGGATAGTTGACAGTGCACTCTCATCAACTCTGTGCTTTCTGGTGGGTAATGTGCGCAGTGTAACTTAGAGTAGCCATTTGGCAGAAAACCGCTCTAGTCAAATTGAAATAGCCTTTAGAGCCTTGGTTAGAATGGAGACCATAATGTATGCTTGTCATCTGATGAAAAATAGTGCGTTTAAATTAAGGGGGAAAAAAATCCTGTCATCCAGATCCGAGCCTGCACAATGACACTAGTGTCAAGATCTTATTTAAAAGTGTTAAGGTACAGTACTTCTCGGCGGCACAATTTGTAAGGAAACACAGGATCATGTGTGGGGACTGAAGATTTGCTGCCTGATACCAACTAGAGGGAGTGATAAAATATGTTTCCTCCAGATAATTACTTGCTGCTCGAGGAAAGTGGCATTTCTAAATTGATATTCCAATGCAGCATAAACAGATTATGCTGCACAGGTAGACATGGGCCAGTTTTTGTCACACGATTGGACTTGGAATCACTCAATGCCACATAAAATTAATTTTATTTTATGCTTACGAAGCAATACAACTTTCTCCAGAGTTAAGAAAATGTCCTCTTATGTAGATATAATGAAAGATTTAAACTTCAGAAAAAATTTTTTATTTGACTGTTTAAAAAGATTCTAAGAACATTTATGCAGGAAAAGCTCTATAAACTTTTAGAAAGGAAGCAATTCTAAATGGTATTTAGAATGTCTCAGTTTGATGAAAGAATGATTTATCTTCCAAGTCCCATGCTAATATACGTACATGCATCTCATTTAATTCATGAAACAACCTTGTGAATTAGATAATATCATTCTTGTTTTATAAGGGAAATAACTAAGGTGAAAGAGGTTAAGTGACTTGCCTAAGGTCTCATAGCTGTGAGGACAGACAACAGCCAGGTGTCTGACTTGACAACCTGTGTTATATAATATTAAACAGTGTGAAGGCTCACAATTAAGATGATTAAGAAATAAATTATAAGCTTGTTATCTGTGTATATAAGCAAAGAACACTAGAAAAGATAATACCTTTTCCCATTCTCATCCTAACACCCTACTTAAGTAAAACCTCACTACAGCACTGTGCTAAGTACTGTCAAATCCTAGTTTAAAAGACATACTGGACCTTCAGATGCATGGGCAACTGCTCTAATTTTGTCTTTTAATAAATAAGTAAACATTTAAAAGGGGAGTAAAACATGGAAGTCCAGTTTTATGAGCATAAAGTATAAAATATGGTGTCATCTCATTTATTATTCAAAGGAATACAATTCTGAGCGCTCTTCCATTCCTCTTTGATGAATGTCTATTCTGAATTTTCCATTAATGTTAAGTTCCTCAGGGTGCAATGCAAAGAGAGGTTCTAGTAGCTGCCATAGACCAGGCCCAGAATCAGCTTCACCCTTCCAGTTTACTCCTAATCTTTACACCGCCCCCAACCAAAAGGAAACATAAATAAAAGCACACTCCATTACCCACCCAGCACAGCCATAAGAGTCCACGGTATTTAATTACACAGGGCAACCTAAACTCCATTCTCAATGTCTTCCTCTTGAAGTCTGCGTTTGTTTGCTTGGCCTGCCATCACAAAATACCAGAAACTAGGTGCATTAAACAACAACAATTTATTTCTCACAGTCCTAGAGGCTAGAAGTTCAAGATCAAGGTCTGGTTTCTCTAAGATCTCTCTCCATGGCTTGCAGATGGCTCCCTTCTTGCTATAACCTCATGTGGTCTTTCCTCTGGATGTTCGTACCCCGGCCATTTCTGTGTGTGTCCGAATTTCCTCTTCTTATCAGGATACCAGTTGGATTGTATTAAGGCCCACTCTAACTCTAATGACCTCAACATGACTATCTCTTTTGAGGCCCCATCTCCAAATACAATCATCTTCTAAGGTACTGGGGGCTTCAGCATATGAATTTTGTGAGTGGAAACAATTCAGCCCATAACAAAGTCCAGTTCTTACGTTCCTTCAAGAGCATAGTTTGACAAAAAATAAACTCATTTTAACTACCACACATGCCATCTGTAACATCTGCAAGTTGATTTAAAATGATCTCACTTTAAATGGGTGACTATTTTACTTGTATGTGTGCAAATAAAGAATCTGTCCTTGATGTGTTTCCTGAAACACACTTCCTGAAAGAGAGTGTGTTCAAATATAAGCACTTATTATCTTTAGGTGGCCCAGCAACCAACATCTTTCAAATGTCATTGTCTTTGGAGGAAATAAGGTCCTATTTCCGGCAGGACCTTACTGAAAAAAACAAAATTTAGTTCTGTGACTTGCCAGCAGCTGAGTGGCTTTTACAAAATTTTATATTGATATAAACATGTGGTCTTAGACATATCACTTTATGACTGGAGGTCTCAGTTTACTCACCAATAATCAAACGTTTTGGATGAGGGTGATTTCCACGATAGTTTTTGACTATAGATTTCTGTGATTTTTGACACGAGGCAAGTGATTTTCAGCTCATTATATGTATTTTCTAGGGTCAAATCCAGTTGGCCTTTTGAATTGCTGCTCTAACTAACCTAGAAACAAAAAAACCTATGAAGATACAGAATTCTACAAAATTTAAGTGACATTTTGATAAATTTTTAAACTATTTTGTTGGATAGAAGTAGGTTGCTCTCTAAAAAATACACAATTATGCTCAAATTAGTTAATTTGTTTTGAAAAACCAACAAGTATTTATTTTAAGGTGTGTAGATATATCTTAGTGGAATTGATGCTTTTTTCCTTATATGAATCAAAATATAGTGATGAACATTCACAAAAAGAATATTTTTATGCTAATGCCCTACTCTTCATCTTCCTACCAATCATTTCTGCTTTTCAGAGGAAAACATCTTCAGCAATCTCTGCTATTTCTTCCCCAATTTACCTCAATATTTCATTGAAGAATATTTAATACTCCTAGTAAGATTTTTATTAGATACATATTCAAATGAAAAGTAGAGAGAAGAGTATAACAAAGATACACACACTTGCCTACATATTTAATTACTGTAACATTTTACAATTATGCTTCATATTTTTTGCTGAAGTTTTTAAAAACATATTTTGTTATTTCTTGATTTTTAAAAATGGCGTATATTGACTTCCTACTATAGAAGAGTTTAGTTCTAGTATATTCTCCATTGTGCTTACAATTAATAATCCGCCTTATTTTTACATTTGTTAGTTTTGTATATCCTAGTAACTCCTGTTTAAATTCTGTAATAAAACACTAAATATCCTTTCCATATATTCAAACATACCAGATAGTACATTAATTTAATTATGGCTTCAATCTGAGCTGGTTCTCTAGGACTCTAACATGGCTATTGATCTAGCTCCTTTCAGTATTATTATTCTGGGGAATATTTCTCACCTTTGTAATGTTTAATTCATGCTTTTCTTTCTTCCCCTTTTTTCCTGTTATTTATTTATTTATTTATTTATTTATTTATTTATGGTTGTGCACGTCACTTGGAAACTTTCTAGAAACACGGTAGATAGGAGGTAAACATTCTGAAAATTTTCATGACTAATTAATGATAAAATGACTTCATACCATAGTTGATTGATAATTTGGTTAGGTAGGTATAGAATCCTGGGATGGAAATAGTATTCCCTTGGAATTTTCAAGGATCTGGTCTATTGGTTTCAGCTTCTAGCAAGGCTATTGAGAAGTTTCATGCTATTCTCATTTTTCATCATTTGCATAGGTCTGTTTTATATTCTGTTCACTTTTAGGATCTTTTCTTACTTGCCAGTATAGTGAAATATCGTAGTAATATGCTTTGATGTGATTCTTTTATCATTCATTGTACTGAGTCTGTTAAAAATGTCCACTGTTGTCCTTCTAGTCTGGAAATTTGTTTCTAACATTTTTATTGATGAATTCCTCCTTGCTGTTTCCTTTGTTCTCTCCTTTCAAAGTTTCCATTATTCATATGTTAGATTCCACAGTCTGTTTCTCTTTTTGTTCTGCCCTCCCTCTCTCTGAGTTTTCCTTGACTTTAGCTTCTAAACATACATTGAAATATCTGCTAACACATTTTGAATTTCTCATTTTTTGACGCCTTCCTGCTCATCAGTATTTGCACATCTTTTATTCTAGATTGCAAATTTTCCAATATCTAACATTGAGTGAAGTGGGTGGTGGGTGGGTGTACAACATCTGACAATTGAGTTTCAAACTTGCCACCATGCGCTTACATAAGCAGCACTGTACCAACAGCTCGGTAAGGTTTCATAACTTTGGTATATCAGTGTCTCACAGCTGTGTTCATGTCAACATGTGGTGGTGTCTTGGTGAGGGCATTCATTATTGCTGTTGCATGTTTTTGTGTGCTACCACAAGAATGTCTAAGCATGAATTAGAGCAATCAACAAACATTAAATTTCTTGTTAAACTTGGCAAGAGTGGAAATGAATCAGGGACATGTGAGTCCAAGTTCATGGGGACAATGCCATGAAGAAAACAGCAGTGTACAAATGAACTAAACATTTTTCTGAGGGGAGAGAACGTGTCACTGGTGAAGAGAAGTCAGTGCATCCAGTAAGGAGCAGAACTCATGAAAACATTGCAAAAATTCATCGAATTGTGCATCAAAATCATCGGCTGGCTGTGAGAAGCATAACAGACCAAATAAACATTGATAGAGAAATAGTTGGGGAAATCTTAACTGAAAATCTTGGCCTGAGAAAGGTGTGTGAAAATCGTCCCAAAGGAGCTCACCGATGAACAAAAGCAAAGGAGAATCGAAGTTTGCCAAGACCTTTTGGAGAGGCAAGATGATGTTTTGGGCAATGTTATCACTGTTGATGAAACAAGGGTGTACCAACATGACCCTGAAACAAAGCATCAAAGTGCACAATGGAAGTCAACCAATTCTCCACAACCAAAATAGTCCATCAGTTCCAAATCAAGAATCAAAACGATGTTGCTAAACTTTTTTGATATCAGAGGGATTATTCATTATGAATTTGTATCAACTAGACAGTTAACCAAGTTTACTATTTGGAAGTGCAGAAAAGTCTGCGTGAAAAAGACGAAAACGACCTGAACTTTTCACCAACAATTCATGCCTCTTGCATCACAACAATGCACCACGTCACAGGGCATTGTCTGTGAGGGAGTTTTTAGCCAGTAAACAAATAACTGTATTGGAATACCCTCCCTACTCACCTGATCGGGCCCCCAATGACTTCTTTCTTTACTTAAAGATAAAGGAAATATTGAAAGGAAGACATTTTGATGACATTCAGGACATCAAACATAATATGACGACAGCTCTGGTGGCCATTCCCAAAAAAGAACTCCAAAATTGCTTTGAAGCATGGACTAGGTGCTGACACTGGTGCATAGCTTCCCAAGGGAAGTATTTCGAAGGTGACCACAGTGATATTCAGCAATGAGGTATATAGCACTTTTTCTAGGATGATTTTGTGAATGTAATTATCCAATCTTGTATGCTTAGAATTGCCAATGTTCTTAGAGCAAAGTAGGGTTAGGAGGTTATTGGTCTCAAGATTCCATATGTAGACTATCAATACCCCTTTTTAGGTAAGCCTTCTTGATCTCAGTAGTGTTTAGTTTTGCAAATCCAATTTTAGGATGATCTGGGAGTAGTGCTCACCTCGCTGAAGAAGAGAGTTGAGAGCTTAACTGTTTCTTACAGACTTCACAAAATTCTATTCTCTTTAATTCCTATATTCGGACGTTCCTAGTATCATCAATTCCTAATTGTACCCAGGATTCTGCTTTGCAAATTTGTTCGTATTTTAGCTTCTTGATCAGCAAACAGTTAATTTTCAGTTTTTCTAAACTGCCAAGGCAATTATGATTCATTGTTTTATCCAAAGTTGTGTTGACATGCATCATAGACATGGAATATTCTTATGTCTTCTTTACCATTTCTTTATCCTCACCTTAATTTTTAAAAAATTGACCAAATAATCAGTTTCCTGGCATTTTAGTGAGATTTTGCAGGGAGTAGAACTAAACTTAAATATTAGGTATGCATTTGTCTAAGAATTTCCTGAAAATGATTTCAAAGATAATCAATCATAGATGAAGATATCAAAATCAGAAACAAAATTATGCCTTGACTAGAATCCATCCGTTTGGCTATTAATGTCTCATCATTTAATGAGACATCAAATGGTTAATAAAACATTGACCTTTTTGAAATATTTAGAAATCTCTTCTTATCTTACTTTTATTCCACATTTTTCAAAAGGTAGTTGATACTTAGTGTCTCTCTTGTCTTTCAATCATTAAAACCTGAAATCAATTTTATATCATTTTTCTAGCAATTTAAACTGCTCAAACCACAGGTCTGTCTTGAGCTATTATTTTATGCCTTCTCTGAACAGTTGGTACCTTTCTGCTATGACTCACAAGAAATTTCTTCTTTCTTGTGTTCTGTGAAATTCTGGTCCTAGTTTTCCTGACGGCCTTTCTGTTCCTCAAGGCTCTGCTATTTGCTCTTAACTTTTTCCAGGAAAAATTAAATGAAGGTCTTTGTTAAAGTTCTGCTCTAGGTCCTCTAGTATTGATTTTCTACTCTTACAGTCTAAATCACAATCTCTCAGTAGGTACTTTCCAACCCCTTTCCCTTAAGCCTTTGCTAGTCATTCACTTACACTTTAGATCATCTTATCTGCTATGGAGTTCTGATCAATGTTTTACCAGAAGCTCAAATTCCACATGTGTAGAGCTAAATCTGATCTTGCTGGTTAGCTTGTGTCATTATCTATCATATTTGGCGTAAAATGGTTTCAATATCATGTCTGGTCATTGGTGCCAGCTCTCAGGTGAGTCCACTGAGGTGATTGGCCAGGTGTGATTGGCAAAGTTGCCCAGGCTTGTTCACATAATGATGGTCACAGGATTCCTAGGAGCTGCAAGAGGGGTTATATTTCAACACACAAACACTTTTTAATTCTCGACTTGTGTCATATTTGCTATTATCCAACTATCCAAGCAAGCCATATGGCCAAACTTAGAGTTGATATCAGAGGAGACTATTCAAGGGCGTTGATACAGGAAGACACAAGCAAATCAGGGACCACTAATGGCAGCAGTCTGTACCAGTCTACAGTGTGTTTTCTTATGCTTAATAGTCTCGCTATTCTCCAATTCATCCAAATGTGCAACTTCCATATTTGACCCTCTCCTAAGCACACCATGAAGTTTCTTACCCCCAGTCATAATTTATGGCATTAGACTCACAGTGGTTCTTTTTCAGATGCAGCTTCAGGAGCCTCATTTACTTCTATCAATTCATAATCTCTGCAGGAATACGCAATTTTGACTAGGTCCGTAGACTATTCTTATGCACAATAAAGTTTGAGTACCACTATCCCAATCTACCCAGGAAAACTTTTTAAAATATAACCCAAGTGTGGGATTTTTTTTAACTAACTTGAGAGTCATGGACTTTCAGGGGGCCTGTTGACATTCTTCAGGAAAAATATAAATCCCTTAAGATTGTCAACAATGTAAATGTGGGTTTGTGTTCATTTTTCAGTGTCCATAACTTACATTTGGGCTAACCTAATTCATCTGTGCTCTCATTTCTTAATCGATTTCTCATACTTAATGGTCCACCAGATCTGATTGGTATACAAATTGAGAACAATGCTGTGAGGAACTAACAGTTTCCTTTCACTTAATTTTTCATCTTTATGTTTTTTCCACACCCCTTCCCCTCCAATGCTCAATAACAAAACTGTTTCACATTTGTAAAGGAACTGAAATTGCAAAGTGATGTCACATTCATTAATTCATGTGCTCTTTACAAACCTCTCTGTAATAAATTAAATCAGTTATAAGTATTCCATTTTACAGGGCAAGAAACTAGATTAATCAAGTTATTGTTACTAGTTGGTAATAGATTCAAATGGACTTCAGGCCTCCTGATTTTGTTAGCACATGACTGATGAACCAAGGGTTTCACTTGAGTCTTCGCACATTTGTACCTATTACAAATTTTTTTGTGTTTTAAATATGAGAAAATGTTGGGGGAGGGAGGGTGGCTAGAATTATAACATTAAGCACTTAGCTTCTTGCCCTAAATTTGAAATAGTCTACCTTGAGGAATATATACTTCAATTTATCGTTTACCATGAAGGATAGTTGTTAAAAGTTTTAAAACAAAGCAATTTAATAACAGGAAAATGCATTAAAATTTTTGGCATTAGTCCATAAAGTATGGAAAAGGCTGAATGTTTCTGAGGTCTGAAAGTGTCTCTGTTCTTACATTTATAGTGCTCTGTTTACAAAAAGAAGAAAAATATAACTTCTTAAAGATGGAACTTAAAGCATTGTATTCCAAAGTATATAAAACATGCTTTTCATTTAAATCAAATATGCAAACAATTAAAAAAGGATGATGTTATACCCAAAAGGCTGTAAGTTGGGCTATCAGTAATGCTTGTAGCAGCAATTGGGCTTGTTGGTCCCTCTTAGTAAAAGAACACTCTTCTTACTGCTTTGAACCTAGATATAAAATTCATTGGAAATTACATTTCTACATCTTCTTTTTTTCTAACTAGACAGATCAGCATTTCTTGGGCTCTGACAGCTGGACATTACATATTTGATAATCCAAAGACATACAATAAGTTGTGTAGGAGGAGAGGCACCTGGTGGCTTTCCTCAAATGCTCCAGTATCACCTAAAAAATGCATATTAGTGCTAGAGAACAGCTGAATTTCAACACTTGCTAATTTGTTTTCAGTATTGAGGTGCTAAAACTGTCATGTTAGAAACACCACTTCAGGCTTGCCATTAACAAATATTGTATAAATTTTCAGAAATGTAGATGAGGTAGAGATAGGATCCATTTCTTAAAGGATTGGTATAGGGAGAGGCTGATATCTTGAACCCCACTGCAGGACAGGCCACTTCTAGTGACTCTTCTGGGCAGGAGACTCTGGTGCACAGGCCAGATCCGACACAAAAAGTTGTTTTTACAGTGTTCAGGAAGTTTCCCTTTAAAAATGGTAACTGGCAACATAGGGCCTACATTTCCCCTGTGGTGGAACGTGAGTCCTTCAGTTCACCAGAATTCCTACCCAAGACACCACTCTCATTTAAGTTTTCCAGGCCCCTGTGGTTTATTCAAGTTTTTTATCCTCAGTTTAAGGTAACCAGAAATCCAAGTCCCCTAGAGATTTCTCTGCCCTCACTCATCTTATCTAGTTGGTTAATGGTTAGCTGCAGAGATCTCTTTGAGAATAAAAATGTGTATAATGATTATAAGATGCAGAGATCTCTTTGGGAATAAGAATATATATAACCATTATAAGATATTAATCACTATATAGTTACTGAAAGCAAAAATAAGGCAAAAGCTAAAAGGGGATTGGTTGCAGCCCTAAAGTGACTTTTCAGAGGAACAGTTTTTGACAAGAGAGAATGTTCATGAAATACTGTTGAGTGAAAGGAAACCATCTGTATGTGGGATTCTTTGAGGTACTTGAGCAGCTCATATTCACACATAAGAGCCAATTGTGCATGTCTTTTCCCATCTTCTCCTTCAATAACTTTACATTGGTAGCTTGAAATCAGCCATGGTGAGAGTGTTTACACCACAGAAATTGTAAATGCTACAAATCAAAGCTTAATTTATTTTTCTGAAGACAGGGTTGTTAAACATTTGTCAGTGTTATTACATAATTTTTAAACAAAATTGAGCAGATTTATCTGAACACAGGAAAATGGGAGAAATAGCCCTAGAAATAACCACTGTTAATATCTAACATCTTCTCTTAGATATCCGCAGTGATTATTTCTAGGGATGGGTTATGTTTTCTATTTTCTTCTGTTCGCTTGTATTTTCTAGATTGTCTTTAACAGATATGTCACTTTTTTAATTTCTTAAAGTAATACAATGATGTTAAATAAAAAGTGCACCCTACATAATGAATTTATTACAAGGCAACTCTTCACCCAGCTGATATTTCTACATTTTTACTAATGTCTCAAATCCCAACATTTCCCTGAGAATGTCTAAGATTTAGCTAGGAATTGAAATTTTCAAATAAATTCACTTTTACCCATAGCCCCCTAAAATGCCTAACGCACAATAAATCATCCATAAGGAGTGACTGTGGAGGATAAGGAAGAAAGCACTCATCTCTCAACAGTGGTTGGGGCTCTGAGAGAGTCTGCTTTTGAAGTGTCCTGATCCTAATACCTTGGATAGTTCTGGATAGTCTAAAAACGCTGGGATTGTTCTGGTTTAAAGGTGTGTGGAATGTAGGCAGACCAGCAATAGTGGTATAACCAGGAGGAGCAAGGCAGTCAAGAGGCGGCAGACATGACCATTTGGATCATTTTAGTGCTGGTTATAACCACTTCACACTTGATTACTGGTGACGTAGAGTTGGAGTCTAGTTTGTTCTCCATTACAGAGTCTCAAATGACTCAGAGCATGTTAAGTGTATGCCCAAGTATCCAAACTAAATTTGTAAATTTGTTAGTTTTCCTTACGTAATTCTTAATATAAATATACTATATCAAGGAACAGTGATCATAGATATTCTGAGAGGCTTTTAATTTTTTTTAAAATACTCATATATCTGCAAATAATTTTCAAAAGTTTTGGGTGTCAAAGTGTATGTGAGTTTGTGTGTGTGTGTGTGTGTGTGTGTGTGTGTGTGTGTGTGTGTATACCCTTGTCTAGTGCTAGAAGTATGTAGAAGTAGAGGGAAATTAGTACTATTTTAAGCAAGAAGAAAACATGAAATCTATTTAGAATCTTAATACTTTAAGCTTTTTAAGTTAAGAACTGTTACTTTTTTTTTTTTAATTTTACTTTCACTAATCTAAATCAACCTTTAGAGAATTCACCTTAAATTAGTTATTCTTGAAATGCTCTCTAGTGGCTAGCATGGGAGTCCACAGTCCTGTGCACTGGTGGTTATTAAATAACCTCAGGGAATTTCTGTTTGTTTGCTTGATTCTTACCTTTAGGCTAAAATTTGTGTTGGAAATTATTTTATCTTTCTGTATGCACTATTCAGTTCTCATCAACTGTGGCTTTTCTCCTCTTGTTGTAATTATCAGTAATGTTGGGTTAGTTTTGAAAGTAAGCCCAGATTTGCCCTAGAGGTGGCAGAATTTCTGTGGTGGGTAAGTGAAATGATTGCTCCATGTAACTTTATAAAGTGTAAAAGACCTCTGAGATGAAAGGAGCTATATAAATGTAAGGCTGTCATTTTAGATTGCCATTACAGTTTGAAATTCTCAAGAGAAGCATTACTGAAATCCAGCGTATGCACCATATTAGATGGCTTAATATCATTAAAGCATGTGTAGCAAATGAAAATACCAATTTCCTCCTATATGTAACTCGTGTTTAAGGCGGCGTATCCAAAGCTAGCATGTTTCACAGTTCATTCTGACATATTAATACTCACTGAAGGAAGCAGAAGCTAACAAAGTATGAAGACAATAACGTTTCTCTAGCTTGGTGATCGCTTGTTTGTGTACGTGTGTGCTTGTGAAGACAGAAACACATTTGAGAAACTAAATGAAATGAGACATTCCAGAGAAGGTTTGATATGACCAGCCGAGAAGCCTAAACAGAAACAGATATGGCATATCACTATGTGATTTCTGTTTAGTTTTGGCAATAAGAAATAATATATATTTACAGCAGCAGAAAAGAATTGCAAAAACAGAAAAATTATCAACACGGTGAAAGCGGCCTGCCCTTTATGTGAGACCAGCTGTTCTTGTCACCTCCGTTTGCAAGTTTGTTTTAGGAAAAGAGAATGCTCCGTATTATTGAAGCCATGCACAACCTAGCAAGACGGAAATGCCAAGAAATAAGCAAGTGAGAGCGAGGCATCAGTGGCAAATTGGAATCTAAGGTCTTTTGTGCTTGTTAAATGGTGGAATGATTATAATTGGAAAAAGTGATGTGCATTAGTTCTGAGTGAATGTACAAGAAATGACAAGCGTGTAACTTAATGATTACTTCACAACACTCAGGACTGCCTTCTAGTCTCGCACCAAAGAGTTCAGCCCTACAGCGGAGAAAGCCACATGCTTTCTCCTCCTATTCATGAGTATTCTCCACAGGTCACATGGAAATAACCCCGAAGTGATAAGTCTTGGTTTAGGAAGTCTGCTGCTTAAGCTGGTGTAAGTCATTGTGACAAAGAATGGTGGGATGTATTTTTTTCTTTTCCTTGCAAACCATCACAATCATTGGAAAGCAAATGGACAGGATCTTGTTTTAAAGGAAATAACATATGTTTACTTTCCTAAGGAAAGGAAGGATATGAGGAAGAGGCCTGAAAATCGAGTCTAATATTCAAATGAGTGACAGGGTATCACTTTCCTCGTCACTGTTAAAATAGATGCCTACATAGTATCTTGGTTTTATAATGGCATCAAAAATACATCTCTAATTTTTCTGAATAAAAAAATTAATGTATGTAATTTTACTATATGAATTTTACCCTAAGTTAAAAAAAATTTTTTAAGTGAAAGCAAAACTAATTTTCAAAATGTTTCCATGTTGAGAAAAAAGTATTCTGGCAATTTTTAGAACCTAAAGTATAAATAATAATACAGTCACTAAACTAAATTATTAACTAGAGTAAACAAACACATAGGAAAGTATCAGAATGCAGTTTTCATTTTGTTTTATCTTGAGAAATGGTTCTGGAATTGATGTGTAACCCAAACTAAGATGCAAGTAGATGACATTTTCCTAAAACCCAGCCAAGTCAGAATCAGTTTACAATTGATAAACACAGTTTAAAGATTGGCATGAATATGAGGAAAACATTATTTAAGATAGGAAAACATTATATAAGTGAAAGGAATGTATGACATTCTTTCACATATTGTAATGTAAAAGTTGAGAGTTAACCAAAAGATTTGTTTAGTGCTTGTGTGCTTTTAGGTAGTACCTCACAAGTACACTGCCACCAGTTGTCACTAGGTGATGCGTGTTGTGATACAGAAAAATTATAAATACTTAATTAAGGCTCATTTTGTGATAACGAATGTAATCCAGTGGGGGATATTAAACAAAGCCAGGAGAGCCATAGAAGTATTCTAGTATCCATAATTAAAATTACATCTTTTTGAAAATCCCTATCTTCAACAACACAGAATTCCTAAATCCTTTGCCAACATTTTGAAAGGACGTTTCCTCCTATTACTTTGAAAGGCTTCGTGATATTCAGTATAGCAAAAATTTATAAGAAGATTTTTCTGGACATAAAGGAAAGAAAGTCCTTTACTATCTTCATTTTTTGAAAAGTAACCTTCATTTAGATATATGATTTATCATGGAAGGGTTTAATAAGAGAGCTTTTTTTCTTTTTGAACGTCTATTAGTGGGATGAAGTGAAGATAGTTATGATGGAGAATATATTATCAAGACCACCGTGCAGGTAATATCCTGCACATTGAGTCTAATCACCCATTTATGTTAAAGCAAGAGTTGTTAAGAATATGGAGAATTGCACTCTAATGATTAGTGATGAGAATCACCTAGATAATGAAATTAGTATTGAGAAACATATTTTTAGGCAGAATGATTATCCTGGGAGATTGATTAAAAGGATAATTGAAGAACAATGTAACCTTTTTCATAGTTATCAGGTTGAACTTGCTTAAGGTAATTTATCACAATAGTGCAGCTATGCCAAATCGTAAAAGGACTGGTCACTGCTTAAAAAGATGTTTATTATATATTAATCCAGACATGTTGTCATACCAATGAAATATCTTCAATAAAAATGTGGAGGATGATAAGTGTAATGGAACAATATCTCAAGCTACCTCAATAATTCTTGAGAAGCAGCTGAAAGGAGTTTGTAATGTACAGAAAGAGGGTTGATAAAAAGGACTCACAGTTTAACGGCTCTGTTAGTAACAACAGAAGTAACTATTGCTTCCGTCTACTTGAAATACTAGCATTTCATGATAGAGATTTCCTTCTTTGTAAATAAAAAAAAAATAAAATTCTCACTTTCAATCACTTATGAAAATGGATTGAGAGAGTAGTTAATTAACTAACTGAAACTGGAATATAAAAAAACAGCAAGATGTCCATTATAATAATGCGTATCTGCCTTCTGCTTTCTCTCACTGGGCCTTCTTGATATTTCCATTTTCGGATAGTTGAATTATTACCCTTTCTATGTCTCTTTTTAATTTTAATTTTTTAAATGAGTACATAATAAAATTACCTTTTTAATTAATTTTTTTTTCTTAAAACAGTTTTAGATTTACAGAAAAATTGAGCAGAATGTATGGAGAATTCTTAAATTGCCTCCACCCCCTGTTTTAATGCACACCTCCCCCCACACACACACACACAGGTTCCTTTATGATGAACCACTTGCATTAGTGTGGTACATTTATTACAGTTGATGAGCTAATATTAATAAATTATTATTGTTATTATTATTATCAGGGTTCACACTTCTTTGTCGAAAGCTTTCATCTGCTTGAAAAAGGTGGAACACGGGATTTTTAGGGCAGTGAAACTATGTGTATGATACTGTAATGGTGGATACATGAATTATACAATGTCAAACTGGGAAGGAAACTTGAAAAACAGCTGGTCTAGTTTTTTGTCAATGAGGGGCACACATCAGAATCCACTGGGACCCTTTTAATAATATGCAACTGAGCTCCACTCTCTAAGACTTTAATTTAGAGAACCTAGAAGTGGGGCTTTGTAGTATATCTGGTAATACATAGTAGTAAAACTAAAGGCTTATTTGACATGCAGCCCCAATTGAGAGACTCACTTTTCAGTAATACAAAGAGACCCAACCAAAGTTATAACCAGAAACTTAACCTCATGATTTTGAAGATTTTGCCACTTTCCAACCAATGATACACCCTATTCTTACTGCGGTACTCCGTGTTGAATATGTAAAAAAATTAAACCTATAGTCCAAAGATTCCTATGTTTTATTTTTTTAGCATTTTTTTTTTATCACACAATTCTAGAATTAGAAATATTTGCAACACCAGTTGTTAGTGCAAGGAGATAAAGAGAAGAAAGGAAGAAAGAGAACTTGAGCAACCCAAACAGATGATAGAAATTCCTTGCAGTGACTTCATGCAGATTTCCCTTAGGCTTTTGGTCATATTAGTGACTTTTTAAGTAGACCCAGTTTGGAGAGAAACAAGACATTCAGTTGATTGGTCAGGAAACATATGTTTGTGGATTGAGGGAGTGGAGGAAAATCAGTTATTTACCCTTTCAACAAAACCTAATATAATTATCTTTATTAGTGAATGCCCATAATGTGCCATTCTTATTTTAACTAGGGAAGGACTAAACATTAATTCTTCCTGAGTAGATCATTGTCATCTGTGTCTGAGTATGTAAAGTGACTTAAAATACAAGACTTTCCATGGCAGACCAAATTTCCTTGTCTCTTCTGGGATTTCAGTTGTCTCTGACTCTGAGAAATAAGGTATAAAAGCAGCTAACAGTCTGCTCATTCCTCTGAAGCCAGGGGTAGAAGCAGTTTGGAAGACATTTTGTTTCATCTCTTTTTTAAGTCCTTTAAACATATTTCTGGAGAGAGTAGCTAATAATAAGATAGGTAGGTGGATGGCAGTAAGTTAACTAAAATGTTCAGAATAGCTCTGAGTACAATCACATTTAAAAATAGAGAGAACAGGACAGGAACAAAAGCCTACTAACTCAGTATATCCAGTTCAGATTTAGCTAATGTAGCTAATGTCCCTATTTAGCATCTTCAAGTTTCTCACACTTTCCTCACCAACCTAAGAATGTGCCTCTAGCACTGGAGAGCCTGCCAAGTCCAAGGACATGGGAATGTGAATTATCAAACAAGCTGGGGATAAAAGGTGCTGAAATCATCTTTTTAGAATATTGCCAAAAAAACAGCTTGAGTTTCTAGGGTGCTAATTGCTGAAATATGTTTTGGCTTCCGTATTCATTCTGAGCTTATGACCCACTAACCAAAAGGTAAGAAGGATGTTGTGAAAGAAAAAATGAAGAGCAGTAAGAGGGAGCTGAGTAAGGAAGTGTTTTGCCCAAGACCTCCTGGAAAGGCACATTATATTAAAGGAAGTATATTTTCTATGTGCCATATGGCTATACTATTAGATTTGACCACTAAAGTAATTCATTCCTTTATTGTCTTTTCTGAACAGGAATAGGTTAGCCATCGTCTTGAAAGTGGGGTGATGTAGATAGCTAATTTGACTTCACTGTCCTTTTCACTGTATTTCTTTATTTTTTAATTAAATTTATTGGGGTGACATTGGTAAATAAAGTTATATAGGTTTCAAGTGTACAATTTGTATCTCTTATTTAAGTTTTCCAAAAAGATATTTATGCCCTTTACCTCATTTCAACCTCACGGTAATTTGTTAGAGCAAGTGAAAATCTCTTGTTTCTCTGTAGATGCAACTAAGGCACACAGAGCCAGAATAAATTGCCTTACAATCTTATCTTTTATTAGGGCAGAATTAAGGCTGTGCTGGGATCTGTTGCCCCTGCTGTGAGAATATTCCATTCCATTCCACTGTCACTAGCCTTAAAAGTCCCCTGAATATATTACAAAAGTAACTTGCTGGAGCCTGTTTTGATATATTTAAAAGAAAGCTTTAGATGAGTTACTTTTCTGAAGTAGTTTACTAGACAGAATTATAAGAAAGCAGTTGTGCTAGCACCATTTAGTATTATGAAGGGATTTGCAAACTGAATTATCCAGACTCATTGTAGACACTTATAGGCACTTATTAAATATATGAATTAATGTTAAGTTGTGGGTTGCCAGATACAAATTTAAATGTTACCGATCAATACCTAAATGCATTATTTTCTGTTTACGTTATTGGAGATGATGTATTTTTTTATATGTGATATTTCCTCATAACTCTTTTTTTAAAAACAATTCCTGGACCATTTTACACATGTAAGTTATGGTATTTGAACTTAATTTGAAAAACACTCTTTTCTAAAACAAAACTTTAGATCTGATTACTTAAAATTATATATAAAATGATGGAACAAACTTATTATTTCAAATAATTATTAAATGTGTGTGTTTTAAGGTCAACGCTTAAATTTCATTCCAAAGATAGAGAACCTGATCCAGGTAAAAAATGCAGAAAAACATATTTGGTTGAGATGTCTCTATATGTTCACTTTTCTAGTCACTCTTTCTGCTCCAAATACATAATATGTAGTAACAGGTAAAATTTACAAAGAGAAAACCAAAATATACATCTTTGCATAAAAAGAAGACAAATGTTTCTGTGGAGGCAATAGAAAAGAAATGCAAATTGGTGAGTGGAATTGAAGCCAGAGGCCTACTGAACCCAAGAGTTTGGCTACTGAGAGTAAAGTGGATTAAAAGTGTGAATGTAAGATAATAAGACAAGAAATGGGGTCTAACTCACTGATTGAAACCAAGGGCTTAGGTAGCAACTCCAGCTCTCCTCACATGAAATAAAGCAGGAAAAAAAAAAAAAAAAGGAACCTGGAGAAGTAGGACACAGGTATAGTCTCAAGAACAGGAATGAGCAAAACTGCATTATCTCATTGAATATAGCAGTCGTATTCTCAGTGTCCACACACCAGTGGTATGTAAGTGTCATTAAAAGACTTGGTTCTGGACAAGGAACCCAGTGATTTGGGATCAGTCATAAAACCCCTGGAAAGAGAGATAGGGGAGGGTATAAGAGCTTGAAAAAGAAAATAAAAAATCAAAATCAACAAAATAATTACCACTCAAAATAAGTCTGAAAACAAAACAAACATCCTAAATACATCTAAGGCTAAAAAGGACAGTAAAAAAAAAATACGAAGTAACAGGTGATAACCTCTGGGATCTTGATCCTTGGACCAGAAGCATCAACATTACCTAGGAAATTGTTAGGAATGCAGAATCTCAGTTCTCATCTCAGACCTGCCAAATAAAAACCCACATTTTAACATAACTCAGGCTCATATGTACGTTAATATTGGAAAGCACTGCTGGAAAATAATATATTTACAGAATTGTCTGACAACTACTTCAAAATAAATATGATTAAATTGCTCTGAGAGATGAAGGAAATAAACTTCTTTTTTTGAAAAAATAAAGCAAAAAATTAAGAAATACAAAAGGCAAACATGACATACTATTTGGTGAAGATGAAAAGGAACAAATTCAAAGTCTTGAAAATGAGAATTATAGTCATGGAAGGGGAATCAATAGTGAGCATATACTGTTACTGGACACAGGTGAAAAGAAAATTAATGAATTGAAATGTTGTCATAAGGTATTTATGCAGAACCAAGCCTGAGAGGGAGAGACAGAAAGAAAGAGCCACTGAAATATAAAGAATAGACTGAAAAGCACCAATTTACACTCAATCACTAGAGTTCTAAATGAGACTGAAAGAAGGGGTAGATTAGTATGTTTTGAAACTATATTTATTGATTATTTTCTAGAGTTGAAGAAAAAATATGTTACATTGGGAATACACCCTGAGTATCATGCATGATAAATAAAATGAATCCACGTTTACAAACCTTGATTAATATAGCATTAGATAATCTACAGAATACCAATGATAAAGTGAAAATCTTAAAAACCACCAAAGAGAAAAGAGAGAGAAGGCAAATAGTAATGATAATAGATTATAACAACTGTGTCATCAGTAACAATAGATGACAGAAGACAAGGGAGTGATAGCTTCCACATGCTGAGGTAAAATAACTGATATCAGCTGGAGAGGATTGCAGTACTGTTCTCAATTCTTCATGTTTCCCTGTAACCAGACCCTATGCCATGCAAATTTTCCATTTGCCTCAGTAAACACGTGGAATGGAATTCATTCCCTTGGTCCTTGACTTTGGGTCATATGACTTGCTTTGGCCAATAGACCAAGTTGGAGATGACAGAATGCCAATTCCAAGCCTGGGTTTTAAGAGGTCTTGCTTGCTCTTATGTGTTTCTGATATCTTCATGGCAAAAATGTGCTCAGGCTCTCCTGCTGGTCACACGGTGTAGGGTGGGTGAAAGTATCTGAAATACATGGCTGGTGAGTGTTTCTTCCTAGTGCATGGGAGCATCAAGGGTAGAGAGACATCTTGGATTCTATTTAAATGGACTTTTCCCAAGTGCAGCAAGTGGTGAGACCATAATAGAGAGAGACTAGGTAGCATGGACCACAGGAAACTAAGGGTTGGGGGCTGGGGAATACTAAGCTAGACAAATTACTTGCCTGAATTAAAGGAACGAGGTAGATTAGAAGGCTTTCAAAATGAGGATCCTCCAACAAACTTGTAAATATAATATAAAATAAAATAAATGACTCAACTTTAAAACACCTGCTATGCCAGATAAAAATAACATGAAATTATTGGGTATCTAGTCAAGACTCATCTCTCCTGACCTTTTCCTCTGTTCCCTCCTGTCCGCTTTCAATCTAAGGAGCCAGAGCTGTTCACCATAGAGGTGGAAAAGAAGGGCAGTGAAGAGTGAAGCCAAAAAGAAGTAAGGCTGCAGACTTTCTGCCCTCAGTAGACCTTAACTGTACCTGAGAAGAAACTTTCATTTAAAATGAGCTTCAGAGTGTGGCTGTTACAAGCACCAGGAATTTTAATTTATGAATTAAGTCTGTTTTGTGATTTAAAGATGTTTATAATAGGAAAATCATCACAAAAGTCATGGGATATTTGCTAGATTTTCCTCAGGGGACAGGGAAGAACAAGCACAAAGAGAGTTACAGTGAGTGGTTGGGGTGTGGGGGACGATAGTTGGCAATGAAAGGAGAGAAAAAAACATGTTTTCTAAGCCCTTCTTGAGTCTTGCTTGTTTAGTCTACTAACTTTAATATGCTAATATGTTTGGCAGTTTGTTTAAAAGAGGAGGTAAGTAAGATTTCAGGAGCAGAGTAGGTGCCTGGGGTTGTCTGTAGGGAGGAAGCAGTCAGTAGCAGGGGAGTCTGAGGAATTAAGAATGAGAACAAGGGTGCCTACAATTCAGTTCTCAAGTCATTTCTGGTATTGTACTATGATGTAATCCCATACAATCTACCCAGACATTAAGGAACCCTTGTCCTACTCCAGTCTCCTTTTCCTAACTGAGGTAGGGAATTGCAAAGAGTGTGTGATACACCTTTGGATGAGCACCAAATGAGGAGAAAAGATCAGCTGCAAGAGGTGAGATCTAAGCAATATCTGGACTATAGTGGAAGCAAGAATTCAGAGCAAGAGGTAACCAGAACACTAAAACTCAGATAATTACTGCTTTTGGAATTTTTTAATGGGGTGTAACTCTCAGGTTTTCTGCAAACATAAGATAAGAAGCACTTAAGTATTTGTATTATGAACCACAGAAAGACCAAACTCAGAAAACTAGAAAATTTAGGCATAGCCAAATGACTAACACCTCTATTAGATATATGGAAATTATCTTAAAACAATTATGGGTAAATAGATTAGTAGGAGTATATTTTAATAAGTCATGTTCCAAACAAAATGCAGGTTAATTAATGGTTAGCACATATGCCCAACTGACACCTTATGCTAGTTAATATTTATTCGTTCAATCAGAAGACAATCAAGGCAAAATAACTGAGTGATAATGTGCTTATTTTTTCTTATGCCTTTGATAGTGTGTTGGCTACTGTGTAATCTTTATGAGACTCAGAGATGCTAAGTAAAGCTAGTTTTCAAGTGTCATTCTTGGCAAGTGAAACATTCCTTTTATAAAAATATCTGCTCAGCTTTGACACTTAGACTGAAGTGTATGTCCACATATCTGCTATAATGTGAGTATGTCTTTGTTCATTCTGACTCACAGATCCTTCAGTCAACAAAAGGGCTTTACAGATGAGCAATTCAAGACTGCACAATCAAATGTGGTATGTAAAACTGTCTTTCTCCAAGGACCACTGGCCATCTTACTTGGAAAAACTAGTAACCCAGATGTTGCTATTTAGTTTTCAGATCTCCAGCGAATGTTAGGTATTGTCATTGTCTGAGTAGAAGAATGTTTACTAGAGATTAACCTAGAACTTGCTTCACTAGCCAGTGACTCATAAGAGAGTCATCTCTTATGAGTCATCTATTAGCAACATCTACAAAATATCAGGAAACTTTCTTTGGGTTATTTAAGGAAACTCTACATTGTGAGCTAACCTTGACCACTTTGTTATTGATGATGATGTTTGTTAACATCTATTTTTGAACCGTAACGTCTCCACTCAAGTTCTCATAGGATATTGTTTTCCAATTTAGTAATAAAAGTAATTTCAAAGCAAAAGTCTGTATTTTGTTTATGAATGTCATGTGATAGCACCTTAGAATATTTGCAATTGCTTTCACACTTGATCAGACCCAAATAATATTTAGGAACAGATACACATTTACGTTTTCACCATGGCATGTTTTCTGGCGAGTCCAAAATCTTAAGGAAATTTAGAAGGTTGGCACATTGCTAAAATGGTGATAACTCTGTCTGGAAGGCAACATCCAGAAATATTTTTGTAAATATCAGGAAGTCTCCCAAACAAGTGTGTGCTCAGTATTTTGGCTAAATTGTCTAATCCCCAAGCAACATAGGCCATCAAGGAAACAACTTACATTTTCAGACAAAATAGTAAGGAAGAAGTTATACCTGTCGCTAAGTACTCACTTTCTTGCATTGCATGTCGAAAACTACCTCTCTTCAATTTAAGGTGCCCTATCCTAATTCAACAGGTCAAAGGTTCTAATTTCTAATTTACTAAGCAATTTATCACATATTACTTGCACCCTCTCAAGTCAGGTCAAATGCTTCCACCAAATCATGGCAAAGAATCCAGATGTGAGAAACTTTGTGATTAATTCACTGAAAGGATTTGTTGTTAAATATTAGAAATACGCTTTCTATTTTAAACCAAGGTTTGTATTCTATTAAGTAATTATTTAAATAATAGTTGTATAAAAATATGTAAAAAGGAACAGGGCAATGCCAAAATTGTCTTTCCCAAAGCAATTAAAATTAAATTATAAGTTACTTAGAATTCAGATTCAGGTAAGAAACCTCTCAGATTATGCATAGAGGCATTTGGAAGTACTTAGAAATTCTGACCCAATCTTTCCCAATAGAAACATTCTCTGAAATAATATATGTCTATATTTAAGAAATAGAGATTTCCTCTTTATCTGAACTGCATAAGGGGACAAAAGGCAGAAAAAGAAGGAATTATTGTCCAGTTGTTTGCTGAGCAAGAACCATTGACACCTAAAAATTGCTATGTCAGGAGTTAGAAATGTTGGATTCCTATCCCTACTCTGCCATTTATTAATGACTTAATTTTATAAGCCCATCATCCTTACCAATACACCTGGAATAATATAAAATGATGATAATCACTGCGTCACAAATGTGGAAACTGAAAGTTTACCACAGTATTGGTTGATATTTTTATTATGAAACCCTGGCAACAATATTTATGGTAAAAATGATAACGTTCTAAAGTCCTACAGCAAAGTAATGATAGCCATTAAGCAGAAATAGTGAAAAATCATGAGCATCTGGGAAATAGATATTGCAATATGTGAGTAAGCAAAGAAGGTAAAGTGTTAATTAGGACTCCCAGCAGTTTATATCAATATATCATATATATCAATATAAATATAGATATACCCAGGTGCCAAAAAATATATACACATGGCTTGTATTCATCTTTTGTTATCGATATATATTGGGTATTCCAACTTTAATACAGTTTTTTCCTTTCTTAAAATGGGTATGCCTCTTTTTGGTACTCTCTGTGTAGGTGACTATTTGTTAGTTATAGTAGCAAGCACATAGTGCTGAGAGAAAGTATACGTTTTAAAATATCCAGTCATGTATTTAGTCAATTTTCTATCACATGATTACCTACTTCATAATTTAAAAGTAAAGTATTAATGATAGCAACTAATCAAATCCTGGAAGTATAAGTTAGTTACTCCCTGAATCTCCCTGCATAAGCCATTTAGTATGGACACTAGGACAATCTTTCAAAATAGATCTGGATTCAAATTCTGACTTTCCCTGTTGTTAAGTCATGTAAGTTACTGAGTCTCAATTTTATCCTCTATAAAATGGGAAATATAATACCCACTTTGTTGAGCTGTCATAAGGATTAGATAAAATAATACATTAAAGTTCTTAATACTGTGCCTACTCATGGTAGAAACTCAGCAGTAGTAGTTATCATTACCCATGCTAGTAATGTTATTATTATCAACAAAAATGACCCATAAATCATCTCTTCTGTCATCAGATATAATATCCTAAGAATTAAAACTATTTTCACAAATTTAGCTTATTTTAGTGGCAGTAGACACATTTTATTGAATATATATTAAGTATCAAACATCTGATGGCAAACAAAATGGACCATGATCTCATGGTGCTTTGAATCTTATGAAGAGATTTAAAAATATGCAAAAAGACACTACAATAAGTGGTGATTAGCACTACCTTTGGAGAAGTAGAAGAGATGTGGGAGCACCTAACCCAAACGTGTAGGAAAAAACTGATTAGGGGTATTGTAGTAAGGATTATCTAAGGAAAGGGAAGCATCCAATTTTATAAGAACAACTCTGAGAAGGCTCAGAAGCCAAATAGAGTTACACATTCAAGTAACAGAAAAAAGACAAGTGTGTTCAGATTTGTAGAGTATGGAAAAGTGAGAAGTAATAAATAAAACTAAAAAGATCATTTTGAGCCCAACATTCCAGGGCCTTGTAAATCTTAAGGAAGTGGGACTTTTTCTTAAAAGTAATGGGCAAAGATCAAATTAGAAATTAGAACTCCCATATTATTCAGCAATCTCAAATCCGGGTAGTTATACAAAAGAATTGAAATCAGGATCTCAAAGAAATATTAGCATTTTCATGTTCACTATTCACAATAGCCACGATGTGGAAATAACCTAAATTTCCATTGACAGATGAATGGATAAAAAAAAATGTGGTATATGCATTTAATGGGATATTTTTCAGCCTTAAAAAAAAGAAAATTCTACAATATGCAACATGGGTGAACCTTGAGAACACTCTGCTAAGTGAAATAAGTTAATCACAGAAAGACAAATACTGTGTGATTCCACTTATTCGAATGACCTAAAATAGTCAAATTCACAGAATCAAAGAGTAGAGTAGTGGTTGCCAGGAGTGGGGGGAGGAGGAAATGGGGAATCACTAATCAACAAGCATAAAGTTCCAATTAAGCAAGATGAATAAATGCTAGAGATGTGCTGTACAACATTTACCGAGTATTGTCCACTGAAAATTTTGTTAAGAGGGATGATCTCATGTTAAGTGTACTTACCAAAATAAAATGTGTTGTAAAAGAATAAACAGGGTTTAATGTTCAATTATGTTTTTGACAAAACTTTTTCAGAGGCACATTTCATAAATGTTCAGATGCTTATACAAAACCCAAGATATGGAATCTCCTTCCATGTGAGGGGCAGTAACACACAAGCCACAGAACTGACACTTCCAAGCCTTTCAGCTCTACACAATACAATGTTTACTTTGAAATTTTTCTTTTAATGCCAAGGTGTGCCAGTGGCTTTTCTAATCGGTTAACGGTACCTTCTGTATCCTCAGATGGAATGTATCAGAAATAAGATGTTTCTTTTGTGAGTTGGGCTATCAACTGAACAGGGATAGAACTGTTCAACTGTAAGCCACTCAAATGGCGACACCAAGCTTGAGTAGAAACAAATGCTGACCTCTGCCTTGGTTCTAAAATGCTGCTTCCTTTCTCCACAGCCAATAAGGCAATATTTTTTATTTCCTCCAGTGACACATGATAGAGTTCAGTGAGAAAAAGTAATTCTGCAGCAAATTCTGCAGGCAAGGAATTGAGGAAATTGGGAGGTCCTGTCCATTAGCTCATTTTAAGTCCAGGATAAAAGAAAACTGTGGGTTTAAGAAGAAATAGAGAAATTGGACCAAACTCTTTCTGGATTTTAACTTTTTAAAAGTCCCACTTTCTGCTGATTCAGTTGAATACAGCTTTTTGCCCTTTGCCTTTTACTCTTTTCAGTTCTTAATTTTTTTTTTTTTTATTTTTTTTTACTGTCACTCCATTCTACACACACTGACCACTTACATTTCATATTTTGAAATAATCACTGATTTTTGCAGGGCAAACAACAACCCATCAGACACATCATTAACATCTTGAATAATACGTGAAAGGGACATTAAATTCTGCTTTCTGAGATTTTATCCACCTTAAAGAACTTGTGAACAAAAAAATTTCTAAGGAATACAATTTAAATTTTTGCTACTTGTTTGCAATTCACACTAATAAGCTTACCTTAATTTTTCTTTCATATCTATTAGCCCTTTCAATCTCTTAAAGATTTCCCATAAATCGTTAATGCTTCCCCCTTAGGCTTTAGGTTTTGTTCCAGCAATCATAGAATAAAGTCATGAAAGCCATTGTTAATTCAATAAGGGGAATTTTTAGTAGAAAATAATGAGAGCTCCCTAACGTACCATAAAATGTTACATTTAGATTTAATATCAATACCTGCACTGACTGAACTCTATCTCTGCAGATGAATCTTCCTAACCAAAGACCTGTTCCCTACTGGATTAAGGATGATGCTCAGGGGAAGGGATATGTGCTGGAGAACAATATAGAGTCGGCATATTGGACATGCTTTTTCTCTCAGTAACTCCTGCTTTGTAGTGGGATTGACTTTTGATTCATACTACTGGTCCTCAGGGTCCTCAAGTTTCATGGTCTTTAGTAAATTTTCTTATTTGTCCTTTACAGAGAATGCTTTCACTTCCCTTGTGAGTTTTTCTCTTTGGGTCTACTCTCTTTAAAAATAATTTTTAAATCTCTTATTAACTTAATGAATACAACAAATAATGATTACACCATCCTTCAAAAATTCATGCATTGACAGATTTTAAATTACGGTCCAACTAAAACAAGAAGGAAAAAAGGTTAAACAATAAACCACAATTCTAACAGATTGGTTTAACAAATTCAAGAGTATACTGACAACATTATAATGCTTGGATCATTAACTTGTGGTCATTGACTGAATTAAGAATTGTTCATAAATTAAACATTTCCAATAATGTTTCAAAACCAAAATAACATTTAAAAAATTACTTCAACTTTCCTTTAAGGGTATTTTTGTTCCCCCCTCTCACATTGTTTCTTATGAAACACTGACTATGTGGAGTGGCTTTCTCTTTTTCAATTTACCAGATATAGACATTTTCCACTTAAGTAAACTACTTTGACGATGTTAGGCCTTCAAGACATTTACTGTCTTAGACAACACACATGAAATAAATAAAGTAAGAAAGAAAGAGAATTTAAAGACCAAGTGTTCTCTTGCTAACACTTATGGCAGAGAGAAAGAGAAAGAATAAATATGAGATACAGGTGAGAGAACATATTGTTGCTATCAGCAACGCAGTTCAGTAATATCCATAAAGGTGAAGTTCATAATGTAGTACACTTCCGAATTATATTCTGACATTGTATGTACACAAATAACAAGAAAATTTAAAAATTACTTAGTTTGTAATTTCTTCCTTTTTTTTAAGTGGTGTCATGCAGGGACTCTGGTCCTGCAACCTGCACAAGAACACAGGATATGGTGAGGCCAAAAAGGAACACCCACAGAGCCATAGATAGGGAAATCATACCACTATAGTCTCGCTGGCGGCTGGGTTGGAGACACAGGAAGCAGGCTCCACACGGTGCGTAATCCGCCAACCACTTCTCTGCCAACCAACCAACCCCACTTGCTAACTGCAATCCACGCTTGTTAGCTCAGCCATGGCAGTTATATCAGTGACCAATGGCTAACTGGTTACAGCTGATGGCCATCTACTACTCAAGCCAGCACCTTTCCATGTGAGGCCAAGAGCCTGGAAACTGCTCTCTGGGACTCTGTCCTCACAGGTGGCGTCTACACTGTTACCAAAAAGTGAATGGTTCATAGCTGCATGAGCAAACTTGGTGTTTAGGTCCTTGTGTGTTCATTTGGTGTGACTATGCATATAGTATTTGTTCAGCTGTCATATTTACATTCTCAGACATAAGTTGAAATTGTTTGCTGCTGAAGAAGCACAAGCAAAACAGAAGCAAAGAAGGGGAGCGGGTAGAGAAAGAGCTAGAACTTTTCGTATTATTTTCACTCAGAGGGCACTAAATTAGTAGTAATGAAATATACTATCCTACATCTTAGTGTATATTTAAGACTATTATTTCCAAAATATCACAACTTCTATATATAAAGAGAAATACCCATGACTTATCAAACTTGGAAATTACTTAGCTCTTCAGAGTCTGGAATAACACAGAGTATGAAATAACTATAAGAAAAGACTTCCCCATGTCAAAAGGAGATGGGAAACGAGATTGAGGTCAGAGAATTCTGGAAGCATGATGGTAGTCTACAATCCACCAAGAACCTGATTATACGCTTTCTTCTCACTTTAGGAAGTGATGATGTCATATGAATTTCTAAATATAAAATCCTCATTTCCCTTTTGGTTGTCTAAGCTGAGCCCAGTCTCTCCAAATTTGTCTTGACAAAATATTTGTAATCATTTCTCCCCTGGGTTGCTTACATTAAGGACACTTGCTCTATCCTCTATATGTGGAGTGTCAGTGTCATCCTTCATACTGTCTCAGTACCAGGGCCAAGGCGCATAACGACCTAACTTTGCATTGCCCATTTTGGTTTTGAAATAACCATAATTAAGAGGAAAGGTTAGGCAGGACACAATAAAATATTTAAAATTAGTGAAACCATGGGAATAGCATAGAATAAAATTACTTAGTTCACCTCATTTCATCTTTCCAAACCAAATTCACAATCCTTTATCCAAAACCGTTGGGCCAAATGTGTTTCATAATAAAGATTTTCTTTTTATTAATTTTAGAAAGTAATATGGTGCATTCACTACTTATTAGGGAACACTTATAGTGGGTTCTAGAACAATGCTCTATAATTAAGCACATTAATTTAACTGCAGCAAAATAGTTGAATAATCGCACTATGTTGAATAAAAATTATAAATAGCCACATGGCTGCTCTGGTCAGGTTTTGCTGCCAAATGAGTTAATTTTTTGGCTTTCAGTGCTTTTGGATACCAGACTGTGGATTGTGGATAATAGATGGTAGATACCTAATTCTTTTTCCTTTAGATATTGTGAAAGTAATTCTTTCATGATAGCTGCAAATATTAATACATTACTAAAAACCCCAAAACTGGTTGGATGGATTTCTTAACATTTATTTACTGAACACTTCTGTTTGAATTGAGGTTATTTACTCAGAAAAAGAAAATGTTTTTTGATAAGTCTTGAGGTGGTTTAAAGATTACAATACAGGTACCAGAGCAACTATCCTCTACTTCTAAAGACAAGACTAATTGAAGTGACATTAAGCTTCAGGAGATTGGACTGAAAAAACACTTACTAACACACTATGACTTTTGGAATTGTAAGGCTTTGTAGGAAAATGGTCAGAGGTGCTTAGAAAATAGTCATTTCTATAAATAGAGAAGAAAGACACAGACAATTGTCTCTCTAGAATGGTGATGTTCAGTTTATACTTAAGGGAAATGAGCCCCCTATGTTTATGGTATGATAAACATTTGAAAACCGCATGTCCTGACAGTTAGAGACCCGTCATTGTCACTTTATTAATACCAATGTTTTGTCTGTTTCCATACATAACCCATGCTTACCATCCAGAATGGAGCCACATCATACCTTAAGTACAAAATGGTGACTGGGTGGCTAGTCTACTATTTTCACTTACAAGTTTCTGTATGTATTGACTTTACAAGTGGTTAAAGTGTCTTATTTAAGAAAAATATATCGTTGACAATAACAGAGTAATTACACAGTCATTGCTTCAATCTGGCTATATAAATCATTGTGATTTAGCCTACAGTTGTAATAAAAATAAATGATATTGTTTTTGGTTCATTACTGCTGATGTAATAAAATGTAATGAATTAAGAAATTTCCTGAGTGAAACAGACTCATAAAAATAACAATTTACTAATGGTGCTGTAATACCCAATGTGAATAAATAAAGAAAAAATAAATATTTTAATAAAAATCTATATAATGTTAAAAAATCTATCTTTAAGAAAATGTCTTCCCCATTTCTTTCATCCACTGTCTTCTAGTGCAAATGCATGTTTTGATGGCATCCATAGATTTTATTACCAGGAACTGTAGTCTCAAAATGATTGCTTGTTTATATAAAAATTTTAATAAAAATTCCCGGAACTCATGAGTTTATGGGTAGCCTATATGCATTTAAGGAGCAAGACACATTCCATCTTCTGGGTTGCTTATGTGCCAAGAACTAACTCTTGTTAATGAGCCAATATTCAGAAAGGGAAAAACTATCCCTTCTCCAGTTGTGTTGTATTATGGAAAGACCATTCCAACTTTCTCTTATTGGGTGGCTTATTTCTACACATGCTGTCTCCCTCTCTCTCCCCACATCCCTCCTTTTAAACTTTTGCCCCCTGCCCATTTTGCACTTTACAAAGCAGGAGCACATGGTCTGTTCCTTCTCACATCAGAAATGAAGAAATTATTTGAAATTTATATTTCAATATGGATTTTACCTTAAAATACAATTATCTGAATTTCAGTCAATACACTATAAGTCCTAACTGAATTATTACATTCCTTGATAACACATTGTTCTTTTTTTGTTTATAAAAGTGATACATATTAATTGTGGAAGGAGAAAATAAATGATTTGACATCCCACTATTTTGTAATAACACTCTTAATGTATGGCATATTTACATTCTTTCTTGCCATACATTCAGATGTGCAAAAAATATTTCTTTCTTGTTTTCTATAACTATTTTTCCCTTATGACTTTGAGTTCCCACTCCACCAGACTGACAGACAGACAAACTTAACCTTAGTTCTTTCTCAAATCTCCTATTTCCTCTAGCGTTCTGTCATGGTTCCTGGAGCATACACAGCATTAAGATGCCAAAGGTCCCACTGGTTGTTTAGCCATTGATCATATAGGATACTGCTAAAGACCGATCACGACTAATTGTTAGTGTGAGAATTGAGAAAGTCAGGAAGAGGGAAGATCATATAAAATAACATACACATACCTAAAACCATTTATTTTCACTGAAAACAAAGATTAAGGCATAAGGATTTGATAATATCTTGACATGGGACTGTGACTTTTCCTATGACCCACCTGTGAGGCAATTTCATATAATCTGTCCTGTATGGTCTACAATTTCAAGTGTTGTTTTTTTAAAAGTGATATGAAAATTTAAAGATACATGTAATTTGAGTAAGAAATCTTTTAAAGTTTTATACTACCCCACATATTTTAACACTATATGTAATCACCTATATGTAATTCCATAGCAATCTGTCTACAGAGACTCACCTTTAATATTTCCAAATCATCAGCTTTGTTTTTGCAGAATAACACTTTTTTTCACACTCTATCAGTTTATATAAAATTGATTTCAATTATTTAATTACAATAATAAGCTCAACTGGTGCAAAGAAGCCTTTGTACATTTATGTAACTCACTTTTGGCAAGAAAATAATTCAACAGATGAGAATGGAAGTAGTGAGTCTAACAATCTCAAGCAATCTGTGTGTAGTGCAATGCAATGATTAATTTTTTATGGAGGGAATAGTAGCATTGGGTTAATATGGTGAATTGGTTAAATAAAACTTAGCTAACAAAATCCTATTGTCTGTTTCTCACTAATTGAGTCATCCTTTTAATAAAATCCAATTTTCTTCATCTAATACTATATTATATACATACACCATAGATTGAAATAATCCTCAGAAACTGGATTTCTAACACTTTTATGAGATTTCTTTAAACACCCGCTCCAAATACAATTTAACCATTCCACTACTAGTTGAAATCAGGATATTTCAAATTTTTCGTTAACAACATATTTTATTTACATTATTGTTAGAATAAATTTTAGAAGTGCAATTACTGAAGCAATTGGAATATGTACTTTAAAATATTCTTATCATATATTTCCAAGTTACTCTTGAGAAAACATTATTTACATACCGACTATTAGGGGCAGAGAGTCCTTTCATGGAACTCTTATCCAGGCATTATTTTGTATATATTTTATAATTTGATATGCAAAAGTCTTTGATTTTTTTTTTAATTCTAATTTGTTTGATTATTTGTGCAGTAAAACATTGAAAGATATATTTCATGTGTTCATCTGTTGTATTTAATATTTATTTTTGTTCTTTCACATTTTTTCTACTGGAGTTTTTATTAATTTTCTGATCGATCTGTATATGCTTTGTTAATAAAAGTCCTTGTTATTACATTTTAAGAAATATTTTTTCAGAAACTTTTGTTTTTCTTTCCTAACATTGTTATTAATGTTTAGAAATATTTTATATTATATAGTTAACTCATATAATTTTTTCCCTTGGTGAATTTTTTTAAAATCTTAATGGAGTTTCAGAAATTTGAAATCAAATAGACACCAATATTTTCTTCTATTTTAATCATTGTTATTACCTTATTAAATTAATTTACTATTAACAAAATAGCAAATTAAATGCATTTAATATAGTTTATTAATTAATTCATCTGGATTTTATTTTGCTTTATTTTAATTAGATGTTCTATTTGTAACTACAATTGTTTTTTAACCAATTAATTGGGATTCCATTATTACAAAATACACACAAATTAACATATGCATATTCATACCCATGTATAAAAATCTGTGATTGATAGAATATAAACTTTCTGAATTGATTTTTTTTCAAATCTGCCCATATATGTTACAATAAATGATATATAATCACTTTTTATTCCTATGCATCTTATTTCTATTTAGTATCTTATAATACAAATAAACACTTTGGTAAAATTTGGATAATTATAAAAAATATTTGTTATATTAATTATTTTATTTGGATAACTAGAAAAATCTATATTAGAATTTTAATTATTAATTATAGAGTTCACATTATTAAAAATATTCTGTTTTTTGTCCTATACAATTTAACATATTTAGAGGTGCCTTTGAATTGTTTTATTAAGATCTTTTTTCTCCCTCCGAACAATGCGGCATTTTTACCAAATGTTATATTTGGACAATGCTTCCATTTTTATTCCTTTTACAATCATAACATTAATTTGTTATATAATATTAACTATTATATGTATTAAATAACACTTTGCTTTTCTGAAAAATACTTTCTTGTATCTTTTCAATATAATGTTAAATTTTCTAATATTTTTTCATGATATAACATCTATTTTTATAAGTAGTTTCCTTTAATTTTGTTGAATATTAGGTATCACTACATAAATTATATAATGCTTATAATAAATTTGAAATATGTAAATATTACCTACTAGTCTGGAACAATTGGTTGTAACATAGAGGTTATTAATTCTCAAAAAGTTGGAGAAAAAACTGATAGGTACAACCGATAATCTTAGCAGGATTTCTATTGAAGTTATTTTTTGAAAGTTGTGTGCAGGCTTTGTACCATTTGTGAGTTAATTTAGATGGACTACACTTTTCATGAAATAGCCAAATACTTTTAAATTTTCATATTTATCCACATAATACATAATTATTTTATTGTTTAAAATTTATTCAGATCAACAACAAAGACAAACAACTCAATTTAAAATTGGGTAAAGGGATTTAATAGACATTTCTCCAAAGAAAATATGCAAACAGCCAAAAAGCATATATAAAGTAGTTTAGTATCATTAGTCATTAGGAAAATGAGATGAGATACAACTTTACGTTGCAATGAGATACAACTTTATACCTACTAGAATTCAAATTAACCCATATTGGTAAGGACATGGAGAAACTGGAACCCTCATACATTGCTTGTGGAAATAATTCTGCTCCTAGGTATATACCCAAAATAATTGAAAACAGAGACTCAAACAGATATCTGTACAGCCATGTTCATTGAAGCTTTATTCACAATAGCCAAAAGATGAATACAACCCAAGTGTCCATAAACAGATGAATGGATAAACAAATATGGTCATACACGCAGTGGAATACTATTCAGCTATAAAAAATAAAGTTCTGACATTTGCCAAAACATGGATGCACCTTGAAATTATGCTAAGCTGAATAATGTTAAATTGGTGCATAAGTAATTGCGGTTTTTGCAATTATTTTTAACCTTTTAAACCACAATTATTTTTGCACCAACCTAATACATACACAAATGGACAAATGTTATATCATTCCACTTTTATGAAATATCTGAAGAAGGCAAATTTATACACAGAATAGAGATTTGAGGTTATCAGAGGTTGAGAAGCGGTGAAATGGGGAGTTATTGCTGAATCGTTACAGAGTTTCTGTTTGAGATGATGGAAAAGTTTTGGAAATAGATAGTGATGATGGTTGTACAACATTGTGAATAAAATTAATGCCACAGAATTGCATACTTATGATTAAAATGGCAAATGGTATGATATATGTATTCATAATTTTAAATTAATTATTTAAAATAATCATTTATTTAAAATAAAATATTTTATTTAAAATTAATTACTAATAAAATATTTTTTATTGTGGTAAAATATACATGTTTTACCATAATAAAAAAATTAAAAACAGTAAAACAAAACATAAAATTAAAAAACGTAAATAGACAGAATAAAAAGTAAGCAGTTTTAAGTGAAATAAGTCAGTCGGGGAAAGACAAATACCATATGATCTCACTTATATATGAAATCTAAAGAACTGAATATATGAGCAAAGTAAACATTTCTGTTTCTAGTCTCAGAGATACAGAGGAAAAACTGATAGTTGCTAGGTGGGAGGGGGGTGGGATGAGGGAGAAGGGAAAGGGATTAGACAGCATAAATTGGTAACTACAATATTGCCACGGGGATATGAAAGACAGTTTGGGGAATATAATCAATAATGTAAAGATTTTGCAGGCTGTCAGATGGGCACATGTCTTATTAGGGAGACCATTTCATGGACTGTGTATATGCCTGACCACTGCACTGTACACCTGAAGCTGAAGTTGAATAATAATGTATGTCAACTATAATTTTATATATATATATATAAAATATATATAATATATATATATATTTTATATATATATATAATGGATATATATATAATGGATATTTATTATATATAGTCAAGGGATATGGAGCACAGCATAGGGAATAGAGTAAATGGAATTGTAATAGATATATACGATGTGAGAGGGGCCATAGAATAGTGGAGAGGGGTTATCACTTTGTGAGGGGTGAAATGTCTAACTATTACATTGTTTTGTACACCTGAAACTAATAATAATAATAATAAAATAAGCAGTTTATATTTTTCTTAAATAAACTCAGATGTCATAATAATATGTTTTTGTTTTGCCTTTTACTTCAGTTATCTTTTCTCATTAGATTTGCCAGAAGTTTGTCAGGTTCTTCTGTCAGTTTTATTGAAGAGATTTTTATATGCAATAAAATTCACCAATTTTATGTGAACAAGTCTGTAAGTTCTGACAAATGTACACTGTTATGTGAACACCAGCACAATCAGGATATGCACACTGCCACCAATCTCAAAAAAGTTGTCTCAGGCCCATTTGTGTCTTTAAAGGACCTTGTTCATTTTGTCTAAGTTGTTCAACTTATTGGCATAATTTTTTAAATAACATTCTTTAATGATCTATTTAGTGTTGAAGTTTATTCTCTGTCTCATTTCTGTCATTGGCATTTTGTGCATCCTTTCTCTCTTTTTTTTTTTTATTGTTGAACTGTCTATGGGTTTATCAACTTTATTGATTTTTCCCCAAAATGATTTTTTTTAATTTCATTGATTATCTTTATTGTTTCCTGTTTCTCTTTCATTAATTTCTTCTTTTATTTCCATTAGTCCCTGCCTTCTTTTCACATTGATTTTTATTTGTTCTTCTATATCTAGTTTATTCAGGTGGAAGCTTAGATCATTGATGTGAGGTCTTCCTTTTTTTCTGAGACTCATGTAAGGCTATACATTTTCCTTTATGTAATCTTTTATCTGTATCCCACAAATTTTGCTGTGTTGTATTTTCATTATCATTCCATTCAAATATATTCTATTTTCATTTGAGATATCTTATTGGATCCAAAAGTGAGAAGTGTATGTTTATGGTGTTTCAGATAATCTTATTTTTCATTTAATTCTTATTTGATTGAGAAAATAATCTTCATTAGTTTATTATCTTTAAAATTATACAAACTTGTTTTATGTCCTACAACATGGTATATTCTGGTAAACTTACTGTACTTACTGTGCAGTGGAAAAGAATGTGTATTTTGCTGTTGTTGGGTTTCATTTTCTATAAAATATCAATAGTCTAGTTGGTTGTTGTTATTCAAATATTTTATGTATTTGCTGATTTCATTCTCGTGTTTCTACCAACTGCTAACAGACTGGTATGAAAAATCTCAAACTACAATTGTTGAATTGTCTATTTATTCATTTAGTATGTCAATGTTTTCCATATATTTTAAGACTATTATTGGGTGCCTACATATTTAAAATTGACATGTTTCCATTATGATGAGTGCCTATTTATGTTTAGCAATATATTTTGTTTAAATCTGTTTTGTGTGACATAACCGCTCCAGTGATCTTTTGTTTATTGTTTGCACAATGTGTCTTTTTCTATTTATTTGTTTTCAACTGGAAAACTAAAAACAATATGAATTGTGGCTATTACAAATAAAGCTGCTATGAATATTCATGTAGAAGTTTTTGTGTGATAATAAGTTTTCATTTATCTGAGGTAAATGTCTAAGAGTACCATTGCTGAGTCGTATGGTAGTTGTAGGTTTAATTTTGTAAGAAACTGCACAACTCTTTTCCAGAGAGGCTGTACCATTTTCCATTCCCATCAACAGTATGTGAGTGATCCAGTTTCTCTACACGCTACTTGACTCTGAATTATTAAACACAAGAAAGGAAAAAAACTGTATTAAAATTATGCTGATGGTAACCACTTTGAGCACCTCTTGTAATTGCAGAAGTCAAATGTGACTTGTGTACATCTTTTGTTATTGGTATATATTGAGTATTACAATTTTAATAGTTTTCTTTTTTCCTTTCTTAAAATGTGTATACATTTTTGGCACCCTCTGTGCATATATATAGAGAGAAGAAAGTCAACTAGTGCTGTGAAGAAACAGAAAAATATGGATTCGTCTAAGAAGATAACATCTAATTTAAATGCCAATGACTTGTATTATTTTGTGTTCCTGATGCTTTATTTTAACCTATTTCTATTATAACTGGATGAGTAATCTGTTTGGTTTTTTTTTAAGTAATATTTTAAAAGGCACTGGAAACCTTGAAAGAAGGGAAAAATGATTAATTGAATGAAGTCTACTTTAGATTTCCACTAGTAAGTATAATGTTAGGTGTAGGTTTTTAGTAACTACTCTTTATCAATTTGAGAACGTTCTTCTACTCCTTTTTTCTTAGAATGGTATTATTAGTTTTTGAACTTTGTTCAATGGCTTACAGATACATCCTCAATGATCCTAATCAAGTTCAGCTTATACTGACTTAAGTCCATTGAAATATAGAAACTTTAGTGCTATATAATATTAATCTCTCTCAATTATTTATTCTATTACTGTTACATATATTATGTCGATGTATGTTACAAACCCAATAATACATTGCTATTGGAAGAAGCTGAGAGGAAATGAGAGTACACATATATTGCTAATTTGTTTTATTAAACTTCTTATTTGTCTTTCTGAGTCTCTTCTGTTCTACCTGTAGATTCAAGGTACTTACATGCTGTCATTTCTTTGCTGCAGTATAGCTTTGCTTCCACCCACTCGATTGAACTGTTATTTGCAAATGCATTGCATTTCTGTAATGTCAAACAATACAACTACATACAAAAAAACCTTATGTGCTTGTTTTCTAAATCAGTCAAGTGTAGAAAAGATTTTTTAAAAGTGTGATTATTCCATCATTGTATATTAACTACACAATTACCTTTTTTACAGCTCTCTTTTTTTTCAAGTGGCTTCAACTTACTGTTAGGTATCACTTATTTATGCTTGAATAAATTTCTTTACTACTTCTTGTAAAGCAGTTCTGCTAATAACAAATTCTCTGTGTGTTTTGTTTATCAGGGAATATCTTAATTTCTCCTTCATTTTTGAAAGATAGCTCTGGTGGATATAAAATTCTTGGTTGACAGTTTTTACTTTCAGCACCTGGAATATATCACCATAGTCCTCTGACCTCCATTTTTTTTCTGATAATAAATCAACTGTTTATGTTATCAAGTTTCCTTTTTACATGATGAGTCATTTTCCTCTTGCTGCTTTCAAGGTTTTCTCTTTGGTTTAGTTTCAACATTTTGAAAATGGGGTGTCTGTGTGTAGATTTCTTTGTGTTCTTTCTGCTTAGAGTTCTCTGAGTGCCTTAGTATGTAAATTAGAGTTTTTCATCAAATTTGGGAAGCTTTTAGCCATTATGTCTTTAAATGTTTTTTTCTGTGACTTTCTCTCTTTTTCTGATACTCACGTTACATATATGTTGGTGCACTTAATGTAGTCGCACATTCTTGTTTTGTTTTACTTATTCTTTTTTGCCTGTGTTCTTCTCATGCATAATCTTTATTGATTTATCTTCAAGTTTTACTTATTTATTTATTCATTCATTCATTCATTCGTTCATATATTGCAAGCTCAACCCTACCACTGAGAACATATATTGTATTTTTTTTAGTTATTGTATTATTACAATCCTGAAATTCAGTTCAGTTCATTTTAATATACATTTTAATATATATATTTTTTCTTTTTAAATTAAAGTTTATTGGGGTGACAACTGTTAGGAAAGTTACATAGATTTCACCTGTACAATTCTATAATGCATCGTCTATGTATCACATTGTGTGTTCACATTCCCTCACCATATATTTGATCCCCTTTACCCTCATCTACCATCCTCCATCCTCTTCCCTCTTACCCTCTGAATTTCTATGTTTTCACTTGATGAGACATTCTTATCATATTTTAGTTCTTTAAGCATGGTTTCCTTTAGTTCTTTGTATATACCTATAATAGCTCTTTGACATCTTTGTCTTCTAAGTCTATTATGTGGGTCTTTCAAAAGCATTTTATATGCCTTCATTTTCCTCCTATGTATGGGTCATGATTTCCTGTTTCTTTTCATTTCTCATAATTTTTTTTTAACTGGACGTTTTAGATAATATATTGTAGTGAAAGGATACTGATCTTCCCTCCCAGGATTTATGGTTTTCTTGTTGGTTTTTTTTTGTTTGTTTGTTTGTTTGTTTATATGTTTAGTGACTTGGCTGAACTAATTACACAAAGTTTACTTCCTCTGCAGTGTGCAGCCTATGATGTCCCTGATCAGATTTCTTTGTTTAGGCTGGCTAAGAAGTACTGTCCATGGGTCAATATAAGCCACTTGTTGGTAAAAGGTTATGTTTAAATCCCTGTAGGCAGTTAGATTTTCACTTCTCACCATTGGACTTGAAAGCTGCTATCATGGTTCAGGGAGCCTACTCTCCCTCTTCCTATGTTCAGCAGAGGCTAGGAGCTTAGAGGCTTTCTCTCTGATTTCTCCTGAAAGGGCACAATCTTGGGCATACACTCTCTTTCAAACTGCTAGGGATGAATATTATTTTATTGTTAAATCTGGCTTTCTATGAGTTGGCCCTGGGTCAAAGAAGTTCATTGTTCAGTCAGTGTTTGGCCAGAGGTTTATTAACCCATTATGCCAGTGTGGGTTCAGCCTTATATTAATGGTTTTGTGTGTGCCTTCAGGCATACTGTCTCATCTGCCCTATGTCCTCCTACTACGACTGTCCCTGAATGAGTGTAGTCTAGCACACGAGGTCTGAAAATTATGTTCGTGAACTTGTTGCACAGATGTTGCTAACCGTTTTTGATATCAGAGGGATTATTCATTATGAATTTGTACCAACTGAACGAACAGTTAACCAAGTTTACTATTTGGAAGTGCTGAAAAGGCTGCGTGAAAAAGTTAGATGACCTGAACTTTTCACCAACAATTCATGGCTCTCGCATCATAACAATGCATCAGCTCACAGGGCACTGTCTGTGAGGGAGTTTTTAGCCAGTAAATGAATAACTGTATTGGAACACTCTCCCTACTCACCTCATCTGGCCCCCAATGATTTCTTTCTTTACCTGATAAAGGAATCATTGAAAGGAAGACATTTTGATGACATCAGGACTTCAAGGGTAATATGATGACAGCTCTGATGGCCATTCCAGAAAAAGAGTTCCAAAATTGCTTTGAAGAGTTGACTAGGTGCTGGCATCAGTGTATAGCTTCCCAAGAGGAGTACTTCGAAGGTGACTGTAGTGATATTCAGCACTGAGGTATGTAGCACTTTTTCTAGGATGAGTTCGCGAGTATAATTGTCCGACCTCATATGAGCCCAGCCTTTTTGCCACCAGAATTATCTGTGATTACAGGAGGGCTCTTCTTAACTGTCTCTTTTAAACTGTGGCTGCCCTGATGCTTTGCTTGTATTAGAGCTCCCAGCCTTCTCTTAGTTTTCCACGAACTTCTCCATTTTATTTATTTGTTTTCTTTTTTACATCATCCTGAAGCATGGAGTCCTTCACCCTCTTTGTAAATAAAATTAGTTTCTTCAGGCAGAGCTGTGGAGACTTTGTCTTTATGATCCCCTTTCTCTCTCTCCTCCTGTGTAGCTATACACCAGACCTGGGGGCTGTGACCTATTTTCCCTGAAGTAACATGAGTGGCATTAGGGTGTGGGTGGAAACTCCTAGTCTTCGCTGTTTGCTTTTCCTGACACAGAATTTCCATCCTATGTGTGAGCTAGGCAAGGGTGATCAGGGCCCCAATATTTTCAACCTGATGTACTAGAGGTAGAGCTTCTACTGCCCAGGTGGTGGTTAAATTATAGAGAATAGGTCTGTTCTCCTCAGCTGGACATGCCTTGGATAGAACTTTTGCAACACAGGGCTGTGAGGGTGTGGAGTGGGAACGAGAAACATCAGCAACCTGTCCCTACAGGGGTGAAACTATAATGTCAGGCTGGGGGCTATTGGGGAAGGAAAACCCCACCTTCTTGGCTGCATATGGCCAAGGTAGAATTTTTGTTACACAGGGCAGGTGGTATGTAATGAGCAAGGCATGGCTTACATGCCACAGACAGTTAAGCATTCCTACTGAGTTTTAGATTTTCTTTAATGTCTGTTTGTTCATTTGCTGCATGCTTGCAGGGCAATTTCCAGAATTTTGGAAGATTGTTTTTGTTTTTTACATTTCACCAATTTATTTATTGTTTTGCTGGGAAGGAATTCCACTGTACTCCTAACTCTCTCATTCTGGGCATCAGACCCCTTTTTGTTTTCTTATTTTGTTATCCCTGCTGAGACTTCTTATTCCTTTGCAGAGATTTTCTCAGACATTGAAAAATTGTTTTATTTTACTTTATTAAGAATTATTATAATAACCATTTTAAAATCTTTGTTTCTTAGTTGCAACATCTGCTGCATCTTGGATATAGATAAGAGCTTTGCTTTTCCATGTGAATATGTTCCTTTTTTTTTTTTGGCTCTTCATGTATGGAGAAATTTCAGATTAGATCCTGAACATCATGAATGCTATGTAGGTTCTGGATTCTGTTAGTTTAATTTAATGAGTAGTGTTTCCTTTTTTTTTTTTGAGCAGATAATTTTATGGGGTGACCTTGAACTGCACACTCTATTTCCTGTGCAGCAGATTCAAACTCTGTTCAGATCTTCTGTGTTTCGCTGGGCTGCTAAGGGTATGATCCTCACATGTAAAGGTTAGGTGTCAGAAGGAGATGTGGGCACACAAAGTTTTGGGATTCTATCTCTGGCCCTTCCCCTCTTCAGCATTCATAATATTCTGGCTTCTCTTTCCTACTTTCCCAGGCCAGAAAGACTGTAGGCTTTTTCATGTGTGTTCCTGTCTTTGCAGTATATGCTCCTGCACTATATTTAGCCCAGACTAAAAGTCACAGCAGTGGGAACTTAAGTATATAGCTGCCTATTTTTCCCTTTTCCAAGCAAGTATGAACTCCCTACCTGAAATTGTCTGTCTATGTTCCTTCTCAAATACTTTCCAGTTACTTTTTGTATTATGTCTAAATTTTACAGTGATTTTATCCAATAATATTTTATTCTGTCACATCAGACATGAGAAACTCTTATGAGAAGATTTTTAACCAAAATTCAATTTCTTTTAGAGATATAGTGGCTTCATAGATGCAGTGTTTGATAGTAATATAGTCACTCCTGCTTTTTAAAAATTAGTCTCAGGATGTTATATCTTTTGTCATTGTCTTACTTTTAACTTACCTATGTCTTTATATTTAATTTTAAGACATTATATTTACTTTTAGACATTATAGTCGGGCCTTGTTTTTTTATCCAATATAATAATTGGTGCCTTTATACTGTTATTTACACTATCAAAATAGTTATTTATATTCAATGAGATTATCAATAAAGTAAAAATTAAATCATGCTATTTGTTTTTAATTCGTCCAATAAGTTGTTTCATTTCCCTCTTGCCTAATTTTCCATATTAATGTGTTTTATGATTGATTTCATTTTATCTTCTTTCCTTATATTTCTAGGTACTATAAGCACCTTAAAACTGAACACTTTCATTTCTTCACTCCCAACTTGTGCTGGTTTTTTCATACTTCAAGCTCTTTCATATTTATAAAGCCCATAATATAGTGTTATTATTTTGCTTTGAATGTTAGTTTTCATTAAAATGAGAAAAATTACTTATTTTTATATTTTTCCACATTTTATATTTTTCTCACACATTTCCCATTACTGGCATTCTTCCTACATTTGTTAAGAGCCCTATTTTCATCTGGTATAATTTTCCTTAATAACTTCCTTTAAAGTTTCTTGTGGTGCTGGCCTGATGATAATGAATTTTCTCAGTTCTGCATATCTGAAATTTTCCCTTTACATTATAATGATAATTTTTTCTTAGTGGGGTATTCTAATCCTTTTCCTCCTCCTCCTTCCTATAGTTTAAAGATGTTTCTCCATTGTCATCTGACTTTTATCTGTCATGAAAGACGTTATCATTTTTAGGTTTGTTCTTTTATATTTAACATACCTGTTTTTAAGATTTTTCCTCTTTATCGTTGGTTTTCTGAAATCTGTTTATGGTGTGATTTGGTGTAGTTTTCTTGATGTTTCTTCTTGGAATTGGTTTAGGTCTTTGATTTTGTGAGTTTGTAGCTTTCAACAAATTTGTAGGACTTTGGCCACAATTTCTTCAAATATTTTCCCCTTAAACTCTTTCATCTCCCTTTGGGACTCCATTTACATAATGATTAATCTCCTGATGTTGCCTAGCAGCTCACTGATGCTCTGTAGATTATTTTTTTCAGTCTTTTTCTTTTTATGTTTATTTTGAATAGTTTATATCACCGTGTCTTCAGTTAACTTTTCATTCTTCAGTGTCACATCTACTGCTAATCTCATTCAATACTTTTTTTTTCAAAAATTGTATTTTTCATCTCCAAGAGTTAGAGTTGGGTCTTCTGTATATCTTCTACTTCTGTCAGTTGTCATGCCTATTTTTTTTCTAAACCTTCTTGTTTTAATGTCTCTATTACCTCTATCATCTTCACCATTTCTAGCTATGTTTCTATTGATTCTTTTTTTCTCTTTCTGCAAGCCGTATTTTCCCCAGCCCATATTCATTTATGCTACCCCTTATTTTTGCAGTTCCCTCTCCTCTGGTATTTTGCTGCACAGATTCTAGCCAACTTTGCCTCCCAGCATTTTAAACTATATCTCCTCAAGTAAGCAAGACTGCCGGTCTGTTCAGTTTCTCCTCCTTGTGCTGTAATGTGGAAACTTTGTCTATGCAGTGAATTGGGGCATTAATAAGACTCACTTGATTTGTTTCTTTTTTTCTTTTTTTTTTTAGGGATGATCATCCTGTTCTACTCATTGTCTAATGTCTGAAAATTGTTGTTTTATTTCTTTTGTCTACTTTTGTATTTGATTAAGGTAGAAAGGTAAATTAAATTCCTGTTGCTCATCATAGACAGAAGTTGAAAACTGAGTTTTATTAGTTTAAATGTAGTTTTGTTTTTTTGTGTATCTGTTTGTTTGTTTTTATTGTCCATGTTATTGTTTACTTTTGTTTTAGAAAAATCCAGACCTTGGGTACGAAAATTTCTAATTTTCCATTTTTTTCTTGTCATCAATTTGTCTTTTCAAAGCCTGTTGTTGTTATTTTTGCTGAGACTTTCCTGAGGGTTTTTCCTAATGGTTTTTTACTTTAAAATTTTAATTTAATTATTTTCTTAAATAGAACTTGGAATTTTTTGTGTGCAGAGTGTTAACATCATTTCACAACTTTGCACAAGTATTAGTTTTATTTTATAAATTGTTATGTTACTGTATTAGTAATTTATTGTTTGTCTAACTTGTTATTGGTATTGAGAGTGTTTTAAAATGTCCAAGTGGTTAAGTTTTGCTGATTTATAAATTTTTAAATTATTCTATAATTTTCCTTTCCAATTTCTAAATTTAATAATTTATTAAAGTATACTTTGTGAGTTATTCTTCTCTGAATGATTAAATTAAATATATAAGTTCTGATTACATAGGTATAGATACATAGATTTAAATATTAGTGTCCTCTGGGGGAGATATTTGATCAGTGAGAAATGGAAAATGATGGGGAAATAATTAGTAAATGATGTTCCCTAACTTTTCCTACACAGAAATTCAAAGACACATTCAATATGGTTTCTCAGATAGTCCCTAGTATCTAGCAAGCAGTTATCCCCACTGTTGGCCAATTTAATCATTCATTATTATATTAGTTCTCCCTCCTTCTTTCATTGTTCCCATGATCCTCCTACCTGCTTCCTGGGATCAAACTCTTCCCAAAAGTACTCACGTTTAAGCTATGTCTCAGATTCTGCTTCCTGTGGAACTCAAGCTAATACACAGATCAACTCACTTACTAAAACCTCCAATGACTTCCTGAAAATTTAGAATAATATCCAAGCTACTTTCCATGACTTATAAAACTCTACAGTTTCTGACTTCATCTCCACTCATATTTTAACACATTCTCTTTATCCACTGGGATTCGGCCCTACTAGCCTTCTTTTCATTTTTTGAACACGCCAAGCTTATTTCTACCATAGGCTTTGGCACTAACATATTTTTCTTAGAATTTCCCCCTTCTCTCTGAAAGACTGGCTCTTTGTTGTTTTTGTCTTTCTGTTTCATATTATTTTCTCAGAGAGAACTCCCTTGACAACCCAATCCTTAAGATGATTACTCATTTATTTTTTTAGAGTAAATTTAGAATTTATTCTAATTTCCTAGCACTTATCATCACCACCTCTTTTGAATTTTTGTCTGAATTTCTCACTACCATGTAAGATTAGAGATTAGATTAATCTTTAAATTAATTTTAAGATTAGAGACCTAAACTCTGAGCATATCGCTGTATCGTTTTCACTGCTTGCACAGTATTTGGCAGAGTAAGCACTCAATAAACATTCGGTTAATGAATGAATGAATACAGTCACTGTTTGAAACTGAATCATCTGTGTAGATTACAAAATGAATTGCTATGGCTTAAACTAGCTCTTTAAAGGTATTTTCTGGTGTTACTTTAATTTCTTATAATATCCAACTCCATTTTCATTTAATTCCACTGTGTTTTCATGTCACCCTCTCTTCTCCTTGTAGAATTTGGCTCCTGTTCATAAGGGGTTTTATGATTGATGTTTGGTTAGTGGGTCCTGCCAATGGAAAGCTTTAATAGCAGTGATATGCGTTTGTCTTTGATCCCGAGGGCAGTGGATACTATCTCTGTCCTTAATTAAAGATGTCAAACAGTTATAAAATTGTCTTGTGGACCTGGTTAAATTATTTTAGAATTTACTCTGGATCTGCATGGCATTGTGCCCTTCCAAGTTCCCTCTTTTTTCCTCATAAACTATTGTTTTCCATTTATTCATCCTCAGTTGAGCAGAGATCTGTCCAAATGCAGTGTTTATTAAGAAACGCTGTGTTGTTTTTGTTACCCTTTGCTCCAAATTTAACACATTCAAATGCTCTTTCTTCCTCAGATCTAGATGTGGTCAGTGCTTTGAAGTGCACGACTTCCATCACAACTTCTACAGTCTGGGATATATTCAATTAGTGGAGGTTATAGTGACCTGACATGAACCCTACACTCTTGTAGCCCAACACTCGGTACAGATAGAGCACATATTAAATTACAATCCTTAGTACCTATTATGTTTTCAAGGCCCATTCTAGCTCTATATCCTTTTTTTTTTTTTTCTGTTCCTAACATTTTATTGTGGATACTACAGCTGCCAGGATAGAGTCTACCAGAACTCTAGCTGTTTTTGTTTTGTTTTGTTTTTGTTTTTGTTTTAAATAGCACCTTTATAGTTGTTTTGGTTGGCATTGACCTTGTGTTTCTGAACCAGGAAATAGAGTCTGAGGAAAGAGATGAAAGGTGTTGCTGACAACTTTCAGGAAAGCAGGGTGGCTTCTTTTCTAAATTATACCAAGAAAGGGCTCTCAAATGTTTCTTTCAGTACAATTTCATCATCTTTAAAGTTATTGGACATTTCATCCAGCATCTGGCAATCAGTTATAGTTTTCAGCATTGTTATGAGTTTTCTAATTTTCCTTTATCATTTTAGATATTTTAGTGGGCTACATCTAGGCTGTCAGCCAGCAGATCCTATTTTAATTTAAAATTATCATTTGTCCCCTTGTAAAGTGATATATTTAATCACACATGAAGGTTTAATTTTATTTTTTCTGTATTTATGTCACTTCTATTTTTTCAAATTTGTCATTCTTCTTGGCATTATTCAAAAATTAAAAGTGTAATAACACATGTAAAAATAAGAAAGAGAAGGGACAAAGAGTTTCAAAAGTCATAGTTTTTAAGATCATAATATGTGCCAGGTATAGTGCTATATGATTTATTTTGCCTTATTTTCATTCAACCTTGGAGTTAGGTGATATCATCCCTCTGTTACACTGAAGAAACAAAGTCTCAAAGAGATTAAGTAATTTTCTCATGGCCAAACAACTATATATTTGTTCAAGTTTGATCTGGAAGTACTATAATCAAGTGGAATCACAAATTATTAAAATCTAACCCATAGCTCTCACTTCCAGATTTTAAATAAATTGTTTAACAGAAAAGCAAAACAGAATCATTTCCTCTTTCTAATTCATTTGCTTTTATGTAGAGAAATTTTCGTTATTTTGTGATAGGAACCCACACATAATATGTAAATAGATATGTAAATACAATTCTACATTCCAAACTGAAAAAAAAGTGTTCATAATATCTGTGAAGATACATACGAGCCCTGCTGTGTCCCCAGACTGTGAGATTTAGTCTTCTTACTTCTTAGTCTATCAACAAGTTCACTGGCCATGGTCTGAGCATCTAAACTCTCCATTAATAAAAGGACCCCAATACACAAGAAAAATACAAATCTAATAGGAAAATCACGGCCCCACTTCTACCATAAGGAAAAATACATTATACTTTTAAGAAGCCTGGTTTCATTGAGGAATTTCTTGAAAGAACTGATGATGGGAAGCTTTGGAGGAGTCAGGTTTTGTGCTGCATGTGAAAGGATGAAACTGAAAGACAGGAGACAAGGGTGTGTGTATGGAAAGTCTCAGGCAAAGGACTGGAAACCGTAGGTAAGAATTCACTGTGAATCTATTCTAGAAAGCATGTCACTGATAGGCTCAAGATTAGAACAAATACGTAGAGTCCTGCTAATGGAGAACTTGGAAGACAACAGTGAGAAGTTTATCTTTGATTCAGAGGTCAATGGATACCATGGCTGAACTTAATGAATAGGCTGTTTCCCAGGCAAAGTGTGGTCATGCAGGGCTGTTCCATGGCACGTTTAGTCCTGGAATGCCGCAGCCAGCAAAGGGGAGAAGAGACAAAAAGGCATCTACTAAATCCAATGAGGAGTAGAAAGCCATCCATTTTCACGTCATTGATTTCTATAGTTTGTTCACCTGTTTGTTGAGGGTCGTTTCATTTACTTGCTATTCCCTTTTTTCCCACTGCTCAGCACTTCTCTCAAGTATTGCTTACTTACTGATTGAGTGCCACACTTTCTGTGTAACTTAGGCAATTGGGGGAGAAGGAGAGCGTAATGAAGGACAGTAGGCACTGTTTAGTAAGTTATTCCACATGTGCATGAAAGCAAATTCATTGACCAGAAAGGGTTAATTCCCCACCAAATGGCTTAACTTAATCCCCAAGTGCAACTGGCTCATTTGAAGGATCTGGCCCATTGAGTACATGTTAGCAGAGAAGCTGAAACACCTCTTCACTAAGTCCAGTGCAGTGAGGTTAAACCCAAGGGCATATAACAGGTCAGTAGCAGAGTCAGGAATAAAATTACAGCCTTCTGAACCCCCTTCACGTACTGTCTTCACTTGACTAAGTTTCTTTCTTTTATGAGGTATGGAAGAAAATTTAAGAAAAGAGAAAAATTAAAGCATCGAATTAAAAAAAGTATTTTATAGTGTATTTTTTCAGACCCGTAGGAGGAAGAAATTTGGAAATCGATGAAACAGACTTCAAGTACAAGTTCAGCAAAAATTTTATAAATGTTTAAAATGTAGCATACAGTAGGCACTGTTGTTAGCACTTATTCTGGCTTACCAAAGGGCTAAGTTGTAATCGTGATGAGTAGGTTTGGGGAGATAAATTATAGTTTTGAACTATATTTTTATTGACAACACCGAAGGTAAAAAGCAATGTAATCATGAGCATGTTTTATCCAGAGCTACGAAAAACTAAATAGAAGTTTTAAAAATAGAAAGTCAAGGTAAAGTATTTTCAAAACTATATACATAAAAACAAATGGAACAAACACAGGCGGTATGATTTATGTTCTAAGAACACAATAGGTATCTGTTAAAAAATATTTTTAAAAGGCCTATCTTAAATTACTATATGACCTAGGAAATCTGTTCTCTCTTGTATATCAGACTCTAAAACTTTATAATGAAGGGATCAGTGATATGGCAAAGAACACTTACTGCTTTTTCCTCACATTCCCAGGTAAAAGAACTCCCTAGGCAGTGGTTCTTAATCAGGAGCAATTAACACTCCCACTCCCACCTTGGACATTTGGCAATATTTGGGTATATTTTGTGTTGTCACATCTAATAGGGGTGCTACTGGTGTCTAGTGGATAGATCCTACAATGGGTGGGAGAGCTTCTACAACAAAGAATTACCCCCTCCAAAATGTCAATATTGCTAAGGCTGAGAAAGTGCCCAAGAGGAAGGCCCACTCATCAGCCTTACACTGCGAGGCTTGATTTGCAAGTGTGAACTGGACACATTTGCTGCAGTCTGTCCCTTTGCTTTTCTCTCTGAAATCCTAAAGCTTATAGAAAGAGTGGGTCCACCTGCTGTCAGTCATGTGATAAAGTTGGCTGAGCAGGTTGTACTCCTGCCAATGCACAGGGCAGGGGTTTTGTTTGTTTTGTTTGGTGGTAGTGGGAAGAGGGGTGACTTCATTTCAGAGGAGCCTTAGCAAGCCTATTACGACTTATCTAAGTGATGTCCTTCACTATTGCTTTTATCAGTAATAAAGCTGACATTTTGATCTCTAACTGTCTGACTCCTGTATCATCCTCTGTAAATTGGTTCTGATCTCAGGTTGGGAACAGTGGTGTTATTTTTTGACCCCCTAAAACCCAAAATCTGTTACTGTCTGATGGTTCAGGATCTTAATGGCTTACCTCCAGGATTCTAGCCTTACGTGTCAGAGTATCTCATTCAGCAAAGACTGCCAAAATATAACGCTAATTAATTTAAGACTCATACATGTTAGTGCCAAAATGATCAAAATGGGAACATTAGATATGTTTCAAGCCTATTTTGTTGAGTATAGTATTCTTGCTTTTGTATAGTTCGTATATAGGAAATTTTATTACAAAGATGTGTTTATGGGATTTTTCCCTTGAAAATGGCAGTTCATTCTTTACTTAGAAAATATAAATACATCCTGATAGAATTGTACACATTTTGTTACTGCCTCCGTGAATTTACTTCACTACCTATAGATGGACCAGCTATATTGAATTTTGGGTAGTAAGAAGCAAGGTAAAAGAGAACACAGCATTTGTAGCTGAAAGAAGAGGGTGAGGTTAAAGTTGTTGAATAGAATATTGTGGTCCTAATATAAAACAGATCATACAAAAATTGTCATAAATAATGACATTAATTGTTCAAAGTTGCATGCATGATCGAGCTCCCTGGTTTGTGTCCTACCCATGTGTGAGAAGAATATATCTGTCATGACACTGCAGAAGGCTGTTATTCTAAGTGAAAAGAAAGGGAGCTGTACACAGCAATGTTAAACACCCTACAACCTTCCCCTAAACATGCTCTATTAGTCAGGACAGACTTAACCCAACTGCAATGGATTCTACGTTACATTTCCAGTGCAGGTCGGCTGGGGTCCCTGCACTTCTTATAGTCGTGCAGGGACCCAAGCTGACAGATGGTTCAGTTCCCACAATCTCTTCACCAGAGGAAGAGAGAAATCACCTAGAGTTTTTTTTGTTTGTTTGTTTTCTTTTCTTTTCTTTTTTTTACTATTCTTCCTATAAGAGACATATGTCACTTCTGGCCTAAGTAAATCAATGATGGTACCTAACTTCAAAGGTGGCGGGTAGTGTAATACTGTCAGGTGGCTGGAAGGAAAAGAAAACTGGAATGTGTATAGCTCCACTGACTACCAAATCTGCTATTACCAGAGCAAACCAATTATACTTGTTACCAAATTCCAGAGCAAACTAATTATACTTCTTAGCACGTATTTAAATAGATGTTCCACTAATGACTATAGTAATTTACAAAGTGCCCCCAAATTTCCAGAATAATCAAGATATCAAAAAGTACTATAGTGTAGGCAGGATTCCATCCTCTTACATTAGAATGATGCGGTGTTTAATATTTAGTCTTCCAGAGTGTGAGGCCTGTACAGCCACAGTGATTCCCCTACTCTGTTTGTGTTCGGCTCTGTCATGTACTAACACAGAGTACAGTGTCATTTGGAAAGACCTGTAGCACCACAACCCCAGGTTTTCACAGGGGCCCACCTTGAGCTGCTGCATTGCTCCTATTGCAGTTTCCTAAGCAAGTCAGAAAAGCGCATACAAAAGTACTTCCCACTTTTTTTTAAATTATGCCCTTGTTTTTAATGAATATTATGGGAAATGATAGCCACTGCACAAAGACGACAGGGATATGCAAGATTTTATGTAACTTGTTAGGAAAGGCCTCCTGTCCATGTCAAATTTCCAAGTCAACTTTAACAAGAACACTGAATATATAAAGAGAACATTTAGGTGATTTGGGTTCTATGTTAGACTATGTGTCCTTTGGACACGTCTCTCAACCTTTCTGAACTTCACCAATTTTCTCATCAAATAAAGGAGAGGGGTAATCTGTTTTGTCCTTTTTTACATCGTTTTCATAAATTTCAAATGCAAATATTTCTGTGGCGGTATTCTGGGCAGCGTAAGGCTGGAGATGAGAGGGGGTAAATGTAGAAGAGTAAGAGGAAAGGGAGGAGTCACAGGTGGAAAAGAGGAAGAAGTGGGGGAAGAAGGAAGAGGATGAGGAAAAGGAAGACAAAACAACAGTTATGAGTACTAACAGAAGTTTATGAGAAAGTGTGAAATCAAGTATGAAATAGGAGGAGACAGCAAGATTCCATGAACACTGCCCAATCCTGACAGTAAGGTAAGGAATACAATTTTCCAAACACCTTTTGAGAAGGAAATGTTTATGACAGTATTACTGTGATGTTCTAAGTCATAACTTTCTTGCCATTGAGAAACTGTTTCATGCTAATGTGGTGACTTTATACTTTTCCTGTTTAATCACCTAAATCTGGTTATTCTTGGATAGCTCTACATACGTACGGTGCACTACTCTACAAAGTCTTTAGAGATACCAGACACTGAACAGACAAATCCTTGCTTTGCACTTTAATAGTGATAATAGAAGCACTGGAGGTAATGGGATCAGGGGAATTAGAGGAAATGCTCATTAAAACAAATTTAAAAGGTCTAATGATTAAAATATTGATTAATTAGCCAAACATTGATTAGCAGTCACACTTTATCAACTACAAAGTTTCTAATTACTGCACCATTATTCCATAGATTGACCTGTTCTCTCCTGTCACTTATGATGAAGAACAATTTTTATTAAGTGGGTTTTGGATTTTTGACCTGTAAAATTTTAATAGGGAGTGCAAAGTGGGTGTCGTGTGTGGTTTGGCATTTTATTCACCAAGGGACTAATAGTTACTGTGTCTACTTAACCAGACACACAAAAGTGCAGGAGGGACAAGAATACTTAGGGATTCAAATTTTACCATCTTCCCACTCCAAGAAGAAAAAAAAAAAAAAGCCTTATGTGCATCCATTGAATGGGGAAAGAGGAAAAGGTTTGCCCTTTTGGTTGTTATGCACCAAATGGGTGGTAAGAGAGCTCTCGACGATAGTGTATGAGTTACAGATTGTCTAGAAACATGGCAACACTATGAGGAATATAGAATAAAGGATTTTATTTCATGCACTTTGGGAGAGGGTTAAGCCATCTATGGAAGGCTGTTGCTCTTGTATTTGGTGCCGGGCATGCTATCAGGAGGGCAGACACCTGGGAACTAATCATGGACGGGAAGCAGGGAGAGCAAGGAAAAAATGGAACTCTTGTTTGTCTCTTACTGCCTCCAACTTCAGAGATGCAGGTGACCTGCAGGAGAAGCTGGTGCTCTTCACCACGGAGCTGCCCACGTACATGGTCCAGAACTCAGAAATGCTGAAAGACTGTGGGAGCTGGAGTAGCTGCTGGCCCACGACTGCCCCACGCTCACAAGCTGAGTCAGCACAGCAGGGCAGCACGTGTGAACTGCAACAGTGCTTGCACAGACGTTCAAAGTGTGGAAGTCGTTGCTCCTTTACTTCTAGCTTCAAAATCTTGGACACTGTCCTTTCTCCTGTGGTTAACCCTAACCCACCACCATTCCGAAAGGCAGTCCTGGGACATAGTTCAAATTTAACTAAGTTAACACAGTAAGAAGCCACCACCACATAAAGCAAAAGGGATTCTAATCTGCAATATCACAGACCCCAATGTCTGAACTGCTGAGGACATGTCATACAAGAACAGACATCAGGGCCCAGGTGCCACTTTAAAGGACTTTCACCACCAAACTAACAATATTTTCCTTCGGTGTGAATCCCTTTTTACAGATACAAGGAAGAAAAGAGAAACGTAAAATTATTCATACCAAGCCAGAGAAAATACCATTTTTAATATTTCAACTGGGTAATTTCTGAACATCGTGCAGAAGAAGATCTTGTTGATCTCAATAACTGTCTATATAAATCTGCTGAGGCAGTGTGTATGCCCTGATTCACCCAAAGAAAAGGCCAATACCCCACACAGGGTTACAATATAAGTGTCTGGAAGTGCTGCTCCAGGTTGACTCCTGATGAGATCAGCTGGAAGGCCAGAAAGCAGATTTACAGCAGGAACATAAATGATCAGGGGCACACCTTTTTGATCATACATATGCTTGACAGGCAAGATGTGATTACGACCTTAGCGCCAAATAAGTAACAGCACGTGAGCTCCTTGCAGTCTGTGGAAAATGACATCCTGAAGACAATTCAGAGCATTAGGCTGACGAGATCAACAGCCACATTCTAGAAAGAGCCAGGATGGAGGAGCTCCTGCTGGTGCCTGGCAGGGGAGGATCTCCCATAGACTTAGCTTCTGGGTCCCACTGAGGGGCCATGTTTTAGAAACAGCTAGCGTATTCAGGAGCAATTGAAAAGAGAATTGGCATTATGCCCAGATAAGAAATACCTTACCTGCTTCTGCGCGTGAGGAGACAAGAAAAAAAGGGAACACACCACAAGCCTTCTCGTCCAAGTGAAAAAGCCCCAGGTCTGAAGAGTTCCTGACATTCCTCCCATTTTATGTATCTGAATGTACAACAGCACGGGGTTTGTGGGGGGTGGGGGGTGGGGGGGTTCTTTCTGCCACTAGCAATTTCATTGTCCTCCCTTAATTTAGATGATAATTTTTGTTCAGCAGTTATCCAAGGCAAAAATTACAAAGTAAAAGGAAGTATTTAAGAAATGAACTGGATAACTCAGTTATCTGAACACTTCAGACAGTGGTTTGTGATCCTGAATTCAGATTTTCTTCTCCTGACCATTTAGATTTGCACATACGGTCATAATTACATGAAGTACGACCTATAGGTAAATGTCTGCTCCCGTACTCTATTACATGCTGCAAACCTAAATATTAATTCAAATCCAAACATTAATAGATGAGCAGTCACAACACTAACTTAGAGTGAAAGGTCAGAGTTGTTTTCCATTTTTCTTGTGAAAATATGGAAACAATCTTAGAGAAGTAATAGAATGCAAAACTTGACGCTACTCACAGTATAATATTTAGCCTAAAATAGGAGATAAACAAAATACCCCGGTAACAATAAAAGATGAATAACAAAATATCTTATTATGGAGTTTTTATGTCTTCTTTTATTTTTGACAATGGGTTTTATTATATTGTTTATGAATTTGGAAGAATGTCTTGCATAGTAAGACTATTAAACCTTGCTTTGTTACACTTGTCATAACTATCTCTCTAGCTTCTCCTATAATTTGACAATGACTTCAAATATATTGATTTTTTCTTTTTGGTTCTTTCTGTAACTTTTATGTCTAGAAACTAGTCCTATTTTAGTAAGAGTCTACCTACTTATAAAAGAAAGAGAGCAAGAGAAAGTGCATAGAGGAGAGGAGAAGAGAAGAGGGGAGAGGAAGGAGGGGAGGGGAGAGGAAAGGAGAGGAGAGGACAAGAGAGGAGAGGAGAGGAGAGGAGAGGGGAGGGGAGGGGAGGGGAGAAGGGAGGGGACTGGAGGGGAGGGGAAGGGAGGAGAGGAGAGGAGAGGAGAGGAGAGGAGAGGAGAGGAGAGGAGAGGAGAGGAGAGGAGAGGAGAGGAGAGGAGAGGAGAGGAGAGGAGAGGAGAGGAGAAAGGTGAGGGGAATGACCATATTCACAGCAGTACATCTCATGGTTTCCCCAGAAAAACATTCAAGAAATCTAAATACTTGATATGCTTGAAAATCATCTGCTTTTCCTCATTCTAGAACTTTTAAAGACATTATTCAATAATGATGATGTCAACAATGAAATACAGTAGCCTCAATATAGGATGTCTTGAGTTTCATAATTTCTTATACTAATATCTTAGGAATTTTTTTCTTTTTATTCCATCTCTGAATTCTTAAACACGTTTATATATAGGGAGTCATAATTATATAAGTAAATAGTGTGGGTAACTGTCTACTCCACCACTGTATTAGATGCTGCAAATGTATTCTGAAATCAGCTATATATTAAAATGTATTTTATTTTTATGGTTTAATTTTAACACTTAATTCTTTAAAATCTTACATTTCTGAACGACTAACATAGAGTGAATATGAAAATTGATTCTTTTTCTAGTCAATTTTGCTAACATGTTTGTTTGAATATGCCATTCTTTCTACATTGCTTTCTGTTAATTATTTCATTGTTCACCTAATACATAGATGAGATAGATCGTATAGATAGATGATAGATAGATAGACAGACAGACAGACAGATAAACAGACTGATTTTGTGGCTCATATATTACTTATGAAAGAAATACCAGCTATACATTTGCTGTGGCGGAAACTTGGTCTTCACTCCATAAATAGTCTTATGTGATGTGCTCGACACACAGATGCACTGCCCAAAACCCTGTTCAAGAAAGTACCTTCTATACAGCTATGGGGAGTGTTGTCAGCCTACTCTCTCCACTGTTAACTTCTTTAGTGTTCTGTCCCAGCTGCAGAGATCCCTTTCCCCCAAGGTTATACTTTTCTTGGGTACCTACATTGAACTAGGTGGAAATGTCAATATCTGGGCATTAGCAATCCATGCAGGACTCTGCAAAGGGCGATCCTTACTCCATATCTCCCTGCCAATGCAGCTGTGGCTGTCCCACCTAAATCACAGTGACCATTTCTTCTGCCCAACCCCACTTTATTCCTTCTTGCTTAACCCAGGATGATCCCTAAAACATATTTTCCATCCCAAACTCTGTTTCCCCTTGGCATCTAGAAGACCTAACCAATGACAGTTCTTTCTGGGAATGGTCTGAGAAAGCAACAGAAGGTGATCATGAGAACCCATCACTGGTGGTGGATGGAGCACAGATAGTCATTGGCACAAGGTGGTGGTCCCGTTATTAAAACTTTTCTGGTTGAAGAGAATGCATAGAAGCACACAGTGTGTCAGTGTTTCATATATAGGATGAAAACAGTAACAACAGGGATAAGGGGATGGGATGGCTGCTACTAAGCCACATTGACACTCTGCGAGAGACAATGAATAGCTGACAGAGACTGATAAAGTATAGAAGTCAGTGTCTTCTTGGTTGCATATAAGGAATCTCCCAAAACCTTCAACTGGAGTGAAAAGAAGGCTGAGAACCAAGCTCAGGATGTACTAGGCCAAGTGGAGGAACTTCCATACAGCTAAGCCCCCAACCAAGGCAAGTCTGTTATGTCAATGTCAGGATACAACCCCAAGAATCTGACACTAGAGGTAAAATTATCTGGGTGGATTCCCCACAGTTTTGGGTCCCAGACTCCTCTAAACCCTCTTAGTCTGTAGGAAAAGTTTACCTCTCCCTACATCCTACACTGGAAGACAAGGCAGAGGCTTATCCCCTGCAAGGCAACATTGTCTCTCTCAGGAACTGCCACCATTCACCCTCCTTGTGATAGGTTATAAGTAAGGTTGAATCAGCTGGAGACATTCTGGGTCTGAAAGAATGGCATGAGACTATACTCCAAAAGAGTTACAAGACCTAACCTGCCTGTATGACAAAATTAGGAGAGTATGCAAGGGATTGCAAAACTGTTCACTGGGTAAAGGAAATACTTTAGCATTGTGGGGATTGCTGGACCCCCTATATACAGAGAAATTGATTCAAGTGGTGCAAGGAATTGTGTGTTGTAGACACAACGATGCATCTCCTAAATGTCCACTCAGGGAAGAATTGCTTCAAGCTTCAAGCAGCCTCCGGTTGTCAGGTCCTTCAGGACCTGCCCAAGCTGCCTTGCTCAAGGTCATTCTCTTCCAATGGCACCCTACAGCTGGTGGCTGAGCAAGGCCAAGATAATGTTCCTTTCTAGTTAGAGTAGACCTGTGTACAATACTCCTTCAACCACTACCACCACTCCATCAGAGGGCTTAAGAGTTGGGGCAGGGGGCGCTTATAAACTTGACTATACTCTACATTGGCCCCAGATTTTAGTCCCTATTATGTCTGCGCAGCTAAGGACATACATACAGATTAGGATCAAGGATTCTCTGACATTGCCGATCTGTATTCCGAATGACCATAAAATAGTGCTGCCTATAGCCTTGCTTTTACAGCTCTGTGAAGAAAGGAAGAAAATACTACTAAGAGAAATTGAGAAGATGTAATAGAGAGCATCTTAGGCTTTTCAAAAAAGCCCATCAGTCTATAAGAGTAGAAATATACATAAGTGTTCAGAACAAAACTATTCTTGTCAAAATCAATAAAAGGAGTTTTGAAGGGACGGTACTTTGGCATTTAGCTGGATACAACTGAATGATTTCAGGTGCTGATTTGTAAACTAACAACTTTAAAAAAGCTCTTTGTTGCTTTATCAACATGAAGTGGTGTGATTCCTCTGGGAATTCTGAACAAGCAAATATTTTTGTTAGACGTGGCAGTGTTTTACAGGAATATGTTGTCTTCATTGGTTTCAGTGCAAATCCTGAGAAGATGTTTTTACTTAGCGTGTAAAGGGCTTGGCAAAGTATCCCATATGGGGGACAGGAATCAGGCCTATTAATATGAGAATTACATACAAATCCTCCAAGGTGTGGGTGAGAGAATAAACTTCATACTCTGCATATGCAGCAGCTATATTAACATGATAGATTTTCAATGCTCTGCAGGATCCATTACTGTGTTTTGGGCCAGTAGTCCATGAATTTGAAGGATTTATACAATGGACCATAACAGCTCCTTAGGTATGATTATGTCCCATCAGATGAAAAAATGTCTTTTTAAAACCTTCCTATTAACCTGTTTGCTTCATAGACCATAATCTTTTGAAGGTTAAATTATATACATAACAAAATGGGTCAAATCACCTCATTCTGTGTTTTAAAAAGTATTTATAGTAAAAAAGCTCTCCAAAATGGGAGAGTGGAAATTGTACCTGAGAGTACCATCAAATCAAGGTGAATTTTAAATGTGAGCAACAGGCACTACTTGCAATTACTACTAAGGAAGAAATCTTGATAATCCAAAGATAACACTTACTACTTGAAGCATCATTTATATTCAAAATCATCTGAAAATAGATCAACAGTTGACTACAATGTGAGTAGTCAAATAACAAGAGCTCTCAAACTTGGATAGGCACAGAGAATCATGATAAAAATTTAAGCTACAAATTAAAGGGGAAAACATTATTAAAATATATTACCTATGTGTTATCTATGGTCGGTACTTATTGCGTGAGAAAAATTAGATTACATGAGTTTTGAATTATTAATATAATTTCATTCCTTTCACAAATACTGTTGTACCTAGTGTTTTGTGGAATACATGCTAAGTGTTTAATGCATTTTAATTGATGTATCAATGGGATCTAAATTATTAATTTAATATTTCTCCGATAATAGGAGTCTTCTGGTAATACTTTCTTAAGCCATAAAAGCAAATACAATAAGGAATTGCTAGAGAGAGGTGCTTGGTGATGACAGCATTGTTTTGCTCCTAATGGTGAACCACAAATCAGCCTTTCATCCCAATTACCTAGAACCAGTCCTGATAGAGAGAGATGCTGTCATTTCAAAGTTAAGTACTGATGATATATAAATGGTTTTTCAAGATTTGGAGTGTATAAACTACATTATTCAATTTAAAAATGACAAAATAGTGTATGGGTCAATGCAGAGAAAAGATTGTTTTTTCATTCAGGTACCTCAGGTACTTTATACTACTCTTCTTCTTCCTTTGTTCTTCTTCTTCCTTTGAATTCCTGTTAGTGATGTTCATTATGGCCCCATAAGTTTTAGAAAAGTCCTTTGAAATCTTTGGAGAAATGACAATATAAATTTAAAGAGGAATATAAAATAAACATCCGTGAACTCTCCCAAAGTCCTCTTATCTTTAGCACGTATAGAAGTAGAAAGAATGGACAATAAAAAATGACTAGCAAAATTACACCCTCTAGTTAAAAAGTCTCAGTTTTCTTATGCATGTGTTTTAGCCGTCGGTATCACACTGAATCATTATCAGCATGTAGAGTGTGGTACTACACATCCTTACTATCTCATTTCTACTTACTATCTCATTTCTACTATCTGTAATTCTACTTCGGATAGAGATCTGTAGATGGATTTAATTATATATGGGTCCCTTCTAATCTCGATTCCACGCCAGCTGATTTGTGAACCAATCTGTTATTAAATTTGTTGTGATAACTAAGAAGGCTACACTTTTAAAGTGATCCTTACCTAATCTAAATATAAACAACCAGTGCAATTGCAGTGTCTTTCTAGACATTTCCCCAGCCAATATTAGAGAGATTAAAACAGGAAAAATCCAAATAACAGTTTTCCTTCTCTTTTCCATACTTGGCATAAACAAGGCCCATTTTCATTCAACTCAGCTGTTTGTCTTAAATATACGTAGGAGAGAGGGAGGGTAAATTGCTATTGTAAAGATCACCAAGACTGCTGGCTTCCTCAGAGGGCCTCATACCACAATGTGGTAGGAAGATGCTCTCAAACGCTTTGATTCCCTGGGCATTTATAGTCTGCTTTTAGAAAGCACACTTGAGGTATGGATATGCAGACCACACAGATAAAATGCCTTGAGGGTCTACTCTGATTCCCAAGCTCTGACTGGAATTATGTAGAAACTGACACAAGAAGCATGAAGCTTCTACAGGGAAGCCACACAAATTCCTTTTTCTCTCTTATTTTGGAGGCCTATGGGAGTGACTTCCAAAAGGAAAGGGTACAATTACATTGGATATATTCAAATCTGCTTCATGATATTGGAATAATCTTCTCATTTGCTCTCCAAATGAACCACTCATATGATTAGGCAGCAGTTTTTTGTTTTTGTTGTTTTAATATCCAGTTGCGAATTATTGGTAATGGAAATGCAAAGGGCACAAATGCATGAATATAAAATGTTCTCTTTTGACATTAGGCCTGAAACTGTCTGCAAAGGGAAAACGTCTGCTAAAGGGATTTTAATTTATCTTATCCCCTGTAAATCACTAATGACAATTTTTAATGGATTATTTTTTCTATAACATATAATGAATGTAGGAGTTTTGTGTACCTCTTGTTACAAAATTTTTCCCATCTTACTTCTAAGATCAAGTTTATTAAAGGGAAATGAAAGCGGGAGTTTGACACCAAACAAACAAAAAAAAAGCTCTCAACTTTGTATTCTAGGCAGTCATGATTATGACCTAATTTGAGCTCCGTGCATTAGCCCAGCATAGGGGTTTTACATAGCACTGTGGAGGATAATATATTAGAGAAAGAGCTAATCTTCTTCCCCCACCTTCTCCCAGGCAAAATCACGCACTGGTCACGCTGCTGAGCATTAGGTAAACCTAATGCTGCCCTTGATGGGAGAAAAAATATCAGGTTAATTAATATTGTAAATAATATAATCAAATGGGAACACAATGTGTCAACCATGCATTAGACACATTTGCTTTTAAAACCTCTCCCAGCAATTACCCAATTGGTATTTATAAATTGCAATCACACATGCAGATCAAGGAATCTCACTGGGGCAATTACCTATGCATGAATGATTTCACCTTTCAGGACACTAGTAAAAGTAAGATATCAAATAAAATTAGTTTATCTTTCTCTGTAGCTTGGAGATTGAGAGCTATTTGTGCTTGAAAACTGGCATTGGTGGTCCAAGTTAAGGTCATGTGCCAATCCCAGTAATTTACAAGGAAAGAGAAAGAAAGGAGAGGAGAGGGGAGGGGAGGGGAGGGGAGGGGAGGGGAGGGGAGGGGAGGAGAGGAGAGGAGAGGAGAGGAGAGGAGAGGAGAGGAGAGGAGAGGAGAGGAGAGGAGAGGAGAAAAATGAAAAGTAGAATTGAAAGAAGGCAGCCAGCATTGAGTTAGCTTAGGAAACTTAAACAATACAAAAAAATCTGCCTGCATTTTTTACAAATAGATTGCAAAAAGCATTGGGAATTAGCCTGCCCAGAACTACTTTCCAAACTAGAGTCTAAAGACATTGTATGTACACCAAAAAAGAAATACCATGTTACTATATCACATATAATTCCACTATACCATATAACCAGGATATACCAACCATCTCTAAGGTTTTGGACACACCCTGATTCCTATGAAATATCAATTTCCTCTTTTTGCTTCAGATTAGAGATTGGTAAGGTTTGGGGAGGAGGGAGGACAAGGTATGGGAAAGGTAGTGAATCTTTTAAAAAACTACTGATACAAATATCCTATGATGACATGCCCAACTACATAATTCAAATTTTCTGTGAAGCTTCCATTGATATGACTGCAAATCATTGTAAAGCATGAATGATTTAAAAATACATGATAAAGTTGAAGCTGCAAGCCACCCAATAATTACCTCAGGTAGCTGATGCAGTTGAGTGATAAAATGTTTTTCAAAAGACATGTCACCACTTAATCTAACTCCCTACCAAGTCATATCTTTACAATATTGTCTATATGTTGTCTCTTGCTTGACTCCCAGGCTATTTTTTTTTATAATGAGAAGTCGAGCGGAATAAAATAGATGATGCAATGGGTTTGGCCAAACTGATGGCTCATTTAGGTTCACAAAGGATGAACCAATTGATCAAGACTTTTCTTCTGTTCATTTAACTCTTGCTCCTGCTATATTGGGCTTCTACAAACCTGGGAGACTCATGATCTCCTGAGATCTTTGTTATTGTTCTTTCTTCTGCCTAATATGCCAGCCCTCTTATATTTCCTCATGGTTCATTTAGATCTTTCTCTCTCAAATTCTACCTCTTGATGCTCTCTCCACTTCCTCCACTTCCCGCATCACTCCATCCTCTTACCATAACTATTTTTCTCCATATCACTTATCATTTTCTGAGTTTATCATATCCACTTATTTATGTACTAGCATATAAGTTGAATGAGAGCTGTAATTTTGTCTCCACTGTCCATGGCTTTCATCTCCAATATAAGGTATATAGAAGACATGCAACATACAAATGGTAAATAAATGCGTTTACTTATTATCCATAGATAGAAAGAATCTATCAACTATTTATTGATTCAATGGTTGATTGTCTTCCAGGTGGTAGATCTAAAATCTTAGAACTGTTGTGGTTCTACTGATATTCTTACTGCAATGAACTACATACACACATCTCAAAAGCTTGCAGCAAGATCTTTAACAATGGATATATAACAATATTTATCTAAAAGGAAACAATGAGAGAAACAAACCATTGTCCTGTGTAATGTAATTGATTGGCTTTGACCCAAGATAATCAAAACCCCACGGCAACCCTTCCTAATCAGCGAGATACCTTCTTCCCATTCTTGTAAAAACTGTTCATGTGTTTGTTTATGTGCACAATACCTGGACTAAAAGTAGTCCAATTTACACATTTTATCAGTTTGTGTCATAACCTTAATGTTACTTAAAACTATGCCTTGAGGAGAATCTATTTAAAATAAAAATAATTACTTAAGAATAATGTCTATATTTTGGAATTTTGGAATTGTAACCAGGGTAGACAGCTACTACTTTGTGTTACAAATCTAAATGTGAAATTTCAGTTATACTCCTTGCATTAAAAATGAATTAACTGTGTGATTATTAATTGTGAATATTCCAATCCCTTTGTGCTGTACTGCATGTTTCTTGAATCTCATTTGAATCCTTTGGCTAAGTAATGTGTCAAGGGGGGTACGAGCCTGAATGCCTGAGTTATTTAAAAGGCAGGACAGCACTTCCAGATTAGAATACCAATGAGTGGGGTTAAAAAGGCTCTACTGTAGTTGGAGGGCAGCTCTCAGTCTGAGAAGTACCTGAAAAGGACCTCTATGGACTAATTTTCAGAATCACATTGTAATGTGGGCTCATGTCAATCATCAGAACAGACAGCTTCATCCCATGATATAAACTAGTTATACATTCAAGAGCTGCCAGAAGATCTTCATTAAAAAGGAACTTAGCATTAAAGAAAGAGGGTTGTTTTATTATAATACTTCAAACACAGTTTTTTGTTTTATATGTTCTAAGAATATTTTTTGTTCTTTGCTACAATATCAAAAAAGTACCACAGAAGGAAAACATTAAATATTCCATTTTTTAATAGGAATCAAGGAAGCTTTCTGGTTTAAGGCATTAAAATCATATACATTTTTTCCTAAATTTATTCATGGCTTTGAATAACAAAAAGAAATCTCTAGATGTAATAGGAGGATGTTTTTAATCTTTTGTGGGAAGGGATTTGCAGAGCTGACTACTCAAGGTAAAATATCTACTGGCAAAGTATATCAGTAAGAGCTTTATACATATAAATTTGTATAAAACCTTTGGGCTCTCCACAAGCTTCCAGATACCAGTTAGATATTACAATTGATGTCATTAAAATTTAATATAATTGTGTTAGGAGGAAAACAGGAACACTATCCATGTAAGTAAATCATTGATACTGTAATCTACTCTTTAAAGAAAATTTAACAGGGGTTTAACAAAACAGATAAATGTATCTTTTTACTTATATTCAATAGTGTCATATCAAAACCTTAATTTAAATATATTTGTTCAAGTCGGGTAACCTCTTCAAAATATCAAACATATATACTTATTTACCTAAATCATCTCATTTATTTCATGAAAAATGTCCAAGCAAATGGCTTGCTAAGTGGAATTGAAACAATTACATAGTGTCCTGCAAGTAAGGTATTTGCCTCATAGACTGCAATAAGCCCTGTTTTCTGTCACCCACTTTCAATGAAGATGCAATTTTACAAATCATTTTCTATCCTGAAAATGAAATTGCTAATTCCAAAACACATAATCTCCAGTTGGTTTCATTATTTCAAAATGTTCCTGATAAATGTATGGGTATTTATTTATAGACAACTCATTATAAACCACAATTTACAACTTTTCCTTATGACACAGTCATGCTATATATTCATTTTTAGTGCTTCCCCTCAGGAGTCCACCTGGAAGCAAAATCATTAAAACTACTTGTGAAAGCCAGGGAACTATCCTGGTGGGGATGTTCTCCCACCATCAGGAGGAATACAGCATAATTAAAGGTCTTCTGATACTCAAAGACCAAGTGCCCGCAATAAAAGGGCATGTCTGAGCCTCTGCCTTCACTCTGTTTCTCCCATGCAATGACTTATTATGCATGATTACTCACTTCTTTCCATCATCCTCATATAAACAGGCACCAAAATTCACAGCACAGAAAGGACTGTGCATCCTTTCAATGCTTTTACTATTCATAGCATTCAGAGCACTGCAGGTGGTCATTTCAGCAACCAAAATTTGAAAGCTTGGAAACCAAATTTTGACTGATCCCCACAGTAATATGGAGCGATGCAAGATGGAAGGGGAAAAGAGAGGAGTAATATATGTATATACCAAAAAAGCTTACGCTTTTTTTTCTCTGCAGATTTCTCCAGTTTGTAGAGAAATGTAGCTTTATACCACTGAATAGATTGCTTTCTCATCTATACTTATAATACATAGCAAATAATAACTCAAAAGTACATTTTACTAAAAAAATAAAAATGTGAAAGAAATAATGCCATGTGGTGTTGAGTACCATTTTGATAGAAGTTAACAAAAATGTGGCTGGAAGCCTACAAAATGGAACTGCATATAAACTGACTTTGAATTTACTGTTCCTTGTTTCTGGACTCAGGGCAAAAAAAATGTTATCGCACTGAATTTTGTCGTTTGTTTAAAATATTTCAATACAAAAATGATTAAAAGATCAATTCAGTTCTTAAGTTAAATGGCTAGGATTCATGGTTAAGACTTATTAGTTGTGAAAACCTAATCAAATTAAATTCTATTTTTTCTAATTAGTTTATAATATCATAGAAAAAGTCAATGTGATCAATATTACAGTTAGATTTTCATCTCCATGAAAATGTATTTCATGAATTTTAAAAGTAATCATCACCTTTATAATTAAGGATAGTTTTACTACCAAATATTCACAGTAGACTGAATAAAACATTTTCTTAAATTATTATATCATATTTTCATATTTAAATATATTTTAATAATTTTAAGTTTAAAAATTGTTTACTGACATATGTAAAATTTTATTTTTGTCTATTTTCCCCATATCTACACTTCTGAAGAAAACTGAGAGTTGAAAAACAATGCAGCTTTTAACACTTAATGATTCTGTTCTATATCCTACCATCAGATGAGCCTCACCAAAACTCTTTAACCTGATACATGAATTTGATACCAGCTGTCATGCAGGAAGGCATGCAGGGTCCTAGCTCCCACTCCCCACATAAGAACGCAGGACATGGTGAGGCCAAAAAGGAACAACTACGGAGCCATAGATAGGTGAAGTCATACCACTATAGTCTCGCTGGCGGCTGGGTTGGAGACACAGGAAGCAGGAGCCACACTATCTGCAATCCACACTCTGCCCTTGCTAGCCCCCATTTTCTGCTAGGGTAGCCATGGGTGGCCCACGGCTCACTGATTACAGCTGACGGCTAACTAGCCACAGCTGATGGCCATCCAATCACAATTGATGGCCATTTACTACCTGAGCCAGCACCTTTCCATGTGAGGCCGAGAGCCTGGAAACTGCACTCCTAGCTCTGTCCCCACACCAACACTTCTAGTTAATAAGTAAGTATATTTCTTGAGGGACATAGCCATCTTCATTATTAATACATATATTGGTCAATCAGGTATTTTTAAAAAACAATTTAAAAAACCATTGCCTTGAGCATATGAAATGACAAAAAACTCATAAGTCATGGGAACAATAACAACAACAAAATCCTTGCTGTGGAATGAAAGCTGCTGCAAGTATGACTCTATTTACTTCATAATTATTTAAATGATACAGCCCAAACTTGGCTAAATGGGAAAATAATGCAGCTATGTTCTATGAATATTTGGGGTGGCATTGCATGTCCAATTGTGATTCTGTTAGGGTTTATGGGAAGACATTGAGAGATTTGTAGAAGTTATACAAATGGATTGAAATACATGATGGGATCAGATGTCAGAGGGGTACATTGGGGGAGGGGGGTTATCACTTTGTGAGGAGTAAAATGTCTAATTATTACATTGCTTTGAACACCTGAAACTAATAATAAAAAATAAAAAACAAAAGGAAAAAAGGAAAACAAAAGTCTAACTGGAGAAAATAAGTTCCTGAATGCTTGTATGTATGTATTTTATAGATTTATTTCATACACTATGTATTTCATAATCCTGGTTGTCTGAAGCATTATCTTGATGTTTAGTAGAAATTGGGTAAAATTACATTCTTTCTACAAGGGAAGATATATATGTATATATATATTAATTTTATATTTTATATATAAATATAAAATTTATACATTATATATTTAAACATGTATATATGTATACATGTTTAAATGGAATAAATATATTTAATGATTATGGTGGTCAAAACAACAGTAATTTACATAGATTCGAATTATAGCAAAAAACAAAACATATTTAGATTTGTTCAAACACATCTTTGTGAGCTTATTGTAGATAAACTATCAACAGTTTTATTGTGACAAAATTAAAAAAAGGGAAAATAGAGGACAGAAGCCAGGAAAGAGAGATAGACACTGAGGCAAATAAACATAAACATTGCTGACCCAAGCTGACACTACTTTACTGAGCTTCAGGAAGCTTTCAATGATAGCATTCAAAAAAAACTTCCATGTAACAGCAGTAAAGACATCATCAACAGCCACTTCCGACATTTCAGATAGAGCTTTCCTCTGAGGATGGAAAGAAGTGATAAGTGAAATGCCGCTGTAAGTATCAGGTCTTAGAAAGATTTTTCTACTTTATGTATTGATGGCCAAGTTGAAAGAATGTTCAGAAAGGTGAGAACCTTGCTGGTGAGACAAAAAAAATAAAAATAAAAAAGGCGGTCAATAAAAAGGTGGGTAGCAGCGCAGTTGCACAATTAGAAACCTTGAAGTTAAACTGCATTTTGCAATTCATTGTGAAAGAAAGAACAAAAACCCCTGAGACTTGAGTAAGTAGAATCTCAAAAGAATTATCCATGTACAAATGTTCCTACAGAAAAATTGGACATAAAATGTAACAGGCTTCAGGTCTGATTATATGTCATCACAGCCCACAGATGAAGAGTGAAACACTGTTTAATCTTCTGTAGATATTTTTTGACACATGTGTAAAAACTAAAGTTGAGAACTTTTTTTTCAACTTTATTTTAAGAACCAGTGTGCTGGATCTTAAAAACTAAACACCTAGTATAGAATCAAATTTTCCTTAAGTCAAAAACAGTATATAATACCAAAAAGCTCTTTTAGAATTATTATCTTTACAGGTAACTTTTCTAAACCTAGAAAAAGATGAAGTGAAATCAAGGTGAAATTCATGTTTTTAAAATTTCTCTGTTTTGCTCGAAATGATAGACATAAACTGTAGATTATTTATTTATGGAGGATGTATGTAAGTATTTATAATTTATTTGGAATATGTCAACACAATGCTTTTTAAAAATATATGTCAGTACCACTATTTGTAAATAAGTAGCTAAATTTTTCATTTTTTCTTTTTACCTTTTATGTGGTGACCAAATTTACTACTTGGTGTTTTAATTATTTGGGGTTGGGGTGGGTTGTGTTAACACCCAATCAATGCAATTGATCACACTCACTAAACATAGACAAAGAATTTAACACCTAATCAATGAAATTGATCACACTCACTAAACATAGACAAAAAATTTTATTTCCTTTTTTATTTCCTTACAGAAGCATGGTCATATTTGACTTCCTCTCAACAGTGAAACACAATAAAATATATGTCTCAAATATTTAAGTCAATTAGAACAATACACTTTGAAGGGGAGTATTCTTCAAATTATAGCATTATAGTTCACCATAATTCTACTGGGACAGGGCTGCTATTTAAAGAAAAATCTGTGGTTTGAGAAATGATGATATGACAAAGAAATGTACACAATCCTGAAGGGAACCAAAAGGACAGATGCTGCAGGCTATCTGAGCTTCTGTTAAATATGAAAACCAAGGGGCATGAACTTAAGCTTGAGAATGCCCTACCACTAAAAAGTGCTTCCAACTCTTTTGCAATTGCCCTTTGCGGAATAAACAGCCCAGAAAAAATATAACAAGCAGCATACACAACAAGAAGGTAGACAAGTGGCTCTGGACAGTGCAATGGGCGATTTAATGAGTAGAAATCCTCAGTGTTCTATTTTCAGGTTAAGTGTGTATACGCATGTTCCTGAAAATCGGCATTTTTATTACAGTTAAAAATTGTACCAATATTTTTAGGAATTTAAAATTATAATATCAAAGGCCAAATATACATACTAAAAATGTGTAGCTAAAGAAACAGTTTTTGGAAATTATTAAGAAATCAAAATGCTCCTATCTTGGAAAATTGTTTTTATACACATATTTTATAATTTTTATTAAGAACTAGTCCATTCTTCGTCCCCAAATGTAATCTATCTGTTGAAAATGAAGTTCATTTCTTTAAGTAATCTGTTTTTCAATCTGTTTCTCGTCACAGGTATCCATAGAGCAGAGATTTTAGAGAGTTAACAAAACTAGGTATTAATCTTTCCCTAATGAAGCACTTAGGCAAGCACCTGGTATCACAATTTTATAGAATTATTACAGCTGGAAAGGGCTTCAGAGTGAACTCTCCTCATTGTGAAGACTTAAAATAGAGATATGATTTACTTCTAGTTTTGTGATGAGAGCGTCCAGCTTCCCAATCCATCGTTCTTTTTTTTTTTTTTTTAATAATCAGGATGAAGTATGTAAAGTGACTAGCACACTACTTGACACAGAGGTAGAACTTAATAATTGTTGTAAGCTTTAGAGATCAACAGATTAAGATGACTATACACAAAGATGTGTACAGAGGAATTCACAAGCAAACTTTGTCTGTAAAGTAAGTAAAGAGGCCAAGCAGAGGTACGGGGTAATGAGTTTTAAGGGGCTTTTCAAAAGTATTTAGTCTTCCCTTTAAGCCATCAATAATGTGCTCTTTTCAGTAGATCAACACTAACCCAGCTTCCAACTAACTCTTCCAGCTTGGTGAGAGTAGAATTTCCCTCACTGCCTACTTATTACTGCAGAAGGGACAGTGTCTTTTATCTTCATATGCCAAGCACCGCTCATATAATAGGTTCTCAATAAAAGGTTATTCATAAGAGATGGATAAAATGATGATGGCCAATAAACAACCCTGAAGTAGCAGGAAAATTCTAACTCAGAAAACTCAAATGTAAACAGTCTGTGCTTTTGTTAAATGAAGAAATGCACGTTGCTTTCCTCACTCCCTTAGAGATGTTTTGCTTGCAGAGTTATGGACACATATATGTTATTCAGATTGTTTGGGGAGCCAAAACATATCTTCCAGTGCAAATGAACGTATTTGTGGGCAGGTTCTCCCTGGTCTCTCATTAGTTGTCAAGAGTGACCTAAAGGTTTTTAACCTTAAGTTCAGTTTTTCATTTGCATAGTTTCGTCCTGATCTCCGTCCTCATGGAGTTTGCTTTGTTTGACTAACTTGGCTGCCTGGAAGTATAGATGGGGGTGGGGGTGGGGAACCTAATTAAGCTAGTTTATACATTTTAACATCTCTGGAAAATGATACAGTTAATGGCTGCAAATTATTTTTGATACTTTAGTCAAGGAATCACTTTTTAATTTTTTTCATTTTCAAAATGTGCCTATGGGAAGGAAGGAAAGGAAGAGGCCTGTGAATTCAGCCCCTCATCTTCCTTTGTAGTAGCTGTTAAGCCTGTGCATTAGTAGGAAGGAGGAAGGATAATAGGGCTAGTAATTGGCAGGGCTGTCCAACTACACCTTTCCTCTCTCCCACCACTTGGCCCTGCCCAATTTATCTCTTCCATAGCCCCTTGATGCCTCATCTCTTCACCAAACTTTTAAAAAGTTGCCCCCTGTATCTGGTGGCTTGTTATGTAAGGATTTTCATCAAAGCTTCAACCTGAATGTTCTTCCACTTGTTAAATCAATATTAAAACAAGAAAGAGACCCTAGTTTAAAGCATCTGTGTTGCCAGTCCCCAGCTGGATGGCCACTGCCAATAGTAAGTGGTGAGGAAAAAGTATAATTAAAACTTAACTTTCAAATAGATCTCATAGTTTATACCCAGTAAGAAGCTCTTTTCGCCACATGAACTTTCAGGTGGCTGTTCTGAACAAAATAGGTGCTGATTCCTTTTATGTGAAACCCTTAAGATAACTTTAACATGGTCCTTTGCAGTTTAATTTATCATAAATTCTGGCACCATTTATCACTAAATGCAAAATGATGAAGAAATGGCTCTATTAAATCTGAATAACTACTGAATTAAAAAGCCGTTAAATGAGTTGAAGCATATAGCACTGTTAACAATATGTGGAACTGTGTTTGGCTGGAATAAATTACTTTCACAGTCATTATTTGAAGAGTCCACCTTTGGAGAAATATGCTCAAAATTTCACATCTTGATTCCCTGACTAAATCCACATGCACTGCTAATGTACTTTTAAATTGACTTCACAGAGAATGTGAGAAAATGCCTGGGCTGAAATTCTTAGGTATCAAAACAAAATTCCTCTATTTAAACATTGAGGAAAAGAAGACTTTAAAATACGCATGTAAAATATAACAGATTCTAATTAAGATATATTTTATTTTCCCATTCTTAGTCTTTCCAGAAATGGCTTTGCAATACTTTCATGTAATCTAGCACTAATTTTCAACAACAGTTCTCCCAAGACAAGTATTTTAGCAAAGCCTATGCATAGCACTTTTAATAATAATATCAATAATAATAATAATAATAATAATAATAATAATAGGGTCGGCTCCAATACCTAGTGGATTAATTTGTATTCTAAGTAATTGGCAATTATAAACAGAAGGATTGTTAAAAGGAAAGCTCTATCACATAATCTGTATGCATTTATATTCTGAATAACACTGACAAAAAAATGGTTTAAATAGCAAGACATTTATCAACTTTAGAATACAGTATCTAGATTCTAGGCTTTCCTAGGATCTGCACTGATACAGCCCTGTTCCCCAAGCATGTCTCCTTACAGTGTTTTAGCAGACAGTGAGGGTGTTCTTAATCCTTACTCACATTAGGGCACTTTCTACTGTCTTTAATTATCACCCTGGCATTGTGATTAGAAACAAAGACTTTTCAATAATAGTGTCCTGTTGCATGTTTAGAGATATTTCAGTGTGAAATCTTTAATAAAGAGGATTTGTGAATGAACTTAATTAGCCCTGTTAAAAACCTCCAGCAGATACCAATCTCATGTCCACAGAGAGGGCTGTGTCATGGCACGGGGCAGGCTCCTTCGAGAGACTCTTTCTCTGTGAAAAGCAAAGGTACCATTGTTCAAGAAAGCACAAGCTTTATTTCTATGTTTACCAAATACAAAAATCTGATTTATAGAAAGCAGTTTATTCGACCATTGTCAAAGCCAGCCAGATAATATTGTTTTACAAAAATATCTGTAGACACAGTGCTAATTTACGAGACAGAGAGAGAAAAAAAGAGAGAGAGAGAAAACACAGGCACATTCTTGAATTCCAAGATGGTATCGACATAACTTTGTCTTTTTTTTCCCTGTTTTTTAAAGGAAACCATATAGCAATGTAGAAAAGAAAGTGCTTATCAATCATGTCTATTTATACAGTGTCGGTTTCTTTCTTTTTTATTTTGTTCTCATGCGCCCCGATTCATCCTCCATTCTTTCAGTCCATCTATGTACCCCAGGAAGGGAGTGAGAAACACCACAGAAATTATAAGATTTATTGAAGGGAGTGAAAAGGACAGTGAATCATTCTCTAAGAGCTGTAAGAGACTCTAGTAGGCTTTGGTAGCAGTTGGCTTATAGGATACTAAGGGATTTTGAATCTGATACCCACATCAGTTTTTCCTGTCCAATTTGATTTTTGTCTGGGAGTGCTTTCTAGTTGGGATGTGGCCTTTAATTCTACGAAGCTAAGGAGTCTCAGAAAAGGGGCCAGATGAGCGGAAACTATTGAGTTGGCTTCTCATATTTCTATTGTTTGCTTTCTTAGATTTCTATTGTTAACTTTCCTGTCCTAGTTAATATGGAAAAGGCAGGTAAGGATTCAAGGGTAGTAATCTATCTAGAACTTAAAATTTTGCATTTGGCTGATGTCCTTCCCCATGATGATGACACTTTAGTCCCTCCTGACTCAAGGAATCTTTTCTGGTCTAACCACTTCTTGCATCAATAATATGTTCTTTGATGTAGTTATAGTCAACAGTACCATACCTCTCTAGGTCCTGCCGACAAAGATTAAAGCAAGATTTGAAAGGATCAAACTGTTTCCAAATAACTAACTATTCCTCATGTATTACAGAACAAAGTCCAAGCAAGCTGATATATATATATCATATATATATGACATATATATGATATATATATGACATATATATATATATATATATATATCATATATATATGATAACTGGCAGATATTGTGATTTTTTTTTACTTTTTTGTATGATATATATTACACGAAAAAGGTAAAAATATATTTTTATAATTAATATATTTGAACAGAAGTATAACTATTGTGTATAATATATATTTTCTATATGCACATGTTTATATATGCATATAAATATACCTCGTATATATCACACACTAAAAAAGATAAAAATCACAATATTTACCATCTAGCCAATAAAGAAATTACAAGATATGCAAAGAAGAAGAAAAACACAACATAATAAGGAGAAAATTCCATCAACCAAAACCACTCCTAAAATGATACAGCATATATAATTAGTAGACAGGGACATTTAAAAAATAATAAAACTGCATTGCATATATTCAACAAGCTAAAAAAAAAGAATGAACATGTTAAGTAAAGGCATAGATGATATAAAAAGTCAAGCCTCTAGAAACAGAATTTATAAGGCCTGAAATAGAAAATACACTGCTGAATAGTTTCTTTCAAATCATTAAGAAATGAAAAATCATGTGAAATATCACTACCAGAAATAATCACAGCTAACATAGTGGAACATCCTGCTAGTAATGACACAATACATATGTACACGTGTGTATATGTGCAAGGAATTCTACATAAAGTGATTCATACAATACATTTAAATAGCACCAAAATTAGCAGTATAAAAATGTGTGAACAGATTTTAGAAGTACACATGTAAGTAGCTAGGAAGATAGGAAAATTACGGCAGCTAACACCTTCTTAAGGAAATCAAAGTATGCTACTACTATTGAAGGAACACATACACACAAATAAAATACATACTGTTTAAAATTGTAGTAGAAAGCTGGTAGCATAAATAGTGACATACTGCCTTTGATAGAATGTACAAAAAAAATGGATGTTGTATCAGTAATCATCATCCATTATAGTAGGTAGTAACCAATAATATCTAAGGTAGATCAATAAAGAAATAGATCTATTAAACATATTATTTACAAACATATAAGAAGTACCACAAAAGCAGACAATAGGAAGATGTATAACAGATTCCATGTAGGGTGTAGATATAGATGGTGCAAATTAATGTAACTATATAACCTAAACAAAAGGCACTACAACAGTGCCTAAAATCACTACGCTGATGGTCCATAAAGAGTAAACAATGTATATTTAAATTTTTTTCAACTTTTATAATCAGTCTATGGACAAAGCACTGAATATTTAATTAAGATTGTTAATTTAGGTATTTTAGTGTTCCTAAAAATAATAATGTCACTCCTCTTCCATACTTGTACCTAGAATTTCATTCTCTTGACTAACTGCTTGTGGTGATAACCAGTATTGTTCCTGAGCTGAAAGGTATCTTCTACTTTTTCACCCATGCATAAGCATGATATTGAGGTGTGTGTGTGTGTGTGTGTGTGTGTGTGTGTGTGTGTGTATTATTAATAAAGATGTCACCTATTTTAATAAGTGTTTTTGTCAGGAATAAAGTAAAATTTTATCACTTATTTTGCTTCATACATAAAATTGTCAAAAAGAAATGTCATAATTTTATAAATAATTAGCTGAGAACTTACTGACAATTATCTTTATTCTTCAACATTTTGTTGTTTATTAGTACTTCTAAAGCAGCCAATCAGAAAGACTTGTTTCTGAGAATAGGGACTCAATGTTATATAATGAAGATTAACACCCAAGAAGGCTTATAATTAAGCTTCAGTTCTTCAAGCAGAGTATTGACATATTGGACAAGTGACCTAGAAATGCAAATCTCTAAATAGTTACAAGTAAGCTTAAAATTAATTTCCCACTAAGATGAATGGGAGTTTTTAAACATGACACCTGGGTTAATTCCATTGTTTTAAAGTGTGACAGACTCAAACAAGAGTGTTGGTAACAATTCCATCAGATGAAGGTAGCTTATCAATACAATCAAGGGAGATTTATTAACTTCCAAAGAAACATTAGGTTTGCTTTGTTAATTTTGTAAAAAACATTGCAAAATCATTTATGTAAAAACCCCTCTATTTTTTTCTCTAAAGAAGAATAATATGCTTGTCTTACAAATTACTTTTTGTTTATAAGTCACATCTTCCATAAAATTATTTGAAAAGTATTGAAATTTTCAAACAGAAAATTATTGAGGAAAAGTATTGAAACGACACATTGCTATAATATTATTAAAGGCAAAGCAGGTAATTGATGAGAAGGGAAAGAAGAGGACATAAGTACACCAATGTATCTTCAGACTGTAATTTGCATACATTTTAATTCTGAGCTTCTGTGAAGCAAGGGCAAAAAGGGAAATACATTCATTACACATAATACAGAAGACTGTTAAATTCTTATGAAATAATTTTTTTTGCATTAAATTCTAAAGAAATTTCTTATATGAGACCTTATAGCTTAGCATTGACAATGATGAAACCATTTTTATCTGATTCTTTCTTATTAAAACCCCATAAAAGTCAAAGAAAACATTAAATTGCAACTAACTGAAAGTGACTTTATAGACTTCAGTTAATGTACAATTTTAGTTTTCCGGTAAACTAATTTTATGCAGGAATAGAATTTAGAATAACTGATGTTTAATAGCAAGTAAATATATTTAATATGTCATTTTGTACTGTATCTATTGATTCTGGTTTTGAGGAATCCCAGAGATTTATCAAATCATTTAAATTGTGTAATTATCTTCATCTACAACCATTTTTAAGCATCTGTGGTATTCAAAGTATCACTGGTGCTACAGGATATGAAAGCAGAAGAAATAGTTCATTATTGTGTTCAGTCAGCATACTATGTACCAAGATGTATGTGTGCACATACATGCCCTCACAGGGATGGACAAATAGGCACATGGAGATAGGGTCAGGAGAGCAATGCCCCATGTCTAGAAGTACTTGACTCTGGAATAGTTACTATTTCACAATATCAAACTCATCCTCTAGATAAACTTACATGAGTTTTTGCTTTTTAACACAAGCCCTGTTATAATAGGCTACATGCTATTAGGCACTACGGGGTCAGTGATCCCTCATGACTGAGCTTATCCTGACTTATTGAGAAGTTCTAACTTAAGTGAAAATAAACTCATATAAATCCAGGGTGTTTTGGGGGTTTTTTGTTTGTTTGTTTGTTTGTTTCTGTTCTTACATATTATTATACCAGCCAATAGAAACCAAAACTGTATTGATGCTAGCTCATGTCAAAATTACGGAAGTGGAAAGAGCCAATTAAATGTCTCCACATTTACTGTTCTCTAACCCTAAAGGCCATTCCCTTTACTCCATTATAACTGCTACACGTCTTCCCAATCTTCCTTAAGATGGAGTGGGTTAAGGAGAGGGCATGTGTCATGGCTCTCAAGGCCAGTGTCTTAGACTGCTTGAAAGTAGACTCTAAGCAAATATTTGAGTACAAGTATGGATCCTAGAAAAAATTATCAAGAATACGTCAGCACATTTTCAGCATTATCCAACTCATGATTGTCTTTGACATGTCATGATGACACAGAGGGAAGTATCCAATTAATAATGTTTAAGATGATTCAACTAAATCCTTGCTTTGATTTGAAATTTTCTATCATTGTGACTTGACAGACATTCTATGGATTTGTTGACAGGTTAAAAGGATTCAGAATTTTAGTCATGGTCAAAGTGTTATTCTCTATTATATATAAACACATAGGAATCCTGTATGATACATGCCTCTCTTTGATTTTGTTTAATTCTAGTTGGTTACTCTGAACTTAAATATCTCTGGAGCTCTTAGTAATCCAATATCTGGACCTTCTAATCTGAAGGTGAGAGCCAAGAATGTGGGAGTTTTACTGAGGATTTATTACACTTTCAGTAAATTTCTAGACAAAACAGGCTAGTTGAGGACATGTGGACCATAACAGTTTTCAGTGGGTGTATGTGTACTTGCACGTGCACAGACACTCACACCCAAACCTGCTCCATGTTCCTTAGTGTTGGGACAGACTTCATCCTTCTTAGGAACCTCAGTGGCCATTCATTATACACTTACATGAAACGACTTCAGATAACCTGTTTTGACCATGATGTGGGCATCACTATAACCAGTATGTGTAAACTATGAAGATTTTATTGCTTATATTATACAAGAGATAAATATTTTAATGTCATTCTTAAGTGGCCTCATGTTTCTTCTTTTGCTTCAGTCAATGTAAAAAAATCACATAAAGTTTCCAAGAGAATTTATGACTGCTTTCAGCTCTTCAAATATTCTCTCCAATGTTAAGTGATATAATACATGCCTAAGGATTTAATGGTTAACATTCTAATTATCACTAGTATTAAACATCTTCATTTGACTGCCATTACATAAGGTATTGCAATATTGGGAACTTAAAACGTCTAGGATCTCAGTTCCAGATGTTAAATTGTTGATAATGAAATATAAATAGCAAGACACAAACTTTATTCTCTCTTTCTGTCTTCTGGTTTAATTAAAAGGAAGACTAAAGACCTAAGATATTGAAGTGGCAGGAGCTACAAATAGCCTGACACCAAATATCACAGGTTTTAAATAGCTGGGAGGAAAATAAAGAGTATTTGAAGCTAAAGAGGGAGGTAAGGTAAGTAATAAAACGATGAATTGCACTGATGAATTCCACCAGCTGTCAAATGGAATAAAAAGAGCAGGAGAAAGTTGCCCATGAAATCTAATTTCTCTTCTTTTCCTAGCTCTGTTACCTTTCTGGGTTTCAGTCTCACATCTCTAAAATGGACATGATTGGGATTTACCTGAAAGTAGTGGACTCAATTAGTTGATAATTTTAAGTTTTCTAAACCAAGGATTCTATGACAACCAGAAAGTAAAATTGGTAGAACTCTACTGGTAATTAAAAAATACTAAGTATTCATTTGAAATTTTGAAGAAATATATTCAAAATTTTGAAATGAAAAATCATACTATGCTAAATTGATAATGTTAGTCTCTGATAATAAGAAGAGCAAAGGAGATTGGACACCAAATATATTAACATTATCATAATTGAATAGCCTCCTTGTTACTATATAGCTATTAAAAATCATGCAGAGCATGTAACTTTTTTATTGATTTGGAATTTAGCCATTGCTCTTATTTTTTTTTTTTTTAATTTTAATGCCTGTGTTTTAACCTTTTATATAAGTCCCAGAGAATTTCTTCTTTTTCTTGTATTTTTCTGTAACAACAGGAATGTTCTATGAGTAAAATTAGAAGAGGTGTATTTGGCAAATTCATGGTTGAGGAAAAGTTGCCTCCAGATGATCAAATTGTATCTTGAGTTTGGTGTTATGGATGAAATTATAAAAGAACGTAGCTCTTGGGAAAATCTTCTTAGATTAAAGATTATTCTTAGAGCATATAATCATTCACTTCTGTGTATCATAGAACATATAGAATACAAATTAAACTGTATATTCTATATAGAAGTGGAAAATTACATATTCTGAGAATCATAAAAATGAGAATGTGGTCATGAGCAATATGCGTTATCTCACATTCAGAAATCATTCCTAAGCAATGGTTTATTTAGATAGAAATATAGAATTGAAAAAAAGTTATCAGGAAGCCAGGCATTAATTACAAACATTTATTAAACCCCTATAATGTGCTAGAAATTGTGCCAAGTGCTGAAGTACAGAGATGAATATGACACAGCCCTTCCCTTCTTGGAACACACATCCTGGCTGGGGAGACAGGCAAACAAGAACAACGATATAATGTGCTAAACACAGTGATGGAGACTTATACCAAATTGTAAGGTTGCAAGTATCTCTCCTGTTCTCTTCAAGCATGAGTGCACCCAGATCTTTCGTGAACAATGGCAGCCTTTCTGTTTCTAAGGGATTCCAGAAAGGGGTAGCCAGGGTGGGGACTGGTTCATACAGTCTCCCTTGGAAATGGATTCCCATATTAAATGTGTTCCACTGACAGGTTAGTTTTCGTTTTATTCTCTTGGGATCATTTTCTTTCTCAACAGGGGAGTTGATTCAGTGATCTAATTAATAGCACATTTTCATGTTGGAAACGATAAGTACAATGGTTGCCAACTAAGAGATGTAATTTGGCAGCATTGCACAAGAGATCATGATCTTCAAATTATGTTACTTCTTTGAATTAGTTAGAAGACAATGGTAATAAATGAAGGTCTAAGTATAAGGCCTAACTGCCACCTTCAAGAATGCAAAATTAAATGTATAATCTAGGTTGTTATTTTGTCCCATATATATCAGAATTGGGTTAATTGAACAAATTGTTTCTTAAGGTTTTTCTATTATAAATAGGATCCCCAATTAGAGTAATAGTGCAAAACCTAGTAACTTGTTTATAGTAAAATCATCCTTGCAGAGAATTTATTTTAAAATTTTGGAAAATAAATATTTGAGATGATATATTCTCAGAATTTGCTAAAAATTTGCACCGGTTAATACTCCTTTCTCCTGTAGGTAATCTCTATTTCTTTTCAAGATTCTAAACAGAATAGCAATCATTGCTTATGAATTTCACATAGAATTGTATATAATTTCCTGGTCTTCTGATTTTCTTCCCACCACTTCACTGCAAAACAGAAAAATCTCATCGGTTTTTGTATCACCCATTTTACAGTGAATGCCCTTGCCTTGATGTGACCGACATTCCAGGTTGGTGGCTTTTATTCAAACATATTGTGTTGTTTCAGTAAAATGGAACAACTTTAAATTATATTCTCCTCCTTTAATAAGTATGTAGCGTTGTACATTTATTCAGAAAAAGTAGCCATTTGTTTCTGACAATTCTGTTGATGAGAATATTTCTTTCCTCAGTCAAGGTAGATGTTGTATTTGTTCCATCTTAGCAACCCATATTTCATTTATGACTGCAATTATCTGAATGTTGTCAATTGTTACTTTAAATTATTATGTACATAATGAAAGATCTTATCTCCCTAAACGTATTATAAGTTATTTGAAGACAGGAATTATGTGTTAGAATCAATAGTACCTAGATGTTTACACCCAGTCAGTGTAAAAGTAAATATTTAATTATGAGGCTAACTAAAGGAAGACTATTTTGAACAAGATTCCTTCTTTTAAGAATCATGGGAGCTCAGAAAAACAGGTCCAAATGTGTTTAATAAAAGCAAAATTGGGTCATTAACCTAAAGATCTCTAATAAATAACATTAAGTTTCTAAACATCTTGTTGAGGTGTAATTACCCATACTTTCTAGAGGAGGGAAAGAAGCAGATGGCAAAAATATACTGGGTCCTACTCAAATACTTTCATTGCACTGTAATAAAATGTAAACCAAGCATCCCATCTGGAAGAAAATGTCTGTATCATCTGTTTGGACCTGTCTCTAAGTGCTGGCTCTATGAAAACCCAGATAAAATGATATCTTTGCAAGTCATTTTTTGATTTCTAATAGTGTAGAACATGAGCTAAGAGTGTGATCTATTAAGTCAATCAGATTTAGACTCAAAATCTTATTCTAACACTTACTAGAATAAGAGTTACTTCCATGTGGTAAGTAAGTCCTGAGCAGATCATTAAATCTTTCTGTACTTCAGTTCTGTAAAATAATAATTGGGTCTACCTCCATTGGTCATTTCAAGGATTCAAAGAAATCATATGCAAGAAGCACTTGGTACATGATACATGGTCAATAAATGACAATTAGTTTCACTAAGAGCCATATCTGCTTTCTTTCTAAAATTGTATTTCTATGCTTGAAATGCATCTGCAGGTTGTGTTCAGAAAACATTTTTAAAAAGCTAATTCTTCCCCAGATGCCCTGCTTCACCAATGGCACTGAGTGAATTGTAATGCCTAATGAAAGGAAAAACATTTCTCGATTTCTATGGGCTCCATTTTCCTCAACTATAAAATGATATACTTGATTTAGACAACATCTAAAATTACTTCTCTGAATATACACATATACTCAGAGTATTAAGGATACTCTCCACCACCCTCTCCTCAGCTGTCTGTTTGATCTTATTTTTATGCTTAGTGTCATTTATATGATTATTATCCAATATTTATTATTTACTTTCACCAGAAACTGGGGTGTTTTACATAGATTCTCTCCTTTAATCCTAATAATCACCTTATTTCATAGATCGGAATATGGAGGTTCAAGAATGTTAGTATTTGCTCAAGCTCAAACAAATTAAAATGCAAGTCTCTATAACTCCAAAGCCTTTGCACTTTCCCTTCTTAATTATTTCTCTCAATCAAATGCTTTTTGTTTTAAGTTCTGACCATCAAATTATTCTGACCTCAAAACTCAGGAACATTTCTACTACCTCAAAGTATCCACAGTCAGGATCTTTTGTGTGTGTGTGTGTGTTTTAATTTTTAATTTTTTATTTAGCATCTTAAATCCATTCGGACCATAAAAACCTAGTTTAAATCAATTGTGATACAGAATAGTTCTAGGGTCTAATCCCTAAAGATCACATGCATCAAAAGACAAGAATAAAGATATTTTAACATCCTGGCATAAAAAAAGAATTCCAGCGTGTCCTCATTAAGTTAGACCCATAGTTATTTTTCTTAAAGACAAATTGAGATCATCATGTGAAAATAAGTTGTACCCATTTTCTTCAAAATTTAAAAATACCTCTTCTCCATACTTTCATTTCTTTGGCGACCTAATTTAGGCTCTGTATTAAGGGTTAATCTAAATCTATTTGAATTTTCCACAAGACAATAAATTCCTTAATTTCCTCCCTACCTATGTGTTCATAGTTACTTTTACCTATTCTAAATTTATTCCTCTGAAGCTTCAGAGGATACTCTTCTCTCTCTCCCTCTTCCTTAAATTGGGTTTGTAGATTTCAACTACTTTTTAGTCTTTATCTTTGCAATAGTTAGTCACACTAATCTGCAGTAGGTGTTTTCCTAACCCATAGCCTTAGCGGCTCACTTCCATTGATGATTTCTGCTACTCTTCCCTGTGTCTCTTAGGATTCTATTATGTCTTCCTTGAGGAGTGGTAACAACAATTACAAGTAGTACCACAGATGATAAGTACCAGAATCTTGTACGATTGGATTTTACTTTTTGTTTTCATTGACCTTCTGTATAATAGTCATTGTTCTATTGGACTTTTTAATTACAGTAACTTATTAAATTTGATTTTTAACCAAAATTTAATTACTCTAGATTATCATCATGAGCCCAGAATCCTACAAGTCTAGTTTGGATTACTTTATTCTCAAAGTTTTACCTTGCATTTGTCCATATTGAAATCCTTTTATCGTCTTACTATATTCACTTGGGCATTCTTATAACAACCTTCTGAAATTTATATCTATTAACTTTTCTGATTGCTATCTGTTGGATAAATCCTTCCATCAGATCATATTAAATCATTAAATAGACTATTTCTAGGTTCTAAATATCAGCAAAATTTCTTCACTAACTCCCTAAGACCTTTAAATTCCAAATATAAGATGCTTAGGGAAGCAGAGACAGTAAGTGTGACACAGGGCAAATGTGTATCCTTCCTGTTTCATTTTAGTTTACATACAAATGAAATTTGGAAATAAGCAGCTCTAGTAACTATCAAATAATTCCCAAACCCAGGCTTGGCCCAAGAGCTTGAGAGCATAATATTATTAAAGGTTTATGAATCAGCTTGGACTTTTCTCCACACTGACCCCTACTTACCCTCTGCCCTTTACTTCTGGGCAAAGATAAATTCTGCTTTTCACATAACATTTTATTATTTGTAATAACAACAATATTGTCACAAAATATTAAATCACAGTAGCTAGGGTTATTTTTATGTTTGGCCCTACAGCTTATTAGCAGGGGGGTAAAAGCAACTTAAGGGAACTAAACACTGACAATAAAAAAAATAATTTGTAATAATTGCACTTTTCATTTATAAAGCTCTGTATATTTTATACAGTACTTTAAAAACTATGATCACAGGGTGGTTCAGAATACAGACAGCCTAGGTTGAAAGCTGACTCTGGCTCTGTGTGATTCTGGGCAAGTTGTTTAGTATGTTTTGGTTTTCTCATCTGTAAAGTGACTCTGATGGTAACTATACATACCCCAATAGGTTGTCAAGAAGATTAAATGAGTCAATGTTTATAAAATGCTTAAGATGGTGTATGGCATATACAGAGTGCTACATAATTATAAATAGTAACAACCAAAAGGAATAATATTTGTCTTAATACTCTCAGGCAGCTGTTATCATTACCTTTCCAGAGCTAAGAATTTGTAGCTCAGGGAGATAAAGGACCAGTCCAATCTCACATGACTACTAAGTTTATAACTTTGATTCAAATCCAACTATTCTGCTCCAAGTCTAACTTCCCTTTCTTCTTCACCGACATTAAATTGAGTAAATTAAATCTTCAGATTATGCATATCTAATCACTTATCTCATTTATGCATTATGCAGCCAGTAATTGTGATACATAGAGTTTCTGTATAATGAGGTACTTTTATCCAGCAACCCTCCACAACATTTTGGCAAGTATAAGATCACATACTTTCAATACATTATAGACTTCACATCTGGGTTCTGAACCCACTTCATCAGCAACACTTAAAAACTGTTCTTAGACAAAATCGCCTCTAATGAGAGCCTAGAAGACAGTTAAAAGTCAGTATTCTTATAGCTGTATCTTTTATGGTCTGGGGGAAAAAAATGAAGACTGGCTACTGAGGGTCATTCTACAATAGTTCCAGAATAAACTCCACACATCAATAGTCAGACTGTTTTCTGTGGCAGCGGTCTTTAACAAGCATGGCTGCTCTGGTGTCATTACCAAGCATTCATTCTGACTTTCCATGTGCCAAGTGTTGTGTTAGGGGCTGGGGAAACAGAAGATACAACCTGTTCTCAAAATGCTCACAGTCTAGTGATAAAGATCTGTATGTATTTCTAGAATTACAATAGAATATGATTTCTTGAGTATTGGAGATGGAATCCAGATAACAAATTGTTTCATAGTCATTGACCCTGGATATGATATACATAGGAGTTAAAGGAAACGTCTCCTTTTAAATTTATGTATGTCTCCCATTTTGTACTTTCTTTTTTTGAAGAGCATGTATTACAGTTGTAATTTAAACATTTTTATAGTGCAAAAATGAAAATTAAAACTAAATCTAATACCAAAAAAAGAAGAAACTATCCGGGCAGAGGTGAGCAAGGGAATGATTGGGAACTGTGGGAAGTACACATAAGGAATAGCTGTAACGGTGAGGAGGAAGTGTTTGACTCTGTCTATGCACATTGAAAAGAGTAGAAGACTAATCTAGGTAAGATTTACTGAGAATGTGATGCTCATGTATGTAAGGTTTGCAAGAATTTTAGTTATTTACAAGGCAGATGATATGGGGGAGATGTTTCAGGCTTTGAGAGAAGCACGGGTGACGTTGCAAAGGAATGAAGCCATGTGGGATGGACAGGGAATAATCATAGTTTTCTCTTTAGCAATATCATAAAAGGGAATGCAGAGACTGGTGGTGGTGGTGAGAGATAAGGCAGTGCCCAAAACGTGATGGGCTCTATGCAACCTGCTGATAATATTATATTCTTATAGTCTAAGGATTTTAAGCAGAGAGCTATCATGGTGAGGTTTATGATTTCTGATTGTTTTTAGATCACTTCCTAGGTTCCACTCAATCATTAAATAAATATCAAATATCTATTAAGTTGTAGGTGTTGTTTGATGTACTAGGGACACAACCAAGTGCAAAACAGACAAAAATCCAGTAGTATGCTAATGCCACTTTATATCAGTTTGTGAGAGCTTATTTTTACATTTTAAGCAATTTTGCAAGCTGGTCATTAAACCTTTATAGCTTGAAATGGGCATGATAGGAACATTTACACCAGAGGAAATGGTCTACATTACAAATCAGGGCTTTATTCCCCTAGAGAGCTGATTGTTAAATATTTACTATCCCACCACTACATAGATCTCAACTCTCATGGGGCTTATATTTGGAAAAAGAAGGGAACTAAAATATGCATTATGAACTATGTATACAAGAATAAATTAAACAAAATGTTTCCAAGCTTTGACCACTCAGCAATGTTACACAAAGGACACAATAATAAAATGATGTATGTCTCAAAAGCCTCAACTATGTAGTCACTACATTTAGTAGTAAGAAAATAAAAAAATATATATAAAGCATCATTGAGTGATGAAAATAATTTTGATAACTATAAGGCATTTCTTTAGGGCATCTATTTTTTTTTAATCTTATTTCTGAGAATGAATGAGTAAGCTAAATAAGTCATTTTATTTCAGTCAATAGTGTATTATTTAACAAGCTGAATTTTCATTATTTATCATTTAGTTCATGGTCTTTCTAGTCTGAATACAACCTCACTGATTAAAACGTAGGTATAGTATACACGTACTTCCAAGATACAAATAGCATGTTAGTGATCTTTGTGAATTCTGAACAATTTAATAAATAGATAAAACCATTAACAAATGCAATTTGGGGACTTCTTGAGGTGCAGATTATTGATAACATACAACATCAATAGAATGAATATATGCCACTTTCTCTTCACCCTGTTTCAATTCTGTGATAGGTGTAGCAGCGATCAATACAATAAGACTCAGCACTTCTCCATCAAATTTGTGTTTGGTACAAACACTGAAAAATATTACATCTTATTTCTACAATATAGGAACATGTATAATACAAAAGGATATTCATCCCAGTCATTCTGTAGATGCAATATGCTTTGCATTTTTAAGTCTGTTGGGAAGACTAATATTTAAAATATAATTGCATTAATTATGCTTTCCTGGGTTGATAAAATAGGATGATGTCTATTCAAGACTCTTCTAAACTTGTGTGCAAATAATAAAACAAAGCAGAAAAATGAGTAACTTAATGCATTTGTGTAAGCTACTCCTTAAGATATTTAGTAGATTCAAGCAGTGACTGAACTGGTTCATTAATATGGTGAGAATACTAGAAAATTATGAGAAAACATCTTATCATGTGAAAGAGATTGTATTTTTCTAAAGACAGTTTTTTAAAAGAATTTGTCAAATCTCACAGAAATCTAGAAGCAATTTTTGATAAGATTTTTATGAAAAAATAATAATAATAAACCTCTTCTGACCTGTGTTTCCTAAGTAGAATTCTTTCTTCATCAATGCTGTTGTTTCTTTTTCTTTCCTGTCGATTTTTCAGGTGGCAAAAGCTAAAATATCTCCAAAATAAATCCAGACTTCAAATAATTATAAAAGACTATCATTATCTAGTTATACTCTCTGTATCTAAACAGTTATGGCTTTGTAATAGTTAAAATTTCATCCATTTAATATCACTAATTATTTTCCCTCTGTAGCTTTGATGGGTTAGTTATAGCCTGGAATAAAAAAACACTGTGGTAAGGACAACTGTACAGCAAGGTTAAGTGCCTTCTTGTCTTCAGTACCAATAATTACCTTTAAACAAAAAAAAGCTGTTTTCAGATTTGACAGTTAATTTACTAATGAGTATGCAGACCCAATTTATAATAAAGTAATATTGACCAAAAATAATCCTACATTGGTACTCGTCTGAATTATTTTATTGTTCACATCCTCTATTAAATAAATTGGGAAGGATTAATTTTGCAAGATGGGATTGTCAGAGACTGCTGCATAAACTAGATGCATGTCAGCACTAAATTTAATTATTGATCACAATACAATAGTGCTGAGTGTTCCAATCCCCAAACAGCTTCCAGTAACTATCAGCAGATTCCAAATATAGAGACTGAAGTAAAAATTTGATTGCAGATGACTACATTTTTAATAAATAAATATTTTATCAGTACTAAATAAAATTTTAATTTTACAGTACTATTTAGATCATTCACTGAACCATGGAGCAAATGAACCATGAATGAGGGTGACTCCTTTTAAGATACAAATTTTATTTTAATGGTTTAATGGTCGCAGTATTCATGGGATTATTTTGCTCCCTTCAATTTGGCAGAGAAATAAAACTTGTAAATAGAAGGCCATTCAGAGCATATCCCCTTATGTTGTTGAAAAGCATAAAGTGGCATCTGACTGGCTTGGATTCATATCTAGAATCCTGGACCATAGTTTCCTGCTACACATTATAGGCTAGTGTAGTACAAAAATCAGTATCGGGGTATAACTTGAACTGGGACAATTTAAAACCAGTTGAAAATTGAGAAATTCAATATGGGAATTGGCTATAAAATATGAAATAAATAAATGTGGGGCTTTTTTATAATTGAAATTGTCTGTATACATGAACTGGTTGTATTTTGAGCAGACTTTACTAGTCACAGAGGACATTTAGCTTAATTGATAAATATTTTTGACATAATGTAAAATATTCCTTAAGCTTAGCAATCAAACAGATTCATAGCTGCTCTTCCTAGGATTATAATTAAAGAATCAATGAGTGTGTATTGACATGCAATATATCTATAAGAATTATATGATGAGTTCTGCTACCAAGAAAATAGATATGATCTTAGTTTCAGGGCTGTTTTCTGTGAAAACTCGAATATTCAGTATATTCAAGATTTTACTCTATAACCACAAAACTTTTATGTCAAATGAGAAAATAAAAAGAAATATTACCATTGCCATTACCATTTGTATGACTTGGAATATTTATTCTATGGCTAGTGTTCAAATAAAAATATAAAATTATTTAATACTATGTAAAATGTATTGTGAAAGTAGAAGTCATTTTATTTTAAATCAGAAAAAAAGCAGCAAAACTGCCCTACTAAATAAATCTTAGGGGAGAAAAACACGCTTATAGCTTTTATCAAGAATTTATAGAGTGAAATTCATGCAAATGTTGATTAGATCATTTGACTCATTCAACCTATTTTTAATTTGATATAAAACTTTGGAAATTAATATACTGTTTAATTTTGATAAGCACTGGTAAGGGAGAAAGGCATCATTATTCTAATAAATTTTTAACATGTATCTTGACAATTTTTCAATTTCCTCTGACCTTTTGAACAACAGCTGTACACATAATTCTTTACTCTAAAATTCATCAGTTTTGGTTTGAAGTAGAATTTATTCTTCTCTATCTTGAATTTGAATCCAGTTATTCACTTTTTGTATTACTGTAATAAATTAGTAAATTAAAAATAAAAAGCTTAGATTCATCTCAGAACTTATTTATGTGACAGCACAGTACATTTTAAAGAGCTGGGATTCAGGGCCATGTAGATGGCGGTTCATATTCCAAATCAGCCATTGAAAGCAATGTCATCCCAGCAGTTCACTTAGCTCCTCTGAGTCTCAATTGTATTTATCTGAACTTTAAAAAATTACTTTTAATTAAACACTAGCCTAACTTTAAATATATGCCTTTAAAATTTAAAGTCTGTTTGAAGAAGATTCAGTCTATAGCTAAACTCATTATTTCACTAGTCTTAACTCTCAATAGAGTAAATGGTGTCTCATACATTACATGCCATAGCATTCACCGTACATATTACGCATACATTATCATATCATGAAGTGGTTTGGAGGCACCACAGCAGTTTAAAAATATTAAGTACATCAATTAATATTAAGTTCATTAAGTACAATAAACCCTGTATCAGAACTTCACAAAATGAAGGAAAACAGGACATTGTTTTGTGTAAGGTAAGACTACTTATACTACCAGTAACAGAAAACCCGTATTAAACTGGTTTAAAAAAGGAAGGCTGTATTGACTAATGTAACTTATGTAAGAATAGGAGGAAAGTTGTCTTAAACGTCCAATAAAGGTTCTACATCCATTTATCTGCATGTCTCTCAGCTTCGTACATTTCTGAATGTTACTTTCATCTCCATGCTCTGTCCTCTTATGACTGCAAGATATTTGCTTCCTTTTCATTTATAATGCAATAAAGCAGGGGTCTGCATTTCAGACCTGCAGGAAAAGGCTGGCTCACTCCCTGTTTTTGTATGGCCCATGAGCTAAGAATGATTTTTACATTTTTAAATCTTAGGGAAAAAAATCACAAGAAAAGTAATATTTTGTGGCACATGAAAATTATATGTAATTCAAATATTCCCAATGTCCATCAATAAATTTTTATTCAAACACAACCATCCTCACACATATAGTTATTATCTGTGGCTCCTTCTGCATTAAAATGGCAGGCAGAACTGAGTAGTTGCAGCAGGGAGAGTATCACGTGACCAGCTGTTGAACACACATCCTGAGTTCAACTTTGAAGGACAACCATAAAATAATACCATAGCAAAGGGAATGTCACACACTGATTGTCTAACCAATTAATGTGGATTTCTGCCTAAAAACAACTGAGTCAAAGGGGATAGGATTACCCTAATTGTGTTCATGTATCTTTTCTATCCGATATGGAAGCTACTAGCCACTTGTGCAAATGTGACTTAGGATAGTGGTTTTTTTTGTTTGTTTGTTTTTTTCATTTTATTTCATTTAAATTAATTTTTATTTTAATTTAAAAACATTAAATTCAGTAAATTGAAGTATATTTGGAACATCATTATGTGAATTTACTCTTTGATTATAAATTTTATGAAATCTAAACACTGATAAAGTATTTCAGATGAAAATTTAGCATCCGCTTGAGGTATGCTGTTAGTATAAAATACATACCAGATTTTAAGGATTTAGTACCAAAAAAATGATGAGAAACATTTCATTAATATTTTTATATTTGTACATAGTGAAATGATAATATTTTGGATTTACTAGGCAAAATAAAACATACACAATATATCTCCTCTATTTCTTTTTATTTTTTCATATATAACTAACAAAAATTTTTAAATTATATATATTGCTTGCATTTTATTTCCATTGGACATTGCTAGCTTCAATCAATTTCTTTGATCACCCAAAAAAAGACCTATATGTTATTGGCTGATGGAGAGGGGCTTAATACTAGGTAGGCAATAAGCACATTCCTACTATAAAAGTACCCATTGAAATGAATCAAGAAAAGATTTAAAATGAATATTTTAATATGAAAATGTTAGATATACTTGAGTGCTCCTCATAATTGGACAAAGGCACATTTTCTAGAAAAAACAAAGCTGGTTTACCTATTGAAGGCCTATAAAGGCAAAATATGCTTTCTGTTTCACAAATTAAATATAATGGATACATATATTAGAGCACAGGGGAAGTTGCTATAACAAACAGTCCCCAAAATATACTGGTTTTAAAGAGACAGAAATTGATTTCCTCTAAAAAAAAAAAAGTTAAGAAGGAAGTATATATTTCAGGGTGGAAAGGAAGCTCTGCTCCCTTAGTCAAGGGATCCAAAATTCTTCTTTTAATGGTCATGAAATTGTACCACTCACATATTTTTTTTTCCCTTATTACTAACTGACAGACCTGTTTACTTTTTTCCTCCCCCCTCTTTAATTTTCCAATTAAAGTTGATATTCAATATTATTTTATATTAATTTCAGGTATATAGCATAGTGGTTAGACATTTATATAATTTAAGAAGTGATCCCCCTGACAAGTCAATTACCAACTTTGCACTATACATAGTTATTACTGTATTATTGACTATATTCACGATGTTTTACACACCCAAAAATATTTTGTAACTACCAATTTGTATCTCTTAATCCCTTGACTTTTTTCACTCTATCCCCAAACCCCCCATTTTTCACCCCAATAAATCTAGTACCCATCTGAAACCATACATAGTTATTACAATATTAACTATATTCCTTATGCTATACCCTACATCTCCATGACTACTGTGTGACAAATAATTTGTACTTCTTAATCCCCTCCCCTTTTTCACCCACCCCCAAACTTCTCCCATCTGGCAACCATCAAAATGTTCTCTGTATCTGTGAGTTTGTTTCTGTTTTGTTTGTTTATTTTGTTTGATTCCATTTATAAGTGAAATCATATGACATTTGTCTTTCTCTGTCTGACTTACTACACTCAGCATAATACCTCTAGGTACATCCATGTTGTCACAGATGGCAAGATTTCATTATTTTATATGGCTGAGTAATATTCCATCGTATATATGTACCACCTCTTCTTTATCCATTCATCCATTCAGGGACACCCAGGTTGTCTTCATATCTTGGCTATTGTAAATAGTGCTGCAATGAACATACGGAAGCATACATCCCCTTGAAGTAGCACTTTAGGTTTCTTTAAATAAATACCTAGATGTGGTATTACTAAGCCCTTCTTTGTCTCTTATTTTAGCCTTTGTTTCAAAGTCTATTTTGTCTGGTACAAGTATGGCTGACCCAGCTTTTTTTTCTTTTTTTTTTTTTTTTCATTTTCAAGAAATATCTTTTTCAATCCCCTTACTTTTAGTCTGTATGTGTCTTTCAATCTGAAATGAGTCTCTTGTAGGCAGAATGTGTATGGGTATTGTTTTCTTATGCATTCAGCCACCCAAATATATATATATATATATATATATATATATATATATATATATATATATATATAAAAAATATATATATATAAAATATATATATATATATATATTTTTTTTTTTTTTTTTTTTCTCCCATCTTGAAGTGCCTCTAACATTCCTTGTAATACCAGTTTGGTGGTAATAAACTCCTTTAGCTTTTTCTTGTCTATGAAGCCCTTTATCTGTCCTTTGATTCTGCATGATAGCTTTGCTGGGTAGAGTAATCTTGATTGTAGATCCTTGCTTTCATCACTTTGAATATTTTGTGCCATTCCCTTCTGGTCTGCAGAGTTTCTGTTGAGAAATCAACTGACACTCTTATGGGAATTCCCTTGTAAGTAACTAACTGCTTTTCTCTTGCTGCTTTTAAGATTTTTTCTCTGTCATTAACGTTTGGCATTTTAATTATGACGTGTCTTGGTGTTGGCCTTTTTGGATTCATCTTGTTTGGGATTCTCTGCACTTCCTGGGCTTGTATACTTATTTCCTTCACCAGGTTAAGGAAGTTTTCCATCATTATTTCTTCAAGTAGGTTCTCAATCCCTTGCTTTTTCTCTTCTCCTTCTGGTACCCCTATGATGTGAATGTTATTACACTTGATGTTGTCCCAGATGCCCCTTCAACTATCCTCATTTTTTTTTTATTCTTTTTTCTTTTCACTGTTCTGATTCGGTGTTTTCTACTACCTTATCTTGTAAATTGTTGATTTGATTGTCTGCTTCATCTAAGCTACTGTTGATTCCTTATAATATATTCTTCATTTCAATTATTGTATTCTTTATTTCTTACTAGTTTCTTTTTTTATGTTTTCTACCTTCATTTTTATGTTTCCTATCTCTTTGTTGAAGTTTTCCCTGAGGTGACTGAGCATCCTTACAACTAGCATTTGGAACTCTATCTGGTAGATTGCTTGTCTCCATTTTATTTAGTTCTTTTTCTGGAGCTTTGTTCTGTTCTTTTATTTGGGACATGTTTCTTTGTCTCTGAATTTTGGCTGCCTCCCTGTGTTTGTGTCTATGCATTAGGTAGGGATGCTATGTCTTCCAGTCTTAGAGTGGCCTTGTGTAGTAGTTGTCCTGTGGGACCCAATGATGCAGTCTCTATAGTCACCAGAGCTGGGTGTTCCAGATGTGTCCCTCATGTGTGCCTTCCTTTCGTAGTTGAGACTTTGTTGCTATTTGTATATCAGTGGGAGGGATTGATCCTCAGGCTGATTAGCTGTGAAAACAGGCTGTCACTACATTGGAGGAGTTGTGATGCAGGGCTGACTTTACAGAGCAGGATTCATTTCAGCAGATTCTTGGTGCCTGCCCAGTCTGCCCCTTGGGTTTGTTGTCCTTGGAGGTGGCCAGATTATGCTCCAGCTCGGTCTGAATCTGACCACTGAGTGTGGGAGGGACCTGCTGCAGACCAGTTCAGCTGCAACGTGTGACCTGCTTGGGGCCATCTGTCTTGAGCCACAAAACAATCCACAGATGATTGCCAACTGTGCTATACTTGGAGGTCCCTCAATAGGCCAAACTGCAAGAAAAAAGGTTGGCTGTCATTAATGCCAGGTTTAGGGCTGCTCAGCCAGAGGTACAGGACATGCTGAAGTCAGGTGATAGTTGTTTGAGTTTTGTGAACCTTTGAGAGATTTTAGGAAGGTCTGCCACATGAGCCAAGGCAGGTCATTTGGGGAAAAAGGCCCTGGAAGGAACTTGGGTGTGCCCAAATGTTGGGTGGGATGGAGTCTCAGGAAATCAGGGCAAATGAACAGTGTTAGCCAGGTTGATGGAGACCTAGATATGGCAGCCACCTGTGTATGCACACCAGGAAGGGGGAGGGCTCAATATAAAAACAATGGATCTGCGAGCACTTCTGTGTAGGAGAAAGCTGCCCCTCCAGCCCTTGCTCTCAAGTCAAATAACAGTTCCTCCCCATATATCCCTGGCAACTTTTGAGCTGCTGCCACAATGCTGGAGCTCAGAGTGAATGAATCCATCAGTCAGTAAGTCCGTACATAAGCTCTTTAAGAGAAGCACCTGGGACGACAGCCTCCCTCCATCTCACTCATCCACAATCTCCTCTGGTTTTCACAACCAGAAATTCTTGGGACTTTTCTCCCAGGCACTGGAACATTGGGCTGGGGAGCTTGGTGTGGGGCTGGGACACCTCACTCCTCTGGGGGGTGGGGGAGAACCCCTGCAGCCAAGATATCCTTCCCAATTTTTAATGGTCACATGGAGGTGTGGAACCTGCCCATTGTGCATCTTTGTTCCTCCTACCAGTCCGAAGATGGCTTCCTCTGTGTATCCTTAACTGTGGGGCTTTGGTTCAGCTAGACTTCAGGCCATTCTCAATGATGGTTTCTCTGTAGTTTAGTTGTAATTTTGATGTGGTCATGAGAGGAGGTAATCACAGTGTTCACCTACTCCACCATCTTGATCTGACATCTCCCACCACTCAGATATTTTGTATCAAGTAGAATTGTTGACCAACAGCTCCAGCTGTCACCTCTCTGGGTCCACCATGACTGAGGCTATACTTACCCAAGGATGATACCATCCAATATCCGTGTATAACTGAGATGTGAATACAAACTCTTTTCTGCAGATCACATGTCTAACAAACAACTTTAACAAGAGGACTCCCTGTAACTTTGGCTGAAATGTTTTAATAATATTTTGCCATTTCTCAGAAGAGTCTCTCTTTTCCTGCCCAACCCTCCTTTCTTCAGAATCCCTTTGTCCTTCAGCACTGTTTCCTCTAGTAAATATCTTTCACATCTAATACATTTTTGATGTGTACTTTCAGGAGGACTTGTACTAACACACACCTATTCTGTTCTTGTCTTATTTCCTAGGCAATACCCTTGTTTGCATGGTCAAACCTAGCTGACCAGTTACAAACCCACACTCCAAACTACAGGAATTGGGAAAAGGATAAAGGGGAGTTCACACTCCATCATATTACAAGGGAAAGACCCAGGAGTTATACACATCCCTGTTATTCATTTCACAGGCAAGATTTTAGTCATATGGTCACACCTAGTTGCAAGGAAGGAAGAAAATCTAGTCTCTAGTTGGGAGGATGTGACCTGCTAAAAAATGTGGAGTTCTATTTCTAAAGTGAAAATAGAAAAAGGAAAGCCTAGGGGACATTTGAAAGTTTCTGCCAAAATATACTCTAAAAGATTTAGATGTTTGGAAGACTGTTTACTATTCTTCTCCTAGCAATCATAAATAAAGTATGTTATTCTTTTTATAGACACTGACATTTAGGAAATAGAAATTATATTTTGTGTGAATCATTTGGAAAGAATCTCTTGAAATTATTAACAAAAGTAATGTTTGGATATTAAATAAAATCAACTGAAAACGTTAATCCTACAATTATTATTTTGACATCTCAATTCATAAATGACACAGTATCATTTCTGGCATCAGTTTAAAATTAATACTTCAGATTTTGAACAGATTGTATTTACACTGCTCCTTCAGGCCTAAGAGAAGGTAACAACTTTCCAGTCTCGCTCTCCTTGGATACATCTACACACCATGTCCATTTCCTTTATTAACAAACATATTATACCCATACTCTTATAAATTGTCCTTTCATTAAAAAGCCAGCTCAAAAATTCCAGGTGAATATGTCATATGGTTTCTACAGGGATCCTGATTGATAAAACAACACAAACCACACATTTAAGTTTAGAAAGATAGTGTTAAAAGCCTATAAGGAGGAAGCCACAAACTTAACTGAAGGACAAACATTGTCCTAAATACTCACTGTCTCTCCACTTATCTTTTAGCTGGTTTGGCCCCAGGAAACTGATCTCTGTGGACTGCAGCATCCTCGTTCTCTGGCAATAAATAAATAAATAAATAAACAAACAAACAAACAAATAAAAGGACAGTTGGAGAGAGTACTCAAGGTATTTCTTACCCCTATTCTGTCTGTTTGGAGGTCTGGGGGTTGATGGTGGTTACATTCCTCAACTGAAAGTTTCAGCTTCTATCAGGCAGCCCTCTTCTACAGTTACAGATTTTACATTATTTTGGTAATTAACTATTGCCCCTCCTTATCCTTTTAAGCCTAGAAGTGATACTGGTTTTCTATTCTTAGCAATACCAAAGTGATTCACCATCCCATCTTGCCTTCTCTTCCATATCATAAATAGTCCCTTCATCACAATCTCTTCAATCATACTTTGGGTATGCTGTCTGTCTCCTGCAAAGATTCTAACTGATATAAGCATAAAAGAAGATCTGAATACACAAATACCAACAACTATTCTGTATGTGGGGAAAAAAAATACAAAAATATTTTTTCCCAAAGAACTTTATAAATAATTCCAATGAAAAGCCCAGATTTTGTATATATTTTTTAACTCTACAGAGTACACATGTATACATCCAAAAACCTTAGAATGTTTAAGAAAACTTGGAAAAATAATATCGACAGCATGGGACATCTGTTAAGAAATATTAAACTATAAAACAACGGCAATTGTAGAAATATGGTATTACATCAGTAAGTGACAGATGGAGAGTGAGAAAGAAAAGATTCTCTGCAAGGAGACCCTGTTATAGAAAAATATTTTAAGTAAAATAAGGGTGCCATCACATATGAGAAAAAGTGGGGAATTAATCATCATAGGATGATTATTTAGTCATTTAGAAATTATATTTAGATCCTCCTCTGAACACAAATAAGTTTCAGAAAGCAAAATAGCTAAATGAAACTGTTAAAAAGATCTTTCATCTTTTGATGAAATAATACATCATTTCAGAACAAACTGAAAAATTATGAAAGACACCATAAATGAAATGACTAATAAATTTGACTACTTCACAATCCTAAAAGGAATCCATAAACAGTGTGTAATTAATTGGACAATATTTATCATGAATATATGCATACAAAGGATTTAAAATCTTAATACAGAAATTAGTAAAAAAAAAATATAAGCACAACAATGAAAATATAAATATGAGCAAAAGAATTCTACAGAAGAAGTGTAAAACTACGTTATCCTGAAAAAATAATCAAATTCAACAGTGATCCAAAAGGAGGACATTAAACTATCAAAATAATAATGGATGAAAATGCTACTCACTGTTTAAAATAATAAAAGATGTTTAAATGCTTCTAGAGGCAAAATAAACTATCATCTTTGTAGAAATATTTGCCAATTATTATCAAAACATCTAAATATTCATAACCTTTAATACAACGTTTCAAACTGGATAATCTCTTAAGAAATTATTTAGTGATGTTTAGATTTATTAATTTAGGTTTAAGTTTATTAATGAACATATCAATTGAAGTTTTATTTATAATAGTGAAACATGGAGGGAAAATACCAAATGATATGGAAATAATTAAACAAATTATGAGTCACCCATAAGATAAATACATAGCCACAAAAATAATTTAAAAATCCAACATATTTAGTATCATGCAAACTACTTAAAGTAATTTTAAGTTATAAAGAAGAGAGGATATTAACTTCATAATAGTATGATTACTGTTTTATTGCCATATATATATATCATATCAACCAAAGTTTTCTATACATTCACACAGAATGCTGACTATATGCCAAAACGTATTACATTCCTAGTTCTTTAAATTATTTAATTTACTCTCAAGCAATTTGACTTATAAAATAAGAATTAATTTTAACTTCCCAAAGCTTTTATATATGTGTCCAGCATTCTTTAAGATCACATCGGTGTCTTTTTTGACATATAAAATAGAGATATAACAAAATGTATTGCTATTGGAACTATAGGTGATTTTTTCTTATTTATATTTTTATGTATTTTACTTTTTTCTAAAAGATTTTGTATTGTGATTATAATATAAAAAAAATAAATTTTAACAAAAAGATATTTACAACTCCACTGCACAAATATTTTAACATTACATTTCATTTTCTGGATGCTGTTGAGATGGGATAGTTAGGCTAAATGTTGTAATCCATACCTCTTGCACATTAACTGGTTCAGCTAGGTTAAATTGGAAAGAATCCCTAGATTTGCATTTAATGGCAAAAAAAAGAACTCTTCTTTTCTCTGGGCAAAACTGTATGCAGATGTGAGGTCTGGAATTCCTAGCTGCTTTGTTTTCCTGAGGGAAGCCCACTTAATGACAAAGCTGACATATGAGGAAAGGTAAACCCGGGAAAGCCACAGAAAAGAGAAGCAAGAGACCTCCTGAATACTATCTTCATAATATTCAACTAACTAGTTAACAAAAACTAAAAAAAAAAAAAAAAAAATCAGCAGTTTAATTTAATTTATATTAATGAAACGTGTAGGTTGGTCTGGGCTGGAACAAAGACTCTTTGATGCAATAAATAGCCAATAATTCAGGCTTCTAATATACTTTCCATCATTCTGTTTTCAAGATGGCTACTAGAGTTCCACTCATCTTCTTTTTTTTCTGGCCAGAGAAAGGGAAAATGAAAAAGTATAAACGAAGGGTACAAGTTGACCCTAGCTGAGTCTTGTAAGTATCACCCAAGTGTTTCCACTTTTCCCTCTTTGACCATAGCTATGACACGACCTGAACTAGCAACAGGAGAGGGAGGATCTGTAGGGTTTTAGTGTGTGTGTGTGTGTGTGTGTGTGTGTGTGTGTGTGTGTGTGTTAATCTATATATGTTGCCTTCCTGAATAAAAAGGTTCTGTTAATAGAAGAGGATGGGAAAAGATATTGCCTAGGTAACAAGCAGCCTCAGCCATCCTGCTAAAACTTGGACACTCAGTTAATGGTGCCAATAAATTATATTTTAATATTAAAACAAAAATCAAACAAAATTAAACAGAAAAAGTCAACAGAGTTATTTGTTGCATTGTTTATTTTGTTGGTTGGTTGGTTGGTTGATTGGATGGGTGGGTGGCAAGTTTTGAGTTTGTTCCGATATAGAATTTTTTTTTCTCCAATACTATACCAGAGGGCTCAAAAGTATAAAAGAAAAAACTATCATTTGATGATAATTTTAAGACCTCCTGGTATGCCAGCATTTAATTAATGCCCAGTTCTTTAATATTCAATGTACTCTCAACCAATTCAGTTTTCAATATAGTAATTGACTTTAAAGTACTAGATTTTTCTATATTTGTTTCACCTATTTTATGAGACCTTATTTTCCTGGAATATCTTTGAGTTTGTGTCTCACAAAATAATAAAAATAACAATACTTATGAATTGTAATAAAAATTTTATATAAATTCACTGATTTTACATTCATGTTATCCCTGAAAACAATTACATTCAATTCTATAGTAAGCTGAATGGGGGTATAACCCAATCTCTGAAAACCTTAATAGTAAAGAAATTTCAATATATTAAGTCACTGCTATAATAAATATAATGTATTAGAACTGGTATTACAATACAATGTATTGACTGCATCTATTTTATTTAGATCCATTTATATAATTTCATCAGCATTCATCAACATAAAAATAAATGTTTGTTTCAACTTCCCTTTTAATTCTTTCTGCTTCAGAAATTTCTGCTCTCTCCACTATTCCTCATCTTTCCAAATGAGACCAATGAAAAAACACATTTTCACTCACTTCACTATTTATATTCACTTACGTTTATTTCTAATATATTTCAATACCACCTCGCTAAGTGTTATATAAACACATTATTAACATAAAAGAGAGAAAAGTTAAATTGCTTTCACATGGCTTAGTCATGCGGAGGAGCTAGATAAAAATCCAGTACCTTTCAAGCATAATTTCCTGAATATGTTTTTACTTAAAAACTTCTAGTATTTTAAACAATAAAATCCATAGAGTAATCATTGCCTTACTTGGCAATCAGACTTCAGATAACCACAATCAGCTTCAACAAAACCACAAGCCCAAAATAAGGCAATAAAAGGCTCCTGGGCATCAGAAAAAGTAGTTGTCACAAAGATCTTGTACTATACGTGAGGAATAGAATTATCCTCGGGACAGAACAAATTGATTTAGTGTGTGTGTTTGACTAAACAGTAAAGGGTAAATAGCACAAATCCAAAAGAGTGTGCAGGTAGATTAGAGAAAAATATTTCTCAGGAGGACCTAGCAAATAATTGGGAGACCGAAAGGCCATTCATTATTCACCCATACATCGATCCCACATGTATGTATTGAGCATTGTTAAGTGTTAAGCTCTATTCCAAGCGCTAAAGATATAATTGGAGATAAGACAAATAAATTTCCTGCTCTCAAGAGGCTTACATTCTATTTGGATGAGAGCCACACAGATAGATATATACAAAAGTCACCAAATAATATGTATATCAGAGTCTGATGGGAATAAAGAGAAAAGAGTGTGTGTGCTCTCTTACTAGGATGATCAGGGAAGTACACTCTGATTAGGTGACATTTGTGCTTACGTTAGTGAGAAGCCAAGCTTTGGACATACAGGAAAATATGTACTGAGGTAGAAGAAAGACAGAAAACACAAAATCTGTACTTTGTATGTCTGATGAACAGCAACAAGGCTAGCATGCCTACCTCGTAGTAGGAAATCGATGCATGGTAAGAAATGAGATTGCAGACAAGCCTAATGGCCAGATTACGCAGCACCTTATGGGCCATGCCAGGCGTTCTTGATTTTTTTTTTTTTTAACTCAGGGAGAAACCAGGCATGTGGTAAAAGAAATGTGCATGCCATGGTCTGGAGTTTCACCTTTTAAAGCTCCCTGTGGCTTCTTGGAGGTCATAGATTCTAGAAGCCTGGAGATCAGCTATGAGGCTATTGCTGTCCACTGAAAAGTACAGCAGTTTGAACCCGGGTGGCAAGGATGAGAAAGCTAGTCAGATCCTGCATATTTTTCCATGGTAGAGCTCACAGAATTTGCTACAGAATTGGTTATGGAGTGTGAGAGAGAAAGTAACAAACATTTTCTCCAACCTTTTAGACCAGAGCAACTACAAGAATGGAGTTGTTATTTCCTGAGATGAGGAAACCAAGGGAGCATTTTATGAGGAAAAAGCAGCAGTTTGTTTCAAGACCTACTAAATTCAGAGGTACCTTTTGGGCATCCAAGCAGAGATGATGAATAAGCAGTTAATATTCTGTACCAGACTCAGGGTTTCAGATATAAATATGTTGTTAACAGCACAGAAATAATATTTAAATCGACGGGTTTGGATAAGGTCACCCAAGGATTCAGTACAAACAGAGAAGAGGTCCAACGTAAAAACGCTGAGACATTTCAACAGTTCGGAATCTGGAAATGGAGGTGGAACCAACAAAAGACACACAGTTGCAGTATTCCATACAACTGGAAGAAAATCAAAACATGATAAGATCTTAGACGACAATTGAAGAAAGGTCTTTCAAAGAAAAAAGGAGCGACCAACCCCTGTCACAATCTGTGGACAGAGAATAGGCTCTAGGATATGTGGCTTGTGGATTTCAGGAAAGCCAAAGTAAAGGGGGGTAGCAGACAGCTAAAGCAGACAGGGGAAATGGTCATTTAGCTGAACAGATCTGAAAGATTATTGTTGACTACGGCATGTACTGTATCTAAGAACTAACCTTGGAAAATTAATAAGCTGTTTATTCCAAAGAAACTATGTCATATATAAATTTTAAAGGAGTAAAGAGTTCTGTGGAGTCAGGACAAATAGTCTGAACTCCAAAACAAGGACACTTTTACACACACACACACACACACACACACACACACACACACACAGTCTCTTCCATATTAGCCCAGGAAAGGAAAGGATCATCAATGTTTATGAGGGAGGAGATCATACAGAAACTCTCAATGTCTCTTGCAAGTTACAAACATTATTTATATATATTTTATGTACTATTTTGTATTAATTAAATATATTAATACAGCTTTTAAAAACAGTACTTTCTCATTTCACATATTTCTAGGAGTTCTAGGAAAGGGGACTATGCCAACTGGCAGTACACTATGAAATCAATTACTTAGGAAAATCTATGTAACAAATGCACTGGTTCAGGTGTTACATGTCTAAAATTAAGATTACTGTTTTAACAAATGTGGTTGTCTGGTTTCCATAGCAACTGAAAGTGACAGGTGACAGAAGAAAAGCAGTAGAAAACAGAAGACCAACCAGAAAAAATACAGCAATTTCAGTCCATTAGATATTAGATGCAAACTGTTCTGTCTCGTTGAGTGGTCCCTAGGGCCTGTATTGTTTTGCTATAAAGTACAATGATTAATGCTTATTATAATGGAACTGAATCATCATGAAATGGTTAAATTAAATCAAGCTTATTTTCTTATTGGCAGCATATAATATAATTTTGAAAAGATGTTTATCAAAAGTAGTTAAAATATAGATGTTTGAGGGATGAGCTTCAGTTATCTGAAACATTCGCTTACCCAGAGTTTTCTTTTTTTTTTTTTTTTATTAGTTTCAGGTGCACAAAACAATGTAATAGTTAATCATTTATATCTCTCACACAGTATCAACCCCTCTCCCCCCACATCCACTATCCCTCTGACATCGCACACAGCCATTACATTTCCACTGGCTTTATTCCTAATGCTGTACTCCGCTTCTTGTAACCATATATATATAACTGTAGTTGACATTCATTATTGTTCAGCTTCAGCTTCAGGTGTACAGTGCAGTGAGCAGGCTTCTACATCTTCCCTGAGGTGGTCTCCCTAACGAGACAAGTGTCCATCGGGTACCCTACAGAATCTTTACAACATAATTGATTACATTCCCCAAATTGACTTCTGTGACCCCATGGCAATCTTATGGTTACTGACTGTGCTTTCTAATCCCCTCACCTTCCTCTTTTTCCCTACCCCCCTCCCATCTAGCAACCCTCAGTTTTCCCTCTTTGTCTCTGAGACTGTTTCTGATTAGTTCATTCATTTATTTTTTTCTTTAGATTCCACCTATAAGTGAGATCATATGGTATTTGTCTTTCTCTGTCTGACTTATTTCACTTAACATAATGTTCTCTAGGCCCATCCATGTTGTTGCAAATGGTAAGATTTCTTTCTTCTTTATGGCTGTGTAATACTCCACTGTATAAATGTATCACAGTTTCTTAATCCAGTCGTCTACCAATGGGCATTTTGGGTGTCTCCATGTCTTGGCTATTGTATATAGTACTGCAATAAACATAGCGGTGCATAAATTTTTTTGAATTAGAGTTTTGGATTTCTCCCGATAGATACCTAGGAGTGGAATTGCTGGATCATAAGGCAGTTCCATTTTCAACAAAAAGAGTTTTCTGATGCTTGATACAGATGGCATTAAATAAAGCTTCAAATAATTATAAATGATTAGAAAACATTTTAACAATTGTATTAATAAATAATTACTACATAAATTAATTAATTTATTGAACGCAAACTTATTGACTGCAAATTCATTATCCTTAGCAATGGGAAGAGAGATAAGTAAGACCCATCTTCCTTTAGGAGCTTATATTCTAGCTGTAATAAAAGAATTGATGTCATCCACATTTCTCAATAATTTTTCAGGATGGATGGAAAGTAGTGTTTGCATGATCATAATCAGGATATTGTTGGGAGAAGAGAATGAGTATGGGCTTCCTAATGATGAAATACTGAAAATGACTGCATAAGAGATAAGTCTAAAATTTGCATAGAGAACAAGTAGACAACACTTCTGATTTCTGTAGCTGCTTTCCAAGTCGAGTCTATTAGGCAAAACTAAAATATAATGCTAACTATTTTGATGGCAGTTGCTACATAGAAATGGTCTTTCCTATCACAGATATAGAACTAAACTCCAAAAATATAATTAGACCTTTCGAGTTAATAATAAATTGTTGGACACTAATAGGTTTAGAAATTTGTATAATTTGTATTGGATTTGAACTTAAGACCTATTACTATCACAAGAGTTGCTAGCTACTCCAAGTTGAATTTCTAACTGCCTATTCAATGTTTCTACCAGCTTGTCCTAAACTGGAAGGGATTCTATATATTAGATCAACATTTTACACATACATAAAGGCATAATAATAATAATATAAATAGTCATAAGCACCACACACTCAATGTATCTGAGTCAAAATTCAAATTTCTTACCGCATTCCAAAATAAAAAATCTCTTTGAATCCTTTTGCTTTTTCAATGATACCATAGTCTCTCAGTTACACAATCATAAAATCTACACTTATAATGAGTTTTCATTTTATAAAACCACTTATCTGGTCAATTCTCCCTTTTTTTCCCCATCTACAATGCCATAGCTTCCCCATTTTTCTGTACACTTGCAGTCCTTTTGCCTTTCAATTACAGCAGGTCCTCGAATAACATTGTTTGATCATCATTTCCTTATAACATTGATGAGACACCATAGACACTTAACTCTTGTTTCTATCAGTTAACCTATGGTAAAACTGGTTTTGTCATACATCGTTTCTCTTAAAGTCACAGAACATAAGACAACAGTGAGGACTTACTGTATTATGCATGCTATAATCAGAATGACCTAATACATAACTACCTTAGAGCACCTAGTGTCTCCCCATTGTCCGCAGGCCTCCTCAGCTGGCATCCAAAGACCCAAAGACCTGGCCCTTTCTTAAAGCTCTAAGCTTATTTAATACCTTCATCACTGCACTCTGTATGCTTCAGTAGTACAGAATTGTTCATGGTTCTGTGTCTCACCTTCTATGTTTTTATTCTGGCCCCTCTGCTTAAGAGGTCCTTTCAACTTTCTAAATTAGGGTGGCTTTTACACAGCCTTTAGAGCTTGTCCCAGACATCATTACCTCCAGGAACATTTTTTTAAAGTATAATATCTATTCTCTGCGTTCTCATACTTAGGCTGACTACATTACTGTATTCATGGCTACCATTTTGAATTGAAATTATGTTTATCTGCCTCTCCCTACCATGAGGCTGCACATAGCTTGCGAATAAAGGGTGTAGCTCATGCAGCGTTGTCCTAAGATCATTTTCACTGGGGAGAGCACTTAATAAGTATATAATATATAGTTGCTAAATTATATTAAATAAGTGTCTTTTGTAGTTTGGGTCTTACCTTTCATTTCAATTTATTTTCCCTGTCAAAATTATTCCTATTCCCAGATTTTCCACACATGAGTCCCTTGAAACCCTTGTACTTTCTTTCCTTAAAGGTTTGTACATTCCTTTGACTTAGCTCTCTCTCACTCCTCTCATTGACACCATTTTCATTATCAAGGTGTGTAATCATGAGAGGGATGCTTGGGTAGTGAGGATTCCTGGACTTCCACATTAGGCCCATGGCTGCCTTGGATAAATTATTCAAAGCCTTGTTTGTTATCCTTCAAGTGTCTAATCTACTTATTATTCTACTATCTTTTAAAATTTACTTTCCTTACTGTAGAGTTTAGAAAAATATCTAATGAGGACTTTACTATACTTTTAAATGTCTTCACATGTCTGCTGTGTAGTAACATTTGTCACACCGCTCTGTAAATGGAAGTACCCACACAGAATCTCTTTTTATAATAGGAAAAAGAAGTAGAAAATGTAAATGGAGAGAGGAGGAATTGAGAAGATAACGACTGAAGTAAAATTTATTTTAAAAGTGATAATTCATTTTGAGTTAGATCGAGTGACATCATCATTTTTGTCAAGACAAAGTAAGAATAGAATGTCGATCCACTTAAACAGTTTTTTCATGCATTTGGACTTAGATTGTCTAGTATTTTTTCAAGTTTTATTAAATTTGGCTAATCGTACAATCTTTGTGCCCTAATTCTATTTTAAAACCAGTGTTAACTGTATTGTCATTTCTGCTTTTTTCCCCAACATGTTGAAAAATACGCATTAAATCATAACCAAAACATCCTAATGTAGAACACATTCTTTTAATAGAAATTCCAGGAGATGTGTGGCCATGGCAATAAAGCTCTGGTACCTGCAATACTGGTAGCTGAGCCTGTGAATGTCCAATTCCTTATTACTTCTACAATGCACCCCAAACATGACATACTAACTGTGGCCTTATGTGATTGCTTCACATGAGATATCTTTTTTTCATTCCAAAAGAAATATCCTTGCTATAGTCATTTGTCTATAGGGTCCCAAGTGCAGTGATATTCCCCCAAATGACTGCTGATTTCAAGGAAACTAAGGTCTTTTTTGTGAGTGTCCATCAAGCTTCCATTTCTCAAGGAGTCATAAAAATGGGATCCTTTGAGCTCCTGAGTAACTGGAAATTCTTCACACTATGTTATTGTTTCAGCAGCTCAAGCATGGACTTTTATCCTTTGTCTGCTTCTTATTTTTCAAAGAACAGAAATAGAACTGCCAAAATGCCACAAGGGAAGCTATTCTCATTGTCAGGTCAAACTGTAGTCCTATTAATAATGCTAGTGGAAGTAAGAAATACCATATAATTATAAAGATGATTGTTCTTGTTAGAATTTAACTCTCTTAATTTGAAATAACCATTTTTTCCATTATAAGTAAGTTTTAATTTATTGTTGCTTTCTTCTTATTAAGGAAACTTAGAAATTGTGTGCTTTCTTCCAGTCTGGTATTATCTTTAAATAATTGATTTCAATGACAAGTGAATGTATCCTCTAACTATAAATTTTGTTTTGAGCAATTCATTGGTTCAGTTTAATGTCTAGTTCGTGTTTTCTGATGTGTTTATTTTTTTGAGATGTGACTTAATAAGATTTCCCCACTCTCGTAATGCAGAAAACAAGTGGAAGAATAAGTCAAACCCCTTGCTAACTCTCTTATTTCCAAAAGAAGTTCTTTTGTAAAGGACCAGATAGTTAATGTTTTAGGCTTCATGGGCTATACAGTCTCTGTTGCAACTACATAATTCTTCCATTGTCACATGAAAGCACCAATAAATGATACATAAATGAATAGATGTGACTATGTGCCAATAAAACTTTATTAAAAATAGGATATGGGCTGGAACCCTGTCCTACAGGAATTACTCTGCCAATTGATCAGAGAACACAGTCATTTTGACTGGAAAATACTAGGGACAATTATTTGGTCAATCAGGACTCCAAAAGAGGGTTGTTAACTACATCTAAATTAGAATTCATCTTACTTTTGGTAACAAGTGTATTTATATCCAAGCACAGGTTAGCTTATAAAACAGAGGCTTCAAAATAGAACGACTTAAATTACATGTCCCAAGTGTTACAGATTGAATTGTGTCCCCAAAAAGATATGTTGAACTCCCAGCCTTCGGTATCTATGAATGTGACCTTATTTGGATATAGGGTCTTTGCAGATGTAATTAGTTAAGATGAGGCCATACTGGAGTGGGGTGGGCCCTTCATCCAATATGACTAGTGTCCTTGTTGAAAGAAGGAAGACACTGTGAACACACAGATGTACAGGGAGAAAACCAAGTGATAAGGAAGGCAGAGATTGAAATGACGCATGTACAAGCCAAGGAATGTCTAAGGAAACCAGATGCTGAAAGAGTCAAAAAAGATTTTTCCTTAGAAGCTTCAAAGGGAGCATGGCCCAGTCAACACCTTAACTTTATACTTATAGCTTCCTGAGCTCTGAGATAAATTTCGATTTTTGAAGCCACCCAGTTTGTTGTACCCACTTACAGCTGCTCTGGAAAACAAATACACCCAGTGATAGCCCAGCTCTGAGCTGGCAGGGTAACTATACTCTAGAAGACCAGTCAGAAACCCAGTGGTATCTTCCTCCATGTTGCTTCCCTACTCCCAATCATCTTGAACCATGGGCCCCTTTGGCTATAATCAGAGGTCCATTAATACCTTATTTTAATTAATGTTTTAATTGCATAAAATAAAACAAATAGGGCTACAAAGGAAACCAATTTATAATAAAATATAGTTATCAAAATATTAGAAAAACAAATTAATGATACAGCAGTATGTATCACTCTTTTTTGTTTGTTTTTTAATTAAAGTTTGTTGGGGTGACAATTGTTAGTAAAGTTACATAGATTTCAGATGTACAATTCTGTATTACATCATCTATAAATCCCATTGTGTGTTCATCACCCAGAGTTCTTCTCCTTCCATCACCATATATTTGATCCCCTTTACCCTCATCTACCACCCCCCTCCCTCTTTACCCTCTGATTCTTTATTAATACATCAAATATCTAGATTAAGTGGTTGGTCTAATAACTACCAAAAATTTTTAAAAGAATGAACATAAACAATATTTGATGTACCCTCAATTATAATATGATATGAAAATATCCATTATTCTATAAATGAAAAAGGCACAGATATCGCTAGACTACAATGGTTTTTGACTACATTCATAATTGAAAGAAATGCCAATTTTCAATTACAGGTTAGTGAAAATTAAGATGTAGTAATTGTTCCTTTTCAAGTCAATAGTCCCCTTGGATTCTATTCACAGATCTCTTGGTTCACGGACCTCATGAGTTTAAGAATATCTCCCTGGATGTTCTCTTCTGCAATGGTAAAGTTAACTCTCCATAAATTCTTTGTTCTGTTCCAAAAAAAGTGAGGTTAGAGGCCATCCCAGGTAGGGATTTTTGTTTAATTAGGTGTCCCACAAGTTGCATATAATCATTTGTGCTACATGCAGGAACAAACTTAGTCATAGAACTAAAATTAGCTACAGAGACTAGAAATCTAATCTATTATTGCATACTCATGTGTTGGCCTTACATTATAAAGTTAATTTAATAAAGGTAAATCAGGAAAATGAATGATTGGGAACATTTTTAACTGTCTCTGGTCAAGAAAAAATATTATCCCTTTAGACAGGATTAAAAAAATAAAAAACTAAGAAAGAAAGGTGCCTAAATAAGTTATTGGGTTTTTTTAAATGTTTAAGGTACTGTTTAAAATAAAATGCTGGAAGAACCAACAGATAGGCTTAGAGAAAAGTTATACTGCAGGCCTTAGGTTTTGTTTTATACCAAATTTTGTCCTAACACAACGAAAGAAGTTTAGAGGGTATAAACAAGTTTCACTGTTGTTCATATCCACTTTTCATAACATCTCTCAGTAGTCTATGCATCTCTTCTTACATTTATTCCACATTGTGTGGATGAAGCTAACCTCTGCTGCCCAGGTTATAATAATGGGCACACAAAATCATATAACATCACAATCACCTCAGTATGACCCCAGTAATTGGTTGAACAATGGATCTGCTCAGAATTTTGACTTATGATAAAAACACTCTTGAATATCATAACCAGTGAAGGCACTGTGGTCTTGCTATCATATAGAAAGAATCTGTCTGCATACAGGCAGATTTAAGCAAAGCCTGGAGATTAGGAGTCATTATCATATGAACTTCTGCATCCAGCCATGACTAAGCTATACTAGGCATTGACCGGTTGCATAAGTCAATTAATTTCCCTTTAGGTTAAGTAAATATAGGGATATCTGCCTTAACATACTTCTGTCTGAATCACAGTAATGGTTTTGATTGAATTTTAAGACTTAAGGACTGATGCAGGTGTTTGAAAACTATTTGCCATAGGCACCACACGTATAATCTTATATGTTCCTCCTCAATACTTTGATTACTCTTCTTGTTTGATGTTGAGCAAAACTGGAAAGGAGCCTACATGACCCTAGTCTCTGTAACACACTAGGCACATTGACTAGCATAAATATATATCTCTCCTCATAATTGTAAAATAGCTTTCTTTAAACTATAATTGGGTAAGATGCCATCAGTCTATACTGAGGGATATCATAAGAAATAGCCATATGAAACTGATTACTTTACTCCCTGTAAGACGTGAATGCAGACAATATCCCCTGAGGTAAACAGTGCCTGCTCAATGAAGACCCAGAATAACTGCATCTTTTTCTTTGTAATTTTTGTTATCAGTATCTCTGAGTTGCCAAAGCAACTAGATTATTTTTAGATTATGGATACTATGAATTATGTAACTTAAAATATGTTTTTCTTTTTTTTTTTTTTTACAGGTTACTTGAAAGCTTAAACCCAATGTGCGACCTATCTCTACTAGGATTGCAGTTATCTTGCACTTTGTGTACCAATTTCACCCACAGATTTTTTTTTTCCTCTTTACTCCAATTCACTCAACTTCAAAAGTTATATTATGCTTTGTTGTATAGATCTTTACATATGACTTTAAATACTTCTTCTGAAAATAGAGTGAAAATAAGTATTTTATCTTATTAATTCAGTGATAAATTATTACAATTAATTAAGCAAATTAATGATGTCAATAGCATAATTGGGAATTACTCATGATCACATATCATTGATGCCTCTATTACTACATATGGTTTCTTTATTAATTTATAACTTTGTATCTTGGGTTTACTTTTCCAGACAAACAGCTTATGTCTCATCATGAGTTTACCATAGCAACAGTGAAAGGGACCAATAGAATCTTGAATATTAAATTTTTAGCATGGATTCAATGCAAGTTTGAAGGCTTGGTTATATTGGATGGACACAATGCTTAATACAATACAATGAGTTTTCACTAAAGAGAGGATGAAAAATTTAAAGACATGGGCATTAACCATGAAAATTACCTTTAATTGAAAAAGGAAATCACAGGCCACTGTCAAACAGAAGAATAATGTGGAATATTATAGTAATATGTTGCTGAAATTGGCATCTAAATTATTAAATATACAAATTTTCCACTGGCTTTTGTTATTTTTTTTTTTCTTATTTCTCTAAGTAACATACACCTATACAACTGGGGGAAAAAGACATTTTTTTTTTGCATAGCACTTACACATTTTCTATTATAACTAATTTTCCAATTGGCTTGCAATTTTCCCTGTTCCTGATTGCTTAATTCTATACCCTATTCCATCTGCATTGACAGCAATACTGAAAGTAGCATATATTTACAAGATGCAAAAAAAGAATAGCAACTCATGCCCTAAATAAAGCTCAGCAAATTAATATTTACTTGGAAAGCCTTGCCATCAGTTTGTTTATATAATATCAAAAACTATACTGATCCAAAATAAGTCAAAATAGATTAGACATATAGAAATAAATATAAAGTCATTGACTGAATTAGTCATTTCCTTTCTCATTGCTTTCATGCCACTGGTGTCTTTAAGCATTGGTATTATGGAATCTATAGCCAAATTATTCTCTCCTGTCAGTGTCTTTCCTGGAGTAAAGAAAAGATATGTGATATAAACATAGATGACATAAACAAACAAAAAAATTTTATAATATTCCTCCACCCAAATAACTATTCATTAGTAATGCAAAAAACCTATTTTTTGTAACCCCCTTGAAGACAGTAAGACTGCTGTAATACTATTTTGTGGGCCCTAGTAGCACATATCACAGTGATTGGTACATCCTAGGTACTGAGATATAGAAGAACATCTAAACTATGAGATAAAACCTTCCTCCAGAATTTCCTCCTTTTATGGAATCAACAGATATTAATGAAGTGCTTTATATATGTCAGACATGGAAGATACCATTATGGAATGGCAGGTGAGAATCCTACCATCACAGGATTTAGATGGTTTGTGAGTAAAAATAATGTTAAAGTTTGGTCTGTGAGAAAGAAAAGGGACCATTTTTATTTTCTCAGGAAATCTTAGCTATATTAAGTGTCTGAGGGGAAAATGAAAGTAAATAAAATAAAGATGAAACTCAATGCCCAAATGATAATTTACAATGAGAAAATGAGGTGATATAAAATACTGAAAGAAATAGCTTAAACATATGGAAAGCATAAATATATTCTGTCTAATCACGTTCAGATTCCTGAATTAATTTTGGATCTTTTGCCTGATCAAAAATACTATACAATTACATAATGTCCTTGAAAAGATTATATATTTTCTGAACAATCAATCAATAGTAGTGATGAGAATATTATGGAGTCAATAAGTATTAATGAGAAGGAATAAACTAATGAAATGAGGAATATTCTATTCCGCCACTCTAGCCATTTTATGAGCAAACTTCATATATGATTTAAATTGAAATACATTGAAAATATTTAGAAAAATGCTATAGATTCCCCCTTCTAATAGTATTATACTATTTTTGTACAAATCCATATATATCCAAAAATATAAATATCTTCACGATATAAAATATAATACTGACACACTCAAATTTCTAGTAACAAGCAAACTAATAAGCAGGAGAAAAATGCCAATCTTGTTCTCACCAAATCATACTCCCAGCTCCAGAGAGCAGTAACAATTTAATCATTGAGCTACTTCAATGACATTGAAAAGAAGTAATGAAATCATTTTCCTTCTTCCTAATTCAATAATATAATTCATGCCAGAGAATTTAAAATGGATTTCACACATTTAAAGATACATTTTATTTCTACTAAATGTATTTTATATATTACCAGAGGGAGAAGCTAAACAGCTCTGATAGCATTGTAACTGTCTGAAAGCCTGAACTCAAGCAAAAAAAAAAAAAAAAAAAAACAAATTTCAAACTCTATTTTGTATTTTAATAGGATCAGTTAGCAAGTTTAAATTCCCTCTGCTCATTGTGCTTTCAAGTTACAAATGAAATCGAAAACTATAAAGTAAAAGCAGCAAGAAAATTATTTTTGGATTCTCTGATGATGGAGAAAATATATACAATAGGTTACATAAAGAAATGACCTTTATCTGTCAAAGTAATCTGAATATATTTCATACACATTTTTGAATAGTCTACAAGAAAGCAAATTATGTGAGATAAAGTTGTTAAAATAAAAGTTAAGTGAGACAAAATGTCACTTGATTTAAAAATGTAATGCTACAGAAATAAATTAATGCAACGTAACCAGTTATAAAAATGCAAAAGGATTTTTTTTGTATCGCTCTATTTCTATGACTATTAGTAAGAAGCACATAGTACTGTTTGCTGTGCCATAGATATGCCAGTATCGTGATATATAAGACCTTCAGATTTAACCTGACCTCCTCAGAATGGATATCCACACTACAGTATGTTAGGGGACCTTTTTGATACCACTTTGATAATTCTTTGCAAACCTCCATTAGAAACAGAGGAAAGCCACTTCAAGAGTGTGCACTTAGAGCTTACTGTTTACCTATACACTCGTAAGATCAAAACCCCTGGTCTTACTGTTTTTGTTAACAAGGAGCAGTGAAAGTCTTCCCACATACTGAGTTTTGGTTTCCATTTTACAATCTGAGATGACAGACGGCACAAAAATGATGAGAAAACTGTGGGGAGGCTTCCAGAAGATTGATTCTCTCATCAGCTGATTCTTTTCTAGTTAGTCTTTTATTGACTACAAAGGTATAGGCAATGCAGAAAAGGAAAACCAGACTGCCCTGTTTAATCCTGAGGGCATTGGCAAAAGGTGATCACTTTTTGAGAAAACAGAGGCCTACAAGGAAATCAGTACACTGTATGAGCCGTTAAGCTGATTTAAACACACAAGGGATGCCTGGGGTTGAGCGCAAGATCTCTGAGGTGTGAGATGAGAATGAAACCATTCCACAGACTAATATTACTGAGCTTTAGTAGCAGGTGGTACAGTTGATCAGTCAGGAACCTGTCATCTGAGAGACACGAAAAATCATTCATTTTTTTTCCCCTCTTCACCAAGAGTAAAAATACTGCAATTTTGAATTTTGACAATTATCACGTACAAGTTACAACAATTTAGGCACCCATAAGAAGTGAGCAAAATCAAAACATAGCTAAATTTTCTATGTGTCTAAGATTACAAACTATAATAACTCGGAGTGGCTGACCAGCAATTTACCTGTGTTTTAAGTGTATCTGGAATGAAACCTTTACATGCTGTCAGCATGACCTGCAATCCAGACAGCCCAGAGAAATCCATGTGGAATTTTCATGGCTAGGAAAAGAAGTAGAGATTTTGTTTTGCTGATTTTGTGGTTTGGATGGTCAGTTTTATTACTGGCATGTTATTACTTAAACAACCACGGAGAAAAGTCTGCATTTTGACAATATTCACTTTCTGATTAGAGTCTCAGAGAGAAGGTAAAATGTTGGAGTGTGCTATTAACTTATATTTGCAATGGCCATATCATTCTCCATTTGCTAATTGCTACAGAAAATTCAACACCAACCTAAGACTGAAGTGACAAATGAAATAAGATATAATAAATGAAATACTACAAATTTTAAAAGTATTTTTTCACTACAACCAATTCTGTACCATGAATATTTAGATTTACAATATAATTTAATGAGGATGTTAAGATATATTATTAAAACTAAAATATCATCAATTTCAAAGGCACCTAATTTCAAACATATGAAGTCCTGAAATAAGAAAATACAATATTTGATTTTGTTTTTATTTACAATATACTTGCCATAAAATTCTTAATTATAGCAGTCTTCTCTTCAAGTAACATTGTATGAAAGTGCGTATCATTAATGATTATACCAACAATTATTCTTTGAATGTTTACCAGATATCTTGTAATTTCCTCAATTCTGGGAGACTATGTGGTGATATGTTTTTTATAGTCTACAATCAATAATCGATGAGTTGAATTCAATTTGCTTCATCAACTTATCAATTTACCTCTTTACTGGAATATTTTCAATAGTAAAGCCCAAAAATAATATAGAAAAAGATACCAGGAAGAAATATATACCAGAACTTTGCAGAAGATAAATTCTTTTAAGAACTGAACCTGTTAGGTTTAACAGGTTTTTAAAAACCATGTTTGCAATATACTGCCTTCTCATTATTTCTCCAGGCGCTTTGGTTTGAATCTTGATATAATGCGCTAATGCATGGACTCAAAACATGGAATTATTCTAATATCAGCTGGGTGCTTAACTGCCCTTTTAAGCAGCAATCCTTATTTAATTTCTATACTGTTTCCCACAATGTCAATTACAAACTTTCCCTCTCTTTTCAGGCTCTCATTCTCAGCAGAAAATTGGCTGCTATAATTACAGAATCTTAGAAAATGAACATCTTTAATATTTCTAATCCAATCTTTAAATGTTTGTCCCTATTCATTTTTTCTTTTCCTGGTTTACTCTTTCTGTAGTAGAGCACACAATTGTTTTCTCCTCTAGCACTATATTCTATTAGTTATCCACAATATCTCTCATGCCTTCAATTTATTATTTATACATTTCCCCTCCATTCATAAACAAGCAGTTGCTAACGAGGGTAAAATCCGTTAAGTGCTTTACAAATATGAGAGGTCACACTTATTGAATATCCGCAAATTGTCAATTCCCTGGTTTATTAACAAACCTCTGATCAGAGCAATTCCTTCATTTTTACAAATATTTTATCCCGAGTCTTATCATACTTAACCTGACCCATACTGAATAAAAGTATTGAAAGAAAACAAGGAACCAATGCATTCAATATCAATAGCATAAAAATTACATGTATACATGTATGTATTTGGTCTCCTACTCTCAAACATCATATGCTTATTAGGAGTCATATGAATCTGCCAAAAGAAAATTGTATATATACATATACAGAAATATATTTCAAACTATGGCTTTAAGAATAAGCTTTGCCAACTGCATCTTTGTGTTGCTGTTCATGAGGGTTAATTCTTGATGGTGTTTTAGATGTTTTATGAAATAAAGTTTTTAAATGATTCTTCTCTAACGCTGTGGCAATTTTGCTTTCAGCTATTCATATATTATATATGACATGCATATTTAATGTAAATATCTCACACATAGCTGAGAAAGTATGATTGTACAATTTACCACTTATTTTCAATGCTGGGGATTAAGAGACATTTTGTTTTTAAAAGAAATTACTTAAGTTAAAGATAGACATATATTCCTCACTGTCAAACCAAATGTAATAGTAAAAAAGGAAACTCCTAGAAAACATACACATACAAAGGAATTGATAGATAAAATAAAAGCCTTGTTATCCGCAATACCAAAGGATATATTTCAATATTCCTTATGCCAAATAGGGGGGAATGTAGCCAAGGATAAATTTTATTTCTCAGTCTCTAAAGCTAGAAAGGAAAATTCTGTCTAAGAATACATAAATTGTAAATGACATTTAACAGATATCACATGTGAAAGTGCCATCAGTGCACTATTTCCAATTTGCTTAGACAACTTGAAAGAAAAACATCAAGATAAGTGCCTGTAACTTGCCCCAGAATGGCCAAGCTTTAAAGAGAAACAGTATTTTCTGATTTAACTTATTACTATTGATTCACAGGGGAGAAGTTACATTCACATATGTGTTTTCCAAATAACACATCATATACTAAAAACATCAAAATATATTGAAACAGTGTTTAAAAAAAGAAAGAAAAATGAGAATGACGCTACCATAATCTACATGCAAACATACCATTCCAGCTCACACTGGCAGCCTAAAGTATGAATAATTTGCTTCTTTTAATAAACACTTGTTAAAAATCCAATTAAAGTCAATTGTGAGAAGAAAAAAGAGCCTACCAAATATTTACTTTTACACTATATTCAAGGTTCCTTTGTGTCTCATTCTAGTTGTAACCTCCTCATTTAAACAGCTCAATCACTAGCATATCACACAAGCATAATTACTGGCTTATTTCATTCAATCTTCTTTTCATGCCCCGCCTCAGTGCAGCTGGCACTGAACCATAGTTACATGCCAGGAAAACTACCAGCTGGAAGGATTCTGCCATACATTTCACAGTGGAGCTTTTAAATTTAAACAGTTACACAAGTATTGCTAAGCCGGGGTTTCAAACAAGCCTGGGTTATTACTCATTTTTGCACATCTTTTCTCCCAAACCTGGAATATACACCAGATTCAGGTTTAGTCTCCGTAGTGTGAAACCAAGTGAAATTTGGAACATTTTTTGAGTAATTCACTGTATGAAGCTGCAAACCTAGACTATTACCTATCTGTAATATTCTGGTCCTTGTATTATAGTTCCAAATAGATTACCTTTACCTACTTATGTACTGAACTGACTGAATTCATTTTTTGCAGAACGTTTATATTATCTTTATAAGAAAATATATGAGTTCACAAGGTTTCAGCAATATAAAAGGTCTAAATCCAAAACACATCTAACAAAAAACTTTAAATATAAAAAATATGAAAAAAATGTACCAGACATACATGAATGAAAAGAAATCTAAGTAGCAACCTTAACATCTGAAGATGTCAAACTTAAGGCAAAACAATATACAAAAAGGAAAAAAAGCTGCTGTATTTTGTTAAAATGAACAACAAAAATATATAGTATTATGAACATACTAACATATATTAAGTTAACCATATAGCCTCATAATATATCAAGCAACTTAAAAGAACTATAGAAATAAACTATTGTAACTGGTGATTTTAACACACTCTATGCAGACACAAAGATAGCAACCAGAAAAAACTTTATGCAGACATCAAAGGTCTGAATAAACAATTAATAAGCTTGAGTTAATAGATTATGTATAGAACTCTACACCCCACAAAGAGTTCCTATTGTTTTTGAGCACATACAGAACATTAACAAAAATAGGTCTTATGTTCAGTCATGAAGGAAGCTATAATAAATCCCAAAACACAATATGATGTACTCATTCTCTACTCCCAATGTAACAAAATTCTAAGTTAATAACAGAACAATAATTTTAATTTCCTATATATTTAGAAATTAAATAACATACTATTAACTAATTCTTAGGCCAAAAGAAAATAAGAGAAATTAAGAAATGTTTTAGAACTTCATGACAATAAAAACAGAGCATATCAAAATATGTGGGACAGACTTGAAGCAGTATTTAGAGTGAAATTTATAGTTTAAATGTATATATTAGGAAATAAGGAAGATTAAATATAAACAAATTTTAGTACCAGAGGTTATAGAATAACAATGTCTAAAGAAACAAAGGCAAAAATAATAAAGATAAGGGAAAAAATCGATAAGGCTAAGAATAAAAGTAGAGACAAATAACAAAAACAGAGCTATTCTCTGAAAAGATTAATAAGAAAGAACTTAGCAATATTAATCACACACAAAAATGAAAGATGTAAACACAGTGAAAAAAGAAATTGGAAATAATTAAGATGCGAAAGAAAATTTTCAAAATTAAACTATTATGACAGTTACTTTAATAAAATTGAAAACCTATGTGCAATAGATATATTACTATAAAATTATAAAATGCCAAAATTGACAAAAGAAAATAAAGCACTGAATAGATCACTACAGCTTACAGAAACTTAAGTGTGAGCCAATACCTTCCTTTCTCTAAAACTCCAGGTCTAGATTGTTTTTTGAGTCAGGTCTGCTAAACTTCTTGTGTAGCTAGTTTTGTTTTATACAACCTTTTGTTTTGTTTTTTAGAAAATGAGAAAGGGGCACGAAAGTATTCACCTTATTTCTGGGGCTGCTGTAATGTTAAAACAATGCAAATAAGCAGAATCATGAGGCCATTTCATTTGTAAATATGCAAGCAAAATTCCTAAAGAAAATAGTAGCTGACTAAAAATCCAATTATACATGTTATGATCAAGTAGAGTATATTAGAGAAATGCAAGAATGTTTCAATATCCAAAATGTGTATTCCACTACATTATTATTAAGAAAAAGAAAAATTATAGTTTTTTCACGTGATTATTTTAAAAATCTTTAGCAAACTAGAAAGACCAGGAAATTCTTTTAAAGAGTAGGTAAACATACATGCTACTCATTTATTACTACATAACATTACCCCCAAACTTGACAGCTTAAAATAATTAACATTTTCACATATTTTCTGTGAATCAGGAAAGCAAATACAGATGAGGTGGGCAGTTCTACCTTAGAGTCTCTCACAAGGCTACTATCAAGATGTTGGCTGCCTCTTTATTTTGTCGATGGTTTCTTTTACTGTGCAAAATAAAGAGGCAACCAACCTAATGGGAGAAGATATTTGAAAATAATGCCTCCATTAGAAGCTAATATCTAAAATATACATGGAACACATACAACTCAACTACAAAATAACAAACATTCCAATTAAAAAATGATCAGAGGACCTGAATAGACACTTCTCCAAAGAGGACATACAGATTGCAAGTAGACATATGAAAAGATGCTCAACATCACTAATCATCAGAGAAATGCAAACAAAATCCACAATAAGATATTACTTCACACCAGCTAGAATGGCCATCATCAACAAGACAAATAATAATTGTTGAAGAGGCAGTGGAGAAAAAGGAACCCTCATACACTGTTGGTGAGAATGCTGATTGGTGCAGCCACTGTGGAAGGCAGAATAGAATTACCATTGACCCAGCAATCGCTCTCCTGGGTATCTACCTAAAAAAATCTGAAAACATTTATACATAAAGACATGTGTGCTCCAATGTTCATTGCAGCTTTGTTTACAGTGGCCAAGACATGGAAACAACAAAAGTGTCCTTTGATAGATGATTGGATAAAGAAGATGTGGTATATATACACAATAGAATATTATTCTGCCATAAGAGAAGATGAAATAGTACCATTTGTGACAACATGGATGGATCTTGAGATTATTATGCTAAGCAAAATAAGTCAGATAGAAAAAACAGAGAACCATATGATTTCACTGATGTGTGGGATATAAAACTGAAAGCAATAAAGGAACAAGACAAACAAATAAAGAAATAAAAACTTATAGACATATAAGCTTAGTGGTTACCAGAAGGTAAAGAGGAGGGGAGTATAGATGAGGGTAAAAGGGATCAAATATATGGTGATGGAAGGAGAACTGACTCTAGGTGGTGAACACAAAACGTGATATATAGATGATGTATTACAGAATTGTACAATTGAAACTTATATAACTTTATGAACAATTGTCATCCCAATAAACTTTAATTTAAAAAAAAAAAAAAGAGAGAGAGGTGTTGGACAGAACTGTAGGTATCTCAGTTTCACTGAGGGAGGATCTGCATCCAAACTCACTCACATGACAGCTGCCAGGTCTCAGAAGAACTCCTTCTCAGCTAATTCACACGACTGACCACAGAAGATCTACTTCCAAGCTCACACACACGGGCATCTCCACAGGGCTGCCTCATGACATGGCAGCTGATTTCCCCAGAACAAGCAAAGAGTGTACCCAAGACAAAAGCAACAGTCGTTTTTATATCTTAATCTTGTACATGACATCCTAATCTTGTAAGTGACATCCTATCACTTCTGCCACATTCGATTCATTACAAGTGAATAAATAAGCTCACTCCACACTCAAGGGAAGAGGAGTACACAAGAGCATAAATACCAGAAGGCAGAGATCATTGGGGGACCCCTTAGGTGCTGTCTACCAAAATAGGATATACCAAAACCTACAACAATACAGAAACTTGAATGGTGAAACTACAAATCTGATTTATTTAATTTGAGATTGAGAATAAGACAAAGATGACTATTGTCTTTGTATACACTACTTCTAATGATTACTATACTCTGGTAGTCTTGGCCAACATATGGAAATAAAAAAGTAATGCGGTGTAAGAATGACTTGACACAATCTATCAAGACCTGAACATTCACCTTAAAAAAATCTGTTTAGTATGAGATCTGACAATTAAGTTCGCAAACTTGCCACTGTGCGCTTACATGCAGCACTGTACAAACAGCTCAGTAAGGTTTTATAACCTTGGTATAGCAGTGTCTCACAGCTGTGTTCATGTCAATGTGTGGTGGTGTCTTGCTGAATGGCATTCATTATTGTTGTGTGGTTTTGTGTGCTGCCACAAGAATGTCTGAGTTCGAATTAGAGCAATGAACAAACACTAAATTTCTTGTTAAACTTGGCAAGAGTGGAAGTGAAATCAGGGACATGTTAAGTCCAAGTTTATGGGGATAATGCCATGAAGAAAATGGCAGTGTACAAATGGATTAAACGTTTTTCTGAAGGGAGAGAATGCATCACTAATGAGAAAGGTCAGGATGGCCAGGAATGAGCAGAACTGACAAAAACATTGCAAAAATTCATGAAATTGTGCATAAAAATCATCAGCTGACTGTGAGAAGCATAGCAGACCAAGTAAACATCGATAGAGAAACAGTTAGGAAAATCTTAACTGAAAATCTTGGCATGAAAAAGATGTGTGCAAAAATGGTCCTGAAGGAGCTCACCAATGAACAAAAACCAAGGAGAGTCAAAGTTTGACAAGACCCTTTGGAGAGGCAAGGCAATGTTTTGGTCCATGTTATCACTGGTGATGAAACATGAGTGTACCAATATGACCCTGAAACAAAGGCGTCAAACTGCGCAATGGAAGTCAGCCAATTCTCCACCACCAAATAGTTCCATTAAGAGTCAAATCAAAGTCAAAACCATGTTGCTAAACTTTTTTGATATCAGAGAGATTATTCATCATGAAATTGTACCAACTGGACAGATAGTTAACCAAGATTATTATTTGGAAGTACTGAAAAGGCTGTGTGAAAAAGTTAGACGAAAACAACTTGAAGTTTTTGCCAACAATTCATGGCTCTTGCATCATGACAATGCACCAGCTCACAGCACTGTCTGTGAGGGAGTCTTTAGATAGTAAACAAATAACTGTATTGACACACCCTCCCTACTCACCTGATCTGGCTCCCAATGACTTCTTTCTTTACCCAGAGATAAAGGAAATATTGAAAGGAAGACATTTTGATGACATTCAAGACATAAAGGATAATATGATGACAGTTCTGATGACCATTCCAGAAAAAGAATTACAAAATTGCTTTGAAGGATCAAATAGGCGCTGCCATCAGTGCATAGCTTCACAAGGGGAGTATTTTGAAAGCCATCAAAGTGATATTCAGCAATGAAGTATGTAGCACTTTTTCTAGGATGAGTCCATGACCTTAATTGTCACACTTCACATTTCTCCAAGGAATTCTCTCAGTTTTTAGTTCATATATTTTGGGGTTCAGCTATTTGATGCATACAAATTTAAGATAATGTCTTCCTAATAAATTAATCTTGTTATCATTATGAAATGAACTGCTTTATCTCTGGGGATATATTTGGCTCTAAAATCTAGTTTGTCTGATGTTAATATAGCCTTTCTGGCTGTTGATAAGTATTACTATAGCATACTGTTTTACATTTTTTTAATTTTAACCTATTTATGTGTTTATATTTAAAGTCCATTTCTTATAGGCAGCAGATATTTCTTACATTTTGGTCCAATCTGACAGTCTCTGCATTTTAATTGGTATATTTAGACCATTTATATTTAATTTAATTTATTAATATGGTTAAATTTAAATCAACCATCTAACTATTTGTTTTCCATTTGTCATATTCTTTACCTCTCTTTTCCTTTTTGTTGCCTTCTCAAGAGTGGATACAATCACTTAAAACGGTAGTATGATGAAAGAAATAGACAAATCAGGTGAGATTTCTTAAGTATCTAAGTAAAGAATTTCAGTAAAATATGAATGTGAAATTTAGTGGAGTGGTCTAGGACAGATAATAATTTGGGAGTCATCTGAATATTTTTGGTATTTAAAGCCTTGTGGCTGGATGTGATCACTTGGAATGGAAGAGTGTGGGGTAAAGGTATGATCAAGGAAAAGTCCTAGGGTGCTCCAAATTTTAGAAGGGAGAGAGGGTTAAGGAGGAACCTGCAAATGGTACTGACGAGAAATCATAAGAGACATTGAAAGTAAACCACATCAATATGTGGACTTTGACAACTTCAATAAGAGCAGATTTGGTACAACAGAGAGGGCAAAGCCATATTTGAGTAGGTTCGAAAGAGAATGAGAGGGAAAATATTGAAGACAGTGACTATAGATAATTTTTTCAGGTAGTTTTCTTGTAAATGGGCTTATTTAAGATCAACCTTAATGGGGATTTGAAAGACAGTTTGGGGAATATAATCAATAATGTTATAAAGATTTTATAGGGTGTCAGATGGGCACGTGTCTTATTAAGGAGACCACTACATGGACGGTGTAGATGCTTGAGCACTGCATTGTACATCTGAAGCTGAAGCTGAATAGTATTGTATGTCAACTATAATTTTATATATAGATATAGATATAGATATAGATATAGATATAGATATAGATATAGATATAGATATAGATATAGATATAGATATAGATATAGATATGGTCATGGAATATGGAGTATAGCATAGGGAATAAAGTCAATGGAATTGTAATAGATATATACGATGTCAGAGGGGCAATAGATTGGGGGAGGGGGATTATCACCTTGTGAGAGTTGAAATGTCTAACTATTACACTGTTTTGTATGCCTAAAACTAATTAAAAAAATCAACCAAATAACAGCTATTTGTTGGATAATGAAAACGATATACTAGAAAGGAAAAAAAAATCAGAAATAGAGGAGAATGTTTCATTGCTTAGCTAATTTTATGATGCCACCATAATACAAATCCCAAACCTGAGAAATTATTATGGGGGAGTGGTGGGGGGAGGGGAACAGAATGAGCCTCATGAATATGACTAAAGGGACACAAGGCTATTTTGAGGGGTTGATGGAAATGTTTATTATCTTAACATTGGCAGCATTCTCACAGTTGCATAAATATATTGAAACTGATCAAATTAAGCAATTTATATATATATATATATATATATATATATATATATATATATATATAGAGAGAGAGAGAGAGAGAGAGAGAGAGAGAGAGAGAGACATATTTTATTTTACTTCAATTAGAATTCAAAGTTAAAGAAAATATAGCTCCTATTTAAACTTCTATTACGTTCCCAAACATAATTAAAAGTTATTATAGTTTCCACAGAAAAATGAACAGGTACTCTCAGTGGAGGATTTATAGTTTAATGACAAACACCTTTTGTAAAAATGTCTTAGCATATACATAAAAAGTTTAGAATTTTATAAGGCAAAGTAACTTATAAGAAGCAGATGTCATAAAAGCAACAATTAGAGCACCACTGCCACTAAAGAATCTCTTTTGGATATTTCTACCACTCTAATGTTACCGAAAAATCCTAGAACATGCAATGCTCAAGAAAAGAAAGTAGCAGGGATTATAAGCCCTGAGAGTAAAAAAAAAAGAAAAGAAAAGAAAAAGTCTTTCAACTTAAAAATGAAGATTTTATGTAATATATATATATTCATACATATAAAAATCCAAAATTTATTTCTACCTCTGAAATATATATTCTCTTCCTCCTGTGCCTGTCACTTTCCTAAGACCCAGCATGTTTCATCTGGCTCCAATCAGAGCCTTCTTTTTGGTCCTCACTCTTCTTTTTTCTTCTTTCAATTTCAAACCAGTAACAAGGATATATTTAAACCACAAATTCTTCATTTCATTACCCTGTCTTCAAAATGGGCATAATACACTGACCTTGTAGTGTTTGTTAAGATCAGAAGGATATATAACCATAGATGAATGTATGGATGGATGGATAGATGATAGATAGGTGATAGGTAGATAGATAGATGATACATAGATAGAGAGAGAGAGAGAGATAGATACATACATACATAGATGATAGAGAGAGAGAGAGAGAGAGAGAGAGAGAGAGAGAGATAGAGAGAGAGAGAGAGAGAGAGATGATAGATAGATAAATAGATAGATGATAGTTATTCATTAAATGATAGCAATTAATTTAAAATATGTTAACCAGTGTTTTCTCACAGGATTTTGACCACTGCTTTTCTGGCAAGCCATCAGCATATCCATATATACATAAGATCAAACTATATACTTTTTCCTTTCTACTTAACTGTTACTGCTTCATGTGGTTAATATTCAAAACTATCTTCTCTTTTGAATTCCCTTTCGAATTCCTTCACCACAGTAGAGTGAGATTTGGAATCAAGTGTTACACACCAAAGCAAACCTGTGAAAAACAGCACAAGACACTTTCCATAGAATTGTACGAATTCTAGTAGAATTTCTAGACACTGTCCTTTTAATACTAAAACCTGACATACCTTAAACCATTTTTACAACTACTTTTGATGTGGAAATCCGCCATGGAAAAAAATTTCTAACAATTATCATGGGCAAGAAAGAATAAATAATGAATTATGAAGGGGCTCAGTTCTGGCACAATTTAATTTAAGCTAGTTGCACAAGGGTTGTAATACATGGGTTCAACCTTTTGTTTCATGTTTCAGTTGTGTTCCACAACTGGGTCATGGCTAGTGCTACTTACTCTATGGGTGATAATATACTTAAAGACACTAATGAGTTATTTGTACTTGCCATCTTCCGTCCCCTCAATTTTGTGAAGAATATAATTGATTCTTCACCACCAACACTCAACCCCCACAGGAAATAGTACCAACAATACTATTTTTACTATTTCTCACAGACGCTGTTATCAGACTTCCCTGAGGGCATTTTCTTACATGGGCATTAAGGAATTAGCTTTGTTTTAACTCTCTCTCTCTCTCTCTCTCTCTCTCTCTCTCTCTCTCTCTCTCAAATCTCTGTAAAAAGTAAGAAGTAAATTAAAATGTATCAAACTAAGAAAATTGCTTCAGTTTGCCATTCAATAAGTAAAATTCTTGACATGGCACTTAGAAAGTCTTTTGAAAAAAGTTACATTATCAAAGATCTCCTAAAATGTAAACTGAAATATACAGCTACTATTGCTCTTAATTGCCACTATTCTGATTGTTCTTTCCTTTATAGGCCAAAATACTATGGGTCTAAACAGTTTCATTCGTTTCATGATAAATCTGATGTTTCAAACTGTCATTTGTTGGAGGAGACCATCTGTGCATAAGGAATGTTGGCATTCCTTATTGCAGACTAATAAATTTGTCATATTAGTAACTATTTCAGCCAATAAATCCATGGATAGAAAATGTGATTATGGGATGTGTCATTAACAAACTGTTACTTCAGATTGAAACAAACACACCTGTTATCGAATTCTTAAGATCTGTAAGTTTCCCTAAAAATATTACATGATTCTATTTTGTACTGGAGTCTACATGTGCACAGTGTTTGTTTGCCAAAGAGCCTGTCTGCCGAAGGATACTTTGGCTATTTGAAAATGCCATTATCTTATGCTAATGATGTATCACCACAGTAAGCAATAATTAATTATTCAAGAACATATGACTGCTTGGTAAGACATCCAATATAATGGGGCCGATACGACTTAGCAGCTACTATACAGCACAGTAATTTTGTGGAACAAAGCTGTTTATTTTACAATGGAATTTCACTAGGTTTTTTTGTTTTATTTTGTTTTTGTATGTGTTATTTGGGCTGAAAACATTTTAACCATAATTTTGCTCCATATAAAACTTAGAATTATAGAGATCAAATATTTCTTCATGTAGATTTTTAAGTTAGTTACTGATTTCAGTAAAGAGATGCTTTCACATACATGAAAGTGTTAAATAGTTCTGTAAGACTTATTGCAAAATAATGGTCCTTATAACCCCTTTCCCTGTTTCCATTCCCCAGAGGCAACAACTTTTAACTGGTTAAATTCATTATACATAATTCTTATTTATTTTAGTATAGGAATTATTAATTTATTTCTCAGTATGGAAGATAAAAATTTAGTCATTTGTCAAACACCACTCACCCCTGAAACATAAACAAAGGGTATATCTCCAAAATTATTTCTCTCTCCGAAATATATCTGGATCTACTCAGCCTCTGAATTCTTTTGTCACACTTTTAGTCAGATCAACATTCAATGCTTGTATTATTATGATTATGTGAATACTATTCCTAGGCATACTATGTACACGATGAATATTACGTTTTTGTGGGGGATCGGCCATAACTTTTTGTTTACATTGAAGATAATAGTATCTTCTTTTTACTTTTCTTCATTCCTTTTCCCACTAATTCAACGTCACACTTGCCCCAAGTTGTCTACATTTTTTTCTCAATGTATTCAAATATTTCATGACTCCTATCAATTGCTTCATCTTGGAGACAGATCTCCTGGAATTTCTGATTTGTTTTCAACGTTTAGACCACACCTCTCATCCTGACATGCCCTTTCATCATCATCCTGGGGCTTTATCTTTTTCTTGAGTTGCAGCCATTATTTCTTAAAACTATTATTTCTTCTCATTTGGTTTGGCTTTAAGTCATTGAAAAAGAATATGTAAATGGTAAATGTTTAATATTCCCATATTTGAAAATATCTTTGTTTACCTTGCACATAACTAATTATGTATACAATTCTAGGCTTGATGTCTTTTCCTTTCAGAAATTGAATGCCCTGCTCCATTATCTTTTAGCTTCTAGTGCTGCAATGGAGAAATCCAGACATTTAGATGACTGATTCATTATATGTAACCTCTTTTGTTGTTTGATTGGTTTTTTTCAACAAGCTTTTGCAATTGCCCCATTTACTCCAATCTTTGATATTTTGTGATAATATACTTTAATGTGGATCATTTTTTCCCCATGGAATGAGTTTTTGTTGGTTACAGAAACTTATGTCTGTTAATTCCTTGAAATCTTGAGGCATTTCTTTGAAGATTTTATTCATTTCGTTTTCTTTGATCTTTCTTTTTAATAGACCTGCCATTTGGTTTTTGGACTTCCTGGTTGATACTAAAAGTACTTTTTCCTATAAGCCTTTCTTGGTCTCAGTCTTTTGTGTATAATTCCTGGCCATTCATATTTAAAGATGGGACACCTAAAAGCTGATTTGAAGCTCCACACTGGTTGGTCATTGTCAACTGAGGGCCTCACTGTAAGTCAGCTGGCAGGGCTATTTCATTGGGGAAACTTGGATGTGGGTGACCTTAGGGTGTTCTCTTTGGCTACTCAGATTTCTCAAAATGGAACCAGCCTATTTCCTGCATGGAGGGTATAAAACTTGCTGTCACCATTCTGGAATCCAAGTTGGGGGGGAAAAAAATAGGGCATTTCAATAGTAAAAGAAACAACTGAATATAAAAACCTACTTGAAATTATTTCAGTGTCATAAAGAAGGCAGGCAGTTCAAAATAAGTATTAGAAATCAATAAATTTTATATAATAGCAATAAACATTTAAATCTTTTAAAAATCTGTTCATACTTTTTATCTTAGTAAATCTGCTTTTTAAAATTTAATTGACAAAAACAGAAACTTGGCAAAAATAAGTTACTTAATACTATTTATGATACAAAAAAACTAGAAAACACCTAAATGCCCAAACAGGATTAACTGTTACATATTATTTATTATGTATAACACATTAGAATATAACATGTAACATATATATTAGATCTTATATTTTATTACTCATATATGGCACCTGTTGTTAGTTTAAAAAGACATCAATCAATTTCATTTATCATGGCTGTTACCTAATTGTTTGCAACTTAAAAATGAAAGAAAGAAAGAAAGAAAGAAAGAAAGAAAGAAAGAAAGAAAGAAAGAAAGAAAGAAAGAAGGAAAGAAAGGAGAATGGGAGAGAGAGAGAAAGGGAGAGAATTGAGGAAGGAAGGGCGGAGGGAATAATCATCTCTAATTTTACAATCTTGGCCAGTAGAAGAGAATGCCAGAATTTAGATTCTGTCCTTTATTTACTCTCAGAGCATTCAGCATTTTTACTGGCTTAGTGAAAATCTCTTCATGCTATAAGTGGCCAAGAATATGGAAGACACTGTTGAGTAGCTCATCTATTTACACAGGATAGAAAATACTCTAAAGCCCTATCTCCCCACTGCTAATGCTGTCCTCTATCAAAATGTTGTAAATGCTGAAGTACTGAAAATAGGAATCTTAAAACCATAAAAATAATGAAAATTTAGCTCTAAGCCCATCTTAATGCCCTTTTCAAGGCTTTAGTCTTTGAATAAGCAGTCAGAGTCAGAAGTGCTGAACATTTTTCTGTCTTGTAAAAGGCAGTAGTAACCTGGCACAAACCAGAGCAGTGCAGTCAGAAAGCCTAAGAAGTTTCTTTTGTTACATAGAACAAAAGAAATGAACTACACAGTTTAAAACAAATCAGGCTTTCGGAAATAAGTGAATTTTTGTTTGTTTGTTTCTGAAGTGTTAAGAAATTTCTCATACACAAAAGGTTTTACAGTCAAAATAGACTGTGTTCATGGTATCTCAAGCAAAGGAAATAATTTATTTGAGGAAAACTACCTTAAACATTAAAAAGTAATATTAGATTACAATCATCATTAATATGCAAGTGTTAATACAAACAAAAATAGAAAATAAAACCCCCTTTTTTAAAGCTGCCTCAAATGTACCTCTAGCATGCTTTCTCCAGTTGAAGTTCTTTTCTATTCCTAGATTTCTGCATGCTTGTATCATGCAGAAGTCTAGGAATTCTACTATGACTATAATAATATATTTTTCACTTTTATCATATTAATAATATGTGGATTGCAATGATTTTTTATTTTCCCATGCTAAACATATTTCCCTCTTGGATTTTACTCAACTGGATCTTTATATATTTTTGTTTGAATGGATTGTTGAATTTGGTTTGCTGACATATGTTATGAGATTGTTTAATCCATGATCATGACAGACGTCAGCCTGATTTCCATGCTTGTTATAAGCTTGCTACATTTTGAGTGTTAAGATTAAGTTAAGATTAAGTAGATAAATGCTTGCATCCTCTTATGACCACAATACAATTACAATTAAATTGTAGAACAATAAATCTGGAGAACTATCTGAAGACTAACTGAACAGAAGTCCTATAACTAACGATATAAAGAAGCCACCTTGAAAGTGATAGAAGGGGAAGAGACATGAAACAGGCCAATCTCACACCTATGTGTGGCAGTTGAGAACTGGGAGGGACACTTTGGCTGTGGAGGTCCCTCCCAGAGACGTGAAAGACCTCAGGCCCACACTAGGCTCCCAAGCATGGAGTACCAGTGTGGAGAATAAGAGCCTCCACAACATCTGGCTATGAAAAATGGTGGGGATTCCGACCATCCAGGTGAGACAAAAGCATGCTGGAAACCCAGGCATCCTCTTAAAGGACCAGCACACAAACTCACTTGCAGGCACTCACACTGGGCTCTGTCAGAGAGACAGAAACTTGGAAGGTGCAAGAGACATACAGGGCATGGCAGAGTTGTGTGACTTCGTGGCAAGAACTGGTGGGACACTCACCATTTTCCCTATGTAGAACTTTGTCACCTGCAGCCAGTAGGCCCATACCATCTTTCCAGTGTTGAGCCCTCCCACCACATGGCCCAATCTGAATCTGCACTGGACTGGTGAAATCCACTAACCCCACCCTGGTGACTCTGTGGGACCCCATTCCATCCAACTCTCATCACTGGAGGTACTTTCTGTGACCACAGGCATCCCAGCCCTGCACACCACAAGAGGCTCATTCAGCAGCAAACAACAGGCCTCAACTTATGCACCACCAGGTGCAATTTTTCAGCCAGCAGCCAAGCGCAGCCCACGCTACAGTCTTTCTTAGAAAATTATTGGGGGTGGGTGTGCCCCAGGTAGGAGGAGGCTCACCTTGGTGTGCTCTGAGCTTTTTGCTGAGTAGCACCAGGCTCAGCACTGATGCTAAATCAGAATCTGCATTAACCTGGTGAACACCTGCCTCACCCTGGTGTCTCCCTGTGACTCTATCTCACCCAACCCACATACTGCAGGAGGTTCTATCAGTGGCAGAGTCTATGTGCAGCCAGTAGGTGGCAGCAGACTGCAGGGTGCCATGGGCTTTATTGTGGAGCTACCTCAGGCCTGGTACTGGTGGCAGCCATCCTCAGTTTGCAGCGTGCCTCCAGGTCCAGCATAGGCATTGACCAACCACTGATCACTTTGTAGCTTCTACCAGGTAGTCCCAGGCCAGTCACAGGCAGCAGCTGACCTAGGCCCACACCAGAGCCCCACCAGAAAGGGCTTAGAACCAACATACGCAGTGACCAGCTTCAGACCATAACAGAGCACCATATAATTAGCCCTACAAGTGGCACACTCAAACGGTTGTCTCTGTCTCAGCAAGCAGCAGAGTCCACTGGGGCAAATTCCATTCTGGGAAGTAAGCCCTTCCCCCCAGCAGCCTATAACTTATGGTCATAGCCAAACCACATAGTCAGTCTTCCTGAGGATCAATCCCACCCGTTGACATGCCAATAGTACTAAAGGCTCTACTACAATAGGTGGGCACACACAACCCACACAAGGCGTACTCCTGGAGCACCCAGTGAAGATAATCAGAGAGACTGTGCCACTGGGTCCCACAGGGCACTTACTACATAAGGCCAGCCAGCCAGGATTGGGAAATGTAGGTGATCTACTTAATGCATAGAAACAAACACAGAGAGACAGCCAAAATGAGAAAAGAAATATGTCTCAAATGAAAGAACAGCAGACATCTCCAGAAAAAGAAATAAATAAAATGAAGGCAAGTAACATGGTAGATACAGAGTTCAAAACAATGGTTATAGAATGCTCATGAACTTAGAAGAATAGATGAACTCAGTGAGAACTTCAGCAAAGAGATAGTAAGCATACACAAAAAAGATGTAAAATCCATTTAAAAAAGTAAAAAGAACCAGTCAGAAATAAAGAACACAGTAACTGAAATAAAGCATGCATTAGAAGGAGTCACCAGCAGACTAGATGAAGCAGAAGGTTGAATAAGTGATTTAGAGAATAAGGTAGCAGTAAACACCCCCATTGGAACAGCAAAAAGAAAAAAATAATTTAGAAAATGACAATAGTTTAAGAGACTTCTGGAACAACAAAAAGTGTAACAACATTCACATCACAGGGATAATAGAAGGAGAAGAATGAAAGCAAGGGTTTGAGAACCTATGTGAAGAAACAATGACTGAAAACTTTCCTAACCTGGTCAAGGAAACAGATATACAATTTCCTTCCCAGGAAGTGCAGAGTTCCAAACAAGACGAACCCAAACAGGCCCACATCAAGGGACATTATAATTAAAATGGCAAAGGTTAAAAACAAAGAGAGAATCCTAAAAGCAGCAGGAGAAAGACAACTACTTACTTATAAGGGAGCTCCCATAAGACTGTCAGCTGATTTCTCAACAGAAACTTTTCAGGCCACAGGGATTGGCACAAAATATTCGAAGTGATGCAAAGCAGCGAACTACAACCAAGATTACTCTAATCAACATGGCTATCATTTAAATTGAATGAGAAATAAAGAGTTTCTCAGATAAGAAAAAGCTAGAGTTTATCACCACCAAACGAGTATTAAAAGAAATGTTAAAGGGACTTTTTTAATAAGAAGGGGGATAAAAGAACATAAATATGAGCAATAAAATGGAAATCACTATGTATCTATCATTAATCACTTTAAATGTAAATGGATTGAATGCTCCAATCAAAAGACATATGGTAGCTGAATGGATAAGAAAACAAGACCCATACATATGTTGTCTACAACAGACTCACTTCAGATTGGAAGACACATAGACTGAAAGTAAAGGGATAGAAAAACATATTTCATAAAAATGGAAACACAAAAAAGTTGAGATAGCACTATTTACATCAAACAAAATAGACTTTAAAATAAAGGTTATAATAAGAGACAAAGGGGGACATTATATAATGATAAAGGGAACAATTCAACATGAGGATATAAACCTTGTACACATTTATGCACCCAACATAGAAACCCCTAAATATATGAAACAAATGTTGATGGACAAAAAAGGAGAGATCAACAGTAATACAGTCACAGTAAGGGACTTTAACATCCCACTGACATCATGGGCAGATCTTCCAGAAAGAAAATCAATGAGGGAACAGCCTTGAATGATACACTAGACCAGATGGCTTTAATTGATATTTTTAGAGCATTTCACCCAAAAACAGTTGAATATACATTCTTTTCAAGTGCACATGGAACACTTTCCAAGATAGACCACAACTTAGACACAAAACAAGTCTCAATAAATGTAAGAAGTCTTAAATCATACAAACCATCTTTTCTGACCACAGTGGTATGGAACTAGAAATTAATTACAAGAATAAAAACTGAAAAACACACAAATACATAGAGGCTAAATAATATGCTACTAAATAATGACTGGGTCAACAATGATATCAAAGAAGAAGTCAAAAGATATCTTGGGACAAATGAAAATGAAAACACAATGACACAAAAATCTGTAGGATACAGTGAAAATAATCCTAAGAGGGAAATTCATAGTAATACAGGTTTACCTCAGGAAACAAGAAAAATCTCAAATAAACAATCTAGCCTTAAACTCAAAGGAACTAGAAAAAGAACAGTAAACAAAGCCCAAAGTGAGTAGAAGGCAGAAAATAATAAAGATCAGAGCGTAAATAAACAAAATCATCTGGAAAAAAAAAAGAATACAAAAGATCAATGAAAACAAAGAGCTGGTTCTTTGAAAGGATAAACAAAATTGATAAGCTTTTAACCAGAGTCAAGTGAAAAGAGAAAGTGCCCAAATAAATAAAATCAGAAATGAAAGAGGAGTAGTGACAATGGACACCATAGAAATATAAAGGATTATAAGAAAATATCATGAACAATTACCTTCCAACAAATTGGACAATCTGAAATAAATGGATAAATTCCTAAAAACATACAATCTTCCAAAACGGAATCAAGAAGAAACTGAAAATCTGAAAAGGCATATTTTTACAAGTGAAATTGAATTAGTAATAAAAAAATTTCCAGCAAAAAAACGTCATGGACCAGATGGCATCACAGGTGATTTTTACCAACATTCAAAGAAAAATTAACACCAATCCTTCTGAAACCCTTCCAAAAAATTCAAGAGAAGGGAAAGGTCCGAAGTTCATTTTATGAGGCCACGATTACCCTGATTCCAAAACCAGATAAAAACATTACAAAACACAAACAACAACAACAAAAAAAAACTACAGGCCAATATCTCTGATGCACATAGATGAAAACTCCTCAAAAAATATTAGAAAACTAAATTTAGTAATACATTAAAAAGATCATAAACCATAACTAAGTGGGATTTATTCCTGGGATGCAAGGTTGGTTCAACGTCCTCAAATCAACACAAATAAAATGAAAGCTAAAAATCATATGACCATATTGACAGATGGCAGAAAAAGTATTTAACAAAATTCAGTATCCATTAATGATAAAAACTTTCAGCAAAGTCAGGAATAGAGTAAATATATCTCAACATAATAAAGTCCATATACAACAAACCCATAGCTAACATCATACTCAGTGGGGGAACGCTAAAACTATTCTCCTTAAGATCAGGAACAAGACAAGGATGTTCACTTTCACCACTTTTATTCCACATATTACTGGAAGTCCTACACAGCAATTAGAGAAGAAAACAAAATAAAAGCATCCTAATTGAAAAGGAATAAGTGAAACTCATTATTTGCAGATGACATGATACTACACAGAGAGGACCCCCAAGATTCCACCAAAAAACTATTAGAAGTGATAAATGAATTTAGTAAAGTAACATGATACAAAGTTAATATTCAAAAATCTGTTGCATTTTTACACACCAATAACAAACTATCAGAAAGAGAAATTAAGAAAACAATCCCATTTACAATTGCATCAGAAAAATAACATACCTAGAAATAAATTTGGCCAAGGAACTGAAAGACCTGTACTCAGAAAAATATAAGACATTGAAGAAAGAAATTGAAGACATAAATAAATGGAAGAATATACCATGCTCATGAATAGGAAGAACTAACATCAATAAAATGTCCATACTACCTAAAGCAATCTATATGTTCAATGCAACCCCTATCAAAATACTATTGGCATTTTTCACAGGACAAGAACAAATAATCTTAAAATTTATGTGGAACAAAAGACCTCTGAATAGCCACAGCAACCTTTAAAAAGCACAAAATTGGTGGTATCACACTACTTGATATCAAACAATACTACAAGGTTATAGTAATCAAAGCAGCATGTTACTGGCATAAAACAGACACATAGATCAATAGAACAGAATAGAGAGCCCAGAAATAAACCCATGTCTATATGGTCATTTAATCTATGACAAAGGAGACAAAAATAAACAGTGAGGTAAAGACAGTCCCATCAATAAATAGTGTTGGAAAAACTGGAGAGATACATGCAAAACAATGAAACGGGACCACCTTCTTATACCATATACAAGAATAAACTGAAAATGGATTAAAGGTTAAAATGTAAGACCCAAAACTGTAGAACCCCTAGAAGAAAGCATATGGGTATGCGGTAAACTCTTTGACATTGCTCTTAGTAATATTTTTTTCTGCTATATCTCCTTGGGTTAGGGAAACAAAAGAAAAAATAAACAAATGGAACTACATCAACCTAAAAAGTCTTTCCCCAGCAAAAGAAACCACCAACAAAATGAAAGAAAACCTACTGAATGGGAGAAGATATTTGCCAATGATACATCTGATAAGGGGTTAATATAAAAAATTCATTTTAAAAAACTCATACAACTCAACACCAAAAATACAAACAATTTAATTTAAAAGTGGGCAGGGAACCTAAATAGACATGTCTCCAAAGAGGACATACTGATGGCCAATAGACATATGAGAAAATGCTCAATATCACTAATCATCAGAGAAAAGAAAATTAAAACCACAATGAGGTATTGCCTCACACCTGTCAGAACGACTATCATCAATAAATCAACAAACAACAAGGTTGGTGAGGATACAGAGAACATGGGACACTAGAACATTGTTGGTGGGACTGCAAATTGGTGCAACCACTATGGAAAACAGTATGGAGGTTGCTCAAAAAATTAAAAATAGAGCTACCTTATGGACCCAGCAATTCCACTTCTGGGTATTTATCTGAAGAAATCCAAAGCACTAATTTGAAAAGATATATGCACCCCATGTTCACTGCTGCACTATTTACAATAGCCAAAATGTGGAAGCAACCTAAGTGCCCATCAATAGACTACTGGATAAAGAAGATGTGGTACATATGTACACTGGAATATTTCTCAGTCACAAAAACGAATGAACTCTTACTATTGTTACAACATGAACGGGCCTAGGTGATATTATGCTAAGTGAAATAAGTCAGACTGAGAAAGACAAATACCATATGATCTCAGATATATATGGAATCTAAAGAACAAAATAAACAAACAAAACAGAAACAGACTCATAGACAGAAACAAAGAGATGGTTGTCAGAGGGGAAGGGATTGGGGAGCTGGGTGAAAAAGGTAAAGAGATTAAGAAATACAAATTGGTAGTTACAAAATAGTCACAGGGATATAAACTACAGCATAGAGAATATAGTCAATAATATTGCAACAACTATGTATAGTGCCAGATGGGTACTAAATTAACTGGGGTATCACAGCATAAATTACATAAATATCTAACTACTATACTATATACCTGAAATTAATATAAAATAATATTGAATGCCAACTGTAACTGAAAAAAATAAATTTTTTAAAGATTAAGTTATCCCAAGGAAATTAGAAACCTATCCTGAATAAGTTTATGCAACAAAATTTAAAACTTATATAAAAGTATATAAATATCTTGAAAAATGCAACTTATCAAAGCTGACATAAGAATAAATGTAGAATATAAATGGTTATGTAGTTATTTGAATTTTACTTTCTTATCAAAAACCTATTCATAAAGAAAACTCCTAGCCCAAGTGGTTTCACTGGTGAGTTTTATCACACATTCAAAGAGACATAACACCAATTGTATGCACTCTTTCAGTAAGTAGAGGAGGAGAGGACATTTCTCAACTCAATTTATGATGCTAATGTAAGTTTAAACAAAAACTTCACAAAAATTTACCAAAAAGAAAAGTATTGAACAGTATCTCTCAATGGATGATGATGCAAAAAAATACTTGAAAATATTGGCAAAACAAATCCAGAAATATGTAATATATATATATATATATATATATATATATATAATATATATATATAATTGAGCATGATTATATATATATATATATAATCATGCTCAAATACCATTTGTTCCAAGAATGCAAGGTTGATTTAAAATTCAATTAGTCTATAAATTTAATTCACCATATAATGGAATAAAATAAATGACCATTTGAATATATGCAGACAAAGCGTTTGAAAAATTCAATACTTCATTATAAAAATTTACAAACTCTCAGTAAACTATGAATGAAAGTAAAACTATTTCATCTTCAGAAATGTTGTCTACCAAAAATGAATTAATAAGCAAAAACGATCCTGCAACTGCTATTATACTTAATTATGTAGTATTAAACATTCATCACTAAGATGGGAGAAAAGGCAAGGATGCTCACTCATACCACTTCTGCTCAACATTGTTCAGGATATCCTACCCATGGTAATGAGGAAGAAAAAAATTTTTTTACATATAAATGTCTCTATTTGCATGATTAATTACATAGATAATTCTAGGGAATCAATAAAAGAACTTTTGGAACAATTAAGTGATTTAGCAAAGTGACAGAATAAAATAATAATTAAAATAGCATTTAATTTTTTTGAAATCCAATTTATAATATTTTTATTGATGAATTTTATTTGGTTTAGAAGAACTTTTCACCTAAATCAGGATCAAGAAGATTTTCTTCTAAATTTTTAAAGCTTTGCATTTTACATTTAGACCTATCATCAATTTTAATTTAATCTTTGTGCAGGTTTGAGGTTTAGATTGTATTTTTACACAATAATTACCAATTGTTCCAACACCATTTGTTGAAAAGACTATCTTTCCTCAATTGAATTTCCCTTAACTGTGTCAAAAATCAAATGGTCATATGTGTGTGGATATATTTCTGAACTCTGTTCTGTTCCATTGATTTATATGTCTATTTCTTCACCAATATCACATGGTCAATGTAGAGGTCATTCACACTTTTGTTAAATCTATTCCTCAGTATGTTATATTAACAGAATTATAGGTGAAATTTTTTTTGTTTCAATTTTCAGTTGCTTTCTAGTAGTATATAATAAACAATGATTACTGTACCCTGATGTAACTTTTAAAATGAGGTAGTGATTTCTCCAACCTAATTCTGATTTGTTTAGCTATTTTGGCCCTTTGTCCTTCCAAATAAAAGGGCATTGAAAAGATACAATCTAACTTCCTATTAAAAGGATCATTTTAGTTGTGTTGAGAATAGTTTTAGGGAAGCAAGGATTTATTAATGCCATAACCTATTGCTGTTGCATTTATACAAACAAGAGAAGATGGTGACTTGAAGTACAATAGTTTATATGGAAATGATACAAAATGGTTAGATTTGGGTATAGATTGTATTTAGAACTGGAAGGATTTGATGACAGAATGAAAGTAAGGTAAAAGAGAAATAAAGGAGTCATGTACGAATTCATTTTTGATCTAAATAATTGGAAAATATGGAATTCAACATCTGTATTGCAAACTAAGAAAATTGTATTATTTTTCAAAAATTAATGGATAAAAATTTTCATATAGGAACTATTAATAATAGAAATAAAAAGGGAAATTGATAACTTAAATATCCAACAATATCAGAATAGTTGAATATTATATGGCAAAAATAAGGAATATAATATTATATTACATATTATAATTTTATTAAATTATATATTTGAAAATTTTAATGACATAATATATTTGTAAAATAAACTGTTTTCATAAAATAAAATTACACCAAAAAAACTCTAAAGACAGTAAAAGAATAACTGGTTGCCCTAGGTTTAGCGGGGAAAGAGGGATCACTAGGCAGAATGGAGAGGACTCTTAAGATCATATTCTATATGATACTATAATGGCGGATATATGTCATATTATAGTTGTCAAAACCTATAGAAAGTACAACATCAAGAGTGAACCCTATGTAAACTATGGACTTAGAGTAATAAGGATGTGTCAATGTATGCTCATTGATTGGTACAATTGTACCACTCTGATGCCAGATGTTAACAGTGGGGAAGGCTATCCATGTGTGGAGAAAGAGGGTATAGGGAAAAACTCTACTTTCTGCTCGATTTTGCTGTGAACCTGAAACTACTCTAAAAAAATAAAGTCTATTCAAATAAAGTCTTATGTTATCAGTATCTATGTATATCAGTATATATGTATCTATGTACACATATACATATATACACACATGTGTGTATGAGAGAAAAATGTAACACTAATTATCTCTATGTCTAAGAATTACAGAACATTTATAATTGTCTATATTTTATAAAATTGTTATCATGGATGTTATGTTCATAATCAGAATATAAATGATAGGAAGATATTTTAAAACAAAACTACTACATATATAAACTTATTTTTAAATATCAAAAAATCAAATCAAAAATCAAATTTATATATAAGTATTTAAATTAAATAAAACATTTATTAAGCAAAGTTTTATGTCTGTACAGATACTCTAATAAATAGGTAAAATGGTTATTGCAAATGAATACCTAACAAGAACACGTAAGTGCAGTTTCACACTTCTTTGAAAGTATAGGTGATAAAATCATTTTCATTATTCAAATTAAATGCTTTCTTTTTCTAGAGACTTTTCAGTTGTTTAGAGTGATTATTCAAACTAACATTGGGTTTTAATCCTAATCATCCAAGTAATGCAAAGAATGGGTAATATGTGGTCTTCTATTTAAAAAGTCATATTATTCAGAAATTTGGGAAATTAACTAATTAAGTAAATAATTTTACATATCTCTCTATGTAAAATTTGGCCTGAGAAACATGATTAATATGTGTAAATTATTGTTTCCAATGTTTAAACCAAACAGGATTTTCTTAGTATTTAAAAGATCCTGTTCAGAAATTTGAAACCTCTAGGTCTACAAAATTATTCTGTAAAGTTATTATAAATACTAGTATTTAATTTAAAATGTTTCATTTTGCAGGATTTGTGGTCAAATATTGAAATATGAAAATCTTCTGTATTACATAATATTTTTTATTCTCCCTGGTTTCATTAATAATTGTGTATTTTACTTAGCCACATGATACATTATAAAATTAAAAAGTAAAAACTCAGTGATCTGGTTGGTTTACCTGAATGTTTGTAGCCCATTCACAAATATACATGAATACAGCATTCCAAATTAGCTAATTGAATACAGCCAAATGTAAATCCTTGAAGTGCTTAGGTCACTAAGTTGCTTTGAATATTAAATGAGATAATAATGCATGTGCAACTCCTGAGAAAACTTCACAGCACAGCAGTTTGTGAATGTTAGTTACATAGTGATGTTAACATTAGAAATAACAGCAGTATTCAAGAGCAATGTTATGTATAACTGGGAGAAAAAAATATCACTTGAGTTGAAAATTCCTCAATGGAGATAGCAAAAAAGCTATAATCCTACCATCTCCTAACACCAAAATCTTGGTACTCAAAAGCAGAGACATATACTTGGAAAAATTAAAATTAGAGTTGTATACATACAAACAATATGTATCTGCACAAGTGGGAAGGGAAGATAAACAAAAGGAATTATGAAACTGACTTTAATTAACACGGTCCAAAACGTGGTGATATGGTATGCAAAATGGCATTAATGAGGAAAATAACCCCAAATAGTCCAACTTAGGAGGGAAATCCCATTTGTTCTTTCTCTTCTGTCATTTTACTAAAAAGTCTGGATTTTAATCTCAGAAAGAAATAATTGTTTGTGACAGGTCAAGTAGAAACTGGTAAATATTTAAGAGTAGCTTTTGTAGATACTGAGACAAATGCTTAGAGAAACGGATACCATATTTCTTAAAACTTCTTAAGATAGTATTAGTGCTATTCTATGAATAGATTTATCAAAGCAGTTTTACATAAATGCGTGTTTGTGTGTGCACTTGCACAATGGTGTTACAAAGTTCATACATTTTTATTTAACTAAATATATATGGGTATGGCTGAAAAATAGGCCAGAAGAATTAACTAAACCATCTATTTGCCCTGGACATTTCCATTTCTTCTTAAACAAAGTAGCAATGACTTTGATAGAAAAACTCATAGACACTTTAAAAAAAATACGAAAAATTCAAGTGTTTGATACCTTTTTTATTACATGAAAAAAAATCTAACTAGTTTTAGATGGATCTCAGTCAACTATAAAAGTTACTAAAATAACAAATAAATGTCCTTATTATTTTTTTTTTAATATGAAGCTGCTTCATCGTTTTGGCAAGAGTCATTCTCTATTTGATTAATGATAGTCAATCTCTCTTATTAAAGTATACTAGGGGTTTTCTAGCTAACTCACAAATTTAATTTTTAAAAATTTAAAGAAAAGAAAAATGGAAAGGAGAAAAGCAAGGAGGAAGGATGGGAGGGAAGGAGGAAAATAGAAGCATGCTTATGCAGAGCTGGATTCGTTCCCTCAATGATCGGCTTACTGACTACACCATGTGTTACCACTTTACTTAAGATGTTTGGGGGGCAGCCTTCATTAGAGATAAAGTCGACAGGATAATTAAAATAAGTTGAAATCAATCAAATTATGAGTTTTAAGTCCCATTAATCCTTTAAAATATTCAGCTGCTATAGGATAAATTCATGGAGTCGTTATCACCTTATATGAGAAAGAGTTTCCCTCTTTTTCATAGGGTATTTTGTTTATAAGAAGAAAATCCTCTCCATTGATAGAAATTTATGAAAAATACACTAACTCCAAATATTCTTTTAATTCTAAACGATTGAAATTCTTGGCTAAATCTGAAATTTAAATATAAAACTAAATATATATTTAATATATGTATTTACCATTTACATTATATGTGACTGGTTCCCTTGATGCATATGGTTGCTTAGCTAGTTTTTGCCTTACTGGTGTGGTAGTAATTATAGTTTAGTAACAGAAGTTGAACATTTCTCAATGCCAGTACTCATGTCTACTATGTATATAGTGTCACCACGGGAGTCATTTCCTTCCTTGTTTCCATAAGAAAGGAACAATAATACTTATCTTCCTCACAGGGGAGCTGTAATATTAAATACTAATGCTGGTGATTTCCACAGGCTGAGTTTTATTAGAAACCTAACCAAATGATCTTACACATCAAGAAGAAAATCATAAATTTTTCATCTTCAAACTTGGCAACTAAACTCTTCTTATACATTGTGATTGTCAATATTCTTTCACAATTTTATAGCCTTTCTTCAAGTTTTAAAAAAAATCAGTATGTGCCAAAAGACAGTAACATCTCTTACAACAAAAAAAAGGGGGGTGAAAATAGTATTCTCTGGTTGAAAGGAGCCTTATGAATACTTGTGTTGGATTCTTCAATCTTCAAAGGAGGTCATTCATATAAATTCAATAAAGACAGTAATGTGTGAATCTGATACTACCCTGACCCCTATCCACCTTAGAAGACAACTATAACATCTCAAACAGTAAAATTCAGACCAAAAGTTACCTCTCCTGCTGCCAAACAGATAGATAGACTGTATCTGAACTCAATTGACAAAACAGGGACATCACTATATGTTACCCAGCTTAATAGATTCAAGCTTATTTTCAGAATATACATCTACCTTCAGCAGAATAAAGCACTCAAGACAAAGAAAGAAAAAAAAGAAGTGCTGACAGGCCAATAAGACAAAGAAAAGAAAGCATCAGTTAACCTTCAGTGACAGACTCTAAAAAAAAAAAAAAAAAAAAAGTAAATCAACTCATTCATCTTCAAATACTGTTTCTGTGGTACTACTTCCACTCTTCCAAAAGTTTCTAGATGTGGTGGATATATTCATATACAGCATATTGTAGATAGCTGTCATTAGTTCTTATATAGTCATCCCAAGGTCTAATCCTGTTATATTAGACGAAACAAATATATATTACAAGGATACTCACAAGACCAGCCCTTCTTAAGAGACATCAAGAAATACATAAAGTACTTTAGGTGCTTGGCCCCTAAGTGTTGCCAGAACAGTAACAGGCTGCAAACAATCTATGAATCTAGAGATGGCAGTAAACAGGATTGCTTTCAGTTTATGAGCTGTTAAGCCTGTTTCATAAAGTAGTTCATGGTGACTGACAGTTAAAACATTGGGTCATTCAGTAGTTCCTATGTTATGTGCCAAGTGGCACAAGGCCATGAAAGATGATGGAACTAGGAAAAAAATCTTACAGCAAATGCTCTTCTTGTGCAGACACCTATAGGGAAGACGAACAAAAGGTGGAGAAGTAGTTCAAAGCTGTAAACATCTTGAAAAGCAAAGTCTCAGACTGCTGCAACCAAAGTAAATAACCACATATAAAAAAACAATTTCTGGTGACAACCCAACATTGTCAATATTACAGTATTATTTAGGGCTGTGGGGTGGAGAAGTTGGGGCCAGCTTTATCTTGAATAACCCACACTCAAAATTGTCTCAGGTAGCGTTTATGAAGATTCATTCTGTGTCTTGGTAAGTTTGCATAAAATGTACTATATTTTATGACAACATGTAGTTCCCTATGCGATCTATAATATAAACTCATATATTCTAAAGTTCTGGGTGCAGATGGTTGGTTGAGTAAGGGGCACACATTGTAATTTCTCCTCCCACTCAAAATCAACTGATAACATATAAGTAAATTAAGAAAGGAAAATATATTTTCAGGTGTCAGAATCTGAAAGGGAATTCACAGAAGTAGCAAGTTAATTTGTGTGGCTATGGAGTCTCAGGACTAAATAGAGCCCACAGAATTTTAGGTTTCCACTGTAATTACAGCAAGAAGCCAAAGTCTCAGACCCCTTTAATGTCAGAAAGACATACATGCAGAGGATATGCCTCCTGCGAACTGGGGTTTGAAACTGCTAATAGACCAAGCCATTAACACCGACTACAGCAAGAAAAATCCCACCAACTAGAAACCCTAGTCTGCATTTAAAGGGTGCTGAACCCACATTCATAATATCCACACAGCACAAGCTTGCTTAATAACAAAATAAGTAGACGGAGCCCAAGAAGAAGTAACAAGCAAAATACTCTTGAGAAAGACTTTATATTTCAGGACAAAAAGTCTCCTTTCACAGCAATTCCCAAAGAAGATAAGCTCAAAGAAAGCAGTTACAGAACATATGAGGAATGTCCTTTCCAAAGAGAAGAATTTATACCTGAAGAAAGCTTAATAGATGCACATAAACTTTATAAAATAATTATAGTAATCCTCAAATAAATAAAGTAATAGGACCCATGTACCAGGAACAGAAAGTTCTGCAATCAAAGCAATTATATAGAACAATGTGAATCCTAGTGAATATAAACATAGATGTGGACAAATAGATGAGACACAACTGAATAAATAATTAGCAAATTAGAGAAAGAACTGAGAAAATCTCTCAGAACACAATTCTGAACATAGAGATGAAGAGTTACTAAAATATGAAAATGAGAATACTAAAATAGAAAATAAGAAACATGGAGATAATACAAAAGCTCCATAATCCCTCTCATAGCATAGCAGAGAGGCAACATCTAAAGAAATATTGGCAGAGAAATAAGTAGCAATGAGGAAAGCCCTGAGCTCTCTAATTGAAAGATACATCAAGTGGTGAGATCAATTAAGAAAAAAAAATCATATGCAGACACATTATAACAAAATTGTAGAGCTCAAATAGGAGAAAATTCTAAAAACCCCTAAAGGAAAAGTATATGTACAAACCCCTAAAGGAAAAGTATATGATAAAAGCATTCTTTGTCAGGACTCCCCAAACCACCTCCTCGCTGAGGTTCATGACTTGCTAGAAAGACTCACAGAATTTATCACATAGTCATATTCATAGCTATAACTTATTACATTAAAGGATGGAATGCAAAACAAGCAATGGGAAAGGCTCACAAGGCAAAGACCAGAGGAAACCAGGAGTAAGCTTCCAAGAGTTCCGTCCCGGTACAGTCACACAGAATGCACTTAATCCTTTTCAGTGCAAGTTGTGACAACATGCACAGTGTTGTCTAGCAGAGAAGCTCATTAGGACTCACGGCTCAGGGGTTTTGATGGTGTTTGGATAGGTAGGCACCTCTACTTAGCATGTACCAAAATTCCAGATTCCCAGAAGAAAACCAGGTATTCAGCATAAACCACATTGTACAGTTTAGGTACAGTGAGTCGTTCTTACAGGAAATGGTAGAAACCCTCCTAAATCCTAGCTCCCAAAGGCCAGCTGCCTAACTGTGCAAAAAAGATAGTAGTCTCAGGCCTGCTATGCTCTTTCCTACAAACTTTCTCATTACCAGAGGCAAATACTAAGAGACAATGGAGAGTAATGCTGTCTCACTGTCCATCTTCAAACTTTAAGCAGTAACGCAAATGATTGTTGATAGATGTTGTAAAAGGACAAAATACAAGTCAACTGTTAGTACTCTCCTCAGAAATCTTTTTTTTTCTTATCGTTTCTCTTATCCTTTTACATACTCTGGATTGATCTCACTAATGTCCATGACTAATTAGCAACTCTATGCTATGCTGATGAATCCCAAAACTGTTATCGCCAAATCAGATGTCCTTAATGATTCTAGACCAGGATCTTCAGTGTGCATTGAAAATGTTTTCATGAATATCCAAAGGGCACTTCACACCGAATAACTCCCAATTTTTATTCTTCTGACATAAAAACAAAAGCTTTTTTAGTTTTACTTCATATCTACCAATATCACTAATCATATAATCTACACATCTCATAGAAAATCCAAGAAAAATCTACCAAAAAAGTTCCTAGAACAAATCATATGTTTAGCACGTTCTCAGTATACAAGTATACAAAAGTTTGTCATATTCCTATATATCAGCAATGAACATTTGGAATTTTAAAATAAAAAAATACCACATACAACAGCACCAAAAAAATAAAAAATAACCACTTAGGTATAAATCTACCTAAATGTGTGCAGAATCTGTACCCATTTTCAAGACTTACTATAAAACTATTAGTAATTAAAAATGGTATGATATTGAGAAAGGTAGAAACATACATCAATGGAACAAAATAGAAAGCCCAGAAATAAATTGACCAACATTAGTATGTTTGAAAATTAGAAAGGTAATATAATTGATGGAAAAAAACCTTGTCTTTTCAACAAATGGTGCTGAAACAATAGGGTTTCCAGAGGCAATAATAAAATAAATCTTGACACATACCTCAGACTTCATTAAAATTTTAACTAAACATAAAACTACAGAGGATTTCCAGTGAGGATGGCAGAGTACGTAAATGCTGTGCTCACCTCCTCTCAGGACCACATCAATTACAACTAAACTACAGAAAACCATCATTGAGAATTATCTGACATCTAGCTGAACCAAAGCCCTACAACTTTGGACATAAAAAGACGGTGCCTCAAGACTGGTAGGAAGGGCTGAGGCAGAATGGGCTAATCCCACACCCATGTGTGACCATTAAAAATTAGGCGGGCTATCTCAGCTTTGGAAGTCCCCAGAGTTTCAGGGTTGGGGAGAGAAGTCCCCATTACTTCTGGCTTGAAAACCAGCACAGATTGTGGCTAGGTGAGATGGAGGGTGGCTGGACTCCCAGGTGCTCTTCTTAAGGGCCCAAACACAGACTTACTCACTGACAGACTCACTCACTCTGAGCTCCAGTGCTGGGACAGCAACTCAAAAGGAGAAAGGGACATATGGAAGGAGCCTCAGGGTGAGGGGTGGAGGGGCAGCTTTCTCTTGGAGGAAGAAGCTGGCGAAAGCCATTGTACCTCTGTTGAGCCCTCTCACTCCCTGCATGCAGATGCACATAGATGTATACAGATGCCATATCTAAGTCTCCATTAAACTAGCTATCACCTTTCATTTGCGCCACCTTAGTGATTCCTTGATACCACACCACACTCAACTTTCAGACACACCCAAGTTGCTTCCAATGGCTTTTGCATGTAAACAGCCTGCCTTGGATCATGCTATGGACTGTCCTAAAATCTCTCAAAGGCTCACAAAAGTCAAACAAGCAGCATCTGGCTTTGGCATGTCTTATACCTCTGGCTGAGCAGCCTCAAGCCTGGCACTAGTGACAGCAGGCCTTGGTTTGCAGCTTGGCCTCTAAAGTTACCTCCAAGAACAGTCCAGGTGGTGGCCATCTCTGGATTGCTTTGTGGCACATGGCAGATATCCCCAGGCAGATCACAGACTATGACTGAACTTGGCTTGACGTGGGTCCCCTAGCAGGAGGCCCCAAGGCTGGCAGTCCTAGTGGGCAACTTCAGGCTGAGCTGGAGCATCACCCAGCAACCGCCAAGGATCACACACCCAAATGGCAGACTGGTCCTGCACCAGAGCCCCACTAAAGCAAATCCTGCTCTGTAGGGTCAGCCCCTGCACAACAGCTCCTTCACTGTAGTCAGAGCCAGTCCTCACAATCAATCAGCCTGACGGTCAATCCCTCCCCCTGACATACAAACAGCAATCAAGCCTGAACTACAATGGGAGGGCACATACAACCCACACAAGGGACACACCTAGGGCACCCAGTTCTCATGACCAGGGAGACTGCACCACTGGCTCCTACAGGACATCTACTACATAAGGCTACTCTACTAAGACCGTGAGGCAGGGCAGCTCTATGTACAAACAAACCCAAGGAGGCAGCCAAAATGGGGAAACAAAGAAACATATCCCAAATAAAAGAACAGAACAAAGCCCCAGAAAAAGAACTAAACAAAATGGAGACAACCAATCTGCCAGACACAGAGTTCCAAATACTGATTGTAAGGATACTCAATGATCTCAGAAAGAACTTCAACAAAAATATATGAAACATAAAAATGGAGATAGAAATGATCTGCCCTACAAGAAATACTAAGTTTTTCTAGCTGAAAGTGTCATAGATGACTTGATGTCATATTTAGAAAATTCTAAGGTATCCACTATAAAACAAGTAAAACTAATAAAGGTATTGAGCAACGTGTCAGACTACAACATCAAAGTAAAATTCAAACTTCTAAACATGAACAATGAGAAATACAAATACAAAATTTAAAAACAATGTAATTCGCAACAGTATAAAAAAGAATAACGCCTTAAGAATAAATTTAACAACAGAACTGCAAGGCTTGTATATTGCGAATGACAAAACATTGCTGAAAGAAATTAAAGATCTCAATCAGTAGAGAGACACTACTTATCATGGATTGGAAGACTAAAAAGTGTTAAGATATTAAAGGCCCTTAAATTGAAATGCAGACTTAAGATGATCCCTACCAAAAACCCAGGTGAATTTTTTGCAGAATTTGAAGTCTTAAAATTCATATGGAAATGCAAATAACAAAGAATAATGAAAAGAATATTGAAAAGAATAAGAAAGTTGAGGGATGAAACACTTCTTGATTTTAAAACTTACTATGAAGCTAGAATAATCAACACTGTGCAGTACTGGCATGTGGGTAGACATATATATCCATGGAATAGAATTGAAAATCCAGAAATAAACACTTTAATTTATGGTCAATTGATTTTTAACAGAGATGGTAAGACAACTCAAAGGGGAAAGAATAGGCTTTTCAACAAATGATGCTGAAACAACTTTTAAAAGAATAAAGTTGAACACCTACCTCATACCACATATAAAAGTTAACTCAAAATGGATCATAAATGTAAATGTAAAGTCTAAAGCTATAAAACTTTTAGGAGGAAACATAGGATTCAATACTCATGACCTTGAGATACACAATTTCTTAGCTATAAACCAAAATACAAGCAAAAAAAGAAAACAATGGATAAGTTGAACTTCATCAAAGTTAAAGTTGTTCTTTGCTTGAAAGGAAACCGACAAGAAAATAGAACACACACAAAATGGTAGAAGATACGTGCAAACCATATATCTAATACTTTATTGTATATAAAATAAATTGAGAACTCATACATCTCAATAATAACAAGACAAATAACCCAACTTTTAAAATTGGCAAAGGATCTGAACAGACATTTGTCCAAAGAAAATATAAAGATGGCCACTAGGCACATGAAAAGAAGCTCAACATCATCAGCCATCAGGGAATTGCAAACCAAAACCACAATGGGACACCACTTATACCTTCTAGGGTCACTATAATAGAAAAGACGAACCATAGGAAGTGTTGGTGATGATTGGAATCCTCATATGAGACTTACATATAACCCAGCAATTGCTCTCCTAGTTATATACCCCCAAAAAGTAAAAGCATATGTCCCCACATAATCTTGTGGATGAATGTTTATAGCAGTATTACTCACAATAGGCAAAAGTAGAAACTACCCAAATGTACCCAGCTGATGAATAGATAAATAAAATATGCTATATCCGTTCAAAGGACCATTATTCAGCAATACAAAGAAATGGAATTCTAATGCTACAACATGGATGAAATTTTAAAATATTATGCTAAGAGAAAGAAGCCAATTACTAAAGGCTACATACAATACAGTTCAATTTGTGCAAAATGTTCACATTAGGCAGATAAATGATTAGTGTTTGCCTAGTTTGGTCAAGTGGAAGGTATGGGGAGTGACTGTCAATGTGGACAGTTTCTTTTAAGAAGATTAAAAAAATTAAAAGTTAAATTGTGGTGAAGAATGAACAACCCCATGAATGTATTAAAAGTTGAATTGTACAATTTAAATTGGTGAATTGTATGGTATATGCATCATATCTCAATAAAACTGTTAAAAAATAACACACAACAATATCCAAATTTTTCATCTATTTAAACATTACCTCTAACATTTGTAACCTAAATTTGTAAGCCTGGCACAGGAATAAAATTGTAGTTCCACATACCATATATCCAAATATTTAAAAGTTATTGAGTGAAAAACACTGTTAGCTGAAATGTTTGCTTCCACCTGCTTTGACAAGTGTACCTCCAAATGACAAGTATATTTAAGAATAAATTAAACAATGATTTTTGCATCACTGAAATTCAATAAAGTATAGAATATGTCAAAATTTAAGTGCTATTACAACTTTCTGGATTTCCTGATGGAGCAACAATGTTTGCATGAGTAATAAAATGAATTCATAATATTCACAATATTTATGTGTTTATACCATAAAATAAACTTTTTCTTGCCTTCATTTCTGCAAAATCACCATTTACATTATTATAATTAAGATATTCACATCATTTGTATTCTGGGTACAGTAATTAAAGAGTTAAAAATAAAATGTGATGATATTCAAACTGTATAGAATTGTAATTTATTTTGTCAAAAATTATGAAGTATTAATATTAGTTTTAATTTACTGTCAAAAATTATTTTTTATACTACACAAGGTATTAAAAGTAAAACACAAAAGTTCAAACTATTATTTCATGTTTTATTTTTAAATTATATAAATAAAGCTGAAATTTTAAATCATATTTTAAAATTTTGCTTAAAGTGTATTAAATATGTTTTAAATAAAACCATTTGAAGTTTGAGCTTCATTGTACATTTAGTGGTCAATGTGAAGTCATTTAGAGTTGCAAAGTACATTGTGCAAGGGCTGACTCCAAATCCCAAGTGACAGTGATGCCCATATATTCTTAATAAAGTTTGTGTGTGTGCATGCCTATGTCAATCCCTCTAAACAACAGCTCCTCTTGCTTGTATCTAAGGACAATAATAACTGATTGAATGTATGGGTTAGAGTATTAGTCTTCAATTGCTGTTGTAACAAATTATTGCAAAGGTGATGGCTTAAAACACCACACATTATTATCTTATAGTTCTGTAGGTTAGAAGTCTAACACAGGTATCACTGGACTAAAATCAAGGTGTTCCCACACCTGCATTCCTTCTGGAGGCTGCACGGGGAAAATCATATTCTTGCTTTTTCCAGGTCCTAGATACTACACACATTCCTTAGCTCTTGGCCTGCTTCCTGCATCTTCACAGCCAGCAGCAACATGACATCCCTCTGAATCTGCTTCTGTCATTGCATCTCTTTCTCTGTTCTTCTTTACTGCTTCCCTCTTCCATTTTTAAGGATCCCTGTGATTACATTGTACCCTCATAACCCAAGATAATCTCCCTCTCTTAATAAGTCAGATGATTAGTACATTACTACATCTACAACTTAATTTCCCCTCACCATTTTGCCTAATATATTCACTGATTCCAGTATTTAGGGTATGGACTTTTGACAGAGCCATGATTTTGCCTACCACAGACACAAATGCATGATACATGTATGATAACAATTAAAGAGAAAAGCCAAACATTTAGTGACTAATAATAACAAAGATGTATTTCCTAATTGTGCTGCATGTCTCTCTGAAGTCAGCAGGGAGTCTTTGCTCATTGTATTTAATGAGAGACCGAGGATGACAGAGCAGCTGCCATCTTGAACATAGGTGATTGATGTGTCAGACAGAATAAAGAACTCTAGGGGGTCACCCACCAGCAATTCAATGCTTGGCCCAAAAAGCAACATGCATCACATCTGCTCAGAACTCACTGTTCAGAACTTCTCCCATATCTCCACCCAACCTCAGAGCATTCAGCCAAGACTACTGCTTTGCACCTTGAAAGAGAAAATCTGTATTTGGTGAACAACACCAATAACCATCATCTACGCCTAACAAACATAAAAATGCTGGATAAATGAAATGCAATTGGTAGCTGAGCTTACAAAAGTGAAAGTGAAATAAATCCTCAGATGCCAGAAATGAAATCCAGAACTATAAAAATGTGAGCTGTTGCTGCTACTGCTCTGAAGATGGGATAGGGGAGTGGGGAATGGTTAATTAGACCAAATAAAAAAATAACAGGTTGAGGTTTAACATACTGACTGATAGGGAGGGAAGTAAGACAGGGCCACAGCCAGAGAGCAAAAAAAAGAAAAATGAGATATCTGCTTAAATCAAGGAGTCCTAAAAGGATAAACCATTTGCAAAAGAAGAAATAGAGGGAACTAGACTTTAGATGGTGCAGTAGGTAAACACTATGCTTACCATCTCTCACAACAACATCAAAATTACAACTAAACTACAAAACAACCATCATTGAGAATCACCTAAAATCTTGCTGAACCGAAGCCCTACAACTAAGATGCAGAAAAAGCCACCTCAAGACTGGTAGGAGGGGCAGAGATGCACAACGGACCTGTCCCACACTCGCATGTGACTGTTAAAGATTAGGAGGTATATTTCAGCTGTGGAGGTCCCCTCACCCCCCCAGAGGAGTGAGAGGTCCCAGCCACACCCCAGCACAGGGTTCCAGTGACAGGGAGAGAAGTCCCCATAATTTCAGGTTGTGAAAACCAGTATAGATTGTGACACAATGAGATGGAGAGTGGCTGCACTCCCAGGCACTCCTCTTAAAGGGACTGCAAGCATATTTACTCACAACAGAATCACTGGCTCTAAGCTCCAGCACTGGGGCAGTAGTTGGAGAGGCAGCAGGGACAAATGGTGGGGAATTGAGTTGTCTGGCTTGGGACAGGGGCTGGAGAGGCAGCTTTCTCCTGGACCGGGGAGCTGGTGGAGGCCATTTTTTGTTGTTGTTGTTAAGCCCTCCCTCTTTCCAGCATACAGATGCAGGTGGCCATCATATATGAGTCTCCGTGGATCATTTGCCACACCTTGGTGATTTAAGACCCCACCCTGCCCAACGTTCAGACATACCCAAGCCGCTTTCACTGGCTTTTTCGTACAAACTGCCTGCCTTAACTCATGCTGCAGACTTTCCTGGATGCAGGTTCCCAGAACCCAAACAAGTAACATCTGGCTTGAGCATGTCCTGTACCTCTGGCTGACCACTCCTAAGTCCAGCACTAGTGACACCCAGCCTTGGTTCATGGCTTGGCCTCTCAAGGTACTTCCAAGCACTACACGGGCAGCAGCCATATGTAGATTTCTTTGTGGTTCCTGACAAGTGACCCTGGGTGGGGCACTGGGCTGTGGCTGAACTTACTCTACAGCAGATCCCCTCCAAGGTGATCCTGGGGCTGGCACCCCCAGGGGCCATCTTTGAAACAAGCTGGAGCATCACTCCACCACCTCCAAGAATGACATACCCAAGGAGCAGATTGGGCAGGAACCAGAGTCCTGCTGAGGCAGATCCTGCTCTGTAGGGTCAGTGCCTACACAACAATTCTTCCACTGTAGTCAAGGCCAGTCCTCACAACAAGTGAGCCCAAAGATCAATCCCTCTCACTGATGTGCAAATATCAACTGAGGCTCAACTACAAGAGAAGGGCATACACAACCCACACAAGGGACACACCTGAGTGTGTCACTCATGTAACCAGAAAGACTGTGCCACTGAGCCCCCAAAGCACATCTACTACATAAGGCCTCTACTAAAACCAGAAGACATAGCAGCCCTACCTAATACATAGACACAAACAGAGGGAGGCAGCCAAAATTTGGAGACAAAGAAACCTGTCCCAAATAAAAGAACAGAACAGAGCACCAGAAAAAAAAAACTTAACAAAATGGAGAAAAGCAATCTACCAGACTCAGTGTTCCAAACACTGGTTATAAGGACGCTCAATGCTCTCAGGGAGAACTTCATCGAAGAAATAGGAGACATAGAAATGAAGTTAGAAAACACGAAAAAGAACCAGTCAGAAATAAAGAATACAATAATGGAAATGAAGACTACATTAGAGGGAATGAACAGTAGATTAGATGAAGCAGAGGATCCAACCTGTCATGCAGAAGATAAGGTAGCAGAAAACACCAAATCAGAACAGCAAAAAGAAAAAAGAATCCAAAAAAATTGAGGAGAGTTTAAGAGTCCTCTGGGACAACACAAGCATACCAACATTCACATTATAAGGACACCAGAAGGAGAAGAGAGAGAGCAAGGAATTGAAAACCTATTTGAAGAAATAATGACAGAAAACATCCCTAACCTGGTGAAGGAAATAGACATACAAGCCCAGGAAGTGCAGAGAGTTCCAAACAAGATGAACCCAAAGAGGCGCACACCAAGTCACATCATAATTAAACTGTCAAAGGTTAAAGACAAAGAAAGAATCTTAAAAGCAGCAAGACAAAAGTTAGTCACCTACAAGAGAGCTCCTATAAGACTGTCAATTGATTTCTCAAAAGAAACTTTGCAAGTCAGAAGGGACTGGCAGGAAATATTCCAAGTGATGAAAAGCAAGGACCTACAAGCAAGATTATTTTACCCAGCAAAGTTATCATTAAGAATCGAAGGACATGTCGATAAATAGCTTCCAGACAAGAAAAACTGAAGGAGTTCATCACCACCAAACCAGTATTACAAGGAATCTTAGAAGGGCTTCTTTAAGATGGGAGGGAGGGTAAGATTGAGTGAAAAGGGGAAGGCATTAAGAAGTACAAATTGCTTGTTACACAGTAGTCATGGTGAAGTAGGATATAGCAAAAGGAATATAGTCAATAACATTGTAATAACTATGTATGGTGCCAGACAAGTACTAGATTTATCAGGGTGATAGATGGGAGTGGGGTTTGTGGCAGGATGAAAATGTGAAGGGATAAGAAATACAAATTGGTAGCTATAAAATAGTCATGGGGATGTAAAGTATAAGGAATATAATGAATAATATGGCAAAAACTATATATAGTGCCAGGTGGTACTCGTCAGGGTGATCACTTCCTAAATTATGTAAATGTCTAACCACTATGCTATATACTTGAAACTAATATAAAATGATATTGAATGTCAACTCTATGAAACATTTAAAAAGTGGGGAAAAGATCTGTAATATTATGATAGTATGGTACAGTGTCAGATGGTTGCTGGACTTACCATCATGATCACTTTTTTAGCATAGGGAATAAAATCAATAATGTGGTAATAACACTGTATAGTGTCAAGTGGGTACTGTTGAATAACTATGATGTACACCTGAAACTGAAATAATATTGTATATTAGCTGTATTTTAATTAAAAAATCTTTAAAAATAAATAAATAAAATTGAAAAAAAGAAAAGAAAAAAAAACTAGAGGGAAAAATCCATTCACCAAATAAGAAAAATTATATTTCTACTAATGCTTTAAAGGAGATAAAAGAGTCCCTAAAGAAGTCCAGCCCAGCAGCATGTTAAATTCTCCCACTAACAATGGATTTGTTTTTCTCCTTTTATTTCTATATATTTTTGTTTTATATGTTTTGAGCCTTTATTGTTAGGTGCATTCATATAAAAATTTTATATCATGATGTTGAATTGATCCTTTCATCATTCTGAAATGTTTCTTTTTATCTCTAGTAGCATTTCCTGTGTTAAAGATTACATTGTTTGATGTTAATATAGCTACAACCTTAGATTTTGATTTTGTGTCTTTTAAGCAACATGTAATTGGCTGTATTTTTAATGCAATTTTTCAATTGGAATATCTAGTAAATATTTTTGTGTAGAAAAGGACACCATTAACACATTAAAAACCAAGCCACAGACTGGGAGACGTTATTGCAATATATATAATAGGCAATATATACAAGTCCTACAAATCAAAAAGAAACAGACAGATACACTAATGAGAAAATGAGCAAAGTACACAAAGATATTGCAGACGTAACTCAAATGGCTAACAAGCAAAAGTTGAGTAACTTCAGTTTTAACCAGGAAAATGTGGATTAAATCCACATTGAAATACCGTGGCACAACTGTCAGATTCACATTTATTTTTTTAAAAGCTGTTAATGCTAAGGGGCTGGTGAGGATGCAGAGAAATAGCAAGAAGTATACAGTGCTAATGGAGCACAAACTAGTGTATTTATTCTTGTAAGCAATCTGAAACTACCAAAAATATTTGTAGGTGTGCATACCCTAAGAAAATAATTCCACTTCCTGTTACCCAATTAAATGTTTTTTCGTTTGTTTTTTAAATAAAATACTTATTAGCATTATGAGTTTTCATAATAAAGTACACATACAAAATGAATCAATTTTTCAGTTAATGTGGCAGAAATAACAATAGATATACAAGAAATTTCAAATTTTACCTGAAAAATCTGTACAATACAAATAAATGGACCTTATTTTTAAATTTTATATTCATCACACTGCATTTCAGAGGCAGCTTCTATTAATGTGTAATTGTGCAAATGTATAATTACATATTTAAATAAATAAAACCAAGAAATAGGCTCAACTAAAAAGAAGTAAACGTACTCAGACACTAAAATGAAAAAATAATACTTTAGGTACGCCACAAATTTGTCTTAAAAAATTTTAGCCAGTGATATAATTTGGAAAATGGATACTGTTTAATAGATTCTGTTTCAGGAGAATAGGAAGCCTGAAATTCTGCTCAAATGAAAATTTTCCTAAAGTTAAATTCAAGTGGACTTTACTATGTGGTTATTCTTATCAAAATTATTGAGTGACCTAACAATATTTTCAAATGAAGTTTTTTGAAAGCTACAGAAAGACTTTTCTGTAAAATATTTATTTTATAGAATGGAATAGGGAATGGAGTTGATATCCAAAACCAAAGCAATATTAATGGGGTATACATCTGGAACCTTCCAAAACTATTCACTTCAGCACACATTCAGACATACATCGAAAGGAAAATAAAGTTGTTTTTATGCCTAGAGGCCTAAATCCATGCAATCCACTTCTAGAATAATCAGATTATTAATGAAATAAAGTTTTTATCTGAGTGGAATTGAACTGCAACCATTATCTTTTTCAAATATGAAGGCAGAGACTTATACTTACTACCTATGCACGTTTTCAACAGGGTATTTCCAGAGTCTCTGTGACAGAAGTTGCTGAGATGGCAGGAACCACAGGAGTTTCTGCAGAGTAATCAGGCATAGGCCAGAGGAGTGCGTTCTTTGGGAGCCATCAGGAGACACGGTTTGAACAGCTAGTGCACACTTTCATATACTCAGGAGCATGAACTGTTGTAAAACTTTGTTAGGCAAGTACTCTCAGTCTCTTGGCACTTGGCCAAATGCAGCAGGATTCTGAATCAGCAACAATGTGAGAAAAGTAAACTTTTTTCTGATTTGGGCTCTGGTGTCAAGGTCTGGACAGTCCTCTAGGATAAGGCCAGCAATTTCAGTGGCATATGTCTAAGCTAATTCTGATCTTTCAAAATACCAGTTAAAGTTATGGGGCAAAATCAGTAGAAATCTAACCTCTCAAGGACGTATGCATAGGAAAGCAGATGGCTTGCAACAGACTGTTTAATCCCAAATCAAATAACAGAATCAGCACTTCAGGATGACTGCTTATATAGACACTTTTGTCAGATAATGTGGCTGAGAGCTACACTTCCCACACAATAAGCTCCATAAAGAGTGTGTGATACACCGATTGATCAGTGGCAAATTCATTAAGCTTATACAGCAAACAGTGAACTCTAGAGTGTATAATAAACACGTTTCAGACTGTCATGAATTTATATAAAAAGATAACATGACACTAAGCTTTTGGTATCCAAAGCCTGTTTTGTTGTTTCTTGTTTTTATTTCTTCCTATAGAGTGCAGAAAGATGTAAGGAAGCTTGACAGTGAAGTCTGAAGATGGGAAATTACTTTTTTTTATTTAATACAATTGAGGGAGATTTCCATGAAGACACATGTGAAAATGGTTTTAAATTAGCCACTCCTGGTATAAATCATCTGTATAGATCTACCAACCAAGGGAAATAAGCCACCACCAATAGTGCTGTCCCTTGTAGGCAAAGCTTTCTTTTGGTTTCTGGCACCGTGGTGGCAGTTACCTGGAATTTCTACCTTTTTTGAATTAAGGCAATCCCAAACTTTGCTCTCCTTCTTAAGGGAAAGCTCTGAAATGTAAACAGGTGATAGCAGAAAATGACTTTCCCTAAAATTAGCTCTTCATATTATACAAAAACAAAATCATGTCGGAGTAATTCTATGGTCAAGTAAATTGAAGAAACATTGTCTTAAAAATACTAAAAATAGATTCATGTTCCCACAGAACTTCTCATAACTTTGAGTAAGTTGGTGTGCATTTGACTCTTTAGAAGAAGATACTGTTTGCAGCATTTCCCAAGATTATTTGAGCACAGAAGTGTGTGTGTGTATGTGTGTAATATCTCAAGAGAATAAAAGTTCTATGGGACGCACTCTTTGAAATGTTGATGATCATTTGTATCTTTAACAAACAGTGGCTTCCGTTGTTTAATACATTCATTTTGAAGTTAAACCATTTTCTTTCCTCTGGTTTAGACATGCCAATAGGTACCCAGACTTAATAACAACCTAGTAGTTGAGATGGGAGAAGAAAGATATGGAGGCAAGAATGTGGAAGATTGCAATAGTTGGAGCAGAAATAAAAAAAAATAAATAAAAGAAAGTAGATTGGGGTCTTGGTGGTGAAAACCAAAAAAGAACAAACTGGCTTTTCAAACATTATAAAAGAAAGAAATGGCAGGACATAGAAAGGTCCTAGACACAAGGTAGAAAGAGAGATAATCAAAGATGGACTCAAGGTTGTAACCCTGGGTGATCGGATAGCTGTCGTGCTGCTAGCAATAATGGAAAGTAGAAGAGGAAAAATGTAAGTCTAGGCTATTATTATGGCATCTTTTTCAAACTGAAGGGGCACAATGAAGGAGGTTTGTGTATGAAAAGGAAAAAAATTCAAAATAAAAAATTTATAAAATGTAAAAAAAATTAACCGTTCCTCAGGCAAATGTCAAAAAAAACCCCTCTAAAACAGGATTTTATTTTTAGTTCTTACATAAGTAGCTGATTAATTTTGTTGTGGCATAACGTGTTTTTGTTTTCTCCTTCAACACTATTCATTGGCATTTTATTTCTCATAATAACATAAAGACACACACATTGTGTATACTATAAATTAAAGGCATACATCCTTGTGATTAGATACACATAAATGCAAATATATAGCTTGTATATAAAAAATATATCAATTTGGCCCATAAATGCAAATTTTTCTAGCTGGGAAAGCAAAGGTATTCAGGGGGGGGGGGGATCTGAAAATTTAACATTGTCAAAGAATTCTGATTTAATTTGCTAGTCTAATACAGATAAGAATGACAAAAACTCTTTATTTGCTTGAAGAGCCTCTGAGGTTTTCCAGTACTATTGAAATGCTGTCCTCAACTCAAGTACTTTTCATACATCAGAGAAGTGGCAAATTTAACAAAGCCTGCACTAATGTTTTGTATTTCTATTCTAAGTAAAATGCTTCAGAAAGTAAACATAAGTATTCAATAATACTGCAACTGCAGACAATGAAAAAGGCTTCTGTTTCATAATATATCAATAAGTAAATCATTTTAAAAGAAGCAAACAGCATTGTTGAACACTGAAACGCTAAACCAGTCAAAATAGAAACTGTTTAAGTATCTCTGCTTATTTTCTGTGCTAACACAAAAAAAAATGTTGGCATACGTACATTCTGTAAACTATAGATATTGTGTGTGGATAATTTAATATTTGAACACATTATGAAGGGCAAATCCAAACTATTACTACTGAAGCAATTTTTAACACTAGATCAATGAATCCCCAAATAACAAAAAGAAAATGAAGACAGAGTAACAAGCTTTCTTTGAAATAATTTCAGAGAACCTAGAAGACCTAAATCAAGAAATTGCATTTAATGCTAAAATCTGCATCTTTATCATGTCTTTTGTAATCAACCTGCATGTACAATTTAAAATTTGTCTGGACACCGGGGAAATTTCACCTTGCTGTAGAAAGGTAGTTAAGAGCACAGCCCATGATTAAGTGTACAAGGATTCTCTTTTCTCCACATCCTTGCCAACACTTGTAATCTCTTGTCCTTTGATGATAGCCATTCTGACAGGTATGAGACGGTGAACCTTGAGGGCATTATACTAAGTGAAATAAGACAGAAAAAGGAAGACAGATATGTGTAATATCTCACTTATATATGAAATCTAAAAAGTCAAACTCACAGAAACAGAGTAAAATGGTGATTACCAGAGACTGGGGAGTGGGCAGAAATGAGGAGATGTTGGTCAAAGAGTACAAACTTCCACTTAGAAACTATTAATAAATATGTTTTGGGAATCTAATGCACAGCATTATGATTGCAGATAATAATACTATACTATGCATTTGAAAGTTTCTAAAAGTACATTTTCAATGCTCTCACCAAAAAAAAATAATTTCTATAATAAATTTTTATGATAATCCATCATGATAATTATGTGACATTATTGTTTGAGGTGTTAGCTAACACTAATGGTGATGATCTTGTTGCATTGTATACTTGTATCAAATCAACACATGTACATCTTAAACTTACACAATTTTATATCAATTATATATCAATAATGCTGGAGGACGGAGGGAAGGAAAGGATTTCAGCTCTAGCCAAACAGTCAGAGACTAGTGATAATGCTGTGTCTTTATATAGGGTAAGGGCAAAAAAATAAATAAATACAATTATTAACTGCCATTGTACCAAATACTTTGCATTTATTTATTAGTTCATTTTAAGCTCCCAATAACTCAAAAGGTTTTATTTTATACAGACCCCCAAAACAGTACTGTATTTATGGCCTAAGGACACGAACACTGACCTGAGACTACTAAGGTTTCAGTACTGGCTCTGATATGTGCCCACTCAGTGATCTTGAGCAAGTTATTTAACCTTTCTATAAAATGGAGAAAATAATAGGACTGGCCTCATAAATTTTCTTTATGTGTGTATGTGTGTATGCACAAAATGTGTCAATATGTAGTAAAGTGTTTAGAACAGTGCCGAGAACTCAGTGACCAGCGCGCTATCAAATATGATAATAGCCAACACTTGTAGAGCACTTGCTCAAGGTCACTCAGCCATAAATGTTGGAGTAGGAGTCCAACCTAGGTCACAATCTGCAATCATAGTATATCTGACCAATACTAGGAATTCTCTTAGCTTTGCTACATTTCAAACCTACAGCTCCTATCGTCCTCAATTACTTCATATATGAATTGAGGAGATTTTATTATCAGAGGTAAATTCATGGCACGCCCCACATAGCCTGTCCTCCAGTACCTCACACCCCACCAAAAATACTAACATTTTTTATCTATAAAGACGTGTTGCTGATCTTCAATTTTACTCAGAATACTTGTCAGTTCAATCCCTAGGCAGCCTCCAAGAATTAACTCAACAAATATTCACTAAGTGAAAGTTTCCGATGTTTCATATACATATATATGACATATATATATACATACATACATATATGTATATATGTGTATATATATATATATATATATATATATAAACTTTTTTATTTTAGGACAGTTTTAAGATTTACAGTAAAATTGCAAAGATAGTATGCAGAGTTCCCATACAACCCAAATCCCATTTCCTTTATTATTAACATAGCACATTAATATGACATTTGTTACAATTAATGAACTAATATTGAAACATTATTAAAGTCTATAATTTATTCAAAAGTCCTTATATTTTACTTAATACCCTTTTCTGTTCCAGGAACCTATCCAGGATACCACATTACATTTAGAAGTCATGTCTTCTCACTCAGGTTCCTCTTTGCTGTGTGAGTTTCTCAGACTTTACTTGTTTATAATAACCATGACAATGTCAAAAGTACTGGTCAAGTATTTTGTAAAACACCCCGAACTTAAGATTTCTCTGATCTTTTCCCATTGATTACACTGGAGTTGTACATTTGAGTGAGAAAGACCACAAAGGTAAAGTGCCATTTCCGTAACATATCAAGAGTACATAGTATCAGCATGATTTATTACTATTGATATTAATCTTGATTACCTGGCTGAGGTAGTGTTTGTCAGGTTTACCCACTAAAGTGATTCTTCTGTCCGGCTTTCATACTCTATTCCTTGAAATGAAGTCACTATGCACAGCCTACATTAAAAGTGGGCCGTTATGCTTCACTTGCTTGAGGGTAGAGCAACTATGTGTTATTCGGAATCATTCTTCACAGGAACATCCAAGTCTCCCAGCCCATTTGTTGAGAAAGACAATCCTTTTCCCATTAAATTGCCATTGCTCCCTTTCGAAGAGCAGTTGGGTATAATTGTGAGGATCACCTTCTGGATTCTCTGTTTTGTTCCATTAATCTATGTGCCTATTCTTTTGCTAATATCATGCTGTCTGTATTACTGCACCTTTATAGTAAATCTTGAATTTGGGTAGTGTGACTCCTCCAACTTTGTTTTTCTTCATCTTCTTTATTACTGTGTTGCCTATTCTAAGTATTTTGCCTTTTCATGTAAATTTTAGAATCAGTTTGTCAATGTATATAAAAAAAATAGCTTGTTGGGATTTTGATTGGAATTGTGTGGATCTATAGATCAAATTGGGAAGAACTGCATCTCAACAATATAGACTCTGCTGTTTTATGATCACAGACTAATTTTCCATTTTTTTGAAGCACTTTCGTGATTTTTTTGAGTTTTATAATTTGACATATAGATCCTATATATATATATATAGTTGGATTTACTCTTAAGTATTCAGGAGGCGTGCTATTATAAATGTATTTTAAAAATTCAAATTCCAAAAGTTCACTTCTGGAATATTTGAAATTAATTGACTTTTATATATTAACCTTGTGTGCTGTGACCCTAATGTATTGACATACTCATTCCATTTGGTGTGTCAATTTTTTTTTTGAAATTTTCTACATAGAAAATCACATCATATGCAAATAAAGACAGTTTTGTTCCTTTCTTAGGAATCTGTATACATTTTCTTTTCTTGTCTTCTTGCATTAGTAGGATTTCCACTATGATGTTAAATAGAAACAGCGAGAGAGAACATCTTTGCTTTGTTCTTCATCTTAAGGGGAAAGCATACTGTTTCTCACGGTTAAGTATAATGTTAGTGGTGGATTTTTCATTTTTTTTTTATTATTATTATTGACTTAAGGAAGTTCCCGTCACTTCCCAGTTTTCTGATAATTTTGATTGTGAATGGGTGATGAATTTTGCCAAATGCTATTTATTCATTAATGAATATGATCATATTAGTTTTCTCCCTTAGCTTATTGATGTGGTACATTACACAGATTGATTTTCAAATGTAGAACCATGCTTGTGGATCTGGATAAATTCCACTGAGTCTTGGTGTATAAATTTCATTATACATCGTTGGATTTGAATTGCTCATTTTGATGAAAATTTTTGCATCTCTATTCATGAGATGTATTGTTCTATAGTTTTCCTTTCTTACAATATCTTTCTTTAGTTTTGATGTTAGAATAATGCTGGCTTAAAAGAATAAGTTGTGTTCCATCTGTTTCTATTTTTCTGAAAGAGATTGTAAAAAATTGATATCACATCTGCCTTAAACATTTGCTAGAAATCCATGAAATGATCTGTGCCTGATACTTTCTTTTTAAATATATAAATAATAAATATATAAATAAATATATATATATATATATATATATATATATATATATATATATTTAGTTGGTGCAAAAGTAATTATGGTTTAAATGCTTAAAAATAATTGCGAAAACCACAATTATTTTGCACCAACCTAATATTTATATAAAATGTATATATATAAAATATAATTACAAATATAAATATATATATAATTAAGTACTGGTTTAATTTCTCTAATAGATATAAATAGGCATGTTTAGACCAACTATTTCTTCTGGTGTGATATTTGATAGTTTATTCCTTAAGGAAATGGTTTATTTGATCTAATTGGTCAATTGGTAAGCATAAAGTTCATAATATTCTTTATTACTCTTTAATGTCAATGGGATGCATAGTGATAGCATCACTTTCATTTATTATATCGGGAAATTGTGTTTACACTCTTTGTTTTTTATTAGGTTAGCTAAAGATTTATTATTTTTCTTTATATTTTCAAAGATCCAGACTTTCGTTTTATTAATTTACTCTATTCCTTTCCTATTTTAAATATCATTGATTGCTGCTCTAAGTTTATTATTCTTCTTTTTAAAATTTCCTTTATGTAGGCTGTTATTACTCTTCATCTCTAAGGTGGAAACTTGGGTTATTGACTTGAATACTTCATTCTTTTCTAATATAAGGATTTAATGCTATAAATTCTCTCTAGTCACATCTTCTGCTGCAATCCACAAATTTGATAGGTTTTATTCACATTTAGTTCAAAATATGTCTTCAGTTTCTCTTGAGACTTCTTATTTGACCCATGTGTTATTCTGAAGTACGTTGTTTACTAATATTTCAGGATTTTTCATACTTCCTTTCTGTTATTGACTTCTAGTTTAATTCCATTGTGGTCTGAGAACATACTTTATATCATTTCTATTCTTTCAAATTTGTTTAGGTGTCTTCTATAACCAGAATGTGGTCTAGCTTGCTGAATATTCCCTGTGAGCTTTAAAAGAATGAATATTCTGCTGTTGGATGGAGTATTCTATAAAAGTCAATTAGATCAAATTGATAAATAGTGCTGTTCAGGTCGACAGTCTCCTTACTGATTTACTGCCTGCTTGAACTATCAAATACCAACAGAGGGGTTTGAAGTCTTCAACTATAAAAGCAGATTTGTCTATTTTTCCTTTCAGTTCTATCTGTTTTTGTTTCATCTGTTATGATGCATACAGATTTAGAATTGTTATTCCTTCTTGGAGAATTAACCCCTTTTTCATTATGTAATATTCCCCCTAGTTCCTAATAATTTTCCTTGTTTTGAGGACTGCTTCGCCCAAAATGAATATATCTACCCCAGCTTAACTTTTATTGGTAGTAACATGGCATGTTTTCCTCCATCTCTTTACTTGTAACATTTCTGAGACTTTAAAGTGGGTTTCTTGTACACAATATGTAGTCAGGTTTGTTTTTCATTCACTCTAATAAATCTCTATGTTTAACTTGTATATTTAGACCATTTACATTTAAAGTGATAGTTGATATAGTCCATTTAATTTCTACATTGTTTCTAAGTGTTCTCCTCATTGTCATTGCCTTTATTCTTCTTTTATTTTCCCTTCATTTCTACCTTTCTTAGTTTTAATTAAGCATTTTATATGATTTTCATATGATCTAGTCTCTTAAAACGTCAATCATATTTTTTAATTATTTCAGTGATTGCCCTAAGATTCTAATATGCATTTTCAAATAATTAAAACCATCTTCAAATAAAACTATACCATATATAGTATAGTTACCTATAACAGTATATATAATACAGGTACTTATAACATGATTTGTCAAATTCCTCTCTCTCATTCTTCACTACATTTCTGTTACTCATTTCACTTATCTGTATGCTATAACCACCCAATACATTATACTTATTATATTACTCTAAGAAAAGTTATTTTTAGATCAATTAAGAAGAAGAAAAGTAAAACATTTTTACTACATTTATTTATTCCTTCCCTGGTACTTTATTTACGTGAGTCCAGGTTTCTTTCCTATATCATTTTCTTTCTGCTGAAGAAGTTCTTCTAACATTTCTTGCAGGACAGGACTGCTGGTGATGAATTTCCTGTTTTTGTTTGTGTGAAAAAGTCTTATATTACTTCACTTTTGAAGGTTAATTTTGCTGAATGTAAAATTGTTAGTATTTTTTTTTTCAACACTTTAAATATTTCAGTGTACTCTCTTCTTGTGGCTAGTTTCTGAGGAGAGGTCCCCTGTGATTATTATCCTTGTTCCTCTACATTTTTATTTTCCTCTGGCTTCTTTCAAGATTTTCTCTCCATTTTCTGTTCTCTACAATTTGAATATGATATATCTAGATATGGGGTTTTGGGTATTTAACCTGTCTGGTGTTTTCTGAGATTCCTGGATCTGTAATTTGGTGTTATTAATTTTGGAAAATTCTTGGCCATTATTTCTTCAAGCATTTCTTCTGCTTTGTTCTTGCTTTCTTCTTCTGATAGTTCAATTACATGTACGTTTTACTTTTTGAAATTGCCCCACAATTCTTGAAAGTAATTTTAGTAGTGTTATTCTTTTATCTTTTTGAATTTCAGCCTGAAATTTCCTTTGTTTTTATTTTTTTTATTTTTTTATTTTTTTTTATTTTCACCTACGCTAAGCAGTTCAATTATTTGCGTGGCTGTGTCCAGTCTACAGATGAGACCATCAAAAACATTCATGATTTCTGTTACAGTGTTTTGTTTCTAGCATTTCTTTTCATCTTTCTTAGAGTTTCTATCTCTCTGCTTTCATTACTCATCTGTTCTTATATACGTTATTTATTTTTTCCATTAGAGACCTTAATATGGTAATCATAGTTATTTTAAATTTCTATTTTAAATTATTCAAATGTGTTTAATAATTGCTGTAGTTAAAGGTGCCAGAGGCTTCAAATTCCTCTGTAATCTTTTTGTCTCCCCTCTTGACTTTGGGCTTCCCTAAGTACTCCTCTTCAGAGAAAGTCTGTGTCTACAGCTTTTTAAATCTATAGCTCTGTTTTTACATGGAAAACTTCTTAGCATGGTGGTATTGTGTGGGGAAAAGAGGGATATTCTTTAACAGTCTGATTAAATATCATTCTTTTAGTGAACCTGGGTCTTGGGGCTATGACCTTCACAAGTGTTTCCCTAGTACTTCATTTCCCTGACTGTATTATTCCCAAATTATTTCCTTAGAGTTCTGGCATCTACTGACCAGGGGTGTTTGTTTTCTCCCTTAGACAGAAAAGGAAAGTAAGAATGGAATGAAGTGTGAGATATGTATTTTTCCCCCACCTGTGACAATATTCTGGTAAAGTATTTTTCCTTGGATAGTAGGCCTTTGTTATGGAGGACCCTCAGGATGTATTTCACAATGATTACTCTTTCACACCTCTAGTTCTTTCAGCTATAATCCACTGTTATTGTGCTAGAGTATCGTAGGTAAGGTGATAAGGTATGGGAGAAGTGAAACATTCTATAATCTTATGATTAGATCTGTGTTTTAATAGGTCTGTGTCTCTTACAATGACCTTTACAAGTGCTTCTCCAGAGGTATAGCTTTTTTCCTTTTTTTTCCACCATAGGTGAGACAGGAAGGCTACAGGGGAATGGAAAAATGCCCTTCCCCAGCTAGAATAAGCTTCCTGTAGAGTATTTTCCCCTTGAGAGTAGACCTTTGTTATGAAGAACATCAGGTTACATATCACAATGATTAAAATTCCATTTTCCTTACAATAAATACGAGGGGATATTTCTCAGATCTTTATCCTCAGAATGCAGTGGGGTTTTTGGAAATAATAACCAATGAAACTGTGTGTATGTGGGGGGGAGGGGGGTTGGGGTTAAGGGATGGGGGCATAAGACTGTAGCCCAAAAACCTTTTTCACTCTCATTCTAGTTCATACTCAATTTCCAGCAATTCATTACTTATTCCTGCATTTAAGTGTTCCTAACACTTATGACTCTACAATCTTCTTCAAGTAAACAGATCTCAGCTGTGACACTCTGCATTTACTTGTCTTTCCAGATTTTGAGGTGGTGCTTTGCCCTGCAATCTTAGTTCTCCAGTGGATACAAAAAAAGTGATTGATTTTCAGTTTGTTCAGCTTTCTCTTTTTGCAAAGATAGGGACAATGGTTTCCAAGCTCTTTATATGTTGGAGCTGGTGCCAAAAGTACATGATTTTCAGTTTTTTAAACATTAACAAGGTATGATCTCTAAACTCATAGTTAGTCTAACAAAAGAACATAGGGAAAAAATGCACACATTAATGTGTTCATTTAAAATGGCAGTAAGTGGTGTAAACATAAAAAATGCAGGACTATGAGGAAGAATAATGGGATAATTTAGATTGGTGTGTCAGGGAAGGCTTTTCTGAGGAAGACACATTAAAACTGAGACCTTAAGACTTAGGGTGAGGGAATAGTGTGTAAGAAGGCTTAGAGATAGAAACGAGCTGGACTCAATTATTTGTCTAATTTGTGACTGAAACAAGGGCAAAAGCAGCTCTGAATGAGTTTGGAGTAGCTGGCAGGAGTCAGTTTGAGCAAGTATATTAGGTGTTAAAGGGTGTTAGTCTAAGTGCCTAAGAGAGCCATCAAAGACTTTAAAGAGTGAAGTGAAATGATCACCTCAAGTTAGATTATTCTTGTAGCAGTGTGAAAATCTGATTAAAGTGAGGACAGAAGAAGTAAGATCATCAATTAGAAAACCACACGATTAGTTTAGAAGTGAATGACGGTGACTTGATCCAAATTCCTGACAGTATGTAAGAAAATAAATGAACTGATTAAGGATACATTTTTGGATGTGACAACAACAAGACTGATAAATACCTTTTAAAAAGTTTATAAGCGGCCAGTTTCCAGTTATGCATGTAAGAAGCTTGGAAGTTGCCACTATGTCCTAACAAGTAAAAAAGCTGAACAGACCAAAAAATTATCAACTCTTTTTGGATCTCAAAGAGAAGGGAAGCTATAGGGAAAATTGCTGTCCCCAAGATTGGAGAGACAAACGGGTGAATACAGGGAGTTACTGATTCCCGGAGCAGAAACACATAAGCAGAAACCTCTGAGGATACAAGGGCCAGGACAGGAAAATCTAAACTATAATAGATGAATTGCTGGAGGCTCAATGTGGACAACTGTGAGAGTTCAAAGCTCCAGGGAGATCCAGTCATAGGAGGAATCCCCACACTATGAAGAGATTTATCTCTAGGAGTTAGACTTTAAGTTCCCACAGTAAATGTCAGAAAAAAAAAAAAAAAAAAAGAAATCCCCTTATGCTTTCTGTAGGAGGAAGGGAAAAGGAATCATTTTGATTCATAGCACAATATTCTGTTCCTCTTAGCTACACCTGTCCTCAGGAGAAACTAGTTAACTGAGCCCAGCATTCTGGGGTATTATCAGAGCCGAACTAAGCTGGCTAAAGGAAAATGTCCAAGTCCAACCTGCTCTAGCCATTTTGTCCCACCTAAGAGGGGAGAAAAAACAAAAACAAAAACTGTGAAACACTTGTGAAGGTCACAGTTCAAAGGCATAGGCTGACCAAAAGACTGAGACTTAATCATAGGAATATAAAACATGTCCCCTTTCCCAACCTTACCACCATATTACTAAAGGACTATTTAAAACTGTTTTGTTTTTTTAACCTAGTACATCATGCACAGCTATCAAGAAAAAAAATTGCAATACACCCCAAAAGGGAAAGGAGACTATGTGAAGAGAAGAGTAAGCATCAGAATCAGACAAGGCAAGGATATTGAAAATTATCAGATTAGGAATTTGAAACAACTGTGACTAATACGTTAAGAGCTCTAGTGGATAAAGTAGACAACATAAAAGACTAGAGGGATACTGTAAGAAGAGAAATGCAAATCTTAAGAAAACAAAAAGAAATGCTAGAGATTAAAAACACTGTAACAGAAATGAAGCTTTTGGGGAGCTTACTAGTACACGGGACATACAGAGAGCAAGTAAGCATATGAAAAGATGCTCCACATCATATGTCATCAGGGAAATGGAAATTAGAACAACAATGAGATACCAATACACATCTATTAGAATGGCCAAAATCTGGAACACTAACAATACCAAGGACTGGTAAGGATGTGAGGCAACAGGAACTCTCATTTATTGCTGATGGGAATACAAAATGGTACAGAGTCTTTGGACGACAGCTGGGTGGTTTTTGTACTAAAGTAAACATCTTCTTACCAAATGATCCACCAATGGCACTTATATTTACCCAAAAAATTGAAAACGCATGTCCACACACACAAAAAAAATTCATACGGATATTTATAGCAACTTTATATATAATTGCCAAATTTTGGAAACAACCAAGATGTCTTTCCATAGATGAGTGAATAAATGAACTTAAATTGTGGTACATACAGACAATGGAATATTATTTAGCACTAAAAGGAAGTGAGCTACCAAGTCAAGAAAAGATATGGAAAAACCTTGAATGCATGTTACTAAGTATAAAAGAAGCCAATCTGAGAAGGCTACATATTATATGATTCCAAATATATGACATTTTGGAAAAAATAAAAATATGGAGACAGTAAAAAGATTAGTTGCTGCTAGGGGTTGGGAGGTAGGAAGAGATAAATTAGCAGAGAACAGAGAATTTTTAGGACAGTTGAAATACTCTTTATGATACCGTAATGGTGGATATGTCATTATATATTTGTCCAAACCCATACAATGTACACCAAGAGTGAACACTAAGATAAACTATGGACTATGAGTGATTGTGTATCAATGTAGTTTCATCAGTTATAGCACTACTCTGGGGGGCATGTTCATAACCAGGGGAGTCTATATAATTGTGGGGGAGGCAGTGTATGGAAAATTTCTGTACTTTCCTTTTAACTTTAAAGTGAACCTAAAACTGCTCCAAAACACAAAATTTTTCAAAAAAATAAACCAACAACAAAAAAACTTTCTAATAGATTGGATATAAAGAGTATAGGAAACAGGAGGTGTTAAGGGTGACTCCCAGATTTCTACCTTAAGCAACAGGATGAATTGTGATGGCATTCCCTGAAATAAAGACTATGAAGGGAGCATATATGGAGGTGTGTAATTGACCGGGATCAAGTGGTCACATTTACACATACAAGTTTTAAGTTATCAAAGAACAAGTAAAATGGAGTAGACAGTTGACATTTCTAACTCTTAAAACAATAGAGTCAACTAATTCCTCTGGCCAGAGAATGTGGAATGAGTAGAAAATCCAAAGTTAGTAGCCAACAGGGCCCAACCAATCAATTATAGGAGCCTCTTAGAAAGAAAGCTATTTTCTATTCCTGATCTATATGATTGTTAAGTTCCCATGGAGATCTAGCACTCTAGATAGCTGATGCCAAATTCCCATCATAGTTTAAGGGCCAGGTAAAATATTTTTATGTCATTTCATTTAGAGAAGCTAGTTAAGAAAAACCAAAATGACTGAAAATCTACTATAATCCAGGCCTTGAGCCCAAGTCTTGGAAATAGAGGAATGAGATGCATTTTGTTGTTTTTAAACCACAGAAGATTTTTAAAAAATAGGAAAGGATGGATGAAAGAGGTCACAAAAGAAAGAAAGAAAGAAAGAAAAAAAGAAAGAAAGAAAGAAAGGAAGGAAGGAAGGAAGGAAGGAAGGAAGGAAGGAAGGAAGGAAGGAAGGAAGAAAAAAACAAACGAACAAGGGTCAAGGTGACCAGAAATCCATAGATCTTATTAAGACCATTTTAGTCTTTGTTTAAATCAAACAATTCTATTTTTTCCCAGTGTAAAATAAAACATTCATGTCTGATTTCAATTATTGTCACTCCTAATTATCAACTGTGTAACAAGATGTACAAGACAAATGTCTGACATTTAACAGCTTATAATATATATGAAGTTGACCTTTCCTTTTAAGTAATGCTCCCTGATGGAGGTGCTGAATTAGGTGCAAACTTGCCTTTACACATGCAAAGGTAAGTACACAATGAAGAAAATTTTGTAGCCAATTTGTAATTTAAAAAATGAGAAGTAAAGTAAAATAAGAAGGTATTAACAAATAGACCCAAAAATTACAACTATGATCCTTCTCAATAGATGCTTTTTAAAAGCTGCCTGGGCCTTTTATACAAAACATGCATTTGTTGTATAATTTGAAAAAATATGGTGATCTTCATAATGTGAGGAGGAGGAAACATGAATTCCGTTGAAATTCTTTGGTTATTTCATGAGACAAGAGGTGTTGTTCCCCTGAATTATTTAGAAATGACTTCATTTTTTATTTTGTGAATATAATGGTCATAGAAGCATTTGACAGCCAAGCAGAGTACAGAAGCTTGATACAGAATCAGAAGAGATGCTCCAACAAATAGTATATTGATATATGAGTACATCTCATTGGTACCTATACACTTTTTGTGAACAAATTAGTTTCAATTGTGAACTTATGTATGTACTGGCTATTACAACATAAATCACAATTTACAGTGAACTATAATTTCATCTCTATCACTCTTTTGCATGACAAGAAATATTTGTCCTAAGAAGTCCTCATGCTACACATTTAAGAGTTTCCTTTAGTGTGTATATCTCAATCTGCCGGTCCCCTGCAGGTGATAGGATTCATTCTGGAGGGTTCTTCTAACAGGATATGGGAGGAACTTAATGTCACCCTGTGGTGACCACATATGGAAAAATCATTTTCTATGACACGGCTGCAAAGCCTACTCACATACACTATAATGACAGAATAGCCCATAGACAGATTATCAGGAGAAAGTGGTGGTCAAATCCATAAACATGGTTTCAAGGGTCCTAATAAACTGTAACTGCAATAATGTCGGTGATATAAGTACTTTCCAAAGTTTCCTTTACATGATCTCTAGAAAAATAGTCTCACCTAAAGCATGTCAGGTCCCCTGCTTCCCATGGTATTTCGTGCAGGGATGAAAAGCTTTCCCTACCTATCAATAGCCTATGCCAGGCTCCTCTTTTCAGTGGGTATTCCACAGTTCCTAGGGGGATTTTTGTTTCTCTGACTTTGACATATCCAGGCTCTTCCATGGTAGCTTTTAAAGGAAGGCTTTTAGAGGAAGGCTGGAAAGTAGTACCATGCCTCAGAAATGAGCCTAAAGTTTTACATTTTAAGCACTAGTGAGACAACCTTATTTATTTACTTACTTACTTATTTATTTATTTATTTATTTATTTATTTATTTATTTATTTTGTCTGTTTTCAAATTTAATTAATCAGTGGCCACCTACTTTTCAGAGAAAGATACAGGAGGAGATGAATTCTCAACATATTGCTTGGGTTGTCTCAGATGTCAAAGCAGAATATTAAGAGATAGCTTCCTAGAGTACTTTTACATGCACCACCTGCTATGGACAGAATTGTGTTCCTAAATGTATATGTTGAAGCCGTAACCTCCAAGTACCTAAGAATGTGACTGTATTTGGAGATAGAGCCTTTAAAGATGTGATTATGTTACAATGGGGCCTTAGGGTTATTAGCCTTATTCCGATGGGACTAGTGTCCTTATAAGAACAGGAAATCTGGACACACAAAAAGACACTAGGGATGCACTTGTACAGAGAAAAGACAATGTGAGGACACAGCAAGAAGGCTGCCATCTGCAAACCAAGGAGAGAGACCTCCAAAGAAACCAAACCTGCCAACACCTTGATCTCTGACTTCAAGCCTCCAGAACTGTGAACAAATACATTTCTGTTCTTTAAGTCACCCAGACTGTGGGACTTTGTTATAACATCCGTGGCAAACTAATATACCACCTAAATTTTCTATAAAATACAGATTTCCAGACCTTATTCCAGTGCCTGAATCCTGGACCTAGTCTGTAAGAATCTGCATTTTAACAGTTATTCCAACAGTCTTCTGATGCCAATTAAAGTTTGAGAACCAAAGTTCATCTAATCATCTATATAGATCAAAATCGATAAACATTTAATTTTCTCCATTTTAAAATAATGTTTTGAGAGTACATTGTAGTAGCAGCAAGGTTTGAAAATTGAGATCACAGAAAATGCATGTCTTTCTTCAGCTCTGTACTAGTTGACACTTCCTACAGAATCAGACTATTTCAAAATGGTTCCAAGTCCTGCCTCTTACTTTAGCCAGGGATTCCTGACAGGTGGTGGACAGGGAACTCTTCATTAACACAGATGGCTGATTTCGTGCCTAACACTTGCCAACACCTGCAGACTCATTCAACACTTGCTCTTTTGACAAATTTTACCTTTTTTCTTAAAATTTAAAAGACCATTAAGTTAAAACTCAGACACTATATGTAGAATGTGACATTTTAAAAATATAACAATACTTTTTTTAAAAAAAATCTTGGGGACAAATCATGCCCTCATACACATAGATACCTCCCACTAATGTCATATAAGGTCCCTCTCACTGTATTCAACAAATTAAAGACAATAAATCTTATAAAGGTTGAAATTAATGCTCTGATCAATTGTAGGGTAGGTTACTTCTCAACTCCTACAAAAAGAACCCTGTGTATATGCATATAACACAATGTGAAAAGAGGCAATGATAGGCGAAAACTTTTTGTAAAACATTTTAAATAGCTTTGCTCACTTTTTAAGTCACTGTCCTAAGAAGAAGAAATTACACCTAGCTGCTTGTTGTATAGTTCTGAGTTACTAGTTCCTGAAAATTATGTCAGTTTTGTTCGTTTTTGTTTTTTGTCAGTTATTTCACCTCAACATTCCATCTTGATAGCAAAATTAACAACTTGAATATTCCTTATCAATTCAACTCAGCTCAGGAGACATTTATTTAATGCGTCCTATGTGTCAGGCATTGTGCCAAGTTCTGTGATTCTCACCTATCTGACTGTATAGATGTGACACATATCTTTAACTGAAAATACAGTATTCCTAAATAGTGTACAATACATGATATACACATGCACACAAATACACATTCATAATACATAGTCTCCCTTCCCTCCCCTCCTTTTCCTCATCCTCCTTCTTTCTCTCCTCTTCTCTTATTTCTTTTCCTTTCTTCTCTCCTCTTTTCTCTTCACTTTCCTCTCTCTCTCTCTCTCTCTCTCTCTCTCTCTCTCTCTCTCTCTCTCTTTCTCTCTTTCTTGTATAAATTACAATCATCCTTCCTAGGACTGTCGGGTCAGTTTCTATCTGACCAATAAATATAAAGTTAGGGAAATATTTCTATGTTGTTGTGGAGGAAATAGATATGGTTTTTATTCCTGTAGCCCAACCATATATTTCTATTTTCTATTCTAATAACAATAACAATGATAAGAAGAAGAAATTATAATATTTACTGGATGCTTATTTCTGTACTAAAAACTACGTTATGTGGTTTACATGGATTATATGATATCAGTGTTATCTCCATTTTCTAAATGAGACTTAAAAAGGTTGCAGAGCTAGTACCTGGTGGATCAAGATATCTAGCCTGCTGTTTTATCTCTAGAACATATTTGTGTAAAGAAACATGCCACTTTTAGTTCTGCTGAAAAAAAAAAATCCCCAACGTAGAATTAAAATGCTCCTAGATTTCACTAGGGCAGTTACTGGAAACAGGCATTTGAAGGTGGATTTGCTATTGAGAATATTAGTCATTAAGGCAATATCTCTCTTTGGGCATTCAACATACAGGGGTAACAGTGTATTAGCAGCATATTATTTTCCATAATGTACAAGCAACCTTGATTCCATTTTATTATAAATTATCGAATTTAATCGTTAATATCTATAGTTCTTTGTACTGAAAATTTTCTTTTGTCTGTACTTTTATTTTTTGTCATATTAGGATAAATTATTCTCTCAACTTACATAGTCAATGATAATAACATTTTAGGAAATCAATACATATTGAGCTTCTTTTATTCTACTCACATTTAAATTCATTTCATAATGAAAAGATATATTTTCTTTTCATTTTTCCCTAGACTGGTAAATAATGATCATAACAACAATAATAGCAATGATACTTCCCATAGTTCTTAGTGGATTTCTCTGTCAATGGCCTTACAAACTACTACAAATGAAACTGGAATTATCAACAAGTTTTCTTTTTTCCAAATTAAATGATTACCAGTTTCTATCAATTTGACCACTTTATCCTCTCCTCACCTTCCAGGTAGTTACTACCTTAATCTGAGCCCTCATCATTTCCTTTACTAGACAATGTTGCCGCCCTAGCACTCTCTCTCCACAGGGCAGTTACATTTTCAAAATGCACATCTCATAATGTGACTATCTAGTTTTAAAATCTAATTTTAAGTTTGTGATTAGTATATATAGTTAGAATTTAGGCGGTTTTTTTGTTTGTTTGTTTACATACGAATAGACAACTTTAGAACCAGAAGTTTCAGCTTTGAATAATGTTATTTATCCCATGTAAGTGTGAGGAATGTGGAGGAAAAAAGATGTTCCTGGTACTCTGAATGGAAATCTTTTTTTTTTTTTTTTTTTTTTTTTGTGGGAAGAGGAAATGAAAAAGCAATGATATACATTTTTAAAATTGAATTGCTGATTTAAGCTCCTTAATGGTCAGGATCATTACAATTGGGGTGAGGGGTATTATTTTAGGATACATGGTCACATAAATTTATTTTTATGAGAGTAAAATTTTTGGAAATTTACCATGTAGTATTTGCAAGAGCATTTTTCTAAGCTGCAGGACAAATAAAATGGATCGAAGAAATCATAGAAATAGTTAGGTGGGCTTAAGTTACAACAACAAGCAAAATATAAAGTCCTTTTGCAAACAGAAGAGTCACATGTCTTTTTCATTGATTTTGTTATTTCATCATACACAACAAATCTATGTCAATACAAGTGACAAATCTCAGAGGGGAAAAAATGTATCAGGCTATGAAAGCAGAAGATATACTTAGGAAATTGTTGTAGTCATAATAAGAGGGCTTATCTTTCAGGATTGGATTCACAGCACTGTATCCAGAGAGATGCTAAAGACTATTTTATTACTTTGTAGTCTCTTAGTCAATATGAATCATGTTTTAAAGAAAGAGATAATATATGACTATGTATGATGACCCTACTAATTGGACATAATTTCCATAAAGTATTATTAGTTTTTTATTGTATTAGTCTGCTAGGGCTGTTGTAATACAGTACCACAGACTGAGTAGCTTAAACACTGGAAGTTTATTATCTCACAGTTCTGGTGACTAGAGGTCCAAGGTATCACAGGACCATCCTGTTATTGGCCTCTCCCTTAGCATCTGTGTGTTTCTGTGTCCAAATTCCCCCCTTTCTATAAAACACCAGTCGTGTTGGTTGAGGAGGCCAAACTAGTACTCCAGTGCGAACTCAATTAATTACATTGGCAATGACTCTATTTCCAAATAAGGTCACATTGTGAGGTACATATGTTCAACGTATGAATTTTGAGAGGACGCAATTGAACCCTTAACACATTACCCTTAAGCCTTATGGATAATGTGGGGAATCATTCTTATCAGTTGCTTTTGAGAGATTTTACTCTGCACAAGACAACAAAGAAAATGAAAACACAGTTATTTTAGTCAAAGAGCTTACAGTTTCAGAAGTGAAATACACTGTAGCTATCTGAATAGATGTCTAATAATATAAGGCCGTGAAACTGTGGTCAAATGATTATTACTATGAACAAGAAGTAACAGATTTCTAGAAGGCTTTTACAAAGATGATAAAGCTGGGCAAAAAAGAAAGTGGTACAGTGAACAGAATTTTATGCACAAAAATGTGGAAGTGGTGAGTTGTACACACACAGAGACATGTACACTTAAACATATAAATCAGGATTCTTAAAAGGGGGAAAGTGGGCACAAGGCTGAAGTCTTTGGAGAGATGTTTAAATGCTACACTAAAGAGTTTGGATTTTGTTACATAAACAGTGAAAGATGTAGACACATTTAAGAGTGACATTCTAAAATGATATTTCAGGGAAACTAATTAAGGCAGCATTGCAAATGATTGAAGGAAGGAGATCATGGAAGTAACATATTAAATCTCTTCAGAGGGTAAACCAAAGGATGGACACTTTTCCTTTCACACATGTGAAATCCCCATCCCTCTTCTGAAAGAATTCATTTCACCAGTCCCCTTCCTTTCCTGACACTCCATCAATTAGGAAGCAATGGAAGCCTGGAAAAGCTGCAGAAGGGGACTTCGTGCTGCCCCTGACTGTGGTGGGCTGGATCATTGTGAAACAGCATGACACGGGAATCTGAAAGCGCTGGCCTCAGACAACTGGATATTACAATTTTCCAAATCTACCAATCACCTGCAATCACAAGACAGGCAGCGAATTCATATTTTCAAAATATTTTAAATATTATCAAAAGGTAATTATGAGCAGGTTCATACTAAAACTCGTTAAGTGAAGAAGGTCATTGTTATTCTGGACTGCATATGCAAAAGAAAAAAGCTGTTAAGGAACACAGGGAGAGAGTCCCTCTTTGTGATTCAGGAGAGAGTGAAGCAGGACTATGCATTCAGTTTGGGGATCTCATTAGGAGAAAAAGAGAGACATACTGCAGGAAGTTCAGAAGAAATCAACAGGAATAATTAAGGAACCAGAGGTATTCACTCTAGAGAAAATATTAAAAGAATAAATAACATACATGCACTTGACTAACTAAGGGGAAAATGAGAGTTGTCTACAAATACCTAATGTGTGTAAACTTTGAAAACTGAAAGTCAATATATGGCCTAGAGCAAGAAGGTAAAATTAAAAATAAGGCAATTAAATAAAAAAAGAAAATTCCAGCAGAATAGAAGAGAAAGCAAGGCAGATTCTGTACAAATTGTTGGTCTAACTTTTCCCAGACTATTTAAAAACAAACTAGTCAAATAATAGTGTGTGTTCTGTGGAGTACAAGCACATGGGAAATAAGTTTTACTCAATAATATGTCACCTTCTTTCCTTTGTAAAAAAACTAATTTTAATACTTGTTCATGAATAGGATAAAGATATGGGAAAATGTGGGTTTTTTTTTACTTAATTAGAAAATAAAAGTGCAATTTAACCATCTTAAATGTCTGAAGACAGAATGTTGTTTCCAGAAGTTAGGAGATTCCAGTTGATGTCCTCTTACTCGAATCAACTCTACTTACCTACAAATGGGAGGAATGAGCTGAATATTTGTATTGTTTATCTTTTTTTCATTACCACTCTCCCGTTGGAAGTAAGATGAGGGAAAAGAACATTTTTATAAGGGTATACAGCTGGCTCTGTTCCTCCCCCAGGCTTCTCTTCTCACCTGAGTTGGCTTTGATAATCCTAGCACCACCAAATTACACGTGTACACCTCTCTCTTTCATTTACTTAAGCCGGAGTCTCTTACTTTAATCTATTGATTTGAGGGTTATTAGTAGTACCTCTGGAGCATAAAGGAAGACCACCCAGAGAAAGTTGTCATCACCAGAAGCATGATACCTCTGCTCATTTTTCCCAGTGCCTAGTGCAGTACTGCTTCAAAACGCAGAAAACATATGCAAATTAAACGAGTGTTTTGTGATCACAGTCCTTTCTTCATAATGAGAAGAAAATCAGTCTTACCTCTTTAGTACTCTGCAAATGACAAAAGAGTTTCTAATTATTTCATGATCATTGTTATAGATTTGTCTTTTTGTTTCTTTTTTTTCTTTGTTTTTTTTTTTTCTTTTTGTGGAGCATGATTACTATGTCCTCAATAATAGAGGCAGACTATTTCATTTAAAACAGTGCTCGTGAAAAAGAAGTAAAAACAAAGAAAATGAGAGACAAAAAAAGAAAAAGTTTTCATGAAAGTACTGTGCACGTTTCTGTTTTCAAGCAAATGTTCAGCAGATTTGAACATTTACCCCAAATCAGACCTCATTATGCACAAGGTGGGTTGAATGGAGTGTCCTGGCACTGGGAATGTACTTGGAAGTTTAATTTGCTGCTTTGTTACAAGTCAGTCTCAATTTTCATATGTGTAAATAGGAGACACTCCAGCTACACCTATGTCATTAGAGATGCTTCACTTTTCAGAAGGTAATTTGGTTCAGGAAGGCAAATAGAAATATCTTCAGAATGCCAATGTAAATTGAAGTAACCACAAGATTTACTGATCACTACTGTGAGGAAAGACAACCCATGGAAGGCTTGCTCCCAACCCATCCTAATTCAGAGAGGCTCGAAGCCACAGTCTCCTTTTAATTGTAATATAGTTCCCCCTGTTACCCCAGTGATCTGGCCAGTTATAATTTCAAAGTAAGACATTTATTTATAATCAAAAATATCTTTACGACCCTGTCTCAATTTTATAAACTTATAAATAAAAGACATCTTAAATTTCAACTCATTGTACAAAGCTAGCTAACAATTTTCTGCAGTTTTATACTTTAGCTGGTAAAAATTACTGCTTAGTCCCTGACCTACACTAACAAAAATAATAATTCCATTAAAAAGTTAAATATAAAAATACATATTCTCATACCTTAAACATGTATTGCTATGCATGTTACCTTCAATTTAAATTTTAAGAAAGCAACAGTAAGATCAGGTGGGTAGCAAACTGATCACAGCCTATATCCAATGAATATAAAGACATATGGCATGACTTGGAGCTAGAGAGCGAATGTTCTCTTGGTCTAGCATAGTTCATGAAGTGAAGTGTAAAATAGGACACCAGTGACTTGGGTACAGTCATTTAGCATCTGTTCCAGTCATGTTAATTCAGGTTGGACATCATATGAAGGCAGAAACATAACATGATGCGGAAACACTTAAAAAAACATAATTGCCAGTTTAATAGCTTGGCAACAAATGAATGTTTAACCTTCGCAGGCAGGAAACTAGGTTTGTTTTAGCAGTTAAGAGTCTTGATTCCCCTGAAACCATGACAACATACCATGAAATAAAAGTGCCCTTCAGTCTAATAAAGTCAATGGTGATCACTATTCAATCATTTATTCATTCACTCATTCTTTAAATCTCAACTCAAATATGACCTCCTCCACGAAGAGTGATTAATAGTTTCAAAGGATATAGAAGTATATATATTAGAAGTAGAGATAATAGTAAATGTGAATGAGTGTCCAGAATCAAAAGTAGGGGGGTTCAATAAATAGGGTATCAGTTTTATACTAGAAAAGTACATAAGACAGTAGATGGAATAAAAACACATCATGTAATATGAGCATCTTGATTAAAGACTTGAAGAATATCATATATTTTAGCCAACACTTTATTTTCTACAGTAGGATGAGATCATTTCTTACCCATGTTTTAGCCTGGGAAGGGGGAAAATAGGCCACACTTCCTCAACTTTATGCTGTTCTGAGACTACACTCAAAATTTCAATTGACTTATTTTCAATCTAACAAAGTGTGACCAAAAGACTATCAGTCAACATGCTGTGTTCATTAGCAGCAGAGTCCAACAATAATTCAAAATTTTCATAGCACAGTTTTAGAGAACAGTTGCTAACTCTGTAGAATGGGGACTTCGCTTCATTCATATATAAAGCTTCGCAATAGAAAGGAGGCATGATAAAAGGGGAAAGGGTACAGGCCTGGGAGTCAGGAACTGTGCCTTCTGCTCATGGACATTAATTAACTGCAAATGAGTCCATCACTATGAGCTTCGGTTTCTTCATCTGTAAAACTAGTGAGTTGGACCAGCTGGTCTGTAAGATCCCTACCATCTCTTCATTCTATTTTAAATTTCTGATCTACTATTGTTAACAAAGAAAAAAAATGAGCGGGCTTTGATTTGTAAATAAAATTGATTTTACTTAATAAATTTTAGTTTGCCCTAAGCTATACATACTGTTAATAAATCTCCGTTAGCATTAATACCATCTATTTCCAAGATGCCTTATTGAGAAGCAGCCTACAGTCAGAAAATGGAATGTGTCTTTTAATCATGCTTCTGAGTATTTTTGAAACTAAGACTCACAACTTTAGTCTCATTTACTTAGTCAAAAAAAAAAAAGGATTTTATTGAGTGCCTACCATGTGCTAGAAAATATGCTGGGTTTTGGAACATAAAGTTTTCAAAGTTTATTGGAAAAAAAATGTTTTGCAATCATGTTTACTGTTACTAGTATTTTCATGTCTTCTAAAACTTTTCTGGATAGTTTGTCTCATAATGATATTTCCAAAGCCCATTTTTTTCCTGAGCTGAAAATGTAAGCCATAGAAAATTTTCAAATTACAATATGGGAAGAAAAATTCAATAAATAAATAAATAAAAGGCTTCAATAAAGGAAAAATAAGAAAATGTAAAACAGAATATATGTACTCATTGTTCTGAAATCAAAAAATTTATTTCAAAGCTATTTTTATACAATGTCGGAATATCTTAAAGAAAAAAATTGGAATTATTTAGCTAAACATTGTTATATAGGCAACAGGTCATGTGTCAAATTTATCACTTAATTTATTTTCATTCTTATAGGTAACATATAAGCATAAACAAAATTAGCATAGTGGGTTTAAATAATGTCTGGTTGTGAAAAAATGAAAAAGGATAAAATAAAGGTATATTAAAATGAAGCAGCTTTATATAGTACATAATTTTGTTTTAATTCTTTATGTTTATAACACTGTAGAAAATGCTCCAAATAGATTTCTAATCTCATTATTTCCATACCCATGCCTACCGCCCTCATTCTAGCTAAAAGTACACTAACAATGGGTATGTTTCCTCCACAACTTAGTTCAATAGCATCTCTCCTCCTCACCTGATTCCTCAAGCCATTCTCACCAGCAAAAAATACAATACTGTTCTGAGCACAATAAGACTGCGCATGACAAGAAGACAGTAAGCACTTTGGTAGACTGTATTATTGTTTCTAACTTTCTTGTTCCCAATTTTTCAGGCCATCTCCCCGTAAGAAGATCATACATCCCTGCCCATTATCTTGTAGGGCTTTCTCGGGTGTGTGTGTGGGGGGACGGGGGGGAATTATATCCTCAAAAATATCCCACACATTGCTTCACACATATTAAGTACCCAGTGATGGCTGTTCAAGTAACACATAAGTTATTTGAAAAACTGAGAAAGATGTTAGGCTATCAATACATGTAATGATCTTCCATAAAAAGAAATTAGAGGCTCACAGTTATTTAAAAGACCTCAATGTTTATGGAAAAAAATCAATTTTTTTCTTTTCTTGGAAATCAGTGATTCTTCTCAAAGATATCAACTAGATTGAAATATCCTTTGAGAACCAAACATTCCTCATCTAGCTTTGTGCTCTGTCCACAATGCACAAAATGAGTAGAATGAGTAAATATTTCCTGAATTGAAAGAATTAATTATTTTGTAATAAAGTGTTGAGAATATATTAATCCAAGTTATAGAGCCTGGAATCAGTTCATGTTTGGAATTTTCATCATGAGTAAAATAAAGAGACTGGGGGATTTTCTAGCAAAAAAAAAGTAAGTAAATAGCATTCTTTAATACCTACTGTGAGTTAAGTAAGAATAACACTAATAATTATAAATAATAGCAAGCGGATAATAGCTAACCTATAGTAAGTCTGTATGCCAGACACTACTCTAACCCCTTATATATATTAACTAATTTAATTTCCACTAACAACCCAGTGAGAAAAGTACTATTATCATCTCTATTTTACAAATCAGGAAATTAAGAATTAGTGAGCTTAAGAAACTAGCTCTCAATTGCTTACTACGTGCCAGGAACAATGCTAAGCACTCTATATTCATTACCATGTTCAAGTCTCATAACTACCCATTGAGGTGGAACCACTTCACGCAAATGAAAGTAGAGATTTTGTAAGGTTAAATCATTTGCCAAAGTCACAAGCTAGTGAGTGATAGAGCCAGAGTTTGAATCATATTCATTTGATTTTAGAGAATGATCTCTCAATCACTGTCCCATTCTGAATAACCACACACAATAAAACACATATATGCACATCCATACATATATACATGTATGCAAATAGCATGTTAATTTGTGGGTTACACAAAGCGTAGAGTGATATAAAATATGTTAAATGATAGAGCTTGAATCCAAACAGGTCTCCACAGACAGGAAAGGACACAGACTTTTCTAAGAAGAGGTTGAATAGGAATAAATGTCATGACCTATTCTTGAATCCAATGAACCATCAGCACAAACACAATATAAAAAGATGTAACCTCTTAAAATAACATCTACAAACATAAAAAGAATTTGGGAGATTTACTTATCATTTTAACAGGAGTCAATATCGTAGAGTGACCAGTAATGTCAAATTCATCTGAAATTGCTTACATATACATTATGGACCTCTCCAGTCAGTACTGATCATACCACATAAAACACAATTAGTGTTAAAGGTCTTGAAAGTTTTTAACTGGTAGATTTGAAGATGTGATAGTTGTACATAAATATTAGTAGTACTGTATCAGGGGAAAAGATCATGATTGGCTTATTACGGATTTAAATGAAAGAACAAGGCATGGTAATTATAAGAAAACAGATTTCTGGTTCAATCTAACTGTCAAAAACATTCTAATACAAAACCAGCTGTCTTGATGAGGACACCATCATTCAAGAAATGGTTGGAGTACACTATGTTGTAGATGCTGTCCAGAGGATTTAAGCATCTGTCGATGGGGTATATTTAATGACCCTTCCAAACCTCACTCTATGATTCCACGGAGTCTCATGTAAGCAGAATAAAAAAATAAAAAAAAACCTAAAAGTTTGAGTAAAGTTCAAGCTAACAATTCAAATAAGGTGGCAAGTTATCTAATGTAATCCCTCAATTTCTCCCACCAGTTCTGGACTAGTTTGACCTATATGTACATTTCAGAAAGTTAAAGTGCAAGGACTCTGGCTTATTATTTCATTTTCCAATAAACAACTCCCCTTTATTTTTCCTACTGTAAATATATTGGAAACAAATTTTTCTAAATGATTCTTATTTCAACACACTCCAGCTGTGACTTTTCTCTTACATGCATAGATTTCTCCTGGCCCTAAACATGAAATATTACATTCTTTTATAAATAAAAATTAACATTTCTGTTAAATCACATTTCAAAACAACTTCAAGGGTTCAGCTTAGGAAGAAACTCACTTTTTTTTTTCTTATAAAGAGTGTAATGTGTGAAAAACACAAAGAAAATGTATATCGTTGCTTTAGTTACAGAATATTTCTTGTTTAAAGGTCTCTCTCCCTCTCCCCACCTGACTTTTGTTTCCAGCATTCTGTCACTCCATTCTCCTTTACTTGCTAAAGTAGCTTAGTCTATAATAAAGGCAACTGAGTGTCAGCTTGAAACGGCCATGAAAACTCACATCCATATAAAGCATTTTTCCACTTTTGTTAAGCTTCTTATCACACACACAAAAAAAATCTCTCTCCTTCTCTCTTTATGCCTCTCTCTTCCTCTGCCCTTTTAAAATGATTGTTCTAATTTTATTGAGACTCTTGCGAGGGTACCACACTACAGTTCACTCACTATAGGAAAGTGAACCCCAAAGAGCCAGCTTGCCATATGACAAACCATTTTCACTTCTTATGTTAACATTTCATCTCAGAGAACTCTTTTCTCTCTCTGGCAGTTGCAAGGCACCTTTTTGTCTCTATTGCATTTACTGTGTGAAGGTGCGTCATTGACTATACTGAAGTGAATTCGAAATTGCCAACTTGAAGCTGGCACACTTTTTTTTTTTTTTAATTTTGTTGAAGTTGACGCCCCCATGGGACATGTGCTGCCCTAAGCAGCACTTAATACTTTCATATTTCTCTTCTGAGACGTTAGGTAACGCCAACATGCCAACTTCTATATGTGGGGTTGGGAGAGTTGGTGATTTGAGGCCACGCATTTGATCACACGCACCTGGCTCCCGCATCCATCACAGTTGTTCTTTCTCATTGTTCTCTCTTCTGAACTCACTTGGTTCTTTAAAGTAGAAAAAGTTCTAAAATGCTAACTGTGGTGGCCCTCTCAACAGGAGGATTTCCCAGCCCGAGAAAATGCAAGGCATCAAGGCAGTCCTGCTACCAAAGCTATAGGCAAAATTCTCTTCTCAAAGTCCATGTCTACGTCCCTTGCTAGGAAATACTTCATAAGGAAAATTATGCAAAGAAGCAGCTGCTGTTTCTTTCCAAGGGGACACTAAGCGTGCTGAATATCATTGAGACTAGTTGTTCTCAAAATGCAATCTGAAGACTAGCAGCATCAGCACCACCTGGGAATGTGTTAGAAATGCAAATTCGTGGACCCCACCTCAGGCCGACAGAATCAGAAACTCTGAGAGTAGAGCCCATTAATCTGTTTTAACAAGCCCTCCTGGTGATTCCGACACATAGTAAAGTTTGTACTGTCTAACGAAACTAAACTAACAGCTCATGTACTACTGCATTTGGTGAAAATCTGTAATTGGAGTAGAATCAAGTAAGTGCACAGTAATAACAAGAAATGAGGAAGAAATATGATAATGGAGCAATAACTCATGATGCAGTAAACTGGGTTTTAACAAATTAAACTCATCACTACAAGACCACTTCAAAAATTGATACTTTTTTTGAAAAATATTCTTAAGAACCTGAATAAAAATAATGTGCGAATCAAGATCAGTTGATCTACCCTAGTATATGCTACAATAAATGTGAGAATCGGTTATTGCGGCAACAAATACATCTAAGAACTTGCTTTATGTGTTACACTGTGCTAGGATTCAGGAAAAGAGACAAAGATCCCAACCTCACATACGTGAGAAGAACAAGGACATTTACATGCAATCTTACAATACAAAGGAGATAATAACTCCATTAACCAAAGATAAAGTACTCTGGAATTTCAGAAGAATATGAAAAACTCTTACCTACTGAATCAAGAAAAGCTTTCTGAAAAATATACCAATTCAATTTACACAAAAAAGAAATATAAAGGCCAATAAGTTAGTGAAAATTATACTCATCTCATTAAAGATAGTAAAGGAAAAGCTACAGGATATAATTTTTATCTATTAAAGTTGCATAGATAAAAATGAGGGTGCATTGAATCAGAAACTTTAACCACTGACTGAAAGGGCAGATTGGTGTATTTCTGGGGGAAATTTATGCACCAAAAGCCATAAAAGTGTTTAGACTATTTGACCTATTAATTCCATTTTAATACTGTATTTTGCCATGTATAATGTGCTCACATGTATAATGTGCACCCATGTTTTTTGGCCCTAATTTTCAGGGAAAATAAATCTTTCATTTTAATTTTTTAACTCAAATTTTTATTTGTTTACATTTAGGTACTTGGTTTTTGTATTATAAGGGACTTTTAGCATTTATTTTTAACATATTATAGTACAAGAAATTTTATGTAACAAATAATTACAGAACACAGAATAGATACGAGGTACAAGAAATGTTATGTACCAGTAACACATTTATGATATTTACGCATCACAGAAGGCCAAGTACTCTTCATCATTGCAAGTTCATCGTAAGTTCTACAAAACCAATTATTATATTCCAGGGTATTGTTTTGCATATGGATAGCATTACTGATTTCTAGAGTTACACTTTTAACTCATAGCATAAATAAAATAATTAAAAACATTTATATAGATATGGAATTAGTACTACCCATGTATAATGCACATCCTTATTTTTTCCTACAAATTTGGGCAAAATGTGTGCATTATATGTAGCAAAATACAGTAATCTAACCAGAAGGAACCAAAAATGTGTACAATGTTTTAAATATAAGAAATGTCACTGAAGCAAAAAAGAAAAGATAAAATAAAATTTTAAAATAGTAGTTTGATAAATAAATTTGGCACATCCGTATAAAGGGGTATTTTGCTGCCATTAACACTCATTATAGAATATGTATTAACTTGAAAAATGACTCTCCCAGATATTGTCCTATGAGTCTCTGTTTAACTGATATGCATCCTTTATAATAAAAATGTAATCATAAGTATAGCTCTTTCTGAATTTTATGAGTTATTCTAGTGAATTATTGAACCTGAGTGGTAATGGCAACACCTGAATTTGTGGCCAGTTTGTCAGCACAGTTAACCTGGGCAGTCCAGAGTTCGTGGCTCAAGTGAGGTGAGTCTTGTAAAAAACAGAGCCTTCAACCTGTACAGTCTGTGCTAACCCCATGTAGTTAGTATGAGAACTGCATTGCATTCAATATAGAAAAACTTGAATCTCCATGAGCTTAAAATGATTTTTCTTACCAGATATGCTTATAAAAATTTTATTTGATAATACTCCCATTTCCCAGATGTTAATCGGGCAAAACTTACAGCATACATCCTTTTATTACTAACAGGATAATATTATATCCATAAACTGAAGTTTAATCACAAGCAGATTTAACTTAGTCTTTCATCATTCATATGTGGTTAAAAATAAGTACAACATACTCCTGGGATCTTCCAAATGAAATTCAGCAACAGAAGTTCGAACTCTACAGGGTCTCTACATGTCCTGGGGTCTTATTTTACAAAAGCAGAATTCTCCCTAAAAAAGTTTCTTCTCAGTAGATGTAGAAATTGAGGAATAATATCATCTACATGACTGCCATTTGTACTGAACTATAGAGAAGATTAGAGAAAATATGAATCTCTATGCAGTATACTATTGTTATGTTTTTATATTTTTAATGCAACAATTTCAGATTTATTTGTGTATCTTCGGTACTGCAAAAATAATTGTAAGATCAAATAATTTGGAGTAGAAAGAAGAGAAGAATAAAAGCTTTAAAAAGAAATCAGTTGACTGTGAAACTTTTTTATTCTTCATGTTGCTTATTTCAACAACTGCAAATATTTCTTTGTTATGGAAAAATTCAGGAATTGGCCTGAATTCTCTACAGAGAGAAAATTTCATGACCATATCAAAAAGTCCCTGCCTTTTTAGAAAATGTCACAATTGCACCTTTAAAAAAGAAATTTCCATTTATTTTTCCTTCTGCTTTGTACAATACCAAAGTTAAGGAATCTAGCTCAAAACATAATTGTGGAGTTAAACCATAACATGACAGAGGTGGTAGATATGCACACTAAGATCAAGGCTGAATTTTTTGATCCTTAGAACCCCTAAGGGAAATGGATCAATTAATATAATCACCATTTCCATATACTGATGTGGACTATTTATTTTGAATAGTATACATATAGGTGGGGAATGAACAGATCTTCAAAACATCCTAAATCTTCTATAAACTTTCCCAGCATTTAACTATGGGGATATAAAAGAAACCAAACAATTGCAATCGCCCTGGGGTCCTCTGAAATAGATAATGCCATTCTCATTAGGAGCCAAGACACAAGGCTGGCTCTGTATTACAAAAAGGGTAGGGAACCAGGCCTTCTCCTCTAGCAGTTTCAATGGGCAGAGAAGAATTATTGCTTCTTTCACTTCACGACTTCTGAGTCATTAGAAGTGCAGACCATGCCCACTGACCCCATAATCTCAATTATTATGACAAAGACCTTGTCCTATCTCTATATTTTATAACAACGATGAAAACAATTGATGTTTATTAAGTGCCAAAAACTGTATGATAAGCATATTTATACCTTATTTCATTTCATCTTAGTAATAGCTCTGTTAGGCAAGTAGCATTAGTCCTATTTTATACCAAGGTAATTGAAGAAAGAGATTAGTTACTTGCTTATGATTACTTAGTCTTGATAGCTTAGCAGCTAATAAGTAAAGATTTGAACCTAGGTCTGTGTGTTCTAAAGACCAAAATTGAATCCACTAAAAGACACTGAAAAGAATGACCCTGTGAGGGAAGAACAGTGGAAAGCATTTCTTCAGCAATCTGTGTCTAGAAGGTGTTCTATTAATCTTTTAATTCATTGATTGTCTGATTAAACAATCAGGTGTTGTTTTGTAGTCTTTAATATTAATCCATTTGCTTTTTTAGTTTTTGGGTTTTTTTAATATAAGTTACTCTTGGATAGAATTAATTGAAACTATACCCAGCTTCTTTCTTGTACATAATGAGTACCTGAAAAAATGTGAAATATGCAGTATATAACATCAAATGACATATGCAATATAACAAAATTCAGAAATATATACAAACTATAAATACACACATTTTTAGAGGCAGTCTTTGGTGCTATGTTTCTAATATTTTATACATATGAGGTGTATTGTGATCAAACAATACAGTAAATGTTTAAATAAACAATTCATTACAGCAAAGACACATTGATAATAATTGATTAACTAATTAATTAACCCCCCTCAAAATACTCCCCCTCACTTCAAACACACTTATCCCAACATTGTTGTCACTTTCTGAAGCAGTTCTGGAAGTCCTCTTTCCTAAGTGTCTTTAGTTGCACCGTCATGGCTGCCTCAATATCCTGAATCAATTTGAAACGTTTACCTTTCACAGTCATTTTAACTTTGGGGGGAAAGGCAGAAGTCACATGGTGCCAGATCTGGTGAATAAGGTAGATGAGGACAGACTGTAATGTTTTTATTTGACAGAAATTGCCATAACCAGAGGCGATGTGTGACACGGAGCCTTTCTGTTGTGATCACAAAATACAGTGAATGCTGCTACTGAGTGCCATCCAATGGAAAGGCAGGGATCTTCAATACAGGAAGCGGTGCATCAAACCTTAGTAACAGTGTGTGACAAGTTTCAGCTTGTTCAGTGCAGTTTATCAGGTGTGAGCTATGGTTCAGAGAAGGTGTGTTTTTAAGTGTGCCATAAATCATCCTCCATCATGGCAATGCTCTGTGTCACACATTGCCTCTGGTATGGCAATTTCTGTCAAATAAAAATATTATGGTGTGTCCTAATCCAACTTATTCACCAGATCTGGTACTGTGCGACTTTTGGCTCTTCCCCAAAGTCAAAATGATTCAGGACATCGAGGCAGCCATGACAGTGCAACTAAAGACACTTGTGAAAGAGGTCTTCCAGAACTGCTTCAGAAAGTGGCAAGAATGATGGGGTAAGTGTGTTCAAAGCAAGCAGGAGTATTTTGAGGGGGATTAATGGCAATGTGTCTTTTAGTGTAATAAATTTTTTGTATTTAAACATTCACCACACTGTTTAATCACACCTCGTATTCCATATTTATATATGTTTTCTTAACAGTTAAACTCATGGTCAACCAGCTTAAGTTCAATGAGTTTCCAAAGGAGACTTAAGATTCATTCTTCTCAGCACTGATTTTCATATTTTTCACAATTTGTTTTTTAAGTTTAATATTCTATACCTTATATATTTAGTACAAGCATATTCAGGTTCTATTTTGTACTCACTTTTATATATTAATGGCAAATTTCAATAAAATGTTCATCAGGTATCCAACTTGCCCAAAGTGGCAAAGCTCCAAAAAAGAGTAATTGCCTGGCAAAGAACATCACCAAGAAATTTGTGGTTTTGAGTAGTCAATGTAGGTTATACACAATCATGGACTATGCAAATATACCAAAGTCAAAGGGAGAGATATGGCAGAATGGTTTTTAGAGAGGAATGTAGAGACAAAATACACTAGAATCTGAATCCTAATTCTAGGCATGCTTAGTATTTTGTGGTTTCCTCAACGATAAAATAAGGATGATGTTAATATCTGTCTTAATCAGTTTAGGCTACTATTGTACATTGTACAGAATTATGTTGGTGAACCATAGACTGGACTGGGTGGCTTAAACATTCATTTCTCACTGTTCTGGAGGCTGGAAATCCATGTTCAAGGTGCCAGCATGATCAGGTTCTGGAAAGGGTCTTCTTCCTGGTTACCCACTGCTGACTTTTCCTTGTATCCTCACATGGTGGTTAAAGGGTAAGCTAGTTTTTTGGCCTCTTCAAATAATGGGACTAATAGCATTCATGAGAGCTCCACCCTCATGACCTAATTATCTCCCAAAAACCCCACCTCCAAATACCATCACACTGGGGATTTGACTTCAACATAGAAATTGGGGGAACACAAACATTCAGTCCATAACAACACCTACCTCATCTGTTTATCTTAAGAATCAAATGACATGGTGTAAGTAAATTATAATTTTTGACACACAGTAAGGATTCAATAAATATTAGCTATTATCATTGTTGTTATAATTCTGATTAGTGTAAGCACTGCACTTTACCATGCAGGAATTCAACAGGATTCATAGCACTAACATTAACTCCATACTACTCTTTGGCATTCAGATTAAGCATCCACCAATAATTTATTTGAGCCCAGATCACACAGCTAGCTAGAGGTACTAGATATTTTAGCCAGACAGAACCATTTTCCCACCCTAACTGTACAGAGTAATCAGAAGTTGCTCAGTTTAAGAATGAGAAATCTTTTGTGACTCAGTAAAATATTACTCAGGTCTCTCATCAAAACAAAAGTTTCATCCTAAATTACATATACATGGTTCAAATGGATTACCTTGCCTCAGGTCAAAGGCAAATCAATGTTTAGTTTAGAAAAAAGCTTCAATCTCCTAAATCACTTATTATTTTTTATCAATTTTAATTATGAGACATTGGTCAAAATTTAATACATTTATAACACTTAATAAAGCAGACTTTGTCATTGCACAGATTCCTACTAATAACCAAAATAAACATTTTGAAAAAAGTATGCACTATTTCTAGTTTCTAGTTATTTAGACATCGTTTGATATGGCCAAGAGCAATTTACTGAGTGGTATCAGGAGAATCTACATAAATAAATGTAAAACTGTATGCTAGAAAAAGTGGGGTAAATCATATCCTGCCATGTAAACTTACATCAGTGATTATTATAATGTCCTGTGAATAATATGATATCCTGTGAATATTAACAAATGCGATTTTTCCCCAGGGAGAAAAGAATTATGTTCATTATTAATCACAACTTTAAATTGGAATGGAATAATTCAATAAGGGATAAGCACGACATGTAGAATGCAGTTGTGTGTATTTATTACAGAAAGCAACATGGACAGTTGCCTTGAGATGAGAGGAAACACTATTTTGATTAAAACTTTAAAGTTTGTCAATGTAATCCCAATAATAAATAAGCTTTAAAAACCAATGAGACCAGAACAGGACAGCTATAGGTGGTAAATTACTGAGAATCACAGTGAGAGACCTGTCTTATATCCAAAGACAGCGAACAACCAGCACACTTTAAATTTGCATATAAGAACTCTGTTAAAAATAATCAGTCAAAAGTTTAAAATAAATTACCCTGAGCCTTAAATATGTCTTCAGCAAATTGGAAGAGAGATACAAATGGACAATTCAAAGATATTTATTTGGCAATCTTTCAAAGAAATGAAGAAGCGTAACATGAACATTTTGTCAGGCCTCAGGAGTTCTGGTGAATATTCTATAAACAGTCGTGTTTTGGCATTACCCCTGATCACAATCATACCAGATGTTATAATTCCAACCCTTATTTCCTGACTCACAGTAAAAAGAAAGGGGAAAAAAATTTATCCTTCTATTTTGACAATAGGGGAAAAAAAAGGTAACTATTTTATAAAGACTGTCATTTCAAAGATGGTAGGTTGGATAGTTTGATGTGAACAGAACCATATTATAATGGCAAATAATGGTATTGTGTATTTATGATATCCTATTTTCTCAAAATTCAGCTAAACTGGAATTTTGCTCCATTCACAGTATTTCAGAGGAAAACTGAAAGAGACATAACCTCTGCAATAGTTACTGGCAACTTTCTACGAGATTGGAAATGTATTCACTGTGAAAATATTGAGTCACTAAGCCTTCAGACTGCATTCCAAAAGTCTACTAGAGACATTTCAATCAAGGGTGTGCGAATGTGACAGCCAGGCCATTTGGGCTAAAAAGCATTGTACAGAATTATGTTGGTGAATTTAGTGCCCTCCAAATGACCTCATGTGTGGCCATGGTATTAAGTCATGGAGAAATCTACTCATAAGTTGAATTTTTTTTTTTCCAAAAAAGAAAAAAAAAAAAGAAAGAGAGAAAGAAAGAGTCTTGAGTTCCCAATAAGAATGCTAAATTACCCCATCTCCCAATGGAATGATTCACTTTCATTTCCAATAGCAGTAAAGCCTATTGACCCCCATGGTGTTATCCTTCTCACTGCTCATGCAGTACTTTCTTTAATCTCTCGGATCAAAGACTGGTCAATAAAAATCATCTTTGCTTTTGTGGGGAGCAAACAAACTGCACTCAGTCCTATGATAATTGTAAGTTTTCACAAAATCCTCGAAAAAGAAATTCCCATGTCTTGTTATTAAATTTGCAAAGGAAAAAACTGGTCTTCTATTTGGTAAGCCTATTTAAAATTCACTAGGTTTTTCAAGTAAGGTACAGATTACTTCTCTTGGGGAGTTTTTGTTCAGTTTTTTTCTTTTTTTCCCTTCTTCCTAAAAATTTTAAATGAATTTTGAATCAGTGAAAGATCTCTTACCAATGACCCTGAACATTGAAGTCCAATTTTTCTGCAGAAAAAAATTACATGGAGGTGTCATTTTGAAAAAAGAACATCAATATAAATGACAGCCTCAATATGAACTGCCCTTTGCAATAAAGGAAACATGCCTCAATCCCAAATGAAAAGGACAACTTTGGGGAAAGAGTAGACTGGTTGTTTTCTCCATTAAAGTTTGGTCCACTTTGCTAAGTAGTAGCAAGTTTCAGGAGAAGATGGGAATAAAACCTAGTTTTTGTTAGATCTGTGATTAGTCAGTTGAAAGTAGACTCAGTTCATTGACTTATTTCAAAATAGATCATCTAACAGTCACTCATGAGAGATTCATGATTCTACTGAATTATTTCGAATTTGACAAATTGCTAATTTAGTAGGGCACAGTTTGCCATGTCCAACTCCATTAAGCTTTTAAAATTTTATTTCAATTCCTAATCTCTGGTCATAAGAATACATACAACCTTCTGAACTATGTTTCTTCCATCCTTATTCAAATTTTTAAAAAGTGATGGGAAATTAACACTTTGTAGAAGTGAACTCTGTGGAGGATGTTCTGACACCTTTGACATCAAAAGGAAATAATGATCAATCTCAATGATATTGTGTAATACCAATTATGCAAGGTGGTTATTCTAAACACTACAAGGTATTTTATGTAATGTACCAGGAGAAAAAAGTAAGAGAAAACATGAAAATCTATAAGGACTATTAAATACGAATTAACAGGATTGATTGCCAGACAGAACACATTCTATATTGAAATTTATATCCTCACATATTTTGCTCTGCATGAATATGAATATTACCACTGTCATTTTCTATAAAAACATGTTTTAATAACTTTTTGTGTTATGGGAAATCACAATATTTGTCTACTCTGTATCTTATGGGGCGATTATAAAAATAAATGAAAGCATGTACTTTCAAATCATCAGAAGACTAAGACTAGATATTCTCCAGAATATACTGTCACTCACTGCTATTTTGCGAAAATAATTAAGTGAAACTTTATGTTTAAAAATAAGTTATTGTGATTTCAAAAAATTAATAGGCAGATTAGTTTTGGAGTTAGAAAGACTTGGGCTAAAATTCCAGATTCGTGGTTTATGCTTACAGAGTTCTTATACAAACTGAGATTTGGTTTCTTCCACTATAAAACTGAGATTTTAAAAGATGCATCATTGCTTTGTGGTACGGATTAAATATAAATAGTACTTTTAAAATGTCTGTGCTGTTCTTGGCTTACCCTAAATACCCTAAAGAGCTTAGTTTTATTTAGCACTTACTATTGCCAGGCCTTGTTCTGAATGCTTTTCTTATATTAACTCATTTAAACTCCAAATTAACGTACAAGGTGTGATTAAAAGATATGGTGAATGTTTAAATAAGAAAAGATATTACAGTAAAAGACACTTTGTCATTAATCCCCCTCACTTTGAACACACTTATCCCATCATCCTTGCCAGTTTCTGAAGCAGTTCTGGAAGTCCTCTTTCATGAGTGTCTTTACTTCATCCTCCATCATGACAATGCTCCCTGTCACATATCACTTCTGGTATACGGCGATTTCTGTCAAATAAAAACACTACTTGTGTCCTCATCCACCTTATTCACCAGATCTGGTACTGTGCAACTTATGGTTCTTCCCCCAAGTCAAAATGATTCAGGATATTGAGGCAGCCAGGACAGCACAACTAAAGACACAAAAGAGGACTTCCAGAACTGCTTCAGAAAGTGACAAGAATGAGGAGGATAAGTGTATTCGAAGCAAGGGGGAGTATTTTGAGGGGGATTAATAGCAATGTGTCTTTTCCTGTAATAATTTTTTTTTATTTAAATTGTCACCGTGTTGCTTGATCACACCTCATATAAGATGGTCATTATAATGATCACACTTTACAGACCAAGGAAATAAGGGCACAAAGAAATTTGGTACTGTGCCTAAGGTCATAAGACTAGAGAGTGGCAGAGGCAGGATTTGAACCCAGGTAGTCTGACTCAAGAGCATGAGCTCTTGGACACCACACTATACCATCCCTCTAGTAAACAATAACTACTAACTTGTCAACTATTTATGTTAATATGGACAGCACTGTCATACATCGGAAGTACTTGAGGTTTGCATTCTTTTCCCTTGGGATCAAAGCCTGGCTTTGGCCCTCAATGATGCCCACATGTCATGATGTCAACATGAGCGGCCCATCTGATGTCTCTAACTTTTTTCTTCACTAGTAATATGAGTAACTGACCATCAGCGGTGCAGAGATCACAAAAGATGGTGAATATAAATATGCTAAATAGTCATGGTATTTCAGTGGGCCCTGTTGTACCCTGGGGGGAAAACCATTCTGCTGGAACCTGAACTTACTCCACCCCAACAACCAGAACTTCTTGTTTGTACTTAATTTTCATGCTCCCACTGAAAAAAGGATTCCAGAGCAAACAAATGTTTTAAAACTCTGAATTCAGCCGTGTACCTTCCAGCCAAAATTTAATTATTCTAATAACATTACCATTTACATCACATGCTAAAGAGATTTAGAAATACTAGTTAGTTTAAATGTAAATTGCTTTTTAAGGAACGATAGGAAAAACAGTATGTGTCTAAGTTTTGTGAAAGTTTAGTTAAACCATTCATTTACAAACTGCCATATTTGGGAGAAAAGAAACAGTAAGGGGGCATTGAAGACTCTACTTTTCTATCGCTAATCTGACTTGACTGTGTGTATAGATGAGCCACTATAGTTCAATCCTTATAGATGATACCATGTCAGCATTTGTAATGCAAATACCTCACACTTAACACTAGTTGTGAAGCAGTAAATTCTATACCCGTGCATTCATTCATTCAAAATATACTTATTAGACATTTATTGAAACTCTTGTGGCATCCATTATAGAAGAAATACATATTCTATACAACAAACTAAACATGTAGAAACATATAGAGAATATTTTGATGTACTTCCAGACCTTCTATAATTTTTACATAGTTTCATCGTATTGCATAAATAAAATTGCATGGATTAAGTTGAAGTAATATCATTTTCTAGCTAAAAGAGTAATACATACTTATAGCAATATTGGGATATACAGAAAATTAATATGAAGAAAAAGAACTCATCCAGAATTCTTATGAAAATCGTCATTGGCAACTGGTGTATTTTCTTAATATAATGTCTCTGGTGTACTTTTTAAAACAGTTGAGATCATTTTATACATTCTGATTTTTAAGTGTACCTAACACAGAGTCATTCACAGAGCATAGATGCAAAGGAAGTTAAGATGGAATCAGGAAATGATATTTGCCCCTGGGTAGTCTCTGTCAAATTAAAGAAAAATGTCATGTAACAGGTCGTTTAATATGAGTTTTAAAATGCTGAAATTAATTACTCAAGTACCCTGGAAATATGACAAAGTAAAAAAGGCCATTTCATTGTTTATGCAGCTCTCCTCTGGATAGAGGAGAAAGAGACATCTTTCACATAGTCCCCCAACGTGTAAGTTCTTAGCATGAGCTGAAACAGAATGCCATCAAGTTTGATTAAAATTCTCATCCTAACGTTTATTTCTTCTCTCCTAACATGTTTAATTTCTATAATCTTCTGTCCTTTCATGTTCATTTCTTAATGCTGCATACTGGGAGATGGTCTCAAAGTTTGAAGCAGTGCTTTCCAAATTTTGCTGAGTACATGAGTCACCCGTGGATCTTGTTCAAATGTACATTCTGGTTGAGTAGTTCAGGCAGGATCTGAGATCCCTCATTTCTCACAAGCTGCCAGGGGATGGAGGTGCTGCTGGTTTGTAGGCACAGCCTCTGTGTCTCTGTGCAGCTCCCATAACCCCCCAATGCTGGGGTGAGATGCCCCTCACCATCTGCTGGGGATCCTAGGCTTCTGAGTTAAGGAGCACATGTTGAAAGAAGAAAGAATCTGACCACCTTCTTTTAGGTGATGCAGATGGTCTGTTTCTTGTTCAAAAATTATTTACAATCCACAGATTGATTTTGTGTTTGGTTTTCATTACACCCTGTGTCTTCATAATCGTGGGAGATCAGGAAAAAAGTGTGCAGGGACGACTAACGCTTAAGCATTTAAATCAGAAGGTAGATTATCTTTAACTCTTCTAAATGTAACGGCACATGAATTGCAGCAACAGCTAGCAGTGAAGAAGTTGGAAAAGAGGAGCTGCCCAGCAAGTTGTAAAAAAAACTGACTCTCCCACAGGACACACAACTACCTTTTTATTCCTATTTCTTTCAATGCAAAGTGTTCAAATGATATTAGCAGGCTAAACCTGCGGTGCCGACAGGTGAGTGTAGACAAATCCTAGGAGAGTCCATGCCTGGGGCCAGGCACAGATGGCTGTCAGTGATCCTGTTTGGCATTTAAAACCTCCTGCAGCATGAGAACCAGAGCGGAATATAATTTAGACCACATTGGGAACAAAATGAAATGCGAGAGAATTTCATCTTTAAATGTTCATTCTCCCAAAACAAAAATAAACATAAACTATCTACATACCATGGTTCCCCGAAAATAAGACGTAGCTGCACCATCAGCTCTAATGCGTCTTTTGGAGCAAAAATTAATATCAGAGCAGTTCTTCTATTAATTTTTGCTCCAAAAGACGCATTAGAGCTGATGGTCCAGCTATGTCTTATTTTGGGGGAAACATGGTAGCATGTGTTCCCCTGAGGCAAATGATCACATCTTTGCATCAATTGGTTTCAGAGAGAGCTCTGTGAGCCAAAATAATTAAGTACTGTCCTGCCCAGAAGCAGGGGGATGGGTAAAATGACCTCTTGAAGTCCCAGGCCTGTAATTTAGGAAATAGTAACTGACTCCTTCAGTATAACAACAGAAGTGGTGGTAAAAGAGTTAGTGGGCTCTGGTGCCAAAAGGCATCACACCTTAACCCTCTGTTTGCCATGCCAGACTGTTAGCAGAGAAAGTGTCTTGACTTCTAATACCTGGAAACTTCCAAATTCCTGCGGCCCTCTAATCCTAGTGAAAGTCATCATGTACCTTCCTATTCTCATTAGGACATTCTCCAGAAAGTCTCAAAACCTTGTGGGTAGCTGAACTGTTTGGTAAACAAGCATATATATATATATATATTTAACTTGCTTTACAGGAATGGTACAGAATCAAAGGCTTTAAAGTGTTTTGAGAGGTCATCTTGCCTTAATGATTGCAGATAAATTAATTAAGACTAATTTTGAGTGATCCTCAGTTATCCGGAATGGTGTTGGCTGAGAAAGTTTTATTTTAAAAATATATGTTACAAGATTTGATAAATTATATTCTATTAGGATAATTAGCATCCAAAGCATTAGCATACCTGCTCCTGAACTCTACTGCAAACCCTAACAGGCTGTAATGTGTAGCATTAGCAGGAAGGAAATTTGGACAAGGACTGAATGACTTTGCAAATCTACTACCAACTACTAAAAGCAAAACCAAACAAAAAGCCAAACTCAACTACTGATGGGGGTTCAGAAGAATCTTCACTGTTGGAGGAGAGATATTATTTCGAGGGATTATGGGTCCTACAGTGCATTTCTATGTAGTTTAGACCAGGCTGTCAATTTCCGGTTTAGAATCTGTAATACAGAAATGCAGCAGCCACCAGGCCTCCCTGTGATATCCTTTCACAGTTTTCTCCTCAACATTTCCTTCATGAAATTCTACAGCTTACAGTTTTGTATTCGTGGATCCGTTGATGAATCCTCCTGCCCTTTCTCACTAGAGTGCAATTCCATGTTGGCAGAAGCCTTTTGCTTTTTCCCTCTTGAATCCATAGCACTTCTAAGCTTAGTACCTTATATGTAGTAGGCGTTTGCTAAATAGTCATAGGATACATTTTAAATAAATTTTGGATTTTTACATGTAAATTTTTCTTGAACTAACAGAGGTTCACTGACCCTTTGATAAAGACATTTTTTAGGTAGAGTTCATTTTAGTCATAGGAATGGTGTATTTAGATAATAATATTTTTCATGGGACTACTGGCTTTATCTCTCATTGTCCTACTATCTTAAACTAAATAAGTAAATTGGTCTCATGTTATGGATGATGAGAGAAAAGGACAAAGATTCTCGATTAGCAAAATTAATATCCCAGATAAACAGGGAATTAAAAGCCAGATATGCAATCAGGTTCTTAAAATATTCTGTTACCTGTTCAACCACGAAGTACAACTCCCTCCATTACTAATAGAGTTCATCCATTAGCTCAATTATATTAATGGAAGCACTATTCAAATCACATGAATGCCTAATGACTTATTTTTAAATTTGAAAGTATAGTAAATATACAGTATATAAATGCATTTGCATAAAATTAATATAAAGCACATAATTTTTTTTTTATTTTCTTCATTCATATGTTGTAACTTGTAATATTTTTCCCACAAGAAAGAAAAGAAATTCATCTGAAAATATCAAGGCTTATTTTTAAAACAAAGCACTCAGATATTACTAAAAAACTGTATACTTCATAAAGAAAATAGGTTGCTCTCCCCTAAAATTGCCTCTAATGGTAGCTGAATATTAATAAAATCCATAAACCATTAGTACATTATAGCGGCTTTGTTCTGAATTACATAGACCTTTTATGTTTATTCCTCAGTGAAAATGCATAAAAAAATGAAATCCTCTCTAATTGTACTCTCTGAAGATAGCTGGTAAAATCATTTCTAGCAGCTATAAATCAATTGTAGTATTAAAATGACCTGCCAGGTGCATCTTCTGGGTATCAGACTAATTAAGGGAATGTATTAATTGCAACTATTCATCAACACCACCAACGTTGTTAGGTAACCCTTACAATGAATCTTTTTTACCGTATTATCTAACAATAAAACTGCAGTTTTATAAAATGTTGAGAGAGAGAGAGAGAGAGAGAGAGAGAGAGAGAAAGCTGGGAGAATGGCTTGTGCTTCTGCTCCTACATTTCAGAAAGATCTTAAACAGAGTTCCACGATGGCTAGAATAGAATTTTTGCTTATACAAAATCTAACTCACCTTCATGCTTGGTTTCTATTGAATTTTATTTTATAGGCAATCTTTAATATATCCTAATAAGTCAAGTCTGGATTTTAAAACCCAGTTATTATACTGTTTTTATTTTAGCATATTTATACACACGTGTATATATACATATATATATGTATGTATATATACACGTGCGTATAAAACAACATTGCATGGTTTTGTTTGTGTGTATCCTTTCCCAGATGGAAGTCAATTAAGCTATAATGATAATTAGTATCAAAAGAATGTCAGAAAAATGTAGACTTTGATTTTAAGTAGTAAACTGAGTAGGCTTTTGAAATTAATTTCAAATGACTGCCATATCAGTATTACACTTTCCATTCCTCAAAGGAGAAAAGAAATGTAAAATTTAGAAAGTTGTTACAAAACTCAGTGTTTTTTCTTAATGAGCCAATTTCTTAGAGAGCATTAAGTGGCTCACTAGTTTTAAGACAAATATTCATTCACTTTTTCATTATGGTAACATCTCTGAGTTAGACTCTCTTTAGTACTCTAAATAATACGAGACACAAAACTACAAATTCCAAGTGGAAGAAACTGCTATTTTATACTCTTCTGGTGTAAATCACTCAGAGACTGAACTGACCCTGACTATACCTGGAAAAACAGTTTGAGAAGCTGGTTCTAAACTTCTGAAAAATGTGGTTCCTTTCAGATTAGGTTGTGGTAACCTGCTACTTTTTCAGAGTTTTTCTACAAGAAATCTGTTCCATGTTTAGAATCTTCTGCTTCCATAGGATCCAGGGTAGATTGGGTTTAGGGTGACCTTGCATTGCACAAGCACATCTGATTCCCCATAGGACAAATGATTAAGTCGCTGGAATTGGTAGCTCCACACAGTCATGCTCTCAGCAGCACTAAGGGGAGCAGTCACAATTATCATTTGCTCCAAGCCAAGTTGCCTATTGGTATTTGGCCATGACCAAACAGCTTCAGGTATGGCTTGTGCAAGGGCTAGAAATAACCCTCTTACTGCATGGTTAGAATTTGAAAGTGGGATAAGAAATTCATTTGTTTAACAATTGTCCTAAGACTAAGAAGAATCTACTGCATCCCCCAAAATGGAGATAAGAATTGACAGGCACTGTTTTTAATTTGGGCTTGGATGAGTAAACCCTTCGGTTCACCCACGGGGAGGTTAAGTCATAAGCCCCATATCAAGGATTGGAACTCTAAATTCACTTTTGCTCCCCATTTTCCAAGGAGCTAAAATAGAAGAGAAATTTTTAAAAGGACTGAAGACTAAAGGGGCAGACAAAACCCCCATGTAAGAGCAACAGGGGCAGAATCCCAGGCTCCAGAGCCCAACAACTACAGCAAAACGCTGATGACAGGAAGTCATTCATTTAAGCAGCTTTGTCTTCAGGGTGCAGTGCTGGGCATCTGAGCAGTCAGGACCAGCTTGTAAAGAAGTCATCACCCCGAGTCTGGGAGAGAGTGGGGCAGAACATTGATTTGAGTTTGCCAACAAAATTACTCCAATTTCTGTACTTCTCTACTGTTGTAGAAAAAGAAGCGAGCTGAGAAGCAACTAAATCCTCTGCTCATGAATACCTGAAATGTTTCTTTTGGTTTGAACTTTCAAAGCTAGCTCTGGAGAAAGAAATATAAAATTTTAATGTTAGTACCATTTATTGATCATTCAAGGTGTCATGATAAGCACTTTGGAAACATTATCTATCTATCCCATTATCTCTCTGTCCTCACTTCATCCTCGACACCATCCTAGATGAGGGAAATGAGATGCAGGGAAAATAAATAACAGCACAAAATTCCATAATTAGTTGGGAAACAAGGATTTGAATCCAGTCCTCTTTGATGATAAGCCCATGCTTCTATATTATTCCTAAACATCAACAGGGAATTTGGAATCTTCTCAATATACAAGAAACAAACGTGAATTTTCCAGGGTTCTCTTTCGCCACACTGATTTTTGTTACTCAACTACCCAGTAATGTCCACTTGGCCTATACCTTCCAAATTTCCTTTAGATTCTTGGGAATACACTTTTGCCCTCAACAATTTTAAATGTTGATGTCTCTCATGAAAGCAAGACTGATTCTCCCGTTAAATGAAAGTTAACATTTTTTGTGTGTGCAAACCATATTTCTTCGCTGAAAATATAAATGCAGATCTTCAGATCTTTGTTTACTCTCCTGGATTTTCACTGCCTGTTATTTCAGGAAGCTTTTTCCATCCACTCAACAGGGATAAAAAATTGATATATTAAAAATTACCATATGTCGAACCTAAGAAAACCAGAAATTTTGCACAATACAGAAAAGCAAATGTGACATGCTTCTCTTTATTCAAGTCAGGATAGAACATAGCAGAGAAGGCCATATCAGTTGACAGCTGTGAAATCTATCCTGCCAGGGTTGGAACAACAATAACCATAACTGGATGACTGACTGAAGATAAAGCGTTTTCCATACAATTAAAAGAACTGTACCCAGTTTTCCTATTTTCTTACTTAAAGAAACAAAAAAATACGTTATGTTGAAAGTCTTATACACACACAGGGTTGGTTCATTTATTGATACTAACCAAGAGAGTAGAACAGGAAATAATCACCAAAGTCACTTTAGGCTCTGAATTAAGGACTTTTGGATATTTCCTTTTGGATATAGGGGTGTCGTATGAGACTGTTTTTATTTCTCTACCCTTGACAAGTTCAAAAAGTGGGGGAAAAAATGGTTTTATTAACCTCTCAGATTTATCCATTGCATTTCTGTGGTTTCTGGACACTATGCAGAACAAAATAGACAATTCAGAAAATGATTGTAAGCTATTCAATTTCCCCAGTTGGTCCCATTGGTTGACACCTTCTTGAAGTTCTCTCCATGCAGGGAATAATTAACTCCCACTGAACCTGTCATTTTGTATGACTCTTCATATTTCTGTATATATATATATATATATATATATATATATATATATATATATATATATATATATATATATCAGAGGCACGATTATCTCTGACAACACTCAAGCTCATAAATATAATATCATATTTTTCCAAGTCTTTTTTTTTAACCTTTCACACAGAGTCCATTATCCATTAATTCTTCCAAATCTGTTTATGGTCAGGTTCTATCCTTTACCTATATGATATAAAACAGCATTTTTCAGATATCTCTGTCTCCCCACTCTCCACTCTGACCTATAAGTAAAGGGATTGATTTGTCAAGCATTTTAGTCATGCTAGTTCACTTCTCTGGTCAGCTCTTGGGCCATCCATCCTCTCAAATTCAAACTACAATTCCAAAAGAAAGTGCTGTTTTAAGCAGCATCCTTTAGAAAAGATCTACATAGTCTTCTCAAGAAAGTCAGCTTCTTCTTGCTCATTGTCACCACTGTACCTTCTAAACATCTCCATTTTATAATACTTTCCACTCTGAAAAGTATTCGTTCATTATTTGATACCACATTAAACTGCGAGCTCCATGAAAGCAGGAATCATGATTTATATATCTTATAAATCCAGCACCTAGTATTTTCTTGGCATAAAGTGGCATTCAGTAAATGTTTGTTGAATAAATAAATGAAGACTTTATTAATTGCCATCACCACCATTGTCATGCTACACATATTTCACGCCTCCTCTCAACTCCATCTGATAAGTCCTACTGAAAAGATCCCCAACAAAATCAATCTGGCCTCCAAGTCATGACACAGATATTGTCTCCAAATTTGAATGATCTTTCCCCTTCACTGTCAAGTCTGGCCTTTTCAAAGTGCTGATCAATATTAACATTGTTACTTTAAGAAAAATTTTGAGAAGTATGATGATGATGATGATGATGATGAAAAACCATCAACTAAGAGTCTACTATATTACTTTCTATATATCAATTATTTCTCTTTCTAACAGTTTTGAAATATGTGGAATGAATGTAACATTATTCCCATTTAAAGATGAAATAACTGAGGCTGAAAACAGAATAAACTGTTGGCACCAACTTTTTTGTCACTGACTGGGACACAATTTTGTATTAAAGAATGAGCAAGTTCTTTAGAGTCTGGGTTATCTCGTTCCAAATTCCACCTTGACCATTTATGACCTATAGGACAACTCAAAGAGTCTGACCTTCAGTTTGCTAATTTACAAACAGAGGATAAGTAGTCCAAGAATTGAGTTGCCTTTTCCTTATCCCCAGCCATATTGCATTCTATGCAGTCACCAGTAAATAGCTTTGATGTCAGTGATGTGTGTACAAATTGTCTTCTACTCTCTACATGCACAATGCAAAGGAAGAGGGAGGATTTTGTGTTCTTCATCACCCAAAAGTTCTTAGCAAGTTCTCTTATTTTTGTCACTGTTCTAAACAGGCACTGAATTACTTAATATTTTTAAAAGTTAACAAACTGTTGGAATTCCTAGTTAATCATGCAGCAACTATTTATATAACTAGAGCTACTGCTATTACTACTAAGGGGAAAAAAAATAAGCTAAGAAAAATATAACTGTATTATCTTGCAAAATGAGAGACTATCCTGATAGAAAAGTAAGAAAAAAATAGTTTAGAAATCATAACATTATTTCCAGTTCATTAGGGGAGGCTTTACCAGGCAGGGTAACAGCATTTATAATACTTTTCTAATGGAACCTTTCAGTATATGCCTGGATGATCATTTCTCGTTTTTAAAATCATATGGGGAGATTTGACAACCTCGGTTTCTTAATGCAGCTTTTTGAAACACTCCTTCATGACACTCATATCTCCATGCTTAGTTAAAGCCCTCTGCAGGCTTAAAATGGGGACCAAATGTCTCCTGTCAAGAAAGAGCCTTAGCACATAGTAGTTTAACCTAATGTTATAATTTGTCTTTTGACTGCCCTGGAATTTACATGTCAGGGTGCTATTCCTAACTGGTCTAGTCACATTCCTTGGTTATTTTGCTTCTGACACAGTCAGAAGGGACTCCTGGAAATTATTGATCAGCTGTGGCCCTGCAATGAGAGTCTGAATGCCTTTCAATAATACTGCTTGCCAAGCAAGTGTGATATGCTGCAAGTTGTGGTGAAATTCCCACCATGCTGGTTTCCTTTAGGTTCATTGCTGCTTCAAAAGGAAACCTGAAAAGCAGAGAGGTGACTGATGTGGATGGCGAGAAAAGGAAACGCAGGTGGGATTTAAGGGTAACATCAAGAAAACATTTGTTAAAAAACATAAAACTCTCTCGGGTGCTTGTAGGCACCCTCTCTAGCACTGCCGTTTCGACAACACCCGCTCTCTGCAGTCCTTTATTCTTCGGTCTTCTCAAAGGGCTACTGAGCCATAAGCAATCACACAACAGGGAGTACTTATGTCAGCCCCCACACACATTTCTGTGAACTGAAATATGAGGTGTGGCTAAGTAGACCTCGCTATTGCCAGGGTCTACATATTTTATCTGCACACTCACTCCCTAGAATCGTTCTCCTATTACTGCCCTGATTGTAGCTAAAAACAATAAATGAAAATATGCTGAAAGATGACAGTCTAAAGTCATAATGGAAATTACAGGCACATAAAGTAGCACAGAGGTGCCTAGATGGCCATTTGACTAGGAGTACAGATGTCCTGTCCAGACACAGCAGAGCAGCCCACATCTCCCCTTCTCTATAGCTACAAAATGTACACTCTCAGCACATTGAAACCTTCAAACCCTGAGAGTTGGTTTTCCTAGTAGCAACTCCATGACACCTCTTTAGCTTGTACACACAAAGTTACTGGGACACATTTAGCCACAAATAGAAGTCACCACAAGCTGAGGTGGCTGCCCAAGTTACCATCACATAAATAGCTAAATATTTCTTATGTCTCACCTATAGCATCAAATCTCGTGGGTGGCACCGAAAATGTTGAATTTGATCCTGTCTGTGAATAGGCTGTAGGGTAGTTATTTCTGTGCATGTACATGAAAACTCGGTGAAAGACTGACTGAAATAGTCATTGGAAAAATGAAAGAATGACTAAAATAGTCTTTGGAAGAATAGTTCTGTTCTAAAATGTAAGGGTTGGTATTCTGTGAAGAAAATGATTCCCTGGTCAACACATTTGGGAGTTTCTTTACCACATCCTGGAGATGTATAGTAATACAGACTTAAAATACCTTTTCCATGAAGCACCATTCAATTTACTGTTCCATGAATCATAGTTTGGAAATCATTGCTTTATTCATCCGAGATGGTAAAAATTCTCGTGTCCCTCTTTTTTATAATTTAAATTTCCCTTTCTTCATTTTCATTAACTAACAGAAATGCTAAGTCCAATCAAACTCAGGTTGTGCCAACTAATAAGCATTATGTTCAAGGATGATGTTAGCGATTCTATATAGTGTTGCCCTTGGAGTTCATGACCTACACGCCAAATAATTGAAGATCCCTCAGAACTTGATAAACTAAATCCTTATGCTGGAGAACAAGACAAATCTACTTCACAGTAGATATTATTTTTATTATGAGATTTACATGTCTCTTGGATAGTGAAAAAAAAACACTTATTTGAATTTGACTTCCATCAAAAAGGGGAAACATAGTTAACACTATTGCAGTATAAAATGCTGTACAAATTTATACCTCCAAATTCTGCCCAGCCTGCACCAACAATGGTACCACTGCTTGAATTATCTGAAGTAAAACCAGCATACATTCAGAACACTGCTCTGGAGCAGAAGGATAGTTTCATCTTACCCATTACTTTTTCAAATCCCTTTTCTTATGGTTACTTTTCACTGCTGTGCTTTCTAGCTACCCGGATTCAAAACTTTCTCAGTGCCCTTTAACATCTATTGGTCAATTTAAAATGCCTTGAGAGTTTCACTTCTTTCCTGAAACTAAACAAGAATTTCTTCACTCTTTTCCTCTCTTGTTGCATTTTTTTTTCTTTTCCACCTTCCTTTTGTCCTCTATCTCTTACTTATGCCTTTCACCTTCTCTCCACTTGCCTCACTCTCTTGATCCATCGGACACAGCCCAGCTATCTGATAGCTATATCTTAAAGTAATTTTAGACAGAAACAAAAGGCCCTGGAATCCTTAGTAATCCATTTCAGATCCAGCTACTAAGCGCTGGTTAGACTTCTGCACAGCCAACAGTCTTTTCAGGCAACTACCTTGGAAATTGAAAACCTGTGAGAGCATCCATGGAATAATGTGAACCCTGAAACAAAAATCATACAAATAGAAAAGAAAATGTCCTTTTGGTGTTAAGTTAAGGCACTGCTAAAACAATTGAAAGGGAGACTGACCTCTGTTGATGGGCCTCAAAGTGGCTGGTGCTTAGAAATCCACCGGTTATTTTGCCTGCATTTCAGGTGCCATTAGGCCTCTGCCCTGAAGGCTGAGCAGCTTACTCTACTACACAAAGATTCCTGTCTGAGAGGGAATAGCAAACCGGAGATAATGCATATTTGAGAGTTACTCAAGGGGTAAGCAGTACGTGCAAAGAGCATTCCAGCCGAGCAATGCCAGCTACTAAGGCAGAGGGAGCTATGCAAATATTACTGCTGCGGCAGCTGCTTCCATTTTTACTTTCTGTTCTCAACCTCCACCAACAACCTCCTCACTCCTCCCTGGGGAAAGACCACTGTGCTCTAGCCGCTGCCTCTTTGACTCACGGTCCCCTGAATTACTTTCCTTCCCTCCTCTACCCCCCACCTTTCCTGACTAAATTGTGTGAAGCCAAAATGTTTGACAAGGATCTACAAATACACCAAGTAAATATTTCTGCTGAGCCAAATTTAGAAGAACTTCTCTCTCTTTGTTGAGATCATCTGTGTAATTATTCCTGCAGTTCAACATTTTCATTTCTGCCTAACGCAAGGGGTATTTTTAAGCAGGTAATTTTATTTTTCTGTGCCAGACTGCCACACTTAAGAGCTTCTAATATACTGAATATAATGCATTTTCAAGAAATTCAAGTCACATCACCCACTGCCTCTTCTTAATATACTCCTCTCTTTCATGTCTCCTCCTCTCTCTGTTCCTCAGTTCACACCCTCCCATGACTCCCTTTCACTGTCTTTTATTTTTCCAGCTCCCCTCTCTCCTGCTCTTTTCTAGTCTTCCCCAACGAAAATGGATTCCTCTTCTGGGCATTTCTGGCCAGCCTAACAATGTGTGCCATCTTCCCTTTCCCATTTTCGTTCTATTCTTCACCCCAGCTCATCCCCTGGTCCCAGGACAACCAAGCTCTCTGCGAGGCTGGGACGAGGATCAGAAGCAGGAAATTTAACAATGGCAGAGCTGTGACAAGTTAATTCAACTCCTGCTGTTAAATTAACCAGCGTTCCAGCCGAGTTAACGCGTCACCCAGTTTCAAAAGGTTAAGCTCCAAGCTTAATCTTATTCATCATTATGAACTCTTCAAATTGGCTGAAATATTTAAAATTCAGTGAAATGAAAGGACCGCAGGAAACATTTAAGAGCCAACTGCCCGGTCTTCAAAAAATGGAGAAATAATCTACAAAGATTAGGAAAAGAAGGCTTCAGAATGGGTGAATGGAGACACTCGAGAACCAGGTTAGAGTGAATAATAAAAGGACATGGAGGACAAGGGCATCTTATCTTCCCACTATCATAAAGAGATTCAGGCGTTAGGAAGAAATTTAATGGAGCACCCTGAAAATGCTTGTCCTATCTCATCATAAGCAACAGAGCAAAACTGAATGCTAATGAAAAGGGCATATACAATAATACCTCCAGAGCTCTCCGCTCCTCTTTGGACTTCAGACACAGACGGGAGGTGGGCCACAGTCTGCCCCCCACTTATCACTGACTGGGAGGGAGATCGCAGCCTCCTGAGAGCTCTCTACCCAGGCTTCTGTGACAGCAGAGAGCCCGTATAAATTTGAGTGAAGGAACTGTGCAGCAGAAAATAACATTAGAGGTGCTGAGCCTAGCATTTCTTACTTAGCAGAATGTCTAGTATACAGTAAGGCTTACTAAAGGTTAACACTATTATTATTATTAGTTATTATTAATTATTATTATTACTACTATTATTGTTGTTATTATTATTATTTCAATCATACACTTTCAATTACAAACTTCTATAGACTTTTGAACTGAGATACCCCCGGGGAACTGATACACCACATGCACATCTTTCCCCTCCTCAATCTCTCACCCCGAGCTAAGTTTGTGGACCTGTTTAATAAGTTATTTCACATACACACGATCTCCTGCTACCAGCCCTGCAACCCAGGCCTCTTCACACAAATAGCCAAACGCTGGTCTTCATGCATCAATTTCCTCCCTGCTCCTGTTGTATATGCTGTCACAAACTCCTTCATGTTCTACCTCCTCTCAGAAACCTTTCAGATTACAGACATCCATCCTTAATTTGCCAACATAACCATGCTTCAACTTCTTGCAAGAGGTAGTTTTAGAATTTGAAATGATACTGCTTTGTTGATTGTATATTTGATCTGTTTGTATATTTTACTGGATCATAGGTACCTGCAGGGCAAAGACCAAGCCTGTCCATTTTAAATACACACTGTGAAAGCCTAATACATTGTTCTCTATCTTTTGAGTTGCCAATAAATAAGAATAGTCCTATGAACTTCTGCATACATTCCATCTTAATTTTGTGCTTTAACTCTCTCCCTTCCTTCTTCTTTTCTCTCTCTCTTTCTCTCTCTCTCTCTCTCTCTCTCTCACACACACACACACACACACACACACACACACACACACGACACACAGATCGTCCTTTCTAATTCATATGCTGCCTTGCATTGGTTTCTGTGCTCTAATTACATTGGTACCCACCCCCACCCACTACACTGTTAGATAGTAGTGAAGATGGTGAGCACCTTGCCTGGCCTTTAGCAGGTAGACCTCTAGGATCTCCCCATTAAATAAGGTGCTGAGCGTAACTGACTCTGTTTTCCAGGAATCTTCACAACACTATCTCCCATCCTAAAGGCCACCCTTACAATATGACCTTGCCATACGCACATCAATAGATGGAGTTGAATTCCCCTCTCCTTGAATTTGGGCCAGCCTTAGTAACTCAACTGAAACCCATAGGATGTGGCAAAAATGAAGTTGGGTGATTTATGAGGCTAGATCCAAAATAGCCCTCTGTCTCTTGGAAAGCTAGCTCTTCACATGCTCTCTCTCAGGACATACTCTGTCAAAACCCAGCCAGTATGCTCTGAGGAGCCCCGACCCAATGAAGAGACTATATAGTTACCCTGAGCAACAGTCCCAAGTGAATTCAGCCTTTGAGTCAACTCAGCCCCAATACCCAGCATGGGGGTGAGAAAGTGCTAAGTCATTCTGGTCCTCAGCCTTGAATCATTCCCAGCCATTCCAGTCCCCAGCTGAGGCCCTTCCATTTCATATATATGGAGAAGGAGAGGGAGAGGGAGAGGAGGAGAGACAGAGAGACAGAGAGAGGGAGGGAGGGGAGGGAGAGGAAGAGGGAGAATGTGTATGTAAGCATACACAATCAAACACATTGTTGCTATTATTATTTTTAATAAACCATTACAATTAAGAATAAGAAAAAATAAAAGTTGTTGTTTTACCTTCATTTATTCCTTCTTTATGCTCTTCCTCACTTTCTACAGATCTAAGTTTCTAACCTATATTATTTTCCTTCTCTAAAGTACTTCTTTTAACATTTCTTGCAAAGCAGGTCTTCTGGCAACACATTTTCTCAGTTTTGTTTATCTGCTAAGGTCTTTATTTCATTTCCACTTTTGAAGGATAATTTCACAGGGCATAGATTTCCAAGGTGATGGGGGGTTTTCTCTCAACATTTTAAATATTTTACTTCACTCTTCTTGTTTGCATGGTTTCTAAGGGAAAGTCACATGTAATCCTTATCTTTGTTCCTCCGTAGGTAAGGTATATTTTTCCTCTAGATTTTTTTTCTTTATTCTTGATTTTCTATAGTTTTAAAATAATATGCAGAGGTGTATTTTTTCTTTTTTTTTTTTTTTTTTCTGACGTTTATCCTGCTTGGTGTTCTCCAAGCTTCCTGTATCTGTGTTTTGGTGTCTGACATTAATTGGGTGAAATTCTTGTCTTTCTGATGTTCCCATTACATTTATCTTACACTTTTTGCAGTTATCCCACAGACCGTGAATATTTTCTTCTGTTCTTGTCAATCTGTGTTTTGAGGAGTCTATTGCTATATCCTCTCGTTCAGATTCTTATCTCAGCCTTGTCCAGGCTACTAACAGGCCCATTCAGGGCATTCTTTATTTCTGTTACAGTGTTTTTTTTATCTCTAACATTTCTTTTCGTCCTTTCTTAGGATTTGTATCTCTCTGTTTACATTGCCCATCTGTTTTTGCATGCTGTCTCCTTTATCTATTAGAGCCCTTAGCATATTAATCATAGTTGTTCTAAATCCCCAGTTTGATAATTTCAAAATCTCAGCTGTGTCTAGTTCTGATGCTTGCTCTGTTTCTTCAAATTGTGTGTTTTTCTTTTTGATACACCTTCCAATTTTTTTTTTCCTCAATATCTAGACACAGTGTATTGGGTATAGGAAATACTGTAGTAGACCTTTAGTAACGTGGTGTTAAGGAGTGAAGGGGTCACATGCTATAGTCTTATATCTAGGTCTCAGTCTTTTTAGTGAGCGTATGCCTCTGGACTGTGAAATTCACAAATGTTTCTCAGTTCTCTCCTCCCTTCTCTCCCCCGCCCCCCACACACACTTTAGATGGTACAGAATGGCTACAGTAAGCTGGAGCTGGGTATATCCCCTCTCAAACATGAAAGGTTAGAGGAGGCTGGAGTTGGTTATTTCCCTTCCCCAGGTCAATTAGGCTCCAATAATACCCAAGAGCTTTGGGCTCTTGTTAACTGCCTGTGGGCAGACTTTTGAGGGGAACGGAGTGCTCTGTTGTATTTCAAAGTGGTTCCTTTTTGCCTTACCTCTGCTGGACGCATGATGGGATTTTTCTCCAAGATTTACTTTAGAACTTAGTCTAGCTTCTTGAAGGTAAATTGCACAATAATGTAGGGACCTCCCTCCCACCTTTGATTGTGTCCCCCTGGAGATTTTAACTCTCAAAATTGTAGATGCTAAGTCTCCTTCAATTTATCAGTTACAGTTCAGATTTCCTAAGCTGGCCCTGGTTTCTGCCAAGGTTTCTGCTCATAAGGCTCTGCTCTGGTTAAACCATGACTCCCTGCATTCACCTGTCAGTCTCCCCAATCATGGGAGCAATGGTTTTCCCCGTGTTCTCCCCTCTCTTACACATGCGTGAACAGTTGTTGAATTTTCAGTCTGTTCAGGCTTGAAGACACAGTGGTGACGTTCAAGCTCTTTATATGCAGAATGGGAAGTTGGAAGTCCTTTACTTTCATCTTTATTGACCTAATTATTTAATTCCTCTGATCATTGTTTTAATGGTATCCCAGAGAATCTGTTATGTGGTTTCCATTTATCATTATTTTGGATGTTTTTGTTTTCCCTTTGACCCAGGCATTATTTTATAAGGCGTTTTATACATTTCTAGATAAGAAGGCCCTTTTAAAATTTTTGTCAAAAAATGCTTCTTTTTACTGTATTTGACCACAAAATGCTCATATTATTTTTATTTTGTGGAATTTAGTGGGTGTTTGTTTTGTTTTGTAATGACTTGGTACATAGTAAGCTTCTTGTACACTTGAAAAGATGGTGTTTCCTAAGTTTTCAGATTCCCAACTTTAACATATATTCATAAAATTAACTACATTAATTTTGTACTTTAGGTCATCTGTAGGTTCATATATTTTTTTACATATAAATGAACTATGATTGTGTCATATAAAGATTGAGATCATTAAAGTGTCCCTCTTTGCATGTTATGTGATGGCTGTGTGATTTGGCACATATATACCCATAATGGTTATATATTTGATATGAATTGTAGTTTGTAGTTTTATAAAAGTATTTTCTTGCCTCATTTAATGCTTTGAGCCTTGAGCTCAAGGTTGTTAGTTACCAAGGATGTAATATCTGTTTTTGCTTTAATTTAACTGACCCAAATAGCCTGAGGCAAACACTCCCAAAGAGTTGAAGGGATGGAGGGATAGAGTGAAATGAGGAAGAAAGTAAAGCCCATACACTCACATTTACTAATTTATTAAATTGGCTACAGTTACAGATAACTTGTCCTCAACTCTGCAGGACTATATGAAGTGCCTTATGAAATGTATCTCATAACCCTTCACCGAATGGATAAAAGGGAGAATCATTTATCCATAGGCACCCACTCTCCCTTATTAAAAGGTGGTCCCACAGGTGTAAATTTCTACAATTCTGGGTTATTCGTGACTATTGAGCAGGTTGTCTTAGGTAGTTTCTTGCAATGGCATCAGTGAATCCTTTGTTCTGGAAGTGAAGTAGGTTGCAGAGGTTGGAAGTGAGGCACTGTCGAGTTCTTAACAGGTGCAAAGCCTACTTGGAATCAATAGCCACAAAGTGTCTCGAGTTAGAAGAGGACCTACAAGGATTAAAAATGGGACACAAAATTGTCTAATACACATGGTATAGTTTTACTTTGTTTCAGATGTGTAACTTGTACTTAGAAGAGTTAAGTTTTGATTTGTAAACCAACCTAAAAATCTTTTTCAATGAGTGATTAATGTCTTTTACATGTATTAATATGACTGACATATTTGGTTTTAAGTCTGTCAGACAGATGGATGGATAGAGAGACAGACAAATAGATGCATACATACATACACACAGATACAGAGATACAATGTTTATATATGTACAATCAACTGTATTATAATATATTTATTGTTTTTCATTATGTTTATGAAGTTTTTTACACTATTCTGATAGGAATAGTTGTATATTTTTCTAGTGACTACCCTAATACTAATATTTTTGTATATTCTACTTAGTTCTCCTTTTCTTACTTAAGCTTCTCCTATTATTTTCTCAGCTTGAAATAATTTTGACTCCAAAATGCTAATTACATGACATTTCATGAGCTTTTCATATTTGACATTTTCTCCCTTCTCATTTTCTATTTAATTGCATTATTTCTACTTTGTCAAGCACATTTAAAAATTAAATGCTTGTCTTCCGTACTTATACCCATCTAAATGTTTCCAATTCTCATAAGTCTATTTACAAAAATTCCCCTAACATTTAGAGGTTCAATGAAATTTGTTCCATGGTAGATTCCTTGAGAAGGGCTTGAGGATATAATATTCTTTGAGTTCTTGCAGTGTTAAACTGCTTTGCTTTAGCCCAATTCTTAGAATACAGCTTGACTGGATATAAAATTCTTGTCATTCTATTCTTGAGGTTTCTGAAAACATTACTCCACTGTTGTCTTGATTTATATGTTGTCATCTAGAATTCTGATGCCAAGTTAGTTTTCTTTCCTTTTTAAGTGGCTTATTTTTCTTTTTTTAATTTGAAAGATTGAAGGGATTTCTATCTTAACAGTCCAACATTTTTGCTACAATATATTTCAAAGTAAATTTTTGCCAGCAAATGAAAGCCTTTTTCAATGTGTATAATCAAGCCTTCTTTTATTTCAGAAAAGTTTTCTTAGATTGTCATATTAAATATTAGTTCAATTCCATTGTTTTGCTTTTGTTCTTCTTAAACTCCAATTATATCAATTTTTTTCTCTAATTTTTCCCATCTTTATTATTTTTATTCTTTTGGCTTTTTCATTCTTATTTTCTGTATCTTTTACTATTATCAAACATATCTACTTCCCTTTGGCATCTTGAAATTAATCTTTATAACTGATATGACTGTCTTTTTCTTCAATGATTTCCTTAGTTCAGTCAGCTTTTATATGATGTCATTCTGATGTGTGTCTATTTTTAATTTCTTGGTTTTCTTTTATATTTGCAGTTTGTCTAATTCATATTGTAGCATTTCCTCGTTTCTGTTAGCTCTTTATCTTCAAATGTTTCCTCTTCTTTCACAGCCAAACCTCTAATTGATACCTAACACTTCTACATTGCTGCCCTTGTTGTTACATGTAGTATCTTTCCAAAATTGCCACCTCTTCCGGTCTCATACACACTCTAAGCCCCTTCCTTTAATTTAATCCACCACCAGTCAGACCTCTTTACGATATTTCCCCACAGGGAGTAGAACTCTCTTCTCCCAAGATTAAACCCACTTGATGTGATCTGATTTTTGTCCCCAGTCAGATCTCTCCTCACTCATTTTCATTCTCTCCTATTTTTGTTGGTTTTCTACTTTCTTGAAAGGTCCAGAGCTTGCTTCTATTTATTTTTAATGTTTATTTACTCACTCTGTGTGAATTGTAGTTTGTAGTCATCTTTGCCTTCTAGTCATGACTAGCCAGTCAATGGGTAATGTTATTTACTATCTTCTTTATCTAAATAGTTTTAGAGGCTATTAGAAAGATCTGATTTCAGAATGCAGCCACTAACTTAAAAGAATTATGATATACCAGCTACTATAATATGAATATTAAACTAGAATATAATTCATTTAAAAGTCTTTTGTTAGGAGAAGAAATGTTTGAATATTGATTGATTTACATTTAGACTATAAGAGAGAGTGAAAGATTTAATATTTTGGGGTCCTTTGAAAAAAATTTAGCACCAGATTTGCTTAACATATTTGTTCCATACATCAATAGATAAATTCAGAAGTAAAAATGCATGAAATGAGGAAATAATGCCAGTAATTTTAATTTTATGAAAGCCAATAGACTAAAATGGTACATAGCATTGCTCTCGTTTTATGATTATACATAGTTTCTATTGATGTAGTTGCTCTGAGAGTGTGATATATAATACTAAAAGTACATTAAAAATACCCTCAATTCAGAGGGTACGGGGGAGACGGGGTCTAGAAGAGGGTAAATGGGGTCTAATATATGGTGATGGAAAGAGCACTGACTCTGGGTGGTGAACACACAATGTCCAATATAGATAATGTATTACAGAATTGTACACCTAAAATCTATTTATCTTTACTAACAATTGTCGCCCCAATAAACTTTAATTTAAAGAAAAAAAATACCCTGAATTTATGTTTAAAAAAAGATTTCTTTGGCTCATATATAAACAAAAACCACAAATTCATTCAGGTCTCAGTTACATAAAAAATAGAGTCACCAATAAATTTCAACGACTACATAGAAAATGTGATTTAGTAAATGTACTATCAATCCATTGACTGTAAATATTTTACATAAGACATATATACATAAACTATATAATATCTAAACCTAAGATGATATTGTAGACAAGGTATGCAATTTTTTTTTTCTTTTTATGTTTCTTAAAACACTGACAAAACAGTGAGGGATTATTGACATTTCCTAATTAGCGTTGCTGAAGACTTGACACAGAATTTCTGCCCCATGGACTGTCTCTTTCCCCTTCGCCAATTTTATAATACAACATATTTTGACCATACTGAGCTGTCTCATTTCCTAGCCTTGTACAAGTGATTCCTCCTTTCCAGGAATGTCATTTCTTTCTTGTTTTCATGGTAAAGCGTCACTCATCACACCATTTTTGTTTAATTTTCTTCTTATGTGTTCCATTCTGATCCCCAAAACTTCAAGGTTTCATTGCTCTACAAGACTCTTGAGATTAATAGAAATATTGTAAAATTTTGTTGAATATAACTGTCCACTCACTATGCACTTCACTGAGAATTTCTATTTAGGCCATATATTATATATAAATGTGATATGTAAATTGTAATTGATGTATTTATGCAAAACATATCAGATATCAGTGCTAGGACCTATTTAATAATACCTGATATCCTTTTCTTGAGTAACATTGAACACACAAAAAACCTAATAGAGAAAAAATAATGATTTCTGGATATTCACGAGACTCTCTTAAAAATTTCATAAGCCTAAAATACAGTTGGAGGGAGGTCAAAAGGTTGCCATCAGTGGTTCACTATGAACCTATAGTTTAGGGCACCATGTTCCGTTTGGGCAGCACTAATTATTAATTTATCAACTATTTTAAAAGATTATCTGTACAATGGAATAAAAGATATTCTTTAATGTTCTGAGAAAGAATCACATCTACTCCTCCAACTAATTGTTATTATCTCCCTATCCTGTTCACCAAATAATTCAAGGAACAAGTGTAAGGGTTGAGAGGGTTGATCCTAATTTAAAGTAATTCTTTTTTCTGAGACTGTCATAGAGCTAACATGCTTTCAAACCACCTCATTCAATATGTTTCTCATAGGCCTTTTTTTTAAAAAAGCATAATTTCCATTTTATTTTTCCCCCAGAGAATATTTCTTGGGTCCTCAAGGAGTTGGTTCCTTACATGGACTTTGGTAGAGGTCATGGGGCAACGCTCGCAATCTAAATCGGGGTGGGGTGTTCGGTCCTTCTGGACTTCAAGGGAACTATTCCTCACTACCTTGCTGTGAATGGCACAACACACACAGTAATGTAGTTTCACATACAGCTTGGGAAGCACATAGGCGTGGAAGACACTCGCTTCGGAAATGTCCCTAACCGCTGTGGCCTCTACTATGTTTTGAGTGATGAACTTCTTAATGGCCTTGTACTTGGGCACGCATCTGGCACAGTTGGTACAACAAATGGGCTGCACATGGCCCTGGCCCTTTTAGACACAACCATAGTTCCTTCTTGTCTTGGTCATCTTGGTAGCGAGCACCCAAGAGAGCTAGGCTCTTCTCTTTGTATTGCTTTAACAATCTGCTCACACTTACTCACGCTTGGTTTCTTTAATGGAATGATTCCTTACCACATCCCAAACATTTTATATCAGATGTAATGTAAACATTCAATAAACATAAAGTAGGGCAGAAATCAAGAGAGGCTGATGACCAAACTTTTTAAATATTACCTACCAAAAGGCTTATAGGCAAGACCCTGAATCTATCAAGAAATATTGAAAATCTAAATGCTCCAAACCAAGAAGGAAATCTACAATCAGGAAATCTGAGATCTTAGAACAAAAACATAGCCCAGAAGAGTTCCTTGTTTTCAAACAGATAATTATTAGTTTCCACTGAACCTCAGACATAGTAAATAAAATGCCCAAGTTTCCATAGGTGATATCTGTAGCGTAGAAGGTAAATGGTCCTTTTTTCCCTATGTACTTTTACAGTACTGTGACTACTCTGTCCCAATGGTCATTTTACTTTAGAAATTAATTTTGCAGAGATGATCTTTTAACAAATTGTAAAATTATAGAATTAATTCTACATTGCAAGTGATGTAATGGGCAAAGTTAAAATTGAGCAAGTAAAAACCATTTTGTCAAAACATACTAAATATATATAGGTTACAAGAATATAAAAAAAGTAAAACAGGTTAAATAAAAATACAAATATTATGTAAGGATATGGACAATGAAGTTCATTAAGTGAAAAGCAAAGAGCACATCATATTCAACAATTTGGGCAAGAAAGCCAATGTTTGATCTAAAATATTATTGAGGTGTCTGATAACTAATAATTTTAGTTAAATTTATGTAATTAATAGTTCAATATTTGAAATGTAAAGCATCTCAACCCATAATATAAATATTTAAGAAACAAAAAAATTAGGACTTTCTAGTTTAGGAGCATTTTAAGACAGTTTTTGGAAAAGTAATAGGCCTGAAAGTTAGTGGAAAGACTCGATGATAAAGTTATAGTCTAAAAGTAGTTAGAAAATAATAATTTGCCTTTAAGTTTTTTAATGTGAAAAAAGCACAAAGCCTTCTGTAACTGGCAATAATTCAACTATCATATATAATTTCAATGATGGAAAGATTGTTACTGCAATAACATTTGCTGTATTGTCTCAGAACTAAATGCTAAATGGCATTATATTAAAAGAATAAAATATATTTAATTCACAATTAAATCATATCAACTCAACAAATACTATTCTTTTGGATTGTTTTTAATGTCAAAGATTACCAGCTAGAATTTTCAAAGTATCATTTTTGAAAACTTTTGAAGGCTTTGAATTTTTATTGTATCATTCTTGAATAAATTATATAATAAAAATATATAGTTATGTGCAAATCTATTGCAGATATAAAATAATCTAAAGACAAGAAAATGCCGAAAGAGAAGTATTTCATTCCATATAATGCAACAGCCTCAATAAAATGAAAACAATGAACACTGTCTTGTGATTATTACAGTCACTATTAAATAAGTATAATCAGAATTATTAGCAAACAATTTATCAAAACAAATTACTTAATATAGCCATGAAACCATGTACTGTGTCATGTTTCCTTAATTATTATTTCTTTTGAAAAGAAAATGCAATGTGATACTTTAAAAAACAGAGGCAAAGAAAGTGCTTGCAATTCTCATTCTTAATACAATCGTGGAATAACAATTCATGATATAATTAAGTCTATCATTGACACTGTGCAAAGCTGGCACTTCTCCATTCAGATTGATGTCACTTAATCAAGCATCACTGATATTTTGGTAGTAATTTGCAAGAAAATATTTGATATCTACAGGAAGATAAAAGCCTACTGTAGAACTAGGCGAAATATACACTAAATCAAATAACACTTCTAAGCAAAATCCAAATGATGTTCGACTACTACAGCATTAAATTTAAAATGACATGGGTACATCAAACCCTGAAAGGATAGGGTTTAGGTTATGATTTTTTAATATTTTCTTGAAGCATTTTTCTAGTATCTCTTACATGTATATTTTGAACTTGAAGGTAACAGCATTTCCGGAGCTCCCATTAATACTACCTCAGTGAGACTCCTCCATGCATGTACAAACACTGACTAAGTGCTCTGACAGACATATTCACAGCTCTAGACTTGAAACTAACTCTTTCCAACTTGCGAACTAACTCACCCTTTCTCCTCAATGTTTTTGTTTAATTTTCTAAGTATTAATTTCTCTTTATTGCACATTTGGCAAATTTAACCACACTTCTTATTATATTTCACAGTTTTTGAACACACAGATTGTGACTTCTTTTTTAATGTAATAAAGCTCTCTACAAATCAAACTAAGGCCCAATCGTGCACATACAATATGAGAATATAAAGAGTTATGGATTAGTCTTTACTCCCTGAATAGTTGATTGAGTCAGAAGTATCTCTAACAATGATCTGACCTTCATCCTTAGTTTTCCCATTATTGAGTTGTAGCCAATGACTGTGCTTCTATCTGGAACCTCCACTGCCCACATGGAAGAAATTGCCTGTCTTTAAAGACCAGTTTTACTTTGGAGAAAATTTTATTTCAGGCTTTGTTCAGAGTTGTTCTTGGTTTCTATTACCCCAGGATTACTAAGGATAGTGCTGCACAACTGCTATTTCTTTTGTATCAGAATCAAAAAGCAAGACCAGTAACCTGTAATGAGACCTAAGTCAGACAAGAATCCATGAAACATAAAGCTGAAGAGTTGGTCATAATATCCTGGGCTAGAAAATCAGGGTGAATATTGAAATGGACTAAGACAAATCATTCTGAAATACTGTGTTTTAGAACAGTTTCACTTTGTATGGGCTAAGCTAAAGATTTTCATTATATTAAATATACTAAATAAAGGATAGCTTTATTTGATGGATGACCAGTTTGAAAACTGCCCTAAGTTTATAATTTAAAATCACTGAAGAGTTACTATAATGAATATCGAACTGTTATATACTGAAAGTGATTCGAACAAATTTAGAACCATTTTTAGAACTGTCTAAATAGAGAATGTAAATAATATCCTCCAAGGTAACAGAAGTAATAATACCATTACCTTGTCTCTATTTCACATTTTATAATTTTAAATCTTCATTAATATACAGCTTTATTTGATAAACTACGAAAACCTTGAGAAATAGAAAGGGAAATGGGTCCTCATTTACCCAAGATATCCTCAGTTTTAGCTTTTTACCAAGTAGATACTGTCACTTCATTTTGGCATTTCCCAAAGTGCCGCAGGTTAGACCATATTATAAGGATACCATAGGTATAACACACACACACACACACACACACACACACACACGCACGCACACACCATTTTACAACTGAGGGAATCAAGATGTTCACCTGGGATTATGAAATTGATAAATTATAGAACTGACATTTAATTTGAAGCCTCTGATTCTTCAATGATAAAAGGCATGATCTAAACAGGACTAGATCATTTTTAGAGTGTAGTTTAACTGCTAAAAAGAGAGAATTTTTTCTATATTAGTAGTCATTTTTAGGAAGTGACTACTAATTGATATCCAAGTTTCAGGATCAATTTTTCCAAACAATTTTTGCTACAAGAAAAATTCGTCCAAACCTTGAGAGTCTCCGTTTGTTACAGATCATTGAAAGTAGAAACAAGAGGTGGGGCAGATCAGAGAAGACCAAAAACTCTTTGAGACTATTCCCATGGAGAAGTGACACTATGATTACTGACCTAGAATCTGAGTAGCTCTCTGACTGGTTTGACTAATAGAATATAGTGGAAACATACCTGAGTCCATTTTTATTCCAGGGCCTTAAAAAACTGTATCTTAAACTTCGTGTCTCTTGGAACACTCTCTGTGAGCCTTGAGCTGCTGCTGTGTAAACAGTCCGTCTACCCTGAGACCTCCATGCCAAAAAGGCCAGAGATATGTGATGTATTCAAAAATCCCAGATGAGTTGAGCCATCCAGCCACCATTTAGGCACCAGAAATATGTGTGAGGCCATCCTGATCCTCCAGACCATCTTGCCCACAGGCTGAATACTACCAAGTGCCATTACTGAATATTAATCAGAAGTATGAGCTATCTGAGCCCGGCTCAAATTGCTGACTCACAAAATCATGATATATAATAAAGCATTTCTTGCTTTAAACTTCTAAGTTTTAAGGTAATTTGCTATGTAGCAATAGCTAATGGGACAGAATTTGTTACCTGGAAGTGACGTGTGATAATAATAACAACAAAATGCAAAATATGTAGCATTAGCTAGGACTGGGTGATGAGAAGGAGCTGGAAGGAACTATTGGTGAAAACTTGAATGGCCTTAGGGAGACTATTAGGGCTTCAAGGACAATCAGGAAAATGTTATTGGAGGCCAGTGAAAAGGGCAGCTGAGTTATATACAGACAGAACAGTTAGCAAAACTGTTGCCTGCAGCAATATGGAAAATACAAAAACAACCTAATGATTTCAAAAATCTTGCTAAGGAGATTTGCAGGCACAAATTCTTCTTGCTACCTATGACAAAATGAAAGATAAGAGAGACAAACTGAGGAAGAAATCCTTAAGCTTTCTAGAATAATTGGAAGAAATACTAAGAGTTCAAGACAGTCTTTCTAAGCCTAAAAAAACTGCTAAAAGAAAGGAATAGCCTCAGAGAAAAGATCAAATTCAGGTCCCTGTTAAGTAAAGCATGGTCTGAGAGTAAAAATGAAGTCAAGGGTGAAAGTGTAAAACTTTTCTTAAGACCTCAGAGAAACTTAAAATGGCGTTTCATAGACACTTTCAGCCAGACAAAATGACTTCTAAGGACAAAAAGCCTTCTTAGACAAACCCTATAGACTCTCTCTTTTTAAATATTGGGCTTCTGAGGATCTTGAGGGCATTGTCTCAGCATCACAGAGTGCCCGAGGTATAGAAGAGCCTATTTTGAAGATATTTATGGGTGGGGTGTTGTTGTTTGTTGGGATAGACTGTAAATTGATGCACATGAAGTACCCAAACTTTGAAAAGAATTATACCACTTAAACTGAAAAAGACAGTGCTATTATAAATGGAAAAGGCAATTGGACTTCTAATTTCTTACAAGCAAAAAAAAAAAAAAAAGCAAAACAAACAAACAACAACAACAAAATACATATATATATATATATATATATATATATATATATATATATATATATAGCTGAGAAAACTATTCAAAAATAAATAGACTATAAAAAGAAAATGTAAATTCAATGTCAAAACCAAGAGCTCAGAGGGAGAAGTTAATAGGCACAAAAAATCATTTTTATGAAGTTTTACTAAGCTTTTTTTTTTCTTAATGGCAACACACACCTGACTGGATTTCAGATTTCAGAATTGCTATAGATCAGAGATTGCCATATACCTTCTGTTTTCCCACTTTTTGAACAAGATTGTCTATTGCTATTATCTTACACCTATCTCACCATTATATGTAAGATGTTGGGAACACACAACTCATACCTTTTCCATAGGTAAAGATGAAGAGAAACCATACATAAAGAACTGCAAAAAAGGATTCTAATATACACTGTGACTATATTTAGAAAAACGGGATCTTAGATTTTGAAACAATATTGCAATAGGATAATAATTTGTGGGATTTAGAGGAAGTGAGTTTATTTACCATTTGGAAGAAATATAAACAATTTGATGTTCAGGGATGACTATGTTGAATTAAAAATGGCTGCGTATTTTTTGAAACTCTTCTCAGTAAGAGTTAGCCATTCATTTTTCTATTTGAACTGAGTTCTATCATTGCTTTAACTGATATAATTCAACAAAAGTGACACTACACCTATTTCAGCTCAGTAAACTTCTCAAACTCAATAAAGAACAAAAGAGCTAACTTTATACTTAAAGTGTCTAGAAAGACTAGACACTTTCTCTCTAAGACTGGAAACAAAGCAAAAAATGCCCTATCATACCACTCCTATTCAACATTATACTGAAATTTTTAACTAGTCCAATAAGACAAGAAAAAGAAATAAAAGGTGTATAGGTTGGAAAGAAACATAATGATGACATGATTTATGTAGAAAACTCCAAAGAACCTGCAAAAAAAGAAAAACCTTGGCACTAATAAGCAAGTATAGCAAATTTATAGGTTGTAAGATCAATATATAAAGCACTTACACTCTTATATATCAACAATGAACAATTGGAATAAGAAATTATAAAAAATAGTACCATTCACAACAGCATCAAAAAATGCTATACTTAGAAACAAATAAAAAATTATGTATAGGGTTTATATGTGAAAACAGAAAACACTGATGAAAGAAATCAAAGATCTGAAAAAGTAAAATGATATTCTATTTTTATTGATTAGAAGATTCAATATTGTTAAGATACCAATTCTTCCTAACTTGGTCTATAAGATCAATGATATCCCCATCAAAATCCCAGGAAGTTACAATGTTAATATCAATGAACTGATTCTAACTCTGATATGGAAAGCCACAAAACATAGAACAGACAGTAAAATACTAAAGAAGAAAAATAATAACAGAAACCTATGTAAAGACTTACTATAGGGGATTTTCAGTAAAGATGGAGGAGAGCTTACCTCCTCTCATGACCAAAAATTACAATCAAAATTATAACTAAACTACAGAGAAAAACACCATTGAGAATCATCTGAAGTCTAGCTGAATGGAAGCCGTACAACTAAGGACATACAGAAAAAGCCACCTCAAGACTGGTACAAGGGGCAGAGACAGGAACAGGCTGGTCCCACATCCTCATGTGACCATTAAAAATCGGGAGTGCATCTCAGCTGCAGAGGTTCCCCCATCCCTTGGAGGGGGGAGCGGTTTCAAACCACATCAGGCTCCCCAGCCCAGGGTTCCAGTGCTAAGGAGAGAAGTCCCCAGAACTTCTGGTTGTGAAGAGCAGCAGAGATTGTGGCTGAGTGAGATGGCAGGTGGCTGCAGTCACAGGTACACCTCTTAAAGGGCCCATGTATGGACTTACTTGCTGATGAACTAACTCACTCTGAGCTCCAGCATTGGGGCAGCAGCTTGAAAGGCACAGAGACATATGAGGAGAAACTGAATTGTCTGGCTTCAAGGCAAGCGCTACAGAGGCAGCTTTCTCCTGGACAGAGGAGCTGGTGGAAGACATTGTTCTTTGTTGAGCCCTCCCCACTCCTGGCATGTAGATGCAGGTGGCCACCATAACTGCATCCCCATCAACCTGGCTAACACCCTTCATTACCCACCATTCTGGTGATTCTGAGACACCACACCACCCAACATTTGGGTACACCCAAGTGGCTTCCAGTGGCTTTTCTATACAAAGGGCCTGCCTTGGCTCACGCTACAAAATTTTCTAAAATTTCTCAAAGGTTCACAAAACCCAAACAAGCAGCATCTGGCTTTGGTGTGTCCCATACTTCTGGCTGTACAGCCTTAAGCCTAGCAGTAACAACAACTGGCCTTGGTTCACAGCTTGACCTATCAAGGCACCTCCAAGCACAGTGCCAGCGATGGCTATTGGCTGATTGCTTGTAGCTCATGCTAACTGGCCCTGGGCAGGGCACAGGCTGCAGCTGAACTTGAAGGCAGCCCATCTTAGGAGGCCCCAGGGCCAGAACTCCCAATAGCTAGATTTGGACCAAGCCCAAGCATCAGCCAGCTGCCTCTGCCAATAACACACACAACGGACAGAGTGGGCAGGCTTAGAGCCCTGCTAAAGTAAATCCTGCTCTGTAGGGTGAATCCCTGCCCCACAGCTCCTCCACTGTAGTCATGGCCAGTCCTCACAATGAATGAGCCCAAGAGTCAAGTGCTCCCACCGATGTGTAAACAGTATCAAGGTTCAATCACAACAGGAGGGCACACACAACCCACACAAGAGACAAACTTGGGGCACCTGGCTCTGATGATCAGGGAGACTGTGTCACCGGGCCCCACAGTACACCTACTATCAAAGCTACTCTATTAAGTCCAGGAGACATAGCAGCCCTACCTAATATATGGAAACAAACACAAGGAGGCAGCCAAAATGGAGAGACAAAGAAACATGCCCCAAATAAAAGAACAGAACAAAGCTCCAGAAAAAGAATTAAACAAAATGGAGAAAAGCAATCTACCAGACACAGAGCTCCAAACATTGGTTATAAGTATGTTTAGTGATCTGAGGGAAAGCTTTGACAAAGAGCTAGAAAACATAAAAATGAAGATAGAAAACATAAAAAAGAACCAGTCAGAAATGAATACAATAACGGAAAGGAAGAATACATGACATGGATTCAACTGTAGATTAGATGAAGCAGAGGATCAAATCAGTGGTTTAAAAGATAAGATAGCAGAAAATGCCCAATCAGAACAGCAAAAAGAAAAAAGAATCCAAAAAAACTGAGGATAGTTTAAGGAGCCTCTGGGACAATATCAAGCATACCAACATTTGCATTATAGGGGTACCAGAAGGACAAAAGAGAGCACAAAGAATTGAAAACCTATTTAAAGAAATAATGATGGGAAACTTCACTAACCTGGTGAAGGAAATGGATATTCAAGTCAGGAAGCCCAAAGAGTCCAAATAAGATGAACACAAAGAGGCCTACAGCAAAAAAATAAAAAAAGAAACCCACAAGCCTACACTGAGACACATTTTAATTAAAATGCTAAAAGTTAAAGACAGAAAGAGAATCTTAAAAGCAGCAAGAGGAAAGCAATTACCTACCTACAAGCGAATTCCCATAAGACTATCAGCTGATTTCGCAAGAGAAACTTTGCAGGCCAGAAAGAATTGGCACAAAATATTCAAAGTAATAAAACGCAAGGACCCACAACCAAGATTACATAGCAAAGCTATCATTTAGAATCAAAGGAGAAATAAAGAGCTTCCCAGACACAAAAAAGCTAAAAGAAACCATCACCACCAAACCAGTATTGTAAGGAATCTTAGAGGAACTTGTTTAAGATGAAAAAGAAAGGTCAAAAATATGAATAATAAAATGGCAACAACTATATATCTGGCAACAACTATAAATCTATCAACAATTACTTTGAATGTAAATTGATTAAATATTCTAATCAAAATACATTGGGTGACTGCATGGATAAGAACCACAAAAGCCATACCTATGCTGCCTGCAAGAGACTCACTTCAGATTGAAAGACACACACAGAAGGAAAGTAAAGGGATTGAAAAAGATATTTCATGAAAATGGAAATGGAAAAAAAATGCTGGGGTAGCTAGTTATACCAGACAAAATAAACTTTAAAACAAAGGCTATGACAAGAGACATAGAAGGACCCAGTAATCCCACTTCCTGGTATTTTTCTGAAGAAACACAAAATGCTACTTCAAGGGGACATGTGCATTTATATGTTAATTGCAGCACTACCTCCAATAGCCAAGTTATAAAGGCAACCTCTGTGTCCCTGAATTGATGAATGGATAAAGGAGACGTGGTATGTATGTACAATAAGATATTACTCAGCCAAAAAAAAGAATGACATTTTACCATCTGTAACAACATGGATGGACCTGGAGGGTATTGTGTTGAGTGTAGTAAGTCAGACAGAGAAAGAAAAATGCCCTATGTTTTCACTAATAAGTGGAATCTACAGAAGAAAATAAACAAACAAACAAAACAGAAACAAATTCATAGATACAGAGAACACTTTGATGGTTGCCACATGGGAGGGGGTTTGGGAGTGGGTGAAAAAAGGGAAGGTATTAAAAAGAACAAATTGTTGTTACACAGTAATCATGGGGATGTAGGATATAGCATAAGGAACATAGTCAATAGTAAGGTAATTACTATGTATGGTATCAGATGGGTACTAGATTTACCGGGTGATGGATGGAAGAGGGTTTGGGAGCAGGGTGTCAAATGTGAAGGATTGAGAAATACAAATTGGTAGTTACAAAATAGTTGTGGGGATGTAAAGTAAAGCACAGGGAATATAGTCCATAATATGGTAATGATTATGTATAGTGCTAAGTGGGTACAAGACTAGTCAGGGGATCACTTCTTAAATTATATAAATGTCTAATCACTATGCTATACACCTGAAATTATTATAAAATAATACTGAATGTCAACTATAATTGAAAAGTTTAAAAAGGGGGGTGGGAGATGAAGGGAAATAAGAGGTTTAAATTTCCAGGTATAAAAAAAATTAAATCTTGGGGATGTAATATACAACATAGGAAATATAGTCAATAATATAGTGATAGCATGGTATTGTGTCAGATGGTTGCTGGTGTATCATGGTGATCATTTATTTAAGTATATAAATGTTGAAAGATTATGGTGTGTACCTGAAACTAATATAATATTGTATGTTAGTTATATTTCAATAAAAATCTTAAAAAACAGATAATGACTTACTATAAAGTTATTAACAATATGGTAAAATAATAGATTTATAGAGGAATATATCTGGATATAGGACCCAGAAATAGATGCTCATAAATATAGTAAATTTGTTTTTTACGATAGCTAAAAAGCAATTCAGTGAAGAAATGATAGACTTTTTAAGTGATGAAAGAATTAGACATCTTATGCAAATAGAATGACTGTGAACACAGAGCTTATACATTACACTAAAACTAATTCAAAATAGGTTACAAACTTAAGTGTAAAATAAAAACTAAAAACAACAACAAAATCTACTAAAAGAAAACATATGTGGCCTTGGCTTTGGTGATGAAAATCTATGTGGCCTTGGCTTTGGTGATGATACAACACCAAAATTATAAGTCATAAAAGAAAAACAATGATAAATTAGACTTCATTAAAGTTAAAACTTTTGCTCTTAGAAAGACACTGTCAGGACTAAAACAAAAAAAGACAAGCCACAGACTGAGAGAAAAATATTTGTAAAACACATATCTCATAAAGGATTGTATCAAAAATATTCAAACACTTGAAATTCAACAATAAGAAAACAAACAATGAAATTAAATAATGAACAAGTGACACAAATAGATACTCCACCAAAGAAGATATGCAGATGGTAAGTAAGCATACATTCAACGTAATTGTGTTTAGGAAAATGTAAATACCACATGTCCATTACAATGGCTAAAATCCAAAAATCTGAAAATACCAATTGCTGGTTAGGATGTGTACCAACAGGAACTCTTATCCATGGCTGATGGGAATACAAAATGGTATAGCTCCTTTGGAAGAGAGTATGACAGTTTCTTACAAAGCTAAACACAGTATTACTATATGATCTAGCAATTACACTCCTAGATATTTACCTTAGGTCTACACAAAAAACATGCATGTGAACATTTATACCAGGTTTATTTATAATCACCCCAAACTGGAAATAACCAAGGAAACCTTCAATAAGTAATGGTTAAACAAGTATCATACGAGGTCGACAATTAAGTTCGCGAACTCATCCTAGAAAAACTGTTACATATCTCATTGCTGAGTATCACTATGGTGACATTCGAAGTACTCCCTTTGGGAATCTATGCACTGATGCCAGTGCCTAGTCTACACTTCAAAGCAATTTTGGAACTCTTTTCCTGAAATGGCCATCAGAGATGTCATCGTATTACCCTTGATGTCATCAAAATGTCTTCCTTTCAATATTTCCTTTATCTTTGGGTAAAGAAAGAAGTCATTGGGAGCCAGATTAGGTGATTAGGGAGGGTGTTCCAATACAGTTATTTGTTTACTGGCTGAAAACTCCCTCACAGACAGTGCTGTGTGAGCTGGTGCATTGTCGTGATGCCAGGAATTGTTGCTGAAAAGTTCAGGTCGTCTAACTTTTTCACAAAGCCTTTTCAGCACTTCCAATCAATAAACTTGGTTAACTGTTTGTCCAGTTGGTATAAATTCATAATGAATAATCCCTCTGATATCAAAAAAAGATTAGCAACATTGTTGCAACAAGTTTGCAAACTTAATTGTCATACATTCATGGAATGGAATACTATCCAATGATAAAGAAGAAATGAGCTTCCAAGCCACACAAAGACATGAATGAATCTTAAGTTTACCTTGCTAAGTTAAAAAAACCAGACTGAAAAGGCTATATACTATATGAATCCAACTATATGACATCTAGTAAAGACAAAACTATAGAGATAGAAGATTCACTGATTAGTTTACTAGGGGTTGGGTAGGCAGGGTTGAACACGTGAACCAGGGGGTTTTTGTAAGGTAGTGAAACTGGTCTGTATGATACTATAATGATGGATGCATGACACAATGCATTTGTCAAACCCAAGAGTTTTATAGCACAAAGAGTGAAGTTTAATGTATACATTTTTTTTTACAAAAATAGGAAGTTTCAGGGCCCCAGGATGGAATGCAGAATATGACAGAACAATCTAACTGTATTACACATGTATGAAACAACCACATTGAACAGGATGAGGGAGAAAGGTGCTGACATCAGTAATTTTAGAAATGAGTGGAGTCTGTAAGACTAAAGGCCAAGGAAATTGTATGTAAGCACTGTACTTAGTTGAAAACAATTGTTTGTGTAGGGTACAGGTCAACAATTCTAAAATACATTTATAACAAAATTGAACAAATAAGTAAATGGGTGGCAGACAATGGTCTTCTCACTGTTGGAGTGAGATTATAGATAGGAAAGGGAGTAAGCTAGAATGAACTTTATGGTAATGGATTAGAGTTGGAGAGATCAGTGTATGAACTCATGTTTACCTTAATAAAGACACAGAATATTAGTAGAGAAATAGTTATAGATACGTGTATACACACATTATCTCCTTGTCCTGTCAGCTGAGATAGCCTCGAAGCAATAACACCATTATGATAATAAGCACACTTAACACCCAGATCTTGATTGCTAATACTGTTCTCCAATACTGTTCTCTAGTACTGTTCTCCAATAAAAGGAACCTGGGCTCCTTAGAGAAATAGCTGACTTTAGGAAAGGGTAAGAAATATATACTATGATCCTGGAGCATCTTGTAGTGAAAAAGAGTAGGAGTATTATAATAAATTTGCATAACGACAGATGGTTACTAGACTTAGTGTGGTGAATGCTGTATACCTGAAACTAATATAATATTGTATGCCAGCTCTACTTTAATAATAAATTAATAAAAAATAAGTAATTTTAAAGGAAAGTAACATTAAAAACCAAAAAAATCCAACAATATAGGCATGTCAAAGGGTATAGAACCACCTGAAAGAGTTGACAATAGCCGGAGCTAGAATAATTTGTGCAACAATAAAGATAGGTTAGTATTTGGTTATTATCCAAAGTATAAAATAAATATTCATGAGTTCATACTGATATAAATAAATGATTTCATAAATAAATAAATGAGGGAGTACCTCCTGTGTAGAAAAATTTCAAATATTTATGTAAATACTCCACTCTTAAGAATGGGGAACATAATTTAAGCCAGGTGATCAATAATGAAAAGCCATATTGATAGTACATAACTTTGATATACATCAAGATGTATATAGTATGTGCCAAACACATACGTTTCACGTGATGAAAATGGTATATTACCACTATATTTTGCTCTAAAAACAATTTAGCCCAACATAATCATGATAAAAACATTAGAAAATTCCCAACCAAAGTATGTACTACAAAATATCTGACTAGTAATCCTCAAAACTATCAAGGTCATCGTAAGAAGGAAACTCTGAGAAACTGTCATAGCTAAGAAAAGCCTAAGGAAACATGACTAGTAAATCTAATGTGGTATCCTGGATGAGATCATATAACAACAAAAAAAGACATTAAGGAAAAGGAATACATCTGATTAAAGTATAAACCTGATATGTCAATATTATTTCATTAATTTTGACAAAATACCAGACTGATATCAGATGTTAATAATAGAACAAACTGAGCTTTTGAATAATTCTGTAAATTTAAAACTGCTTTAAAATAAAATGTTTATTTTAAAAAAAAAAAGCAAGGTTGAGAAACTTACAATATGCAAATTGAAGTCAATGTAGACTATAAAACTATATTAATCAAGACAGTACAGTATTGGCATTAAGATAGACACATAGAAAACTGGAACAAAATAGAGAGTCCAGAATTATACTCACACTAATACGGTCAAGTGATTTTCAACAAAGGTGATAAGGTAATTCGATGAGAAAAAACAATCTTTCAACAAATGGTGATGGAAAACTTAGGTATCCATGTGCACAAAAGTGAATGTCAAACACAAGTCAAAGAAGAAATTAAGGTACATTTTTAAAGTATTTTGAACAAAATGAAAATAAAAACACAACTTACCAAAATTTGTGAGATATAATGAAAGCAGTGCTTACAGGAAAATTTATCACAGTATATGCATACATTAGAAATGAAAAATCAATAATCTAAGCTTTCACCTTAGGAAACTGAAAATAGAAGAACAAAGTAAAGCCAAAGTAAGCAGAAGAAAAAATAAAATAAAAATGAGAGCAGCAATCAATGAAATTGAAAATAAGAAATCAATAGAGAAAAATCAATGAAAAAAAAAGCTGGTTCTTTGAAAAGATTAATGAAATAAATAAACCTCTATCTGGGCTAAGAAGAAAAGAGAGAGGACACAAATTGTTGAAATTACAAATGAAAGCATATACATCACTACACTAAATGGACACTAAAAAGATAATGAAAGAATAATATGAATAACTCTATGCCCACAAATTGGATAACCTGGATGAAATGGACCAATTCTTTAAAAGACGTAATCTGCCAAAATTCACACAAGAAGAAATATAAGATGAAAACCATAATCTAAATAGGCCTATATCTATTAAAGCAATTAAATCAATAATTAATGAGCTTTCAAAAAAGAAAGTACCAGGTCCAAATGGGTTCACTGGTAAATTCTACTAAACATTTAAGGAAGATGCTTTTTACAGTCTCTTTACAGTCTCTTTCAGAGGATACAAGCAAGGGGAATACTTCTTAATGCATTCTATGAGGTCAGCATTACCCTGTTAACTAAACCAGACAAATAAATTATAAGAAAAGAAACTACAGGTCAATATCTCCCATGAACATACATGCAAAAAAAATCTCACAAAAACCTTAGCAATTGAATCTAACAATATGCTAAAAGTACTATACACCACAACCAAGTGGGATTTATCTCAGATATAAGACTGGTTCACCTTTCAAAAATCAATAAATGCAATCCATCATATCAACAGGCTAAAGAAGAAAAATCACATTATCATTGAATAGATTCAGAACACACATTCATTCATGATAAGAACTCTTAAATAACTTGGAATAGAGGGAAACTCCCTCAACTTGATAAAGACTATCTATGAAAAACCTCCAACTAATAATCATACTTAATATTGAGAAACTCAAAGCTTTCCCACTAGGATCAGGATCAGGCAAGAATGTGTCCTCTCATCCTTTTCAATGATGTAATAAAGTGCCAGCTAATGCAATAACAAGAAAAGGCAATAAAAAGTACACAGACTGGGAAGGAAAAATAAAACTGTCTTTGTTCACAGATGACATGATCACATATGTAGAAAATGCAAAAGAATTGACAAAGAAACCCCTGAAACAAATAAGGTACTATAGCAAGGGTGTGGAATACAAGATAATATACAAAAGTTAGTCACTCTCCTATATAACAGTAATGAACAAGCAGAATTTGATATTAAAATCACAATACTAATTTTGCATTACAATGCAATGCAAAACTACTTTTATTAGCAATAAAAGAACAATAAATCTAACAAAGTATGTACAAGATCTATATGAGAAAAACTGCAAAACTGATGAACAAATCACAGAATAACTAAATAAAAAGAGAGATTTTTTTAATTAAAGTTTATTGGGCTAACAATTGTTAGTAAAGTTACATAGATTTCAGGTGTACAATTCTGTAATACATTATCTATATTGACGGACAGGGAGACTCAACATTGTCAAGATGTGAGTTCTTTCAAAATCGAGCTATAGATTCAGTTCAAGCTTGATCAAAATCATAGCAAGTCAATTTTTGGATATCAATAAATTGATTTTAAAGTTTATATAAAGAGTCAAAAAAAAAGAAAGAAAGAAAGAAACAGAATAGGCAACACAATATTGAAGGAGAAAAACAAAATTGGAGGACTGACACTACCCAGTTTCAAGACCTACTATAAAGCTACGGTAATCAAGATGGTGTCATATTGGCAAAAGAATAAACAAATAGATCAGTGGTACCAAATAGAGAGTCCAGAAATATGTAGTCAACTGATCTTCGACAAAGGGGCAAAGGCAAGACAATTAAGAAAAGGTAGTCTTTTGAACAAGTGATGCAAGAGCAAGAACAATGGGATACCCGCATGCAAAAAAATAAGAAATAATGCAAACACAGACTTTGCACATTTCACAAAAATTAATTCAAAATGGATCACAGACCTAAATGTAAAACATAAAGCTATAAAACTCCTAGAAGAAAACATAGCAGAAAATCTAAATGACCTTGGGTTTGATTATTACATTTTAGACAGGACACCAAAGGCATAATCCATGAAAGAAAAACTTGATAAGCTGGATTTCATTAAAATTTTAAAATTTTGCTGTACAAAAGACAATGTCATGAGAATAAAAATATAAGCCACAGACTGGGAGAAAATGTTTGCAAAAGACACATCTGACAAGAGACCATTATCAAAAATATTAAAAGAACTCTTTAAATTCAACAATAAGAAAATAAATAACCCAATTTTAAAATGGACCTTAACAAACACCTCACCAAAAAAGATACAAATGGCAAATAAAAATATGAGAAGCTGCTCCACATTATATATCATCATGGAAATGCAAATTAAAACAATGACATACCACTACTCACCTATTAGAATGGCCAAAATCTAGAACAAAGATAGCACCAATGCTGATGAGAATGTGGAACAACAGGAACTCTCTCTCATACACTGCTGGTGAGAATGCAAAATGGTGCAGTCACTTTGGAAGATAGTTTGGTAGTTTCTTACAAAACTGAACATGTTTTCATGATACAATCCTGCAATCACACTCCTTAGTATTTACCCAAAGGAGTAAAAAACTACGTACACACACACACACACACACACACACACACTTTTTTCATAATTGCCAAATCTTGGGAGGAACCAAGATGTATTTCAGTAGGAGAATGGATAAATAAAATCTGGTAAATCCAGACAATGGAGTATTACCCAGCACTAAAAAGAAATGAGCTGTCAATCCACAAAAAGACATAGAGGAAACTTAAATGTGTATTACTAAGGGCAAAAAGCCAATCTGAAAAGGCCACATACTCTGATTCCAAATATATGACATTTTGGAAAAGGCAAAACGGTGGAGAGAATAAAAAGATCGGTGATCACCAAGGGTTAGAGGGGATGGGAGGATGAATAGGCAGAACACAGAGGATATTTAGGGCAATGAAAATACTCTGTATGATACTCTATTGGTAGATATAAGTCATTATATGTTTGTCCAAATGTATAAAATGTACAATACCAAAAGCAAACTTCAATATAAACTATAGTCTTTGGATGATAATGTGTCAACATAGGTTCATCAGTTGTGACAAAAGTACCACTCTGGTGAGTGATGTTGATAATAGGGGAGGCTGTGTGTGTGTAAGGGCAGAGGGTACATGGGAAATTTCTGTACTTTCCTCTCAATTTTGGAGTAAGCCTAAAATTGCTCTTAAAACAAAAAAAGTCCATTAAAAAAGAAGAAACAAAGTAAGAAAAAAAAGAAACTTAATCCTTACTTACCACGTCACACAAAAATTAACTTGAAATGGTCATAGACCTAAACATACAAGCTTAAATTATTAAAATTGTAAGATATAATAGAGAAAAGATATTATGTTTAAGTGTACTGTATATACAAATATAGATTGATATTAATCTCTCTATAAACAGAGACAGATTGAGAGAGAAATAAATCAAATTTAGCAAAATATTAACCGTTGAAGAATCAAAGTGAAGGGTGTATGAGTGTTCTTTTCATTATTCTTGAAAGTTTTCCATAGGCTTAATAGTTTTAAAAATTAAAAGTTTGGGGGAGACTAGAGTGAAATTGAAATAGAAAACACTACATTATACTCTAGGACTTTTCCAAATGTCTCAAAATAATACAATTTAAACCTATTAAATATTCCAGCTATTTGTAGCAAAAAGCTTTAAAACAGAACAGAAGGAAATGGTAATTGGTGATGAATATACAAGAGATCAGAGTCAGATGAAAACAAAATAAAAATTCATTGAATTTAGCAACATGAAGGACATTGGTGCTTTTGCTGTAAGTAGTTTCAATTGGATAGTGGGGGTGGAAATCAAATTTAAGTAGAGGACAGTGTAAATAAATATTCAAGAAATAAAAACAACCTTATAAAAAATATTTTGCAAAGATAGACAAAGGGAACTGCTTGTTTTTAGCAGGAGGGAAAGTGGAGGAAATGGGCACAGATGTAAAAAAGGGGTTTTTATATTGTGGGGAACACATGATAGATTTTGCATCATTAGATTTCAATTTTTTCAGTGAAAAATGATGTAAGGTCTTCATATGAAATTTAGTCTTGGGAAGTTAGGAGGCTTGAAGAATTGGAAAGTAAGCTTCTAGAACATCATAATGTTCTGTGCTACAGTGAAAGTCCATTTAAGAATGAATTTGTATTCATACAATATTCATGGTTGTACATAAATCATTGTTAATTAGGTAGCAACACTATTTTCTCTGCATTTATCCAAGCGAAATAAAAAGTATGTTCACTCAAAAAATTACACAAATCATTACTAATTACTAAAGCTTGAAAACAACACAAATGTCCTTCAGCTGGTCATTGAATGACACACACCCATGCAATTGACTACTACTCAATCATAAAGAGAAAGGAACAAAGTACTGATACATGCAACAACATGGATGAATCTCAACTGTATTATGCTAAGGGAGAGAAACCAGATTCAAAAGAATGCATAATGTCTGATTCTATTTATGATACTTTTGAAAGGCAAAACTATAGGGTACAGAAAATAAACCAGTAGTTTAGGGTTTGGGGGTGAGAGAGGAGTAAACTAAAAAGGGCACAAAGGAATTTCTTGGAGTGACAAAATTATTCTATATCTTGATTGTGGTGGTAGCTGCACAACTGCAAGCTTTGATCAAATTTCCTAAAACTGTACACAAAAATGAAGAGATTTATTGTATATAAATTAAACCTCAATAATTATTTTAATTAGTTGATAACAGTTCAGTGTGGAGACTTGGACCTCTGACATTAACTGCGGTAAACAATTACATAAAGCATGAAGAGTAGTTTTGATGGTTTCTCAAAGTAGAAATTCTCAACTGGTGTGCCAAGAATAGGTTACAGTTATACCCAGGAGGCTGGTCTCTTAGCTCTGAGTACAGCTGGTTCTGGGCCCCAAAGCTCCTGAAGTAAGCATTTAGCTGGAAGTAGGCTCAACTATTTACCCTATTGAGATATATACATATTATCAGTGTCTGTGTTTGCCATGATGTGAGGAATCATGGGATGCATGATTTTAGAAGAAGATGGCCCTTCTTAGAAGGAGCTAGTCCTATAGTTCTGACTACTTCATTCAGCAGTATGATAGATTCTGAGAGAATATAGCACCTCAGTGATTAGGAGGTGCTGTCCATCCCAGGCTCCTTATGGAATTCTGGTCCAGATAACGGAAGAAGATAAAGTTGCTATTACATACTATATACAACATAACAACATGAGAAAAGCTACATAACAAAACTTAAAGGATGCAGTAAAATTTGTGGTTAGGGGGAACTAATAACCCTAAAATGTTTCAACATTCAATAAGGAAAAATAAAACTCAATGAACTTAGCATTTAATTCAATAGCTTGTGGGAGGTTAATGCATAAAATTAATTTAATTTAACAATAAATGAATGAAAGTAATAAAATAAAACAGAAATTAATACATTTGAAAAAAATACATTGAAGATCTTGTGCACACAAATGAATATGCAAATATAAACAATATTCTTAATAAAAATCATAAAACAAATTAACTACAATTATAGTAATAAATAAAAATGTGAAATTTTCAATTAAAAGATGGGTTCGTAAAAAGACTTTTAAAAAAACTACTAGAATTGATCCAAGAGCTACAAAACTTGTGTAAACTACTAACCCCTAAAGAAATGGGAAAACAGGTCAATTAAACTCAACTTTCTCATGTTATATAAAATTTTCAAGACCATAGAAAAATTTTGTCAAGGCTATCTAATAACAAGTGATGATGTTCCCCTTCTTTTCCATGTTTTCAAAATATAGTCAACATGTGTTATTTTTGTAATCAGAAACACAACACTAAATTTTATTTTTAAATGAAATACTCAAGAGCCACTTTCTGTTCCTATTACTAGTTCCTTTGGATTTGTCCTTGGTAATCCTGACACCTCGATAAATTAAAATGAAAACACAAGCTTTAAAAAAATCATCCTCAGTCTCAAAACTTTTTTTTTTTTTTTTTTTTTACAATTTCTAAGTGTATATATGTCACAGCCTATTGAACAAGTATACTTGCTTGGTAGTAAAAAACTAGTTGAGTACATTTTAAACTAACTAAATTTCCAAAGGCTTGAATGACCATATGGGAACATGAACTATAGGAATTCTCAAATGAATCTGTTCAAAAAGCTTGCCTCCAAGTTCTCCCTCATCACTTAACTGTTCCATGAAAAGAAGAAATGTCAGATGACTTGAAGTGTTGAAATATAAACCCCCTCTGAAATCTAAGTCGTATTTCTGTCAGATTAAAACAGTTCCCAAGTTTCTGACAAAGTAATGGGAAATTTATTGTTTCTCTAAACATAATGAAAGTGTAAGGGAAACATACTGCTACATATGCTCTGTGTATGCTGACAGACAAGCTTCTAGTTGTCATCAATGGGGAACATGGGGGCATTATATGACAGAGAAAATACTTTTGAAAGTGTCTGTACAGTGATTGTGAAGGATAAATAAGGGAGGTAAGGACTCATTTTCTTAACAGAAGAAAAAGTTGGGAAGAAAAACACAATAGCATGATAAAAAGACAAAGGTGGTATCACCTAACAACATTATCAGTTTTATTTCCTTTCTTCTCTATTAAAGGTTTAATAATTGAGGGACAGGTATCAAAGTTATCTAAGACAACAAACACATTTAATTAAAAAAGAACTCCAAAGATGTCTGCAGGTATTGAGAAGTGGAGGTGAGAACCACTGTAAAGTGATTTAGAAAGGTATACCAAGAGAATCCTTACCTCTTTAGTAAATATGAGTGAAGTGAGAGACACATACTAAAGAATAAAATTTCAGGGGCATGAGAAATTTCAGCATCCATATACCATTCACCATATGTTCTTTGTGTGAACTAAATTCTTTCCTATGATGGAAAAATAGTGCCAGTGAGAAGGAAGTCAGCTCATGGCTGTCCAATTTCAGGTTGCTGTAGGGTTTCTCAGAGTTGGGATTGGTATTGAGGGAATCAGTAAATGAAAGGTACCGAACCTTGTTCCTAGAAGTCATTATGGGCAAACAGACATAGACTTATAGCTATGGGACTTGATCTTTGTCACATATTATATTGAATTATTTAATATACATGCTGTATATACATTGCTTTAAAAACATTGAAAGAAACATTTCTAGAATAATATGGGGGGAAAGAAAGAAACAACAGAAGAGTAAACAGCCATCAACATCAAATTTACAACTAAATTATAGAACGACTGTCATTGAGAAGCACCTGAAGTCCAACTAAACAGAAGCCCTACAACTAAGGACATACAGAAGCAGCCACCTGGAGAGTGGTAGGAGGGGCAGAGACATTGAAAAAGCTGGTCCCACACCCATGTGTGGTGGTTAAAAATTTGGAAGGATATCTCAGCTGTGGAGGTATACCCCGCCCCCACACACACACCAGGAGCACAGGGTTCCAGCCACACACCACGCTCCCTTGCCTGGTGTTCCAGTGTCCAAAAGAAAAGCCCCCATTATCTCTGGTTGTGAAAACCAGCAGATATAGTGGCTGAGTGAGAGGCCAGCTGGAGTCCTAGGAGTTCCTCTTAAAGCATCCACACACAAACTTACTTGCTAATAGACACACTTGCTCTGAGCTCCAGCACTGGAGCATCAGCTTGAAAAGTGCTAAGGTCATATGAGGAGAAAATAAATTGACTGGCTTCAGGGTAAAGGCCTGCACAGAAGGAGCTGCACCGAAGTTCTGGCAAAAGCCACTATTTCTTTGTTGAGCCCTCCCACCACCCAGCTGGCAGACACAGGCTTCCACCATATCGGTGTCTACATCAACCTGGATAACACCCTTCATTTTCCCCACCCCCTGCCATGATTCTCTGAGACACTGCCCCACCCAACATGTGCGCCCACCCAATCCACTTCCAGTGGCTTTTCCATACAAATGGCCTGTCTTGGCTCATGCTGCAAATTTCCTAAAATCTCTCAAAGGTTCACAAAACCCAAACAAGCAGCATCTGACACCAGCATGCCCCATACCATTTGCTAAGCAGCCCCATGCCTGGCACTATTGGCAGTCAACCTCACTTCACAGTTTAACCTTTCTCAGGAACAAGCCCAGGATAAATGACAACCACAGGCAGGTCACTTTGTAGCTTATACCAAGTAGCCCCAGGCAAGCACAGGCAGTGTCTGAACTTGGTCTGCAACAGAGCCCCTCCCAAGGGGCCGCAGAACCAACAGACCCAGTGGACAGCTCCAGACCACACCAGAGCACCACCCAACCACCTCCACAAATGAAACACTGAAAGGACAAACTCAATAGGCCCAGAGCTCCCCTAAAGCAAATCCTGCTTCATAGGGTCAGCCCCTTCACAACAGATGGTCAACTATAGTAAGAGCCAGTCCTCACAACAAATCAGTCACCAATTGATGTGCAAACAGCTATCAAGGCTCAGCCAGAACAGGAGGACATACACAAACCACACAAGGGACACACCGGGAGTACCTGGCTCAAGTGACCAAGGGGACTATGCATCTGAGCCCCTCAAAACGCCTAGTACATAAGGCCACTCTACCAAGACTGGAGACATAGCAGCTCTACCTAATACATAGAAACAAACACAGGTAGGTGGCCAAAATAAGGAGATAAAGTAACATGTCCCAAATGAAAAAACAAAACAAGACTCTAGAAAAAGAACTAAACAAAATGGAGAAGCAATCTACCAGACATAGAGTTCAAAACACTGGTTATAAGGATGATCATTGATCTCAAGAAGAACTTCAACAAAGAGATAGGGAACATAAAAAAGGAGATAGAAAACAAAAAGAACCAGTCAGAAATGAAGAATACAATAATTGAAATGAAGAATAAATTAGAGGGAATCAATAGCAGATTAGATGAACACAATTAAATCAGTGACTTGGGAGGAAAGAAAACATCCAATGAGAATAGCAAAAGGAAAAAAATTCAAAAAAATGAGGATAGTTTAAGGGGCCTCTGGGACAACATCAAGTGTATCAACATTCACATAATAGGGGTACCAGAAGGAGAAGAGGGAGAGCAAGGAATTGAAAACCTATTTGAAAAAATAATGATGGAAAACTTTCCTAACTTGGCAAAGAAAATAGACATGCAAGCCCAGTAAGCTGAGAGAATCCCGAATATGAACCCAAAGAGGCCCACACCCAGACACATCATAATTAAAATGCCAAAGGTTAAAGACAAAGAGATAATCTTAAAAGCAGCAAGAGAAAAGCAGTTAGTTACCCACAAGGGAGTGCTCATAAGACTGTCAGCTGATTTTTCAAGAGAAACTTTGCAGGCCAGAAGGGATTGGCATGAAATATTCGAGGCAATAAATAGCAAGGACTTACAACCAATATTACTCTACCCAGTAAAACTATCATTTAGAATCAAAGGACAGAAAAACAGCTTCCAAGACAAGAAAAGGCTAAAGTACTTCATCACCACCAAACCAGCATTACAAGAACTGTTACAAGGGTTTCTAGAAACAGAAGGAGGAGGAGGAGGGGGAGAGGGGAAAAGGGAGGGAGGAGAAGGAGAAGAAGAGAAAGAAGAAGAAGGAGAAGAAAAATATGAATACCAAAATGGCAATAACTACATATCTACCAATTACTTTAAATATCAATGGATTAAATGTTCCAATCAAAAGACATAATGTGGGTGAATGGATAGGAAAGCAAAAATCTTAGATATGCTGTCTTCAAGATACTCACTCAGATTGAAAAAATACGCAGACTGAAGGTAAAGGAATGGAAAAAGATATTTCATGAAAATGGAAACAAATGAAATCTGGAGTAGCAATACTTATACCAGACAAAACAGACTTTAAAACAAAGGCTATAAAAAGGGACAAAGGACACAGCAATTCCACTTCTGGGTATTTATCCAAAGAAAACCAAAACACTAACTTGAAAAGACACATATATCCATATGTTCATTGCAGCATTATTTACAATAGCCAAGCCATGGAAGTAACTTAAGTGTCCATCAATAGATGAATGGATAAAGAAGAAGTGGTACATACATACAATAGAATATTACTCAGCCATAAAAAAAATGAAATCTTGCCACCTGCAACAACATGGATAGAATTAGAGGTGATTGCGTTAAGTGAAATAAGTCAGACAGAGAAAGACAAATACCATATGATTTCACTTATATGTGGAATTTAAAAAAAAGAAAAAACAACCAAACAAAACTGAAACAAGCTCATAGATACAGAGAACATCTTGACAGTTGCCAAATGGAATGATGCTTGAGAGGATGGGAAGGGGTAAGTACAAATTAGTAGTTACAAAATAGTCATGGGGATGTAAAGTATAGCATAAGGAATATAGTCAATAATATTGTAATAACTATGTAGGTATGATGTCAGATAGGTACTAGATTTATCAAGATGATCATTCCGTAAGTTATATAAATGTCTAGTCACTATGTTGTGTACCTGAAACTATTATAACATTGTACGTCAACTATAATTGAAAAATAAAAGTTTTTTTTAAGTTTTAAAAAGTCGATAATCTCATTTGATCTAATACAATCATGTTACTATCACTGAAATATTAAAATTATTTATACTATTAATATTGACTATAATAAAATTACTAAAATTAAGTGAGAAAAACATTTTCACATAAAAAAAGAAAATAATGTTGCATTCAACTTCATTGTTTTTCAGTTCCTATTATTAGCCAAGTTTTATAATATACTTACCATATTTGTATTTGATTATATTTATATTTTAATTTAAGATCATAATTTATATTTAAACACATATTGCAATGCAAATTCATAAAAATACTTTACTGTAAGGGGTGTTCTATCAAAAGCATCAGGAAATCATTGATATGGAGGACATAAATTTTATAAATAATATATCTGTGATCTAATAGATCTAATGTCCATAATCAGGATCATTCTAAAAGAGGTAGTTTGCGAACATTTGAAGAGAAATGTAAATATAATGAAAACCATGTAGTGATCATTAAAACCCAAGATGACTTTCATAAAAATAACTCACACAACTGACTTGATTTGTCTCTTTAATAATGTCACTTTGACATTAAGAGAATGGAGCAAATACTATCTTGACATGAATAAACCACTTAGAAAAAAATCAGGAAGTGAATAAAACATATTAAGTGTGGGAAATTGCAAGAGAGGGGCCAAATTAAGTCTCGCCTCCTTTATTTTTATGATTGATTTTTCTTAACAGCTTTACTGAGGTATATTTGATATATACAAATTGCACACATTTAATGTGTACAGTTTGAAGAGTCTGGACATATGCATATACCCATACAAAAATCACTACAATCAAGGTAATAAACATATACATCACCTTCAAAAGTTTCCTCATGTCCCTTGTTTTTTTGGTTTTGTTTTATGGTAAGAACACTTTACATGAGATCTCGCTTAAATTTTTTGAATGCATAACACATTATTGCCAACTATAGGCACTTTGCTCTTTAGCAAATCTCTAGAACTTTTTCATCTTAAAACTTTACACTCATTGAACAACTGTCCATTTCCTCCTCTCCCCAACCCTGCCAACTACCATTTTACTTTCTGCTTCTATGAGTGTGACTATTCTAGATACCTTACAATAAATTTTTTTTCTGCTTTTTATTATGTAAAAGTGCAGTGTCTTATTTCTTTTAATATAAAAGATGCCAAGTTACTCTCTAAGCATCAGTCACTGTTAGCAAGAAATTCACAAAAATGTGCTATGACTCTAAAATGCCAGAAAATAAGTATTCTCTGAGATATCATTTTTGAAGTCCAGGGGCCTGCAGAAACTGAGAAAATGTTCCTTAAAAGTAAATCTTATTGCATTGTACATATGTACTACATTTTCTTTATCCAATCATCTATTGAAGGACACTTTGGTTGTTTTCATGTTTTTGCCACTGTGAATAATGCAGCAATAAGCATAGGTGTACATATATCTTTATGGATAAATGTTTTCAGATTTTGGGGGTAGATACCTAGAAGAAGGATTGCAATAACATGAATGGATCTTGAGATTATCATGCTAAGTGAAATAAGTCAACAGAAAAACTCGAGAACCATACGACTTCACTATATGTGGGATATAAAACTGAAAGCAACAAATGAACAAGACAAACAAATAAACAAAAAATCATAGACACAGACAACAGTTTAGTAGTTACAAGAGGGTAAAAGGGGAGGAGGTTGACAGAAGAAAGTAAAGGGGGTCAAATATATGGTGATGGAAGGACAACTGACTCTGGGTGGTGAACACAAAATGCAATACATGGATGATGTATTATATAATTGTATGCTTGAAACCTATATAATTTTACTAACCAATGGCACCCTGATAAATTTAATAAAATACATTTTCTTTTAGCCATTCAAGAAAAAAAAAAGTTATGATTAGAATCTTATGATTTCAAATTCCTTTTGCTATGCTTGTGATAAATCCACACATTTTTCTATTAAGATATTTGCATCACATTGACAATAGATTTTCTTTTTAATCTCACAGTAGAAATAAAGATGGTGACAGTGAAAATGAGGGTTTTGAACCTGAAATCTGTTTATATTGTCACTTAGTAAATCAAAATCTTCCAGGGTTTATGGACAATTATTTGAGGAAATTAGTATAGGACATTTAAATTTACCTCAATAATTTTTCAAGGATATGTAGAAGTGGACTAGAAAATATGGTACTTCTATAATATGGTTTCGCTCTAACATGGTTCAAGAATTGGAGAAAACGCTCTCTAACATGGCATCCTAGAACACGGTTTCACTCTAACACGGTTTGAGAATTAGAGAACTCTCCAAACAACACGGAGCGTAAGAAGAGCTTTTAAGAGCAAAAGATACCCATTCGAAATTAGGGAATTCCCTGAATAACACGGAATGTAATATGTTTTAGGTCTACATAATATCTGAAAAAAGGAAAACTCTCCAAAAGACAGATAGCAGTTTCCAAGCAAACAAAAATGGCTGATAGTACAATATCTAACCAATAGGTATCTTAATTATCACTATGTTAACCCTCAGCCTCTGAGAGATAAATGAAGACAGAAATGGATGTACATCAAAAAGTGGCCTCATGTTGGGTAAATTTCTACTAAGATATTCAAGAGCTGCAATAAGCACTCAGCCAGCTTCCTAAATGGGATCAACCATGGTTGATTTTGGAGTATATGATAGAAATTGTATAGACATTATCCAAATTACTCAAACAAAGGCTGAACCTGAAAGGGACAGATCAAGAACCTATCTACTGTTGACTAGCACCTACACATATAGATCTGCTTTAACAGTAAAATTAGCAAACATTGTAGAGCACCTCCAAAGATTATTTCAAGGAAATCTTTCCCTTATTTATTCATCCCATTAAGTTTCAATATCATATTCAGAATAACATTCCATCCATTCAATGGGACAATCCAAATCGGCCCTATACCTTCTGAAGTGGGGGAAGGAAAAAGGGAGGCAAGGAGGAAAGAAGGAAGGAAGGAAGGAAGGAAGGAAGGAAGGAAGAAAATGACTGACAACATAGAAAACATGATCATCTAAGTAAGGTCTTCTTCATACAGAAAATACAACTCAAGAAAGTTTACTTACATATGTTCATTAAAATAGTAAGTTTAGAAAACCTACGATTATCTCAAAATCTAAAGAATACAACATGCTTCCTCATTTACAAAATAATTTAAAAAGTGTTCAAAATTCTTGGAGCTTAAAAACCTTCTCAAAATTTTCACTGAATAATGAAATGTGTAAACCACGTGCATGATACAAAGTATATGGAAGTAGATATATGACAATTTTATATAACTCATGAAGCAAAATATGTAGATAGTATTCCTCAGGTAATTACATAAAAGGAATCTTGATCACCAAAGTGACATTTATATGTTTGTTGTATCTCAAAAATGATGATGGAAACCAGGAAAGAAATGATGCATTCCTTGGATGTTTAAATCAACTGAGATGTTGTATTCTCGGGATGCATTGTGACATATGTGAGGATATATCCTTAGCTTCACATACGTGTTTGTTAATTTCCCTAGGTTCATTACTTTCTGAGTTGTTGTGTTTTCCCTGACACTCTTTGCACTCTTGCTCCCTCTCCCTCTCTGTCCCTTTTCCTTTCTTCTAATTAGGCCATTTCTTTCTTCCTATCATTCTTGCTCTAAATACACTTGCTAAGTCTATTGCTGCTATTACCTCTTTTCCACGTTATCTTTTTTTAGGCACAATGCCAGCGCATTTTTCTTGTGATTTGTGAAAGTCTTTCTTTCCTATGTCCCTGCCCAGGCCTCCTACCCCCTGCCTAAGCTTTTCCTTTTTCCTCTATTATCTGCTATGCTCTCTGTTATATTTCTAGCCCTTAAAGTTCACAGAGCTCGTGAGAAAAGAATACTACAGCTGTGGTGAAACAACAGAGGTTTGTCCGAAAACTACCCTTGGTTATTTGGATCTAGTTTACAGTGTCGCCTCCAAACAACAGCTTAATTGCAGGAATCTCAGAGAGAGAGAAACAAACAAACAAACAAAAAAAAACCAGCAAAAATCAAGCAAAGCATTGAAGAAAGCACTTGTCATCTGTTTGCTCTCAAGACTTAGGGCCCTTCAGTTTGCCCCACCCCTGCATCCATATGATAAAACAAGATCTATTTACATTTCCCCCTTGCTTACAGGAGAATAGGACCAAAAAAGCTTACGTGCACCCAATTACAATGAACTCTCAACAGTAATATGACACAGAATACATGCTGTCATAAACTGTAAGTGATAAGTATAAAAAAAATACATTTAATTTGAATAAGAGGTTTGCAGTCTTATCCAGAACACTGGGAAAGATGGTCAAGCTCCTTGATGCCTGATCTCTTAGTGACATGCAGAGAATCTCACAAGCTAAGAAATTCCCACAGGAGAACTGTGGACTATAATAGCCAGTTTGGGTTTCTACACTTGAATCACTTCTTTGCTTAGTATGTAATGATTTAAAAGACTTAATTTTACCAGGGTTATGTATTTTGTTTTTCCATAACACCCTTTAATGTTTATTTTTATGGCTATTTTAGTTGTCTAAAATCATTTCTCTTAGTCTGTAGGCACAAAATGCCAGGTGAATTTGCCTCAGGACTGATCACATTTTTATTGTCATTTCACAATACTGTTTTACATTTTTTGAAAAAAGAATAAATATATTTAAAGTCTTAATTGATCATTGCAAACACAATTGGATCCTTTGCCTTTGGTTTTTACTTCACATGCATCTGCGATAGGTCGACTGAGCTGCCGAACTACAGAGAAAAATATATATATTTCTGATTATAACCGGAAACATTAAAAAATTCTGTATTTACAAAATCAAAATTACCCAAAATGATAAAACCAGGAATACCATATTAAATTCCTTGTAAGTTATAACCAGAAACTAACAGTACAGAGACAGTTAACGTAATTGAACTTCTAAACAAAATCCTTTCACAGAGCCACACCTGAATTGTTCTTAGGGGAAAAATGAGGCATAAAAAAACACATGGATTCTAAATAGATCATTAGGAAATTAAAGATGAACAGAATAGACAAAAAGTAAAAAATGGAGATTCTGCTGAACACTGATGTATAGCCATGAATACAGGGTAGATAGAAATACTGCTGTGAGATGAGAAAATGAAGCATTAACACTGACCAGTTTTTGAGAAGTCATATTTTGCCCTATGAAGTTCTGTGAAAATTGCACTGTACCAGTAACATTTAATTGTAGCATAAAAATTAAACACCATTTACTTGATATAAAATAGGGATAGTATGTAAATTAAGTAAGTTTCAATTCATGTCTTCTTACTCACATCTGTTGGCAGTTTAAATAGTTTTAGTGTCATTAATTGTTATAAAAGTGCAAGATTTGCTGTATGCTTGCCACTTAGGACCAAAGGCACAAAAGTCTAATTGAACTAAGTAATTAGTAATTTGTCATTTCCTATTGTCAGCAATTACTTTCCATTAGAAATCCTCACTGAAAATTCTAATTTGAAGTGAGGTTTGCATTTTATTGCTGTCCATCCAAATTAGTTTAAAATTGACAGCTACATTTTCATTTGAAATTTTAAAGATATTAAATATGCTTGAAGAAACTGAAGCATACTCAGCTCCACACAAGCCTCTGTGTATGTGTGTGTGTAGATACACACACACACACACACACACACACACACTCACTCAAAAGGAAGACAGTTAACACCAAAAGGAGGTGTCTTTTATTTCCCCAAAAGGGAGTCGCTGTGCAAATATCACATCGTCACGGCTTCTATGAAATTCCAGGTTTCTGATTTTTACATTTACACACAGACTCCTATAGTGGTGCTATCACCTGCACACAGATGGACCAGGAAACTACATACTATTAGACTTCTTTCTGGGGTTTCGATCTCCCTCTGGGATATTGCTGTTGGATGGTTTGTCATTTGTTCTTTCTTCATGCTCCACTAGCCAATCAACACTTTTCCTTCTCTATGTTCTGAGCACTGTGTAAATTTAAGGACGACCTTAGCCCTCAAAAATGATACTAAAAAGATGATTTATAATTAGCATAGGTCCACTGATGTACTTTAAACTTACGGCAACTGGTGAGTCAAGCTTATCCTTAGTTTCCTTTGTTAAAGTTTGAACATCACACATTATCCCAGCGAGATAGTCCTCCTCTTTTAAAACTTAACATGTCTGTTTCCCTCAATGTACAGCTGGATTTCTTTAACAAATAGACAAAATTAAAAATGTAGAATAAGCTTCACATATTTTTCTCTCTACCCCATCTTTAGAACCCTGAAACTGTCATTAAATCTTTAATGAAAAGCCTTGAGTTAATAATATACCTGGATACAAAGACCCAGTGTCTTAGACAAGGCTACCAAAAGTTGCTTGGCGAAAAGCATATTCATATATTTATTATGATAAAGATGGCAATGTCCATAAAAACAGTTTCTGATTTATTAACCTAGAGTTAGAATTACATTAAAGGGCAAAAGACAATGAAATTTCACAATTACATGTCTAATAATTCAATAACAAGGATGGTGTTGAATGCATCACTATATAAATTGAAGTGGTATGGTTTCTTTTTTCTTTTTTCCCGAGCTATGTAAATGCTAAAATTAAGTTATAATACTGGAAATGGTAATGAATGTCTCTTATTGTTTAAAATTACCCTCTAATGATTACTCCAAATTTATATACTTTCACAGAACAAATTTTTCTACTGTTACTCCTCTGGTAAGTAACTAGATATATCACACATCTGTAACACTTAAGTGAACATTAATTAGTGCTAATTTACAATCAAATTCCAGCAGAGAAGCAAATTATGCTTTCTTGAACATTAAAAGTCTTTATCATGACCATCATGATGAAGAATGCCACAACATCTTAATTATTTCTGCTTATAAATAATGTTTCCCACAAATCTTCAAAATGCACAAGAACGCTCTAGAAAGCAAAGAAGAAAAAAGAAAAAAAAAAGCTAGTCTCATTATAATATGCAGTTCATTTCAATGAATATCTTTCTCTCTTTTCTTCCTTGTAACAGAAAAACGGTTACCTGAAAATTCAAGAGCAAACTTTTCCATTGGGCATATCGTTTGAGATCTATTGAAATAGATTTAAGACATTTTATTCCACTGCCTCAAGATTTTGCTACATAAATCCAAGATTGTTTAAAATATCCCTGTTTTACGTGAACTAAAATTACTTAAACTGCAAAATATTTGTCTCCCGACATGTGTCATATCTCAATAGATTCACATATTTCTAGAGAAAAATGAGGAACAGATACAAACTCTTATTGTCCTCATTCTAAAATTGTGTAAATTGCCAATAAGGCACTGAGGAAAAGAGAGAATTAAATTAAAAGTTCAATAAACACTGATCAATATGCTTGTAAATACCAAGTCTATAAAATGATCCTCCCTTTAAATGTAGTTATACCACTGGCCTATGTTCTGTATTTTGGAATTCAGCTGATCATTTTTAAATCTAGTTAAATTTGTTTCTAATAGAAAGAAACATGCTGGAAGTCTACGAAAATTGCCAGAGAAGATTAAAAAAAGAAAAGAAAAGAAAGGGAAAAAAAAAAAAAAAGCAGGAAAGAAAACAGCAGTCTGGATTCTGAAACTATTGCTATCTCCTGGTTTAGCATTAGCTCACAATCAGCTGAATAAAGAAGTCATCTCTGCCTAAGATGTAAATAAATCACAAGCCTCAGTTACTTTACCACTAGCTGTTTGTCATTCAGGAAAATAATGGTTAATCAATGTCTAATCAATGAAGATGTGTAACATATTAGTTTGCAGTCCTTCATCATCCTATTTTCTTCAATTGCCTGGGGGTTTGTGTTCAGTACTTACAGAATCGATTACAATTGAGAGTGATCATTCAGCTCATGTTGAGAGCTGTCAGCTGTGCTTTCCACGAGGCAATTTTATTCTCGTGTTTAATATGAGATGCTAATATTTAGCTGCATCTGACAAACTAGGTTCCATGGTGGAACGTTTTATGAGAAGTGCTTAAATAACTAATTGTATCACTACATGTCACTTGATGAAACTAAACTTTTCCTGACTTCACAATAATCATAAGCATTACTGGCTTGCTGTGGAAAATTAAAGGGAAATAGCTGCCTGCTTGAGTCTGATTATGCCTTCAGGGAAGGTCTAAGAAAGGCAACTACGAGTGACACGTTTATAAATAACTGGGGTGGGGGGAGGAGATGATTCTTCAATTTTCATATAAAGCAACATTTTCCAACACAAGGATGGCATATCCTCATGTACAAGCAGCCTTGAATGCCCACAGTTTCCCACAAACATCGTGAGAAAAGTTGGACCCACAGCCTCTTGACACATTTCTTTTAAGAAACACCTTCTGTGGCTATGCACGTTTAAAGTCCAAAGAAAATGTTAATTGCCTGACAAGCTCGTTTTCCTTGCCATTTATAAAAATGTATCACCAACCTATACCATCCTGAAGAAAGACTGGGAGGATATTAAAAAGGATGGGAGAAAAAAGTCCTGATTTCCTTTCAACAATAATAAATTATTGTCAAGTTCTGGAGCTCTTTGCTTTAATTATTGCATTTGTGATTTGTTTGGCAAGTTGTGCTGATGACATTCACAGAGCCCAATGTTAAAAACTAATAATGATATAGTATTTCGTTAGAAACATTTCTGGATCTTGATAGCATTGATTTTAAAAGAACAAGTTCAGGTGTCTTACTGTTAGTATCAGTTCCAACAGCACCCTCTACTGCCCACAGCTTTGAATCACCTTGCGGAAGATGGAAAAGGCATTTCTATGCAGTTCAAGCTCATTGACACTTTTTAGCCAAGATCAAGAAAATTTTAAAAGTATATCCATCATCCCAAGTGACCTAACTGTGCTCTTAAACTTAAAAATATGTTAATATCATTCTGTGATCAAGCATACCAGAGAAATTTTAAATGATCTGAGGTTTTTTTTAAGTTATAATAGTGCATTAGCTTTATTAAGAGTATTGCTTCAGTGATACATTGTCAAATTTTATGGATATTTCGGGATATGTTTTAATTGTTTAAACTGCTAGGATAACTGACTTAACTAATGACAGCACCTTAAAGAGAAAGGTTGTCTCACGCTCAATACTATAATGTACAATGAAATATTGAACTTACATTGTTTCCAGTAAGTGTGGGAAGGAAAAAAAACTTTATCTCTGAATCCAAATTTTTAATGACTCTGACTTGTTTTAAAAGATAACTAACTTTAACAGTGAGTAATAAAGATCCCATGAAATGATTAAATTATCACTTGTTTTCTCTTAGTTTTAACTACCTTAATTTCACACAAAAATACCATTCTAATTTTGAGAACATATCTGCCAAATACTGTTTTAAGTTATGTTTTGAAATAGAATTTCATGGTCAGAAAAAACAGATCCAAGGAAACATGTGTACTCAATTTTAAATAGTGAATATGTCTTTCTGGGTTGATGAGCTAAACGTATGGTGACGGAATGAAAAACCATGAATTTAGAGTAATATTTTATGCAGGCATAAACTGTATTCATATAAATAAGTCATTTAGCTAACCTGACCTAAAAAACAAACACATAAAAATCTCATCCTTTAAGTGAATCAAAATGTGTGTGTGTGTGTGTGTGTGTGTGTGTGTGTGTGTGTTGGGAAAGATGATAAGAGACTGAAGAACAAATTGCGAGAGGCACCCAATCCCAGAAAGATTTTCAATTGCAAAAATGCCAGGATTTTTTCAAAATATATACATGGTACTTTCCTCCTTTACATCCAAATTTCTTTTTTTTATTCAAATTAGTTTATTGGGGTGAAAATTGTTAGGAAAATGTCTTATTGAAAAAAGATTTCATATGCTTACATCCTGAGGTGTTTCAGCAAACTTTATGAGATTATTTCGTATATATATTTCTAGTGACAATGAAAATTTCACACACAAAAAACAATTAACATGTATGCAGTGACTACTATATGTCAGTCTCCAGACTCGGCATAAACATATGTGTTGTCTTACATAGAATCCTATCAAGCTTTACAATAAACTTGGTCAGCACTTTGCCGAAGTTCCTCTTTTCCCTACCATTCGCATTACTCAGAATGTGAGAAACCTTGTTAGCTGGATGTCTTAGCAGCTGGGCTCACATACCTGTGCAAATATTTGTACTCTTCTTAAATTACATTTCTACCATCAGCAGTTCCCAAACCGAGCACATACTCTATAAAAGGCAAGCCAACAAAGAAGTATGTAAAAGATCTTCATCTATCTTTCTGCACAGCTACCACGGGAGGTGAGCTAGCCCCACGATGTCTGCACTTTGATATGAGAGCTGTGATAATGATGAAAAGTTAATGGATTTTTATCTATATCAATCTGATGATCATAGACCTTGTTATTTTTATTATTTTTTTAAGAAGGGGATTGGTGCTGCATGAATATGAAGGCATATATTCACAGCATTTCTTAGATTTATAGGTACAGGAGCTACAAAGCCTTCTGTCCTTTCAGAGATAGATAAATTGAGTTCCATGCAGTTTACTATGTAGGGGTCTTTCAAATGAGACCACAAAATCTTAAATCCTTACTCTCCTGTGTGGACATTAAAGATCCCTCAGCACTTTTCATAAGAGTAGGGGCTTGTCACCATGCCACTGGGCAAATTCCTGGGACCTACCTTAAAGTCCAACAGCCAGCTTCTCTCCACAGGAGATTAGTGCATTACGTACCCTGGAAAAGTTCAGTATATTTATTCAATTTATTTAAAATGTTACCCTAATGGTCCTGAAAATACCTTTCTTTTTTTAAAGTAAAAAGGAATCAAGGTCTCTCCTTAGGCAAAGTTATAGTAATATTTGTTACATGAAATCAAACTTCCTGCCAAAATATTTGATTAGTCCCTTTCAAATACAAATGCCTACAGTATTAATTTTATTTAAAAAACAAAAACAACCAATATATAATAAAAAAAATCTTATAACCCATGATCCATGCTTTCTGATACAGGTAATGTAAAATAAATGATATAATCTACAAAACAATGACAAATGAAAGACTTGGAAAAGGTTATGGTTTGACAAGGTAACATTTTTGAAATCTGGACACCAATCAAATTGATGTAACTATTGGTGATGCAACACTTTCTGACACTAAAGTCTTTACCACTGTCTAAAACATATAGAAGAGCCTATTGTGATTGCTTAACGTCAGCTTTTGTTCATAAGCTCTTTCATAAAACTGAAACCAGGAAAATGATTTAAAGCAGTTCAATTTGTCTATTTACCTTAATCTTTAACTATTCCCATATGTCTGGCTACATGATGTATGACTCTTCATAAACCAATTTTTCAAAGATATACACGACAGAAAAAAGTCAGGCTCCTAACCTTTTATACGCTGAACTTTTATAGAGCTCTAGAAAACAAAATGCTTTTAGGTTTCAGAAAAGGAAAAAAAGGGGGGGAGGTTATTTTGTTTCTCCTCTTAGGAAATATTTGCATCAGTGAAAGTAGAGCAGGCACTAATTTCTAGGTATGTGAAAAATTCTTTCATAAGGTCCCACCCATAAACGTCAATGGTAAATGTCTTTGTTTAAAAAAATAGCTCATTGAAAAATTGTGATACATAAATTAAGATCATTAAGCTCTTATAAGTCCCACAGTTGAGGTAGGGGTAATATGCCAGCTATAACACCATTCGGCAAGGTGAGTGGAAAATAAGAAATGCAGATTAGTGATTCCTCATATAAGGAGCCCAAATCATGATCATGGTGATACTGCTTTAGCTTCAATCTTAGGAAAAACAGGAAGTGAAACAGAATGTTCTGGTTATGTAAAAAATATCACAAGTTGTTTAAAGCAATTTTAAATGAATGTACATGGCTTGATAAAGATGGAAATAAAGAAAAAAATGTATCTTTTTGTTCATTCAGGTAAACAATATTTACTGAGCACCTACTATGTGCTGGGAGCTAAATAAAAATCGGTGAACAGGACAAAGTCATAGCCCTGTCCTCTTGGAGACTCTAATTTAGCATTAAACTAGGAAACCAGCTTCAGGATCATTACCATCAGGTTATGATTATGAGTCCTGGTAAAGGGAAGTTTTTCTGGTACTGAGTCCTTAACCCTCTTGTGCTCAGTCTACCCAAATTTTGTTCTATAGCCTGTATTATTTTCCAGGTACACTGTAATTTCTCAGCTGGTTTGCCCAAATCAGAAAATGTAGTCTTCTTTCACAAAAAGGCACAAAACATTAGAATTCTTGTGGTGAGTATAGAATACAGAACATGGGAAAAGAGTTAGCAATTGTTACACATCTCACTACCTTGTTTCTTTGAAAATAAGACCTAGCCAGACAATCAGTGTCTTTTGGAGCAAAAATTAATATAAGACCCAGTCTTATATTATATTGTATTATATTATATTATATTATACCTGGTATTATATTGTATTATATTATATTATATCCATCTTATATGATATTATATAAGACCCGGTCTTATAGTAAAATAAGACCGGGTCTTATATTAATTTTTGCTTCAAAAAATGCATTAGAACTGACTGTCTGGCTAGGTCTTGTTTTCGGGGAAACAAGGTATATGCCTAGCCCAATGCCAGGCACTGCATATTTTTACCACAAACATTCACTTCTTTCATAAGCAGATTAAAATCAGCTCAATCATTTTATAGAATAGTATAGTCTTTATCTTAAAATAGAAGAGAGTCAAATAGGAAAACCAATGAATCATTAAAATTAACTCTTATTCCAGTGTGCAAAATAATCAACTTGCATTATAACACTATGTCCTCCATCTGTAATTAGATAAGTAGCACTTTTCCTTACACATATTTTGTAAGGGGGAGTCTTAATGAACTACTATATTGATTGATAAGCCATAAGACTTAATGCAACTTCCTAAAGCAGTAGCTAACATGCTGAAAAGGGTAAACCTGTCAATCAATGTGGAAAAAAATTAACATTGAAATTAAAGTTACCACCATCAAGCACTGTTGAAATCTTACATATAAAATCTGCATGACAATAATCAACGGGGTGCTGTTTAAAGTTTATGAAAGAATTTTATTCTCAACAACATCACAAGATGATTCTATAATTTGTTCATGCCATTTGAGCAAATATCATAAATGTCAAACTAAGACTTTAGAAGCAGCTTCTAAAGCACATGGAATTTTATGTTTCATTTATACATTTACTAACCCCTAAGTGAAATACTGAAAATATATGTTTATGCATGTGTATCGGTATATACAGATAAATTACTTACATATATGTAATATTTACTATTATACGTGTAAATATACTTGCAGTTCTTATCATGCAAATGTAGCTATCTTTATAATATTGAAAATGAAAAGTCTAAAACTTACAAAATAGGTGCTAGAATGTATCTAATGTGATAACATTTTGATGTGCATTTTCAATTTATTAAAATTCTGAAAAGGAACTCAGTTTGTGTATGAGGATGACAACAGATTTTTGTATTCCCAAATTAAGTATATTCCAAAATAATTTATTTTCTCTTAGTAGGAATTCTAATTCTAGTTTCATTCTGATTTAAGAAGAACAAAGTTGACATCTTAAAACAATTTGGAATAACTATACAAATGAAAGCACTTAATAACTAGAGAATGTAAAGTTGATATGTATTTTAATGAAAATATACTGGCAGTTCTCAGAACAAAGGAAAAAGCAAACTAACATTAGTATAACATTTGGTAACTGACTCTAGTCTGTTTACTTAGAAGTCTTTCCACTTACCTTGCTCTTAGTCTATTAATAAAAAAAAGTTAATAAAAAAATCAGAGACATCACAAGGATTTGTGTGTATGTTTGTTTGATAATCGGGATTTGAGAAGAATGAAATAGATGAGCATTTAACTGTACTTACACAAACAGAAATATCAGTACATGACTTCAAATTTTTATTTTTAAAACTAAAAATTGTACTAAATTGTTTTTAAAATAAAACAATTTTAGACACATTTAACCTGAATGAAAATGATTTGCCGTTTAGCCCGTTTGAACTAATACATTTAAAATCAACTGAAAAAAGAAAACATTTAAAATAGAATATTTTTTTCAAATTCCAGCTTTTTTTTTTTTAATGGTTCTTTTTAAAACTTCAAGTAGGCTTGAGAAACTGACTGTGGATCATGTATACAATGTAGGGTCAATGCTGTATTGAATTTCCAGACCATTTTCAGACTACCTTCTGGCAATGGAAGCATTTTGACCACTGACACTCCCTGTGGGTATATCTGACTATCCTGGTACAATGTACCATTCTCCATTATTGAATCTACAACAAACTGCTGTAGGTTATTCATTGATTGAGTGTTTAAGTATATTCTTTAGGAGCAAATAGAAAACTAATCTGTGAGCAATCACATAAAATAAAAAATCAGCAGAATTCCTGCTTCAAAGATGCTTTGAGCTCCAGCACTTAATTATGTGCATTCTTTGATTATATTGTGTCACATTCAATAAAGATATATGTGAATTCTATTTCTTTATATCATTGTAGATTCTTCTCAGCATTTCGTTGTACCATGCAAGAACATTAAGAAAGCACCTTCCAAACCAACCACACCAAGTAAAGCCCATATACTCCCTTTTTAAATGAATATATTTTTTTCATGGATCAATCACAATATTCTCCAGAATGCTTATTTAACTAATAGAACTGCTAACAGTGATTCTCTAATTTGTTAATACATGTTAAATTAAATATCAAGCAAACTGTTTTCAGCTTCAAGATATACTACATGTGTACAGGCTCCTGAGTCTGTATTCATCTTAACTAGACTGCATTTTGAGAATAAGCTTGAGGACTCCTTGCACAGTCTTCTTAAACAATTCAGAACCTGAGTGTGTGTGTGGTGGCATGTATGAGAGAGCAGACAGCTCTGCGTCCATTCACACGGTCCCTCTGTCAATGTGTATTTAGGACAGCTTTCTAACATGAAATCAGCTCAGCTGCGGTGTCGATTTCAGGGGATTCTAAGAGAGACAGAAAGCAGGAATAATTCAACCCTTTAAAATGTATTTGTTATTCCTCTTCTCTGGAAACCTGAACACATTTTCTTATTTCTAAGTAAGAAAAAAATTTGAAAAAAAAGACTTTTTGAAGCTATATCTGCCATACCAAATTGATTTCTTTTTTTTTGAATTAGCTTGGTAGGCTTTTAATATTTTAACAAACAAACGTTTTAAAATGTTTAAAAAAAGAATCAGTAATTCAAAAGATACATGCTTGCAAAATATACAATATAGAAATATGTATACTTTAAACTTAGCTCTAAAAAAAACTGGTGAGAAAATGCCACGGAAATATTTCTTTAGTCATATATCATGTAAAGTTTTCTTTTATTCTTTTGTAAAATATACTTTTGGTTGGTTAGGTTTTATTTGTTTTGTTCTGTTCTGTTGCCAGCAGAGCTCTCACTGAAGCCACCATTTGCATAACAGAGAGAAGAGAAGCTCAAAGTATTAATATCAATAAACAAAAATATCACAATTTCATCTAAATTCTTTCTCTGAAGTGCAACAGCAGCACTGCTTTGATGCTGATGCTTTTTATTTACCTATTTTCACCTTAACAGCCCTGTAGAAGTCTTGCAGAAAAAAACTATCACTAACAAAAAAGTTGAGTAAAATCTAGTCTATTCCAACTAATGAAATGGTTGGGTATTTTGAGATTACTAAATGTGGAAGTAGTTTATTGTAATAAAACATTTCAGTAATATTGCTTTCAAATGGGAAATAACCAGTGAATAGAAAACAATTTCAAAATACAAGCAAAGAAACAACATTAAAAGCAAATGTTAATCTATGGTCAATGTCACATCACTACTCACTTCTCTGCTTAAGTTTATAGAGTTCTTCCAGGGTAACAATTAACGATCAAGGTCAGTTAATCTACGTGATTATGATGCGAGACCTGTACGTGTAAGAAAATGTGGCCTATTCATGGAAGACTTTTGAACTATGGAACAAGGATATAAAAATGTTTGCTTATAAAATAGTAAAGAAAATATAATGATGATGTAAGAGGTTAAAAAAAAGACTTCTCTTCTCTAGCGATATGTCCCCTAAATTATGAACAATTTTGAAAGGCTTTTTAAAAAACAGTGGGGAGCAAATGCAATGTAAGTTTTTGTATAATATTTTTACAATATCATGTAAAGTTTTATTTTATTCTTTTGTAAATTATACTTTTGGCTGGTTAGGTTTTATAATTATAATGACAATACTTCCCAACTTGAAATCAAGCTATTCCTTTTACATGTAATACTTTTATTATATGGATTTTATTAACTACATATTTTATATCCTTGAAAATGCATATATTTAACCAAGATACTCACTCAGAAGGTCATTGGAGAACTTTCCCATAATTTTTAGTAAAACCATTTGATACTTCCAGGGAAATGTCTTTCTTCTAATTTAAGAAAGGTTCTTGTTACTGCTAAAGCTTGACTGATATAAAAATGCCCATATCAAACAAATTTAAAAAAAAAAAAATTCAAGCCACCAATGAATCCCAACTAACATCATCTTACTGGTATTTTTTAACAACACTATACTTATACACTTATCACACTGAATTGTTATCATCTGTTTGTATACAGATAGTCCTTATTAAACTATGAAGGTCTTAAAGACTTGAACTATATTTCATTCAGAGCCTAATTCATATAGCAAATTTGCAATCAGTATTTGTAGAGGATGAAAACTGGAAGGACAAAAAGAAAAGAACAAGAAAGGAAGGAGGAACAGGCTTGCATAAGAAAGCTAAATAACAGAAAAACCCAAAAGAAAAAGAATGGTATAAAATGTATAAGAAAATCAAGTGAAACAGCCATTGCTATCAGACATGGAACAGCATTAATCTATAAGTAAATAATACCGATATAAATGTGATTGATAGGTTGACACTTTATCCATTATTGAGAATATCATCGTGCATTTTTTATTACATAAGCTCACTTTTTTCATTCATTATAATGATACATTAGTAAAGGTGAGTTTATGTTTTTGTTTCAAATAGAGACCACATCCATCTATTGCTACCTAGTTTCTCAACCACATTGTCATAACTAAGCAGCCCTCTGTGACAGCCGCATAAGAACACCAGAGGATGTTCTTATGAAGCAGCAGAAAGTGCCCCCCTTAGGAACCTCTGGACAACAGCAGCAGCCAGCAGCACACCTGAGCTCAGAGTCCTGCTTCCTGCGAACACTGTCCTAGTAAGAGTCTCAGACTGACCTCAAGTCTGAGGGACAGTTGCAAACATGGCCAGTTTCTGCAAACAAAGGCTATAGCACTCACTCCAAGAATGATTTACACATGTATACAGTACAGAAAGAATTACTCTTGATTGCTTTAATGAATACAGTCTTTCTCATGCACTCATTTTTGAACTACAAAGAATTGCAGGGTTTTCCTAAAGTATTTTTGAAATTTTAAAACTCTTAAATTGCATTGTCAGAAATTAAATTTCTATATGCTGCTCCTTTCTGGTAATAAGAAATATATTTTCTCCTCACAGCTAATATGGATTTTAATTCTGCCAACCATAGGACATGTCCTACCTTACAGTCTAGAGCAGCCATCTTTCATTTGGCATAGGGTCTGAACACATTGTCTAAAATTACATGATGTAGCTGTCTTGAGCTTTCAAACCAAATAAAAATAAATGCCGGTGTCTTATTATAGGCAATCTATTATTATAGTAAAAAGTGAAGATACTACAAAAGTAAAAACTATATTAAAGTCTTGGAAAATAATTTTGAAATAATCCTATTAATGCAGGGAAGGAAGAAAATATATTTAATATGTTTAATGCTATGAAAGAAGAGCAGAGTTTAATTGTATATCTGTAAAATATATTTAATATCTTTTTAGTCTGCCTAGTTATAGTAATTTTTAGGCAGATGGGATGATTCATAAAATAATTTATTAAATTGTGCTATTTATGTAGATCAATTATATGTGACTTGAGAGCTAAGCATATACACATATTTTCTTTTTCAGTTTCAGGGTCTAATACCACATAGACACTACATATCTTGTTGAATTTACTGAGTTTATTTTAATTGAATGGGGCTTTACATAGCTTTCATCTAGTTCACAGATGATATAATAACGCAAGCTAAAAATACTGAATAATATTCTGAGACTATGTGGAAAGAGAAATTGAGAGGACGTGATTAGCCAGATAAGCTTTAAGCTTAACTGGGAGAACCTCACTAAAAGATTTCATGAAGGTTTATTTGATATTGACATACACATGTATTTCCCCTCTCAGCTGGAATGACTTCAAAAGGGCTGTCATGGTTGGTCGAGTAAATAATACATGCTTTAAAAACAATTATAAATCTGTATTCACCTGATGGACTTTGTATTCATTCCAGTCAATTGGGCATATAATACTCATTTAAAAAATAAGTACACATAATGCATTAAAAACTGCTTAAACGCCCATTTAACCGGAGGGGCCAAAACAGTTCTAAAATGGAGCATGTGATTAACACTAATGGAAGTTATGCATATGTAATGAAAGGAGAACCCCAAACCTTTTTAAAAGGGCTATGACAGGAGAATGCCAACTGGGAAACACTAAAATGTAAGGCTTCGATTGTGTTTGAAAGAGGGCTCTGCCCTCAAAGCAGTCAATAACACCCAGTGTGGTGAATTTTAGAGTCCAAGGCAATAAATGCACTGATATTTAAGGTAAAATAACGTTAAGGGGAATGTCACTTACAACCTGATGATAAAGAATGCAGCATTGTAATTGGGTTGCATCTTTGTACTTAAACAGCTATTCACTGATGATGGCTCTCATCCCACTTAAAGATCCTTTGTTATAAAGTCAAACACAAGAAAAACCTAATTTTAAGTTTTAATGAGCACAACGTGGAAATAACCTCATAATATTTTAGATTCATAATGTTTTCTTTTTTTAAAGGATGAAAGACATATGCAACAGTTGGCATGAAAACAGAAGTGACTTGGCTCATCTCTCTTTTGGTTGGGATATTAACACAGCATTTACCAATTAACCACATAGATGGTGAGATTTGGGAAGCACTGAGATATTTGTCTGTTGACCAAATTGCTTCCCCATTAGCTTGAAAAAAAGGTTTGAAATCATCCTTAGAGGTGCTTTGTAGGGGGTGTAGGATGGCATAAACTCCCTCTGAAATACAAACATAATTCCTGGACATAATATGTATTCATTCATCAGTGCTCTCCAGCCCAAAAATTAACTTCATAGATAAACTACCCATAATCTAGGGAAACAGCATTTCTCTACGGCAATGGGACACAGCAGGGAGCAGTATGATGGGAGAAAAGTTACAACGTATATTGTGTGGTTAGAGGTAAGACAACAGAGAAGGCTGTGAGCAATCAGGGGTAGAATGAAAGCATGGAGCTGTCTGAAGAAGCCCTGAAAACAGACCTTCATGTTCTCATCTGTTACTTTGCTGACCACTTTCAATGTAGTATCACATTAGTAACTACTAGAATTCTACATCCGTCTCAGTCTCCTTTCCATTTCCAATATTAAATTACAATAGTTTGAATGTCAGTATCTTGAGGGCAGGGGTATTTACATGCATAGAATCTAGGTATTACTACTAGTGCCAGGAAGGGTGCCTAAAATGCAGATATTCAGTGAATATCTGTTTAACGAATTAATTGAATGAATAAACGAGTAAATACAGTAATGCTTGCAGAGGCACAGGATCAGAAAATAAGTTCACAGTCAAATGATGAGCTGGTTTCCTATTTAGTCTTATCCTCCAAAGTAAAATGAAGATAATTTCAGCTGTAAATAGATGTATGAATAGATAAAACGCTTTGACATAAAGGACATACACAATAGAGGATGAGTAAAACAGCTAGCAGCAAGAGAAGGGAGAAGACAAAAGAAAAACAAAAACAAGCCTGGGAATGTCTTGGAGTGCCATTAATAGAAGAACACAAAATGAAGATCCATAAAACAAACGTCCCTTAGAGATTCGTGAATCTAGCTCTAGTCTCTGCAAAGGCTGGCATGTTATGTCGACTGTTGTTTATCCCCATGAGATAAATGCTGCCTTCCTTAGTGCCAGGTATAATCTCACAATAAATTCCTGTAACCTGAGTCTGGCAAACTCAAGTTCCCAATCCTCAGAGAGTCACAAAATACTGGATCCCATGCAAGAGGGTGACAAGGTCTCCTTCCAAACTCTGTGCCCACTTTATCACCTAGATACAGTGCAGCCCTGAAGAGTCCCACCACTTCTGCATCTCTCTCTATATATTTGCCTAAGCCCAGTCTCGTGCATGTGAGTTGGCAGGGGGATTGGAAAAGTGACTCCATTGTTTCCCATCATCCTTTATCCTCCCTACATCATGCACCAGGGAGAAAATAAAGGTTCCAAATGAAAGGAAACAAATACTAAGGAAGTTGAAGAGGAGAGGAAGTACAAAGACCTAAAATAATAGCCTGCCTAAATGTCCTATTACACAGGTGTTGTCCTGCAATCGTCACTACTTCCCTATGAAGTTATTCTCATCTTTGATATGTGGAAACTGAGGCTAACTTGAGAGATTAAGTAACTTGTCCAAGAATGTATGGAATCCCTGTGAAGCATAAGCTCTAGAAGTCCAGGGATCAGCTGGAAGATATGATCCTTGCCCTCGTGGAGCATATTAACGAAGGAGATGAAAAAAAGTAAATATGGAACTAAATACAGTGTGGTGAGTGCTACAGAAGCACATTAGAAAGTTTGTAACTCAGACCTGGGTGAGGTGAGGTTACAGAAAGAGCTGGAAACATTGAAATCTAAAAGATGAATTAGATTCAGCCAAGAAAAGACAGTGAAGACAGATCATGTAGAAGAAACAATACATACAAAAGACCAGAGATAAGATAAGCAAAATTGCAAGGGTAGAAAGTTGCAAAAAATGATACTAAAGAAATCAATAGAGACCAGCTCATGCAGGACCTTGTAGGTCATGGAAAGGAATTCAGACATTATCATGGGGACAAAGGAAAACCAATGAAGGGGGTTAACAAGGGTGAAATATGATTAGACTTGTGTTTTTAATTTGTTTTTCTCTTACTATAGTGTGAAAGAAATGAATTAGAAAAAAGGAAAGGAAAATTATTTAGGTGGAAATACACGAATTCTTAATATATGACTATTTTTGTCTGACACAAATGCCAGTTTTGTATGGTTCAGCCTAGTTACTAGGCAGCTGTTGTTTGCATTAAAGCAATGATAGGGAGAATACAAAGATGTAGATGCTTTCCATATCTTCTGTAGCCATGTTTGCGAAGACATAGACAGCATTTAACACTGCTAGGGTATGGAAAAGGGAGGGAAAACGAAGCGTCAAGGGTGACCCTCCTTCAAAGTTTTTAAATATAGCAACTGGGTAGATAGTGATGGCACCCATGTATGTAGGAAAAGGCGTGAAAGAAACAGCACAAGAGAGACAAAGAAATTTACTAGTTGGAGGAGAATATTATTTCCAGGACTCACCATATGAAGACTAAAGGAAACAGCCTGAAGTGAAAATTCTAATTTAACAAAATGAAAATGATGAGTTAAGAAAAAATGGATCATATTGTGAACACATCTAACAACTCTTTGTGTTTAAAAAATAATAAGACCCTTATGCTAAATTGCCAAACCCTAGTTTCTGTAAAACAGATCTCTCTTAACCCATTAAAAAAAATAGGCTCTTATTTTTGCATAGATTCATAATCTGACCTTCTCCAGGTTGCCAAAGCCTAAGAAATAGCTTCAAGACTGTAGATTAACCTTTATAGGGTGTACTTGACATGAATTTTTAAGAGATATAGTGTCTTCAAATAAATGATCCCAACACAAATTTAAGATTCAATCAGCATTAATGGTGGTATTAGAAATGATAACTTCAATTATAAGCATAATGTATTTTCCTTTGGGAGATTAATTTATGTAGAGTAGGTACTTGGAGTTTGCCCTGGTACAGCCATACTTCAAACCTGCTTGTGACCAAGAAAAGACATTTGTGCTAGTTTGATCTTAGATAATAGCAAATGTTTAAAAAAAATTAATGTTATGTAACTCATTTTCCAGAAAGTTATTTTTTCAATTATCTGAGAAAAAAGGTCTGAGTTGAAATTAAAACAGATAAGATATGAAATTAATAAAATAAATCTATAGTTTCGTCCCCATGTGAATTTTGTACTTAACCTATGGTTTTAAAAGAAGTAACTATAAAATACTATGCTGCATAGGAATAAAATAAGCAATTTATCTCAGTATTATTTTGCATCATTTCACTTTTTGAAAGAAAAAGGTAGTTCTTTAAGGATATATATGACTAAAACTATAAAGTAATATTAAGAATATTCACAGCTATTTTTTAAATGAGGATCATCATGAGTGTTCTAAAAATAAAAACAAAAGACTCCATAACATCAACATTATCTAAACTGAAAATTCAGAATAAAAAATTGTTTTCTCCAGGTAATTTAGAAAAAAAATATTATTAAAATAAATTTTCCTGGGGACATTGACAGAGCAGAAAGATACACATTTCTTAAAGTACACCATAAAATACGTGAATTGGAATCCATATGTAGTATCTATAAAACACATAAGATACTATAACGAAAAAATATTTTTAAATTTTAAAGCCCTAAAGTGTTAATAATTATGGATGATATTTACAAACAGCTTTTTATATGCCATGCAAAATATATCAGATGTGTTAAGGTGTATTGAGGGAAGTACAATTATTAGTCCCATTTTACAGATAAATAAACAAAGCTTGGAATTAAAGTTACTCATCTGAGTTCTCTAGCCCAAGGAACAGCAAAGCCAGCCTTAGTCTCCAATCTATATGCCTCTCAAGCATGAGTTTAACTCCAGCATTATTTTCCAGTATATTGCCCCTCTAGCAAAGTGTGAGGTGACATGTTACCATTATATTTATTTTAGATCAGTGTGTCTTTTCATTGGTAACTAATGGGGGAAGTATACTAAGAGGTAAAAACTAGGGACTGTGAATGGAAATAGCCAGTTACCTTTCTGGCCTGATCATTGAGTTTTTACTGAATGAATCATTTATCCCTACAGTTTTTCCATCTGCAAATGAGAATTAGAATAGATTATACTAGTGCATCATTCTAATTCAGTGGTATTTCTGATGTTATTAGCTATTACATAGATTCATAAAAAAACTTAAACATTTAAATCAGAAGCCCTTTATAAAAGCTCACTTCAAAATAGTTCAATATAGTATTCATTAATTTACCCAACACATACTTGTTACACATTCAAAATACCTTGGTGAGAACTTTGAGAAAAACGAAATTCAAAGACATTTTGTGCTTTCCATGATATAACAATATGCTTGGAAAGATATGAAACACATGCGACCAGCACAAAATTGCTAAACAATACAAAAATTCATGGAAAATAAAATAGTAAAAAAAAAAAAAAATTACCTAAGTAATGAGGAATGGTGGAATTAAGGCACAATCAGTATGCTTAAGTATAGCTAGAAAAGAGAATCGAAAGCATAGGATTTGACCCAGAACATCAAGGAAGTGATGAAGATAGATGTCCAAAGAGAAAAGTAGGAATACATGAGGATGTATATGTGGGGCTAATAAAGTTGTAGAAGATACAAGAGCGGGAAAGTGGAGGAAGGAAGATTGACAGATGACCTCAAAAATCATACATCACAGATTTAAATGAAAATAAAAAGAACTTTGCTTTGATTTGGTTCTTCAAATTGCTTTTGCAATTTGGAAAATAAAAATTCTAATTCTAATATACCATTTGCCCAAAGTTTTGTATAAAGTATCTATCAAGTCAATGTTCCGTATGAGTTTAACTCTAAACGAATTAAGTGATAGAACCAAACCTAAATATTTCTAGATCAAGTTAAACAGTTGTTCTCCTTAGCCCAATGTTTTCATTTAAAACACACATACACACACACACACACACACACACACACACACGAAACCAAGAGGTATTAGATTTTCCTCTACCTGGCTTTAATATTGTCTTAATGACAGTTGTGTCTTTTGTTTTAATTTAATCTCCCTTGTGTAACTTTTAATGCTTTCTGTAAAATTCCACAGTTCAATCTGGAGCCAAAGAAATAAAAACCTTGATGACTCTTAAAGAGTTTAAGATTAATGCAGGAAGAAATTACCTTGGTTAGTCATGCCTATTCTTATCAGCAGCCTGAAGTTTGCTTTTGCTGAAGTGGTGAGAGTTTGATATGGAGCCAAGACTGAGTGGCTCATGTTGTGAGGTCTGTCTTTTAATCACTGAATTCAAGGAGAAGCTAGAATCGCATTTTGAATGATTATATTATTATACTTGCTATAAATTAATAACCAAGAAAGATAGGACATTAATGTACATGATAAACAGCAATGAATATCATTTTTCCTTTTTAGATTATGTCCAAAAATGCCAGTTAATATTCTATGGTTCGAGAACAATATAAACAGATTTTTAATGGAAGCCTGCATATAATTGTCATGAATGTTTTTCCAAATAAGAATACTGTGGGCAGCTGCTCAAATCAAAACATATATTACATTGGGGAACTTCTAATTTTTCTCCCAGAATATACTATGAACACTGCAGTGTTTCATCAATTAATCATGCAGCTACTTTTCTGCAAACCTTTACCAGGTGAGCTGTGAGTGGATCTGCATGGTATAGGAACTGAGAATGTGAACACAGAAAAAAAAAAAGGTTGTTTTTTTTAACATGCTTCCCTTTATTCAAAGCAAAAGACAGGAATGCCAGTTGAAACTCTGCACTATTCACACACTACCTGTGAGAGTGAATGTTATCTCCTAATACCTGGTATTATTTAATAGCTAATAAAAATAATGCTCACATCTGTAATCAATGGGTAAAAACATTATCTAATATCTATCAAACAATTTTTTACATTCCAGATATCACACCAAATGCTTTCCATAGAATCTCATTATATTCACTATTACACTATTAAAGTGGAACCATTTTGAAACAAAGGGATCTTCTGTAATTCCTAGAGTCATTTTTGGTTTTCAGAATTGTGCTATTGGCATCTAAGGGGTAGAGGCCAGGGATGATGATAAATATCTTTCAAAGAAGATGACAATAAAGACTTTTCCAGCCCATCATGTCAATGGTGCCAAAGCTGAGAAACCCTACCCTACTTTTATCTTCACTTAACAGATAAGAAAAATTAGGCTTAAAAAAGAGGTTAAAGAGTTTCAGTCGAGACAATGGAGTAGGTAAATGCTGTTCTTACCTTTACTCACAACCACATCAAAATTACAACTAAACTACAAAACACCCATCATTGAGAATCACCTGAAATTTACTGAACCAAAGCCCTACAACTAAGGACATACAGAAGAAGCCACCTTGAGACTGGTAGGAGGGGCAAAGATGCAACAAGATGTGGTCCCATAGCGGTTTGTGACCATTAAAAATCAGAAGGGATATCTCAGCTGTGGAGGTTCACTCAGAAGGAGCAAAAGGTCCCCACATCACACCAAACTTCTCAACCCAGGGCTCCAGTGCCAGGGAGAGAAGTCCCATAATTTCTGGTTGTAGAAACCAGCGGAGGTTGTGGCTGAGTGAAACAAGGGTGGCTGCAGTCCCAGGCACTTCTCTTAAAGGGACAATGCACAGACTTACTCACTGACAGAATCACTGGCTTTGAGTTCCAGAGCTGGGGCAGTGGCTGGAGAGGTGACAGGGACAGGCAGTGGGGAACTGGGTTGTCTGTCTTCAGGACAAGGGCTGAAGGGATGGCTTTCTCCTGGACAGAGGAGCTGGTGGAAGCCATTGTTTCTTTGTTGAGCCCTCCCCATTCCTGCATGCAGAGGAGGGCAGCTGCCATATCTGAGTCTCCACCCAGCTGGCTGACAAGATTTGTTGTCCATGCCCTGGTGATTCTGAAACCACGCCCCACCTAATTTTTGGGCATACCCAAGCCACTTCCAGTGGCTTTTCTGTACAAAGTACCTGCCTTGGCTCATGCCAAGACTTTCCTAGGGTATCTCAAAGGTTCACGGAACCCAGACAAACAGCAATCTGGCATGTGTACATCTGGTGCCTCTAGCTGAGCAGCCCTAATGATGGCACTAGTGATAGCTGGCCTTGGTTTATGGGTTGGACTCTCAAGGCACTTCCAAGATGGTGTGAGCAGCAGATTATTTTGTGGTTCCTGCCAGGTGGCTCTGGGTGCGGCATGGGCTACGGCTGAACTTGACCTGGACTTAGTCCCCTCCCAGGTGGTCCTGGGGCTGGTGCACCCAGTGGCCAGCTTCAAAATGAGCTGAAGCATCACCCACTGCCTCCAAGGATGGCACACCCAAGGAGTGGATTAGGCCCTACTGAGGCCGATCACGCTCTGTACGGTCAGCCCATATACCACAACTCCTCAATTGTAGTCACAGCCAGTCCTCACAACCAATGAGCCTGAGGGTCAATTGTTCCCACTGATGTGCAAATAGCAACCAAGGCTCAATCACAACAGGAGGACACACACAACCCACACACCAGCCAGCTGCTTCTGCCAATAACACACACAAAGTGCAGCGTGGGCAGACACAGAGCCCTGCTAAAGAGAATCCTGCTCTGTAGGGTGAGTCCCTGCACCACAGCTCCTTCACTGTAGTCACGGCCAGTCCTCACAATGAATGATCCCGAGGGTCAAGTGCTCCCACTGATGTGTAAACAGTAATCAAGGCTCAATCACAACAGGAGGGCACACACAACCCACACAGGGACAGACCTGAAGCAGCTGGCTCTGGTGACCAGGGAGACTGAGCCACTGGCCCCACAGCACACCTACTACATAAGGCCACTGTACTAAGATCAGGAGACATAGCAGCCCTACCTAATACATAGAAACAAACACAGGGAAGCAACAAAAATGGAGGGACAAAGAAACATGTCCCAAATAAAAGAACAGAACAAAGCTCCAGAAAGAGAACTGAAAACAATGGGGACAAGCAACATACCAGATGCAGATTTCCAAACACTGTTAAAAGGATACTCAGTAAGCTCAGGGAAAACGTTGACAAAGAGATGGGAAACATAAAAATGAAGACATAAAACATTTAAAAAAAAAGTCAGAAATAAAGAATACAATAACAGAAATGAAGAATACATTACAGGAAATCTACAGTAGATTAGATGAAGCAGAGGATTGAATCAGACATTTAGAAGATAAGGTAGCAGGAAACACCCAATCAGAACAGCAAAAAAAATCCAAAACACTGAGGACAGTTTAAGGGGCCTCCGGGCAAACATCAAGCATACCAATATTCTCATACAGAGTTACAAGAAGGAGAAGAGAGAGAGCAAGGACTTGAAAACCTATTTGAAGAAATAATGACTGAAAACTTCCCTAACCTGGTGAAGGAAATAGACATACAAGCCCAGGAAGCTCAGAATCCCAAACAAGATGAACCCAAAAAGGCCCACACCAAGACACATCATAATTAAAATGCCAAAGGTTAAAGACAAAGAGATAATCTTAAAAGCAGCAAGAGAAAAGCGGTTAGTTACCTCCAAGAGAGCTCCCATAAAACTGCCAGCTGCTTTCTCAACAGAAACTTTGCAGACCAGAAAGGATGGCACAAAATATTCAAAGTTATAAAAAGCAAGAACCTACAACCAAGATTATTCTACCCAGCAAAAGTATCATTTAGAATCAAAGGACAGATAGATAAAGAATTCCCATTCGGAGATCCATCTTCTTCTCCTTGCAGAAATCTGTAAGATTCTTGCCCTGAGAGTCCTCCATAATTCCTTTCTTGTACTCGACAGAATAGCTCTTTCTTTTTGCACTCATCTTATCTGGGGGTCAAAATATGACTCCCTTTAAATCTACCATTAAGTCAAGTGTTAATTGAAGATTACAAGACAGAAGTGGCAACAAAAATGAAGACAGTTAAGAATGATGGTCCACACAAAAGCAACGAAAAATTGCAGGCGCCACAATTCAGAAAACGTTTCTTTATTTCACACGAGTGCATGAAGTATGTCCATTACAACAAACGACATATTGAATTATGAAGATTCATATTAGACACACAACCATGTCTGTTCATTATCAAGTGCACACATTATTCATGCATTGTGTCTGTACTCCGATTGGTCATTCTGTCATTCTCGAATTCATCTGTTACATAGACATTTAACTCTCATCCAAAGGTGCCCGCTTGGGTATTTACAACTATTTAATTATAATTTACACTATCACTTATTTTAAGTATTAAAGTCAATAATATTATTTATTTATATTTAGTTATATATTAACATTACTATTTTATAATTCAATACGTCTTATAATTCAATACGTCCGTCGTGTGTTGCAATGGATGTACTAAATGCGTCCGTCTGGCTGACAGACTGGGCCTTGTTTTGCAGGTGGGGCTTATTTTCAGGGAAATATGGTATTACTTAACTATAAAAAAGGATGAATTCTTGCCATCTGCGACAATATGGATGGACCTAGGGGGTATTTTGCTGACTGGAGTAAGACAGTGAAAGACAAAAGTCATATGACTTCACTTATAAGTGAAATAAAGAACAAAATTAACAAACAAATGAAATAAACAAACTCATAGATACAGAGAACATTTTGATGATTGCCAGATGGGAGGGAGTTGGGGGTGAGTAACAAAGAGGAAAGGATTAAGAAGTACAAATTGGTAGTTACGCTGTAGTCATCAGGATGTAGGGTATAGCATAAGGAATATAGTCAATAATATTGTAATAACTATGTATGGTGCCAGATAGGGTCATATATCTAGATGGGGGGGCAGGGCAAAAAAAGGATGAAAGGATTAAGAAATACACATTGGTAGTTATAAAATAGTCTTGTGTATGTAAAGTAAAGCATTGGGAATATAATCAATTATATGGTAATAGCTTTGTATTGTGCCAGGTGGGTGCTAGACTCATTAGGGAGACAACTTCTCAAATTATACAAATGTCTAACCACTGTGCTGTACACCTGAAATTAATATAAAATAATATTGGATGTCAACAGTAATTGAAAAATTAAAAAAGAGAGGGGGGAATAAGAGGTTCCAAGTTCCAGGCATAAAACAAATAAGTCTTAGGGATGCAACATACAGCATAGGAAATATAGTCAATAATATTGTGATAATGTGGTACGGTGTCAGATAGTTGCTGAAATTATCACGGTGATCACTTGTCTAGCATAGGAAATATAATCAATAATATGATAACAAAGTATAGTGCCAGGTGGGTACTGTTGAATAATTATGGTGTATACCTAAAACAAATACAATATTGTATATTAGCTATATTTTATTAAAAATCTAAAAAAAAGAGAGGTTAATAAACTGATTGAGGTCATAGATCTAATATGTGTCCCAAGTCCACACCCTCTCCACAATGTGACATTCTTGCTGCCTTGTACCTCATTGAAAAAAAAAAATTATTTGCCTCCCTATACACAATCCCATAATGCAACAAACCTGGTGCTTTGAATCAGAGGTCTTCAATTTTGGTGTAGGTAGGGCTGCTCTCTACTATATTGATCTTCACAAGTCATTCCAATTCTCATCAGTAATGTGGAAGGCTATACCTGGAACTTTCTAAATGTTTCTCCAAACTTTTCATGATTCTAGCCCTGAACCTTCTAGTAAGATTACTTGATTCCCTTTCAATCCCTCCACTGGGTGTTAGATTAGGCTTCCCTTAGGCTTTGCCTTTACTCTGTTTCTGCTTCTTAGTAAGCAGTAGAGGATTCCCTAGAGCAGCCTCCTGCTGATTTTGCCATCTCCCGCAATAGCATCCTGCCTTCAATGATGCCATGGATGACTTTTCCACCTCTAGGAAACAACCCAAACACCACTGGGGAGGTAACAGGCATTTGGCACTGCCCTTTCCCTCCAATTGTCTATGGAGTATCAGATATTCCTTAGGGAAGCCACTAAGAGTTGACTCTCTCCCACTAAGAGTTGACTCTCTCCCACTGAGAAGTAGTCAAGTTTCCTAGGGGAGAGACCTCCAAACCAAGTAGCTGAGGACCCAATGTATGTTACTCAGTTATCTGCATGCTCCCCAGGAACCAATCTAAAATAGTCCACCAAAAAGATAGCAGGCAGCACAAAGCTAGTTTATCCATGCCCTGGGTCAGCCATTACAGAAGTAACACACATGCCCCCAAAATAACAGTTTTGCTAAACCAAAGCATCAGGAGCTATAATTTATCTCTAAATGTAGATTTGAAATGAAAAAAAAACAATACTTTCTATTATGTGCCCTGTTGAAGGATCAGATTTGCTTCTGTGGAAAAATGGTATATGGAAGAACACTTGAGAACGTTCTAAGATACCAAGCAAAACTAAACTCACTTATGTGAATTCCATTCCACAGCATTCACAAATGTGATTGCCAGACAATTTCTGGTTTTGAAACCTGCCTATGTCATCCAGAGATGATGAGTCTTTCTGTTACAGTTAACACATACATAGGTCATTTCAAAGAGGGCTCTTGGGGCTGTGAAACACTGAGCTCTTAACTCTATGACCAAAGATTTAAGTTGCCCATAGGATGCCATAGTCATTCAATAGTGCCAAGTTTTTCTGAGGGGCTATAGGATATATATATTCCTTGTGTATATATACATATATATATATATATACTCTCACACCCAATTATCCACACTAATAGTAGATAGGGGGAACATGGATTAGTCATCATAATGAGATAATTGGAATTCACATCAGAACCTAAACTTTAACAAATACTTTCTTCTTATTCCCCTCACTAAATCACCTCTCAGATGTGTTAATAAAGACCACAATTATCCAATATGTATCACATTTCCTTCCTGGAGAAGGTCATTGGGAGACTGTCACTGCCAGTTGACCCTCAAGCTGGAACAGGGCAATTGAGGCTTCTCACTACCTCACCTGTCCTTGGAATATACATTCTGCCCACTATTCAGCACTAGAAACCACTTTTAAAAGCAGACTTGAGAGAGTAATATGTTATTGAGACCATCTGGACTGTGCATCTGACTGAACCCCATTAAAGCCTCTATATAAACGCTTATGATTCTTGAGTATGGTGCAGAGATCTATCTATTCATCTTGTGACTGCACAACAAGACAAGCCTCGTTATGTAAGTTCCCTTGCTTGTTAAACCTGCCACCTACCAATCTGGAGTGGTTTGCTTCTTTCTTCTGTCTCTCCTTGCCCTCTTTGTACAGAGGGCATTTCAAATTTCACTTGGAGCATTCCTGAGGTTGAGAACCAGCATTCCTTTTTCTCCATCAAACCAGCTTCTCCCTGGCAATGGTTCTAATGATGACTGAGGTCCAAGTAGCAAAACGAGAGAAATAGGAACCCTACAATATCTAGAAACTTGAAATTTTCTGTGACCAGTACAAAGGAACTGCATTTTAATTATCCATGAAATCCCCCTTACCTACCCCCTACCCTGCCTGGCTATGCAGAATTTCTGCTTTAATCTTTCCCAGGGAAGCACAGGACTGCTCCTTGGAAAGGCCAGCACAGTTCAGAAGCCCAGGCACACTTTCCATCAGAAAAAACAATCAACATGATAGGAACTTCATCTCTGGCCATGCTGTTTGTGGTACTCAAAGCAGTCAAGTTTCCTGCATCCCATAGACCACATGGGGAAGGAGGGGCTGCAGCGTATAGTATCACTGATTAGATTCAAAGTGGCCTTCCGACTGTCTGAAAATTAATCAAATGCCTAAGAAATAAAGCACAGTACCTTTCTACTCTTTGAGCTCTAGATACTACAGAAATGGAATCAGCTGCTTCTGATGGAGACGTAGGCTAATTTGATTGTAAATAATTCACTGTTTTCTGACCATCTCATTACTGTGCCCCTACCCTGATCCAATATCTTACCTGAACACACACACACACACACAGTCTTTTCTTTTATTCCATCTATTTCCAAATGTTTAAGTGGGATGAAAGTGAGCTAGCTAAACCAGGCTAGAGCTGGGACAGCTGCAGCTGTCACGGAGCTCTCCCCCTGACATGTAAGTCAGCCAAATTGCCATAGCCAAGTAGCAATCATTTGTCTTTTCCCCCATCTCCTCATAGCAGAGACTGATGTTCAGGGTAGTTTTACAATATGGACAGGGGTCTCCACAGCCAGAGAAAGACATCTGATGCTTTCCCCTCCCCTCCCCCAAACTGTGCTCAGCGGTTGTGACTCCTTTAAGGCTTGAATGCTGGTCTCCAGAGGTGAAAGGAGCATGGATTAGCCCACTGTGCTGCCTTGCCCACAGCATAGTATAATATTAATTAGTCACCTTCCTTATTATTCAGTCAAAATATGCCAGACTGAAATAAATTACATTCTTAGCACATATTTCACACCCCTGGATCAAGTCTTGCAAGGGTTTTCTTTTATTATTTATAAGATCATGTGCTGTCTTCCTGCAGAAAATGAGATGGTCTGCATGAGGAAAAAGGTAAAAGAAATGCAGAGAAATGAAACAATCAGATATTCCCTAATGATATTTAAAAATAGAAAATTTGCTACTGTTACATACAGCATGTTCCATCTTTTGAGATTTAATGGCTCTCTTGTGGTTTAATGGAGAATTACTTTCAGTAATTGATTATTAAAATTTAAAATTGCTAACCATCTTCATTATTAGATGAGCGAACATGTTATCCTTGTAATTAAAAAAGCCTGAGACTCACTTTCATCCTGTTGACAGAGCGGGCAGACTGTCTCCGCACTCACTTGATGGTTTCAGGCTTCTTGTTTGACAAAAATAGCCAGCCAGTCATTTGATGATGAAAATGCAGAACATCCACAGAGACTGAGCAGAAAATATAATGAACAAAAAATAATAATAATAAAAAGCCCTACAAGCTAATTAAAGTTTTCAGAACCAATTCATTAAATGTTCTGCATCACTTATGTGACATTTCAATGTGCTGTGCTCAGGTAACACAGGGCCCTGTCACGTTACTCCGCCCTTCCTCAACAGGCCTTCAGAAAGCATCACCGCCTCTCCTCCTCCACCTGCAATGGCACCTGCCCTTTCACTTTCACCTCAAGATGTTACCATTACAAATTGCTGGTTTCCATAACATACTACCGAAAGTGGTATTGGAACTATACAGTGTGATTGTCTGCTATCTTGAATGTGTCTGGAATGTTTCTAGATTAGCATGGAGAGCACCAAGGCTGAAGCGCCCGACTGAGTCAAAATCCCTTAGGAAGTCCCACATCCTAAAGAGAGAAAGCTTTATCCATGAATTATCCACACACAGGCGGCGCAGAATGGGAGCTTGCATTCTCTTCAATGTTTTCATCATGTTGGAGTGTTCTTTCTGTGAAGGCAGCACTCAGTGATTTCCAAAGAGAAATTTTATAACTGTCAATGAAAAGAGCCTATCAAAGGGGACATTTTCACAGCTCAAGTATTAGACAGATGTCAGCCTTGAGGAGAGGAAAATCCAGCAGATTTGAGAAGCACAAAGACGAGTGAAGCAAAGATTATTGTACATGAAGATTTATTCTGAAAATCAAGTAAAATCATCTGAATATCAGCATATCTATAAAGTCTCAATTGTTTAGCCGATAAAATCTCTGCTCAAATGTCAATTTTTGAAAATTGGCTAATCAATGACTTGCCAATATTTTGTGAACACGCAGACCCTCCAGTATATCCTCTCTGCTTCAACCCAGACAACCTTGATTATTCTTTAATGCAAATCATCACCCTACTCTTTGTCCACACTCAAAAATTATGATATTACTGGTCAATATTTAGATTGTTCTGTAAAGTTGTTCTCATATACTTGTCCTTGTGTTTGCCTTCCCAGTTAGATTATGTGATCCTTAAGAATAACAGCAATCTCTTTTATTTCTTTTACTATTTTCACTTACCTACATAGGCTCTTACCTGATGTCGAGCTCAGCAGATCTACCACCTGTCTTCTTTCTTATTGGGTTAGATATGGAAGTTTGACAAGAAGCTGAGATATTCTACACTAATTAAATATAACCTTGAATTTAAAACCCGACAGAGTAAAGCAGATTTTTTTCAACCACGTAACCGTTTTCTCAATTCTCCCAAGAATGGTACCTAGCTAGTTGCATATGAGATAAGTAAATTCATTATATACAATGAGTATTAGGGTTTAATTCTCAAAACTTCTTGAGAAAGGCTGCTATAGATTGTTCTTTCAGATTACCTTCCACAATCTCGCAAAATCATTAACAAGTAATACAATGTCTTCTCTCTTCCACAGTCTTTCTGGCTTTGGTAATGTAACATGTTTCTTCCTGGAAGATAAAGTGCCAGCCAGTTTTTAAGGCCATCTCACATGTCACCTCCTTATAATCACTTTTGTATATCCAAACACCATGGCACCCTACCTGTGCTAATGGCACATGTTTCCCTCCTCTATCAGGGACCACTATTAAATTATAGGCATGCTGATAGCATAATTCACTTTTGAACATTTTTTTACCTCTCTCAGCACCTATCAGCTAGTTCTTAATGTGTAAGAAATTACAGTAATTAGTAACTGAATAAATGAATAGATAAATGAAAAGGCTAGTCCTGAATTTTTTTCCATTTCTCAATCCCCTTTTTAAATTTAAATATGAATGAAAATAGCTACCCAACACAAGTGTGCTGACTAAGTGTTTATAAAACATTTCTTTCTCATATGGGCATCAAAAATTTATATTCACAAACAAATTCCTGATCTTCCCATCTCAGTTGATGGCAATTGCATAGTTTCAGTTTTTCAGGCCATAACCTTTGAGTCATCCTGGACTTCTCTCTTTCTCTTATATTCCTTATTCAATCCATCATCATATTATGTCAGCTCTTCCATCAAAATAGATTCAAACCATTTCTCATCACCTCCATTATTACCACCTTGTTTCAAGGTACCATCATCCAGCTCTAGAGTATTCTAATGGCCCTCTAATCTCTCTCTCTCTGTTTACCACCAGAAATATCCTGTTGTAATATCACTTAGTTTAAGTCACTCCTCTGCTCAAATCCTTCAATGATTCCTGATTTCATTACAATGGCCTACAGAGTCTTATGAGATCTGCCTGAACCTCCTCTCTCTACTACCACCGGCATTCCAGCTTCCTTGCTCTTCCTCCAACCAAGCACTCTCCTGCCTCAATAAATGCCCTGAGGCCTTTGGACTCGCTCTTCTCTTAGCCTGGACCAACATAGATGGGAATAGAGGTCTGCTCCCCCACTTTCTTTAGATTACTGTTCAAATATCACCTTCCTAGTAAGACCTTTAGAGATTTATAAATGTTTTTTTTCTACACATAGTTTAATCCAGTTGATTTATCAAGGCAGTTTTAAAATAGAGAAATCACAAAAGTTGTAGACTCTTTACAGAATATTGCCATATTAGAGGAAAATCCAAATGGTGACATAGTTTGTATGCATAACAGGGACACATAATGTAGAAATGCTATGGCTTCGTAGGAGGAGACTGTTACAAATGCATTTCTCCCTGTAGTTTCTTTCTGAATCATCCCTTTCATTTTCCACAAATGGCTAGAATGCCTAAAAGTGTTCTTAGAAAGTTATTGACAACCAATTGCAATGTTTTCTACTACTCCAAATTAGATTTGAACACTGATTCTATCTATCGTATTTTGCCATGTATAATGCACACTGTTTTGCCCAAATTTGTGAGAGAAAAATAAGGATGCACATTATACATGGGTAGAACTAATTCTATACCTATATAAATATATTTAATTCTTTTATTTATGCTTATGAGTTAAAAGTGTAACTCTAGACATCAATAACGATATCCGTATGCAAAATAATACTCTGGAATATGATAATCAGTTTTGTTGAACTTATGATGAACTTGCAATGATGAAGAGTTCTTGGCCTTCTATGATGCATAAATATCATAAATTTGTTACCAGTACATAAAATTTCTGGTACCTTCTATCTGTTCTTGTGTTTTATAATTATTTGTTACATAAAATTTATTGTACCACAATATATTAAAAAATAAATGTTAAAATTCCTTAAAATACAAAAAACAAGTACCTAAATGTAAACAAATAAAATTTGAATTAAAAAATCAAAATGAAAGTTTTTTCCCCTGAAATTTGAGGCCAAAAAAGTGGGTGAGCATTATACAGGGGAGCATATAAAATACAGTACCTAATTTTTTCTATACAGAACAGGGCTGTGGAGAGGAGGAAGAAAGGAAGGAGAAGAGGAAGGAAGGAGAGCAGGAAGGAAGGGAAGGAGAGAAAAATTAAAAGAAAGAGAAAAACTTTCATTTACTACTTCTTTGTATATAGACAAATCAGGCTGACAAAAACTCATTGAGCAGCAAAAAAAAAAATAATAATTGTTTTTGTTTGTGTTCTTATTTTTAACTTGTTCTTCCCACATATTATAATGTCATGGCATCAACACAGATGATAACAGCCTGTTGGCATTAAAATCATTTCTGGAAAATATATCAGTTTTGTCAAATTCTTACAATTAACATGTTATGGGACCTGAACCAAGGCTAATTTTTGTGGTTGAAGGAAAGACTTTGTGGTAGTAACTTCCCCTGATGAGAGGTTTCATATATTTTAAATTAAAAAAAAAAAAAAAAAAAAAAAGTTTTTCCAAGGATCACTGATAATTGGCTTATCCACTCCCTCATTTTAAAGATAAGGATCACATCATAAGGTATATAAATGTCTAATTACTATACTACATACCTAAAACTCACATAATATTGTATATTAACTGTAACTGAAAAATAAATTTAAATAAAAAAGAAGTAAAATAATAACAAAGATAATGATGCGAAGACTTGGAGAGATTAAATGATTTGCCCAAGGCACGAGATTTGTTACCAGCAAGATGGGAATAAAACTCAAGCTTCTTGGCAGTCATTGTTCCTCTGCTTTGCTGTGTTTGTGCCATTTGCATGATTGTGCCATTCCAGCACTCACAGTGAAAATCCAACTAATGTCAGCCCAACTGCCTAGGAAGTTGTAATCCAAAACTTGCAACCAAATGGATAACATGTAAATAATCATAGCTGAAATTATGATGAAATATGTTTTCCAGTTTACAATTTATGATCTTCAAAGTATTTTCAAATCTATCACTTCATTTTATCCTCAAAAGAATGCTCTACAAATAATGTAATAGGAAACATTGCATAAATATTAATAGATAACATTTAAATACTCCAGTGTGCTCTCTGGGGGATAGTCAGGAAAGAAACATCACTGTGGTTTCTTATGTACATGAACAAGATGGTGCTCTCACCACATATGCTAGATGCCACTAAATTGATTTTATGACCAAACTTTGTGTGTGTGTGTGTTTGTATATATACACATATGTATGTGTGTATACATGTATATATATGTATATTTTCTCTTTTCTGTTCTCATAGTCATATTTGGAATTCACTAATGCTTTTTGCTATATTCCATGTGTCAGCACAGACGAAAGCTATCTCAGGGCTCTAGAAATGGCAGAAAGTGAATAATTAAGATCAGGCATCAAGACATTGACATGTCATTCACTGGTAACACGGAGGGACGGGATGCCAATAGTACTTTCTAAATATGCCACCAAGGGAAGGATTTCCTAGATCCTTAATAAAATTGGCCCCCATACATAATGGATACTACCAGTCAGTACCTACTTTCCACTGCATAGCTTATGTCAAAATTATGAAGGGTACAAAGGAGAAAAGGATATTGTCCATTTGCTGATGGAAGAGAAAACTGTCTATTTTGTGAAATTTGAATGGAGTCAGTCAGGGCCTCTGGCCAAAAGTATACCCCTCAATCCTGTCACACTGCTGAAATCCCACCATTATCGACTCAGTCCTTTGTGTCTTGAATCTTTTTCAAGCCTTAAGAAAACCCATTAAAATGTATATACTCTTAAAAGGGCCACAGTCTTCTCGTAGATTAGGCCCTTAATTAATAGAACCCAAAATAAATCAGGGATGAGGATAGTGCTGGTAGCGGAGTGTTTTAAAATTAATACAATACAAATATTTCCAGATATGGAAAATTTGCCTAGAGCTGTTGTACATTTCAGAATGGTGAGTGGGATTTTTCTAGTTGCCTCTGAATGGGCACTAGGGTCCAAGGTTGAAAACAACAGACAAAAAAATGCTCAACTTATAAAAGGAATCACTAACAATGGGGCCAGGCAGCCTGATCCCAGGACTGCAGGAGTTTGACACCCTTAAAAAATAATTGAAATCTGGTGCTTGGAAGGGGACCCTGAGCAGGTCCTTTATAAACATTTTAAATCTGTTTTCCCTTGTTCATGGAGGAAAGGTCCTGATTTTATTTTTTAATCTGTCTGAGATCCTACATCTACCTACCAACAAGTTTCACGAGATGGTTACACAGTGATGTATGCCCCTTCTTTTTTTCTCATAAAAGTCAAATGTCATGATCGGCTCACCACCAGGAAAGATTTAATTCTAACTGACCCAACATCATTAATGCTCAGATTCCTAAAACCTACTAGGTTTAACTAACATATAAGAGATTAGATAATAGATAAATCATTTTGTGTGAGATTAAGTAGGGGAGGTGGAAACAGTGCTATGAGAACTCTCTGAGGAGGAATTGACAGCAATGTGATCATGAGACCTGCCATGAGTACCAGGCATCCCACAGGGCCCCATGTGCCTCGACAAGCCAAAAATGAGTGTCCCTACATATTATTGCATCTGTTCCTTTGACCACTGGTAAGTGGGAAGGAAAACGTCAACCAGATCCTCTAAAGGAAACCCAACTTATGGTTGGATAAAACCTTGGCTGGGTTTGAGAACACCTCACAGTATCACAGAGAAAGAGGGAGTGAGTAGAGGAAATCCAAAATAGCACCTCATATATACTCTTTCTGACAAAACCCTGTCAGTTGGACCAAACTGTGGTGCATCCTAGGAAACAGCAATTCATGTGAAGAAAAGATGTCCTATGACCCCCAAAGGAACAGCACTGCCACCAGGGACAGACCTCTACAAACCTAGAGAGACACTATGGAGAAAAGCTCTACGTGCTCACTGGAATTTTCTGACACTTCCATAAATGTCAATAAACACTAGTCTAAGGGGTAGAAGATGTTTCAATATGTTTTGATATAAAAGTTATAACCAGGAGAGTCATAAAATAGAAGTGCTGGAAGGAAATATGTGCGTTTGTTAAGGAAGGTGAGGCCATTGTCAAAGGCAGCATATAACTACAGAGGGGGTTTGAATCCCCTGAAGCCAATCAAATCATCTGTTTCATTGATATAATTATTAAATCATTGATTAGTGTGCTGAGCAGTCTGTATGGGTGGTCTCTATTACAGGTGAATTGTCATCATTGTCAGCTGTTTCTTTGGCAAGTTCTTCAGCACAGAAAAGCTGGCATTGCGCCCAGATGCAGCCTGGGAGCCCCATTGATTCAAAGTGGTTTTTTTTTCTTTCCCCCAGCAAGTGCTTCCCCCTGTCATTACATGATTTCCCTCTGCTCTCATCATTACAACAATAGAATCCATAAAACCAAACACAGAAACAAAGGGATAACTTATTGGCAACTAATGAAACACAGAAAGATTGTTCAAGCAATGTAAATGTGAAAGGCTTTGAACCAGTTTAAATAATCTACTTGTATTCCATCACCCCATGGTTAACAGAGGCGTGAAGACAAATGTCTCAGCTTCATAAAGAAGCTCTGCCTTAAAAGTCTGCTCTCTTCTTGCCCCACATCTTAAACTCTTTGAGAGTGCTAGTTTGTGTTCTGTCTACTTGTCCAAATTCTATCCATCTATTAAGGCTGGTTTAGCTCTCAGGTTTCCTAAGAAACTTTCCCTGAAAATGCACTCTGCTGAGCTTCCCTTTTTCTTTTCATTCCTCCAGTAATTTAGGTGTGTGCCACACAGTTGGCCAGCAGACACTAGAGCAAGCATGGACAAATTCCAAGAACCCATGCAATATCAGAGATAGACCAAGGCACTCACTCCACTCTGAACTCAAATATGCAAACAGAAACTCTCTCAATCAACACTCCAATTAGCCCCATCAATTACTCAGCATTGGCAGGTGAGTTGAAACCTTTTTGCCATCCCTGATGCTGAGGAGATAGGACAAAACTTGCCATCCAAGGAACCACTATTCAAACCCCAGATCAAAAGTTTACTATATGTACAACCATGGTTTTGTATTTATTTTTTAATCCCCGTAGAACTCAGTGTTTCAATCCAAGGAACAGAAATGATATGATATTTTTCACAGTGTGAGTTATGCCCCTTAGCTGGTACCCAGTAAGTGCCTAACATATAACCATGTCCTATCCCCCAGGGGCACTCATTGCCATAAATTGCTAATCAGGTCTCTCTGTCTCTCCAGTAGACTGTAAATTCCTTGATGACAGGGCTACAGAAGGTTCTCTATGTTAAGGCTAAAACTAGACGCATAGACTGCAAAGTTTTGGACCATTTTTTCTAAAACAGTGGGTCCAGACTGAGTGGAAGTAGGGATTAATGAGCTCACACTTTTAGGTTGTTGATTCCAACATTATGGTTATTCTCTATAGATTCCATGTTATGAAAACATTATAGAATAAAATAAAGGCCTGCCCATTTTAGGCCCAGATTTATAACAGCCTTGATAATCTGCTTGTAGATTCCTGTTTGGGAGAATGCTGATTCATTCTTTTAATGTCTCCATCAAATCTGCTCAAGTCGGGAGATGAGCATCCTGGTTTGGTCAAACAGAGCTTTGATAAACGGCTACCAGATTAGCTTGATGCATTCTGCCAAATTGTGTTTGAGAACCATTTTGAAAGAAGATTAGAGTTAGCACAGATATCAGGTTATTCTTCTTGAGAAAAGAGCTAACCTATCATGAATTTAAAGTTATACCTCTATTCAGGGCCAGCAGGATTTTTAATGCTTTCATGGACTGCATACATAATGTGTCACTAAATGGACAGGTTACTACTATATATGATCCAAAATACTAGAGATCAATTTCTTTAATTCAAACATCTCTACGCCATCTCTCTATTGTAATCCAGCTTGTGATGCAAATAAAATTTCCAAGTTAAAAGTCCCCTTTGTTTCTATATATGGTAAATGCAAAACCTCTAGTCACTAAGAAATAGATTAAGTTATCATACAATCATAGACTTTTCAGTGCAGAAAAGGGCCTTAGAGATCATGTAGTCCAACCCCATCATTTTAACAGATGAGGAGACTGATGTCAGTGGAGGATTATAGCCTCAGGGGTAAAACAGAGTTCATTAACTGATCTTCAACAGGACCTGTTTTTGTTGTTAGAATAAATGATTAAATGATTCCAATTTCATGCCATCTCCTTTATTCAGAAAGTTTACTGTTCGCCTTTTCCTTTTGTTCGTGTAACCATGACAATTGCTGGGAATAATATAGCTATCAGTATAAAAATAGCCTCATTAGCATCAACAAGGAGCTCGCCAATCAGCTTGGACCTATTAAAGGGCTGATAATCACCTTCCCTGCCTTATAGTTTGCAACACACACACTCTCCCGACGCCTCCCTTAGGCTGGCTCCTTGCCTCTAAGGCTGTCCATCACAGCTTGACAGCTGGGATTTACAAGTGGAATCCTACCTGAGAAAGCCCTGTTCTCTAGCAGGCTCAACTGGATCTTGCCCAGGGATTTCTGGCCTGCCTCTGCTTTCAAGAACCCCTAAAGTCATGTCTAAAGCAAAAGTGGACATTTTTCCTCTGTGTATACAGAGAAAAAATTAGATGTAATTTAGAAATGGACACATTCATTAGCGGGAATTCTTTACAGAGGGTTTTGGGTTCTTCATTTGATTTTTCCACTGCTACTACTTCCCCTACCATGAGCCATTTGATAATTTATGCCAATTTCTATATGTTTGTAAGCAATAAAAAGTTTTTTTGAGGTATTTTATCACATCTCCATGCCTCCCCTCAGAAAAAAGAAATCACAAACCAAATAAAAATGAAAACTGGGCAACAAAATTAGCAAAGGCTAGAGAGAGGCTTTAGACCCATTTTAAAGCATTGGTTAAATTCACTTTGGCTAAATTTCCCTAAAAGAGAAAATTACGCTGAGTTGTCCAGTTGAGCTATACGGAAGGAGGGACAGGCTGATGGAATGGCACTGAGCCAACTGTCTGGAGAATTAAAAGGTTACAAAATAAACCACAGCCTTAAAAACAGGTAAATGGATCAATGCAGCAGAAGGGAGCGTCCAGAAATAGATCCACACATATATGATCAATTAATTTTTGACAAAGGTGCAAAGGCAGTTCAATGCAGAAATAACTATGTTTTTAAGAAATGGTACTGGGAGAATTAAATATTCATATCCATAAAGATGAACATTGATCCATATTTTTCACCATATAAACATTTTTACTCAAAATGGATCATAGACCTAAATGCAAAACCTAACACTATAAAATTTCTAGAAAAAAAAAACTTTGTAGCAATGAATTAGGCCAACATCTATAAAAGATAAAATTGATAAATTGGACTACATCAAAATTAAGAATTTCCCTTCAAGTCACCATAAAGACAATGAAAAGACAGCCACAGACAGGAAGAAAATATTTGTAAATCACATTTCTGATACAGGATTTGTATCCAAAATATAAATATGTATTTGTACAAATGTATAAAATATATAATAACTCAAAATTCAATAACAAGAAAACAAACAATCCAATACAAAAAGGGGAGCAAAATACTTTAATAGCCACTTCACTAAAGAAAATATAAGGATGTGAAAGAAGCACATGATAGTCATTAGGGAAATTAAAATCATAATAAAATACCACTATATTAATCTTTAAGTGGCTAAAATAAAAAAGATCAACCACACCCAGTGCTGGTAAAAATATAGAGCAACCAGAACTCTCACACACTGATAAAGAGAATGTAAAATTGCACAACTACTTAGCAATTAGTTAAAAAGTTAAACATACACTTACCATATGATCTAGCCATTCCATTCCTAGCTATTTCCCCAAGAAAAATGAAACAATACACCCATAAAAAGATTTGTATTTGAAAACATTCAAATTGGTAAATTTATTTGTAATAGCCCAAAGCTGGAAACAATTCAAATGTTTTTCAACAGGTAAATGGATAATTAAATTGTGTTGTATCTATCTAATGAATACTGCTCAGCAAGAACAAGGAATAAATTATTGATACGCACACCAACATGGATGTTGCTCAACTAAAAACAATGCCTTCACTAGGGCCAAAATATTTATCTCGAAAATAAAATGTAAATAATTATGCTGACACAAAGAAGCCAGATCAAAACAATACCAAAAGGAAATACAAGATAGCAGAGTAGATAAATACTGCTCCTGCTTCCTTCTGTGAACACATTAAAATCACAACTAAATCATAGAACAATCAACCTGGAAAACCATCTGAAGTCTGGCTGAGCAGAAGTTTTATAACTAAGGATATAAAGAAGCCTGTAGCATGCTGAGACTGGTACAAGTGGTGTAGACGCAGAACTGACTAACGCCAAACATCCATGCAGTGTTTGAAAACCAAGAGGAATATCTCGGCAGCAGAGGTTTCCCCCAGAGAAGCAAGAAACTCCAGCCTCACACTGCCCTCCCCAGCCCAGAGTACTGGTGCCAGAAAGAGGAGCACAACATCGGGCTGTGAAACATAGTGGGGATTCTGACGATCTGGATGGGATAGAAGGCTGTGGGAAACCCAGGTATCCTTTTAAAGGGCCCACACACAGACTCTCTCACTCCCAGGCACTTACCTTGGGCGCCAGCGGAGGGACAGTAATTCATGGGGTGTGAGAGACATACGGTGGCAGACTGAGTTGTGTTACTTTGGGTTGAGGGCTGGAGGACAGTCGCCACGTCCCTGTGAGGAGGTCCTCCTCCCATGCAGCCGGCAGGCAAGCACCATCTTTCCTGTGCTGAGCCCGCCCCCACAGGCTAAATCTGGATCTGATTGGCCTGGTGAGCTCACAGCTCTATGCTGCTGACTCACTGGGATCCTGCCCCACTCAATTCCCCTAATGCCAGAGGCACTTTCTCCAAGAGCAGCCAGCCCTGCCCACATTGCACTCTTTCTTTGAAAATTATCACTGATTGACAGACCCCTGAGGGTCAGGGGCGTCTTGACTCAATGTTCTCTGAGACTTTTGCTGAGCAGCTTTAGGCTTAGCACTGGCACCAAACCAGAATTTACATTAACCTGGCAACCACAACTCTTCCCACTCTAATGACCCCTGAGATCCAGCCTCACACAACTAGTGTACCACATGAGGCTTTATCAGTGGTTGAACCTTAAGGGATCCAGCAGGTGTCAGGAGGCCTTAGGGTGTCCTGGGTTTTTGTGGAGCTACTCTAGGCATGGTACTGGTGGCAGACGTCCTCAGTTCGCAGCATGGCCTCTGCAACGTGCCCCCAGGGTTATCACAGGCAGTGAATGACCATGGATTGCTTTGTAGCTCTTACCAGGTACTCCCCGGCTGGACCCAGGCAGTGGGTGACTAGGCCGGCACCAGGGCTCCTTGTAAGAGACCCCAGAATCAACATACTTGGAGGTTGGCTTCAGACCACAGCACTGCACAATAAGCCCCACAAGTAGCACACCCAAAGGGCAGTCTCAACAAGAACCAGAGCCCACTGGGGTGAATCCTCCTCCACAGTAACCTATAAGCTGTGGACATGACTAAACCCCACAGCCAATCAGCCTGAGGATCAATCTCACCCACTGATGTGCCAAGGGCAACCAAGGCTCAAATATAACAGATAATCAAACACAACCCACACCAGGGACACTCCTGGTACCTGGTACAGTTGACCAGGGAGACTATGCCACTGGGCGCCACAAGACACCTATTATATAAGGCCATCTGACCAATACTGGGAGACAAAACATGTCTACCTAATACATAGAAACAGACAGAGGGGCAGCCAAAAAGAGGAAATAAAGAAATGTGTCCCAAATGAAAGAACAGGAGAAAACAGAATTAGAATTAAACAAAATGTAGGTAAGCAACCTACCAGATACAGAGATCTAAACACTGGTTATAAGGATGCTCAAAGATATTAGTGAGAACTTAAACAAAGAGATAGCAAGCATAACAAAGGACATAGAAACCATAAAAAAAAAAACCAACAAAAAAAAAAACACACCAATCAGTAGTGAAGACTATAATAACTAAAATGAAAAATGCACTAGAAGGAATCACCAGCAGACTAGATGAAGCAGAGGATCAAATCAGCAATTTGAAAGACAAGGTAGCAGAAAACACTCAATTAGAACAGCAAAATGAGAAAAAGAATCCTAAAAAATTACAATAGTTTAAGGATGTCTGGTACAACATCAGTCATAATAAATTTCACATCATAGGAATACCAGAATGTGAAGGAGAAGAGTGAAAGCAGGGGATTGAGAACCTATTTGAAGAAATAATAACTGAAAACTTTCCTAACCTGTCAATGGAATTAGACATACAAGTCCGAGAAATGCATAGAGTCCCATACAAAATGAACCCAAGAAGCCCATCCACATTATACTTAGAATGGCCAAAGGTTAAAAACAAAAAAAAGAATCCTGAAAGCAGCAGAAGAAAGGCAACTAGTAACTTATAAGGTTGTCAGCTGATTTCTCAACAGAAACTTTGCAGGCCAGAAGGGCTTGGCACAAAATATTCAACGTTATGAAAAGCGAGGACCTACAACTATTACTCTATCCATCAAAGCTATCACTTAGAATCAAAGGACAGATAAGAAGCTTTCTAGACAGGAGTTCATCACCACCAAAGGAGTTCATCACCACCAAACCAGTATTACAAGGAATCTTAGAGGGACTTCTTTAAGATGGAAAAAAAAAAAAAAAAAAGATCAACATTACAAATAATAAAATGGCAATCACTACATATCTATCAACAATTACTTTCAATGTAAATGGGTTAAATGCTTCACTCAAAAGACATAGAAGGGCTAGATGGATAAGTATACAAGACCCTTACATACGCTGCCTCCATGAGACTCACTTGAGATTCAAAGACACAGACAAATGGAAAGTAATAGGATACAAAAAGTTATTTTACAAAAACGGAAACAACAAAAGCTGAGTTAGCAATACTTATTCCAGACAAAATAGACTTTAAAACAAAGGCTATAAGAAGAGACAAAGAAGGACCCGGTAATCTCACTTCAGGGTATTTATCTGAAGAAACCCAAATACTACTTCAAGGGGATCTATACATTCATATGTTCATTGCAGCACTGTTTATAATGGCCAAGATGTGGTGGCAGCCTGAGTGTCTGTGAGGGAAGAATGGATAAAGAGGGGGTGGTATATATACCACTCTGACAATGGAGTTCGCAAACTCATCATAGAAAAAGTGCTACATTCCTCATTGCTGAATATCACTATGGTCACTTTTGAAGTACTCCCCTTGGGAAGCTATGCACTGACGCCAGTTCCTAGTCCACCCTTCAAAGCAATTATGGAACTCTTTTTCTGGAATAGCTATAAGAGCTGTCGTCGTATTACCCTTGATGTCCTGAATGTCATCAAAATGTCTTCCTTTCAATATTTCCTTTATCTTTGGGTAAAGAAAGAATTCGCTGGGGGCCAGATAAGGTGAGTAGGGAGGGTGCTCCAATACAATTGTTTACTAGCTTTAAAACCCCCTCATAGACAGTGCTGTGTGAGCTGGTGCATTGTCATGAAGCAAGAGACATGAATTTTTGGCAAAAAGTTCAGGTCATCTAACTTTTTCATGAAGCCTTTTCAGCACTTCCAAATAGTAAACTTGGTTAACTGTCCAGTTGGTACAAATTCATAATGAATAATCCCCCTGATATCAAGAAAGTTTAGCAACATCATTGCAACAAGTTCACAAACTTGATTTCAGATCTCATATACATTGGGATATTTCTTGACCAGGGAACGGAATGGGTTCTTTCCATCTGCGGCAGCTTGGATGGACCTGGGGGGTATTGTGTAGAGTGGAGTATCAGACTGAGAAAGACAGATGTAATGTCATTTCGCATACTGTGTTTCCCCCAAAATAAGACCGGGTCTTATATTAATTTTTGCTCCATTAGGGCTTATTTTCAGAGGATGTCTTACTTTTTCCTGTGCAATAATCTACATTCATTCAAATCCAGTCATGTCATCTTCTTCTAGAACATTGTCATAACATACTAAATGCGTCCGTCTGGCTGAGATTTTAACTGGGGCTTCTTTTTGGTGTAGGTCTTATTTTCATGGGGAAACACCGTATATGTGGAATCTAAAGAACAAACAAAACAAAAACAACTCATATATACAGAGACCATTTTGATCGTTGCCAGATGGGAGGGGATTTGGGGGTGAGTGAAGAAGGGGTAGAGACTAAGAAGTACAAATGGGTCGTTACACAGTAATCATGGGGATGTAGGATATAGCATAAGGAATATAGTCAATAATATTGTAATAACTATGTATGGTGCAGATGAATACTAGATTTATTGGGATGATAGATGAGTGGGGGCAAGGGGCAGGATGAAATAGGTGAAGGAATTAAGAAGTACAAACTGATAGCTACAAAATAGTCATGGGGCTGTAAAGTACAGCATAGGGAATATAGTCAATAATATGATAATAACTATGTATAATGCCAGGTGGGAGCTAGACTAGTCAAGGGAATCATTTCTTAAATTGTATAAATGTCTAACCACTATGCTGTACACCTGAAATTAATATAAAATAATATTGAATGTCAACCGTAATCAAAAATTTAAAAAAGGGGGGAAAGGTGAAGGGGAATAAGAAGTTCAGATTTCCAGGTAAAAAACAAATAAGTCATGGGCATGGATGTACAGCATAAGGAATATAGTCAATAATAGTTTGATAGCATTGTTCAGGGTCAAATGGTTACTGGACTTATGATGATCACTTCTTTAGGTATATAAATGTTGAATAACTATGGTGTACACCTGAAACTAATATAAAATTGTACGTTAGCTATATTTTAATAAAAATCTTACAGAAACCCCAAAAAAGAATGAGTACATATAGTACATAATGTATGATTCCATTTATATAAAATTCTAGAAAATGCAAACAAATCTATAGTGACAGAAAGTAGATTAGTGGTTGTCTGGGGATGGGGAGGGGCTTGGATGGGGGTTGAGAGTGGAAGAATAAAGAGAGGGATTGCAAGAGGTAGCAAGGAAACTTTAAGGGATGATGTATATGTTTATTATTTTAATTGTGGTGGAGGTTTTATGGGTATAAATATACATCAAGACTTATCCAATTCTACAGTTGTTAAGAAAACGGATGGGTAATAAAACTAAATGTACTGTGGACTAATTTATTGATATGATTCCCTTTGATAATTGTAGAGTGTCACTTTTAAGGTCATGGGTCAAGGAGAAGTATGAGGGAAGCATGTTGCCAGAGGGTAAGGGGGGTGGGGGGTGGGGGGTGGGGGATGAGGGTAAGGGGGATCGAATATATGGTGATGGAAGGAGAACTGACTCTGGGTGATGAACACACAATGGGATTTATAGATGATGTAATACAGAATTGTACACCTGAAATCTATGTAATTTTACTAACAATTGTCACCCAAATAAATTTAATAAAATTAAATTTAAAAAGAAAAAAGAAAAAAAAAGAATATTTAATAAACGGGTCATACAATATTGCCAGCCTAGGTATCTGAAGTCTTTTATTTCAGCTTAACTTGGGAATCATTTTCTAGAATACAGCTTCTAAAAGCAGTAGTATTTCCAATTGTTTCTTTAATTTACCCTCACCACTTTAAGCATTACCCACTACTGAGCACTTACTCTGCGCCTAGCATCTTAGCAAGCATATTATATGTGTTTTTCATTTAATCCTCTCAGGAAGAATTATTGTAACCATTTTACAGATGAGGATACTGGGACTCAAAAACTAAATAACACAATCAAAGTCATACAACCAGTAAATGTCAGGCAGAACCAGGATTCACAAGCAAGTCTGACTGCAAAACCCCATGCTCTAAAATGTTGCTGTTTATTGAGAAGAGAGGAAGAGTATGTTGGATGTGAATATAACATCAAATTATTTTGGCTTCATTAACTATCTCCTTGAAGGGGCTGCCCTGCCCCAGTATATGATATCCTCTTCATGCAGTTCAACAAAATGCATCTTACTCCAAAATCCTTAGTGGAATTTACTCTTCAGGGCTTGGGTAGACTGGGGGAAAGCCTGTTTCTCGTTGGTGACAGAATTTACAGACATATGAAATCATGGATAAGGAACAGTAGAAATAAATAAATACAGATGGGTAAGATAGAGAGATGAGACATAGAGCCACTAAAGGATGTCACATACAGCTGTGAAATTAGTTCACTGTACGAGCACATGTGACTGAATGGACAAAAGGGGCTTTGCACCCTGACTTAATTCACCAAGGCTTAATTCACCTAGGGTTTCCCGGATAGACGAAAGGGTAACTTTTAAAAAAAAAATAACAAAGCTGCAACATGAGGTAGGAGTGGCCTTGAGGAACAGATTTCCTTTGTTTGTCTTTTGTTCCTTTATTGTCGTCTAAACTTGTGGTATTACATTACTGCTCTGGATTTTCCATTATTCATGTCAAATAATCTGCTAAATGATATGTCCTAGAAGGCACGATCTGAGCTAAGGTAGCTCACATAAAAAAGAAAAAAAATAATGGCATAAATGATAAATGAAATAAAGATTTTTAAAGAAATTTTATGGTATTTAATTAATCTACCAGTTTTATAAGTTGCTTTCAAGTGAAATGGCTCTTTACCAGTGCCTTTTGAAAAGGTTAGAAGTGAATTCCCTGAGCTACAATCATTAGCATATAGATGTCTCTAAGTGTTAATTTCTGTTTTCACTGAATGAATGTAATTTAAAATGAGGCCCTTTCAAATCAGTTAACTTCGGCCATTTGAAAAAGATAAGAAAAATGGACTCAAGCATGAACCCCCAGCAGAACCTGCTTCTTCGGGATAAGTAGTGTGCCACAGCCATGCACTACTTTGGGAAATTACAAACCTGCTCAGAAAGAGAAAGAGGGGTTGAGGTGAGCAGGTTAAAAGGACCCCAAACATTTGCTTTCGATTTAGCTAATCATGAAAAGGAAATTGAAAATGAATGAAGAAATCAATTTTGAAAAATATGGCCATTGAATCCCTATAGAAAACCCAGTAATATTGTTGATGAAATTCAGCAACACCACCTTTTTATTTCTGCACAGTGCTTGGCACATAGAGGTTACCCAACACACGTTTGCTGAGTTGCATTATCATAAATGGACATATATGAATAACTGATCTCAAAGATCATTAAGTCCTCTATTTTACTCATGCTTCCTTTACAACCTCTTCTTTTACACCAGTAACTCCTTAAAAATATAAATCAGATCCTGTCAATTCTGGACTTACAACATTTCAATAACTTCCTCTTGCTCTTTCTTAAAATAAAATCCAAACTCATATGCATAGACCCATTAGACCCTACATGATTTATCTTTGTGACCCCCTCTCACTCTCATCCCCACTAGGCTCATCTATACCGGTTTCCCTCTGTCTTTCACTCACACAGCCCTGCCCTACCTTGAGGACCTACCTTTGCCCCTCTCTGAATGGAAGGCTCTTGCTCTAAGCTCTCCTTTGGGCAGTTTGTGGTCATCCCTCAAGCCTCAGGTCAAATATCACATGCTTAGGGAGGCCTCTCCTCATCAGCTTACCTAGAGTGACCCACCTCCAGCACCCCAGTGGGTCTACATCTCATCACTCTCCTTCCATCATTCTACCTTTCAGAATCTGACATTATAGTTCTTATTTAACAAATGTCTTTCTTGCATGACTGTAAGGTCATTGTGAGGGCAGAGATTTAGTCTGCCTTCTTCACAGCAATAGCCCTGGTACCTAGCACACCAGGCACAGGCCTGATTCTTTGTAAAAGATAAAAGGATGTTTCCCAACTCAATTAGTAAGTGAATGACAGACAGTTGTATTTACCCATCCCACTTTAGAATTTTGTAATGGCACGTAGACCTAAAGATGCATGAAGCCCATTATTTATACAGAACAGATTAAATTAGAAAGACTAGAAATCACTGCCTTCAAAGTACAATTTTAAAAGCCAAGTATCACCTGTATTCCCCTATAACATTTAACAGACAGTAGCACAATTGCAAATAACACATAGTACTGATCTGTCTACCACACATAAACTGGACTTAACATATTTATAGGACCACTCCCATACTCTAAATTGTAATATGTGACAGGAAAGAGATCACATGTGGTTCAACTTTGTGTCCCCCAGAGTGTCTTGTACATAACAAACACACATTAAATATTTGATAAGTCCCCACCCTTATCAGAATTCAAACCTATTGCCATTTGGAGTCCTTCTGTATATTGATTTCCAGCACTCACCAGTCTGCCATACCAAGGAGAAAAAGATGACTCTTAAATTGATGGATCCTCAAACATATGAAGCTATTGGCTTGAAGCTCCCATTCATGTTACTGATTGATCTAATTTCTATGACACTAGACTGGAACTATCGATTCATTCATTCACTCATTCTTCATGCAACAAGTGCTATTGAACACCTACCCACACATTATATTTAGACAGTCAGCTAAGTGTTGGCTATACAATGATATACAAGGTAGAATAAGGTCCCACTAGGAGTTCACAGTCTAATAGAGAAGAAAAACCATCTACAAAGTGTAAAAATACTAACAAAACCAATAATTCAAATTATGAAGAGTTTTATGAAGCTATGAGTAGGACTAATGATAGAGAATAAAATGTTTTCAGTTAACTGAAAGGGGTAAGGGAAGGGGAAGGTGGCTGGGGAAAGCCTCTCTAAGATACCATTTAAAAGGATACCATAAAGATGAGATGAAAGCATTCATGCACACATCTGGAGGAAAAGTGTTCTGGATAGAAGAAACATTATGTGTTACAGCCCTGAGGTAGGAAAACTTAGGGTGCATTGAAGGACTGACTTAAAGAGGCCCCTGGGTCTGGGAGCATGCTTAGAAGAAGAGTGGATGACCTTGCAAAGGGAAGCAGTGTCTGGAACACAGATGCCCTTGTAGGTCATAGCAATAACTTTCTCGCGTACTTGTAATGCAATGAACAATGGAAAGCCATTAAAGAGGTGCAAACAGAGGCATGACAGGCTGTATTCTCATTTTAACAGATTATTCTGGCTGATATACAGAGAATAGATTGGTCATGGAGGTTTAATAGTATCTCTCCTTCACATGCTAACATTATATTGTATCAGACAAAATCTGTCCTTAACTAATGGGACCTCATCAATACTCTCAGGAAACTTCACTTGGGGTGCCTCACTTATTGTACACCGGGACACTGATGCTGCGGATATTGGGGAATGCATTGTGCTTCGACACTAGATCTATAATGGGTTTCCTCATGAACAGCATCATTCTTTCAGAGGAGATCATTCATTTTTGGCTTGTTGCTTGCATATTTGTTTACATAGATTCCAGTTTTATAGCTAAAAGGTGATATTTTTAAAGGCAGAAAACTCAGAACTGTGATGCCTACCTCCCACTTTAGTGCTAAGCCAGCCCTCCCAAACCTTATTGACAAAAGTGATGATGCCTGGGCCATTCTCTGTGCGCGCGTGCACACACACACACACACACACACACACACACACACACACACACACACAACGGGTGATGGATAAAGGGAACCAAGAGTTTTGCAGTTTTCTTTTCCTTTTTTCTAGGGCAAAACTAGAATAATACCTGAAGGTTAGTGGCAACTCATTGGCTCACATCACCACTCTACAATATCTCCTTCACTCTGCTTCAAGGAGCTATTTAAAGGACTAAATTCTCTCAGCGTCCATCCTTCCTTCAGTTCAAAAACATCAGTGCATTAAAAAATCTATTCCCTGTGCCCTAAATAATATCCTAGGTAGCCTGAGTTGATATGTCAACTAAGGTGACAAGTGCACCACCAAGGAGGACCTAAGCAGAAGATAACATTGCTAAGAAAGGGATACCTCTCTGTATTGAAAGTTAAACTGCAGAGGTCATGAAATAAGTGTGTCACTAGTTGGTAAATTCAGAATGCAATCTGGTTCATTTCTGTCCCTTGTAGTCTTCTTTATGCAACAAATATGCATCTACTACTATGATAGTAATAAATTTAGAGGACACAGATAATAGTTATTATAATAGCTAATCCATATTGAGCAACTATTGAGCTTAATGCACTTGATCTTTCACATATAGCACTATGACGAAGCAACTATTATTGTCTCCATTTTACAGATGACAAAAATTAAGCTCCAAATGGTTAATTTGCCAACATCACAATTTGAGTAAGTGACAGACGTGGGATTCAAATCCAGGTCTGTCCAATCCCAGGTCCAAACTCCTAATTCTGTATAAACTCTTAATTCCAGGTAATGCTGCTTATTGTTTTTGAGAAGCTCACAGCAGGAGGGCCAAACTGAAACCTACTAATATTCATCTTGGAAGGGGCTATACCCAGTGGCCCTGTGGGGGCTCAGAAAAGAGATTTCCTGGGTAGGAGAGTTTTAAGAGCAGGTAAAGTATGAGCAGAATCTGTGGTGCCAGTATAACATAGCAACTATAATATATCTCCAGCGTAGGAACTGCACTGGAGATATATTTCTTAAGTTTTAATCACGTAATCTGACTTTGTGTTCTTGTTCAAATTATTGAAGATTTCAGTGTCTCAGTTTTCCCATCAGTTAAACGGGAATGAGAACAGGATGTACTCCATCAGATCAATAAGATTTAAGGAGTAAAGTGATGTCACATGCTTAGAACAGTGTTTGGCATCTAGGAAGTATGTAATAAATGTCCCTAATTCTTATTTTCATCAAAGAAAATGTAGGAGATTATCAGCATGGATTAGATGGTGGAGGAAATGGCATTCTAACCTGAAGAAACATTTGCAAAAGCCTGTAAGCAACAGTATGACAGAGTCGCATCATTTCAAGTCATTCTGTATGCTAGAGTTTAGAGCTTCCCTGTGTACAGGAAGGAAGTATTACTATAGGACAAGAGAGGGGGGCATGCACCATGATGTTACAATGATCTTGCATGTAATTTTCTAATTAGAGAGAAACTTGTGCTTGGTAGTTTCACCAGTAAAATGGAAGACTTTGAAGAAATGATAATGTAACCCCCTGTGGTTCTGATAATTACCAAAGTCTACAAGTCTTACAATATCCATTGTAAAGTTCTTGTGGAAGTTATTCTTGAGTCTTTTTAATCTAGCTAACCACCTGGCATTCTTATTACAGAATCCTTAATCAGCTGATGTAAATTCCTGACTTACATTTAATGTCATCAAGTTTAGCAGTGACCATATCTCTGTAAATAGACAATCTTGAAATTTTGGTAACGTTTGTATGTTGGCCAAATTTTGATAGTTAAACTTTTCTCAATCAAATATTGTCAATTTTGTAATGGCATCTTTAAAAAAAAATCCTTGAAATATACGAATATATATATATATATACATATATACATATATACATATATACATGTATACATACATATATATATTCTTCAGAAATAATAATAAAGAGAAACACTGGGGACATAAAGTACTAACATTTGTTAATGCCACCTAGTAATGTTTATATAACAAATATGTGCAGTATGCTTGACATTTCCCCTGGTATCAATTTACTTTATTTAGTTATTTTTTTGTTTTTTTGCACTTATGGAAGCACAAGTACATTTAAATAATAAATTTGCTTTGAGCCTAAAATGTTCACATTCATAAAATCATATACATCATGTTTTAATACCTTGTTGACACATTTATTAGCAATGGCTTCAGAGCCCAATATCCATCCAGAGGCCTGTTATTAGGGAAATCATTTGTTTCCAGCCAGTCTAATAACTGCAAAAATAGGAATTTCCATTGTGCTGTAGATCAGAGCATTATGTTATTTATAAAGTGCTGCAGTGGAACACAGCAATGCCATCCATCAGTATCCAATCAACAATGAAGGTGGCAGAGGCAAGTGGATGTACAAGAATGCATTGGCACAGACCATTTAAACTGGCAAATTCTAGAATTTGAACTTGGCAGTGATTCTTGAAATTAATTTATTTGTTATTTGCAGGAAAATGTTACCACTTTGAAACATACTTGAAAATTTTCCTATTGCAGAACACTGAAGATTCAAAGAAGGCAACTAGAATTCTTGTGTGATTTCCTTGTAAGTCCCACTGCACTCCATTCACATACCTGATAAGGTGTCATTTCGTTCCTTGCCATGGTGACATTTTTTTGCTTATTCCCTATTTCTGTTTTTAAAATTGAATTCTCTCCAAGTTCTTTTCCATTTGAAACACCACTTTCTCTTCTTCCTAAAGTACCTCCAACACAGGCTCACATCTCTTGAGAATCCCATTAGATTTGGAAGTGATTCCTACATGCTATTTGTGGTTTAGCAGTAAAGACTGGAATATGTACCGATTCTTTATTCAAATATATTAATATTATGTAGACAAAGTCACAATGCCATGCACATCTATAAATTCAATGCAATTCCAATAAAAACTGCAATAAAATTTTTCATACACTTTGACAAACTAATTCTTAAATCCATACAGGGGAATAAAGCTCTGAAACTAAAATGTTTGGGAAAAAAAAAGAAAAACCACAAGGAACAAAGAGGTCTTGTTCCACTAGAAATAAAGATTACTATATACAGCTGTCATAATTAACACACTGTGATTATAGAGTAGAAAAAGACAAATTTATCAAGAGAAATGAATAAGAATCCCAGGAACAGAAGTGTGCATATAGTTGAAATTGTTAAATGATAAAAACAGGCATTAAAAATACATTATCAAAGAAAAAACTATTCAAAAAAATATCATTTGGACATTAGCTTCACATATTAAATAATAATAATAATAATAATAATAATAAAATCAGACTCTAACCAAGCAATACATACAGATTAAAATTACAAGGGGATTAAAACTTACATATAAAAAAACAAAAATAGAAACTATCTTAAAGTGTCAAACAATTAGAAGTTATAAAGGAATAGATGGATTAATTTGGCTGGATCAAAATTAAAATCTGTGTGTACTAAAAATACCATAAACAAAGTATAAGGACAAACCATACACTGGAAGAAGATATTTAGAACACATATCACAAGGAATTAAAATCAAGAAAATGTTAAAAAGACTTATTGTGACAAAAACACAACCATATAGTAAATTGGGCTAAGGATATAAACAAGTACCAGAAAAGGAAACTTGAATTGCCAATTAACATGATCCTGTGGAAAGATATTCACACACATTAGTATGATTAAAATATTCTGTCACACTGATCAGACTGGTAAAAAAAAAAAAAAATATTAAGTCTATAACACTAAGTGTTGGTATGAATTTAGGTAATTCACATTAATTGCTTGTAGGGGTATAAAATCATAGGCTCAATTAAGAAAGCATTTGGCAGTACATTGTCATATATAAAATGTACAAAACCTAAGAACCACCAATTCAATTCCTGGGTATATCCTCTCCCAGCAATAGTATAAACAACACAAAACTCTCAGACGGAGTCATAATTTAGAATATTTTTGCAGCATCATTTGTAATAATGAAAACTTAACCCAAAAATAACATAAAGAAATGGATAAATTTTGGTATAATCTTAAAAAGCAGCAAAAATGAAATACATACACATCGCTAAATAGAATGATAGAACAATAGATCAATCAACCAACATGAATGGTTCTCAAAATGTAATATTTAGTTTTTTAAGTAAATTATAGTACAATATGTATAGGATGATATCGTTGTGTCATTTTTTTCAAACATATGCAGAAAAAATGTTATCTTGTTTGAATAATTACATACATAGTAAAAGCATATAAAATACACACAAAATTTGTAAATGTGATTACCTTTGGGGAGAAAAAGGGGGGAACTATAATATTTTATTTCTTTTAAAAAATGGTAAGAAGTATATATGAAAAAAAATGTTATTTATTAATTTGGGGGAGGTGTGATGTCTGCCAAGAAAAATAAAGCTGTGGGGAGGGAGTACGTAATATTTCTTCTTATAAACTCAAAGAATTAATGTCATATCTCATTTCTCACAATCTTTACCTACCTGAACTTGAGTTATAATTATTTTCCTCATTAATACTTGAATAATTTTTGCTTTAAACAACTTAAAATACCTACCATTTAAGAAGCAACTTACTCCTGAGGTTACACAGACATAAAACTAGTGCAGAGGATTTAGATATCCAGGACGCACTAACCTTTTTATTAGAACCCCAGGGAGAAATAGAGAAGGGTTCTCACTTAAAATTATCCTCCCCTTCCAGTCAGCCATAGTGCTCTAATAGTCTACCAATAGTTGTTTTCTTGGGCAATCATATTACTTCTCACCCTTGTCTCTGCCCTCTCTTTGCTTTCTTTACTATCATCCAGAGGTAGCTGCAGCTATTAATATTTTCATTTACATGGAATTTTAAACACTTTTCTAATCTAATGGGTTAGCCAGCTATGATGCAGAAAGTTTTGATAGGAAGAATAGAAATGAGAAATATCCTGTGTCAGAGCATTTATTAATTAGGTTGGACTGGGTTTGGCTTAATAGAAAACAAGTCCAAAATAACCCCAAAACTCTAATTGGTTTTACATGAAAACGTTTCTTTCTCACTCATTTTGTACATATAAAGCAGGCTGGTGGAGGGTTCATTTTCACCCAGGAATCCCGGTGATAGAGGATTCACTATCTCGTAACTATCCTATCTGGAAGCTGTAACATTCTTTGCACATTGGTGGATCAAGAGCTGGGTAGCTACAGAGGACATGCAGAAAGGACAGTCAATGCAAGGTTGGAAAGAGGGTTGAAAATTATAGAAGGAATAGGTTTCCAAATTCCTGCCTAAAAGTACGCCTTAACAGATTCAAATATTTAATTGGCTGACAGAAATTGAGGGGAAAATAGTTTTACTCCAATGTTTTTAGTGTAGAACTTCAGTGTAATAGTTACAACATGCCCTGAATCAGAAACACAGGACAGGCGTTTTCAGGACTTTTTTTGTTTCTCTGACAATTTAAGCCAGATATCTTATTTTGCTGATGACTACAATTGACAAGTACGTCTAAATCTTCCATAGTTTAATGTTTATGGGAAAACACAAAAATCAAAGAAGGGTCATTCATTCATATTCATTCACATCTGTTTATTGGATCCAGTACAAGAAAATGAAAATGTGTTAAAGTCCCAAAAATACTTTGTGCAGATTTTCAAAAAAATATTTTAAGGGGATTATATTGTTTATCTTCAATGATGCTATGGTTTGTGCAATTGTGCCTAAAATTAACCTCATTAAGATGAGTTTCTTTATCAAATTCCCTCATTATACTGTAGCTTCCATAATATATTTGATTCTCTTCTGCCTACAGCTAACTTGTAATCATCTATGCTGGCAGTTCTCTTTATGAAGTTGCATACTAGGTATTTTTATGTCCAAGGCAATTTAATGCCTAGATGTACCCATGTTCTGAAACAAGAGATACTAAACAAATTTAACAGAGCTTGTCTACTTCTTTTACCTTTTATAAAAACTATTGGTAGTTGCAAAAATAACACAATCTGCCCTGAAGCATAGTATTTAATTATTGGTTTATAATTTTATTAAGTTTAATGCAGCAACTATAATAAGTTTGTGTTCAATTCTACATTCAGAATCAAGATGTAGGGATTAAGTAATCTTCTTATATTCCTATTCATAACTAAAATTCAAAGACACTATTTCAATTTGATAAGATGTAAAACCTCTAGGAAATTGCTGTCATCATCTCGATCTCTAGTCTTAATTTTGATCGCAGAGATAATCTGATAAACTTCTTTAGGAATTTTTTTTTTAACAGCTCATTTAGACCTACTGCATTTCTTTGCAGGTGTGTCCGTAACAACAAACCTAGAAGTAGTTTTCTACCTCGTTTTCCCCTTTTTGGCAAAGAAAGAAAACAAAGTCAGAGAGTAATCCTTTTCCTAGAACAAGAGCAGCAGAGCCTTTCAAAGGACCTTCATTATTTTATGTGGTAAATGTTCGCAGCTCTCAAATTTATTGGCATAGCTGTCAACATGTATATTCAGTGTGATAATAATGTTCCAGCCTAACGAGGCCTCTTGGAATTATTTATTATTAAATTTCATTACTTTCTGCAAATGTTCATGCTGATTAAGCCCACCCTTTCAGCCTCTACCACACATATACCAATCACAGTGTGACGAGATGGTGAAATTTAAGCTAATGTGCTTTCCAGAGGACCTGTCTTGTCAAATCTTTAAGTATAATTTAATGAAATGTCTGTTGACGTAACTATGGAAAGTGGAAAAACTCATTTATAAAATCAACCAACCATACCTGAAGAACATTTGTACTCTCTGACATGACAAGAATTACTTAAACATTTTGAACTGCCTTTGTGAGGAAAAAAAATGGCACAAGTGGCATTTGCCAAATATTCTGTCTATTGTACTCTATTATGATCATGGTACATCTTTCCTGGAAAACATTATTCCCATGCCTCGTGTCTCAATAACAATGTCTTGAAGAGTATCAAGTGATATAGAAATATAATATGCTACTATTTTTATAGATGTTCACAGACAGAGTAGATCTTGTCCAAATTATAGATGATTTTGAAAGATAGTAAGCGATGCCAAAGGAATACATTATATATTATCAATATTGCCAGAAGAGGAAATCTGGACAGTAATTTCATGCAAAGAATGGAGAAGGTCCATGAATGGAATATATATGTGTGTACATACACATACACATATATAAATATATATGTAATTCCCAACATGGAATATGAAAGTGTTAAAATTTTCTGAAGTCAATTCAATAGGGGAGAGAAGTATGGTGGTAAGGGAGAGTGTGAGTGAGTCCACTAAATCAAGGTCTTCATGGGCAAGTTGTGAAATAAGAATATGTTATTTTGAAAAGAATGGCAGTCAAAAACAGGTTAAATTTGCCCATTTGGGGTGCTTCGGCTACACCCCTGAATTATATTGCTGCACCAACCGTAATTTTATACTTACCTGTTACAGGGTTCATCATCGTTTTTCATGGTTCTTTGAGGACAGGGACCTTGTCTTTTTAATGTTTCACTTCCTTGGCACCTAGAAGAGTATCTACAACATAGGAGGTGATCAACAGACATTAAACAGATGAATTGGAGGTAACAAAAATAATTATGGCCAAAAAAAAAACTTTGAAAATTTTCTTACATACAAATTAGTTTCAAATTATTTTCACAGTCCTCAAAAAGAAGAAGAAGAAGATGAAGAGGAGAGAGAATTTTTTTTTCTAAAATCCTGAAGAAGGATTATTTTATATTCTTTCTTTCTGATATGGTTTGGTTGGAAATGTATCTATTATTCAAATCAGCAAATATTTGAGTGCCAACCTTACTTAGTAAGTAGTATCAAGAGGATAGGAAATAATATATGAAATGCATTGCCTACTCATGAGGACCATGTAGTCTGTTTCAAACACATGCTAATTTTACAAAGCCCACTTCAACATATCTTCAGAAATGTAAAACTTTTAGAGAACTGTGTGCTGTGTGAATCCAGTATTTTTATCTTGGAAGGTTTCATTGAAAAGTTATATTTCAAGTTGTACTTTGAAGTACAACAAGATTGTGAGTAAGTGAAGGAGGCCTTGGGTGAGGGAAAAAAAAAGTGTCTACTTCTGGGGAAATAGATATGAAAAAAGAGGGCATGAGAGCCTACCAAAAGTAAAGGTAGTGATCAGCAAAAGAACCCAGAGAGGTTTTGAAGCCAACAGGCTCACGTTTAAAATAAGTTGGAAGGTAGGGCATTAGAAGATTGTATCCATAGAAGTAATAATCCATGGGTTTAAAAGTTATTCATACAGGAACAGTCATTTATCCTTTTAATCAAAATCTATTGAAAAACTGTTACGTTCACGTAGAAAAAGAGGAAAGGAAAGGATTTTAAAAATAGTTATTGATTGAGCTCTTTTATGCCAGGCCTGAGGCCTCGTGTTTTACATATATTTTCTCAATCCTTATGGTATTTCCTTTTGTAAAAGGAAAGTGAAGTACAGAGAAGTTAAGTTACTTTTCCCAAAGTCACAGAAATGTTAAGAGACTTGAATCCCCTGTCTTTCTGTACCAAAAACGCATTTATTTTATTCTCCATCTCCTGCCTCCCATGCACACACTGCTTCCCATAAGTCCCCTCTAACTAAAACATCCAGTGACAAGGGTTCTCTATACAAAGTCCTTATAGTCTGGTTTGAAAAAAAACAAATGAGATGAAAGATAGGTAGATAGACAGATAGACAGACAGACAGACAGACAGACAGGTAGATAATGACCACTAAACAGCATTGAGAAGCAACACACATAAGCAACTACAAAACAGTTGTATCAAAATCCTGGGCAAGAAAATACAAACAAACCCTGACATATGAAGAAATAGAAAACAAATTATACCACCAACATATTTACACATATATACATACTTCTAAAATCCAGAATATTCATTTCTTAATCATTTAACCTATTTTAAATCATTTTACAATGGCTTTTTTAATTACCCACAATGTTTACCCACAGATATAACTGTGTCATGCTGAGTTTGGGATGATGTTAGAGCATATAGTTAACTATAACCCCAGAGAAAACTGGAGTTACTAAAGCAATCTTTAGAAAAATGTCTTCAATAGAGGTAGGACTGATAATCAGCCTCAAATAGGTGATATCCAGGCCATAACATGAGAAGAATTGGTCAACCCTAGAGATAAATTCAGAATCTCGAAATGGCCTTGAGGCTATTGTTTATGTTCATCATGTTTTTTTCCATCTCTAAATTAAGATTGAAAACATTTTCTTTCGTATTCTTTCTTCTACAATAATGTGCCAAACTTAAACAATAAACATTAATGTTCTACATGGTTTTGACTCCACAATCTCCAAAATGTAAGTAACTGGACTCAATCCTATGGGTGAGAACAGACAGAGCCCCCATTCAAAGGGCACTGGAAGAGACCTGGCAAACATTTTCTGTCCAGGAACATTGTACTTTGGCATCAGTGGTGCTCACATTGCCAGCCCCTAAGTAAACACACTACCCATGGATCATATTCAGGGAAATGCCTGGGCAATGCCTAGGCTTTAGAAAACATGGCAATAGCATTATCTACTGAAAAGAGTCCTTGTTAAAAAGATCTTAGGCTTTTCAGTCAGATACTCCAGGATTTAAAAGCAAGCTCCAGTATATGATTTCTGTTTTCAGTTCTGTGATATCAGAATCGCACAACTTCCCTTCTGGAATTTTTTTTCAATGATTAAATGAGGTAAAACCAGGAAAAGACCCTATGATAATGACTGACACTTACCAGAGCCCCAAAATAATAGTTATTTCTGGTATTGTTGGATTTGCCCTGTAATACAGCTAAGAAAACAAAAGGATAAAGAGTTTAAATGTTTTTTTCTGCTATCACACAATGGAAAAACCTGGACTGACTCCAAATTTGTGCTTGTAGCAAAGAGTCCATAATCTGGAGAAAAACACATTTTAAAAAACATGAATTTGGAGTCAGAGTTTCTAGGGCAATTTCATAATTTTATAATTAACTAAAAATAGCTTCACTGTAAGCCAAAAGATCTCCACAGCAGTCCCAATTTGATTTGGACATCTATGCTTCACTGATCATACTTCACAACAAACCTTCAAATCAGAAAATTCACTGGAGTAATTGAGATTTTTAATTGGAAGAAAAGTATACAATTCTCAAAATGTATTTAATTAGCCCTCAGACCACTCACTAATCCAACACACACTTTCCAAAACAATTGTATAATTCAATACACAGTCTTTGCTAAAAAGGGAACCACATTATTAAGACAAAACAGCTAGACCTAACTTACAGGGTAAATATATCCTGATCGAATTATATTCTTATTTCTTGGCATTTAACCCAATTGTCTTTACTGTCTCATTTCTTTCTTTAATGCTTTCAAGCTTGTTTTTTTAATTAATTATACAAATCATTAGTATTAAAAGGCAATATAATGGTTGCAAGAAGTAGCTTCACAGACTATCTGCATATTTAATCAACCGCCTCTAAATTTTTAATCATTTCAGTCCAGGTTCTTGTCTTGAAGCTTAACTTGATAGCAAACCTACCAACTGGTATAACTAATTGGTTCAGAATCAGTTAATAATTCATAAGAAAGGAAAAAATATATATATTGGAAGTTATGAAGGTATAAGACAACCAGCCAGTTATTTCTGAGAGGTAACAGCAAAAACAGTGCTTAATTCTACAAATCCATGGTGCACTGGTGACATCCACTGGCTGTCCCTTAGCATTGTTCAGATTCTTTGGATTTTCAGTGTATGACTAAAAAAAAAAAAAAAAATCACTGGGTTTTACATATTTATGTATTTCTTTAATATTAACATTAGTTGGATTAACCTGTACATCCCTTACATTTAGTGCATCACATATCTAACTTTTAAAAGTTTGAATTATTCTTGTATTCTGAATGAGAATGAATGATTCTGATGAAGTTCCGCACTGTGAATTCAAAGAAGACAAACTGAAACACAGTGAGAGGAAAAAAATATCTTCACTGATTATGTAATCAGTGAAAATCAATATTGCCTTTTATACTAATGGGGATTTGGTGAATTGCCTGGTGGATATAATTTTGAAAACAGTGAATCATTTGGCAAAGACTAGCACTGGGCAGGAATGGTTGAGTGCATGAAGACAGTGATTCTCAAAGTTTAGTAAGCATCAGAATCATTTGGATTGCTTATTATAGATGCAGATTTCTGAGCTCTATTGCAGACCTACCTCACAATCTTTGAGAGACGTTTCTAATGCACTTTAAGGAACACTGCTCTACAAGAGAGAATCTCTTAGCCTGAATTCTCCAAACATGCAATTTCACACAGAATGCAGAATGTAATTCTGGACAACCTATTGGGGACAACATGTCAACTTTATCAGGGGAACAATTATTTAAAATGAGGACTTCCCAAAATTTGATCATCAAAACATTCAAAAATTATTTTAAATAGAAAAAAAAAAACATTTTTTTTCAAATCTTCCAAGTGGTGCATGTAAGAACAGAAATAATTTATGATTGTTTGTAAATAAAAGTAAGATGCCCAGAAAAATGAGAATAAATGGGTGGAGGATAACTAGTGTGAAACACTGAAAGGCAATACATACTCATTATATGGATCTATGTTAGCAGTATTGTATTATATGTGAGTGGTAAAATTATAGCTCAGTTTCTCGTGGGTTTTCTTTTTTTTTTTTTTTTTTTTTTGCTAGTTTTGTCCGACTTTCCTGCAATGAAGATGCACTATTTATGTAATATTTTTTTTAAAGTTTAAGTAAAAATCTACAGATTCTGTGGATATTGTGGTTCTGCAGGGAGGACTTAATGGTGCATTCAGCAGTTTTGATAATATTTAGCCAATCATCATCATCATCATTATTATTATCTTCACCTCCCTAAATCCCAAAACTAAGCCTGCAATCAACCAGAAGCTTTATGGATGATGTTAAGAATTGAGTTATTGCACAAAGCACTTGGGTATTTACTTGGGAGACATGATTTAATAACTTTAAGTTAATAATTGTGACTTGGAGTAAAGGACAATTTTGAGAAGAAACAAGAAGGTAAGAGACATAAGGGAAAAAAAAAAAAAAAAGCACAAAGGTTAAGCTATTTTCAATGAGAAACCAAGGAAATGTATTATAGAGATGGGCTTATAAAATGGTAAAACCAGGAGATACAGCATCTAGAAAGTAGAGAAGGAAAAGCTGTTGTTTTCTATTTTCTGAAGAAACTGAAATTAACCATGTGATTACAATTTCAGGTAAGTTATTCCTTTTACTACAGTAAAATGTCACAATGTTACAATATTGTGCATCAAAAAATCAATGTCCTCTCAGAAAACATATTCAAACAATCTTCAGGCACCCAAAGACCTATGTAGGATTCACATATGTCTGGGATAATATCACTGGACAAGGACTTGAGAATTTGATGCTGAAGCCACTTTGTAATCTTTACTAGTCCCTCTGGATAAAAGCTGGAAGCTAGCCTAGCCTCAGAAAATAAAAACCGGTCACTTTTAATGAAAATTCTCTAGTTTCTTTGAGTTACAAAGACCACACAGTCTAGGGAGAGAGCCTAAATTTAGACATCTGTTTTTTCTTCAAGGAATTGGTAGGTATCTGCCAAGATGTGTGTTAATTGTCCACTGAGAATTGATGGGAAATAATGAATCCACATGTTTTGGCAGAAAAGTAACATGCTCAGATTGAAACACTTAATTGGATGGATGAGACACCCAATAATCCACATATGTATTTTACTAGACAAAAATGCCAGTTTACATTAAAAAAATGACAGAGGAGATCCAAGATGGTGGAGAGATAAATACTGTGCTTGCCTCATCCCATGAACACATCAAAATTACAACTAAATTATAGAACAATCAACCTGGAGAATAATCTGAGGTCTAGCTCAACAGACGTTTTGTAACTTAGGATATAAAGAAGAAGCCACATCGAGACTGGTAGGAGTGACAGAGATGTGAAACAGGCTGGTTCCACACCCACGTGTGGTAGTTCAAACTCAATAGAGATTTCTCAGCCACAGAGGTTCTCCTCGAAGGAGTATGGGACCACAGCCCCACACCAGCCTCCCAGCCCAGAGTGCTGCTGCCGGGAAGAGCAGCCCCCACAACTTCCAGCTGTGAAAAACAGTGGGGATTTTGACCATCCAGGTGAGATGGCAAGCTGCAGGAAACCCAGACATCTGCTCAAAGGGCCTGCACAGGCACTCAGCCTGTGCTCTGTCAGAGGAATGGTGACTCTAGGAGTGTCAGAGAAATATAGGGAGACACTGAATTGTATAACTTCAGGACAAGGACTGGAAGACAGTCCTCATTTTTCCCATGTGGGTTCCCACTTCTGTGCAGCCAGCAGGTGGGCACAATATTTCCTGTGTTGAGCCCACCCCCACAGGGCAAATCTGAATCTGATTGGCCTGGTGAGCTCCACGCTGCTGACTCACTGAGACCCTGTCTCACCCAAATTTCAGTGGGTTTATCAGTGACTGAACCTTAGGGAACCAGGCAAGTGGCAACAGGCTTTGGAATGCCCTGGCTTTTTGTGGAGCTACCCCAGAACCTGTATTGGTGACAGCTATCCTTGTTTCCCAGTATGGGCTCTCCCACACACATCCAGGTTTAGCACAGGCAGTAATCAACCATGGATCACTTTGTAGCTCCTATCAGGTAGCCCTCAGCCAGTCACAGACAGTGGCTGACCTGGGCCTGCACCACAACCCCTTGCAAGAGGCCCCAGAACCAACATACTTGGAGGTTTGCTTCAAACCACAACAAAGCACCACCCAATTAGTCCCACAGGTGGCACACACAAAGGGCAGTCTCAACAGGCAACAGAGCCCACTGGGGCAAATCCCACTCAGAGGGGTAAGCCCCCTGCACAATGGCCCATAAGCTGTGAACATGGCTAAACCCTACAACCAATCAACCTGAGGGTCAATCCCACCGACTGATGTGCCAATAGCAACCAAGCCTCAACTATACCAGGAGGACATACACAGACCACACAAGGGACACTCCCAGGGTACCTGGCTCAGGTGACCAGGGAGTAGGGCCCTACAGGACTCTACTACATAAGGCCACCAGGCAGAAACTAAAAGACATAGTACATCTATTTAATACATAGAAACAAACACAGGGAGGCAGCCAAAATGAGGAAACAAAAAAATATATTCCCAATGAAAGAACAGGAGAAAACTCCAGAAAAAGAACTAAACAAAATGAAGGCAAGCAACATACCAGATACAGAGATCAAAACAATAGTTATAAGGATGCTCAATTAACTTAGTGAGAACTTCAACAAAGAGATAGCAAGTATAATAAAGGACATAGAAACCATAAAAAAGAACCAGTCAAAAGTGAAAACTACAATAACTGAAATGAAAATGAACTAGAAGGAATCACCAGCAGACTAGACAAAGCAGAGGATCAAATCAGCAATTTGGAAGACAATGTAGCAAAAACACCCAATCAGAACAGCAAAAACACCCAAAGAATCCAAAAATATCAGGATAGTTTAGAGGTCTCTGGGCAACATCAAGCATAACAAAATTTGTATCATAGGGGTACCAGGAGGCGAAGAGAGAAACAAGGGATTAAGAATCTATTTGAAGAAATAATGACTGAAAACTTTCCTAACCTGGTGAAGGAAATAGACATACAAGTCCAGAAAGCATAGAGTGTCCCAAAAATTGTGACTCCAAACAGGCCCACATCAAAACACACTATAATACTAAAAGTAATGAAAAACAGGACCTATAACCAAGGGTGCTCTACCAGCAAGGCTATCATTTAGAATCAAAGGACAGATAAAGAGCTTCTCAGACAAGAAAAAGCTAACGAAGTTCATTACCACCAAACCAGTATTACAAAGTATCTTAGAGGGACTTCTTTAAGATGGAAGAAAAATTGAAAATATGAATAATAAAATGGCAATAACTACATATCAATCAACAAGTGCTTTCCATGTAAGTGGATTAAATGCTTGTCAAAACTAAGGGAGGCTGAATGGATACAAAAACAAAATCCTTATAAATGCTGCATACAAAAGACTCACTTCAGACTGAAAGACACACATGGACTGAAAGTAAATGGATGGAAAAAGTTATTTAATGAAAACAGAAACAACAATCAAAAAGAGCTGGGGTAGAAATACTTACACCAGACAAAATAGACTTTAGAACAAAGCCTATAACACGAGACAAAAAAGGAACCAATAATACCACTTCTGGGTTTTTATTCGAAGAAACCCAGAACACTACTTCGAGGGGATATGTGCATCCATATATTAATTGTTTACAATGGGCAAGATGTAGAGACAGCTTGGGTGTCCATCAATGGAAGAATGGATAAAGAGGACGTGGTACATATATACAATGGAATATTGCTTGGCCAGGGAAGGGAACGAGTTCTTGCCACCTGCAGTGACACAGATGGACCTAGAGGGTATTGTGCTGAGTGGAGTATGTCAGACTGTGAAAGACAGATGCAATGTGATTTCGCTTATATGTGGAATCTAAAGAACAAAATAAACAAACAGAGCTCATAGATACAGAGAACACTTTGATGGTTGCTAGATGGGAGGGAGGATGGGATGGTGGGTGAAAAGGGGGAAGGGATTAAGAAGTACAAATTGGTGGTTACAAAGTAGGCATGGGGATGTAGGGTATAGCATAAGATTGTAATATATATAATTATAATCATTATATAGTCAATAATATTGTAATAATGAAATATGGTGTCAGATGGGTACTAGATCTATTGGGGTGATAGGTGGGAGGGGGACTACTGGCAGGGTGAAAAAGGTGAAAGGATTAAGTACAAATTGGAAGTTACAAAATAATCATAAGGATGTAAAGTAAAGCATACGGAATATAGTCAATAAGATGGTAATAACTATGTATAGTGCCAGATGGGTATTAGACTTATTGGGGCAATCACTTCTTAAATTAATAAATGTCTAATCATATGCTGTACACCTGAAATTAATATAAAATAATACTGATGGCAACTGTAACTGAAAAATTTAAAAAGGGGGAGGAAGGTGAAGCGCAATAAGTGGTCCAAATTTTCAGGTTTAAAACAAATAAGTCATGGGGATGTAATGTACAGCATAAGGAATATATATAGTCAATAATATTGTGATAGTGTGATAGCTGCTGGACTTATGATGGTGATCACTTCCTTAGGTATATGTTGACCAACTATTGTGCACACCTGAAACTAATATAATATAATATTATATGCTAACTATATTTTTAATACAAATCTTTTCAAAAATCACAAACAATTGAAGTAGGCAAACTTAGAAAAGTAGAGAATTTAAATAACCTAAATAATTTTCTCCATTGTAGATAGGCTTTGATTCTCTGAAATAAAAAGACATCTATTTTCCTGGTTATAAAAAGTATACCCATACATAAAAACTATAGAAAAAAATAATAAAGCCAAATATAAAGTCATCAAAAAATCCCATTAATTCAGGGTCAACTACTTCTATCATTTTTGTGAAAAATTTGGAGCACGTGCTTGCATGCATGTGTGTGTATGCACATATGCACACACACACACTTTTTCTCAAAAATTGTGTGGACTTTTACATATCAATGACTACAAATACACGCCCATTCATTATGATGAGTATGACTAATCCCTTGGGTATTTTCTGTTCCTAATTTTTCACTCTTATAAATGAGACTGCAGTAAACATCTCTACTCTTGCCCACTTCTAATCTATTACCCACAAAGCTTAAGAGTGATCTAGTTTTATCATTTTTTTGTTTGTTGACTCTTATAATAAAACCCAAATTACTTTCCATGGATAAAAAGGCTAGTATAACCTGAATGGTACCTGTCTCTCCACTATCATCTGTACTATTCTTTCCTTATATACTATGTCAAACCATTCTGGTTTTTAAACATGTAGTGTTATTTTTTTACTAGGGCTTTTGCACGTGTTCTCTTCACTGTTTGGAATACTCTTCATCCACAGGCCTCTCACCTGGCTCTCTCTTATTTGTCTCCTGTGAAATGGCACTCCCCTAGAGAGGTTTTCTCTGGACCGCTTATCTAATACACATTACTCATTCTCTTATGCTTGTTAGTAGTTGATCTTACAAGTAATTTGAAACCATTTTTTAATTTGTTTTCTTGGTTTTTGTCTATACCCTTAGCCATAACGTAAGGTCCACAATATCAATGATTATATCTTTTCTGTACACCCAGTTGTTCATAGTCAAGCATATAATAGGCATTAACAAAATAGCTGTTGCAGAAATGAATTGGTGAATATGGATAAATGTTTTTCAGATTTTTGGAGTATATACCTAGAAGAGGAATCGCTGAGTTATATAGTAAGCAGGGTGTAGAGGTTCCTCAAAAAATTAAGAATAGAATTACCATATGACCCAGCAATCCTTCTCCTAGGTATATACCAAAAAAAATCTGCAAACATTTATCCGTAAAGATATATGTGCTCTGATGTTCATTACAGCTTTTTTTTATGGTGGCCAAGACACGGAAATAACTAAAGTGTCCTTTGATAGATGAATGGATAAAGAAGATGTGGTATATATACACAATGGAATACTACTCTGTCACAATAAAAGATGAAATAGGACCATTTGTGACAACATGGATGGACCTTGATTATTATGCTAAGCGAAATAAGTCAGACAGAAAAAGTTAAGAACCATATGACTTCACTGATATGTGAGATAGAAAACTAAAAGCAACAAAGGAACAAGACAGACAAATTAAGAAAGAAAAACTCATAAAACCAGACAATAGTTTAGTGGTTACCAGAGGGTAAGGGGGGAGGGAAGATAAAAGAGGGTAAAGGGGGTCAAATATATGGAAGGAGAACTGACTCTGGATGGTGAACACACAATGTGATATTTAGATGATGTATTGCACAATTGTACACTTGAAAACTATGTAATTTTACCAATCATTGTCACCCCAATAAATTTTAATTAAAAAAAAACATCATCCCAAATATTAAAAAAAAAGACTGATGAACACATCTTGATGCACTTCTTGACCAATTTTCTCCTTAGAATAAATTTCTAGAAGTAGTTTCTAAATAAAGGGGAATTCACATCTTCTATTTTACATAAATATTGCCAAATATTAATCAGCCATAAAAAAAAAAAAAAAAAGGACGGAAGTCCTGCCATTTGCAACAACATGGAAAGAACTTGAGGGCATTATGCTAAGTGAAATATGTCAGACAGAAAAAGATAAATACTGTATGATCTCACTTGTGGAATATTAAAAAAATATATATGGAACTCACAGATACAGAGAATAGATTGGTGGTTACCAGAGGTGGGGGTGGGGAATGGGGATGAAATGAGTGAACGTGGTCAAAAGGTAGAAATTTCCAGTGAAGATAAATATGAGGTCAGACAATTAAGTTCGCGAACTCTTCCTAGAAAAAGTGCTACATACCTCGCTGCTGACTATCACCATGGTCACCTTCGAAATACTCTCCTTGGGAAGATATGCACCAATGCCAGTACCTAGTCTACCTTTCAAAGCAATTTTGGAACTGTTTTTCTGGAATGGCCATCAGAGCTGTCGTCATATTACACTTGATGTCCTGAATGTCATCAAAATGTCTTCCTTTCAATATTTCCTTTATCTTTTGGTAAAGAAAAAAGATATTGGGGGCCAGAACAGGTGAGTAGGGAGGGTGTTCCAATACAGTTATTTGTTTACTGGCTAAAAACTCTCTCACAGAAAGTGTCATGTGAGCTGGTGCATTGTAGTGATGCAAGAGCCATGAATTGTTGGTGAAAAGTTCAGGTCGTCAAACTTTTTCATGCGGCCTTTTCAGCACTTCCAAATAGTAAACTTGGTTAACTGTTTGTCCAGTTGGTACAAATTCATAATGAAAAATCCTTCTGATATCAAAAAAGGTTAGCAACAGTGTTGCAACAAAGTTCGACCTCACAAGTCCTGGAATGTAATATACAGCATGGCAACGATTGTTAACAATACTGTATTGTATATTTGAAAGTTGCTAAAAGAGTATATCTTAAAAGTGTTCATCATAAGAAAAAAAACTGTAACTGTGTGGTGATGGATGTTGACTAAACTTGCTGTGGTAATCATTTCACAATATATACATCTATCAAATCTCTATGTGGTACACCTAACACTAATATGATATTATATGCCGATTATATCTCAATTTTTTAAAATTGCAAAATATAAGTATTGCCCAACTGTTCTACCAAAAGTATGTAGCACTTGAAATTCCCATCAATAATGTGGTGGAGATGTTTAATTTTCTCTCTACACTTTTGACAATATTTGATACCAATCTATCAAGAAAATACATAACTAATCAACATTTAAATTTTAATTTGCTGAATGCTAATGAGCCTGAACATATTTTTATATGTTTATTGGCTATCTATTTTGTTAAGTGCCAGTTCATTTCTTTGTCTTCTTTTATTGGAATGTGTATTTTGCTTATTGATATATAAAGGCATTTTGCACAATAGAAATATTAGCCTTATTTCTTGTTAATATTATGAATATTTTATCCAATTTTTCTTTTGTTCTTAAGGCTTATTTATAGTACCATTCCTTTTTTGTATAGATTTTAATTTTGTATGTTTCGATGTTTCTTTTATTTATGGCTTTAATATCATGATTAAATATAACCACAATTTTACAAAAATATCCCCCTTTAATTTTTCCATGTTTTTATGACTTCATAGTTTACGTTTAGGTTTTTGAACTATCTGAAATTTAGTATAGCATAAAGAGTGAAGTAGGGAGTTATTAAATGCTAATTGTCCCATCGAACTTAAAAAACAATGGTTCCCTTATTGAGTTCCAATTCCATGACTATTCTTGATTCTTTTACTGGTTTCTCTCATTTTTTCCATTTTAAAGAAATATGAATTTGCTCAATGATACTTGAATGCAACAAATCTCACCTTTGTAGAAATCCAAGACATGGTTCCAGGCAATGAGCGAGGGCTGTGGCTTGATCTTTCTCCATGGTGATCAGCACCATTTTGTCCTTTTGCTACAGAACCTGCAGTCTACTTCTGATTACAGGTTCTGCCACAGAAGCCCTTGTCTCTACTGTCAAAATACTTAGAGTCTAGTCTCCTAGGCAACCTCCAGTCATTCACCGATGCACAGAGTTGTGGCTAAGAGGGACACAGATTTCTGCTCCTCAAGGAAAGCCGAAAACAAGCACTTGCATCTCAATTTTGACTAAATATTTCTCTCTCCTTTGGTGAGGCCACTTCCTCTTCTTGCAACATAAAAATCCATTTTGTCCTCTGGATAATCTGGATTTTACTACCCTTCAAAAATCCTAAAAGACAAGATTTTATCACCTCATTTTAGGTGGGTAGGATACAAATGTGTAAGGGTAGCTCACAATGTTGGTCTCTGCTTTCTAAAGTAAGGGGAGGAAAAAAACAGCTTTCCTCTTTTTGGTGAGTCCTCAGCAACCGCAACAAAAACAATTTAAAATTTATTTTAATCACTCTTACTTTATAATATATCTTAATATTTGTGGTGATAACTTCCCATCATTTCCTAAGTGCTCTTGGCTATTCTTGTATGTTTATTCTTCTGGACAAAGTTAGAATCATTACATCAAGGGAAAAAATCCAATAGGGTTTTGATGAGGGTTGTATTGAATTTATAGGTTTGGTTATTATTGAGACTCAGCAGAATGGGAGAGATACCATGCCACTGGCCCAGAAAGACATCACGGCAATTCTTGGACATTTACAACCAAATTTAATGTGAAAGCAATTTTTAAATAAGTGTAAATTTTCAATGAGGTAAAATAAAATAAGGATAGAAGGAAATTAAATGATTGTCATGCATAGCTGAACTACTGTATACATATGAATTCTGATTTTTTATTTTATAATGTCTGAAGCCAGGTAGATAGATGAGAGAGAGAGAGAGAGAAAGAGATTTGTATTTCCAATAGCCTGGAATCATTTCTTCCTGGATGTCCCATAAGAACTCCAGATTTAGGAGTTCTAAAACTGACCTGTGTTTTAGAACTCCTAATTCTGTTCCTCCTCATCATTGCATTGATTCATTCAACAAATCTGTATTGAGCACTTAATATCAGCCTTATACACTTTGCTAAGTTATGAGGCTACGACCATGAACAAGACATTCCTTCCTTGCCAAAGAACTTACACTTAATAGAGAAAACAAAGATAGCTTTATGTCAGGTTTGGAAAGATAAAAGGTTGTTAAATTGTAGAATCACCGAGTAAACACCCTTAAAAAGTATGTACTCAATATGCATGCTCTTAAGAGCCTTTTTTGCCACCTGGTCTCTGGACTTTCTCAATGGCCATCTTTCTCCTCAGCTTAAGCTTTCCACCATCTCATTAGGCCTCGAGATTCATTCTCTCACTGCCTCTCCTCTCCACTTCCACGCCCAAATTCTTAACTTTCTATGCAAAATGAAGTCCTCTGTACTTATTTCTTTCAGATCAAGCCTTCAGGCATCACCTTGCTATATAAAGAGGTTCTAAATAAAGTCAATACTTTCTCTAAAAATTCCGATGACATGTTAAAATCATAACTTTTTCACTCTCATAATTATCACCACCTTCCTACTTTCTCTGGTCCAAAACGTACTAATCATTTTTTTACTCCCTCCTTTGCCTCTCCCTCATTCCTCTTATCCAATCACTAATGATTCCCTCTCCATAAAATCCTTTCCTTTATGTCCATGGCTCTAGAGCAGACTCTCCTGATTATCGCCAAGATTATTGCAATGGCTTTTTGATGGGTCACCCTCCTTTGGTTCCCTTTCCCATCCTTAGTTATCTTATACACAGTTGCCCTTCTAATCCAGACATCATCAGGGTACTTCTATCTTCTAATTATTTCACTCATGCATTCATTAGACATTTCTGAGAATTTCCAATAGGCAGGGCAGAGACAAAAAGATCAATAAAGCCCATTCCTGATTTCAACCAGGTAAAAATTTAGTGGTGCGACACTGTGGAACCTAACTATGGCTTTTGTTAACTAAAATGTAAACCACCTTCCTTAACTAACATACAAACCACTTTGCCAAGCACTAAAGCTCTCCCTAATGCAGCAGGAGCTTAGCTTTCCAGGGTTTGCTATTTGCCATGACTTTCCTCTGTCACAATACCCTGAATACTTCAGTTTCAATGGAACTATTATTTGCTGAAAAACTCTTAAATTCAGTCTCTGCCCTTTCCATGCTGCCTGGCATTGCCACTGCACCTTCTATGACACTGCAGTTTTTTCTCCAAGGTTTTGTAAATGTAACTCCTACAGCCCTTCCAGGAGCCACCTTATTCCTCCCGTCTTTCAGCAAATGTGACCAATGTCTCTCTCCCATTGTATTTATAGATCACACTTACCCAGCCTGGCTTCTAGGACCGGTACTTGTATATCTATACTCTATTATTCAATTTTGCATCTCTAACAGTGCCTTTCAAATAATAGGCACTCAATACATGCTGAAGTGAACTTAACAAACACAAGGTAAGAACATCGTTTTTACCTCCTAATCAGATGGCTAACATTTCAAGAGCTTCTGAGCAGACCGGAATCCACTCTGATGGTATGATCTGAAACATATTCATTTTGTGAAAGTTTATTTCACAGAGATGCACCAATCCCCTAATAATCTTTTCCGTTTTCTCCACTCAGCCACGCATTAGCCCATTTCCTATGTTGTACAGGTGCGGATCTCTAAAGCAGGTTTTTGTTTTCTATATTTGGGGCAATTCCTGAGAAGGCAGGGTCCTTTGGAAGAGAAAATAATGCTGGGAAAATTAGGAGGAGGAAAGAACAGAGGGAGGACAACTATGAGGATTGATTCCATAAAATTAGCCATAGGTATGAGTCTACAGGAGCTGAGCAGGGCTGTTGAGGACAGGACATTGTGGACGTGACTCATTCATAGGGTCACCAGGAGTCAGAGCAGACTCAACGGCAGGTAACATATGTATTTCCTAGCCTATCAATTACTGTTATTTGAGAGAAGAGAGGTGGAAAGTATGAGAATCTCAAACTTCACTTTATGTGTTTTATCAACAAGAAGAAAGCATGGAGTCTGTGGTCTCTGGTACAGGTGAACAGTTGTCCACATAGGCCCTACAGATGGGCTGGGCACCCCCCACTCTACTGCAACCATACTACTTCCATAAACGTGGTCATATTGGAAGGACTGAAACCAGAGCAGAGGCACAACGTTTAATGCACATAGTATTATTCTTGGCAGGAAGGGTAAAAAACTAGCCACAGAACAAAGGCATACACTGGTGGAAAGGACAATGTCCCAGGGAGGTGGAGTTCCTAAATGCATGATCATTAATGTAATTAAAAAACAATCAATCAAGATTCTAGACCATGTGCTACTTTACAGGCATGATTTTATTTAATCACACTTTAAGAAATAGATGATGATGGTGGTGGTGATCTCCTCTATAGAAATGAAAAAAAAAATGATTTGACCAAGGCTATATAGTTACTATATAATGGACTGGAATTCAAGTCCACAAAGTCCACCTCAGAGTTATGATTTTAACTCGTTTCGAATGTCTTGTCTTATGTAGAATTAAATTAAGAAGTGGCAATTTATATATATATATATAATCACAAAGGGAGTTGGCATGGAAAAGGACTTGTCACTTGATAATCCAAGTGCAGTAACTAGTATTTCTGCTGGTTAGAAATTCACCTGGATACCTTTCTCAAGTTGGAGGATCTCTGCAATGAACGTTTGGGTGAGTATAATTATGTGCTCAGCCAAGAGGCTGGCTGGCCTTTCTCTTGTTCACATCTATAATTTGTGGCCCGTGATATATGCAATTAGAGACATTACAGTCAGTGGCCCAGTTACAGGCACGCCTAAATGTCACAGAAGGTAACAGTGTGAGAGGCAGAACTGGCAGGAGGTGATGCATCCCACAAGAGGCAGGTATGAAGTTTGCTTACGTGTTCAGTAGGTGTTATGAGAACTCTGCATCTCAAGCAAACTAGTCTGTACCCCACTGGTGTAGGTAATAGTGACTGAAAATCACCCAATCACTCTATTCCCTAGAGAACACAAGACAATACACTGGAGGCCATATATGGGCAGTCAACAGCCAGGAGACAAGCAGGTCACACTACAACAGGGTATCCACCTATATATACAATTATACAGTTATGTTTCTGTAATTGGTTTGCTTTGAAATTCTGTTTTTATTTTATGCATTTAAAGACATTCTGTAATGGGGGTCCATAAATTTTATCAGGCTGCTAGATGGATACAAGGCACAAGGAAGTTTTAAAATGCTTGGCAATAGGGAGAAGAGATTTCTAAATATTGGAGACAGCTTGAAACACCAAGTTGTAACCATTACCAATGACAACCTTTCCTCTTCAGAGAAATCATAATCCATGGAATAGCCTGATATCAGTACCATAACATAACTACCATATGCAGAGTTGGCATTGTTGGTGATCAGAAGGCAGAGACCACATTGGACTCTAGTTAATTGATGCTGACCACTGTAAAACAGAGCTAAAACAAAAAACACCTAATATACTCAAATTGGTCAAGTTTTACACCACCATACATGTGAAACAAGTAATTTTCTGAATTTAAACACTCCTAATAATTTTTATCTTGTTTGATTAGGTTTCCTGAATGTTTCAAAATAATTAATTTTTCCATATAAGGAAATTTAAAAAAAAAAAAAAAAAAATGTGGCCAGATGGTCTGCTGGGTTTGCTTTTTTCTAGGAGAGTGAAGGATGCTAACTCCGACAGATGAAAAGGAACAAAGAAGAAAACAACTGATTGGCCTAATCTCTATCCAAAATGGTGTAAGATAGCAGAACATAGCTAAATCAAAATGAAAAAATTCAAAAGTAATTCACATTTTTCTTAGAAATACATTTTAATACTGTACTAACTCTGAATGTATTTGAACATCTCAGATTTAATTTCATATTAGATTTACACACATACATACACACATACACATTCAAACTCTTTTATCAGAAGGAATCAAGAAGGATATGAACCTTTCCTTAATATTTTTTCTTGATTCATGCTTTAAGATCAAAGTCAGCAACAATTATATACAAAGTCTTGGCTCCACAATAACTTTGAATGATGAAGTTAGAGACACAAAGACATGCACAAATAGGTCAATTTATGAGAATCTACTATTTAAAATACTGTATTTCCTGATACTGTCAATTTGAACTGGTTGTAAAATGAGAAAATGCATTTCAGTTAAAAACACAACATATTTTTATAAATCAGAAAACTCAAAGCTATTCATAAAGATTGAAATGGCCTTGTGTGTGTTTACCTCTTGGTTTTCCGCTTAGAGGTTCTATGTGTCTTCCAAGCCATTGTAGAACCAGATCAATATTTTATAACATTAGATTTATGTTCTAAGTTTCAGTGTTTTAAGAAGTAGGTTTCTACCAGCTGAAATTAGAGTATTTTTAAAATTCTGCCAATAATTCTTTTTCAGCAATAATTAATTAGCATTCTACGAATATTTTCAGATGCTGCTATCTAAATGTATAGCTTTTATTTAAACCTAAAATAGTGTGCAGTTTTAGGCTTCAGGTCAAGATGAAGGAGTAGGTAAACACTGTGCTTACCTTCTCTTGTGCCCACATCAAAATTACTATTAAACTACAAAACAACCATCATTGATAATCGCCTGAAGTCTTGCTGAACTGAAGCCCAACAACTATGGACATACAGAAGCAGCCACCTCGAAACTGGTAGGAAGGGCAGAGACCAGGAACAGGCAGGTTCCCATACCCACGTGAGATGATTAAAAATTGGGGTATCTCACTGCAGACGTCCCCATGGAGAATCAAAGGGTCTCAGAGCTAAACCAGGCTCTCCAGCCCAAGGTTCCAGTGCCAGAGAGGGAATTCCCCATAATTTCTAGTTGTGAAAAACAGCGATGATAGTGGCTTAGTGGGACAAAGGGCATCTGCACTCCCAGGTGCTCCTTCAACAGGGCCTGGTCACGGACTTACTGACAGACTCACTGGCTGAGCTCCAGCACTGGGGCAGCATCTGGAAAGGCAAAAGACACATACACACATACACGGAGGAACTGAGTTGTCTGGCATCAGGATGATGGACTGAGGGACAGCTTTCTCCTGGATGGAGCTGACGGAAGTCATTGTTTTCATTGAGCCCACCCTCTTCTGGCGTGCAGACTCAGGCAGCCGCCATATCTGCATCTCCATCAACCTAGCTAATGCGGTTCATTTGCCCCACCCTTGTGATTCTGAGACCCCACCCCACCCAATATTCAGGCACACTCAAGCCACTTTCAGTGGCTTTTTTGTACAAACTGCCTGCCTTGGCTCATGCTACAGACTTTCCTAGTCTCTCAAAGATTCACAAAATCCAAACAAGCAGCATCTGGCTTGAGCCCTGTACCTCTGGCTGAGCAGTCCTAAGCCCGGCATTAGTGACAGATGGCCTTGCTTCCCAGCTTGGCTTCTTAAGGCAAGCACAGCATGAGTGGTGATCATCTCTGGATTGCTTTGTGGCTCATGCCAGGTGTCCCTGGCCAGGGCATAGGCTGCAGCAGAACTTGGATTGCAGTGGGTCCCCTCCCAGGTGTCCCTGGGACTGGCATGCCCAGGGGCCAGCTTCAAACTGAGCTGGAGCATCACCTGGCTGCCTCCAAAGACAACAGACCCAACGGACAGGCACCAGAGCCCTGCTAAAGCAAATCATGCTCCATGGGGTCAGCCCCTCCACAACAGCCTCTTCACTACAGTAATGACCAATGAACCCTAGGGTCAACCGTTCCCACTAACGAGCAAACAGCAACCGAGGCATAACCATAACAGGAGGACACACACAACCCACACAAGGGACACACATGAAGTACGTGGCTCTGGTGACCAGGGAGACTGTGCCACCTGGCCCCACAGGACACTTACTACATAAGGCTATTCTACTAATACTTGGAGATAAAAAAAGCCCTGCCTAATATATAGCAACAAACATAGGGAGGCATCCAAAATTGGGAGACAAAGAAACATGTCCCAAATAAATAACAGAACAAAGCTCCAGAAAAAGAATTAAACAAAATGGAGACAAGCAATCTACCAGACCCAAGGTTCCAACTACTGGTTGCAAGGATGCTCAACGATCTCTGGGAGAACTTCAACAAAGATACAGGAAACATAAAAATGGAGATAGAAAACAGAAAAAAACAACCAGTCAGAAATAAAGAATACATAACTGAAATGAAGAATGCACTTAAAGGAATCATCAGCAGACTAGATGATACAGGGGATCGAATCAATGATTTGAAAGTAGCAGAAAACACCCAATTGGAAGAGCAAAAAGAAAGAAGAATCCAAAAAAAATGAAGATACTTTAAGGGGCCTCTGGGACAATATCATGCATAACAACATTTGCATCATAGGGATAACAGAAGAAAAGAGTGAGCAAGAAACTGAAAACCTATTTGAAGAAATAATGACAGAAAACTGCCTAATCTGGTGATGGAAATGGATATTCAAGCCCAGGAAGCACAGAGTCCCAAACAAGATGAACCCAAAAAGGTGATATCAAAATACATTATAATTAAAATGCCAAAAGTTAAAGACAGAAACAGAATCTTAAAAGCAGCAAGGGGAAAGCAGTTAGTTACCTATGAGGGAGTTCCCATAAGACTGGCAGCTGATTTCTCAACATAAACTTTGCAGATCAGAAGGGATTGGCAGGAACTATTCAAAGTGATGAAGAGTAAGGACCTACAACAAAGTTTACTCTACCCAGCAGTGTTATCATTTAGAATCAAAGGACAGATAAAGAGCTTCCCAGACAAGAAAAAGCTAAAGGAGTTCATCACCGCCAACTCAGTATTACAAGCACTCGTAGAGGTACTTATTAAAGACAAAAAATTTAAAATATGAATAAAATGGCAATAACTACATATCAACTATTACATTCAACACAAATGGATTAAATGCTCCAATCAAAAGACACAGGGTGGCTGAATAGATAAGAAAACAAGATTCATACATATGTTGCCTACTCACTTCAGATCCAAAAACACATACACACTGAAAGAGATGGAAAAGGTTATTTCATGAAAATGGAAAGTTTAAAAAAAAAAAAAAAAAAAAAACCTGAAGTAGCAATACTTATACCAGACAAAATAGGCTTTAAAACAAAGGCTATTAAAAGAGACAAAGGAGGACCCTAGTAGTCCCATTTCTGTGTATTTATCCAAAGAAACCCAAAATGCTACTTTAAGGTGATGTGTTCATCCATACACTCATTGCAGCATTATTTACAATCCCTAAGAAATGAATATGGCAAGCTGGGTGTCCACCTATGGATAAATAGACAAAGCATAAGTGGTACATATATACAATGGAACACTACTCAGCCATTAAAAAGAATGAAATCTTGCCATCTGTGATAACATGGATGGACCTAGAAGATATTGTGCTGTGTATTAAATCAGACAGTGAAAGACAAATGTCATATGATTTTGCCAATAAGTGGATTCTAAAGAACAAAATAAACCAACTAAACAGAAATTCATAGATACAAAGAACACTTTGATGGGTGCCAGAAGGGAGGGGGTGGGGAGGTGAAAAGGGGAAGGGATTAAGAAGTACAAATGGTTGTTACATGGTAGTCCTAGGGATGTAGGATATAGCATAAGGAATATAGTCAATAATACTGTAATAACTATGTATGGTGTTAAATGGGTACTAGATCTATAGGGATGATAGATGGTGATAGGTGAAAAAGGTGAAGGGATTGAGAAATACAAATTAGGAGTTACAAAATAGTCAATGGGATGTAAAGCATAGGGAATATAATCAATAATATGGTAGTAACTACGCATAGTGCTAGGTGGGTACTCGTCTACTTAAGGGGATCACTTCATAACTTATATAAATGTCTAACCACTATGCTGTACACCTGAAATTAAAATAATACTGAATATAAAAAAAAATAGTCACAAGGATATAAAGTGCAGCACAGGAAATAGTCAATAATATTGTAATAACTACATTGTCAAGTGGGTAAGACTCACCACTGTGGTTATCACTTTGTGAGGTATATAAATCTCTAATCACTATATTGTTTTGTATACATGAAAGTAATTAAAAACTACCTGAAAAAAAATTTTAAATAAAGTGTGGTTTTGAAATATTGTTTTTTAAAAAAATCTTCCTAACTTTCCCACAATGTTGTTATAAGGATCAATTAGAGGAGATGGGCAATATTTTGTAGGATTTTAATATCTACAACTTAAAATTTATACACATTAAATGTTTTCTCTTCTCTTTTCTTTTTTTCTTTAGAAAAATGGATATCCTTCCCACAAAAAAGTGGGAAAAACAGAATCATGGACACCCAACAAAAGCTTCCCAGATGATCTCACAGAGGAGGTAACAAAGTCAGTGTTTCAGGTTTCCAAAATCTTTGGCTTCTATATTGCTGTTGACTAGGTAAGAAACTGAAAAGGGGGTAGGCAAAAATAGCACAAATTTACCTATTAGGATCTTAACAGATTTTGAATCTTTGATTGTATTCATTTTGATCAGGTTAATGATTTAGTACTATTAACAAGGATCAAAGGAATCTTCATAAAGTTACAGCATGGAAACAAATGTGAAATATTATGGTGACAATGTAACATTGTCATAGATTATATGCCACGAGAAAGCATATGCAAATTATATAAATCCCCTCTATATTTTGATCATTTTCTTAAAAACAAATACAATCATATACCACAAAATGACCTTTAAGTCAGTAATGGTTTGCATATATGACAATGGTCCCATGAGATTATAATGGAGCTGAACAATTCCTATCGCCTAGTGACATTGTAGCTGTCATTAGTGTCATAGCGTGTTACAAACGTGTATAGTATTCAGTACAGTAACATGTTGCCCAGGCTTGGAGCCTAGGAGCAACAGGCTATACCATATAGCTGTGGTGTGTAATAGGTGGCACAACCTAGGTTTGTTTAAGTTTGCTCTGTGATGTTCACACAATGATGAAATCACCTAACGACATATTTCTCAAAATATTCGTGCCTTAAAGGGACACATGACTGGAGAATTCCAGTCAATCACTGAATGAATTAAAAAAATACAATGAAAACTGTGTCACTAATGGATACAATACCAGTGTAAATATCATAGTATAATTAATCATTCAATAATTTCAAAAAAAATCATCCTGAAAAAAATCAATATACTTCAAAACAATTTTAAGTTGCTACTTAAAAATATGATTTGATTTCAAGGTTATAATAGACTCAAAAATATATCATTCAAAATAGTTTTTAGTTTTAACAGGTTATGGGTAGCTTCTTTTCATTGATAACTCAAGTTTTTTTCATACTTCTTAAGTTATAAAAAAAGTAGTATAATTTAAATTCAGTGCTCAAATAATTCATTCTGAAACCCAACTTTTCCCCCATATTTTGTAGTTGAGAAATCTAATGCTGCTATGGTAAGGACAGAAAGATGTTTAAAATACATACATTTGAAGAAAATCACACAAGAACACAACAAATCATTTTTTTTCTGAGGTTTAATTTTAACTAATGAATTTTAAATGATGAATATTATGTCAATCCAATTCTTTGCTTATTTGTAATGCACAAACTATTTTTTGTAACTTGGAGGTGAAATAGATTCTTTTCACCATGGCAATATTTTCACTCTTATTTATGGTCTTTTTCTGTTTTTTTTTTTTTTCTTGAGGCCTTTTTCTTCAACAGTTTAACAAGTCACTTCTGGTTTGGCTAAAGTGCAATTCTAGCACAATAATGTTTCAACTTGCAAGGAAGAACGCCTTTATTGAGTTGATAAAACTCCACCAGCTGGATCAGATCTGTAAATCTCGTGTGGCCATCGTCCAGGGTATGGAACATTTCACCATCATCTTCCACCTGCAAGAGGAAAAATAACAAGCTGGTAAGAAGGGCAAAATACTCATAAGGACAATCATATTCCATTGCATACTGTGTCTTTATATGACAGGTTTATAAACTAAAGGATAGTGAAAAGAATGTTTTGGCATGTCTGCTTCATTTTTGTCACTTCACTTTGCATTTAAAAGAAGTATCAGATGATCCTAGAATAATCAATATGGCTCTACTTTGTCTACTTCTAATTTTTACAGTGTTCTGTAATTAGAATAGCATGAATAGTTTGAATCAACATACAGTGAGAATTCTACACGATTCAGTGTAATGGTAAACAAAAGGTTTTAATGCTCCCACTTACAGACATTAATTTCCATTTCTAAATGTTGTCTCCCTACCAGGATCACTTAGCATATTAAAAATGAATATTCACAATATTTACATCAGTAAATTGATTCTGAAGCAATCAAACATTATGTTAATGGAATGATAGTTGCCTTTTGGAGGGGGGCAGTGAGATCTTCTGGTATTAACCAATTCATACTTGCCAGGGACATCGCTCACATAATCAATGAAGCAGGGAAGATACTGCATATGGACTTTGGGTAATTCCAAAAACATCCCATTCAAAAGTAAACACTAGCAATTTAGCAATCTCATGTAACACTTTCCTGAAAGTAGACTGATTCTCTATTCCACACTATCTGGTTCTAGTACACAGATCATATGTATACATACATATGTACGTGCAAGTGTACACCACACACACACACACACACACACACACACACAAATCAGCAACAGAAGAAACAAAAATCCAAAACAAGCTGTGCCACCCAGAAGCACAATTACAAAAAAAATTTTAAATGTGCTCAGAATAGTTAAAATGATATACAGTTCTGTAGCACCTGTATATCTATCCACAATGATTGAAAACAAAACTATAAAAAACAAAAACAAAAACAAAAACACATTTTTAGGACAAGAAAGAAGAAAGGGCTTTAAAATAATGGTTTTTAAAGAATTGCTAGTAGAGTTCAGGAAAAAGAATCTTTAGTGGCCTTTTAACAATAGGTGGCATGGGGTCTACACAATATTGCTAAATCATATTTCATGGGAAAAAGAAAATTTAATTTTTACAATTCCTGTATTTCTTATATTAATTCAGACTCACAAAACCATTTCTGCCAAACTTAACTATAGTCAAAGTACAAAGTCCCAAATTATATTTAATAAAAGAACTAAAGAAAACCCAAGTTTCCAAAACCTTATGCATTAAGATCATCTCTAATACATGAATGTGAAATCACAAATTACTTACTGGTATAATTTGAAAGTGCTTTATTTTTTGTGCATGACTCATTGACAGTACGAAAGTTTTGGGGTTACTCTGACTATCCCGTACCAAGAAAACTCTAAAGAAAGAGAAAGAATTGTGATGTGTTTCTACATTTACTCATGGTTTTCACAGAAATACAGCATATAACAAGTCCAAAAAGTATAAAATTAAATATAGCCAAAGTTTTCCTTTACTATGTATTCAATGATGGGATTATCTAGCGTGGCAAACTTGATGGTATAACATTATCTTATAAAACTGTCATCAGTGCTAATTTAATTTTCATAGGATAAACACAGAGCCCATTTGTCAGATTGTTAGCTCACAATAACCAATGTAATATTATGCTGGCATTAATAATTAGTACAGTGTCCTTTTTCACTGGGAAATTGGGTATTCACATATTTAATACAGAGAACAGGTCATTAGCATTTTGTTATTTTAACTTCTGGGTCATGTTAGGCCCTGAAAGAAAATATTATGTAGAAAGGAATCATTTTTTAACTACCTCTTCTACACTGACTAGATCCCCTTTTTTCATTTGTTTCTGGTTCCTACTGGTACATACACAAGAGCAAGTGAGAAATGAATATAGTCTTTAAAAAAAAAAATCAATCCTGAAATAATTTATTAAATGTTTGAGCAAAATGTTTTAAGTAAAAGAAACACCCAAACAACATGTACTTTAACCTTGAAGAATGCAGCAGAAAAGCCTCTGTAATGTCAGGCTAGAGAAACAAGCCATGGCCTCATGGCCTAAGAGAAAAATGCTGCCAGGCGTGTATTCTTACTCACTAGCAATCCAGTGCAAAACCAGCTTTGTATTAATTGTTGGCAAACAGTGCACACAGTCCCCACTGGTGACTCCAATACTAATCTCATTGCGCCTGGGCAAACAGGCAGCCAAATTTGAGACATCACAGATGTTGGATGAGATTATCCATTTCATTTATGCTGTGTGAGATTCCAACATTACATCACAGGGAGATGGAACAAAAGGGAGTTTCACTGGTAAATCAAACTGTAATTCTCTCCTGGCTCCCGAGTAAATCACCACTACCACCTAGTGGACTGCTTGGTATCATCACGTTTCCCCAGAAATACCAAAAAACAATTTTTAATTAAAACATTAAAAAATAAAGATACCGTCATTCTTTATACAAGTATTTCATTCAGTTTACATAAACCGGGCTCAGGAATAAGGGAAATTATAAACCTCCAAAACATTTTAACAATTCTTTGTCGTTTATTTCTTTCCTTGGTCTCATCAGATTGTAATTCTGCTGATCGTTCAAATTTATATCTAAAAAGACTGTGCTCCACGCAGAAAAGCACATTAAAATCTTTTTTCTTATTTAGAGCCTAGAGAAATTCTGACTTGCTATTAATAATATTCCATGTGAAGATGCATTTTTATCCAAATGTCAGTATTAAATCACCTTGAAATCCTGTCCTCATCTTAAACCCTTGAAAATATAAGATTCTGTCACCCCTTGTTTAAATCGATGTTGGTTTCGTTTCTCATCCAAACCTCAATACAACCTCCTTAATGTGTATTGCATTTGGAAAGAGAATTTAGCAGGTATTACAGGAAGTACCTGAAATAATGAGTACTTGGAGAAAAAGAAAATTCTTTCAATTATAAATCGTTCATAATTTATTTTATATTTCTCCTATATCTTCCATGGTACCCTACTAAAAGATAACATGAAAAACAGTCATGAAGTACTCTGTTCATAGGTTTATGTTACTTTAAGCTGTTAAAATTAATAGAAAAGAAAATCGGAATGTGACCAGAAAGAAAAAAATAAGACAAATAGTTAAATATATAACAAACAGCTTTTTACTTAACACACCCTGAATCAAACTTTAAAAAAATATAACACGTAAGATGTCAACACACAAACCATACTTTGAAATCATATTATATTTTCAAGTCAAAATGCTGACACCCAAAGATTAAGTTCATCTTTTTTCCCCATCAATTAATATCTGAGATGCTAATATTGGCACAGAATGGGTAATATTAGTGATCACTGGTTAAGAGCAGAGCTTCCTGTTCAGTTCTCTGTTAATTTATGCACAAATACTAAGCATATATTATGTAACAGGTACTCTACAGATACTGCTAGGATAAACTGGCAACCATCCTTATAGGACAAAGTCACTTCTGTTTTAGTAAGCCAAAGTCAAAACTCTTGGTGTTGTTGAATAAGTAATCACTGACTACAAGAGAAATCAAAATCACTAACACTGAAAATCAAACTTACCCATCTACGAGTCCATGCTGAATAATCAATCTCTGAGCTTCATCTCTAGAAATTTTGTGGTGAAACCATGGTTGGGACCGGTGGATAGCTGAAGAAATGAATGGAGGGATACAAAGCTGTGCATGAAATGACCACAATTTTCATTATACGACTTTCCACCATAACCCCTCAATGAGTACACCGAAATGCATATCTATCCAGCCATCGGTCACAGTGAAGATGCAGACATACCCATGTTGGTGGCAGAGCTCTGTGAAGACGCAGTAGGACTACCGTGATTGCCCAGGCGTAAGCATCCCTTTTTCTGAACGAGGAAGGGTAAAACAAATTTCAACTATCTGGGTGAAACAGATGTAAATAATAAATATTTCTGAGGAACATGAACCTATCTGTACCCTCCAAGCGAGTCCTTCTTCAACTGCAACTGAAAGGGCTTCCGTGGGATTTTCTATAACTCTGCTTTTCTGGCCTGAGAAATCCATTGCTACCAGGGAATTCTCTGATATACTTCTCTGGGAAAAAAAAAAAACACACACACACATTTTTTTACCATGAAAATGTATTTGAAGTTATCTTTCAGTGCTTTACTGGCAATATGTTTCTACACTAGGATGTAGTTCCAAAGGTGGCTAGCAGGAAATTCAAGTTAAAAATAAACACATTCAAGGTAAAATGGGGCTACAAAATATTTTCAATAATAAGTGACATAGTTATTAATTAAGGTCACTAAATTAAGTGTTGAATAGAGGGATTAAAAGCTTTCAAGGTAAGCATGTCTTTATCCTAAAACAACCCTCTTTATATTCTCTGGTAAAACAGGAAAATGCGAATTTAGAATGGAATTCTTAGCACTTTCTATGACTAACAAGATCCATTACTTCTGAACTCAGCTCCCTATTATGATTTGAGATCAATCAATTATCATTTAAATAATAGGTAGTCAAATCTACCTATTATGAAGCAACTATTTATTAAGATTCAAGACACACTAAAGCTATAATAAACTGACTTACATCACTTCTTTCAAAAGAAGTAGTACTCACTTTATAACAGAACTATAATATGTATTTCAAAAGTTTATCACTTCCACTTTCATCTTACTTAGAAAAATCAAATTTTGTGAAGTAATTCAGATAACTTCATATTATTAAACTTTCTATGATTTAGTATATAAATATATATTTCTTAAATTTTATTGGAGTATTGGGGGACAGTGTGTTTCTCTAGGGTCTATGAGCTCCAAGTAGTTGTCCTTCAATTTAGTTGTGGAGGGCGCAGCTCAGCTTCAAGTCCAGTCACCGTTTTCAATCTTTAGTTGCAGGGGGCGCAGCCCACCATCCCATGCGGGAATTGAACCGGCAACCTTGTTGTTGAGAGCACGCGCTCTAACCAACTGAGCCATCCGGCCACCCCTTTAAATATTTCTTTCATTTTGTGAAGATGAACATGGCAAAATGAGAGCTGCAAAACAAGTCAATGACGAAGGAAGAACTGATCTAAAAACAAGATATTTTTAAACAAACAATATTAAATAACTTTTTTTGTTAATTAATTTTGCCAATTACTTTTTGTATACATATTTTCTGAACGTGAGAATAAAATATTGAAAACCTAGATTTTATTTTTACTTTCTGTTTGTTTAGGGCTCTAGCTCTACTTCACAACCATCTTTTGAAAAGTATGCCATCCCAAGTCATCCATCTTAAAAAAAAAAAAAGAAAATTGTCAAAATATCCAGTCAAGAGTGTCACTCAGTTTTTAAGAATTAAAACTCTCCAAAAGAAAAATTATTCAAAAACAGCATGGACAATGTTTAACAGTTATTCTCCACTCGTTGACAGAGGAGCAAAACAAAAACAAGGGATCTAATGGAAAAGGAGGAGCCAATGTGCACCTGGAGACTCGTGGCTTAAGACCATTTTGTATCTCTCCACATGGACTCAGCCATAGTCTGCTTGGTCTAACAAACTATAATCACACGTGTTCTTGAAATAAAATGTCCACACACAAAAACTGGGGGGTAGGGAGGATTCATTTATCACTGCATCACACATGGCACTTTATTAGCATGTTATTTCCTCTTCAAACCATGCTGTAGTAGCCCACCATCTTATTTCGGTTCATCTTTATTTCTAGAGATCCAGCGTGCAATCTTTCATTTGTTACAGGAGCCTTTATAACTGACAGCTGCTCTTTCCAGACAGATGCTGTCTCTGTAATCTCTATTTGCTGTCACACCTTACTTTGCCCTTCTCACCCCGTGATCTTCTGTGCCGGGCTGTGGACCAGTCGGATATACTTTTGCTTTGCCAACATTAATGAAAAGCCTCTACCTGCCCAAACCGCAGAGTAACTAATCTCAATCACAATGATAGCTTTATCCTTATAATATCTCTACTTCACATGCCAAGATGGGTTCTGTAATCTCAAGGTCCTGATAACATAAAAATACTGTTAGGAAAGAATAATAAATATAACCAGTTGTTCTTATTCTTTTTGTTTTCCTACAATATGACAGGCTGAATGTAAAACAAGATCCATATTCCACAATTACTTGACATAAGTAGGGAGTCTACAATACAAATGAGTATTTTCATTTGCTATATTAACTACACTAGAGGAAAACACGGGAATATAGCAAATATTTTCTACTGAATGGCAGGTGGTGGATGAAAAATTAATAGTTTACCTTTGGTGGACAAAGAAATGGAAGTGAAGAAAAAATCAGACTTGAACTCAAAAGGTCATTTTTCAGCTCAGTTTCTTTCACATAGAAAAGCAATGTTGATAACATTCAGAATCAGTGTATTTTTCAAATATTTGTCCCTTTTTCTAGCTCTTTCTTCTGGTGGAATAAACAGGGCAAGCCCTAAAAAAAGGTCCATAATTTTAAGGGCATGCCTCTTTTTTTAAGAAAGAAAAGGCCGGGGTACACCCTGGATTATCAAGGTCACACTGAGATCAGACACAGTCACTCTTAATGGACATAAATGGTTTTCAGGAAGTTAGCTGGTGGCAACTAGTAGCCATACACTGTCACCCCATTTAAACATCTAGATAAACCTGCAGTGCAGTCCTTAGCAAGAGGACACAGAATTTCCTCAGATATTGTTTTCATCTGCTTTATATAGGGCCACAGGACATCAGAGATGTAATTGATTCTAGAGATTAGGCAACTGTCTCCCATAGTTTACACTGCAGGACACCAGTGACTCAACCAAGGTCACACAGACAGCTTATGGTAAAGGCAGTAACAGATAGAATTTATCTAGGGTTCTGTCATGTACCATAATAATGCGGGGGTACAGGGAAGAAACTGCAGTTTGGAACATCTCACTCAGGGTCAAACGCGAGGAAGAATCTCAGCCATAAAAAAGAATGAAATCTTACCATTTGTGACAACATGGATGAACCTAGAGGGTATAATGCTAAGTGAAATAAGTCTGAAAAAGACAAATACTGTATCATTTCACTTATATGTGGAATCTTAAAAACTAAACCAATGAACAAACAAAACAAACAGACTCATAGATACAGAGAACAAACTGATTAGTTGCCAGAGGGTTGGGTGGTAAGGGGATGGGCAAAAAAGGTGCAGGGGAATAAGAGGTACAAAACTGTACTTACAACATAAGTAAGTCATGGGGATGTAATGTACAGCATAGGGATTACAATCAATATTGTAATAACTTTGTACAGTGACAGATGGTTACCAGACTTCTCATGGTAATTACATTGTAAGGTATATAAAAGCACTATGTTGTACACCTGGAACTAATATAATATTGTATGTCAACTATACTTTAATTAAAAAGAGCTTTATATTCCAGCATTTTTTAAAAAGTAAGAAAGAATAAGAACTGTGTAGACTTCTTTTTCCCATCCCCTCACTCCAGCCACAACCATATTAACAGATGCTCCTTTAAATGAATCCTTTGTTAGCCCTGAAAAGGACCAACTATATTTGGCTTCCTGAAATATCTGCTCATGATTCTCATTTCAAAGGCTGATATGGGCGCCTATTATATACTATAGATAGCTATGATGTTCATTATGGTATGAGAATTTTTTTCTTATTTCACTTCTCAAAATGTATCCCTGGATGAGATGATAACATTGTTCCTTTAAAAACATAACTAAAATACACTAAATTTTCCATGTTGCTCACTGAAAACAGTGCCAGGATGAAAACCAGCAGAGGCAGGTGAAGGGAACTGGTATCCATTACACAGGACACCGATTCTTCCATGATAATCTAGAAAAGTTGGATTCTGTATAGACACCGAACTAAATGCAAATACCTCCCCAAACTTCTTAGTTTCTTTCATGTAAATGGAGAAGAGTGGAACTAAAATTATCAAATGCTATTTTCTCTGATCGTGAAAACTGCCATATGGGACACATAGGTCCTCACCACACAGGCATCTAAAGCCCTTCTCCTTCAACCCAACCAGATTCACTCAAAGAACATCTTTTCCTATACACGGTGTTGAAAAGCTACACTAACCAAATGGTCATATGCATAGTGATCAACAGTAGTATCACTGTCATTGGAAAGAGGCGAGAATAATACCATACCTGTATGCTAATGACAGTGATGAAAGTAAAAAGTACTTTGTTTTTGACAATTTTTCCTATTATTAAGAGAACACTAAGCAATAATCGCCTCCAAATGCGTGGCTGCTATTTACATGCTCAGCCTAATAACTTTAGACTCTAAAAGAAATTTAGAATGACTTAGCAAAGGATTAAGATAATAACATTCATTATTCTTTATATACATATGGATTGAAAGATAAGGATAAGCTGACAAATTATAAAAATACTCACCTTAAAGTGATTGATTTTATAAAAATTCATTACATTGCTGTTTCTTATTTTAGGGCTTAAACGTAATGATACAAAGATGAAAAATTACTCTTCCATAACTTATATTTAAAGCAACATAAGTATAAAATTGGAGTTCTTTTTCCATATTAGTCTATCAGGCTTCATAATCAACTTTATTTCATGCCTCATTCCTAGGACTGAGCATTTCATCTGCTACATTACATGGGGGGAAATGCACCTTCCTTGGTCCCATACACGAAGAGCATATATTTAACCTAAGTGGAAAGGCAGCACCTTAGCTGATTTGCAACACAGGCACATACATCTGAATTCCCAATATACTCAATATTAAGAACACAACCAAAAATGGCAGAACATAAACTTTAAGTTAAGAAATAAATGTCTTGTGTTAATGCACAGAAAATTAAAATTAGGTCCTAAAGAAGGAAAAAGATGTGTGTGTGTCTGCAAATAAATATCCAGGTTGCATTTAGGATACATCTGAGAAGCTGGGCTGGACTGTAATGTAATGCACAACCTATACTTCAGCTGGAAGTTTTGGGATTTCCTGGAGAGCAGTTTGCTTTTCAAGGACCTGGAACTTTCAAAATTTTATTGTTAGAAAGCCCAAATGCAAAAGAGCTCGCACGCGTATAGTCTAGCTTTTAAAATTCCAAACCACTGGCATCTTTATATTAGGCTGTGACAATCCCAGAATTAATATTAAATTAAATAAATAAGCCCGTAATCAAAATCAATAATGAAGAAAGCAGCTACAATCCCACAGAAAATATTCTATAAATTATATTACTAAGATCTAATCTTCAAATGTTGTAATGAGACAGACTGGCTCACGTAATTCTTTCAAATGTTTAAAAAATATCTTTAACATAACTATTTTAACTGAATACTTCATGTACACTCTACTGCTGTGATTTTATCACATAGACTGCAATCATATACAATCCAAGAACAAATAATTCAATATAACATTATGGTAGGATGGTGACAAAGAGTTATTTTACTTAACCAAAAGAATATAAATGCATTATAATATTCATTTATAACGTAATGCAATTGCAAATTAATATAATGGAAATATAAAATAGAATATAGGTTGAAAAATTCAATCCATACCATAGGTGATATACTCTGAGAACTGCAGCCACTTCTACCTTGATATGGATGCATGTAATTCTGGTACAGCTGCATGCCATACTGCAGAATAAATAAAAACACATTCCTATCACTTTTACTACACAGATAATTTATGAAAATCAACTCATTAATTATACATCATCAATGTAAAAAATAAAAATTATAAGCATTCCTTAAAACAAGCAACCAAAATTGTGAAAGTAAACTTTAGTGACTTAAAATGAAACATTTAAAAAGACAGTGTTTTTCACTTGGACCCACACTTCAGGTCTAGCTCACCAGTATAAAGATCTGGAACTGACATTTCTATTCGTTATTCTTTGCACCAATAGCACCAAAACCATTTGGAGTGGTATATCACCTAGCAACCAGATAGCTCACTTGGGAAGGTGCCAGGCTTAATGGTACCAGGACTCTGCAAACCTTATACACATCCTAAGCAAAACCAGGTAAAATTCACTAAAACTCTACAATGACTGATTGATGACTTACATTGTATTTTTGGTAAATCCATAAACTTGGCTCTATGTTAAAGATTCTGGTAACAATACTCTTCCAGCACTGCTTAATGCTTGGCTTTAAATTCAGGGAAACCAAACTAGTGGGGAATTAGGATGATTTCAGACAATGGGTCACCAAATGCAACGTAACTGACAGTCAGAAGAACTGTGGCGCCTGCACTTTCAGGAGGTAGCATCATTAGACTTGGGCTGCCAGGCTGCAACTGGAAAATGGGTTTCGATTATAGTAATACTGGATTATCAGTTTGAGAAACATTAACAATGCCAACTGCCATGACCAAACTTATCTTGTAGGGGTCTCCATCTGAAACTGGAAGATAACCCACTTAGATTGAAGTCACTTTGTTAGGAAAGGGAAGGGGAGGGGAAGGGAGGGGCGGCGGGGGAGGGGAAGGGAAGGGAAGGGAAGGGAAGGGAAGGGAAGGGAAGGGAAGGGAAGGGAAGGGAAGGAAAAAGAGGAGGGGGCAAGGGAGGGAAGGGAGGGAAGGAGAGGAGAGGAGAGGAGAGGAGAGGAGAGGAGAGGAGAGGAGAGGAGAGGAGAGGAGAGGAGAGGAGAGGAGAGGAGATCAATGGGACAGACAGGCTTTTTTTTGGGGGGGGCAGGGGGATACTTTACAATTCTCTCCATTTCATGGAGCCATAATGAACTTAAAAGTAGGTCCTATATAAAAGAAATTGGAGAGACACCACAGAATTCAATCTTACCCTTCAGATGAATACCATTTGAACATTCCAACAGAACTGTTTCTCTACTAAAGACCATTTCCTTAAAAGCAATTCCAGCAAAGTGGATGTATTTGGTAAGAAAAAGGCAGAAAATCAGAGGTGGGGGGACAAGGACAGTCACTGTTTTCAAGATTTTGCTTTTAACATGAATATAAACCCACACTCATTTAAAATTCTCTATGTTGACTTCTTTATCCAATTATTTCTCAACTTCTAAAAATTATTTTTTAATTTAAGGTTTGATTGGCATTAATGAGACCTAATAAAATTTATTTTAAATGAACTCTAAGCCTACAATAATTCTGAAAACAAGACAGATGAGCTTAATTCCTAGTCAAGCTAATTTTGGAGAATATACAATAACCTCCAACACTTTCACAAAGAACATGCTGCTTGGCCACCTTTTATAGATCTGCAGTGAAAAGCCTGCTACCAACTAATAAGACTTTTCTTCAAAGATATATTGTCCCTGGTATCTGTGGTGCTAGGTAGTTGCTTCTGTGCTGTTGGAGGTCTTTGGTAGGCATTTAACTCTGGCCGAGGGGTAGGGCATGGGTCACCTTAACATTTCCCTGCCCCTATGGAGGGGCCGATTAAGGGACCAAAATATGTTAGAGTGAAGCTAGCAGAGTTCTAAGGGAAGGAAAGGGAACACCATACATGAGCAAATCGCTTTTCTAAGTCTCAGATTTCTATGATTCTATATGTAACTGGAATTTCTACAAAGAGAACAGAACTATCTCCATCTGATGTTACATGAAGAGTTTTTATGTGTTTATGAAATAAAAGGGAAACAAGAGGCCAAATTCTTGGGAAGGCTATCTCTAACAAGTAGTATATAATAAAAATGAGGGACAGTTCTGTTCCAGCCAACATAACGTAGACTAATTCTTCCCTGCTCCTCCCTGCTAAGTACAGCAGGTCCTCGAATAATGTCATTTTGTTATAATGTTGATGAAAAAAAAATAAAAAATTGATTCCTGGCCAGGCCCACTCTCTATGTAGAGTTGCATGTTCTCCCCATGTCCGCGTGGGTTTTCTCTGGATACTCCTGTTTCCTCCCACATCCCGAAGACGTGCACATGAGGTGAATGTTAAGTGAGGGCTTACTGTGCAATGATACACTCTGGAAACAACATAACAGACAACCAAAGGAGACAATCGCAAGTTACCTCCAACACCCAGCTGAGCTCACCAGCCAGGAGCATCCCACAGGTGCCCCACGGACAACAAGCTGCCAGAGGAAACCAATTCACTCCCCTATTAGAGTGCCTCCAATGTGTCCAGGCTGGCAAGTCCACAATTCCTCTATCTGGATATTTTAAAGTGTAAAACAGATCATATCTCTTTCCTGTTTGAAACCCTTCAGTGGTTTCTCACTGGCTCAGGATAAAGGTCCTCACTGATGCTTGCCTCCCTCTCAGGCTTCATCTGGAAAAGGCTTTGTTATAACTGAAACAAAGAGGGAATGCCAATATGATAGCAGAATAATGGCCCCCACAGATTCCACATTATAATCCCTGGAACCTATGATTTAGGCTATGTGGCAAAGGAGCATTAGGTTATACCGTGTTTCCCTGAAAATAAGACCTACCCCCAAAACAAGCCCCAGTTAAGATCTCAGCCAGACGGACGCATTTAGTACGTTATGACGATGCTCCAGAAGATGACATGATTGTATTTGAATAAATGCAGATTATTGGACAGGAAAAAAATAAGACACCCCCTGGAAATAAGCCCTAATGGAGCAAAAATTAATATAAGACCCGGTCTTATTTTCAGGGAAACATGGTACATGGAATTACGAGTGCTAATCAGATGACCTTGAAATAAGGTGATTATCCTGGATTATCTAGGTGGTTCCAATGTAATCACAAGGGGTCCTAATAAGTGGAAGGGGGAGCCAAAAGAGAGAGAACAGAGATACGGCAATATGAAAAGGACTCAGCCGACACTGCTGGCTTTGACAATGAAGGAAGGGGCCATTAGCCAAGGAATCTGGGCAGTCTCTAAGGTTGGAAAGGGAAAAGAAAAGGATTTTCCCTAGATCCTCAAAAAGAGAACGCAGCTTTGATGACACTGTTTTTAGGCCAATTAAGACCCATTTCAGCCTTCTAAATGACAGAGGTACAAGATAACAAATTTGTCTTGTTTTAAGCCACTACTGTGGTAGTAAATGTGTTACAGCAGCTGTAGAAAATTAGTATAACATAGCATCTCTAAACTGGGCATTTATGACTTGAAAGTGGCTTTCAGAAGAGTCAGATGAGAGAAAAAAGTAAGAAGAGGACAATCTTACAGAAACTAATCATTCTGTATATGGAAGGACCAAAGAAAGCTTTTGGTATATTTCATCAATTCTTAGACACATTTCTTTTCCGATTTTAACATCTATAAATTTGTCTTTTAATCTATTGCATCTTATATTCACTGAGGTCCAAGTGACTTGTCATTGCCTGAAGTTAGTGGGATAAAGAAATCATTAGCATCAAACCTTGCAAAAGAGCTGTTAGTACTTAGAAAGAAAACCCCACAGACCACGGCAGGCATTTCTCTGAGAGGTTCAGCCTCTCCAAAATTCTTGATGGCACAGAGCTGGAAGTTCTGTCAAAAATATAGCTATCATTGATCTGAGATGAAAATGATTCAGAAAAGTCAGACTTATAATATGAAGAAGTTTTAAAGATATCTCAACTAATTTATTTCACATATATATTTTCATGTGTGTGTGTGTTTGTATGTGTGTGTACAAAATTGATAGATGATGAAAATCCAGGTCAATAGGTCTAAATAAATCTAAAATAACCATTTAAATGAAAATAAAAAGTGTCAGTATTATGAAAGCATCATATCATAATTTTATTGGCATAATTCTTTTCTTTCTAATTAGACACAAAAAAATAATGGAGTATCCTAGTAAAATCAGTGGTGTGTTGGAGTCACTGAAAGACTGATTAAAGGAGTGGTCTTACCACCTGCTTCTGTGTTGGGTGTCTGATTTGAGCCCAAGTTTGAAGAGAGGAAGACTTAGCTAACAAGGTTGGAAAGCATCTTGTCTACCAGCCTAGCCTGATTTTCAGAGTTCTGATGGAAGGGGAGAGAAAACTGAAGACCTCAAAGTATTATCTCTACTGTATTCCTAATAATCAAAAGATAGAAACAACCCAAATATCCATCAACAATAAATAAATAGTTTATTTAACATACATATACATACACTGGAATATAATTTAGCCATAAAAGGAATAATATACTACTAATACATGCTAGACTGAGGATGAACCACAAGACATTACGCAAAGTAAAAGAAGCTGGACACAAAAGGTCATCTATTATATGACTGCATTTCTATGAAATGTCCAAATAGGTAAATTCATAGGGATTATGAAAATTAGTGGTTGCCTGGGGCTGGGAGTAACTGTTTAATGGGTACGGTTTCCTTTTGAAATGAAGAAAACGTTTTGGAGCTAGAGGTGGTGGTTGTGCAACATTCTGAATGCACGACAGGCCACTGAAGTGTTCACAGTAAAAATAACTAATTTGGTTCATTTTATGCCATGTATATTTCACCTTAATTTAAAAGAAAATTAATAGAAATTAAAACTTTGTTCCAAACCTGTATGACAACTAATGTGATTCTGATTATTCTGTCCTTCTTCAAAAGGGAATGACTGATAATTCTCATAATTATAAATGTAAAGTTGTGTTAAATTTGCTAGCATCCAAGTTTCAAAAATAAATATGATTTCTACACATTCTGGAAGAAAATAGTTTTGTGTCTCTCTTCCCTATCTATCTTTATAACATTCTACTCCCATCAAAATGCTTGCCAAGAAATTACATTTATGAAAGCTACAATTTCTACTTAGCACAAAGGTAGATGTTTTAATAACATATCTATAGCAAACTTTATATAATAATTTGAGTTAAACTGGAAAGCAATTTATACAACGCATCGATGAAACATAAAACAACTGTGCTAAACATATCCAGGTGGGCACATCTTAAAATGTACTTTGTATTGGATTGATGGCGATGTTTTTAAAATGTAGACTAAGTTGTGTACAGAAGTTTCAGTGATACTGGATATGTATTAATAGTCTTACAAAAAATAAATATCAGGACATTTCTAAAAATGGAATACTTATTCCACACACAAAAGATGAATGCTATTAGGTTATTCCAATCAGCTCCACAAATGTTTATCTTTTAGATAAAATAAAATATACACACTGGGTGGCAGTTAATTTTCCTCTTTCTCACATACCCACACAGATTCATAGTGAGTCTCCGCATTTTAAAATACAGCTATTTTCAAACCTTGATGGTACTCCCAGCGTTTAATCAAAATGCACAACTACAGCAGGATTACCTTAAGCAATCTAATGGCGGTCACCCAGCACGTCCTACTGTGCTCTTCTTCTGCACAGAGCATTTTCAGGTCTCGGGGCCCTCGCGCTTTGTTAGGCTAGAAGGCCACAGCACATTGTTTATCGTTAATGCATATCTTGAAGGTAACACCTGTTGAAATAAAAGCCACTAAAATTCTCCCATATATGTAAGAGAAAGCTGTCTCTTTTTAAAAGAAATTTAAAAAAAACTCAAGCTTACCTAAAAGGCTGAGGCTTGCTTTATTCATCTATCAAAATATTAAGCCTGTACCTTAAAGCAGAATCCACAGTTAGTTGGTGCTCCATGTTTTTTTTTGCCTGCCAATGACACATAAATATCACTACTGCCAAATTCGCTGAAAAACTGCAAATGCCGTGGTTCCTTAAAAAGAAAATATATGCAAGTGTTGACATTGGTACATATTTTGCACTATCTCTTTTGTATTTCTATTATATTACATAATTTATACCTCGGCAAAAATTATTGCAAATAATGTCACAGAAACAAAAGGAGAAGAAAAACTAAGTCACTATATCCTTAAATAACCAGGAGCTTGATGCAACATTATTTGAGAAGTGGCAACTTGTTTATAATTTAACTTCCAACAAAAAACAATACACCTTCCCATTCCAAAATCATTCCCTTTAACCACCATTTCAAGGATTCTGAGGGAGAGAAGACAGAAAGAATGGTTTTTTAAAATGTTTTCCTTGTCTGGGCTTCAAATAATGGTAGTTCAATAAAGGGAGGAAGGTGGATTAAACTTCTGCAGCAGTTAGAGAAACAGAAGGAGAAACAGTGGATGATTCCTGCTTCGTTCAGAAACGACCATCCCTCAAGTCTGTGTACTGCCCAACACTCCACAGCAAGCAATGAGAGAGGCCGCATGACTATCTTCTTTACAAAAAGAAGGAAGCCTGCACCGATGAATTCAGGGAAATTACCTGGCAGTGAGATATGTCTGATTTTCAAGGCAAAGTGGAGTCATGAACAGCTATTTCTTCTCTGGAAAATCCATGAGATTTAGAACTGGTCATGGGAAATCAATGGGTCATATTATTCTGTGATAGGTTAATAACTTGGAGAAGGGCTTAATTCCGGGGTTGAAGGTATAATCAAAACTGACCAAAATACATTTGTTCTTTAAAACGTTGCTACCAGTAGTGTGGTTCCCAACTGGCATCACCCAGAAGCTTTTTAGAAATGCAAATTTTCAGGGCCTACTCCAGACCTACTGAATCAAAAGCTGCATTTTCCGAAGCTCTCAAGTGATTTATGTGCATTGAAATTTGAGAAGCAGTACTCTAAAAGGAAGGAAGGAAGGAAGGAAGGAAGGAAGGAAGGAAGGAAGGAAGGAAGGAAGGAAGGAAGGAAGGGAGAAAGACAGAAAAAGAACATTCAGCAATTTCAGCAACTGATTCAAATTCAAATCCAAAGAAATTTCAGTCATTTACCAGTAGGGTATTTGGCCCCTGAAGATAGGCAGAGAGAGAATTTCTATGTATGTCACTGTTTCTCCGTGTGTCCCTGTTCTTCAGCATCTCAATCTAATGAATGACTATAGCTCCCAACTCCATGGGAGAATACGACAGAAAAGAAAATTGCTAAGAGACCCAGTCTAGGGCCCACAGAACAAGGGAGGAGACAGGAAAAAGGTACTCTTCTTGGCATGGCCTTTAAAGTTTATTCCTAGAGAGAAAGTGATTTGCTAGAAAACATGTCTGATTTCTGTGAAGATGGAATAAAACCATCCCTGTCTTCTAGTCCTGTAGAAGTGAATGTAGATGAGTCATTTGAATGTCAGAAAAAGGCAGCTCGAGAAACACTGGAAGGCCACAGAGGCATGTAAGTTTCCTCTCTTGATTGATTTTTGTTCCATTACTGCAGACATACCAAGGCTTACGACACTGTAAGACTACAAGGCTGAGATGGCAAACCTTAGCATGCCCATGTGTACATGGGGGGGGGGGGGAGGAGGAGGGCAGGTACTAAGAGGTTTCTCTGTAAGTACAAGCCACAGTCCCATCTCCAAGGCTTATAGCACTGGTTATCTAATTCCCATGCAGCCTACATCTTTAGAAAGTAAAATAAATTGAGAACCTTCTCACAGAAAAAGGACAGGAAATGGTCTCCTTGGTAGAAATGTCAATATTAGACATCAGGTAACCTATATAATTTGTATCAGTCATAATTTTTAAGGCTATCTACTACCTCCAAGTTCTTTTAAAATCATTTTCATGTATAAACTATGGAATATGAGCTCATTAGGCACAGGCTAAAGAAAAGAATATTGTATGCTAATGCACACAGCAAAGTAAGACCCTGTGTCGAAAAGAGCAAGGTCTGGGACTGAAAAATAGAGATCTGATGCTTAGAATTTTGTAGCCAAGGGGAAGACCATCGCATGGATAAAAGCATGGATCTAGTAGAAGAAGAAGAGCTGTGTTGTATAATGGGTAAGGAGGGAAAGGAAGTGAAGGGGGAAGTAAAAATAGAAAGGGCAGTTGATTTCAATGAGAAAACTGTTGATGAAGTAAGAATTTAGGAATTAAAGAGACATTATCATATATTCAAGCGAAGAATTACTGAAAAAACTGTGAGATAAGCCTGATTACTGAATGTAGAAACTATTTCTCTCTGACTTTAAAAGGAAAATGATCCCGAACACGTTTGTTCAAAAACAACTTCATACATAATTTCATACATTAGGAACATTGGGAAAAGAGCACGCTCATTAAAGTCATCAAGAAAAAGTCTAAAACCTTAGTTACAAAAATGGATAATTATTTATACTACCGTTATTTATGATACTAAATTTGAAAAATGAATGTTCATGAAAAATTAGTTAAATGCATCCATATGATAAAACACTAGCTGTCAAACAATATACACTTAAAAATAAAAGATGTCTGTAAAGCATGGGTTACTAAATTAGTAAAGCCCCATTCCATCACTTACAAATCAAGAAAACACACACATATATATGCACATATGGGTGCACAAACAGCAAGAAAGGAAAACTGTATGAGGGAAAGGAGGAAACTATGCAAGAACCCTTGAGAAACATATGGAAAAGAGTCAACTATTACTCCTTTGTGGCTTCTGTTAGGTCCTGTTAGGACCACGACCCAAATACCTGGTCCCCATCATCAACTATGTTCTGAGCATTTCTATTTGGATGCTTCACCTAGACACCATACCCGTATATCTAGAACTAAGATCACTAGTATCTTATTTCCAAAATAATGGCCTTCTAGCAAACCTCCTGTTCCTGTTTATTAAATCATTTTCTGTTTCTTCATTTCTTTCTCTAAAACATTTTTAAATGCTTCCTCCTCTTTCATATCACTCAGGCAACCAAATCTGGGCATTTGCCATTTAATCTGGCATCTATCACATTCTTCTCCCTTCACTGCTCATCCCATGTTAGAGTCCATCACCTCCATCCTGGATTACTGCAATTATCTAATTATCATCTGTGCTTCTCATTTCTCTATTTCTCTCTCTCTCTCTCTCTCTCTCTCTCTGTCTCTCCCCCACCACCCTCCTTCCTCTCTGCCTCCCTTGCTCCCTTCTCCTCACTCTCTCTACTTGATTTTTTAAGCTCACTATGGCCATACTAATCTTACACTCTCTTGCTCAAAATTTTTCACTTGCTTCCTATATTGAGTTGAATGATAGCCCCCCAAAAGATGTGTTCACGTCCCAACCCCCAAAAACTGTGATTATGACATGATTTGGAAAATGGGTCTTTGTAGATATAATTAAGTTAACTTAATATAAAGATGAGATCATTTACGATTATGTGGCTGGGACCTAAATCCAATGACAATTGTTACACGTGGTACAGAGAGAAAAAGGAGCAAGTCATGTGAAGATACAAGTAGAGATTGGAGTTAGGCAGCCACAGCAAAGGGGCACCTGGAGACATGAATAGCCAAGACAGCTAATCCTACTGAATATTTAAAGGATCAAATAATGAGAATGAGAAATAAATAACAGATGAACATCTCCAGCATAAATGAAAAGCAAGAATTTGAAGATGTAATGCATCTGTTGAAAAACAAGCCAGTTTTATCAGAATATATTTGAATGTACCTACAGATGTGGCAGGGAAATTACTGAACACCAACGATTATAACAATATTTGGAAAACAGCCAGAGAAAAATGACAAATTACCCGTAAAGAATCAACAGAGTTGTCACTGCCAACAGATGCATGAAAAGAGAATTAAAATAACCTCATGAAAATTCTCAAAAGTAGTTTTACTTGAAAGAAATCAATGCATTACATAAAACATCAACACTTACAAAACACACACCATATGGCAGAGGCTACATCAACTAGACTACACAGATACAGAGTGAATAGTGCTGAGCACTGTGGGAATTACAGGTCTGAGTGGTTATGTATGTGTGCATGGACAGCTGCACGTTTGCCTACGTAACTGTATACGTAGGTATGCATACACAAGCCATTAACGTTTGGAATAGTTTGTTACACAGTAATAATTAACTGAGACAAGTGTTGGTCAGGAAAACGAGAATGAAAAGGAATGGCTCTAGCTGAGTGGCTGTGCTAAGCATCCTTAATAAGACAGTAGAAATGCATTAGCATCTCATTAAAAGAGGAAACGAGAAATCCCTATGAATAAACAAATACAAAATGGAAAAACCGAAGGTAAGAGAAATTATTAGCTAAAACAATGTACATATTTAAAAGGCTACTCAGGGAAATGCTGATAGGAGATATTTATGTTTTTTAAGTAAATTACTAAAAACAACTTTAATTTAATGAGCCACAGATATTAATTAATTGGCATGCAAAACAGGCAAGTAGGTTTCTTAGTTTGAGTGCTTTCCAAGTTATTAAACCAAACCAATTAAATTTTTAAAAAGGGAGTCACAGAGGTCGCACTAGAAAAAGAAGAAATGTTTTAAAAACTGGAAACATTGCCTCAGTGGAGAGAAGAGGTCAAGGGCACACGCAGGACTATGTGATTCCAAAGCTCTCGTTTTTCTTGTTTTTATAATTTAACATTAAAGTAATATAACTGCATTATAGGAGAATTTGGAGAAGGAGATGGAAGAAAAACTGCAATCCACCACCCTATCCTAATTCAGTGGGGAGGCATTGAGAAGGACAGGGTGCAAGAAGAGTTGGGGTGCTGACGCCCTGCTGCTGCTGCCATTCACCCTAATATTCCGATGGGGTATTTGTGAAAACCCGGTAAGCTTATAAGTAGCTTTTAGAAAAATCTCTTGAGACTAATTATATTTTTAAAGTATTTTCAAGTGCAAATGTGAAATATAACCTATTAAAAAGCGCACAGCAAACGAATCTCTGACACCCAACATATTTACCAATATATTTAAGTACCAATATATTTAAAATAGTATCTATAATGAAAGTAGTAAAAGTTTTCTTCATTAAAGAATAATTGAGTGGGTTTGGGAATGCCTGGGACTTAGCTCAAACAGCAACCATTACAAAGATATTATTCAACATAAACCTGGTAACATCTATAGAGCTTCTGATGTGAAATCTGTTAATCTATCAAAAATAAGGTAAAATAACTGAAATTCTTTTATTTTAATAGAAATGTCTTGGAAAAGGATCACCTAAAGTTACTGCTAGTTTGGAAAAAATGAGCCCAATAAATGCAAAAGTAAGGAGATTTTTAATTAAACAATCCGAACTCTTAATTCAGCTAAGATATTTCACAATTCTAGTCCAATATTTCCATCATAGCTATTACAAATGTTAGTGCATGAAATATATTCTATATCTTTTTCTTTCATTTAATTATAGATATTTCATCACAAACAGCATTGAGGACACTTATCACAAAAGTTAATATTAAACATATGTTAGTAAAATGTCTAAATTAACTGGGAATTTGGATTTTTCAAAAGACTAACATATCTTTAAACACATCACAGAGAAAAGCTCTGCAAAGTTTCCTTTCATGATGCACATTTTTTAAATGTTTAAAACCCTTTGACAGTTGACCAAAACTGGGAAGAATAATATTGTTAGGGGGCCTTACTGATTTAGGGAATTCTTTATCCACATTTTGCTCTTTTCTGTTTAGTTTCACCTCCAGAAAAAATTAATCATTAAAGGCATAACATTTCAAAATCTGGGCATTTCTAAATATGGACCTTAAAGTTTCCCTTTATTGTATTACTACTTACATATTTTAATGAAAATATATTTTACCTGCAAAATCTGTGTGGGGGATATTTCACCATTGGTTTCAGTTGCAAAAGACAGCATATGCTCTGGAAAAAAATACTGACAAAAAGATACAGGTTACATTATCCCAAAACCCAAGCTAGAAAAAGATTAAACTATTTACAGCAATATAAAACAAACGTTCTTTAAATCAGTGTGTTGAAAATTCACCCCAAGTCCTTTTAAAAATGCCACTCCCTGGACTCTGCCTTCAGGTATCTTAATGAGGAGCTAAGAGTAGGGCCCAAAGTGCCCCAAACACCCTTAGTAGATGATGCTGGAGCAGAGAGATCCACGTACCTCAAGTTACAAAACATTGTCCTTAGGTTGACGGTGTGCTTGCTCCCATATCTCTTCCCTGTGTCCTGCAACCACTCTAGCAGGTACTAAAGGACCATCAAGTCAATTTTATAAAGTCAAGGCTCATAGAAGGAAAGGATATACTCAAGGTCACAGCCCAGTGTAGAGGAGCCAGGATTTAAATTAGGGCCAGGTCGCTAACAGTCCTTTCCACCTATGACTTTTCCAAACTTATTTAACCATAAAATTCACTCAGAGTTTGTCTGAAATAGGAATTCCTAGGCCTCGTTCCTGAAGTGTCTGATTCAGTAGGTCCAGGTAGGTCCCGGCCCCTCTCCCTCCCCCAGGTAATTTTTATGATCAGACAAGCTTGGGAAAATATATTCTACTATACTTCCTCCAGGACAGGGATTTTCAACAGCAGTTCTATTACTATTAACATTTGCTCAGATAATACTGTGTTGTGGGGGGCTGTCCTGTGCATTGTAGGATGTTTAGCTGCACCCCTGGCCTTCCTCACTAGCAGCCCTCCCTACCCCCAGTTATGACAACTAAAAACGTCACCAGACATTGTCTAATCGCCACCTCCCACCCCCAGTTGAGAACCACTGCTCTAGGTCTACAAAATGAACATACAACCTTGTTTACATTAAAAAAGAAAAAGATAAAACCAAAAACAAGCACTAACCCATATGTCTTTATGACTTTTAAATTCTTGCTTTTAATAAAGATTTACAATAAGAAAACAGTTTCCCTTCAAATTCTATTTAATTTTTATTAGGACTCTTATTTTCTTTATCAAAGATCATCCCATTATGTTTCTACTAATAGGTTCAAATAAAAGAGAACATAAGAGGTCTTTCAGGGTTTGAAAATATTCTATTATGGTGAGTATCATATATTTTTCATAAAGGATCACTTCAATCTAATTATCCATAACTTAGTATAAAAATATGCTACAGCTGCAGAGACAAAAACAGTTTAAAATAATGAGCCCAGAAGCTATTGTGACTTCTCCAGATCCCTAGTCTTCATTAGAATGTGATGTAACATTTATTTTTGTTTAAAGAGAACTACAGTGAAAATAATATTTACTAGACAATGCATTGCTCTTTATCTCATTTCTACTTAGCTCAATAATTATTGCACTGAAAACAAAATGATTTGGAACAGCAAGACTCATGTCAACCTTAAATTTCTGGATAAATTATAATATTCCTAACAATGATGAATCTGTTTTTAATTTAGAAATTTTCTTATCTAAATTTCCTAAATTCTGTTAAACTATCATATTTTGGAACCGGCTTGCGGATATCTAATAGTTCATTCCCTATATCAAATGTATTTTTTTCCTTAAAAAGCAAGAAGAAGCAATAGTTACCCAAAACTGTGTATCTGAACTTCTGTGATAATGTTGACTAATCATTGTTACAGTAAGAACAAATTGTGACTAATTTTAAAGGAACAGAATTCTTACCTACAATTTACCACATAGGGAATTCTGTTTTATTTATAGTGACTCCTTTCTTCCCATAAAATAAAATTTAACTAATTCATTTATTTTTCATAACTCTTAATGGGGATTTCACTTACCATTGGGTTTTTAAAGAATTCATATTTGGCATAATTTTTTCTAAAGTATAGCTTATTTTCTTCTTCCATTCCCCAGTTAGATAGCACTTCAATCACGAGCTCATGGTCTTCTATTGTTCTTTCTGTAAAGAATGTTTCAGTGAGAACTTCAACGGATGGGTGGATGGGTGGGTGGATGGATGGATGGATGGATGACAAGATAAGACAGGTATGTAGACAAATATCTATCTATCTATCTACACACACACACACACACACACATATAGATAGATATTTACATGTAAATTATAAGTTTGATAACAAATCTGCATTAACAATTATCAGAGCTATTCTTTTTCTCCACCTCGTCATGGTGACAAAATTAAAATATTTGCCTCAAGGTTGAACAATTCGGCCCATGAAGAGATTAAAAATTCTGAAAGGTTCAATATGCATTTAAGATAAATAATTTGTATAGTTGACAAAAATTAAAATAAATGCTATGAAAGGAAATATTAATGCAAGTATAAACAATTTTTTAAGAAACCTAATTTCTTGTGGCACTTTATACTTTTGAAACTAATGTTCAGGCAAATACATTTTTTATTAACAATAATTAGGTAGGGTGGGAAGGCACTTAAATGAAGTAAGCAATGACAACTTTAAAGAGGTGACCATAACATGCAAAATACCTATTTAATAAGAAACTGTGACATTCATAGCAGTACTATTCATAATAGCCCCAAAGTGGAAACTACCCAAATGCCTATCAACATAAGAATGAATATATAAATTATGTAAAAGCACACAGGGAATATATTCTACAACAACATGCAATTGTACGGATGAATTTTACAAACATAATATTAAATGAAAGAATTCACACATAAAGAGTACATGCTACATGATTCCACCTATATAAGATTCAAAACAATTAAAATAAATCTATGGTATTGGAAATCAAGGTAATAGGGATAGTGGGTAAGTGAGCGGGGGTATGAAGGGAACTACTGGGTATGGGAAATATTCTGTTAATCTGGTTTTTGGATACTCGGGTATATTCAATATGTGAGAATTCATCACACTGTCCACATATGGTTTGTTCACTTTTCTTAAGGAATGTCATACTGCAATAAAAAGTTAACGAAAAGTAACTGAAATTACTAACACAAAACAGCCAAATAAGGAATACAGAAATCCTCTGCTTGTTTTAGGTGCTTCTAGGACCTTTTAAAAAGTATTTGTGTCTCAGAAATTCAACACTCAGTAGTGATCTGTGACCTGTAACACCCAAACCCTTGAAAGTAATGTCATACTTAAATAGAGCCTTATTCATCTGAAAGGAGGTTTTTGTGAGCGTGCTCAATGAATATGGATGAGTTTGAGCTAAGTGTGTATCAACACTCCAGGTTCTGTTCCTAACTCCGACTGCTCTTTTTCTGTCTCATTGACTAGCTCCTGTAGCTCTTTCTCCCTCCTAAGATGCAGTCCTTGGCTCAACTCTATTCTTCCCTTCTCTAAACTAATTCATGCTCCCCTCTTCAGCCATTATGTTTGTCAAGTTCCTTGAAGTGAAGTCTTTGGCTACAGTTGCTTTCACTCACATTCCAGTCCTAAATGCTACACTTGCCACCACCTCAAACACAGTTTGCCTAAAACCAAAGTCAGTATGGCAGTTCCTCAAAATGTAAAATAATTCCAGCAATTCCACTTCTGAGTATACTCGGATAATCAATAGAAGGGAAAGCAGGGGCTGGAACATATATTTGTACACCAGTGTTCATAGTAGCATCATTCACAATAGCAAAAAGGTGGAAACATCCTAACGTCCATCAACAAATAAATGGATAAACACAATGCAGTATAGATACATAATGGAATATTTACCTTAAAAAGGAATGAAATTCTGACACCTGCTACAACATAGATGAACCTTAAAGGTATTGTGCTATGTAAAATAAGACAGACACAAAAGAACAGATATTGTATGATTTCATTTACATGAGGTACCTAGAATTGACAGATTCATGGACAAAAAGTAGAATGGTGGTTGTGCCAGGGATGCGGGGAGGAAGAAACGAGGAGTTTACTGGGTTGACAATTTCAGAATGAGAAGATAAAACTTTTCTAGAGATGGATGTTGGTGGTTGCACAACAATATACATATACGTAGTCCCAGTGAATTATACCCTTAAAGATGGATAAAATGGCAAATGTTATGTTATGTACATGTTACCAAAATTTAAAAAAAAAAAGTTATCTTTCTTTTACCCTCTCAAACTGCTTTTTCCTAAATCCTCCTATCTCCATTACATCTTTCTTTATATCTATCCAATATCCTCCACTCCTTATCCCCAGGCATCAGGAATTCTTCCTCTGAGTATCTTTCATACAACCAAGCCCCTACCATTCCCTCTATCACCATTCCAACTTAAAACTTCATCTTTTCTTAACTAATCTCCAAACCTCTACTTTCTTATTCTTCCCATCCAACCTGGACACTGATATCATAGCAAACCTCACAGAACATTTGTATCAGTGTGACCCCTGCTCAAAAAGCTTGCTTACTGCCCACTTGTTATGAGATAAATCTATGTATTCTGGCAGGTATAATTCAGTTATTCATCCATGTACTTGACAAACACTACTGAAGGCCTACTATGTGTCAGACATTCATCTTGGGGCTTGGAATCTTGTAGTCTACAAAACAAAAATCACTGCCGCGTGGAGCTTTCATTCTAATGGGAAGACATGGACAATGAATAAAATGTAAATCTTAAAAGGTGGCCATAAAAAATACAGAGGAAAAATAGAACAGGGAAGAAGGAGAGAGGAGGGCACAGAGGAAAGGAGTCCATTTTCAATAGCTTGCCGGGGAAGGTCTCATTGAGAAGGTGATGTCTGAACAAAGACTGAGAGAAGAGGGCATGAACCAATCACATTATCCAGAGGGAGAACAAGAACAAAGCTCTTGAGGCAAGAGCAAGGCTGGTATGTTTGAAGTACAGCAATGAGGTTAATGTGGCTGAAGCTGAGTGAGCAAAGGGGACAGGACCAGATGACGGGGTTAGAGAAGTAATGGTGATGCACAGGGGGGATTGGGTAAAGCCCTGCGGTCCATAGTAAGGATCTGGCTTTTCCTCTGAGTTAGATAACAAGTCATTCTGAACAGAGAAATATCATGAACTGACTTCTGTTTTCATTGGATCACACTGGCTGCTGAGTGTAGAACTGATTGTAAAAGGCTTAAGGGTGGAAGCAGGAAGACCATTTAGTCGAATATTATAATCAATGAGGGGAGAGACGATGTGGCTTGGATTAGAGTAGTAGCAGTCCACATATAAGTAGTAGGCAGAATCTGGATATATTCTGAAGGTAGAGCCAACAGGATTTGCTCACAAATCGGATATGGAATGTAAGAGGGAGGGTAGCTAAGGATGACACCAAGGTTCTTCACCTAAGCTCTTGGAAGAATTGTGTTGCCATTAATGAGTTCAGAGCACTGTGAGAGACACAGGTGTGTGTGTGTGGCGGGGGGGGGGGGGGGAGGCAGAGATCCAGCTGTCACTGAGCTATTGAGTGGGAAGTTGTATCCCTAACAATCTTTCTGTCCTTACTTTTGTCTACTTCTCAAACAAACCCATCTGGTATTTTCAAGCTTATGAAACACAGGTTCACATTATTAAACATACTATGTGCTAAGAACTATATATTGTTTGCAACTACAGTGGGAGAAAACTTAACGTATTAAGCAAGATGTTTGCTTATTTGTCTTACCAATCTGTGTTTCTTCATACCAATTATCTCTCTTTACCACTAAGAAAACAGCGTATGTCCTGCCCTCAAGGTACACTATTCAGAGAGGAAAATAATGACACAGATGCATTTTCTTTACTTTTGAGGTTCAAAGTAGATTTTATCCATCTTTGACAAATCATGCTGAGCCAATTCCCCATTGCCTGAGACAGGGACCCACCCTCTATTCTCTGGGAAAGGAGCTGGAGTTAAAGGATTAGTGGAGGAAAGAGCATAGTGAAGACTGCGAGGGAGCAAGATGGTAAGCAGATGGTATAGATCCCAAGTGACCCTGGATCCTTCCGCCTTCCAGAACTAGAAGGCTTTCAGGGTGAGGGGCTGACGGCAGTAAGTTTAATGGTGATGTGTGGCTCAAACCAGATTGGAGCCTTAGGAGGCCTTCAGCCTCACGCACAAGCCCCAAGACTAGCACGGTAGAGAAGCAACAGCTGAGTGCAATGTCGAGGCACGTGAGTCCATAGCCTCCCAATATGGGGAAAGAGCATTGCAACAGTACCAACTCCCCAAGAAGGAGCATGGAAGGGCCAAGAGAAGACAATGGACTTAAGGGCTTTATGTACAATCAATAAACTTGACAGGAGCAAGAGTTTCCAGAACATGAAGAGTGGGACAAGAGTTAGAAAAATATCCCACCTGGTACTTAAATGCCCCACAAGAATGTTGGAACAGTGAAAGTAGATCCAATCCTTCAATTGAAAATATTTTAAACGTGTATGTAACTCATTTATAGAACCTGACTTTATTATGTACCCCAACAAGACTGAGAACAATCCATAAAGTGAACAGATTAAAGTGTCTGTCATTAAGAAGGTACAAGACTGAGAGTCAAAATTAATTCAAGTTACAGAAATAAAAGAAGTTACATCCCTGTAAGTCTCAATCTGAGACCTTTTCCATTACTGTATTTAAACTGTATAATATTTGCAGTAGTCTGAATAATGGCTCCAAAGACATCAGCTCCTAATCTCTGGAAGTTGTAGATGTTACCTTATATAGCAAAGCCTTTCTAGATGTCTTTAACTTAAAGATATTGCAATGAAGAAATTATCCTGGATCATCCATGTCAGCCCTAAACCCAAATGTTAGTATCCTTATAAGAGAGAGACAAAAGAGATTTGACACAGACAGAAGAGGCGAGGACAATGTGACCACATAGGCAGAGACTCAAGTGATGCGGCCACTAGCCAAGGAATGATGGCAGCCACCGGAAGCAGGAAGAGGCAAGGAATGGAGTCCCGCTAATGCCCTCAGAAAGGGAATGGCCCTGCCAACTCCTTGATTTCATCCCAGTGTAATTAGTTTTCGACTTTGCCTCCAGAATGGCTAAAGATTACATTTCTGTTGTTTTAAGCCACCACATTGGTAGTAATTTGTTACAGCGGCCTTAGGAAACTAATACAATAATCTAATGAGCACATTTTATCTCCATTTTACAGAAAATTAAACTGAAGTTCAGAATAACAAACATGTCAGGACTTGAACAGCAGTCACGTGTCAGCCCCAAGTCCGAGCTCCTTCCCTCTGCACAGCATTGCCTGTGCCTTCACTCCAGTTCCCACAGGCAGGGTGGGGGGTGGGGAGGGGGTAGGGCGGTGGGGGGCATGGTGTGTGGGGGGGTTGTCCCTTGCACCTCTGCTGAGTCTATTTATATCCTGCTCATTCTTTCAGTATCACCTAAAATCTCTCATGTTCCTGCAGTTCTCATGTTTCAATCGCCTCAAATTCCTTTATTTTGAAATGTGTTAAATAAATATTTGCTAATTAAGTGAAAATAAACAACCACATTTTGAGTGGAAGGGGAAAAAAAAATAATGGGCAATATTTCCAATTATATCAGTTTTAACCTCACATGAAAGTAACACAAATCATATGCATTTGAACTGCACCCAAAAAGGAAATAAAACAAAATGGATAGAAAAACCAAACACATTTGAACAGCTATGACAAATGTGTAACAAAAGAACTCGCATAGTAATACGTGATCACCAAAGAGTAGAGCAGTCTAGTCAGGGTTTTACTGACCATATGCAAATAAAGCTCAGCATATCAATCTAGAAAGGAAAAATAAGGGATATGGTATCTACAGAAAATTTCACAGAACTATAATACCAATTGTGTAAATAACGTAAGTACTAACATTAGGGAAACATGCTGGTGATTTTAAGAAGAAAAATTTATTCAAATAAAGCTAGCAGAAACTAGAGTATGTAAGAAAGCAAAAGACATACTTTCCATGCCTTCAAAGAAGATTTCTGGTTCTATATATTGAAAATTCAGATAACATATAAGAAAACAAAATAAACAAAGTCCAGAGGATGAAATGCAGCCACAGGTTCTTACCTCAGATTCTCACTTGGTAACAGAGACGAAACTTTCTTATTACAGAATCTGGCTTTTTAAAATTGTATTATATTAAAGCAATCTTTTTAAATTTATGCATCCCCATCCCAATTTGGATGCACTGTCATATACCAGCTCCCAACCAAGTCTCATTATGGTTAAAGGATTAATGCTACAATAATCCAAATAACCCTAAGAGGCATATTGATGATCAGTTAATCACATCTTACGGAAAATTACTGTTGTTGTTTTTTTAAAGGCAGATATCTAAGTAAATATAGATCTTAATCGGGAGAAGGTTCAACATGAAGATATGAGATGCCTAAATGGATTATTTCCTCTAAGAGGAAAAGAAAAATGCTAAAAGGAGAGGTGAAAAGTCACTAGAGACCAGCTTTGTTTTGCCTAGGCCCAGGCATAAGACATCATAACCAAGAACTAAGAAAGGGAAAACAGAAACAAAGGAAATTACTAGTCTAGATGGCTTACAATACTTTCTCTTGACTCTTCTTCTTTAGTCCCATTCTTAAACCAAGCAGATTTTAACCAACTAAGTAATCCTACAAATTTATAATGTTTTTTTTTTTTCTTTTTAGGAGGGACCCATGCGGGGCCCATGCGGGGATTGAACCGGCAACCGTGGTGGTGTTATTAGCACCGCTCTCTAACCAACTAAGCTAACTGGCCACGCCTATAATGTATTTGTAAAATATCAAAAGAGAAACAAATCTATTCCATAATGAGGGGCCCTTTGCTGTAACATTTTAAAACAACAGTTTTACAAACTATTACCCAGATGCTTTCTGAGTTACCATTTGAGAAATGACCCCAGGTAACTTTCACATAGATTCATCATCATTATTTTAAAGACCTTATTTTTTAAACTTCATAAATACATCTAAAATACTACATTAAAATATCTCATTAAAACTTCAAAGATACATCTTTTTTTATTTTTGAAACTTTAGGCAATGGAAAGTGAATTACAATGATGAATACCACTCCTACAGTATGTAGGTAGGAAAATAGGAAAGACCATTCTTAATTCACTTCAACTTGGTAACCAAAAAGGAGGAAAAGGGGAAAGGAAGCTTCCAAGAGTGTAAAAAAAAAAATCTTTTTTGAAACAAAACAAGTTTCATATTGCTTTAAATTTATTTTTTGTTTCTGACAGATCAGTGAAGTCTTACAGTTACAGAATGAAATATTACCAAATAATGATGATGACATATAATTCTGTTTTCTACTTAATTTTCAGAAACTTTCTCTTTAAGGAAAAAAAAGAGAAAAAAAAAGTTTCTTCTGAAACTGTTCATTTAACTTCAAAGTCTTTTAAAAAATCTCAATCCTCCCAGTATGGAAAGTGTTCACCTGTGACCTTCTGCCTGGATTTCTTTGCTGAATCTACTGAAAGTACGGCACGGGGCTCAAATAGAAACCTGAGTCCCTACTCTTCTCATCACTTGATAAGAGAAGAAACAAGAGTGGCTTTTACCTCTGATTCACCCAGAAAACAATTCTTTGTATACCTTTGTTACAGGAAACTCCAGGAGACAAATGGTCCTTGTACTTCTCTGCGCTAGGTAGAAACTACATACATTTCGTCAATCTTATTTTCAGATAAAAATGAGCAACCTCTGACCAAGCAAAACAAAAACTGGAGAAGCAAGGAATAAAATAGGGCTCAATTTCTAAAAGGTTCCTTAACCTAAGAAAACTATTTAATACCAGCAAGATCCCCCAGAAAATTGCCACCGCCAAACTCAGCTCCTCAGGTCCATTAAGAGGAAAATTTTGACACTTCAGCTTGATGGGTATAAAGGCCTTAATGGCTCATTCTTCAGCAAATCGAAATCGTCCTCATATTAACTCGGACTGAATGATCACAACCTATATTCACAGAAAGCCTATTTTTCCATGAAGCATTTGCATATATATTATCTCAACCTAAAGAGCTTAGAAACAGCTTCCATACATTCTAAGTTACCTAATGCATCCTTCAAGGACTCAGAGTAAATTTCCATCTGGACATGGCCTGTGATTTCTTTGGCTTCTTTTCTAAGTCTCTTCCTTCTGTGTACATTGTATTGCATCCTCTGAATGCTTGATATAAATACCTTACAACTGAATACAGCTTAGTTCAAAAACCATTTATTTGTCCTAAATCCTAGGTTACAAAGACATACGTATACACAGAGTTCCAGCTCTGATGGAATTACTGTCTAGTTGTAATAACACGATCACTATGAATACAGTTGCAAAAATTAATATAGCAGCACAGAAGATAGGTGCTTGGCCCAACCTGGGGCTTCAGGAAGATGTCTGAGCTAAGTCTTTAAAAATCTCTTTAAAAGTTGAAAAAAAAGAATATCTTGAAAAGTTTAAAAATTGTGTTTATTTCTTTTTTTTTCTGATTACTAAAATAATATACTTCCATTACAGAAAATTTGAAAAACACAAACAGCTGATAATCACAATCCATCTTTAAACCTGTCAATCAGGAATAACACTTAACATTTCAGTATATTCCCTTCTTGTCTTTTCTCTGGTCTATATGAGTATCTGTGTATATATTTTTCACAAAATTTATAAAATATTGTTTACTTATAAACATATAAAAACACATACATATTTCCAAAATCTTGTGAAAAATATATACTTTTATTCAACCAGCATTATAATCTTACGTTTGCCCACATCAGTCATCAAAGGAAGAACTCCAAAACATAAACAAAAGCTGCATAACTTACATCCTATGGGTATACTGTAAAGTATAGCATTCCCCTATTATTATAGCATTAAGTTTTATTTTTCTAATTGCTATATAGTAAATAGTCCTGCTTCAATAGTCTTATACCTATTTCTTGTCCAAATCTGCTTGTTTCCCACACCCATCCATGGCATGTAGTTGTGGGAGCATCACCTCCCAGGACACAATTCATCACTTTCACTCCTAGTGCTTCCTGTACCGCTCTGTTATTTTCGGGATTTGCCATTTCTTAACGGATATATGAGAAAGGGTGGTGCCAGCAAGTGTCTTGATTGTCTAAGGGAACAGCTTCTGAACCGCAGAAGTCTGAGCCCAGGGACTGGGCATATGGAAGAGGCAGGTGTGTCTCCCTATCTGCTCTCAGATGGAAAGGGTAACTCGACTTCATAAGGCTGAGCACGGGATGCCTCCAACTGCCTCTCTCTCTCATTTCCCTAGATTATGTCGCGAGCTCAGCTGTCAGTCAGCTTGGATAGCTGAGGGTTTTCACCGTACTTTGTTTACATAGGTATTTTTAGGAAACAGCTAGTCGTTATACTTTGCTGACATTTTTTTATTAAAATTCCAAATAATCCTTGGAAGAGGCATAGCAGTTAGCCAGGTAAAAATGGTTGAAAAGGGATTTCCTGGGAATCTTAACAGCATGAGCAAGCAAAGCAAGGCATAGAAACCAGTGTACGCTGGCAACGAGAGACAGTTCTCTAATCTATAAATTAGAGGAAGGAGGGGTGAGGCACAGGGCGGGAGATAGGAGGGCGGCTCACGTCACAGGTGCTACGAGCCTTGCCAAGGACATTGGACCCTAATGCAAGGAGAATCTGGCCTGCATGCAGATGGGTAACTTTGGTACAATCAGAGGCCAAGGGAACAGGTGTAAGACTAACGGAATACGAGGAGAGAGATGATGAGACTTGAACTCCGGCTATAAGGACGAGTACCAAGAAGGGAAAATCAGCTGGACAAGAGGCAGCTTTAGTTATGAGCACTCTTTACTGGCTTCATATTTTTTATCTCCAACCTTAACATGCTACTAGAACACCAAGTCTCCTCAAAACTCAGGCCAGGCAGACAGAAGTCTCAGGAGAGAAGGAAGTGCAGTGCTACACGTCTTACAGGCGTCACAGTTATTTCTGCTGGCGATGAGGGTGATGGCAACTCTGACGGCTGGTGAATTCCAAACAGCACAGAAAGAACAACTACATATCAGCTCCAGACAACAACAACAACAAACACTTGAGCCTCTGTTGTAAAAGAAAAAGAAAAAAAGTGAAGTAGCAGCTTCAAAGCAGGTGGCTGTGAAGCATCCCTTCACTGCTGCTGTGCACTGCTTCTTTCTGAGAGAGATCACGTGGGTATCGCGGCACACATAAAAGTGGTATAAAAGCCTCCAGTCATTCATTTTGCTTATTAAAGCTACTCCACAATGATAGTCACAATAGAAATCTCAGCTGTCCCCAGCAATGACACTAAAATACAATTAATTCCTCTTGCTGAGGAGTCTAGAGGTATGCGCTTGAGGTACTGTGTTAATTGCCATGGCTTCATACCATGGCTTCAATTAGGGATCAAAATGGGAGCAAGACAAACACAGATCCCATTAAGTTCCAGAGGACTTAAAACTGAAGTTTTTTTCCCCCACCTTCCTCTTAACAATGATTATAAAAACAGAGGACTCCATCTGGGGAACTATAGTGACATCCAGTGGTTGTGAAGTAAAACACACCAGTTATAAAACAAGTTTTTATTACATCGTGAGACAAGGGGAAACATAGTTGTTCATATACTGATGTTTTACACTCAATGTTTATAAAATTGTGTGTCCAACTAGAAACTCATCATAACATCATCCACAGTGAGACAAATCAAGGATTCATAACAAAGTCAGGATGTTTAGCTGCCTTCGATGATTTATTCCACCTATTAAAATTCTCAGCATTCTTTATTAATAATTATGGGCAGAGGATATGAAATATTGATATTGTATTCAAAGTTCCAAATAGCATATTACTATTTATGTCGTGTAGAAATTCAAGAACAAGTCATTTGCAATGTGACCTTCTTGCTCAGCCAAAATAAATAGCTGGCTCTGCTATAAAGTGAACCAGGTTGGGTCAGTTTGATCCTGATAATTTCAATACTACCTTAGCAAAGATTTATCTGAAAATGTTCTGGAGGGTTCAAAATGCAAACTTATAACATGCAAGAGCGATAGAGATGGAAATTTAAACAGAGACGACCCAACAATAGAATCCCAGGAACATTTGCCTGATCTATTGGGGTGAGGAGAAACCAACAGGCTTTCAAGGAAAACACATACACTTTAGAATCTGACAGAATTTAGATCTGTGCAATATTTGACTCTGAGCAAGGTATTTCATCATTGAGTCTTTGTATTACTATATGTAGATGGAGATTAAAAAAAAAAAACATACCTTGCATAAAAACATACCTTGCAGCAGGGTTGCTATGAGGCGAAGTACTGAGAGCATCTACCAAGATTAATGTAAAACCACTCACTCAGTGCCTTGCACGTATAAGATACACATTAACATTAGCTATCACACACATGCATTCATAGTAAAAACACTAAGAAGACTGAAGTTTCTTTGGCCACAGAAAACATCACCCTGAAAACAGACTTTAGATTCCATAGACCTACGATATTTTGAATGTCAAGGGCTCCTTCTTCTGACGTTAGTAATTTGGAGTATGCTTTAATGGATCAGAAGCAACTGTAGCAGCTCATCTACTAACAACACAGAACGTCTCTGAAACTTTCCTAAGCTTATCTTGGACATTAAAGTGAACTAAAGTGCCAAAAACCTTCAACTGTTTTCTATCGCACAAGTCAAAATGTTCTTGCCTGTAAGGCTTCAGGACCTTGTAAACACTAAACCTTATCAATGTGCAGACTATAGGGTGAAGATAGTACAACAGGGCGTGCACAACTAGCAGAAGTAAGAGATGGGCAAGGATCAATCCAGGAAGACTCCAAAAGGTCAAACTCTGCCTTCTGGCCTTCTTAGCAGTATCCTTGAAAAACTAAATCAGATCACACTGCCCTCTGACTCAAAGACCTCCAGTCCCTTTTCCTCTGACTCAGTGTAATAGTCAAGTCCCCCCGCCCCCATGACCTACGAGACCCTCCAGGACCCAGCTCTGCAGCAGCTCTGTGAAGTACTCTCCCGTTACACCCCACCTTACTGACTCCACTCCAGACACATCGGCCTCCTGTCTGCTTCCTGAACATAAGCACATTGCCTCATCTGGGCCTTTCCACCTGCTGTTGCCTCTGTCTAGAACAATCTTCCATTTCACTGCAAGGCCTGCTGCTGTCGGCTTCAGGTCTCTACTCAAATGTCTCCGTCTGGGAGGCCTTTTCTGGTCCCTCCACTTGAAGTGCATCTCCCCCTCACCTCCCCATCCCCACCCTAGGACTCTGTCCCTCTTCCCTGCCTTCTTTTTCTCCACAGTGCTTATCATCACTTAAGGGACTACACATTTTAGTCACTTTTTTTTTTTCTCCCCACTAGAATGCAAACTCACAAGAGCAGTGCTTTTTTTCTAGTAGGTTTGGTACAAAATAGTAAATATTTACTAAATTGAGGAAGGCAAGAGGGAAAGGCAGGGAGAGTTCCTAGTTTATGTGGAGTCTGTAAAGTGAAAAAAAAACTAAAATACTCAGGATGTATTTTTTAGTGTACACACACAAAGAAGGTAGTCTACAAAAGTGAATGGATAGTATAATTAGAGAGTGTGTTAAAATAGAGAAACTAATAAATGTCATCTCAGTGTTGTAAAATTATGGATAATATTGTTTTCTTCTTGACATCTTTATTTCTCAGTTATTTACAATGAGCTGAATTATTTTTGTATCAAAAATATTTTTTAAGCTAACAGATACCACCCCCGCTCTTTTAGACTTCTTTTCACTGAAAATTCATTATGTCAATCAAAGAAAGGTCAAGAGTATCTCCTGAACAATACACAGAACTGAGTAGCTGGTCACCAAAGTTTTGACAAATAGTTTGTCCACGGGTTCACTGTATCAAGGACACTCACAGAAGATTTACAGGTCAAGGTGTTAGTGGTTCATTCTATGGACAAGGGCATCTGCAGCTACATATCCTACTTAAGCAGGGAAATCCACTCTAGTTCTTTTCCTTCATTTTAACATGCAAATGAAGAAAGTTACTTAATACCACTGAATAGATATTGCAAGAGTATTTATAACCTACAGACCCACAAAAATTAAATGTACATAAATAAACACATCAGTTTTATATATTATGCTGAGGAAGACCAACAGTGGTTATGCTCCTGTTACATTGTTAAATAAAGAATTGGAAGCCAGTAAATCAATTACACATTAGTATTTGGGTAGCGTTAGTGTCTGCAATGTTTCTACTGTTTTAAAGATATAATCTGAGTGAAAAAACAAAAAGTACACAAGTAGCTCTAGAACTAAATTTCTTTCTCGTAAGCTTTGGTCTAATGCATGGTTGATGAAGCTGTAAGACAATATTCTCACACCTTTGATTTTATTTCAGTGGTTTCCAGAAAATACAGTAATGGAGAAATGTATTTCTATTTGATGTCTAAAAGCTTAATTTATTATGGAGCTCAAATTAATTCTCAATGTTCCATTGTAAGCCTCTACATTAAAAGACTTGTGTGTTTTATTCCTTTATAGAATTTGCAGTGGTCTCAGTGAAAACTGCTGCTTGATTTACAGAGTAGATTTTTATTGCTGAACTTCGAGCCATTTGTTAAGGATACATTATAGTGACTATAACAAAAAAAAAAATGTTTAAAAGTCTCCCTGAAAGAAAAATGTAAGAGTATGAAGTATTGTATTTTATATATTACACTAATTAAGAGCTATGTTCCGACAAGCACAAGTAAGTGAAACAGTTTGGAGTACGGCAGATATCGACTGAGAGTTAACACCATATTTCTAGGAGATGAATTATCATGAACAGACATCAAATTAGTCACAAGTAGCAATGAAGAAAGTACAGGTGGGGCTTTTTCTGCCCTTGGGAGGGTGAGGCAGTAAGTCGCACTGCTCAGAATAGCATACTTTCAGAATTCAGGTTTTCTTGGCAGGTATAGGCTCAGCTGTCAAGATCAGCTGACGGATTGTAGTTCATCAACTATCAACTGGGGGTCAGAGAAGATGGGCTGGGGTTCAGATCTTTGTGGAGACTGTCGAACTACAACATTCTTTTCCACAGGCTTCACTCTGGCTTCTCTCTGAGGTTCTGACATATTCTAGGACAATAGTCTTCAAATTGGAAGCACAGAAACACTTTTTGAAGGGCTCAGAAAACGCAGGTAGTTCTAAATGAGCCCCTTTTCAGAATCTTTTAAAAACAGATCCGCCTAAGAACACACCTTTTCTGCCAATATCACCTTTATGCTAATTCATAAAGCAAAGGTAAACTTCTCATCTGAACTGAACCTTACTTTGGCTATTGTTCTGGGGTGTAAACTGTCTATGCATCAAACAAAGGGAACATTTTATATATTCGTAGCTAGCTTTGCAAGAAAGTGAATGACCCGCAACTAGATATAAAATTCTCAATTCTTCCAAAACAAATAGACGGAATTAATTCAGCTGTCACTGACAAATTACTTAAAATAACTTTAATGATTTATTACTAAAAGATTTTTTGTGTGTTTTTTTTTTGGTTTTTTTTGACATATACCATATTTTGCCATATATAACGCACACTTTTTTGCCTAAATCTGTGAGGGAAAAATAAGGGTGCGCATTATACAGGGGCAGATCTAATTGTTTTTAATTCTTTTATCTATGCTTATGAGTTTAAAGTGCAACCTTAGAAATCTATAACAATATCCATATGCAAAATAATACCCTGGAATAAGATAATCAGTTTTGTTGAACTTACGATGAACTTGCAACTACGAAGAGTTCTTGGCCTTCTATGATGCATGAATATCGTAAATGTGTTACTGGTACATAAAATTTCTTATATCTTGTATCTGTTCTTGTGTTTTGTAATTATTTGTTACATAAAATTTCTTGTACCATAATATGTTAAAAAAATAAATGCTAAAATTCTTTTGTAATACAAAAACCAAGTACTAAATATAAACAAATAAAAATTTGAATTAAAAAATTAAAATGAAAGATTTTTTCCCCCTGAATGTTTGGGCCAAAAACATGGGTGCGCATTATACACAGCAAAATATGGTAATACGAAGCAGTTTATGGTACGGTAAATAACAGCCCCCAAAAGATATCCACATCTTAAATCCTGGAACCTGCGAATGTTACCTTATATGGCTAAAAAAAATGACTTTGTAGATTGAGTTAAGGGTCTTGAAATGAGGAGATTATCCTGGATTATCTGGGTAGGCCCTAAATGCTACTGTTCTTATAAGAGAGAGCAGAGGGAGATTTGACACAGACATAAGAGGAGAAGGCAACATGACCATAGAGGTAAAGATCTTAGTGATGGTGCCAACAGCCAAGGCATGAGCTGCCACCAGAAGCTGGAAGAGGCAAAGAACAGATTCTCTCCTAGAGCCTCTGGAGGAAATGCATTCCTGAGGACACCTTCGTTTCAGCCCAAGAATCAGTGATACTGATTTTAGACTTCTGGCCTCCAGAATTGTGAGAGAATAAATATTTGGTTGTTTTAAGCCACCCGGTTTGTGATAATTTGTTACAACAGCCACAGGAAACAAATACAGAATTCAAAGAATTGAATGGCATTGCCGTAACTTCTTCCTTTCTCAACTACTTAGTATGGGAGCATGTTTTCCAACACTAATATCTGTAAAAATGAGAGAGGAGAGAGAAAATTGTTGCCAATCATGTCTCACTCTAGGAGAAGAATGGAAATGAGTACAAGAACCTACGGGAGAGGAAAGCCATGAAACAAAATGAGTCTTTGTCCCTGAACAACCACAGGAAAGGTGCCCAACTAGGAACCCCCGTATGATACTTTGACATGAACAAGAAATACATTTTTATTATGTTAACTCACTGTGAATTTGTACCTATCTATTAGAGCAGTTATGTTACCCTAATTTATACACAATTAGAGTTTTGCATACAGTACTCCCCTAAACATTTACCAAGCTGTGCTTGCTGCTAGAATTTCCACTATTAATTATGTTTCATTATATATTGCCATGACAATAGTACAATAGTAAGATCTTACAACAGTAAGATCAACACACACACCCAAAAGTGGGAAATGGTAAGACAATTCAACATAATACATCTGTTACAAAAACATGACATTTGAACATCTTTAGCAATTCAAACAAATGCAAATTAAAATGATTTATCAATTCTGTCCTATCCATTTTTAAATTATACTTAATGACAGTGCAATAACAGTTGCTCTCTTACAACGAAGGTAGTGATATAAATTGGAGAACTATTTTGTACACCTATTGGAAAGTATTTATCAAAAATATCAAATTTCTTTACTTTGACCCAGCAATTCTACTTAAGCAAACTATCTTAATAAGTCTGTCCTAAATGTGGAAAATGACGTTAGGCATAGACATGTCCAGCAAAGCATTGCTATAATTCTATCATTCTAAAGACTCAACAAGGAAAGAATGGTAAACTACAGTACTTTCACAGAATGGAATATTAGATGGTCCTTACAAATGTTCTTCAAGGAAATGGTATAAGAACTTTCAAAAATTCTTCAGTAAAATAAAATCAGTAAAACAAAAGTATATGTTACGTGGTACAGTGCAAACTTACTCATTGAATTTGGCTACCAGGCACTTACCCCTCTTTTAAGAGTACTCTGATTGCTTTTTAGAGCACCACCCCTCCCCTCACCATCAGTCTTTGTGATTCTGGCTGCTCCACCTTCAGCTAGAGATGGTGTGCTGGAGCTGCTGGAACAAGCTTGTAAGGACTGATTGTTAAAATTTAGAAACTTTGCAAGCCAGGCATCTTGAAATCTGCCATGGTGGGAGAGTACATATACCAAAGACATTGACAGATACTACAAAAGTGGCCTTTAAAAAAAATCTTTTTTTAAGCCAGTTTTCCAGTGTACCACTGACTCGACTCCCGATAAAACATGTGATCCAGACTGATCCATCAACACCTCGAATCCCCATGGCAACAATGAGTCCTTCAGAGATGGGTATATTACCTGATCAGAGCCAGTCAGAACCAATCTGGTATTGGTCCACATAACCATAGGGTGAGACCTCTTTTCTACTGGGCAGATGTGGGGTAAACCTGCTACAATTCATAAAGACAAAGACTGTGGGAAAATGGGGCCCAGATGGAGTTAGCCTTGCCAAGAGACGAAAAGAGTTCTGAAACTGTCATTGAGCCCCTGGATCAAGGATCACTTGAATTCTTTGTGTTTTTATCATATGTGTGCTGATGCCATGAGCTTGTAGAGGTAACACCCACTTACTTATCTCCCTAGTTCTAGCCATGGACTCCTCCAACTCATTCTCCATACCGACAGCAGAATAAACTTTCCAATAGCCAATCCAATCAGGTCACTCTGTTATTAAAACTCTTCATTAGCTCCTCATTGTCCTAACTCAAGCAGCTCATTGAGTTTATTAAGACCCCAAGTAAGGTACAGGTCATTTGCTCAGTGATTTAATATAAAGCCATCACAGACAGAGATGGTTGTTACCTTCACAGAGCTTCAAGTCTAGCAGGTAAGTAGTATTAAAAACAATAAAAGCACAGCAAGTCACTAAATTATAAAATAGGGGTTAGGAGAGGCCCAAAAGACACCTGGGGAAAAGCAATATTTAAGCCAAGAATTAAAGGAGGAGTGCGTAGGAGTTAGGCAAGGAGAAGGCAAGAGCATTTCAGGCTAAGGGAGCAGAAGCTGTGCAAAGTCCCTGGGACTTGAAGGAGGAATTTGGCAGGTTCTGAGGATTAAGAGGAGTCAGGGATGGCAGGAACAGCAAAGAGGGAGCGTAGTCCTAAGGAAACGCAGCGCTAAGCATGACGGTAATGACAGAGATGGAAGAACCTAAAACAGAATTGACTTCAGAATCACCAAGCTTACAAGTGCTAAACAAACTCATGGACATGAATACATCTGACAAGGGAGAAAAAAAAAAACAGTAACAAAAAAAAAAGAATCTAGGGCTGACCTAAGAAATTCCAATATTTAACAGTGAGCGCGAGGCAAGAAAGCCTGAAAGATAAAGTGAGGTAGGAAGAGAACCAGGGGAGTGGGACCTCATGGGATAAAGTCCAAACTGCTTAGAATGCACACTCTCCAGCATCCTAGCCTATGGAAGAGATCATTCTGTGATCCTAGCCAAAAATGACAACCACTTGCAACCCATTTTTCCTTAGTTGCATGTGAGGTATCTTTGCTTGGAATCATGCCCCAACCACCAACAATATGCTTTCTTTGGCAAATTCCTACTTATTACTTGGCCCCAGTTTCCATGGCACTTCTTCCAGAAAGTCTTCCCTGACGGCCCATGGCTTTGTAACGTGCCCCTCTTATTTGCTCTTATTTTGTATTTGCATGTCTTCCTCCTCAACTAGTACTAGTTCCTCCTGTACTAGTAAGCTCCTATAAGAAAAACCTGTTTGTTCACCATTTGTCATCAAATCCTAGGGACCTAGCCCAAGGCAGTGCATGGCTTAATAAAGATCTTTGGAATGAATGAACTTTGTAATCCTGCAAAGCCGATCAAAGTGTTTTGACCATAGTAGGCACTCAAAGCATATTTGTAAATTTCAATTTAAAAATATTTTGGTACAGATTATATGACTAATTTAATTTTTACACTCAGGAAATTAAAATTCTTCTCAATGAGCAACAGATATACTTTTTCTTCATATAAATAATCCTAGGTAAGCATTGACTCAATGTTGCTGCTAGTGGGCAGTTCTGAGTTTTTAAAGTCATTGAGGCAGCCATAAAGTTATATGAAAAAGGTCATAAAAATATACTGTCAAAATCAGATGTGATTGAGCTTTTATTTCAGTTCATTTATTTTGTGGTTAACACATGTGGTTCACTGAGACTCCGAGAGCTGCTGGCAATCTCAGTGACACCCATGACTGCATTTGAGTAGGCGACTGTTGTGAAATGTGTACCTTCATTATTTGTGTCTGTACTAGACAACTGGCGGGGCACCAAAGGATGCCGTCCACTACACATCCATGTGGTTAATGACTGGATCAAACATTAGTGGGTGCTTCTACTAAAAGCCACGTGAAGACAACCATTCCTGAAAAGACGAGAAAAGCCAACCCTGGGGCTGCTCCATCATGTGAGACAAGGAGGATCCACTATTTCAGTGCCCTCCGAGAAGGGCTGCACAAGAAATGGGGCAATTGGGAATGGCCTGGTGGCTGCTGAATAGGCTCCTTGCACTTTCTCACTACCCAGGATTTCTGACAGTAAACTCCTATCACCTGGGGTGACAGAAGCATGCCTCTTATTTGTCATGCTCTATCTTTTATATCAGAGGGACTAAGAAAATGAAAAACTGGAGACATTCTGAAGCTTAGGCCAAATTCAAGAAGAGGACAAGAAAAGAGCAAGAGGTAAAAGTTGGGGAAAATGAAAAAAGAAAGGTAACCAATCAGGAAAGCCTATTTTCTTCAAACTGTTGCTGCAAATTTGAAAGAAATAAGTTGTCAAGAATCAAGACACGTAACTTTAGAACGGCTAGGCCAACTTAGAATTTTGGAATAGGTACATGTACTAATTTTTTATATAAATAACACCTGCTAAGAGAAAAACTTAATACTTTTTTTGGAGCTCCATTTCATTTTTTTTTAAATCCTATTTAATGCTGATATTTGTCCAAAATACACATTTATCTATGAATGATAAATTTATATTTTGGTTGACATTCCACGGCAGTAAATCCTTGTCATCTCTTAGATCAATTCAGTAATTATGAAAAATCTTTACACTAGCCAATGGGATGCCTTTGTTAAAAGTCTAATTTTATTTCCATTTATTGCTCCTTAAAATTTAAGAAAAGGGGAATGTGAATCTAAGACTTAACTCTTTAGGAGAGTTGACTATGCTTCTTGCCAAAAGTATGACTATACTGAAACTTCTTATTTAAGAAAAGAAGTCTTCAGAAAAGATACATGACTAGTATCAATTAAAACTAAGTTAAAAACTTTTGTGATCATGTAAAAACCAAATAGCAGAACTGTTCTTAAGAATCATTAGAGCAAAATACTGGTATCCTGTTTGCTCCATATACTGAGAGGTGAAAAAGAGATTTGAAGATCATACGTGTATTATCATGCTATTTAATAAATGGATATTATGTATCTCAAGGTCAGTGGCCAAATTCACAGATTACTTTGTAAAGTGAAAAACAGGGTAAGGAGAATATTAACTATATCAATTTATCTAGAAGATCATTTGAAACTGTACACCCTGATGACATTGATAGAACTGTTACAGTTCCATTGACTCTATTCTTTATGCTGTGCTCCACATCCTGTGACCATTCAGTATTACTCAGCTTTAGCTTCCAGTGTACACTGCAGTGATCAGGCATCCACCCTGTCCATGAAGTGGTCTCCCTAATAAGACAAGTGCCCATCTGACACCCTACATAATCTTTACAACATTATTGATTATATTCCCTAAACTGTGTTTCATATCCCCGTGGCAGTATTGTGGTTACCAATTTGTGCTTTCTAATCCCCTCACCTTCTCCCTCATATCCAGTCCCTTCCCATCTAGCAACCTTCAGTTTTTTTCTCTGTCTCTCTGAGACTGTTTCTGATTAGTTCTTTTTTCTATTAACTATATATAAACAACACATATGTTTAACAGATATAATAAATGAAAATTTTTTTTCTGTTTAAAAGCTACATACTTTTCATCACAAGATCTTGGTATTTAAATGTGGTGTTTAAATTATTGTAAATTAAAAAGTAATAAGAATTAAATGTGGTATTTAAATGCAGTTAATTTAAAAATTAAATTTGTGCTCCTAAAATGGAAACCTTGACACAGAAGATAAGCACACCCCAACAGTCTTTTTCTTCCCCCTCCCTCACCCTCCCCTTCTCGCTTTCCCTCTCTAATATTTTTAACAGATAGGCAACGTACTTAAGACATGTGAAATATTTTTATATCGAGGTCAGAGTAGCCCTGGACTATTCTAAATAGCCCTGGACATTCTTCTAAATAAGGAACACAGTGTCCTACGATAAGAGGAGACATTCTTAGATATTTTGAATTAAGCAACTTAATGTGTTCCCTTGAAGGGAATGGAAAATAATGTATTCATTATTACTTATTCTAAATCTCTAACAAAATGTTATATTTTAAAAACAAAGGCTGTTCCAAAAGACTCTAACAGCTCAAGAAAAGCTGTTGCTTCTTTATTACCATCCTGTATCATTTTGCTAGCTGTCAAATACTTACTTAAGAGCAAAATAGTACATAGTTTAGAGAAATCAGTTAGCAGGGAGTCAAATTCTCTTTTGAGATATTCAACAACGCATTTGATTGGAGCATGACAATACATACTTGATTAGTTATAAGATATTAACTCAATATAGATATTGTCACCAATATCAGAATTACAGGAATTGATTGACACAAAGAGGTCCATTCCATATACCTACGCCCCCTTTTCAGCTTTACTCCCCATAATCCCTTCCTTATTCTCTAACTCCAACCATATATTTTTTCCCTCAGTTTCCTGAGATGGCTCTATCCTTTCCTGACAGACACAGGACTTTGCACATACTGTTCCTGCTGCCTCAGACAGTGTTTCTCCACCTTCTACTTGTCATCCCTCAGATAAACCACTAAGGAAGCGTTCAATGACCCTCCCAGTGTGGGCCCAGGCTCTCTATTCCATGTACGTGGATGTTCAGCTTTGTAATTACTATGCACGGGCCTCCACTACTCAGAACGCTGCATGACAGCAGGGATGACATCCACGTTTGCTTCCCATCATACCCCCAGCAGTTAGCACAGGGCCAGGCACATAGTGGGCCATCAGAAACATTTTTAGTGATGAAGGAAACCATCATGCGTAGCTGGTAGGAGACAATGTTACAGATTCCAAAACAGTAGCTCTGAAACCTCCCAGGGTTTGAAAATCTCTAGGGGAGAAGTGATACACATGAACCAAAGAGAAAACATAGGTTAAGGTTTCCTGAAATTTGTGAACTGAACAAAGGTGGATTAGGAGACCTCTATGGCACGTTTCAAGTCTGGGATTCCATGAGAATTAAAAAAAAAAAAAGTAGGAAGACACCTGTGTGGGACAACCATTATGAGCAAAGACACGAAGGCCTGACAGTAAAAAATGTGCACAGAACAGTAAACAACGCACTTTGCCAACATCAGAGGGACTAAGTTATGAGGACCAGGTGAGGCATCACAGGTGCCTATGAAAGGTATCTGCATCCAGAACTGCTGAACACTGGTTTCCATAAACACAACTAGAGAGGGGGCCACTACAATAGGGGATCCTTTTTAAGATATACAAGTGACAGGGTACCTTCTTCAATGGTTGAAGATAGAGCATTAAGCTCTAAATGACTGTTTTACAAGAATATGATTACAAAGAGATAAGAGAATAAGGATAAATGGCCACATGGTGACTTAATCATTGAGAAACAGGTTCAGCTACAAGTAACAGAAAAGCTACCCTACACTGGCTTATTAACCAAATTGAGGTTTATTTATTTTTTTCTCCCATTTGAAACCAGAAGTGGACAGCTCGGGGGCTGGTGAGGCAGTTCCATCAGGCCACCACGGACCCAGGCTCTTTCAGTTGGTCCACAACCCTGAAGGTCACAAGATGGATCACCCCCACTCCACTTCTGTAAAAACTCTGAATGGTATACATTTGCATGTTATTACATTTCAATGGGGAAATTACAGGGCATGCCTGGATAGAGACAACCAATTCAGAGTTAAAGGACCTATGTTACTGGGGATCCATACAGGTCTTCCATAAGTTCTGGATATAAATTCAAATGCAAGGGTAGATAGAGTTTTATGATGTATTAATTTGTTTCCCAGCCAGCATCAGGCCAGGCCAAAGAGGCCCAGTACGGCCTCACTACTGGAAGTGCCCCAAACTTGGCAGCGCAGGGGTTTAGCACTGCCACACCTGGCAGCTGGGATCAGTGACACTGCCGAATCATGCCCCGTCTAGGCTTCCAACCAAGAGAAGAAAGACAGTCTGCAGGCAAAGGAGACCCACAAAGTCTCCTTAAAGCCCTTCTCCTCTCTCCCCTACTCAGATCTTCCCCTTTCTGTTCTTGCCTCAGGCCAAGATTCTTGCAGACTGCTCCTTCCAAGGGCTTCTTTTCTCCCTTGAGGGTAGAAAGAAGCTCACTCAACTGGGGGTGCAATTTTACAAAGAGAGAAATTGGAAGCCCTTTCAGTTTGCTCTGTTATGTGGTAGAAAAATATGGCAAAAGAAACAGCTCCAATTTCATTTATAAAAGAAGGTAAACATTGAAAATGAAGTTTAAAAATATCCTAAGCCATGGATGCACATATACACTCACTATACATAAGTATATATACATGTTATCCTAGGACCTCAATCCAGTATGAATAATAAAGAGGGTCACATCACAAATCCCACAGTTTCCAATGACTTCATCAAAGGAGTGTTCTCTGAAGCCTCAGTGTTTTTAAAACTTATGCAATTCCTGTGAAGATGCCAGTGCTGATTAATTCATCTTTGAAGTGAAAAAACCTTCACAAGTGCTAATGCTTATTCATATTTTAAAGCAAAAAAAAAAAAAAAAAGCCACTGGTCATGCTTATGTTGGACACAGTGTTATTCCAGTATCTCATTTCAGTTTTTAAGCAATCATTTATTCCCAAAATAACCATCAGACATGTCTAAGCAAAAAAGTTAAAAATTGTTTCACAGTGAGAAAGGACAAGTTGGGGGAGGGGGAAGGAAGAAGTGATTAAAAGCGAGAAGAGGAGAGGAAATAACATTTATTAGAGCCCAGGACATATCAGACTTTATCACGATTCTTGAGCTGGCTGGCTCAAGCACTTTTAGGAACTACCTTATTTCACTGATTTTTAAAAGCACACTTTTTCACACTTAACTTCACTGAAATTTGGGTGTAATTCATCGTCAACGGTATGTCACAGTTTAATTGGAAACATATAAAATAATTATGCTTCTTGTAATTTAAGGTGCCACAGACGCCATAAATATGCTGTGTTCAGTCTTTCTGGAATATTTGGGGGCATTATTTGACAAACTTATAATAGCATACAAAATATCACTTTCTAGACCTAAGACTATACTAGGAACAAATAAGTTATATCCATTTTTGTAATTTTACCTTTGCTTCATTTTTCTAAATATTTATTGATATCAGTATAAAACATATATAAAGCATATTCCTTTAAAAGAAATGAAATCAATATTGTTAGAATCATAAAATACTAACAGAAGGGTTTTGGAGAACATCCACTAAAATTCTCCGATTTTACAAAAGAAGAAGCCCAGGCTGGAAAGGCTGTGACTTGCCCAGGATCTCCGGCTGGTCACTGGCAGAGCCAGCCATGGAAGCCTGTCTCTGAGTTCCTACCTGACCCTGCCCTTTCTACTCTGCTCATCCGACTTTCACCCTACTTTAAGCTGCTGCTTCTATACACCATCTTGGAAAAAACTATTAAATAACTAAACACTAGAACATAAAAATGCACATATGTCCCAAAGCACCTCGTTTTTTGAATGTCAGAAAAGGGTTTTTTTCTTTGCATTTCACTTTTCTCAGCATAACTTGACAGAAAAATTGCATATATGAAATAGCCAGCAGAGGGAGTCTCTATTTTTCAGTGGATGCAAATAGAGAAAGTAAAATATGTTTTGAAAATTACAACTTTAACAGTTAACCCTACGGAGGTCCTGCTTAATATAATTACAAGCTTTTAACAAAGTTTAAATCTATTCCTAAATATTCTTAACTTTTTGAATTGTTAAGATAAATCATGCCTCTATCTTAAACTTCAATAAGAGGAATATTGGCATATGCTGTATATATATATATAAAATCAGGAACACACACACACACACTCACTCACTCACTCACTCACTCACCTCAGCAGGAATCTGAAGCTGGAGGTTCTCCCTGGCATTTAGAATGCTGATGTCAAAATTTTTCTTCAAATCTTGATAGAACCATCCAAACTAATTTGACTTCCGAAACTATGAAATGATATTCCTGATATTTTTCACAAACACAATCGAATGTATATGTCCACATATGCATGTCCAATTAGGAAGATATAATCACTTTCTGAAATGCTGTTCTTGCCAAAATGGTTTTTTAATTTCTCTTTTGGAACTGTCTTAAGAGCAATCATTTTTAATATCCTACAGGGGTAGAAAATCATTATCCTTTCAGAGGGTTTAATATCTGAAATTACCAAAGATCTTGCTTCTCTTTTCTGCCAAAGAGAGATTCGTATTTTCTAGATTTGGCTTAGGGTGCTGGAGCACAGCCAGGAAAGCCAGCTCTAAGACTGCCCCAAGTAAGAGTCTGAGACTGTTAAATCAGCCGGCTATTTTTAATCTGTCTTGCTTGCCAAACGTGAACCAGGCACTGTAGTTTACAGCATAATATGGGGCCCAGTTCCTGTTCTCATGGGGATTCATCCAGGTGCTCATGGCTGTGATGGGCCCTGGAGTCCGCTGTGAGCCAAACCCAGACCACCGGCTTATCAGTTATGAGCCTTAGATTCCTCATACTGTAAAATGGACCACATGCTGACAAACTGATAGCACTCAATTAATGTTAGAGATTATTATAATAAATGTTTGAAAGTCAATAAGGCATTTATGAGTAAGACCCAAGAGACTCCTACAGTCCCACTGCGCTCTAACTACTTCTAACACAGTTTAGTCACGATGTCTTTGAGATTGAGTGAACAAGGGAAAAATAACAAGGAGAGCAAAAGGCATATTGGCAGAAAGGTTCAAGACTGTCCAATGAGTAGATTACAGGTGAGAGGAGAGCAGTGCCGCTGCGCCGTGGTGGCAGCTCTGCGGCTGGCATACGTGTGCCCATGCGATTGTAAGAAGCAGCTTCCTGTGCTGGCAGAGCAGGCCTGGAGCTCAGTCCTGCCTCCATCATTTATTAGCAGCGTGTCTTGGATAAGATACTTAACTTCTCCACACCCCACTTTCCTCATCCAAAACTGGGTTTCTCCACCAACTGTGCACAGTTCTTATGAGGATTAATGAGAATTTGTAATCAGGGCTGAACACATTATAGCTGTTTTTATTTTTATTGGTGTGTGGGGTGGGCAATGAGTACACCAAATTGTCCATAGCAGCAAGATGGAGTTTGTTTGTTTTTTCAATTGTGTTTATTGAACTGACGGTAATTATATATCAACTCTGTACCTTCCCTGTGCTGAGCACTGAGCCCAGCGATGATCAAAAGTGACATATCCCCTGCCACCATATAGCTATATCCAGTAGCATCACCTTTGTCTAATGAAATAATGTCTAAACACTAGACACAATTTTACCTCTTTCAAATATATGACCCAGGAGTCCCTGCCGGATACTCCCTAGGATAGTAAAAGGAGAAATAATCTAACCCCCCTATTATCACTTAGCACCACTTATCAGCATATAATAGTTAGATTTAAATTCAAATTAGAATCCACCCAAAGTTATAGAAAGGGAGCAAAGGGAACAAGGATTTGAAAGGCATATTATCTTTCTCTCCCTGGCTGCATTATATCAAGGACAACTACTTTTTATATGATTCATTTGCTACATGGACATTTTTATGTAACCACCTTAATAGGACAGGGAACAAAAAATTTAAATTCATAGTAGCTGGGAGATTTTAAACTGTGAAACTAGCAAAACATGCCATTTTACAGATGAGGGGGGAAAAAGGAATTCACATTTGTTGAGCTTCTACTATATGGCAAGTACTGTTAAATATTTATCTAGTTTAACCCTCACAACTGTTCTGTAGGGAAGCCTCATTATCCCCAAGACAGAAAAACGGATTCTCACAAAGGTTTAAAAGAAGACTGGTCAGTGACAGAGCTGAGCTTAAACTCAGGACTTCCTGGCTCCAAAACACACAATCTCGACTCCATCGCACTTCCTGAAAACTCACTTCTCAGCAAAGAAAACATTTTGTGAAAACACAAAAACCATTCATCTGTTTGGTACCCTTCCTGGGTCAATATGCAAATAAGTCACCCTGTATAAAGATGAAAAGGGCAGAAGAAAGATCAAGGTTTGGCAAGAATGAGAACTCTGGGTAAATGGCAATAACAAGACTCACGACCACCTTCCAAGCCTGCCAGCCACCTGAACTCAGGGCACTACCTGTGGATCTCCATTACCTTCCCTTACTCAGGAAACCTGCTCTCTCCCTACTAAGCACTCCGTCTGCTATCTTCATACAAGTAATGGGATACATTTGTTCAGACAGCATAACCATATTTCATATCTGGCAGGGCATTAATACAAATCCAAGGTAAACATATATCAAATGCCAATTCTGTCCAAGGCACTTGTAATAGAGATGGCTAGATGCCCACCAGGCACTACCCTTCCCCTCTCCACTCCTAATGAATCTTGATTCTGATGAGGAGGGCAGTGTGTCAAGCTCAAGGCCTACATTTCCTGGCTTCCCTGTGTCCAGGGTTGACCACGTGACACAATCCTGGTCAGTAAGATGTAAGCAGAAGCTCCTGGTTATTTCAGGGTGGCACTTGAACATCTGACAGAACGATGGCATGCCCTAGGTCTTTCCCATTTGTATGCCAGCAATGTGAACAGGATGACTGACGGCAGATTTGCATTTATCTTCCCATAAAAGGAAAAGGGAACCACACTAAGAAGGATGTAATAGAAAGTAAGCAGGAGCTTAGTTGCCTCAGGACGTTATGCAGCTGCTACATTAGCTTTGGACTGATTCTTCTTGTAAAGTAAAAGAAAAATAAATCTCTTCCCTGTTTAATACGCTGTCTTTTGAGTTTTATGGTTACATGAAATGAAATTCAACCTGTAACTGACAAAGCACTTTGTCTGAAAAGACTTTCCCTTACAGTTTTAAAATCCAGTTGTAAGACAAAAAGCGACAAAATTTGAGAACTAAATAGTATAAGATACATAAAAAATACACAAGATACACAGAAAAGACGTAAAGTCAAATCTGAAAAGCCAGAAACCATAAGATACACACCTATGGATAGTTAATAAGACTTAAATTTCATAAAAGGTAATAATAAAATTGATGTCACATGACCGGAGTTACTGAATTGAGAAAGGAGTAACAAAGGCAAGTCCACTGATACTGAATCAAGATAACATTAAGATAAATGAGAAAGAATCTTAGAAGGTTCCAAGATGGTACCACAGCTTGAGCTGGGGCACAGACAATAAACAACCTTTGGAAAAGCAAATAGGAGCCTGAAGTTATCCATAGACCACTGAGCAAAAGACTGGGAGCTGAAGTACAGAGGGAAAAACAGCAAACACTGGAGCACAGGGAGAAAAAAACAATGCCAGAGAGGAGGCTTCGGGTGAAGCTAGAGAAACTACAGTGCATCCAGGCCCTGACTGTTACATACGTTCGGACAGATTTTGTACATATTTAAGTTTCTGAACAAAAGAATGATATGATCTATTTCATTTTTCACAAAAATCAATTTGAAAAACATAGCAATGATTCTAAGTGTATGAAGAAGGAAATGAATATAACAAACTATTCTCTTGTACAGAAGAGGAATTGAATCTTTTGATAAATGGCATTGCTCCATGTTATACTCATGAATTTGAGATTTTTAAAAAGGATATGACTCTTAAGAAAAATATATTCTAAAAGTTATCCCTTTCTTCTCTGAGAGTTCAGAAGACCCTTTGGGATCTTGTGTGTTTATCAACACCTCTGTAACTGTAGTATGGATAAAGAATGCAGAAATGCTTGTAAGCATAATTTGCAAAACAATGTTAATCTGATAGAGGCATGAAAGATTCCTATCCACAAAACCAGAATATGGACATCTGGCCTTATGATCCTGTAGCCTTTCTAATAAAAATAAAATATGTGTATTTTATATTGTACTTCATTTATACTTTACCCTGCTTAAGTCTTTGGTTAATTTTTTTGAGACCTTAAAATGTTTTCTTGATGCAATGTACCATCTAGTGTTCCGGATATAAATTAATTGTCTTTCTCCCTCTCTCTCTCTCTCATTCTCTCTCATTCTCTCTTTCTCTCTCTCAATCTCTCTCTCTCTCTCACACACACACACACACACACACACACAAAATCACTCACTTTGTTGCTTACAACTGCTTTCTGAATAAAATGTTTTCAATACTAAAGCATATGGGGAGCTGGGTAAAGATGAAGATGAAAGGATTTGTCTAAGGTAATTCCAGACTAGAAGTTGAATGGCAATTATACACACCATAAGGCAATTTCATTAACATATTAATTTCAGGAAGTAACACGTATCCAGGAGAAACTCACTGGAAGTCACAAGACTTAGATTCTATTTCTAACTTTGCCATTGACCTTCTGGGTGACCTTGCATAAGTCACTCCACCCCCAAGAAACTCAGTCTTCTCATCTGAAGGGAAAAAAAAAAGGAATAACCTAGTAGTTATCTGAGAAAAATGCTATGAAATAAAGGATTCATTCAGAACCTTTAGTGATAATTTCTGGAAGATATGATGAAACCTTCTTCACTAGAACCTTGATTCGCTAAGAATCAAGGAAATCAGTTCTACATAAAATTAAAGGAAGCCAAAAATTTATTTCCAATGTGCTCGATTGAGAGTCTACCAAAATACTCTATTCTTCAAAGATCAAAGTGTATTTGATCGTCCCCCAAAAAGATCCATACCATGTTAACAGCCATAGTTAAAATTCAAGTTCCTAACCACTCTCAGGAGACTCTTAACGGCCATTTAGGTCAGATATGTTAGCTGATGGAAAATGCACTCCCTAGTGCTACTAAGCATTGTCAGAAATACCCTTAGCATTTCAAATGATTAGGATTCCAGTTGGCAAATTATTTTGCAAGAGCTACTCATTCAGGATGAGCAAACTTTATGTCAAACCTGTGGGAAAAGCACCTGCCTTCTTGGGAAAATGAGAAGCTGCCCCCAAAATCCTCTAAGAAATGTTTGTAACTGATTTGTAAGATCACCGAATAACGGTGCATATAGAAAATGACAAGTTAATTACAAGTGTGGAATCATTTCCTATTTGGGGGGGAAAATAAAATAAAAAACGTGGTGTAGCCAGAGCAGATGGATGTTTTTTAGTCAGAAAAATAGCCAATTCCAAAAATAAGAGACACTAACATTTTCAGAACAATATTATAGATGATGGATCCTTTGGCGGTCAAAATATCAGGTGAAAGAAATGGCCTAAGTACTTTCTGCAAGTCATAATGTGCTAAATTATATGAACATTTAATTCGTGTACTCAGTGTTAGGGAATAACACAGATTTGGGCTCAGGGAATTTGGACTTATGTAATTATTATAACAGAAACCTGGCAAGAAGCTTATTATAAAAAGACCAAGAGAAATCACAGTGATGTGTCTAGTGGCAGCTCAGAACTAACATCAATTCTAATCACGGCTTTCCAGAATAACCTTGGTTTGCTACTTACTAGTCAGTGCTAGAAGCTATTTTCTAGCCAAGTTTTACTCATAACAATTTCCCCTAGACTAATTGCTTAAAGTCCTTGAAACTGATAGCATCATTTTTTAGCTTTTTATACTCTAAGAAAATAAGAAATGGTTTACTATAACTATGAAAACACAAACTATAGTATTTGATTCACATAATTATGGATGCAAATGAGGCTGAAGAGAGCACTTAATGAAAATCTCTCAGCTATTATCTTACAGGTGAGAAAGTAATGACTGAGAGTTCAAGTGACTTGCCCAAGGTCACTCACACAGCTAGTAAACGAACAGACCAGGTGGTATGCTTTCCATCAGACCAACATGTTGTCCAAAAACACCGTATGATGAACATTTCTTGGTCAATCTAAACTGCAATATTAACTGGATAAAGAAGAACTCAAACATAACAACATAGATTTGATACATATTAATATATTTTTTCACATTCGCAATGAATCAGGAAACCTATATGGTCATTATTAATGCACTGCTAAGTCTAAATCCAAATAAAGATTCAAACTCAAAGCAAAATATTTTTAATTAAATTTGTTTAACATGAGAGAAAGGCATCAGGAAAGATAAAGGACAAATCTTGGCAAAATTACCATATACTATTCCAACGCCAAGTAAAATGTCCCTAGTGAATAAATGGTGGACTGAATAAGAAAATCTGAAAACCGAAAAATTAAAAACTATAAAAAAGACACTCGTTTTCTAAAAAAAACAAACCAAAAAACCTTAATTGTTAGAGTTGTCATTTTCAAATAAATTCAACCATGACCTTTAACTTAATGGAATACAATAATAATTAACTAACAGTTAACTAAAAAAGTCAGGTATGGAAATAAACATTACAGTTTCTAGTGTCACCAAAACCACTCAGAAAGAATATTGCCAAAAATATGTTTCGGTGCTTTCTTTTTCTATGCAACGGATTTGATTCTTGAAAGAGTTCAATATAATGCTGTTATTTAGTGTATTCACAAGAGAAATTTAGTATATTCAGCTTTACTTAAATGCTCCATTATACGGTGTATTTATTATCTTATAAAATACACTACTGCAAGTAAGGCATAAAAATAATCTTTACAAAAAACTAATAGATATTTTCATACTCAGAAATGGTTACATTAATAATTAACAGAAAATCCTTTCACAGGGAAATTTAATGGAAAGTTTTTCTTAAACAAATTGGGAGAAACTCAATAGAAATGGGTAGAAACCAGAGGATAATAAACTGGTGCCATATGTTTAAACAGTAAAACAATTATACAGTCCGTTCAACAATGAAGATGGATGTGTTATAAATTATAGTGAAACAAAACAAAAAAAAAAACTTCCTCAGTAAACAAATATAAAACATAATAGCTAGCAGATTCCCTAATGAACTAAAGGCAAAGGGGCCTGAAGTTACAGCAGAGGGACAAAAAAAAGAGGAAAGAAAAAGCTTCAATGCAGTCTCTTAATCACAATGCCCTGAAATCGAGACCAAACTGCTTTTACGTGGAGCTTTTTTACTACAGAGATGTTCTGGCGCAGCATGTTTTTTCTCCCTAGTCTAATTCCAATAATATATCCTTTAATTACCTGTAGCCTCAATGAATTACAGCCTCTCTCAGGATATGTAACTAAAGTTTCTCATATATTAATAAACACAGTAACGTGGCGGGGGAGAAAAAACAGCCAGAAAAAGAAAAGAAAAAAAAAAAAGCAGCCACATACCCTCTTCTGTAGAACTATTGGCGTTATTGCAGGCAGAGTGACTCTTCTCGCACTCAAACTCATGCCTGCTCTTCTTAGAATGATCCCCTCTCGTAGATCATAGACAAAAGGAAAGAACTCTTTTACAGTTACTCCTTGGGAATCTCAGGCCTCAGTGCAAAGAAACAACTAGGAAAGCAATAAATGTCACCCTGCTTATGTGATCCCAATCTACCCAAAGCCAATTAAGGATGGCCGTGGGACAGGACAAGGCAGCAACCAATCAAAGCCCGGAAAACTCCGCCTTTGTCCTTGGAAACACATTCTGATACTTTTGTTTATGATATTTAAAGAACCAGATTAACAGGCATCTAGTTCACTTAACTTTTTTTTCCAAAACAGTGCAATTCAATGCCATCTTTGTTGACTAGGCAGTTTTGTCTTTACTTTACTAAAACATTTCAACATATGGAAGATAAGAATCTGTTTACACTGGTCTATTTAAAGTATATAAATAGGCAGATGAACTAAATTTACTTATGCTACTCAAAAAAATTGATATATGAGTCAATTGGAATGTATTATATGAGGCACAAAAAATAATCCTGAAGTTAGAGTTGGACAAAAAGTGTAAATTTACATATTATAATAAAAGATTTCTAATGTACATATAGGCATTTCATTTCCTAAATAGCTAAAAGTTTTGCATTATGGAACTTTCATCTATCCTTGAGGTTACACACTTAAATATTCCTATTAAATATTACCTGAACAATCAACCTAAATAATAATTGTAAATATATGAGTCTCAAATGCTTGTTTTTAAAAAGCACAGATCTGTACAATTTAGCATATTTCATTGCATTTAATGAAATATTTAAATAATAATCACTGCTCAAAGCAATCTCAAAATTTTAATGACCATTTTGCCTTTTTTCTCACAATAACTAAAAACTGTATTCTGTTTTAGGCAGTTGGAGGAGGGTCACAACTAAGCACTGCTTGCTGACAAGAAAACTTTCAATAAAGTTTAAATAAAGACTAAAAGAAACACTCAAAAATGATAAAAAGGTATTGCAATATTAAAGCTAATCTGAGTTTTTGTCATTATAAAATCCTTCCTGAACTGACATTTCAATAAGCACCTCCTCAGTGCTCTTTCAACTTGACCCGTGGAAACCCCAAAGCCTTCAGCATGAGGGGACAGCCTCGTAATTTCTAGATTACAGCATGATTGTTGTCGTCACAAGGCAAATGGAAGATTCTGAGCAACTCAGACACAAACTTTCCACTTCATTATCTAGATGACTATTAAACAGGGTTCCCTTTACTGCTTTACTCTTGGGTGTGTTTTACATGCGTGGTGATCTCATATTCCTAAAAAAAAAAAAGAAGAAAAAGAAAAAAAAAAAAGCAGCCACATACCCTCTTCTGTAGAACTATTGGCGTTATTGCAGGCAGAGTGACTCTTCTCGCACTCAAACTCATGCCTGCTCTTCTTAGAATGATCCCCTCTCGTAGATCATAGACAAAAGGAAAGAACTCTTTTACAGTTACTCCTTGGGAATCTCAGGCCTCAGTGCAAAGAAACAACTAGGAAAGCAATAAATGTCACCCTGCTTATGTGATCCCAATCTACCCAAAGCCAATTAAGGATGGCCGTGGGACAGGACAAGGCAGCAACCAATCAAAGCCCGGAAAACTCCGCCTTTGTCCTTGGAAACACATTCTGATACTTTTGTTTATGATATTTAAAGAACCAGATTAACAGGCATCTAGTTCACTTAACTTTTTTTTCCAAAACAGTGCAATTCAATGCCATCTTTGTTGACTAGGCAGTTTTGTCTTTACTTTACTAAAACATTTCAACATATGGAAGATAAGAATCTGTTTACACTGGTCTATTTAAAGTATATAAATAGGCAGATGAACTAAATTTACTTATGCTACTCAAAAAAATTGATATATGAGTCAATTGGAATGTATTATATGAGGCACAAAAAATAATCCTGAAGTTAGAGTTGGACAAAAAGTGTAAATTTACATATTATAATAAAAGATTTCTAATGTACATATAGGCATTTCATTTCCTAAATAGCTAAAAGTTTTGCATTATGGAACTTTCATCTATCCTTGAGGTTACACACTTAAATATTCCTGTTAAATATTACCTGAACAATCAACCTAAATAATAATTGTAAATATATGAGTCTCAAATGCTTGTTTTTAAAAAGCACAGATCTGTACAATTTAGCATATTTCATTGCATTAAAAAGATTTAAATAATAATCACTGCTCAAAGCAATCTCAAAATTTTAATGACCATTTTGCCTTTTTTCTCACAATAACTAAAAACTGTATTCTGTTTTAGGCAGTTGGAGGAGGGTCACAACTAAGCACTGCTTGCTGACAAGAAAACTTTCAATAAAGTTTAAATAAAGACTAAAAGAAACACTCAAAAATGATAAAAAGGTATTGCAATATTAAAGCTAATCTGAGTTTTTGTCATTATAAAATCCTTCCTGAACTGACATTTCAATAAGCACCTCCTCAGTGCTCTTTCAACTTGACCCGTGGAAACCCCAAAGCCTTCAGCATGAGAGGACAGCCTCGTAATTTCTAGATTACAGCATGATTGTTGTCGTCACAAGGCAAATGGAAGATTCTGAGCAACTCAGACACAAACTTTCCACTTCATTATCTAGAAGACTATTAAACAGGGTTCCCTTTACTGCTTTACTCTTGGGTGTGTTTTACATGCGTGGTGATCTCATATTCCTAAAAAAAAAAAGAAGAAAAAGAAAAAGAAAAACAGGAACACGACGCACTACAAACTCTAGTGTTCACTACTTTGAATTTTAAAACCTACAGTGACTCACAATGGTAGCCAGGGGGGAGAAAATTCACTTAATATAAAAAGTCATGGACAGATCTCGGTTGGGGGCATTCATTTGATCCTTATTCAGTTAGGTTCATCATGGTCTTTTAAAATAAAACTACCAACAAAAATCTATTAACACTGGAAGGGGAGTGCTCATTTGTGAACTAAAAGAGTCTAGCTTAACCTTGAGTCACTTTTTAGCAGGCCAAGAATAACAAAGCCTACAGTAACTACATAATTTCAAGATTATTTTAACACTTGGCTTTTTCTTTCTTCTTTTCTCAATTTAGTCTTTGAATATTACAAAGAAGTGTTATCTCTGGTCTCAAAAATGAGGTCCACCATAATCAAAGCAATTCCCCTCACAAACTCATGAAGCAAAGTACCTACATTGTGCCAGGTACTGTGTTAGGTGGTAAGAAGATATTGATGAACAAGATATGGTCATTGTCTCATAGTGGAATAGAGATATTTGCTTTTAAATTTTGAAAAATCACATTCAGTAGTGGGCTAAGTGAGTTTAATTGTGATTAAATGCCGTGTTCCAGGTAATAGAAGAAACTACACATCAGAGGGTGACATCACGGCAGGCTTCAAGGAAGAAATGACATTTGCTTTGAAATGTAATAAGGGGGAAAGAATACGCAGAACTTGATAAATGAAATGGAAATAAAGTGGGGTCTCAAAGCCGAATCCAAGGTTTGAATCCAGGTGTGTGGAAATCAAAGCTGCTATTTTACAATCACACTATAGAGCTTTTTAAACACTAAAATGAATCCTTCAAGTCAAAATAATGTCCATTTTTATGTCTGTAATTATTGCACAATATGCCTGCCCTGTAAGGGCTTAAAAACATTTGACAGACAACTAACTGCTAAAGTGTCTTAAGTCGTATCTTTGGAACACTAGAATACTGAAGTTCATAAGTTTTCAGTGAAAATCACGAAAAGTAAAATGCAGCCTTTGAAAAATGAAACTTACGCTTTTCATAGTTAACAGGCTGAAAGACGAATGAGATGACATTCACACTTAAGATAGGGAGTCTCATTTTTCAATAATCCTTCCCAAGTGTTCATATTGACCCTGCTTTATCTTCCTAGCTTTTGTAGATACTGATTCAAAATTTAACTTTAGTCTATTATTTTCTATCATTATTATAAATGACTTTCACACTCACTCATCTTGTCACCTGAGCCTTCATTTCCTCAGCGGCTGCAAAATGGGGATAAAAAGTCATGGCCAACAATTACGGAAATGCTACAAGGATCAGGGAAATTAAGTTTGTATAAGGCCCAGAAGAGCCCCAGGCAGGTGCTGAAAAAACACTCCTTGAGCTCCTACTGCAGAGAATTGGGACTAAAATGCATTCTCCTTAGACTGGGTCACACAGGTCTTTATTTCCAAAAATGAAATTTTGACAACAGGGCTTTAAACTTAACATAGCAGGGTCCACATTGAAGTATTACAGAACAGCACTGTCCGTTACTTTGCTTTTTGCTAAATATTTTAAAAGAGTAAGGGTTAATTTTGCCACCCAAAATATGCATGTCAAGGTTTCAATGTGAATTAAAAATAACAAGCATAACTTGTTATGATTATTATGATTATTAATAATATTTATGTGAGCACCCAGTATGAGCCAGGCACCGAGCTAGTTTACATTTAATCTTCACAAGTTTTATGAGGTAGGTACTAGCTATTCAACAGATGAGGAAAAGAAGGCCAGAAGAGTGGACAGCTGAGAAATGGTCTCACTTCCTAGGTTGGTCAGCAATGCATCCTTCGAATTCATTTGTGACCAAAAGGGGGTACTGTATTGACAAAAAAGGGGTTCTATGGAAAGTAACCTCACAGGGTTACATAAATTCCTAACTGGGTAGGTCATGGTAGGTAGTCATGCCCAGGCATATAACTTTTTAGTAAAAGGTTTATCTTTGCCTTAAGCAGGCCCTGTCCATTATTTTTGTGCATCTAACACACCTTTAAAATAAACCCTAACCATCCTCAAGACAGCACATAACCTTAACTATCCTGTGATCCCATTCCCAGGTTGCTTCCTCTTACCTTCATGTAATCTTCCTTACATTCCACCCTTAATCTCAAATGCATTAAAAAAACAAACACCTGCAAACTGTTATTCTCTGAAGCATTTATCTCAATCTGTTGAGATCATGCTTCCAGGTGTATTCTCTGTTTGGCTCAAAAATGTTTATAAAAATTCAAAAAAAAGAAAAAGAAAAGAAAGAAAGAAATGGCATCAGATAGAAGTACATATTGCGAAAGAACTCGTCCAAGTTCACAAAGTACATAAACCAATAAGCCCAGGGGAAAACTGCATCTGGCCATATCCAAGCCACTCCACTATTCCACTCTACAGTATTCTCTCCCACATTGTGCCGCGTAATTTGATACTATATTAGCATAAAATGTCATCTTCAACAGCCCTTGTTTCTGATGTACCTAAATATTTGTTTTACTAACTCATTTAATAAATATGTATTGAGGGTCTTACTATGTATAAAATACTACGCTGTTTGCTATGGGGAATTCAAAGTTGATCAATTCCTGATTCCTGTTTATCAAAGGCTCTGACACACGGCAACATGTAAACAATCATTCAAAATATATGTAGTGTACAAGGTGGGATCCGGCCAGAAGGACCAAGCCGGCCTTGCAAACCTCTTCTCCCACTCAACATCAACAAAAACTTCTTGGAGCTCTCAAAAGCACATTCTGTATTCCCACCTCTTTATTTATAATATTCTCTCACTAAACGCCACAAATCTTTCAATGCCCAAGACAAGCTACACATCTTCTAAAAGTTTCATTGACCATACATCCTTTAAGCATCTCTCCTTTTTTTGGCACACGTTACCTTAAAATTGAGAGGTACAGAAGGAGGGCGAGACAACAAACACATATCATTTGCCTATTAAGTGCTAGGCACTTTACACATATTATTTCATTTTATTCTAACTACCCTGTAAAACAGGCATTATTTCATTCTATTTTACAGATTCAAACCATAACCACTTTTCCTTACTGCCTCTTTTCCCTGGATCATCTACTAGTTCAGTCAAGTTTCAGCTACTGTTTCCTATGTGTGCACACTCTAAATCATTTGGAATGTAGGCTTCTTGAGAGTAGAAACAGATGACTTCTCTTTAACTGTTATACTGTCTACCCAGTGGTTTTGTACAGAAAAAAAAAATGCTATAAGACAAAATAATGCTTTCTGATTACTAAGTCCTAGAAATACTTCTTTAGCTAACCAACTGATCAATCTCCTGCCTTACATAAAATACAACTTGCTCTGCCCCTTCACTTTCTCCCTGTGTGTTTTGTGCTATGGTGTTATCCATTTGGGATACCTCAGTGCCTATCTAGGTCCATCCTCTCCCTCAAAGACTCAGATCAAAATTTACCTCTCCAAGAAGTCATTCTTCCATCTAAATTACACCATTCCTTGTTTTGTACATTTTTAGGACTTCAACTTTTCCATTTCTCATGTCTTGCTCTGTACTTACTAATACATTGTTTTGATAACTAATACATTCTTTCTTAGGCCCTAGTCTGCTGGCTAACAAAAATATAATCTTTAAGCATGCGACCCAGGCTTCTATCTCCTCTGCTGCTCTCAGAACACCTAGCAGAGTGCTTTCCGTACACAGTAGGCATTAGGTTCACTCACAGTCAATGTGTAAAGACTAGTCACTCCGGTTACATGGCAGACAAGCCTCTTTTCTCTATTATCAATTGCTAGCCTTATGATTTATTCTGAACAAAAGCACACAGTCTTCCTCACAGGAACATTTGGAAATTCTGTTGCTATCTTATATAGTTCTGTTAGTGGTCAGCAGTGTGGATACTAAATTTAACTGTTTTCCTAAGAACACCGGTTTCAGAAAAATCTTAAAATAGTTTGTTATAGCAATTAATAGTCTAAATCTTTAAATATAAACTCAGTACCTCTAGTTTCAACCTGCTCATGTCACTCTACTAGGACCCTTCACTTCCCTAGGTATATGACATGGCATCAGTCTTCATACTTGATGAGCTTGATCTGAGCTACCTCTATCCTAATTCGCCCTCCGTTCTGAGAGCTATTTCCTTGTAACAGGAATTTCTAGGATTTCTGATAGATTTAAATTCTAAAATAAAATTTCGTATTTCAAAGAAATTATTGAATGACTTATAAGCCTTACTGATGATAAATATTGGCAATCCACAGTTCATGCATGTATTTAAAAAGTACCTAGGTTATTCTATACCCGATAGTGTTCTAGGAGTATTATTGCCTAATAAGGAATTACTGTCTATAGGAGGGCAGATACAGTTTAAAAATATATATATATATATATATATATATATATATATATATATATATATATATATAACACTGTGTTAAGTTCTGTAACTGAGTATAAATAGTTTTGGAACCACTAAAGAGAAAGAGATGGATGGACTTCACCATGAGGTAGCAGACAAGTTCCCCAAGTAGACAAAGGATTCAAGAATGAACGTAATTCCGGATAAAGAAAACATATACAAAGATGAGTCTGGAAAAACACGGAGGGAGGGACCAGTCAAGAATAGTCATTCTATATCATGCTGAGGAGTGTCTCTTGTCTTTGAAGGTAACAATATTTGATAAGCTATGAATTTTACCTCAGTGTTGAAGTTGAACCTGTGTTATTTCACAGAATGCTAACTAGAAGCAAGGAAAAAAAACAGAAAGACCTAAATGAGCCCAAAATAGAAATTCAAATTACCGATTAGAAGGAAGTCAAGATTTCAGAGATGACAAGGAGGAAGCAATAACAAGATCAAGTAGTCAAATACACACAAAAGTCATTATTTTTTTCCCTGTATATGAGCGTACAACACAAGTTATAATTAACAAAAGTATAGGCTATAAAGAGATAAACATCTTGTCTAAACTCTTCAGATCTCACATATTTTAAGGGTTTCTTAAGAAAAATAGTTATTAAAATGTTAGAGAGATTAAGACAGAAAACAAGCACTTACCTTTCTTCATATCCCCAAAACCTTAAAATGACAACAAGAAAAAGAAGGAAGAGAAGGAAAAGAAAAAAATATTTTCTTGCTAAGAAAGAAGAAATCCGTTCTTTTTTTATTATTGCACGAGAATATAAGAAAGGCACCTTCAGTAGACCACTAACTAAAAGAATTTGTAGAAGACCGAAAGTCATTGAGAATAATGATAAAAATACATGAAATTACAGCCAGAATTTGTGTATCAGAGAAATGAGAGTGAAGGCAGATCTAAAGAAATTATGTTTAGAGTATACATAGAGAAAATAGAAGCTCATTACAAATATTATGTAAATACTTAAGAGAAAAGCAATGCAGAGGCCAAGGCAACCCATACCTTCCAAGAGACCAAGAAGAACAAAAAAAAGTTAACATCTCTAAATAATGAATTCCACATTAATAGACAACCAAGGATCAATAAACATTTGAAGAAAACAAACAACATGTAAAAGGACATAAATATGAACCAAAAAAAAAAAAAGAAAAAGAAAAAAAATCTCCTCCAAAAATATAAGATAATTCAGGGATAAAAGTTATAATGTTTTTAAAACTCTAACTGGACTCCTCAGATGAGGTCAAAATTCAAGGTGCTGTAACACTGATAAAATAGAATGTTCTGCTGTGTAAAATAAACACACCATTCTTGGATATTATAAATAGTATGGAAATATAACAATATAAGATCTTATTATAATGAATAAAGTTAAAAACTAGTAAGTAATATGGGAGTTAATGTTGAGAGAGTGTCTCACGTAATGTGAAGGGAAAAGACAAGACATGGAGAAACAATCCAGAAACATCAACACATATAGAATATGAGTTATAGAAAGAGCAAAAAATGAAAATTAAAGAAGAGGTAGAAGAGAAGTTCCGAGTTGATAAAAGCTACAAGCCTTTAAATTAAAAGAGCTTACAGACAGTTGAATAATTTGAATGAAAAAATAGTGGGAAATGTGACACTTCAAAGAGAAAAAATAAAATTCTTAACACTCTTAGAGAAGAATTAATGTTTATATGCAAGGTATGAAAATCAGACTGGTATCAGAATATTATCTGATTTCTCATCAGTATCCCTCATGAACATATACACAAAAAAATAACAGAAACCAAAGGAGATCAGAAATCCATCTCTTCAGAGAACACCATACCTCTATAGCAGTGGGAAGTCATATTAAGGAAAACTTCACACTTTCCCATTTCCAATCCTAACACAAAAAAAGAAAATTCTTTTAAAATTAGAACTTGGACCATGACTGTCTTTCTGATGAACCTCTCATAACTATGTTCTCAGAAAAACTGACCCCTTTTGGATATAATAAGAAAATGGAACCATCACTCAATCTGTACAAACATACTATGAATGAAAAGAAAGGAGAAAAGGTACAGGAAAAACAAATGGCCGATGAGGACTACTCTCAAGAAAAGGACTACTACCACCAAATATCAGATAAAATTTAAGATCATACATTAAAACAAGAATAAAAATTAATGAAATGAAATCATATCTGTTTATACACAAAGCAGAAAATTAAGAGCATAAGGAAGAAACACCAAGATAATCAAAAGAAACATCAGCTGGCAGAGCTCAAGAGATTTAATTGCTATTTATTGAAATCTATAGTGAAATCAGAGTTAAGGTAAACAGATGACAGATACAAGAAGAAAAACTATTTTAAATTTAAAAAGCATTAGAAACACTTATCTAACGAGAAGTAAAGGAGATCTATATACATGTAAGCAGAATCTCCACGGAAGGAAACCAAAATAATGGAAAAGAATAAACATATAAAGATAAAATATAAGAAAACTTTTTGTAATAAAATACCTATTGAAAGGTCATCTAGTTCCCCAGAGAAACTCATTTTGACAGTCAAGAGTAAGACATCCTAGTAAAGTTATTAGACTTCAAATTTAAAAAAAAATATTTTCGATATTAAGGCAAAAAAGCTCCAGTAGCTTGTAAGTAGAAGGGGAGGAGAATCAGTCTCTGTTGTGGTATTTCTCCCCAACAACAGGTTTCAGGAGACCTCTTCTAGTTACTCCACTGAATGGAAAAATGCCCATGAAACCCTTGGGAAAAGAAAATATATATGAAATTTTTAAATCCAGCCAAACTCATTAATTATAAAGGCAACAGACAATGTTCAAAAGTTTTGATCATATGCAAACACACAAAATCTTATTCCCATGGGATCTTCTTCAGGAATTTACTAAAAAGATTAAACTACAGTCATTCAAGAGATGGTTGGAAAAATGAGAGTACAAGGACTAGAATAAACACCAAAACTAATTATGGAAATAAATCCCTATATAATTATGTTGCTATAATAAAATATAAGTAATATAAGCCTTAACAATGCAGAAATGATAAAACAAACAAAAAGAAAAGATGAAAGCTGAAGGAGGAAGAACATGGAATATTACTGAGATCAAAACAATAGTATTTAACACTGATAAATCACAGGATAATTTAAGTAAGTTATTCTATAATGCTAAAATTATCTTGTAGAAAATGGATTGGAAGAGGAAAAATATTAATTTTATTATTGTTCCTCAGAGGGGATTAATAGATAATGTTTTAAAAAATAATAGGATTTAAGGGTTTTCATACAGTTTTAGTCATAATGACAACAGAAATATAAACCTTTCTAATTAAAAGAACACAAAGCTAAGAAAGCAGAACACATTACAATTTTTTTTCAAAACCCATAAATTTAAAAATATACTATAAAATAATATAACAGAATTAGTAACAAACTGTTATGTTATCTCAGTAAATATCAGAGAGCTAAACTAACTTACTGAAAAAAAACAAACTTGCCATTCATAAAGCATTTTTTTTTTTATTCTGTAAAGAGACCCCCCCCACCAAGTTCATCATAAAAGAAAAAAAAAAAAAAATGGGGGGGGGTGGAAAAAAAAAAGAAAGGAAGGAAGGAGAGGGGGAGAGAGAAGAAAAAAAAGAAGAGAGAAAGAAAGAAGAAAGAAAAGAACACAGTGGTCAATATTTTGCAGGATTGAATTCAGGACAAAAACGCTTTACACAAGAAATAAAGGAAACTTTGTAATGCTGAATGGTGTGATTCAGAATTTAAAAAAATACTGATTATGAATATCTAGATAACAGATAATACACATTTGTAAATCATACCTTATAGGAGAGAGGAGAATCAGATAGAAACTCATTATTAATAGACTATTACCAACCTTTTCAAACCATGAAACACAGTAGATTAAAAAGTAAGTAAAAATATGAAAAATATAAATAGGCTGATATAATTAAAATGGATTTAACTATTACATATTGAACTCTAAGGTTAAATCAGAGACTACAACTTCTCTTTAAGAGAGTGGTTTTAAAAAAAAATCTTGGTCAAATTGTAGGTCGCAAATAAAATCCCATCATACTGTAATTCATAGCTTTAACCACATATCTACTAATAAACAAGAATAAAAATAAATTCATTAACACCTAAAAATCAGAAAACATCATTAAACTAAAAAGTAAATAGCTAATGAAACAAATTTAGAGGAACAAAAGGAAAAAGTGCCAATATACAAAATAAATAACACCAGAGAAACGAAGAAGCAAATAAAAGAATATTAAAAAAACTATTTATGCCAGTTTTTGCAAATATAACTTGGAAGAAATGGATAATTCTATAGGACAACACAATTTACACAAATTGAATCTAGAAAATAACATCAATTACCACAGAAGAAAGTTGTCAAAGAGCTACTCCTCAAAAAAGTAGCTGAGTCCCAGATGGTTTGTTTTACAGAGAAATTTTATCTAACTTTTAAGGAACAAATAATTTCTATGCTATCCAAACTGTTTTAGAGTAAAGAAAATGTGTATCTATAGCCAAGAAAATCAGAAGAACAAGATCAGTAAGGAGGGTTTTCCATAGCTGATATAATTAATGCATTATAAAACTGTACTCATACAATTTTTAAAAAGAAAGTGACAGATACATGTGTATATACAACAATTGAAATCAACAGAGAAAAGATGAGACACTCAAAAATGGCTAACTATACCCATATGAGTAAATAAAAGATATAAATTCATTACTGTTAAAAAGAAAAGCACAGGCATAAAATGGTATCACTTGTGCTAAAGCCCGTGATACCAAACCTAGACTTAATAGTACCTGACTTAATTGCAGTTTCAACCTTTACAGAAATGTAATCTTAATAAACCAGTCTGAAATTTCTGGTCAACACCAATGAGGTAAGCCCTCTCTATACCACACCCTTCAATAGAAAGAAGAGGTAATCTACATGATAAAAACTTTGCCCTTCCCTTCCCTCTCAAAAGATGATGTCCTGGTTTAAAAATGATCCTTTCTTTTCTTTTGCTAGTAACTCTCTGCCACACCCTTCTTCCTATAAAAACCTTCCATTTTGTACAACCCATGGGAAGTCCCTTCTAGATGCTAGATGGGATGTTGCCCAATTCATGATTCCTTTATAAAGAGCTTCAAATTTACTCAATGGAATTTTGTTTTTAACATTACCTAACATGATTCACTAAAATGACTCCAAAATTAGAAAGCTAAGTAGAAATTGCTAAAAATTAACTAATTTGCATACATGTTAGAATAAACAAAGAATGGGTGAATAATCTAGTGGAAAAAACCTTCCTGAGACCTACAAGCCATAAAAAAGAGAAAGGAAAAAATTAACTCACAAATATTTTTAATGTTTATAGTAGAAGACTCCATTCATAAAATTCAAATATAAGGCAGATTGAGAGAAAAGAACTAACCTTCAGAATACATAAAGAGTTCATAAAAATTAACAGAAAAAAATAAATACATCCTCAAAGAAAAAAATGAACAAAGGACAGATATGAACACACAATTCACACACACATATAAACATACCACTGAATATATAAACTGGAAAAGATATTCAATCTCACTAGTAATAAGAGAAGTGCACATTAAAATACGGCATTTTCACTACTGGACAAAAAATTAAAAGACTGATAATGACAAGTGCTGGCACAAGTGTTAGGAAGGCAGCGGTACTCTCAGATACTGATGAAAGTAGAATAAATGAGAATAGACTTTGGAAGGACATTTGGCAGCCATCTATAAAAATCTTGAGAAGCCAGGTCCTTTGATATAGCTACTCCTTTCCTCGTTGTATACACTCAGACTAATTAGCAAAAAATATTTAGAAAGGCATCTGGAAGAATGTTCACTGTATCACTATTTACAAGAGAAAAAAAGTTGAAAACAATTGATATAATGAAAATGGTTACAGATTAACTATGGAATGTTAGGCAGCAACTGATAGAGCTAAGGTATGGATTAACAAAACAAGGTTGCCAAACATACTGTTGAATTTTTTTAAATTACAGAACAGTAATTTAATGTGAGTTCATTTGTGTAAAAACAAACAAAATACCTATACTTTTATAGATACACAAAAGTATAGGTAACCCCATAGAAGAAGACCTAGCAGAATCTGTAACAAATTTTTAATAATCTTGATCTCTAAAGAGGAACATGAGATTGAAGAGAGATGTGATCACGAAGTGCTTATTTCAATGTATTTATTTTTATAACTTTTATAATTCATTCAGTATTCATAGAAATAAAATTTAAGCACTATAAAATTGCTCAAGTTAGAGGTCAAGTATTTAATAAAAGTAGAGTGCCATGAGCTCTGACTGCTCAATATTGACAACAGTTCCTTAAGAATTCTTACTGTATTCTTTACTTCTGAGCAATTATCTCTGGTATTAGCATGTAATGCATTCTATGATACATTATCCATTTCTTTAAAATATATTATATTTAAGAAGGCCACATTACTTATACAAAAAAGCAAATATCTGATTTGTCTATGAAGTTATCTTGTGTAACTTTGTACCTAGAAATCCTTTCTAAACGCCTCTGATCAAACGGTCGTTCAGAACACCCTCAACCTCCATCTACAGAAAAGTAATAAACACCGTGTGTTGACAGCTTTGTATCCATGAGCCCACCAGGTTCACAGCAGGCTCTTATTAACTATTAGCTAAATTCAGGCGTGCTGTAGTTGTTAGATTGGTATTTTCCTTTGTGGATCTCCTATCTGTGCGTCTCCTCTCAAGCGAGTGAAATATATTCCATTTTAAAGAGGAAATAGGAAACATCAGCCACAAAATATTTCCACTGTCAGACAAACAAATCACCCATATCTTGCAAACATTCTACCTTCCTTCTTTCCAAGTAAATTAGAAAATGTTCTCTTTCTTCTAGAGCCTTTCCCTCCAACTATGAGTTGCCCCCCCCCAAAATGTCCGAGTCCTAATCCCCAGAAGCTATGAACGTGTTACCATACATGGTAAAAAAGACTTTGCAGATGTGATTAAGATAAGGATCTTGCTAAAGAAAGATTATCCCGAAGTATCAAGGTGGTCCCAAGGTATTCACAAGGGTCCTTATAAGAAGGAGGCAGGAGAAGGCAATCTGTCAACAGAAGCAAAGAGAGAGATAAGGAGATGTAAAACCAGAAGCAGGGTCAGAGTGAAGAGAGTCCAAGAGCCAAGGAATGCAGGCAGCCTTAGAAGCTAGCAAATGTAAGGAAATGGGACCTGCAGAAGCAATATGGCCCTACTGACACCTTCCTTTTAGCTCAGTGAACTAATTTCAGATTACTGAAATCATAAGGTAAAAATGCATATTGTTTTAAGCAAGTAAACTTGTTGCGATCTGTTACAGACACAATAGGAAACTCATACATCCCTCTTTCAGTCCCAGCTTCTTAGCCAAACTTTATGATCTCTTCTCTCTCGGATAGTCAACATGTTAACAACCAAATTCCTCTCTCTGGCTTTTAAGCCCCTACATTTAAAAACAAAAGATACTAAAATGCCCCCCACACACACCGCCCCAGCTAAAATATCTCTTTTTTTCTCTGTTACCAACAAACTTCTTCAAATATATTCTAAGGCCTCTACTCTAAAGGTCTTAACCCAACTCTTTCACCAAAGATCTCCTTGAAGCTAAGTAAAATGGACATTTTTCGTCCTTCTATTTGTTCTTCAGCATTATGTTGACATTCTTGGCCAGCCTTTCTCTGTTGACCAAAGGGCCAGCTATTCAGACCAAAGACTTAGCACCTTACAGGCAGATGCACACAAACATAAATCTCCTTCTCAGATATCTCTGTGAAGCAACAGACTCATATATTTAGTTGGCTAATATCCCCATTTGGATGACATGAGAGCACCTTAAACTGGAAAAGTCCAAATAAATTCATGATGTCAACATCTCTCATCCAAACCTGGTCCTTTTCTAGTGTTTTTAGCTCAGGGAATGGCACCACCATCCATCCAGTTACAGAAACCACAAATTTGGGAGTAATAGTTTACATACCCCAATTTTTCACACCCTATATACATCATAGCACCAAGTCCTGGTAATTTTGCTTCCTAAATATCTCTCAAATTAATCTATTTATTTACATCTCTTATAGACAATTTGAGGAATGAAGTGGAAGCTTCAGACACCCATGACCACACACCTCCTCTTCCACACTGGAATAGCTGATAGGAAAACAGAACATTGTGTGCTAATACATTCTCCCTCTTCACGGTTTTATAGTGACTTTTTGCCTGAGTTCCTCTAGACAAATCTTGGTATGCCCCTTTTCCTGTTTATGTCAGTTACTCCGAGCCCAGGACTCCCAGGTCCTCAGGCCCCAGACTCTCTGCTTAGGATCAGTATATCACCTCCTCTTACCTCGTCACCCACACTTCCCCAACTACTTATAATACTATACCTCTGGAGCTCACAGTTAATCATGAACAAAAATCCCATAAAATTCAACCTCTTCTCTTAACTTCCCCTGCATTCTAACTGATAATCACTCCATCCCGATTTTCACAGAGGATCACTGGTCCCCATATGGCCCTCTTACATTATTATGGCTCTAATGTCTCCCCCACTTCTCATGGCCCTGGACCTAGAGACGGGCAGAGGTTCCTTTTACTCCTCATTACTGTTTTTAGGTAGGTCTCCCTTCCTCTTAACTAAGTTTGCTTAGCTTTACATCTTTTATCATTAAACAGTATCACCCACTATTCCTCCTTGTAGCAGTCCTCTTTGGTCATCTAAGCTACTCTCAAGAATGGACAGAAGTAATCAATCTAATCAGAGGACAGCATGAATACTCTCAAGAAGAAGATGACTTTATCCAGAACTTAGTCAAGTTTTCATACACAATGTCCAACATTTGATTTAAACAAGTTAACTGACATACAAAGAAACACGGTCGGGAAGGGGCGAGGGATGAAGGTAGAACAAACCATCTAGAAAAAGATCTAGATATTGGAGTTATCGAATATGAACTTCAAAATAATTTTAACAAATGTGTTCAAGAAAATAGATGATAAAATGGAGAATTCACAAAAGATGTCAAATCTATAAAAAAGAATGGATATCCTAGAACTGAAAAGTACAATAGTGAATTTAAAAACTCAAAACCTGGCCTAACTAGTAGTTTGGGTATAGCCAATGAGATTAGTGAACTGAAATATCTCAGTAAGAACATTCAGGCTAACATAAGAAGGCCAAAAAGGAAGGAAACAAGTGTATAAGGAACAAAGATCATAAGGGCAGCAGAGAAAGAACTGGGGAAAAAATATTTAAAGAACTTTCTTAATTTGGTCAAGACACTCCAAAACTGAGAAAAGCCATCAAGTCAAATAATTAAGAAGCACTCTACACATGAAGCAGATAAATAAATAAAAATAACTAAGCTCAGCTAAAGACATGAGAAAATCTTAGAAGCAGCCTAAGGGGGTAACATATCTTTGAAAACCATTAAGACTGACAGCTTCTTTCTTAACAGAAACGACAGAAGTCAGAAAACAATGAAAGGACATCTATATAAAATGTTAATAGAAAATAATGACAATTTAGAATTTTATGCCAGTGAAAATATCGTTCAAAATATATTTCCAGACAAAGAAAACTGGAGATAATTTGTTACTAGCAGAACAGCCCTAAAATAAATATTAAAGGAAATTCTTCAAGCAAAAGAAAATTGATTCCAGACTTTTTTTTAAATGGAGAATGCATGGAAAAGGTAAATACATCAGTAATTCAAAATGAATTTTGAGTGAACATATTAATGTATTATTAAGTTTAAAATATATTTATATGGGCGGCCGGATGGCTCAGTTGGTTAGAACGTGAGCTCTGAACAACAAGGTTGCCGGTTCAAGTCCCACATGGGCCAGTAAACTGCGCCCTCCACAACTACAAAGATTGAAGACAACGAACTGCCACTGAGCTGCCAGAGGCGCGGCCAGATGGCTCAGTTGGTTAGAGCGCCAAGCTCTCAAAAACAAAGTTGCTGGTGATTGCACACATGGGGGGGGGGACTGCCCCCCCTGCAAAAGAAGACTGAAACCTGGACTTGGACTTGAGCTGCTGCTCCTCCACAACTGGACTGAAGGACAACGACTTAGAGCTGATGGGCCCTGGAAACACACACTTTCTCCAATATTCCCCAAAAAAAAAAAACAAAAAATATATATATATATATATATATATAATATATATATATATATATATATATATATATACACACACACACACACTATATATTATATATGTATATATATATATATTATATATATATATATATATATATATATATACACACACACACACATATATATCACAGACACATGTCAAAAAAAAAATAGGGCTTATATTTATTAAAATTTTTTTTTTTAATATTTATAGGGGGTATATATATATATATATAGAGAGAGAGATATATATATATATATAGAGAGAGAGAGAGAGAAAATATAACAATAACATAAATATATATATAGAGAGAGAGAGAGAGAGAATATGACAGTGATGAAAAGTAAAATGTAAAAAAGGAAAAAAATATAAAAAAAAATAAAAAAAGTAAAAAAACACAAAAATAAAAAAAAAAAATTTAAAATACTTGATTAGCCCAAAAGAAGGCAAGAAAAAAACATAAAAAACATAAAACACATAAAACAGATGGGGGAAATAGTAAAAGGGCATACAATAAACTACTTGAAATCGTAAAATACTGTACTAATTTTTACATCAAAATTGAAATAGTTACTTCATAGATTTTGATTATAAACATTCTGGGTAAGTTCCATTTCGTGGGAGTCTCATTCTTTACTGATGATGGAAATCATACTTGTTTTGTCTTCCTGAGAATCTAATAGGCATTATAGTCAAATTCTATAGTAATACCAAACTTTAGAATGGATTACAATTAATTCAATTTATAAACTACAAAAGGTTTAACTGTATTTCAATTTCCATCATATTTTTATTTTAAATAAGAAAATTTTCAGCCTCAAAATGGAAGTTTTATTTTGTCTTTATGAATTGTAACATAGGTAGGCTCTGAGATGAAACAACATTTAAGAAACCATTTTAATACTAACATTATGTTAGATTTAATGTTAATCCTTATTTCCTTAGAGAATATATATGTACTCAATGCCTTCATTTAAAAAGTGAACCCTCAGACTACCACATGTCTGAGTTATATTGAAAGACTCTAAAGATGATCTGTATTTGAACCCCAACTCTACCACTTAATGATGATATGATCTTAACTAAGTTACTTCTCAGTGCCTCAGTTTCCTTACAGTGATAGTATATGAAAATAATATGCACTATATATATTAGCCGCTAGTATCATTATCATTGTTGTTGTTAATATCATTAGTATTAAGTGGGAAGACTTGAATTTTGTTTCCAAGTCCTCTACCAACTCTCAGAGCATCTATCCTCATTGGCAAAATGAACTATTTGTACAAAATGGTCTTTAAGTATTTTTCCATTTATTTTAAGGAAAAAAAACATTAATGTAAATTTAAAAACACAGTCATGTTCTGAAAGAAACGAACATATGTGTATATTCATCAGAAGGATGACTAGGAATAAGTTCCTATGATTCAAAAGTCCTTTTCAGGAAATGTAAGTACTTTTCTCTTAAACATCATCAATGTTGCAAAAATACACAGGAATGACTTGCCACAAATCAGTGTCACTCTACTGACTAAAGACACAGAGTTCTGGCTGCTCTTCTTGCAAATATTATAAATCACACATAACCAACTCCCATGAAATGTCTTGCCCTACTCCTTCATATCCATCCAGAAACTGCTAATGCCTTTATAAAGGTTACACACTTCCTTACGGGGAATGCTGTCACTTAAAGAGTAAGATCTTTCAGTATCTTCAACTTCATCAGTGGAAAAGAAGTAGAAGACAGAATGCATTTTAAAATAGACCTCAACTCACAGCAGATTTATTACTGTCAATCCCAAGTTAACAAGATGGTTTATTTTCAAACTATTTCCCCAGGTAAACAAGTGAAATGGCACAAGAAATTTCATTAAAATGCACACAATATCTTCTGTCACAAGCAGTATTACCTTTCGGTTTTCATATAAACTCCTGAAAAGGACTGAAAGCTGAGTAACTGTGATTTCCCCAATCTGACAGTATCCCTGTGTCATTACCAGTACTTATAGTTACTCATAAATATCAAGAAGTGATCATACAGATAATATAAAAACCTGTAAATCAAAATAGTCAACAAAGCACAATTTTAGTCACCAGTCAGCTCCATTAAAAAAATAAAAACTCCAAACTTACTTTTCTCCATGTAAATAAAACATTACAATGCAGCATAACTGAAATGCATCCATTCACTTATTTATTCAACCATATTTAGACCTTAGTAGATCAGTATGAGGCGGACATATGAGTTTGGCATAGTTCCCACCTAACAGCACTTCAATGCCTTATATGTCAGGTGCTATAAGAGATGCACAAATCATGTGCTTTGGGTCACACAGATAAAGAGTTACAGACGTTGATAAAGGCTTTGCAAAGGAAGGGGCTGTGGACCTTAAAAAGGAAGGATTTCTCAAGTGTCAAAGGGCAGCAAGGAGAATTCCAGGCATGGAATGGATTCCCAGCATGGAAATGGAATAGTATGAGCTAGATTTGGGAAATAATGTATTTTGATTAAACTGAATGAATAGGTAGATAATAGTGTAATACAAGGTTGGAAAGTTTCACTGGAACCAATCTTTTGCACAACTTGAAAATTAAGTTTAAGAATCTGATATTAATTTTGTGGGCACTCAGGATCCAATGAAACTTTTTAAGCAGTGATGTGACCAGAGCTGTCCTTCTGGGATGATTAATCCAGCAACCATTCATCAGATGAATCCATATGGAAATATTGTTGATCCTACCGTTTTCTTTTGTAGACTTCTACCTTATTACAAACTGTTATGTGTCACCTTGTTATTTAACATTCTGTCTGCCATTTCCACATACGGACGCTTTGGCTTCTCCTTGTGCTGACCTCTAAATTTGCCGTATAACAGAGGCTACAGTATTCCAAGAAGCTCTCCGAAGTGAACCAGTGTACCTTGAGGAAGACCAGAGTCATGTCCAATAACCTTCATGCTAAAAACAGCCCAGACATCACTTTAAGAGCCAGAAGTCTATATTTAGATTCAAGTGCCTTGATCAAAACGATAAGCTTAGAGGAGCAAGGCATCTGAAGGAGAAAGAATAATTACCATATTGGGTACTGACCTCCTGGGGATTATAATTTCCACTTTGTAATAATGCAACTGATGATCAAAGATGTTAGAGGTTAACTTGCTCAAAACCACAATGCTGACATAATGCTTGGCAAAATTTGGACCCAGAAGGAAAAAACAGAAGAGGGAAAATAATGAAACACATAATGTTCTCTTAGCTGAATAAAAGACTGTAGGCTTGAGATTAAATGAGCCTATCAAGTACAGAGCAGGAACAGTAGATGTTTTAAGACAATTTTAAAACATATTTTAGTGAAATATCATAAGCCCAACAAAAAGAGAAAAACTGCAAAGCTTCCAAAGAGAAGCTTAAAACCAATAAACAAATCAAAAAAGTCTTACTTACAAATAAACAGGAATCGGAATGGCAACAAAGTTTTTAACTTCAAAACTGGATGCTAAGAGAGAGTGGATTAATATCTTCAAAGGTCTGAGGGTAAAATTATTTTGAACCTGGAATTTTATACCTAGACAAATTATGAAACAAGAGTAAAGGTCAAGTGAAGACATCCTTAAGAATAGAGCTCTTGTCTCTGTTAATTATAAATGAACACCCTATCTGTTTCAGGCATAGTGCTAGGCAGTCATTATTTCAGGTGAACTACTGTGACCAAGACAGGTTTTCTGCATAAAAAAGTTGTAGTTAGTTATTTTTTTTTTTTAATTTCAGTTTATTGGAATGCTGTATTCACCAAACACCCTCATCTCCAGTATTTCTGTAGATAGGTATTTTGAATGCTAGAAATGACATAATAATTTTATACTGTTTGTATCTGCCAATTCTCATACCACAGACTAACAAATAACTTTACTGACAATAAAGGAAAGAAAGGAAGGAGGAAGTCAGTCAGGCAGTCAATAAGCTGAAACTCCAATAAATAATTCAAGGCAAAGATATTTACTCACTTTTATTTTCCCTAATCCAGTCTGTTAACCTTACCTATCAGAAACTGACATTCAGGATTATCTTCCAAAGCCAATTTTCATTCTAGATGTCAGGACCAATTGTAAAGAAAACTATACCTGACATAAAAATTTTTTCACAGAAATAAACCACATCAGAGAGGGGATTAAGTAGAATCGCTGTAGGTAACACTAGAAGGTGAGCATGTGAAGGGTCTTTTCTAAGATGGTGTTTGTCATGGCAATTTCTGATATAAAACATCCAGTTCCAAAGAGAGTCCCTGCATTCGTTCAGGACTTCACTCCGTTATTGCAATCCTTCCACATAGTCACCAAAACATTTCTAAAGCCAAATGAGATGGTCAACTTCTTGTCAATTGTTAGGAGATAAAAAATCTGTGTTTCCGGTCTTCAGAGTCTCTCTATATAGGTAACAGGATTTAAACCTAGAACAACATTTTAAAAAATATTATACCACATGGGAAAATGCTTTTCTATATTCAAATGATTCATTTAATGATTTTATAAAGATAAGAAAACTACTGACAATGCCCAGCCGAGGGTAGGCAAGAAATGCATAAATGTTGCCAATGTACCTCGTCTTAACAGCAGCATCCTTATGTTCTCTCATTAGACTCTCCTGAGCAGATTGAGTAGAACTACTGAATTAAATAAGGGCCAAAGAATTTCTCTACTCAAATCAACAGACCATCTGGTCTGCTATGCTGTTTCTGCCAGTGGTCACAGCAGAAACTTTGGGAAAGCAAATGTGGACATCATTATAAACTTGTATGTAGGTGGAGAGAGAAAACTACTAACTGTAATTGTGGAAGAATATGCATTTTTGGACCGCAAGTTCAAATATTTATGAGGTGTGAGCATGTGATAACGATATATTGATTTAACAAATACACCAGAACATACGGATACAGCAAATGAGTGAAACCTTCAAAAGTGACTGTCTCAGAAGTTATTCAGGTAGATCTCATCATGTGCCGCTTCATTACAAATTGTTTAAAATAACCTTTATTTTTATTTTTAGCCATCTTTATCCATTTAACAGTTTATTAACAAGAGACCATTATTTTCTGGCATAAATGGGGAAGGGGTGCAGGCTATTTTAGGTAACATGGTTCTAAAGTCAGTATGGCAGTTTTGAATATTCAGCTTGCTACAGGGAAAGCTACTGTGAGAAAAAAAGATAGTTTCTATGTAAACCTCCCAGGCACCTTTATTAAAATTCCCAATTCAGATAAATAATTCCAAAAATTTCTGTTAGATAACATTCATAGAAAGGCACATATTAGCTGTTTTGATGAGGTAGAATCACAGCTTTTTTACACATTTAATGTACACATCACAGTACACAGAGGTCTCTTCTGGACCCAATGTGCACATTTATAGACATTTTATAGGAGCTGGAAGAGAATACTGTATTCAACTGTTATTCATAGGGATTTATATTTACTGTGTTTTTGCTTTCATGATGTTGTCATACTAGGACGTTTATAGTTCAAATTACAACTATAATAATACCTTGGCCTTGGAAAAAAATACTATCCTAGTAAAAAATATTCTAGCTCGCAGTTCCACAAAAACATACCACAGAAAAAGTTTTAGACTTCATCCTTATTCTAACAACGTTCCTCTTTACAAGCAATTTTTATATTCTTACTAAGGAATACGAAAGTGTTCAAGTCAAGCAAGAAATGCTGAGCCTCATTAATGTCTTCATCTATTTCCTACTTTGAATGCTCTCGTGTCATTCTCCAGAATTGGCTCTAAACGTTTTGCTCTTTCTCAAAATCAGATAGTTGCAAGGAATTAAGATCAGTCACCAATGGGAATATTTGTTAAAAGATTGTTATCAATCTGTAAAAACAAGTCAGTTGTCCCAAAACTGCTGAGTAGTAACACCATCACTAGAATCGATGCCATCTTCCAGTGACATCTGGAATGAGACTGCACTCATTCCGATGTATCAATTCTGGAATGAAATAAATACATTGCATGACCTTAAGCCACACCCAAATGAAGCTAAATTCAATAGCTTCATGGAAGTGGGGGGAAAGTAACAAAACTATTATTTAGATTACAATCTAGTGAAAACGGACATTTAATTTATGCTTTATATACAGCCCATAGCACCCTGACACGGGATGCATCCTACAAGACTAAACATGTCTCATCTACAGCATTGTTTCATCTAAACCTACGACTGAAAATACTTTGATAGTGCTTTATAGAAGTAGTTTCACTTTTTTTTTTAATTTTGTAAATGAGACACGATCGTATTCTTCATTACATGAAAATATTAACTCCATTATGTTGCTATTGTAATATTCTATTAAGATCAGTCATGATGATCTGATCTGTTCTAATGGTGATCAGCTCAACGGTGATTGATCTAATCCACATTTGCAAAACTGCCACTTGATTTATTTTTCAAACAGTTATGTCACATGTGTAATAACATGGTAGTACTTGGCTGTAATCCTAATCAGGATTATGCAGTTCATTAACCCAGTAAAATTATTTGGCCTAAAGAATTTCCATCAGCTCTAAGAAAATGCTTTCAGTTCTAGTATTAAATTGATTGGAATAATACACAGAAATTTCTGTGTATTTCCCTGAGAGTTCTCCAAACCAGCAGTCAATGAGATAATTTTGCACTTAAAAATAACCTTCCACGTCAGTCTTCTAGGTTACAATGTAGAGTTTCTAAGAGTAGGGATGGAAAAAGAGTACACAACAGGGAGATTACACTAGCATTTGCTTCTATTGTCAGCATCTCACAGAGGTGGCCTCCAGCCCAGTCCATTAAGAGGTTTTGATCAAAATATGCAGTGAAAGTATCTACTGATTAACAAAAGTCTTAGGATGTTTCAAGACATATATACATACATATATATATATATATATATATATATATATATATATCATCGTTTCCTCCTTCTCCTTCCCTCCTCTTCCCCCCACATCAACATCACCTTAAGCAGAGACTGGGCCTAGGGTGTCTTAATAGTACTTACGTTCTTCAATAAAAGAGGGAAAGGGGAATGCTATTCTGCAGAGGCCCAAATGGGTCCTGCAGAACCATCCTGTAATTTTGCTAATTCTCAGAGAACTAGAGGACTGATATAGGAAGACCTGGTAACCTTCAGTCCTCGGGGTTGTTGGTCTGGAGGCCAGAGGTTTCCAGAGGACTCAGGGCAGTTTATTTCCCTATCTTAAGTCCCACTAATTACATTCCCACAGAAACTATTTCCTGATTCTATTGCCATCTCCAAAGCAGTATCTATTGTTCTCGGCAGGTGGGTGGACACACTTGGTAGGTTTGGTCCAGATCCTCCGCTTCCTAGACTACTGATCTCAGTGAGGCTTTTGGGACCCAACTCTGAACAAGCCAGCTCTGACTTCAAGGTCCTGCCTCATGGGCACCGCCAGGCTGAGATCCAAGCAGGTGGCTGGCACCAGCCACTGGGCACAGTATGTTCATGCAGCTTAGTCTGCACAGTCTGACACTTGTGTGCATGGCAACCTACTAACAATCTCAATAATTAAAGGAAGAGTGGGACCTGCATCTAGTGACACTGTACAAAGATCATCAGAACACCCTGCTTCCCCTCTGCTTGAGAAAGGATTATGGCCAAGTCCTGGCAAGTAATTCATTTGGGTTGGTTTCTACATTTGTAGAACAAATCATTAACAGGGCCCCTTCCTGCTAAAAGCTTATGATTCTAGAGCAAATACAGTATTTGATCAAAAAAATTTTAATTATGTATAGATGCATTAAAAAAGAAAAGATGAGGTAACCAAGACATCAACAGGAGTATTTCTAAGCAATGGGATTGGGCTTTTTTTTGTTTTTGTTAAGTGGTTTTAGTTTCATCCTTTGTATATAGTTCCTAGTTTTCCATAACATTTAACAGTTAAAATAAATTATTTAAATTTAGTATTAATTTTAAATTAAAAATACAAAATAAAATTATATAATAAAGTCCCAAATAAAGACTGATGTTAAAAATCAGGCAAGATTTTTCCAAATCACCCAACTTTTTTTTGCATTGTTGTATGCTGCTTTACACATCTCATTTAAACATCCACAAAGCCTGATGGAACTCTTTATTCAGCATCATTAACTAAATTCCAACCAGCGAAGTCTTTGAGTAGTCGTTTTTGTAGAACGTTAAAATAGATGCCTGGAAAATAATTTCGTTAAAGTCATCATCCTCATTGTGAGTCACTGAATGCATAGTTATTGCTGAATACACATGTATACGCCAAAAGTCACAGAAATCCTTAAAAAATCTCGTCTATCGAAACTTTTCAAGATATATACAGATATGTATTGTCTTTCAGAAGTGGGAAAACTTTCTGAGGCAAACTTTGCTATTAACCACAGATATTTTGGGAAGCATACAGTAAAACCAACTTTCTTCTCTTTGTTTACTTTGTATGTGCTTTGTATGGAGTGAAGCGCTATATATACTAGGTAAACTATTTTTCCACATGTAGAAATACTCCTCAGTTTCTGAAAGTTGGCCTACATACCCACCTCTAATTTTCGTACTTCCTTCCAGATGCTTCTCTCATTGCATCTCAGCTCTGCCTGTATGCACCTGCCATTTTGATCTGCTATTCCCCAATCTTTTGCATTTCCCCATGATAAGCCTTGAGTTTCACAAATATGTGGTTGCAACCGTACAAACAACAATCCCAAATTATAAATTAATACAAATCAATTTATGTTATACACTAGTTTACACCTTTATAGTGCTTTCATGTAAAGATTTCCAGAGAAACAAGCCAAAAGTAAGTAGAGCATGCCTATAAATAAATATATTTATAGTTATCAATATTTGCATAAATAAATACAGGGAAATGGGTAAGACGTTAATAAAAGTGGATCCCTGTGGGAATTGGGGGAGACATCAATGGATTTAAGAACGGGAGCAAGACGTTTCGAATTAATTTTAATGTATTTTTATATTGTCAACTACATGTATGCTACACCTACTCAGAAGAATTTAAAAATTGAATGGATAAATGTGCTTTAAATGGACTTAAAGTTTTAAGAGTAATGCATTTTCTCCTCCTTTTCAAATTCCCTCAAATAAGAACAATAAACAAAAAACACTAACTCCAGCTACAAAAAAACTGGTAAATAGATTTAACCATGAACTTTAATATATGGAAACATAAAATAGCAGGAAGAATGGTAGATGACTTAGGAGAAAGACGTGAGGTCAAACCTGAGGGCAAAAGCAAGGAGCAGCAAACCAATATGTCCAGCAAATGCCTGAAATGTTCAGAAACTAGAAATATAAGTCATATAGAGAGGAGGTGTTGTTACTAGATATATTTTTTACAAAGTCATGGCCTGAAAATCTGTATAAAGGGTCTTTACACTCCCAAGTCCCCACCATGCAGAGTCAGGCCACTACTTCTACCACCAAGGTAGGAAAGTTATAGGCAGTTAGGGACAGGACCGCAGACAGTCTCAAAATGAGATGGAAAAATCGTAGGCAGTCAGGGACATGCAGCGGAGGGCCTCAAGGCCAAAGAGAACAGTAACTAACAGAGAAGAAATGTACAAAAGGGAACTAGGCGGGAGGGGCTACCGCATCAGACTGCAGTCAGCCAAGATACCAGCCCAGGTGCAGAAAGGGGAGGCGGGGGAACCCAACCAGCTCCTGGTAAACAACTTAAAGATTATGGATCCAAGGACATATAGTCTCCGGCTCAGTTTAGCCTACAGAATATTCCGTTCAGATCACCCCTCTCTTCGGAGAGCTGTACTCTTGCACTTTTAGCTTTTTCAATAAAACTGTATACTGCTTCAATTGACCTCTCCGGGTCCGCATTCTCATTCTTCGAGTGCGCGAGGCCACGAACTCGGGGCACCAGACATCAGTATCCTATATCACCACCACTCTGAGAAGATACAGTCTAAAGAGAAATGGTGTTGGAGAGGGTCCAGGACCAGAGGAGGCTGGGCATGAAAATCTATATCCCACTCAAGAGGATACCCACTCTCCAAGCACTCTGTCCTCACCTAGCTCCCACATACTAGCCACCAGGCATATATCTCCAAGTAAAATGTTAAAGGATCCCTGTCCAGATGAAGTAAATAGCTTCAGATAAAAGACCTATATGGTCTTAAAGCTTGAATCCTCAGTAAGCTTGATTGATACTGCCCCTATCATGAAATCTACTGGCCAACAAACAGATCTTTTAATAACCAGTTTATGGTCTCATTATAAATAAAAATGGGCCGTGAAAAGCCAACGGACATTTAATGAATATCTCATCACAGAAAAAAGGGAGAATAACAAATAAACAGAGAAAAGAATTAGGTATAACAAATGGGACAGAAGATAACTTCAAAGAAGGCATAAATAATATCCTGAAAAAGATGGCAGAAATAGCATCCATATACTATAAAAATAAAAAAGAAATATTTAGAAATAAGAAAATAGTTCTCAGACATTAAACATATAATTACTGAAACGAAATGATTATTCCAAAATGGAAACATAAATTAAGAAAATCACTCAAAAAGTTGAACAAAAAGACAAAAAAGAATGAAAGGAAAGAAATGATTAAAAATTAGATCAATTTAATAGGCTCAACATCTGACTTATACAATTCTAAAATAGAGAAAACACAGGGTAGGAATATACAGAAATAATGCGGAAAATATTCAGAAGAGGAGGAATAATAATAATAATCTTCAGAGTAAAAGATTTACAAAGTATTCTACACAATAAATTTGTTTTTAAGAAATCCCACATCAAGGCACATCATCATGCAATTATAGAACATCAGTGAGGAAGAGACAATTCTAAACTTCCAGATAGGAACAAGCACGTCACAAAGAACAGAAATTATCAATGAACTAGAATTCTCAATAACAATCTACAAATACAAAAGAGAAAGAGAGAGAGACAGAGAGACAGAGAGAGAGAGAGACAGAGATAGAGAGGTCTTTAAAAGAGTAAAAATGACTAGAATTCTATATTCAACAAAACTAATACTGAATTGTAAGCCTAATTACAAAAACATTTAGGACCTGTAGGCTCAAAAATATTACTCCTCCCTCCACCAGCTATGTACACTATCACAAAAATAGGGAAAAGAATCACGAGACTCAGGAAATAGGGAATCCAATCAAGGTAAAAGAAAACAGGAATTCTCAGAATAAAGGCAAAGCAATGTCTCAAACTCACAAAAGCTCTGTGGCAATCCTAGAGAGTACCCTTTCCAGACAAGAACAGGATAAAAACAGGAGAACAGAAAGTTCCAAGAAGGCTGCGTGGGTGGGGAAGCAACAAACTACCTGCACAGTTGACTACTCAGAAGGCCTGCTGAGAGTCTTTTCCCAGCTTCTTGGGAGGGGTGAATACATTTGGTCATAAGATTACAGAATAGGAAGCAAATTTTAAAAAACGATGCAATTATTAATTTCAGGAAAAACAAAAGGTTCTCACAATAAAATAAATGTCATCATAATATACTATGTAGCAGTGAATGGTATTTACATAGTCATATTAAGGTGATTACCAAAAAAATGTGATGTGATCATGTTGTCAGTAGGGAAGAGTGGCAAAGAGATGCTGCCAAAGAACTAAAAATGTTCAGCTGCCGTAATAGGAAGTTCATAGATACCAATTAAAGTACCATGTGTTCATAGTCTATCAAATAAAAAAATCTATCTTGTGTTGACTCACAAGACCACAGTTTATATATACTGATTAAAAAGTACTATATTACATAACAGAGAAAAAGGACTAAATCCTTTGTCAGAATTTGCCCCTGGGTTAGAATGACAAAACAGTCTTTGTTTTGTTTTCATAAGACTTTATGACTTTTTAAGCTATATGCATATATTATTTTGACACAAAAATAACTTCATGTGTCCACATGACTAATTTCTTATTTAATCTTCAAGACACCATAGGATTTAAATGGGATGGTATTATCATCTCTGTATTACTGATGAGGAAACTTGCAGTATGTCTGCTAACTTCTGTAAAACTAGGTATTAGAGCCACAGGCAGAACCAACTTCCTTGCCTCTTACTCCAGGATGTTGTTTATTGTATTTTTTCTTGTCAAGTATAGATGTTTCATGTAATTATTTATCAGGGACTTTCAAATAATCTCATTACCTACCACAGGTGCAGGAGAATTTTGGACTCACTCATAATTTGACAATATCCTAGACATTAGCTGAAGTAGCCATATCTAAGGGCAGAAAGAAGCAATCAATTTCTTTTTACATTTCTTCATTAGGTGATCCTACAGCTATACATTTTTTACCATAAATATTTTGTACACATTTTAACTTATCTACTACATATTATCCTGTCAACTTTTATAACAAAAAGAAATTTACAAAAGTAAAATCAGGGTTTAGAGAAGGAAAAAGAGGAGAATACCCCTACTGTGTTCAAAGTAAACTCACACTAAATCTCAAAATCCATTTCTGCCAGGCTCAGCCAAAGGTTCTTCATAAAAAAACGCTTTTTAATCCTCAAATGCCAAATTATAATATCAGATGATTAATAGGCCCATGTTTGTTTCATTCACCAGAGCCAACTCAGTATCTATAATACAGGGAACAAAATACATATTTACTAAATAAATCAACGAAAGAATAAAACAAGCCCAGATGATCAAATAAGTTGAGAACATACAAAAGGTTTTATAATAAATCAATGTGAATGTAGTCAAGTGGGCATTTTCAGTTTGATAAGCCTACTCATTCTTTCATTCAATAAACATTTTTTTAAACCTTACTGTGCCAAGGGCTATGTACTAAGGATTCATGGATGATTAAAACATAATCTCTAATCCCAAGAGGCTGATTGTCTAGTGGTTGAAAGAGACAGATACAAAAACCATAAAGGCACAGATGGTACAAATACTATGGACACAAATGCATAGGATACAGTGAGATACAAGAACAATGTGACCCATTTTTCTTGAGGATAATAGGACATGCCCTTTAGGAAAGGCCTGACAAGCTACACCTGGAGGGGAAAGTAAAATGAGGAAGGAGATGAGAGAGCAGGCAAGGGGAAGGTTGTCAGAAGTGAGATCACAGGACTCCTTGTAAGCAAGCAATAGTAAAGAGCTTAGACTATTCTATAGGCAGTGGAGAGTCGTTCGCGGTTAGAGCTCTGTGCTCCTAACCGCCTGAAGGCTGCCAGTTCGATTCCCACATGGGCCAGTGGGCTCCCAACCACAAGGTTGCCAGTTCAATTCCTCGAGTCCCGCAAGGGATGGTGGGCTCTGCCCCCTGCAACTAAGATTGAACACGGCACCTTGAGCTGAAGCTGCCTCCCGGATCGCTCAGTTGTTGGTTGGAGTATGTCCTCTCAACCACAAGGTTGCCGGTTCGACTCCCACAAGGGATGGTGGGCTGTGCCCCCTGCAACTAGCAACGGCAACTGGACCTGGAGCTGAGCTGCACCCTCCACAACTAAGACTGAAAGAACAACTTGAAGCTGAACAGAACCCTCCACAACTAAGATTGAAAGGACAACAACTTGACTTGGAGAAAAGTCCTGAAAGTGCACACTGTTCCCCAATAAAGTCCTGTTCCCCTTCCCCAATAAAATCTTTAAAAAAAAAAAAAGAATTAACAGAAGAAATGTCATGTTCCGATTTAGGTTTTTAGAGAGAGTACTCTAAAACTCACAGAAAAAGAAGAGAAAGGTATGATCGGGGACAGCAGTTGATGGCATTTCAAAGCCTCCTGCAATAGTGCAGAATAAGAAGATCATGAGTCTAATTAGAATATACTTAGTGGACAATGTAAACAAAAGCTGCATTCCATATTTGCTACCTACATATCAACTTCCAACCTGGAATATACTGTAAGTATTCTACTCCATGCATGATTACAAATAAATTTTTCCTAAACATAAGTGATTAAACAGTGATAGAAGGAACACAATAACAGTTGCTTTTTATAAAATCTATGACATTAATAGGTCAAGTTTTAGTAAAGCAAATAGTGTTTCCATCTTTTGAAATACTGAGTTTCTAAAGAATTTGCGACCAATTGGATATCTGAAGAATCCTGAACCCTCACAGAAGAAGGTACTTATACCCAAGTCATTAAAATGCCAGTTTTCTTGAAAAAAAAAAAAAAGACTAAGAATTACCAAGATCCGTAATAAAAGTTTCCTTACATATTTTAAGTTTTTCTTAAAAATTTCTCTTTAGGATTCTCTCATAGCTGTTTTTGATTACTTGAGGAATTATTTAAAGTGCATTTGGCCTAAGAAGATAAAAATAGCAAATAGTTTTGAATAGTAAGAGCAAAAAACTGATAAATACACAAAGATAAACATTTTGTAGAATAATATGTTCTTCAACTTGGGACTTCTTCGCATCTTATTTTTACAGTTCAAATCAGGCTCAAGGAAACTTCAAACAAAAATTACCTTGAACTTTTTAGCATAACTTTTGTGTCATCCTTGAGGAAAGCTGAAACTGTCACAGTGCAGATAATTATGTGTGAGTAAAGAACTATAGTTCACTTATCATCAAAAAACCATCCGAAAAAAAAATATTTCTTACATCTAGTTTTTAATCCTTGAAGTAACCTACAAAACCTTAATTTACTTAATCTTACTCTAAGGAATAAAAATAATGTCAGATATTCCCTTTATAACTAGTGAATTACCACACATCTATGCCTTTACACAGCTCCATTGTTTGATGGCATCATAACAACAGTCAAGCAGTATCACCAGAACATCAGTGAGAGTGTAAAATAAAGGTAAAAGAGAAACCCAAGGGCAAAAATTGACTTTAAAATTTCACACACTTGCATTGAACACACAGGCTAGAAATGTGGGAAATATGCAAGTATTCACAGGATTTTAAAAATAATAATCTTTGGTGAATTTCACCCTCTTTCTAGCACAGTTATATAATCATAGAGAGAGCTCATAATTGTGACCTTTACTCTTTACTCATTTACACAATTAATAAGTATTTCAAAATTATGTAAAAACGGATTATAGAGAAAAATTAGATGTACTCCCTCCTATCAAGGGCTTACAATCTAGTGGAAATGTCTATAATTTGTCTTAGTTATAGAAACAGTCAAGGTGCCACTCACCTTCCCTAAATCTAAAAATAAACTGAAGGATCTAATTAACTATACCAACTAACAGTTCCCAAGGCATAAAAGAAATTAGGTTGATTTTAAAAGAAATAAGACAATGGGTGAAGAGGACAGACGGGTGGAAGGAAGGAAGGAAAAAAGGGAGGGAGGGGAGAGAGAAGAGGGAAAAGGGAAAAAGAGAGAAGAACTCCGAAAAGAAAAGGAAAAACCAAAAAAAAATTTTAAATTACTGTCATCTTTAGAAATAGGAAAGTGTAGAAAAATAGAAAGACTTAATCCTGTTGTCTACTGAGTTTAAGAACTGATGCCTTGAAAGAAGGAAGCTATTGGGAAAGATGGAAAGGAAAGCAAGTACACCAATGTCTTAAGATACTTAAAAGAAAGAGGGGAGGGAAAGCACCAGGGGAGCTGGACTAAGAAATTTAACAATGGGAAGTCCAGAACCATGCTGTTGCTCCCTTTCTCTTCCTCATCACCAAGTAGAGCACACTGTCCAACTACATGGAGCCCTCACAACCTTCTCTCTTTCATCTTTAGTCTAAGGAGGCATCTGCTACCAGCTGGTGCTAAGAGTAAGGTAAAGAGCCCACAACCACAGCTCATAGGAAGAGTAGAACCCAGTTCCTCTGCAAAAGTCAAATAAAGGAAGAGGTTGGACAGATGAGTGCAAAAATACCAAGCTGGAATTTGGAAAGCATTTTCCCATGGATTATGGGAAAATACAGTGGTTATTTAAAGCACTACACAGTAGGCATGTTATATGTTAAATTGAATTTTGAATATCATTGTTTCTACAGGAAAATGCATTCAAAGTTTCCAAATTTACCAAAGAATTTTTGGAATACAAATGACATAAATGTTGAGATTGACTATATAAAAAATGAGCATTCATTATTGGTGTACATGTTTATTTTTCTAGTATTACTTAATATATTTGAATATTAAGTGAAACACACATTTATACTAGAATGCAACTTTTTATAATAGTAGTTAAATAGTACAAAATGGTTGGGCCGCGCATTTCAACAAACACTTTTTTGGGGTCCTTTTTGAGGTTGCAAAAGTTCTTTCTGTCATGGTATTAGTTCCATGTCTTTATTTACCAGTTGTAAAGTGCAACATTAATGATCTTATACAGTCCCCCAGAGGCAAGGGTAACAAAGGCAGATTAGAGTTCTGACTGTGACAGTAACTGTCTAGATGACCTTGAAGTGAGTATGTCACTTCATCTCTCTGGAATGCAGTGTTTCCCTATAAAAGGGAGTAGTTAAATAAGATTTTTTTCAAGGTTCCTTCTAGTTGCCACCATCTATTCTTGTGTCAGGTACTTTGCCTGTGTTCTGGTTATTCTACTGCTGCCTAACACATTGCCCCGAAACACAGTGACTTAAAACAGCTTTCCTTTTATCGTATCTCATGATTTCGTGGATCAGGAGGGCAGGACTTGGCTAAGCAAGTCTTCAGTTCTACATGTGTCAATGAAAGTCACAAGGTATTCAGCTGGTGGATGGGCTGGTCTGAAGGATGGAAGATTGCCTCACTCTCATGTCTAGCATCTTGGTAAGAATGGCTGAAAAGCAGGGCTGAATGGAAACCATCAATCAGAGAGCCTATGCATGGCCTCTCCTGCATGGTGGTCTCAGTATAGTAAGACAGGGCTCAGATAAGAAAGCTCAGGTTTCCCAAAGAGAGTACTCCAAGAAACAGGATACGGAAGCTGCCAGTCTCTCAAAGCCTGGGACCAGAAACTGTCACAGTGTCATTTCCACTGTATTGTATCAGTCAAATAATCAGAACCCTCCAAGATCCTACAGGATGAGTCATAGATTCCAATCTATTGCCATCCTGCATCCACCATATTCTGCATCTAGAAACTGACACCAGTGGTGACACTCATAACTCTTTCTGTCCAATATTTCATAGTCAAAACTAAAGAGATAAAAAAGGGAACAGTCCCAGCCTTCAAAAATGGTCACAATTTGACAAAAAGAATGGCAAAAGAGGCATTCCTTTCCTGCTCAACCTAACTCAAGTTGATTTATTCTATTGTTACTAACAGAGCATTTATTGATAAAAGCATGTATGGAAAAACACGACATTAAAAACAAATGCCACATATCATGTTATAAACAAAGTATATGTGCACTAAGTATGGGAAAGAGAAGAAAGTTTTAGGATGTGGGAATTATTTCCAATTTTTTAATGATATAACCTGGTCTGAATTAAATATATCTTCAATTCTTAGGCAAAACATTATACGACTTTATTAAACAAATAACCTGCAGGACATATCTGTCAATTCTAGTTTTATAGTAAACTAACCTTTTAGCATGTCAGACTCTAACAACTAAAAACAAAAACCCGACCTATAAAAGTTGGTAGCTAGAACCATTGTTCATAGTGTAATATGAAGATGTGAATAGAAACCAGAATTATTTAAATAAACAATCACAATACTTTTCTTCAAAATTATCTTATAAAAACTACGAATCACATGGTCCTTTTTTAAATGAATCATTTATTCCAACAAATGATTCTCCTCTCATAGTGTAAATTAAATGAATTAACAATGCAATCTAGAATAATTCATACTAACACAATCAGGTCTCAGATTCTTTCGGTCATTTAAAACATACCCCCTCTGCTGTCTGTACTTGGAACTAAGCACAGACAAAAACGTATCTCAACAGCGCCCCCCTGTGTGATCTACTTCAAGAACCATTTTGGCCGTCATGGAGCCCTGACAATTCCCATTGCCATGGAGGGTCTCTATTAAACAATACAATTTATTTTTAAAGGTAATGCAATTTAAACTTCAAGCAAAAGCTAATCAGGTTTGAGACGAAGCAAAAATATTTAGAAAAGTTTTATCCTTTAGAAAAAATATTATAGAACCACAAATGTATATAAAGCATGTGATGTACTAGTAACACGTCCTGCGAAAACGAAGGTAGATTGCCCAATTCTTCCTCTGTGAGGAAAATGGTGTCCTTTCAACTCCTGTTTCAATCAGATTATACCATGGCTTCCTCAAAAGTGGTCTATAGACAACCTGTATCAGAATCATAAGAATCTCCTGTCAGGTGCTCCTTAAAAGTTCTAATAACTCAGCCCCACTCCAGACCTATGGAAATAGACTCCCCAGGGATGAGGCCCAGGAATCTGTACTTATACCAAATATACTAGGTCTGTGACATGCCCACTGAGTGTTGAGAATTGCCACACTAAAGCATTATAAATAAAACAAGTTTTCAAAGATGGAAGGGTAATTATACTGATAAGTGAAGGATTCTAACTTCTTTTTTAAAAATGGAATTTAATTCGATCTCTAAATATTTGAATCATTTTTGATTCCATGCTTTAAAAGCCAGTACTCTCCGCACTGATATTTATAGCCTCATAATTATTCTAATGATGGGTGTAGCACTTGCTAATGGTGACCTTGTAGTGGTATGACAGTTCAACTACAAAATCTCAACTATTTCTGAAGTGACCTGGGTTCTGTCTCAGGGGGAAAAAAGGTTGAAAAAATACATTCCTCTTCACTTCTTCTAGTTTGTCAATTGTTCCCTAGGCCACAGAGCAGGATTTTTACTAACTTAAATATTAATTACATCCCAGGCAGGGGTCTGTCAATGAAAATTAATTCAACACCCCACAGCACAACTACGTCAGAATACATTCTGATTTGAAAATGATCCAATTTGCCTGGTAGTTTCTGAAAAAGCATTCAAAATCCTACAAATTAAAATAATAATAATAGGATTTCTGACACTTCCTCAAATATTAAAAAAAGGGTTTTTTAGTTTTCTGAAAGCAATATACCAATACCATAGGAAAAACACTTCAGGTAGAGGGAGATCAAAATATATTAAGGTTGGGTGTCATGTGCAGTTTTAAAAAACAACTTTTTTTATTATTGTCACAACCCATGTTTCGCTATATAAAAATCTGCAATACTGAAAGCACAAAGGAGATATTTTGCATGTCGTTTTTAAAAAGAATGCCACGTATTGATTCTGTGTAAGGTATTCAGGGCTAGAACTAACATCTGAAAATCTGGGTTCAAGTCCTGGCTCTGTCATGCACTACTGTAGAATTTAACCCCTGATCTTTGGCCCTATCGCCTTCCATCTGTAAAATTGAGATAAAGCTACCTCATATACTTTCTACAGTCAGGTAGTAACATATTTGAAAGTGTCTTGAAAACCATACATCACTAATACAAAGGCAGGATATATGCACCCATAGAAACCAACATGAGAAAAGAAGCCGTAGTGCTTTACAGCCACAAAGACCTCCGCAATCCACGATATAGTCTTCATATTTTTGAAGAATCATTCTTCCTAAAGAAGTAAAAGCATTTTTATATTTAAATTTTGTATGATTACTATTACATATATACGTATTTATTATATATATGTAACATATATGGAGAGAGACAGAAATAGAGAGAGAGAATGCACACGCGCATGCTAGAATTAAACTAATCAAGTCCAAGCCAATGCTGAGTGAAAGAAACTTTGGATAAGTCTAAAACTGGTTCTGTTCCATCAGGCACATCAGTTATATCAATGTACAAATGACATCTCAGCAATGCCTGTCTCTTGAATTCTACCCTTTAAAACTTACTATTCATAGTATGGACCTGGTCTATTAAAAACCTTCCATTTTTGTCTCCAAAATGTTTTTTAAAATTAAAAAATAATAAGGAAAGAATGGAGGAAGGAAGAAAGGAAGGAAGGAAGGAAATGTCACAAACACGGGGCAGTCTAAGTTTGGATCCTGCCTCTGTCACTTCTCATCTGTGTAATTTTGAGCAAGTCATATAATCTTTCTTCAACCTAAAAGTTCTCCTTTACAAGACAAATGTGATGATAGTGTCTATCTCACTGAGATATTAGGAAAAGTAGACATTATACAACTTAACTTAGCAGAGCACCTGGTGCATTGTAAGAACTGAATAAATATTACTTATGATGGTAATAACTGCTAAGTTATTACATTTTAAGTAAGCCGCTCTACTGATAGGTCACAGGAATATCTAGGCCTGAAGATATCTTGATTTCTAAAGATTAACTGAAAAATACCTCATGACACTTTTGATGAACAAGATGAAGTAGGACCAGAGTGATTAACACAATCGTATACACCAAACATAATGACTAGTACAAAGGCACACACTCAATAAATATTGGTTGAACGGATCAGTATTGTGTTGAGAAAACTTAATCAAGGTATTGGCTAATACAATAGCAAGCCCCCTGAAGGAAGGTTAAAGTGGTAAGCTTAGTGGCTTTCTTCAATGGATACACTAATATCATCTATAACTACGTGCAAATGAACCAAAGCTTAGAGGAGCAATTGCTGTAATAAAAGAATACAATTCAGTAATATCCTGACATGCTGGAAAAATGAATCAAAATTATGATTTAAATAAGGAAAGGTTAAATCCTACCAAAATTTTTGCAATTATTTTTTTTCCTAACACTTATATACAGCCTCGCTTTACATGTAGTTCATAAGAAATCATTTAAATAGGGATTTTATTGATCACAAGTAAAATAAGTTCATTATCATTGAAAATGCTCGAGGAGACTATATGGATGATCATCTATCAGATACTTCAGAGACGAATCTTACTTTAGGTAAAAGTGTTACCTGAACCATCTGTTCATTCAGCAAGTATTCACAGAGGACCTACAATGTGCCAGGTACAACGTAAGGGTCTGGAAATGTACTGATGTCCAAGGCAGACTTTGTTCCTGCTGCCCCAGAGAGTTTCCTGAATGGTGGAACACTGATGAGTAAACAGACTAACAATACAACATCACTGACCTGGGAGACTACCTCTGAGCTTGGCACCTAATGCAGATCTGGTAGGGGGAGAGAAGACTCTCTCAGCTGAATCTTCAAAGAAATGTACATGAAGTTAGCTAGAGTAAGAAGAAAAGAGATGCAGGAATAATGAACATCTTATGTACAGACTCGATCCTCACAGGGTCAGATAAGAGATAGAACAATATACTAGAAAACTAAAAGAAGTTCAGTGAGGTCAAAGCATGGAGGATGAGATAGATTGTCTAACTATGCAGTACCCTAAGAGCCCAATTATTATCAGTATTAATATCAGTATTCAAAGAATGATGGGGGATCCATGGAATGGTTTAAGAGAAGAATGACATACTCTTATTTGCCCTTTACAACTACCACTTCACTAGAAAAAAGAGAATTTGATATATGATCAAAGAAATCTTAAAAACTTTTAGGAAAAGAAGAGGCAATAACTTTAATAAATGGTACTTTTATGAGTCTACAATATTTGGAAAAGAACTGGATTCCCATCATATATAAAAATAAATCATGCTGTGTTAAAGACCTAAGTATAAGAAGTAGAATGTTTTAATGACTGACTAAAATATATACCAAAGATGTAAAAGAAAAAATGTCTTAAGGTACACAAAACTACAAAACTACATTTAACTAGATTAAAACAAAAATATTCTGTATCATAAGAGACACTAAACAGTTAAGACAATTCTCAATTAATGAGAAAACATCACTGCAATGCTTATAATTACAAAAAGACCAGTATCCATACTATATAAAGGGCTCCTACAAATCCTAAAATTACAAACACAATACAAAAATACAGATAACTCATAAAGAAGAAATATGAATGCCCAAAAGCAAAAGATGCTCAACCTTACAAGTAACCAGCTAATTAACACCGTAATTAAATTTCATTATATTTACAATATTGGCAAAACCTTTAAAATCTGAAAATACCAGCTGTTGATAAGAAAGTGTGGAAATGAAGACACATATAATGCTGGTATACACCTGCTCTAGAGCCAAGTAATTCCACTTCTATACGCATAGAGTAGAGAATCCCTTGTACGTAGGCACAAGAATGCACACTAGCATGGTTTTTAATGAAGGAAATTGAGAAGATTCTCAATTTTCTTCAATGGGGAAAGAATAAATTAATTGTGATGTATGCATACAATAAAACAAAATTAAAATAAATTAATTTACATTTATTAAATGGATTAATAAAAAATTGACTGACATAACAAGTTGCAGAGAAACACATAAATTTTTACATAACACATACATAAATCATTAAAACACAACAGAGTGCTTATATTGTAAAAGTATAAAAACATGAAAGGAAATGATACACATCAACCTCAGAAAAGTGGTTCCCTCATAGTAGGGGCAAAGGAGACAAAACAGGATTAAGAACAAAGGGATAAAGAAGGGGGCTATTACCATGTATAAACAACCCCTTATTTCTTCAAAAGAAAAAATATATATATGTACTTCTCTGCATGTCTGGAACTATGTCATGGTTAAAAGCATATTATTACATGACATAATGTGGATAAACTTCAAGTACATGCTAAGTGAAGGAAACCAGACACAAAAAGTCACATATTATATGATTCCATTTATATGAAATATCCAGAAGAGGTAAATGCATAGGGACAGGAAGCAAATTAATGGTGGCCAGGGGCAGTGGGGAGGGGAGGATGAGGAATGACTGCTTAATGGATACACAGTTTCCATTTGGGGTGATGGAATTAGGTAAAGATGATGGTTGCATAACACTGGAAATGTACTAAATACCAATGAAGTGTATCCTTTAAAATGATCAATTTTATGTTATATAAATTTTATCTCCTCAATAAAAAAAAAAATTAAGCATAGGACACTTCTAGGAGTAGAGCAAGACTGAAAATAGAGTAATCAATGAGGAGACTCTCAGAATTATGAGAGAGATGATTTGGCCCGAAGTACCGCAATGGCAGAGAGGTTGTAAAGAATGGATAAATTCAAGAGTTGTTTTTCCAAGAAGACTTTGTAACCAACTGGATGAGGAAAGAGATAAATAGAGGGGAGCCAAAGATGAACTAAGATTTCAGATTTTCTAGTATGAGAAGAGAATATGCCATTCCCAATGAAGGGAAACATAGGAGGAGCAAGTTTAAAAGGGAAAGTATTAATTCTGTTTAGAATATGCTGAATTTGAGATATCTATGGACTGACTGTGTAAGTGAAGACATGTAGTAGGCAGCCCAGATATATACACACACACACACGTATATATATGGCAGTTGAGGCCATTGGAAGAGATGAGACCCCCGGCAGTAAAATGAAAACAAAAAGTTCTGGGGCAAACTCTAAGGAATACCAACATTAGGATCCTACAACAGAGACCTGTAAGAGGTAGAAGTCAAAAAGTATTTCAAGAAGGAAAGAGTAGTCAAAAATGTCCAAAAACTGCTGAGATATCCAAATAAGAAGTGAAGTGGGTTTTCAGGAATAAGGGGGTCTTCAGAGACTTTAATGAAAGCAATGTCCTGCTAAGTTGCAGAAGAGTAGAAAAAACGTATCAAATGTTTGACCACCCAATATCCTCAATATTAACGATACAGGTACCAATAAAAAAAGAAACGCTTTAGAGAGAAAGAACTTTGGCTAGAGAACAACTGAGAAGAAAAGAGATAATAACCAAACCTCCTGAGGATTACAAAGAGCCACTTCCCACAGAACTGAAAACGACACTAGTGTTTCTCAAATTTTTCCACCAGAATTACCAAAATGCAAAAGAAAGTAATTACACAGCCCTTGCCATCTCTGGGTAGGCAATAACTCTAAGGTACTTAATTTGTTCTTAAAAATCCATGTAAATTGTGCATTCTACTCGAGAAAAAAGGAAATTTTATTTTAATATAGGAATGTTTTCCTCTTATTTTCAACTAAAATTACGGCTCCAGAAAGGTATTCCATGTTTATCATACAACTTCCCATATGGCCCTCCCACAATCCTCACACACCCCATATGCATACACACATCACAAACTCCCACTTGGTGAAATATGCAGGAGGTGTTTCATTCCACAAGAGTGATGTCCTCTGGAAATCTCTGCAGAAAGCATCTGCCAGAGCACAAGTCCCATGAACTGCTCCATGGCCTGTAAAAAACATTTCTTCCTTTCATTTTTCTTAAAACAACCTCCTTCAACCTTCAAAGTACCTTTCAGATATCATGGAATTTAATGGCTACATCCATGTTGAGGAGACTTTAATTATGCCTCCTCTTCATCTTTCTTGGCTAAAGAGCCATAATTTATGAAGTACTCTTTACATGGAGGTTGACCCAACGCCTTCAAATATTTTAGTCACTTTTCTCTAAACCTCTCCCATATATTTCCCAAGGTGTAGACCTGGTTTTGTAAAGGGGCCCTTATGCCTTTGGAACAAAGGCAGGTTCAGCCTAAATGAGGTCATTAAAACAAAACATCAAGTTCTCAGTGCCCTAAGATTCCAAGCCAATGACCTACAGAGTGTTCCAGCTGATCTTAATTTCCCTGGCACGGCACAGTAAGAGTACTGTAATATAATGCAAAATGTCTCTAAAGAGAAACTAGATATTGGCCCAAGTCTTGCCAATACACAGTTGAATAATACCAAAGTACCCCTTTCATCTGAATTCTGGGCTTCACACACATATGTCAGCCTTCCCAAGAATGAAAGTAATCTTCCACTGTGAATGTGGGTTGATTGAAAAGCTTTTACTGGACTCAGCCCCATAAAGTATACATGCTTTTTAATTGGCACACAGGGGCTGGTAAGACTGAATATGCTTACAAGGGGACCAAAGAGACAAAGAACAGAACTTATTCTGAGCAAGGGTAATCCAAATTTAGAATGTGCTAATAGTGGTAAATCAATACTCAAATGTTTGTCCTGCCTAGGATCTCTTTTAACATCTACCAATTTCAGAACCCTCTTAGTAACTAATTAAATTTCATTGTTCTAAGTTTCCTTGCAAACTCTTTATCATTTATATTAAACTATCAGTACGTTCCCAAATATTCTCTCATTTCTTCCCTTACTAACAACCACTTCTCTGGTCTTTCCCCATTCACTTATTCATTCATTGATTCTTTCATTCAGCAAAATGCACTGAGGGCCTACTAAGTGCTAGGCATTGCACTATCCACTGGAGAGTGGGTAGTATATAAAACAAAGTCCCTGTCTTCACAAGGCTTATGTGTAGTGGGAAAAGGCAGAGAATAAACATATATATACATGTGTGAACACATAACATGCAAGATGATGATAAGTGCTAGAGAGAAAAATTAAGCCGGGTAAGGTAGAAAAGAGAGTGCAGAGGTAGTATAAGACAATGTCAATCTTTCAATTCCATCTGAGCGAGAAGAGTGCTAATGATCCATCACCCAGTAAATCAATTAGGGCCTCTTACAACAATGAATTGGAAAGGGATTTGAATTTGAAAATCCAAATTTGAAAAGGATTTATTATCCAATCACATTCATTCACTTTCTCAATTTCTGGACAGTTTATCACCAAGGCTTTACCATTAATGATATGTTCCTCTTTCACTTAAATGCACTTTGTTTAAACTCAGAAAAAATTTAGGGGAAAAGTGTGAATTCTATCACACCTTGCCAAACCAACATATGGTGAGGCTTTTGCATGAGTTCTTTCCAATTTTTTTAAATAAATGCTTTTGTCTTATTATGTGCTTTATATATTTTTTCATCAAAAGTTTAGGGCTTAAATACAGGTTATTCAATTTAAAGAAAATGTCAACCACATAATCGGAAAAGTTAGTCGTTATTTTCAAATCAATCAGCCAAATCAGACTCCTGAAGTCCAACTTCACTTTTCAATTCAAGAGGTATTAATATGCATTCTGAGAAAAAAGTATCTAAAAAACACTGAAAATTAAGTAATGATTATACTATATAAGAGAAATAATTGAAAGAAGTCAAAATTAAAATACAGAACTAAGAGTTCTGAGGAGTATGATGAAGTGCTAGGAAGGACATGGAATTTCTTTGGTAATTGTATGAATATAATTTCCATCTTGACTTTCAACTTTTGGATGTAATTAAATAAAAATCAAGTATAAAGTTAGAAGTAGCTCCATTAATTGTGATTTCATCATGATAAAAACTTCTTATGTTTTTAATGAAAGTAAATGGTATATAACATAAAATAATTAGTCTAGAAGCTAGCATATTTTTATTAACAGAAAGTGAGAAATAGTAAAATATTTTATATAAAATAGGACGGGAACTGACAGGCATTGGAATAAATATTTCAGGATATTAAATATTGCACAATATTAAATACCACACACAAAATCTGAAAGAAATCATGTACAAGTTATCTCTTTGAGTTTATACAATTTATCTTTAAAAAAAAAAAAGGTAGTCTCAGACAGAATTACTGTCACACGTAAAAGTATCAGTTATTGACTGTTGCAGATGCTGTGGTACACCATTCAAACCCGCCCCCTTCAGGACTCAAACAGTCATTCTCACAGCTGTCAGAGTGCCAACCACTAACACCTCCTGGCTGTCCTCCCTGCCAGCCATTGCACTCGGTTGAAGAAAGCTGCCATGCCCACAGCCATGCCATCCTGGGCAGCCCAGCCCTTTGGCCCTAATTCTGAACAATTCTGTAGAGCCATGCATACTCCTGAGCTCCTATGTGATTGGCTATGGCCTTGGTGGTTGCTGCACTGTTGTCTACTCCCCGTGTCTATTGCCACAGGCATTATTCCCAAGACCTCTTCCCAGTAAACTTCCTTCAGTCAAATCTATGCTCCAAGATGGCTTCCCAGGGAACCTCACTACAGCAGTAACCTATATCACATCAGGTGTTTGGAGGTATATTTTCTTTCAGCTACTGAAAGAAAATACACTTAAATACCTGACAAAAGGCCACTTTCAGCATTCAGTATTTGTCACTGATGCACTATTTGCTTTGTTCTTAGGAAACTCTCCCTCAAGGGTTACACATTCTCTGACAACAGGCAGGAGAAGGAAGGACTGAAGTCAATCAGTGAAAATTTAAAAATAAAAACTGCCACTACTCCCATTACACCATCATATATCTAAATTCAGAACATCTCAATACTAGCCAAAATTCTCATTTTCAAACATATTTCCCCTTAATAGAAATATGTTTAAGGTATAAAAAGACAAGAAACATTTCTGATTTGTGGAGCTCTGATTAATCATTAAAAGAAGCTTTCCCTGTGGTGATGCCCTGGAGGTTCACATGCCCCCGGGGAAAGCACCAGGTGAGAAGATTATTGTGAACACAGGTGGGCTCTCAAGAAGATAAGTTTTAGGAAAAAGTGCACATGGAAGATGAGGATTTAGAAACTGCTTCTCCTAAATCTATGAGCTTATATACGCCTTGGAAAGCCTTCTTGTATAATCAAGGAGCATATGTTTCCCCATTTCCACGTGATGAACACTGGCCTAATCCATTCACCTATGACATTAATAGTTAATAATTAAAACATTTGCTAATATCTACCCCTTGATCTGACAGACTCGTGTTATAAACCCAATTGATTTTTCCACTTAAGTTTTTCTAAAATTGAACTAAATAAGAATAACGTATAAAATCAGAAATATATCTATTAATTTCATTACACGCGATCAAAACTTCGTATGTGTGTAATGAAAGCAAAAGGTACATACTAAAATCCAATTGGTCCAGGATCCTAGCATATAACTTTATCTTTGTTAATAGAATCTGTTAACAGAATTAGAAATATATTTTTAATTTGATGAAGAGCACAAAAAAGACTGATCATGACTAAAATAAATATGCCAAAATTCAATTTGTTAAAACTGGTTTCAACTATCTTCAATAATCCAGTAATTCATTCTTTCAATGAAAGAACCCAAAAGCAACAAACCCAACATATTTTATTTAAAGGGGAAAACAATAAATAATTAGACTAAATATATAAACAAGACAATTTAGATTCTAGTAAAGTACAGCCAAGGAAATACAACAGGAAATGTGATGGGGTGGGGAAAAAATAACAGGTATAGCGGACTACTTCATGTAGACTAGTCCCAAAAGGCCTCCGTAATAAGGTAGATGATCTTGTGCTGAGACCTAAAGAATACAGAGGAATCATTTATATACAGAGCCAGGAAAACAGGTTCCAGACAGAGAAAACAGTCAAGCCAAAGGCTCTGAGGTAGAAAAAAGCTTGCCAAGTTCACAAACAGGTAGGGCTGCCCTTCCACCATGGCTGGAGTATAACGAACCAAGAGTAGAATGCAGATGATATTTAAGAGGTAGACAGAATCCAATCCAAATGTAGAGTGCTATAAGCCTAGGTGAAAATTTGGATTTTATTCTAAGCTCTCAGGGAGTGACATGATATGATCTACATTTCTAAAAGTTAACTGTAATAAGTATACGGATAAAGGACCAAAATAGGCTAAAATAGAAACAAGGAGTCCAGTTATGAGGCTTCTTTACATGACAAGACAGTGGCTTAAAGTGGGACAGTAGCAGTGGAGATGGAAAGAAGTTTATGGATTCAAGTATATTGTGATGAGAGACGTAGCAGCACTCCACAAAGACCATTTGGCGTGAGCAACCAAATGGATGACTTGAGGATAGAGCAAGAGGAATTCAGAGAAGAACTCAGAGGCTATGACAGCCCCAAACTCTTTAAGTCAAGCAAATCCAAGTACACACTGGACCTCTGCCAGCCTCAAAAGTTCACATCTAATCTCATATACTTATTTCTAAGTTTAAATACAACTGTACCACACAACCTGGCCCCTTTCAGATATGATAGCTTTTCTGACTCTCTCATATTTGGACCTTGACTTTGATGCATAATTTCTAGTTTAACTAGTCCTTCCTGCCCCCACCATCTTCACGAAGGTGGCTCCTAGGCTCCTTGCCCCAGGTCACCCTAAATGGACTCTTTATCAAAGGCGGTATGGTGACCACATGGGAAGTTCTGAAAAAAGGCTGAGAGGAAACTTCTGGGACCAATGGAACCAAAGCAACTTCCCAAGATTCCTGTATCTACTACACGAAGTCACTCGTATTAATACTTCAGGAGTTATCAGAATCACTTGCTCTCAGAACAGGATAAACCTGTAGTTCTCAAAGGCCCAGAGAGTGTGGACAATGGGCTCATACGGCATCACTCGGCAGCAGGACCGTATTAAAAACTAGGCTTGCTGATTTCCAGTCCAATATCTTTTAATCACATCATACTGACTCACACAGAAACAATATTAAAAATGGTGCACAGGATGCTGTAAATGTAGTATTCTTTGGAGCTATCATGGGTGAAAAAACATTTACTGATTGCCCTAGCAATCTAACCACCACATGTAACATTACACCTATAGAAAATGTGTGAACAGCCAAATTACAAATGATCTTTTGAAACAGATAGAAGCATTTGTAAGAATATTAATCCTCCTATTTGTGCTTATTTTTTCTGTGGCTTTGAAAAATACTAAATAAGTGGGACCAAAGGGAAGAACAAGAAGTAAAGGATGCTCTCCCCAGGTCATCGCTCCCATTTCTCTTCCAAATTGATTCCAAAAGCTTCCCCGCTGCTTCCGAGCCTTGGCTTCTTAGGTTCTCCCTTGAGCTGTCCTTTATCTAAAGTGCCAAAAGAACAATTCCCAAGTCTGCTTATCCCTGCTCAAATACACATCGGTGTAGACTTACATAACACAATTTATTACTATTCCTTTTCAGCTGACATTTGTGAAAGCAACATCCATAAGACTGCAGAAAGCATTTTTATATTAATTAAGATCCACATTTATATTGAACCATGAATGACTCCAATTCTCCTTCTCTTGATAGAAGATAATATATGCCCCTAGGGAAAAACAAACGAGAAGCTGAGCTTTCAAAGAAGTGAAAAACAAAACCCCTATTGCAGACAAAGGTTGGACTGCAAATGTACGCTGCAAATTAACCAAAAATTAGAGGCAATATTCAAACTGGAAATAAAACCTTGACAAACAGAATATCTGCTAGGGGATTTAAGTTTTAAAAAAGGAAGAGACAGCTGTCTTCTGCTACAAATGAAGGTAACCAGCATGAAGCAGGGAGAATCTGGATACGGGACCTCACTAAAATGTAAGCTCAAGACAATGGCCAAGAAGATTACCATCACTGAAGTCAAATAAAAACACTTCAAGTGAATTAAGTGAATTGAGGTGAAGGAACTGGACACTGTGAACTCTCTAGGCTAAGTCAGCCAAACCAGTCAGTGGATCACCATCTATCATAGACTTATGGTAGGAATAGTTTTTTTGTGCCCTCCTGTTTCTTTGTTTGAGATCTTTTTTTCCTGGGGCACTCACTAGCTGTCCATTATGTCCTCACCATCCCTATATGCCATACCTACGGAACCTGCACTTCCTGTTCACAAAATTGTTCCCAAAACCCTTGCTGAATGAGCAGTGGTCCAGGCCCCGGTGTCGCTGTGGCCACAGCTGACTGAATAGGAGCTGGACAAACTGGGCTAATATCTCTGTCCAGATACAGACTCCAGTCAGTTACCACGGGCTGACCCACTAACAGGAGGAAATATTTATTCCCAAAGGGGTGGCCATTTGGGGCAGTACGCACTGACACTCACAATTAAGACAAGCACAACTGCAGAGAAACATCAGAGAATGAAACAGATTTATAAGAACTAGAAACTATGTGCTGTGCTTGTGAGAGAACAAAAGTCAGAAAATGGAGAAAGTGGCTGCCTTGATGATTGCTGACTTTCTAATTCCCATTCCAATCTCTCATGAGTTCCGTGAACTTTTGGCTTTCAGGTACTATCATATAACCTTTCAGGCTAGTTCTACCAACTAAAGTCCATTTGTAATATCGCTACCTTTTCTCAACTAAATGAAATTTTCCACAATTTTGAAGTCAGATTGCCCCAGAATCTGAAAGTTGCAGAGGATAACAGTACCCCTCATTTTATATATATGTCAGAGAAAAAAAAATAAAAAATAAAATTCCTATGCCCTTCACCTGGAAGGTATTACTCAATGGGTTTTGCAAGTATCTGTATTTTTAACAAGCATCCCTGCTCATTCTGAGGTAAGTTGGTGCAGTGACTACACGTTGAGAAGTACTGCTCTAAAGCCTGTTTCAATACTGCTACAAAGATCTGTGTACTTTCAAATTCCTCTACAAGAAAAACGATATTCACCAAGTGCCAACATTTAAAAGTAGCAATTGCTATTGGAAAGATATTTTTTTGAAACCCTAATAGGAGCAAGTATTGTTTCTATTATTCTTTCTGTATATACATGATATTTGCATTTCGTTTCATGTTAAATGGGATTTTTGTAAAATGACTTGCGGGGGGCCAACATACAATTTATGATGTTGTTTCATATGAAAATGAAGTTAAATTTACAAAGAGCTAATTTAAAACTTTTGAAATATAACCAATTTGTAATCTGAGGATTTCATGTATCACTCCAGCTGAGAAAATTTGATTATGGATGGTTTTAAATGATATCAAGAAATTAATATTTTTGTTAGGGAATAACGGCATTTTGGTTATTTAAGAAGATGTGTTTTTCAGAGATTCACATAAAATTAGGTAAGGATACAATCACAGGATGTACAGAATTTACTTTAAAATACTTCAACAAAGACAATAAAAATTTTAAAAAGGAGTAGATGAAGTAAATGAGGCAAAATCTTGAAAACTGCCAAATTTGGAAAATGGGAACAGAGGGGTACAGTTTATTGCTTGGTACTGTGTACACTGGAAAAATGAGTACATGAGAGTTTGGTTAATGGAGCAGCCACACAAGATTCCTGACGGACTACATGCACAGGTTAGCACTCTACAAACTGAAGTAATTACTCACATCACAAAAGATTGACTTCAGAGGCCCCTTAATTTGGAGCCACAGATGAATTTATCTGACATGTGAGAGGAAAAAAATTCCACAGCAGAGCATATGGAAAAGTAATTTCTTAATTATTGGGAAGATATTTTTTTATTTTTCTGAAATCATAAAAAGGCTTAATTCAATACAGAATAGACTAGAAACAGTGTAGTGAGGGGCAACACACACTGAGACATGATCATCTTTTTAATCTCCCTTCATTCAAGCTGTGGAAGCACAAGCAAATTACGTCTAGCTTTTGCACTTTTTTAAAGCTTAATATGTGGATGACAGACCCACTTGTGTTTGCTTGTGTTTGCTTGTGAGATAATATGCTATGGGCTATAAACTACACACAAATGCTAGTTATTAGTAATACTAATAAATCTTATTTGGTGCTACGACCAATTACTTGATAAATTTTTTCTATCAATGTTAGGGAGAAGATGAAAAAGAAAGCTAGAGAAAAAAAACACAAACAGACAGTTATACTTGCAAAGGGGGGGAAAAAAGAGGATTCCAGGTCCTTAAATGAATATTCACGAATGGTATTTGTCACCCTTGCTTTTATATTATGGGTAGAGTTATAACTAACAACACTGATATAATATTATTACTTGTACTACACTTAAGGTTCTCAATTTCTTTGGAAATTGTACATTCCTAAAAAATGGCTGTCAAAGCCTCCAAAAAGTCCAGATTTCAGGTCCTAACTATGCCACTAGCAGACACATAGCGTTTCTTAGCCTCACTTACTCATCTGTAAAAGAGCATTTAACTAGGTGATCTCAAAGACCTGTTCCAGCTCGAACATTCCATAACAGTTTTTCACAGTGTCTTTTTATTTTAAAATCTTCAGAGGCTGTATTTTGAATTAGTTATACTACATAGTCCTGGGAAGTGATTAACCAGAGCTATTATACAAACTGCATCCAAGCAAAAAAATTATCTGGGGGTTGACAAACTCAAGACAAGAACTGATTCTGCTGCAAGAGCCAAAGATCTCTTATTCTTTCCCTTTCTTCAAATAATTGCTCAGGGATGAGTTCCCGGTAAATTTCAATCAGAAATAGCAACAACGAAAAAATTCTAAATGCATAAGGTAAATCACTTTTAATGTAAAATTTAAATTGCAAGTAACTTTTCTGGACCATGTATATAAAGGAATGTACATTATAAATCTGCTTTATTGGTGAACACAAAGAAATATGCCTGGGAAACATATCTGGCCAGTATTATAAAAACACTAAGAGGCAAAGGGAGTAAAGAATACAGATTCTATCTCATTCTAGCTATCATTTTTAAATGAAAATACTATAAGCCAATAGTACTGTATACTTTGGGTCATTCCACTTCCAAAAGGGGATAAAGCATATCCTACTGGTGGCTTGAATGCACTTTACCCCTCTTGCATTATGTACACATCACAAATTATAAAAAATATTTATGGCCTGTAAAATGATTGTTGACTGTGGTTTTGAAAGGCCACATAAATTTTAACATTTCTAGTCTGGATTCTTTCAAACTTTCTGGTCATTTATTTGTACATAACAAGTGCAATTCTTCACATCATCTATGGGAAGAAAAGAATTGCTAAAATGACTGGAATGGTTAAACAACCAAATGAAAGAGGGAATATAAGGAAGAGACATCACCTCCTATAATGTTTCAACCATAAATAATATTCAATAGTACCTATCACATACTGTCATTTACATCATCTCAACCAAAGGTCATAGACAATTGGACCAGAAATGCCATCTTGTAAAAGGGTAATCTGTGTCACAAAGATATTGACCTTGGGGAAATTACTGACATAGAGCCATCTATTCCCAAAACCTTACTCATTCCAAAGAACTGAACATACAAAAGAATAAAAACAAAGGATATGTTCTAAATGCAAAGTCTAGGTGGGGAAAAGGAAATATAAAATACATACGAGTATATAAAAAGGAACCTCCTTTTTCACAACTTTGGGACAGCCTTCTCTTCGTAGAGATCCCCAACCCTTGGGCGGAAGGAGGAGAACAGCAGAAAGGGCCCTTTCCAGTAGAAACACCCCTCTGGGACTGGTCTCCAGGCCTCAAGCCAGAACGCTCTGCTCATGAAACAGCACAGCTGTTTGTGTGGGTGCAGTGCTCCCTGAGAAGGTCATTGTGGAAACAAGACACAAGGCCTGAGTAGGAACCAGTCTGAGTCAATAGTAATATAGCACCCTCTTCCTATTTTGCCAATTTCCTAAACCTGATCTGAAGACATGTCATTCCCCAAGATGAGATGCTTTACTCTAGGATAATGACTATCAACACTTAGGGCACACTCTGCCTTAACCCTCACATTGACACCCACTCTCTCTTTTTTTGCTATTAATACAAGTTGCGTAAGTATACACTTTCTCTTCTCCTCTCTCTCTCTCTCTCTCTCTCTCTCTCTCTCTCTCCCCCTCCCTCCCTCCCCCCTCCTCCCTTACTCCCTCCCTCTCTATATATATATTCAAAAGAAACCTACCACATGGACGCATCTCCTAGACACACCATTCTTCCAGTATCCATTCACAAAAATGGGAGTAAGCCCAAGCCTGGCCCTCCACTCTCCTTCCTCTGCTCAACTCCTAACACCTAATCCCTAACCCAAATCCAAATCAAAACCCCACCTTGGTAAACACCCTTCAGATGGCATTTTTGCATAGCTGGGTGTCTCAGAGACTAGGATAGTGCAGGGAACATAACAGGCCCTTCATAAACAGGGAAAGCTATTCAACTCCCCAGATGTATGTTGTCATCAGACATTTCCTTTTCTCCTTGGTCACACAGACAATCCAGAATAATTTTTCCACCACCATGACACACAGACAAACCTATCATCCATATTCCCCCACTCATACCCCAAAAAGCCAAGCTCTCAAAAGGCCCAGACGTTTCAGCAGGGCATTTTTTCCTTGGGCTCTGACTTTAAATCTCACCCTGATAATAAAGTTCTCAAGAGAGTCTCTTCCTTGTTCATTCCCGCATTCAAAGTCACAGTCCCAGAGACTTAAGGCCTTGCCTCCCACAACAAAGACTAATTCAAAACACACCTCTGCTCCAGCGATATTGACTCCCATTTTCTCCAATCCTTATCCAAAAAGCACTTGCACCAATTAAATTTCAACCCTCACCCCCCAAAGTGTACATGCTTTGTTATACCAGACTTTCATCAAAATACAACATTCCATGGAATAGTTCCATACTGTCTGTATTACTGATGTATGTTATCAAGAATTCATCTGTTTCTTAGGGTATGTCCTCCATTCTTAAAGCTATAATCAGACATTACTAAACACATCACAGAAGTAGTAAAAGTGCAAAAAAAAAAGAAAGGGAACAACAGTTGGGGGAAAATGTTTAACTGTCTTCTCTGTTCATTGTCCTTCTCACTGCAAGTATCTGATTCTTTAAATTTATTGCTTCTACCCTGCAAGAACAAGGTACTTTCTGCCTACTGAAGCCTCTCTTTGTTTTGTTGACTCAAAACTGGGAGGAAAGACGTTAAGAAGAGATAGGATTATTCTAGGATACACTGATATTTTTTGTTTGTTTTGCAAAATATATAATCATAATGGATCTCCCCATAGTTGCTTCATCTTTGAACTCTAATTTGCTTAAGTCAATCCCAAACTAGAAATTCATAAAGAAAGGAAATCATAAAAATAAAATCCACCTTCTAATCATCACTTACAAGTCATCTGCCTTCTGCGGCCAGAAGCCTCCAAACTGAGGAATTCACTGAAATAAAGAAGACACGTCGAGTCCTAAACTCCAATTACCTTTGCCACAGATTCTCTATATCACTTTCCTTTAGTAAAGGAGGTTGGCTTGGGTTGAAACGTGCAAGATTAAACAAGGTATTGAAGGAACCAGCCAACCCCCTTTTCACCCCAATACCACTACACCCCCTTCCAATTTCTAACTTAAAATTGATCATCTAGAATTGATCACATAGAATTCTCCCACCAGTTCTGTGAATAATTATAGCTCTCAGACTCTGTGCTTTACATATGTTCTCTCATTTAACTCATCCCAAAAGCCTGACAGGTAAGTTTTAACATTCCCATTACACAGCAATGAAAAACAAGTCCTTAAAGGAAAATAATGGCAAAGAACTATGTCTGTCAAAAGAGTTATTTAAAATAGGCCATGCTTATCCTTTGTTAATGTTGTAGGTTACTGAATATCTTAAAAGACTGTATGGATTTAGAACTCCTAAGATTTCTGAATCAGAAAAGTTTTAAATGCATACCTGTTTTTTCCCTGAATTAGCTTTGGGAAACAGGCCCGCTGACAACACCGATGTAAATGGAGAACAGCACAGCTCAGGAAAAGGGTTAGGAATAGACGGCATTTCCAGAACATCAAGATCTTTCTTTTTTCTCCTACACCAAGAGAACATAGGATGTAATTTACATAAAACAGAATGTAAAATTTAATTGCTGTGAGGATTAAAAAGTTAAGGCTAACATGTACCACTCTGCAACAACATTATCATATAAAGTATACAGCCAAGGTCTGTAATGTAATTTCTGTGGGTCAAAATAAAATATGTTCATTGATATAAATCAATCATCTATAGTATCCTATCCTTTCGTTTGTTTGTTTTTGTTTGGGGCCTTTAAAAAGTCACCAGGCATGGAAACCTCATTTGCAGCTCTTTGATAATTTTCCTGAAGCCAAAATACATACTGTAATAATAACTGATGCAAGAATCGTCCTGAGGAGTTAGATATTGTTATGCATCCATTAAACTGACAAGGTCTATAGAAATTTAGCGAATCCATCCTATGCTATTTTACTAATCACTTTTGGAAGTTATGGTTTATTAATTATAGCTGTGGTTCATCTCACTTCAAATTTCATTCACAATGTTGCCCACACACAGTCTGTTGATGTCTCAAGTGCTTATAGATACTAAATCACAAGGCAGTGTTTTTGAGGAGGTAAGTGAATAGAACTAGTATAAATGTACTCTAGTCCACTGCAGAGTAATTTTAACTTTAGTGAAGTTGAAGCACTTTGAAAATCTGGGGAAAAGTACCATTTAAATGTATGACCATAAAGGGCTATAAATTTTTGTATTGTTGCAGCCTTTTTCTTTCCTAAAGTATGTGCAAAATTGTTAACTCTAAAGGCCCTTAAGTGCTGAATGCTGTGGAGATTGGGAAACCTTTTAAAGCCTCTATTCTTTCGTGTTGAACAGCAAGACTGCTCAAAAGTCATCTGTGCTTTGCTTCTCCAGGGTCACTGTAGGACTTTATGTAGGAGGTGAACTCATTTATGCTACAATTTTTTAAATACATAAAATAAAAAAGGTTTGTTTTCAAAATGCAGGGCCATGATGGGTGGTCAGCCTGGAGCTTGGCCTCTTAGTTCACACCGATGGATAGAAGCGAGAGACCGGGAGCTCTCAATGAAACGGTGATGCTATTTATAAGGCTCTGCGAGATCGCAATGTCCTGCTGATCCAGTGAAGCCAGCTCAAAGGGAATTGTCTTCAGAGACTTTCACAAACTTGGCCCAGCTCTGGGCACATGGCTCACCCCCTAGGACCGCCTCCTCACCCCCTCGCCGGCTGCCAACCCAGGACACTCCCCCGCGCCCTCGGAGGGCTGCCTACCTGTCTGCAGCACAGCCACGGGTCCCGTCCGGAGGGGGCAAGAGCTCTCGCGCATGCAGCCAAGGGGCTGGCGCCAGGTCACGGGCGTCGCCCCTCCCCTGGGCAGCGCCGCACACCTGGGCGGCCAGCGGCGAGTCCCTGGCAGCCGCCCTACCCGCGGCGCTCTGCCCATCTTGAAGGGAAGTGGTCATTGTGGCCGGTCGGGGGGCTCCGGTGTCATGGGAGACCCGGCGCAGGGGAGAAGGAGGTCGGGTGGCGGGAGGCGAGGTGCCTGTTCGGCTGCCCGAGACTGCTGCAGGTGCGGTGGCCTCGCCGCCTGCGCTCCGGGCCCGGGCGGCTGAGACGCTCGGCCGAGCAGTCGGCGAGGCGGCGGGGGAGGGGAGGGGGCGGAGGAGGAGGGTGGGGAGAGGGGAGGAGCGGCCGGTGGGTGGGGGCCGCGGGCGGCGGGCGGCGGAGCGACGCGCGGAGGGGGCGGGGAGGGCGCCAAGCGCCTGGCGGGCCCCGCGCGGGGCCCGGGGCGCTCGAGGGCCCTGGCTTCTGTCCCCAGCGGCCCGCGCTGGGCCCTCAGTTGCCGGCGCCCGAGGCCCGGGCCGCCGCCTCTCCAGGTGGGCGCCGGAGCGCGAGGCTGAGCCCGGGGTCCAGGCGGGTCCCGCGCCGCTGGAGGCGGGGACCCAGCCGAGCCGGCTTTCGCGCCCGGCTAGCCTGGCGGACCGCAGGCGGGGTAGGGGGTCTGGGCTGCGCTGACCCCCGACCCTTCCATTCTTCCTGCTCTGCAATGTGAGATCACCTAAGCTGTTGCTGGGCCGCCATGACAGGCCCCACCGTGCAAGGAAGCCAGGGGGCCATGGGGCTAGTTTTGCCCCAGTCCGTCCCCCACGTGCTTTTTCCTCCTTCCACTCCGTAGCCGGTGACAGGGGCGGGGGAAATGGGGGATGGGGGGGAGCCGGGAGTACAGTCGGTACAGAAAACTGAGATGTTTGAGAATTCTTAGTAAGGCATGAGTAAGCCTGATGGTGTCTTGAGAATTAGAAAAATGATTAATTTTCTTTTAATAAGCGCAGCTCTCGTTTAATGAGTCCCCACTCTGCCTTCTATCCCCTCTCACAACAACCTCATAAGTTAGAGATGTACCCCATTTTACAGATAAGGAAATTGGGGAACAAAGCCATCAAGTACCTTCTGCAACATAGCACTAGTAATTGGCGCAGTCAAGCTTCCAACCCAGTTTCCTTCTCAAACCCAGACTGTTTGAAATAGTAATTACATTATGCTCACCCTCTCAAATGCAGCGACCCTACTCTGAAATTCTGGGTGATAGTATGTTTCTTGCAGTAATGCCCCCATCCCAGTGCACTGCTGAGGATTTCCAAATGGTTTACACGCTCTTTGTTCTTTGACCAAATTAGGTAACATTTGTCCCTGGCATCCATTTCACCAGGTTTTCTTAACCTCTACAACCTCTACCCAGGAAAGGCAAACACAACCTCCTGAAGAAACCCGCAAAACCCCCTCCATATCCGTGCATTCCCCCCACCCCTCCCACCCCATCACACACACACACACACACCATGCCATGGCACCAACCACTGCTGACACTCAGGGGTTACTAACTCCCAGAGTTTACATGGAGGAAACTAGGGGAAGCTCCATGGAGGCAGAAAATCTGAGTCAAAGAGCTTATGGAATCCAAGTTTTTCATTTTCCTGATGCCAAAATTAAGACCCAATAAAGAGCAGTACGTACTGGCTGGGGTCACCCGGTGGGTGTGATCTCCAGGACGTTTTATAACAATGTAATTGCCAAGCCAGGACAAAACAGTAGCTCTCCTGAGTGCTAAAATTAATAATACTAATCATGAGGATAGCTAACATCTATTGATGCTGTGTGCCAAGTAAAGCCCTCACATCCAATTCCCTGAATTATGGTCTGGATTCTATGGGTTTTTAAACCATGAAATGTAAAAGCATACAGATATGTGGAGGTCATTCCAGTAAAAAGAAAAAGATTTATGTACGCGTATTTGTGGATAATTTGAACCAAAGACGTAATGAAAGAAATAAACTTTTATCATCATCATCATCAACATCCTTATTTTCATCCAATTCTTGCAGGCAGCCATTTCTCCTCTGAAAATGATAGAGTTTAAGCATTCTAAACAGGAGAGTCAATGGCTGAAGTTTCTTTCCTCCCTACTTTCAACAACCCCCCCCCCCCCCCCCCCCCCCCCCCACCCCCCCCCCCCACCCCCACCCCCACACACACACACACACAAACAGCAAGCTGGTCTTTTTTGTTAAATGATAGGTGACAGCTGTGTATATCTTTGAAACCACTAGAAATACTTTTTCCCAATATTGTATCGTGCTCTACTTCCCAGCATAAATTTTTAACCTCAAGAAAAAGTATTCATTGGTTGGAATGAGATCTCAATTGTGTCTCCCCTCTCCAGGCATTTTCTCACTTAGTAAAAATCCAGGGAGTATCCATTTACAGGCTTTATGCTTCTCCTTTAATCCCTATGGGTAAAAATTATAATACCTACAGTTATCAGGGGCCAAAAAGAAAAGAAGTCTCTAAGGAATGAGAACCTAAATAGTTTTGTCTTGTAAACTATTGTTAAATATTTAATTTATGCCCAGATACCTTGAGGATTTGTACCAAGAATTATTAGAATTAGCTCATTCACATTTTTGAAGCAAGCCAACAAAAGAATTAGTTTTTGAATCCAAGAGGTTTACAAAAAATGATTCTAAATAAAGCATTATGCAATGTACAAGGTGCACAAGACTATCAGACCTAGTACAGCCTAAGAGAATGCAGAGACATTCTTTTATCAAAAGAAGAGTTAAAAAAGGAGATTTTCCTTCCCATACATGACAAAGTTTGCTGAAACAATAAGGTAAATATCTTGGTACCCAACAACAAGTTCTCCCAGAGTGGCTGTTGTTCCTTTTACCTTAAGCCTATAAGATTGCAAAGGAAGCAGTTTATCTCCTGGCTCCTCCCCCCCACCCCCCATAAGTCTTTTCTGCCCTTTTACACCTCCCTCACCTGTCTCTCCCCAGGGATCCTAGCCTTCCTAGCTCTCAAGAAAAATGTGTCCTTGCTTTACTCCCTTTCTTATCAAATCAAATTTCTTAACCCTTTATATTGGGAAGGATAATACACGTACAGAAAAGAAGTTCACAAACAAAATTGCGTGATGACTTACCACAAGGTAAACACTGATGTCAGATTATGAAAGCATTACTCTCAGTCCTCCAAAAGCCCCTCCCACCAATCCAGATCTTCATAACAATGGACTCATAACCATAAGTATCCATCCCTAAGCACAATAGAGTAGTTTGTCTGGTGTTGACCTTTATATAAATGGAATCATACAATATGACCCTTGTGCATATTATTTGCGATATTCTTCCATGCTTTTACAAGCTAGTGCAGTTTTTTCATTGTACTGTATGTAAATACCACAATTTATCCATTCTACTGAAAAACATCTGGGCTATTTCCAGTTTTTGACCATTATTAATACTGCTGCAATGAACATTTGGCACACTTCTCTTGGTAAACAAGTGCATGCATTTCTGGATGGTCTATATACCCTAGTAACACTGTGAGGTTGTGATACCATGTTTCCCCAAAAATAAGACCTAGCCGGACCATCAGCTCTAATGGGTCTTTTGGAGCAAAAATTAATGTAAAACCTGGTATTTATTATATTATATTGTTATACCTGTTCATATAGTAAAATAAGACCGGGTCTTATAGTAAAATAAATTAATTATACCAACTTCCACACCACTAGCAATACATAAGTTTCCCAAGTTCTTCTATCCTTAAAAATTGGAATATTATTAGAATATTTACAAAAGACATTCTGGTGAGTGTATAGCAGTATCTCATGGTGGAATTTGACTTTTCTTTATGACTCAATGAGGTTGAGCACCTTTCCACATGATTATCTGCCATGTGGACATCCTCTTTTGATAAGTACTAATTCAAGCCTCCCACCCATTTTCATGATGGGGTTGTCCGTCTTTTTCTTATTCTTTTTTAGGAGTTCTTTTTGTACTCTAGTTACCAGCTCTTTAATTACCTTTTGTAAGCATATTCTACCATTCTGTGTCTTGCATCTTAGACCTCTTATGGTATCTTTTGATAAACAGAAGTTCTTAAGTACAATATAAGCAAATTTATCTTTTTATAATTGTTTTATGTACTGCTTAGAAATTTTCCCTAAATATTCCAAAAATTTATTGTTTTACCTTTCACATTTAAATCTCTGATCCACCCGAGACTGATTTTTTGTGTGTGGGTCCAGCTATATGAGTTTTTTTTCAATCAACAATTTGAAAAAACTCCCAGAAGAACTGTGTACCCTAAAACAGACGAAGTGAATGGACAGTATGGATAAGTATAGTACAATATTTGTACAATAAATATATTTTCTTTCTTATGATTTTCTTATATCATTTTCTTTTCTCTAGCTTACTTTATTGTAAGAATACAGTATATAATACATATACAAAATAGGTATTGATCTACTGTCTATGGCATCAGTAAGGCTTTCAGTCAACAATAGGCCATTAGTTGTTAAGTTTGGGGGAAGTCAAAAATTACACATGGATTTTCTCAGAGTCAGCTGTGTCTTTAATTTGCTGCAATCATGTTTTATGGTTTTCTGCATAGTTACCTTGCACATATGTATTGTTAGACAAGTCCTTAGATATTTGATGTTTTTATATTATTTTTTTTATTTTGTATTTTTTATACTATTTTAGATAACTTTAAAATTTGATTTTCTATCATTTGTTGTGATGAGAAAAACAACTGATTTCTGTATTGATCTTTTTAATCCACACTTTCACACTTTAATTCTAAAAATTTAACTGAAAACATTTTTAGATTTTCTATATACATGACCATTCTATAATTAATGACATTTTTCTTTATTGTCTTTCTAATTTTTATATCGTTTATGCCTTTGTCTAGTCTTACTATATGGCTTAGGAATTTCAGTACAAAAGATTCTAGTCTTATTTCTGACCTCAAAAGGATAGATATTAAATATAATACTGTCATACCTTTATTATAGATACCCTTTATCAGTTAAGGGGAGAAGATTCCCTCATATTTCTTATTTGCTAAGAATTTTTACCACAAATGGATATTGAATATTATTAAACAGCTTTTCTGCACCTACTGAGTTGATTATATGGTTTTCCTCCTTCATTCTATTAAAGTAGTGAATTATGTTGTTGTTTTTAAATGGTAAACTAAACTTACATTCATAAAATAAACCCTACCCATTCTTTTTTATATATTTTTTTTATGTTTGCTGATATTTTGTGTATAATGTTTTCACCTATGTTCATAAATGAGAATGGCCTGTAATTTTCCTTTCTTGTAATATTCTTATGAGGTTTGTTGTAGGGTTGTGATGGCCTCATCAGAGAGTATATAATATTGGGGTTATTTGTTCCTTAATAGCTGATACACTTTACTTGTAAAGCCGTGTGGCCCTGTGGCTTTCTTTGTGGAAAAGCTTTTAAGAAATGACTCAGTGTTTCATAATTTAAGAGGAGTATTCTGAATTATGTCTTCTAGTGTCAATTTTGACAAACAGTATTTTCTAGAAATGTATCTTACATTGAAATTTTTAAATGTTTTAGTACAAAATTATTCATATTTTCCTCTTAACATTTAGTACCTAAAGGCTTCATTGTGTTGCTCTTATTCCTAACATTGGATATTTATTTGTGCCTTCTCTCTTTTTTTATGTATTATATTCACCAGAATTTATCAATTTTAAAGCTTTTCAGGAATGACCTTACTTTGTTTGTTCTATCTTGTTTATTTCTATTTTTACTTTTTCTATTTTCCTCCTTTTACTTTGTTTTTACTTGCTGTTCTTTTCCCCCCCTACATTTTGACATGGATGCTTATAGCTCATTAATATTTAGCTCATCATATTTTCTAATATTCACATTTTAAGACATATATTTCCTTCCAGGTATGACCTTAGCTATATCCCTCTAATTTAATAAGTTGTATTTTCACTATCATTCAGTTCAGAATATTTTATAGTTTCCATTGTAGTAGAGATTTTTCTACTGTCTTTTTGTTTTGTTCTTTTTTAAATATATCATTTAATTACCTTGTTGTCACAGAATATTCTCTGATTTCAGTCTTTTGAAACTTGTTGAAACTAGCTTTATGGCCCAGCATAAGGTTAATATTTATATTATGTGTGTGGTTGAAAAGAAGGTGTGTTCCACAGTTAGATTCATTGTTATATGTAATATGTCACTTAGGTCAAATGTGTCAACAATGTTGTTTAAATTCTCTGTATTTGTACTGATTTTATTTGTTCTATCATTTCCTGAGAGATATTATATTAAAATATCCCACTATGATTGTAGGCTTTTTATTTTTATGTTATTTTTGCTTTGTATGTTTAAAGGTTATATTTTAGAGGTTCATTTTAGTATATTAATTTACAAATTTAAAATTATTAGGTCTCCTTGGTAAACTGAAGCATTTAATATTTTTAAGTGTCCTCCTTTATCTCTAGTAACTTTCTGCCTTCAAGTCTTTGTCTATATGAATCAGTTTGGCTGATATTTTATGGTAAGTAACCTTTTTGCACACTTTCAGTGTCCATATTTTTTTATCTCCTTACTTTAGAAGTGTCTTTTCTAAATGACATGTGATTAGGACTTTTTGCTCATTTGGTTTTTATCCAAGATTCAAGGTATGACAATTAAGTTTGCGAACTTGTTGCAAAGATGTTGCTAACCTTTTTTTTGCTATCAGAGGGATTATTCATTATGAATTTGTACCACTGGACAAATAGTTAACCAGGTTTACTATTTGGAAGTGCTAAAACGGCTGCATGAAAAAGTTAGACGACCTGAACTTTTCGCCAAAAATTCATGGCTCTTGCATCATGACAATGCACCAGCTCACACGGCACTGTCTGTGAGGGAGTTTTTAGCCAGTAAACAAATAACTGTATTGGAACACCCTCCCTACTCACCTGATCTGGCCCCCAGTGACTTCTTTCTTTACCCAAAGATAAAGGAAATATTGAAAGGAAGACATTTTGATGACATTCAGGACATCAAGTGTAATATGACGATAGCTCTGATGGTCATTCCAGAAAAACAGCTCCAAAATTGCTTTGAAGCATGGACTAAGCACTGGCGTTGGTGCATAGCTTCCCAAGGGGAGTACTTCGAAGGTGACTGTAGTGATATTCAACAATAAGGTATGTAGCACTTTTTCTAGGATGAGTTCGCAAACTTACGTGTCAGACCTAATATATATTTTTTAATCCATTTATGAGTTAATGGACATTTGGATGGTTTCCTCTTTTTAGTTATTGTGAATAATGCCACAATGAACATTTGTGTACAAGTTTTTGTGTGGACATATGTTATTATTCCTGTTTGGAATTGTAGAGCCATATGGAAACTCTGTGTTTAATCTCTTGAGGAACTGCCAGAATATTTTCCAAAGTGTCTTCACCATTTTACTTTCCCACCAGTAATGTATAAGAATTCCACTTTCTGCACATTTTGACTAACACTTGTTATTATCTGTCTTTTGATTATAGCCATCTCAGTGGGTCCCTAGTGCAGTCACATTATGGTTTTGACTTGCATTTCCCAGGGGGCTAATGATATTGCACATCTTTTCTTGTGCCTATGGGCCATTTATATATCTTCTTTGGAAACATGTCTGTTCAGAAACTTTCCTCATTTTTTTAATTGGTTCATTTGTCTTCTTATTATTGACTGGTAAAATTTTTTTACATATTCTAAATACAAGTCAATTATAAGATTTGTAACTTGCAAATATTTTCTCTCATTTTGTGGGTTGTCATTTCATTTTTGACATCTTTAAATCACAAAGTTTTTAATTTAATAAAGTCCTATATTTTTTTCTTTTGACTCTGTGCTTTTGGTGTCACCATTAAGAAGGCCAAGGTGAAAAAGATATACTATATATTCTTCTAAGAATATTAGAGTTTTAGCCCTTACATTTAAGTCTGTGATACATTTTTGTATATGATGTAAGAATGGAGTCCAATTTTATTATTTTACATGTGTATGTCCAGTTGTACCAGCATCATTTATTGAAAGTACTGGTTATTATTTTTGCTTTTTGGATTTTTTTGTTTTGTTTTGTTTTATTATTGAATTGTCTTGGAATCTTTGTCAAAAATCAATTGACTGTAAATATGAAGGTTTATTTCTGAACTTTCTATTCTATTCCACTGATCTATGTTTTTCTTATGTTAGTACTATACTTTTTATTATTGTAGGTTTGTAGTAAGTTTTGGAATTGAGAATTGTAAGAACAACTTTGTTCTTTTTTTAGGATTGTTTAAGCTATTCTGAGTCCCTTGAAATTCCTCTTGAATTTTGATATCAGCTTATCGGTTACTGCAAGGGAGCCAGCTGAGATTTTGATAGGGATTACGTTGAATCTGTGGTTCAATTTTGGAAGTATTGTCCTCCTAAAAATATTGTCTTCCAATCCATAGACATGGGATCTCTCATCGTTAGCTCTTTTTTAGTTTCTTTCAACAATGTTTTGTAGTTTCCAGATTATAAATGTTGTACTCCTTTTCTAAATTTATTACTAAGTACTTCATCTTTTTTATGTTAATGTAAATGGAATTGTTTTCTTAATTTCATTTTTGTGTTGTTCATTTCTAGTTTATATAAATAAAATTTATTTTTGTATATTGAGCTTGAACCCTGCAATCTTTCCAAACTAATGTATTAGTTCTAATAGTTTTTTTTGTTTTTATTTTACTAGATTCCTTAGTATTTTATGTATACAATATCCTGCCATTTGCAAATAGAGACAATATTAGTTCTTCATTTCCAATCTAGAGACTTTTTTTTTTTTTTTCGGTCTCTCTTTCTTCTTCTTTTCTTTTTGCCTAATTGCCCTGGCTAGGAACCTCCAATACAATGTTGAATAGAAGTAGTGAAAACAAATATCCTTGTCTTGTCTCTTACCTAGGGGAAAATATTCAATCTTCAGCATTAAATATGATATTAGCTGTGGGTTTTCGCAGATCGCTTTTATCAAGTTGAAAAGGTTAACTTCTATTCCAAATTTTTGAGTATTTTTATTATGAAGAAGGGTAGGATTTTGTTAAATGTTCTTTTTCTGTTCACCTTCGTATTTAAATGATTTGTTTGGCTATACAATTCTTAGTTGGAAATGCTTTCATTCAGCACTTTAAATATGGTCCTGAATTGCTCTGGCTTAATTGTTTATAATTGGGAAATCAACTCAGTATAATTGTCATTAATTTTGAATGTAATTTGACCCCTATCAACTCCCTTAAGATTTCCTTTTTTCTTGGTTTTCAGCAATTTTACTGTGATGTACCTACATCAGGATTTCTTTGTATTTATTTCTTACAATTTGTAAGTGCTCTTAAATAGTGACATAATTTGTGTGTGTGTGTGTCAGTTTGGAAATATTTTCAGCCATTATCTCTTTAAATTGTGCTTCTTGCCCTTTCTCTCTTTTCTCCCTTTCTGGGATTCTAATTATACACACTTTAGATCTTACTTGTCTTTTAACCTTTTTCATGTATTATCAACTTTTTAATTTCTTCCTGCTTTATTTTAGGTATTTTTTTCCTGACAAATCTTTATTCAGCTGAGTCCAAGATATTAATAAACCCATAACAAAAATACATAATTTTGGTTATCTTACTTGTTGAAATTCTCCATCTTATTTCATCTCCTTGAAAATAATAGGTGTTTTTTAGAAAATGTGACTGATAATGCCAATATTTGAAGCCACTGACTGTCTGCTCTTTCTGCTATATTTTATTCATGTCTTATTTTCTCTTTGAGCACCTGGTTATGTATTTTCATAACTTTAAGAAATATTTGAAGGCCTAGGATGATGCTAGCGTCCTTTAGAAAAGATTATATTTACTTCTGCCGGGTTCCTAAAGCATGAGCACTCTGGAGTTACCTCATCTGGAGCTGATGCAAAGCTGAGCTCTAGGTCCCCTAAAAGACTTACCTACTTCTGATTTGCCGTTACTGCTATAGTGCATCCTAAATCAACGGGTGTTAACCAGGTCTCCTTTCTCTGCATTGATAATGCCCTATTGTCATAGCCCTCACAAGAGTATAAAAAGTTGCTCAGCCTTCCTACTATCCTCTAGAATCGATAAATGCTTTATTTGATATCTTTTCATCAAATTTTAACCTATTATATTTTATTCCTTTAGACAGGATTTCTATAGCCCCCTTGTTTACAGCTAGCTCTGCTAGCAAAGCAATTTGTAATTGTGGGAAAGGCTTAAGCATCTTCCATCTAATCTAGGAGCCATATTTTTTTCAGTGACTTTTAAAAGATTAAGTCCACACCTGAGTAACATAAAGCACCAGAGGGTAACACTAACAATTTAAGTTCTATTTAGACAGAAGGGTGGTGATGTGGTCAGCTAGTGCAGGACCTACTTTATAAAAACACACTCTATTGGGGATCCCATTATCTTCCATTAAGTGGCCTTCTGCCATGAATGGCCATTTTAAATAATCTTTGTGCTTAATTTAAAATGAAACTTCTAGGAGCAATAACTGAGTTCACATGCAAAGCTACCTGTACTTCTTCTACATTTATTAGTTTGTCTCCTATGACAGCCTTCAGAGGCTCAATCCGATTTATGTAAAAATTTTGCATGGTTAGAAGTTCCTGTAGGGCCCCGTGTAAGTCCCATTACTACAAATGTTTCAGCAAATGTATAATATTCCTGCCAGTGTTGCTCTTGCTTTGCTGGAAGAAATGTGTGACTCCAAAACTATCAGTTGGACATTTTTATGAGCTACATTCAGTACAATATAACTTTTTTTTAAGCGGAAAAGAAAACCCCAGCAGTACTCCCGAGTGCATGCTTAATTCTCCAGCTCTGGAAGCGTGATTTTTAGTGAGTGCCTATCAACACACCTGTGCCTGCCTGCCTTTATTAGATCAAAAACGTGCACTCTCTTAGACTCCTCAGCTACAGATGGGTCACAGAGATTCTGCCACTGACTTTTTAAAGTGTAAAATGCAGCTATTCTATATTTCAACTTTTATTACTTTCAGTGACTGGATGTAGTTCCCTTCTTATCAATTATTTTTTGAAATATTAAACAAATGAAGTATGTCTTATTTAAACAGCAATGCCAGGAAAACCAAAGGCTACCCTTTGAGTGAATGTCTTAAGCATTTAAGTTACTTTAAAAAAAGCAAAAGAAAAACGTTCAGATGGGACAAGGTATAGACATGAAAATTCACTTAAGGAACATTCTGCAGGACTTGAAATCTCAAGTAACAGCTTTTAAACCAGCAATGCGCCATGTGTTCAGGCTTACGGAAATCGGACAGTATAATTAAAGAAATGCTAACATACACTTCTTTTTCTAAAGATTCTCTTTTAGCTCACATTCTAAGGAAGTTAGATTTTCCAAGGAAATCAGAATATACCTGCAAAATTGGAATGCTTGTGTAGTCAGTCTCAATGTCAATATGGTAGTACATTTAAGCATGTATACAGATCCCAAAAGTTTGCATTCTGTGTGTGATCACTACTCTTGGCTTTCGTTTATTTTGCTTTCCTTATTGTCAGCATTGACTTTGACTTCTTGCTGCATATATTTGGTTGTTGCTGTTATTTTTATTGTTATCTTGCAGGATGTTTTCAAGTCACCCCCAACCACAACCCCAATCAAATGTTTTTGGAATGAACCAAGTGATGGATAGATGGATATATAACAAAACAGGGATGCACTCCTTAAAGGTGGGGATATGTTTTGAGAAATGAGTCATTCGGTGATTTCTTTGTTGTATGAACATCATAGGGTGAACTTACACAAACCTAGATGGTATAACGTACTCCTGTAATTGTATGTGCGGTACTTTTATACGCCTGGCAGGGTGAAGGTAGGATTGTCTACACCAGCATCACCACAAACACTTGAGTAATTGCAGTGTGAGCCCTGGCCTTCTCTTTTTGTAAAGCAAGTGCCTGACTTAAGCTTTGATTGCTCAGGCCTCCACTTCAAAGAGGCATCCACTTCGACAAAGGCTATCTCGAATAAACACCTTGCCAGCCACTGGACTTGATAAAGAGCCAGGATTAAGAGCCAGGCTGCCTCTCCCACTGAGACGCCTTTGTTTTAGATCTTGGTTGATTTGATAACTGATGATTTTGGGGGCTACTTGTTTTTTCTCTTCCCACACTTTAAAGTATTATGTTTTAAATTGACCAATTCAGAGTGAATCTGTAAAGCTTTTGGCCCCCAACCTCAACCCCAATCAAAGCTGTGCCCCAGCCTCCTGCTCATTCTGCCTCACTCTGTGCCCCTGGCCTGCCTTGTACACTCCCAGGCCTGTAAGTAAGAAATTATTTTCTTCTTCCAAGTTTCCTAACAGTTATCACTGAAGGGTGTCTTGCAATCATAATAGGAACCATAAGGGTTGGTCCAGTTGTCACATTGGTTTGGAAGGGGAAGACATCTGTGGAAGCTCCCAGGTCCCAGGTGAGTGCCCCCAGGTGCTACTATGGATAGACTGAGCTGGACAAAACAGTAATGCCTGCTCTAGGACCTCTCCAGTATGGTTACATCACAAGGCAACAGGAATTTTTCAGCTCTGTTATAATCTTATGGGACCACCATCGTATATGCGATCCATTGTTGCCGGAAACATTGTTATATGATGCCTAAGAGTAATAATTAACAGCTTATAATTATTACTACCTACTCTAGAGTTTTTAAAACAGCTAAATGGACTACAAAGTGGGTATGGACAAAGCCAGAGAAACGGTATTTTGTTAAGACTATTCTGACCCTATATTTTCCCTTCTACTCATGCCCAGTCAGTTTGTCTCGGGGATCTCTCTTTACTGAACATTCGAATATCAAAGGGATAGGAGGAACTAGAGATAAGAGTTCAATCTCTCGTCTGCTGCAACCTGAGTACTACTTAAGTCTCATGCCAACTAAGGCCTGCGTCCCATGTCCTCTTCCCATCCCCAAACATCTGTCTTATATAAGGGGGTTTACCCAATGTGCAGATCATGCCTAGATAATATGCATGCCTTTGCTTAAGGGTAAGACGAGTCATTCATTCCTTTCTTAAACGTACATGCAGAGTGGATTGTCTACTGGCTATGGTGTTCTAATTGAAAGCCAAACCAGGCCTTGTCTCAGCCTTCAAGAAGTTTAGATACTAGATTGGCAAACACATAATTTTATAGGACTACAATCCACAACTTAAAAGTAGTTGTGGAAATAATGACATTTTAGTCTCAATGCTAAAATGTTTGACCCTGAGCTGCTATTTTGCCTAATGGCAGATACTCGGTTGAGTTCATTCTTTCTTATGCAGTGATTTCTCTTTGTCACTTGAGGATTCATAAGTCCTGATCAAAAGTCCAGACTTCTATTCCTTTCTCTCATTATCCTCAGCCTCACCGTGAGATAACATCTTGTACAGTGATCTGTGGCAAGCACTTTCATTCCTACCTTTAAGATCCATAGAAATAGTTGGAAATATCTTTATTCTGAAATTTTTTCAGAAATTGAGGAAAATAGGAGAATGGTATTATTCTGGGTATTATTCTCTTGAACTTGATATTCCTGGTGCAATCTCTTTATACACATATATTAAGAAAGAAAGTCTATCTTCCTGTTTCAGAGATTGACCCATCTGGCTATCAGACCCAAGTCCACCAAACTTTTAATCTTTTCTACTTCTCTTTCTGATTCCATACAGCTACCTGGTTAGACCATGTTGAGGGGTCAGTTTGTTTGACAGTTACATTTTCAGTTTAAATAAGAAATTGTTTTTCTGGTTTCATACATCAGTGTTAAGGGTGTTGTTAACAAGAGTCATATCCGTCAATCCAATCCATTCCAGGTCATTTCTGAATCTGCAAAGTAGAGGACTGGATTCTAGGCTGAGGTGAATTTAGACTCTAATACTGTTAGCTCCATGAAGGCAGGGACTGTGTTTATCTTGTTTATCATGCTCTAAAGTGCCTGCTCCTTTGTTGGCATTTGATATATCTGAATGAATGCAAATTCTACCTTCTCAGGCTTCTTGGTAGCCATTTAACTGTCCTCTTTCCTGATGACATCAATGACACCACACAGGATTTCTTTTGAACTTCTTATTAAACTGTATTATTCCCATTTTGTAGATGTGAAAACCAAGACTTAAAGTAGTTAGATAACTTTCATATTTCCACAAAGCTAACAGAATGATTTCGGAATCTAGACATCGAAAGTTCCAAAGCCCATACCCTTTCCATTACATCATGGTGCCCATAGGAATAAATCAACAGTTAGAGATCATAGCTAAGGTCGATCTATCAGATAAAGCTTCTAAGCAAAGATTTAATTTGAACTACGTTTTTAAGGTTGCACATTACTTCAAGCGAGAGACAAGATGCATGATATCAGCAAAGATGAAGGGACAAGGTACTGCATGTTATATTGGGGAAATATTAAGTAATAAAATGTCACTGTGTATCAGCTATAAGTGATAGGATGATGGGCAATGAATCTAGATAAGTATAACATCATTAAATTCATGAACAGCAGACTAAGAAATTTGAACATTCATCCATAAGTAAACCAATGCAAACAAAGGTTTTGAAAGAAGATATGAAACATAATTAAAGCTATGCTTCAAATTGACGTGTTCCTCGGTTGGAAATAAGACTAGTTAATATGTTATGGATAACAGTGCATGTGATGATCGTAAGGATGGGACCATAAGAGAGGAGGCAGAGGATTCAAAGAGCTCTGAGTCTCAAAGCAGCATAGGTAGGCAAATGGAGCATTAACAGAAACAGAGGACTTGAAATGATAATGGAGGAAGATCATGCTTTTGGTTTTGTAGACATTAAGTTTGTATTGCTTGCAGTATATCCACATGTAGATGACCAGCAGAAAGTCTGAATGTGAGCCTGTAGCTTGAAAAGTCTCAGCTTGAGTCACTTATTTGGGATCCTGCAGGGAGGCAGTAATTGAAATCATAGGGTAAATGAGATTATCAGAGGCAAGGGTATGAAAAGTAAAGAGTAAAGGCTTGAACAAACCTCAGGCGGGAACATTTAGGAGGCAGAAGGAAGAAGGAGAAGCCTCAAAGTAGACAGAGAAGGCACAGTCAAAGAGGTAGGTAGTTATTACTTCCCTCAGGGGGTTATTTCTGCTAGCTTCAAGACTGAGAACTACTGTCTTCGTTTAATGATAGAAGATGATGAAAATAGCTAGGAGGAAGTAAGTTGGTAAATATGGATTAGGCCAAGGCAAATTTGATGCGCTGAATAGAATTTTTTTGTGGCCATTTACTTTTAAAACAATTTTTACAATGCTACTTCAAAACTGGTTTATTTTCCCAGGCTTTCTACCGCCTATTTTGAATAAAAGTAATAGGCAATGCTAATGGATGATGGATTCCTCATTAATTCTTAAAACATTCCAGAATGTTCTAAGTCAAGCTTTAGACTTGCTTGATTCAAATATGAATTGAATTATTAGCAATTGATGTTATAATATACTTTGCATTGAAAATAATTAATTGAATGACTTTAATCTCAGCTATTAATATACTCTTTTATTTTTCTAATATTTGTCTCTGAAATACTAATCCCTCTTTACCCTCTGGTTTCCAATCTTTAGTAAGTTAGATAATGTCACTTTACTTTTAAAAAATTCCAATTTGACATAAGTAATATATGCTTCTCTGTCTTTTCATAATGCTTTAAGTCACAGAGATGCTATTCTGTGTTCAGATATTTTTGATAAGCACACAGAATATTTCTATTGTTTCAATATGTGATACTTTTACAGAAAGCAAACAAAAAATGAAAAAATAACTTTATTGCTCAAGATCAAAATTTACTCACTCAGTTTTAGTAAGACTGCATATTTCACAGCTTTTTAAAATATATTTGCTAATCTGGGCTTGTTCTATTTGAATAATAAACAGAGGCTTTGGAACAAGCCTCAGTAGTAATATCTATTATTAATTTTAACTGACATCAGAACCCCTGAAAGGAATATGTATAAATGCATAGATTATTTAGAAAGTGTCCGTAATATCTATGTTTATTTGTTATTGTTTTTTTTAAAGAACAGTTTGATTGGCAAAAATAAGAAAAGGAATCAATATCATAGTAAACATGTTTAGGAGAAGGCAACTACAGTAAAAAGTTAAAAAAAAAAAAAAGACGAGAAACACCCAATGGCAATTTAACAGAGTGATATCCAAAGTCATATAACTCATTATAGTGAAGATGAAAAAACTGTAATTATTTCTTGCCTAAAAATTGGAAAACGAATTTGGTCGTACTAGTCTTTAATATAGATGTTTACAGTGCATCCTCACTTCTTGTATATATCAGCAAGGAATAGATCATACAATGTTTGCAGGGTATACTGAAAGCATACTGTGACATCCAAAGTTTTTTGAGAATTACTCCATCACTCCTGGGTTCCCTTTCAGCATTTGCCATGTATTGCAATTTCCTTGTCCCATTCAATGACCTTTAAAATGTATGACTTTAAGTATTACAACTTTTAAATACTTTCTAATGAGGAGGACAATGACCACCAAATTGTCTTTTGCTACTAAGAAGTGCACAAGTTATTTCATTGAAGTACTCATTGTTGAAATTAAAGGTGAGTTATACACATTTCTTTTACAAATTAAATTAGTGCTCCAAATTTGCTGAACTTTGCTGCAGTACAAGTAGGTGTGTCTTAATAAAATGCTACCTTGTAGATATTTTTTGAGAAAATACATATTTTAATCCATCCCCTCAAGATAAAGTTGATATTTAACAATGAGTTCTTCACTGTCTTTGGGAAAAACTCATTAATACAGAGAAAGAATTTTACAAATGAATCTTCAGAGATGTTTCCATTGTTATGTGGTTTTGCTGAACTTTAACAACAGATATAAATATGTCATCTATAAGTACTGTCATAGCTGCTCTTAATTAAAACATAACTAACATTTTATAATCTGTCCAAAAACTTTCTAAATGAACATTTCAGTGGATCTTGAACTCATTGCTAAAAATATAACAATGAAACAACTGATTAGGTGTCAAAAACAAGTGATTTGTACCCAAGAAGATATCATGCTGCTGAATTTCAATACAATGTTTGCATAACTGATAGATGGGATTGAAAAACGAGTATGATGATTTCTTAAGTGCTTCCTTTATGTATTTGTTCCATTGGAATATACAGATTTTTTTGTGAAGGATCTTTTTCAGCTATGTTAGCCCTTAAAACCAAGTTTAAAAGCTTGACTCTCAGATCACTAAATGTTAAAATATGACTTTCATATAAATTCAGCATATTCAATTATATTATTTTCACTAAGAATAATTATCAATAACTTTATTAAGAGGAAAGATTTTATATATCATTAAAAACTTTTAAAATTATTTTAAAATTATTTATTTCATCTTTAATCTAGTCTTTAAATTTTTCTATTTATATATTTATAACTAAGTATATGTTATATTTCATACAATGTAATAATACAGTAGTATATACATTACAAATAAATATACACCTATAGGATACACAAAATTTTTTCACTATTATGGGTTCACCATTCAAATATTTTGCAGTCCACTAAATTAATAAACTAGAACGAACAAAATAAAATGTTTTTCTGTGACAGTAATAATTGCATTGAAGACTAAAATAAGCAGTACCCTAGTATCTGTTATCATATGAGCACCAAGGAGGGCTGCATTCCCTTTCATGGGCCCTAATGAATATATTAATATTATTTGTTTTTTCTAACCTAAAAGTTATTATTTTTTTTTATTTTAAGATAAATTAAAACATTTTTATGAGCTCCTAAAAGAATAGTGGGACCTAGGTATGGTGCCATATGGATAAATTGGCCGTGGTACCAATACCATAAAAGATAAAATAAAATTTCTTATATTTACATTTCAGTTTCATTACTGTACACTGTTTGGTGCAAAATAAGCCACATATGAGGACCAGATATACTTTATAAGGTATAGGGTTAATGTGGCCACAACATACGTGTTTTCTCCAAGTAATTCCTCAAAGATATTGTCTTCCTGTTTGTAAGATGTGGATTCCTCACAACAGCAACCAGGACAAAAGAAAGGGGAGAACATGGACCTGAAGCTACGACCTAGGAACACGTAGCAAACAAAGACAGAATATGTACAGATAATACTAGAATTTAAAAAAAGAAAAAAACAAGCTAGGTAGTGAGGAGGTCTACTCTTTACTTAATTTAATTAAAACCCAATCTCCTTCCCATAGCCTACAGGGCTGCGCCATCCCATGCTCTCTTTTCCATCCCCTCCTTGTTGTCCCTTTGCCATGCCCCTATCACACTGGCCTTCAAACAAACACACTAAGCTCACTCCAGCCGAAAGGTCTTTCCTGAGACACTCTCTCCCACCTTAGGGTAAAGCTGCTCCTTTGTGTCATTTACGCTTCTACTTACATGTCCTCTTCCCACAGTCTTTCCTCGCCTCCCTTCCCCTCAACACTCTGTTACAACACCCGATTTTATTTTCTTCTTAGTAATAACCATTGTCTGAATCTGTCTTGACCATTTATTCATTTGTTTATTGTCTATCAACCCAAATGGAATATAAGCTCCATGGTTACAGAGGGAATGTCTGTCCTGTTCCACTGTAGCTCCTCAGTGCCTAGAACTGACAGGCATTCAAGAAATACATATGGAATAAAAAATTTGGCCCCATTTATTTATTTATTTTTTATGTTGCCATGACTATATATAACTATAATTGTAGCCACAATTAATAAATGTTTATTGAGTACTTGTTCTGTAGCAAGCACATTTCTAAGTGCTTTTACATGCACTAACTCACTTAATCCTCACAGTATTATAGTTAATAATTATACCCATTTTACAGATAAAGAACCTGAAGTATAGAGACGTTATGTAATTGGCTGAGTTGGGATTTGATCCCAAGCAGTTTGATTCCAGACTTGGTATTTATAACTAATATATATTCTAATACATAGTTACCATAGACGATCCAGAAGTGATTTTTTTTTCTTTTGAAAAATAAAGTCTAGATATTATTCTTTGGGAAATAATCACATTATTTATTCAATTGAGGGTGATTAAACTAAATCTACAGGTAATTTAAACTGAGAAACTATTGTGAAAAAAAAGGCTATTTGGAAGAAGACATACCTTCAAAGATCTAATTTTTAAAATGTAAACAGTATAATTTTGGGGGCCTCTTTCACCAGCCACCTGCAGCTATTCCCAAGCAGGGAAATATTTGTCGTGCCTCATTACCTATTTTCATTCTCTATGGGATAGTTGTGGGAAACCTACTATCAAATGGATACTAATTGGTAATACTCAGCTTTAAAAAAAATTATGGAACATGATTTCAAGTCCTCCATCCCACCCCCAGACACTGATTTTCACATCGGTCACGAGTCCTTCTGCTGGAACCTCTTCAATTTTCCATGCTCCCTGATCAAATTGCATTATCTACCCACCCCCACAAGCACTCACAAATTGATCAACCAAGAAGATTTATTTACTGATGATGTTGTGCTCATTAATGTGCCAGAGCTTTGGGAGGTGAAGTGTAAAAAATCATTCCTGTTCTTGGAGAACTTATGGTCTAGATAAGAAACAAAATTACTGGCATAAAAAAGCATTGATAGATGCTAACTAGACTTATTGTGGTGATCATTTATCAATAAACACATGTATTAAATTATTATGTTGTATACCTGAAGCTAATATAATGTTATGTATCAACTTTTTAAACAATGGCAAAATAAAATCATCATCATCATCAACAACAACAACAAAAGTATTGAATCTTAGAGAACAAAATACAGGAAGCAGACCTACAGCTCATTCTCCAAGTAAGAGACAGGGAATTTCAGGCAAATGGATAAAAGTATAAAGATATGATGAATATGGCTTGTTTGTGGACTTTGAGGAGACTTGATTAAAATGGAATCCGTGTTGGAAAAAAAAAAAAAAGTGGGAAATGCAGTTAGTTAGCAAATGAGAAAATATCACCAAGATGTTGAATCCTAGGCAAAAGCATTTAGATTCGTTTGAATGGAAAACTTGGAATTATATTTACTCTCATCTTTCTCCCTATGTCCCGAGTTTGTGGAGAAAGTAAAAGACTTCTTTTTGTTGAATAATTCCTTCCTGGAAGTCTTCTATTTGTAGTAATGGCAGTTAAACCCCTCTGAAGGTATGTTAAGAATAGTGGCTGAAACCTCAGGCTGGGATTTTTAGCATTTATATGTTTTTTCATAAGGCCCTTTTGCTATTTTTAACATTAAATAATTTGGTTTGGAGGAATGAGAGAAATTATCTTTAATGAAAGGTGACTTTTTTTCTGACAGCGAATAGATTTTTCATTTCACCTGGTCCTAGGACACAGTTACTTTCTTAACTATTGTAAGCTGATTTTGGTTTGTCTCAGGACCTGCAGTAATAATATATTCTATGTATCTGGGTAATACTTGCCCTAGATTTTATTTTTTTTAATTAAAACTTATTTCTATCACCCTGTGACCTAAATTATTGTCAAAGGAAAGAGGAAAATTTGTGGAGCATGTATTATGGACCAGGGTATTAGTCAGAATAGACTAAGATAAATTGCTATATAAAAAAAAACAATTACTCTCAAATCCCAGTAGTTTCACAAAACAGAGGCTTATTTCCATCATAGGTTGGCAGGGGTCCTGTTCTAATAGTTGCTCAGAGATTCGGGCTGAAAGAAGCTTCATCATATGCAGCTCCATTCGTCTAGAACACATGGTATCTGTGGCCTTAGCATCAGGGAAAGAGAGCACGGAAAATCACATACTGGCTCTAATGTGCTTTGACATATTGGCCAGAACTATTCCCATGATGAGGAATCTGGGAAATAGAGTCTTCCATGGATCCACGACAGGTGGGAGAACCAGATTCTAGTAGGCACTAGTGAGACCTGACATGACCAAGCGTTGGACTGATGTGCTTCATGTGCCTTATTTAATCTTCACAAAAGTTTTAAGGACTAACGGTATCCTCATTTTTGCAGATAAAAAAAACCATAGTAGTTTGGTGAGGTACATAGAATGAGATTTGGGTCAGAGGTCCTGGGTCGGGAATCTCAGGTCATTTCTGTACTAGTTGTAAGACTAAGTAGCTGACATGTCACTCCTTCTTCACCATTAAGTTGTGCACATCACAACTGGGTGGTTTTCCTTGCCTCTTGTTGGTATTAGGTGCCCCTCTTATGCTTTCCCATAGCAATCTCTGCTATTCTCCTGTCATTATATTTATTGTATTATAATTACAGTTATAATGGTACATTTCTTGAGGAAAGGCTGTTCTTATTCATAGTTTTACCCCTGGCACCTAGTCCAGTATCTGGAACTTGCTTAATGTTTAATATTTATTGAAGGAATAAATTCAAATACTTAATTTTCTGGTCATCTGCTGGTTTAAGACATCACTTAAAAGTGGAGATGTTGATAATGACACAAAGTAACTTGCCATATTCCAGAAAAGCATAACCAAGATATGTACCGTGTTTCCCTGAAAATAAAACCTAGCCGGACAATCAGCTCTAATGTGTCTTTTGAAGCAAAAATTAATATAAGACTCAGTCTTATTTTCCTATAAGACCAGGTTTTATATAATATAATATAATATATACCAGGTCTTATATTAATTTTTGCTCCAAAAAACACATTAGAGTTGATTGTGCAGCTAGGTCTTATTTTTGGAGAAACACGGTATTTTTACAAATTCCTGTTTATTTTTTTTTATCTGTAACAAAATTACTTAATATTACGTAGGGGCAAACTATATATAAAACTCACATGCATGTGTATTTACTATTGTATTAGTTTCTCAGGGTTGCTGTAACAAAGTACCACAAACTGTGTGGCTTAAAAACAACAGAAAGAATAGTCTTACAGTTCTGGAAGCTACCAGGCAACAAGAATGGTTTCTTCTGAGGGCTGTGAGGGAGAGTTGGACCCATGCCTCTCTTCCTGGCTTCTAGTGATAGCTGGCAATCCTTGTCATTCCTTGGTTTGTAGATGCATCATTATAATCTTTGCCTCCTTCTTCACATGGCCTTTTCCCTGTGTGTTTCTCTCTCCTCTTCTTGTAAGGACACCATCATATCATATTTGGGCCCACCCTAATGACCTCATCTTAACTTGATTACATCAGCAAATGCCCTATTTTAAAATAAGGTAACATCCATAGGTACTAGGAGTTAGAACTTCAACATATCTTTAGGGGACACAGTTCAACCCATAACAATTATGAATAATATTTTTTTAAATATTTGAGCCAACAATATTCAGTAGACTTCAAATAAAAAATCTAGATTCCCAATTCTCTTTAAAAAAAATCAGATGATCTCCAAAGAGAGGATCTGTCTTCCCATGTGGTATCAACCCCCTGGAACTTACAGATATCTTCCTCTTTTTGGGGGCCTATGCTCTCCAAGTTTGCTACACTTCACACTGGTCACTAATGTCTGCCTGGCCAAGTTTTAACGTCAGTTAAAACCAAAGGCAAATTCCATCTTCAGTACTCAACATTAGTTATGACAGCATCAAAATACCAGCACACTTTGTTCTTACACTCAGCACACTTCGTTCACTACAGTACTTCTCTGGGCCTGACGATTTATGATTTTGCAACTCCTATTATTTAAAACAAAAACAAAAGAAAAATCAGCTCTACAGATAGAGACAAAGTTTACTAAATTCATTTTGTTGTATAGTTTTTCTTTGAGAATCACAATTTTATTTACTACCAAAAAGAATTTATTTATGACACACTGTTTCAGAATGACTTACTTAGAGTCTGGAATATAATCAGATATAGCCCATGAGAAATAAAAAGGTAATGTCAAAGGAGAAAAGAAGGTCAATAATCACTTTTCAACAAAAGCAGCTGCAATGATGCTGGCAATAATTAAGAAGAGACAGAAAATAAACTGTATTATATGACCCAACTGTGGGCAAGATAAAAAGATGCTGCATTCACAACAAATAAATAAATACTATGAAAAGACATGAGTCAACTTTTAAGGAATACACAAAGAGAATTTATATGTGAGAAAAGAAAATCCCTGAAGCGACTCTTCAAATGAGGGTAAAATGTGAATTTGTTCTCAAAGTTGTTGTCTTATTTATTACTAATAGAAAGTGGTGACTCTATACAGCATGCAGGGACGCTGGATTTAACAAAAGGGAGCAACGGTATGTCTTTAAACCTGAATGGGTATGAATCTCTATCCCTCAGTCATTAAATTTTACATGTTCATAACTCACTTCATCTTTACGCTTCAAGCCTGCTTCCCTCTCTGAGTTAGAAAACCCTGTTTTCCTGTCACCTAAGCTACAAACACCTCTGCATGCGTCCTGATTTTACCCTCAACCACACTCAGTCAGGGATTTGTTCTTGTCATTTTTTTTTTTACCTCTATGATGTATTGAGAGAAATCTATTTCCTTTTTTCCTTCTTTACTGTCTCCACCTTCATTAGGCCCTCTCCAACACACACCTTTTACAAAACTGAGCTGTGAATAATAAGAGGAATTCATTAAGGCAATTTAGGCCTTCATCATTCCCTGTCTGAACTATGACTCTTCCTGGAAATTGGTCTCCCTGCCACATGCTCCTGTAGGTTTTCCATCCCCATCCCATGGCCATTCGTACTTCTGTGTCCTATACAAAATATTCTCTCTACTCAAATGCATTTACTACTTCCTTTCACCTTTTATTACTCATCCCTCAACTCCATCTCACTCCTTCTGTGGAGGCTTCCTCATTGAGTCAGTTTCCTTCCTTCTGTGCTCCTCTAGCATCTCTCTGTTTACATTTCAATGCACTTAATTCTTAAACTGTGGTGCACTGGTCTACAGTCTCCACAGCCTGGAGCTTGTGAGAAATGCAGAATCTTAGGCTGTACCCCAGACCTACTGAATCACAATCTGCATTTTAAGGAGATCCCCAGGTGATTCTTATGCACATACAAGTTTGAGATGTGTGGCTAGAGATGATGTTATCAGAGGTTTGCATTTCTCTTTTATACTGAACTCTGAGCCCCTGGAGATGAGAGATACACATTTCATTCTGAGGCCCCTAACACAGTGTCAGTGTATGATCTTGTAATATGCAAATGATAAAAGAAAATGGAAACAGATGGTTCAGTGGTTACCCAAGTAGTCATGGCAAAACCAGGACTCCTTAGCACCTACATGCCAGAGCGTTTCTACCACCCATGCTGTGCCACTTACAAAATGTCTTACTCATTTTTAAACCTCAGAGATGATGGACGACGCACATAAAATCACAAGGCTATTTTAAGTGGCAAAGAGGACTCTAGAACACAAGTTTTTCTCTTGACACTTAGCTGAGGTTCTTTCCACTGTGTCATTTGGCCTCTATCTGTCTGAAGAACAAATGGGAAACACATTAGTCTAACTTCTGTTCTCGCAATTCAAGTTTCAAAGAGCATCTGCCATGATAAAAAAATACATATTTGTATTTTCTCCAGTGTGCTTTGATTCAGTTGGTCCTGGGTTACAGTCCAATAAGTCATGCTCAATGAACGTGTTTGTTTTAAACTTAAAAGAGAGACCCTAACTGAACCCCCCCCCCCAAAAAAAAGTAAGAAATAATTATAAATAGAAATATAATTAGCTAATTCACCAATTTCATGTTTTCTGTCTGGCATTGTAATTTGTAGCTTGTAACATTACATGCATTTTATAGTACATTTAAAAAATGCATGATATATAATGGTTACAAACTTACATATTGAATAAGATATATTTATACTCCAACTGCGACATTTACTGATGTATTTCCAGTGTGCATGCATATTTTGGGAAGGAAACAGATAGGATGTTAATATAATGCCACCAATGTTTTGCTTTACTTTGTTTCACCTTTGAAATAACAAAGTTATTATGTCTTAAACGAGCTATTCATTCATGAAAGCAACAAATATTCAATCGTATGTACGCTGTGCGCGAGGTACTGTCATAGGCTCTTGTCATGAAGATTGTCATGCGGGGTCTCTGGTCCCGCTCCTCACATAAGAACACAGGATATGGTGAGGCCAAAAAGGAACACCCATATATAGGGGAGTCATACCACTATATTCTCGCAGGAGGTTGCGTTGGAGACACAGGAAGCAGGAGCCACACTATCCGCAATCTGCCGTCCACTTCTCTCTGCCAACCAACCTCACTTGCTAGCTGCAATCCGCCATGCTAACTGCAATCCGCTCTTGCTAGCTCAGCCACCATCTTCTTGCTAGCCCCCATTTTCTGCTAGTATAGCCACAGCAGTTATCTTAGTGCCCAATGGCTCACTAGTTACAGCTGATGGCCAGCTAGTCAAAGCTGATGGCCATGCAATCACAGTTGATGGCCATTTACTACCCGAGTGAGCACCTTTCCACGTGAGGGTGAGAGCCTGGAAACTGCTCTCCTGGCTCTGTCCCCACAGCTCTGCCCTCAGAAAATTCTGCATCCAAGAATCTTATGGACTAGTGGGGGACACAGCCAAAGAAGCAAGCAGTTGTTACAAAGGAGTTTTCTGAAGGTAGGTGTAAACAGGGGTACTACAAGGCATGTAGGCAGAAAGAGCATCTGGGCCAGGCTTAGAAGACCAGAAAAGCCTTTGCAAAGAAAAGGACCATGAAGCTACGGTCCAAAGAAGAACAGAATTTAGTCAGGCAAGTTATTCAGGGTGGGACTTTTCAGATAGAACAACTGCATGTGCAAAGGCCCCAATCCAAGAAAAAGAATGGAAGGTTCAAAATAGCTGCAAGTAATTTAGTATGGCTAGCGCAGAGAGTTCCTGGTGGCAGGGAGGGAATGGTAGATAGAGTAATGGGGGTTAATGCCAGACAGGAAAGCAAGGGCCAGATCATGAAGGGTGCTGAATGCCCTACAAAGGAATTTGGATGTCATTCTAAATAATAAGAGTAATATGTAATACATTTCTAGTGCTTGCTATGGGCTCCACATGGTCCTGAAATTATCTCGCTTAGTCTTCACACCGGATGTATGTTCAAGGTACAGTTACTACTCCTGATTTTATAAGACAATGAAACTGAGGCCCAGAGACTAAAAGCACTTTGCCAAAGTTGCACAGCTAAGAGGTAATAGAGCTGGGCTCCTAAAGCAAGAGGAAGGGACATGATGTAATTGTTTTTGTAAAGATCATTCTGGCTCGGGTGTGAAAAATGTGTTTGAGAAGTCCTTTCAATAATCCAATGAGATAAGATGAAGTCCAGGACTAAGTTGAGGCACTGGGGGAGAAAGAAAGTAAATGAGGCGAGAGATATTCGGGGGATTTAGTGATGAGTTGATAAAGTGTGAGGCTAAGTATATGACCAGATGGGCTTCTCCATACAGGGCATGAGTACCAGATTTTAGGACATATATTATACAATCAAATATGCCTTTGCCATAATTGTATTTTTAATTAAAAGGACTTAAATATCAACTGATCTCTGAATGATGACTCATAAATTAATTTGAATAGTGACATAATTTAAATGAATAAATTGAAAGACCTAGGTTTCACTTTATAAAAAATAATATATAATCTAACTATGGTGTTACTTCATTCTCAGCTTATGTTCCTTATAATACAGCTGTCCCTTTTTTCTTTTCCCTGCCAATTCTAATTCCCTAGCAGAAGAAACTCATCTGTGACTGTTTTTCCAACGCTGTCAGGAACTCAAAATTCAGGTGATTTCATAGCAAATTTCAGTCTATCCCTTGATAACTCAGATTCCAGGTTGTGAGTCTCTTCCTTGATCTTATTCCTCTCTCTTCCTTGTCTCTGATTGTCCCACTTTGTGTGTCAATTTCTACACCTGGGCTTCCCACCCAGCAATGCCTGCCATTCACGTTTCTTTGAACCTTGGCCTCTTTAACTCAGGATCCCTATTACCAGCTGCCAAATCAATCTATCAGCTCATTAACTTGTTCATACTTAGCAGTCTCTTCTGATTTTTCATATAAATATTACCCATAATATGTATGAAAATGTCAACTAATTAGTATTCTCTAGTGTCCAATGGCCGAGTCCATCCCTGAAAGGACACCTTTGAACTTTTAGAACTTTGGTCACTTACTCTCGTGATGTGCCTGTCTGTTTTCCTCGGGGGTTATGGCCAAGTTTGGAACTCTCACTATCACACCTTTACCTCCTCACCTTTAAAATGAGTAGCCTTGTGTTTGCATTTCACGTCTTCACCCAACTTATAGTCCTGCTTGTATTTTTGGTTCTGATTTTTCATATTCTAACAAGTTCCAGGGCCAATGTTATAAACAGCCATTAATCTCCATTTTAGATTAAATTATTATTAGAATAGCAAAAAATATGATAATATATGGCCAAATTTTAAAGATAATCTATCAATAAAGGGAAAGGTGAGGGATGAAAAGTTTATATTAAAAAAATGACAGAGGAACACACAGTACATTTATAAAAACTTAAAACATGCAACGCGAACTAGTACGATCTACTTAGGCATTGTAACTCTTTTTTGTACCTCAGTTTCTCTCTCAAGAAAATAGATGCAATAATATGCTTATGTCATAAAGTGAACTAACATAAATATTAATCCACTATTATGATCATTTGATGCCAGGCCCTGTGTAAAGAATTTTAACACAGTAGGAGCATTTACCATCTTCTGAATTTTTCCTTTCATCAGCTCAGTAAGCAGATCGTTATTACTGATCTCTTCAGTTGTGATTTTTTTCTTCAAAAAAATTTTTTTTATAATTTTGCTGCACAATGAGCAAACTAAATTGTTTCAAGCAACACTGTAACTTATGAAAACTACCCATCATCTGTTTGTATTAAATATTCAACTAACCAGTAATCTTTAGCTCTGAGTGATAAAATACATCCATGGGCTGCCATAATATAGGCATTTAGTGCAGCTGGTCAAAAAGCAACTTGTGAATGCATCTTCCTGCTGTGTGAAAATCCATGTAACCATGGAGTCTGTCCCACAGCAAGGTTGTGGGAGCCAGTTTGAGTGTAAGCCTCCCTGAATGAGGTCCTGTTTGGACCTGGTGTTGCCTTGAGGAGGCTCGAGCACACCGAGTGGTCACATCCAGGACCTCACTGGGAATTTCCCTTTAACACAGGCATGACTCAGGTGAGAGAAATACAACCCAAAGTCCTTACATATAGGAATTTCACGTTGCCAGAGGTGCACCCATTTCTGAATGTCTTTTCCAATTGTCTGATTTCTCTGTCATAACCTTGCTTGGAAGTTTGGGTCCATGCTACAGTAAATTGCCAGCAAACTGAAAATGTTGGCAAATTATCTTTTTGTCCAAAAAGCAATCATGTTTCTCTGAATTCATAAGACAATTCTCTGTTTAAAAGTTCTGGGACATTCATATAGGAGGACGGTGGGGGAGCCACTGTGAGCGAAATCTCTGAAGATTTAGTTTCCGTTTGACATTGGCTGCCAAAAGATGGATCAAGGGGAATTCCCTCTAAGCTTGAGAAACTCCCTAATAGATTCGCTGTGAAAGGGAAAGCCAGACAACTCTGGAGTGCCATCATCTTTTCCTCCAAAGAATATGTGTGATCTTTTCCAAAGAGGAGAGAAGAGATTCTTTGTTATCTTGAAAAGTTGGGGCCATCCTCAGAGGTAACATTTAGGCCACTGAAGGAATGACTCACATGAGGTGAATTAAATGGAAAGTTCCCAAATTTTCTCATAGATAACCTTGGAACAAAGTCTCTCATGAAGATTTCTGTACCAAGAACCCACAGTCTCTTGGGAACAGTGGTTCCTGAGTTTCCTGATCTCCCGGCTATCTCAAGACAATCAAGTTGTGTTGGAGTTTAGAAAACAAAATGAGACGATGCCCCAAAAAAATCCCCAAATTTCTGCACACACAATGGAAGATTAGATGCATTACCATGAAATTTAACCAATTTTGTTCAGTACTAGTTCACTGTATCTTTATATACAGACATAAATGCGATCTATTGTAACTTAAAAATAAAGTAGCCAACTTGGTTCACTAAGAATTTCTTTAATATTTTAAAACTAGTACAGTGGGTACTGCCCAGTCTTAGGCATATAGCTCCACCATGTGGATGAGCCTCTGCAAATGACACTGACAACAACTTTTAGAAAGAAGATGGTTACAATGAAAGTTAGAGATGAGAGGTCAAACCCTTGTTTGATATATGAGAAAAGAGAACCAGAAAGTTTAAATGATTTACTCAGTCACACAATAACATCAAGCCTAGAATTTGTGGGAGGAGGGCTCTTTTTATTAGAGTAGTTGCTTGAACCAATTAAATATTACTGTTAATTCATCCATTCATTAATTTTAATTATCAAATAATCAGGTCAAGCATGTCCAACAAATATTTACTTTTCTCTACTCATAATCTAAGCCCCCTTTCTATTTGGTAGGCATTTGTTGTGAAAATCTGGTGAGGCAAAGCCCCACTTCCTTCCAGGGAACCAGAAGGAGCATTTGTCCTCTCTGCTTACCCAGAGAATTAAAATGCAGGCTTGTTACTTTGATTTAGCCAACAGGAAGCTCTATGCAGGAATATTGGATCTGTAGGAAGCAACAGAATCAGGGGTTGTTGGGGGTTGTACTGGAGGCAATGGAGCAATTAAGTCAAATCACAGTGGTGCTAGGTCTTCACACTCGCAACAGCAAGGATCCAGGGGTGGCACTGCTAGTGACAATGTGCTCTCCAGGCTAATCCTGAGATATGAGCTTAGCTACATTGTGTTTCCCAGACTCTCATTCAGACTATTTTCTGAGGTTGGTTCTTTAGCCATCTTATGGACTATCTGAGCCAACCCATATTCTTCCAGTGTAGAACTAGAGTCCGTTTGTGTTGTGCAACCAAGACCCTGACATTCTTACCAGCCGTGAGTTGCAGCACAGAGTCTCAGTGAAATTGGCAGAATTCAGGGCTTTTATCTAGACTAGTTGAGGATGAAGGAATTGAAAATCATACTTAGTCATTTCAGGGATGGAATTTAGATCTGCCTGATTCTAATATGCAAAAGTGAAACAGCTACTTCAATTATTTCCTGTGGTCACTGGAAGGAAAGCCTACTATCCTGTGGCCATCGTGCTGTGTGGTCATGCTCCAGTCAACACTCCCACTCAGTGAGTCAGCCCAGTCTATGTTCCAGATATGTCAGTAAATGAGTCTTCAGATTGTTCCAGGGCATATGCATTGAATCATCTCCAAGCTTCAAGACTTCTTAGCTGATACCACGGATCAGAGAAAAGCCCCACTGTGTCCCACCTGAATTTTGCACCTACATAGTCCATGATCATAATAAAATGATTGTTTTAAGCAGCTAATTGTGGGTTGATTTTTTTTTTTTAACACAGCAAAGATAACCAGAACAGGAACCTACATCAATTCAGTAGCTAATGGACTGGTCATATGGCCAGGCAGTTGGAAAGAGTGGGATTAGGGGACTGTGGAGGATGGTTGGAGAAAGGTTATGTTGAAGAGATATGTGTATATTTCTCAGGAAGTTCTATGTTTACCATAGGCCTCTATGGATAAGGTGACCCACTCAGTCGATATATTCAACCTCCTCTCTCAGCAATGCCAGTGGATTCAAGAACCAAATGCTCGTCATGGAGGGAATGAAGATTAGCTATGGTTTCAACAACATGGAGTTCTCCTCAAAGGCCATCTGGCTACAGGTCTGATGCATGTTCCATTTTCTATTATAAGTAATTGATCATGAGCTCCTTGAAAAGCATTCCGGCTAGGGGAACCAAATAACTATTTAGTGTCAAGCTGTCTCTGCATGATACCTGTCATTCTGGGGAGATGGGGAATGGGCAGCATCAGTTGTTCTTTATTGCAGTAAATATTTATTCTGATTTTGTTTTGCTTTCTGTAGCCATTTTTCTTTGTGATTACACTATCTTAGATTAATTGGTTGCCTTATGCAAGACCACGGTATCCCACGCAAAATAGCTTCAGTTTCTAAAGAAACAAGCAAGGCAATGGGCTATGTTCAAGGGATTCACTGGTATGATTGCACACTCCATTATTTAAAAGGAACTAGTTATTGAAGAGTCAGATGAGCTGAACTAAAGGTCAACAACCCGGGAATTGAGATACTGTCTTTCAGGATATGATTTATTCTCAGAATAAATGATTACCATATGGAAGTTATTTTCCCCCGTGACCAAAATATGACAAGTCTGGAATCCCAGGGTTCAAAACTGGGATGGGCTTCCCAGAATTATACTTACTGACTCACTTGGCAATTGTTTGCTTTCTATTATTATTATTGTTATTGTTATTATTATTTTGTCTTTCCAACTTTGAATTTTGATAGAATAGACCACTAGAATCAAAATTTCAGCTAAGTTTGCACCTAATAAATGTGGGTTCTTTGTGCCCTATGTAAGCAGGTAAAAACAAAAAGGAAAAGAGAAAAGACTGTTACTATTGCTACTATATTACTATAAATATGTTTGTTCCCCTTCAGGTAAAGTAGATTTACTACCACACTTGTGGATAGGGAGAAAATGTCAGTATACAAGTACTGCAACGTGATTTAAGCAAGTCCATCAGGGGCTCAGACCTCTCACCATATTGTGCAACGAATCATAACCCTCTGACATTCAAGCTAGAGACAAAGGAAAGTGTGATGGAGGAGGGGACTCACAAAACCCAGTAAGGCCTCAGGTGAAGAGCAAGCTCAGTAGTACCCTATTCCCTTTTTGCTATATCATGTTGCTTTGTTGTTGTTGCTATTTGTTTGTTTGCAAACTAGAACTCTGACTGATACAGTTTCTTAATTTGTTGGCTCATTTGTCAGGAAAATGATACAAAAAGCAATAGTCCAATTTAAGTTTATAACTATTAGAATGTAAGTTTGCATCTATTTTAATTAAATTACATTACTTAAAGCAATTATAGCTCTAGAAGCTATTATATTTCAACTAAATGGTCATATAAAAGTTTTCAAAATAGAATTTGTTTTAAACATTTCATCAGGTATTGATTTAAGCCTTAGAGAGATTCTCATATCTGGATTTTATAGTTGTAAAGACTACATGGAAAGTTACTGATTTTTAGAGAGTATTTTTATGATTAAAAATATTTACTTCTCAAATTCACATAAAATCTTTCCTATATTGTTGCTTCAAAGACTATAAAATACTTAGGAATAAATTTAACCAAAGAAGTAAAAGACCTGTACTCAGAAAATTATAAGACACTGAAGAGAGAAATTAAAGAAGGCACAAATAGATGGAAACACATACCATGCTCATGGATAGGAAGAATTAATATAGTTAAAATGTCCATACTGCCTAAGGCAATATACAGATTCAATGCAATTCCTAGCAAACTACCAAGGATAGTTTTCACAGAAATAGAACATATAATCCTAAAATTTATATGGAACCATAAAAGACCTCAGAGAGACTCAGCAATCTTGAGAAATAAGAACAAAGTGGGAGGTACCACGATATCTGACATCAAATTATACTACAAGTCTACAGTAATCAAAACAGCATGGTACTGGCATAAAAACAGACACATTGATCAATGGAACAGAATAGAGAGCCCAGAAATAAATCCATGCCTATATGATCATTTAATCTATGACAGTGGAAGCAAGAATTTACAATGGAGTAAAGACAATCTATTCAATAAATGGTGCTGGGAAACCTGGACAGACACATGCAAAAAAATGAAGCTGGACCACCACCTTACACCATATACAAGAATAAATTAAAAGTGGATTAAAGACTTAAATGTAAGATCTGAAACCATAAAACTCCTGGAAGAAAATATAGGAAGAAAGTTTGCGGATGTTACCCTTAGTAGTGTTTTTACTGATATATCCCCTCTGGTAAGGGAAGAAAGAGAAAAAATAAACATATGGGATAACATCAAACTAAAAAGTTTTTTCACAGCAAAGGAAACCACCAATAAAAACAAAAAAGCATCCTACTGAATGGGAGAAGATATTTGTCAATGATATATCTGATAAGGGGTTAATATCCAAAATTCACAAAAAAGTCATTCAACTCAACACAAAAAAAACATACAACCCAATTAAAAAATGGACAGAGGACATGAAGAAACTTTTTATAAAGAAGACATAGATATTGCAAATAGATAGATGAAAAAATGCTCAACCTCACTAATCATTAGAGAAATACAAATAAAAACCACAATGGGATACCACCTCACCCCAGTCAGAATGCCTATCATCAATAAATCAACAAACAGCAAGTGCTGGCAAGGATGTGGAGAAAAGGAATCCCTTGTGCACTGCTAGTGAGATTGCAGATTGGTGCAGCCACTATGGAAATCAGAATGGAGATATCTCAAAAAACTGGAAATGGAATTACCTTATGACCCAGCAATTCTACTCCCAGGTATCTATGCAGAGAAATCCAAAACACTAATTTGAAAAAATTTATGCACCCCTATGTTTATCGCAGCACTATTCACAATAGCCAAGACATGGAAACAACCAAAATGCCCATCGGTAGATGACTGGATCAAGAAACTGTGGTACATTTATACAGTGGGGTATTACTCAGCCAAAAATAAGAATGAAACCTTACCATTTACAACAATATGGATGGACCTAGAGAACATTATGCTAAGAGAAATAAGTCAGAAAGAGAAATACCACATGATCTCATTTATATGGAATCTAAAGAATAGAATAAATGAACAAACTAATCGGAAACAGTCTCATAGATATAAAGGAAAAACTGAGGGTTGCTAGATGGGAGGGGTGTGGGGATGAGGGAGAAGGTGAGAGGACAAGAAAACACAATCGGTAACCACAAGATTGCCACGGGGATGCAAAACACATTTTGGGGAATATAGCCAATAACGTTGTAAAGATTTTGTAGGATATCCGGTGGTCTCCCTAATAAGACAAGTGTCTTATTAAGGAGACCACTTCAGGGATGGTGTAGATTCCTGATCACTGCACTGTACACCTGAAGCTGAAGCTGAACAATAATGAATGTCAACTATAATTATATATATATATATATATATATATATATATATATATATATATATATATAATCACAAGAAGTGGAGTACAGCATAAGGAATAGAGACAGTGGAAATATAACAGCTGTAACAGCTGTGTGTGATGTCAGAGGGGTAGTAGATTGGGGGAGGGAGGTTATCACTTTATAAGGGGTATAAATGTCTAACTATTACATTTTTGTACACCTGAAACTAATTTAAAAAAGAAAAGTATTTCCTGTGCTAACATCAACATAAAATTTCAACTAGTGTCCACCATGAAATTGAACTCTTTTCTTAAATATTCTAGATAATGGTTGAATTGAATCTTAAAATAGAGAACTACTACTTTAGTATATTAAATTAGGTAGCTTATTTTTGTGGAAAAGAGTGTCAAATTTTGATTCTAAGCATTTTTCATTGTTGGAGAGACTGTAGCTCACCATGATATATAACATATTAAAACAACATATAAATATTTTGAGTTTTAAAAAATGCAAACCAGGTATGAGATGGAAATAAATATGTTATAAATGTTAGAATTATTTTCTACTGGATAAAAAAATAAATTCCAGAAGTATACAAGCTTTATATCATACAAAGAAAATAATATAATCATTTGAGGTCATTGGAGTCTTTCAAAATAAATTGGTAGTTATGTAAGAATATTATTTCAGTGTTTATAAAGCAATTTATCACAGAAAAAATGTTCAATTAAGATCCCCAAATGATTTACCACAGACATTTAAGGCATATCCAAATATTTCCACATAAATTAAACATGATGTAATTGAGTGTTACATTAAGCAATGTGTCACTGTTGATACATGTGGAAATCACAGAATCTTCACTGATTACAAATTTTTCACTGTATTAATGTAGGTATCAGGTATTTTCATGAGGATCATTCTATAAATCAACTTTAAGGTACCATTTTAAGGATTGAAGTGGAATTTTCAAACGTCCTAGTCTACTTATACAAACTCATATACTATTTAGAATTTAATTTATAAATAAATACCGTTAGGATTACTTCAAGGAAAATGATATATTTAAATAAGTCAGTTTCCCATTGTATCTCTTTGTGTTCATCAATATATGAGTTATTATCTGTTAAAAAGTGATGGTTTTTTATGGTTATTTATTTTCTATTTTAGCATAAACCCATTTAATGCATTGATTATTTAAGAATTCTGCTTTTTTATTTCCAAATAATCCCCCAAATTATTTAGCCCTTATTTATTTATTTTTATATCTAGATGTGCACCAACAACAATTTAGGGCAGTTTTTTCTTAAAGAAAAAATAAGAATGGAAAAGTTAAATGGAGCCAGGAGTGAGGTTAACATCTCAAAAACATACACTTGCTAGTGATGAGCTGCAAATGTGGCTCCAAGCTCTCTAGCAGCCAGATATTCCTTAAATAGCTTGGGGCTATCTTCACACAGAAGCCAAAAACCAGTATGAATGACCTTGAGGCTATTCAGCCTTTCTTAGTACAGTATAAGAAGATTGCAAGTAGACCGCACTTTACACAATAGATTTGTTACTGAGAAATTGCACAGAAATGAAAATTGCACACATGGAATCATGTTATAAATGTACTAGTGGAGAGATCATAAATGGTTCCTTTTAAAGAAAATCTATAAATGATAGGTGGTATAACATGGAACTAATACACTTACTCCTGTTATATATTTAGAATTTTTAATATGGATTTTCTGAAGAGTTGGTGTATAATATTATGGGACTATCCTTTCATCTCAGTGTCATGGTAGAAATATTCAATGTATGCTTGAATTTTTCAGGGAATGGTTTTAGTCTACATGTAAAAACCTCTAACTCCTGTTGTTTTGTATTATGTTTATCATATTTCATTGCCTTTGTTCAATTTTTCTGAGGGCATAGGAAAACCTACACAATTAGATTTCTGTATGCAATACACATAATTTTGGAAATATAAATACACATATTTATAGCCATATTCAAAGATAACCCAAACATTCACAAGCTAATTAATGTCTACTATGCTAAAGTAAATATTAAGCCATGTATCACTTAATCTAAAAAACACTTTTGCTTTTACTAAAATGTGTAATCTTTTATGATTCTTGAAATAAACTCAATCAGATTTATTAGAGATTTGACACTCAAGAAGGGACTTATAAAGTATCAGTTTCCCATTTCCCAGGTGACGAGTACAAGAAGTGGAGAGGGTAAAGTTTTGCTTCCTCCTGTATCTTGGGGACCCCACGTTGAGCCTAACACAGTAGATTTTCAGTGATCATAGTTAAATGAAGATTAAGTATTTGCATATTATTCCATGATGACACAGCTCAAATTTTCACCTGTGATAGTTAAATTAGGCCTCAGAAGTGCACTTACATGTCACCTATATAAACAGAGAAATCAGCCCATGGTGTTACATTTCCATTTGGAGAAGCATAATTTTCTGTACCTAATATCTGGTATTTTCAAATGCTAAAAGCTCTAACTCAAACAACAGAGTCAAATTAGAGACCTTGCCTATAAGCAAGACTTCATGATGAAAGGAAAAGCCCAATTTATATTTATTAAGTTGAAAAGTGCTTTAGGGAAATGATCCACTTGGAAAGAAATATTTCAATTTAAATAACTCAGACAATAAAGCACTAGCAACACAAAATGAGGGAATAATCACTACAGACAGTAGATACCTAACTAGTTTACTCCAACACATGAAAAAAGTAGAAATACTAATCAGCTATAAGACAAACTATGAAAACCAAGTGACGAAAACTATTTTAATGACATGAAAAAGAACAGTTAATTTCCCCACAAGGCATCTAATTATACTGAATACATGTAAAGATTTAAAATATTTCCTCTGTTTGCAACAGAGAATTTGAATCAAAGACAGGAATAATTAGAAGATAATCTTAGTGACACAAAGCCATTATCATTTAGTTCTTCTGAGAAATTATTTAACCAAATACAGTGCTATTTAAGAGCTAGAGTTGAGTTAAACTTTCCTTATGTCCACTACTGAAAATGAAAATACAGCCAGTCAGCCAGGGTGAGAGTAAAAATACATTAGAGAATCAAGTATGAATAACAAATAGAACTGAAAGGTAAAATACTCATATCAAGATAGAAGGTAAAGTAAAAAGTGAATATACACTAAGAAGGGAGCCTTAAAGCCGTGTTGATGATAAGGCAAAGCATTTTGTTAAGAGGAAGCAAGAAAGCAACAATATCTCTGCTGCTGTCAGAGTTTTCAAAAAAAGAAAAACAATGGGAGACGAGGGGAGGGGAGGGGAGGGGAGGGGAGGGGAGACGAGGGGAGGGGAGGGGAGGGGAGAAGGTATGAAAGAAAGAAAAGAACGGCTACAATCTGATTTTTGAAGTGAAATCTGAAAATTGAAGCAAAATTCCAAAAATTCTTTCAATCTCTTTTCTCACTGGAGTGGCTATTTCACATGTAATCCCTAAACACACCAGCTCTCTCTGAAGGCAAATGGCAAGTAGTTTGGTTTTTCATGTGTTTGGTTGGTTGGTTGGTTTCAATCACTGGGGGGTGGGAAGAGAAAAATTTACCTGCTCTTCTAATGGTGGAGAAATCTCTTCATCCATTAATTTTATTTGTTAATTCTTCTGCATATCTCAAACAACATTTAAAGAAATTTAAGAAGAAAAATTACATAGATCTTATTCCTATTTTAAACACAATGCTTCCATTATTCAATGTTACCTTCCAGTTTATTCACATCATACAGTATAATTAAGTATACAGATCATTTAGTGCTCTGCTCTTTAACTTTTTGTTTTTCTGTGTTATTATATATTTCATGTTTATAATTGTTAGAGGGAACAGAATATTCCATTAATGTTTACTTATCTGTCTATTGTTGAACAGTTTGCTCCTTAGGTTTTATTTATGATTACCACTATAGTTCAATTCTGTCTACATTTACATTTCGTTTGTTTTTTCTTTTAATTATTGCCTTAGGATAAATTCCCAGGAACTATGCCAAATGGTATGAACAGTTATAGTACACTTTGTAAATGTTGCCAAGTTGTTTTCTAAAAGAAATATACCAATTTACACTTTCATCAGCAATATCTGAACATACCAGTTTTACACAAAAGTTGAGAGCAATTTCACCTTATTATAATCCACACCCATGCTTTGGGATGCTTTTTCTTTTCTTTCTTCCTTACTCTCCAAAAAGGATAAGGAGATAAACTTGGCGAGCATGGAACTTTTAACTTAGTTTGGAATGACTGAGGAATCTTTTTGTTTTCATTCAATAGCCATTGTTATATGCACTCAATAAAATAGTATGCAGTAATAAATAAGTATAAACACAAATGCTACATAGTGACATCAAAAACACATTCTGGAATTCAATTCAAAGGAAAAGGAAGACTGAAAGGGTTTGGCTTGTCCACTTATGTTTCCAAACCCACACCATCTGAGAGACAACTGTGTATACTCAGCCTTATTTCATGCCAAAGAATTTCTTGCAACACAGTCTGTTTCCAAGGGTAATACAAATCTATTTTTCCAAGAACACTGCTTACTGTCTAACCATTTCTAGCCACCTACAAAGTTCAGAAGAAATGGATCGAATGTGAGGCCCTGTAACTGCTGGATGGGCATAATGGGCCTATTGGGAACATTGCAAAATATTCTGTGTAAAAGAATAGGACATCCCTCTAATTCTTTTCTTGGTATTTATCTATCTGGTCATTTTCTAATTAATTGCAAATCATGTGCTTTGTAGAATGTTTGACTTAAACTGTGATATTTACAAAAATACCTGTTCAATAGTAAACGCTTCTATACCTGTCCACAAAAATGGACTCTGGAATTAGATTGATTGCATCCAAATGCCAGCTTTGCCACTTATCTGTGAGACTTTGATTGTTACTTAACCTGACTTTGACTCAGTTTACTCATCTGTAAAATGGGGCTATTAATAATACCACCCGTCTCAGGACTATTGTGAAGATTAAATGCGTTATAATATCATAATATCTGAAACCACATAGTAAAGCATGCAATAAATTATCTATTATGTTGTTCTGTGAGAAATCTTTCTGTACTGCACAGACTGCAAAAGCCCAGGTTGCAATATCTTGCTAGCGACCTTCATTTCTTCTCCTTGAATTGCCATTTTTTCATTTAAAATATAATGTATAACAAAGCTAATAATAACAGTTGCTGACAAAATTGAATGTGTATTATGTACCACATATAATATTGAGTGCTTTGTAGGCATTATTGCACTAATCATCACAGTAACTAGGAAGTTGATACCAGTTTTCAGATGCAGTGACAGATGCTTAGAAAACTAAATAACCTGCTGAAAACCAACTCGTAAATGGCAGAATTTGAACTTGAAAGCAATCTTGCTTGTCAGAATGTGTGCAGAAAAAGATAAGAGAGAAATGTACCCAAATATTATCAGTGGTTGGCTCTGGGTCATAAAATTAGGAGTAATGCTTTAAAATGTCTCTAGATTTATCTGTTTTTTGTAATACGAACATATTTTTTGACAGAAAGTTACCTAAATCTATTCCTAATTGTGGACATATAACATTTCTGCTTCACAATGAATAATATTCTTATTGCTCACTCATGTGAACTAAAAGTCTATCTTTGAATCTGCCTTTTTATCCTTTGCACAAAGCAGTTCTATTACAGCTTTCTAAAAATGAATATAGTGTTTCAGAATCTGAATTCCATCTACTTGTTGTTAGCACAACTGTAACATGTACAGATATTTTAAAACTCAAGCAAAAACCCAGCATCAGGTTTAACTTGGCATCAGAAGGTCTCCTTGTCCGTACCCTTTAGTCCCTAAGGGACACACCCCCACGAGTTTGCAGGGTGCTCAGCAATAAAGAAAAGAGGCCTAACAGAAGCAGAAACGCGGCCTGGAGACACTCTCAGAGGAGGCAAATTTGTCTCTCACTCAATCACTTCTCTGGACTTGTAAGGAAGGGAGAAGAGGAAAGAAAGGCAATGTGTGACACATCACATTCATGGTCAGGTAACATTTATTCTAGTGCCTGCTAGGCCCTAGATGCTTTTACCACTAGTATACCATTTTATTTTCCAAAACCAGAGTGAAATAAGTGTTACTAGTTCAACCTTACAGGTGAGAACAATAGAACTGAGAGATCAAGCAGCTCACTACAGACCATGCACATGATAAGTAGTATACAAGGGATTTGAACTCGGGTCTCCAAAGATCATACTCTTTTCTCTTATCTGACTCTGCCAACACAGTCATTATCTTTAACTCCTAAAAGTAAAAGAGAGGTAGTAACTTATTATTAGGAGTAGTATATGTAAGAAAGCATCCATAAATTTGAATACGGTAACAAACAAATTAGAAAATACAGCAGTAGGGGCCTATTTGCACACCGGTTCTATACTTTCTTTGCTTTTTTATGTAAGAACCTATTCTTTGATTACGTTTCAACTCAAGATAGTGTTTGCTACATCCATGGTCCTTCTTGCTATGAAGTGCAAAGCAAAATTTCATTTAGTGACTCATGATAAATAGACCTTATTTATACAAACAAATACTTGGATCCATAATATTATTGCAACCGTCCACAAACTTTCTAATTATTCTCTCCTCTGAGGTCTCTGGAAAGGTGATGATAATCAATTCTGTGACCCATCTCTAAGGCTCTCGTCATCTTTGACGTTTCTGTCAATTTATTATTCTATATATCTGTCAACATGGAGATTAAACAGAGAAGAGTGTGGACTTATATTGCTTTCAGAACTTTATGAAGATCAGGACATTTAGACAATGGAATATGTTACCGAAGCACGTTATAAAGATTTTTATTTTTTTTTTCTAAGAGGCTGAGCTGTCATTTGCCTGGAATGGTTCCGGACAGTTCTGCCTGGAGGCAGGACTATGGACTCATTAACCTCCTAGCCCTGCGATTCTGTCAATCTCAATTCTCTCCATGGTTTCAATCAGATACAGCTGCCTCTGGTTTCATTCTGGTTGGTTTAGTGAGGCTATGGGCTCTTGCAGTTTTTCTATTGCTGGGGGGTGGGGGGAAGAGAAGCATCTTCAATACATGTCTGTAGCTAAGGCAGTGTGCGTGGTGGATCTTTCCTTACTGAAAGGCTCAGCAAAATATACATTGATAGATGAGCACCCTGGTATATAGCAAAGTGCCATGTGCCAAATATAGATGATTCTTATTATTTCTCTTTGCATATAGATGAATACACAGCTGTGGCACTCTCAGGAGGCCTAGGAGTCGACTTGGTCCAAAGGAATGACTGTGCTATTTTTGCACTTTCCCTCACATTATTTCTCAAGGCTTGAGGGAATTTAAATGTGACTTACTTGGCAATGACAAGTTTCTGTCCCCTCGGTGCCTCCTGAATGAGATCATTTACACAAGTCACTTCACCATAGCTCATTCTATTTCTTCATAGAGAAACAGTATCTCTTATAGGGAATCTAGATTTCCAGAAAGGATGTTTTTCTTTTTCCCCCTTTAAAAATGGCTACTTTAAAACATGTTACTATTAAATTCACAGTTCTGGTGTGATGGATGATTCATTAAAATATATGTTTTCTGGAGAGACAAGGGTCATTTAACAGAAACTTTCTATTACTAGTGAATAAATTGAGCTCTGAGAAATTAAGTGCCTTGTATAAGAGCTGGCAAATTGGGGCATCACCAGCACTAGAACTGAGGTCCCTGCAAATCATACTGCCTTACATAAGACTCTATGCCCTCCTGAATGAAACCGATTCCAGCAAGAGCAATAAAATCTCTCCTCAGTTAAATGTTACTGTAATTTTATCATGAAATTAGAATTTGGGGACACACAAAATGTTTTTACTAGTATAATGTCTAGTATTCCTTATGATTCTTAGAGACTTTTACAATTTATGAAATAGTGAAGTTTGTTACCTTGTGGGAATCTATTAAAAGGAAGACAGGTAATAATCAAGCCAAGCTTAAAATACACCATGAATACAAATTCAGAGAAAGTAGCCATTCAGTTATTCTCCTTGGGAAATTGGTGAGAAGCCATCATACTTTGCAGAGTGGGCACTTAATGAACGTTTTTAAAACTGCTAAATGAATTCATCTATAGGACTTTCTAAATTTGTAAGCCACATTTACAAGTACTATGAAAGAGTTCTATGCTTTCTAATGTACTCATGTACATTTATGGTAGAATATGTTTAAATGGAATTCAAGACAACTTTGAGCAAATTTAATGTAAATGACCAAAATTTCCTTGATGTCTCTTTAGAAAGTGAGAAAATTCTGCAATCGTCATGTCAAGATTGAAACTGGGCCATTGTCATTATTATGTTACCAATAATATTATACTATTGACTGCCACTATTATCTTACAATATCTATAGGGAGGTAGATTGATATTTCTAATGAGAGAGTTGAAGAAAAATTTAAATGCTCTATTTCTCACTTAGCCAAGCTAAAAAAAAAATAATTTATTGAATTGCTCATTCATTCTTTCAACAAATATTTATATTGCATGCCTAATATGACAGGCAATATGGAAAATGAAGACTCTGAAGTCAGAGTATCCGGCTTTATGTTCTGATTTTCTATTTATAATTTACTAGATATTTCTATTTACTAGAGATGTGTCTTGGGAAATTTGTTTCTCAGTTTCCTCATTTGTAGGACAGGTAATAATAATAATGCCTATTGTTATAGATCAAGTGATAAATACCAGTGAAGCATTTAGAAGAGCATATGGTAAGGGCAAAATAAATATTAGCTGCTGTTACTATTATGTGTTATGGACTACAGATGGAGGCTAAACAAGATAGCTACAGTTCTGTCCTCATGGAGAATAAAGGTTATTAGGAGGAAAATAGTCATTAAATAAACAACTGGATAAATAGCTGTGAAATTACAATGATATTAAATGCTTAGGGAAGTATATGTGAATAATACAACATGGATGTAACATCTCTTTGAATGTTCATGGTCATTTTCCTCTGCTCTTGCAACCAAGTGAAACCACTCTTTACTTTGCTATTCCACACACACCCTGCTGACTGAGTCTCAGAAGCTTTGCTAAATCGTACCTTTTCAAGTGAGTAGCAAGTGGAAGTTCACATTGTGTTAGGGAGACATTGTTGGAACAATTTATGTTTCCATTTTTCTTCTCATTTCTTTATGACCACTTGAAGTTTCAAGAAAACAATCCTAATTTCATTTTGCTACATTCCTTGAGGCAAAAATCTCTGTGATGCTCCAGAGACCTTTGTTCTGATAAAGACAAGTACACTGGGAAGAAATGAAAAGACCAACTGGCAGTGTTTGTTGAAGAGGAACTCAGTTGTTCCTCACATTATGCAACAGATGGCATCGACAGCCTGATGGCTAAGAAGGAGGAAACATACACCCCATTTACCCAGCCACTGTTATCTTATCCCCCAACATCACGTCATAAATACATATTCATTTCTTTTTGTCTTCTGATCCTACTTCTCAGCCTTCTAGAAGTGAGCAGATTTGGATAATCTTCAAAAATATTAACTAGATATCCATAAACACGCTTGGCCTTTTGGCCCCCACTCGGATATCAAAGATGTTTGAGGCAGATTTTAAAGTCATTAATATGAATGTCAGCTTGTTCCACAGCTCATCTAGACAAGGATTTAAAAAAAAAAAACTGTCAGAGAATCTTCAAAAAGTCAAGTTTACTTCTCTGATTTTTTTTTCTTACAAAATAGAACAATAGGATTTTCACACCAGGATTCCTGAAATCAAGACTAGACAGAGTGAACTAAAAGTCCCCGGGTTACTAAAAATGATTTACTTTATCTTTGGCACTTGCATTAAATGTCTTATTTTATTTTTAGACAAGGTTTTTGAGGTCTCTTCTAAAATCCAGGGGTAATCAAAAGATTGTATTGCTTTTCTTCTTCTTGCAATAACATAGATAGTCTTTATGACAGGTGAATCCTAGGAAACTTGGAAACTTGGGACTCACTTTAAGTTGGAATACACAGACAACATAAGTCTGAGCTGCCTGCGGTGAGGAAGGTGCAGTGCAGGATTGCCATGATAGTTATATGGTGAAGTGTTAAAGCATTTCCGCTGTGTGGTACTGGAGTGTGCTAAAAATAGGCAACCCTGAACTATACTGCAGTTGAAGGACAAGATAAAAATAGGAAATAAACTTGAAAAAAATAATTGTATAAATAGAGTACTGGGACTAACAACTCAACCCACAGGATTAAATGCACTAATAAAATTTGTTATTTTTATTAAATGCAGGAAATAGGGTACCATTTAACTACCTCATAGAAATGTTGGTTATAGAAGTATATATTCTAAATTTAAAAATGATTGACATGCAAACCATGACAATTTACACTGCAATTTGGAATTGGGCTTCTTTAACCTTTTTAGCTGAGATGTCCCTTTATATCTTGTAATGGTACTCTTTCCACTGTAAAAACAAACAAAAATACAAAAAGAACAACACCAAGCTTGGATAATTTCTGTCAGCTACATATATATAACTGATCTAGCAGATGTAGCTAAAAACCTAACCATCATTTGGAATGTCACAGCTTTGCTCTTGTATTTAATTCCCAGTAAACAGTAAGGACTTGGAAGAGCACGAGAAATGGAGACATTTAGTATCATTTAGCATAAATTTAGCCACTGTAGAGATAGCATCAAATGGTTTAAATTTCATATCTCTTTAAAGACTATTTAAAAGGATAGTTTCAAAAATCTTGTTATGGAAAATCTGTCTCAGATTATTAACTTTTGGCTTCATATTTCAGTTCTCTCATTTTTGCCTTTTGTATTTCTACCGAGAATACTATTAATTCTCATCCCTGCTTCCCTTTCTTTCCAGTTCTCTTCCAATGCTACTGCCTTCACTCCAGGACCAGAACTTGGAATTGAGAAAGGATTTTCAGCCTTTGTCCACTTCTGGCAGATTGATTTAAATTTACAATTATGTATGTCACTTTTTTGCTCAAAAAGTTCAGATTACTTGGAGTTTAAATTCTTAGCCTGGAATTCCAGACCTTCTAAACCTACTTTTTATTTTTAACAGTAATCAATTATACATTTGTTTTTATGTAATCAATTTATGAATAGATTTGAACCCCTGAATCCACCATCTAATTCATAACAGATAATAATAAAATATTACCAAGAATTACCCCAGGTGCTCCTTGCCTGCTTTAATCCTATGCTTCTTCCTTACTCTCAGAGGTAACCACTGCCTAAATCTGGTGTTTTATTATGCTTCATTTTTAAAAAGTTTTAGCACCTATATGTATATATAAATAATAGATCTCTAATTTTATAAAAAGTTTATTATGCTATATTTTGCCTTCTGTGGCTTGCATCAATTTTTCCCCCTTAACATTTGGTTACTAAGATTCATCTATATTGCTGCATGTAGTTATAATTAGTTTTCATTTTTGTGTAATATTATGTTGGATGAATATATCGCAATTGGCTTTTGGGTTGTTTCTTCTTTGTTTTTTTCCTTCTGTTACTGAAGTATGCAAAGTATATTGCAAACATTCTTGAACATGTCTCCTGGAAAGCATTCCTGCTTTGGTTTCTCTTGGGTATGTGCCTAAGAGTGAAATTGTTGAGTTTTGGGTTGTACCAATAAGGGTCCTGGCAGGCACAAGATCAAATTGTGTAACTGAGGAAAGTTTAATAAAGGAACAATTATGGGATAATGAAGCATGCTAAGACTAGAAAGGGCAAGGAGCCATAACCATCCCTATCCCTGAAGAGAAGGGTGCGATTACTGAAACCTGAAGAAGGCAGCTGAAAAGTTGTAGGAGAGGATTAGCCAATAGAGCTCTAGCTTTCACTAGAACTCAAACAATCAACAGCCTGACAGAGAGCTAGCTGATCTCACAAAAAACCCTGACCTCAATTTCCACCATTCTCTCCAGTGTTTTGCCAAGGTCTCTCATTGGCTGAGCCCAAAGAGAAGCCAGTATACAAGGGAGACCATTGATGAAGTCTATAAAGCTAAGCTTCCAAGAACACGGAGCAGGGTGGAAAAGGTTGGAGACGTAAAAAGATATATGCAAATATTAATGAGTATATAAATCCATCCTATTTTCCAAAATGTTTGTACCAATTTACACTCCCACCAGTAGTGCATATTCTTTGATCCATATTCTTTCCAAAACTTAATTTTTGTCAGTAGGTTCAAAGAGTATCTCCTTGTGGTCTTGATTTGCATTCCCTTGATTACTGATGAAGCTGAGCTATTTTTCATGTTTATTAGCCAAAAACAATAACTTGTCTATAAAATTCTCATTCACGTGTTGTGGAACTTAACAAGTTTATTCTAAAATTTATGTAAAAGGCTATAGAGCCCAGAATAGCCAAGGCATTTCTGAAGGAGAACAGAAAAGGAATTACTTGGCTTCAATGTATAAAGGCTTATTATAAAGTCATAGTAATGAAGACAGTATGATATTGGTGCAGGACTACACATCTTAACTGATGGGACAGAAAAAAAGAAAAAGGGAAAAAAAAAAACCCAAACAGACATTAATTTAAGGAACCTCAAAAATGGTGGAGCTGTGTCACGTCACTGGGAAAAGGCATGGCTTACATTGTAAACTTCTTGAGAGCAGGGGCCATACTCGTCTACAGTATCTAGAACAGTTTTGTGAGATAATTAATACTTACTGGGGATGTGTCACAACACTTAGTAGAAATTAACATCCATCCTTCATGTTTCACAATGGCAGAATAAATGTTGTCAGAGAAATATTGGTCACTTCATTTTTTGTTCTTCCCAGGTTTGGGCAATTGAGATCAGGATACAAAGACTAGAGATGGGCTCTATAAGAGCTACTCATTGCAAACAAACAAACAACAAAACAAAACAACACACACACACACAAAAAAAAAAAACTTTTTGAAGATTGATTGTTGAAGTACAAATTTAAGACTGGAAAATGGCAGCTGAGTATAGTGGAAAAAATGAGAGTCATGGAATTTAATATTTGTCTTCAATCTCAGCACCACCCTAGGTGAGTTTCTTAGCTGGTCTGAGCCTCATGTGTAAAATGGGATAATAAAACCTACCTCAAATGTTACCTAGCAGAGTAAATGGTGCATCAGTTGTATTTAACAAACTTTATTTTCCTTACTTCTCTCATCCCTCTTACAAATAATGCTGTGTTCAATCAGATCTTGGAGTATATTATTTTTAGTTAAGACTGAACAATAAAACTCTTCTATAAACTTTTCCAACACAAGTTGTTTTTGCAAATTAATACTTGTATCACCTCATCTACCCTGAACTGCCTAAAATACTTAATTGGTGGAAGGGAAAAACATGACCACAAATTAAGTCTCTCCCTCTTCACATGTATACCGTACAGCTGGTTGCTATAACAGGAGTGTCTCAGTAATTTATTCCCCACTTTATTACGGATAATTTTAAAAATGCAGAAAAGTTAAAAACCATGTATAATTATAACCCACATACTTCTCATTAAATTTAACAATAGTTATAATAATTAACATAATAATTATGCTGAGGTTAATAAGGCCATGAGTAGAATTCCTTAAGTATATTATTTCCCAGTAACTTGTATGTATCTAAAACCTACCAGCAGAAGTCACCCAAAGGGTTTTTTCACTCTAAACTCTTCAATGATCCTTTCCCCATTGATTACATGAGTTTCTTTGATGATGAACTATCAAAGAGACCAAAGATCGAACTCTCTTTCAATAATTCCACTTCTTGGTTTCTTAGCTGAGCCTGAGTTGCCCTCTTTTTTCCACACATGGTGGAACCTTCTTCTTGCTTCCATTTACTCCTTCCAGATTTTCAATGAAGTAGTACAGTTGTCACATTGAGCAAAGAAAAAATATAGGACATCCAATTAAAAATGATTAATATTTTTAGTGTATGTCCCAATAGTGCATGGGACACACTTACACTAAAAAGTAATTTGTTGTTTACCTGAAATCCACATTTAAGTGGGTATCCTCTCTTTTATCTGGTGACTCTATAAAATAGACAAATCCAAAGAGCTTCTGAAGGGGATGTGGAGCTTTTTAATATCTGAGCTCTCTTGCTCCCAGGTCTGAAGATAATATAAGAAAGAAGGAGAGAGAAAGGGAAAAATATTATTTCTGCACCATAAATAATGAAGGAATTATTAAGTTAGAATTGTTTTGAGCTGGGTTGGGAGCTAAACAGACTGTCTGAGGTGTATTTGTGTTGAATTTAACAAATAGTCTGTGGGACTCTAGGGAACATAGGGTATGCGAATCTGAATAGATTGGATTAATTTGTGATTAGGGTGGCGTCACCTGTGAATAAGTTTAAGAGGGTGTATCACATCTATTGACACACTAACGTTGTATAAAAACCAACCATGAAATCTGGCATAGCTGGGGTTAAGCATTTATTACTCACTCACACTTATTGCTCACACATCAGATTCAGCTAGGGGGTGGCTATGTGGGCCTGCTGATCTTGGCTGACTTTGCTCAAGTTTGAGGGTCTGACTGTTGAATGCTCTAGGCTGGCCTTAGTTGGGAGCTCTGCTCCATGCTTCTCTCATCCTCTTCTAAGGACCATTCATTCAGCTAGCCAGGAAGTGTCTTCTTTCTCACATCAACATTTCGGGCACAGGGAGAACAAGCAAACATATGCAAACCTTTGAGGCCTAGTCTAAGAATTGGCATGGTGTCATTTTCACCTCATTCTATTAGTCACAATAGCTGCTTCTATGTGTGGGGAAATGGGTTCCGTCTCTTTAGTGAAAGAGTATAAAGTCATTTGTCAAAAGGTGTGAATGCAGGTGAGGTAAAGAATCAGGACCATTGCTATAATATAGCAATAGGGGTGGGTAGAAATAAAAGAATAAATTGGGAAGTAAAAAAATTGCTTGTTTTGAAAACTATAAATTTGTCTGGAATTGTAGTTTGCTTTCTTCTCTTAGATGAGTAATTTGCAAGAGTTTCGAATGATTTTCTCCAGTTTGTGAAGCCAAAATGCCAACAGTTCTACACAAATTACCAAAATGTTTCACAATTCCTCTTGAAATACATACCTGTCTGAAAAGTTCTTTTGAGGGAGCACATGGTGGCATTTTTTCTTGCCATAAACAAAATATATCTATCCATATGAAGAGTCTGAGGTGTTAAGGAGGAAAATTTGCAGGAAAGTGGTAACATTTAAAAGAAAAGGAAGACCAACTGAAGATCCAGAACAAATAGGTTACAATTATGCTGTCCCTTGAAATCTAGCACCATTTTCTTCATCATTTGCAAAGTTTGGCCACTGGAAAGAGCATACTGGAAATCACATTGAGCTTCTGCCATTTATCTGGTTTTGTGACCTTTGAAAAGTAGCAATCTCTTTGTGTACTTTTTTGTTCTATATGTGGATCAAATAGCAAAAATTCTTTGTAAACTCTAAAGCACCAAACAAATATGAGCTACGTGTACATCAAAAATAATCTCTGAAAAAATATATCTGTCCATGGAAATCTTCATTGTGACCTCTAATTGCAAGTCACATTTTCTTTCAAGTCATTTATGAAAGGCAATAGAGTATAAAAATGATGAGTTTGATTCTTAGCTCTTTTTGTATTTGTACTGGTAGTGAGTAGAAAATGAACCAGCACTAGATAAATAACTATCAATTTGGACTCTCAGTTTCAAGTACAGTTGACCCGTGAACAACATGGGTTTGAACTGCATAAGTCCACTTATATGCAGATTTTTTTCAATAAATATATACAGTAATATAAATGTATTTTCCTTATGGTTTTCATAATAACATTTTCTCTAACTTACTTTTTGTGAGAATATAGTATCTAATACATACAACATGCAAACTATCAACTGTTTATGTTATCAGTAACATAGACTTCTGGTCAACAGTAGTCTATTAGTAGTTCAGTTTTGGAGGAATCAAAAGATATAGGCAGATTTTTTTACTATGAGGGGCACCAGTGCCCCTGACACTGTGTTGTTCAAAGCTTAATTGTACAAGCAACTTTAGGTCTCAGGAAAATTACTGGTCTCATTCAAGGACTTGGATCTGGTAGCAGAGTATGGACTCTCTTGTCATCTCTGGTGGCCAAGGCCAGATCTGGCCTTAAAATGGGAAGGAGAGTCACTTTTCAGAAGGATGGGGGGTATATTAGATAAATAATACCTCTTCAGTAATAGTAGTATTAATAATAGATAGCTTTTGATTTTCCAGTCAAGATTGCAGAGTAGATAAACACTGTGCTTGCATCCTTTCACAGCCACTATAACTAAAGAGCAACCATCAACTATAACTAAAGAACAACCATCATTGATAATTGAATGAACACTAGCTGACTGAACAGAAGTCCTATAACTAAGGATATACAGAAGAAGCCACCTGAGACTGGTAGGAGAGGTGGAGATTCAGAATGGGATAGCCCCACACCCACATGTGGCAGTTAAAAATTGGGAGGGATATGTTGGCTATGGTGGTCTCCCCTGAGGAACAAGGGGTCTCAGATCTACACCAGGCATCCCAGACCAGGGTTCCAGTGCTGGGAAGAGAAGTCCCCATATTTCTAGCTGTGAAAAATAGCAGAGGTTGTGGATGAATGAGCCAGAGTGTGGCTGGAGTCCCAAGTGTTCCTCTTTAAGGGTCCATGTGTAGATTTACTGCTGGACTCACTCTGAGTTCCAGCGCTGGGGCAGCAGATTGAAAGATGCCAGGGACATATGGGGAGTAATTAAATTGTCTGGCTTCAGAGGGAGGGCTGGAGGGAGAGATTTTCCCAGACAGAAATGCTGGCAGAAGCCACTGTTCCTTTGTTGATACTCCCCTACAACCCAGTGTGTAGAATTAGGTGAGCACCATATCTGAGTCTCCATCAACCTAACGCTGTGGCCCTGCCCTTAGAGCCTGCCCCACCCACCTTTCAGGCGTACCCAAGCCTCTTCCAGTGGCTTTTCTGTATGAGCGGCATGTCTTGGCTCAAACTTCAGACTTTCCTAAAATCTCCCAAAGGTTCACAAACCCCAAACAAGCAGCATCTGGCCTCAGTGTTCAACATATCTCTTGGTGAGCTGCTCCAAGTCCACCATTAGCAGCAGCTGGCCTTGGTTAGAGGCCTGGTTTCTCCCAGGCATCTCCAAGCGCAGTGCAAGTGGAGGCCATCTGTGGCTCATTTAAGGTTGCCCCTGCTGAATACAGGCTGCAGCTGAATTGGGCCTGTGGCTGGGACCTTCCCAGGAGGCCCCAGGCCTAGCACATCCAGTGACCAGCTTCAGACCAAGCTGGAGCACCAACTGGTTGCCTCCATGGATGATACACACACAGGGCAGACTGAATATGGACCAGAGTCCTGCTAAAGTAAATCCTTCTCCATAGAGGCAGCCCCTGCACACCAGCTCCTCCACTGTAGTCATGGCCAGTCTTCACAATAACCAATCAGGCTAAGGTTAACCCCTCCCACTAATGTGCAAACAGCAAGCAAGGCTCAATTGCAAAAGGAGGGTACACACAACCCACATTGGGGACACACCTGGAGCACCTGGCTCAGGTGACCAGGGAGACTGAGCCATTGGGCCCCATAAGACATCTATATAAGGCCACTCTGCTCAGACCAGGAAACATAGCAGCTCTACTTAATACATAGAAACAAACACAGGGAGGCAGCCAAAATAGGGACACAAAGAAACATGTCCCAAATAAAAGAACAGAACAGAGCTCCAGAAAAAAAGAACTAAACAAAATGGAGACAAGTAATCTACCAGATACAGTTCAAACATTGGTTATAATGATGCTCAATGACCTCAGTGAAAATTTCAACATAAAGTTAGAAAACATAAAAATGGACATAGAAAACAAAAAAAAAAAAACCAGTCTGAAATGAAAAATATAATAACTGAAAGGAAGAATACATTAAATGGAATCAACAGACTAGATGAAGCAGAGGATTGAATCAGTAATTTAGAAGATAAGGTAGAAAATACCCAATCAGAACAGCAAAACAAAAACCAAATCCAAAATAATGAGGACAGTTTAGGGGAGCCTCTGGGACAACATCAAGCATACCCATATTTGCATTATAGGGGTACCAGAAAGAGAACAGACTGAGCAAAAAATTGAAAACATATTTGAAGAAATAGTGATGAAAACTTACTTAAAATGGATACGGAAATGGATATTCAAGTTCAGGAAGCGCAGAGTCCCAAACAAGATGAACCCAAATAGGCCTATACGAAGACACATCATAATTAAAATGTCAAAGGCTAAAGAAAAAGAGAGAATCTTAAAAGCAACAAGAGAAAAACAGTTTGTTACTTGCAAGGTAGCTCCCAGAAGACTAGTAGCTGATTTCTCAACAGAAACTTTGCAGGCCAGAAAGAATTGGCAGGAAATATTCAAAGTGATAAAAAGTAAGGATCTACAACTGAAATTACTCTATTCAGCAAAGCTATTATTTAGAATTGAAGGACAGATAAAGAGTTTCCCAGTCAAGAAAATGCTAAAGGATTTTCATCACCACCACACCAGTATTACAAGGAATTTTAGACGGACTTCTTTAAGATGAAAAAAAAAAAGAGTGAGATAAAAATATGAATTATAAAATGCTAATAACTACATATCTATCAATAATTACTTTCAAGGTAAATGCATTAAATGCTCCAATCAAAAGATAGGGTGGCTGAATGGATAAGAAAACAAGACCCTGCCAGAGACTCACTTCAGATTGAGACATACACACAGACTGAAAGTAAAGGAATGGAAAAAGATATTTCATAAAAATGGAAATAAACAAACAAAACTGGGTAGTAATACTTATACCACACAAAATAGACTTTAAAACAAAGACTAGCAAGAAACATAGAAGGACCTAGTAATCCCACTTCTGGATATTTATCTGGAGAAATCCAAAACACTACTTCAAAGGGACATGTGCATCCATATGTCATCACAGCATTATTTACAATGGCCAAGATATGGAGGCAACCTGAGTGTCCATCAATGGATGAATGGATAAAGAGGAGGTAGCATACATACACAATGGAATATTACTCAGCCATAAAAAAAAAAAATCTTACCATCTGCAACAACATGAATGGACCTGGAGGATATTTTGCTGAGTGGAGTAAGTCAGAGAAAGATAAATGCCATATGACTTCGCTTATATGTGGATTCTAAAGAACAAAATAAAGGAATAAACAAACAGAAACAAACATAGATACAGAGAACATTTTGATAGATGGCAAATGGGAGGGATGTTGGGGAATGAGTAAAAAAGGGGAAGTAATTAAGAAGTACAAATTGGTAGTTGCAAAGTAATCAAGGGGTTGTAGGGTATAGCATTAGGAATATAGTCAATAACTATGTATGGTGTCTGATGGATACTAGATTTATTGGGGTGATCACCTCATAAGTTATATACATGTCTAATTACTATGTTGTACACCTAAAACTAATAGAATTTTGTATGTCAACTTCTAATTGAAAAAAACAGTAATTGAAAATAAACTGAAAACTACAAAATTAAATACTTGGAACACTAAATAGCTAAACAAATTAAAATTAATAATAAAAATAAAAAAGTAACTCTAAAATAAACTAAATAAAAATAATATTAATATATATAGAATATATATTATATGATGGCAATACAATTATTAAAATCCAACAATACAACTCTTGTTGGTATCCCTAACATGTTTGATTTAAATAAACCTAAATTTTAATAAATTTATTCCTTTTCTAAAAAAATACCTAGCTTTTAAAAATGAATTGTTTGCCAAACTCTTTTAAAATTAATTTACTCCTTTCAACCACCCCTATGAAGAAGGCATATTATAATATTAATTCAATATTTCAAAAATGAACTGGGGCACAGAGAAAATAAGTAATTTGCCCAAGGTTGCATGATTTGTAGGAGGCAGACCTAGGATTTGAACCCAAGTATCTTGACTCTGGCCAAAACTGTGTACCACATCAAGAAACAAAATGGGAAACTGAAACATGACAGGGCAAATCGGCATGTGCAAAAAGAAAGGCTTTTCTAGAACACCAATGTTGTGAAAGCAACTTGCTAAACAATATTAGAGTATGACTTTTTTAATGTTACAAACAACAGTTAACAACAACAAAAATCTACAAACACAAAAGCCCAAAACAAACCTATAGATGTGTATTGGCTATAAATACATCTATATAGGGATATATATCAAAACACTATCCGTGGTTACCTCTGAAGTGGGGGGTGGGATGCTGGAGACAGAAAAGAGCATATTACATTTCATACCCTATAATTTATATAGAGTCTAGATAATTTTAAATTATTTATAAAAATAACCTGATGGGAAAAAAATGGAAAAGCAAAATGCCTAGATATCAAAAATTAAGTATGAGGTGGGAGATCCAAGACGGCTGAGTAGATAAACACTGTGACTGCTTCCTTCCATGAACACATTAAAATTACAACTAAATTATAGAACAATCAACCTGGAGAACCATCTGAAGTGTAGCTGAACAGAAGTTTTATAACTAAGGATATAAAAAAGACACCACATTGAGACTGTTAGTAGGGGCAAAGACGTGAAATGGGCTGGCCCCTAACCTCTGTGTGGCAGTTGAGAATCAGGAAGGATAACTCAGCCACACAGGTTCCCCTGAGAGGAGCAAAGGGCCCTAGCTCCACACCAGGATCCCCAGCCTGGAGTACTGGTGCCAGGAAGAGAAACCCCCACAACATCTGGCGGTGAAAAACAGTGAAAATTTCAACCATCCAAGTGAGACAGAAAGCTGAGGAAAACTCATACATCTGCTTAAGGGGAAAGTGCACAGACCCACTCATTCTCAGGTACTCACTCTGGGCTCCGGTGGAGGGACAGTGATTCAGGGGGTGTTGGAGGCATACAGGCGGACTGATATGCGTGGCGTTGGAGAGACGCCCTCCAAATAGGGAGGATAGTCCCTATTTTCCCTGTGTGGAGTCCTCCTTCCATGTAGTTGGCAGGAGGGAGCCGTCTTTCCTCTGTTGAGCCCGCCCCCAACAGAGCCAAATCTGAATCTGATTGGTCTGGTGAGCTCCACCGCTCCACCCTGCTGACTCACTGGGACCCATCCCACTCAACTTCTCCAATGCCTGAGGCACTTTCCAGGTGAAAAGCCAGCAAAGCCTGCATTGCACTCTTTCTTGGAAAACTACCAGTCTGAAGTCTCCAGGTGGGCAGATATTGGCCTGGTGTGCTATAAGACTTGCTGATTAGCTTCAGGCCTGAGCCAAACCACAACCCATATCAACTTGATGCCCACAGTGTTTCCCACTCTAGTGATTCCGAGACCCTGCCTCACTCAACTTGCATACCACATGAGGTTTTATCAGGGGATGAGCCTCACAGGAGCTGGAAGGTGTCTCAGGGTGTCCTGGCTTTTTGTGGAGCTACCCTAGGCCCAATAATGGTGGCAGACATCCTAGGTTTGCAGTGTGGCCTCTCCCACGTGCCTTCAGTTTAGCACAGGCAATAAACAACTGCAGATCGCTTTGTAGCTGCTACCTGGTAGCTCCCAGCTGGTCACAGGCAGTGGTGATCTGGGCCTGCACCAGAGCCCCTCCCAAGAGGCCCCAGAACCAACATACATGGAGGTTGGTTTCAGACCACAGCAGAGCACCACACAATTAGCCTCACAAGTAGACACCCAAAGAGCGGTCTCAACTAGCTCTAGAGCCTGCTGGGGGGGAGGAGGAGTCCTACACCCCCACACAGCAATCCATAAGCTGTGAGCATGGCCAAACCTAACAGTCAATCAGGCTGAGGGTCAATCCCACCCACTGACATGCCAATAGCAAGCATGCCAAGGCCAAACTGTAATGGGAGGGCACAGCAACCCACACAAGGGACACTCCTGGAGCACTTGGTGCAGTTGATCAGGAGACTGTGCTACCAGACCCCACAGGGTACCTACTATATAAGGCTGCCCGGCCAAGACTAAAACGTATAGCAGCTCTACCTAATACATAGAAACAAAAAGAGAGGAAGCCCAAATGAGGAAGCAAAGAAATATGTTCCAAATAAAAGAACAGGAGAAAACTCCAGAAAAAAGAACTAAACAAAAGGGAGGCAAGCAACCAACCAGGCACAGAGTTCAAAACAATGCCTATAAGGATGCTCAAGGAACATAGTTTGAACTTCAACAAAGAGATAGCAAGCATAAAAAGGACAGAAAAACCATAAAAAAGAACCAGTCAGAAATGAAGAATACAATAATGAAGAATGCACTAGAAGGAATCACCAGCAGACTAGGTGAAGCAGAGGATCAAATCAGTGATTTGGAAGACAATGTAGCAGAAAATACCCAATCACAAAAACACAAACCCCCCAAAAATAAGGATACATTAAGAGACCTCTGGGACAACATTAAGCATAACATTCACATCATAGAGGTACCAGAAGGAGAAGAAAGAAATCAAGGGATTGAGAACCTATTTGAAAAAACCGTGACTGAAAACTTTCCTAACCTGGTGAAGGAAATAGACAATACCAGGAAGCACAAGAGTTTCAAACAAGATGAAAACAAACAGGCCCACACCAAGACACATTATAGTTAAAATGGCAAAGGTTAAAGACAAAGAGAAAATCCTAAAAGCAGCAAGAGAAAGGCAACTAGTAACTTATAAGGGAGCTCTCATAAGATTGTCAGCTGATTTCTCAACCGAAACTTTGCATGCCAGAAAGGATTCACACAAAATATTAAACGTGATGAAAAGCTAGGATCTACAACCAACGGTAGTCTAACCAACACTGCTATCATTTAAAATTGAAGTAGAGATAAAGAGCTTCCAAAACAAGAAAAAGCTAAAGCAGTTCATCACCACCAAACCAGTTTTACAAGGAATATTAGAGGGACTTCTTTAAGTTGAAAAAAAGAATCAAAATTATTAATAAAATGGCAACAGATACATATCTATCAACAATTACTTTCAATGTAAATGGATTAAATGCTCCAATCAAAAGACACAGAGTGGCTGAACGGATAAAAAAACAAAACGCTTACATATGCTGCCTGCAAGAGACTCACTTCAGATTGAAAGATGCACACAGATGGAAAGTAACAGGATAGAAAAAGATATGTCAAAAAAAAAAAAAAAAAGATATGTCATGAAAATGGAAATGAGAAAATCAAAAAAAGCTGGGGTAACAATACTTATACTAAATAGACTTTTAAACAAAGGCTATAAAAGAGACAAAGAAGGACATGGTAATCCCACTTCTGGGTATTTATCTGAAGAAACCCAAAATTCTACTTCGAGGGGACATGTGCATCATCACAGCATTGCTTACAATGGCCAAGATGTGGAGGCAGCCTGGGTGTCTGTCAATGGAACGATGGATAAAGAGGAGGTGGTACATACATACAATTGGATATTGCTCGGCCACGGAAGGAAGTGGGTTCTTGCCATCTGCGGCAGCATGGATGGACCTGGAGGGTGTTGTGCTGAGTGGAGTGTCAGACAGAGTAAGACAGATGCAATGTGAATTCACTTACATGTGAATTCTTTAGAATCTAAAGAACTAAATAATCAAACAAAACAAACAAACTCATACAGAAAACATTTTGTTGGTTGCCAGATGGGAGGGGTTTGGGGTGTGCGTGAAAAAAGGATAAAGAATTAAGAAATACAAATTGTTTGTTACAAAAAAGTTATGTGTATGTAGGATATAGCATAAGCAATAGTCAATAATATTGTAATAATTATGTATGGTGTCAGATGGGTCCTAGATTTGTTGGGGTGATAAATGGGAGGGAGTTGGAGAGCAGGGTAAAATAAGTGAAGGGATTAAGAAGTACAAATTGGTAGTGACAAAACAATCATAGGAATGTAAATACAACATAGGGAATATAGTCAATGATATGACAATAACTACGTGTAGTGCCAGGTTGGCACTAGACTAGTCAGGGGATCGCTTCTTGAATTATATAAATATCTAATTACTATGCTGTATCCCTGAAATTAATATAAAATAATGTTGAATGTCAATTGTAATTGAAAAATTTAAAAAGGGAGGGAAATGTGAAGGGGAATAAGAGGTTCAAATTTCTGGGTATAAGACAAGTTAGTCATGGGGATGTAACGCACGGCAGGGGGGAATATAGTCAATAATATTGTGATAGCACAGTACTGTGTCAGATGGTTGCTGGACTCATCATGGTGATCACTTCTTTAGGTATATAAATGTTGAATAACTTTGGTGCATCCCTGAAACATGTAATATTGTATGTTAGCTGCATTTTAGTAAAAATCTTAAAGTTAATTATGAAAATGAAAAATTGGTTCTAGATCATTCCTGTATCTTAATTTTGCTGTTACTTGAGAATATGACCGGTGAAAACTACTCTCTCAAATTTATTTCCCAGTTGAGAAGAGAGAGTAGCACATCTTTTTCTCTTGAAATGGTGTGGTTAAGGCAACTTTTTCAGAATCTGTGTGTATTAATGGTTCATGTATGTATCTCCGTAAGTCCCATGAAATCTTTTAAAAATAATTGAATCACGACCTATTTCCAATATGCTAAAATCTGGAGTAAAACAATAGTACTTGTTTTCAAACAGCAGTTTATAAAATACTACAAACACAATTGATGCTTCCTGTGTATCTCCCCAATCCAATCTTCATTTCTTGGGTCCAACCAGCAAATCTGTGTATTTTATTTTTTCTCTCTCTATATACTACCATTATATAGCTTCATTTCACATATTTTATACTTTGTATAACTGCTATCATAAAACATGCATTACTTTACAACTTGCTTTTTTCCTTTCTTATTAAGATGTATTTGTATTGACACTCATAACTCTAGATGATTTTTAACTTGTCATTTTAACAGAATTTTATCACATGAAAATACTACCAATGTTGAGTGCCACTTAGGACTTCTTTCTGCTATTATACACAAGGCTGCTGTGAACATTTTTGTATGTCTCCTTATGTATATGCATAATACTTCTTTAATGTAACATGGTAAGAGATCTTTAATTTCACTAGATACTCCAAGTTTGATGGTTGTGCGAGTGTATTTTCCCACCATCACTAAAAGAGTTCTCACTGCTTTGTTGTCTTTGACAACACTTGATATTTTGTAAGTTACATTTTCTGCTAATTTGATGGGTGTGATGTGTTTTGATTTGTATTTCCTTCACTATTAGTGAAGAATATTTTTTTCATAAGTGTGTTGGCCTTTAAGATTTTCTCTTTTAAGAAATACTTTTGTTTTTTCAGTGCGTGCATATTTCTATTGGGTAGTGTTTTCATGAGTTTTAGGAATTTCTACATTTTTATAAATTATCCCTTATACATTAAAAACATCTTCTTGTGGCTTATTTTTTGTTTATAGTACTTAATGGACATGTAAGTTTTAAATTTTCATATATTTTAATTCATCGCTTCTTTTATGACTGTGCCTTTGTATTTTATTTAAATGATTTTTCTCATGGTGAGGTCTAAAAATGTTGAATAAATTCATCTAAGTTTTAAAATATTACTTTTAAAAGTTGTCTTTAATCCAACTCAAATTTATTTGTTTATGGTTTGAGGTAGGGATCCAAATTTATTTTCTTCCAAGTGGAAAATCAATTATATAAACACAATTTTCAAAAAGCCACTCCATTCCCTACTGGCTTATAATGACATAACAAGTTTCCATATACGAGGGTCTCTCCAAATCTGATTTAAAGAAATACAGGCAACATTTAACACTTAACATGCACTTGCCATGTGTCAGGAACTATGCTAAGCATTTCACATGCTTAGATCATGCATTTTGGAGTTATAATGTCTGGGCTTACATTTACACTAGGGAACCCTGATAAATGGTAGGTATTACTATTACTTGTTTGTTTACTGGCTAATAGAGATGTGTTCATCAGATGAAGTATACAAATAGGCTAGTTGACATAAACTGCATTTAAAAAAAAAAGCATTCCAAATATATAACTTGCTTTTATTAAACAGGGAGAAAAAATCAACACATTTTCCAACGAGGCAGATTTCTCAGTAGCTTCAGTGAAAACCAACTTAATATTAATATCAGCATGTTTGACAAAGCTTTTAGAATAAGTGAGCAATTAAATTCTTAAAGTAGGAATAGAACATCAACAAACTCTAGACCCCAGAACAGTTATTAGCCAACAAATTAGGCACTGTTTTACTTAACAGTTTTAGCTTTAATGTAAATATATATTATTATTTAGAATATTAGCATCCGAACTACACAATGACTTTATTTTATCATTTTACTTTAATTAAAATCAGATTTCTGGAATCTCCAATAAGTCTTTTAAAGTTTTCCAATGTGGACATAGACTAACCCCTATTCCTCTCTACATGTAAAATATGAAATAATTGTCACAATATATCAACATTTTCACAGAGAGATTTTTAAGGCTTCTGGCACATAAAATGTGTATTATCTGTGTAACAATAATGTCATAATTACATACAGAAAATATTTAAAATTCTCCTTGTGCAATTTAAGTTCTAAAGATTAAAAAAAAGTGTTCCATGTTAATAAAATATTAAAATACTATGTGCTTCCCATAAATTTCACACTGACTTTGTAATTACACAAAGAAGGCACAAGGTAAGACTTGCACTCTAAATCATTCATCGCTGAAATCAACAGTTGAACTGAATACACTTATTTGATATCATTAGTTTTCTAGCCCAAACTTTCAGCACAAAACAGACTTTAATATAACTTATAAACATTTGCAATTAAACTGTGACACTGAGGCAGCCAATGTCAAATCTAGGTTTGCCTAGTTATTCATGTATCTTACAAATATAAGTCTATGATTATTAACATCCTTTTGTCTAAGTCACCATTGAAGAGAATGTGTCAATAAGTAAATAGAATCAAAAAAGGTGACTATTTCTCATCTGAAAAAAAACGAAAATCACTAACACCTTGTCTGAAAGTTCTAAAGCAGCATATTTAGCTCTTAAGGCAAAAAAAAGTTCAAAAATATTATAAATTATAAATTCTGGTAATTCTTCTTTTAGCATTAAAAGCTTTAGCACAAATTCTTACACTTTAATAGATAATATATTAGTGTACATCTGAATATACATTTCCAACATTCTCCGCAAGTATAAAGTTGTTCTGTGACGTGAAGGAGGTGAAGTGCAGTATGGTAGGGCAACGTTTAATGGCTGTCCTGGGCATCAAGGGACATGGAATGGCTGAGTCTTGACCTTCCATTCACAGACATTGTATTTGATGGAATAGTAACCTAAAAGAAAGAAACACATCCTGAATCTCTCAATTGAAAATGGGACAGCTGTCGAATTTTCAATTTTCACAATTAACACATTTTAACTTCTGCTTAATTGTAAATGCTAACATTTAGTATTTATTATGCAATAAATTACAAATAATCGAGAATAAATGTTCCCTCTACCATGAAATTAGAACAAGAGTTGGTATTTCCACAACAAACAAGTTAAATAATCCATTAACACATCTTAGTCTTTACAAAATTGCCAAATCAACTCAAAGGACAAGAGCACAAACAGACTGCAGGCCAAGCTGTTAAAGAGCATTTTTGACTAGACTAATTCTGGCTCCCCTAAAGTGCCTTGGAGAATGCAGACAAATCAAGTAAATTCCACCAAGCAATGAATTTTACAATTTTTGTACTGATGGTGCATGTTACCTTGAAGTTCCCTCACAGGTACCCCTTATTTATAAGGAAAAAAAAACAGCTTTGGTTTTTAAAATGCTTTCATGTGAAGGGCTAAAAAAAGTCAAATGTATGACTATTATGCCAAAACAATTACAGAATGAAAAGGAGGTTTTTTTTGTTGTGTTTTTTTTTTTTAGTCAATAAACTCCTAAGTTCCAAAATTTTATGGCAAAAGTCTCCTATTTATAAAGTCTAAGTGAATGAAAAACACTATAACAAAAATTTCCTAAAGTGCTTGAAATTCTAACATTACTTAGAAAAATGTAAAAAAAAATCATCTGGGTTTTAAATAGTGAATAGGTGTAATACTTTGAAATATATAAAATATGACAATATTTGAAGAAAAAGTTTCTCTCTAGATTATAATTTGACTACTTTAGGTTAATAACCAAACATTATCATCTTCTCACTAGAACTGAAGTACAAAAGGCGACAGATTCTGCCTAGCAACAGAGTAAGTTAGTGAAAAGGAAAACAAAATTAAAAAGCAAATTTAGTTTCGATTTGGTTTCCTTGTGCTTCGTTTCCTGCCTTTTACTAAATGAAGATTGGTCATCTAAACTAGTCAATTTTCTTGACTGTCTTATGAGTCCAGGATGGAGTAGAGTGGTTGACACTATCCACCTGAAACAAAACAGCTAAGAAAAAAAGTTGCCACTAGAGGAAGAAAAACTCATCTGAACTCTGTTTAGTATTCATGTGGGATTTCTTTCCAAGTATAGTCAACAAACAGGTAATGACTTTCATTCTGTAACCTTGGTACAAAAAGTCTCTGTATGTAGGAGAACTGCCAAATTGCAGTTCTCACAATTCTTTGTAAAGAGGGAAAATTTGTTTTAAACATTTAAAAAATATACCGATGGCTCCAAATATCTACAAGTAAAAGATGTTCATTGTTGCCCCATTTATAGTGGGAAACTAGAATCCAGTTAAATGTGCACCAATAAAGAGCAAATCAGCTATGGTATATTCATATCATAAATACTATGTAGTCTTAAATGAATACACACACACGTATATATACCGGGGGTGCAAAAAAATGTATACACATTTAAAGAGATGTTATCTACCTACCGTGTTTTCCTGAAAATAAGCCCCAGTTAAGATCGTCAGCCAGACAGATGCATTTAGTATGTTATGACGATGTTCCAGAAGAAGATGACATGACTGTAGTTGAAAATGTAGATTGTTCTACATGAAAAAATAAGACATCCCCCGAAAATATGCCCTAATGTGTATTTTGCAGCAAAAATTAATATAAGACCCGGTCCTATTTTCGGAGAAATATGGTATAAGACCCAGTCTTATTTTTGGGGAAACACGGGATGCTCAAGCAGTAGTTCACCGTAATCAGAAGTGTCTGGACGCTGATGGTAACCACTTTGAGCACCTCCTGTAATTGCAGAAGTCAAATGTGACTTGTGTTCATCTTTTGTTATCTGTTTATATTATTACAATTAATACAGTTTTTTCCTTTCTTACAATGTGTATACAATTTTTTGGCACCCTCTCTATATATAAAAAGATGGAGAGCACCAGAAAGATACATGTTTATGAATGTTTTATAGAGGATTGCATTTTTATAAAAAGGTAAAATTAAGTATGTTTACATACTACAAAAGTGGTCTGAAAGATTACACTGTAATCTATCAAGAGCAGTTACTTTGGAGGGAACGGTATTTTGTTCAGTGTTTAAACATTTGTTTACTAAATTATCAAACATGAGAAAATACCATTAGAATACTACTCTATAAATTCTGTGAGATCAGAGACCTTGTCTGTTTTAATGCCACTTTATACTCATGTTTGTTTTCGGGTCTGGCACAGTGTAGAACAAAGAATATTTTTTGAACAGAATATGGTAACTTTTTACAAACATTTATAAAATTAAAAAGTATTGCTTAATTTTTTGAGTAATGAACATATGACATTTATAATCAAGGTATTTTTAAACTGGAACATTTAATAATTTACTGATGTAAGCATGTACTAGTTAATTATCTACACTTGAAGTTTAAAGAATTTTCAGGAATATTCACATAGCTTTCTTATTTGTTTAAGTGATAACTATAAAACTACCATTATTTTACTTTAAAAATATATGGAAAGAGTTGCCAATCTGAAACCCCTGGATTGCTTAAATTCAAATCAAAGAAATATGAATAAAAAGCAGACCAATTAAACAAAACAAGACAGCACGATTCTCGGTAACTTATCCAGTTATTTTCTTCCTTCCAGATTTGTATCCAGCCAAAGATAAATGTTACATTCTGAGGAAATACTTAATATCAAGTACTAAATATAATTTGTCAGTTTATTTTCAGACTTTAGTTGTATACACCTATATTCTACTTGTAATAGTACAATAACTTTTAGTAATTCAAACACAATCTGGAACTGAAAGCAGCCCAAGAAGTTCTCGGTGTCAACACATGTCAACAATAATGAATTACTTAATCTGTCTTATTCTCTGAAAACAATTTGCTGACTCATATAAAATGTTAACATCAAACACATTTTCTAAAATACTGAGCTACGTTTATTAATGCTTCATGTGCATACAAATTTCTGTGACTGCATGGGGGTCAAGTGGGAGTAAGGTATGAAAAAAACCTTAAGAGACCTGAAAAAACAATAGTATGTTCATGACTACATTTACATTAGAGCAATCAACTAGATAATTGTTCTAATGTGAACCAACTATTATAATGAAGGTTAATTGCTCGGGTATGAACTAGAGCCATAAGGCAGGTTGGTACCTGAAGTTAAATTGAACATTTGGGTGCCAAAATACAGGCAAACGCTGAGCCAACTTTCTGATGAACAAACTAAAACTACTGTCAAAATCACTGGAGATTTTATTTGGCACTATAACTGTTGTTCTATTAAAAAAAAAATTAGAATTTAAAACAACCAGGAGAAATGTTCAGTACAGAACAGAAATATGGAAAGTAAGCAAATATCACAAGAAATTAGAGCTTTCTTGTGTCCATTTTTACGACCTTTTGCAATTTTTTGATATACAATACTTTTACAGAAAAGTGCACTGATCTTAAATAAATAGCCCCATGAAAACAAATTCAAACATGTATATAAACTACCACCCAGGTCAAGACGTCCCTGATGATCTTGTCTTTATTTAACATTTTGACATTTTATTCATTATGGACTTTGCATTAATTTGGACATTTAACAAATAATTCATTAAGATATTTACCTTGATTACTTAATTGTTTGGTTCCCTCTTAAATTGTGCGCCTGTCCTACTCCAATAAGCCCCTAACAACCCCTCCCCTCTGGAAGTAACACTATCAGGATTTTTATAATTATTTCCTTGCTTTTAAAAATAATTGACACCTACGCATGTATCATCACTAAAGAATATAATTTAGTATATTTCACATGCTGTCAAACTGTACACATATATATTTTTATGTCTCTATCTACATACACTGTTGCATTTAGCTGTATTTTGTACAATTTATTGCCAGATGATAGTCCATTATTTCAATATACTACTATTTACTCTACTATATTTGGATAGTAAGGCCATATTTCTTTGGAGCTTTCACAAACAATATTCTATGAATAGTCTTACATGTGAGTCCTGGTACACAAGCACACATATTTTTTAGGGTATATGACTAGAAGTGAGCAAGGAGTGGATGCTGATTGTGAAGTGTAGATACTGTGAATTTTACTAGACCCAGTGTCCATTTCTAGTAGAATAAAATGGATTATGTATAGAATTTTCATTTGAGGAGCTGGCACTATATAGACTCAGAGCTATCAATAACCTCCTACTGAAAGAGATAAAATTTAGACTCAATGAAACCTAAAGTAATGAGTTATAAACAGGATCATCATTTAGGGCCTGCTTTCTGTGTTGATTCACATCCAGCTCGTTCTGGAAGCAATGCGAGTTTTATATGAAGAGCCTGCCAAATCAGGGCCCATCAAGCACCAAGCACACAGCTGCTTGCCTGTACAATTCCGTTGGTCTAAAAGGCATTTTCAACTTAATGCACTGTTTTCTACAGTTAGTGCATTGAAATTGATTAATATGTCTCCTGGCTTAGTACAAAGACACTGCAATTATTTTCTGATTAGGTACTTGGTTCTTCGGTGGGCTGTATGTATCACTGTTTGTTAGTCCCAGGCAGTGAACACCCAGAAGACAGAGGCTTCATTATACTCATTTTTGTCTTCCTAATATCTAGTAAAATGTTTGGTACTTATGTGTTTAAAAATGCTTGCCAAAATGTATTGCATGGAGAAAGCTTTACATTGGAAGTGACTTATTTGAAATTCACCCTTGATTTACACGATTAGAACTAAAAATATTTTCATAAAGGAGAATGTGCGACTTAATAGGGGCATATTTGCCGCACCAAAATAAAAGTGTCATGACCTGTGAAGTACCAATTTTAATAGTCAAAGCTACACTGAATCTTTTGCTGCCTGCTACTTAAATGTAGACTACAAAATTCAACCCTAATCCCCTGAATGATGCCTTCACTTTTCTCCACTCTTGACAGCATGCAACACTTTGCTGAGCCTCCATTTGTGACCAGATGGGAGTGCCAAGCCCTCCATGAGGACGGCTGCCACTCAGTTCCGCTGAGACACAGGGAGCAAAACAGGGCAGCACTGGTGAGGCCGGCCAAGTGATGTGCCTCAGATGCCTTCCGTTTTCTTTCTATCTTTGCAGCATTCCTGTTCCTTCACACATTTCATTTCTGTGGAGCTCAGCGTTTTGCTCAACAAGTCTTTACTCTTCTCTACATAGCTTCTAAAATGATTAGAGAAGGAATTCACAAAACGAAATGCCTAGGGAGTCAGTAGAACAATGAATACTTTTCTTGTTTTGGGTGTTGAGGAACTTGCAACCAAGAGGACAAAAGGGAGAACAAGAAAGACATTTAGGGAGATATAGCATCTGGGAAGTCCAAGTGATAATGCCAGGCTTGGGGCTTGCCCACATCCTCCTTCAGTGGATGAAGGTGACAGAGGGAGGACGTGCACCTGTGACACCTAGTTAGTGTCTGCCAGGATAATCACACCCCCTGTCCCGAAGCTCTCCTACACCTCAGCAAGGAGAAGCTAAACAACTCTGGCAGGGCATTTTTTAAACTTGAATTTCTCCATTAGGTCTTATCTAAATTCTTCAGATTGTCTCTACATTTTTGGTTTAAGCTATAAAACTCCCTCTCCTCCCTACCCACCCCTGGCCAATCCCATGTATGATAGTAACTTAATCACCTTAGGAGCCATGACTAAAAACATGCAGATTCCTATGTCTAGTGTAGGTTTTCTGCGATACGGAGGGATTTTCTTTCCAAAAGAATCTTTCTTGCTGGGATAACATAATTTCTTAAGAGCCAAGGCATTTTCTCGATATAGTTACATAACAGTGAGCAAAGCCACATTCTGTACCTGGCCCATGTTGTGGAAAACAGACCTGACATGTTTTTAAGGATGTGTAAGACTCTGGACTCTCTCAGCTTATACTTCAACAATGACCCCTGACATAAAAGTGTAACTTCCGGCATCTGCCCTATTCAGGTTTAAATGCCAGAAAACAATTTCCCCTAAGTATTAGTTTGACAATGTTGAAAATAAACCCACTGTCACCCATCTGATAAAGAAAACTTACGCTTTTCAATTTGGCAGCAGCCTCTCCGGAACGGATTGCAGTCAGTAAACTCTGTCGGATCTCTTCTGGATCAGAGCTTTGGAATGTTAAAGAACTTTGTCTCTTAAGGGTGAATGATGGGCAGTCAGTTGAAGATGGTCTTTGGGAATGCTGTTCATTATGTGCAGAGTTGTTTTCCTAAAAAAATAAAATAAATGCAAAATATTTATATGAACAGCAAGTGAAGAATGGGCCATTTTTCAAGAAATTTTCTTTACTAACAGTTCTTTAAGAATTACCATTTGCCTCACTGGTGTTCCAGACATAGCTCTATTTCCTCACCACTGCATTATCTCTGCTGCCAGAGCTCAGTTGGAAAAGGAGGGCATTAATTTACCTTTTCTTGAACAGGGGGTGCTAAGGAAGAAAAGTTGTACCTCTCTCTGTTTCATGAACACAGAGTAATTTTACAGTCTTTGAGTCAAATAATGCTGATTTCTCCAATGGAGTAGGCTAAAAGAGCCAAATGAATAATAAAAATATTCCACAGACTAAAAAATAACACATTTTCACAGTTCCAACATATTAGGTTGTGAAATTATTTTTGAAACGGTACAAAATGGACAAATATTGGCAATTTCATATTGGTTGAACCTAATGGATCTTCTAATAATGGAATATTAATGACTATACTACATGTAACAGTTTGTCTTGGGTGTCTGGAAATCACAGGGACTAAGTGATGGGCATGTTTTCTTTATTTTTCCCATGAGACTAAAAATAAATATTAGGAATTTCCAAATTTAAAAATCAAAAATTAAATAAACTTCTTAGGAAGGAAAATCTAGTAACTAATTTAACAGGCAACTATTGATCAAACAATCTTAAAAATGTCTTTTTTAAACTGTCAAATAAATATCTACACATGATGAGCTAAACAGAGCTCAGGCAGTGGCTCAAATACTGTATTATCTACATCAAGCTTCTGTTGTTCAGGAATGGTATTATTCCATTCTAAGAAAAATCACAGGCTTTGTTCCCAAGTAAAGAATTAATCTCTATATCATACATCTCGTCCTGACATTATATAAAGAAATAAACAAAAATGTGAAAATAAGGGTGTAGAGGGGAGGTAGATGAGGGTAAGGGGAGATGGGGGATGGTGATGGAAGGAGAACTGACTCTGGGTGGTGAACACACAATGGGACTAATAGATGATGTAATACAGAATTGTACACCTGAAATCTATGTAATTTTACTAAGAATTGTCACCCCAATAAATTTAAAAAATGTGAAATATATGAAGAAATGTTCTGCAAGATAAATATTGCTTTAAAATTATGGAAAAATCTTTACTTGGCAATACAGTTCATGTTCTGTTACTCTAGGAATGTTTGAAAAAGCAGTATAAAATACTTCTGAAACTGTCACACAAATGTGAAAACATTCTTTAAACACTAACAGAGTAGAAGTATACAAAGTATTTTTTTTAATTGCATGGGGATTATCATTAATTCATACTATGAATTTCACCCTCTCCTTTGACTATTTGAAGCTGGCAAATTATAACAGCTGAGCAAAATACTAAGTCAAAAAATCCACCTTTTTGGTAAATTATTAAGGTTTGCTAGTAGTTAAATGATTATTTTGGTCAACATACATATAACTGGAAAAGTTGACACTGAATTAAGAAAATAGGAAATTAAGAAAATTACGTATTTAAACTCTGGTTTCAATTTAAGTTATTTATATGTAAAAATGTTTGAGAAGCTGAGATTGAGTGTATAGGACAGAAAATACATTGCCAAGAGACACTTGGTTATTTTATCTAATCTTTGCTATTACTTATGTTTCCATATAATTAAAAGTATTTACTTTGCAATTATGTTAAATTGGAGAAAAAAATAAACCAGAACAGCTATACACACATTGAGATAAGAAAAACACAGAAAAATATAGTCAGAACTATAAACTAGTACATTATGCAAATGTCTGAGCAAAGAAACTTTAAATTAAACTATTTGCTAATGACATAATTACTTAATGATGATGCTCCAGTAATACCTGACCAGGTTATATGAATTACAATGATTCTGAGAGTAAATAATCAGATTCTATATACTTTTTTCCTACAGTAGGTTGTTTGACATTAATGAGATTAATACGAATCCAGGGTTAAATAACACACGAACCTATCAACGTTCTAGGTATCCCCCATTTAAACCTTGCGGTATAAGAACCCCTTGGTTTTAAAAAGGTAACATTTACCTTATCACTCACACTTTGTTGTGGGATGTCCACACACTTATTTACGGAAAGACTCTTCCCTTCCTCTGTGTCAGCTGGAGGCCCGGCACAGACATCGTCCCTACTTGACTCTGTGCGCACTTTGCTGAAAGACTGTGACCTTTTCACTACGGCCAGGGCAAACGGCGAAGGAGCCGAGCTCGAGTAAGGTCGTGGAGCACCAAAAGTTTTCAAAGTCTTCAGATGTAGTGCTGCGACGTGACTTGCGGGAAGAACCGGTTTCGGAGCGATGGGAGGAGGAGAGGTTTCAGCAGGCTTCGCACGGCTGACGCCAGCATCAGTGCTTTTAACGTGGGGCTGTGGAGGCGAGTCAGTTGTTTCACTTAAGGAAGAAGGAGTTTGCTCTGGAGGAGGGATCGGATCCCTTTCCACCTCTTTCTGTATTAGTTCCTTTGGAGTAGGGTTAGGGGCAGTGTGGACATTCTTGGCAGCTGCCGATGTCACATACTGACCTGAAACTCTTTTTTGCATCTGTAAGAAAAAAGAACTTGGTTTCGTCTGGGGATTTGAAACCCGAGATTTAAGTTTGGACTCCAAAATATTGTTTATATCTTCCAAATTCGGCACAAAAGGAGCTATGCCAGGGTCTCTCATCATCCTGGGAGGAGGTTTTACAGGATTTGCCATGGTGCTCCGGGGCGCGCTCTCTGTGCTCAGGCTCGGCTTGGGTTTAAGATCTATCTGTGGCTCCTTGGGGCTTTCAGAAATAACATGATCTTCTGTTTGGATTGCAGTTTCTTTCACATTCTCTTGAAGGTGCTTTTTTCCTAAAGTATGTATCTCCTGATCTTCTTGATACCCTGTGGTTTCTGATTCCCAATCTTTCAATATTTCCAGGGACTTGGGAGGCACTATTTTATAAGTAGTCATTCCAATTTTGGGTATATAGTCTCTTGTAATTTCATTTGAAGGTTTTGGCTTGGGATTGTAGTCTTGTCTGTAAAATGGATAATTCTTTACGTAAGAAGTTGAAGTGTTGTTAATCCCGTCAACAGGAGGCAAAAGGTCATCATTACCATGTGCACAAATTGGATCTTTTATGGTGAGCCGATCTTCTGAATGTACCATGAGGGGGCCCTGACTCCTGGATTCTCCTGAGGTATCTACAGCATCTCGGGGACTTACAGACGAATGGTGAGTTGGCTTGTTGTTACTTGCAGTTTGAACACTTTCATCAACTTTAAAGTCAGACAAATGATGACGTTGGTGATTCCCATCAAAACTGTTACAGGAAGGAGTCGTCTGAATTGCTGCATCTTGCATTTTTGTCTTTTCTGCACTGGGCTGATGCAGTTTTTGGTCTGGTACTGATGAAGCAGCTAGACGATTTTCCTTGTAACTTCTAACAGGTTCAGTTTTATGTGCCTGATAGTTTGATAATCTGTTAACGTTCATGTCCACGTTGTCATTTTTGGCAACACCTCCTACATTGATTTCTGTTCTCCTCACTCCATTTTTCATATTATCTTCTGTGTTCACTGAAATGGCAATTATTTCATTTTGATCTACTGAGAGAAAAAAAATTATCATCAAGATCAGTATAGAAAAAAAAGTAAAAAAACCTCAGTTTGTAATGCTTTCCTGCCTCAAAGTGACATAGATTGGTTTGACTTCTACAGGAACTTTTTCAGCTCACTAATTGTACAAAAGCAGGTAATGGCATTCAGAGAAAACAGCATGGGCTGTGACATCACAGAGACCTGAGTCTGGAACCCAGCTTGACTAATTACAATCTCTGTGGCTACAACGTGGTACTTCACCCTTTGAGCCTCCATTTGCTCAGATGTAAACATGTGAAAATATGTATTACAGTTGACCCTTGAAGGACATGGGGAGTAGGGGAGCCAACCCCACTGCACGATTGAAAATTCATATATAACTTTTGACTCCCGCAAAACTTATCTAATAGGCTACTGTTGACTAGAAGCCTTACCGATACCATAAACAGTCAACTGACATATATTTTGTATGTTATATGTATTATATACTGTATTCTTACAATGAAGTAAGCTAGAGAAAAGAAAATTTAAGAAAATCAAAAGGAAAATACTTTCACAGTATTTATTGGGAAAAAAACCTGTAAATAACTGGACCCGTGGATTTCAAACCCATGTTTTTCAAGGACCAACTATATATTTTATATATCATTTATATAACATGATTATTAGGATAGGCTATTGCCCAGAAAAAGCACTCCATAGAAGATAGCAATGTTTCTTCTTATAAGTAAAGATTTCATATTTCAGTCATTGTTAAGAATGACAAAAGAAATTGACAAATTCAAAAAAGATATTTATACTTTTTTTTTATTTTGATTCTCTTTGTCTTTTCTATAGCTCTTAGTGTATTTATATTTTATACATAACATTAAAATGGAAACAATCCCAGCAATGTTATCAGTTTTAATTAAGGCAGATAGTAGAAACATTACCTTGAAGAGCTGAAGTAAAAACAGAATCTAAATTGATTGTCTTGTTCGTTGTCCTCACTGAAGACTTTTTAGAGGACTTTGTCTTTAGATGTGTCTAGTATTGAGCAAAGTGATTTATATTCTGTGCTCCACTAGTCAAATGCCCAGAACAGTAATTTCTACTGAAAGACCAGCAAACCCTCATCTTCAAAATCCTTAGTAGCCTCCTCTTTAAAATATGGTAATTTGCACAGCAAGTGAGATGTGGGCCTTGGGAGTCAAATTGTGAAAGGATGTCAAGTATTGCTCTATAGTTTTATCATCGCTCACTTTTACCTATAAAACAAAGACCAATTTCCTTGCCTAAAATGTCATGAGATAGTTAAAATAGTTCCTCTGTTTAAAAAGAAAAAAGACAAGAAATAAGGAAGATATGCATGCATATATGCATGTATGCATGCATGGAAAAAAAAATCATGTTGCCTGGTAAATTTGTATACAAACAATTTTTAAAAACATCTTCATACTTTTAAAGTATGCCTAATTGTACAATTATTTGGTCATGGTATATTTTGTATTATGTTACAAGGTTCTTATATTAAATATGTAATTTTAAAATACAATTCATTTTTATTCTTTCCAAATAAAATGCAACTGATTATCAGGATATCTACTCTCTATATGAGTCACTTTTGTCAATGACAAATAATTTACTAACTTTGTGATTTATAAAATTAAGGACAGGTGATTAGGCAGCATGGAAGAGGTACATTTATGCCTATGCTCATATTTACTTGTTTCATAAGTATTTTTAGTATCTGTATGAAAAGTACCAATTTCAACACTGCTGTGAACAGAAAAGAATGTGAAAAATGGTCTCTGGCACTGGGAAATGAGACTAATGTATTTCCTTCTGTCTTATTTCTCATTTTCCACGGAATATAGATATATCCCAGTTATACAACAGAAACATTTTCCAAAAGAAAGTATATCAATGTAAAAATATATTTTAAATGAAATCCCCTATAACAAACTTTAATTTATTGGCTTAGTAATCCAAATTTCTATTTCTCACATTTTTGGTGGTTATACTTATTTTACCATTGTCTAACTCTGAATTTCTCATCAAAATTTCAAAATTATTACCAATGATTGTCAGGCCTGGATAGCCAGAAACACTAGTGAATTTATTAGTTAATCCACCCTTCAATATACCTGGTAACGATGCTACCCAAGTGTCAGTGAATGGTGAGGCCATTTTCCAAGAAGAGCTAGCAGAGTGGGAAGGTATATTTTGTACTATCCTGTCCTTCTCTACTCAAAACTGACAACAACATCTACACCCTGGAGAAACGATGATTTAGATAAGTAGGCAGGGTAGGTAAAAAGGGAGGACAACACAATCTGTCATAGTAGTATATGTCACGAAAAATTGAATCAAGAGGAAAAGAATGGGAGAAACTAAATGTTTTTAGACCTTCTCAGTATTTCATCTCTGGGTGGTATAGACCATGGGGGAAATGAATTGGAGACATACATATTCAAATTAACCAACGCATATCACATCACATATATAAAATGACACACATCTCTAGCTATCCATATCTGTTTGTCTATCTATCTGTTTGTGACATTGAGATGAGCCAAGTTTTATCCAAACAGGAATATGTTTGTTTTCTAAGAATCTTAACCTAGTTCTATGTAAACATAATAGATTGGACTATGAAAATTCATAAGCCACTTCCTGCATATGCCCTTAAAATATCATTATGCATTCCTTGCATCTTCTATTTGTGTAGTATCATTTCTCTAAAATTCAATCTGAAGTATATATTTTAACAGTATCTCAGTGTTCTGCTATGTGCTGTGAGGAATTCAAACAAAGTATCAAATACAATCGCTATGCAATCCTGGCAATGAAGAATTTTAAAAATAATAATTAGCTGGACTCTTAAATTCTGGTTAAAAAAGGATATATAATGAGAAAGAGAAGAAACTGTCTTGCTTTGGAGGAAATATTGGTAAATAACTTTACATAATTAGATGGTTTAGACCTTAAAAATCAAACAGACAAGTTTCACCCAAGGTATAGCAACTTGACTATGAATTAAAACAGGCTTGAACTACAGAGTCATTAAAAGGAAAAAAGATACAGATCACAAGTAGATGCATAGAGTATAAATCTTTAAAATCTGAGTTAGATAACCTCTAACATTTAACAACAACAAAAGTGATATACATAGTAGTTAAGAGCACACTTTGGAGTAATATCACCTGAGTTCAAATCTCAGGTCTACCACTTATTAATTGTGGTACTTCAGACCTCACATAATATCTTTGTGGCTCAATCATCTGTAAAATGGGACTAAAGATAATACCCATAAATGAGTTAATATACAAGATTAAATAAGTTAATATACATAAAGGGTTAAGAATGGCCCCTGGCATATAGTAAGTGCTATGAAAGTGTTGCCTATTAGTGTTTATAGAACTCACCATTCTCTTGGTTTGGGCCGAACGACTTCAAGTTTCTCACACTGTCAACTACCCTCTCTTCATTGCTTGCATTATACACCAGCAAGTGTGGTCCTCTGCAAAATATATTGTGTTATACATTGACACTGCACACACACACACACACACACACACACACACGGCAAGAAAACAGGCAATAATCTCCAAAGACAGATGGACTGAAATAATCATCTTCTTATGCCAAATACTAATAATTGAATAGCAAAGAAACCCACAACTGAGAGGATATGCTGCTATGAAACATTAGCTTTCATATGGTGGTCCTATTACGAAGAAAAATGTAAAAATCGTGGTAAAATGAACATGTTTCCAAAAAGAGTGTCTTTTTGTTATTATTGATTATTTGTCTTTTAAAGAAAAAGGAAATAAATGAAACATTTTAGTTTTGCGTCTGGCAAGGTCAACCTCTGCCAAGTCAGGATGTGGATTGACCTCACTGGGTTTTATTGATGATAGAAGCGTTTAATTTGGAGACAATCCCATGAAAATTATAGCAAAACTTTGATGGTTTATTTTGCATAGTCAATTTCATCGTTATTCATGGTGTGGCATTTCTAACAATATAAGTGTACTGTAACTTTCAATTCTTAGGATCAAGTGGAAAGCTTATTTTCTGTGTCATAAAATTGACTGTAAAAATAATAGAATATCACACTCTAATATACAGAACTGTTTTATATACTAGTCAGTGAAAATCCTTAAGGAGAATTTGGTGATATTAAATGAAAATTAAATGTTTCATTGAAGTTAAATAGGTAATAAGCAAAATATATGCAATATAAACGAACAAAAACTTTTATGTTTGATTCATACAAATGAACTATATGTTAATGGTTTATCGGACATAGGAATACCAGAACTGTTGAATTTGATTTTATTTAAAAACAATTAAGGCCGGCCTGGTGGCTCAGGCGGTTGGAGCTCCGTGCTCCTAACTCTGAAGGGTGCCAGTTCGATTTCCACATGGGCCAGTGGGCTCTCAACCACAAGGTTGCCAGATTGATTCCTCAAGTCCTGCAAGGGATGGTGGGCAGTGCCCCCTGCAACTAAGATTGAACACGGCACCTTGAGCTGAGCTGCCGCTGAGCTCCCAGATGGCTCAGTTGGTTAGAGCGCGTCCTCTCAACCACAAGGTTGCCAGTTCGACTCCCGCAAGGGATGGTGGGCTGCGCCCCCTGCAACTAGCAATGGCAACTGGACCTGGAGCTGAGCTGCGCCCGCCACAGCTAAGACTGAAAGGACAACAACTTGACTTGGAAAAAAGTCCTGGAAGTACATACTGTTCCCCAAAAGTCCTGTTTCCCTTCCCCAATTAAAAAAAATAAATCTTAAAAAAATTACATGTAAATAGACACTTTATTAATAAACATTTTTATAATGATGGTAAAAGGGATGGAGTCTAAACTGAAGGGATGACTATATTTGTGTTTAAAATATCAGATCTATATTGCAGAAGACTAGTATTAATTAAACAAACCACCACCAACACTTCTAGCACACAGACAACTTACTGTCCATCTGTGTTTCTAGTTTCTTGTTTTTCTTCTTTAGAATTTTGTGAGGGCTCTCCAGTATCATTGCCAAGGACTGAGTCAGGATCATTTTTCAGTGTGTTTATTATATCAGTAGATCTAACAGAAATATCTTGTGACTTCCCCGAAATATTTCCAGCTTCATCTTTAGGCACTTCACTCAGCTCTTCCTTTTCATCTATCTCTTCAAGACTATAATCAGAGCTTATTCCAGCTACAAAGAAATGAAGATATAATCCTAAATATTAATTTGCTTCATTCATGCTATGCAATCCTGGCAAAAGGAATTTTATAAATAATATTTAGCTGGACTCTTAAATTCTGGTTCAAAAAGTATAGTGAAATACTTTTCTAATGGTAAATAATCAGGTTAACGTATTATCAGATTATATCAGACACATACAATTCTAAAATTAATATGCTGTCACTCTAGGTTTTATTCATGGTAGAAAAAAGACGTTTAAACTCAAACTTCAAGTTATATATTTCATTTAATAATATGCCTTCAATTTAAATGATTTTTACATTTATGTAAGAGCTCTAAATGTAAATGAAAAAAATGATATATTTGTATTGTCTGTAAATGTAAAATGACTCAGCAGTTATCAGTACAATTGAGAATTATCTAAGCCCTTTTAAAAATACTTATGCTCACACCCTACCCCACACCTGTTAAATCAGAATCCCTGAAGGATGAGACCAAGAATTTTTAAGGCTCCTCAGGTGATTCAAATATGCAACCAGGATTAAAAGCCACTGATTTACATTCTTCATGTAAGTTTTAAAAATACAACTAGAATAAGTATTATACAATGAAAATTAGGTTTTATTCCCATCCAGTTTAAGTCTCAGAGACAACCTCTTTCTCCAGTGTTTTTAATATGTTATCAGAAAGTATAAGAATATATAAGCAGATATGCATACTCACATGTTTCGTTCTCTATTTTGTTGGTTTATTTAACATAAATGGAAGCATACTGCACTTGATGTTTTTCACCTAACATTTTTTTGCTCCACTTACTATACCATAAAGATTGTCCCATATCAAGTTGTGTGCGTGCGTGTGTATGTGTATTTTCAAACTGCGGTGAACATTTCATTGTATAAAAAATGGGTGTATTATTTCTTAACACCAACAACAAACGTCCAACAGACTAAAAGAGGAGCCATCCTAAGCAGTTAGTATCCATACTTGTGTAAAGTTTATTTAAACCAAAGAATGAAGTTCTGGACCGTTGATTATTTAAATTCAACACTTCCATTTACACAATAGCAGCTGAACAAAGTTTAATTTTTACCATATTGAAGGGGGAAGAGGTGGTATAGCATTGGATTATAGTGATCAGCACATCTATAAAATTCAATAAAACTTTAACATATTTGAAGAATATTTAAAGTACTTAAAATATATTTAGTTTTATCTTTAGACACTCAGAAAATTGTGGTATTTGTATGTTTTAATAGGAAAATATGGAGAATGTTAATGGCATTTTTATTGTAAATAAAAATAGATTATCCAAATAGTCTCGTCCCTCTTTAGAGAGAAAAATAGATTATCCAACAGAAAATATATTTCAAAAATTGAATTTAAATAATTTTAAATATATATATTGAGGAGAATCTTTTTTTACTATAACATGTAAAATAATCATTATGATGCCAGTGTACAATAGTATGTGTCTGAGAGTACATTGCATCTAAGTAGTAAGAGTATATTTAAATAATTTGAAAACTGTGTATTGAGAAAATGAATGGCCATTTTGATTTAAATGTATGTTTTATAAATGGATCCTCAGTATATATTAAGCTCTTTTGGAAATTAGATTAACTAGGTAACATTTAGCAAATGATTGACTGCTATCCCTATTTCTTTCTTGCCCATCGCAAGTGTTTCAGAAATACACAAACTTTCTTTAAGTATGGCACCCTCACTGAGAAACTGGTCTCAAATAATACAAGTATGAAGAATGATTTACATGTTTCAAAAATCTTCTCAAATTATTTTTCTAGGATTTTGTAACTTATTGGTTGCAAGCATCATTTATAGGCTTGCTCAAATACCGTGTTGCCCCGAGAATAAGACCTAGCCGGACAATCAGCTCTCATGCGTCTTTTGGAGCAAAAATTAATATAAGATCCATTATATTATATCATATCATATCATATCATATCATATTAATTATATTCATTATATTTATATTATATTTATTATATTATGTTATATTATATTACATTATATTATACTGGGTCTTATATTAAAATAAGACTGGGTCTCATATTAATTTTTGCTCCAAAAGACACATTAGAGCTGATTATCTGGCTAGGTCCTATTTTTAGGGAAACACAGCATTTATTTGTTACTAGCCTGAAAAGTACACCTATTATAAAATGTCTTAGAAAAGGCTGCATTTCTTTTAAAAAATTCGAGTCATCCAAGAGAACTTTCACAGTTGGTTTTCAGAATAGTACAGATTTCCCTAAGCTCTTTTTTTTTTTTTTTTAATGAACCCCAGGTATCAATTCCATTATGCAGCTTTAACAACTATACATTTGCAAATATTTTCTCCCATTTTGCGGGGTGTATTTTCTCTTTCTGTATTCTTTGAAACACAATTTTTTAAAATTTACTGGGTTGACAATGGTTAATAAAATTACATAGGTTTCAAGTGTACAATTCTATAACACATCATCTATATATCACATTGTGTGCTCACTACCCAATGAGCTACTAAGCTTTGAAAAGTATTAAATAAAGTTTGTTCTGCATGGGTTAACAGACTTATATGATGGCCAAATTTTAGGACTACAATAAAAAACAACAACTGGGGTGAGGGCTGTGAAAAATAATTTTTATAAATGTTATACCACAACTATCATATTTCAGCTTCAAAAGTTGTAAAGAAAGAATATTCACTTTGAAAGTACACAGTGCTCAAATTCTTAGTAAAGCTTTAAAATTTAACAACTTTCAAACTGTAAATGTTAAAAATAGTACAAAAAATCATTTATAAGTATAATTATTGAAAATTCTTTTACATTTACTTAGCTTTATATAATTTGAATATGTTTATCTTAACTTTTTCAGCCCCTCTAAGGATAGCAAAATTGAAACAAAAAATAAAATAAAAAAATTCTTCATAAATCAGAAAATGTAATACCTATTAAGTAAAACTTTTAGAAGATATTCTTGTAAGTATGTAGCATTTTACTTGCATGTTTTTAAAGTTTAAAATTTCACTGAGACTTTTAGCTATCTTGTTTATTTTTCGTGGAGCTGATCAAATTGGCAAATTGACAAATACCTCTCTTTGATAAAATATAATTATATTAAATTAAATCTAGTCTGGTGAGCTACTGTTTTTATTCATTCAAAAAATGTTCACTGTGTCAGACACTATTGTAGTTGCTGTTAGACAGTTATTTTTTCATTTTTAAAAATTGAAGTATCATTCACACAGTAAAATTCACCATTTTTGGAATAGATTTTGGAATGTCCAGTTTTGAGAAAGATATATAGTTGTGTGACCATCAAGATATAAAACAATTCCATCAATCTCCAAAATCCCCCATACCCCTTGGTGACTAACCCCACCACACCCCTAGCCCCAGTTTCTGGTAACCATTATACTTATAGTTTTGCCTTTGCACGAATGTATATCAATGAAAACATACAGCATCTAGCCATTAAGTCTGGCTTCCTTCATTTAACATAATGCATTTGAGATTCAGCCATGTTGTTGTATGTATTAGTTATTCATTCATTTTTATGGGTAGGCAGTAGTATTCCAATCAGTTTGTTTATCCATTCCTCAGTTTCAGACATTGGGTTGTTTCCCATTTTTGGCAATAATAAAAATTCCATAATAATTCACATGGAAGTTTGTGTATACACATAGGTTATCACTTCTCTTGAGAAAATATCTAGGAGTGGAATTGCTGGGTCATATAGGAAATAAATGCTGAAATTTTATTTTTAAAAAATTGCCAAACTATTTTTTTAAATTAGCCACACAATTCTGTATTCCTATAAGCAGTGTGTGATAGTACACTAGTTCTAAATAACTGGTTTGAGGTGACAAGGACACTTCCTGAGACACTGAATAATTGAGTAAAATATTTGTGATAAAATTCAATACCTAACTATAAAGTTTCACCGTCTGGTAACAAAATAATTCCAATAATTTCAAAATAAAAAATCAAGAGCAATACTACAGTAAGTTAGCCACACCTAGGTAACAAAGGAGTAGTTCAAGAAAGAAAAAATATATATATTCTTTTATATGTATATAGTTACACATTGGAAATAATAAATTTCAAACAGTTTGCCAAAAAAGCAGAAAGCTCAATAGGAGAGAATCTGAAACCCTTCAGAGCCACTGATTTTATTCATCTTACACCTGAAGAAAGGCCCGGTCACCTACATGTCAGAGATGCTACGGGCGTTCCAGGGCACTCGGAGAGAGAGGCTTCATCCACCTGTTTGGGCACAGTGCACTGTTCGTGACTGGGGAGCCCAGGGCCAAGGGAGCCTTCTGCCAAAGAAGTAAAATCTGTGGAAATGGCACTCAGACAACAGAGTTAAGGAAAGCAGAGACCAAGAAGCATTCCGGAAGAAATCAGATTTGTTAGCTCACAATTATCCATGCATTAAACAAGAAGTAAAAGGGGGGGGGAAGGAAAAGAAATAGATATCAAGCAAAGTTTGAAAAGTAGTCACATCTTTTTCTAATCCTTCAGAATCTTCGTATTTCACTTATATAGTTTGATACAATTTAATAAATTTCCTTTTTGGAACAAACGGTATCTTGATATCATTTTGGGTAGGAGTTAAGAAAAAATCATTACTAATTATCTAATGGTAACATTTTTAATTACAGAGGAAATGAGAATTCTTATATAAGATGTGTTAAAATCCCAAATTCCTAAGTATCACTTAAAGATTAAAGATTCAGGAGCATTTTAGTACTTCTGCGTTTTTCCTGTATTTGTGAATACGAACTGTAAAAATTAGGTAAGATTATATGAAGCAATTTTCATACTTATCAAATTATCCCCATGCTAAAGTACTGGCATAGTAATATTCTAGTTTTGATTATACATTATTAGCCTGTCATGTTAATTTATAGCTAACTTCAAATTAAGTCTACGGATTAAGAAATTTTATCATACTTATAATAGCTACTAAACAGCTATTATTAAAAATATTAGAAATCAGTATTAGATTGAATTATCTTATTTTTACTGGACTTTCACTTATTGGGAGAGAATCCAAAGTGAGACAATAGAAAATATTTCATGATAACAAATTTTTACCATTAGAACACTATGTATATTAAATTCACACCTAGCATAGTTGGGTAAAGAACAGTGCTTTACAACTTCATGTAAGTTTTCTTCTGAACACACCAAAATGTGTCATTACGCTTAGGATAGAGATTAATAACTAACTGGTAACCTGACATTGCATTACAACAACAACAAAAACACAGGAGACCTAGTAAGGAAAGTACTCAAGGTACCAGAACTAGAAATTTGAGTTCTGCCAGTTTCATACTCTAAACCCAGGGGGAAATTTTTTCATTTCATCATATAAAATTTGGGAAATGGAGTCAAAACATCTGTATCTCTTTCATATACAGGGCATTTTAACTAGATTAATTCCTCAACTGTCATGAATGGTCTTTTTCAGTAACTACATGCTGTGGAGTAAAGGCGTCATACCTGGACTGGATAGCCCCTCGGGAAAGTTTGCTTCTGAAACACTGTCTGCACGAACCACATGTACTGACTGCGGGGCTAGAAGACAGAAGCAACACAACTTATTACAAAGTCACATTCAAAATTAAACAATCCCTTAGTAACTTAACTTAGTTATTGTTTATGCAATTCACAAAGAGATAGCCCTAACCTTGTTAGAAGCCCTTTTAGTGTCCAGCTGTGATACAACTAAAATCTACTTAGATTCCCATTTCTACATATAGTCAATCCTAGAATGGCAGGATCTTTCTGAAAAGATTCACAAATTATCACATGCTCATATTAGGATAAAGAAGCTGTATGATTTTTTTCATTTTATTTTGTCATGTTGCAGATTTTAAAATGGTGGCTAAGTGAGAATAATAAGGAATTAAGTATTATTAAAATTAATTAAAAGCCTAAGTTTGTCTTATTATTAATAAAAAGACATGACTTAGATCCTGTATCATTTTTACTATCTATATTAAAAAACAATGCCAATGTGAGGCTAATGAGAAAAGGCACATTACCAGTCATATGACTATTTTCATCACTGTGAGGCAGGGATGTCTTGGAGGGTGGGGAAGGTGCCTTTCGCTTTGTCCTTTTCAAAGACGAATTCCCAACGGATGAGCTACTGAGCTTCAAAGAGCCTGTCCTCACTATGCTTGCTCCACAGGAACTCTATGGAGAACAAAATGACCAAACAAAATCTCTACTTGGAAATTAAAAGCAACCTTGAGACAGACACTGACCTTTACACAAACACATTATATGGCAATACGGAATGTAAGAGTCACGCATTCAGAAACCACTTATGGTGCATTTACCGTGTGCCAAAAGCTGGGTTATGAGATGGATACGTAAAGAAATACAAAACACGGTCCTTCTTAAGAAACTTAGGCCAGGATGGGAGGCTGACATGCAAACCAATAATTATAATGTAGAGGGGTTCTAAGCAATACAGTTAAAAAACCAACTTTCAAAGAAAAATATGGAGAAAATATTGGACATAAAGAGCTTAAAAAAAGGGAAGAATATTTGTACATTAAGAGCTGGCTTGATTAGTCTTTCTCTTTTTAGCACTAACGTATTTCAAAAATTTATGTCCATTCTAATGGTCATTTGAGGCCCCTGACTCTACACAGCTAATGATCACATTCACATGGCATATGGCTGTCAGCAGATACCCACAATAATCCTGCTTCATCGGGCTGGCCAGTGCCTCCTGGCCCACGGCCGTGTCACCTTGCTCTTTCCCTTTACAGCAAAGCTGCTTAAAACAATTACTCACAGTTTTTGTCTCCAATTTCTCATCTCTCACTTGAACCCTTCCAATCAGACTGAACCCAAACTTTGGTCCATTAGAATTATTTGTGTCAAAGTCATCAATGACCTCCACAACCAAATCAGTGGTTATTTCTTAGAACTCATTTATTTGACCTATTTGCAGCACTGAACAGAGTTGACCACTTAGAATGCTCTATTTTTTACTTCCAGGATATCGCTTTCCTCACTCTGCATAGATCCAAAGTGTTTTCTTTGTTGGTTGCTTTTCATCTCAGTCCTTGGACATGGATATTCTCTTTAGTATCTATGCCCACTCTCTTGGTAATCTCCTCTATTCACTTGGTTTTATGTATTAGTTATATGCTGATGAATTCCAAACTTATACCTCCATCCTGGGCCTCTAGGTGATCTCCAGTTAATGTCTAAGGCTATTTCAGACTTGGCAGGTCTAGAACTGATATCCTGATAACCTCTCCTTTCCCTTCTCCCATCAGAAATAATCCTGTTCTCACAGTCTTCCCAGTTTCAATAAAGAGCAAGTCATTCTTCCACTGGTTCAGGCCAGTAACTCTGTAGTCGCCCTCATCTCCTCTCTCTCACACTCTGCATTGTCCATCCTGTTGGCTCATGCAGCTCGACGGCTACCACAGAGTATGAATTCATCAGGAACTTTCTAACTGGACTCTGCTGCCACATGACTTCCCTATAGTCCTTTCTCAACATAGCAGCAAACGGATCCTGTTAAAATGTAACTCAGATTAGGTCCCTGTGTTCAAAACCTGCTAATGGTTTCCCAATTGGCAGAGGACAAAGTCCTTGCATGACGTCTAAGGCCACTGACGACCTGGCCCCTAGATCTCGCACCAGCTCTTTCTCCTAGTATGGAGCGACTCACCCCACTCCAGCCACACTAGCCTTCATGGAGCTCTTCAAATGTGCCAGGAGTGTTCCCATCTCAGGATGGTTGCACGCACTGTTGTCTGTGCCTGGCATGCTCTTCTAATAACTTAATATCAGGTCATTTCTCAAATGTTACCTTTTCAATGAGTTCTTCCTTGACCCCCAACACTCCCAGTCTTTCTTCCCAGCTTGATCTTTATGATCAGCATTTAACAGCTAACATACCATATAGCTGGCTTCTTTACTTTGTTTATTGTCTGCTTCCACCAGCATTGACTATCAAAGCAGGAATTTTTCTCCTATTTTGCTCACTGCTGTTATCTCCGGAACAATGTCTGACTCTCAACAAATATTTGTTGAATGAATGAAAGAATGAATGAAATACTGCCTTCTTCATTTGTAAATAAAAGAACTTGATAAACCTGGACTAGGAGAGTACCTAAAGCTTGGGTCATTGTCCAATATTTACCAGACAATGCAAATACACCTAAGAGAAGTGAACTAGTTCATATTTCCATCTTTCCGCCTTGCTACATACTAAGAAAAATACAGCAAAGCAAATTTGACTGTTTTGTAATTTTGTAATATTTCTTCCAGAGAAGAAAGGAAGCCTGCCCCCAAAGAGAAAAATGTGAGTTAGTTGTCATCATCACCGCTGTGTTAGGTATAAAGAGGAAAGCAGGTCATCGCACAGGAAAAGCAGCACAATGAGGTCCAAGGTGGCAGGCACTTGATGCACACAGCTCTCAATAAGGATAACTCCTCTTAACAAGGGTGGGACAGGGTGGCTCCAGGCTGCCCTTACGGTAGTCCCACCATTAAACTTCTGCCACACCAACTGGTAAATAACTACAGCCACCAACCTCCTCCATCCTCATTACTCTCGTCTGTCCTCCAGAATTCTTCAGACCTCTCCATATTCCAGCAAGAAAAGAATTAAGCTGCCACCCAAACCCAGATTTTTATTCAGAACCACTAAAGCCAATTCTGAGGAAATGTAAGGGTCACTCCTACCTCTCCATGGGCAATCGGGTGGATCCTTAGTTGTTATCTGGACTTTTGAAATAATTAGGAGAAGGGCACTTGGTTGTAAATTAGCTAAGAAATGTAGTGATAGATGGACACTATATAAATGTCATCTTGAGTAGAATATGAAGTTTAAAGAAAAACCTGAGATATGTCTGCGTTTTCACTTGCTATTTTTAAAAGTAACAAATTTAGCAATCATTTAGAGAGATGATCAAATAGTCTCCAAAAACAATGTGGCACTTTGCTTTTTAAAATATTGATCTAAACATTGAAGACAGTAGGTGTCATTTTCTTTCTTGATGAATTTACTTCTGTAAAGCCCTACTGAAGCATGCCTCATTCCTATCACAGAATTAGTTCATCAGTAAGAACACAGTAGGTGATCAATAAGTAATTGCTCAATGTATGAAGTAATGGCAGCATTTGATTTTCCTCCTAGTTCCATGATGAAAACTTGTTTCCCATGTTTTAACTGATTGCTTTCATGAGGTCTATGATTAAAACCTGTTTTCCCCTTTAAGTCAGATTCCCAATCACTGTAATTTATCGGTCTTTTCTATTATCCGATAAAAGCAGTCACACATGAATTTCTCAGACAATACTATCTGTTTAGAAATTAGAGCTCTTAAATTTTGGTTGTAATATAATAAAGCAGACAGCATAGAAATAAAAAAGGGAGACATTTATATAAAGACTCACAAATTTATATGAACCTATCCATAACTCAAATACAGAATAAAAATGGACTAAAATTCCTTTATCACCCTAGAGGTCTTAAAATAAACTAGCTTTTTGCAGGACATTTATATTTCTATGGATAAAGAATTTAAAATTTGTCAAAAAACAGATTTCTGACAGCATTAGGAATAGAGACAGTGGAAATGCATTGGCTCTGTGCGATGTCAGAGGGATAGTGGATGGGGGAGGGGGTTCACACAGTGTGAGGGATAAAAATGATAAACGTCTAAGTTTTGCTTTGTCTTGTGCACCTGAAACTAATAAAATAAAATAAAATAAAAAATAAAAAGCAATTGGAAACACAACCCCCCCCCAAAAAAAACAGATTTCTGTTTTGCTACACTAAAAAATAATTCAATAACATTTATGAAGACAGTTGATGAACTAACACGTTAGAAGGGAAAAGCCATGAATATTTTGGTGTAGCACATGTTTTGTTAACTTTATTCTGTAAGACTTACCCTCCACCCTGTACCATGTTGTGTGGGTAGATCATGAAAGTAAATGGACATTTATTTCAACAGCTGCAAATGGATCAAGACTAAGAACAAAAACATTAGGGGAAGAGAGCGTGACTGTCACCGAATGATACCAGGTAGACTATGTGACCTGTCAAAGTAGATTCCATGCTGTAATTAGTGGTTAAAACTTACTAAGCTTACGACAAACATGTAAATTTAATAACTGATGTAAGATGGGCCCAAAGCAGGAGTTTTCAAGGAATGAGAAAGGTGATTTTAGATAATTACCAACAGGTTAATTATTGACAGGAGTATCAGTTTTGTCCTCAGGAGTGATATTAGTGTTAGTGTTCAAGGAAAGAGCTTATGTATATTTCTTATTGTCCCTTAAGGCAGAGAGGCAAGCGCTGTTTTGTGTTTGTTTAAAGACACTGTTGGAAAAGAACTTCAGCCAAGCAGCAGCCAAGGAAAGTTAAGGTAATAAAAATCAAACTGGGAGTTATTTTGTATTAATTAAAAACATCACTATTAAGACCAAAATGGAAGAACCTCTTGGCCCTGAGAAACGGATGTTCTGTATCTACTGAAAACATCCCTGTCTTGGGTAAAAGCCTGCAGAAAACCAAATGGCATTTAAGTCAGAAGACCTAGATGTTTCTAAATTGATTATAGCCAAGAAAACTTGTGTGTACTGAGGGATATGAGTAGAATATACTTACCTAACATACAGTATTGAACAGGCTCCTAACCCAAGAATAACTGCTAGTAAGCAGACTTACTAAACTACCGCAGTTATTATATTTCAGTAAACACCTCACAAGTTCCCCTATCAAAGTTAAAGAAGAGAAAAGGCAAGGGAAGACCACCAATGCCTAACCAGCACCATTCTTAAACCCTATTTTTTCCTGTGTACTTCAGGAGCATGCTCCTAATAGTCTCCCAAGAGTTCTACTCTTGCATTAGTCGGGGTTGAGCTACCCAGTATTTTGGAGCGTGAGTTTGTCAAACTGAAGAGAGGCTTCCAGAGGGTTTGCAAGTTGGAAGGCAGCCCAGTGTAATGGTTACCAAACAAAAGAGCTTTGGAGACAATGCCAGGGCTTGAACCAGGGAGCACAACATTTATGATCTCTGCAGCCTTCAGCTTCCTCCTCTATGAAGTGGGAAAAGTAAGAGTACCTACCCCCAAAGGGGTCGGGATGCTTAGGTGAAATGATGTGTGAAAACTTAGCATGGTGCCTGGCACACGGAACATGCTCTACCTATCAGCTAATATTATTGCACATAATTTGCCTAAAGTATGTGAGAGAGATCTGTCAATAAAATAAGCAAGTGATAGTGATAATGTAGAGTTAAGAGTAAAAAGTATGGATGAAAGGAGGTGCTTGTTCCAAAACTGTGCATTTTCTTTAGTGATGGTAGTGGTGGGAGTCCTATTAGAGCCAGTCTCAGTTACCATCAGTATTAAACCCCCACAGTGCCCACCATCCAGGGACCTGTGCTGAGTGCCCTGCACAAGCACCGTGTGTAACCCAGTGTGGGGAAGAACTCAACCCGTAAGTCACCTCAGGCAGCTTCATCACACCTTACAGATATTTAATCAAACCTAAATATTTAACGTCAGCTTCTTAAATCTTATGATGGACACATGGATGTGTATTATGGCATATACATTTGAAATGTTTCTAAATTTAATGTGAACTCAAATGAAAGAAATGCTTGGAAATGTCTTTAGCAACAAGAAATATATAGTAAGCTCTTTCCTTGAACACGAACACTAACATCACTCCTGAGAACAAAACTGATACTCCTGTCATTAATCAATCTGTTTGCTAATTATCTAAAGTGTCCTTTCTTATTCCTTGAAAACCCCTGCCTTTGGGATACATTTCCTTTGGTCGAATTACAACTGAAATTTTTAAAAAAGGGTTGAGATTATTTTTAAGTCCAAAGAGTTTACAAAACAAGAAAACAGAGCGTTTACTACTTACTAGGGGAAAAACACTTTGGTTAATAATTAGAGATATTCAATTATTTACTTTAGTTAGAGTCACTAAGTGTATTTGCCATTAGCAAAAACTGCACCTCTAACAGGAATGCATATCACTGAATTTTATGGTCTGTGAAAAGGAAAATACTGCACAGAGAAAAAAAAATATACTAATGAAAGTGGCAAGGTCAAGTTAAAAACCATGCCAGAAAGCTAATCCCTGAGAATTCACACCCAGATCAGAATTCACTGGCTCAAAATGAAACTAAATTTAGCTGAAGAAAATAGAATTGTATGGCATTCAATAGATTTACTGAGTACTAGCTCTGTACTAGTTATTAGATCATTTATTAATCATAAATTATAAGCTGTAGACCATTGAAATAATTATATTCTAGATATAAGTTAAATGAAAGAATACAAACAGAAAAAATAAGAAACAAATTGAATAAAGAGATGGAAATGCAGTGGTCCAACTTCAATGACATTGTTAAATGTTTCTATTACAAGATTTTAGGTTTTATTTCTGTTTGTAATATGATTTTCACATGTGGGAAGGGTTAAGGTTAAAGGAAAGAAACTAGGCAGTCCCTTAAAATTGTCTTACAACTCAAATATTTTTCTTCTTCTTAAGGAACAAACTCGTATTATCCTTCAACCTGGACATTCTCAATAAATGCTATGAAATATTATAAAGTATCTTATAATTGACATTAGCTTTATGCTAATTTACTCTGAATTGTATCCCAATGACTGAATGTTCATAGAAATGAAGGTCACAATTTAACTTTTAACTCTTGATGGAAGAATTCTTTCTAAAATAATTGTACAACTTAAGACAACAAAATCAATTTTCTTAAACTTCAAAACATATAATTGTAATATAACAAATGAAATATAGAAATATGAGGTATTGTTTTAAATTTGCAAAATAGGCAGAGCTGTGAAGGAAAAGTTTTTGTTATCACAATAAAATCAGTTTTATTAATTTGATCATAAAACAAGCACAATGTCGTGTGAGATGTAAACAATGCATACCTTGATGAGGAAAAAAAAAAATCACTGTAAACCGCAACAAATATGGGTTACCTCACAGACATTTTGGTGTCCAACCGTTTACATTATCTTTTATATTTGTTTATACACACACATGCATGCATGCATATTTTGGCTTACATGAGATGAAAACATATGTGCCAGTTTCTTTCTTTGTTTACCATGGTTTTTTAAATAAAATGTTATATTTTTGTGGGGCCCTGAATCTCCTTAATTTTGCTGCCCTGAATTTCCTTGTTCTATACCCATTTCCCCTTTGGTTAGTATTTTCTTCCAGCTCCCCCAAAACTAGAATTTATGTATTCTATTTTCTTATCCTCTATATAAACATGTTTTAAAATCCTTCTTTGATAGCACTGAAAATCTTAGCCTGTGTAGGTCAACTTAGACTAAGAAAAACCACATCACATTAAAGTGAAGGGATGTAAGAAATAGGGGTGACATTTTAGGAACCAGATGACTATAATTACGGAAAGGAGAAATGGGCCTAGAGCTCTTAGATCCACACTATGTAAGCAGTCACCTCGTATGCCAATTTTAAGGGTATTCCTATCAATCTGCCAAAATAAATTCTATGAGAGGCAGCAATGCGATTAGAGCTGGATTCACTTACAGGTGTCTGATAGCACCACCACTTGTAACTTGTGCCTATGGGGTTACTAACTAAAATTAAATTTCTGCAGAGTATTCTGAGTGACCGAGCTTACCACTAGATTTCTCTCAAAATCACCTAGTTTTAAGGTCATCATTAGTCAATAATAACATCTGTATCCTCTGGTTAACAAACTCTTCCACCTGAGCAGATCTTTCTCAAACTTTGTATCTTCTACCTATTTTCAGTGATGCTCAAAGCACTTGTGTTGATTTTTGTGTTACAGTCAGGAGTTGAGGGAGAAGACTGTCAAAGTTTTATTTTGCTACTGTACTTTCAGGTTTAAAAATTCTCAGGAAAGTAATACCAGGAATATCTGGTCAATACTGACCAAACCAAAGGTCTACACAACAAAGTACTTTCGTTTGTTAAAGGTCAATTTTAAATGACAACAAAAGAATAAAATAATTTTATAATACTCGAGTTGAAAGAGACTTTTGGAAATTTTTTAAAAAACCTTATTCTACAGAGGAGCAACCCAAGCCATAAAGAAATTCAATGGCTTATACAGGTAGAAGGCGAAGAAGACAATGAGAAAAATAACAACAATGAAGAAGAATTTAATAGAACTATTAGTAGACTCCTCTAACACTATCTCTCAAGCCAGTTTAGGGCTTCTTCTGCTACAATGTAATTCCTTTCCATCCTTCTCCATTCATATCAGAAAAAAAACAATACACAAATTTTAGAACCTGTTATACCCTTGCAAGGTGTCTACATTTCTCTTCCCAAGGCCATCTGTGCTTTCATTTCATCAACCCTACAATACTCTGAGATAGTATATAACCAAGTCTTATTAGTGGTAGCCCCTTACTTATAACATTTTTTAAATGCCCAACGATGAGGGCCTACCTCAGTAGTACATCTTGGATAAAGAAAGACAAGATGAACCAGGAGAAATCAGAGCACAGGATCAAGTTCAAAGGACAGAAGATGGTGGCAACCGTGGCTCTCTCTGGTCCCAGGGATCAGAAAAAAGGTGGCTCGCGGCAGGGGAAAATATCTACACATCTAAAGGTTAACTGAGCTTAGCACCTCTTCCAGAGTAAAGCAGCAATTAAGGGAACAAACTAGGACCAACTCAGTTCACCCCAGAAAACAAGTCAAGGCTGTATGGCAGGCATTATCCTAGTGACCCCACAGTTTTTACCACCGTGACTCCAGAAACAGGCCTGCTTCTCTCTGCCCTGACCTCTGTTAATACACACTAGTTACCGGAGAAAAGGCATGTCTCCCCCATGAGATTCCACATGTCAGCTGTAGAAAGAATAAATAAACTTTATACTATGAAAACTTGTAGAGAAAAACTAACACTGATTATTTTCAATGGTATTGTGTTAACTCAGTATGCACTTGAGAGGCACAACTTTTGTATACTAGTAAAAGGAAGAGAAACCCACACCAATTCCATAAATGACCTACTGTTCTTTGAATAGCACTGTTCTTTAAAGTTTAACAACTTTATAATGAACATAGTTCTTTACATTCTGGTCAGAGGTAAAGGTGGCAGAAACTGAAAAAGTAATGGCTCAAGCAAATTTTTGAGTAATGTGCTTAGAACCTTGTCTGGAACATTAGTGAGTGATACATAAGCATAAGTCATTACTTTTGCTATTGTGATTATGACCCTTCGAAAATATGATGAAATCTACAATGACAAAGTATATCTGATATCTGGGAAAACCTTAAAAGAGGAAAGAGATTAAATATTATACTGTGCTGGTGCATTTCTCTACTGAATGAAACAAGTCATATTTTTGGAAGTATAGACAGCTGTATCTCGTATATCAAACTGAAAATGCTATGGCAACCACTGTTCCTAGGCAATTGCAGAATTATATGTGTGGTCCACTTTCTATATAATAAATATAAGTGGGAAGTGGAGGGGAAAATCAAATGCTATGTGATAACCTGGAGAAAAAACTAAAAGGTATATTTCTTAAAGATTACAAATACATGCTCTATTACAACCACCTTAATGATTCTGCATAAAACTAGATTAAAATTCATTAAGGGAAACTAAGACCAAATATATACCTGCACATTTCAAAAACATATGACAATTATCATCTCATTTGCTGTGACCTATGAGAAATATTAAAAGACATAATTGGGTAAAAGATGAACCATGTCAAATATTTTTTAAAACAAATCAGTGTTCAAAAAAGTAATACTCTAAGTATTAAATTTCACTTGCATAATACTGGATGGCAAAGTATTTCAATTTCTCAATATTTGAGTGTTTGTCTAGAACAAAATGCAAAATGAGATCAAATAAAAAGCCCAATCAGAAGAATTGCTTACTGTGTTTTCAGCCAAAAGCCAGTACCCTGAAAAAAATGAGGCAGCATGCTAGTAGCCCGGGAAAGGCTGCTTGCTGTTATTTATACACATAACTCCAAGCAGCAAAGCTACACCAAGTGTGCAGAAATGAAGAATTCGCCCAAAGGTTCTGTGAATTCTGTTTCATTTTTTTTAATTGGGGAATATTGGGGTACAATGTGTTTTTTCAGGATCCAACAGCTCCATGTCAAGTTGTTGTTTTCACTCTCAGCTCACTGGCCCATGTGGGGATGGAACCTGTGATCTTGGTGTTATCAGCACTGTGCTCTAACCACTGAGCCATCCGGCCGCCCCAAATTCTATGTTTAAGATTACCCACAACTTCTGTCCAACTCCCTTCCTCTTCTTCAGATGTAAATAAGCTTAAAAGGCTAATGTGTCAGTAATACCAGGACATCCTTTGGCCACTAACTGTATTTATTAAGTGTGCTTGTCACAGACACTTGGTTGACAGATATGGTATGGAAACTGGATTTCTGCACTTAGTTTGAATTCTAGAATTCTAAGTCATTTTCAATTTAAGTCAACATCATTGTGTTTCTGACTTCTGTCACATGTGAAATTAATGACAATCTTATGTAAATAACTATACATTGCATACAATAATACATGTGATATGATTCCTGTAAATAACAGCATGAGCCAGCTTTGACATATGTTGTGACACAAATGGCATTTCAAATCTTTAGGCAGAATCATATTCACAAAATGCTCAAAAAGTACCAAGAAAAGTGCCAGAAAATTTCTAATTAGGTAGTTTTCTTTTCCAAATGAAAATTTCTATAGAAGACAGTATATAACCACCTTTATAAGGAAAATGACACAGGCTTGAAATCATTTCACAAAGAAATTTAGAGACATGAAAAGAACACTGTAGCAGTGACAGTAAACTACGTAGTCTTTAAAATATATTTTTCAGGTGGATAAAATAATTTTACAGGCAGAAATGTTTCAAAAAAAGGTGAGCATAAATTATTTTACTAACTTGAATCTTCACTGAATCCTCTTTGAAAACTGCAAAATTGGTTGCCAAATTTAGCTCAGAAAATCAACAGCCTTTCATGTGAACACTTTCAGTTTATTTATTTTCAGTTTCAGCTCCAAAATCACTATCCAGTTACACTAATTCGCCAGTATTGAGAAATGCCTTAAAAGAATGAAGCAAATTTTTATAAACAGCCAAAAAGTATAAAATAGATGTGGTGGACAGAAATTTTTCCAAACCACAGATAGACTCACTTATCTGTAAGCCTGTCTAAAACAAACATAATGCCAACAACTACTTAAAAGGACACTAAAATGAAATAAAAGCTCAAAATGAATAAAACTGTGCTAATTACAGATCACTTTGTCATGTATCACTGTTATTTATCTCTCTAGCTCCATTATTTTTGGCACATCACCCACAAGAGATAAGCATTTTCTATTTCTAATATAACGTAACTATTTCCAATATTTTCTTTCTGCTTTTTTTTAAAGGATGCTTTGGGAAAAAATTGGAAAAATCATAACGCTGTATTTCTGTTAAACAGCGCACCCTTGTGGTTTACTTTATCTCCTAAACAAAAGTGACAGGATAAGAACGTATCCATTATTCTTCATGGACTTGGAAATGATTTTGTCTTTTTTCCCCCAGTTATTTCTTTCCCAGACTGCTATTACTTTCAATCACTTAAAATAGTGCCTTTTAAAATTTATAAATTAAAAACTAAATTGTTCGAATAGATATAAAAATGTCTATAGTGATAATGACTACCTTTGATTTTTTTAAAATTTTTAGTTTATTAATAAGGTTGACTATTGTAATTATTTGTTGGCTGATTATATAACTTCTTTTTTTATTAGTTTCAGGAGCACAAAACAATGTAACAGTTAGACATTTACAGCCCTCACAAAGTGATCGCCCCCCTCCCCCAATCTACTCCCCCTCTGACGTCGTACATAGCTGACACAATTCCATTGACTTTATCCCCTAAACTGTACTCCTTTGATTTTAAATTTAAAACAAGCAAGCAGTAAAATAAGTAAAATTCACCCATAAACTTACAGTTCTGCCAAATGTCCTGAATATTTGCATCTGGCTATATAAACAATTTCAATTCAGGGGACAATTTATATACATTAGGTAATGTACATTTCAGTTGTTGGTCCTTAAGCTTTTAATATAACCTGCCAAAATTCTGGCTTTTCTGTAAAAGCTTAAAAAGATATTGCCGAGAATTACCTGGACCGATTACTATAAAGTAAATGTAAGCAATTTTTAAGTTATCCAAGTACTTCTGAAAACTTATCACATATACACATGGAATACTAAAATTTAGTGATATTCTGTGTGACAGACATTGTCATTGTATATACTATACCCGGCTGTGTGAAAGCTATAATTAAAGTTTATTTAGCAATTCAGTTGAACACATACATATATTACAGAATTTTGCTGGGGAACACAATTCCTAACCTCTGGTTGGAGAAAGGGAAAGGGGAAAAAATTAACAAAGTTAGAAGCTTTCAACAATAATATAACCCTGACGTTTATCTTTACAAGATGGGGTACTTACCCCATGTCATGTTATATACGTCAATAAAATATGCAGCCTTTAACAAGGGGAAGCCCTTTATATACTGATAAGGATATCCAAAATACATCATTCATGTACCAAAAAGTGAGTTATAATATAGTGCATGTAGCATATGACAACTTGATGAAAAAAAAAAAACTATGTTGCATGAATATTGGCTTGAATATATGCATAGATTATATCTGGAAGGATACTCAAGAAATTGTTAGTAGTGGTTGCCTCTAGGCAAGAGAATTTGTCTGGGGGCAGGGTAGGGAAAGAGAATTTTCACTGCATTCTCCCTTTTATCTTTAGAAATATGTATCATATGAATATAATACCTCTATGTATCCCTAAATTAAAATTTTAAAAAAGGCACAAGAGAGACAAATTCAGAGAAAGGAAGATCACTCTATACTGAATCTTTAGAAAATTCTCCATGAAGCAGGTAAAAAAAGAAAAAAAGAAGAGGAATAATTTAAATGGCTTAGTAGGAATGAAGATGGAGCTGCGGGTCACTCTGTTCGGAAAGGATAGGAAAGAGGATTTTGCATGAGCGACAAGTCAAATCTTCTGGTTAAAGTTAACAGCATACTGAACATGATGAAATATTAAAGTTTAAAAATAAAATTGTGCTTCTGCACAGCAACAGAAACCATCACCAACAACAAAAAAGGCAACCTACAGAAAGGGAGAACATATTTACTAACCATGTATCTGAAAAGGGGTTAATATCCAAAACACATAAAGAACTCATACAACACAATAGCAAGAAAAAAAAAATGCAATTAAAAAATAAGCAGAAGAACAGAATTTACATTTTCTCAAAGATACACAAATGGCCAACGGGTACATTAAAAAGGTGTTCAATATCATTAATCATCAGGGAAATGTAAATAAAAACCACAATGAGATATCTATCACACAACACCTGTTAGAGTGGTTATCATCAAGAACGTCAGAGGTTAAGTGCTGGCAAGGATGTGGAGAAAAGGCAACCCTGGTAAACTGTTGGGAGAATGTAAACTGGTGCAGCCACTATGGAAAACAATGTGGAGGTTCCTTGAAAAATTAGGACTAGAATTACCAAATGACCCAGCAATCCCATTTCTGGGTATTTATCCAAAGGAAACAAAAAACAAGATATTGAAGAGATACCTGCACTCCCATGTTTAATGCATCATGTTCAGAATAGCTAATACATGGAAACAACCTAAGTGTTCATGTATGGATGAATGGATAAAGATGATGTCTCACACACATACACGTATACATTATTCAGCCATAAGAAGGAAATCTGGTCATTTGTGACATGGATGGAGCCTGAGGACATTCATTGACTAAGTGAATAAAGCCAGACAAAGACAAATACTGCATAAGCAGAATCTAAAAAAGTCAAACTTGTAGAAACAGAGTAGAAAAGGTTGTCAGGGGCTAAAGGGCGGGGGAGATAGGGACAGGATGGTAAAGGAGACAAACTTTCAGCTGTAAGATGAATAAGGGCTGAGGATCGAATGTAAAACATGGTAACTATAGTTGATAATACTGTATTACATAACTTAAGTTTTCTGAGAGTAGAACTTAAATGTTCTTACAAAAAAAAAAACAAACCAAAAAAAAAACCCAAAAAAGATAAATACATGAGGTGATGGATGTGTTAATTAACTAATGGTGGGAATTCTTGCACAGTGTATACGTATTTCAAATCACCACAATGTACACTTTAAATATTTTACAATTTTATTTATCAATTATACCTCAATAAAGCTGGGAAGGAAGGAAAGGAGGGAGGGAGAGAAATAAAAGAAACAAAGGGTAGAGCCCTCCCTCAAAAATTGGGATCAGTTTGTAGAGAACCCTGAGTGCTCAGAGAGTAACAGCCAGCTATCCAAAGCCTCTGAATTGGGAAGTGATAATTACAAAGTACAGATATAGTAACTTGCCACATTCTTTGTATTATGAGGACAAGAAGTGGAGAGGCAAGCTAACTACTGGTCTTCTCACTCTCTGCCCTGCGTTTCTCTAAAACATGACTTCAGCAGAGGGAATGGAAGTAAGTGACAAAGAGACATTAAGAAAGGAGACTGAATGAAGGATTGCTCACTAATTGGATGTGAAAAGAAAAAGGAAAAGAAAAGCATCAAAGTTGATCTCAAAGTTTTCAATATGGGAGGAAAAAAAAAGGAGAGTTTGACTTTAAATATGATGATTTCCAGGTAGTGATGAGTCAAGCAACTGTGAGCTCAAATGCAACTGGAAAACTATTGGGATTAGAATTATAAAATCAATGTATTAGTTTCCTAGAACTGTCGTAACAAATTACTATGATGGGGTGGCTTTAAACAACAGAAATTTATTCTTTCACAATTCTGGAAGCCAGAAGTCTGAAACCAAGGTGTTGGCAGTGCATAGCCCTCTGAAGGCTCTGGGGGAGAAGCATTCCTTGCCTCTTCCAGTTTATGGTGGCTCCTGGAATTCTTGGTTTGTGGCAGCATAACTCCAATCTCTGCCTCCATTACCACAGGGCCTCCTCCTATGTGTATCTGTACCCATGTCTTCTCTTCTTATCAGGACACCAGTCATTGGATTTGGGCCCAATGTGAATCCAGGACAACCTCATCTCTAGATCCTTAACTTGATTACATCTGCAAAAAACTCTATTTCTAAATAAGGTCACACTCACAGCGTACTGAGAGTTAGGACTGAGACATCTTTTGGGGGGATACTATGCAAACCATGACGGTTGATAACAAAGAACAGATGTTTGCTCTGAAAGAGTACAATAAATATAGGCTAAGACCATGGATTTAGGTGCCTCCAAATTTATAAAATGTGTAAAGGATAGTTGTGCCAAGGGGGAGGGAGGAACAATAAAAGAGAGCTGAGGTATCAGAAGATAATAAGAACCAAAGAAAAGAGAAAAATCAAGACTGAGGGGCAATCTATTACTTCTTTAACTTTTGGGTCACACTTGATGTAAGTAAGTCTGAGAGGCCCAGGAAGGCATGCATTCACAAGAACACATGGTGCTCTGTGCATGGACACACACACTCACAAACAGAACCACAGCCTAATAGTGAAGAATTTTTATAATGAATAAATTTAGAAAATGGTTCTTCAGCTTCTCTAGGGAAAAACAAATAATCCTGGGTCCTACTGAACAATACATCAAAGAACTATCCAGATGTTCAGATCAAAAGAAAAGAATAATTAGGAAACTCTATAAAGATGTCTAGTTTGCCAAAGGCAACATACTGAGCAAAAGATTACTTAACATGGGGGCATCAATTGGTCACAGAGCCGAGGGTGAGAATCAAAAGAAACAGGTTTTGGTGAGGTCACTGGTAGCGCAGTCTAGAATTTTAAGGAGCAGGCTCTGGGAATGACAACATAGACCTCTGGGAACCAAGCACAAAGGAAGACTGCTGGAATAGATTGGATTAGGACAGCTGGAATAAAAATTTGTGAGTACCGGCTAAGATTTATCCATATGAAGAAAAAGATAGACTTTGATAGCTACTCAAGAGCATAATATTTTTTACTGTTATAATGTAGTTTTATGGTAATTTAAAATAGAAAACAATCCTGGAAAATCTATCTTTTATGACTTACTATGAAGAAATGTAATGGGGTTACAACCACAAAATGAGTCTTTGGGGACCCTGACTTGGCCTCTGCTTACCTCATTCAGTTTCAATCTCTGTTTCTTACTCATGCTCAAGCATGCCAGAACCTTCACATTCTGCGTCTTTGAATAGGGTTCATCTTGCCTGACTAATGCACCACCGCACATATTTTAAGAAACCCAAGAATCAGCTCTTCTGTGACACTTCACCCAACCAGTAAGCAGTTAACCCTAGAAAACTTTGTTAGTAAATGATTCTATCATTTGAAAAAATAATTAGCCTCCTGATCTGTAAGATGAGATTTCATATCACCACCATTAGACAACAGAATCGTAATAGAAATAAAAAGACAGCTGAATAGGTGATTTTCCAAGTAGCTACTAAGTTTAAGCATTTTTTTGTTCATTTTTTATCTATTTGAGCTGCTATTTACTTTCTAAAGACACATATGACAGTGTATAAATTGCAATTACCAAAACAGTTACCTTTTTATTCATTAAGGAAGCACAGAAATGTTTATTAGTTTGTTGGGAAGAATGAAATTACTTCAGCATTGAATTTAATAAGCTTCCCAGGGGGAAACGAAACCCTTCAACTAGATACAAGAAAACTTCTCAGTGTCTCAAATATCTCAAAGTTACTTCAGTTGTTTATCTGATTACAAGCAACAAAATATATGGCCTCATGTTCAATCACATTTACTTCAAACTTCATTTATAATCTACGTGAATAAAGCAATGAAACAACAGACTTTATGGGCATTAAAAGTAGTTTGCAAATGGATTTCTACAAAACAGCATACTCCGGGGAAAGCTGGGATTGAAGAGGAGCAATAATAAGAAAGTTTGGGGAAAAAGTACACCTAGAATAGTGCTTTGAACATAAAAGTATATAAAAGTAACAGCAATATATTCTACATAAAAAGACTTCTTTAAAAAAAAAAAAACTAGAGAGTATGTACTCGTATGTACCAGGCACACACCAGAATATCTCCCCTGAGACTCTCAGTCAGGTCAAAAAAGATATATCTAGTCAGAAAACCATGAAAGTAACACAAAAATCATGTTGCTGTTAAAAAAAAAAAAAAAAAAAAAAGTGCTGTTCAAAAAAGTTGGCCTATTACTAGTAGACCAGGACTTCATGGTATATGGATGGTTTATTTGCTTGAATGTGAAAGCTACTCAAAACTGACCTATTTATTCTTAACTACATTGCAGAACTGTATGTATAATAGAGAATCTCTTCCAACTACCAATCCTATTAGTAACTACTATGTATTCACCTTATTACATACTAGTAACTGTTACTAACCTTATTTGTAGCCTATAGGGGAAAAAAAAAAGTTAGATAAGAGGAAAAAGAGATGGTCCCCTACCCGAGCCTAAAAAGAAACAAAACAAAATTCCGCACCTTGTCTGTTTCATCCACACTCATGGATTTCACTACGCAAGAAGCCGGCCTCTCCTGGATGTGAGCAAGATCCTGGGGTACGCTCTGAGAGGCAGCCATTGGAGGCAGTGGAGCCCGTCTCTTCTTGGGTATATCCGATGGCAGGGTGTTTGAAACGTAGGTCTTGGAAATGGTGTTGGATCTCGTAAAAGTTGGGCGATTACTACTTACGAGAGGGGTTGCAGGGGCACTTGCAGTCTAAGCAAGAATAGAAAGGCAAAAATCTATATGCAAATTCAAGATAAAAAGCACATGAAATTAAAAACAGATTAGGTACAGAAGAAAATACTTACTTGATCCCGCTTTTTCTTACTGCGTTGAAAAAAGCTGAAAAACCTTTTGTTTTCTTTCTCCTTCATAATGTCTAAGTTTTGTGATATTTGGCAGGACTCTAAAATAGAAGAAAAGCATCTTCTTTTTTGTACACAGGGTTATTATGTTCACCTCCAAGGTTTCTCTCAATTACTTTCCTTTGAAAAATGCATCTAATTATAAAAACTACTATGAACCATGTAGTCTGCTAGGCACTTTATATCTTATTTAATTCTCAAAGCAACAGGTAAATTTAGTATTACTATTCCTGTTTCACAGTAGAGAAAACTGAAGCTTAGAGAAACTAAGATACTTATTCAAGGCCAATAATCAGGAAATGACAGAGCTACAACATAAACTCAATTCTTTGTGACTCAGAGTTTGAGTTCCATAAACAGTTACCAACATTTCGAAGTAAAGAGGGAACTTTGAATTAAATGAGATATGCAATTGCTATATATAGTTTGTCCCTTTGTTTATTTTGAATAACTTTGCCTTAGAGCTAAACTATCATGAAATATTTTATCCAAAACATGATTCATTATAGTTACTTAGAACTTTGTTAATTATTACATAAACGTTATTTCTTTAATACAGTGATTCTCAACTAGGGGTGATTTTGTCAACCCCCCACCCCCATCCCCAGAGGACATTTGACAATGTTGGGGACAATTCTGGTCGTCACAAATAGGGGCAGGATGAGGAGAATTCATTGCTGGTTATCTACTGGGTAGAGGCCAATGATGTCACTAAACATATGAAAATACCCAAGGCAGCCCCTCAACAACAAAGCATTACCAGACCCCAAATGTCAATAAGGTCGAAATTGAGAATCACATTTTAATCAGAATGGTAAATGCCAAACTTCAAGGTTGCATATGTATATACATTTTCCAAGAAGTATTTCTTAATGTCAACTGAAATGGCCTAACAATGACAAATCCATGAGTGCTGAGTCACCCTGACCCAGACTGTCTTTAAATACCATTTCAAACTATATTTGCTTAAGAATGGTTGATTCTTTTTTGATATCAAAGGATGTGCAAGATGAGCCTGGAATATCTAATCATACCAGAGAGAAAGTAATCAATATCTACTGGGGTCATTTTAAAAGGACTACAGAACCAATCTCATATGGCTTCTACTGGCAGAAATCCAGACAACTTGGGTACCATAAGAATAATGCAATAAACTGAAACATGTCTCATATGTTTAATTCCATGCATTCACAGTGACACTAAAAAAAAAACCTGATCCTCATTGTTTACCTTTGTGTAATGCCAGGGAACCATTATTTTAAAAACTGATGAATGGAAAAAAAATTACACATTTATCCTGCCTTTTCTACCTAGATAGATAAACAACTGACATGGGGAAATTTGCTTTTTTAGAAGTATCGCAACTAATAATTATGGAGGATTATTAAAGGAATGTATGCAATAGATTATGACCATTTTTCAACTCCTACTTAACTAAGACATAGGCAATAATTATTGATGGCTAACATCAAAAAAGATAACTTGTCATTACATATCTGCTAATGAAGCAGTCTTAGACTTCATTAGACTTAGAAGAAGACCTATGAAGCAGCCTTGCAAAAATATCTTATCCAAATCTGATTAAGATTCTAGATTTAACAATTTATAGGAAATAGGATAGAGAAACATGTTATGTGGCATCACAAGATGCAATTAGCAACATTCTGAATGTGGGAAACTATGAGACCAATGACCTGGTTTATTCAACAAATAAATTGAAAATTTTAAAAAAGAGAGAGAAAGAGAGGTAAGGAGGGGGGAATCTGTAAATTTTAGAAACATCTCTACTAAGAAATATATGGGTTTTATGGTAAATCACAATATAATTTAAGTGATCTAGGAAACAAAGTACTGTATATTGAAACCGATAGGATATAGCTAAACTAACACTTAGGGGTAAATGTATAGTATTTTTACTTATATGTTTAAAAAATTAAATTATAACAAGTAGGGGCTAGTCCAGGAAAGCAAAGATAGTTAATGCCAATAACAATATTTATGGAATATGCCTTAATAACATATTGGAGAACTGTATTTCACAAAATAAAACTTTATGAATCTGATGCTTCAAATCTTAAATAAGCAGTATGCATTTGGTACAATGAGTTTACTGGCAAAGCTAACAACTAATAATGAACATGTGGATAGCATATTATGGTTAAATTTTTTTTTACTGACTAATTTACTTTTTGGAACAATTCTGTGAGGTAAATATCATGTTTCCTCGAAAATAAGACCTAGCCGGATAATCAGCTCTAATGAGTCTTTTGGAGCAAAAATTAATATAAGACCCGGTATTATATTATATTATATTATTAAAACCGGGGGTTATATTATAGTAAAATAAGATCAGGTCTTATATTAATTTTTGCTCCAAAAGACGCATTAGAGCTGATTGTCCGGCTAGGTCTTATTTTTGGGGAAACAGGGTATCATAAGTTATCATTCTGAGCTCCTTTTCTAAATTTGGGGATATAAAGAAATGGAAGTGGGTGGTATCACCCCATCACATATGAGGACCCAGATGACCAGAGAATTTGAATAACTTACAAGACTCATAGGCATTAAATGGTAGAACTGGAAATGGTATCCATTTAAAGATTATTTATAATACCTCTATTTTTTTTAAAATATGCAGTAGCACTTTAAGACAGAATTTTAATTCATTTTAAGATAGAAGCCTCCACTAATTGAATACAGATATACAATTAAATTTAGTTGGAACAGTGAATGGAAAATTCACATGATGATACAATGCAATAAATATAACCAGAGTATTCCATATAGCTATTTTTGGTAAAGCAATTTTCAGGCACCAGTCATCCTTCACAGCAGCTAACCCCTAAGTCTTCACTTAATGCTCTGTGTCAGGGATCACTGCAAGTCAAAGTTAAACACTAAAACAAACAAGGGCTGGAACTTACTTAGAAAGCAAGTCAAATACTGCAGTTTCCTTTTTCCAGAACAGCGGCTATGAGGAATGGCATGCAAAGTTCTAAGCCTTCTGATAGTATCTGACAAAATTAGGAGGCAGAGGCACTTATAGCTATTAGATTGACCTTGTAGATTCTGACATTGAAAGGAGCTTTCTTAATTTCCTATTCCACTGTCTTAATGTTATGTTCATAATATTTAATGCTCTAAATAAGCCACATACATTTTTGGTTGGAAGGGTTGTTAGCAATCAATGCATTCAACATCTTCAAAATAAGGCCAACAAGATTATGGAATTCGCTTTGGGTCATGTATGTAGAAAATGGCAAAGTTTGGAGCAAAAGCCAAGTACAAGTAACGGAATGTTGCCAGAAAGAACCACAAAGACAACTTTTTCCAACCTTTTTATTATCATAGAAGTGGAAGGTGAGATCCAGACAGATAAAGATATTTCCCTTATCTGCTTGTCAAATGAGCTTGACAATCAATGTGGTGTCAATTAAAATACCTGTCTTCTGATTATTAACCAATACACACTTTACGATCATACAAAATTTCAACTCCTTTGATTAGGCTAGTATTCATGATAGACACAAATAACAAATAATCATACTGTTATTTATGTGGGCTTAGTTCTTGGAATTGAGAGGCTCCTTGTGCTATGGGAAAATTGGAAGTAGGAAAGAAAGAAGATTCCAATAACACAAAATGTGTACAGTTTATTGTGTTTTTATTATTTTTTTTAGTAGGGTGGTAATTATTACAGTAATCAATTATCTGAGCCTATCCTTTTTTAATGGGGGAAAGAAGACTTCTAGACTTTATTATTATTGGCTATTTTTAATAAAGTTTTCACTATAAAAGTAATACATTCCCATTATAAAATTCTGTAATATAAAGAAAAGAAAGATGAAAAAAGTCACCCATAGCCATAATATGCAAAGGTAACCACTATAAAAATTTTTTATATATTTCTTTTCAGAAATTTCATGTTAAAGTTTTTTCACAACTGTATTAAACACATTAAAGTGCTTTAAAAGCTAATTTTAGTGTAAGCCATTTCCCAAGTTATTACAAAATATTCACAAACAATTTAATGGCTGTAAAAATTTCCTATATGAATATACCCAGATTATTATGAATAATTGTTTAATGGAAATAATCTAATATCCTTTCATGGCATCACCAAACTATCAGCATTTGTACCCAATAAAGATCCTAGCAAAATCATTTTTCTTGTCTGAGAGCCAAGAATATATTCCTCTCATTCTTAGGATAATATTAATTTAAAAACAATTATTGAAATCTAATTACTACATTAAATTCAGAAATCAAGGAGGGCCTTATAAATTATTTTTCAGGAAATAAAACACATAGATTTTCTAAGTTAAAATCTTTTATACAATGTGCACATTAGTAGTGTTAACAAAACAGGTAAAATTAGAAGTTTATTCTCAATTTACGCAATAGGAATAGAGATTTCATTTTATTATTTGTTTCTACTGATTCCTATGTCTTACCTTGTAAAGATGACTTATTGAAGGCAGTAACAGAGGTGGCTACAGAGGAGGGGGTAAAAGAGGGTAAATTGACTTAAAGATGATGTTTGTCCAAATATACAACATCCCTGAGTTGAAATAGTTGTCAATGTATTTACATAAAGCCAATCTCAGGATAAAGTTTGAAGTTCTCTATGCATAGAGAATGTAAGTACGTGTCTCCTTCACTAAACTTTTGCTTCCCCTAATAAAACAGATCCGTGTTGAATAAATAAGCTTGCATTTATCTATTTATTAGACATCACGCAAGCCAACATTATCTAAGATCTCCAAATTTTAATACATTAAATTATTTCTATAGATAAATACGGCAAGCTATTTCTATTTAGAACATTTCTGGAATTAAACTGATTCATTTTATAAACCAGTTGATTTTGGGTGCTGAACTTAGAAAAAATTTGACAAGAAACTTCCAAACTTGAATGATAATTAAGACCCAGACAAAACCATGCTGAGGCTATAGTAATTCATGGTTGATTAGAGCAACAATGAATTTAGATGTAATTTTTTATTCTCTGTTTAAATCTCAAAGCCACAAAGAATTAAGTTAAATTCCACCAAAAAAGTATTCATGGGTAGATGGAAAAGTGTAAAATGTGATGACAGCTAAGAAAGACAAGTTCTCATTCCAATTTCAATAACTGAAATCAAGTTAAATTTTATCACATTTAGTTTTTTCTTACTTCCAATGACATGTATTGACTTCTATCTATAGGATCCATTAAAGTGTCATTATGAACTTTAGAATAACCATACATAAACACAATACACACATATACATATATGCACATCTAGTGAATAAAACAAAAATTCTTACTTACCTCTGCTGACATCCATGGCATATAATTCTCTTAGTCCCAGGTCATTAAGAGATTTCATCAAGTCCAGGGGCTCCTGAGACTGATAGTCCTTCAACAACAGTGTGTGTAATGGATCAAACTCACATTTGCTGCATATAATGGGTACAAGTTCTTGAAGTGATGCATGTGGGTTAACTCTCACTATTGTCTTCTGCGTTTTCTTAAAATTGATCACCACTCGCACAGTTTTCTGAAACACATATTAAAGCCATAGAAATACCATAATTTACTGAAATAAACTTTCTCAATGTCTAGAATAATGAGACATCTACAAGTATATATTCATACCATAAACAGAGTTTTTCCATTTTCGTGTAAAATTCTCTTTTAGATTAATGTTACTTCCTAAATCTCAAGAAGATTCGTAGAAAATGTATCAACTGTTTCTATAAAATATCAAAATCTACAGTGAAATTCTTACCTCTGGTATTATAGGTGTAGGTTTTTTCTTTTCCAAAATTTTTGGCTTTAAAATTACTTTCTCCACCTCCAACATGCCTATTGGTGTGTTTGGCTTAAATTTAATGGAGTTCTTTTCGGCTGACAGCAGATCAATTGTGTAACTTGATGGATTTAAGTGATACTGTGCGCAGAGGAATATCAACAAGTCCATCATAGGTTTACTGTAAAACAAGAGTAATACTGATCGTAAAACAACTTCATAAAACAACTGTTAAAGTTATTGTTTCAAGAATTTTCTTAGGGTCTCTTGCTTTAGTAGATAAAACAAGGCTACAAAATAGTATTTGTGAAAGCAGCTTTAAAATCTAACCACATGATATTTAAGCAGACAAAACTGTAGTACTTAAAAAGTCCTGAGAAGTATTCAGAAGAGCTTGCTTGGACCATAGTGTTGGTTTAAAAATTACCTATGTTTTATCTGCCAAAATGTCTTCATATTATATATTTCAGGAGAAGGAAAATTCCTTTCCTTACCCAAGAGGAGTCACTTAGCTTAGCAGATGCTCCTTCACAATATTATTTAGAATATTAGCAGTTTTTAGCTTACAAATTGGTTATATTCCAAAGTTCTCATAATAATAAAGCATTAAGAACTATCACCCTTTGGGCTTTAGAAAGTATAGTTAAGCATCTACAAAATCCTAAAGAAGAGTGTAGTACAGATTTCTTAATTCATTCAAACAGTATTTAATATTTTCTAGGAATTGAAGACACAGTACAAGTGTTATGGCATAGCTGCACTCATAGGTCTAATACTCTACTGAGTATTAGAGTAATGGCTCCTAACTTTGCCATTAGTATACTCTAATACTCTAATACTACACTAGACCAATTGTCAGCAAACTATAATCTGCAGGTCAAAGTGGGCCCACAGCCTGTTTTTGTAAATAAAGTTTTATTGGAACACAGTCATGCTCATTTGTTCACATAATATTAGGGCTGCTTTAGTGCTAACAATGGCAGATTTGAGTAGGATGTGACTGAGACTCTATGGCCCACAAAGCCTAATTCTATTTACTATCTGGTCCTTGACAGAAAAAGAAAAGTTCATGGGCAATAACGAAAGCAACCATGTAAATGCATGAGACAATTTCAAACCGTGATTCACTTTTAAATACTAATGATAATACAGAATTTATTTCTATAGGAAATTGCACACTGAACTTGAGATCCAGAGACACATCTCAATTTTTTGCTTCCCTTTTCACAGATTCCAATTGTTGGCACAGACTTGTGTTTTCATTCACACCATGAACAGAACAATGTGGTCTCTGAGTCTTTTTTAATTGAGCCCTTAAAGAAAGCCACTAAAAAATATTTTGTATTATGTGCTTTTCTAAAATTTCTAGTGATATTTAGCTGTTAGTTCATATTTAAGACTGAAATACTGTGAAAATTTAAGTCCTATTTTCATGGATTGAGGTACAGGTTGATGCACTTTACTTGAGGGTAATCAGGCGGCCAGCTATTTTTTTCCCACTGGGAAATACAAATGTCAATAAATAACTCTCCAGTCTCTTGACTAGAGATATAAAACTGGCTATTGGCTTTCAGGAACTTGACAGGGAAATGAGGCTAGGAATCTCACCATTTAGGGTGCAATTTTCAATTTAGTACATCTGTTTTCATATGCACCTCATCCCCACTCTCCTAAATGGAGTTTCCATGTCTGTAGCAAAGCCCGGTCCACTGTTGTTATGCATCTAGGTTAACATACCTTTGAAATAACAGTAACCAACCGCAAGAGAGCACATAATCCTGTTAACTATCCTGTAATCCAATCCCTACTTTGCTTTCTCCCACCTTTATGTAATCCTTCGTATGTTCCCTCCTTGATTTCAAATGCATAAAAGAAATTGCAAAATTTTCAATTCTGAGAAGCATTTGAGATCTTGCTTCCTGGCAATTGTCACCATTTCGGGCTCAAATAAGCTCTTATAAAAATTCTCCACAGGTTTGGATGTTTCTTACATTGACAAATCTTTGCATACTCTCCCGGATTTCATGACAAAAAGGTTTCACATGGACTAGAGCTATAGATCATGACCTTTGAACTCCACACTGCCTAAATGTTTTCTAATAAAATTGCCTCTTCGAAAGGCAACTAAAAATCATAGAACTTCTTGATGACTTTATTCTTTCATTCTATAATACTAGGTTCAATTCTTTATTCAATAATTACAGAAGTCAATTTTGTCTTGAACATATTCCTATTCCCAGATAAACGCAACAGACTAGAAAGTTCTATAACGGACATAAATACAGATGAGAACGTCATACTGCATATGATAATGGTATTTCAAATTTCTGGGGAAAGAAATTTTCAGAACTGATATTGGGAAAATTGATTAGCTATCTAATGAAAAATGTTACGTATCTACTTTATGCCTTACACTAAAGCAAGCTCCAAGTGGACTAGATAGATAAATATGAGGAAATGACTCTGGGGGGTAAAAAACAGAAAGGAAATCCATCTTCATGTACTTGGTTCTAGAGCACTGCTGTACAATAGAATGAAGTAACTCTGGCAAGCTCAGTGATTGCAAGCAACCTCACAGGCTGATCTGACCATAAATTACTAACGGGGCAGGTCAAGATGGGTAGTCACACCCCAGGGATACCACAAAGTGGCAAGGTTGCTGAAAGGACCCAACAGGAGGCCTAAAATGTTCATTTAAATTATTTGCTATGTGATATGCTTGCTAACCTCTCCCTGGTAACCCACAAACTATCACCAAAGTCCTGGTAGATTTGGGAAGGATTAAAGAAAGAAAATTTCAAAAGTTAGAGACTGAAAAATCATCCAAAAAATAAGATAAAGTTGGAGCCATAAGTGGCTCCAAGAATATAAAACCTGGGGAATTGGATCTTCCACAAGAAGTAGGATAGGGGCTCAGGCTAACTATTTCTAGACCTTAAAGACAATAACCTCAAGATGTTATCTGGGTCCCATTTATACCTAGATGTGAACTCCTCTCTAAGAGGACCACCTTTTAGCCATCTTTATTTCCAGGACCTAATACACAGTGAGGTCAATGTCATTGACTGAGGAATTTATAGGAATCAGTGATTAATCATGTCAGGTAATTTTGCTTAAACATCCATGAACTCAAACACACAGCAAACAATGTATAACTGAGATCTCTACAATATCTGACACATAAAAAGACAAAGTTGTTGAAAGGAGGTTCATATGCTTTAAAAAAAAAAAGAAAACATAGGTGTGAAGCTGTTGTTTGTTTGTTTAATTAACAAATTTGACTAGCAGCCTTGTTGTGTGTAAAGCCATGAATGACATCTTTACACAGAGGTGGGATATAAGCATTAAGTAGAGCTAAGATCTTTGCCAAAACAGCCTCAGATCAGTTCAAATGCTTGAAGTATTTAATTGAAACCTCAGCCTTTGGCACTAAAAGCACAGAAGAGATGACCCTGGCCTAGATGATTCTGAGAGTGAGAATTACTGACTGCCTAGCTCTGCCATAAAGGAGCTGTAACACTATAAAAGTAGGACATTAATATTTAAACCAACCCTGCCTCCAGGGGGGGCTGCTGTGGGGATTAACTAGTCACGAAGTGCACCCACGGAAAATAAAATCATCTCTTAGTGTAGTTGTTTAGAATTATACACCCAGATGCCAAATTATTTCTACCAAAAACAGTTTTGGTTTGAGGATAATTATCCAGAGCTGATGCCCCTAACAGCAGTTGGCTAACAGGTTCGACCACGGGATGACCACAGGAAGGATACTTGCTTTCCTGTTTGCTAGAGGAGCACAGGCCAGCAATCCACCTGAAACCCCAGCCAAAACATTATAAGTTGAAAGAGATTGACTAAACTTGATCATCACTTCCTCATCCAGATAAGAAACAGTGTCTTCCTCCTCTATACCACCACATGACTTTGAATTTTGGTTCATTATATTACTTAACAGAGTCTTCTTTGCATTACTATTGTTTACGTATTTTTTCTCTTGTAAAATAATGATTTCCTAGTCGGCAGACTCTCTAAAAACTTTTTTTAAGACTGTCTAAAAACTCTTCTTGGAAAAAAACAAAACAAACTCTTCTTGAAAATGGAGATATCTCTGTGAGATTTCCTACTTCTTTTTACAAATAAATAATAATGCTTTATATTAATTTCATATCTATTACTTCCTTTGAGCCCACAAACACCACAAAAGCTACTCCCACTTAATGAATGTGAAAACTGAGGTTAGAGAAGTTAGATGACCAGATGATGAAGAGCATATGTAGAATTAGGGAGCCGTTAGGATTAGAATGTCCTGACTCTTAAAACTGTACTCCTTTAGCTACCATTTAGTTGAATAGTACCACAAGTCAGAATGCAGGATGGGGCGGATGGTTTGCAAAGGGCTGTCTGCTATCTGCTACAATTGTACTTCATAGATTGATGACATCACTAAACCACCCCAAAATACACCGGTGACCCTTCATGCATTTGTGACACACATGCATTAAGTGTCCTAGTTGTACCTGCTAGATAATACAAGACTTCCACTTCCGTGTTGTAAAGATCCCATTGGGTATCAAAAATGTGGGTCACGGTTCATCAAAGAGCTTTCAGATCAGCAAGATGTATAACATCTGCCTCGGTGAATTTCCAAACCCTGGAGGTATTTAAGCAAAGTAACTTACCAATAGGGTGGCTATTAATTTATCATCCAATCTGGGACACCTGAGAGTGAAAGGGGGCACTATTAGTAATTACTCTGGGAAAACAGGTACAAACAGGGACTGTCTTAGGAAAATGAGAATGCTTGTTGGATGTATTTATCATGAATAGATGGATTTCAAGCACCTGATAAGGGGCTGATCTTTATGAATAAGATTATTCCTTATTATGGTTCTTTAAACCTGCCCCAGTACCTAACAAAAAAAGTTTTTTACACATTTTCAACAAATCTTTAAAACAGTTGAGTTGAAATGGTTCTAGCTGTCCCATGAAAATGCACACCAATAACCCAATTAGATTTACCAATAATAGTATGGGGATTTTGAGAACATTCCCTATTGTTATTGATGTTTATCCATCTTACATTAGTTAACCCACCTAATTTAATAATGAGTTCAGGAGGGTGTTTTACAGAAATGACTCACATTCACCTTGTATCTTGCCATTTTTCACAGTCTGCTATATTCCAATAGGTGGCACTGTACTCCATGTAAAACGTTCTTGAGCTCATTACCTCACCTACCCAGTGCCAATCAAAACCTTGGGAGAGCTAGTCTTACCTCTGCTATAAATTGGTGATACTGGACAGGCAAATCAGACCACACGTCATGTGCAACATGTCTCTGGGTTATTTTGTAGCCAAAGGTCAGACCGTTAAGGCGACTTGCTTGAGGTCACAGAGCAAGCTATGGAGTCAACAATAGGGCCTGACATTTCTAACTTCAAGTTCTATGCTTTCTTTATTTGTGTTTTCTTTCAAGGCATTCGCAGATTTGCTCAAATCAAAACAAATTCCTATTTACGGTAGGGGCAGAAAAGAGCAAAATCTCCTGTTAGACAGGATGTTGACTCCGCTCTTCCCTCTTATAGGAGAGAGTGTACCAGGATGGCCACAGTAACATACAGGGTGCTCCCCTGATAGGCTAACAAAGCGGGTCACTGGCAGTCTTTTACCAAGTTTTCCAATTTGAAACTTATTTAAAATTGTCCCAGAGAAAAAGAGGAAAAGGGAACAAATACTTCTTCAGCAAGGAATAACCATATACTGGGCAGATATGTGACTATAAGGTAAGGGCCTAGAGTGATGTACAAATGTACCTACACATTTCCTTATTCTCTCTAGGGTCTGTCTGTAACAGTTTAGCTTATAAGCTCATTTTCATTAAAAATGAACTTTTCCCAATACTGGTGGATACCACCCCTAATGCTGTTGTATGGTGTAACATTTCCTGAGGGGGACAGCCCCTAGGCAGCTTGTCTCTAACAGCAGTCCCTTTTAATGTTCACCGTTAGTAAGGAACAGAACTGCTCCATCTGGTAAAAAAGGTCCTTCACTCTACCAGAACCACACACACACATATATAGATACATGTGTATGCATATATGCATAGACACATATATACAGACATATATATACCTATACTACAGTGCCCTGTATGAGTATGTATACATAAAATATTCTAATACCTCCTTCCTTCAATCCAATCATACATGATGTTAGTATACACAGAAGTGCCCAAGTTTTCAGGCTGGCACTGCAGCTGCCCTCAATGTAAGCAAAGGATTGCAAACCAAGGTCGAAGACTCGGGGTGACTTCTGGTCATTAAAAAGACAGTATCACTAAGTTCTGGTACCAAAAGATTGTTAAGCCAGCACAAGGCTATCAACCTAATTTAGGATAACAAGATTTTAGTTTTCCCTGAGCATGAAGTCTAGTACCACCTCCAACCTTATTGTGTTCCCTAATCTGAATAAGCTCTTTGGTGAAAAATCTATGTACAAGTAAGCACATTTTTCTGAAGATAATGCTGTGCATACACATTCTCTCAAATGGAATATTCTAGCATACCTCTCCATGAGTTACGTAAGATGACAGGGGGGAGGGAACATTCTAAAAATATCCCCCAAGAATATATTTTGGAAAAAAAGAAATCTAAAAAGTTAAATGAATCATGTAAGTTTTCTAACCGTTTATTTTAGTATAATATCAATATTATTCTTCAAAGGAAATGCATAAAGATAATACTATCAAAACAAACATAACATATAAGGAATATTTTTATGAATTAAGAAAAAATGGTCTCAAAAATTACATTAGAGACCCTTCACAGTGACATATGGAACTCTGATTTATCTAAGAAAACCCTATGTACTAAAACTTATGTAAAATTACTCTTCCCTAGTCACCTACCAAATTTCTATATAATTTTGTTGAAACTTTTCCTATTCTAGTAACAAATCCATGAAGAAATTTACATTATAATCTATGCCACAGGTCTTCACATTAGATAGCTAACGTTTTTCAGAAATAGAATATATTTTTCTATTTGAACGTTTTTGCTGTCATCATTAAACATAGTTTTTTTAAAAAAACAATAGGCCAACAATAGCTACAACATTCAAGCTACCCCAAATCACACTCTTAAGTTATCCTAAATTGTACTCTAAAATATCTCGAATCACCCCAAAGATATCCAGAATCAAACTCCTACGATATTTAGAATCACACAACCACTTTCAATCATAAACAAGATAAAAACATTAGTCATAGCATCTGCAAATTGAGTCATTCCTGAGTGATAAAACTATTAGGAACAAAGTCCCTAAATCAAACCCCCTAGTAAAAATGATATGAAATGAATTCTACTCTCAGAAAAAATGTCCAGCCCTATACAAAATTTAAAAAGCAATCCGAATTTGGGACATTCCCAGTTTGGGTATTCTGGCCTTGCTATCTACCTGGAGAAAATATCTTCATTTAAAAGATCCTGGGAAAGCAACCAGGGCCCATCCAATGTCTCTCAAAGCACATCATTTAAGTTGCTATCTCCAGCTACATATAAGGGTTTAGGGAGACAATATGCATTGTAATGAATTTATTAAATGCCTATTGCATTGCACCAAACTGTGTTAAGCACTAAGAAGTAAAGTAATGATGGCCACATGGATCTTATGGTTTATTTAAAAAGATAAGGCATACATATAAATTATAGCATAGGACAACAAATGATAACCATCAATAATATAAAGTGTCAGAGGAGTTTGGAAATCATACGTAATAATTCATTCTGGGGAGATCAAGGAGCCTTTATATGAAAAATGTCACTTCAGTTAAGGAAACTGACTGGAGACAATGTGGGTGGCAGGGTACTGCACATGGAAAATCTTTCAAAAGGTGTGGCGCTGGGAAAGGTAAAGTATCTGTAGAACAAGAGAGTCATGGGGTTGAAGCTAAAGGTATTCCAAGGGGAGAGGAGAAGGAAAAGCCTACTTAATATTGGAGAAGAAAACAAGGTGTGCCAGTCTCCAGGCTTGGTCGCTTGGACTTCCTCAATTTGGTATTGAATTGTTGTCCCTGAAGCTTTTTGTTTGTTTTAATCAAAATAGTGCCACAAACAGAGGGGTGTTATACATTAATCTGAGGGTAGAGAGTAAATGGAGAGAGCTCAGGGTTAAGGAAAGAAGTTCTGAATAAGAAATGGAAGAAGTCAGTATGTGCCAGGCACTGATAGTATTTCATTTAATCCTAACAACAGTTTGGTTATAAAACATTTTTATAGATAAGAAAACTGGGGCAATTCAACAAGAGTTGGCAGCCCAGAAACAAAAAGCCGATGAATAGAAAATTACTCAGGTTTAAGGACCTGGGAGGCAAACATGCTGGAAGGTCAAAAGGGTGAGGAAAATCTAGGGTCCTGTAAGTACAAACATAGGAGAAATGACCGATGCAGAATCCAAGTTGAAGAAAATCCAAGCTGAATCCAATATGAAGAAAAATGCAACAAACAGAAGAGCAGTCATAAATCAGACGTCAAAAAGGTTGTGTGCAAAGAGGGCACCCTAAGATCTGGGTAATGGGGCAGCTGTCAGTGTTGAGATACCACCATCCTGGTGGACAGTGGAAGCACTGCGGATACAGGTTCCCAGAGTTAAGGAAACAGAAGAAAAGTTAGCTTAGGGCAGCATGTGGAAAAGTCTAACATAATTGAGATGGCTGACAGGGTTGAGAGGAAATCCATAATTCTAATACTGAAGTCACTGAGGTTAAAAAAAATCTGAAGCACCCAGAAGACTGATAGCAGAGAAGACGGCAATATAAACAGACGACTGGTACATCCAAGAAGAACTTTCAGAGTACTGATAATGAAACCATTGTTACTTGTCAGCATCAGGGAAGAACTGAAAAAAATGCTGACTTTTTCTTTTAACTTGCTTTGAATTGAGGGAAAATAAAAGGAATTGCCTTTATTGTGCCAAGCCACATCCATCATCATTATTATTTTTAAACCAGGGTAATAGTATTATTTCAAAGATTGAATATGACGGCCATTGTCTCTACGTACAAGATGCCTTCCTCACCCTGAAGAGACACGACTCAGGTGACTACCTGCACCCGAGGCAGAAGCCCACCCAGGACCGTCACAGGTGTCTCAGCCTCATAAATACGATACAATGTGTGATTGCCAAAACTATTTCAATACAAAATAAATGGCAAAATCCACCTTACTTAAATTTCATGAGAATTGAATAATACTATCTATTGTTTGCTAATGCTGAGCTTTTTTATTTTCATGTACTTCCAATAATTTGTAAAGCTACACATAATCTTAATGATAAATTTTAAGATTAAGGTTATGTTGAGTTTCTTCTAGATAAAACCACATTGTAAGAATATAATACCCAACATGTTGCTTACTTATTCTGTTGATACACACACACACACACACACACACACACACACACTATACTAAGGTCAAAACAGCTTAAATTTCTAAAACAGGGCTCCTGATAACAAACGGGTGGTTGGAGGTAAAAGGTGGAATAAAACCAGTATACAACTCATATAATTTTCCATTTCAAAATGAAGTGGAAAATTACACTTGGCTTTATTAAAGCTTTCCAATTTTCATACAAGTATTAAAAATATCAGTCTCCTAAATCACATATTCACTTTTTCTTGCTGGGTTAACATTTAAGTTTGCATTTCCATTAACTTATCCACATTGTTAGTAAATTAATGAAATCATTCAATGATGTGAAAAATCCAGCAAGTTTAACAGACATTTATCTGTTTTGATACATAAAGAAGCATAACATTTTAAGAGTAGTTAGTAACTTCTGGAAAATCAAATTTCGGGAAACAGCTTAAGAGAAAAAGAGTAATTTGGAGAGAAAGGGGAGGGTTTTCTTATGGGTCACTGGCTTGCTTTTGTAATTTTGACTTACAAACGGGTGGTTACAAAATCAATATAACTGATGACTGCTCCTCTGGGAAAGACTGTTTTTTTAAAAAATATTAAATGATGAACAAAATATAAAATAGTTCTAAATTTCAAGAGTCACTTCACTGGGGTTATGGAATTCACTGTACTGATATTAAAATATTGTTAGAAAACTTCTAATACTTTTTAGTATTTTTTTAATAGTTAGCTAAACTGAGTGATGAATGAAGTATTTTGTCAAAGAAAAAATCAAGAAGTATACAACAGAGAGTTTCAATGACAAAGAAGAAAGGGTAGTTCTGGTATTTCATTTGCTCCATCATACCTTCCATGAACAGTAGTAGATTTGATAACATCCCCAGGTAGAACAACTGAGAGTTCAATGTCTTTATCTACCATGCTTTCTTTCTGTTCCATGACGAAAGCAGAGGAGTCTACAGAATCATTAACTGAAGCGGCATCAAGGTATTTGGTCTCAGCGGGAGGAAGTGGTGCCTTGGCTTTTGTTTTTTTCCTAAAATAAAAACAAAAGACAGAAAATAAAATATATGTATTTTAAAAGTAACTTTCTAATATGATCTAATTTAATAAAAACAAAAAATCTGTGTGTATATGTTTTTGACATACAGAAAAAAAATGCATCAAAATGTTAACTGTTTTATCAGCATTCTTTTGTTTGTTTTCAACAATATGTCTACATTATTTGGTAATACGAAGAAACATAATAACAAAGAAATTTGATATTTGCCTCCATTAAGTTCAGTTCAAGCGTGTTCACTATAGCAAAGTGAAAGTATAACATTTTCGTTGACGGGATAAATTACAAAATCCTTACTGGTTCAGGCTGGAGATCAGTATCTCAATCTCATACCTCATAGTAGCTCTTACCTTTGTGCCTTTCATTTTATTTGTTTCCAATCTAATGCCTTCTGCCTCTCTATCCAGATAAACCCTGCTATCTATCCTTCAAAGTCTAGCTGAAACTACCCTCGCCCCTCCCCCGCTCTCCTACCACTTACAGTCTCCCCCTACATAGCACATACAACAGATTCCATAAATGTAACTTTTTTTTTCCTGAGTACGAGTTTCAGCTCTCCGCCTACATTTATAACTCCCTGCAAGAAAGAAGCATGTTGTATTTCCTACTGCACTTAGCAATGAACAATGATCTGTGATTGGTTATTTGATAAATTATATTTTTGTTTCAATGAAAAATGTTACAAATAATTATAGTAAATATATTTCACTGTCATTTATTAGAACAATCCCTTAACTGATTTATAACAGAAACAGGTAGTAGACATCCTGAAAAGGTTCACATGAACCAATTCAATGATTTGATTTGAAAAAAATTAAACATGAAAATAAATATAAAGTAATTACATGCAATTATGCCTAGATTTTTTTTTTTAAGTGCTACAAATTAGAGCTTTTGAAAATGTTACCTTTATGAAAAGCTGATTGCCTTTGGAAAAACAAATATACTGCCTCCCACTGAGAAAAATATAAAATCTAATTCCTCCCTCTCCCCATTTCCTAGGCAAAAATCAAATCCAAATAAGTAAAAGGGCTTCTTTGTAAATAAATATGTAACATCTGGCCATTTAGTATTTTTAAAATTTAAGATCTCACAAATCCAAGCACCTTTATGCACTCAAGCATCACGGAAAAAACAGAAGCAAAGTTCCTACATTGTATATTAATTTTCTAAAATAATAGTCTTTTAATTTTTAGGAGTATAATTTCACTTTATTATATATTGCACATTAGAAAAGATTTCTTTTACAATAGTTACAAAAATAAATATTTGAAAGTGTTAAAATAAATGTAACAAGTTTATAAAATCCATATAAAAAATTTTCTCCACTCTCAAAACATTTTTAGTATGCAGAAATTGACCACGTCAGGTGTTCAATAAACATTTATCCTATAACAATCATGTGGCAGATTCAGCTAAACACTGGGGATGTAAAGCCATGACCCAGATCCTACCCATTTGGGTTTGTACTACAAAAGGACTGATATATACAAAATTACAATGAAGTTTAACGATTGCTCTAATATAGGGATGCAGGTGATAGAGCTGAAGCTCATACTAAGGGAAGCTTTCCTAGGAATCCAGAAATGTTTTACAGATGGGAAATGTAAGTTGGGTTTGGGAGAATGAATAGAAACTCACAGGAAAAGACAAGATAATTGGTATTTCAAACAAAGGAAAGCAAATGGAGCCATGAAAGAAAGTGGTACTTCTCAGAATTGAACAGTTTGGTAAAATTCCACAGAGAATTCAGAGAGGAGAAATCAATGAATTAACTAAAAAACTTTTACAAATAAGACAATTCAGGAAGGTGGCTCAGTACAAAGTTAAAGTGCTCAAGTCAATAACCTATGCAAACATAAGCAAAAACTAGTCAGAAACCATAATGGAAGAAAAACACCTTCTTTTGTAATAGCAACAAAAACAAATTTTTAAAAATTCGTACAATAAATATTTAACAAGAATTTTACAAAATCTACAGGATGAAAATCTTAAATGCCAAATATTCAGCTTGAATCTCTCCCTTTGACTCCAGATTTACAAACCCAATGCCTGACATCTGGACTGCGATGACTAACTGGAATCTCCAACTTAACTGAATTTACAATTCCTCTCCCCAGCTTATCCAAACCAAACCTTTTCCTCTCCAAGTATCCCCATCACAGTACATCACAATTCTTTCAGTGGCTGGGGCCAAAAATCCCCTCTCACACACATGCAATGTGATCCATTGACAAATTCTGCCAGCTTTATAGTGTATTATAAATAAACCTAGAATCTACCAACAGCCTTGTTCACCAAACGCCTCTGTTCAAGCTGCTAACTGGTCTCCCTAGTCCCAATACTGTCACTTTGCATTTTATTCTCAATGTCCCAGCCTAGTAGCTGGAGTGATCCTTCTAAAACATAAGTCAGATCACTGCACTTCCTCTCACACCCTCCAATGGCTTCTGACCTCACCTAGAGTAACATCTAGAGTCCTAGAATCTGTCCCCCCTTACCTCTAGCCTCACAATCAACTGTCTCCCACTTTCCCCCAAGGCTCACTGCACTCCAATCCTATGACAATTGCCTGGTCCTGAACACACCTAGAACATTCCTGACTCAGGACCCTCTACAGGGTCTCCTCCTGACCTTAAAATCACACCTCTATTTCTCTGCTTTACTTTTTGCCTTAGGGCTTAGCAGCAACTCACATCCTTGTTTACTATATCTCCTCCCATTAAAGAGTCACTAATTTCATGAGAATAAGGACTTGTCTCCACTGCCCTGTATCACACGTTTGCAAATGTACAGAATCTCTGGAACAATGTCTGCCACATAGTAGGCACTCATATTTATTGAATGAAAGAATTCAATGAATACTTCCCACAAAACATGACGTATCTATGCATATCATTGAGAAGGAAAAAAGTTCTTACCACCAAAAAAGAAAGTGAATTTTTCAGATCAGGATTACCTGTGTTGGATTTTCTAAGAATTGATTACATTTTATTTTTTTAAAGTATTGAAAAATACATGCTAGATTTATTAGCAAGGGATAACTGGGTACTTGAGGGCTTTATAAGAGTTTTATCAGGAAGGCCAATAGAGAAGCCCAACTGCCACAGGCAAGGAGACAAAGCCACAGGAACAACTTTGTCCACAGTGGACTTGGCTTCAAGGGGAATGGCCGAGAATGAAGGTCTGACAGGTACGTCCTGCTGCCACCATGATCTTCCCATCCCCTGTTTTCATCATTCCGGACACTTCCCCATCTCCAGGTGTTGCTCATCTGGTCTCCATTTGAATGTCCTCTCCATCCTCTCTGCCTTGACACTTATTATATACCCTTCAAGGTCCAGACTGAGTTGCAACTTCTTGGGATGTCTTATGGGTCTACTGCACACTGCAGTATCTCCTCTGACTCACAGTTTTATGTTCTGTATATGTGGGACTGCCTTATTTCCTAAGGGTCTTTGAGTCTGTGATGGAAACCCATCTCTAATTACGAAAGATAAGCTTACCTTAAAAAAAAAAAAAGAAGAAGAAAGAAAAGCAGAGCACTAGTTGCATATTATTTATACAGAACGTCAATGAAAAGCATCTCAGTGTTCTCTAGTATTACTTCAAATAAAGCATTTGTCACCTTTGGGCCGGGAAGTTGCAAAGAATCTCTAAATCAGACCTAGATCTTTCCACACTAACCTAGAAATCCCATAGGGAAGATACAATGTGTAAGGAATTAAAAAACAAAACCAAAGCGAAGAAGTAGTGTCATAAATCAGATGGGTTATCTTGAAAATTCAGAGCAATGAGAGCAAGTTGAAACAAGCTCTGTGGGGGTGTGGCGGCAGACAGGTATCAAGGTATACTTCAAAGAGAAGACATGCATGACTCAGTTCTTAAAAAAAAAAAAGTAGAATTTAGACAGGTAGAGCCTGTAAGATCAATTATATGTTACTTCCCAATTGTGATCCATTTACATTAAACTTAAGAATGCGTCTCTCTATTTAAAGTTTGTTGACTACATAATGGAGTCTAGTGCAAAGAATACCAGCTAGAGGCCGGCATTTGGCCTGAATTCTAAGTAGCTTTAAAACTTTGTTAACTTATTTGACCTTTGATTCACCAGCAAAATTTTTAACATACCTTTGACCTACTCACATCTCTGCCAATGTTCTTAATCTTTTGGTTGAGATGCTTTGAAGCAATAACAAAATTAAACTAAATGTCACCCACAGATACAGTGAATATAACCAAAGCTTATAACCTAACCCAAGTGTAAGAAATTCTGGTAATGCCAAAAAAAGGTAACACATCAACATGCATTAACAACTATAATTTACTGCTTAACAACACTAGTTTTCATTAATATTTTTAAATCGCAGTAACTGCCATTTAAATCCTCCCTCCCCTTTTAAACAGGAATGCTTGGGCCTGTTTTCTTACCCAAGCGATTTTCACATAAACTCTTCTTCACCAGTGGCCTAGTTTGACTATCAGTTGCTACTCCTCAGAGGCTCTTACCCTTAACATTAAACAATAGCAAATTGCACACAAGGATGGGTGGAAAAGAGGTTACACTGAAAAGACATTTGAGACAGAAAACTTCTCTAGGTCAGGGCAAAATTTCATTAATCAAGACTTAAAAATAATAAGCCACAGTAAATTACTGCTTAAGTAAATACTGCTTTATCATTAAATGATCTCAATATTACACTCAATTTTCATAATGAAATTAGGGTACAATTTCACATTATGCAATAATATATTTAGAAAATGGCAAAACTTATTTTAAAGCAGAATTCAGTTGGTATCCTTCTGTTACTACTTGTCTTTTTATCATTTGATTTACAAAGCACTTCAAAAATCATTTGTCCATGGTAATCATTAGTTCATCCTTGTCAATATTAATATCTTAAAATAAATGAAAAGAGGGAATAAAAACAGCAAATCTACTCAAATACCTCTTCTTGGTTTTGGGGGGAAAAAACAGCTTTAAATTGTATGTAAGATATACTTACATCCTTAATAAGTTACTGAAGTCCAATGGGATCTCACGTGTTTGCTGTGTTTATATAGTATTCTTAGAGATTCACTCAGAAAAGTACTATACAAAACTACAGCTTCAATATTAAAGATACAATATAATAATGGAATTATAAATCTTAAAATAGGCCTTTTAAATGTTACATTTTAATGACCAAAAGAAAATTTAACAGCCGCCTTTGATAGAGGACTATCAAACAGAAGATGCTTTTTGGTAAGTGTTGATGAGGCAGTCCTTCAAAATAATTGACAATGTCTTGATGGCCCCTAACTTATGCATTTCAACTGTAAACTGTAGGCCAATTCCTCAAAACAATTTCTCAGTGTCTCTCTTTGGGTTTAATGAAACAAGAGAATATTTTATTAAACATTTGCTCCAATGGTAGGCATAACATTGTGCTATGTGCTTGAGGGAATGCAATTAGTAGGAACAACAAAAGGTCCCTTTTCTTGACGATCCTAATATCAAATCAGAGTGAATACATCAGAGCCACTTTAAAAGATAAGCTATAATGAAAGGCAACAAGGAGAGACACAAGGCATCATATAACTCTTGCCAGACATTCATCTTGCCAAGGTCACCAACCACCTATATGAGTGTCCAAATCTAATAGACAAATATCTATCTAATCTTGGTCATGTTCAAGTAAGTTCCTAAGTTCCAACAAGAACATATTTCACAGCTGCCAAATCTTGCTTGGGATATTCTTCCCTTGGCTTCTCTGTGTGACAACACAGTTTCCTTTTACTTCACTGCCATTCTTCAGTCTCCAATGCTCTCATCTCTTTGCCTCAGTTCTAAATGCTGGCGTACCCCAGGGCTCCTTTTCTCTTTCTACAGTCTTCACCGGCATGTGGTTATATCAAACTCCATGGCATTAAATACCATTTACAAGTTGATGACTCTTAAATTCACACCTCAAACCCTGACCTATTTATTGAGCTCTGATTTACATGCCCATTAATCTCATGGTCATCTCCATTTTGATGTCCCATAAGCATCTCATAACCAAAACTCTTGATTCTCCTCTTCAACCCCAATTCCTATTCTATCCAAACCTCCCCTAGTAACTTCCCCATCTCTGCAAATGACACCACACTAACCACCCCATTAACTCAGGCAAAAATCTTAGGCCTATTTTGATTCCTTGTTGCCCCTATTTCCTAGTTTCAATACATTATCAAGTCTTGTGGGATCTTAATTAACACTAAAACATATCTGCAATCAGTGTTCTTTTCAGCAGCTCCTCTACCACCCTGGCAATTAAGAAATCAGGGGCTTGGACTGCTCCAATAACCTCCTGACTGCTCTCTCCTCTTTCTCACCTCCTCCCTTAAAATCTATTCTTCTCTATAGTCCTCAGAGTGATAGTTTAAATATGTTAATCAGATCACATAACATCTTGGATTCTTCACTGGCCGCCCAGTACATTGAGAATAAAACCCAAATACCTCTCCTTGGCTTATAAGGCCCCAGATGAGCTAGTTTAGTGGGTCTCATAGTTTGTTTCAGAGCAGTAGCAGCACCACCTTGGAACCTGTTAGAAATGCACATTCTTAGGCCCTAAACCCAGACCTATATGATCAAAAATACTGGGGGTGGGGCTCTGTGATCCACATTGCCAACCCTCCAATTAATTGCCATGCATGCTAAGGTCTACGAAACCACTGAGCTAGCCTCGGCCACCTCTCAGCCTCCCCTCCCATTACTATTTCAACTCCCTGTGTACTTCGCACTGGCATTCTTTTCCTTCTTCAAACAGACCCAGGCTCTTTACATCCGAAGGATTTGTACATCTGTTTCCTCTGCCCAAATTGAGTTTAACCTCAGAACTTCAAATTGCCCGCTCCTTGAGCTCATTCAAATTTCAGATCAAATATGTCTTCCTCATAGAGATATTCTCTAACCATTCAAAAGAGGTGCCACTCATCTCAGCACACTCTTCACATAACCCTATTTTTCCTTCATCACATCTATCACTATCTAATACCATCCTGCTCACTGCTTTATTTATTATTTGGTCTGAGCCTCTAGAATGAAAATTCCATAAATGTTGGAACCTATCCTATCTCATTCTCTGCTAGCACGTAGAATTTTAACTGGCACAAGATAGGGTATTCTATACGTGTTTGTTGGTTTAATTGAGAGAGGAAGAGAGGGAGGGTTATATCAGTTCCATGCATTCATAGGACAGTTAGAGCTTGGTATGTTGCTACGTGTCAAACTGTTTTGTAACACTAACTATATTTTGTGACCAGTCAGAGATATAGTAAGTCCGAAGAGACCCACCTGGGTAAAAACAGTCAATCCTCAGGAAGATTCTAAATCCTCTCCACATTTGTGGGGGGGAAAAGAGGATGAGGGATTAAACTTGGATAGACTGAATTCTGGAGTGGAAAGAAACCTTCATTTTGCCCAGATGTTCAGTAATTTTCCTTAGGTCACGTAACCAATCTGTGGGTCAGAACTCAGATGTCCTGGCTGTAGCTTCCCTTGACCAATGAGGATTATGATTACTATTAGGAAAGAATAACCTAATTCTGTGTTACCTTTTCACTTTTAAGAATGGAAATCATCTTTCAAGTACATTTGGTATAATTTACCATATGAAGAGGCAGTGGGTATTCTTCACATAAAACTAAGTATTTATTAAATATGATGCCTTTATGTCCCCTTGGGGACACACACACAAAACAGCTTGTATCCTATTATATTTTACTATCACATTATCAACAACAGCCAATCCTTGAGTGCTGCCTGTGTGCTGAAAATTGTCCTATTTAGCAAGTACTAACGACCTCATCCTCACAGCCCTGTATGAGGGAAGTGCTACCATCCCGTGTTCCATGAGGACACAGAAGCACAGCTTAAGGAATTTAGCTCTAAGTGATGGAGTGCAGATTTAAACCCAAGGGGTCAGTTCTAGAGCCTCTTAACTACTGATAAGTACCGTATCAGTCCCTTTAGGAGCTGAAACAGTCATACAAAAATAAGTTAACAACAACAAAAATGAATGAGCAAAAGCCAAGTGGTAGAAGAGAAAAACTTGAGCAGTTACTGTACATCGACTTCTAAGCACTGTGCAGGTGCTTTTGTTCTGCATTTAAGTTCATGAAGCAGTTGCCACTGACATTTACCTGGGCTTTACAAAGGTTAAGAAATTTGCCCCAGAGCACACAGAACACAGTGCCAAACCCTCCAGATAACCATAACTCGAGCCATCTATATAATCTCTGATAGTATTTAAATAGAAATGCAGGTGCCAGGTGTGCAAATGCCCCAGGCACACCAACACAGGCTGCTACTTCCCCAGGTAGAATTGTGGAAACTATGCATTTTTTATTAAAAGGCATGGCAGTATCCCAAATGGCCACTTGCATTACCTTAAATTAATCACTTAATTTCTCTGGTCCTCCATTCCTTAATTTACAAAATACAGATATGGGACTAGATGATCCCAGGTCCCTTCCACCTCTAACATAACAAAGATTTTGCATAATAATTTTGTTTAGAAACTGAAAATGGGGGCCTCAGATATGATACATATTTTAGAACTGGGGGCAGGGCAAGGGTCTTGAGCTAATTTACAAATAACATTTGGTTGGAAGAAAGACATGGATAGGACTTCTATTCCCAGGGAGCTCGTCCTCTGCTGAGAACACTTCTGGTCAGGAAAGGGTCTCCTCTGAGGTTCACAGGAAATGGTTCCATTTCCAAGTGCCTTTCTCTCTCTTGGCATACGCACTCGGAAAAAATGATGAATAAATAGAGTGACAACTCAAAAGAAAATTTTAAAAAGCTTCTGGATTCATTCTCCCACACTCTATTTGTTTGCATTTGAACACCTAGAACAGAAGGTCTCTATCACAAGTCATCCATTCAACTTTTTTGCCCCAATTACACCCCCACTCAAATCTGACCAATAACCCAAAACCACCTTAATTATACCGTATGTTTCTGTCATCTTTGATTTCTTTCCTTTTCCCCAGGACACACACAAAATGCACAGATTTCTATTATCTGTATTTCCACCTCCCTGCTCCTTCCAAGTACCATTTTATTTCACTCCTTCCTTTTGCAGCCAAACTTCTAGAATTCTTCTGTCCTATATGGTAGCCATGTAGTTACTGAGCACTTGTAATATTAGTGTGACTGAGGGACTATAGTATTAGTTTGCTTAATGTTACTGTATATTTTTTAACTGATACTTGATTCATTTGTTAGAAAACATTTATGTATATTTGGAACGTACCTTCCATAAAGGAAGCCATAGGCATGCATCTACAGGAGCTGAGCAGGGCTGCTGAGGACAGGACACTGTGGACATCACTCATTCACAGGGTCACCAGTAGTCGGAGCAGACTCAATGGCATGTCACACACACATACTTGAAACAAACAAACACACATACTTGAAACAGCTTGGGTATGTGGCTCTAATTTCAACTGAATTTATGGCATCTAAATACAAATCAAGTATTTCTAATGAAAATATAGCTATTTTCTGAGATGTGCTATAAGTATAAAATATACATGTATTTTGTAGACTTAGTACCAAAATATTAAATATCTATTAGTAATTTTGATCTACTGATTACATATTACATTATAATCATGTTTATATACTGGGTTAAATGAAATTTTTTACTGTGGTAGGCAGCCTCTAAGATGGTGCTCAGTGACCCTGCCTCCTTGTGTAATCCCATCCCTTTGTGTGGGCTAGACTGAGTGACTTACTAGAGTTAGTGAACAGAATACAGCAAAGGTCATGGGCAATCACTTCTGAGATTAAGTTACCGAAAGACGGTGGCACGAGTTTTGCGCACGCTTTGGCTCGCTGTAACAGAAGCCAGCTGCCATGTTACGAGCTGCACTATGTCTCTGGCCAACAGCCATCCAGGATGTGACGCATGCGACAGCCGTAAAGTTGGCTTGGAAGCAGATTCCTCCCCAGCTGAGACGTGAGCCCCGGCTGACATCTTGATCACAGCCTCCCTTCCTGGACCAGCAAGCGAGGAGTAGGATTCTACATAAACCCTAGGCCTCAGTTTCGGTTTCCGGTAACTTCACATACTCACTGCGCTGTAAAGCACCCTCTGCTCATGCCATTCCCTGCACAGAGAGAACACCCTCTTTGGAATCTACCGGTGAAGATCCTCTCTTTGGACATCTCTTCTTTCAAGAACTTTTCTTGCTTTACGCATAGAAGTCCATCTATTTTAAAATCTTTCAGTATCTCATTTGCATTTATAGTGGGACACCTGTATAGATCCTTTTGTTTAATAAGTAGCCGTGAAGATTGGTCGCACTCAGCACACTGTGTAGATGATGTGGGGCAAATCGAAAGACAAGACGCAGGCCTTGCCCTACAGCACTTAAGAGTATGGTTAAAAAAAAAAAAAAAGCAAGGAAGTGCCAAATAGCAAATGCAGTGCTGGGACTCAACTACCCCCGGTTCCCTTGTACCTTATAGCATAGTTTTCAATGTACATCACTTTATCTGCCAGAAAGTTTGAATATAATTTTTTGAATTTCTGATGAATACATCACCTTTTTCAGAGTATGCTCAATTTTTTTCTTAACAAAGCTATTTAACAATAGTTTTCATTAGGTTTATTCATTTTTTTGTTATATCCCTCTATTTTTTACTATTTTTAGGGGCTTAGCAATTATGTAGAGTGAGGTCCAAGGACACAACCAAATCTCTTTGAAACACTAGGGCCTCCAGGAGAAGTCTGTATGAGTAGATGGTTTTTCCTGTGATTTAGTTGCCATACACCCAGAAAGACATAAGATGCTCCCTTCTCCTATTGTAACCAGTTATTTACTCTAACAGAAGAAATAACTACACAATATATCACATTTATGAAAGTTGATAGGCTAACAGTTTACACCTGAGCATTTCCAAGCCAAACTCTTACACACACACACACACACACACACACACACACAGTGCTTTAGAAAATAAATGCATAATTTGACTTTCACCTTTTTCTTGTGGGTGGGTGTGGGGGGGCAGGTATCAGGGAAAACAAAAATATCTAGCTCACAAGATACATACAGTATTATCTTCCAGTGATAACATTAAGACATTCCAGAAAGGCACAAGGTGATAGAAAAAAGCAATATACGTGCAATTGAAGGGGGAAATAATCTACATACTAATCACCAAGAGATGCTGACAAAGTTCAAGATTTGGAAATGAGGCAAGAGATCTTGGTTTTGGCTTGGGCCTGCATTTAGTTATTAGGTCATTTAATCTCTCTGGAAAGATTTCTTCAGTTGCAGAATTGGATAACATAGCCTGCCTCACAGTGTTCCTGAGAAGGTAAAATGAGTAATATATAGTCACCGTCTAGCCCCAGTGGTCCTCAAACTTGATTACACAGCAACTCATCTGAGGAGTTTTAGGAAATGCGGAGGCCTAGATCCCACTCCCAGAAATCTGATTTAATTGGCTGGTGGGGATTTTTTAAAAATCTCCCCAAGCAATCCTAAAGGACAGACAAGTTTGAAAACCATTGGTCTATAATAATGCCAGACACATAGTAGGTATTCAATTAGAGTTGATGATGAACCTTCACAGGAACTTTGTAAACTCAGAAACACTACCTGGAGATTGCTACTTTGGTCAATTTAGTTCATGTAAATTCAGGAGGATCTCAGAACCACCGAATGAATAAAACAAATCTTAAAAGTAGTCCAAAAGTTTAGTAATAATTTTTCCAAATCCAAATTCCCATTGTATTTTGGCTTCCTTTGATCAAAGAAGGAAATTCTTATGAAAGAAAGGAAAACATAAATTTCCCTGATATTTTTCATTGAGGTATATTTTATATACAGATCAATGCATAAATATAAATAAACATATATATACACTCAAGGAACTATTACAGAGACTAAGAGATATAGTAGGAAAATGTATCTATGAATCTGAAATTAAATATTAATTTTTTCATATATGTCTCATAAATGTCACTGCAATGTCAGTTTGTCTCTGGGTTTTCCTAAATATCTTATTATATGGGATATTTATTTTATGCATAGTTAAGAAAGTCAAACATCAGCAAGAGAAAAGATAAAGAAAGTTTCCAGTAGAAATGGGTATATCAAAGGACGAGATAAAAAAATTATTCAAAACAAATGGCAAAGTTGAGAAAACAGGCTTGAAAACAATATAAACAATGAGTCACAAGACAGTCAACAACATTTATTGGGCACCCAGTGTGTGCTCAGTTGTACAGGAAGAAACTGGGTAGATTACAGAAATACCTACCATATGAGGTCCACAGATGCCCAGTAACTTAAAAATGAGATGAATCCAACCAAACAATTTCAAAGTTATCCTAAATGGACCCTACACAAAAATCTAAATTAACTGAATGCTTACCTAGTTATCAATAAGTGTGCAAGTGTTTCACGTAAGCAATCACCCAAAAATACTCTTTTTTGGAATACTTTCTATGAACTCATACATTTATAGAAATTACCAAATAATTTATCTCAAAAACAAACTGAAACTCCAAAACCATGCCCAGGACTCACTCGCTGCTCCATTCACTCTGTGCACAGACCTCTCCCCAGTAAGTAATAAATGTCATTAGCCGTTGGGCTCAGAATCAGCTACTGAAAACTTCCTTTTCACTTTGTATTTGTTGCCTTGCAGGTAATGTGAATGGGAGAGTCAGAGGAGTTTATGAAAATTAGTCCAAAAGGGCGATAAAAATTTGACTGACACTACAATTTAAAAATTCAAAAATGATTAACAAAAACATGGAGAGAGAGAACTATGAAAAACTTCTTAGGGCTCTTTCTCCTTTGTCACATAAAAATTAAGTAAGTATAAACCTAATTGTAAAGAAGTTATAGTTCTGCTTTTTCAAGAGGTCAAATACTTACAAACATTCAAATAAAAAGTTACTGCTTAATTTTTTTAAAATATGTATTTTTAAACTGTTTAGATTTTATTTTATTTTATTTTATTTTTTAAGGAGGATGCAGCTCACCGTGGCCCATGCGGGGATCGAACCAGCAACCTTGCTGTTATTAGCACCATGCTCTAACCAACTGAGCTAACCGGCCACCCCTACTAACTAAATTTAAGACAAAAGTTATCCATAGATTGTTTTATATTATGTTCTCTGAAACACTAAAATAACAAATATAAAAAAAAATTTTTTTTCACCACAAGGGAAGTTTAAAAGTTGGTATTTGCAACCAAAATGTTCTTCAGTAGGTAAATGAACAAATAAACTACGGTACATCCAGACAATGGCATACTTTTCAGTGCTAAAAATAAATGAGCTATCAACCCATGAAAAATCGTGGAGGAAATTCAAATGCATATTACTAAATGCAAGAAGCCAGTCTGAAAATGCTACATATTATATTATACTATATTATTCCAACTATATTCTGGAAAAGGCAAAACTTGGGCGACAATAAAAAGATCAGTGGTTGCCAAGAGTTGAGGTGGTGGGGAGAGGGATGAATCAGTGTAGCACAGAGGATTTTTAGAGCAGTGAAAATACTCAACATGATACTATAATGATTAACACGTGACCTGACACATTTGTCCAAACCCATAGAATGTACAACATCAAGTGTGATTCCTACTGCAAACTATGAACTTTGGGTGATTATGACGTGTCAATGTAGGTTCATCAGTTGGGACAAATGCACCACTCTGATGGGGGATGACATAATGGTAGAGGCTTATGCATGTCAGGGGCCCAGGGTGCATATGGAAAATCTCTACGCCTTCTACTTAATTTTGCTGTGAATCTAAAACTGCTCTTTAAAAAATTGTTTTTAAGAAATTGTTTTTCATTTGAATTGTTTTCCAATTTTCTAAAGCATACTTGATTAGAAACTAAAATTAATGTGGATATTATAATTATTAAAATATATGTACATATTCATATTAAATAGTGGGTATATATATATATAATCAGCCAAGCAAGCCCACTGGTTGATTAACCAACCATAAAAAGAAAGCAAAAGTTGCTTTCAAGTCACGATCTCAATAATCTACTCTCAAATATGTACTTTGGTAAATATTAAACAGCATTTAATCATTAGTCTCTGTTAAAGTCTTAAATGTTGGAGAGTGGTGTATGTTGGAGTAAACCATATTCAAGCATAATATTCACTCTATACTGATAAAGAAAAGCGCTTGAAATTAGTTTTCCAAACTACCTTTCCCAGCAACAGATTTTATCAAATATCAGGCTAGAATAACTACTTGGAAATAGTGTCTCCAAGTTTAGAAATACTGAAACCTAAAATTGATCTAAATGTTAAACATAAACTTATATTAATAAAATGTTTAGATCAAAACAGGAGAAAATCTTTAGGACAAGGCTTAGGCAAAAGATTCTTACACATGATATCAAAGACACAATCCAGAAAAGATTTTTAAAATACTGAAAAATTGGACTTCATCAAAAATTAAATATTTTTGCTCTGTGGAAGATCCTGCTAAGAGAATGAAAAGACAAACCACAGACTGGGAAAAAAAAATATTTTCAGGTCACATATCCAACAAAGACTTATATCTAGAATATACAGAGTCCTCTAAACAGTAACAAAATAAAGCATCCAATTATAAAATAGGCAAAAGGCTTGAAACTTTACCAAAGAGGATACAAGAATGGCAAACAGGTACGTGAAAGGATGTTCCACGTCATTATTCATTAGGAAAATGTAAACTAGAGCTATGATAAGATACCACTACACAGCTTGAGCAAAAACTACTGATACTATCAAGTTCTGACGAGAATGTGGAGGAACCGGATCTACCATATGAGGCTTTATGTATGAGAACACAGAATGGTACAGCCACTTTGGGAAACAGTTTGGCACTGTAATATAAAGCCAAACATTTACATACCACATGACCCAGCAGTCTACTTCTGGGTATTTACGTGACAGAAATGAAAACTTATGTTCACATAAAACCTGTACATGAATATATTCTTCATAATGACCACAAACTGGAAACAACCCAAATGTGCTTCAATGGAAGAATGAATAAACAAACTGTGGTGCATCCATACAGTGGAGTATTACTCAGCCATAAAACGCAATGGAATGTTGACATACTTCCCATCTTGGATGATCTCAAGGGAATGATGTTGTGTGAAGAAAAAAGCCCGTCTCAAAGGGTTACATACTGTATGGCTCTATTTGTATAAGAGTCCCAAAGTGACAAATTTATAGTCAGAAAGCAGACCACTGGCTGCAGGGTTGGAGGCAGGGCGTGACGAGTAAGGGAGTTCCTTTGTGGTGATACAATAGTTTTGTATTATGATTATGGTGCTGTCACCCAAATCTGCACATGTAACAAACTTTCACAGAATTGTAAATCTACATAAACATATAATAACAATAGTAAAGAATGCATGCAAAACCTGACAAAATCTGGAAAGGTCTGTACTTGACTTTATATAGTATTGTACCAATGTCAAGTCACTGGTTTTAATAATGCTACGGTTATGTAAGACAGTACTATTGGGGAAAGCTTCGGGGAACGGCACAGGGAAACTCTGTACTATTTTTGCAATTTCTTCCAAATCAAACTATTAAAAAATTTCAAAGTTACAATAAAAACATATCTAAGGTAGTGATTCTCAAAATTCGATGGGTATTAGAATCACCTATGGGACTTGTTTCTAATACAGATTTACCTGGGTTGGCTCCATGTTGTACCTATTTAAATAGAATCAGCGTATGGGGTCCAGGGGATATATACTGGTGATCCAGTACATTACAGTTTGAGAACCACTGGAGTAAAATAAAGGCAAAGGTATCAGAAGGAAAAATGATTATCCCCATTAGTATGTATTGTTCTATTTAATGACTAGTTACTAAAGAAGTCCTACCTACATAAAACCTCATTTACAGACTATATAACTGCGCCAAGAGATGCTCATTTATATACACAGTGAAAGGCATGCAAATAAATCCTTGATCTATTTAAAAACTGCAAATGCCTTTATTTGTAATATATCAGTACATAGTGAAAATGCTGATATAAGAAAAACACCTATGTTATTAAAACAAAGGCTCGTAGGGAAAACATATCCTCAATGAGAATCAGGGGTCACATTTTTAAATGTCTATTAAAGGTCCTCACCTGTACTTCTATGTAAAAGAATTATTGTTGACAAATATCTCTCTCTCTCTCTCTCTCTCTCTCTCTCTCTCTCTCTCTCTCTCTCCACCCCCCCACGCCCCCCCCACACATATACCATCAAGGCCTTTGACTTAAAGCTTCTTTTGTTAGAAAAAGGTAATTAAAAGGTCAACCTAGATATTATTCCATATACAACATAGTAAGAGTTAAAACCCAAGAAGTCCACAAAGACTTCCCTCAATTATTCCCAACTAAGAAACCATTCACAGAAATAGCTAAGAATGGCCCATTTTAAACCCCAGGCCCATGGTTTCACATTTATGTTGGGTGTCTCTATGCCAAGCACCTACTAGGTCTTGTTCATCTTTGCTCAGAGAGGAATGAATCAGTTTCCCACTGTCTCCGATCCATCTTATTACTAGAAAAAAATGTAGCAATGTAACAGAAAATAATTCAAGTCTTAGAACACTATTTCTGAAAGGCTGCTAATCTCTATCTTAAACAGTTGCTACAAGCTCTTAAATGGTAGCTCAATTTCTCTCTGCTCTGTGGAAAAATAAATTCTTTTGGATGAAAAATTACAGTTATTTTCTGATTTTCTGATTAGGCTCAAATAGTTAAGCTGTTCAATATATATAATAGCTTCAAGGGAATCCTTGATCATAGGCTTAATCCTTCCCTATAGGGCTTTCTAACCTGACCATCCACGCTCCTTGGCTGCAGGTGACAATGCAAACCACCCAGCTGGCAAAAACGAGCATCACTGGGCAAAATAAAAGCCAAAAGAGTATGCGTGTTTGAACAAGGACAAGTCAACAAGTGTGAACAATGACAACTTAAAAAGTACTTTCAATGTAAGTTTGGCCAGTATTGCCATATCCTCTACCACGGATGAAACCCAATCCAATATACAGTATCCTGAGCCAAGCAGGAGGGAAAGTGGGGAGCCAGGGAAAGAGGATTACATCACGAGACAGTAGACTTGCATTGCAGTATCAACCCAGCACACACTGAGTCTCAGTTGTCTCACTTAATTAATATGCTAAATGCACAGTCTATTACATAAGAACAAAACAGCTAGCCTGGTAAAAGTATCTGGTTGTTTTAAACTGTCTACATTTATGAAGATGGCATAAAGCAGGGGTCAGCTATCTATGGCCTGCAGGCTAAATTCAGCCCATCAATCATTTTTAAAAGAAAGTTTTACTGGAATACTGGTTCACTCCTTTGTTTATATATTATCTACAGATGCGTTCATGCAGCAACAGCAGAGTTTGAACAATTGTTCAAAATTTGCCAATCTAACAAAATCAAATATTTCATTACCCTGTAACCTAGTAATACTACTGGGTAGCTATCCCAAAGACACAGCAGCTAAAACTATTAGAGTTATACGTAACATTATTCCTTGTAACATTATTTTTAATAGCAGAAGACAAGAAATAATACAAATATCAACGAATTATAAACTATGTCAAATTATAGTATATCTACTGCATAAATGGAATATCACAGGCATGAAAAAGAAAGAGAAGTGAGATTTTTGTGCACTATGTAATACAGTTTTGTCTTCAAACCATGTAAATGTTTTTCAAAGAGGTTTTCTGTTTTGTGCATCCCTCGTGGGATAAGACAAATAGAAATACAAAGAAATCTGTATTTCGATTTTGAAAACTGTATCCAGTGGTCTTACCATTAGTAGTAATATTAACAGTTATTTTGAAACTACTATGGGTTCATGGTAAGATAAAGCAAATAAGTATATGTATACCATTATAAACCAACATTTTTTTTACATGAAAAGAGATACATGTATAAGATCAAAGGAGTTAAATAAAAACCCTGTGATCTTACATTTGATTGACAATATTAGTACAACATGATTTTCTTTCAAAAATGTACATTATCCAGTTGTCCTCTGAAAAGTAATCATCAATTAGCAATGAGCATGTATTTATGGTCTGTAAATACATTTTCCACCCAAGAAACCAGGGTGCTTTGGGAAAATGGCTGACTCCAGGTGTGGGCCAGGGAGCATAAAAGATTTTTCTAGCAAACGGGATGTTCTAGGATCAGAGGTGCTACCACAGACTAATGAAGTCAAGTCAAAAGGACTCAGGAGGCAGTTGGAAGGGGTTCTCACCAGCCTGACATGAAACAATTTGAACATCAAAAGAATAACTACATTGAAATACGTAAAATTTGTAAAACATCCATGAGGTCTTAATGATAATAACAAACTAAACAGCCACCATTGAATGTTGTCAGGATACCACTTAGTACTCTGAAAATTTAGGGAAAGAATCAAGCATTTATGCTGCCTGAAACAGAGTTCCTACAGAAATAAAGTATTTGATGAGCAAAATGTTTAAGAATTCCAGCTAATAAACTACAGGAGGAACAAAAGAATTAGATAATTATTGATTTCAACTCATAATCAAAAATGGCTTTAAGCAACTATGCATTAATGGTCTCTAAACTAAGAAGTAAAAAGCTGTTGGAGAATGTAATTTTAGAAGGATCACATGGACACCACCTGAACGTACCTTTGAAATTTAGCATCACTAAATATTGGACAGCTATCCCGTGCTTTGTGATGTGCTGCGACAAAAAGTACACTGTACCACTTATGAAGGATTCTTGTCTAAAACATTTAATCTGATTCTAATCAAAGAACTATGGGGAAATGAAAAACAATATAAATACCATCACAAGAAAGTAATTAGCAAAATCCAGAATATAGATAGTCTACAAGACTAATAACCTAGTTAATTCAACAAATTGACAATGTGGTTTTGGAAAAGGGGGTGGGAGGAGGGAGTGGGTCAAGAACTAATATAGAATGTGCAACATAAGCGGCATAATCACCAAAGTAATGCGTGAAACAGAATCCAATTTATATAGTGACTGAGAAACTGAAACAAAAACTGGGTACTAGATGATGTTTAGAAGGAACTGTTAAGTTTGTTAGATATAATACCACAGACGGTACATTTCAAAACAAAAGTCCTTATCAGTTACAGACATATGACAAAATTTTTATGAGTAAAATGGCTATAAGTGAGATTTTTCTTAAAAAGAAAAAAGGGAAAGAAAGTAGAGGGAGGGAAGCAGATATGTAAAGCAAGACTGGCAAAAGGTTAGTAGTGCGTTTTGAAGCTGGGTGATGAGTAATAAATACTGAGAAATACTGAGACTACTAATGTAAAAAAACCTTATGTTCTATGCTACATATCAACAGAACAATAATTGACACAAAATAAATTACTAAGGCTAATCAAAAATATATATATTTAGAATAAATATATTTAAGATCAAATACATATTGATCGCCTCAATGAAGGTCACTTCTGCCTTTTCATATGTAAAATAAGGGGTTGTGCTGAAATATTTGTGGTTTCTTCCACTCTAACATTACTAGTAAGTGCTTCAAATAAGAAAAGATCATCATTTTTCTTTCTAATATCTTTGCCCTAACCTTAACAGATCTGCAGCTCTAGACAATCATTAATTTACGTTCTGTCTCTATAGATGTGCCTATTTGGACATTTCATATAAATGGAGTCATACAACATACGTCCTTTTGTGCCTGGATTCTCTAACTGACTATAATGCTTTTGAGTTTCATCTATGTTGTAGCATGTATCTGTACTTTGTTACTTTTTATTACCCAAGAGTATTCCATTGTATGTGACTAAATCACCTTTCATTTATCCATTCAGCAGTTGATGGACACTGGCGTTGTTTCCACTTTTTGGCTACTGTGAATAATGCTACTACAAATATTCACATGGAAGTCTGTGCACACACCCATTTTTGGTATGTCATTCTTATTAAGACTTCACAACAAAACTAATACAACGTGTTCCCAGTATTCAGGGTAATTCTTCCCACTTCCATCCAAACACATGGAAATAGTTTAAAGCCATAATTCCCCAAACTTTTTTTGAAGCCACTGACATTTAAAATTACAACATACTCATGAAAGACCAATAGATATTCAAGAATTATAAGTCACACAAATTATACAAAATCAACCTCAGACACAAATTATCCAAGAAACATATGATTATGATTAAAACAGCTTAAGAACCATTAAGACTGCTTTTCCATTAAGCCATTCTTCTTTCAAATACAGACCAATAGATTAGTATATACATTAAATATGCAAGAAATATAATTAAACATATTTAAGACAATATACAAAATAGCACTTATTGAATAAACAACATATATAACAAAGAAAGAGGTAGTTTGTGTAATGAAAACACAACACAACTGCATTTAACTTATGTGCTATTTTCACTACCAACACGCAGAAAAGACGGGATTCCACCAAGTGATACTTACACAACAATGCAAAGTTCAAAAGTGTACTTTTAAACTCACACTTAAAACTGCATCAATGTTTTCAGTATTTTTCTTATGTATTTAAATAAATTCATTTGAGATAGAGTTCTTAATAGGATATAAATAGAATGGACATTAACATTATGTTACAGAAAACTTTGAGAAAAATGATTTAAGAAAATTATCAAAAAAGGAAGGCAACTTTACAAAACCCGCTAATATTTCTGATCAGCGGGTTATTTAAAAAGTCATTTATAGTAAGAAATCAAAAGTTCGTGTAAACCTGAAGCATTTTATTAAAATACACAAATGTAAATTCATTCATTCATTCATCATTGATGTTAAGAGAAAGCTTTATATTTGCAAATGTACCCACTGATTGGTTTACTTTCAATTTTTTTAAGTAAGCCAAGGATTTCAAGACACCTGCAAGCAATTTGATTTTTATAATTTCATTTCATTGTTTAACGTATCTCATTCACACAGAGTTCAACAGTACTGTTTTTGGGGGGATAGGGGGGCATGTAGCTCACCAAATATTCTTTCTGATGAAGCATCTAACTTTGCTTTTCTAGAAACAACTCTCTTATTGAATTCAAATCATATGTTTATAATATTTAGTTAAATTATTACAATAAGTAATGTAAAAACAGGCCTTAACAGGTTAGGAAATGGTCAAAACAAATTTTTGATAAACTATAATAAAAGGCAGGAGCAGGAAATCTAGAAAATGACTTTGGAGCTTGATTGTGCCAAGGACAACCAGACATTGCGCATGTTTTACTAAGAAACTGGAAATACTACTTGATCTAGTAAGTTAGTTGACAGAAGTTTAAGAGCTTCTATAGTATTACTAGACATTGGATTGCTGGAGAACTTTGATGCATACATTCACAAATCTTTTAAGAAATTGTGGTCCCAAACTTGATTTTTTTAATTTCATCCAAATACCTGAAGGCCAAGCAAAAAACACACCAGCTACCTCTTACTTCTGTAAAAAAGGTAGCAAAAAAATGAGAATACTATGGATCAGATCACACATGTAGAAATGATATTAGTAATTCTTTCAGTAGAATCATCATCTAAGCAGTATGAAGATACAAATACAAATACATATGTATAGCTCTTTAGAAACCATCATCTGTATCTTTCTGTAGAAATAATCCCTTTTATCTGGGGGAGAAATGATCTGAAATTGTCCCATTTCTATTAGTTAAATGCTTTCATGACTATTTTCAATCCCATAATATATAAATTAATTTAATAATAAGTTTAAAAAATCTTACTGTGCCATCAGAACTGAAGTCACATTGAAATTGAAAACCAAATAATATTTATTGACAAAGAATATTGACAAAGAGATAAAAGATCTCTGAAAGAGATGGCATTCCCATTTCCTTAAATATTTATACATATTTCTTATTTATTGCAAGCACATGACATATAGTAAGCAAAGAAATCTCTGTTTACACACAAAATACTTTTCATACAGTGACAACAATGTTCAAACGGTTTATTGTAAACGTTCACAATTCTGACTATTGATTAGTTCTCATTAGTTCTAATCAAGGAACGGAAGCTTGCTGAGTCCAGGAATTTTAACTCTCTGATTTAGTACTATACCCTGAAGGATCTAGAATACTTTTTGGTACAAAGAAGATATTTAACAAAATATTGTTGAATAAGTAAATTTTTTCTCTCAGATATACACACACATCAGGTGCTCAGATGTTTTCCCAATTAAAAAACAAACAAACAAAAACAAAACCTTAATTTCTTAAAAGCACTCTGGAACAGGGCATTTGATGTATTTGGCGTGAAATGACAGTTTCTTTTTAGCATTTGACCCTGATTCACAGAAAACAAGAACTTGCACAAGTAATAAATTATTTTCAGTCGTACAAAAATCTGGTTGTCATTAAACAATGTATAAAAATTACCAACCTAACATTACCATTCCTAACACCTATATCTCTAAAAGTTTTCTCTTCTTCCTCAATCTTTCAGTCATTTATCTTTTACTAATATTTTCTCACATTGTTAATTTGACAACTCTCCCAAAGAAATTATATATATATATACATTCTCTCTCTCTCTCTCTCTCTCTCTCTCATCAGCAAATAAGAATATATTTTATATTCCTGTTTGTGAAAAAGGTCAAATTATAGATTAATTAAAATGAGTTCACTTAATAGAGTAATTGTGCAGAGTTAAAGGGAATGATAAAGAACTCTGAACCAGGAGGTGAAGAAACATGAGTTTTCCCACATACACTCCCACACAACAAACACTCATTAAGCACCTACACTGGCTTTGGGTAGAGGGATAAATACAACAGTTCCTGCACTCAAAAAATTAACAGTTAATTATTATACAATTTTACTCAACTACACAGAAAAAGCCCCAAATGTTACCTTGTTCTTCCTTTCTGTTCAGTTTGACCATCAATGAGCACTGCTGAAGCACCCATAATAATATCAATAGTGCCTTTTACTAAAAGCTACAATGGGCGCGAAGTTATGCATATCTTACAGTTAATTCTTACAATAACCTTGTGAGATGCTGTTATCTGTATTTCATAGCAAAAGGAACAAACTCTTGAGAAGATAATTAACTTGTCCTCAGTCACAGTTTGTAAACTGCAGATCTAGGCTTTAAACCCAGGGTAGTTCATTTAGAAGCTCACATTTCCTTTCCCGCATGCCATTCTATTCTGAATTTCCAGCATGGATGAAGCAACAATCCCAGAGGTTAAAATTCTATTTGGAGTGACAAATTGAAAACAAACAAACAATGAAAAAAAAAACCATCGCGTGAACTATCCAATAAATACAATAGTATTATTTTCTCTGAAACAACACCTAAAAAAAAAGCACTGATTAACCAGAAGAAAGCCATGAGACATATGTATGCTAAAGACTAATTCGTCAGAATTATGCTTTTAAGATCTATAAAACTATAGTCTTTTTAAACAAAGAAAATCACCCATGTTCTAAAAAAGCAAATTATGTGTCATCTGCCTGGTTTAAGCAACCTGAAATATTATTCCTGGCCCTCCCAACTACCATTTATTTCAGTTTCACAGAAAGGTAACTACTTAGTGCAGAAATACCGTAAAATCCATTGAATTCTTCCCCCTAAGAAACAACAGAAGGAAATGACAAAGAAATATACAGTAGTCTCATTTATGTAAACTTTTCCTGAGGAAATAGGTGGGCCTAGAAACAAAGGCATTTGTAACACACCAACTACCGGTGGCAACACAGCACAAAATCTTAGCAAAGATTTTGTTCAAAAATAGCTCTTAGAATAGCAAAGCCATTAGAACAACTTTTTTAGCACAAGAATTCTGGTGTAATAGGTGCGGCCCTGCTATTATGAGTGCCAAGAAAAAGGAGCTCAAATAAAATAATAACTGACACATTTACTTTTAGGGTAACTAAAATAAAAACCAATGGGATATATTTACTGCAATGATATCACAAAAAGATCATTACATTCTACTTTTTGTCCTGACCATTTCATAAACATTACTCATATGTCTTTTGTTTTTTGGGTTTTTTTGGTTACTATTTTCTTAATCTTCTTCTACTGCTTTTCTTAAGGAAAACTAAAAGAGAAAAAATAAAACCTACAAAAGATAAAGAATGCTATTTATATTGTATCTCAAATGCAAAAATAATCCTTTATTCTAACCATTTTCTCTTTGACAGACTATTGCTTTTTTTCATGAATTTGATGAAATATAATACATGTGCACTTCAAGAAATGACAGCTAACTTTGACCAACAACTTAACATTTTCCCAGTTCAGGAAAATCGAAAAATCATCTCTATGTGATTCCATAAGAACAATTTTCAAAAACAAACAAAACCAAAATGTAACCAGTCATCGATTTAATACTGCATCCAATTTTTTGTTGTTGCTCTTTAGACAAGTTTTAACTGCTTTCTAGAGTTTCTCTTTTGAAAAAAAAAATTAACTTAGGTACATTTTTACAAAAAGTGAAAACTTTTAACAAGTTATCCCAACAGTCACTGATTAGAATCACCAGTGGGCTATCCATATGATTTAAGAGATCTATGACATAATTGACAATAGGCTAAAGTTTAAAAAAAAAGAATGTTTCTAGTTGTAAATCTGTATATATATGTTTTATGAACAAACCACTTCATTTGTCTTTGTATGAATAGTTACCCGTTTTCCTTTGATAAGGTTAGAGTGATAGAAAGGCTTCCAAACACTCCATTTAAACTCCATTTAAGCTATATAATTCCAAAACTGTGTATTAAACACTCAAATTTAATTATAAAGATTAATATATAATCATTTCAAATGTGAAAATGGAATATAATTATACTGAATGTTGAATGTATAATGAGTTTGTGTTAAATAATTCTATTACACACCTTAGTTTTTCCCTTATTCCATCTGGTTCAGTAATTTGCTTTCTAAAGAATATATGCTCAGTGGGAGTAAACAAGACCCAGAGGCACATCCTCCTCTTCCTTATTAATGACATCATTAAACCTGCCTATTTATAGTCTCAACTATCTGACCTCATGGCCTACATGGATAACCGGATTTAGTTTTTAATCCTCAGTGTGTGTTTAGCAGCAATAAACCAGAGACAGATAATAACGTGATACATCTTTTTGATCATTAAAATAAAATATGGTGAAACTGCATTTTCTGTTGTTATAATTTATGTGAACCTTAAATGTCATAAGGTTTCTTTGTGAGGGAAATTTGAAAAATAGCTCATGTATTTATTTCTGTGGGAAAACTATATTTGAATTATGCAAGTCAGATTTCTATAAGGTATTCAGAAACACTACCCTTCTTTAAAAATGTAAACACTCTGATTCTATTGAACTAATTATTTCCCAGGCTTTAGATATATTTTATAACAACAGCAAGTTGATATATGAGGTCTGACAATTAAGTTCGCAAAATCATCCTAGAAAAAGGATTCAGATTTCATTGCTGAATATCACTGTGGTCATCTTCAAAGTATTCCCCTTGGGAAGCTATGCACCGACGTCAGTGCCCAGTCCACCCTTCAAAGCAATTTTGGAACTCTTGCTGCAATGGCCATCAGAGCTGTAGTCATTATCCTTGATGTCCTGAATGTCATCAAAATGTCTTCCTTTCAATAGTTCCTTTTTCAGGTAAAGAAGGAAGTCATTGGGGGCCAGATCAGGTGAGTAGGGAGGGTGTTGCAATACAGTTATTTGTTTACTGGCTAAAATCTCCCTCACAGACAATGCCGTGTGAGCTGGTGCATTGTTGTGATGCAAGAGCCATGAATTGTTGGTGAAAAGTTCAGGTCGTCTAACTTTTTCATGCAGCCTTTTCAGTGCTTCCAAATAAACTTGTTTTGTCCAGTTGGTACAAATTCATAATGAATAATCCCTCTCTCTGATATTAAAAAAGGTTAGCAACATCGTTGGAACAAGTTCATGAACTTAATTGTCCAACCTCGTATATTCTGTATATATTCCAGTCTTATATGTACTAACACTAATTTGAATTAATGCTGTAATGAACATGGCAATGCAGATATCTCTTTGATATCCTCTTTTCATTTCCTTTGGATATATACCCAGAATTGGGACTGCTGGATCATATGGTAGTTCTATTTTTAATTTTTTTAGGAACCTCCATATTATTTTCCATAGTATCTGTATCAGTTTACCTTTCTGCCAACAATGTATGACAGTAGCTTATAACATTTTATTATTTAATATTTAAAGAAGTCTGCTTAGAAGTGATAAGATTATAAAAACTTTAGAGAATAGAAGAGAAGCAACAACTGATGATAGGTAGCAAAGATTCTAAGTGTTCAAATTATAGTATATACTTGTATATGGAACACACAAACTATTGAGTCATAAGAGGGAAATCCTGCCATTTATGACAATATGGATGGACTTTGAGGGCATTATATTAAGTGAAGTAAGTCAGAGAAGTACAAATACTGTATGATATTACTTACCGTGTTTCCCCGAAAATAAGACCTAGCCGGACAATCAGCTCTAATGGATCTTCTGGAGCAAAAATTAATATAAGACCCGGTCTTATAGTAAAATAAGACCGGGTCTTATATTAATTTTTGCTTTAAAAGATGCATTAGAGCTGATTGTCCAGTTAGGCCTTAGTTTCAGGAAAACACAGTATATATGAAATCTGAACGAGCCAAACTCATAGAAACAGAGAGTAGAAAGGCCCAGCAGGGGCTAAGTGGTAGAAGAAATGGGGAGATACTGGTCAAAGAGCACAGACTTCCAGTTATAAGATGCATAAATTCTGGGAATTTAATGTACAGCATGGTGATTATAGTTAATAATACTGTACTTTATAGTTGAAAAGTGCTAAGAGAATAGATTTTAAATGTTCTCACCATAAAAAAAATGTGATGTGATGCAGGTGTTAGCTAAAGCTATGGTGGTAATCATTTTGCAATACATAAGTGTATCAAATCAACAGGTTGTGTACCCTAAACTTAACCAATGTTACATATCAATTACATCTCAATAAAACTGGAAATAAAAGTTCCTTCTACTCTAAGGACAACATTAGCTGACATTTTTCTGCACTCATTGCTTCTTTCAAGTCACCAAACATCCAATGGAAACCAACTGAATTTCAAGTAAAGGGAGAATTTTGATTATCCAGACACTCTACCCCAAATTTTGGCATGTACAAAAAGACTCATTTTCACATTTCATCTAAGATTACACAATGCCAGGTATTTATTTAAGGGAGTAAGTTATGCGGTCTTTAAAAAGGTAATGAAGTTCTGGCACACACATTTTTACAAAAGAAGTACAGCACTACAAGCACAGTGATGAGTCAGGCTATGTTCTTTGGTTAGTTAATCGAGCAAAGCCATATGTAATCAAGTACCAGCCAAGCCAGAATTTCCAGTAGCAACCTTCTATTCACGATTCACGCTGACAGAGTTAATACTACACTCAGGGTCTGCCCTAGTAGTAAGGTGTTAAGAGTTGAGGTTGAGTTTTTTGTGTTGTTTAATTCAGGTAAATTTGACTAAATGTTGTCTTTTTTACTCACTACCTTAAGGGGTGTTAACACAGAGAGGCCCTATGCCGGGATGTTTTAGAGGAAAAGAGCACCAACCTAGGGATAAAAATGCTTAAATCTAGTTTCACTTTCTCTATGAAGTAACTTAACCTCTGGATCTCAGTTTACTTATTTCTGATATTGAATGAAGAAAATATCCAGTCTGCTTTAACAGGCTTCTTGTGAGTATTTAAAAAATACAGTGATTAGTACTTGGTAAAAGCAAATGTCCTAAATCAGTGTAATTATCATATTGTTTTTGAAATGTTCATGGTAATCTGAAAGGAACTTCACCACATCTTAAAGCTTGAAAATGTATTAAACAGCAATAAACAGCAGTAATTAATTTTACATATGTATAGAGTTTAAAATTTTTTCTTCTCTAACAAGCAAAAATTACACTATTACGCATACATTTACTATGTCAAGGAAAACAAATTATGTAATTTACTGTCCAAAACATCAATTCACAAAGTCATACATTCTTCAGCTTTGTCTGTAAAAATTCTGACTGAAAGAGTCCTCAAACATATTAAAATGTTTAAGAGTAATAACAGTTCCAAAGAAAATTTTAGACCATTTTAAAAAGATGATTAGAAAATATTAAATGATTTTAAGTTTACACGTCATATATACTTACAATTCTTTCAGAGTCTCTCTAAAGTGGTAATGTTCCATTAGCTATTTACTCCTAATGGAAAGCTAAACCAACTGTCCTCTTGTTACTAACTATACTGCTTATCGTATGTTAGCGCCAGGCACTTCTTACCACTGGTAAATACATGAAAGAAGGAATTCACCAGTCTTACAAAATCATCCCAGGAATGATCATGTAACATCTTCACAGGTACTTTTTCTGAAGAGGATGAGTTTGAGATAGCTTTTTAAAAAGCCGCTCCTTATCAAAAATTTAAAAAAGTAGAGAATTTAATGTTTTTGTCTCCTTTATAAAATTACAAATGTTTGCAGGTTCTTAACACACACAAAAGTTTAAAGAAAATTTTAAGCAACCTCTCACTATATAATTTAATCATTAAATGTTAGTGTTAAGAAACACATCTATATAACATTAAAGAAAAATCAAAATTATTTGTAAGATGACATTTGAAAAAAACTGGGTATATGAAAATAAAATTCAGAGAAAAGATCAGGCATTTATTTTTGTAAAAAGGAAAAGCAAACCCGTAAATTCCCTGCAGATGCCCTAAGACTTTTTCCAGGTGGTTCAAGGCAAACACCATTTTCCACCATCGAGACCCCAATACAGCCAGTGGAAGCTGATACTGGAGTCACATGGCTTCACCCCTACTAGCCAAGAAGGATATGACCCTGAAGTGAATGGAGTGGAATCTGAAAGCCTAGATGTTGTAGTCAGTCTTTTTATAAATCAAAGATCATCTCTGCAACAATTCAGATTTTTTTTCAAGTATGTTCAAAATGAAACACAGATTCAAATAACAGCAATAGAAACTTTGATCCAAAATTACACGATACATTATTTTCAATAATGGAAGCATCATTTCTTCTTTCACGCGTGTAGCATTGACTCTGATACAGCTATAGCCTAAAATAAAACAAGAGCTTCCACTGGAATTTCCTTTCCAGTCGTGACAAGACTCACTGGACTTTTATACAGCTGTAACTGTTTTTCACTTACACCCCTCTCTACAGCAAAACTTCTTTAAAAGGGTGTCTACAGTTTCCATCTCTACTTCTTACCTCATATTCCTTACCTCATATCTGCTCAATAGTCCACTACGATCTGGCTGCCACCTGCTAACATCGTGTAGACTGTATTTTATTTTTATATTTTTATTATCACCAATGACCCTCATGTTGCTCTGGATACTGAAAAACAGACCTCCTCTCTGTTATTATCTCACTTGACTTCTTATCACTACTCTAAACATCTGATATTATTATACCAATTCCGAAAGCTTTGCCTGGAATGAGACTCTTACATGTAATCATTCCAGTTTCCCAAGAGAGTCCCAATGTAACCTCTGTTATCCCTGCTTTAGTATTTAAAACCCAGATCTCGCCAAACCCCCCTTTTGCTCTCAAAAGTGTCCTAGGTGGTATAATCAATTATACAGTCACCCTACCTGGGGTATTACTCTCCATTTTCTTGAGAGTTCCTCTTGGCTGTCTATTAGGCATCTCAAACTTAACAATACCAAAAGTGACCTCACCTCCCTTAGTCTCCCCAATCCCAAAAAGCAGCCCACACAAACCTCAATTCCTCTTTCCCTCACTGCCCATATTCAGTCCACAGTAAATGCTGAATCCATACACTTAATCTCTACTACAACCCACCATTCCCTCCCACCTATCCCATCATTACATCATTACAGTCATCCTGCTTCTGCTCTCTTACTGCAATCCAATCTCTTCCCAAACTTTCAGTGGTGATCATTTTAAAATACAAACTCTATCAATTCAAAAACTTCCTATAGCACTAAGAATGAACTCCAAAAGTCTCATCCTGGTGAATAAAGCCCAACCAGCTTGGACTTACCTGTCTCTCATACCTTTGATTAGCCCACTGTATTCGTAGCATCACTGACTTTCTCGTAGGTCTGCTACCCATAAGCCCTCCCAGTCTTAAAGACTTTGCCTGTCGTTGTCCCTAGACCTGGAATTCTTTGATTTCAGTTTAAATGTTACCTTCCCATAAAGACTTTCAGGGATCTTGTCTAAAGCAACAAACCAGTTGCTATCATATCATCCTATTTTCATTCTCTTCAGAGCATTTAGTGTGATTCTTTTCCTTTTATGGATTGATAGACTGATTGTTGTCTGGCTATCCTCCCCAAACCCTGCCCCTCCTCAGAATCTAAATTCTGAAGGGATAGCTTGTCAGTTTTTTCATTGCAGGATCCCTCTCAGCCTCCCACAGACACTCAGGGCCAGGCAGGGCTGTCTCTTCAGTGCAGGAGGGTCCACTGTGAGCCCCTCTGCCAGCAAGGTTATTCTGCTCCTGCAGCAGAGACCACAGAGACCAGGGTCCCTTCACCAGCAATTGCCCCAATAATTCATTGTAGGAGGAAAGGAGAGGAGTTAGGGTGATAGAGCTCCACTAGTGTAGCTGCAAAACTAATGGGAGAGTAAGAGATATGCAACTAGGACATAGAGGTTAGGACTCCATGTGTGGGAACATTCTCATGTTGCACACAGGCCTGAAATGAGACCTCCGGAGAACAAATTTACCTCATGCACTGCTGATGTTTTAAAAGGTAAAACATGACATGATTACTCTGATTCCTTTTGTAGTTTGATAGATGATTACAGCATCACTCCTCTATCCTACAATCCAAGCAAAGCACTAATTTTGCTAAATGTGAGGCAATCTAGCAAGACAGGACCAACTATCTGCACTGATTCCCAGCTTCGCTTCTTAACTGGCTGTGTGATGTAAGGCAAGGATCTTACCCTCACTCTCAGATCCTGATCTGTAAAATGGGGTAGCAAGAATGCCTACTCAGGGGGTTACTGTAAAAATTAGAAAGTTAATATAGAAAAAGTCATCAGCGCAGTTCCCACAGCCTAGAAATAGCTAACAATTATTAAATGTTCCAACGCCCCCAAAGCGATCCCCAGCAGGCCTTTGTAGTAAACATTTTTGACGGTCATATTAATTCTATGCAATCTCCCCTTTAAAAAAGATAAATCAGTTAAAAATGTCAAGTTATCAGTCCATTTAAACTTAAAGATACACACACATATTGTTTAAGGCTCTGATTGAGTCAAATGGAAAAGTTCTGAGATTTTTTCATGAGGGCTTTGTGTAGATCAAACTTCTTTTAGTGTGGCTTCCTCTTGGACAATAATGAATAATCAAACATTAACTGAAGAGCAAAGGATTATTTTCCTTGGCTCCCATGATATTGGGTTATGAGCCCTTTAAAGGCACAGACATTTCACTACAGAGTATGGGCAGGAGCCACAATACTCCTGTGTCTTTAGCAGCCACTCCACTTCCGAGCATTTGCAGCTTTGCGCCTTATTTAGAAACCAAATGATGTTTGCCCTGGGCGGTGCTGCCAGGGTCTCTGACCCGCAAGATGGAAATCCAAAAGGCAGAGTAAGCAGCACACACAGTGGAGATGCTGTGTTTTCATGAAGACTTGCTGTCGCCTTGTGAGGTCTCTGGGCAAGAAGTAAATATAATTCTCAGTCAATAATTTGCTCTTCCATTTAGTCAAACTCTAGAACAGACAGACACCCTTTAAGAATACCTTGCCTGTGATCTGCATATTTTCCCTTGGGCGTTTCCTTCTCCCTGGGAGAATTTAAAATACACACACACACCCCTCTAGAATTGCACCAGCAGTGAGTAATGTGTTTCCCTCTGAATGCCATAATGTTGCAGTTTAATTATTTAATTTTCACCACTTTAAAAAATCAAAAGCACAAAAATAAGATTCAACACCATTATATGTAGATCACAATGAATACCACGTAGAGAAAAACGGATATTTAGTTTCTTTGCATTGATTTATTAGACAATTTTTATAAAAAATGCTTATATTTTTCAGGTGCCTCAGACACATATGACTGAAACAGCACAATAATGGCCAACATCCCCCCCAAAAAGTACACGGGTACTTATGGAGAGAGGATGGATTTCGTAAAGATCACTAAAAATAAAATTGCTACTACCAAGTTGGAGTAATGCTGGACTAACATTTTAATTTTTAGATAAAAGAAGGCTTTGGCATCATCGTGGCCCTAGGCGGCAGCTTCGGTTCACTGTGGACTCACTGCAGACCAGGATCACTGCGCAGGCTCAGTGCAAAGTGCTTCTCAGGCTCTGTTTCCTTCTTTCTTAAGACAACACATGAACAGGTACTCTGCTCGTGTGAAAGACACTTAAGGATAAGAACTATTCAGAGGGTTAGTCAATGACATAGTATACCTGGGGGGCAGGATTGGAACCCAGGTGGTCTGACTCCAGACCTGCACTCTTATCCATTAAAGTCAAATTTAATTCCAAATGTGCTCCAAATTAAATCTTCCAACCTGATTTTGTTTCAGAGGTCTTATCTGTGAAAGGGCTTATCTATATGCACTCTGTACTCAAACCAAAAAAAAAAAAAAAAAAAAGAAAAAAAGCAAAGAGAACTACATACAAAGAGAAAACCAATAAAATAGACCTATTTTTTAACAGATAACAAAAGCATAACAAGGTATTCAAACTACTGCTTTTTTGAGAAAATGTAAAAATGCTTTCCTAAATGACTGATAACATTATCAATATATATATATATAACTTTTAAAACTGAACAAAGCCATGTATTATTTTTAATGGTGTCGTTTCTTTAACCTCAGAGAAGACTATCCAGTAGATAAAAAGGGAATTTTTTTGTCCTTGTAATTTAGGACATTTTTCATCTAGAAATGCTTTTAATCCCCTTGTTACTTTGCATTGCCTTTTACTTTTAGGGTTTATAATTTGAGATTTCCACAGATAACAAAGGTACGAATAATCCTGATGGCTAGAGTGATTATAGCAGTTAATTCTCAGTATTATGAAAGCTTATGAAAATGCCTGATCGATATTATACTATTGCTACTCGTTTTTAATTTTGTGAGTTTTGCTTACTTCCTCAGTAAAATTACTGTTTTAATATTAAATAAAAATGTCTAAAGTAGAGGCGCTCATCCCTAAATAAACACTCTCTGTTTAATGTATTTTTTTTTAAATATTCAACTGGCCATAAAATGGGTCTAACAAATAGTAGAGAAAAATTATTACACCACTACATAAACCGAGCAATAAAAATCAAACCAGCATGTTTCCATTATTTCGCAAACTATGACATCAAAGTATTTGCATCAAAAAGCAGATTAGTGGTTGCCAGCGGCTGGGAGAGATGAGATACAGAGTAGCTGCTTAGCGAGTGTGGGTTTCTTTTTGCGATGATGAAAATGTTCTGTAACTGAACAGTGTTGATGGTTGCACAACACTGTACATGTATTAAATGCCACTGTATTATACACATTAAAATGGTTAAAACTGTAAGTTTTACTTTATGTTTATTTTGCTACAATTTTAAAAAAACACAAATATTTTAAGACTGCTGTTAGTATAACAACTAGATTTCTGATGAAAGATTTATACTTCATAATAACAATTACATTATAAAAGTAACGTGTCTATTAACATATCAATTATTAAATAAACTTTAACAAAAGTTTAAAGTATTAGCTGTTTGGAATATTTTAAAAAGTCTTTGCAAGTACAGTTTTACCACCTAAAAAATTATAACTTCCCCAAGGAAGGATACTACATGTAAAATAAAATGGTTTATGTTTAAAATATATCAATAGTTCAGTAGATTGTCTAGCTTTCCAACATTCTTTTTTCTTATATTATGTACAGGAAAGATTAAGCCTTTACTATATGATTATGATAACTACGTTTTTTTTGGAGTTCCACAGCAATAATCTAATGATAAATGCCGAAATCCCAACGGACTTTCAGAAAGGCCGGATGCATGCCTCTCGGGTTGTGGGCTGCGGCCCTGACAAAGGCCATTCAGTCAATGAGCTGTATCAGAAACACATGCCCTGGGTGGGCTGGCCGGAACCAAACACCAAAATCTCCTCCTCCATCCCAGACATTCCAAACACATCCATTCATTATAAGCAAGAGGTAAGAATGAAGTTAAAACCATCAAACACTCCTGATGGGCATGGATATAATCACACTCTCTGTGCAGGTGCCAAGCCAGGCCATGAGGAAGAGATGGCAAGGGCAGGGTCCAGACTGAAGCAGCAGCAGGTCCAAGCGGACCACTGTCATCTTCTCACACTTCCTTTCTCTCCTCAACTCATGGAGATTTCTCTCATTTCATAGTGTTTACAGCACTTACCTCTTAACTTCATTCATATTCAATTTATGGACTGACTAAAATACTAAGCTTTCATTTATGCATGTTTTATATTCTCCAATAGACTCTAAGATCCTCGAAGAAGGGAGTTGCCATCACCACAGGCGAAGCATGCAGAAGTCACTTGATAAACACTTGCTATGCTCATAATCCAGGATTGCCTTATTGTTCTTTTTGGTGCCTGCAGTTTGTATCTCTAATTAAAGTTCCTTCCTTTAAAGAATAATTCATAGATATTTCTGTCCCCCAAGCTCCTTACACACTGCTGATGCATAAAAGTGCTCAATCCACAAACATCATTATTTCACATGGCTACTTCCGTGAGTTCCTTGGTGATGTGTGCTTATCCACTGTCCAAAGTACTGGTTGTCTCTCACAGACCAGCCTAATGTTAATTCCTCTAAGAACATACCACTAAGTCTCTCCCCCTTCCTCCCACTGGAACACTCTAGTCCCCAGTCCTGTGTGCAGGAAGCTGTTAGAGGAGGCCACTCACGGGTAGTCAGACTATAAAAGCTCTATGATATTTATGCATCTTTCGATTTCCCTTCCTACACTGTGGATTCCTTTAGGGCAGGAAACTTGTCATTTCCATTTTCAATTCCATTGACAGTAAAAGAGTCAATAAATAATTTTTAAAATGGTGACTATAACAGTAAATGGATACAAAAGGAAGAGTATATGGACACTCACGCTAATACTCTAGAGAATCCCACAAATGAATTGCAGTTTTCTAAGATTTAAAGAGTTGGGGATTTTTGTTAGCTTTGCTTTTTGTTTGTTTTGCTTTTTGTTTGTTTTGGTATTTTTAAAGCAAAAATGATAATCGGCAAAACTCTTCATGACAAAAGAGGGAGAGAGCTACAACTTCCAAAAGGGGTTAATACGGAAAGTTACACCAAACATTTTCATGTGAACTAGAACCTCCAAAGTGGGAGACAATGTAACTACTAGTAGTTGCTATGGTAGCAAATATAAACTTTATGCAGATATTCCAGTCATCATTTAACTGTGCTTTTTATTTGCTGGGTAGTTTCAATGATGTTTGAACCCAAGAAAGAAAAAGTAATATCTGAAGCTTATTCTCCAGGAAGAAAATAGGAAGCTGATACATGAGCTATAGCTGAGCTCTACTTTGATTAAAACAATAGCTAAATCCTCACTCCTTCCCAAAGGGGGTGGAGGGGAGGGAGTTTTATGCCAGACAGGTATAAAATAGGCAGCTAAAGGTGATAAAGAGACTGAAATCAAGCAGTGACATTTTAAAAAGGATAATAAAGCTAACTTTTCAGATGAATAAGTCTTAAGTTCAATTTGTAGTTTTACTAAGTATAAAAATAATTCTGGATAACAAAGTTGAACCTGCGGCATGAAGAAGTGAATCAGGAATATTTCAACATGTGGGTTAAAATTCCAGGAATCTGGAGGTCTCTTCCTACATTATAATTGGAGCCCCTCTGACTGCCATACTCAACGAAGTATTTTACACATGCAAAGAAAAGGCATCAAGTTAGATAGTACAGGAAATATGCACTCCTACCATAAAAACACACAAACTAACACAGGTACAAAACACATTAAAAGTCATGCCAAATAAAACAAAGAGTATATATCCGGGCAGATGTATGAAGAAAAACATCCTGGAGAAGGTGAGGGTCGACATGTCTTACGGAATGTGAATATTAGACATTGAGATGGACTAAAAGAGACATTTCTGGAAAACTGCATTATGTACTAGATGTAAGTATGAGCAGAGGCAGGCATAACTGGGTCTCAGAGAATAGAAAGCAGCTTAGTTTATGGGATGGTCTAGGAGGAATAGCTCACGCAATAACCAGTGATAACCCTAAAAATAATAATAATAATAATAATAAATCTCAAATCACACCAGAGAGTGTCTAAATGAAGAGTCTATTTCGCAACTCCATCTCTCTCAGGTCCACAATCCATCATCACTGCCCAGAGCACTTACGTGTCACTCTCTCAGGTTCTTTCTCACCAACCCCTCCCCGTCCCCTTCCTATCACACTTCTGAAACTGCTAACGTATTCCCAAGAAGCTTACGTATACTGCCTTTTCCTCGATTATGCCATCTCTATCATGAATTTCTCAAATGGAGCCTGTTCATTCTCCTCTTGCCTCTGCATATCAGGGAAATGGAGCAGAGTCAGCATTTATTTTCCCGAATCCCTTCTTCACCTTCCACACTAACGTATTACTCTAGTTCATTAACAACCACTCCTCTTCCTCCAAGGGTCTCACCAGCTAGGTATATTGCCACTTTATGCATGTTAATCACTGAACTCCAAGTTGCTGTCTATATTGACGAATTTGACAACTGGCTCATAGTAGTAAACTCACCCTTCCTCGGCACTGTTAAGTGTTCGTGTTGATGGTCCATGCAACATCCTAACTAGTTCATGGCCTCTTCACACCTGTACTCAGCCACTGCAGGACTTTGTCATTGCTTAAAACATCACCAGATCAGAAAGACCAAACTTTAATATCCCATCCTCTGATTATAACTTCTTGTACCTGTTCACTCCAGCATCCTCAGCACTGTGAACTTGACCCCTCAGATAAATATCTTAGCCTTGTATCCTCCCTCGCCATCCACCACAGCCTACTTGGTGAATAACCTGAGCTACATTTTCACCTACAGTCTCAATTACTTTGCATCGTTGATCTCCCAGCTTACATGGCTCATAAAACCCCAACTTGGAATTACTATAATAATACCTTCCCTACTACCATATGAGGCTTCTAAAGAAAGTAAACCCTGCAAAATATTCCATTACTGATTTCAGACTGCCTTCTCTTATGATTTAGTTTTCTAAATTTCTGTAACCAAACCTGAAATAAACTATTAGAATTTGAAAATGTAAGACGGTCTTTATATTGAATAAAAATATCAGCCACTGTAATAGTCTTGTCAGTTGCTTCCCCAGCATCCATTTCATACTTCTTGCAGTTCAGCAGACCTGGTGACTACATAGGATCGATTTCCATAAGCTAGTTATATACGTGGGCCCTAACTGGCTAAAACAAGTGGCAGAATCTCAACCTTACACTGTGATTGGCAATACCTCAAGCCCAAACCAATTAGAGGCTGGCAATACCATATGAATTGCTATGAAAACTGGCTTAAAGCTGGTCCAGAGTGAAGCCCAGGAGTCTCTTTGAACGACCAGGGAGAGAAACTTTCTTTTCGAAGAAAGATGGACATGCAGATGTGACATTTGAAACCATTGTGCTATCATGCATCAGAAACCCAACTTTGTACCTTATTTTTTATTTTTAAATCTAGAAAAAGGTGATAGCAATAGCTTCCATGAAAGTTATGAAAATGTACATGAGATACATGCAAAGAATCTCTCACCGGGTGATCCAGGCCCTCTTTCTCCCTCCAATGGAACCCATCAGCTGGAGAACTGACATTGGAGAAAGTATAATTTAGGCTTATTCAGTTTTATGGTTGGTAGCATGTTGAGCAAAAGTTTGTCTAGGGAGAAGAGAAAGCTTCAAATTGAGTCAGCTGTTAAAGGGAGTTAAAATGACTGACCCTGAGTTTACATAGCACAGAGAAATAAGAGCATGAGAAGCCAGGTAACTAGAAAATTTTTTTTTAATGTTCAAGAGATGTAAAGAGCAGTAGGTTTAGTAAGAAAGGGAGGAAAATAAGAAGTTGTAGAGTAAGTGGAATGTATCATTTCAGAGGTATGTTAATTCCAGTTAGTAACAAGGGAGATGGTTTGCAGGAGTACAATAGAAGGGGTGTGTGTGTGTGTGTGTGTGTGTGTGTGTGTGTGTGTGAATAAAAAAACAACAACATTAAGATAGGATGATACTGGATAAGTCAAAAACCCCATCCTAATGGAGATCTTGATGACAGGTCAGCGGGAACTGAGAAAACCTGGTAGGGATTGGGGCAGCTACAAAGGTGGTGGAGTTTGGCCAGATGGTATCTATCTCCAAGGTAGTGAGAATTCTTGATTGTTTATATCTTCCCTTGCAAGAGCAAAGAATAACATGAAGCAAAAACAGGGCATAGAGAAAAGCCAATACTAATATCACCTCTGTGCTCAGGAGCATGAGCATCTTCGAAAGGAAATGCAATGTTCTTGCAGAACAAGAACAAGTGGGGAAGCAGAGGGAGGTGTGAAGCTGAAGTTGTGTTTGTCACGGAGGGTGAGAGAGTACTGCTGAGTGTGTAGCTAGTCCATTAATTCCCCAATGTCTATATTTTTAGCATTGCATAACTTGTCTGTTCAGATTTCAGAACAGGTGAGAATATAAGATTAATTTAATTACTATTTAAATATCTATCTGAAAACCTATGATCAACAAGCCTCTCTCATATCAAAATCTAGATTGTAGTTGCAGATATTCTCTCTGCAATTACCCCTTTTGTAGCACATTTTCAAAAATAAGTAATAACTGAATACAACTGGATAATTCTCAGCTAAGATTACTACTTACTTTCCTGCTTTTAAGTTGATGGATGTTTTACACATATTGGGCCGATTATATAACTCTGAATATTTCCAAAACAGCAAGCTGTTTGGTTGTGGGTTTTTTTTCCAGCTTACCAGTTGTTTTTTCTTCTCCTTACACGTAAATTCATTGAAAAGAAACAGATGAAGGAGATAAAAATATAAATATCAAGGTAAAAACATGAAATATAAATACTGTTTGCAACTAAACATGAACAAAGAGACTTCTTACTAAATTTTTTCCTTTAACTTGTAAACTAGTATCTTATATTTGCTCAGTAAATATAAAAGCTTTTAAGAAGATAAAGAACTGAAATGGAAAGACTACACAAGGAACTCCAGAAAAGAAAACACAGTTTATATAATACAGCATAACTCAATCAATGAGAAAAAGTACTTTGGAGGATACTCTACTTCTTTCTAGAAACTAATTACATTTTTGACAATTTTACGCACCTGACCTAAAAACAATGCCAAAAGACACAACTTCTAGCTTAAAAATAACTACCTTTTTTCTACACTTCTGCATAACTTGAACTATTGCCTACAAAGGATAGCTCCCATCAGAACTATCCAGGAAAATCCATATCGTAATTACTTTCCATTTGGTAAAATATATATACACACACACACACGTATAAGTTCATATTGTATACACGCACCTGATTCTCTGCAGCTTACCTTTGAAAAAGTACACTGCAGAATACTCTCCCAGACATATCATAGATTTAGGACACTTTCCTACAGTTATCTGTGCTAACTTCTTTTTTCTGATATTTTGGGAATAAGAGTTAGAGCTTAGCTCTAGCATCCTTGCCCCACACGTTATAGTATCAATTTCTCAAAATTAAAAAACAAGGGTATAACTGCATAGATAACTCAAATATTTATTTTTAAAGTATTTCTTCACTGAGAAAGCCTCTAATAGGTTTTGTTTCATTTCGTTTTGTTTTGTCACCTATATATCTACCCACTCAAAACACTGGGAAAGAAACGTCCAAAAAAAAAAATCTTAACACAGGACACATGACCAGAAAGCCCAAAGGTGACATTTTAATGAAGGCTGGGGGTGAGGAAGGTCAGGAAACGTGGCCATGGAAACAAAGTAAAGTCTCACCCATGGCTGTGATTCTTTTTAATGGCATGGTGGACATGCTGGGCCGGTGCTCAGTCTCCATACCCACTTGCTTCTTGTGTGTCTTCTGGTAGTACAGGGTCCCAAACCCTAAACACTTCTTTTTTCAGACTCCCTTTCAACCAGAGGTCTGCTAATTAGATAAACAGGCATAAAGTTAGGAAGGAAAAAGTGAGCTAAGCAGGGTCATGAAGACATTGGGTTTTGTTGCAGCAGCACTCCATTGTCCAGTCACTAATTTCATGAATGTAAAAAAAAAAAGCAAAGGGAGTGACGTCATAGGAATGGCGGGAGCAGGGCGCACTTTTTGAGTTCTCCTCCGGATCTTATCACAAACAGGACATCTATAACCCATCAAAGGACTCTCTGCTCACGCATCATGCAGAACAGCTAAGAGACTCATGCAAGGATTACCTGAAGGTGGGCAAATTGGGCGAGCAGGGGAAGAGGGAAGGGAGAAGAGTGGAGACGCGGCCCGCGTCTGCGGCTGTGGGGACGTGGCCCGCATCTGCCGCGGTAGAGATGCAGGGGATCCCAGGAGGGAGCACAAAACACAAAAGCCAGGAGGTGGACTCTTTCCCTGCGTCCCACAGCTGATCTCTCCCGCTGAGGGGGGAGCATATCCAGCATTTGAGGCAATAACCTCAGTGAGACCTCCAGTTGGGCCCTAGGCCAGACAAAGGACACAAACTCCATACCTGGACCCCTCCCCCTGCTCTTCCAATCCTACCCCCACCCTTCCAGAGACTTCAACTGGCCCCTGAACTGAGGAGTAGTGTCAGATTACAGAGGAGCCTTAGTGCTCAGGCTCTGGGAAGACTGGCGTGCAGCTCTGACCCAGGAAAGAGGCTGGGAAGAGTGTGATTTTTGCTGGGCTAGGAGAGAAGAAACTCCTCCACTCCCAGCCACCACCTTGATGGAGAGAGAAAGAGCTTCCCAGAAAAGAATAAGCTAAAGGAATTTATTACCACCAAGCCAGCATTGCAAGAAATACTAAAAGGACTTCTGTAGATAGAAGAAAGATGAAAACAATCTAACTACAAATTTAAAAATGGCAATAACTATGTACCTATCAATAATCACTTTAAATGTAAACGGATTAAATGCTCCAATCAAGAGACATAGGGTGGCTGAGTGGATAAGAAAGCAAGACCCTTGTACATGCTGTATACAAGAGACTCACCTCAGATCAAAAGACACACACAGGCTGAAAGTGGAGGGTTGGAGTAAGGTATTTCATGCAAATGGAAATGAGAAAAAAAGCTGGAGTTGAAATACTTGTATCTGACAAAATAGATTTTAAAATGAAGAACACATTAAAAGACAAAGATGGGCACTATATAATAATAAAGGGATCGATCCGACAAGAGGACATAACCCTAGTAAACATCTATGCACCCAACATAGGAGCACCTAAATATATAAAACAGATATTGACTGACATAAGACAGAGATCAACAGTAACACTATCACAGTAGGGGACTTCAACACACCTCTGACAACAAGGGACCGGTCTTCCAGACGGAAAATCAATATGGAACCAACGGCCTTAAATGACACATTGGACCACTTGGATTTAATTGATATTTTCAGAGCATTTCACCCCAAAGCTGCAGAATACACGTTCTTCTCAAGCGCACAAGGAACATTTTCCAAGATAAACCATATGTTAGGCCACAAAACAAGTCTTGATAAATTTAAGAAAATTGAAATCATACCAATTGTCTTCTCTGACCACAGTGCTATGAAATTAGAAATGAACTATAGGAAAAAAAACCGAAGACACACCAATTCATAGAGGCTGAATAACATGTTACTAAATAATGAATGGGTCAACCAGGAGATCAAGGAAGAAATCAAAAGATATCTCGAGACAAATGAAAATGAAAACACGACGACCCAAAATCTATGGGATGCCATGAAAGCAGTCCTAAGAGGGAAATTCATAGCATTGCAGGCCTGCCTAAAGAAACAAGAAACATCACTAATCAACAGTTTATCTTCACACTTAAGGGATCTGGAAAAAGAACAGCAAAATAAGCCCAAAGGGAGTACAAGGAAGGAGATAATAAAAATCAGATTGGAAACAAATGAAATAGAAACCAGGAAAACAATACAAAAGATCAATGAATCCAAGAGTTGGTTCTTAGGGAAGATAAACAAAATTGACAAACCTTTAGCCAGACTCATTAAAAAAAAAAGAGAGGACCCAAATTAATAAAATCAGAAATGAAAGAGGAGAAGGGACAACCGACACCGCTGAAATACAAAAAGAAATTACTATGAGCAACTATATGCCAACAAATTTGACAATCTGGAAGAAATGGACAATTTTCTAGAGGCGTACAACCTTCCAAGGCTAACTCAAGAAGAAACAGAAAACCTGAATAGACTGATTACCACCAGGGAAATTGAATCAGTAATCAACAATCTCCCAACAAACAAAAGCCCTGGACCAGATGGCTTTACAAGTGAATTTTACAAAACGTTCAAAAAAGAAGTATCACCTATTCTCCCCAAGCTCTTCCAAAAAATCCAGAAGGAGGGAAGACTCCCAAACACTTTTTACAAAGCCAATATCACCCTGATCCCAAAATCAGACAAAGACACCACACAAAAAAACTACAGGCCGATATCTCTAATGAATATAGATGCAAAAATCCTCAACAAAATATTAGCAATCAGAATTCAGCAATACATTAAAAAGATCATACACCATGATCAAGTGGGATTCATCCCTGGTATGTAAGGATGGTTCAACATCCACAAATCAATTAATGTGATACACCACATTAACAAAATGAAAAATAAAAATCACATGATCATATCAATAGATGCAGAAAAAGCATTTGACAAAATCCAGCAGCCACTTATGATAAAAACCCTTAAGAAAGTGGGAATAGAGGGATCATATCTCAATATAATAAAGGCCATATATGATAAACCCACAGCTGACATCATACTCACTGGGGAAAAGCTAAAACCATTCCCCTTAAGATCAGGAACAAGGCAAGGTTTCTCACTTTCTCCACTTCAATTCAACATAGTACTGGAAGTTCTAGCCACCCGAATCAGACAATAAAAAGAAAAGAAATAAAAGGCATCCAAATTGGTAAGGAGGAAGTAAAATTGTCATTATATGCAGATGACATGATACAATATATAGAGAACCCCAAAGACTCCACCAAGAAACTATTAGAGCTGATAGATGAATTTAGTAAAGTAGCAGGATACAAAATTAATATTCAGAAATCAGTTGCATTTGTATATACCAATAATAAAACATCAGAAGGAGAAATTTAAAAAACAATCCCATTTACAATTGCTCCAAAGACTATAAAATACCTGGGAATAGATTTAACCAAAGAAGTAAAAGATCTGTACTCAGAAAATTGTAAGACACTGAAGAAAAAAAATGAAAGAAGATACAAATAGATGGAAACACATACTATGTTCATGGATAGGAAGAATTAATATAGTTAAAATATCCATACAGCCTAAGGCAGTATACATATTCAACGCAATTCCTATCAAACTACCAACGACGTTTTTCACAGAAACAGAACATATAATCCTAAAATTTATAAGGGACCATAAAAGACCCTGGATAGCCACAGCAATCTTGAGAATAAGAACAAAGTGGGAGGTGTAACAATAACTGACATCAAATTATATTACAAGGCTACAGTAATCAAAACAGCATGGTACTGTCATAAATACAGACACATAGATCTATGGAACAGACTAGAGAGTCCGGAAATAAATCCATGCCTATATGGCCATTTAATCTAAAACAATGGAAGCAAGAATGTACGGTGGGGTAAAGACAGTCTATTCAATAAATGGTGCTGGGAAACTTGGACAGACACATGTAAAAAAATGAAGCTGGACCACCTCCTTACACCATATACAAAAATAAATTCAAAATGGCTTAAAGACTTAAATGTAAGATCTGAAACCATAAAATTCCTAGAAGAAAATATAGGAAGAAACTTCACAGACATTACCCAGAGTAAGATTTTTACTGATATATCCCTACGCAAGAGGGAAGTAAGAGAAAAAATAAATATGTGGGATTACATCAAACAAAAAAGCTTTTTCACAGCAAAGGAAACCATCAATAAAACAAAAAGGGATCCTACTGAAAGGGAAAATATATTTGCCAATGATATATCTGATAAGGGGTTAATATCACAAATTTATAAAAAACTCACTCAACTCAACTCCCAAAAAACAAACAACCCAATTAAAAAATGGGCAGAGGACATGAAGAGACATTTTTCTAAACAGGACATACAGATGACAAACAGACATGAAAAAATGTTCAACCTCACTAATCATTAGAAAAATGCAAATAAAAACCACAATGAGGTACTACCTCACCCCAGTCAAAATGGCTATCATCAATAAATCAACAAACAACAAGTGCTGGTAAGGGTGTGGAGAAAAAGGAACCCTTGTGCACTGTTGGTGGGATTGCAGATTGGTGCAGCCACTATGGAAAACAATATGGAGGTATCTCAAAAATCTGTAAATGGAACTACCTTATGATCCAGCAATTCCACTCCTAGGTATCTATCCAGAGAAATCCAAAACTCTAATTCAAAAAACTTTATGCACTCCTATGTTTATTGCAGCACTATACACAATAGCCAAGACCTGGAAACAACCGAAATGCCCGTCAGTAGATGACTGAATTAAGAAACTGGTAAATTTATACAATGGAATATTACTCAGCCATAAAGAAGAAAGAAACCTTACCATTTGCAACAACATAGATGGACCTAGAGAACATTATGTTAAGTGAAATAAGTCAGACAAAGAAAGACAAATACCATATAAATTCACTTATATGTGGAATCTAAAGAAAATAAGTGAATGAACTAATCAGAAACTGTTTTGGAGACATAGAGGAAAAACTGAGGGTTGCTAGATGGGAGGAGGGTAGGGATAAGGGGGAAGGTGAGGGGATTAGAAAACAGTCAGTAACCACAAAATGGCCACGGGGTTCTGAAAATTAATTTTGGGAATGTAATCAATAATGTTGTAAAGATTTTGTAGGGTATCCGATGGACACTTGTCTCATTAGGGAGACCACCTCAGGGATGATGTAAATGCCTGATCACTGCATTGTACACCTGAAGCTGAAGCTGAACAATAATGAATGTCAACTACAAGTTTGTATGTGTGTGTGTGTGTGTGTGTGTGTGTGTGTATATATATATATATATATATATATATATATGTATGTATGTATGTATGTATGTATTTACAAGAAGCAGAGTACAGCATTAGGAATAGAGACAGTGGAAATGTAATGGCTCTGTGCGATGTCAGAGGGTTAGTGGATGGGGTGAGGGGGTTCACACAATGTGAGGGATAGAAAAGATAAACATCTAAGTATTGCTTTGTCTTGAGCACCTGAAACTAATTAAAAAAAAAAAAAAAGCAAAGCACGGACACTCCCTTTTTGGCTGGGATGAATCCAACATACTCCAGGTGGCCTCTGAGCCACCGTTTGCAGTGGTGTCTTCTGATTCCTGGATCATGGCTCCGCTCTAAGGACAGCTTCCGCACCTTCCTGAGGGAAGCAGAGGCAGCAGCGCCCCTGGTCAGCCAGAGAAATGACACTAATGCGCCTGAAAGCCTAGCATAACCCTGCTGTGGCAAACTGCCGCGTTTTTATAAATATCATTCCCTGTATTAAATTCTTTTCTGTTTAAAACAGCTAATTTTTCTTTTACGTTCTGAAACTACAAACTGATAATACACGTTTGTATTAAGATATCAAAAAGGACCAGAGATAAGTGCTCAATTATTTTATTGTTTTTAATCCAAATACTCCTTTGATAAACACAGAAGAGATGCTATTCTAAGCAAGAAGTACATTTCCCAAACCAATTTCCATTGGCTCCTGAAAGAACAGAGTTAGGGACTCACTTACCTCCTAGCTGGAAATGGCTAGCTTTTCACAATAGGATCATGACTAAAAAACATCTAACTGAAGTTCAAAAGACCTGGGGCCATATTCAGACTCCATTACTCACTATGTGACCTTGAGCAAATTATTTAACATCTGTAAGCCTCGATTTTGTCAACTTTTCAAATTGAGTAGTACCAATCGCATAGTGTTTTTATTAAAATTACATATATAAAGTGCCCTAATAAGCATTAGATATCATGAGGCGGGTGGGAATCCCTTTTCAAGTCACTTGGAAGTTTTTGGCTCAATAAGACTTCTAGAAGCATTTAAATTTTTGAGACATCATGTATATAGAGAGAACACCTGGAGCATATATACTTTCTCTGGGGAAAACTTGCCCCTCAAACAATACTGCACTAAAATCAATATTTAGGCAGATTAAGTGATCTCTGCTGCTCTACGCCAGGGTTAACTCCCTTCTAGTCCTATCATATCCTGGAATCTCTCCTTGGAGTAGACATTCCATTGGAGGACACACCCTCCAGTTCCCACCCATAAACATTCTTACCATGAAATTTCACTAAATTTCCAATTGGGGATCACTACTCAACCTGGGGGAAAAAAGGACTGGTAAGCTCAATTTCTGCTTCTTACTTCCAAAATGCAGTCCTGAGATAATAAGCCCCAGGAGCCCCCCACCAAAAGGCACAAACTCTTAAATTTACCCTTATGGGCCAGACTCACCCCTAGTAGAATATGATTCAGACTTATAAAACACCTAATTTATTCCTTCTAGGGCAACTTCCACACTATTTAAATTGTAGAAAAGAAAAAAAAACTTTTTTTTTTTCCAGCTGGACCAAACTCTGCTATATGACAGTGAGTTATAAAACCTTTTAACAAAGGTTTCAGCCTTTCTTTAAAAAAATAAATAAATAAGTAAGAGGGGACTTCATACCATCTTAGAGTTCCAACAATATCACAACTAAACCTTTTACAAATGTGATATTTTTTAGTTAAGAAAACTTAATTTCAAGTATTTTTGCATGTAATTTCGACATACATTTTATTTTGCTGGAAAATACTAGAAGAAAAACAAATGAGATATTATTAGGATAATATTTTGCCCTAAGGTATTTACATTTTTGCATAGATCCTTATGACTAAAATCATTAGTGACCTGGAAACATACACTTTGAGAGAATTTTGTTTTAATAGTTTCCATATTAAGTTCTATGTAAAATTCCCTTCCAGTATTGATGGGTCGTGACAAGAAATAGGACACGCACACATACAAAAAAAAAAAAGAAAAAGAAAAAATCATCCTAGTACTATGTCATAGAATAAGAAAGATATTTGTATGAGGAACCATTCAACAATTCAAAACAAAGCACAACTGCCTATTTTATAGTAGGCTGAGATTAGTATTATTTTGCTTATTGGGAAAACTAAGGAGACAATAAATATTTTCCTTTGTTATGAAGTATGAAAATCATTAGAACAGCAATTTTCAATTACAGATTGAGATGTGTGTGTGTGTCTTAAAATTCACATTGCAAAGTTTTGCCAGATGATTAAAACAACTTTTACGTGTTGTTAAATTATTTAATCATAATTAGCATCCCCCACCCAAAATGATATGGTTTTCTATTTATAAGCACAAAGTCATACATAGAAGAGGAAGAACGAATTTGAGGGCAGTAACAGCAGAGCTCTCTGTGTTAAGCAAATGAATAGTCTGCCTTTTTAATGGGCCAGTCTCTTTCAAAGGAAAAATCCGAACCTCAAAACTGAAGGGGTGGAAGCCAAGCCACAGCCTTCTCATCTGTATCCTGGTGATAGCAGTGCCTATTCTTACAGGGCTATTGTTGGGGCTTAAATTATGCATACCGTAAATCATTCCATAGATATAAGATCAAAGAAAACTGAACTTATCTTAATGCTACCTACGAAGGGTAAAAAGAATGTCCTTGAGTTTGAGAGGTATTTTATACCTGGGAGAGGTCCTGGTAAGAATTTTCAGAAGTATACAAATGAAAGTTCATTTCAGGTGATTTGGGGGAGGGGCTGGGGTGAGGCAGGTAGGGAAGACAAAAATCAGATGAGAGAAACTGCCAACACACCCTGAAGGATTACTCAATGCCATATTTAAAATTCTGACATTTCAGACTCTTTACTAGGCACAGTGATGGCTCAGCAAATGTCATACCATCTGGCAAATTCCACTGTCCAGTCAGTTGCACACTTCTGAAAACAATGTTGTGAGAGCAGAAGGGAGGAGAAAGAACAGGACTAACTGGGGCTCAGTACATATATGACACAAGTACTTGAACTTCCCAGGTGTCACAAGGCAATTCCAATCCCCTACACAAAGGCTGATGGTTCAAAGACATAGATACCCCACGCCCACCTCCTACCCCTACCTTTGATTGTGCTAGTGTTGTTTTTTATTGAGTCAATACCATTTACATATAAGAGCAAAAGACATTGTTAAACTCACAAACCTTTTCCCCACCAAACAACTACTAGTATTTAAGACACAGTATTGTTAAGCAAAGCAAAGAATATGAATTGTTAAGCCTTCTAAACCAATGCCAACAGCAAGCGCCAACTCAAACAAAAGTGAATTGTGAGAAATACTTATCACAGTTACCAGTCTTCACTAACCCCACTTCCTTCTAGGACTCTTCTCATCTTCATCTCTAGGGAAAAGTTGCTTCCACATATCAAGTAATCAAATATGTTTATTTTGAAAGGGAAACTACCCTAGATGTTTCTTTTAAAGTTACTCCTTTATAACAGCATTCTAAAAGGAGATCCTTTAAAATATTGTTTTTTAAAGCAATACAGAGTTTTGAAGCATTCACAAGCCCAAAGAGTTATAAACTGAAAATTCTTCAACAGAAGAGGAATGTTATGATATACGTATATTTATGTAGCGAGGGAAAAAGACAGAGACAGACAGAAGAAATTGCAATGGAAAAATACCTTTTAGTTTTGATTAAATATGCAATTTCCTCAAGAATTAGAAAATTAAATGCCACTGAAATTTATTTTCATGGCATTACCACTAATTATTTCCACTTATCTATTATGTTTCATTAAACTTACCATTGCACATGTCTTCTAAACCTGTCTTGCCCCTGGAGTAGACAGACTGACCAAGAACCATCCCAGCTAAATTAACTCTCTCCAGGAATGTATACAGCATCTTTGTCACAGCCTCTTATAGGCCTTACATCGCCATACTATGTCTTTTTTTTTTAATCATATAAAACATACATCTAATACAACTAACCTACTTCAGTATTTTCTTGAGACCAAAGAGCTATACATTATGAAGTCTAAAATAATACATGCTTAGTCTTTGAGAAAGCTCTGATAAGAAAAGAGTGTATTTACAACCTCAAAATGTACATTTTCTTTAAAAATTATTTCAGTGTTTCACTCAAGAGACACTAAAAACAAACAAACAAAAACTTTAAGAGGAAATGTGTAAGGTCTTTATCAGGCTGAAAAAGTATGACCTTCAACCAATTACAAGAAACAGAAGCTTGACAGGCTTAGAAAGAAGCAGGGACAATATGGTTTAAACAGTGTGCCACGTGAATGGTGGTCCCTCTGGACTGTGCTTCCTGACGTGACATTATGATATACATAACACTACCTATAATATACCCTAGTCAAAAATCATTTAACTGGAATCCATGTTGCCTAGATCCAACTTTTCCACATACAGGAATTTAAGAACAAGCTAACATTACCAAAAGGAAGCAACTGAAAAATGAAGAAAGTGCAGCATTTTATAGGGCAACTGGCTTTGTCTCTTCAAAATGTCATAGTAATTACTTGAGGAAGTTGACAGGACAGACGTAACCAGATACAAAGCAAAGTCCCAGGTTAGATCCTAATTCGGACAAAGTACCTGTAAATGTCTTCAGTGGCAATGAAGACAATGTGAGAATAGCCTGGGTATCGCATCAAATCAACATGTATTGACATGGCAAGGTGAAGAGCAGTACCAGAAAAAAGCAGCTGAAAGACCAGCATGACCAAGATAGCATTTCATTTTGGTAAAAATAAACGTTATATGGAAAAAAATGACTCTAGAATTCTATACATTGAAGTATAAATAGGATAATTCTAGACAAGAGAATGTTGTTTTATCCTCCTTTTGCTTCTTAATATATTTTAACTTTTTACAGTGGGTATATGTTGTTTATAATAAAGTAATAGCAATAGAAATTTATTATAATTCATAAAAACCTTAAAAAGAGGGTGGGTTTCTGTCCAGGCAGCCAACCACTTATAAAATTTTATAGTGCATGATGACAGATGGAGTTGCTAGCCTTCCAAAAAGAAGGGGAAGGGATTTAGTAATAAAATTGTCTGATGGGAAAAAAAAATTCATTGAAATTATTTCATATAAAGCTTCTAAAAGTTAATGCTCTTCACCAGGCTACAAGTAAAAAGTGAGGCATTACTTCTAGGAATCGTATTGATGTCATCAGTTATAGGTAAAATGTCAGTATAACTGACAGTCTTTTCATGTGCAGGCTTTACCAAGCTGGGCTCTGGGAGGTCCCTGAAGGGTGAAATCTGCAAGGCACGGAGGGAGATGGGAGGCAGGGTGGTGTTAAGGGGTAAAAGAGAGGCAAAGAGGGACCTGCAGTTTCTCCCCTTGAACTAGAACCCAAAACACCCTCTGCCACCAATACTTGAGACCATCTGCTGCAAACCTAAACAGCTTCCAGCAGATTTGAAGGATGTTATGATCAAAGTTTAGCAAGTCTTTCATGTACCACTGGTATGATTTACATTCTCATTAGTTTTATAAATCATTCCTCCAGAAGATAGGAAGTTGTATGCAAGGCAAATGAGTATCAAGTTCACATTTTGCATAGCTTATGGATTTGATATACTGGCATAACACCTCCCTTTTTCAAAATGAAAGATGCTGTGTGTGAGTTATACATTTACTGCCTCTTAGTTCCAAATGTACCCTTTAATGCAGGCTGTGTGATAAACAATGGCATTCCTTTAAGCAAATCTCTTTAAAGTAGACACTATATTAAGCTTTTACACAGAGGGCACTGGAGGGACACTGCAGAGGACAGGGCTGGAATATCAGGTCTGGGCTGAGGGGTTGGGAGTATGAGGGTGAAGACACGTGGTAGGGCCAGCCCCACGTATGAACACAGAACATCATCCCCCTGTGATTTTGCTGCCTCCTCCTGGAAATAACCTTTCCGAAGCCCTCCAGAGCTCCCACACAGACTGAATGCTCTGAAGGACTCTTGCCTATGGTGATGTCTGTAGTCTTGGGGCAGGGCCCCTCTCAACTGCACATAGTCACCTGTGGCCCAGAAAGTCACACTGAAAGCAGCAGCTGCTTTTACAGCCCCCTAGCCCTTCTCCACTGCCACCCTTCCCATCCGTGACAGCCAATTCATTGGGAAAAACTTCTGCCCCTTTCCAGGGCTCAGACGCTCACTGTACATCCACTCTTGTTCCCCACCTGCACTGCAGAAGGTGAACTATTTGCCCAACAACACCAGACCAGCTCCAGCCTGTCAAAAGCAGCAAGCTTCTCTGCTGTCTGGGGGCTGAATCACACCTCCTCCAAGGAGGTCTGAACCCTGAGCCAGTTTGTCCATCCTTCGTGACGCTCCCTCGGCCCTAGAGTACCATGCAGTGTTTCCCTATATACTATAGTAACTCTTTTATCCTAGTTAATAATTTCTTATATTAACTTCACATTTAACCTACACTGTGGTTTCTATGTCCTTCTTGGCCCTTGCATTACAGCTAGAGATACCAAATAATATGGTCAGTTTTCTCAGGCACATGCAAGTGAGAAATTCACATAATCACCATCTGCCCTACTACTTTTTATTCTGCCACCTCTGATCAGTCTAATATCTTCACAAGCTCACCTTAAAAACGAAAATGTCTAAATTAATCTTCTGTGGGTCTCTAATCATACCATCATGGGATCCAAGTAAGATGGGAACATTTGTGTTTCTGAGATAGCATTCATGTACTCACAGAACAGTAAACTTAAAGGATAAAAAATGAAGAGCCTGTTAACCAAGAGATGCAAAGTTACTACCCACCCAAACCTTACTCTAAATCCATTATTATTCTGTGTCTTAGCCTTAAAGAACATAAGCAAACCTGAGCTCTTTGACCCAAAACTAGGCACCCTGTTAAATAACCTAATCCATTTTCTTGTTTTTCATCAAGGCTGTACATTAGCAAGTCATCTTTCAGAGAGCTCAGAGCTACTTACTACACAGTTTACTCTTTTGTTCTAGCAATTGTACAATAAAGGCACTATTTCCTAACGAGTATACCACTACATGGGAGGCACAGTTTTGAGCTCCTTTACAAATGTCCTTGGAATTCATCAAACGAGCCTACAAATTAAGTAGGTAAATCAATTGTACCTAAGAGTAGAAACTCAGTTATAAGCAATATATCCACCATTTTAGGGACAGAACTTAGATCCAAACCCAGATCTTTCTCATTACAAAGTCTATGCTCTTTGCTTTCATCATGACCATACACTCATTCCTCCTTCAGACTCCTGTCCTTCCTCAGAACTAAACTGTTTTGTCATCTAGTCTTTTCAAGAAGTTCTGATTATATTTTTTTGGACCGTGGTACATTTTTCCTTCAAGAAAAGCAAGAGGGAATATAGAACATTTTTTACCCACTTTTGAAAAAGCAGGTGAATACTTTTCCCCCACCCCAGAAATAACCTTTTCTTTGCTTTATTTTTCCCCATGCAAGAACATGTTATAGCAGACACAAATGTTACTAAAAATGCTCCATTTCATACTAAAACTGAAATTATATAGCTCTACCCCCTAACTTATTATGCTGGACTATAGAATCATTAAAATTTACATTGAAAGGATCAGTTATTACTGGCAAAGAAGTCTGAAATCCATGGTCATACTGGCTTGTGCTTGGCATACCTAAAACACAGGTGGCCGACAAAGTTAAAAGAAAGTGTATCTGCCCTAATTTCAACACAAAAATTGTCAATGCTCTCACTGCAGGATTTCTTGCTAAATAAATCAGCAGTTTTTAAAGTAGTGAATAAAAAATAAAATCTGACACTCCTATCAAAATTAAAAAAGTGTATTCATCCTCTAAAATATCTGCCTCCACATTTCATCATTTATATAAAATTTTTTAAGTGTGTAATATCAAATTTCACACATTTTACACACTCAAAGTTGTTTTTAAAACATATATCCTTTAATTCTCTCTAAAGTTTGTCAAAGCTGCCAGCAGAAGCAGTCTTAAATTAAATAACTCAAACAATTTTTCAGATACAACTATAACTTTTAAGGCAAACTGTCAGAAATATGTTACTCTGACATCACATATTCGATTACAACTACTCAAGCCAAAAATGTTTTATTTTCCCCTAATAAATACTTTATAAGACTATAAAGAGGAGCGAGGTGTTCAGAGTTGGGAAAAGGGTTATAATGTAATTTTCTTGACAGGCAGCAGACAAAGGTGAAATGTTGCAAAATCTCAACACATAGGTAAATTGCCTGCTAATAGAAAACAATATTTGAAATGTGACTTAAAACAATTTCAGTCCTCCAAAAAAGATTGGTCTTGATTCTAGTTTTAGGAAAGATAGAGTAAACATACTTCACCCTGTCTCTCCAATAGAATACAGTTATAAAACTCAGAATTCATGAAGCAGTAATTTGAGAACTCTAAAATTAAATTGGAGCAGTGGACTGGAGAAGACCAGAATTCAAAGTGACACTGAATTAACAGTGAGCTAACCAATTTTCCCTCCACTATAAAGCCAGGACTCAAGGCGGCCTAAAACTCAGAAAAAGATAATGGATGCAAAGAAAGAATGAAAGGAAAAACCCTGCAGTTTAGGGTCAAGGAGCAGGAAGGGGGTCTCTTAACCCAGAGAAAGAAGAAAAATGCCATTTTTATTTCCTTTTGTAAAAACCAAAAGTATTTCTATATATAGCAATGAACACTTTTAAAATCATACAAAAATGAAACTACTTGGGTATGACTCCATCAAAATGCATACAGGATCTGTATTCTGAAACCTACATGACACTGATAAAAGAAATCAAAGAAGATCTAACTGAATGGAGGGACATACAATGTTCATGAATTAGAGGACACAACACAGTAAAGAGGTCAATTCTTTCCAAATTAACCTACACATTTAACAAAATTCCAGTCAAAACCCCAGCAGGATTTTGTAGATATAGACAAGCTGATTGTAAAATATACTGTAAGGCAAAGGAATGAGAACAAAAAACAATTTTGAACAAGAACAACAACCTGGAGAACCCACACTACTTAATTTCAAGACTTACTATAAAGCTACAGTAACAAGACAGTGTGGTATTGACAGACACATAGATCAAATGGAACACATTACAGAGTTCAGAAACAGAGCCATACAGATACCAAAAAAAAATTATTTTTGGCAAAGTTTCAAAATCAACAGAAAAAGGATACTCTTTTCAACAAATGATGTTGGACTAATTGAACATCAGTATGCTAGGAAAAAAAGGGGGGGGGGAGCCTAGTTCTAAATTTTATACCTGTAACAAAAATGAAGTCAAAGTTAATTACAGATGTAAATACAAATGAAAAGCTTTAAAACATTTTAAAAACCCATAGGAGAACATCTTCATGATCTGGGATTTGGTTACGAGTTCTTAGATAAAACACCAAAGAACAATCCATAACAGAAAGAATTTTATAAATTCCAGCTTATCAAAATTAAAAACTTTTATTCTATAAAATACACAGTTAAGAGAATGAAAAGTAAGCCTCAGCCTGGGAGGAAATAATTGCAAATTACATTAGACAAATAATTTATATCCAGAATATGTAAGTAACTGAATATTCAGCAAGAAAACAACCCAATTTAAAAACCAGGAAAGGACTTAAATAGTTTACTAAAGAAGATATCAAGATGGCAAATAAGCACATGAAAAGCTCTTTAACAATTAGCACAATTATAGAAATGTAGATTAAAAACAAAATGAGTTATCACTACACACCTATTAGAATGGCTAAAATAAATATGAATAATACCAAGTGCTGGTAAGAATGCAGGGCAAATAAAACTCTCATGCACTGTCAATGACATACAAAATGGTACAGCCACTCTGTTAAATCATTTGGAAATATCTTATAAAGAAAACCTGTACTTATCATGATTCTGCAATTACTTTCCTATCCACAAAAGAAATGAAAACTTAATGTTTAAACAAAAATGTGTATGTGGATGTTCTATCCATAATGACTCAAAACTGGAAACACAAGTAGCATCCACTGAGTGAATGGATAAACAAACTGCAGTACACCCATACTATGGAATATTACACTAAGCAATAAAAAGGAACTACTGATATACATAGAAGTCATTATGCTAAGTGAAAAAAAGTGGTCTCAAAAGGTTATGATTCCATTTTTATGACATTCTGAAAAAGCCAAGCTATAGTGGCAGCGAATATATCAGTAATCACCAGGTGTTAGTGACGGGGGAGGGTCTAACTACAAAGAAATAGCAAGAGGGAATATTTTTTGGAGGGATACAATTGTTCTGTGTCCTGATCCTGGTGGAGTTTTCATGAATCTGTGTTTGGGTCAAAATTCTTACAACTGTACACCCAGTAAAAGTCAATTTTACTACAGTAATAAAATATTTTAATAGAATGACCTTTACTGACCTTTACCAATATCCAGTCTGCCACATAATTTTCTGTTTGTTCCTGCCTCTACTGTACTTTAAAGAAAAATGTCCATGACAGGAGGAGGAAACTGCACAAGTAAATAATAAATTTATTTCCATTACCTGTGAATATGCTGTATATTTCCAGCAGAATGATGGGCTCCAGAGGCTGAAGGGACATTGGGTTATAGTACAAACTCCTACAGACACAGCTCATCATTTGAATAATATGTTTTATTTCTTGAGTATTCAAAAGGAAAAGAAAAAAGAACATAATAATGTATTTCCTGATTCTTTATTGTTACACATGAAGTACATCTGAAAGTTCATTTTAGCTTAGTACACAGAAATAAAAGTTTAGCAAACAGATTAAAAATGTATGCCAAAAAAGATGTAAAATATTTACCATCTTTTATATTTGTTATTTAGGTAGAGTCAACTCTCAGTTATCTAGTAGTGGATCAACCTTCACACATAAATGCTAGTAACAAAACAAAAAGTATTATTTGTAGGGAATTAAAGTTAAGAATGTGCAAAAAAAAAAAAAAACAAGTAAAAGATTTGTATTTTGTAGACCTCACAGCATTCAGCATAGTATACCTGGAACATAGGAAGTACTCATCATAATTATATAAGGTATCATCTACTAATGTGAAGCAGTAATATCCAGCATAACGCCCATACCTAGATCAAACGTTTACCTCTATATTAGAGGCTAAGCTTAACAATTCATACATGCAAACATGTGCACGTACCTGCCAATAATGAATTTTGTGGCAGGGAATGATCTAAATGTGGAAAAACTGAGTTCATTTGGCCCAGTCCAGCAGGAAAAAGCACAGGATGGGGGTTACTGAAAGCAAGAGAGGTTGTGTGCCCAGCTTCCATTGCATCATTCATCAGACAGTGTTGCTTTACTTTCCAAGTAAGGTCCACTGGATGATGTGATGAAGGAAGTCAGAGCATAAATTATGTTCAGGGATGTAGGCTATTGGAAATTTGTGACAAAATTAAGATAGAATTCTGAGATATTTTAATATATCAGGTTTTATTCTTTGAAACACCAGTATTTTGATACATAACTTTTTAAAAATCTAAAATTCTCTGAGAAACATCCAATGAGATTTACTACCAATAAATTGGGGATAACATTTGAAAATCACACTCGAACCTAAAATAAGGGTGTGAAGAAGGAAGGGAGGGAGGAAAGGAGAGAGGGAGGCAAACAGAAATGAATAATTAAGGGAAGATGTGACTAGAAGTTGTCCAAAATCAAATAATCACGCGACATAATAGTGTTAAATGGATGAGAGGTTGCAATATAGTTTTAATTCAATTTTTATAATCTAAATATTTTCTTAAATACAATACTTTTTTTCTATCTAAAGCCTTGGTGATCTTATCATAGATTGTAAACCTGGTCATAGAATAAAAACCAAAACTTTTCGATAAGTTAGAAAGTAACATTTATTTTTTAACTATTTTGCATTAAGTAAGTTAGATATTGCACATTTCCTTGTCTTTCAATAAATGTATCATTAGTAATAATATGTGATGCTGCCTTTAAAAAGTGATAAAAGAGTTAAGAACAAAGTCTGAAAAACAAAACTAGCACTATTTATAATCTTTTATCTAATGTATTTTGAGATAAACATGTTTATAATATATCTTTTATTAACCAACACTGTACAGGGTCCTTTTCCCATGTATTTTCCTTCCAAAATATGGTTTTAATCAACTTACCTAATTATAAATTTGTATTACAAACACTAGGGAAGTTGTGGTGGTAAGTCTTAGAGATATTTGCTGAAGTTTGTCACAATGGAGACAAGCAAATAGCAGTAGTCTTGGCCAAGCTGACTTGTCAATGGCTGTATAAAGGCACACCTCACCAGGGTTAGAGGTAGAAAAGGTCGTTTGTAAGAAGCAACAGTGCAACATAACCAAATAATGAGAAGAACCCAGCCTAGTGAAGGAAGAGATGAAAGTCCTCTAGGCACAGGTAAAAGAGAGAGAGAGCTACTTCAGGGACTGAGATGGGAAAGGTAAGGCTGGAGAAGAAGGCAGGACTCTTACCAGTGTATTTTATAGAACTGAAGTTGGCTCTTAGCATAAAAAAGAAAAAAGAAAAAAAAAAATAGAAAGGAAGTGTTTAAGCAAGAAAGTGACAGAATCAGGGTTACATTTAAGAGTGCTTTCCCAGCTGACATGGAGAATCAATTGGAGGAAAGCTAGCTAGACCAGAGGCAGGAAAGCCAAGTGGAGTAAACCAGACCAGCATTCTCCTAAATTATTTAATCAGAAAACTCTATCAGTGACAGGAAAAAGCTGACTCACCAACCCATAATTATAAGTAACATATTCACAGGTACTTTTTAAAAGTGAAATTGAAGAAGACTTAGTTAGCCATAGCAATCAGACAAGAAAAAGAAATAAAAGGTATTGAAACTGAAAAAGAAGAAAAACTATCATTCGTAGATGACACGATACTATATATGGAGAACCCTAAAAATCCCCCTGAAAATCTATTAGAACTGAGAAAGAAATTCAGTAAAGTAGCAGGATACAAAATTAATATTTAGAAATCAATTGCATTTTTATACACCAATAATGAAGTCAGAAAGAGAAATTAAGAAAACAATCCCATTTACAAGCATCAAAAATAAATAAATAAATAAACAAATAAATAATAAATAAAATACCTAAGAATAAATTTAACTAAGGACATAAAAGACCTAAACTCAGAAAATTATAAGGCATTGAAGAAAGAAATTGAAAAAGGTGCAAGTAATGGAAGCATATACTGTTCTCATGGGTAGGAAGAATTAACATCATTAAAATGTCCATATTACCCAAAGCATTTTATAGATTTAATGCAATCCCTATCAAAATACTGATGACATTTTTCACAGGACTAGAACAAAGAATCCTAAAATTTGTATAAAACCCACAAAAGACTCTGAGCAGTCACAGCAATCTTAAGAAAAAAAGAACAAAGTTGGAGGTGTCACGCTATTTGGTATCAAACTATGCTACAAGGCTATAGTGATCAAAACAGCATGGTACTGGTATTAAAAACAGATACACAGACCAATGGAACAGAATAGAGAGCCCAGAAATAACCCCATATCTATATGGTCATTTAATCTATGATTAAAGGATGCAAGCATATACAATGGGTTAAAGACCATCTACTATTCAATAAATGGTGCTGGAAAAACTGGATATATGCAAAAAAAAGTAAATAAAATTAGACACCTTCTCACACTACATACAAGAATAAACTCAAAATGGATTAAAGACTTAAATGTAAGACCTGAAACCATAAAACTCCTAGAAGAAAACATAGGCAGTAAACTCTCAGACATCGCTCTTAGTAATATTTTTCTGATCTTGGGCAAGGGAAACGAAAGAAATAAACAAATAGGACTATATCAAACTAAAAAAGTTTTGCACAGCAAAGGAAACCATCAACAAAACAAAAAGACAATCTACTGGGTAAGAGAAGATAGTCACAATAATATATCCAATATGGTGTTAATATCCAAAATTTATAAAGAACTCACACAATTTAAACACCAAAATAATCCCCAAACAATCCAGTTAAAAAATGGGCAGAGCACCTGAATAGACATTTCTCCAGAGGACATACAGATGGTCAACAGACATATGAAAAGAAATTTGCATCAAGGAAATGCAAATTAAAACCACAATGAGATATCACCTCATACATGTCAGAATGGCTATCATCAATAAATCAACAAAAAAGTGTTAGCGAGAATGTGGAGAAAAGGGAACCCTCGTATATTCTTAGTGGGACTGCAAATTGGTGCAGCCACCATGGAAAACAGTATGGAGGTTCCTCAGAAATTAAAAATAGAACTACCTTATGACCCAGCAATTCCACTCTTGGGTATTTATCCAAAGAAATGCAAAACACTAATTTGAAAAGATACATGCACTCCTATATTCACTGCAGCACTATTTACAATAGCCAAAGACATGGAGGCAACTTAAGTGCCCATCAACAGACAATTGGATAAAGAAGATGTGGTACATATACATTGGAGTATTTCTCAGCCACAAGAAAGGAATGAAATCTTACCATTTGCAACAACATAAATGGACATAGAGGGTATTATGCTAAGTGAAATAAGTCGGACTGAGAAATACAAATACCGTATGATCTCCCTTATATGTGGAATCTGAAGAACAAAATAAATGAACAAACAAAACAGAAACAGACTCAAAGATACAGAGAACAAACTGATGGTTGCCAGATGAGAAGAGGATTGAGGTGGTGGGTGAAAAAGGTGAAGGGATTAAGAAGCACACATTGGCAGTTACAAAATAGTCATGTGGATATAAAGTACAGCATAAGGAATATAGTCAATAATATGGTAATAATAATGGATAGTGCCAGGTGAAGACTAAGTTAGTCAGGGGGATCATTTCTTAAATTATATAAATGTCTAACCACTATGCTATAAACCTGAAACTAAGGAAAATAATATTGAATGTCAACTGTAACGGGAAACATTTTTTTTAAGTGAAATTGAAAAATATGATAAAATGAAACATTTATTAATAGTATATTAGTAAAAATAGATGTAAATCTTTATTTCAAATGGTCTGATAACTGTTTTTTTAAGCTCTAATTCTTATCAAATTTGACTGCTTTTATAACACAGCTGACAGAAAGCTTATACTGTGATCACAACTGCCAGTGTTGCTCTTTTCTCGTAGTTCACTGGGCTTGTATTCTTATCATGTTCAGTGTGTGATTTCTTTGCAGATATGCATATCTGTCCATCATGTAGATTAGTTTATAAATAATATGATGTGTAAAACTCTTATCAGGGACACGTAAACTACAATATGCTGACAGTTAATAACCACGTGAGGTTAGCATGGTGCCCCCAGCACTGCACACTGACCTCTCCTCCCATGGCACAACTATACAGAGACAGCTACAAACTCAGTGACCTCCTCAGTGCCAATGCACATTTTAAATATCGATGAAGTCTAACTTCTGGTTTTTTTTAAAGTTACTTACCAGTATTAATAGAAGGGCTAATATTTTCTTTCTCACATCATCTCATATTCTCCCCTCCCCTGTTGATCCCACTGACTTGGAAGTAAATGACGATGGCCTAAAGTGGCCTAGGGGCAAAGATGTAAACATTTCTATATTAATATTTTTAATTAACAGACTTTTTCAAGAGCCATTTTGAGGTTTACTGAAAAATTGATCAGAAAGTACAGAGTTCTCATGTACCCTGCCCACCCCCAGGTTTCCCCTATTATTTACATGCTGTATTAGTGTGGGACACTTTTTACAACCGAGGAACCAATATTAAGACATTATTATGAAAGCCCATAGTTAACATTGGGGTTCATGCTTTGTGTTGTACAGTCTATGGGTTTCGAACATGTAATGACGTGTTCATCATTACTGTATCATACTGAATAGCTCGCTGCCCTACAACCCCATACTCCACTTATTCATTCCTCCGTCCTCCATCCGAAGCTTCTAGCAACTGATTTTTTTTTTTTTTTTACTGTCTCCATAGTTCTGCCTTTTCCAGAATGTATATAGTTGGAATCATACAGTAGTCAGCCTTGCACATTGGTTTCTTTCCCTTAGCAACATACATTTAAATTTCCCCTATATCTGTTCCTGACTCAATGAGGATAACTCACTTTTATCATTGAATAATATTTCATTGTACAGGCACACCATGGTTTGTGCATCCATTCATCTACTGGAGGACATCTCGCTTGCTTCCGAGTTTGGGCAACTATGAATAAAGCTGGCACACATACTCTTGTGTGGGTTTTTGTGTGCATTTAAGGTTTCAGTTCCTCTGGGCATCTATGAAGGACTGTGATGGCTGGATTGTATGGTTAAGAACATGCCTGTTTGGTTTTGTAAGAAACTGCCCAACTCTATTCCAAAGTGGCTGTACTACTTTGCATTCCCACCAGCAATAAATGAGAGTTCCTGTTGCTCTGTATCCTTTTCAGCAGCTGGTGTTGTTTCAACGTTTAGCCATTCTAATAAGTGCGTGCAAGTTAACTTTTATATCCAGACACCTTTCTAGACATTTTCATTTGTTTTAAATGTTTTCCCTTGATTCTCTTAGGTATTACGTAGCTTATTTACCAAAAGAGGTGGAAGGGAGAGAGGAAGGGGAAGAGAAAAAGGGAGGGGGAGGAGAGAGAGAGAGAGAGAGAGAGAGAGAGAGAGAGAGAGAGAGGAGGGGGAAACAGATACTCCTTTAAAATTTGTATACCTCACATTGCCATTTCTTATATAATAGCACTATCTAAAACTTTCAGGAAAAAAGTTACATAGTAATGGTGAATGGCAGGTATCTTTGACTCATTTCTGATTTCAATGATAAAGCTGCTAACTTTTCATTAACTATAATATTTTCTATTGGCCCCATATATTGTTTAATCAATATCCTTCAATTTCTAAGTTTTTAATTTTCCATCATCTTTTGAGAATAGCTATCCATCTTTTGAGAAGAGCTGTTTCATGGTGGAAAGACCACTTAATGTTTTGTCTCTCTAGAGGACAGAGTTATATATACCTATATGTAGATAACTATACCTATATAACTACAGAGCAGAAGTTACAAGGACGCACACTTCAGTTACATAAAGAATAGTTCTCTCACTGTCTGAGTTCTCCTGTTATACCACATGATCTTTCTCAATCTTTGTTTCCTTTCAAGGTTTCCTCCATATTAGTGCATCATAAATGTGTTACTGATATATTTTAATCAACTGAACTTCTTTTAAGCAATAACATCAAACCAATGAATTGATATTGTTTTCTAATAGAGTTGAATAAAAAAATGACCATTATAAGGGGAAAAAAAAGAACCTTATATATTCTCAAAAACAGTTTTCTACAGAATTGAGAAGTACTGATAGAGCAGGAGCTTTTCCAGGCAGAAACCATCTCTTATTGACCTGTCTCCCCAGATATCTGAGCAGGTGCTCAGCAAAGTCACCGGACGAATGACAACCATAAAGTCATGGATATAACTTATGATGGTTGTGAGCCCTTTGAATGAGTGAGATGGGTATTTCCTAAAACTGGGAGCTAGGGCAGGGTAGATGACCTCAGAGAAGTCTACGGTAAGTATTTTCATTTGTAAGGAGAACTAAGAGTGACTTTCCAGGCATGGATCGTGCCTAGCTAACTGTAGGTACATCATAAAACTGTGTATGACGCCTACATCTGTCTCTTACAAACTATGTAATATTGAGCACGATTTTTTCTTTGATTCATTAAAGTGATACATGAAGAGTTTTCAACTATTAAGCCATTTTTGAATTCCTGTAATAATCCTATTCAAGGACAGAGTAATATGCTGATAAATTGGACTTTGTGTTGCATTTTTAGTTTTGCATTTTTACAGCTCTATTCTCATAAGAGAGGATGGCTTCTTTCATTTTGTGCAATTTCTTTGTAAAATGTCAGTAAAGACGTGCTCACTATGTAAAATAAACTAAGAAACTTCCTAGCTTTGTCTATGCTCATAAAGCTATTAATTGTTATCTATTCCTTAGGAGGCCGAATAAGCTTGCCTCCATGACTAATTCCAGAGCCTTTTGGAGGACAGCCCTCTGATAACATTTTTCATATATTTTTTTATAATTGATTGATTCAAATTTTTACTTTATATATTTTCTAGATAGTCATCCATTTTGTTTGAAATTTTGAGCCTTTCGTCATAAGTTATAGCTATTATTCTTGTAACATATAAACTTTGGAATTCATTACAACATTTTTGGTCTTTTTTTTTTTTTTTTTTTAATTTGCAAGAGATCTGTGTTGTCCTCCCCCTCAAAAAAATAAAAAAAGACATCGTTTTTAATTCTATTTGTTAAATCATTAATTCCTGCTTATATGTGAATTAATCACTACCTCCCCTTTCATTTGTTTTGTTTTACCATCATAAGTTGAATTTCTTAGTTCATGTTCTCATTTTCCACTTTTATAATGAAAATACAGTATGTATACTTACATATTTGCTTCGGGGTACAGCTTATTATCATATGAGCATAGTTTTCTAAATAGTCTATAATTGTTATTTTGATTCCTTCTTTGTTACCTTAACATTTAGGAGAATTCAATTATTGTTTCCATATGGTCGAGTGTTTTTTGTTTTAACTTTATTCTAAATAATATCCTTGGGTCAATGAATGTCTCTGTACAATTCATACTTGTGGAAATAAACTAGGTTTTCATCTAGCCCAGTCTATAATTAGTTTTACAACCTTTCAAAATATACTCAGCACATTTAACCTTAGTTTGATGTCTCTGGGCTCTTATCTTGGTAAATATTATTTTTAATGCTATGTCCTTGCTGGATTATATAATATCTTGTGACCTTACTGATATGTATGGGCCCTCACGTAGAGTTCTTGAGTCTAGTTCTAATAGCTTTTCTGTCTCCTCTCTTTCAGCCATCACTACTTGCTGTTAGTGTGTCACATTTGTCATAGTTCATCTCCACTTTTCTTAATCACTACTTCTAAAACCTGACTTTAGTTTTGAAATCAAACAGTCATATCTGTTAGGATTAAATGTTTTTTAAAAATTTGGTAAGTTTTGAGTAAGGAATCTGTTCATGCCCTTCAAGAAAAATGCTTGAACTATGTGACATCTTCTTTGGCTATTCTGACCTTACATTATTTACTTACTTCCTTATTCTCAGTTCAGTTTTCCAATGTACTGTGTAAATTTAGTAAAGATTAGCAAAATACATAAGTCCTTTATGTAAAAAAAAAAAGTAATGTACTTAAGTACATTAAAAAATAAAAATACCACATTGTCTTTTTTAAGTTTGAAATTTTGGGTGAAGTATAGAGCACAAAAGTCCATAGTATTTTAAAGTATAGTATTTTCTATATTACTGCATTTGAAACAGACAATCACTAAGTAAAGTGAAACTGTTTCTGCCAGAAATAGCTGGTTTGTAGCCCCATTCACAGTATTAAAAAGTAAGAACAATGTTTCTTTTTATAGCTAAACAATGTGGTACTTTCTGCAACATTCACTAAATAGTCTCAATGTATGTTCGGGAACAGCACTAGACCACACTTGTAATTCTTTAATCATAAGACTATACTGCCATCATAAAGTACCACTACATTAGAGTTCAATTATTCCCATTCTTGTCTAAAACAATATTTTGCTGACTTAGGATATAAGTCCTATCATTTTAATTGGATATGAATAAAATTTATATTTGATAAATTTTAAGAAAAGAATTAACCTTCACCAATCTATTCCCACATTTTTGTTGAAGCAACAAAGTTGAAAGATTTATGCAGTTTATGTATTTTAATATTCTGGTAGGTATGTTTAAGAACATTCATATAAACCATTTTGGAATAAAATCCCAAGTACAAAGAAAATAAATATTCTCTATTAAATAACAAACATGATGAATTATTTGTACATTATATAATAAAATTTCTCTAGACAGCAAAATCCTTGTTTCTGAGGAGGTCATGCTGGTGGGGGGGGGTCCCCTATTCTTCATCTGTAAGATCAGAAGATTAATATAAAAACAGTGTTGTGGTCTAAAATTCTACAGCATTAGTTTCCCAGGTTAAATGTAAAATAGCTCAAAATTAAAGAATTGGTCTTCAAAAACTAATAGCCAAGTCTCAGAGCATTAAAAAACCCAACGATGGCAATGACAAGATGACATTTAACCTCTAAGTAACTGATTTTATCTTTTAGTAAACCTCACATTTTTGGCTCTGAAGAACATAAATAGTGACAAAACAAACTTTCAATTCTTTCATTAAAAATCTGTCACTTATTATCAATTATAGACAGAAATGTATTGATGTACCTATAATAGGACACAGCATATTCTTGGACTGTTACAGAATTGAGCTTCAACATTATACACAAATTTCATTTTAAAGTATCTGAATAAATCATTCAATTACAGACTATAATACTCAGTCATTTTCATTAAATATAACACAAGATTATTTATTATTTTTGAAACACCCAGAGTAAGCATCTTTCTAGCACTGTATGTTGCTCTGATCATATTTAATCTTTCAAACAAAAGCATGTCTATAAAACTTCAGCTCAAAATTTCATACAATAAATATGTTCACATGACATATACTTCATATTATAACTGGATTTTTTACATTTAAAGCATCATATAATTCTAGTAATGTTCATTTAAGCTTTCTAACAAAGAATTTTTAAAAGTCAAGTCTTCAAAATATATGCCCAATAGTTCATTAATATGTATCTCACTTTGAGATGTTTAGAAAATGTTATTTATCTCAGGAAAGGTAAAACATTAAATTCATCTATCACTAGATAATTTTCATATGTATGAAAGAAAAATATATTTGGATAAGAAAAAAAAATGAATCATCTACTTTTATAGATCTCAACCTGAATCTATATTATTCTATAATCTTAAGATTTTCATTACCTCTATTTCTAATGAAAGCAAACATCTCTGAATGCTTGCTGGTGGAATATTTTCCTTCTGGTATTTGCGATATATTCAATTCAAGATCTTTTTTTTCTTAAAAAGAAATTTGCAAATTAGATTTGGGGGGGTTACGTTCTAAAAATATAAGTATGTATTATATGTCATATTTCTAGAGCAAATATTTATCAGGAAACTTTGTTTTTTTAAAAAAGCTTAATTTCTAAAAATCCAAGTTATTAGAAAGTATCTAATAGTAATTAGATAATGAAGCATGTACCATATAAAAGTTAAATAAAATCATTGCAACAATCCTCAGAAGTAGGTATCATTATCATCCCATTTCTCAAATGAGAAAAATGAGATGCCGGGAATATAAATTACTTCCAGAGTCACAGGTTTGTAAGCACAGAACCAGAATGTCTGACCACCAGTCCAATACTTTTGCTACCACACCAATCTCCTGTTAGGTCGAAACATCTCTCCTACAGTATTATAAAAAGAACTTCAAACTCGCACAGATGAAAGCCGAGTGTCTGGCCCCAGCTTTGCTCCTAAGTAGCTCTATCATGCTAAACTAATTGTACCTCAATCTACTCGTGCATAAAAATGTGCAGTGGTGGACATAACACCATATTTTACAAATTCTAATGCACACTTTTTTCACTTGCTAATCAAGTATGATGTCTAGTTGTATCTTACACTCAGTGGCATTTTTTAATCGATGTTGGCCAGGTGATAGTTACGATGCAGGTGTGCCCACATGTGGTCCCAGATGCCCACATAATACTTGGGGAATTATGCGCTTCCTTATGCTACACATGTTGGTACTGCCAAACAAGCAAAATGGCAGGAGGCAAAGAAGTGGCCAAATATCTTGGAGAAGACGAGGATATTTGAAAGCAACAAACAGCTGATGAGACCAATGACTTCATGCATCCAGCAAGAATATCATTAAGGCTTCAAGCATCAATTGGTCAGAAAGTACTGACTTTGACTTTAAACAGAAGTTGTTTAACTTCCAGGGACATGTGACTCAGTGGAGGAAAAAGTAAAACCTAGAGTTAGCCAAAGAAAAAAACGGTAGCTGAAAATTGTGTAACAAACATAAGGAACTTGAAAGAAAGTCCCAGGTGCAATAGAACATATTTCTAGAAATGCTGAATCCTCTTTCATGTTCTTGATTGCTAAGGACAAGACTGAGTGAAACAGTAATCATTAACTCTGAGTTCGAAAGAAGAGTCAAACTCAGAATACGGAGACGTGTAAGGCATTTTTTAAATTATTTTCTTTGTATGTTCCTTTTTGTGAATGCACAAGAATGGTATGATGAAAATATATCAAATTAAAATCCATTTCAGTTTCATTAAATATAACATTAAAACTAAATGTTACTATATTGTGTATGGAATTATTCTATATCTCAATTTTGATGGTGGTTGCGTGTGTCAAAACTTGCAGAATTAAATATTAAACTAGGTCAATTACAATTTTTAGCATACATAAATTATGCCTTAATAAAAAAATGTCAAGAACAATGTACCAGTTTAATTGGCAGTGTTTTTTTCTTTTCATAGTAAAGAAAATAATGGTGAATCTAAAATTTGATGGCATCTTAGATTCAATGAAATACAATGTATCTAAAGATGGACTTGCTTGTTGTCAGGTGTGAAGCAGGAGAGATCCCTGAGGGGCCTAAGACATAAGACAGAACTCGGATCTCTTTGACCTCCCTAACCCTCCAATCCTCCAATGAAGGCACTCAACAAAATGGTTTGATCCCCAAAACAAAACAAAACAAAACAAAATAAACAGAAAAAAACAAACAAAAAGACACTCTATTAGAAGGCTACAATACATCATGTGTGACCAGTGTTCTATATTTGGTTAGACTTTCCATACCCAAATGCAAATAAGTGCATCAGTTTCTCTCTCGGTTTTCTTGGCTCTATGACTACTGATTTTAAAAAGGTACTCTCGCGTACAGAAAAAAAAAAAAAAATCAAAGTTACATTCTAAAAATCCTTGCCTGAAAGACACTGAGGATGGAGTCAACACTAGATAAGTTTTTTTAAATGGCACACCCAAAAAGTACCTCCAGCTTCCTGTCATCAAGTAAAGACTAAGAATAAATCAAGAACTTTAAACAACAGTCTGCACAAGTCCAGGGGGGAAAAACTTTTCATTTATATTCTCCAAGTTAAACTCCAGACGCATCTACTTATAGCTACTAATCTAAATTCATAATTCTCTGTGGTAGCATTTTGTCAGACATCAAAAAGAATTAGATGTGTTTTGAGGCTTATTTGCACCAACACCCAGCCATCACAAATAAAAGAGAACAAAAATCATTTTAATTTCTGACATTTGTTGTATTATACAAGGAACTAAATTAGTGCAGAACACTTGAATGCCTTTCAATCATGAATGCGTTTTATAGACAAAATTCAAATTATATATATGACTTTTTGCATACCACTGTTCTACCGAAACTATTTTAAGTGATTCCATTTTAAAAAATGAATTATCTGGCCTACTGTGTGCTAGGCATTTGTCATATATGTAGAAAAGTAGGTAAGGCATACATCATCCCTATCTTCCTAAGGTTGTATAATCTACTTACTTTATGTCTATTATCTCCTTATATTCTAGAATAAAATATTAAATGTAAATTTCATTTAAACAAAAAAAACTCTTCATAAAAGGTGAACATTTTGTAATACTATAGAAGCAATGATACACTAGTGGTTAAGTAAATGTGAACGGGTCTATACAGCTGCTCCCACAACCTTCCAAATCTCTCTCTTGCCTGAATGTCTCCCGTAGTGAAACAAGCATCATAGCACCCATCCCTGAGTTGGTTAAGCTCTTGGTGCAATGGTTAGCTTATAGTAAACACTTGAAAATTTTTGTTGATTTTGTTAAAAAGTATGGCCTTGATTTTATTCTAATATAGAATAAACCTTATAAAAAGAAAGTCATTGATTAAGTATCATTATGCAGTTGCAACCTGTTGTATATCAAGACAGAACCAGTCTTTTTTTTTTGCATTTTCATCATAAATATGGCATAACCAAATAAAGTTCACTTATGCAAAGTCAAATAAATTAAAGCTTGATTATTCACCCACCAAAGGTTTCACCAATGATTCCTTTAAAAGGCCACTTCTTTCAGTACATAAGACCAAAAATTAAATTTCCAAATTTTAAAAACTGATTTTTAAACAACTTTCCCAGAATTATATTTTAGAAAGTAACATATACTTCTAATTAGGATTCAACAGGTATATTATCAAATGGATTGATGTACACGGAAACGTTAATTTAATACGGTATTACACATATATAGTCAGTTGCTACTTTAAATCTGGTTTTTCAGCACAGCTAAACAGAGTAGCACCCTAAAGAAAATCCACACTGTTATATGACATTGTTTAATCAACAAGAAAGATTTTGTAGTCATCCATTTACTCTACTGGATAAACAACCATGAACTTTCAAAAGACTTCAAGGGGTAACCAAATGTTACAAAATTATAAAGTCAAACTGGCAGTAAAGCAGCTTATCAGTAAAGAAATATTTTATCTACAGTCATGCGTGCTTAGTTTAGCTAAAGAGATAGAACAGCTTTATTCCTATTATGTAACTGACTCCCATCATCCAAATGAAACATCGAGGGTGTTATTTCTCTTTGCCTGACTGCAAAACTGGTAGCCCGTTGAAACATCAAGTTGTAAAAAATCATCAGCTAATTATTAAATGAAAGCATTTTCATCCCTCTTAAAATAAGAAGTAGACAACAAAGCAGCAAACGGAGCACAGAACTTCCAATTCCAAGTCCACCGTTTACTTGGCAATGCCATAACTGAACTTACTGGGCTGCTGGTACCTCCTCAAGTTGTTCAGAAGAAAATTGTTAGTGCTCAACCTGAAAAATTCAGAACTATCTTTTTAAATATGATCACACGTTTATTTTGAGTCATTTTACGGAGAAGAGGAAAAAGAATGGGTACTAAAATTTTAGGGCCCAACTACAATATGCTTTACACACCCATGAAAAATGTGTCTTAATCCACATTTTATGGTCAAGGAAACAGAGGCTCTGCGAAGTAATTTGCCCAAGGTTACCCAATAAAAAACTGGCACGTCTTGGATTCAGAGCAAAGTCTATGTGGCAAAATCAGAACAGACTCATGGAATGATATTTTTAAAGAAGTTTTAGAAAACTAATCTCTAAAGAAAGTTTTTCACATGGTCCACACTAAAATCGTGGCTATTTTGAATGGATGGATCACAGTAATAAGGTACCAAGTGTGATCTTGGAGAACTTGCTTCATCTCTCATTGTCTCAGGTTTTTTTTGTTTTTTGGCTTTTTCTTTCCATCTGGTAAACAAGGACAAAGCTCATAATTCTCACACAAGGTTGTTGTAAAGACAAAATGCTCTAATATGTTTAACACACTTAGCATAAGACCTAGCATCTGATAAGGTCTTAATACACAGTTAATTTCTGTATTATTACTCTTGTTGTCATATGTAAAATTCAAAGGTCCTAACTATCTGCTGAGATGACTCTGAGAAAGTCATTGGGTCTGTCTTATCCTCAGTCCTAACAGAGAGTCCAGAATATAGTAAGTGCTCATCAAATGTTCATTGAATAAATAACATCTAACAATTTTCCATTCACTTTTATCTCAATGGAATGAAAACAGGCATCCCTTTTGCTGATCCTGTTTTTCCCACAATGATGCCTTGATTCAAAAGTTCTGAGCACAAAAGATCCTTCACAGGAAGTTCTACCTGGTTAAAGAGAAAGAGGAAAAAACACAAAACAAACAACGACAAGAACAAAAACTTCCAAACAGCATGTAAAGAAAAACTAGGCATACATGCATGCAAAAATTATCTCAGTTCACAGCTTTTTCTTCATTTGAAAGTAAATCACCTCCACCTCTAGAATACTGTATGAATTCTCCTTGTCCCGAAATCTTCCACCACCCTGCAACAGGCTCTCTTAATTACTGTCCTCTAGTCATACAACAAAGAGGAAACACCAGAATCAATTAATTCTTTGTGTATGCCCATTGACTGATTACACACGATATACACGTCTTTAAACAAATATTTGCATTTTTAACTTCTTTCTCTTATTTACAATTCAATTTGATAGGTTAATTTACCCCGTTGATATCTTCATTATCTACAAGCTGATAAGCACTAGTTTGAAGAAGAGTATACAAACTGATATCACTTTGTCTACTGTGAGCTGATTTTGAAGCTGAACTTGATTTCATCTCCGTAGTAGGAAAGTATGGTCAGAAATGGATCCTTTCCAAAATGTTCAGGTAAAGGAGAGCACAGTGATGAAGAATGTGGGCTTTGAAATCAGACCAACCTGATATAAGAACCGGGTTCTATCCCTTAAAAAAACAAAACAACTATATGAGCCTCATTGTTTCCTCCCGTGTAAAAAGGAGTAAAACGTGAACCCCATGGGGTCGTTGGGAGGATTAGCTGGGCCAGTGTAGGTAAAAGTGCTGTCACAGTACTTGGTATTAATGATATCAAGAAATGATAAGGATTGTCATCTATTTTCAAGCAAATTTCAAACAAGCATTACTAACCACCCTAATTAGTTAAAGGTCCATGAGGAGCGTTCCCACTCCTAAACCATTCCTTTTCACACAGCCTTAAGCATTCACAAGCATCTACCCAGATGCCTCGGACATGTACAAGAGGTAGAGAAAGAAAGAGCTAGAAGAAATAGGCAACTATTAGACAAACACAAATTCCTCCACTGTGCCTCTCTTTGCAAGAAGCAGTTTCCTAGGCCATCAAAATCCTAATACGGACAAAGCAATCACTGAAAACCCATATGGAAAAAATATGTCAGCAAGTGCTACTGTGGATAAAAAGAATAAATCTTGTTCTTAAGACGCTAACAACTTAGTGAGAAAACAGCTTATAAAAACAAAATGAAAAACAGCAGACAGAGATGCGTGCTCTGACACAGTTAGAGGCAAAGTACCATGAAAGCAAAAGGAAAGAAGAGATATGTCTGGCTCAAGGATCTATAAAAGGTTCAAGGAGAAGGTGGAATTTGGAACTGGGCCTTGAAAAATGTGTGGATTCCTCTGGGCAGTGAGTTGGGCCAGTAGAATTCCACACTGAAGAAACACTAGACCAAAGCGAGGAGGATGTAATTCTCCAGTATTCAGGAGACGCCACAGTCTGTCTCCCAGGTCTGAAATAAAATGTAGGTGGAAAGAGATGGGGAGAGATGAGGCCAGAAAGGAAAGTTAGGGCCAGGCATCCATGCATTTCCAATGCCAATTAGAGTCTGGCTTTACTGTACAGCCAGCTACGACTTTTTTGGGAGAGCAGGGGAGTTTTATATGAATTGACTCAACGTTTAGAAATATCCATGTAGTATATTAAATCTTAAAAAATGAAACCTAGGTGCAAGAAGGGGCTATTGAAATAGCCCAGGCCTAAACTAGAACACCAAGAAATGGACATTTTAAAAGATGTTATATTGTAAGAGCCCACAGGATTTAACAATTTATAATCCTTGCAATACACAAATATTCCTCTCAGGGTAAAAGTCAATAGCAGGCTGCATGGTGCTGGCACAGAAAAGGCTGACCAGCATGTGACCAAAGTGAAAATAACCCCCAAAAGTTGCTAAGCATAGGTTCAATACCAGTTCTAAAGGGTATCTATACTATAATAGAGGGATATCACCTGGTAGATAAAACACAGTAGCCAACGTCTCAAGACACTTGTGGTATGTGTCGAAGCAGGTTAGGGACGTGGTCAGGGTTCCCTCTGATCCAGTGGGTCTCTCCGATCCATAACATGTTCACAGCTGGTTACAGAGGCCACAGAAATCCAGGCCCACAAAGAAAAGATTAGCTAGCTAGGAGTCAGGATCCAGCCAAATTACCAGAAGTTCAGGGCAGGACTCCAGTGAAGCATAAGAAAAATCTATGGGCTCAGTGGGGAAGACCTGAGTATGTGAATGTTGAAAGCACACTTAGCAAGGGCGCTTCAGGCAACAAGAGTAATTCCAGTCCACATCCACTGGTAGAAGAGGCTCTGTCAGGATCAACTAACCAACTTTTGAAACTACAGGTTGAAAATGTTTAATGCAGAGAAAGGCTGAATAGGACCGCAATTAAAATGGTGTTATAGGAACAATGAACTTGTAATATGAACATTTTTCTGATCTCCTAACGTAAATTCCTTATCTGATATGAGTGTAATGGCATAGGTTATGAAAGAGAGAGAGAGAGAGAGAGAGAGAGAGAGAGAGAAGCTAAAGACCTAGCACCAACTGACATAAAATACTTTTATGCAAAAACAAAAAATATCTTTTAAAAAAATCTTTCATTCCACTATAACATTAGGAGATCTTGCACAATTGGGCCCGCTTCATCTGTAGCCTCACCTGCCCCTGCCCAACCTACATACATGCTTCACTCACACTGGACTGACTACTCCACATTCTCCAATATTCAGGGCACTCTGGTGTGTTTATGCCTCCATTTATAACATCCGTCTTCCTTTCCTGGTGTGGCAACTTCCACTCAGCCTTCAAGTCACCTTCACTGTAAGATGCCTGGTGCATTCAAGCAGAACTAATCACAGAGTGAGTTCTTACAGCATTTCATAAGAGCTCCCCTGGAGCTGGACACTTGTCCTTCAAGAACAGCTCAAGAGGTTCCCCTTCCCTGGAGCCTTGGGGGTCTCACAGTCATTCACATCTGCCTTTATCCCTAGCCTTGCCATCGACAGGATCACATCACTTGGCTATTTCTACCACCCAATCGTGAACTGCTCATGAGCCATATCAACATCTTACTCATCCTTTTGTGCCCACTACTTAGCCTAGTTTTTCTGGCACAAAGTAATTTATCAATAGGTTGAGCAAATTAACATTTTTCCAGTTTCCCAACATCTGATAAGATTTTATGTATTTATTTACTTCTGCATCCTACACAAATTAACCTTTATCATTTAAATGAAGATATTAATCCTTATATCACTTTTATAGTCTAGTTAGCCTTCCCTCAATTTCTTAGGACACTGCTGTGAGATTTTTTTAAACTAGAGAAATATGACAGAAGTTTTTATTTCATGCAATATAACAATGGAACTGTAATAATTTAATTCTACACATATTGTCAAGATGGAATTCAGGGGTTTCCCTATGAATAGGCTATTGTATCTACCCACCTGAAAGGCACCAACCTGAACAAGACTGAAAGTGTTTATCCTTGCCATCCCACACGAGGAATTTTTATGCCCTTCTTGGTGTCACCCATTATGTAGAACCCATCACAACCAGCAATACCCTTTACTTTCCTACCATTCCCCCAGACACCACCGCCACTACCTAGCACGCACTCTGTATACTTCTTCAGCCCTTGCTTATTAGAAAGCAATGTAATAATATAATACCCACTTGGAATCTACACCATTGGCTTATAATACAGATCATTCTCATATCAGTCCATATTACAGATGAGGATATCTAGTCTTAAATATATATGGAACTAACCCAAAATCACACCAGAGTAAAGGGCTAATGTGGAATGCAGCACCTGGACGGCATATTAAAATGGACGGCTCGGCTCCATTTTCAGACGTTCTGATTAATTAGGTCTGGAGTGGGTCTGAGAAGCTACATTTCTATCAAGTTCCCAGGTGATACTGATACTGCTGAAACTAGAATGTTAAAAATGCTTTCAGAAATAAAGCTGCATGATAAATAATAAAACTCGGAAAATATTTAGAACATAAGACATAAAGAGTCAGTATGTTTTATATATTAAAAGCAAAGTACATATTAAGAGCATTTTACAAAATCTGTAAGAGAAAGATGACCATAGAAACAAAGATTAAGGGTATGAATTTAATCACTGTTTGTTGTATACCTGAAACCAATATAATATTGTATGTCAATTGCAATTTTAAAAAAGAAATATTTAAAAATTTAAAAAAGAGCATGAAGTTAATTTTTAAGAGAAATGCAAATGAAAACCAAACATTTTAAGCATTTTCCAAACATCATGAATGATCTAAGAAACACGAATTTAAAATAATCACAATCATTTCCCCCTCTCGACTGGGAGCCATCAAGGTTTGACAACATAGAAAGTGATTTTTTTTTAATCAAACTGAAAGCTGAAAAATGCAATGAAGACTCAACAAGGTCAAGAAATGTGCCAAAGTGTCAAACAGAAAGTGAATATTAAGTAGAGAAGGAAACAACTGTTCAGAAACTTGATATGTTTCTACTGTTTATAAGCCAGAGGCCAGGTTTTTACTGATTCTCATTTAAAGTGCATCCTTGACTTTAAAAGATGGAAGATTTTTAAAGGTTTTTGTTTAATTATCAGGGGAGGTGGAGAAGGAGGAACAGTTCGTGTTGCCATTGATATATATATATATATTTTATTTTCATAAACTCTCTATTTGGAAAAGCTTAGTGCAAAGAGCAAGATGCTGTTACTTTCATAAAATATACAAGTATTGTCAGGAAACTCAATGATGCTTGACAAATCTTTAAAATTGCCTATTTCTCTGAAATCACAAAATAATAATGTGTGACAAGTATTCATACTGTTCAAATAACCGCTAGTTTGAATAAGAATGATTGCATTAATTGGAAAACACACCAGTTCAAAATGTGAACACACGACAGTGGGCTACCCTCTTCATGATCATACCTGCTTTCTCCGTGACCTTGAGGGTTCTCTCCAATTTTCAATAATTTATGACCAGTGGTAACCTGGTTGGGACACCTTAATAAGAAAAAAAAAATGCAGCTGTTTGCCTTATAACCAAGGTAATAATCTGGCTTCCTTCAGAAATGGAACTGACAATTTTTAATTGGATAAGTATCCATGTGGAAATGAAACCGGCGTGACGTGAAGATGGCACCAACAGGCTCGATGAGAAAGAACACCTTCATGCAGATGTCACCTCATGTTCCATACCCAAGAGAATTTGTGCTGTCAAAAGAACTAACCTCATCAAGAATTGCGAAAAGAAATGCATAACCTATTCAACCGAATCACTTCATGTATTAGCAACAAACAATTTGTAAGTGGTTCTCATCTTACACATAATTTTTTACGTAAAGGGCCTATCCATGGTTTACAGATGTGGGAAGTATGAGACCACGTAGTGGTCACACACAGAGGTTCCCATCTGTATTCTGCTACTACGGTTTCCTGAAAAAAAGGGATGTAACCCAAGCTGTGAATAGGGAAGGTACAAAATAAAAATCTAGTCTTCTTATACATGAGGGGATTGTCTTGTAGTCTTAAAGATAAGGTGTTTTCATTAGAAACCATTGCCAACAATAAAGTCCAGTGAAAGAACAAATTTGGCTAGTTGGTTATTTTCTTTCCTAGAGGAAAAAGGAATAAAGGTTGACAATATACACATTGTATGCTCACTATCTCCATATCTTACCGGGTAGACAGAGCCTTTTCCAATGATTATAAAGGGCCAGAAAACCTGCTTACGGAGAATCACATTCTATGAACTAATGAGTTACAAAACAGTATTATTTATATTTGGGAAACAATGATCCTTAACCAAATATCAACTACTATCACAGAAACTGAGAGTGGGCAGCTTAAATCAATCATGTGAACTTTTCATATGACTGATGTTCAAAAACTTTAATAATTTAACTACAGTATTTAATTGTGAAATTAATATCATAGTCAATGGGTTTTATTACTCTGTCAATATTTCATGGTGTTACATATAAGTACTTCCAATTAATCCCAGGCATGAGCCTATGAGATAGGTACCTTCATTTTGATTTAAAAAAAGAAAGACAAGAGAAAACAGATGCAAAGAGGTTAATTTGTCCAAAATTTCCTAACCGTACAATGGCTGAGCCAGGATTCAACACCAGGTCTCCCTGCAACACCAAGCCTGTGCCTTAGGCTATTCCCATCACTTTATGTAGATAGGTCACAAATTTAATGCAACAACGGTGACTGCTGGAGTCTGGAGAGATGAAGAATAACCTCCACTGTTGCCTGATGTCAAACTGGCAGCTCTGCCCTGTGCCTGCTGAGCGGGGGCCCTGGGAGCCCCAGGCACAGAAGGAACAGGCCAGAGCCAACCACCTCTTGCTTCTATAGCAATGATCCTCAGGCCTCCTGGGCTGGATATTCCCTTTAGGAATTTTCCTTTTGGCACCTCACCAGACCTCACGATCCACTGCCCCAGTGAAGGTAGCATTCTCTAGTCTTGCCATAAATAAGTCCAGACTCAGAAAGATAGTTTTGATACTCGGTTCTAGCTAAGTCAATGCTAACAACTTCCCACAGTCCAATGAGAAGAACTAATCTCAGGGAAAAGTTCAAGGAGGGTAGGGAGAGGGCACATCCACATTTACAAATTCTATATGCACACAGACATTCTGAAAAGGTTCATTAAGACATCTGAGGAACCAGACGTAATGTTAACCAAGACAGAAAAAAAAAGTATTTGAAACTGCATAGTAACTGGCATTTCAGAGATTTGGACTGTCCTTATTTTAAAACAGAGAGAGTATTGTTTACGCTGCCTTGGAGGTTGTTCAAAGATGTGTATTTTTAATAAGATTGAATCATGTTTTCATTCCAGCCAAAGTGATTTTATTCCATGAATATAATTTCCACGTACTGTACAGTAATATTTTCAATACAATTAGCTGCCACTGCCCAGCCCAGTACATAGTTAGTTTTCAATAAGTATCTGTTGAAAGAAGAAAAAAAATAAGGAACTATTGATTCTTCCAGGAAGATATCTTGTTCTTGTTGTTACAAAGAGTTATTTATTAAGTAGCTTCAAACCCAATCTTCCTCAGCTAATACAAGTTTAAAAAGTTTAAAACTGCTCCTTCTCAAAATCCATACCTATCCACAAGCCCAGTTTCTTCACCGCTCAACAGAGCCTGGGAATCCCAGCCCTCTCTTACTCTCCTTGACCACAGCAAAGATTAATAACCAGAACTCCGCAGGCCTCCAGGCTTCCCCAGTGCTTCTGCAAGGAGGCAGGCCTGGCCTGGGGACCATACAGGCTGCACTTGAGGAAATGTATACTTCCAAACCAAGCAGGTAATTACACACTCAGGCACCTAACTTCTCAGCTCATTCTAATAGCTGGCTACTCCTATTTCCCCTAAGAATGTCCTTTTCTTTGGCATGTCTCTCCCTGATGGCAAGTCACTGAGCCATCCCACACACATTTCTTTGAAACTTGTAATGGCTTTCACAGTTTCTAGCTATAACAAACACTGGGGCTGGTTTCCTCACTGCTGCAGACTTTGCAGTCTTTCAGTTGTGGAATCACATTCACTCAAACCTAAAACTCCTACCCTATCATGGTTAATAATCTCACTGGAAACAGAACAAATGTTTAACAACCAGATGAAAGGTTAGGAAAAAAAAAAAAAAAAGGAAACACAAACAAAGATACTCATATGGTTTGTTACACAACTATTTCAAAAAGCATTTTTAAACGAGCTTTAAATAACTGAATCAACCTATAATATAATCCTGGATAAAAGGAATATAAAAATAGTACATGTAATTAAAAACTGAAATGCTTATTTAAAAATCTAGGATACATTCTATCTATGGCATTACCTAAACTATATCTGAAAGAACACTGGTTTTAAGATATAAATAAATATATTGGGAAAATGTTAGTTTCCATGTTTCCATTTTGGAAGTCATGCATATTAGCATACTAAAATCCCTGATAAGACCTTAAGAGAAGATAACAGTTTAATTTATTTAACCAAGACTTTCCCAAATATTATTTGACCATGAAAGTTGTTCTTATAGAAAACATTAACTTGTATTTTATTCAGAACTCACCTTAGTAAATGCTAAAATGCAAATCATGTTAACTAACCATTGTTAATCTCCAAGTAGCCTAGACAATGATTATTTTTCTTTATAATGCCTATTGCTTTCAAGTACTTTGTCATAAGCATATCAATTTTGTAAAATAAGAAAATAAAACACAGCAAAAAGTTTCATCCTATTTAATGTCACTCCTACTATTTATTATTATATTGGCTTTGCTACACCTGGGAGTTCTTGGGGGTGGGCGGGGGTGGGGGGGGAGAGGGCTGAGCAGAATGCAAAGTGGTCAAAGGGATTTTAGATGACATCTGGATTCCACTCTCAGATCTATGGACGCCTGGCCATGTGATGCTGGACAACTTACACTCGAAGCCTCAGTTTCCTCTTGTGCACAATGGGTATAACAACCACACCTACGTTACAGAGTGGTCTTTGACTATGAAATGCAGTAGCACATGTCACCCATTTAACACAGCACCTGGTGAATAGCCAGTGTTCAATAAATGTTCATCGCCTGTCTGTCCAGTCATACAAGGCACCACCGCCCATTGTTCTTAAATTACTGTGACCCAGATCTTTTTAATTAGTGGAAATTTGAATTAATTTACAAATATTCATTCAACCTCTGAAACAATTAGGCTCCATATTATTTTACATAAACAATTAGGCTCCATATTATTTTCCTAAGACACATTATTTAAAAGTAAATTTACTAGGAATATCTTCATGCTCAAAAAAAAAAAAAAAAACTCCAAATGCAAAGTCTATACACATTCTGCCTGAAAATTTTCATTATATTTACTAAGAAAAAGTAGATCTTAATTTTGTTAAGACATCTTAAATTAGTCTTTTCTTTTTTGACACCAAAACTTACCTGCAAGAATATAGAAAATATTTCCATATTACAAAAAAAAATTAAAAGAGAGAGAGAGAATCCAGGAAAACACAAATAAACAAGACTAACTATATTTGCTCTAATAAAGGCTGGCAGTGGAGGGTGTGCAGGGTTAAATTTTAGGCTATGCCATCATGCTGCCACCAGACCAAAAGAGTTACAGCTCACATAGCCTGGGACAAATGCTGCCCACTCATCTCCCATGTATTAAATGATACAGTCTCAGTCACCCTTAAGGATGAAGGAGTCAAGAGTTATAGATTCCTCTTCCTCTTATCAATAACTAAAATTAGTTTCTAGATTACCACTTAATTCTACAGTATTTATGGTAAAATATAATGTCTCATTTTTTTATTACAAGGGGTGGAAGATCTGATTTTAATCTACATGTTAAAAAGAAAAGTTCTCTTCAATATATGATAGCCTATGATTAGAATAGTGTCTCAAATTCCCACTCCCTCTCCTGAATAATAATGTTATTGTGCATGACATTACAATGGAAAATTTTCAGTCAATGAATATCAGTCCTAACAAAATCAAAGAAATGAAGTTACAGTTACTCTCACTATACAGAAAAGTGGAATATTAAAAGGTAAGGCAGTCTCCACAATTGGTGAAGTGAGGAAACAATCATAATTGCAGTCACCTTGGTAGCATATTCCTAACCTCAGAGGGGGCATTTTTCTCCCCTAAGAAGGAAATGCGATTTTCATTAAGATTAGTACCCATTTTTGTATTCAGCGTTCTAGGAACAACTTTCCCTGCATCTGGCACAGGGGACTTTCACAGTGGACTTATGAAGAAAACCAACCCCATCTTCCATTTCCTGGGAGAGAAAAATGAGAACAGGGTGTGTGTTCCCTCATTCCTTGGTTTCCAATTAGTATAATAATGATGCCAGCATTACAAAAGGCAGTTTTCTAACAAAGTAGATAATATTTAAATTTTACCTACCATAAACTGAATGCCTGATACCTGCTGCTATTATTTCCACATTTTCATTCTGTATAATTATCTTCTTCTAGCACAGAGAAAACCGAGGCCTAATAAGGGGAAAGAAAGCACCTAAGCCAGCGAAAGGCAGAGCAGAGATTCAATTCCAGGTTTTCTGTCTCCAAGTCCCTTCTGCAACAGCTGCCTGTTGAGTGCTATTCTGACTTCTGGCTGGACCAGTTTTATTTGAAACCAAAACCAATGCTGTTAAATGCCCAAGAGCCAAGTGTACTGATTCATCGCATCCGACAATTGTAAGGTAGATTGCAGAGTTAAATGAAGAGTGTTTGGCTCACTTAAAATGTTTTCTGGAATGCTGTATCACCTGCCCATACATTAAATGATCATTGTTTTAAGCCTTTTTTTCCCCCTGATGAATCGTGGCTTAGAATTTCATCTTATTTGGGGACAATGTAAAATCTCAACTGTTGTCAAAAACATTCTTCAAAAAATTGGACAAACTTGTTTTCTACAATAGTATGTACAGTTTTATACCCAATATGAAGTGTAACTTCCCCCCAAAAAAAAAACCCTCTTGACAGAAGGAGCATGTTTACTGATTTTTCTTTCCTAGATGCCTATTCGACAATTTAATTTCTCCCATTCCTGATACCTCTAAGTTCTCAATCTTCTCTTTCATGAGCTGGAAGAAAATACACTTTATTATTCGGTCTTTTTCTTCAGCCATTATTGTTCACATCAAAAGGCTAATTTCTTCTACCAATAGGAGGACCCAATCAAAATGCAAGACTCTTAACAATTTAGATTTCAGGAGCTTGACGCAAATGAGAATTCATATGCATTAACTAATGAATACCTGCTTCACTCTCAAAACCTGTAACTTAGTCGATAAATTATATGTTACTCTATCATTATTCAAATAGGAATATTTAGGCTAGAAATAATAATATAGCACTTGTGTCCTGTTAAAAACCCTGCCCATGATGGCCAGACTTCTTTTTTTCTCTAAGTTTGAGATGGAAATTACATTACTCAGAATTTTCACTTGTACTACTAATGAAATGCATATTCTTTTTATAAATACCACTGCAGGGAATATGCTAAAGGAGAATTTCAAACCAAGAATGGAATTTTATAATAGAGTGCTGAGAGATTTACTACAAGCCTTTTAATGGTGTAGTAGTAAATGGTGGCTTAACAACAATTCATTGGGTAATGGCTGCAAAAATGAATTCTAAATATTCAGTTCAATACTTTGGCCAACCACTTCAAGAGCTTCTACTACTCTAGTGGACAATTTGCTGGTCTCCATTCCCAACTCTAACCTCTTGCTCAAGTTCACACAAATTCAAATAATACCCATCCACTAATTGATCATCATGTATCTAAGTATGTGCAGGAAATTAAACTAAACCCAGCAGTACACACAGAAGTAGTGTCAAGAATATGGTCTCTGCTTTTCAGGATTTCACAATCTACTTAATTTAATCAAATATCTCAGGAAGGACTATTAGCACAGATTATAAATTGCATGAAAGATGCTAAAACTGACCACTTAATAAATAGCAAAAAGGGGGTGGGGAGATAAATTCAAGTATCCAACAACAGGGGACTGGTTATATATATCATGATTCAACCCTACAAAGATAATACAAACCAGGGAAAAAAATAGAGCCCTTTATGTAATAAAATGGAAGTTATAGTGTTAAGCATAAAAGCACGATACAAAGCAGCAGCACTAACTGGGTATAAAAGGAGAAACTATATACATGCATACAGCCACCTGCTCCTGAGTTTAAGGAAATACACTGTCCAATATAGTGGCCAATAGCTACCTAAGGCTCTTCAACACAGGCGATGTGGCTAGTATGATTAAGAACTTAAATTTAAATATTATGTAATTAACTTAAGTTTCAAATATGACTCAGTGCAAAATATTTTCTATTAAAAACAACATCCTTGCTTTGTAGAACTAGAATCATATTAACCATTGCATTATTCACTATTTCATTTAAATTGAATTTTTCGGTGTAGCTCCTAGAAAATTTTAAATCACATTTGTAGTTTGCATTGTATTTCCATTGGACAGCATGGGTAAACTATCCTACCAGAATTTTTAAGAACTGGTTACACTGATTGCCCCTGGAGAGAAAACCTGTGTGACAGTAACCGAGGGCCAGAAGGGTGATCTCTCACTATTTTGTCATGTTTCTCTTTTGAATTTTGTGCAATCTGAATATGTTGTCTATTTTAAAATACTGAATAAATGATGTCACCTATAAACACCATTGCAAAGAATTATTGCCATTAGCATAATTATCAATTTAATTTTGGATGGAGTTGTTCCCCCAAAAAAGCGATATGGTACTTTTAAAGTGATGATACATGGACTTCAGTAGAAAATACTTCTAATAACCTAAGATCACAGAAGTATTTCACAAACTAATGGTACCAGAGTTACCAATTGAACATAAGACATTAAAGTCTTCAAACCTCAAAATGCTAGTTTAGTGCCATCCCAGTCTAGCAGTTAGCACGGCCCACCTTTTCTTCCACCATCAGAGACTGCTGGTTTTCATTCTTCCATTCATTGAATATATTTTGCCCATTTTCTTGTTCCTTTCTTCATCTATGTCCCCAAATAAAACATTTAATTATCTCTACATTTAGCACAGCATGCATCTACTTGGCTAACCAAAAATAGGAAAAAATCCAGGAAAAATTTCCCCTTCACAACCTATGAAATTAATCTTTTTTTTTTTTTTCCATGAAGTAGTAATGTAAAAACATAAGCAGGTCACACAGGGCTCAATGAAAGGGAGTAAATGAGTATTATATACACAACTGAGATATACTTAATGTATTTAAATATAAAACAAAAAAACTAAATCACATATCTACAGGGTATTACCATTTCTCCCAATTTTCCCATATTATTTTTAAAACAACACTTTAAAACATTTTTCTGCCTTGGCATATCCAATTTTAGAATTTAAAATGCATATGCTCATATATCAGTGAAAACTGTTTCTCATTAGCAGTGTTAAATTTAAACTGCTTGGTTCTCTAAGATTAAGGAATATAAAAACCTCCATTCTCAATTCCTAAGCACTCCCCTCTTTTTCTCATTCACTCTCCTTCCATTTCTACAAGAATGTTTACTATAGGGCTGTGTTGGGAGTATCATTCTGAGGGAATATTCCTAGTGTCACAGAGATAATGTGTGGAAAGCCATGCACGACAGCTCAGCCCCTGAGTGAGACAGTTTCCTCCCCAGTCACGTAATCATGGGATCATCACAATAAAGAGGCTTTAACTAGGTTTGATCCAGAGAGGAAAGCATTCTAGACAGCCTTTAACTATTAAAACAAAATGGCTAAGTGCCAGAATTTAAAAAAAAATTGCTTCTTGACAGGAAATCTTATGAACTACCCTGTGAAAACCAATAGGTGGTAAAAGATGGCCACTGGAAATTCAGTAAGCATCGCTCCCTGCCTCCGATACTGTGTATGCCTTCAGCGTGGCACATCATTTCTTGGAGCTCCAAGGCTGGTCCTTTAATACCAATGGCATTTGGGGTATCTCTGGATTCAAACCATTATCTATGGGGTTCCAGAAATTTGGTCTCTACCTTGCCTAGGTTTTACCATGACATAAGGAAATTGCGAATGGCCCAAATTCATGATCTTTAAATATTCATTACTGCCAACTTCAACTTTTGATATGCTTAATATCTGGAAGATACTGATATCTGGAAGATAAAATACAAAAACAAAATGGATTTGGGTTACCAAAAATTATAGCAAATATTCACTCAACACTTTCAGGTAATTTTTAGAATTGCTACTAATTCAAGCTTGCAAAATCTGCTTATTGTCCTAAATAATTGTGATCACAAAAAAACTGAAAATTCCAAAGTGTTACAACCCCAACTATGTATATGAAATTCTAAATTTGATTAGAAAATTCTAAAAACACCTCTAAATAAAGTCAAGTCTAACCACTTATAACCAGGGAAGTAAGTTTTTCAGAAACATGTTTCTAGGCTTCACGATACCAGCACAAACTTTGTGAAATAATTTTCTTAGCATCATCTAAGAATGAATTTCCTATGTATTTCTACACACATGTATGATCACAGACGGTATGAATTATTCTCAGACATTGTTCTTTTCAGACAGGTTCTAATAGGTTCTAAATACAAAAATTGTCTCAGTTAAAATGTAAGCTGGTTAAAAATCAGTATATTTCCCCTTTCGGATCACTATTGTTAAATAGTTTTCACGAGAATTTCCTAAAAGGGCTAAAAAAGTTCACAGGCAATAAACTATGTCAGTAAAACTTGCCTTTTTTAGAGAAAGAGAAAACTGAAGGTAGAAGGCTGGCAACATAGGATCACAAGAGAAAATTTAAAAATTAGTTTCTTTTCACCTGCTAACATCCTTCTCTTCACACTTTCAGCTTTGCTCTTCTGAAGCATAGCAAAAACAATTTTTGCTTTAAATTAAAGCATCTCTCTGCTCCCTGTGAGTGGGCATATTATGTAGGAACAAAAGATGGGAAGAAACCACTCCCATAACCTGGCACACCACTTCTGTGAAAATTAAATGACCCTTCACCACTTGGCGCAGGAATTGTACTGTCAACTAACAACTGAATAATGCACACCTGAGAATAATGGGAACTACTTCAGATCATAAAATACAGGTACGTTTTTTAAGACAGTGACCCTGTCTCTTTCCTAGTTCTATTAAAGCAGTGATACTTGACTAATAGGCACGAAAGAGAAGCAAATGGTTGCTCTTCTCGCGGACATTTCCACTTTGTATATAATTTACATCACTTTAGCACAAAGGAGAAAATAAATTCAATGGCTGTTGTAATTATCTTAGTCTCAATTGGCCAAGAAACTAAGGCACATCCATCAGACCTGCAAATGGCAGGGTGGTTACCATTTTCAGATGTAGCAACTCAATTTCCTGTTTTTCCAGCACTTCTGAACTGATACATGACTGCAGCAGCTGTTAACACTCTGGCTCCTGTCACACAACTCCCTTTGGGCTCAACTAATACTTCCTCACTTCCATTTCTCCAGAAATAATAGCATGTGTGCAGGTTAAAGAGACAAAAATTCTCAAAGACTGGTGATAAAGGTCCCACCTAGGTTTGAGTTATCTTAACTCTACTTTCTTACAAATATATCTTGGTGTAAGTACAGAAGATGTAATGTTAGGCTACAAAGTGAAACAATATATTTAATTTTAACAAACACACCAGAATACATACATAGTGCTTGGTGTTAATCACTCAAAGTAGTTACTACATTGAGAAATAATGTGCTTTTCCCAATAATTCTATCATTTTAAAAAGACATTCTGATGTTTTTGGCATTCAACCCTATTTACAAGAAAATCAGAATCATTGTTTTATAGGCAAAACCATATTTTGGACCTAAACTATTATAACTCAGGTTCTTTTTTTAACCCCATTTCAGAGGCTTGTCTCTGATTGCTATGATTACCAGTATTTTCAAAAATAAAACCTCACAAATTTTGGTATTTTCACTCTTAATTCTATACAAAGTAATTTTCTACAAGTATGAGGCAATTTTACAAAGGCAACCCCCTGTCGTATTAACCCATACTTCTTTTTTTTAAAGTAATTGTTTATATTATTTCCAAAGCTCTGATGTCATGGGGGGGGGGGTGTATGGGGGGGGGGAGTCCCAATAGGGAAGGAACAAGAATAACTAGAGGGAATTAAAATGAGGGATTCAGAGGTAATACTCCCTGCTCTCCTAGCACCTCCATTCTCACTACCTCACAACCACAAACCTGAAAGCCTTAACAGGGCTACATCTTTTTTTCCTGGTGAGTAGGCAGTTTAAAAACTGACTCAGTTTCTTCCCGCTAAATTCCTGAAGGTCTGCCTCTGAGGTATATCCCTGAGCTATACAGTATGAAAAGACACAGATGTAATCGGGATATTGCCTATCACAGGGCACCACACGTGTTGGAATCTCAAATGCCTTTACTCATTGCCTAGGGAACTTGGAAATTCTGATCTTTGTAAAGGTTTATAACTATTTAAAATGTGTTAAAAGTTACAAATAGTAATAATAAGTTTCCAGATTTCTATGAGTTGAGCTTAAACTATTTTTCTTGCCTTTGTATTTTTTGCTGTCTTAATACAGAGAATCCCAATCAAAGCACTTTCTTTGTCAAACGACTCTACAATTTAATTCTATAACATTTTTATGTCTAAAGTCAAGAAATAGTTTTAACTTACTGAAATTTATAAACAGAACTGAGAACTTAAACTACATGGGGGAAAAAAAGAAAACAAAAAAGTTTACTCTAGAATTTTTGTAAAAGCTAGTCAGTCTCTGAGAGCCTTTTCCAAGGGATTCATTTCTCAGCTATGAAGTTTGTATGTAAAACTGAAGACATTTGGCCCTTTATAAATAGTCATGGGAAACTTCTTTCTCCCATACTTTGAGTTTGTTTTTACTATAACAGATGGGAAAAAAATTTAGCAAAGCAGTCATCGAAAAAAAAAAAGGTCTTACAATAACTATCATACTAACAGTACACTAGAAGCCTAAAGATATGAAATATCTTTAACAACAACTAAAATGCTTCCTGGAAAGACAGTTTGACTTAACTCATAAAATAGGTACGGACTCAAAAAACTAAATAGGAACTTCTTCCACCATTGGTCCAGCTCCTAGGCACATCTGTCTCTAAACATCTTAACCATATATCATTTTTCATGAAAGTTTCTCCAGCACAGAAGTTTACAACTTCTCTTTATATATCTCCAATATCTTATAAATGTTACAATGTTTACCAAAAAGTCAAGCCTAAGTATTCACTTGAAAAAATATATATTACTAATCACCATTGAGCAAAATTTCCCACTGTAAGATATAGTGCTTTATATAAACAATATCAAACATTTTGTTCCAATTTATTTTTAAGTTCAATACGTAGACGCCCCCCCCCCCAATAAATACATTTGAATTAAATAAACACTACTTCATTTACCAATTTCATAAGTTAGGCCAGGCGGTCAGCCAACTTTTTCTGTACATGGGCAGAGGGCAAATATTTTCAGCTTTGTAGGCCATATATTCTCTGTCTAGCCTACTTAATTATAATGTGAAAGCAGCCTTAGACAACATGCAAATGAGCAGTTATAGCTACGTGCCAATAAAACTCTTTGCAAAAGCAGTAGAGGATAAGAGATTAATATCCAGAATATATGAAGAACTCCTGAAATTCAACAACCAAAAAAGCTAACAACTCGATTGAAAAATAGGCAAAGAACTTCAATAGACATTTCTCAAAAGGAGATATATGAATGGACAATAAGGACATGAAATGATGCTCAACATCACTAATCATTAAGGAAGTGAAAATCAAAACTACAATGAGATCCCACCTCACACTCATTAGGATGGCTACTATCAAAAAAAGAAAAAAAGAAAAAAACAGAAATAACAAGGGTTGGTGAGGATGTGTAAAAATTGTAACCCTTGTGCATTGTTCTTAGGACTGTAAAACAGTCCAGCTGCTGTGGAAAACAGTACGGCGATCCTCAAAAAATTAAAAATAGAACAACCATATGATCCGGCAATTCCACTTCTTGCTATATACCCAAAAGAATTGAAAGCAAGTTCTCAAAGAGATATTTGTACACTCATGTTTCTAACAGCATTCTTCACAATAGCCAAAATACGGAAGCAACTCGTGTCCACTGACAGTCAAATGGATAAGCAAAATGTGATATATTCATGCAATAAAATATTATTGTTCAGCCTTAAAACGGAAGGAAATTTTGATATATGATACAACATGGATGAACCTTGAGGACATTATGCTAAGTAAAATAAGCCAGTCACAAAAAGACAAAGGCTATTTGATTCCATTTATCTGAGGTACCTAGAGTGGTCGAAATCACAGAGACAGAAAGTAGAATCCTGATTTCCGGGGGTTGGGGATAGAGGAGAAGGGAAGTTATGTTTAATGGGTACAGAGTTTCAGTTTTGCAAGATGAAAAGTGTTCTGGAGATAGATGGTGGTTATAGTTGCATAATAATATAAATGTACTTAATACTACTCTACTGTACATTTAAAAATGGTTAAGATGGTAAATTTTACATTATGTTTATTTACCACAGAAAAAAAATTGGGGAAAAAAAAAAAAAAAGCAGGTAGAGGGCCCATTTCGACCTTCTGGTCATAGTTTGCTTACCAGTGAAGTAGACTATTGCATTTTAAATTCTAAGCATAATCATAATGTTTTGAAGTTAGCGTCAAAGTCCCATTTCTACACTAATATCACATCCCTTAGTTTTTTTTCCTGCATAGTTACAGATAATTTTAATAAAGCTCTCAAGATCAGAAGCCAATCTTCGAGTACCTAGAAAAGCACATTTTACACAAAATAAGGACTCACAAGTTTTGACTAATAATTAAATGAAAGCAGTTGTATCAATAACATGAATCTTGGCATTTATTATTATATAAATAAACTTGGCATTTCAACAATAAAGTAAGGTCATAATGTTATTCAATTGCCCTCTAACACACTCAGAGAAAATCAAACTTTGAACAAAAAGTTCAGCATCTTAACAAGTTTATTTTTCTTATTAGGTAATTAACATTTTTTGAAATTACACTATAAATAACTTTAATAGCTGCCTAATAGCAGAAATGAATATAGACTGTCATATGACAAAAGAAGGCTTTCAGTTTACTATGACTTATTAAATCATCCCAAATGCATGAAAATGTTAAATATTATCTTGAAGAAATAAACTAAATACTGAAGTTCCTTTTAAATGCTAGGTATGGGGTCTCTTCATATGTGTTAGAAATCTGTAGGAGTTTTTTCAAAAATATAAACAGGATTTTTTTTTAAATGAAGTCATTTATAAAATCAAGGCATTTGTAAAGCCACTTTAAATGAAAACATTCTTCAGCTATTCGTATAATCCCTGGTACCAAACACACTGGGTGACAATAGGCCTAGTTTCTATTACTCTTTCATCCCTTAGAGTTGTGTGGCCTTGAGTATTTTAATTACGTTCTTTCAGCCTCAGTTTCCACGATTGTATCACAGAGTTAATATACTTCCTCAGAAAGGAGTAGCAAAAAATATTTTTAAAATAATAATACTGCAAAGCACATCAAAGGATCTTTAATTTAAAAAGTCAAAATAACACTGGAAGTTAGGATCTTGAGTTCCCTAAAAATGATTAATAGTAGCCTCCATTCCCCATTCCACTTACGGCTTCACCTCCATCTCACCTGTTGATATCTATGTAATCAAAGGTTCTCTGATGTGGTTGCATATAAGAATCACCTGAGCAGCACTTTAAAACTCTCCATGCCCTTGTCCCATGTCAGGTAAAATCAGAATAGGCAGGGCATGTGATAGCATAGGTATTTGTATTAAAGATCTCCAAGTAATTTTCACGTTGAAACCTCAGCTAAGGCATTCAACTTCCAAGTAGCCAATAAATTTTAGCTACCAAGCACTCCCTTTATACAATCAGTGAACTTTAGAACCAATAAGGCATCCAAATAAAAGCTTAAGAAAACAGCTGCTAAATCATTCCTTAATTTTTATTACACTTTCAATTAACTCCATCCCTCCAAAATTATGAAGTAGTAGGCTTTTTTCTCCTGACCATTCCTGAAAATTGTTGAATCAAAACATTAAGGTCCCTTAAAGCAAGGTCAACTACACTGTTAACATTTAAATTTCAGAGGTTTTGGAGTTTTTTTTTGCGTGTGTGTGTTTTTTGTTTGTTTGTTTGTTTTTAGCATATCTGAATGGGTAAGTAAAAAACACAAGCACTTAGCTCTAAAGCTAAGGTACCCAAGAGGACTCTGAAATTTAAATGTATCATATTGTGGTTAGAACAGGATTAAAAGCAATTAATACAATGAACTAGTCCTAGGTTTTCCTTCAGGTTTTGCCCCTAATTTGCTATGGGACTTCAGCAAAATCAATGTCTCTGGGCTCCAGACTGTCATTTGTACAATAGGGAGTTTCACTAAATTTCTTTAAAATGACCTGTTACAACAATGTAAGACTTGGAAAATTACAGGGATTCTTTAGAGCAGTAATAAACAAGGACAAGGATGAAAGTAGGCCTCATAGGCTATTAGACTAGTGAGTAATGATTTAGATACTTTCATAGTAAGGATTTTACTTCCCAAACCTAACAATTTATTATAACATGTTGATTGATTCTATTCAGATTGCTTCCTGCCACCTCCCAAATACCTGCATCTAGGATCATTTTTTCACAATTAAAACCTTTTTACTGTTCTGGATTTTTGAGAAAAAGAACAAAAGCAATAGTGACTATTCAATAAATATTATGTAATAGGCACTTGGAATACACTAAGGGACAAGACAGACAAGTAAAAGAAGACAGATAAAGTAGAGAAGTGATTTTTTTTGGCTTACACTTTTCAAATATTGATTAACTTCTCTGAGTAGAATGTAAAGTAAAACGATACAGTAGGTTTTTTAGATAAGATGTTGAAGTATTATGCCAGATGTCCCTTCTTAAATTTGAAAGGGGAGGGCAAAATTCCTTAAAAATATTTTCTTCATATTTGAGAAATTAGATAAAGCAATTTTGTTTTGTACATTCTTTTGAAGCAAAGAAACTTACTAGTGTAATCTTTAAATTCTCAAAAGTAAAATCTGAATTATCTTAACTATAGTTGTGCTTGTCACTAGAAAGTGCTTACCATACCTTCATCTCAGAGCTATCTGGTCTCACCTGGCTATTTTACTCAAAAGGATTAACTGATTTCTGAATGAACACCCATAGGTGTATCTTGTGTATGTGCACATGCTTGGTTCATTGTTTTGTTTTGTTTTGTTTTTTAGTATTTTGACCTAGTCAATTTTCAAATCAACCTATTTAGTTCTATCTTCTTTTGTAGGACCCAATACATTTCAGTATTCCTGAAAGCTGTCTCATCTTCAATGTACACAACTCTGCAGCTCCATTTAAAGGCTCATGCTTTTATGATTAATCTTTCTACCAATGTATTTCTTTACTCATACAAACTAATTTGAGAATGTAAGGAAGAATTAAAGATAATATCTAAACAATGAAAGAACTGGGGGAAAGAATAGCAACGGAAATCAATAGAAATAGGGCTATTGCAGAGGGGAGAAGATAACTACGGTATTTGTAACAAAATGAAAGAATTAATTCATACACTACAAAGTTTCCTCTATGTACCCATTATACTGCATATCTTTTATATTAGTCATGTTGCTTTGAGACTTTTCCATGTTTCCCCTAGACAACTGCCAATGTTCGCATGGTCTCTGATGAATAAACATGCTGTGACTTGCTTCTAAGGAAACGCCTGTCATGTTCCAGGGAAAAATGACTTCTCTACTCTTAAATCAGGAAAACTGTACAGCTCCCATTCATTAGTTACAAAGTCGACTTTTCCTTAACGTTTAATTTCTGGAATGTTTCTATTCTCTTTAGGGCTTTTCTGAGATCAGATTTTCAGAAAAGACACTGAGTTGGGGGAACACTCCTAGGAAATAGTTATACTATATCAAAGGGGTTTCCCACTTCAGAAGCTAAACTAGCACCCATGCTAAGCTTTCCCTGTTAACCAAGACGAAGGTTATTTTCAGGCTCCCCCCATCTCTTGCAGAACTACCTGTTCTCATTACTGTTTACCCAATGGCTTAGCAAGGTGATATTAGCATACCTGGCAGGAAGACATGCTTCATTTAATATTAACTCACCATGTGACAGCCCCTTCCCCTCCAATCTCTCCTCAAACACGTGAGGATACAAAGGAAATAATGGTTGTTTGCAGTCTGACTTCGCGCTAGGCTTTGGCACCAGCAATTGGTCACAGGCACACACACCCCCAATCAGAGGCGCGCACCCCGCCCGGTCCTGGAACTGTCAGGCGGGCTGACAGCTGGCACATTCTCCCGTCGCCCTCCACCCGCTCGCAGAAAGCCCCTTCCTTAGTCACCTTGACGTTACTCACCTGCCTGGCCTCAGCCCTCGACTAAGGAAACTTTTTTTCCCCTTCCCAGGAGCTCACTTACAGGTATCACCCGCCGCTCTTCCAGGGCCCCAACAAGGAGCCCTTTGTTACAATTTCTGCTCCCGGACTCCTCACCCAATTCCTGGCATTCAGCTGCTCTTCGGCAGCTCAGAGCAGCCCCAGTAGGAAAACAATGAAAAACTACCAAGCCCCCACCCTGGCGGTCTCGGAGGAGGCTGGAGGAAGCAGCCTCCTCGGCCGCGTGTCTGTTAGCCAGAGAGGCCGCTGGCAGGGCAGTGAGTTGCCAGCCAGGTAAAACGGGTAGAGGCCTCGCTGCCCTCGCCCTCCCCGACGAACCGCAGCATGGCACCCTCGGCTTACCCGACTGGGGCGGCGGGCGGCGTTGTCGCCGCCGGGGTGTCCTGCGCGTTCGTGGCTCGGCCGTCCATCGCCCTGCGGACCGCTGCGCGGGCTCCAGCTCCCAGGCGGCGCGTCACTGCTGGAGTGGGAGAGGCCAGCCGGTCAGGGCGGGACGCGCGCCTTCTCGAGGCCTTAGGGGGGCTGGCCGCGCGTCAAGAGACCGCCCGAGCCACCCTAGCCCCGAGTCCGCCCGCCTACCGAGTGCGCTTCCACCTGCGGTCCCCGGCTACCAGCCCGCGGGCGCCGGGCGCTGCGGCGGTAGGAGGCGGCGCTGCAGCCCCCGCCCCGTGGGGCTGACTAGGTAGCCATTTGGCGCCTCTCCGGGAGGCAGAGGCGCTGCCCTGGGTGGTAGGAGGAGGAGCGGGGCAAGGGGCAAGGCACAGGCACGGCCGCCACGCCTGCAGCGCACCCCCGGGCTTACAAACAAAACGCCCTGGGAAAACTTTTCGCGAAGGAAAGTTGGGAGGGCTCGTTTCTTTTTTCCCACCCAGGGCTCATACTTTCTTTTCAGGAGACAGTGGCTCGCCTGTTCTCTCCCGCGGCTTCCTTCCCCACTCTTCCCTCCCCCAGGGCCACGCGCTCGCAGTTGGGCTCTCAAGCCAGGACTTGAAGGGAGGAGAAAGCGGCAGCCTCCGAAGGCTCAGCCCCGCGCAGGCCGGGCCACGGCAGCGCCGCCCCCTGCCCCGCGGGCCGGGTGCCGGGCGCTCGCTGGGCGCTCCGGGGCCTCTCCCCAAACCGGTTCACTCACCCTGCCCCATATCCCTGCCCAGAGCCCCGGAGCTCGCCGCCACCTCCGCTGGACTGCCACCCAGAAGTGGCGATGAGACTCGGTGGCATCGGAGCGAGAGGGGCAGCCAGCCGGAGAGAGAAACGGGGCGGGGATGGACGAGGACCGAGTTGGAATTTCCTTCCCCCAGGGCTTTGGGTCTTAAGAGGGGTCCGGCTGGGGAAGCTCCGAGGCGGAGTGTTCCCATTCCCACCGCTAGGGTGTCGCTTAGGAAAGCGCGGCGCTCCCCAGTAGGACAGGTGGGGAAGAAGGGAGGGTACCTGCCCTGCGAGGACAGGAGGGGAGGATCCCGGTGTCAGCCGCGGAAATGGAAATGCGGGGAGAAACTTGCAGAACGGGGTCTGCAGCTTGCCCTCCCTGTGGTCTGACCTTTCACTCCAGGGTGTTGTTTTTTTTTTGCTTTTCAACCTGACTTCTCAGATTGCTAGTCTGTTAGAAGCGTACCTGTGACAGTGATCTTTCTAATCGGTGGCATGTTTAAGCTTGCCCTGTGTTTAGAGGCTTGCTTGCTTAATTAATTAATTTATTTACTTATTTATTTTCTTCCTGTGACGTGAGGACTGGACAACAATATGTCTGAGGGCCTCTATAAACTAAGAATGAAATTATAGATTTTATTCACCTCTTGGAAATTAAGACTAAAGGAATCATATAGACACAGCTGCATGCCTGTCTGTAAATTTTAGTTCCCACGTGCATGCCTTCTCTTTAGATGATTCTTTACACCTGGCAAACAGATGTGTTTGATATCTTTATATTATTATAAGTGCCAATTGTTGTAAGGGGCAAGACGATTTTGACGAGTCCAAAAGCTTGCTTTCAGAAAAATAGCTTGGAATTAAGAAATTGATTTTAAACTACAGTTTAAAAATAAAAATCTTTCAACAAGCTGTTGTAGAGAGGTTAAGTAAAAAAGCAGCCTGCAGGAGGCCTCTACTGTGGTATTAGCATCAAGTAACAAATCTGTGTTAACCACTTCACCCCACTGATAGGATAACATCTGGTAGGTGGTAAAAATTTAATTGATATTTAGAACCAAAGCGTGAGTAAATGCTCCTTTAGTTATTTATGCATTATTGTAGCAACCAAGAAGATTGCTGAAACTAAGTAACATATTAAATACCTAGTAATATGCTACTTGTCTATTATGGGCAATCATTAGTATTTATTCCTTCCTGTGTATAATGTATCCGTTCAGTGTATCTTTACATATGACAAGAAACAAGTGGTGTTTATTTAGGTTATGATATTGGAACCATCTGAAAAAAGTGGTTTTAATATTTTGTCCAATATTAATGTTAATCAAATCAATTCATTTAAATGTATCTGACTTTTAATCTTTAAACAACTCAGGTTAAATAATTTCATGAATCAGTTATGCCTCTAAATGAGTAGTTGCTTGCACAGACAATAATGCAAACATTGAGTAACAGTGAAACTACTTAAGGTCTGTAACTTTCAATCACAAGATCAAGATTAAACTTTAGTTTCACCTTTATGACATAGTAGTAATATTATTGACTCCATTAGTCTAATCTGAAACATAACACGTTTTCATAATATTTCATACTGCTGAAAAGCATTTTCAGTACTCATCAATTTTTCCTGTTGTCCTTCTGGTTTTAGGCGTAGAGAAGGATTACACTTTACACTCTCCTGAAATTAGGTATGGCGATGTAACTTGTTTTGGTAGGTAAAGGTGAACAGATGTGATATGTTTTATTTCCTGGTGGATTCATTTGAGGGTCAACGCTGGACTATGCTCTCTTCCCTTGCTATTGAAATCATGGAAGTATGTATTAAGATGGGTCCTAGAATGCTAAACTATTAACCTGGAGCACAGCTGTCCTGGAGAGCCCCAGGACCTAAAACAGATTCTGCATAAGCAAGAAATAAACTTATGTCGGGTTATTGGAGTGGCGTGTTGCCCCCCATTAATTGGCCTACCTTAGGTATACAGGTAGTCCCCCCCTTATCCACGGTTTTGCTTTCTGCAATTTCAGTTACTCATGGTCAACTACACTTAGAAAATATTAAATGGAAAATTCTAGAAAGAATTCATAAGTTTTCAATTAAGCAACGTTATGAGTTGTGTGGTGAAATCTCATGAGTCCCGCTCCATTGCACCCCTGACCTGAATCATCTCTTTGTCCAGTGTATCCACTGGAGGCTATATACCCGCCCTGTCCATTAGTCATGTAGTAGCTCTCTAGGGTTATCCGAGAGTCACAATATGGCAGTGCTTGTGTTCAAGTAACCCTTATTTTACTTAATAATGGACCCAAAGTACAAGAGTAGTGATGCTGGCAATTCGGATATGCCAAAGAAAAAATGTATAGTGCTTTCTTTAGGTGAAAAGGTATGTATGAGGTATGATCAAAAAATATAATGAATGCTTAAATTTTTTAAAAAATTATCACAGTTAAAGACACATTGCATTAATGCCCCTCAAAATACACCCCCTCACTTCCAACACACTTATCCCATTGTTCTTGACGCTTCTGCAGCAGTTCTGTAAGTCCTCTTTTGTGAGTGTCTTTGGTTGTGCGTTGTGGCTACCTTCATGTCCTGAATTGAATCAAAATGTTTTCCTTTCATGGACATTTTGACTTTGGGGAAGAGTCAGAAATCGCATGGGCCCAGATTCAGTGAATAAGGTGGATGAGGACACACTGTAATGTTTTTATTTGAAAGAATTGCTGTACCAGAAGCGATATGACATGGAGCGTTTGTCATGGTGGAGGATGACGTAAAGACACTCAGGAAAAAGGACTTCCAGAACTGCTTCAAAAAGTGGCAAGAATGGTGGAATAACTGTGTTCAAAGTGAGGGGGAGTATTTTGAGGGGGATTAATGACAATGTGTCTTTTACTGTAATAAATATTTTTTATATACACATTAATTGTATCTTTTTTTTTTTTTTAATAGGACTTTATTGGGGAACAGTGTGCACTTCCAGGACTTTTCTCCAAGTCAAGTTGTTGTTCTTTCAGTCTTAGTTGTGGAGGGCGCAGCTCAGCTCCAGGTTCAGTTGCCGTTGCTAGTTGCAGGGGGCACAGGACTCCCTTGAGGGAGTCAGACCGGCAACCTTGTGGTTGAGAGGACACGCTCCAACCAACTGAGCCATCTGGGAGCTCAGCGGCAGCTCAGCGGCAGCTCAGCGGCAGCTCAGCGGCAGCTCAGCTTAAGGTGCCGTGTTCAATCTTAGTTGCAGGGGGCACTGCCCACCATCCCTTGCGGGAGTCAAGGAATTGAACTGGCAACCTTGTGGTTGAGAGCCCACTGGCCCAAGTGGGAATCGAACCAGCAGCCTTCGGAGTTAGGAGCATGGAGCTCTAACCAACTGAGCCACCGGGCCAGCCCTAATTGTATCTTTTGATCACACCTCCTATGTATAGGCAAAAACATAGTATATATAGAGTTTGGTTCTATCTGCAATTTCAGGCATCCACTGGGGGTCTTGGTATCCCTCGTGTTTAAGGGGGGACTACTGCATAACCATATCAGTTTTAAGCTCTGAACTCCCTAACTGCATAGGAACTATTTACAATAATCAGTGATCTTTTATTTAGAATAGCACTAGAACATAGTTTTATATCTGACAAATGTAAGGCTACTTTCCTCTCTATATATTTTGATTGGGATTAAGTATTGCTTCATACTAGCTCCAGGCTGGATTCTTATGCAGTTTATAAATTTTACAATCTGTCAATGCTATAGAACAAGCTGAGCTATTACTAACACTATTTCAACACCCAAGAATTTCTTTCCAATTCTTTCTGAAATATCTCACTCTTTTTCCCCCACAATGTTACAGGAAGTTGAGGAATTTAAGAAGTTGGTGGAACATGTTAATGGTAGTTTTGAAATATAGTTCTTCCATTTGTGAGTTCTGTGCTTCAATGGAAGTTGGCGACATAAGTCTAGCAAAAAAATAAAAAATAAAACAAACAAACAAAGACAATAAATTGCCTAGTTATTTCAGCATTAAAATTCTTTAAACTTCAAAGTCAAATCAATTCAGTGAAGCTAGCTATTTTACAATTATCATAGGTTTATTTGTGGGAATTCATAATCCCATCTTTGAAGGAAAATTTAGAAAGTAATTTTGTAACTTTTAATTCATCACTAAGATGGTGATAAATTAGTATATTCTATGTGCAGGGTTTGAATTATGAATAAATATAACAAATGATTGTACTCCATAAAGAAAGTCTAACTTCTAGTCTAACTTTCTAGTATCTGAAAGTCTAACACATACATATCACACAACGTTAAGTCTGAGAGAGACCTTAGAGGTAATCTGCTCAAACCATCCATTACATTTATTATAAAACTGAGAAGTATAAACAGGATTATCAGATTCAGTAAATAAAAGTACAGGATGCCCAGTTAAATTTGCATTTCAGGTAAATAATGACTATTTTTTGGCATAAGTATGTACCATGCAATATTTAATTATATTAAATAATTATTTGTCTATCTGAAATTCAAATTTAACTGGGTATCCTGTGTGTTATCTGGCAACCTTACCCATAGAGGTATCATAATTCTTTTCAAAGGGTATGCAGCTAACAATATGCTGATGCAGGAATAGAATCTGAACAATTAAGGAGTTTACAGATCACTCCTACAAAGGGTTAAGTTCTATAGTAGTATGTTTTAGAAAAGCAAAATAGCGATATTTCATAACCATAATTTCCTAAGAACCTGAAAACAGTCTAAGCATATAAAATGGAAACCTTTGAATCTATTCACCCTAGTTTCCAAGCGCTGAATTACTTTATTCTCTCAGAATTTGAAAAGTGCTCATATTGAAAACTCAGTTTCTTTTTTTATTTGGGTAAAACACGAGTAGCTCAATTGGTCAGCACTGTTAGTCAGAACTGAGTAGCAGCTATTCCTCAAGGCATGTTTTCTGAATACTTTTAGTCAATAATTAAAGTCGTTTTTAAGTGTAGTAAAATTTTAGCTAAGAAAAAATAAAAATTAGAATCCTTTAGAATCATCTTATACTCTATTCTGATCTAAACTTGATCTTTTAGATTGTTGTCACTTATTTTATATTATTGTTACCAGAACTGTCTTATTCATTTTTGTGTATCGCTTAAACAAATCCAAGACTTTAGCACAGATATGCTCTTAATAGTATATTAATCAGACTCAGTTGCAGAGAGGGAGACAGGGTGTCGCTTAGGGGCTTCCTGGAAACAGAGGCCGGGGCTCTTGAGTTTGTTCTTAACTAGTGAAGTCACCAAATTTCTTAGGCTTCTCCATTTCTCCTTGAATACATTTATCATCTTTTCACATAAATTTCTAATTTAATAATTTATACGTCTTCAAAATTATTCACATAAAGTTGGTAATAATATCCTATTTGTTTAGTCTCTAAGAAAGGTCTAATTACGTGGCACTTTTCATTCCAAATGCATTTATGTCTTTTATTATTTGTAGTCTTGCCAGAGGTATGTCAGTTTTATAAGAGCTTTTGTAATAATCCAACTTTTGGCTTTGTTGAGATCCACTGCCTATTTATTTCCAAATTTCTAAAATGCAGTGCTATGAAGTATTCCCTAGGAACATCAAATTGCGGTTAAAAGTCAATTTATCAAGCAAGTTATAAAGATGATACCTGCCCTAAGTCAGAAGTTGAACCAACGTTTTAGATACCCTCGGAAACTAAGAATCATTGTTTCTGAGAGCTGTGTTATTTAGCAAGAGTAGTAGTTGCAGCTAACTCCAATTGTAACTTTCTTTTATAAAAGTACTCCTTTGAAATATGAAATTAGAAAACATAATAAAAGATCTCAAAATCTATAAAAGAGACTTGATTAAGAATGCAAACTACAATACATGGTGCCTTCCGGCAAGCCATAAAAAAAGAGGAAATCTTTTCCTAATGTGATAGTAATAATATGTTTTACATTTGTTATATTTACTTGTAAGGTGGTAAAGAGCTTTCTGTATTTTAAAGATGTAATTAATTCTTGTGACAGGCTTATAAGGCAAAGAAAAGGCATAATTATTCTTATTTCAAAGATGAATAAAATGCAGCTCATCTATAGGATTACTCCAAGAACAGTCAAATTACTGGAGTAGTGCTGATGTCTCCGCAGTTTTAGTAAAGAACACAGTACATTAGCTCATTACCAGGAACTATTTTTAAATTACTTAAGGAATATAATATTTTCAGTTATTTTAATATTGGGTTAAGGTTGTCATAATTAATAATTAGTGTAAAAATAGTAAATATTATATATTTACTATTTAGTATTATACAGTTACTATTTATTTATAGTTATTATTTATCCACGTTATTCACAATATGCACTATTTATGCATTTAATAAAAATATATTAATGAAAATTAATATCCAGACCTAAACAAAATACACTATTTGGCACTTGATAAATGCCTGCTATAATGATTTACACCAATAAATATGTCAAGATTTAAATATAATCTTGGCAAAAATCCTGAAAGTTAACTACTGTGTTTCCCCCAAAATAAGACCTAGCCGGACCATCAGCTCTAATGTGTCTTTTGGAGCAAAAATTAATATAAGACCCGGTATTATATTATATTATGTTAGATTATATTATATTACATTATATTATATGAGACCCGGTCTTATATTATAGTAAAATAAGACCGGGTCTTATATTAATTTTTGCTCCAAAAGACACATTAGAGCTAATGGTCCAGCCAGGTCTTATTTTGGGGGAAACATGGTATTCTAATCCCCATTTTTGACTCTCAGAGAGGTAAAATACCATACATCAATAGAGGGGCAGAGCAAATATTTAAATATCAATCAAAATATTTAACTTATGATTGACCAATCATTATGTTAATAAAATCTTGCTTAAAGCAGAGGTTAAAAGAAATATACAGTTAAGGCTACCATTAAGGAATTTAAAAATTCTGTGACATTTCTAGAATTTGGTCTTTATCAAAGACAGAGGATTTCATGCCTGGATGAGCAGCATAATCACTCGGTGGTCATGATAAAAATATTAATTCCTGGTCTTTCCATCCTCTCCCACTCTGCCCCTCCAGCCTAAGTGTAAAGTACACCTCAAAATATGAGAACCTCAGAGTTAAGCCATAATAAAAAATGAATCTTTTATTGCCCCTCATTTGTCTCTAATGATTCAGAAATTGGGGATATAATGAATGATTGTGGTATTCCTGACTATGGAGGAACTTCTTAAGGATGTCAGTATTCCCATTGCTTAGCACTAAGTTTAGTGTGCATAACGTCCATTATATATTTATTGAATTGATAAAGTGAAGTAAAAAAAATTAAAAAGAAAAGACAAAACAAGGTTCCTGCCTTTTAGTAGCTTGCTTCCTTTCCTGGACATGGTGAGACGTATACACAGTACACAAATATATCCTTAAGTGCAACAGGTAACTCAGAGAGCAAGTGTTGCACAAGTTCTGAGTTAGAAGAAATCTGTGGAAGGCCTTGATAGATGTAAATTTGGACAGATCAAATGCAGATGAAAAAGCATGCCTAACTGTGGAAACAGCTAAGCCTAATGAGCAGTGATAGAAGTGAATTCCCAATTTGAGAGACAACATGGACCCAGTCTAAAGGGACTGGGCATCTGTTGTTAAAAGGCATTTGTTGTTAGAAAACTGAAGAATGAAACATTGTCAAAACAGGTAGAAATTTGAATTTGAGGGTGGGATGTGTATATCATATAAAAGGCTAAGTTCATTTTTTAAGTGATAATTTTGGAAATGAGTAACTGAGCAAATATTTAGGAGACAGCCTTAAGAATTTCACATATACCCAAGAGCGGCCAAAGGGAAATTGCTAGCTTCCCAAAGCAGGCTTTTTTTGAGATTGAAATAATGCAATCCGTTTTACCTGTGTAATTTGAGACAGAGTTCAGAATTATGTTATTTCTAATGAATTTTCATTGCTATGTATGTCTCTGTTGAAATGAAAAGAATTTAAAGTGTCTTAAAATACAAATTGATGTGCTCTGTAATGTTTTTGAATCTCATACTCTCTGGGTGTTTCATCTCAATGTCTCTTCCAGATTTAACATCCACCATTTCACCTCTCATCTCTGGATCACCATTGACTGCTACCTAAGCTAACTACTCAATAAGATGACCCTCAGAAGGCACAAACTCAAATTTGCTTTACCACACGATATTAAAAACTAGCTATGTAGTCTCTGCAAAGATTTTCTCTTTTGAAATTGAAATTAACTTGGGGTGAGGCTAAGACAGGCAGTTGCCTGCCTATATTAGTTTCTGACCAAAATTATACATTTACAATTCCAGGCGGGGAAAACATTTAGGGAAGAAAAGCAAACTCATTTTCAGAAAAGTCTTATTTCTTTGCTATCACTGCCTTATCATATTTGAAAACCTGATAATAGAGAAATTTTATTTACATTTCCATTTAAGTTAAACTAATTTTGTGACTCCGTTAAAGAACTCAGACTTGTCCTCCTTGGCCAACTCGAAGATTATGGCTGCACTCAGATAACTCTGCTCAGAGAGAAAACTCTAGGCACTTGAAAAAGATGCATGTTGAAACAGAGCTCTGATGCAACCATGAACAATACAAATGCATAATGAGTTGTAATAGCTAGTGTCAGCCAGTGCTGGGGAGGACAAGACTCTAAAATGGTTATTTAAATCTTCCAACTTGGCTTCTTTGCAGTCATTTTTTAAGCAGTCCTTTGGATGTCTTTAAACAATTTTAAGTCATCTGTCTTCTGCAAAGAAGCCAAGAAAATAATAGCTTCATCCTTAAAAAATGAAATAGCCAGTTGTTTACCAGTAAAATGAGTTTATTCAGAAACAGCAGAGAATTGTAATTCGGGACAGCAGGATCTAGCAACACCATAGACAAGTCTAGAGAACAAAACAGAGGAGCAATCTTTTATTCATAAAAGGGGGAAGTTGGAAAGAGCTGTTATAAACAAAATGTTCACTGGAGGAAACACGGGGGTTGAAGTGTAGTGACTTCCCATTGGCTGAGTCATGGCTTCTCATTGGCTGAGTCTGTTGCTAGGCAAAGAGAAAATCTCCCTTTTTAGTCAAGTAGTAAAATGAGCTTTTTCCTGTTGAGGGAACTCTTCTTCCTGTTGGAGTCTGGAAGGTGTGGTGAGTGGTAGTTCATGGGAACTCCCCCTTCAGGGCTTCCTGACTCCATTTTAAATGAGGTTTCCTTTATGTGTCTTCACAGTAGCAATCAATTACCGTATAGTTAAAACTGATTGGGTTCCAGGTACTGTATAAAGAGCTTTTTAGACATTATCTAATAGTCAAAAAACACACACACAGTATGGTTAATATTATAAAATAATACTTTTAATGATGAGAAAACTCCTAATCACTACTGTAAAAAGCACTTCAGAATATTATAGTATAATGAAAATGAGCCAATGGTATCTTTTTCACAAATGTAAGGTGGTTAGCACAGCACTATAATAGGCTCTTACTGGAAGATGCTATTGATTTTCTATATAAATACTAACTCATAGCATTTTACATCCAAGAAAAGGCCATGGCCCATGACAGACAAATAAAGGACAGGTCCCTCACCAGCTTTTTTCATTTCTGTCCCACACTCATTCAAATGTATTTTTATTAAATATCTATGATTGCCTTTACATAAGATAGTTAAATAAAGGAAGCTTTGGTCAGACATAATGGAAACAAATGAGGTTTATTCTTTTCCAACTTCCTATTATGTTAAATATGTAATTGAACTTTTATTGTATAATCTGAATTTAGTGCCTCAGATGAGTTCTATACCTGTCCCTTTCTTACTGGACAAACCCCACTCTTTTACTATGTGGTAAGCTTAAAGTTTATAAAAAAGTTTTTTTTCAGAGAGGTCTCTATTTGCATTGATTTATTAACAAAGTATTGATCTTAATTGGAGAGAGGCCTCGTCCTTTTCAACTGCCCCATAAAATAGGGGTTTGCAGGACTTCTATTAACAAGAAGTCTAAATTCCATCCACTAGTCCCAGGACTGGACTGGTACAATTATAAGAAATTGTGTTACTTTATTTTGTAGCTGTACTTAAAGATTTCTTCATAATTGTTATTTTTCTCAGTAAGGAAATGTGTAATGTTAATCATTCTTTTCATTAAGAGAAAGTAACATTCATTTCAACAAAAAAGACATAATAAATGACTATACTTGTACAACTATTTTACATACATACGAGACAAAAGTTTTCCTTCTGAGAGAAATTAGAACTTTTCTTTGTGTAGTACTGAAACACCTGAGATATGTATCTACTTAAGAGACCAAAGTTGTGCAAATATTGTTTTATATTTCCTGTTGTACACTGAATAAATAAGCAAACCTGTCTAATTCCCCACTCATTATAAAATTAAAAATAGAGTTAAGTTAGTGATAAATTCAGTTATGTTTCTGACTCTAAAGTTCCTTTAAAGATTCTTGCTGATGCAAGGTACACGTGAAAATGAATCACACTCACACCATTACTGATTTGTACCTGCCATTTATGATTACTTGTTCTTAACGTAATTATGATTCAGAATGTAAAAAGCCACACAAGGAAAACAGGCCGATTCTTATATGCATCATGTGTAACCAAGACAACCAGTTTTTTGTTTGTCTACTGGTTATGAAAATGCTTACTCGCTAAATGACTCTAATACAGCCAAACACTACCCTTGTTTAGTTATTAACTTACTTCTTGCAGGAAAAAAACTGGAGATTCTCTTCAGCCAAAACCACGGACCTAGCTTATAAAATATGTGTTTATATATAGACTATATAGCATATAAGCATACGTGCAACTTTTTAGATCCTTTACCCTGGTTTAAGCTCAATTTTTTATTCTATCTTGTAACAATGACAAGAGCAAACAGCATGAGGAGGTGACTTAAAATGTAGGTAACTGATATCTCTTAGGACTGGTTGAGTATGTAATTGTTGTGCATAAAGATGAAATATACAACAAATCAATGAAACAAAAACAGCCAGTGGCATTGGGAAACTGTCTTTAGGATCAGATGACTTAAAAATTATCATGTGTCTCAGGGTTTTTTTAATGCTAATTATTGCACATTAATATAAAAATAAGTATAAAATAAGCTTAATAGCAGTAGGAGTTAATTACTCTCATAAACTTAATGTCGCCTGAAATTTTCTGCTCTTGTTCCATGATCCCAGACCTGGCCTTGATGGGGTAGAAGTATTCATATTCTAGGACACAAAGGAGACAAATCAATTTTGTATTTCTAAGAATTCACTCCTTCCCATACTTTCCTTTCTTTAGTCTCCCTCTATCAGCTTCATTTCAATCTCTTTCATCTATGGGGGCCTAAATTTAATCCCGATCACACTATAAAGGAGTCAATATGTGCTCTGTGCAATTTACGACATTTTTCAATGCAAAAATACAATTTGCATATTTTCTTTTTTTATGGCATTACACAAATGTCTTTGGTGAATTTTCTTTCCAGTCTTTTCCTCTTATTTTTATCCCTTGCTTTAGGGCTTGCAGTCATAAGTTAGATGTGAAAATTGTATGGTTCTCCAGTGTGAAAGATACAAATAAAATGCTGGTCCAACTTTAGAATCTTATTCAAAGAAGTGAACTTTTTATACCCTTAAATAGCATGATGTGATTCAGAACAGGTGAGTTCTTTTTGTCTGTGCTCTGAGTTACTACAAATTTCCAAATTACAAAGAGCATGTATGGTTGCAACAAAATTTCCTGTCTCCTTAGCTCCCATTACTATTGTGGGCAAGAAGACTATAGGGTGAATAGAATAAAAAGAGCAGATTACTCTTTAAAACTCAAATATTATCAAAACGTTAAGTCATCATTTTTGGTGTTTGATATTTTTCAGTGTGCTTTTCTTAAGCTATGACATTCTTCTCCGTTTATCACGTCATACTTGTCTAGACACCATATTTGTCTGAAGGCAGAGATTATATCTTAATTCATGTTGTATAGCTGCTATAAATTTAAGGAAAAATTTACATTAAACAAAATTTTATGAACTAAATTGAATCTCTGCCAACTTTCTCCAGCCCACCTGGAGGGAAACCCATCGCCAGCCAAATGTTGGGTTACCTCCAGGCCATCTCCCATTAGTTGGAGTACAACACATGGATTTAAGCAACCCAAGGAATTAGGGAAGGGCCATCTTTGGCCTTCTTTGGTCAGTGGTGTGCCTAGAGCTTCTTTCTGCCCAGGCTCCTTCTGTTACCGAGGACAGTGGTTCCTCCGTGTGAGCCAGGGACAGACCCACAGGTTCTTTCCATTGTTAGCAAGCCTGATGCACTATCAGCTCTCAAAGTCTTCCTCTGGGAAGCTTTTTCATATTATTTCATCATATTTGTCAGTGACTCACAGGCTCCTGCCACCTGAAAAAAATCTCAAAATCCCAATCCCTCTTTCAGTTTAGATATCAATGGGCTTGGGCTACTCACCCACTTCAATTCAGGGGACCAGTATCTATGCCCTCCCCTTTCTTGAACAACTCCTTTAAATTGTCTAATATGTTAGATAATTTAAATTATGAAAGTTCACAAGTTGAAATCTGAGTGCATCACTGTTTTCACACTTTTCCTATTACTAATAAGTCATTATCTTTTGAATAACATAGACCTCCATCTTTTGAAATTGATGTCTTCATTCCTCCTTCCAATCTCCTATCAACTTTTGCTGACTCTTCCCAATTTTCAGAAATACTTCAAGCTTTCCATCCTTAAATATATTAGTATTTGGTTCAAATCACCTTGCATATAATGGCAATGAACAAATAAAGCTAATGTTTAGCAAGCATTCATTATTGCAGTAGTAGGGTATGACTCATCAAAATTAATTTTAAAATTAGGAAAACAGGATAGCCAGGTGGCTCAGTTGGTTGGAGCGTGAGCTCTGAACGACAGGGTTGCCGGTTCGATTCCCACATGGGCCAGTGAGCTGCGCCCTCCACAATTACCTTGAAGACAATGAGCTGCCACTGAGCTGTCAGAGGGGCGGCTGGATGGCTCAGGTGGTTAGAGCGCGAGCTCTGAACAACAAAGTTGTTCAATTCCCACATGGGATGGTGGGCTTTGCCTCCTGCAACTAAAGATTGAAAATGGCAACCATACTTGGAGCTGAGCTGTGCCGTCCACAATTAGATTGAAGGACAAAGACTTGGAGCTGATGGACCCTGGAGAAACACACTGTCCCCCAACATTCCCCAATTTAAAAAAAATATAGGAAAACATGTCGCCAACCTCTTCACATGGGGGCGGGATATAACTTTATAATCATTACAGTGGTCAGAAAACACATTTTAGTGTCTTCATTCCCAATAAGGCAGGAAATCAACAAATATTTCTTGATAGCAACTTCGCTCCACTAAAAGGATCACTGTGTCTCCTATAAGGCAATATAATAATGTTGCCTTGGAAATCGTCTCTACATGATTCTCGTAAGCAGCATAATGAAATTCTGAGGATATGACGTTTTATATTTCTATGCTTGTCCAATGTACTCATACACCTTCCTGGTTTACCAGAAATTTCCATAAGGGTGGCAACTCTAATTGCTTTTTACACTCCTCTATCTCTTGCACGTTAAACAGTTCCTGGAAAGAACCTGTGTGTCTGTCCCCTGGCTCACCCTGGGGAACCACTATCCTCTACAGCAGAAGGAGCCTGAGCAGAAAGAAGCTACAGAAGCACCACTGACCAAAGCAAACCAAGGATGGCCCTTCCCTAATTCCCTGGGTTGCTTAAATCCATGTGTTCTGCTCTAATTAATGGGGGATGGCACGAGAGTAATCCAACAATTGGCTAGTGATGGGGTTCCCTCTAGTTGGGCTGGGGAAGGTTGGCAGTGATTAAATTCAATTCATAAAAATGAAACAAATGTAAATGTTCTTGTAATTCATAGGTGTTCAATAAGTATTTGATAAGTGACTGATTAAATGTGAATATGATCTATTACATATAATTTAATTATCTGTGGCATATTGATACATACTTACTAAATAGTTCTCATTCTCATGTAATCCACAACCTCATTCATGTTTTAAGAGGAAAATAATCAATTGCATGGTCTCCCCCACAAATATTTTCATCCTGCTTGAAAAAGTAACTGTGTTCCCAGATGCTGGAAACTTTTAAACATCTGTAATGGAAGTATATTTGTCATAATACACCAATGTATCTTCATGCTTCATCATTCCAGACCCTATTGATGCAGCAGCTTGTGTTTTGAGCACGTGCCTGATATGCCCCGATCACAGGGTTTCTTGCACTGAGTAGAGAAACACAACACCTACCATTAAGGCTAAGCTAACAGACTAAGTGTTCCTTGAAGAAAGAGGCTGTGACTAAATTGAAGTGCTTGCCAGAGAGGAATAAGAAGTAGAAAACTTAGCTTTCGCCACCTAGGGGAGCATGATAACTGAGAGAAGCAGAGGGAGATGGTCAGATCTGTGTGTCCTCATCTCCCCTCTTCAAAGGTGGAAATTCCAGAAAGGCAAATGTGTTAGAAACGCTCAGATAACACTGAGAACACTAAAGCGCATGGCCTGTATTCTGAGGCCTCTGGAAGGAGCCAGCTTGGCGACATACCAATGAGGTGCAATGGCCTGGCCTTAGTGAAAGAGATTGGTGAGATAAGTAAGCTCCACTCAGTGCTCCTGCCCTCATGTAGTCTTCCTTGGCCAGAAGCTCTTAGAAGATGTTGAAAGAGCCAGGGGACTAATATAGGCTGGGCTGGAGTCAGGACAAAGAGTACGAGTGTACGAGGATGCCTCAACTGCAAGAAACGTCTTGTTGTATCATAGTGGTACCCAGTACAGGCACCAATCTGGCCCACCAGGATCCAGAGGACAGCACTGTGTGCATCTTTGGCACCATTATCCCTTCCCTCCGTGAGCTCACATAAGCCCCTATATACCCAGAGGCCACACTGTAGAGACAGAAATCTGAAAAACTGGACATTACCTTGCAAAAGACTGAATCATTTAAGAGTGATACAAGGAGCAGCAAGATTACTTCATCAGATCCCTGCCATGTCACTCACAGGAGGGACCTCATGAGGATTAGAATGACTCAGCCATCCTCCCATTAAGCACACAGAGGCATCAAGCAGAATGTGCTTATTCTTGACAAGGCAAAGACAGGGACCAGCAACCACCGCTTGCTTCAGTCTGGAGAGAGGAAAAAGAACAAAGAAGCTGGTACCCAATCTTCTGCTTCTGTGGAGCTGCTTCCATCCTCGCACTCCTTTTTAAAACTGTCCTCTTTCAACTTGACAAGGTTTGACTGGCTGCAAACTGAGAGAAGTTTGAGAATGCAAGAGTGGCTGTCTGATGTCTTTGATTGTTGAAGTTTTTTGTTAAGAAACACTGTAGCAGCTGCCTGCTTCTTACCAAAAAAACAAACCACAAAACCAAAATGCCATTTTCAACAACTGTATGAATCATTTCTTTTTCCTTTTTACTCTAAACTTCTTCTAAACCTAGTTACTGCTTGCTTGTATTGCTGTCTATCTTTCTTTTTTTTTTTTAACATGGCACCTATAAGAACTTGACTGGGGCAAAAGAAGGGAGATATATTACATTTAGTTCTAATTAACTAGAGAAAAAATTAGTAAAGAAATAGATGATCTGTACAACACTGTAAACCATTAAGACCTAATTGACATTTATAACCCAATATACCCCCAAGCTGCAGAATATACAAGTGTTCATGGTATATTCACCAGTATAGACCATATGCTGAGCTATAAAATAAACCTCAGTATATTTAAAAGATTTGAAATCACACAAAGTATATTTTCTAACTGCAATGGACTCAAACTAGAAATTAGTAACAATAAGATTTTTGGAGAAAATCTTAAGTATTTGAAAATTAACATACTTCTAAATAGTTTGTAGATGAAAAGAGAAATCACAAGGGAAATTAGAAAATATTCAAGCTTTATGTTAATGAAAATGTATCAGGAAAATTTGTTGAATATAGCTAAGGAAGTGCTTACAGGAAATTAACATCACTACTGATTGTTGCATAACTTAGGGTAACTGATTTGAATCAGATTTTTCAAAGGTTCACTACTTCCTCTAATGTAGAGAAAAATGTCAGTGGAAATGCAGGCAAATCTTGAGAATGTATGCAATATGCACGTAAGAGGGACTTTTAAAATAAGTGCTAGGATTAAATGTAACAATATGTGGAACAAAACTTAAGTATCTCTGAAATATTGTTAAGTCAGTGAAAAATCGTGATATATCCCGATGTTTGTTTTTTGTAATGGCATGTAATGGAATATATCTCATGCATAAAGCAAAGTCAAGTACACAATACACAAATAAAAAACCCTACCTATTTACACAGCATGTAGTTTACTATTATTGTTTGGTACAAATATCCCCTTGTAGCCAGTACTATTTATATACTAAATTTACAGCACAAATCGAAAACTGTGGAAGTAGTATGCAGCTAAACACAAAATGGAAATTCACTGGTTTAGACACTGAATTGAACTAAATGGAGAGGTGGATGGATTTTTCTGGATTTAACAATTAATAAATACTGGTAATTTTTGTGACTATGTAGAGGCTTTTCAGGGCTTTTAGGGTACCTAAAGTATTTCTCTGTGCTTCCTAATATTTGAATTCACAGATTGTTAGTGGATAAGTATCAGTTGTTAAGAGGGGATTTGGACATGTGCACGGAGCTTTCTATGCAAATTCATTAGCTAAATTATAAGTAGAATGCCCTTTTTCAATATTCAATATCAATAATGTACCCCTTCTATAAGTCTAGGTCAAATTGTACCTCCATCAGAAAGTCTTCCTTAAAATCCACTCCCCATCCCCTAACAGAAAAGCTCTTTTCATGATGTTAGCTGAATTGTCTTTTAGTTTATTACGTCTTGTACTGTCTGTATTCATACTTCCCTTATTCCTTTTTGATATATAAACCTTTGATGTCAGGCACTCAAAGTACCTATCACAGTGACTTGTGCATAGTAAGTACCAACAGCATTTGGGAATGAGTGAGAAATATAATAATGGCAATTACTAATATATACTGACTTTTTTCCTATAAGAAAAAAATACAATAAATTGAGATGACAGACTTCCTACTGTTCATTCTTATCAATCCTAAAAAGTTGTTCAGTTTTGTTGCTGTACTTTTCCATGAGAGCATCCACTGTCCCCACAACTCTGAGCTGCAAGCTTAAAAAGCACTCTTAGAGTTTGCCTAATATGTGGCATGGTGGAGGGCTCAATAAACTTCCAGCTAAGAGAGGTTTGTACATTGTTTTAATGGTTGAAAAATAGCAATAATAATAATAATAATGTGTGATGTGTGAACATTATATGAAGTTAAAATGTCAGTGTCCATAAAGAAAGATATTTTTGGAACACAGCTAGACTCTTTTATTCGCATATTGTCTATGGCTATATTTATGGGACAACAGAATTAAGCAGTTGCTACTATAGAAACTGTTTGACTCTTAAAGCATATTCAGTATCTGGCTTTTTACAGGTAAGTTTGCCAGTCCCTGAGATAGTGAATTATTACGTCAATATGCCATATCATATTTTCTCTTTCAACATTTATATTCTGTAAATCTGATAAAAATCTCCTAGGCACAATGGTTTCGAACAAACATTTCTGGGAAAGGACAATGAACAAGTCTAGCGCTGCGTATTCTTTTACTAGGCTACAGTGTCTACCTTATGGATCACTTTGTTTCATGACCTCTCATGTCACAGTGCATTCTGGACAGCACTCATAAAAATATAGGGTGCAAAACTGGATGATTTCATCAGCACTGCTTGAGTGATGATTTACTGTTCACTGTCCTACAGAGTAATAATTAGCATCATCTTGAAAACAAATCCGACACCATTTTTGAAGCACCTCTGCCCTTGTGGGTTCTCAATAAATATGAGTATTTTAAACATTTTAAAGGCCTTAAAAATAATACAACAGTATTTGTTCTATTCTAGTGTGGGGCATTTTGTGCTCTGGATGATGTGGAAGGATAATATTATTGTGAATTAAAAATGAGAGGCACAGATAAGAAAAGGAGGGCAAAGGACTAATAAATAGGAGTTGGGGGAGGGGGCAACATTTCCTTTTAACAAAGAAGTTATTCCAGAACAGAAATTGTTATTACCTGGTTGGTTTTTTTCAAAAGAAAAGAATGACTTGGTGTGACTATAATAGCAAGAATTCAAAGAAAAAGAAAATGGAATGTAGCTAAACTTTAACTGCTTTTTCTTCTTTAAAATAGTCTGTGGGGGTGGCAGAAAAGAGGCTGGAGAAAGGAAGATGTGACTTGGCAAAGAGGTTGTTCAAACCCAGCATCTTCCATGTGGTTGAGAGAAGTTTAAGAATAATATGAAAATGTGTAAAAATCTCCCACACTAATATTTTTTTAATGATTCTAACTGCTCTGAAAATGTCACTTTATAGATAAGGAATATTGAGTGTGAAATTATGAAGTAGTAATTTATTTGTAACACTCAGAATATTTCTAGGTAGAATCGTCAATTCCACATTGTACATATGATCTTTTTTTAAGAGAAACACTCAACAAATCCATATGAAATAGCTATACATGGCACCCCAGTAGAGGATTTTACTCTTATCCATTCTGATATTGTTAGTTATCATAGTAAATTAAACCTCAAATGTTCAGTCATATCATCAACCAGTGGCTTCTCCTTTCCTCTCTTCCTTCTCTGAAGCCTGTGCTTTAAACTACAGGCTAGGAAAAAAGACTGTCTCAGAGCCTTGTGAAAAGGATGATGTGGTAGGCAGAATCTTAAAGAGCTACCTACCTCGCCCCCAGCCCCCAAGGTTTCCCTCTTAAGCCTCAGGACTGTGGCTATGATGAGCTCTCAGGTCTGTGATTCTGTTATGTTACACAACGAATGGAATTTGCAAAGGTAATTAAGATTACTAATCAGTTAACCTTAAATAGGGAGAATATCTATTTGGGTCCAATTGAATCACAAGTGCTCTTCAAAAGCAAGAAGTTTTCTCTATCTGGTAGCAGAAGTCAAAGCCCCGGATAGGTTTAGTGTGGGAAGGATTCAACTCACTGTTGCTGCTTTGGAGATGGAGGAGCGAGATGAGAAGGAATACGGGCAGCCTCTAAGAGCAGAGAGTGGGCCCCAGCTGACAGCCACCAAGAAGACCTCGGACCTACAGAAGGCATGGAACTGCATTCTGTCAACAACCTAAAGGAGTTTGGAAGTGGGATTCTTTATCCAGCCAAAACATTGATTTCAGCATTGAACCTGAGAGTGTCAAATTCAGTTGAGCCCACCAGGACTTTTGACCCACAGAACTGTAAGATAATACTCGTAAGTGAATGTTGTTTTAAGCTGCCAAATATGTGCTAATTTATGATGCAGCCCTAGGAAGTGAATACAGATTGAACCACGGACTCTTAACTATTGATATATCAAGATATAGACCTATGGGTGCAGGATGTGGATTTAAAGTGTCACCACGTAGACAGCTGTCAGATGGTACCAAAAGACCACATCAGGATTTTCAATACTTTACAATACTCTTTTGAGTTCTGAGGTGGACAACCGCATGAAAGGAGACTGCTGACCTAATGTCTCAGATTCAAATATAAGGGAAATCTAATTGTTGATATTATTTTTAATGTTCTTTTATTCTGATTAGGAATAGAAGAAAATCTTTTTCTTTTTTCTTGATCTCTCTTTAGCTCTCAAATTTAGTGTACTATGCTTCTGCAAATGGAAATGAACCATTCTTTAAATGGTAATTTATTCTCCCTGAGGCATCAGGGAAAACAAATACTTTCCTGAGTCTTTTAGCTTTCTTATGGCAATATTGTTCATTGCATCAGTTTAATAAGAATCCGTCCTCCTTTTTACCTGGACATCATTGGATAAATTGGTTGTGCAATCAAGACCACACCTGAAAGTGTCTTGTATGAGAATAAATGTCATTTCATTAGTTCTGATAAGCCACCATTAAGGAAAAAGGTTGTATTTTATAGGTGAAACAAAGGCCCATAAAACAGTACCAGAAAATTGGTCTGACACGCATTCTAGAGGCTACAGGCTGTAAATAATGTCACTCCTTGTCAGGCCAGAGATCTCATTGTATTTTAGGGATCTTGAGGAGAAAATAATTTACCCAAATTTATAGATCTTACAGGTGAACTCTGCTGAGATGAATTTTTGGGGTTTAGTTTCTTAGCCTCAGAATAAAACAGTCAGTAAGAACAATTAAATATATATATCTGGGACAATAGAGACTATTGAAAATGAAATCTGAGATTCTTTAAAAAATTTTCACAGAAATTAATTTTCTGGTCTGGTTAGTTGTTCAACACTATTTGGCTCTAGATCAGCTGATCCCAGAAAGAAGGTTTATATGGTTATTAACACCTCATGCTACACCCACATGTCAAGATGACATGAGACCAGCCTTTTTGTTTCCAAGAAGAAACTTTGGGGATTATTTGTTTGTACATTTGTGAATTCAAGTGAATTGGAAAATATTTTCTGCTCCTTGAAAAGAACACATTTTTGAGATCTGGACTGGTAATTTTTGGTATTTCTACCTCTGGAACCAGATTTAGTATCATGTTTCCCTCAGTAGTGAGCGAAATAAATCATTGACACATGTTTATTCCATATTTGCATTAGAGTTATGTTTTCAACTTTTTGAAAATGATACATTATCAAAAATATAATTAAATCTACTTTAGGTTTCACTAACTTTTTTTTTTTTAATATTTACTAATTTTAAGTGTGTTTTTCAAATAGTTTTCCAAGTCAAGTAGTTGTTTCAATCTAATTGTGGAGGGCGCAGCTCACAGTGGCCCATGTGGGGATCTAACCGGCAATCTTGTTGTTAAGAGCACTGCACTCTAACCAACTGAGCTAACCGGCCTCACTAACTTTTTATAATTGTATTGTAATTGATAAATTTTAACTTTGGGATTTTACTACAACATAAAGATAGTTTAACTTTTCTTTTTAAATCACTGCCTTTTAAATCCTAAAGGAGACACTCTAATTACCTTGCTCTTGGTCTTTGACATTTCTGTAATATTAATTAAAAGTAAAAGATTACTTTTCTCTAAATCTACTGGTTGAGTTAGATTATTAGTCTGTTTGAGCATAAAATCACCAGATCTGTTTCTTGATAATTTATCATTTCTTTTCTTATCTTAATTTTGCAACAGTTTTTTCCAACCAGTATTTTCATTGCTAACTGTGATATGTCCATTCACTTCTAACCATTTCTACATTAGAGAAACCCAAGGGAGTATGCTTTTTGAGTATGATATGCTACTGTTTAGGAGCAACTGTAATTAGGTAAGTGAGAGCTGGTTTTAGTGAAAGGGGAACAAATTATGAATGATTTGCATGTAAAATGTGGTCAGTAGGAAGAATAGGTAAATAGAAGTATTAGCAGTGAAAAGAATTTTTTTTAATTTACTTTTTATGGGGAAATGAGCTATTTTTAGTAAATTGCAGATGGGACAAACAGTGAAATGTATATATTTCACTTTACCTTTGGATTTCTTATAGAATGTCTTTCATTTTGATGTATACATCAAGTGATGTTACAACATTTCAAATGACTTGAATACCTAGATCAAATTATATTTTGTCAAAGTATATTTCAATTTTTCTTGCCTGTCTTATTCTGGAGAGAGATTTTATAAGATGGATAAAATAGTTGTTCTTGGTTAGTCCATAACTCTTCATGGCCATCAATTTTCTCCAGTGAATCTTAGACACCAATCTATAATTTAAGTAATTACTATGTCATTAGCTTAATTACTTAGCCAGGAAACTCTTCCTAATCAGTTACTGACAAACAAAAACAACAACAGGATATGACTCCTTGTTTTCATTCTAAAAGTAGCAATTAGATTCAGCAAATGACAGGTTAAAATCCTTTATTAAATGATCAATGCAAAAGCTCAGATTCCTGTTACAGATGACAATGAACTAGTCTTTGCCAGATAAACATAAAGGAAGAAACTGCCATTACAGAAAAACAAGACATTTTACATTGTTTTCAAAGGAAATAATTTCATTTAGAAGAATTACATGTACTAAGGGATATTCTGATTCATTCTTTTTACCTGAAGTCACACAACCATTTATTTGGTCAGTGTTCCATTTGAAAACACTATAGGGTGTCAGTTTCTGCTTTGGATATTGATAGACTGCATGATTAAAGTAGAGGAAAGTATTTCCTGAATATCCATGGAACCACGGGAGAAGAAAGTAGACTAAACTATGTGTATATCTGTTTTCTACATATAAATGTTCATATTTAATACACTCCTGACTATGTTGAGAGCTAACATTTCCATCACTATAAAAGCTCATTTTTCCTGTCTATGTATCATTTCTCAGAAGTGTAGACTCTAAGACCCTGGACAGGGTTGAAATTCTATCTGTCTCTATAGTGGTCAGTCTGAACTAACACCTGAAGAACTGATTGATTTGGTTGGTTTGGGATGGGCCATAGTATTTTAATTCAGAACTGTTAGTGAGGGAAAGATGATGCATTTGATATGGTTGTAGGGTAGAAAATTCATTATTATACAGATGTGCAAAGACTGTGGCTTTTTATTTACTTATACCTGATAAAATTTTCCTAAGCACTCAATTCACTCAGTGGGGGTAGGGATCAAAACTTCAATTTGCCAGTTCAAGGTGTATCTTTTATTCCAGTTTAGTTTCTTTCTAGTTAAGACAATCTGATTAGGTAAACACTTGGTCAATTCTAAGGTCAGCTCTTTATCAGACTATTTGTCCTATGCTTGCATCATTTATAAGAGAACATCTAGATGACGGGAAATTTAGGATCCTCATTGGAGGAGGTGGAATGCCTCATGATGGTCTTGGTGCTGGTGTGGCGCTTGGATTTGCTATAGCTGATATCCTTGAGCATGTGGTTAGTCTGGTCCAGTCCATGAGAGTCTTGCTAGAGGTTTTAAGTGAGGAATGTCATAATCAATGAAATCCATGGCTAAAAAATTATGGTTTGTCTACCTTGACTAACTTAGGACCTAATTGTTTCTCCATTAACTATATCCTATCTTGATCCTTCATGGAACTGCAGATCCCCGATTCGTTCTGGGTGTGTCTTGTCTCCCTGGTCTGGGTGCCCACCTCAAAATTCTTTGCTATAGGAGTGCTTTGGTTTCCTCGTTGTACCTATCAGTGTAACCACTTCCCTCCACTGCTCAACTGCTGTTACAACTCTCTTCTCTTTTCCCCAGTATCCGTGTGAGTCTGGCTCATGGTAACCTATTCCCAGGGTTCCAAGCAGGAGATGGGGTGAAGCTCTTCTGCTTTTGGCTCTCCTTTCAACATAACTAACATCCCACCTTCCATGATTTTAATCCTGAGAGGCGTAGGCAGATCCTAATATACATGTGAAGGGTTGTTCTCTTTGCCTCTCTTTCCTTCCCAGTATCACCACTCCAAAGAGAAAGCCTTCTGCCCTTTCTTCCTTTCCAAAAGAAACTTGCTGATATCAGATCATGGGTTTCCTCTTCTCTATGATCTATAATAAAACCCTGCCACCCACTTTGCTTAACCTTGTTCTTAGTACATTAATGGGAGCTAAAGAAACTTGGAAAATACTTTTTCCCAACAAATTTTGATAATTAAGCCTATTAAGTAGCTGAAAAATTACATTTTGGTTGTCAAAAGCTGAACATTTTCTTTTCCTTTGGATTTCTATTGAATCATCAAAACTGTCCAGAAGGCAAGTAGATGCCTCTGAAACCCTGTGTTTATTCCTTCATTCAGCAAAAATTTATTGAACATATATTATGTTCTTGGCAGTTTCAGGTGGTTATATGGTAATGGTAGAAGCAGACGATAAATGACAGAGATAAGGAAGGAAGGAAGGAGAAGAATGAAACGAAGAAGAGCAACTGGAATTTTTGGAGGTGGGGAATTGGCTATTCTGCATGAGGGTGGGGGTGGGGAGGCCTCATGGAGAATGTGACTTTTGAGAAAAATCTGAGTTATTCATCCTATATGTGGGGGAAAGATCATTTCAAGCAGAGAAAAGCAGCAAGTTCAAAGGCTTAAGAGCAGGAAGTGAGTGGGTCTGCTTGGAACAGGAAAGGAATAGGAGATGAGGTCAGGCAGGTAATAAGGTGTCAAAACATGCAGGGCCTTGCAGGTTAGAGCTGGACTTTGGTTTTTATTCTGGGTGGGTCAGGAAGCCATTGGAGGCTTTTAAGTGAGGAATGACAATGTGAAGTGAGTTTTAACAGTCTGTAGGAGGAGAACATGAGGGCGGGGGTAAGAAAAACATTGGAAGTTATTGTAGCAATATCGGTGAGGGAGGATGGCAGCTTAACACAAGCCTCTGGCTGTAAGAAAATGGCTAAATTCTGGATATATTTTGAAGTTAGAGACATCGGGATTTAACTTAAAAATAAACAAACAAATGAAACAAAAACAAACAAACAAAAACAGAAGTGGAAAGTAAGAGAAAGGAAAGAATCAAGGATGGTATCAAGATTTTGGTACTAAACTCCTGAAAAATGGATTTGTACTGAACTGGACAGTAAAATGAGTACCTTTGAGGTGGCAAGGCTATCTGGACATGGTAAGCTTGAAAAGTCTATTAGACATCCAAGTGGAGATGCTAAATCTGCAATTCTGTCTGTAGATTTGGAATCCAAGGGAGAAATCTGGGTTGGAAACATAGTCTTTACATTACTACCATGTTGGTCTTAATTTCTTACCTAAGTGTAATGAAAGCTGCTTTATTTGACAGGAAGGAAACAAAAACAGAACAAATGGAAAGAAGTCAGTGGAATGCCTGAAAACCAAACCTAAAATCTAGGTAGTAGATTTTAATGAACACTTATAATCCTTCCCCAACTCCAAATGTTGAAGTAAAAAGATTATAGAAGGAAATCATTCAATAGTCCTTAATAATTGATAGTATTCAGGTTATTTTCAAGTTTCAGTTATCTGCATGGCTTGTTCTTTCACTTCCTCCAAGTCATTGCTCAAATATTTCCTTCTTAATGAGGCTACCCTGTAGTTAAGCTTCCACCTTCTTCTTCTCTCCACCACACTAAGTCTCCTTAAACTGCTTTATTTTATTTTTTGTTCACCAATAGCTTTTACCACTTTCTCAAATACATGATGTACTTATTTATGTCTATTCACTGTTTCACTGAACACAGCTTGCGCACAGCTTTCAATCCTGCTGACCTCACCTGTGATTCCAGCAGTCACTTGTTCCCTGACAGCTCTGATCAGCTTCATTCAGTTGCAACCTGACAGCACCTCATCTCAGACCCACCTCTTAAATTCCTGCCTTTAGATACAAAATCAGTGTAACCTGAGAGTGACAGAGTTAATCCTGTCGGGCTCCCCTTGGTCAGTGGGAGGTGGGCATTTTCTTCCCTCAAACAGATATTCCTGGATGGTTTTCACAAAGCATCCAGTGGGATAGGACACTTAGTCAACCAGAGTAGTGACCAACTGATTGTTTCCATCAATTAATTTTTCCACTATCTTTCTTTCATCCCACCCTTTCCTAACTCCTGAGATCATATTCCTAAATTAACCCCTTACACTTAATTAAGTCCTGATCACGGGCTCTGCTTTATGGACAATTCAGGCCAAGAATTTTTTTTTTCCTGTTTTTCACCACTTCAGCTGCCCAAGCTGATATATCTTAAGCATCCAGAAGATTGTCTGGCATATGACAAACTTTCAATAAATATGTGTTAAATTGAATATAATTAGGTTTTCCAATTACTAAATCAGGTAAGGATTACGAATTTGGGACTTCAATGCCAAAGTGCAACTATCAGAATGATGTATTACCCCACAGATCACTAAATAGACTATAGGGGAGTTCAAACCCATCTGGCAATAGAGAACAGAGCTGAAAGGGCCTATATGCAGGAAGCATACTGTTTGGGTTGTGTGTCGGTTGCTACCTGCAATTTCCTCGTGTCTAATGTGGGGATAATAATAATCTCTAGCTCACGAAGTTCTTGTGAGGGTTAAACATAGGACAGAAATGGCGTGTAGTAAATACAATATACATGTTTGCTGCTGTTATTGTTATTATTATATTATTGATTTCCACCACGTATATTTTGGAGACTCAGCATAAAACTAAAATCAGTGGACGTTGCCTGATTTTAAAGAAATCTAACAAAAATTTTCCATTTTCTCATATTTTAACTATTTTTACCTTCCTTTAATATTTATGCTAAAAACATTTGAACACTATAGAAATAAAGTTCCATAATCTGTTCCATTGCCGCAGTCCAGATAAGGTGTCATTTTGTTCATTTGTTTGCTAATAATGTCAGCCAAATTTGTAAATGCATTAATTCATGATCAATATTAAAATGTCATTATATCCTAGCTTATCTTTGGACTTCGACGCAAGGAGCAGAAAATATCAACTTATTTTGCTACTCTTAAGCTTGTGGAAAACCATCAAACTAGGTGTCAGAATTCTGAAATCTCATGTGTGAAGTGGGGATTGCCATGTCTACCCCACCATGTTTGAGATAGAATTAAATGGCATAATGATCACGAAGGGGCCTAGCAGATGTTCTGGCATGTAGTTGAAGGGTAATACCATTAATTGAAATCAGTGCTAATTGGAATGGCACTAATTGAAATCCTATCCATATCCTGCACTTCTCTGAGCATGGCGCTGTGATTTTTCTCTAGAAGAATTCAAACACAATGTTTTAGCTCTACAAATGTCTTGCTAGTACTTGGCAAGTGGAACTCACTTTCATAAAAATAAATGTTCTGGCGATGGATGTTAGGCATTGAAACATTTTCATTAACCATAGCATCACCAGTTACAAAGTTATTTCAGCTGCATTTTAATGTATCATTTAATTTAGTGGGTCATAATGAGACTTACAAAAAGCAACCTAATCTGAGTTCTTTGAATTCTTTTAACTTGGTGCTATGTGCTGAGCAAATGGGGTTATTAAGCAAGCTGCTTATAACCCATGTTACCTTGATTCAGAGACGAACACTAACCTGTGTTTTAGAAAGTTTAAACTTATAATATATGCTGAGTGTGAGTTTAAGGTAATAACTATAAGGTAATGAATGGAACACTAGACTTTGTGTTAAAAAATGAATGTCTAACTGAATGACCTCGACTTAATCCTCACTTTTTACGTCTATAAAATATGTGATTATGAGAATGTGGAGGAGATTATAGCAAGTATCTCTTATTTCCTCATTGGTATTTATGTCAAAAACACTCTACAAGGAAGGTCCTATATACCTTTGAGACATTATTACTTTAGCTGCTGGGAACCTCAGAGTGAGAGTCAAAGACTAACAGTACTGCCACGAATATGAAGGAGGCAAGAGGGCTAGTTTTACTCCAGACAGCTGCCAACTTGAGGATGTGTCACAAATAGTCTTCGGTGATTTATGAACATTGTTATATACCCAGCTTAGCACTTTTACTGCTTCTAAGTTAAGTGCCAGGAGCTCATGGGATCTGTAACCTCACATATAATAAAATTCAAAAAATGAGAAAAACATGATTTCCTACCATTCAGCTGTCTAATATGAATTTATTTATAACCACTTTGACTCCTGAAACCATTTAGTCCTAATCACATATTACAAGTGAGATAATTTAGCATAATAAACTGAGGAATTCAAAAGAATTCATAATAAACTTGTGCCTTTTTACATCAGTGTTAATTAAGTGCCTGAGGCAGAGCAGGTACCTAATTAACTACTCTAGTAAATTCCTGTGACTTCATTTAGGGAGAAATGATTATCTCTAAGGTAAACCAAAATACTAGAAGAAAATACATACAACATTTTAAAAAGGTGTTTCCGAAGCTTAAAATGAACCAACATTTTACTGTAATAGTTTACTTGAAATAATACTAATAATTACTGAAAAGAATTGTGTCTGTATAAAAGACTTCACTAAAATCATTTTCAGAATAAATCTTTAAAACTATGATTCTAGAATCTAATTATTCCTTTCTGCCACCTTAAGAACGTATTTAGGTAATTTGAGGCTATATGCAATGTTAACATCTAAATGACCAAAAATCCCAGAAATGGAGATGAAAGTATTCATTCTAAAGTGCTTGGGACTATCATTCTTCAAGGTGTTTCCTGCCCAGTTTTAAATGTCTGGTGCTAAAAATGATAAGCAACAATTCGTCAATAGACTGCTTATGTTCCTTACTCCATTCTTCTCAAAGCAACAAAGTGCCTTGATTCCAGCAGCGATTCCCCAGTCTGCTTTGGCATTTGGTTTCCATTGTGACCGTTAACTGCTGCAACTGAGCCCAGAGTGAACGACCACATGATTTAAACGTTGCAAGAGATACCAAAGAGGTCAGTTAATTTCTCCCCCTGCCTCTAGGAAGGGCAAACGGTGCCCAAATATTTCCAGAGGAACAATTTTGCATCCTAATGAGTGAAAACTAAGGAGTGGGAATTTCCTTCAGAAACTACTTTGCATACTTTTTGACTATTTCTATGCTAATGCAGTTAGTGTACAAGGGTGCTATCTTCCTGGCACAGCCAGAGTAGCACATGACAAGGATTAGGCATCTAGCTGTTACAGATTCATTAATTTGCCTGAGAAAATTCCTTTTATGGATTAAACAACACCATAGAATAGAACCATTTTTATACATCTTATTTTACGTGAATAAACATTCCTACTCTCAGTATTTTTCCATCTCCCCATCACAATCGCCTTCAACTTCCCTTTTCATTCTTTCCTCTCTTTTTTATTTGGTCCTCTTTTTCCCTGGCTAAACTTAAAGTTTAGCTCACTACCTGGCAACATCTTTCCCCTGACCTTTGATATTCTATTGGATGCCAAATTCTGTAATTAATGCCTCAAAAAATAACTTCTGAATTGCTCTCTCTTTTCCATCCTGTTGCAACTATCTTACTTCTATTTTTTAATTATGTTCTGCTTAAATTAGTCTTCCTACTCTTCTCCTTGCTTTGGTTCCTCTCCAGCTCCCAAGGATATCTTATGCAGTGCTGCTGAACTGGTTACCATAAAGCACAGCTCGGACTTAATCCTGCATCGAAACCTTCAGTGGTTCCACGCTATCAGCGGAGGATTTCGACATCCTTGACCTGGCTCTTACACCTCTCTATGCTCCCATTACCAACACTCATCACCCTGCTCCAGCGGAACTTTTTGGCTTTACTATCCACTTTTTCTCTTTCACGTGGACGAGAGTCTTCTTAAACTATACATTTCCTGAACACACTTTAAATTTTCTTGCATATTATTTTCCCAATTCCATGTCTTTGCAATCTTCTGTCTTTCAGCTAAAATTTTATTCTTCTAATATTTACCTATTGAAATCTGAGGCCCCCTTCAATTCCTAATCATCCAACCAACTAACCAAGCAGCTGACCAACCAAACTATAACAATGGCTACAGTTTACTGTGTGCTCCCAGCATATCAGGGCCACACTGAACATGAGTACATAATTTCTAATCCCTACCCACTGACTAGGCAGATATCATTATAACTGTGTCACAGGTGAAGATACTGACATTTAAGAATGTTGGTGATTTCTACTCTAGGCTGCACAGCTAGTAAGTGGTATGTGGCACCTTCTGGTAGTTACCAACCTAATATTCTTTCTTCCTTGTTTTCCCTTTAACAGAACCCTGATTATTATTATTGTTGTTGTTATTATTATTATTATTATTATTATTATTATGGAAGGGATTTAACAATATGACAAGCTAAAACAAAACAAAAAAACAAACAAACAAAAAAAAAACCCTGCATATCCCAGCTTCCCTTATAGCAAGGAGTGAGCCTTTTAACATCATTCTAACCAAAGACATAAATAGGAGTCTGCTAGGGATTTTGACAACTTTTTGTTTTGTTTGTCTGTACCGTGTCTCTTCCTTCCTTCTTAGTAGGGCTGAGATGCCTGGTAAAGAGGAACTATCTTGGGACTGTCAGGTTGAGAGATCAGCACTAAGGAAGGTAGAACAAAAAGATGAAAGAACCTGAGATATTGATGGTACTAGGAGCTACTGCACTGTCACTCATCCAGAAATTCTTGTTGGCTAAAGAGACTAAATTTCGATAACTTATACATTGAGTTTTCTGTTGCTCATAGCTGAACACAATCCCTAATTGGTGTGTGATGGAAATGGGTTTACTACTTAGATCTGTGTCACCTGGATTCTTCTTTAGACTATCATCACTGCCTCCTTCATGGAGCAAATTAAACCTTACCTGAATGTCCAGAAATAAATTTTTCTTTTTTCTGTACTCCCATAAAATTCTGGGATACTTTTAAGGTCCTATGATTTCCTCTTTGTAATTGGAATTTTTATTGTAGGTTGTAAATTCCTTAAGAACAGCCTATAAATTTCATCCCTCCCTATATGAGTACATTAAAAAAAAATCTATGAATGTTTACTGCATTGAATTAAAATCCATAAAATTCACTGTATAGTTTTCTATTATCTGATCCTTCTATGATTATTTTTAATCTTCTTTAAATTTGATGTGAACATAAATGTAACCCAAACCACACTGGTTTGAGCTGCCATGGAATCTAGTAGAAACCAGCATCTTCAGCTCTTTCTGCAAGTTTCTCAGTTCATTGCCTCTGGGGTGCTTATAAACAAGGCCCCCCAGTTGCTGATGGGCTCTTCTGCTTGGCCGTCTCATTTTCCCCTTGAGGAAAATGAGGATACTTCTGAGAATGCCACTCTTCCTATTCAGATTTGGGGGAGGAAACACTGCGTTCACTACTCCCTTACTCCATACGGTGGACAGATCTTGTTCTAATTACTCATTATACAACTGAGACCAGGCTATTAATTTAAAGGAAAGATCAAAAGAGTAGAGAATAATACAACTGAAGGAAAACAGAATATTTACAACTATTCTAGGTCCAGACCCATTGGCTCCCAGCTTTTTCTTTCCTGGCCTCCACATGACCAGGGCAGTTCATCCGCCTCTCCCACCTGCTGCCAAAATGTCCATGGCTCTGTAAGGCTGAGAGTCCAAACAGACAACCGACCCCAGAGAAAAACCAAATATCTTTTTTTTTCCTCACTTCATCATAAGGCCTCCTTCCCCTACAGTTTTTACCCTCATTTCCCATGATTGACAGCGGAAATATTCATTTCTTTTAAGGGTCACCCATGCCTTACCACAGTGAGACTTGGGTCCTATTTTATCACAGAATAACTCAAATTTAGTTTGATTTGAGTTATTCTGATAATCTGCAGAAACGATATGTGAATACAACTTGATCATAGTCTGAATATCATGGATAGATTATATTTTGGATATTATATGTTATAATTAGTTTCCAAAACTGTTAAATTTTCTTAAGAATACTCCAACATTGTTATTGTCAGTTTTTTTCAATTGCTGGTGACGCTGGGATATTGTCACTAATTTCCACAAATAAGAATTGAAATTTTGGAGTGTGGTGATAAAGTCTTGATTTCAAGTGATTTAAGGAACTAGGAAGTGAATACAGATAAATTTTATGTATTTTGTAGAGCAGAAAAGGAATGGGTGTCAGGACTAGAGTTAGAACTTGAGGGACCAGGTTTATGCTACACAAACGTGAAGAAAGGAAGATGAAAGGAAGAGAAGTAGAATGAAAGAGACAAAGGAGAAGAAAGAGAAGGAAAGAAGAAGAGAACAATATAAAGACCTTTCCAGTAGAAAATATTAATAATTACAATTGATTTTGGCAAGACTTAACATAAGTCACGTGTGTAATATCCTGGTATTCTCATATGCAGTGTACAAGCGGTGATCTGTGCTCATGAATAAGAAAAGAAAGTTCAAGAGATATGTCTTTGAAGAGACATTATTTAGGAATTAAGGTGGAAAACATTTAAAATCAAGTATCTGTTTAGGCACAAGAGCAATATAATTAAACCAGGTTCTTTTAAACATGGCCTACACCATGTATCTTCTCAATAATCTGTTGGTCAGCTTTATAATTGTGTAATGTTTTATGATGCTTTATTACCAAACTGAGATAGCCTTTGATAATATATTCTGATTCTAAACTTCTATAGAAAATGTAAAATATGTTATTTTACATCTTTTTAAAAATGGAACACTACACATGTGCTCCACAGCACTGAGACTGATGCAGTAGGAAGATGCAGAGCTATTTGGCCTTGGGATTCAGTCATTAAGAGAGACCTGCCAACTCTGAGTAACCAACAGGAGAGCGTGTTTGCTTCACTCTTTACTGGCTTCCAGCACAACGCAGAGACTGTCTGCAGCCGCTGTAATACTTAAGGTAATTTTTCTCTTTGAGAACAAGATCGTCATTAGACATTTGGTTCCTTCTTGAAATCTTAGGTGATCAAATAGACACTAACAAGGAAGCAAGTAAAGAAGATAAATTGACTAATACATTTTAATGATGATTTTAATAGATGAATTCATAATGATAGTTGGCAAGTAGACTTTCTTGGTTGCCTAATAGATGTGATAAACTCTACATTCTTTCAAATCTTAGAATATCTTATATTTTTGGAGGTACGTTATTTTAAATTGAGTGATTCTTAAATATTTAATTTATATTTTTGAGGTCTTTGGAATGTATCAATTGCCATGAAGAATATAATTGATTTGTAAGATTTAATTAAAGTCATATGAGCACAGCCTGGTATTCTTAGATGCAGTGTACAAACTGCGCTGTGCTCATTGATAAAAAAGAGAAAACTCAACAGATATGTCTCTGAAGAGAAATTATTTGGGAATTAAAGTGGAATATGCAGTTGGATGCCTTAGTGTATATAAAAGGAATATACCCATTCTGCCCATGGAAGGAACCATTTTGTCTCTCTCCCTCTGTTTTCTTCTTCCATGTTAGCAGAAAACCCTGGATTATTGCAAAGTCTGCTTGTTATTCCTTAGTAACTGTCAATGCTTTCTGAGAGCCCTTCTTTTAGCAGGAAAGTGGTCAAAGGGGCCTTTATTAATAGATACTTATTCCTCTCCTCCCCACCTCTCAAGCTCTGCTATCATAGAATTAATGCTAAATTGGTATCTATGCTATCTTAAATAGCTCAAATCTTACCAGCTGAAATTTAGTTGGTTAAATGTAAATACTGCTTCCCCTTCCCCCACCCCAAATACTACTGTGAAGTACACAAGTGCAATATACCTTAGGAGAGGTGTATTAATAGTATTTAACAGAAAAGATACTTTGACACTTCTCTGTTTTTCCTAACATAAGCAGCTGTTATCTTTATAACAAAAGTTTAAGCATTATTTAAAATTATTTTGAAACCTCATGGAGATAAAGTATCACCCAAAATGCCCTGCCTCCAAATGTTCATATAATTCACTGATTAGTGCACTCTAATCTTTGCCGATTTGTTCCACTGTATCTACTCTATGAATATTCTATCATTCAACATCTCACTGGGAAAAGAGAAACTACCCCCAATCTTTCAAATAGAGGGAATACACAGAGTTGGTCACCCAGGTGATGGAAAATAGAGAAGCTAAACAAGGGTTCATAAAGGCAACCCAAAGAAGTTCTAAACACCCTCAGACTGGAAGGACAACAGGTGGAATGGGTGCTGACCAGAAACCAGAAGCTGGACTCAGATTGGAGCTCGCACCATTATGAGAGATGGGCCAGTAACTGCTGGGAGCAAGGAGTGGGGGTGGAGTGCAATCTAGCAAGAACTGGAGCCATGGAGGTGACATGGGCACTGTCAGAGATTCCCTAGGACACAAGGAGAGAAGGGGAAAAGTATCCTAACTTCTTCTCCCTGTAAGGAACTGTCATGCAGGGATTCAGCTCCCGCTCCCCACACAAGAACGCAGGATATGGTGAGGCCAAAAAAGAACAACAACAGAGCCATAGATAGGGGAGTCATACCACTATATTCTTGACAGCAGTTGTGTGGGAGATACAAGAAGCAGGCTCCACACGATGCGCAACCCACTGTCCACTTCTCTGAAAACCAACCAACCCCCTTGCCAGCATAGCCACGGCAGTTATATTAGTGGCTAATGGCCAACTGGTAACAGGTGATGGCTACCCAGCCACAGTGGATGGCCATCTGATTACAGCTGATGGCCATCTAATAACTGAGCCAGCACCTTTCCACGTGAGGCCGAGAACCTGGAAATTGCTCTCTGGGACTCTGTCCCCACAGAACACTCTGTTAGGATAACAAAATCTGGCTTGTGTCTTTCAAAGGCTCCTTCTGTGTTTTGATTCAGCTGGCAGGCATCAGCCATGAACTGAACTGAATTTTGTTTAATACAGACATTCATAGTGCCATAAAATCAGAGTCAGTAAGTAGAACAGCTGGCTCATCATAGATCAGATAATATTTACCAGTAAAAGTAAAGCAAGGTCATCTTTTTACCTTATTTTTACATTATAATATAAAATGTAACAATATAATTTGAATTCTGAAAGACTTTGACTTATGCACTCCCATTTTCCACTCTGTAACATTGAAAATAGAAAGTTAGTAACAGCTGTATTTATACTTTCTATGTGTAAAACTCTAAGAGCTTTACATGTATTAATGCTTTTAATTCTCAAAACAACCTCATAAGGTTAAGTACTACTGTTAGTCCATTTTATGGAAGACACAGTTGAAGTACAGAGAGGTTAGCTAACAGGCACACTGTTAAATATAGATGACACGGTTGTATTTTGGGGTACTAGAAGTGGCCTTTGTAATCAGCTCTATCGCGTGATTATTGCTACAAAGAAGGACCTCAGGTTAAACTCTTCTAAAATGAAACACTGTTTTCTTACAGCCACTGCCCACATACCAGCACCTTAAGCCAAGCTGCCATCTTCTCTTACTTGCACCAGTGGAATCTGGACTCATTTCCTCATTCCGATTTTTGTCCTCTGCAGAGCATTTAGATTAACCTTTTAAAAGCACAGCTTCATTTCTCAAAGACCTCCAGTGGTTTTCCATTGCTAGTTGGTACAGTCCTACACTACTGAAAAATTTTGTGCCACAGGTTTTTAGTAGATAGGCATAACCCAGTGTGTTTGGAATGCTTTTGCTTTCCTAGTATAACTGGGCGGCCATTTATTTACCTACCAGTCTCTTCTTGAAGGAACATTGTCTTCACTTCTCTGATATGCAGAGGCCATAGACAAACTCTGTAAGTGAGACAGAAAAGTCATCCTGAAATTATTCTCACCTCCTGCTTACGAGAAGAGCATTGATCCTTAGGCAGTGGAAATCTCCAGAACCTCTTGTATATTAGACTCAGCTCACCCCTAAAGACCCCCTGCTGGAGGGTCTGGCACAGTGACAGACATTTTGTAATGTCTGTCAGTGGTGCTATTTGTTTTGGCTTTTCCTGGGTAAATTTGGTGGGCAGCCAGAGCAATAAAGGGTACTCCTATTAGAGTTGGGAGAGGCAGCTAGGGTGAATCTCTAAGCGGTAGAAAGGAGTGTAGGGCAAAGGAAACTGGCCAAGGACATATATGAGCTAAAAGTCACAACTTGCGTGCTTATATTTGAACAAACAGCAAAAACTGAAAGAATGCTACAGCAGGCCTTAACATGCTGGGAGAAATGCATGGTCCCCGGGGTGCTCGCTCTACATTTCATCCCTGTGGCAATCAACCACATCAGGATTTCACCCTCAATGCTGCTCTTAAGTAGCAAACTAGCTTAGGTGCTTCATATATGTATTAATAAATATGGGGCAGTGTGAAGAGCTTGGCACTATCTTTGGCCCATCTAGTTGCATTCATATTTCTGAGAAATAAGAAAGAAGATTAATTAGTATGTAAATCTAAGGAATGTTACTGGCTGGTAAATAAAGGGCATGAAAAAATATCTTAGGAAAAAATTTATGTTTTCATGGACTAGTTATAAGTGATCAAAATTACTAGAATAAGGTTTAACAAAACCTGTTTCTAATTGCTTCACGAAGTTGGCGAAGGTGGGCTGTGCATGATGACTACAACTAGAATCGTGTTATTATTAGTACTTGTTTCCATAGTTTAGTCTAAATAAGTGGCCATAGTTCTTTCTCAGAGTGAATTAATATTGAGTCCTGTGGGTTCTGTAAAAGAACTTTCATTGCTTCAGACTTTATGCAGCCAAAATAATTATTAAAGACATTTCAATCTTTTTTTCAGTTCAATGTTCATTCATACTGATTTTTCTTGCTTTAACTGCATGCAAGACATCATTAATTACATGTGCTATTAAAATGTTAACTCTCCCTTCAAATACTCATTAATGTGTACATGTGTATTTAACTATATGTATGTGTATATATATACATACACAATACATATTATTACATATAATATATATGTAGTAATATATATTATTTATATATATACTATCTATTATACATATATTATATATATATATATTAATATGACTAAATAAAAACCAGCTCTTCGGTAAAGAAAAACTCATTTGTTTTATTGTACTTTGCATTGCAAGACATCACAATCTAGTACCTCACAAATATTTTTCCTTCTTAAATCATTGCCTGGAAAGTAAGTTTGTCTCACTTTTTCTATAAACCTAAAGTTGTAGAGGTCAAATTTTGTAGATGATACAAAAGAGTTTCCTCCATGAACAATTACAAGCTCATGTGATTGGAAAGGTCTTCAAACAATGACAAAGTTCAGCCTGAATCCAGATGGGTCCACTACACACTGACAGATTCTGTTGTTCAGAACCTCTGAGACAGAGTATCCAGAACCTCCTTCTCTGGTAGCCAGTCTCATGTTAAATCATCCTGTTGTTGTTTGTTCTATAAACTTTAGCTGATGTCTCATTTCTATTACTAAGAATTCTGCCCATTCTTGCTATGGTTTTGCTCTTGGGAGACAGTATAGCTAGACAAAAGTGATAATGATTACTGAGTGAAAATTGAATGGGAGCTAAGGTTTGGTGACGTTTTGCTATTTTTGATATTTTAGTGTTTTTTGAGTGTTGATATAGAGATGCCACATGTTTAATTTACTTTAAAAAATGTAAAGAAAGAATAATTGTGGAACCTTTTCTGCAAATGACTAAAATTTTTACATCAACACTAAGTCATTATTTATCTAGTGTTGATATGAGAACTCAACTTTTTTCTCAGAAGAAGTGCTCTATTTCTTAAATTAGCTCCATAAGTCTCTACATTCTTTCCAATGGATTAAGATATGTTCGCATTTGAAATATGAGGAATGTAGAATTGAAGTCAAATGTACTCAACAGTAAGTAAAGCACTTTCTACACTAAAGGCTTTCCTTAGATCAGTGATATTAAAAGCAGTGACTAAATATGTAAAATGATGGCCAGATTATGATAATACCATAAGTATAAATCTCAAACATAAATCATTACTATATTGATGTTTGCTTTTAGGGAAGACAAATATTAAGTTTTTATATCTTCTGTTTAATGTTCAATCTGCTTATATAAATAGATATTCCTTTTTTGATTGGGGGGTTTTTCATGTGAATATAAATTTTGAATTTCTACATGTAATATAAGTACCAAAAAATCTTTCTCATGGCTTAGTGATGTTCATTGTGAAACATCTTGCTTAAGTAGTTAATGAACACAAAGTTAAATAAAGCTATATTTTTTATTATAAAATACCATTTATTTAGCACATATGTATTATGCTCTGTATTAGGCAATCTACTAGTTGAAGGAAGCATAGCTTGTGATTTTTCAATATAAACAACCAGAATCCAGAATTTTTTCTTTATAGGCTTATGTAGGAGATGTCTAAAAACATAATCTAAAAAAATTATGCAAGTTTACATAGATTAAGAAGTTTTGCTTTTAAACATTTCTATTTTCTTTAATCTTATTGCATTAGAATTTATCATTATGAAAATAGAATATTCTCATAATAATAATCTAAGAAAATATAGACAAGTAGAAAAAATTCCAACATATATATAATATTTTGGTGTATTTCCTTTCAGATATTTTATACATAGTTTTAAAATGTTTATAATGTTTTATAGTCATACTTTAGAAAACGGAAAAAAAATAAAATTAAAGTGAATTTATTCACCATAAAAATGTGTGTCAATTGATTTTGATAATTTGAAAATGTGTTCATAACATGAAAACAGTTTAAGTATATAATAGTAAGTGAAAAACTGCAAAATATGAAATTTTATAGAGTTATATTTAAATATTATATAACAAACTTGGAAACTTGTTAGAGTTTGACTTAAACCAAAGCCATTTCTTTGAAATGGCTTCTGGAAATGATCATATTTCTGAACCATGTGGTATAAAGGAAAATAATCCAGAATATTTGAGAGCAAAGATTCAGGTCAAAAGATTGTGCTCAGGTTACTATATGTATAAATTAAATCCTTCCTTTTTGTTGACAATTTATACTAAAAAAAATAATAATAATAAAACTCACAGAAGTAAGTTTTGATTCTTAAAAATATGTAATTGGACAAAAGTGTTAAAAGAAGCTATCACCCGAGAGGTTCCCCACAGAGGAACAATGGGCCCCAGCTTCACACTAGGCTCCTCAACCAGGAGTACTGGTGCCGGGAAGAGGAGTCCCCCACAACATCTGGCTGTTAAAAACAGTGGGGATTCTGACCATCTGGGTGCGATGGAAGGTTGTGGTAAACCGAGGCATCCTCTTAAATGGCCTGTACACAGACTCACTTGCTTGCAGGTACTCACCATAGTCTCCGGTAGAGGGACAGTGACTCAGGGGGCGTCAGAGACATATGAGGGGGAAGACTGAGATGTGTGGCTTTGGAGTATGAGCTAGAAGATAGTCACCATTTTCCCTGTGTGGGGTCCTTCTCCCAAGCAGCCAGCAGGCAGGCGCCATCTTTCCTGGGTTAAGCCCTCCTACACTTACCGCCACATCTGAATCTGACGGCCTGATTAGCTTGGCAGCTCTGCCTTGCTGACTCACTGAGACCCTGCCACACCCATCTCCCCACTGTAGGAGGCTTTATGGGGTCTGAACCTTACCAGAGCTGGCAATCTGCAGCAGGCCTTGGGGTGTCCTGGCTTTTTGTGGAGCTACACCAGGCCTGGTAATGGTGGCAGATGTCCACGGTTCACAGAGTGGCCTCTCCCACACATTTCCAGGTCCAGCACAGGCAGCGACCAACTGCAGATTGCTTTCTAGCTCCTACCAGGTATTCCCCAGTGGGTGACATGGACATGTACCAGAGCCCTTCCCAAAAGGCTCCAGAAACAACATACTTGGAGGTTGGCTTCAGACCACAGCAGAGCACTGCACAATTAGCCCATAAGTGGCACACCCAAAGGGTGGTCTCAACAGGCACCAGAGCCCACTGGGGCATACTCTGCTTTGTGTGGTAAGCTGCCCAGCACAGCAGCCCATAAGGTGTGAACGTGGCCAAACCCCACAGTCATTCAGCCTGAGGGACAATCCCACCCACTGACATGCTAATAGCAAGCAAGGCTCAACTATAACTGGGGGACACACACAATCCACACAAGGGACATTCATGAAGCACCCAGAACTGGTGACAAAGGAGACTGTGCCAGGGCCCCACACGGTACCAAGTACATATGGCTACCCAGCAAGAGACAGAGACAGGGACAGCCAAAGCAAAGAAACAACAAAATACATCCCAAATGAAAGAATAGGAAAAAAACTCCAGAAAAAGAATTAAGTGAAATGTAGGCAAGCAACCTACCAGAGACAGAGTTCAGAACACTGATTATGAGGATGCTCAAGGAACTTAGACTTCGACAAAGAAATAGCAACCATAAAAAGAGATGTAGGAACCATTAAAAGGAACTAGTCAGAAGAGAAGAATATAGTAACTGAAATGAAGAATGCACTTAAAGGAATCATCAGCGGACTAGATGAAGCAGAGGATCGAATCAATGATTTGGAAGACAAATAGCCGAAAACACCCAATCAGAACAGTAAAAAGAAAAAAGAATTTAAAAAAATGAGGATAGTTTAAGAGACCTCTGGGATAACATCAAGCATAATAACATTCACTTCCTAGGGGTACTGGAAGGAGAAGAGAAAGCAAGGGATTGAGAACCTAAGTGAAGAAATAATGACTGAAAACTTTCCTAACCTGGTAAAGGAAATAGATATACAAGTCCAGGAAATGCAGAGTCCCAAACAAGATAAACCCAAACAGGCCCACACCAAGACACATCATAATTAGAATGGCAAAGTTTAAAGACAAAGAAAGAATCCTGACAGCAGCAAGAGAAATACAAATAGTAACTTACAAGGGAGCTCCCATAAGATTGTAAGCTGATTTCTCAACAGAAACTTTGCAGGCCAGAATATTTTGGCACAAAGTATTCAAAGTGATGAAAAACAAGGACCTACAACCAAGATTACTCTACCCAGCAAGACTAGCATTCAAAATCAAAGGACAGTTAAAGAGCTTCCCAGACAAGAAAAAGCTAAAGGAGTTCATCATCACCAAACCAGTATTACAAGATATGTTCTTTAAGACAAAAAAAATTAAAAATGTGAATAATAAAGTGGTAATAACTACATATCAATCAACAATTACTTTCAGTGTAAATGGATTAGATGCTCTGATCAAAAACATAGGGTGGCTGAATGGATAAGAAAACAAAACTCTTACATATACTGCCTACAAGAAACCCACTTTAGATTGAAAGACCCACACAGACAGAAAGTAAAGGAATAAAAAAAGATATTTCATGAAAATGGACATGAAAAAAACAAAACTAGAGTAGCAATACTTATACTAGACAAAATAGACTTTAAAACAAAGGCTTTAACAAGTGACCAAGAAGGACCCAGTAATCCCACTTCTGGGTATTTATCTGAAGAAACCCAAAATGCTACTTCAAGGGAACATGTGCATTCTTAAGTTCATTGAGACATTGATTACAATGGCCAAGATGTGGAGGCAGCTTGGGTGTCCATCGATGGATGAATGGATAAAGAGGAGGTGGTACATATATGCAATGGAATATTGCTCAGCCATGGAAGGGAATGGGTTCTTGCCATCTGCAGCAGTATGGATGGACTTGGAGGGTATTATGCTGAATGGAGTATGTCAGACAGAGAAAGACAGATGCAATGTGAATTCACTTACATGTGGAAGCTAAAGAACAAAATAAACAAAACAGAAGCACACTCAGAGACACAGAGAACATTTTGAGGTTGCCAGATGGGAGGGGGTTTGGGGTTTTGGGTGAAAAAGGGGAAGGGATTAAGAAGTACAAATTGGTAGTTAAAAAATAGTCATGGGGATATAGGGTATAATATAGGGAGTATAGTCAATAATATGGTAATAACTATGTATAGTGCCAGGTAAGTACCAAACTAGTCAGGGGGATCACTTCTTAAATTATGTAAATGTATAACAACTATGCTGTACACCTGAAATTAATACCAAATAATATCAAATATTAAAAAAAATAAGTCAATGTCATGAAAAACAAATACTGAGGAACTGTCACAGAATGGAGGAGACTAAGAAGACAGGACAACTAAATGTTCATTTTCTTGATTGTGGTGATGGTTTCACAGATACTTACATGTTAAAACTTATCAAACTGCATTCTTGAAACCTGTGCCGTTTATTGTATGTTAATTATAAAACATTAATCTGTAAATGAATAATAAAAGATGCTATCACCCAAGAAACTAATACAATATAAAAAATTATCAGGGGAGAATTTTATCTCCAGATTTTGGGGACTAGAATAAAGCTCAAACTTTCTCCTCTCAAATTTTGGTAAATCTGGGACGATCAGTTTTGCAGAATTGAGGGGATTGATTGTAATTAACATTGCCATTTTTATGTCATGGACTCTTCAGTTAAATTCTCCAGAAGCTGAGCCTGAGATGAGGTTTCATGTATGAATATTTGAGATTTATTAGGGAAATGCTCCTGAAAAAGCAGGTAAGGAAATGGAGGAAGCAGGACTGAAAAGGAGTAAAGAAGCAAGAGAGAAATTGCGTGTGACTTTCTCAGCCTGACTGAGTCCGCATGGTACTCTGGAAGATATATTACATCTAAGATTTGTTTCACTCTGAGGCTAAGAATGGGCTGTCAAACTCTCACACAAGTTAGTACTTGGCTATGGGTTTCCCAGGAATGCAGTGCCTCTCGGGCACTTCTGGTTCTCTGTACAAAGAATTGGAGCAGAAGGGGCTCCGGCAGCTCAAGGCCAGTCCTCTGAAGTAGGATCCAAGTGGGTCTGGGTGATCCCTGGGACGTTGGTTATACAAGGCTGTAACAAATCTGCCATAAATTTGCATTTAAGTTGGGAAATGTGATTCTCTATGTTTTGTTGGACCAAAGCATCTGTGATAAGGGTTCAACTGTCAGGCAGAATTTACAAGTCCAAAGCTACGTTTAGAGATGGGCATATTTATGGAAACGGATTGGAGGGTGGTGTATGTGATCAGGAGTGAAACGAAGAGGGTAATACTACAAGTTCTTTAAAAATGTGAAGCATGGGAAGGAGAGAGGAGAAAAGTAAAATAATTAAGAGAAACCCAGAACATATTCGTTGTGAGAGGATGCTTAGTCAGGTAAACTGTATCATTACCCAGACTCCAGAGGACGGATGCTCAGAAAATTCTCGGCTCACATATGGAGCTACCTGAACAGTTTCCATGTGATGTGAGTGCAGAGAACTTGACTCAGGCCCCAGGCTGGAAAGGAGCCGGGCACTCTAGGGGCCTCGGAAATCTGTAGACGTAAAACTCAGAGGAGGCCTGGGATGAAGATAGGCCTAGCAAGAAAGGACAGTGACCCTGGGTCAAGGCCAAAGGAGGGGCCAGCTGCCTCCAAGGGGAATAAAAGTGAAGCCATCCAAGAACAGATTAAGGCTTTAAACTGGTGCCAAGTTTATTGAGGAATGTGAGACTGTGTACTTGCGCATTACCTCAGTGCTATATAATTTGTATTCTGAATTTTTCTCCTCCTGTCATAGAGATTCGGAGCATTTTCAAATGTTTTAATCTATGATTCTGATATCCTAAGCAAATTGTACATATTAATGCATGATGAAGGTACTGTGTTTCTGTGGACAGCACAACAGTTTGTTATTAATGGGAAAAAAATGAAAAAAGACAGACAGTGAATCCTCCCTGTGTGGTCTTGGTGAGAGCTATCCTGCTCTGTGATTACCCAGAAACCTGTCCAAAACAAGTGTGGGGGGAAGCCATTGAGGAGTCTTTTATTCATGCCTTAAATTTGAGTGCCCCATTTGGAAACTGTGTCTTTTAGATGCATTTGGATAGCAGTAAACTGTTCATAAAAAAACATTTGCAGCAGATAATGTCTTCAACACAGTTAAAGGATAAGCTTGCTTTGTATGTATTGTAGCAAGCTACATTTTTAACATTAAAAAAGAAATAGTAGGAAGCTAAGAAAGGAGAATACTTGATGATAGTATTTTGGCTTCTATTTCATTTTTGCACCCAAGAAAACAAGTATCATTAATAAGTATCACTTGAGTTCCAAGAGTCATTTCCATCGTTTTATACTATTCTTTTAGTTGGGCAGTGGGCACAGATGTTGGTTCAAGGATAACATTTCCTTCCCAAGGACCAGAATAGTATGAGCTCACACATTTTTTTATGAAAAAAAAAAAAAAAAAAAAAAAAAAAAGGTTCAGACTATGCAATTTCCTCCCTGTAGGCCTGGAAGGTTATTTATGATTAGATTCACTCCTTCTTCTCCCCTCACGGGGGATACTCCCAAAGTGTTTTGTTCTTTTCAAAAGTATTTTTATTGTGGAAAATTTCAAACCCATATAAAAAGAATGGTATAATCAATGCCCATGTCCCTGTCATCCAGTTATATAAAAATTAATCACCTTATGGACAGTCTTGTTTCATTTGTACCTTCATCCACTTCCATTTATACCTGATGGATTATATCACATTGTTTCACCCATAAATAGTTGAGTGTGTATCTATAAAAATAAGGTACATCCAGTCGGTTTTATTCCCTTCCCTTCTTTTCCCTTCCCCTCACTCCTTCCCTCCCATCCCCTCCCTCCTCTCCCTGACTTTGTTGTTGTTGTTTTTGAAGAAACTGAGTCATTTGCTCCGTAGAATTTTCCACAGTCTGAATTTCACTAATTGCATTCCAGTGGTGTTACATAACAGGTTCCTTTGTCTTCTTTCTTTTCTAAAAATTAGCAGCTTGACAATTCATGTTTGATTCCCCCACCCCCAAACTGTTAGATAGACGGGGTTGCAGTTTTCCACTGATGACAAGAAATATCAGGTTATCTCTTTTTTGCAGTGTCAGCAGCTATTGATGATCGATGCTTACATTCATCCATTCATTAAGAGTTACAAAACGGTGATCTTTGAATTCGATTATTCCCTCGTCATTTATTATTTGGAATGCTTTAATAAAGAGGAACTTACTTTCATCAATTCTTTGATTACCCAGTAGTACAGCTTGTAAAGGAAAGACTACGAATATGTTGAATTTTCTCCTTGTTTACTAATTTTCGAATAATGCTTTGGTTCCATTGAATCCCCCAAAGAAGATGAGTAAGATTTTTGTTTTTTTAAACACACACAGGATTTATTTTATATCACTGCTATTATTACCCTGATTGGCACTCCGATTGTCCCATCTTTGACCAATGGGAGCAAACCGCTTCAAGTTGACGTCCAAGTTCTTTTGATGGTTCTGCTTCTTTGTTTTCTGTCATTAAATGATGTTCCATTCTTACCTCGCATATTTGCTGTTCCACTTCTTCATTAAGCCATTTCTCCAAGGAGCCCCGGTTCCTTTTAGTGGAGAAAGTATTTGTAAACCACAGGTTTGGCATTGCTGTGCTCAGTATGTTATGTGCTGCTCATTGCCTCTTGGCCTTTGCAGTGGACAGCGCGAGGAAGTAAGTTTTTAATTCTTTGACGATAAAATACTTTTTGAATCCACACAGATATTTTCAACTCGATTTTAACACTATAGGAATTTTTACAAAATTGTATTGACGTTACATCTGCATCCCAAGTCCAAAACCCTGATTTTTAGGGATATCATTATAATTGCTCATTTGCCTTGAGCCACGATGTCCACATAGTAAGTAGCCTTAGAATAAAAATGTCTCACCACCACACGTATCATAAACAAGATTGTATCAAAGTGTGGAGTCTTTGAAATGTTCTTTTTGTCCTTAAAGTATATCTTTCTAGGGATGTACAGTCAAAATACTGTGTTTTAAATTCATGTAGAACAGCTCCTCTCTGATGGTTAATATGTTTAAATTGTAATACATGGTATTAATGTGTGGTAAAACGGGCCTTCACATATGTATACTTGTGAAATTTTAAATTAGTGTAACTAACTTAGATTTCGGTTTTGCAGCAACAGCAACAACAATAAAAAAAGGCACCTTACATGTTTCTATATTCTTTAATTCAATAATTCTATTTCTAGGAATTTATCTTATGGAAATAATGAAATATGTACAAAGTTTCACATTAAAGAATGTTCAATAATGTTATTTACAACAAAAATGAAAAATATCCTGAAAACGAAACAGGAGAATAATTACAGAACATGAAAAGTGGAATATTATGCGGTTACTAAAAATCATAACTATCTAAGACTTTTAATAACAAGGGAAATGCTCATATTATATATTTTAAAACTTCAACCCAAATTTTATATATAGCTAAAAGAAAACCTATTTCTCTGACAACACAACACTTCTTTCGTCACCAAATATATGGGGTTTTTTCCCCCCCCACACTGATCAACTCTCTGATGCCAGCGGGGTGTCCTAAAATTCAATTCTGACCCTGTCTATCTGGAGTTAGCATCAGCTCCCACAAATTAAGGGCTCAATCCCCCAAGGCCTCTCTTACTTCAGATGCCAATTGGAAGTCCAGGCCTCTCATATTTCTAAGCGACCAGCTAGCTATACATCAGTTTTTCTCACAATGCCTTTCTCAGGGGATAATCAGCTAGAACAGCTCACAGAACTCAGGGAAACTGCTTACTCACTGTCACTGGTGTATTACGAAGGATAAAACTAAGGAACAGCAACATGGAAGAGATGCACAGGGCAAGGTATTGGGGTGGTGGGTGGCACAGAACTTCCATGCCCTCTACAGGCACACCACCCTTCCAGCACCTCACTGTGTGCACCAACCAGGAAGCTCTCCAAACTCTGTTTAGAGTTTTTATGGAGATTCCATTACTTAGCAATGATTGATTAAATCATTGGCCATGAGTGATTAACTCAATCTCCAGGCTCTCACTCCTTCCCCAGAGGTTGAAGGTGAGGATAAAAGTTCAACTTTCTAATCAGGTCTTGGTCTTTTTGGCGACTAACTCCCAACTTGAAATTATCTAGGGTCCTTGAGCCACTAGTCATCTGATTAGCATACAAAAAGACACTCTTAATCACTCCAGAGATTCCAAGGGTCTTAGAAGGTCTTGTGTCAAGAATTTGGGTCCAAGATCACATCTTAGAACAAATCATGCTCCTATCACTTAAAAAATTCCAAGGGTTTTAGGAGATCTGTGTCCAGAACTGGAGGCAGAGACAAAATATATGCTTCTTATTATGTCACACAATAGCATTAACCCAATTTTGGAGAAAATGTATACAGAAAGATGACTGGAAGGTAGTAAATCAAAATATTAACAGAGTGGTGATTTTAATTTTCCTTTCATGCAATGTTCCGTTTTTATTTATAGCGTGCACTTTATATTTTTATAATAAAAATACTTTAAAAGACATGAGTAAATTGTAGTTAATTCAAAACTAGAAGGTAATTTCTGTCAAGTATTATCTACCTTTGAGTTGAAGAACAACTTTTATTAAAACTTAAAAAATGTTAACAACAATGCATTTGGCTATATAAAATGAAAAACTTCAGTAGATAAAATAATCATTAACAAAATTAAAAGGTAAATACAAAATTTTTAAAAGTTACTTCATACATTATTTATAAGACATGATATCATTAACTCATTAAAAAAAGGGAAGAAAAAAAAAAAGAGCAAAAACCCCAATGGGAGAAAATAAGTAAATGGAATCCAGTACATAATAATTCAAATTATCAATAAACATGGAAATACTCTCACAGAAACCTAGTATATAATGATTTCTTCTTTATATAGGAAAGTGAGAATCAGAAAGGTTAAATCACTTGCTTACATGAATAAGGACAAAGTCCTTCTAACTTTGGACTCAGGTCTCATGCTCTGTCACACTGACGACTGAGGAAATCCATGTGGCCCTTACCTAAATATGACTTTTTGTGGCTCACCCTTAGAGTTTAAGAGTTATTGATGTTCGAATGAGGGATATTCTTCCTTCTTTGAATACCAGACCCTCACTAAATTTAAATTCAACTGTATGAGTCAGTTATTGTTTGGTTCTTTATAGAGCATACTTCTTTCATTAAGCTTTTAATGTTAACAATGTAATTACATGTTCCTCTTTATTAAACTAAAATGTATTTTAAGCTGTTCTTCAATTTAACTGGAAAGCATGTCTTATGACATTGGATATTTTGTATAATCAACCACTTAATCTGGAACTAACATAAAGAGTATTTTTGATGACTTTCATACACTTATCTATTAAGATGTATCCTCTTGATGCATTCGAATGTAAATACTTTGTTCAGGCTTTAAACATTTACTGCAGTGATACTCCTCTCCACCCTCCACCCACCATTTGTTTGATGACAGATAAGATCATAAATTCAAAGCACATTGCCACCCTAAAAACTTTCTGATTTACTCATTAGGGCTTTTTATATACAAACTAGAAGTCAATAAGATGTCTTAAAAGTTTTCTTCATTTGTAGCACTGCTTCCTAGTTAAAAAGAAATTGCCATTATGATCTAAAGAAAAGATATGGCCAGTGTGTTTCACTTTTAGACAATGTTGAAAAAAAATAAATTTTTAATTGCACGATCATTCTGGAAAAAGACTTAACAAACAGAAATGGGCTTAAATGTTATAGCCAGGAATCAATGATTTACAATAGTTTTTTCTCCTGAAATCCCCAGAAATGTTATCACACATTCTCATCAGTAGCAGAAGCCCCAATGAAGGCATAATAAACTCTCCAGGAGGTGGTTCCTTGTTTAACTAAGTTTCCTAGCAGATTCTGATAAGCCCCCCTTCCAAAGGCCAAGGCCCCCAGTGTGTTGGTGCTTCTCAAACTTGAATACTAACGACCTGGGGCTCTTGTTAAAAATGCAGATTCTGTTTCAGTAGGTTTGCCCTGGGGCCTGAGATTCTGCATTTCTAAAGAGCTCCCAGGCAAAGCCAGGGCTGATGGCCCACAGATCATACCTTTTGGGTAAAGGCTGCAAAACCACCTCCCAGCTCCTCATCACCAACATATGCTGCACATCTGTGAACCCAAATATGGGTGTGAGGCATTTGTTTTTATCTTGTCTGTGCTGGGGTTCTGTTCTGCTTTTAGGCAATTTCCTCCAATCAATGGGGGCAATTAGAGAATGCATGGATCTATTTGCCACAATTATGACACAGTTTGTCTGGTTTTCCTGCAAATATCTTTCCCTTAAAAGTAGAAACTCAGGAATGATGACAAGGAGGAGAGTGAGAACTAATCTTGCATGCGGGTCAGCAGGGGCAGCAATGATGTCGGGAGACACCCAATGGTAGCTTTGACCTAAAAATAAAAGCCCAAAGTGAGAAGCAACAAGCATTTGTTTGAGATAAAAAACAAACAAACAAGAAGAGCTATTCAGGAATCCCTGGTTCAGGCAGAAACCCAAGTAGTATTCCCACAAGCAGGTGAAGTCTAGGGAGTTTTATGAGAAAGGGAACGAGAATAATTACATGAATAGAAGGAAGGAATTTCTGTTGGTGCAAATAAGCTAAGTTATACTCTAGCTGTACATGGTGGTGCTAATCCTAAAGAATGTCTTTAATTTTCAGTCTGGTAGTCAGAATGTCTGCTTTCTTGTTAGCTTTTGCCAACAGTTGTTTGGGATACAAAGTCGGTTCGGCCCAGCCCAAAGGTTATTTTGCCCAGTTTAAATATTCCAAAGGTTTGAAGAGTAAGACATGCAAAGCAGTTCCTCTGGGATGACAGCGCCAACTCCTTTTTGAAGTGGCTCTGTTTATATTATTTTTTACAGAGTAAGTGCAGTTGTTGAAGGATCCCGCTAAATCCCTGTGAGCACTTATCCTTCCACGTGACCTAACCCTTTGAAATCTGATGCTTTGTGGGACTGCTCCATGTCTGCTTTATGGTCTCAAGGTTGTCCTCCCTTCCCTTTCTTAACCTCCCTTCAAAACAGGCTGTCATGGTTCAATCCATACATTTCGTGGAGTATTTATTTTGTGCAAGGTGGTCTAAGCATTGAAAAGAAATGCATAACCACTGCTCTTACACTGTTTAATATTTACTTACAACAAAAAAATAAAAAGACATGCAACAGTAGATAATGAAGGCGTTCCATAACAGCTCCGCATTTTACCTCATCAGATCTCACAAGGAACTACCTAGAGGCTCAGCATTAGGGAAGATCTTTAAAGATCACCAAGTTACATTTTTATGCAGCACACAAACTGCCACTACCACATGTGGGTCATGTCTGTCCAACCTCTACATTGTTCCAGGCACGGAAGGCTCAGTAGGTCCACAAGTAGCCCATGCCAACATCGGCCAGCTCTAATTGTTAAAAAGTTCATATTTATACTGGATCGTTCCTTCTATTAACTGTGAGGCCCTTAGTTTTGCAGAAGAAGAAAAGTTATGGTCTGCTGGAGAAGGCTGGGGCGGGGGGGACCTTTCAGAGGAGGAGGCATTGGCCTTAGCAATCTTAAGTTCTGCTAGAATATAGGGAGGTGGAGAGAAGTGGGGAGGGCAACATCGCCATCCTTTTAGTGTTACACTTCTTAATTGTCAATCTGGATCCTCCATGTTCCAGTGTCAAGGGATGTCTTTATTCTAAATACTGAAGACCAATCAACAATATGTCAGATATCATTGGTATCATGCCATAGAATATATCTGAGAAAACAAGTAGGGACGTTTTAGGATTCCCCTTGTTACTATAGGCAGAGGGGAGAGAAGGGGAAAGAAAGGAAGAAGGAAGTAAGGGAAACAAAGAAAAGAGGAGCTGAGATCATTCCTAAGGTGCAGCTCCAGCTAATTGTGATGGATTATAACACTATTAGCATTGCCCATAGGGAAAAGTCTCCACCCTGTGTCACCTGACAGTTCCTACAAGGGAATCCCACCTGTCCATGGGAAGGAGTGGTCATTGACTGTGAAGACCTGCCCTGGGAATGCCCTAAGAGTGCTTGTAACACCACTCTGCATATTTCATGCCCTCATTCAGATATAATCCTAAATTTCTTTGTTCTTCAGTGGAGTTGCTCTTTTTCCTGGGTCTGTCCACTCTCATGCCATCTTGAGAGTGTACTATAATATTTTCTTTCTTTTAATAAATCCATGGCTTGCTTGGCTTTGTTTGCATAGATTAATATCTGTACATCCTGCAATGCCTTCCTGAGAGGATACAAGGACTTGATCTCCAATAACACCCTCACTTATAAAGCAGAAGATTATCTCTACTCACTACAGCTAGGCCTACTCTAATCTAATTCTGAAAAGACCAGATTTACCCAGAGTGCAAAAGAAATAGGCAGTTACATAGATGGTGTTTGGAGAACAGTATAGATGTTGAGGTGGAAAAATTACAATGGCTGAAAATATGCAATAGGGACCTGTGGGAGCACAGCTTTAAGCCATGTAGGTTCACTGTGATGGGAAACCACAGTATGAGCTGGTCAACCTTCTGTTCCCATTTGGGTAGAACAGCTCTCTTTTTATGGAGAGCAAAGTCACCAAAAAAGCTACTCAGAAAATGAGACAGTAAATACATGTGTATGTAAGAAAGTGGAAAATTATGAATGTGTTGACAGCTACCATCTGAATTCTTCTTAGGAAGAAAATAATATTTGTGTTGGAAAAACACAATGACAAGGTGTGGGGTAACATGGGAGAGGGGTCTTCTAAGGCCTGGAGGTACTGGGACACCACTGAGGAAGTCCAAGGGAAAGATTTGCTTGTTAATCTGGAGGAGATGGAAAACGAGAGGAGAAAATGAAGAGCTTAGATGGTGAAGCCTGAAGACTAGTTGAAAGCCATATTCCAGGATGTGCCCCTTCCTTGTAACCACTCTAAATCTTCAAAAGACACAGCCACAAAAACTCTACACAACGCATGATTTGAGTGGATTTTCATGGGAAATGAAGGGATTGTATTTTGCTTCTGGATTATCATGGAGTTTTAAGATACAGAGCAAAAGAACACTGGTTTATGGTGGCATAGAGAAGCCAAAAGAATTTGCCAAAATTATGGAGTAGGCTCCTGACTGTGGAATAGGGTTTAAGATCAAGTTTAACCAGATCACTTGGGGGCGAGGCATCCTGCCCACCTGGCATTGAAGTTACACATATAAAATCACTTGTTTCGAGGAAATTTTGTTTCCCCCAGTTGGCCCAAAGTTAATATTTTCAATTTCTTATTCTCTTGTTTAAAATGTCTACTTCGAAAGATCAGATTGTCTTCTACAATAGAGAGTATCACCCACTGTGTTTGTGCAATAGAGTAGCCCCTTCTACAAAAACAAAGAGTTTTTTAAGCCCTACTTTTCTAAACGTTTAAAGTCAATTATCTTCCCTTGTCTATTCTTAGTTTTTTAAACAACTCTAAATTCATTTTGAAATGCTTTGATACATAGAGCATATAAAACCCAAGGTCATATTATTTAACTACCAATATGTCTACATTTTCCAGATGGAGAAACAATAGTTACTAAAAGGTGTAACTTAGAAGGAAAAAAATTTGGAATTTACAAGAATGCGAAATTGTGTAAAAAAAGTCAGAAGTCACCCAAAGACTGCCGTACTGGGATAAAATAATTTTTCGTTTTTTTCTTAGAATATTCTTTATAACTTTCTCTCTGAGAACCTAAAGAATTAAAGAACAATGTGGTTATGTGATGGGTCCTGACTATAAAAAGGCTGGACTGGATTCATTTTTCTAGAACTGGCTTGTTGCCCTCCAGCAAGACAAAATTTAAAAATTATAAATACATAACTGTCACTGTGTCTTGGAAATAAAAATTTCCAAAGTCTTTCTAATTTTAAACTGCAAACTGGTATGTTGCCTGAGGTGTTTTTGTTCTATTCCTCTTGTTTTCCATGCTCTATCAAATTACTGACCTGTCTGCTGAGATTAAGCAAGGCGATAATTGTATCTAAACCATAAACACATGTCAGTTTAAAGTTTTGACTCTTTGTTTCTTTAGAAATATTAAATGAAGGGGTTGATGTAAGCTTTCTTGGTGGGTTATACATTTCAGTCAATTACACCTAAATTAGATAAGTTCAAGTCATTAAGTGTTTATTGAGCACCTCAAATGAGTAACCTATCTGAGCATCCACTGGCAAAAAACAAAACTAAATATGACATAGTCTCAGGTCTCAAGGAGCTTATAATTAAGAAAGACACAGTAAATATTTATTTAGCAGTCAAAACAAGTGAAAAGATATGTGCTGATTGCTATGTACTTGACAAGTCCTTTTAAAAATATTCCACAAAATTTCTCTGAAGGCTCTATGCATAATAAAGCAAAATAAGAAATCCATCTTAATGTTCTAAACCAGCTTGTTGGGGTGAATGCATCACATTAAATTGCTACTTTACTGAATGATAATCATTATAGCTGGAAAGATCAGACAGTAAAATATGGCTATTGGTACAATTAACCAAGTGTTTACTACGTTCAGAGCACCCTGCCATGGGCTATGAAGAGTGGAAAGAAGCTTTAATATGCACTGTCTGTCCTCAAGGAACTTTTAGTCTCATTGGCCAGACAAGGTTTCTTCATATAAGAATTACAGAATTCTAAAGGAGGAAGAACTAACTTGCAGCTAGGGTTGTCAAGAATGGCACAGTGAGATGAAAGGATTGATAGAATTTTGACAGGGGTGGGGTGGTAGTTTGTACGTTTCAGATAAGGGAATAATAAGAAGTAAATTAAGAATAGAATTACCATATGACCCAGCAGTCCCTCTCCTGGATATGTACCCAAAAAGTCTGAAAACATTTATCCATAAAGATATATGTGCTCCGATGTTCATTGCGGCTTTATTTACAGTGGCCAAGACTTGGTATATATACACAATGGAATACTATTCTGCCATAGGAAAAGATGAAACAGTGCCATTTGCGACAACATGGGTGGATCTTGAGATTATTATGCTAAGCGAAATAAGACAGAAAAAGTCAAGAACCATATGATTTTACTGATATGTGGGATGTAAAACTGAAAGCAACAAAGGAACAAGACAAACAAAGAAACAAACAAAAACTCATAGACACAGACAATAGTTTAGTGGTTACTAGAGGGTAAGGGGAGAGAGGGGGGTTGATGAGGGTAAAAGGGATCAAATATATGGTGATGGAAGGAGAACTGACTCTGGATGGTGAACACACAATGTGATACATAGATGATGTATTACAGAATTGTACACTTGAAAATTATGTAACTTTACTAACCATTGTCACCCCAGTAAACTTTAATTAAAAAAAAAAAAGAGTAAGGCGTTCCTTCCTGTAGTCATGGGAGATAAGACAAGAATGAAATGTTGAGGCCATATTATGAAAGCTTTGAATAAAGGCTTTGGCATTTGTACTTTATCTTATAAGCACAAGAATTTTACGGAAAACTTTTGAGCAAGCAAGTGGTGTTATCAAAGCATCCGTTTAATTAGATGATTCTTGGAATGATGCACACATCATCTTGAAGGGCGAAGGGGCTGAAGGCACAATGTTTAGGGAAGACATCATGGCATTAGCCTGGGTGTGAGTTGATAAAGACCAGAATGAGTGGGAGTTAGGAATGAAGGACAGACCAAATCTGTATGTGTGTTTTTTTAATGGAGCATTTAGTATTTTGCTATAAATGAATAATATAAAAATTCCGAAGCTAAATTTATTGATAATTTCCATTGCTGATGAGCAAACATTAGTGGAATGACTATCACAGTGACCTATAAAAGATAGCTACATGAATTCTTTATCTGAATGGTCTTATTCTGAGGATAACCCAGTGTTACTTATGTCTCCTACACTTCCAACTTAAGACGTTCCGTTGAGCGTTTGGTCCCAGGAAACCTTGGTGTACTTTTGAGGAACCGGTATATCTTCTCCCTCATAATTAAGAGCTAAGAAGCATGGGCAATCTTCCCTGAATGCCTGTCAGTTCCAAACCATGCTTTCAGTTTAACCACTGCAGCTGTGTTGACTTTAGACTGTAATCTCTGTTTTCTCCTTTGTTGTTAATGCTCCTCCCCTTACTCTTCACTAATCCTACTGTCTAGGTTTCTCCTCTCCTCTCCAAATGATTTTCAAAGAGACAAAGGAAAAGTACATTTAATAATTTAAAAGTACATTTAATAAAAGTACATTTAATAAGTAGCTTTCCCTCCTGTCTCCAGCCTGCTTCTTCCCTGAGCTCCAGCACAGCATTCTACATCTTGCTTGTATTTCGCCCATCCTCTACCTGCACAGATGGTTCCAGCTAGCATCTCTTACATCCAACCTTCTACTTTATTTAAATATGATCTTTGAATCAAAAACAGCAGCATCACCTGGGAATTTTCCAGAAATGCAAATTCTTGGCCTCATCCCAGAGTACAGCACCAGAAACTCTGGAGGTGGGGCCCAGCAATCTGTGTTTTAACAAGATGATTTTGACAAGTGTTGAAGTTTGAGAGAATGTCTTTCTCGCCCAGTCTATGTGTTCTCTTTCTAGCTTGTGGTGTCTCTCATCCACTCTGCATATTTGCTCTGTTATTCTGGCAAATCCTTTATATACTTTTAGAATAACTATACATTCTTAACGGAGCTTATCTATTGGTGTAGTTAATTATTATCCCACCACAGTCAGTGAAGTATTTATGGGTACCCTACCTCATGGTCATTGGCAGGTCATTTCTTGAGCGACTCGTGGCATACCAGACAACATCGGGTCCTGTCAATGGCCAGCTCTACTGAAAAACAGACTAGCACTGCTTTTCTGAGAAGGTTGCAGCAGATAAACCAGAAGGACGCCTGTTTCTGTCCAATACATTAATCTTTGTTTGAGTAGCTGTGTACAGTATGACTCCAGCAGAGGATTAGTCGGAGTTTTCTTGATTGAATAACCTGGCTTTCAGAGTCCTTTTAGGAAAGATAGGAGGCAACAATTATTGCTTGACACCACTAGAAACAGAGGCAAGGCAGTCTACTTATTCTGATATTTGAAGACGGTTCAAGTTAGGGTTGAGATTAAAGATTCTATTGTAAGTGACATGGACAAGGACCCAATTCACAAATTATACAGATGCCATCCAATCTGTTGTGTCTGCTCGGTTGCGGGCCATGAAAGAATTCACGAATCAGATAGAAATATAGAAGATTTATTAAAGAGAGTTGGCTGGGCAGAGTCTGCTGGAAACTGCTGCAAACTACTGCACTGAGTCTGTTTGGTCTCAAGTTTTATGTTTTCCTATAGTTGGGGGTGGGGAAAGGTGGAGTAAAGCTGATTATCACAACCTTTGCATGTGTTATGTAGATAACATGATTTTAAAAGCAGGCTTATTTAGGATGCCAATACTCTGGGAGGATGGCAGAATCCTGTCCAAAGACCATCCCACTTACAGTGAGTCCCACCGTGGGTGGTCCCTGTAGGATTTAGAACAGGAGCAGCAGAGTGAGGGGAAAGGGTCCAAAGAGACTGGGAAAGGGATGGGGCGGAAGAATGGAAAGGAGGGAAAGGAGGGGGTGCTAAAGCCTGGGGAAGAGGAAAGTTCAGAGGCCATGGGGGAACGTGGGATAAGAGGATCAAGGAGGTTGGGGGAGGTGGACTGAGGAAATGTAGCCAAGCACATGTAGCATTGTTTCTGGAGGTCCAGCTCTTGACTTAGGACTGTTAAGTCTTGGATACTGAAGGCCTCAGACTATGTTTGTAGACCTGGGCGGAAGAGGCCTGGTGTTAAAGTTAAGAGTTCCGTTAGCTGGCCAGACCTCCTGACATTTAACTTATATTGTGGCCAGGCAACATTACAGAAAAAAGTTTACTAGAGAAGAGAGGTCAAATTAGAAGACAGCGAGAGGAGAGTCTTGGAGAATAGAGGGGCTACCTCCCATGACTACAGGGCCAATGGTTCGTGATGGCTGGGCAGGAGATTGAAGAGCGTCCCCCTGAATCTCTGAAGGATTCCTCCCACTCTGGTTACGGACTTAACCAGTGCTTTACCGCATACCCAAGAGGAAGCGAACGAGAGAAACTGACCGGTAGTTACGAGAGCATCCCCTGTACTAAGGAAGTGGGTCGTGGACCAGCCTGTGGAATTCCCGGATGTCCCTAGGCATATCCACTTACCAACTGATGACCTGGTGAGTCACACTGGAGGTGCTTCCCCAGAAGATCCAATAAAAGGTGAAAGTAGAGGAGATAGGGAATGAGAGAGAGTAAAAGGGGAGTCTCACACCATTTGGCCTTGGTATTCCCGTTGGAGAGGATGTTGGGCTTTCAGTCCCACTGGAGAGTAGCCCCAGTCAGGGACCATCAGTTCCCACCTAATCCGTGGGGGATCTGAGAGAGACTTGTGGAAGGAAGAGGAAAGAGACCTGCTAGTGTATGTGGATTCGCCCTGGATGAGCTGCCGCTGCCAACTGTGCCACATGTTGGAGAGTAGGTGTAATGCAGGGTGTTAGCTCCCACTTCCCGACCAAGAACGCAGGATATGGTGAGGCCAAAAATGAATACCAACGGAGCCATAGATAGGGGAGTCATACCACTATATTCTCACTGGCGACTGGGTTGGAGACACAGGAAGCAGGAGCCGCAACCTGCCCTCCGCTTCTCTGCCAACCAATCAACCCACCCCCTAGTGTAGCCACGGCAGTTATATCAGTGGTTAATGGCTAACTGATAACAGCTGATGGCCACCAAGCCACAGTGGATGGCTGTCTGATTACAGCTCATGGCCTTCTAATAACCGAGCCGGCACCTTTTCACGTGAGGCCGAGAGCCTGGAAACTGCTCTCTGGGACTCTGTCCCCACAGATACTATTCCCTCCCCTCTTTTTAAAAAAATAAATCAGCACTTTATAGGTTAAAATGTAGTGACAACTTCAAAAATTGGTTTAAAATCTTCAAATTGCTTTGTTAGGGGCAAACACTGGCAGGGAGGGAATGAGCTTCAGTGGAAATTTCTCATTAAATTGAGGCCGAAACTAGATGGTGGTGTTCTTAAAATTCTGAATGGCGGCAAAATAAAGTATTCTTGCAAAATATGTGAGTTTCTAAGATTTAGTCTACCACGATTTGAAAGATGTTGGTAATCCATGCATTTAATAACTGGGTCCAAGGAAACCTTGTTCTACAGTTGATTTGGGGGGGAAAAAAAAACCCAGAACAAATATTTTTTTAGACATTAAGGCAGTGCTCAGTTCCTACCAGGGGCTTTTTACTTACTCGAAGAGTCAAGGTTAACATATCTGAAGCAATACCCAAAGTATCAGATAATAGATGGTTAAGTGCTAACTTACGTTATCCTTGACGTACTTCTCTGTGTACACTCTTGGAAATCTCATCTCTCATGACTTTATCTAATAACTATGTAGGTCAGTGTTTCTCAGTCTTGAGTAATGTAGGGCTAGACTGTTGCAAAATTTTATTACATTCCCTCAGTATGGAATGAAAGAATTATTATTTTACTAAAACATGTATCAATCTAAAATCAGGCACAAACCACTTAACCTTATGAGTCTTAAAAAATCATAAAATCAAATCTACAAATACAGAAAATCTATACAGCCAATAGAATTTAAATTACTTTAGTGGCATGGATGATATTTTATTGAAGCACAAAAACCACTCAGAGCCTGAGCATGGTTCTACCTGCTAAGGTGCAGTTTCCTTTGTTTTCAGTAGGCTTTTTTTACTATTTAAGACATAATGACTCAGCTTTCACCACTTCTTTATTCACACTACTGTAAAACTATCCTTTATACTACACTTCCTGTGAAGTTTTTTTGTTTTGTTTTGTTTTTTTTGCCTAATCCTTTATATACTTTCTGTGAGATTTTTTCGATTTTTGCCTGTGATTTGTAGAAACACATCATGTGTGTATTAAGTCTGATTGTGATATTGTCTCACTATTTGGCAATAATTTATATAATACTATGGATTGTCAACTTGATTGATATACAAATGAAAAGGAAAGAAATAAAATCTTGGGTGATACTTGATAAAAGGTTGCCACCCAGATGGTCCCAAATTTTCTTGTTACTTTTAAAGATTGTCATAGATATGAAGACATGAAATCCTCATTAAGAGATATAAGAAACCCTCATTAAAAACTGAAGGCAGCTGTGGTGGACACAGCTGTGCCTCTGAGATCCCCTACAAGGAAGCAGGTGGTGCCCCAGCTACCAGCAGACAGCCTCGAGCTCTCAGTTCCTTTAGGGTTTGCTCTGCTGCAAAGAGCTGCCAAGCCCAAGTGTGTGTCCTTCCACAGGTGCCCACCTTCAAGGACTGATGCAGGCAATGGTGATGATCTCCCATATTTCTCCTGAACACGGACAACTCTCATGGGCCGCATACACTCCAGGCTTCCTGTGGACTTGGCTGAGGCTTTGTTGGCTTACACTGCAGTTGCACTTTTCCCTCCCAATCAGGCTTTTCTTCCCTCTCCCATTAGTTATGATCCCTAATAAATACCCTGCATGCCAAACTCCATCTTAGTATCTGCTTCTGGAGAATAGTTAACAAGAGCTCCCAAGAATCTCTCTGAGGACTGCCTCCTTCCTACCCCGCCCCAAAGAGTGAGAATGCCTCTTCTGTAGCCCTTAATCTTCCTGCAATCTTGTAGTCTGAAAGTTCAGATTCCAATTGTATATTCCTGCCAGAAGTTCAGATTCAACAGGTCCAAAACTGATGCAAAATGATCTCTCCAGTTCCTGACTCAGAACAACTTGTTGTTGTTTTATTTTCCTCTTTTATAATTTATTTTATGGCACTACCATCATATTCCTACAGGATCACAAACTGGGAGGTAATTTTGATTCCTCACACACCTTGCTCTATACAGTTAGTCTATTATTCATGCTCTTAACATGGGAGCGACTTCACTCATTTCTCCAGGGATTCACTTCCCTCTAAATAAAGGATGCTGCTGAAATTATAATGGAGAGCTTCACTTTGCTTTCAGAATATTGTCTCTAACAGTTTCCCTTCCCTTCAATTCCATAGACTTTAAAAGACAAACCTTGTGTGTGTGTGTGTTTTCCATAAAGGACACATATACAAAATTCCAACCCATAATCACGTACTTACTTGAGAGTCCAATACTTTGGCTCACATATTGAATAACAGAATAATGCTTTGAGAAGATGGCAGCAAATGCCAAAGGCTTTACATTTCCTTTTGCAATTAAGATCAGTGCCATCATGAAAACAAAACATTTATTTTGTCTCATTTTAAGACAAAAATACATTCAACTTTTTTCCTCCTTATCTTTCATATTGAACTAAAGAAAGCCAAGTCTTAATAAATGCCAAAGTAATAATTGTATAATATAGAGACTAAAACATGTGTGAATGTTATTATGCGGTTTAGAACTCTATGACAACATACATATTTTTAAAAGCAGTCCACTCATTAAAAGATACTGAGGTTTAAAACTGAAAATGGAGTTGTCAGTTGAAAATGAGAAACTGAGATGCTTGTGAGAGAGACATTGTCAGGAAAGCAGTAGAACATTTCCTGCCCGTGGGTGCAGTCTTGAGGATTTGTCACAGCCATCACGAACCCAACGACCATTACCACAGCACCAATGGGAAGCATGACACAGGACATAATCTTATCTGAGTGTGTCCTCGGTTCTTCAGAGAGTTTCAGATAACATGCTGATGGAATGATAAAAATTAGGGGAGCTGCACAGAGCACACCCTGCGTATTAAAAATGAGAAACAAGATAATATCAAATGGAACATTCCTTGGAGCGTTTTTTAAAAAATTAACAAAATGTATTTGTCATTGCACATGTTAAAAGTTGCAAAGCCTTGGTTGAATCAAAGGAAAGAAAAATAATTCTAAGAAAAACTTAGAAATAGGTGTTTTTTTTTCATTTCTGATAGTATATTTACAAATGAGAAGCGTAAAACAATATAAACTAAAATAAGACTAGAAAAAATAATCAAAAAATAATGTAGAAAATAAAAAAGATGGTAAAACTGACGCTGGCAAACTTGAAATTTCTCATATTTTCAGTTATGTCACATTACCTTATGCTTTTCAAATTACTGTGTATCTACGATGCTGTTCCAATCTGAGAGATTTATTTGTCATTGTGTACAAGGAGCTATTGGTAGGTATATAAAGCATATTCTTTCCCCCTAAGTTTGTATGAAAGTAAGTGACTATCTGTATGAGAAAGGAAAAGTATAACCCTCAGGGCACTCAACATGAAATAGCATTTCTACGTCATCTTTCAAGCAAAACTAAACACATTAATTACTCTAAAAAAATGACAGCAGAACTAAATAACTATGACTCATTCATCCTCCCTCACATTAGCTTATGGATAAGTCCAACCTGAGGGGGAATGTCAGATTGAAAATTATGGGAAGTAGTTTGTCTATTATAAAAATACCAAGAGTTACTAACTTCAAAAGAAAAGAAACTTTCTCATAGAGGAGGCCAAATTTGCATTAGAAACTTTGCAAATACAATAATGTTAAAATTTAATGCATTTTAGGCAATATGTTTTCTAATTATATTAAATGTTAATTATTAAACAAAATATAATATACATTAATAAAATATATTAAATATAATTTAATATATTTAATATATAAATATTAATATATTAAATATATAATTTTAATTAAAATATAATATTTTAAATATAAATTTAAATATTTAATATATTAAATATATAATTTTATGACAAACAATATTCTCTTAAGCCATAAAATACAAGTTTTTTGTAATACACTCAATAGAAAAAGTGATATTGGTTTAGAATTAAAAGCAAGCTTTCCATAAAAATACATGTTTTGTTATATTTGAAAAAGTTATGGAAATTTGTAAATATACAGAAATGTAAACAGAAGAGTATAATGAAACCCTATAAACCTAACTCCTATGGTTTGAAAGCTTTTGACACATTATTTTGGTAATTTTAAATTTGAAAATTTTTTTCAAAAACATTTGAAAGCTTTTTGACACAAATTTTCCTAAATTGGTAAAATCATAGAAAACTGATTTTGAAATTGGATGATGTAAAAGAACATATTATACCTTAATGATAGTTTTAAAAGCAATAGTTTCTCAAGATCACCATTTACTAAAATGACTGTTTTATACTAAGTACCATCCTCATGCCAGAAATATTACAACTATCATTCCAAAAATAGAATTTGTTCCTGTTTTACAAAAACAGCAACTGTACAGAGAAATGGCCATTAAGGGGGGCACGTTATAAAATCAGACTAGCCAGGCAGCATCTAACATCTAGGGACGCATAGGAGGGACCACATTTCATAGAAAATATTTCTACAGTCAGAAATATAAGATTGAGAAAATACGAAGAGGTATCAAATTGTATTCTAGTTTAAAACATACATACAATATAATTTTTTCATTCATAGCACCTAAATACAAATAAATACCTACAATGGTACACAGGGTATAAAGGATTAATTTTCATGTGGCTACAATGAAATGAAGGATGGATTCCTTGGGTTCTATCGTGATACTTGGGCTCTACTGTTATGTTTTTTATGTTATGAGACATCCTGTAGAACACAGTCTGTGTTTATAATAATTATTACCCTGTGATTCCTTGGAAATAATTTTTGAAAGTGAAAAAGTAATGAAAACACAAATATACACATGTACATATATATGTATAGAGAAAGTCTTTTCTCTTTATAGGAACAAACTATAATTCATCTGGAATTGGGGAGTGTCAAAGTTCTATCAAGATGAAACTGCTACCAGCTGCTGCTAAGAAGCTGTCATCGATCAGTCAGCATTTTGGGACCCTTCCAAACCTAACTTGCTGGGCAGTGCAAAGCAATAGGTGTTCTGTTTATGTTATAATTCTTAGGAGTTGAGAAAGTAGCAATTAGTGTAAAACCTATATAGCTGATGTTTGTACTGGAAGAAGTCCAGTTGGGTATCTTGTCTCAATAGCAGTTATTTTCTTAGTATTTGAAAGCTCAGTCTTGCTAGAGGTTATTGTTAGGACGCAAGATCAAGTGCAAAATGACAGAGCAGTTCCATCTACTATACTCCTTATAGAGAAGTCCAGCTTATTTGATCTATTTAACATAGCCTGGCTTGAGAATACACCACTGGCTTTGGAATAACTTTTGAAATTGCTTGACAGGACGTAAATAGTATAATTGTTTATTAAAGAGACAATAAAATATAGCCATACTTATAAAAGGACGGCACTGTCCTTTCATAATAACACTATTGATGCTAAGGGATTTTGCAGTTTGCTATAAGAAAATAACAGGTGTTGAAGATTTTTATTGGCAATACAGGTTGAAAAAGTATCTGAATTCTCCTACTTGAACAGAAACCTCTCAAATGATGCAAGGAAGCTGAAATCTAAATAAGAGAATGCTAACATAGCTTTTAAATTTCTACTTTGTAATCAATTTGTACTCATGAAATGTATTCTTATAACTTAGAAAGAACGTCTCTCTAGCTCAGGAGGTCTTTGGCAGCGTGGACCATGACTTGCTCACCCTGATGACTGTATCTCTACCTCGAGGCTCTCACTGGGTAACGGGCTTGCTTTGTTCCTTCCACTGTAAGCTGCACACAATGCTTGTTGGGCTGGTTACTCTGGCCACCGGCACCAGCTGCTTCATCTTTTCTCCTTTGTTGCAAGCAGAACCCATAGGGCCCAATTACCGCAGATGGCCTCTTTTCTCTAATAGCAACATCAGGGCTGAGATGCTGGAGTCTTAGTACCAAGAATGGGACATATACTTATTATAGTTGCTTCTAAAATGAATCCTGTAAAACTGAGGGTGTATTTGCTTTGGAAAAATATGTCACTGTTGTCCACTGCCATGAAAACAATGAAATAAAAGGGAAGCTAAATTCTAAATGGGGTTTTGCTTTTGATTAAATAACTAATGTGACCCTGAACAATTTATCCTATATTATTTTATTATACTAAGTAACAGCATTTCCCTAACTTTGCAAATTGGAGGTCTGATTCTATTACACATCTCACCTGTGAAGATCATTATTCGACTTAGTAATGAGTCAAAAGCCATAATAGAAAAGAATTCCTAAAGTACTACAAATATTAACTAAGATAAAAGCTATTAGTTAAAAATTATGAATTTCGAAGAAAAACTTTTAGTTTTATTTTATCTCACAGTATTTATTTTAACCCATTATTAAAGTCTATCCATATATATTAAGGATTACTCTTAACCTCACAGATAAATTCCATGCTTAGATTTTTAATTTAAAAAATGGATAGAAGAAGAAACATACTTATTTTATATAATTTTAAGCCTTATATTTAGGAAACCTTGGACTAGCATAATGATTAAAAATGTGGCTATGGGGTCTGGAAGCCTGTGTTCAAATCTTGATTCTGCCACTTAGCACTAGTGTGACCGACTTAATCACTTAGTGCCTCAGTTTCTTCATCTGTAAAATTAATACAGATTAAGGAAGATAATGCATACAAAACACTTGGCAGAGAGTAAATACTCAATATATGTCAGCTCACATTGTCATTCTGAAGTGGAACACAACATGCTGTAGTCACTTCTAAAGGGTTGCATGATGTAGCCTGCATTAGTTACTAAAAGATATGATGCTGGATCTTGCTCTATTAGACGTGATAAATGCCCACACAAAAGGGAGTTGAGTAAAGACCTGAATATGTTATTGGGTATACCAAAAGACCTGTTGATTGGAAAAAAACATGCGCTGAGGTGGCCGGAAAGAGAAAGGAGATCCTAGATTGTATTAATTCCTACAAAGTGCTTTAAAACTAGTGTAATTGTCTTGGGTCATTAGATCATAACAGACAATTTAGTTCTCTTATTTAATAGTTTAATGAATGTCTATATAACCAGGTTTCTAAAAATTGAAGGGTCTTTACTTATGTTTTAAATTTTTAAAAATAGTCCTCCACAGCCAGCTCATATTTTGACTTCATAACAGGTATTTGCCAAATATTCTTCTCTGATTACATTACCAGGATTCTGTCTTAACCACAAAAAATTTTCAATGTAAGTACAAGAGAGAATATTTAATGGATTATGTGCTTACAATTTTGTTGTGCAAGTGTCAGGGTGATTAACAATTAACAGGTGATGGTCAAATTTAAAAACTAAATCATTCCTGAAAAATAAGCAATATGTGTGTTTGGTTAACTTAACAAAAAGTTGTTAAGCTATCAAGATGTGGTGAATGGTCAGGCAGCTGATAAACATTTTCTCTCATATCAAAACCCTACAATAGTAAAAAAAAAAATTGTGAACTCAAATGAGACATTTCACAAAATAAGATAACAGCTGGGAATCATTATGTGGATCATCTCCTCAGTATAGCTGAAGGATTACTTTTACTGTCAACACCAACAATTTTTTGTAACATTTAATGTTACACTAAAGAATGTCTCCTATCCAGGAGCATTGGTGGAAATAGTTTCGGAACGGTGGTCCCAAGGGGCAAATCACCCATGAAGTAATTTGAGCACTGTGTTCTTAGTACTGTGCCAGAAACAGTAGAGAATGGAGAAGCAGCTAGATTCATTCTTCAAAGAGCTTATAATTTGGCAGGGAAGGAAAACTTATGGAGAGTTTAAACAGTACACGATACAAGATAACACATAAATCAAGTTAGTGCATTACAGTAGCCATCATCCATTTACAAAGATCAAGGTGGAAACATGAAATGATTTTGAGCAAACCTACTAGCCTTAGGCTTATGAAAATTGGGAAATAGGTACAAGTTACCTTTGATATTTATCCATCTCGCCCATGAGCTTTGTTCCCATTGCTGGTTTATTAGATGATTCCCCCAGTGCTGAGTGCTTTTGGGAAGTTGCCTACGCCCTGCTGTCCACATGCTCTGCTACAAGAACAACTCTAATACTGTGCTCCTGACTGAATCTCCCACTGCCTTTGTCTGGAACTTCGAATCCAAATGGCGTCTGGAAGGAATAATGTCTTGGGCACTGACAATAATGCCTTCACCTATCCTTCAATTCTCAAGAGAATAAGTAAATAATGACTTGGGATCCCACCTGTAAAGGTGCCCTCCCGGTGGTTCATGACTAATACATGCTAAGTGCTGTGATTCTGAGTAGACATTCCATAAGGATTGCAGAAGGGGTTGCTTAATGGCTCTGAAGTGGTAGATCCACTTTTATTTGTGTCTTACCAAACAGCATCATTATCCTAGTTCCATAAAGTAGAACCAAGGAGTCATTATTGATGTGTCCCTCTATCTTCCCAATTCAATCCTTCACCAAATCCTGTCAATCTTTTCTCAAAAATGTCTTTTGGGAATCCATCTACTTCCCTCTCGCTTCCTCATCACCTATACAGCAGCTGAACTTTTATGTTTATTTGTGAGCTTGTAAGATCCATGAAAGCATGAATCCTTTCTGATTTCCTCCCATTACTATATCTTTATTGTGTGGCACATAATAATCTCTCTCTCCCTTTTTGTTCAAATATATATTTCAACAACGACAACAAATATATATATATGTAGTCAATGAATAAATGCATTAGAAGTTTCACTAGACCTTAAATCTTTGTAAGATTTGTACAGAAATGAAAGGAAAATAGTAATTATAGAAAAGAAAAGCATGAGTCAAAGGATAAAAGGAATTAACATGGCTCACTCATAGGCCCAAAATGAGATTGACTAGAGCTGAGGGTAGATTTTGGGAAGTAAATGGTTGAAAAAAAAAGCTTTCCATCGAAGGCATGGGGTCAGGTTATAGAGGCAAAAGAGTTTATGCTTGCTCTGGTAGGAAAGTAGAGAATTTTAAGCAGGATGGTGATAAATTGGAAGCGAAACTTAAATATGTTAGTTGAAGCAAAAAGCCAGTATTAATTCAGATGTGATATGATGAGGACCTAGATTTGGGAGATAGCAGTAGAGATTACAAGGGAAAGTTCTAGAGAGAGAAAACCTATTTTAAAGAAAGAGAACATGGGCATTGGTAAGTGAACGTCAAGTATGGATAACACTTTCTTCATTCACATATTTTAATGAGTCGCTGTAGAACTATATTTACTTGGCAAAGGAAATTCCAGACGCATTTAAGTTATAGGTATTTTTAGCAATATCTATATATTACAGAAAATAAAATATGAAAGAGTGCTTTAAACCAGGGTGTCTCAACCTCAGCATAATTTTTTTGTGGTGGGTGCTGTCCTGTGCATTGTGAGATGCTTAGCAGCATCCCTGGCCTCTTCCCGCTAGATGCCAGTAGCACCTGCCTACCCAGTTATGACAACCAAAAATGTCTCTAGACATTGCTGAATGTCCTCTGGGGAAGGAGGGAGAAATATTTTCCCATTGGAGAATCACTGCTCTAAAAGTATACAGTGCGGTCATATACACATTGTCATCATTACAAACATGTACTATCCTATAACAAACATTTTCGATCCACTTCAGAAAGTGGCACCTCTGTTAAGAAAAATACATCTTAAAAAAAAAGACAAATGTTGCTTTTAAAGGGATATTTAGAAGGGAAGGAATACATTTTTAAACGTACTTACACTGAGTTCTAAAACTATTCCAAGGCAATCAATCAGCAACGACACGAGCGTGGCTGCAGTAATGATAACCACTGTTACGATTATGTGGAAAACGGATGAAAGATTCCCACCAAAAAACACATTGGCAATTACCTGCCAAACAAACAGATTATTTAGACAAAATTCTCAGACATGTGAAGGATTTAAGAGAGTACTTCACATTATAGCACTTAGGACTATATAAAATACTACCAATAAGGCAATCAATCAAATTTTAAGCTGTATGAATGCTTTACCTTTTCCAATGTACTTACACACAGACATATACACACATCAATAACAAGTATTCTTTATTGAACTATTAGACAGGCAGTACATGCCATATTAATGTGTGAATAAATATATTTCTCAAGTGTAAGAGACCTTGGGAAGTTACCTTATACTTCTTCCTTAAGTCCAACAAGGTTACCACTAAGACGACCTACAGATGCTATTTAAATTATTTGAATGACCTGTAAGAAAGGAGTTACCACAATTTTCTTTAATAATGGATGTGTAATATTCTTTACTAACAGGAAATTAGTTTTACGTAATTTAAATCTTATTTGATACAAGTGAAGTCTATTTTATCTGGTCTTTCTTCAACAAAAATGGCGAAAAGTTGATCACCGTTTTCCATTGATACTCCGTTTAGGGAATCAATCAACAGTTACCTATTCTATGTTTCCTAGTCTGTGACATGATTTGCAAAAAGAAAATGTCTAGGAAATTAACATCCCATGCTCGGAAATTAACATCCTAACTGGGGAGATCCAAACAAGCTCATGGAACAAATGGTGATCAATTTATGACAGGATAAAGATGACCCAATAGAATTTAGAACTAGAACAATCTTTACTTATCTAGATCTGTCTTCCTTATAGTAATTGGCTTTAAGGCATTCCTGAAATGTGCTTGTCCTAACCTGGCTTGAGGTGGAGCTTGAAACAGGGATAGGATTTAGAGCAGAATTATAGACCCAGGCAACAGTGTGAAAAAGAGCAGAGGCAAGAATAGGAAAGATACCTATGGAAGGCAAGGAGGAGACAGTTTGAGAAAGGTGATGATTGTCTGAAAAAAAACCATGAAGTAAGAGTAGGAATTGGTAGGAGAGGGTCAGAAGTTAGGGGACCTTAATGAAGCCAACTCTCCAAGCTGTGATGAGTAACATTCCCCTTAGACTGGATACTACAGTGTCTCTGCTAATAATTTAATGAGGAATACTAATACCTTTTTCTTGTTTACGATTGTACAATTGGTGATTTTCCAAATATTATCTTATTTAAAATTCATTCATATATATGCCTCTAAGATAGGACGGAAACAGTGGGAAATCACTCAGTGAGGCAGGCTAGTGAGTACTATTTATTAGGGGTAGATAGGCTTTTTGGTAGTCTTGTATGTGGCTGCCTACGTACCTATGAATAGAAATGGCTTTGATAGATTTATGCCAATATTTTATTTATTTATTAATTAATTAATATATTTATGGCGTGCGGAAAGGAGAAAAAGAGAAAGGAAATTATGGGTGAGGTACCAGGTTCCTCTGCCTAGTATTTGCTACCATGGCAGAGATCTTGATTTAGTTCTGTCTTTGTGTGGTGGCAGTAGAAAGGAAACACGAGTTCCAAATACTGAAGACATAAGCTGTGCAGGTGGGGTGACTCAGACTGTCCACAGGCAGCTCACCAGAAACCACATGAGAATGCACCATCTGTTACTGCTGATCTAGAGATTAGATTTGAACCTAAAGTACTGGGCAGAAGCTAAGAGAAAACCATTTCCTGCATCCAACAATAGTTAGCAAAAATTTTAAAGGCTCCTAAATTAAAAAAAAAAAAAAAAAATCTTCACAAAGGAGAGTTCAGTCTAGGTCTTCCTTACATTCAAGGTGGAGACCTGGCCTGTGAGTTATACGTTTGTAAGCGAGGACCAGCGCTAATTGTAAAGGACGCACATAGTGCTGAACATTTCCTTATTCCGTTTCCCTGTGCTGCATGCAGTTCCTTTTGCCCACAAGCTCAGCGCTGGTCTGCTTCTAGAAGCCTGCCGAGTTAGTTGGTTAGTACATTTAAAGCTCTGTAGGTGTTTCACTTCACACATTAGACCCATTCACATGGTGTGCTGTGTAAATAGCCTCTAGCAATAGGTCCTAAGACTAATCCTTTTTCAGCAAGATTCCTGAAAGGACCACTGTGAAGCAGGATCATGTTTCTCTGCTAACTGGTACAGTGGATTTTTAGCTGACTTGCATAAGGCACTCCTGACAAGCCACGTTATCCAATGTTACACAAAAAGGATTAGTTCTCTTTCACCTAATCTCTCTCTACAAATCCAGGAGGGCTATATAAACAACTTAACTTGGAATGGACTTTATAAGTGAAATACACACACACACACACACACACATATACACATATACACATATATACATATATACATATATATATAATCTATGTTATTTTATATGGTATGTAAATATAAATAAGTATATACAAACAAATAAATTAAATATATCTGTAAACCTAATGGTTTAAATTTAATTTTGCTTTTCCATAGAAAATAAAATAGTTTTCAAAAATAACAAAACTGATCAGATTGCGTTCTATTGTGCCTTTAATCCATGTTGACTTAGAAAACATCTTAGAAAAAGACAACATTTTAAAACATGTTTTAAACCTTAGTACTTAATTTCTCAGTAAGAATGGCTTTAAAAAAAACTTAGTTTAGCTTTTTAAAGGCTGGCATTCATTTTGGAATGCAGTTGTATAAATATTTATACTTATGCTAATATAAACTAAAGCACCAACTCTGATTTTCAAATCCAACTTTAGAAAAAAATATCTTGCAAACACTGAATACAAATTTATCTTTAAACTGGTTGTAAAGAAAATTTCATAAATTATATTACTTCTCATGCACTCAGGAATGTGCAGAATTGAATCATTTACAAATCTTCCTAAATAAATGTAGTAGAGAGATCACCTAGGTAAAGTGATGGAAAGGAATTGTGCTTACCTCTCTAGTCACAAAGCACTCGATGGGGTACGTTAAAATGACAGTGACTCCATAACAAAACCTTCCAAACGTTACCAGGTCATCATTTCTGCAATAATTTTCAAATAAGTCTCCTAGAGAAGCATATAAAGTATATTTATTTAACAGATACTAGATATTTGATATAAATATCTAATAAATGAGACATTGGACATTTATTATGTAAGTGAAGCTACATAAACTTTATTTAATTAATAGAATGGATTGCCAAGTCTAAATATAAGTTTTTGAATCCCATAACTATATAATTAGTGACTGATATTAGAACTAGTACATGTTCCACTTGAAGATGAATTAATCACTAATAGTTTTCCTTTTATTTTCATTGTTTTGGTACACTTGCCTAAATTTGTATCAACTTCTGAAAAGTACTTTTTATCCATTGTCTTACACTAGAATCAACTCCGTTCTTGTGCATTGGTTTTATAAACTTGCTTCTGGTCTTTGTTTCTGGTAAGTGACTTCACTATTTAAAAAAAAGTCTTTTAAAATAAACAAATTTCCTTTTGAAATGCTATTCATAGATCAAGGACAATCTTGAAAGGAAGAGTGGACCATTGCATCTGGGGAGCTGAATTTCCTGTGTATCACACTATAGGGTTTAATCACAAACTTAGGGCCACAGCAAGAAATTCCAAACATATATTATTTTTCATGATATCTGATAAACCCAAGTGTAAATGCACTGATTCAAAAATGTGAAAATAAGGAAGAGCATTATATTTCATTAGTTCCATACCAAATGATGGACCATATATATCTCGGACCAATTCTTATTTAGAGACTGTGTTTTCTCAGACACCTACCATATGAAGACATACAGGGATCTAATAAGGGCACAAAAGTCATGTCAGCAAAAAAAGTTTCCCAATGTTGAAACCAAGGATATTTGGGTCTGTTTCTTTCCTAAATATAACATGCTTACAGTTTAAAATTTTGGTTGCATTTTTCACCAGACTGAATAGAAAATTAGATCAAAGTCACAGACTACCACACTGTTTAAAAAGAAAACAAACAAGAATACTTTTGTACTTTCTTTTTTTCATTAAAAAGCTAAATGACTTGCCTCTTCCTAAGACTTAAGTGACTCTTGTCTCCGCCCACCATCCACTAGAACAAATGTGTATTACTTTCTAGTGTCCCTTTGGGGCAGAAGGGGATTAAACCACAGAGCAGTAGTGGTAGAGACTTGTTTCAAGATTGATTGAAAAGGTTCCAGCACTCTAAGAAAAAAGGACGGATGCTCCCCTTCACTAACCTCTACTGAAAAATGAGCCTGACACCTTTTCAAAAGTCACTGGGAATGTTAAGAACAATCTAGAGTGATTGCCTCCTCTCAAGCTGGAATTTATCTATTGAAAAGGAAAAAGAAAAGAAGCACACCCTTTGCACAAACAAGACTAGATTTGCCTAAGGTGAAATGGCCTAAAGAAACAATGTCAGCTAATTCTAGCTTGAGTCTAAGTGTATTTTAGGGAATTATAGCTGGGGGCGTGGGGGATGGGGGTGGGGGAGGAGGGAGGACCCAAACCAACTTGTCAGTTTTGTTATATAAAGATTTAATTATATCTGAGCAATTACCACTGATAAAAACACCAGGAAGGTGTGACTAAGAAAAGGGTTTATGTCTTACAGAGAAGGCATTTAAAAATCAAGGTTTTGTACAGATCAGAGCCTACATACAGGCCGTTCATCCTGGCAAAAATAGTGATACATGGCAATGCTTGAAACACAATTCTTATCAAGACTTTCAAGGTATTTCATTTTTGCACTCTAATGGTACCTGCTTGTACTTACTATGTTTTTTACTGAATTGGAGTTATGCTAATTACTCTCTTTTGAAGCCATCTGTATTTCTTGAGAAATACTTGCCTATAATCATAGTCACCTTTAAAGTCTATTTGAAAGAATGCACTATGCACCCAGATTTCAATGTCATCAGAAAACTAGGCCAAGAGGAGCAGGAGGCTGAGACAGCGTTTATTGGGTCACACTTAACCATAATGGGGTAGGCAGCAGGGTAAAATAGAAAAGCAAATTTGACGGGAAGTCAGCATACTTGTTATCTACTTCGTCACCAGCCAGCTTGGGCAAGTTAATTTCTCCTCTTTGTGTTTTAAGCAGGGAGTAAAGCTAGTTATTCCACTTACCATCTTAGGGTTGTTTGAAGGTCAAATGAGATAATAGACCTGCAAAAGCTGTGAGATGCATGAAGCAGAGCATTCGACAGGCTGTCAGAACACCCCAAATATTACGTTACATAGACGAGTAAATGTAAGGGTCAAAGAAAAAGAAGAGACGACCACACAGTAGTTGGGTCTGAGTGAATACAAGAAAAGGGAAGGAAGTTCTATGTGGGCAGTGGCGGGGGTGGGGGTGGGTGGGGGGGGCTGGTTTTGTGGGAAAGATGATGTTTTATGTTTAAGGCAAGAATGGAACAACTAAGTAGAAATGTCCTCCAGGCAAGAGGCTGGAGATGAAAAGGAAGGTCTGGACTAGTTAAAATAATGAAAATATCCAGAGAATTTGTGGAGAGGGGAAAAAAAGGCAACTTGTCTGAGCCAGTTAAGGGGGGTAGGTGGGAGGGGTGGGGGGGTAGGAGGGCATAGGTAGAGAGGAGGTAGGAAAAAGCAAAGATGAATTTCTCGGAGAGAAAAAATATCAACAGAAAGAATGATTGTATGGTAGTGCTCTTTTCTCTACTGAAGGAAAGAATGTTCAGAACTGTTAAGTGATTCAGAGAGGTCCAAGGGAATCAGAACCAAGAAGATTAGCAGCTTTGAAGATGGGGAGGATATTGTTGCAGTGGAGTAGTAGAGAGGGATGCCAGAATTCATGTGCTTTGAAATGAAAGCATGGAAGGAGAGAGCATGGGCTACAGAAGTAAGCTTAGCAGTTTAAAAAAGAGAAAACTTAGGAAACGGAAACAGCAGAGAGGCAGGAAAGTAGAGGAGAAAATGGGTAGAAGAGATAGTGATACTTCAAAGCAGAACATTGGGTATAATTGTACCTAAATTGAGAAAGGACGGCACCACGCCATATGGATACCAAAATCTGGGAAGACTGCACCTCTCATTTACCTTGGGTGAAGCCAGTAAATGTCAGGTATCCACATGTAGCAAAGAGAATACTGATAAATACAGAAACCAAGGTGGACACATGGATGATACAGGACCACTTAGCTACTGTGGGTTCTTCCAAAGAACCATAAACTAAGAAGCAGTTATGGTGGCAAATAAATGCTGGGGGAAAAACAAACAAAAAAAGAGCATTATTAAAGCAAACACTAGCGTTCTCTTTACTTTTGAAAATCCATAAGTATATGCTACTGTGTTTCCCTGAACATAAGACCTAACCAGAAAATAAACCCTAGCATGATTTTTCAGGAGGACATCCCCTGAACATAAGCCCTAATGAGTCTTTTGGAGCAAAAATTAATATAAGATCCGGTTTTATTTTCAGGGAAACACAGTACTTTGGAATGCCAATGAACTGAAGTTCAAATATACTAATTTACTGCATATGTCACAAAATCATCATTCTAACTAACAGCTTAGGGAATGAGAAATTTCATTCACATCAGGCTGTGTAGTTTTTTCATGTCACTCTTGATATAAAGCAGGTCTGTTCAATTTTCTCTCCCATTTTCCATTTCCTAATGGCCTTTCTAATCTTAAGGGGAAATCTAAATGACACAATATTTTCAATCCAACGCTTCCTTTCCAATCTGGGATATAACGGATTAGTAATTTGTAATACTTTTTTTTTAGTAATTTGTAATAATTTATGTGCAAGGTTTTGCAGTCCATAATATTGCTAGATTTTCAAGTTAAGAAACAAGATGACGTTAACGAGTTTTCTGCATGAAAAAGAGACTTGTCCAAATTGAAGCAAATTTTAGTGAAGAGTGAGAAAAGTTTGAGCCTAATTTTATGTTGGCACAAACTGGATCATATGCTGCTAATAGGATGTCTAAAACTTAGGACATCTGTTCTCTAGACACAAATATAAACCACAGCACTTTTGCATTATACAGAAGAGTCCACATTGAGAAAGGGCCTTTGGAAACACATACTCACCAAATGACATAACACCAATAGCCTGAATGGCACTGGGTTTTGCAAATACCCAGGCATCTTCTGTTTTTGGTCTACAAGAGAAATGAGTTAATTTGATCAATGAGTAAACATACAAGCATAAGTATATCAGAAAACAAGAAATGCTGTCACAATATAAATTGAATCCCTTTAAGTCAGAAATTACTAAGGGGTCTCCATTAATCTTATTTAATTGTGAATAAATTTCCCAGGAATATCAATGTTATCTGTTAATCCCCCATTACATGAGAAGACTCTATTTTTACATATTTAAAATATCCATTGACAATTTTGTGACTTCACTTACTCATCAATTTAACATTTGTTTTGCACTTATCATTTGAGATACTCACTGAGGGAGATAGGACAATTAATAATGCAGTATTCTTCCTCAACTAATCAATACTACCCTTTATTCCCCTTTTACTCATTTTTCTGGGCTCATTCTACCCAAGGAAATTCATAGTTGGCACTACAGTTTATTGAGGAAGGTAGACATGAATATGAATCAATGATGTACTTAATTAACTATGTTCTGGGAACTATCCTGTATTATCTCAATCTTCAAAATAACACTTAAGTACTATTATCATCCTTTAATACGTTAGGAGAGTTAAGCTCTGGGTGATGACATAACTTGTGAAGCTTTCACAGACAGTAAATAAAGACATTGAGATTTCTCTCCTTGGTCTGTCCGTCCCAGTATATCTTCCATCCAGAACTCTCAGCTGTGGATATACTTCTCTCAAAGAGGTTTTGGAAACATACACACTTAAAATAACTTGAAGAAACTTATTTCTTAGTGGAATTAAAATATTTGCCAGCCTGTCTATTGGCAGAGATTGGTTTCCCTGATTAATACACCCTCGAGTAATGGTGAAGAGCACAGGCTCCAGGTCAGACAGCCTGTGTTGGTCTTTGGTCCTCTTCCACATATTAGCTGTGTGATCCTAGGTAAGTTACCTAACCTTGCTGTGCTTCAGTTTTGATATCTATAAAATGGGGATGACAATAATAGCACTTAATTGAGTTATTGTGTGAGTTAAGTGATGCAAAACTTCTGAGAGCCTAGCATATATTAAGTGTTCAATACACAGTCACTTGTATTATCAGCTTATGTATTAGTATTGTTTTTATTCACTGTCACTTAATAAAATATAGCAAAAAGTCTAAAAGTATTGCCAGCTTCCCTGAAAAGAAAAGACTGTCGCAAGACTGAAAGAATGCATGAAATTGGAAAAGGTGAACAGCGAAGAAAAGTCCTAGAAAAAGTATAAAGGCACTAGGTGTAAACCCATCTCTTTTATGTTTATGATCAACTCTCGATGTAAAGTAGACACAAAAAGTTCCATTTGTCTTGTCAAAGTTAGTGGGATTTACGCATTATATCATTTCTTTCCACATTTGAAACGAGCAGTTACAGACAAAGGAACTAGCTAGCCGACAAGGGAGGCCGCCAGCTGTCACAAGCTTTGCTCCTCTTCTCTAGTTTGAGTGGGGCTGCTGCCACCTGCCGCCTCCACTGCTCTTACTGCAATGAACATGAACTGCTAGCAGCGTACCTGTTAAATCCCAATGTGAACGTAGAAAGGTACATATTTTATCTATGGTCCTTACATTTTTTTTTTTGAAAAGGAAGTACTAACAATTGCAGAAACTTGGAGATCTTTAATTTTCTGTCTGTCTCAAAAGATCTACTTTCCCTGTAAAGGTATTGGCACGTGAAAAAAACTCATTTTTTTCTTTGGTATAGATTGTAGTGGTGTCAGACTTTTCAACTCGTACATTAGTAATGAAAACATAGGAGTTTGATTTTTATTTGTCTTCTTAAATTTTTAAAAAAATTTCTTGGTCTATATGGTTCCTTGAGTATATTCCTAGCAAAAATGGAGTGTGAAACAGTACCTAGAGATAATTTGGGGTTTTCTGTGTTCATGTTAATGATGCTGATTTTATAAGATGGAAAGTATCCAAAAAGATGGCACAGACAGGCAAATGATGTGTACCCAAATCTAGGGAAAGAGTAGGAAGAGACAATGAATATAGCTTTGCTATCTTTTATAAAATAGCTTACAATTGAATTCCAGAAACAACCATTTCCACAGGGAAAAAAAAGAGAAAGTTCTTTGGTATATTTTGTGAGGCTCTGAAGCCTAGATACCGAAAGTGGATAAGAAAATAAAGTCATAGATTGTTCTGACTTTAGACTATAGATGCTGAAATAGAAAATAAAATATTATCAAATGCAATCAAGACAATGTATAAGAAAACAACAAATGAACAACAAAATCAAAAAAACACCCATGACCAAGAAGAGTTTTTCCAATAAACGCAAGGGTAGTTCAATAACAGAAGAAACTATTAATGTAACTCATCACATTAATAGGTTAATGGAGAAAAAAGGATTAGCATTTCAAAAATTGTAAAAAAGCCTACAATGAACTATTTATTATGATAAGCATGTGAAGCAAGATGTTAATAAAATAGAACTTCCTTAACCTAATAAGAATATCCATAAAAACTTATAGCAAATGACATATTTAGGAGTGAAAAGTTAGAAACATTACAAATAAAGGCAGAAGCCAGACAAGGATGTTCACTATTATGGCTTTCAGAACACATTACAGGAATTCCTACCTAATATAATAAAATAAGAAGTGATAAAATATGTAATAACTGAAAAGTAATAAATGAATCGTACACAATATGATTATGTACACAGAAAATTCAGGGGAATATATTGACAAGCTATTGGAGTATTCAGCAAGGTTACTGGATACAAACTCAATATACAAAAATTAATAGGATTTTAGCACACAGATAACAACCAATAAAATTGTTTTTCAAGTGTCAGTGACAACAAAAATACTAAATATTTTTAAAGATGTCCATAATCTTAATGGAATGATATAATTTTATTGAAAGGTACAAATAATTAGAGAAATATAGCATTTTCACACACATGAATGGGAAGACTCAATCTCATGTAGATGTCAATTCTCTCCAAATTAATATTTAAATTCAAAGAATAAAATATGATAATGAGTGAAAATAATTTTTTAAAAAACCCATAAAAGCAAAACCATAAAGGTAAAGATTGATACACTTAATAAAATTAATCAAAGATAAATATAAAACGTCTGTATAATAAAACAATCCATATACCAAGTTGAAGACAAGTGAAAAACTGGGAGATGAGATTTGTCATGCATATAAACTAGAAAAGGTTATTATCTAGTATACTAAACACTCCTGAAAATTAATGAGAAAAAGATATACCAATGAGCAATGGACAGCCATCAATTTATAGAAAAGGAAATGAGAATAGCTAATAAATATGGTACAAGTCCATCCTTAATAATTAGAGAAATTAAAACGAACCCATAAAAAAGAGCATTTTATCTATCTAACTCAACAATAGCAATGTTGATATATTCCTGGGAAAGGACAACTTGCAATTATTATAGAAGGAACTGTAAATTGTAAAACACTTTGGAGAAGAATTTGGCAATGTCTAGTAAAGCTGAACTTAGTCAAAGCTTGTAAGCAAACACTTATATTTTTAGGTATATACCCTAGGCTAGGGAAATACACACATGCACCACGAAATATGGATAAGAATGTTCACTGCCACATTGTTTATATTAGCCAAATTTTGGAAATAATCTCAATGTCCAGCAACAGAATAGATAAATAAGTTCACAAGTAAAATATGACATAATCATAAATTTGTGTGCTATAGAACAATTGAAAAGATTCACCCAGTGCTAACTGTAACAAAGTGGAAATATGTAGATTGCAATATTGAGGGGGAAAATGGTTATGGATATTTTATAAACATACTATTCAATACTATATATTGTTATCAATACATAAATGCATAGTGTAAGTATAAAAACATGAACAGGAATGATTCAAACTAATTTAAACATAATATTATGTGTAAATATAGTTACCTTTATTGTTTAAACATAGTTACCTTTAAGGAAAGAGAAATGAATTGAATTTTAAATATGATAGTCTATTGCTCATAAAGATTGAAAGCAAGTATAGAAAAATATTTCAAAAAAATTTGGCCAATTTCCTATTTCCTGAAGTTTATGTAATTATACAATGTTTTGTACATAAAACTCCTCTGGATCTGAACTTAATTTTTAACCTTAAACTTCCATAAATATTCTATAACTGAAACTACATTCTTCCTGCTTTCCAATCACTTATTCATTTAATTTTCAGCAAATATTTGTTAAGCACTATTTATGTGGCAAGTACTCTTACAATCACTGGGAATATTGCAGAAAAAAGGACAGAAGAGGTCAACTATCTTGGTTTATATTCTATATTGTAACCTAGAACAGCACCAAACAGCATTTTCTGTGATGATGAAAATCTTCTGTATCTATGCTGTCCAATATGGTTACCACTAAACACATGTGGCTTTTGAGCATTTGCAATTATGACTAGTGCGACTGAGGAATTAATTTTACATTTTATTAAATTTTATCTAATTTAAATTTAAGGAGCCACACATGGCTAGTTGTTTCTATATTGTACGACAGAGATCTACAAGGAGTCATGTAGGTAATTTTTGTTTCAGAAAACCTAATTACCTTCTAATAGTCGAAAAGAATTATGGAAATTGCCTAAAGAGGTTTAATTTTTCCTGTAGTGTAGCTTATGCCATAAATTTCAGCTACTATTTACCTCTTGAACTTTCTGAGAGGCGAGTTGAAGAATGGGGGATTTGAGTATAACAATAAACAATAAGAATACTTTAACTTATAAAGAACCATGGATATTAGAGAATTTTCGAAACAAACAAGAAAGCAAAAAAACAACAAACTAGGATAAATTGAAATTGTCATTATGAATAGGGGCCAGGGGAAAAGACATAGTACACGGTAGTCATATTGAAATGAATCAACTAAATAAAATTTAATTTGTTATTATGAAATGATTAAATGACGGGATGAGTGCTTTAAAAAATTTTGAAAGAATAATTCACCATAGATTACCTGTAAACACCATAGATTACCTGTAAACAAGGCATGGCTTTTAAATGATTATTCAAATTCAAACATATTAATTAACATATAACTCTTTTGGAGTATTTCTTTTGTACAGAGTGAGGTGAGTTTTCTTCTGAAGAAAACCCAAAATAAATACTACTCTCCAATTTCTCTTTGTTTTAGATTCTGCTGCTACTGTCAAAGTTCATTCCCCTGAGGAACGGACACCAACTGCATTTATTGGTGTGTGTCTAGAGTTTGCAATGGAGGCCAGTAGTTCTGAAATTAGTCCACCACAGTCAACTTCCTCTCTTCAGCAGGTGTTCAAGTTACCTGCTGAGGCACAGACCAGCTCTTTACCCTCACATGTCTCTCACCTGCTTCTTTCATTCCATGGGATTATTTGCCGGCTACTGACCAAACTGTGCTTAATATTACCAATGAAGGACAACTAAAAGAGTAATGAACTTAATTTCTATTGTGAAGAACAACCCTTCTCACTACTAAGAAAAACCAGGTGGAATACAGCAAGCTATCGAGGAAAATAAACGGCCTTTAAAGTCGGAGAGCTTTGGATTTAAATCTTAACTTTATGATATACTAGCAAGGTGACTTTGGGCAGATTACTCTGTGGCACTGGTCTCAGTCTTCTCTGCTGTAGAACAAAGACAATATTAATAATTCTATTTTACAAATCTGACATATGGGTTAAATGACAAAATGAATGTAAGACTATGGTATACAGTGGATAATTAATGTTAGCTGAGACTTTCTTCCACTCTTCCTCACTTTCCTTATGTTATCATTAAAGTAAAAATAAATGTCTTAGTCTGGGTGTAAGGACCTTCAGGTATATGACAGACATGACAGACACTCTTCATCATGTTACTTATATACTTTTAGAGAATGAAGGGACCTTGTGGAAGGCAAGCTCTCTTATTTAAAATAAGTGAATGATTAACCTTGATAATAGGCATACATGTAACCAAATAGGCAGTCATTGGTTGACAATGATGAAAAAGATGAAATGGCTCATTCATGCTTTAGGTATTCACAGCAAATATTCAGTGTTCTATCCCATACACCATTTTCTGCACAACTGGATCTGCCAAATTTTTGCAAGTTCCAGCTGCATGAAGCCATTTTAGACAATCTCAGGGTATTTGAATCTGCTTATGTTATTGCAGGATTTTTGTCTTAGCCCAGCCATCAGTCTCCCCAGCTAAGCTGTAGCTCTGTAGTGATATGATAAATTTTGCTACAGTGGTGTGGAGACTACCATCAATGAAAGATAATTAAATGTTTGACTAAAAGAAAGCACTCATTAAACCTTTAGATATTTGACATCTAAAACGGAAAGGCAAATTTCCTGATTATTTAATTACCAGATAACATCTTAGACTAATCACTGGAAAGGAAAAAAATATATAAAATTAACCTTTTACATTTTTAAGCTTCTATCTACACACATATACACACACACACACACACACACATATTAATTAAAGGTTACTTTTATTTTTGTTATATAAATTTCCAATTATAGAAAGGATTTATTCTGTCAGTATTGCAAAGACAGAATTTCTTCCTTTTGCATTTTACTACAAGGAAAGATTATGAATGAATATATCAATATTTTATCATTAATGTTGATAAAACATAAATATAGTGATATTTAAGTTCATTTCTTGAATACTTAGCACTACCTTCTTATACAGAGACAAAGCCTACCTACTTGATCAGGCTAACTAGTTTCACTTTCAGGAATTATTTGGAGGTACTGCATTTTGTTTTAATAAGGTGAAATGGCCTTGCACCACGTTATAAAATCTTGAGGGTTGTGTGTGTGTGTGTGTGTGTGTGTGTGTGTGCTTGTGTGTTTAATAGTTTTGGAAGCAATAGAAAATATATATCTCATGATTGTTACCAAATTAAAAACCCAAAAACTTTTACTGAGTGCATAAATAAAAATGAGAAATAAAGAAATATCCAGCAAAACAAGATAAAATCATAGTGTAGTCATTGTTTTTCACAGATATCTCTTCCCAAAGCTTTCGATTAAGTGATAATACAGATGGTACTTGTTCTTCCTTTCATTTCTTAATCTCCCCATCAAGTAATAGTGTAATAGAAGCTGTAAGTTGTAGAGAAGGGGATTAGATCCAGTAACTGGATAAATTCTGAGAGAGAATTTTCTAACCATTTTCCTCCTGCACACTAATTCTCCTATATTTTATGGCATAGTTCAAGCCTCACACAAAAAAATGAAATAACTTCCATAAGGAGGAAAATATATTTTAAATAAAATGTTTGTACTTAAATCCTCAGCAAATTAATAATTAAAAGTTAAACTTGGACATACAATCAACCATGGTGAATGGGCCACATTAAATTTATCTTCTTTCTCTCACCTCAGCCCTCACTAAAATTCTCCTAAGAGAATTCAAAAGAGGGATAAACCCACAGGGAAGAAGACCATGGAAAAAGGGATAGTGCAGAAGACATTTTGTGAAAAGGAAAGCAGATGCTTACCTGGTAACTGCAGAGAATGGGAGACATTACAACCACACAGAGAGAGCAAATGATGAGAAAGAGCTGATTCACTTTGCAAATCCCCTGTGTGTGCAGGACTCAGAGACACCTGAGAGCTATCCAGGATGCTCCAGAAAAAGGAAAAGAAAAAGAAAAAGAAAAATGAAAGATTTGAGATCCTGGCTAGAGGGTATCTAGCAAAAAAAGGAAGTCCTAGAATGACAATGAGCAGCAAACGAAAATCAGTCCATCTAGAAAGGAACAAAAGGAGAGAAGGCTCTGGGAGGAGGGCGTCTCCAGAAAAAAGAAAAATAAATTGGTAGATTATCTTATGTTTGAGCATTTGGACGAGTAACAAAAATGATCAAAATCAAAAGCTAAACTAGGAGAAAGTATTTGCAAAAGACACATCTCATGTTATCCAAAATATACAGAGAACACTTAAAACTCAACAATAAGAACACAAACAACCCAATTAAAAATGGGCCAAAGACCTTAACAGACACCTCACCAAAGAATAAGTACCGAGAGCAAATAAGCATACGAAAAGATACTTCACATCATTTGTCATCAGGGAAATGCAAATTAAAACACAGTGAGATGTTACTATACACCTAATAGAATGGCCAAAATCCAGAACACTGAGACGACCAAATGTTGACAAGGATGTGGAGCAACAGGAACTTTCATTCATTTCTGGTGGGAAGGCAAACTGGTGCAGCCACTTTGGAAGACAGTTTGTCGGTTTCTTACAAAACTAAACATACTCTTGCTTTACGATCCAGCAATTGCCCTCCTTGGTATTTACCCAGAAGGATTTGAAACATGTCCACACAAAAACCTACACATGATGTTTAGAGCAGTTTTATTTATAATTGCCAGAACTTGGAAGCAACCAAGATGTCCTTCAGTAGGTAAATGAACAAAGAATCTATGGTACATCCAAATGATGAAATCGTATTCACTGCTAAAAAGAAATGAATTATCAAGCCATGAAAAGACATGGAGGAACCTTAAATGCATATTACTAAGTGCAAAAAGCCAATCTGAAAAGGCTACATACTGTATAATTCCAACTATACTTCATTCTGGAAAAGGCAGAACTAGGGAGACAGTAAAAAGATTAGTGGTTGCCAGGGGTTGGGGGTTGGGGAATGGGATGAATAGGTAGAGCATAGATGACATTTTAAGGCAGTGAAAATACTCTGCATGATAGCATAATGATGGATATATGTCATTACACATTTGTCCAAATCCACAGAATGTACACCACCAAAAGTGAACTCTAATATAAACTATAGCCGTGGGGTGATCCTGATATACTAATCTAGGTTAATCAGTTGTAACCAACGTTCCACGCTGGGGGATGCCATGCATATTTGTGGGTAGGGAGTATATGGAAAATCCCTTGTGCCTTCCTCAACTGTGACTCTAAAACTGCTCTGAAAAATAAAGTCCTGAAAAATCGAATCTGGACATCCAGCTAAACATGGTTGAAGAGAAAACCAAAACCAAGTGTTAATTCTAGAAAAAAATAGTGTGCAAAAAGAGAATATAGCTATTTAATTTTGAACATTGTGTTATATCTCCACGTATTAAGATATGGTAGAAGAGAAAAGATCATTTGAGAGAGCTCACCTTCATTTACTGTATGACAAGAGTGAGAATGCAAAAATAGCACTTACAAGCATATTATGTAGATGTAAAAATATAAATTCCAAATGACACATCAGAAATAGGAAAATATTTGGTAGGTGGCTGCTCAATTTCATTAAGAGCCATTTTTAACATTTGATTTTATAAAAATATGTAAATACATATTTTTGGAGGAAAAAAATAAATCAAAATGAAAGTTATATTGGGAAGAAGCAGGATCCTTTAAAATGTTTTACAAAGCTTCAAATACATTATGGCAACATAATGGAGGCTAGCTATAAGGTTCATATCACTTAAGAAGCAATGTTTGAAGTGTTTTAATATATTTTAATACTAACAAAAATAGAGGCTGGCTTATAGCAGTTTGCAGCCTTGGTATGAAAAATACTTTCAAGAGAGTAATTGTTTTCCTTATACTAAAAAATCCAGTCATATTCTAGCTACATTTTTTTTTTCTGAAACTTTTTTGTGTGGGGGGAAGGTGGGAGTGGGTAGGTCTGGGGGAGTTAAATTCATTCTGCGATATTATTTCAGCTTGGATTCTTGGATTCAGGCATTTCATCCTATTTTGAAAGATGAACTCCATCTTATCTTTACAACAGCTGAGTAGCAGTAATAAGGCAAAGCAGTAGGAAGCAAGTCCTAGCAAATAATATCTCTGGTCTTCACAGACTTATGAAAACAAGCTGCAGGGGGATTGCTTCTGATCCCCAGAACACAAGAGCTCCCTCCCATCAGGAGGATCAAACATCACACCTCTCTGTCATACCCACCCAGATTCTTTTCAGCTAAACGCAGACACCTTCCAAGTCATACTATCTCGGCAGAGCCTGCATTTTTGTTAAGAAGCCTTACATGTTAACCTCTTTAACCAGACACGTCTGCTAGTTAGGAGCTCTGAGTGGCACATAAACAAAGGCTCCAGTTTCCTGTCACCCCACAAGCTATTAATGACACAGGCAGATCTGCCCACTTCCCCAGCTTGGGCATCTGCTGAAAGCTCTCTGCCCCTTCCTGGCTCCAGCTCACTTTCCTTCTAATTCTGTTCTCTAGACAACTGTGATTTACATGAACATATAAAGCTGTTCGGGAAAATTCTTCTTGGGAATCACTCTAAACATCAAAACTGATTCATTTAAAAAAAAAAACACACATTTTGCATAAAGCTAATCTTGAATTAAAATTTACATAAAACATTATGCTGATTTTTTTTGCCAAAATAATATTTTGATTTTTAATATGAATCATATAAAAAGCTTACACAGCTTGGCACCACAAACATTACAAATACTTCCTTTTTCTCATTTGGGACACCAACCACTTCTGATTCTTATTCAGTCACCTACTTTTCTATTCTTTTTTCCAGGATTGGATCTAATTCCTCTGTCAACTTTTTAATAATTGGTGTCAACTGTTTTTGTCACTTGGGATTCAAAAGGCAGACAGTGTGTGGGAGGGGGCAGGATTTTACTTTTTAACATAATGAAAACTTATTAGAATTATGAGTGTTGCTTTAGTTCTCTAATATGTTTTCCACAAAACAGAATTACATTAAAATATAATGTGCCAGATGTGAACTCCAGATAATTATTTTCCACTGGGGTTCTACTTGTGTTTCACCTTTCTCCACCTTATATGAGGTCGGACAATTAAGTTCTCGAACTCATCCTAGGAAAAAGTGTTACATATCTCATTGCTGAATATTACTACAGTCACCTTTGAAGTACTCCCCTTGGGAAGCTATACACCAATGCCAGTGCCTAGTCCACGCTTCAAAGCAATTCTGGAACTCTTTTTCTGGAATGGTCATCAGAGCTGTTGTCATATTACCCTTGATGTCCTGAATGTTATCAAAATGTCTTCTTTTCAATATTTCCTTTATCTTCAGGTAAAGAAAGAAGTCATTGGGGGCCAGATCAGGTGAGTAGGGAGGGTGTTCCAATACAGTTATTTGTTTACTGGCTAAAAACTCCCTCACAGACAGTGCCATGTGAGCTGGTGCATTGTCGTGATGCAAGAGCCATTAATTGTTGGCAAAAAGTTCAGGTCATTTAACTTTTTCATGCAGCCTTTTCAGCACTTCCAAATAGTAAACTTGGTTAACTGTTTGTCCAGTTGGTGCAAACTCATAGTGAATAATCCTCCTGATATCAAAAAAGGTTAGCAACATCGTTGCAACAAGTTCGCGAACTTAATTGTCAAACCTCATAAGCTGTCCCTGCATAATCTTGTCTCTAGACTCTCCCTAAACTCTAGACTTGCATTTCCAAAACTATGGGAGGCTTCTTCTCTCTCTATGCCAAGTGTTACTCAAAATCAAGATATTAAAATATTAAAAACATGTTTTTTCTAGACCTGCTTCCTTTCCTATCCTGCTTAATAACTTAAAAGAATCTGGGGAGGGGGTCTCTTCCTCTGTTTCCATAGCAGCCCGCTCATAATTCTATTAAATAGTCTACTGAAGGTATCTTTTAAGTGTTTGTCTACTCCACCTTGCCCACAATAAGTTTTAAGAGACCTGAAGAAAAGGATTGTGCTAAATTGATTTTCCCAGCTCCAGTACCTAGAAAAGTGACGGGAACAGTAAGCATTTAGTAAATGCTAATTGACTGAACAGATTCTTCCATTTTCTCCTTTTGGTGGTGAGTTCTGGACCATCTACCACTCTAGTTATCCAAACTGGAAAGCTTGCCATCACCACTGCCCCCCCCCCCCCCCGGCAACCCTTCTTCCTCCTTTTCATTTCTACCAGCTTTGCCCTGCCACTGTTCCAGTTGTCTTTTGCCTGTTAGCTTGCCTCAGATAGCCTCCTTCCAGGTCTTTCTACCCTCAATTTATGCTGTAAGAGAAGTCCAGTTGAAATGGAGACTAGCTCTGGTCACTCTCCTGCTTAAGAACTTTCAATGCCCCAGCAAGTAAAGAACAAATCCAAGTGTCTTAGCACTACACATAAAGCTTTCCTCTCATGGTCTCTGCCAACCTCTTTACGATCACTTCTTTGCACAAACTCGAGCCAAACTCTCAGCTCAGAATCACCAAAACTCTGAAACTATATAGTGGGCGTCAGTAGATTTGGAAAGAACTATCTTCAACCGTCTTTCAAAAGAGATAATATGGAGACACGACCGTTGTTAAAACTATGATAAAATATGTATTTGAGGGGCAACATGAAAGCAACATAGTTTTTGAGAATATTTTCAATGGAGGTACCTTTAGTTTTATTTGATATTTCCCCTAACCAATGGCAAACTGTCTGTCCTTCCTAATATTAGAAACTTGAACTTCTGCCATTATATACATCACACCTCTGAGCCTGACACACTTCTGCCAACAATAGCTTCCAACCTTTCCCCACTTTCTTTTTTGACACAACTAATGCCAGTACATTTTTTCAAGCAGCAGATCACATATTATCTTATCTTGAAATAGTACCTGCCTGCGCAGGTCGGGCTAAGAGCCCTTCCTCTGTTTCCACGGCACTTCCCCACAATTCTAAGTATGATATTGAGATTATCTTTCAAAGGTCTATTCTCCCCTTCCACAAACCACAGGTGTCGGAGGTCAGGGACTGTGCTTTCGTCATCTTCGCAGCCCCAATATCTAGAAGCGTGACTGGCATCAGCAAAACATTTACTAAGTGCTTGTTAGTTGAAAGAGCAGGCTAAGCAAGTTACTGTAGGTTTGTTCTTTGGTTATGAATGTATACCAGAGCCCGGTCTGTCTTCTCACTGTAAATAACAGACAGGTGGCAAACCTCACTAAGGCAGCCATTTATAAAAATAACTGTGATGGACAGAATGAGTTCTTAACACTGAGCAGCCTGGGCTGTTCCTCCAGCTCCACTAACAGAGCAATTAGACTAATCTTCTCTGAGAATATACTGCCTTGCAGCTGTTTTTCCTATTTTCATATAGACCCAACTTAAATGATGGGTCTGTTTGTTGCATTATGTAGGCAATCTGTCTGGTAACACTTACCACTAGCTCTAACAGTGCTGCAGAACTTGAAGTCAAATGGTATTTGAGCATATGAGTTAGCAAATTCTGCTACCATGGAGGTAGGCTCAGGAAATTTTCTTGGACAGGAAATGTTTCTGCATGAAATTTTTATCATCCCAAGATAATTTTTATTGTCTCATTACTTCAAAATTTTGGTCAGTTAACCCCCAAGTTGAGTCACCTAAAACCAGAAGGCACGTGGATCCATTAATTTATCCAACTGATTATTCAACAGTTCTTTGCTGAATTCTGATTCTGTGTTAGGCAGTGTGCTGAAACACAGGTATATGGTGTGAAAAGAACAAATGTGACCCCTGTTCTTGTGGCATTTACAATATGGTGAGAAAGACATAAAATACACAACAAACCATAGAAAAGATGAATAAAGATAATTTAACAAAGAGTACAATTATTTTATTCCTATGTGTGGATCCCTTTTCACTTCCTATGATGAAAGTTTCAAATGTAACCAACCAAAGAATTCCAGTTCTGAAACTACTCCTGTCTCACAGATTCTCAGATGACAATTGAATCTCTGAAAAAATGGAAGGTATTGGGCATGAACACTCAAATTCCCTTCACTGGTCTTTAGGAGGAATCTGCATTTTACTCTCCATACTCTTATCTTATTGTTTCAAGAGGAAGAAATATCCAGGCTCCTCAACAAGGATTACTCTATATCATAAATTCCAACTTTTCAAGATCTCCTGGGTGACTTGGCTCCATCTTCTGGCTTGGTCTATAACATGTTCAATATCTCCTATGGTAAGAAGGGTACTTTAGAGTTCTTACTCCCTCAAGTCACTGTTTTGTCATGTCATTTGCATTCATTGATGCTCTTCACACACAAATAAAAAGGGGGAGGAGGGACAGGGTTTGCAAAATTCACTTTCCTATCATTCACTTTCATCTTAATTCTCTCTAACCTGGCTTCCACCCATATTATTTGATTGAAATTCTGGAAGTTTAGCAGAATGTCCTATCACCTGAAGTGGAAATCTGTAGTTTGCATCATGCAGTGTTTACTCCGAGCTTCTTGCCTTGATTTCCTTTGGGGTCATCCTTTCCCCAACCGCCAGCCCATGTGCTTTGGTTGGGTTGACCCTATCCTTAACATCAAGGATAGGCATGTAATCTAAACACAAGCAATTCAACACAGGCCATGATGATAAGGTTTGGGATTGTCATAGGTGCTCATTAGAGCCAATCAGAACTAATACCGGAAGGAGGTTGGGGGTAACTTATAAGAGAAACCTCTTTCTTTTTATAAAGACTTGGATTTGAATGGATGTAGGATGAGACTGCTGCTGCCATCTTGTCAAAATAAAGGGAAAGCCTTTCAGAAACTAGAGACAGAACAGGAAGTGAAGCCAAGAAATGAAAAATAGAAATTATGTCTGATTTCACTGACTGAGCTCCTAAATCCAGCCAAACCTAATAACAGAACTACCCTTGACCTTTACAGTAAAGTGAGTCAATAAATTCTCTTTGCTTTATTTAGTTAGGACCCTGTGGTTGTTGTCCTTTGCAACAAAGATAGCAATAATTTATGCATTATCAAACATTCAGTGGTTAGTATTTGACAAGACTAATTATTCCTTTTTTCAAATATGCACTATTCCTCTGTCTTTACCTACTTTTTTCTGATCCTTTCTTTAACCCCCTTTAGGTCCTCCTTTTGTATAGCATTATATTATAGAATTTCAGGATTAGAATGGATAAGGGGTAAAGAAATTAGTATGTATTGAGATCCTTAGGGAAGGCACATTTTATGCACATAAATACCTGTGGAAAGTGTAGCTGCACTTTTTAGAATTATGTTTGGAACATCAACCACACTATTGATTAAAATGCTGTAAAAGAGATGTCATATGAAGAGAAAATAGTTATAAATTTGAGCTTCATGCTCTCATTTCTATTCTGAATGTAAAGAGTTGAGTATTAATAAGGCAGAGAATGAAGGTTTTCATAGCAATAATGACTCTGATTCTAGTTTGACAAAGAATGGGAAAACTGTGTTATTGTGTTTTTCTACTAGCACACTTTCTGAAAAGCAATTAAATTGCCTTGTCACCTCAGTTTTTAGAAAGCACAAGGTTAGAAAATACAATAAAGCTGACCATTATTTCCAAAAAGACCTGAAAATCATTGGACTGTGAAATATTTGAAATCATATCAAAAAGTGGAATTTATGGCCCTATGAGTTACAGAAAAGGAAATTGAATTGTGTGTTTTATTTTTAAAACACAACCACTAAAAAGGTGTTGCCATAGTAACAAGGTCAACACCAGTAGCCATTACAGACCTTCCTCTTTCCTGATAGTGGGTTGAAAGATCTTTTTCAAATACCACTTTAAAAACCCCATGAAAAAGTATAGCTTTTCTGATCATTCATCTGAACCAAAAATGAGGAAAAACACAGACTATTGAATTTCTCATGTTTTATGGATTATGAGCATTCGTGGCCATCATATTTTCAGAGAGAAGCCTGTCTGACTAGCTATTATGCCAACCCCTGAACATGGGGTTTGATTAGCCTAACTGTAAATCTGGACAAACAGAAGTTGTTTGCAGTAGTATTCAAACAGAAATTAAAGGTGGCACAGTATTAAAAAAAAATACACACACTTCTTTAACATCTAAATATTGAAAGAGTTAAGTAAATAATCCCTGTTATTAGAAAATTTTCAAAGGCTGAGATGAAATAAGATATCACCACTAGAGGAAGGTTAGAGAGACACAGGTCTCATTTTCTTTACAACACAACTAAATATCTCTTTGGTCATAAAATCAATTCATTTAGCCCTACCAGGAAGTGGCCTCTCTTTTCTCTTTCTTTTGTATGGAGATACATTGCCCATATGATGATCATTTCTATCATCTTCCCCACTAAACAGTGAGCCCCTTGACAGCAGAGATTTTATTTCGATTTTTATTCATAATAGTATCTTACATAACATTTTGTATATAAAAGACACTAAAAAAAGTAAGTGTAGAATGAATCATGAAAAATAATGACAAAAGAGTAACTAAAATAACACAAAATCACACGTATATTTTTAGAAAGGATGTGTCAGTTAAAAGTGTACTCATGACTTTAATCTCTTTAAACCAAGAGGCTCTATCTATATCCTTGTTCAGACTCAGGACCGTTAAATAATGACCCCTAGACAGATTCACTCAGAATTTCTGCAGGTGGGGACCTGGCATCAGTATTTTTAAAAGCTACTTAGGTAATTCTAATGTGACGCCAGAAAAATCATTGCTTTAAACTGTTCTCTTGGAGTTCACTTAATGAATAATTTATTTACCTCCAACTTTTAAGTACTTCCCCCCTCCCCCCAATATTGCCTTATAGTACTATACCAAATCTATGAGCCCTTTTATCATAACCCAATCATTTATTCTTTAGGATCACTTTTCATAATAAAAGTTTCAATTAAAATAGGTCTGCCTTGAACAATTAAAAATTTTAGCTAAAAATTAGTATCTATTGTATTCTGTTCCATTTACTTATTAGCTCTTTGTTGCTGTGAATTCAGCTTCTGAAAATCAGAACTGAAGAGAGCACCAACATAATTGATGCTAAATAAATGTCAGCAGAATTTAATATATGCTTTTGTGCTTTTATGCTTATCCTTCCTGGGCCTGTGATGCCTTTTGCACCCTTATCTATCTTGAAAAATTTAATCTTTCAAAACATGTAGATCATATTTCTCTTCCTCCAGGAAGCCCTCCCTGATTCAGAGAGACTATTAAGCACTCTCTTTTTTGGCACTGCGACTGCCCCTAGTTTATGCCTCTGTTTTGCACTCCTTATACTGTACTATCATTTCTTTTTCTTTTTCTTTTTTTAAAAAAATATGTCCATTCTCCATATCTAATTGTCAACAACTTGCAGCAGATGCTGACTTGTGCCTCTCTGTTCTTTTCTCTCAAGGCACAGCAAAATAGCTACAAACAACAGTCATTTAATAAATATTTATTAAAAGAAAAAATAAATGGCCACATTTAAGTAAACCAGGTGCATTTGAAAAACACTATTGTAATGGACTGAATTGTGTCCCCAACAAAATCCATATGTTGAAGTCCTAACCCCCAAAGAGAAGGTATCTGGAGATGGGGACTTTGGGAGAGAATTAGGTTTAGATGAGATCCTGAGGGTGGAGCCCTTAAAGGATGAGACACACCATACAGTTTGCTGTCTCTCTCAACTGGCTGCCATATGAAAAAGACACAGCAGGAAGACAACGAACAGATTTCTCACCAACCAGCCTCCAGAACTATGAGAAAATAAATTTTTGCTATTTAAGCTACCCAGTCTATAGTATTTTATTTCAGCAACCCAAGCTGACTAATATAATTATGAACTGGGATTAAGTTGTTTGAAGAGAATATTAATATAAACATCATAGATTATTATACCTGTAATATTATTATACCTAAAAGGTATACTATTATACCTTTCCCTTTAATTTAAATATTTAAAAAAATAGGTGTTTGCTTTTTAAAGAAAAGGCCATACCAAATGCAGTTAGACTAGATATTTACACTTCCAAATAAATTTGTGGCATAATTTTTGGTCTTTTCCTGGTAAACTAAGAAGCCTGACATGAGCATAAACAATTGAAATGAAGTGATTTTACAAAACAACAATTAATCAACAGGATAAAGTAAGCTATCTTGGGGACCACATTGTTATAGCTATAGCTATATTCATCAGGCTTATTTTATTTTTTCTCACATATAACAGTCATTGAAGACCTAGTATGTCTCTTGCACTGTCCTAGACATTATGTCTAACATTAATTTTATTTTGGATAGAGAAAATATTTAAGGTCTCACGGAAACGCCATACTATATTATTGATTGATTGATTGATTGATTGATTTATGTATTTAACAACTATTTATTGTGCATTTTGGAACTCTAGATTTAAAGCCAATTTAGTTAGTTTCATCCCAGCATTCTCTTGGGACTATAGATATAAACCATTCCTTATCTGGTGAATCTAATCTATAATCAAATCATAAAAACTGTGCAGTTTAGATCAGCAGTACCCACAATCTGAATCTCATGGGTGAGTAAATAAAGTTTGCAGAACTGATACAAAGTTGCCAACACTTTATTTGGCTAAACAATAACATTAAAAAACAAATAAATACCATTATCAGCTATCACTATCAGTTCACAAATTACAAAGCATTTCAACACAAAATAATTTAAAAATATAATCTTAGTAGAGAATAAAGGTTGGCTTTCATCATGACGACATTTTGTTTAATGGCAAAAAGCCCCCAAAACATCAAAAATATTCTTTATTCTTCTAATTTCAGCCTAGATTGGTGAAACTTTGTTAAGAACAAATCCATCTCTGAAGTAGACATTGAAATTTCTGCCATCTACCACTTTTACTCCTGTGTGCTCTACTTCAATCCTATCTCTGACTATTCAGAATCTCTTCTTTATTCTAATTCTTATGGCTGGCCATTAAAACAAATAAGTAAACTTAGTTTAAACTCATTGGCCATGCAGGGTCCAAGGGAAACATGCATGTCTACTTGGCTGTAATTATTTTCTCTAATTTTATCAAGTACTAAAGATAAACAAATGATGCTTCTGATACCACAATTACTTTACATTTCAGCGTTTATATCACAAATATCTATGTGAAGGTTATAAATTTCATGAAGACCATCCAATAAGCAGCAAAACTTACATGTATGGACCCAATGAAATTACCCTTGTCATTACAATTCCAAGAATCAGAGTTGTTAAAACTGTAGAAGTAAGAGAAATCTGTGAAAGAAAATGTAAAGATATTGTCAATATAGCATAGAGAGTATTTTATTGAAAATAGTAGGTGTTTCTCTTTTCATTTGTATAATTTTAAATGCAATTATTTACTCGTTTATTTATATAAATTGGGGTGATAATCTCAGGAATATAACTTTTTATCAGTTCATAGTCTTAGTGTTTTCCCTCTAAATAGGAAAGCAAGTATCATACAGAACTATTATAATCTTGCAACATGGATTGAAATGTTTTTAGTGGCTTTCTGGTGATTTTCCTTTAGGAAAGTGACATTATGTTTTCTTTTTCTTCAGACTCTATGTTAGTGTTGTTTTGTTTTGTTTTTCCAATCTATAATTGTTCCTTCTGCTTCTGTCTTCATCATACTCTCACTCTTCCAACACAACCCCTCCCACACATACATTTTTGTGGTGCATTTGCTTTTTCCTTTCTGTTCTCTAGCTCTGCTAGTCTACTTTTCCTTCATGAATTTGATGTCTCTAAGTCTTCTTTGCTTCTTCTTCTCTCTCCTGTCACTATCTCAACTGGCTCAAAAATAAACTGGTCTGTGTATGTATGTGCTCTGTGAACTCAATACATTAGATCTAGTATGTTTCTTCTCTTAATTTTTAAAATGGATAAACACATTTTAGACTTTTTTCTCTGATAAGAAAAATATAACATTGATTTTATTTGATTGTTTTGAGTGTTGTTAGGTTTTAACTAGAAAGAAGCTTCTATTATGAGTCCTCTGATCTACTCAGGAACAGAAATATTAGGTAATATTCCCGATGTCACACAGCAAGAAGGTGACAGAGGAGAAGCTCAAATGCAAGTATCCCTGACTACAGATCAGGGCTCTTGTCTACCTGCTTTGCTCATTGGGAGATTTATTTAGATACTTCAGTATGACACTTTTAGGGGACATTTAGAGAAAATATTCAGGTAATAATATGATAGAATACTAGCAGCTTTCTTTTCATGAATTCCTTGCCTTCTGCTCTGAGAAGGTAACATTTGTGTCTACATTGAACATGTGAATGGAAAACAGTCTAGCCATTTCATATAATTCACCAAAATAAGCACCTTTTGATATACTCTTGTTTACTTCTGGATAACTGTTAGGGAAGGAAGGCAGAATAGTCAGAATACTCTGGAATATTACCTACACTATCAACTCTACCTGCAAGGAGGGACTTCTTAGCTGTGGATACACATCAAATATACTGTGAAAAGTGAAATTCAATCAACTGTTGGATTTTTCAAAATAGAATATAAAAATATCATACATATAACTCTAACAATTTTTCATTGGACTGTTTGGCATCATGTAGCTATAGCACCAATAATATTTTGCATAAAATGCAAACATTCCTTGAGAGTAAGGAAATAAAATACAGCCAGAAAAGGCTACTCTATGTCCGTGAGGATATGTGATGTGTTGAACAATTATTTTATTGGTTTCATGAGAAATAAATCAGCATGTGTCTTTAGCAATAGCAATCATAAATATTGGCCAAATTCTCAACAATTAATCAATCAACACATTGATATTTGAATTTGATGGATAAAAATAGGCACAACAGACATTGTAATTTACAAAGACAATTTTAAGCCAATAAAGCAATTCATCCTTACTTCTAAATTTAGTTTAAATTTTAAATTATTTAACCTACTATCTATAAAAATGATAGAACAACATTTTTTAGTAAATTAGATTTGGTTTAATAGTTCTTATTTTTTTTTCTAAATTTAAAGAGGCTACCTTTATTCGACATAAAGTTAGAATAACTATCTTAAGGAAGAAAAAGAAAGGACATAATTAACTTATACTCATCAACTATTTAACCATCCATTCCCCAAAATAAGCTAAACATTCAACCACACATTACTCTCGCATAAGTATCAGTAAACTAAAAGAATCTAAAGTTAAATACTATAATTAAGAACTTGGTCATATAGTCAGTAGTTGGACAAAATGCAGATAACAAAGTACATTTCTGTGCCTACTTAAGATAGAAAAATTACCTTTCCAAGCTTCGCTACATCTCGGTATAAGGACAAAGGCAGAGTAAAAGCCACTGTGGAAAGCACAATAATGAAGTGGCGACCGATGAAGAAGTTTTCAGGGTCAACTGAAACACAATAAATATTATAAAGTGTCTATAGGTATGGGTAGCACACCAGTGACACAAGTAAACAGACAAACTCTGAATTATCAAAACGACTTAACATTACGTACTATCTAAAGGACAAAGACTTTAAGAGTAAATAAACTCCATAAAACCATGTAAAACTAGACATAATTCACCAAAATGTAAATACAAAATAACTTATGGATGAACCTATAGTTCAAACAATGTTATAATATTTTACATTGAAATTATTTTAATAGCCTCCTAATCAGTTTCCTTGTTTCTACCTTCTTTTCTCCCAGGAGAGTATATACTCTTAACCTAGAAACTAAAGGGATACTTTTCATGGGCAAAAAAATACATTATGTCACCACTTGTTCAAAACCCTCTAATGGTAAAACTGTTCATTCAGAAAGTAAGCTACATGGAGACCAGGCATTTTCAGAGGCTTTAAAAAAAAAATAAATCTATATTTCAAAGAAACTTTAACAAAATTTTAAAAATAAAGACTTAGATAAAAATATTCACTATATTTCTATCCTTTCATTAAGAGAAGCAACTTGTTGGATAGAGAAGTCAAAGGGAAGCTGCTGAAACCTGGTATGCAATGTAGAATCTTAGCTACCATAACAATAAGTGTGTGTGTGTGTGTGTGTGTGTGTGTGTGTGTGATCAAATACAAAAAATACGTAAACATAAATTAAAACATACTTACAAGGATTTACATATTTTTAAAGCTGTGCTAATCACAGTGTTTGCTTCAGGAGCTATGTATCTACCCCAATGAAGACACCATTGCTTAAAATTTTTAGCCCATACTGACTTCCTTCACAGAGCATGTAGTTATATTTTTGAAAGCTCTTCAGTGGTACCAAGTCTTTGTGCATTTATTTCTGCAAAGTTTAAAGTCTGTAGAAACCAAGTCTGTCAAATAAGTGAGTGTGGTTTAAAAAATAAAAAAGAAGCTATTACTCTTATGTGGCTAATAAACTTACAAGGAAGTTTCAAGATAGAAATTTCAAAATAGCCTAAATTTACACATTCATACATACACACACACACATGTATACACAAGAATGGAATAATTAATCATGAGCATTTGTTCAACTCACACATAACTAAACAATCATCATAAAATTGTGAATTAAAACAATAAAACTGGACGCTTAAGTTCCCCAAACCCTGAATTCAACTATTTACATGTTCCTAGTGAATATAATTTGAATTAAATTATCTGTCTATCTGTTTCTATTTACTACTCCCCCTATAATATACTTGAAAAATTCTTGAAAAACTCTAAGGCCTGGGAAAAGACTAAAATATACGGCTATGACCGCATGTAGGAGCCTAATAACTAGGATCTCCATTAGTGTAAAGGACATTTTTCACTAATGATGAGATCTATTACCTACTGATCTTTTAACAAAAATATACTCAAATAAGCATTTAGAATGTTTAAACCATTGTAAGAAAAATTGAACATTGACAGTTTTCAAAAATTTCAAAATCACCCAAACATACTACTTCTACCAATGTTTCTCATGATTTTGACTTCTATCATGAACCAAGACTTTGGTTATCTGGGAAAAGTATAATTGTCCACTTGTTAGTCTAAGATATTGGTCTAAGATATTTCTGAATAAAAAAAGTATGCAGCTTTATTAAGGATCTTATCTACTTCTAAAAACTTTGGCATCATATTAATCTTTATAAGACATATAAACAATCATATATTACAAAATATCACATTCAACCATGTAAAGAAACTGTAATAATAATAAATTGTGTTCTTTACTATATGACCTATTTTTTAAGTCATTTTTGATGATGATAATAGTAATACCAGAAAGGAGGTTTCAAAGGGAACTTTAGCCTTATCTATGTTTTATTTTTATGCATATATATTCATACCAGTATGTTTTTTGTAAACTTAAAAATTAATAATCAAAATGTTTCTAGCAGGGAAAATTAAAGTAATTACAGTCTATCCAACTGTACAGTAGATACCGTACAGGAGAATACTGAATTGCTCTTAAGAAAATGGGATAGATCTCTATGTTTTGATATGAGTATGTGTCCCTAACATATTACGAAGAGAAAGAAGCATGTTAATAGAACAAGATGTATAGTGTTATTTTATTCATGTGACTATCTAAAGTTATACCCATTCTTAAAACTCCGAAAGTATACATTAGAAAGGAAGGAAGGAAATGTTGGAAGGATTGTCCCTACTTGGTTCTCCCAAGAGGAAGAGATTATGAGTGTGTTCCAGCTTCTCCATTTTGCTTATCTGTGTTTTCAATATTTTCCTAATAATATGCATTATTCTTAAATAAGAAAATAAAGTGATAAAATTTTTAAAAATTAAGGGGTGTGGGGGGTGGTAGATGAGGGTAAAGGGGATCAAATATACGGTGATAGAAGGAGAACTGACTCAGGGTGGTGAACACACAATGTGATTTATAGATGATGTGTTACAGAATTGTACACCTGAAATCTATGTAACTATTAACAATTGTCACCCCAATAAACTTTAATTAAAAAAAATTAAAAATTAATGCATGCTCCTTTGAAAAACTTTGGAAAATAACAAAGGAAACACAAATAATCCCATGGATACCACAATTAAAGGATAACCACAGTTTTTATATGAATGTCTTTTTTCTTATTTTTTCCCTATATATGCAAATAGAAAATTTAAATAATTTAGATCATACTGTATGTATGGGATTATACTCTCATTTTCTCTTTGCATCCTCTCTACTCACATGATCTCAGTTTATGATTTGGAGGCTGGGGACCAGGACAGAAGCTGCAAAAAGTTTAGGGTAACGATAATAATAGCTAACAATGTTGGGTAAGCCTACTATATGCTAGGCATTGTCTGTATTACCTCTTTTGTTTTACATAAAAATTCTATTAAGCAGTTGATACTCTAATTAATAATTTAGAAATGAAGAGACTAGAACTCAGACAGAGCATTAACCTTCTCAAGGTCACACAGCAAGCAAGCAGTGGTTTTTGTATGGTCAAAGTATCCCTGAACTCAGTTTCCACTAAACTCTGTGAGAGGGATAGGTGCAATTTCTAGTTCTAGGTTATGTTTTACTTTGTTTTATATGTTTTTTAGAATGAGTCATTCAAATACTAAGAGGAAAGGCATTTTTGCATCAATCTCAACTATAATAACAATTATAGAGTTAGGTCACAATGAAATAGGGATATATATTTCACAATGAAATATATATTGTGATTACCACTGTGGCTTGGATGAGAAGCTCTTCGAAGCACACAGAGTAATGCTCTCTGAATTATTCAGATAGCTGTGATGTAGTGAAAGGCTGAACAGGGAGCAGGTCTGTGGCACATGTTAAAAAGGTCTGTGAGAATGTTCATAGCAGCTTTTTCGTAATCACCCCCAAATGGAAACAACCAAATGTACCCCAACTGTGTGACAGATAAACTGTTGTTCATCCACACAATGAAATACTCCTCAGCACTTTTTTTTTTTTAAAGAGCAAACTAGTGATATACCCAAAGACATGGATGAAGTTCAAATGTAATATGCTAAGTGAAAAAAGCCACATACTATTACGATGCCATTGATTTGGCATTCTGAGAAAAGCAAAACTATGAAGAGAAATCAGATAAGTGGGTGCCAGGGGCTGGAGATGAGGAAGGTTTTGACAACAAAGGGGAATAGGGAAAATTTTAGGTGTGATGAAATTGTTCTGTATTTTGATTGTGGTTGTGGTTATATGACTATATGAATTTGTCAAAACTCACAAAACTACATAATAAAAGGGTTAATTTTACTACGTTAAGTTACATCTTAATATAAATAGTGGAGGAAAAGGTCAGCTTGCTTATATAAGAAATAGTGTAGTAAAAATAATATATGAGAAAATGTTACCAACAGAGTTATATGTAGCATAAGATAATTAAAATATAATGCATTTTAAGTACAATAATAATAGTAATATTTATTATGATAGTTACTATTATTATTTACTATTAATAGTAACATATATTACTATTAATATTTACTATTATACTAAATATAGCATAATAGTAATAGCATTACTAAGTACAGTATAATAATATTTTTAAACAGCGAAACAAAAACTGAACTATAAATAAAACTAAATTAACACTTTAGGATCAGAATGCATCATGGATATTGCCAGATATCTGAAGTCATCCAACTCTTCAACTTGCAAGTATTTTACTTATAAATTATTACAAACCACATTAACTATGAAAAATTACATAAAATAAATATATTTACATACCTCCTGGGATTCTCTGGAAAACTTTGCTCAAAGTGTCTCCAGTTATTATGTTGTAACTTATCATAGCTAAATACATAAGTAAAATAAAAAGTCATTGAAAACTATATGCTTTTACTAACCAATGTCATCCCAATAAATTTAATAATAATTTGGAAAAAAAAATAATGCAGTCACCCACAATTTTCATCTTGAATATTTTGAAAATAATCAGTTATTACTTCCTCAATACCGGCATAATCCTACTACTTTCAAATACATATTGTGATTACCAATATGTACAACTTTAAAAATAACTAGCTAACAGATTTATGGGAGAATACAAATTCGTATTAAAAAAAGATTTTCACTTTACAAACTGATTCTTTCCATGGCATCTTTAAATAATAGTGAGCTTTGCTAGTCATTTAAAATGTGATGTACTAGTTATTTAAAGCTCAGTTTCAAAATACTTTTTGAAGAACACATGTATTGCTCAAAGTGAGGAATAACAATAGAAAATAGTGAAGGCTCCAAAATATCCCCTCATTTAAAAAGTAAGATTTTTGGTAAATGTATTCTTAGCTTTCAGTGGAGACATAAGGAACTAGTGGTTTGAGCAACAGCTTCTATATTACTGATTTAAAAACTGAAGTCAATTTGGCTGTTGGTGAACGTTAACATTTTATTGATTTAAGAAGTGCTAGGTAACATTTTCACCTTTATGGTACAAACTTTAAATAGCATATTGGCCTTGTATATGGCTTCCATAAATCCTTAGGTTTTCAAAAAATGTATTTCAGCCTTAGAAGAAATCTATTGTTTTTCTCACTCACTTTTAATCAAAGATCATTCTACTTTTCACCAAATTAGGGAACCACAATCATTAACCTAATGAAAATCACTCATTTTATTTCAATAAAATACTCAGAAAACCAATGAAAAGGACCAGGATATAAGGGAAAAATGGCTAAGGAATTGAAAACTTAATTTGGAAAATATTTCAACTGCTAGTACTCCTTAATGATTACTTAATGACTATTAAAACAATTTTATTCAGAAATGCAGTATATTTAAGCAAATAAGTATAATATTCATCTTCACATTCATCTTACCTATAAAAGGATAGAAAAACTGTAGAATAGAGAGGAGGAGATAGCCTGGAAAGCCGAAGGTTTTATTGACCAAAGACTGGTAAGTGTCTGTTCCAGAGAGGGCCCCTCCTTTTATCAATAAAACAAGGGAAAAGTCTGTGGCAAAGTAACAGTTAAACATGTCAGAATGCATTTAATACATTAATACATTTAATATATTTAATACAGTCATGATTTGACTTAAAGAAAAAGGGAAATTTTTTAAAATAGAGTTTAGTTTAATGCTACAATAAATTAGCATGGCAAGGCTTTTACCTTTCAAAAAATGGTACAGTTTCCAGTTATATATTATTCAATCAAGTTTCAAATATACTTAACATACCCATGCAGTTAACTGGACAGAAGAAAGTAAGCAGACTAGACAGAGTCAAGTGTCAGTTTTCCATGTTACTCGTACTTACTAATCTAATCAACACAGACTACTAATAGGCTGTGGCTCAACTACTCGAGCAACAGAATGTTTGCCAGAGGGTAAGGGGGGTGGGGGGTGGGAGATGAAGGTAAGGGGGATCGAATATATGGTGATGGAAGGAGAACTGACTCTGGGTGATGAACACACAATGGGATTTATAGATGATGTAATACAGAATTGTACACCTGAAATCTATGTAATTTTACTAACAATTGTCACCCCAATAAATTTAATAAAATAAAATAAAAATAAAAAAGGAACCAAAAAAAAAAATATCTCATAGGCATTCCACATGAGAAGACTAAGAATGAAAAATGCTATAAGCATTCAGAAAAAGAAAAAGATTTAGAAGACTCAGATCATTTGTTTTGTTTTACAACAAAGTATAACTAGCAACTCTATTTTACAGTTATTATGCTTAAAAGAGCACACTGAAAACATCTTGAAATTTACATTTTAGAGATTTAAATTTCAATTTTGGAGTTGAAATTGAAGATACAAATATATCGATATTATATAATTAAAAGTTAATATCTCTTTTATTTTGTCCTTTAACTCAATGAATGACATTTAATCTAGTGAATGACCCTGACGTTGTATTGGTGTCGCACAGCTATGACGCACAGGATGTGATTTTTGCTGTCCTTTCTCTTGCTCATGTTTCCCCCACAGGTGATTTCTTTCTCTCCTTTAAGTAATTTGGAAATGCATTAAAATACAAAGACAAAAGTACAAATAATTGTAGTATGGTTTCCACCTTGATTCCCTCCCACATCATTGAAATGTCTTTCAAGTTCATCAGTGAGCTCAAAGTTGATAAATCCAATTGACACCCCCACCCCAAATCTTAACCTTATTTGCTCTTTCAGTACACCCTTTTTTCCCTGTTTACTATTCCCCTCTTTTTCAACCACCCGCCCTTGGACTTTGTGACATTACTTTCTCCTGGATTTCCGCCTACCATTTTGGCCATTTATACTCAGTTTTTCACCAACCTGCTTTTATTCTGGATTCTTGGACTTTTTTCTCACTGTTCAAGATGTCCTACTATGATCTTAATGATACCCATGGTTTCAATATTCCTACCAATGTTAGTAACATCCCAATTTGTATCTCTAGCCCAGACTCTGAAACTTCAGATTTGTACATCTAGGGTTTCCAGGTGGGAATTCTCACCCAGTCTCAGGAATTGTTTTTGCTTTCCCGTTCCCGAATCCTGAGAAAAGTTGGTTGAGAAATCAGGAAAATTGGCTCCTTGAACCCAGTAATACCCACAATGGAAAATAAACATACTACTCATAAGATATCTCTTAGACATTTTTCCTATTTATCGCTAGGATTTCTGGATGGGAATTCCCATCCATTCTCAGGAATTTTTTTCGCTTTTCCGTTCCTGAGTCCTGAGAAAAGTTGGTCAGGAAATCGGGAAAATCGGCTCCTTGAACCCAGGTGGTTGGTAGTATCGGCCGTCACTTTGTGGAGACGATTCGTTGTGGAGAACAGAAAACAGTTTATATCTTGGGATTTGGGAACAGGGAAAGCGAAAAATATTCCTGAGAACGGGTGGGAATTCCCGCCTGGAAACCCTATCTACATCTAGCTGGCTAATAAACATTTTACATTGGAGATCTCATAGATATCTCAATTTTAAAATATCCAAATTCTAATTTATATAATTGTTCTGGAAGTTGCTTCTCCATCTGTAGTTCTCCAATCTGTGAACAGTATCAAAAGAAACTTGAGAATCTCCCTAGAGTTCTCATTATCCATCATTCTATGTTCTAGTCCATTAATTACTGCATCATAAGTTGTTCAACTCATTTCTAATCTTTTACCTGCTTTATTTTAGGGCTTAGGCCTTTATCATTTACTGCCTGGATTATTGTAATAAACTAATAGTTTTCTCATCCACCAATCTCACCCCCCAACCAAAATATTTTTGACACCTCCTAAGACTTTCTCAACATTCCCCCTCTACAAGATGGATCTGACCATAGCATAAATCTGGTATCTTCTGCTTAAAATACTCCAAAAAATCCTCTAATGCCTTTGAATAAAAATCAACACCTTTTCATGAAGCAGAAAAAGTTATTTATTAGCTGCGTGACCTGGGGTGAAGGAACTGAGTCTCATCTGTAAAGTAAGGCAACACACTAACCTTGATGAGTCTGTGAGGATGATGGTGTTTAATTGTCTACCACAATGCTTGGTGTGTTATATGGCCTAAATGAATGAGAACTTGTACTATTTTTAATTATTTTCTACAAGCTGCATGCGGTGGTAGAAAAAGCATTGTATTTGGAGTCCAATAATAATGATAATAATGATTACAACCACAAAAATACTAGCAAACACCTTCACAATACTTTCTGTGTGCCAGGGCTTTTTCTAAATGCTTTATGCATATTAATTTGTTTAATCTTCACAACAACCCCAAGTAGGTGCTATTATTAACCCCCATTTAATAGATGAGAAAAGTGAGGCACAGAAAGTTACGTAAATTGCCAAACTTCACAGAGCTAGTAATGGAAGTCAGGACTCAGACCCTGGTAGTTTAGCCCCAGAATCATGCACTTAATCAAATTCTGAACTCTGCTGCAAGTAACTACAGGCCTTGGGAATGCCGTTTTAACCCTAAGTCACAATTTCCTCCTCCATAAAAGCAGAACGTGAACACTGACTTGAAGCAATGAGAGGAATTAAGTGTAGTGGCAGCTTTATGGTCAGCACCTAGCCAGTCCTCAGGAAATGGTAATGATTATCATTACATGAGAGCCTTCATAAATGCCCCTGGAAACCTCTTACTGTCACCTCCCTCTACTTACGTACAAACATCAACCCTATACTTCGGCCAGACTGAATCACTTACACAGTTCCCTTTTGTATTTCCACATTTCTATCTCCTTAGAGTACCCTTCCATTTTCTTTGCTCACTCATGTTTTTTCATAAACACTCAGTGTAGGTATCTCCTCCTTCCCAAAACATACCGGATCCTTTGAGGCTGGGTTAAATGTCGATGTCTCTATCATTATGCACGTTTATATTATGGTATTTTTCATGAAGTATTATAATTGTGTTTTTGCCTGCCTGCCACACTATACTGTGAACGTCACACAGGCAGGGATAATGCTCTTCATTGCTACAGTGTCAGTAAATAATTGCTGAATGAATCAATGATCAATAGAGCAGGATTGCTAGAAATCTACACAGCTGATGCAAATTAAAGTGATAAATGACTTCATACATTTAAAAATATTCTGGAAGCACAAAAGACAGAGGGATTAATTATACTTCTTTTGTTTAAAACTTGGAAAAGCTTCACAGAAGAGTTGAGTAGTACCTTGAAGAATGAACAAGATTTCACCAGGTAGAAAAGAAAAAGAATGCCAAGCTGGGGGACAATCCACGGGAAGGCAGTGTAAAAGCATACTGTGTATGTGGGGGATGAAATGGTCCAGAATAGCTAAAACATAAGGCCCACACCTGGCAGTGTCGATGACAGGGTGAAAGAGAGGTTAGAGTAGTTGGAGGTGAGACTGAAAATGCAGCCTGTGACTACACATGAAGGAATTGAATGCAATAATTGCTTTTCGTGTTGTTATTATAAAGTCTTGTGATTTGGATTGAGGGAGTAACAGTGAGCAGGCTGAGGTTTAATAAAGGTAACTCTTGCAGCAGTAAGGAGTACTGATTAGAAAGTAGACAGATGCTAAAGGCAGTAAAACAGCCTTATTGGCCAAGGAAGAGAATTAACAGACTTGAGTAACAGGACGCAACCAATTTCGTAGATGTTATAAATGTTTGATGAAGAACTATATGCTTGGAATGAGAATGCTGAGTTTCATAAAAGTTCAAAATGTATTGCTTGAAGTTAATAATTTGCTAAGAATTCGGTCAATAATAAATATAAATGATTTCATCTGCTTGTAAAATACAGGCTATAAATATGTTAAAAGTTTTAAAAATCTCAAATATCAATCACTATAAGATTTTGATCTCACTCTAAACATACTATATGCAAATTTTAGGTAATCCATGAATAAGTCTATATTATTCAGTAGGGAAATTTTCTTTTTAAATCATTATGTATGGACAACAACATTTATTTGACTATAATCAACAAATAAGAAAATCTTAAAGCAATTTAAATAAAACGATTTGTTATAAATATTTATAATTCTTTTTTGTTCCTCACCATTGAACGAACAATGAAAAAGAACTTAGAAATCTAACTACTTGTTGAACTAGACATGTCTCATTAGAGGCCTTAAAAAAACAAAAGAATAATTCTTGATATAAATAACTGTATAATTACAGTATCAATTTTTTAAAAATTCAGTATTACACCATACTTGTAAATTTTGCTCTTAAAATGCTAATTAAAAAAAAATGAATCATAGCCTATATATACACTTTTTGCTTTTGTGTGGTTATCCTTTATTTATTAAAATTGTTTAAAGATTTTCATCATGCAACTAAATAATAGTAACTAATTTTCACTGGTAACTGCAATATATAACTTTGCAAAGGACTGCTCACAGTGATTTCTATACTTTTATATATAGTATCAGTTGAAGAAGTTATTCACAATATGGTTTATTTATGTATAATGTGATTTGGCTTTAGTAAACTGTTCATTTTCCTCAAGTACTGAATTCTTAGGTGATATATACATTTATAAATTTTTTTAGTCTACTGGTTTACAATGTGTATAGATGTTTACAGTGTACTTAGATCAACCATGGTTATTATGCATGGGTGGAAATTAATTATTTGTCAGTGCGGGTTGACTGGGAAACAGGAAATTAAAAACGACAAGGGTAAATCCTTGGATGGGATTTTTTGTGTGATAAATGTGCTCATGAACAGAATGCAAATTTTAAACACCAGCAAGTCTGAATAAGCACAAAATTATGGATCCCACATTACCAAGCTATGGTTTTTAAGCTACAAATTAAGAGCTATAGAAACTAAAAGCAGCTTAGGTTTTGGGAGAGAGGGTGGTGAGAAGAAAGTGGGGGAAGAGAGCTCAGTGCCACTGCAGCTCTGACTTTGAGATTCACGTGTACTTGACTCTCTTCCTCAGCCTGAGAAAGAACAGCAGAGTCGAAGGCTGGTCTTGGAAGCCTAAGAGTGTATGAGGGATGGCATCTTGGTTCGCAGAAGCAGAGCTGACACAGAGATCCTTGGGCAAACGTTTTGAGAGAGTGCTCTCAGGGGAAGGGGAGTGAGAGGCTAGGGCAGAGGAAATAGCTCAGCAGAGATGAGGTCTCAGGTGGAGACTAGCTGCAGCTTAGCCCTCTGTAGTTCCAACTGCATCACACACTGGTCCCTCTTGAAGGCAAGGTTTCTATCGGTCAGTCATTGGCTGAAGGCTGTGGGGAAATAGCTGGAGCTCATAACCTCACAGGAAGGCGGTGCCATTGAGGCCCAGGTCCTCATTCTGAAGAAGGGGACAGAAGGGGTGCTTTGCATTACCTGGTAAAAGGGCATCTACAAGTAGGTGCTCACACACTGGCCACATTGCAGCAACCACAACAGGCATCTGTGATTGCTGCCTCTACCAGAGCGAACCTAAGGTAGAGGAAAAACCCTGTGTTTGTCATGAGGTGCTGTGGTGGGATGACAAGGCAAGGATGAGGACAACAGGAGATGATTATGAACTGCATAGTCTGCACTTAGACGTGGGAGTGGCAAAACGTGGGTGTGAACGGACATCTTACATGCAAAAGGGGAAGCAGAAGAGAAGAAGTAAGACAGAAACACCTTATCGCTGCATGAAAAACTGTGGCAGCTTGGGTGCCTGTGCAGGCATGGGCAAGGTAGGGAGCAGCAAGGCTTACAGTCAGGTGGCTGCACAAGCATAGCTGGAAAAGGTTGCTCATTCGTGTGTACCTGCCCATGGGTTTTGTGGGAAAGGAAGTGCTGGCATCTACATTTTCAGAGCACAAGCTATCTTAGCCTTAATCAGCCCTTTAAATGACTCCCCCATCTGCTATTTTCTGCATCAAGTGAAAAGAGCACATGAAAAGGATTTGGGCTTGGTAATACATAATGCTTTTCTAATCTGTTCAGAGGATTAGCAAGAAAAACAAATCTCCTCAGACATAAATGTCTAAATTCTTTAGGATTCTTCGACGCACTAAAATTAGGAAATTCAATTGTGTGTGTGTGTGTGTGTGTGTGTGTGTGTGTGTGTGTGTGTGTAAAACAGTGCTTGTGAAAGTTAAGTTGCAGGAAGCAGCAATTATATAGTATTTTACCTGTAACATATGAAACCCAGAATAAAAGCAATATTCCCAGAGGAAAGCCAGCTTGCTTCATTGAATAAGGCAATCCTGGAAAAACATAAAATGCCCCACCCACCACATTAGTAAAACATATAGAACTAGAGAAGTTTTCCCCAATTCCTGTATATAATAGGCTAAGTAAATTGACATATTTATATAACTTAGTTGTAAACAGTGCATATGACTACTAAAATTAAATGTTAGCATAGTAACATTTATTTCAGCATAAAATGTTATAAGTTAAGAACATGTCAAGAAAGCGAGTTTATGAGGTGATGGAATAAGGAAAAGAAAGCAGCAAATGAAAAAATAGATGCCAGTTTACACAGATAATGTTCACTTCAGGGTGATGAGGACATATGACCTAGAATATGTCGAGAGTAATGACCCAAAACTTTTTTCATGGACTCTCTGGGAAATCAGAGAGGATAATAAGAGCAAAGATGGGTAATGGGATATGAAGAATCAAAATGGGCAACAATGCAGAAAAAGGAGAGAAAAATGAAACGGCAAACATAATTTTTATAAAGCCGGAGGGGTTATATAAAATATTTGGTTATGAATTTTTTTGGAAATGGACAATTTTAGATTATGAACAATAAAATATTCAAAAAATACTAAAAATAAAATATAGTTAAATACATTCACCCAGAATTTTTATTCTTTGAAAAATGTTCCCTTAAAAAAATCTGAGCATAATTAAGAGGTACTTTTTAATGATGCTGACATGAATCAGCTTAGAGTGTTCCCATCAGGAATAAACTCTGGAATTCTGCCAAGTAGAGCTGCCCACACCTCCAGGGGTACATGGGGGCAGAATTTCAAACAAGTCTTTGTCCCTACTTGTTCCTACTTTGCCTCAGGTACCTCCTTTTGGTGTGCCATTTGAAAACAAAAAATCTATATATGGAAACAAGTAAAATAAAGAAAAACAACTTGTGAAAGGTAAGGAAAGTAACTCAATTCAGATAAACGATGACTGTTAGTAAAATGTCAAAGCCATATAGGAAAAAGTATATTCTCTATCAGTCTTGCAGGGTTCTGTTTTGTCTCTGCTTTTTCTTAAATTGGATGTTTTCAAATAACAATAATAGTAGGCACACACACACACAAAAAACTTTATTACTGTAATGCAATGCACTTAATTTTGTCAGAATTTTCCCTGTGCTTTAAGTTGGGAAAATATGAGCTGCGTATTTCTTTTGATTGTGATTATTTGGCTCCTTTGTTTTTTTAAAAAAATCATATGTACTTTCATTTAACCAATTTCTATTTATTGATTAAATGATATTTAAAAGTAATATAAATTCATGAGTTTGTACTTTAGAATTTAACACTATATAGAACAGTAAGGAAATGTTGCATCATTTAATTTTTCACAAGATTACGTTTTCACATTAAACTTTCATACCTCCAATATTTCCAAATTGTCTGGAGGTTTTAGATCTCTAGAAGGTTATAGAAGGTGATTCAAGTAATGTTGGACACTTCAGCAAAAGGAAAACATGAATTAGGTAACATTATCAATTGACTATGCAGCCTATTTAAAAAATAATTTCCAATATCTCCCCTATGCAACTCCACCTTCATGTGGAGGATGCTCTCAAATGTGGAAAGAGTATGGACCACAACCCCATGTTCAGCATAAAAGAGACTGATGTGATACACATTGCTACGCTGGGAAAAAAGGATGGCTTTTATGAAAGAAAATTACCACGTTTATCATCTAATTTTTTTCTTTTAAAAATAATCAATGAACACTAACAACTAACACTAAGAGTCTTAAATTTGGCCTTTCACGTAAAATGAAAACAAAACACTTACCGATTACACCAGATCCTATAATCGAGTTGACAACATTAAAAACAGCAGCAGACTGACGACAAGTTTTCCCTTTGTGCTTATGTTCAGAAACGAGGGTTTCTTTGTCATCTAGATCGCGCTATTTAAATATATAAAATGGCCAATTATTTATATATAATTAAACAAATATTTACTAGCTCCCAACATAGAAAAGTGTCAGGCAAATATGCAATAAAGGGGAATAACACGGCATCAGTAGTGATAATAAGCAATGTCAATAATAAAAGAAATTAATGAGGATAATAATAAAGACTAACAATAACAGCTAGTAGTTCAACAGCTTTGTTAATAAACTCCATCCTAACATGTCCTGATTACAGCCGCACCAAGTTCAGATTGCTTGCTGCATGGAATCCCAGGGACTGTAGGGAGCCAATGATACGATTTTGTGAAATCAAAGGGGTTATGCTGAAAAGTGCCTCCCAAGACAAAAATAAAGCTAAATCATCGCAGAACTTTTTCTCCCAGAGAACTTTCCGCGGTGCTAAACCCAAACACCTGGTGAAGGTAGCCGACCTCAGTTGCAGAGTGAATGAAACGAGGGACTTGGCTGCAGAGCCTGCCCCGGCCTCCAGTATTACCTGTGGCAGGACGACGGGCTGTTGCCCCTGGTAGCCCATGGCTGCATCCGGGGCCTCAGCAGGTGGAAGGAAGGTTCGCGGCGGACCTGGTATCCCGCTCTAGCTGGACCTGCTTTCTCCGCGACCTCGCATATCCGGAGTCTGCGCGCAGCGGGAAACCGGGAGCGAGCGGGAAACCGGCAGCGAGCGGATCCACCGGCGCCACTGGCCCCACCCCCACACCGCGGGCTGCAGCCGGGAGCTACCCTGGGGGCCTCAGCCGGGGGAAGTTCCACCCCTACCCCGGGACTCGCAGCTAAATGTACCTTCGTCCTCAAGCGGAGATGCTACAGGCTGTTTCTGATCTGGGCAGCCCTCTGTCCTCGCATCCCACCTTCTTTACCGCCCCACCCCCGCCCTACCTCCAGCAGCAAAGTACAATTTGTTCCTCCCACGCTATCCTCTCCAGACGGTACAGAGTACGATGGCCTCATTTAAGCCCGTTACCAAGTTAACTGCTCTTTGGCTGGAGTCTGATGCCCAGGTAAGCGCAGTGGTACCCCTGCTCCCACGGAGCATCGTATTTTGTTACCATCACCTCCTCCTCCCTGTACATCTTCTGTCAGAGATGACAAATGAAAATGTAGGGCTTCTATTTTAAATGGAAAATTAACTTTTCTAGAGTTTTTGCAAACTTGATTACTAAGTATGCTTTATTCACATTTTTCCTGATGACTTTTCAGAAAAGTAGACTTAGGGGAAAAGGAAGATGGATTGATAAAAAATTCAATTAGTGAATTTTAAAGGGGGATTGTCGGGGTGTAAGTGAATGGGAACGGGAAGGCACCTAGAGTATCTGAGCTAGAAAGAATCTTTAAGGACCATCTATTCACCCTCCTTATATTACAGATGAGGAGACAGGCCCAGAAAATATTCAATCACAAAGAGACAATGCATAGAGAACAGTTTCAGAGACAGTAAGAGTGGTAACCTAAGTACTTATTAAATATTCAATTAAATTTATTCTTTTTCATAGACATTTATTTAAAATTATGACATATTTTGAAAACATGGAAACCAAGAGAATTGTAAAATAAACTCCATATACATTTCATCAACTTAACAAATTTAATATTTTGTCATATTTTCTTCAAATTGCAAAAATAAACATTTACTGTCATAATAGAAACCACTTTGGCATTCTCCATTCCTTTCCCTTCATCCCTAGAGTTAGCCAATTCATGAAATTGGTGTGTATCTATTCTATCCATGCTTTATATTTTAATTAATTCATTTGTAGCCATAAATGATGCATAATATTGTATTTGTTCAGCATTTTACTTGTTTTTAGGATGGAGTGGAGTATTCCATCTTTTTATATGCTAGATAAGAAACTGGAAGTTTTTAACACATATTTCAATGATATTGCTTAAAGTCTTTTTAAAAATAATTTCAAAAGTATTATTTGTTTAATTTCAAACGTGCTATATTTTCAATAAGAAAACACAAAGAAGAAAGAATAGGACACATAGAATCACTGGCAATCCTTCCCTGCGGAGGTAAACATTGTTAACATTTTAGAACCCTACAGTTTACTCAGATTATACAGTGTTTGAGGTAGAAGATAAATGCACATTATATGCACATAGGGAGTTTTACTGAATCTGTCTTAGTCCCAGATAGAGGTCATGAGAGCCAGACTCTCAGGAATGTAGACAGACTTAATTTGAACTTTTTATCAGATTGTGTAATTATGTAGATAATACTCTATGCTCATGTAAGATTATTACTTTTCCTCATTATTTGGTTACAGTCAGGGCTATGTAGCCTCTGAGAGCACCTAGCTTTCTTAGAAATAATCAGAGAAAGCTCTCTCTTGCCAGAAGTCTGAATTTACAAAGCTCTTCCTGATGGCTAACCTGACCCCTTTCTGACATTGCTAAAGTTCAAGTTTGGATGAGAAAAGAGATAAAAACTTTCAGTCCACATCCCTGGGGAAGTTACTTTTTCCTCAACCTTGGAAAGCAGTCTGAAGAGGGATAATTTTGTGGGGCTTTTTTTTTGGTAAAAATGAATGCTTGATATTCTCCAATATATTACTTTATTGTAACAAGTAGAGCCTTAGTAGGCAGTGTCTCAAATAAGAAAGACTTTTCTTTCTCTCTTTCTTAACTTTCCAGAAGTAGTGATCCTCAGTCTTTACAAGCTTGGAAGGACTGCTCAGATACTTTTGGCTAAATAATCAAATTGTATTCTTTCTTTTTATGAATTAATCATCTTACAAAGTCATTCTTGTAACTATCTTCTATGATCTATACATTGCTCATTATCAAGGAATATCTCATTGTGGAACCATTTTATTATTATTGCATAGTTAAAGTATTTTTATTGTTTTCTAACTGTAATTATTAGAATTATGTAAAGCCATTATAATGCCATTTCTGTTTAGGAGTTAAGGGGAGTGGCGCACAGAGCAATGAGTTTAAATTAGTGTGTCTGTAAGCCCTGGTTTATACAAGACAGTCCTGGTTTAGGCTTATTGTCCCAGTGTAATTATGAATAGCATCTTTTTCGTTTTCAAAGTGTCACATTTTAGATGCTAGGTTACAATATCATGTTACAAAGTCACATGGGAGATAATAATACCACCTAATATCTGCATAACACTTCACAGTTTTCTGTAGTAGTGTCCAGGCTGAGAAGGGATGTAAGAGCTAAAAAAAACATGGGCTTTTGGTTAATTCTTGAGTTAGTATAGTAGATTAGAAGTTCAGGCTCTGGAATTAGAAAAGCCTAGGTTTGATTCAAAGCACAAGGAATCTTGGGAAGTTCCTTAATTTTTTGAGCCTTAATTTCTTTATTTGTAAAAAAGGAAATAATAACGGTACCTCTTTCATAGCAGTAGTTGTGAGAATTAAATGAGATAACCTATTTGTATTAGTTTTCTATGGCTGCTGTAACAAAGGACCATAAGGTGGGTGACTTAGAACAACAGAAAATTATTTTCACAGTTCTGGATGCTGGAAGTCTGAAATCAAGGTATCACCAGGGCCAGGCTCCTCCTTAAATCTCTAGGGGAGAATCTTTTCTTGCCTCTCCCTACCTTATGGTGGTGTGCCAACGGTCTTGGATGTTTTTTGGCTTTTAGATTTATCATTCCAATATTCCATCTTTACATCACATTTTCTCTGTATCTGTTCGCATACTCTTCCCTTTGTGAATGTCTGTGTCCAAGTTCCTCTTTTTATAAGGACACCAGTCATATTGGATTAGGGCCCTCTCTAATGACCCCATCTTAAATTTACAATACCTGCTAAGACACTATTTCTACATAAAGTCACATTCTGAGGTGCTGGGGTGTTGGGACTTCAGCATATTTTGGGGGCATTATTCAATCCATAATACTATTTTCAAAGAATTTAGTTACTTGATTGGGACATAATAAACTCTCAATAAATGTTTGCTGCTGCTATATTCAAGCAGAAAAATACTTTGTTGGGCCAAAATTGTATAATGTAGAGTGAGTTTTGGCTACTGTCTACTATTTGGCTCTAAATAGCTCTTCTTCCTTCCTCCATCATGCTAGAGCCACAATTTTTGCCAGAACCATAGCCACCTAAAAAGAATACAATTCACATCTGCGTTTGCAGCTGGTTGTGGTTAAGCTCTGAGGATGTAGGTAGGACGTATATCCTTAAATAGAAGGTAACACCTTTATCTCTCTTTTCCTCCTTCCTACTAGCTGGAATGCAGATACCTGATGGCTGAACCTGGGGCTTTATCCTGGACCTGTTGGAAACTTCATATTGAAGATGGCTGAGTAACAAGATAGAAGGCACCTGGGTTCCTGGTGGATATGCTAGACCTGGATTGTTCAGGTAATATGAGAAGGAAATAAATTCCCATCTTGTTTCAGCTAGTGTTATTTGGGATATTCTGTCATTTACTAACAAACATAACCCTTATTAGCCCTTTTAACACCTCTTCAGGGTACCAAGACTATGGTTCTAATAGTCAAAAGGATTCATCCAGTCGATATTTTTTTACATAACAGCACCTAAAAGAGGCTCTTTAACTGGGTTCCTTGTGAAAACAGCAAGAGGGTTCATTGTGCTTAATTAAACTCTGTATTAATAAATACATATATACAGTTTATTATTAAATGCATTTAGAATAAACTATAAGTCATTAGATTCTCATATTTTTGCCTCATTAGTGAACTGGTACGAAGCCTTGGCTAATATGGCCAGGGCAATACTCTCTCTGTCAATATGACGTAGGTCCCTTGTGTTTGTTCCCAAGTTGGTCTTATTCTTCGATCCTTGGGTATCTGGTCAGCACTGGTTGTCCATATCTTGTTTAAGGGTCTCCATCACTTATCACAGAGAATTATTATTAGTTTTTGATCAATAGCCTGAGGACTGACCCAGCAAAACTGCAGGTTCCACTCTGTCTTGAGTGTCTCTCAGCATCTTCTGCTGTACTGCTTGTATTTTCTGCATATGTGAAAGAGAATGCAATTTTAAGTGTCTATGGAAGGAAGTGTTCCCACTGGGAATCAAACTCCAGTTTGCCCCTTCACGTTTGCAGCTCACAACATTTACTTCGTGATGCTAGAACCATTTCCCCAGCTTTTTTAACTTGGGAACCTAAAGAACTTGGGAACCTAAAGAACTAGAGAAAAAAATGGGGCAGAACGTTGGCAGCCAGAGTGCTAGTGACAATTGTAACTGTGTATCCTCTCCTAGCTGGAACATCACCTTTTCATGCATGACGTGTGACAGAAATACTCTTTCCCAAACAATGGCAAGTGGGGTTAAAATCAGCAAAGAGCCAGGATTGCTAATAGTATAGAAATATAGGACTGGCACACTTTTTTTAAATCTCTTAATCTGACTATGTCTCCTCCTTTCTGCTCTCAAGTAGTTTGGTTTATTCCTGAAATACAATACCCAGTCCTTTACTTTGTGCTGTAGGTAATTGTGGACTGCCTGTGGACATGGGGAACTCCTTGAAGGAAGGGATCACATTTATGTTGCTCTTGTTGGTGATGTTTTTTCCTTCACTGAACCTACCATAGTGACTCATACAATCACTGATGCTCATTAAAAATGTACCAAATACAAGAAACTATCTCAGGAGGAATCAGTTAGTAAAAGGTCGTGTTGTTAAGTGAGGATAAGTTTAATATGACCAGCAATAAAGGCCATCAGAACATTTCAGTAATGAGATCATGATGCTCATTTGCCTCTAGGACTGTGAGAAGCTGAGAAAGGCCTGGCTCATCTCCATTTATTAATGCAACCAGAATATTGAAAAAATAAGGGAATTATTGTAAAGGGTAACATGCAGTTGTGATACTGTTTTAAATGTGTCTATTTAATAAATGAGTGCTTTGCTTTTAATTTCAAAATGCAGTATAATATTCTGTTATTCATACGATAATTGTAAGATATGTTAAAATATATTTATTCACAATGCACAACAGTGGGATGGTGTTTTAATGGGATATGAGTTAAAAATATATTATGAGGGACAAAAGTTAATCTTTTTAGTGTATCTCTGTAGCTGTAGATATAACTTTATTTAGAGTTAAGATCTAAGTATGAGACTCTTCAAGCATTCAAGACTCAAGCCAAATGACCCTTTCAAGCACCTGTAACAGGCACCGTCTTACAAATGTGTAGTAGAAATATATTTTGAAAGATACCAAAAATACCCAAATACTATCAGTTGAAGGTAACGATTATCCACTCATGTTTCAAGAAGATTATCCACTCATCCTCTGTGAGGAGGGGAAAAATATATTAGACTCCATTGCAAAGCCCCAAACCAGTTACATATTTGAAAGCTCATAGGTACTAACTAGAAACACAGTGTATGATCCACTGGGTATACTCGCATTTTTTTTTTCCATTTTTGAATGTTACTAGTCACAAGTAAAATTTTTGTGTATAGTGCTCCATAATTTCTGAAAATAAGAGATGTCAACTTTGTACTTTGGAGCCAACCTTCATTTAAAGAGAAACGACTTGATTAGGTAGTATAAGTGATGTGTCAAATGAGTGAAATAAATATATTTGCTAGAGCAATTCAGAGGACCAAGTTATCATAAAAGGAGTATAATATCATTCATAAAAGACAGGGGTGGGTGGTCAGGGACATTTAATGGAAGGTTGAAAACAGATTTAGCCTAGCAAAGATGAAATTTAATTTGTCAACTTAACATCCTAACCTTGGATCTAAAAAATGAACTACATAGATATAAGGTAGGAACATGTGGGTTATCTAAAACTCATTTCAAAATGAGTTAGTGCTTTTAATTAACAGTAACTTTAAAATGATTCAGCAATGTCATTGAAAAAAGTCTACTGCAGGTGAACACACAATATGATATATAGAAGCTGTATTTTGGAATTGTACATTCGAAAACTATGTAATTTTACTAACCATTGTCACCCCAATAAATTTTAATTAAAAAAAAAGTCTATGCAGTCTTAGGCTACAGTACTTGAAACATCATACGGAACAAGGAACGTGGTAGTGCAGGCCATCTATTTGGGTTACACCACACATCGACTATTGTTTTCAGCTATGGAAGCCACAATTTGGACTATTTATAGATTAACTGGGACATTTTCAGAAGAGAGATATCAGAATGACGAAAGGTCTTGTGAAGCTTTAAATAGCTGGAGAATATAACATTCAGGGGATTAAGGATTTAAACAATATAAGAAATGGCTTTATAATCTAATTACCTAGAGATTTACTGGGATAACTTGAGTAGTAAATTCCTACTGGAGATATTTAAACATAGGCATGACCACTGGGCAGGGATGTTGTATTATAGAGTGTTGTCCGGGATGATGAAGGATAGGATAGGGGCTGGGTGTTCTTTGCTTGCAAATAACACAAACTTACTTGCGCTCCTCAGGAATAAGGAGGGGTAGTTGTTAGAAGTATTGATTTACCGGATCTAGGACTAGAAAACTTGGCAGGGTTTCAGAGAGCCTGGATGTTTGCTTTCACTGTCTATCATGGCTTTCGCTGTCTATCTTTATTTAGTGGAATTTTGGTTTCTCTCTGTAGATCAATCTGTTCTTCTCTTTCAACTAACCAGCTAGTCAGTCATTTCTCCTGGGAAAATTCTGGAGGAAATGAGTCTGACATGCTCAGCTGAATACCATCACTTCTGTTGAGCACAGCCTTTTGAATCGAACCTCCTCCTGGGAGGCTGCCAGCCTGGGAATCAGCTCTCTCTGGGTTAGGTTCCAGTTCCTCATCCAGTCAATGGCCCAACCATTGGACCCGCTACTATGGCTTTCCTGCCAAGCGCTGGAGAATAGGACTCAGGAAAACCATTTGAAGTAAAGGTGAGCTTGGGCAGTGTCCTCGACCATGAGCAGTATAAATGGAAACGCTAAGTAGTTTTACGTTTCCTCTGGAATTTGTAATTCCCCAATTCCGTGATGCTAGGAAGGATTTGAGTTGGACCTTGATCACTGAAAGGAAGATAAGGAGAGGTTATGGCAATGCCTAATACGGACAATAAGACAGGCACATGTATTATTGGGGTAAATAAAATAACAAAGAGAAAGGGGTATTGGAGATAGATAAAGGTAGATTCCAGTTAGTTTTTAAAAATTATTTCTCATGACTTTTCAGTTTGTAATATTGCCTTTAACTACATACTCTCCTCTCGTTAATTGGAGAGGTACCATGGGAATACAAAGATATCAAATATTTTTTTAAAATATGAAGCATATTAGTGTTTCATGAAATTAAATATAATATGTTGTAATAAGTGGCTTTATACTTATCAGTGGCTGATTTCTCCATATAGCAAGCCATGTGGGAAAATGAAGTGAAAGCAGAAATGAAGCAAGGCTTTTTTTTCTTTTTTTACTCGATCATTTTTTTAAAGGCATTTGTTTTCAATTTCAGTTCATTTTGTTTTAATTTTCCCTTTCTCTGCTGTGTGCCTTTCTCACAGCTATTCCAACCTATCTCCTCAACATGAGACTCTATATCTAAGAAGTTTTCTAGAAAAATGTCAGTGTAAACAAAGTGGCCTCTTGCCACGTAACCAGTCAAGAACTCAGCCTGATTATAAAAAGAAGTCTTAAAATAGTATGGGCAAGAATGATAAGAATCCATGCATGCTTGCTCTAAATACTACTACCTTCTTCAATGTTCTGTCCAAAAGAACCTCCCTCAGAGCTAGAAAAGGAGCAACATGGCAAGCGGCCTTATTCTCATGACCTTGCTTCTCAGGGACCTGACCCGATGTGGTGGGAAGTACAGGACAGCCAAGCCTTCCTGAGCCTTTGTAAGCACATTGTTGGCCTGGCCTTAAATGTCCCCACTACAAAGGCAGAAAAAAAAAAGACAACTAAATAATGTAAAACATACTGCAATGAAAATGTACATTTTTTAAAGGGGAGGAGCAATGAACCTTAAGGTTGGAAATGTAGAATAGTAGCAACAACCAGAGTAAGTCAACCATAAGAGGACTGTGCATGTTTTAAAATTTGAATGTGAAAATCAGAGAAGTTTTTGGTGTGTAGTATGTCCTACTAAAAAGCCTGTAAAATTTCTCCTTGGGTGACTTCTGGGGAAAAATAAGAGTAATTTAATAAGTTTAATGCATATCTTTGCCCAAACGCGCACACACGCACACACACACACACACACACACACACACCCACCCCAAATGGTGGGGGAGAGTGGAAATAAATCAAGTACACCTTTTCCCTTTAACTTAAATAGCCAGTTGCGATCAGGACACTATAACTCTTCACAGATTCAGCTACAAGGAAAAACAACTACATTTTTTTTTTAAATTTATTGGGGTGACAATTGTTAGTAAAATTACATAGATTTCAGGTGTACAATTCTGTATTACATCATCTATAAATCCCATTGTGTGTTCACCACCCAGAGTCAGTTCTCCTTCCATCACCATATATTTGATCCCCCTTACCCTCATCTCCCACCCCCACCCCCGTTACCCTCTGGTAACCACTAAACTATTGTCTGTGTCTATGAGTTTCTGTTTCTCATTTGTTTGTCTTGTTCTTTTGTTGTTTTTGGTTTATATACCACATATCAGTGAAATCACATGGTTCTCTGCTTTTTCTGTCTGACTTGTTTCGCTCAGCATTACTCTCTCAAGATCCATCCATGTTGTCACAAATGTTCCTATATCATCTTTTCTTACCGCCGAATAGTATTCCATTGTGTATATATACCACAACTTCTTTATCCATTCATCTATCGAAGGACATTTTGCTTGTTTCCGTGTGTTGGCCACCGTAAACAAAGCTGCAGTGAACATTGGAGCACACGTGTCTTTATCTCTAAATGTTTTCAGATTTTTTGGGTAGATACCCAGGAGAGAGATTGCTGGGTCATATGGCAATTCTATTCATAATTTTTTGAGGAACCTCCACACTGCCTTCTGTAACGGCTGCATTTTGGTACATTTTTACTTACCTTAGTTAGAAGAAATATTTCCCTTTTTGACATTCCTTCTGAAATAATTTTCTAAATGTCATATGACTATACATACTTGTTTTACGTAAGTCTCTTTTGTTATCTACTCTCCAACTATTTATGGGAAAAGGTAGAATTACAAATAATGTTAACAAAGAGATGGAAAACACAACAAAATCTGAAATTATTATTATCCCATAATCCATTTGTGATAGGTTTCTGTGTTGGTTCCTATGATCTCTAGTCACTTTTCTGGTACGCTACTGAACTGACATCCTTTTTCATGTGATGTGTCCAATGACAAGATGTATGGGAGGCAACTTAACTTTTTCAGTGATAATAAAAATATTTACAGTCAGAAAAACATTGTCTTTAGTATGTAAATGATTCATAATTCATTTTGCAAGATCCAGTGATCCGGTCCTTAAAGAGGGAGGGAGCCCAAGTCCTGGGGTCTGGGTTGTGTGGGAGCTCAGATCTCCTAGCCTTCTGTGCAATCAATTTGACTGCACTCTGTCTCTGGAGAGTTGCATTTGGGTGCAGAAGATGGTGCAAACATTTAAAAACTTTTCTCCTCCTGTCACCAGTCAGCCCAAATAGAGTCTGCCTCAGATAGGAATCTTGGCATCCCTTTTCTTTCCTCTACTTTTTATTTTTTTTACTTATTACCTCCACCAGTGTCCTCAATCTATTCTTTCTTCTTCTCTCTTCCCAGACTAGATTCCATTCTGGATGTAGCGATGTCGAGTCTTTTCTGTTTCTGAGCAGAGTTCATTGTGCATAGTGGGACAAGAAGATGAACTCTTCTTCACGTAATATATTAATTGCTACCTACATCCTAGCTTATGTTCACTGTTTCTATTTGCTCTTTTCAAGATTCTCTCTTCACCATTTTAATTTTTAATATCTACCCCTATCCGTGCACACACTTCGAAGAAAACACCAGCATCTGCATTTTAACAACGTGACTGTTCCTAGTTGTAACGGATTGAGGTGGTGGAAACTTCAAGATTTTTCTAGGCAATCTGTCCGGAACCAGTGACGAGGAGGTTGTGGGTGGGGCAGTCTGGGCCTGGTTGGTGGTATTACCTTGTTTGTCTCACAGTTGCATTAGCACAGCAAACACACTGTAATGAAAACTCTATTTTTGCTTCTCACTTCTCTTCTTAAAATGTATTCGGTGGGAAAATGTTCCCTTGTTACTAAACGGTATTTGCAACAGCCCCCATAACAGTTAGGTAATAGATTCTGAGGGTCTCATTTAGTAATTAAAGCTTTCCAGGGAAACAGGTGGGCACCTGTAGTCTGGGAGGCAGTGGGAGGACTGGTTGGCATCTCTCTTTTACCAAACGCGAACCTGGCAGCTCTGGCATTTGAGAGTTTGGGAAAGGCTTCTTTTTCACTATATCTGACTGGTGTCATTGTAAACAAGCTTCTGTTCTCTGGACTTAAAAGAAGAAGCTTTCTCTTTCTCTTGCGAGTTATTTCATGGGTTCTGAAAACTCTGATATCACTGGTGATCTCTCAATTCAAGTTCCCATCATTTTACCCCAAAATTGTTTACTCCCTCAGAAGCTCCTTGGATTCTGGCAGTCCACATTTTACGTGTATGCTCTGTACGTTTTGAAAATGATATACATCCTTGTAACCATCTTGCCAATCAGGATCCATTCCATCACCCCGAGTTCTCTTGTGCACCTTCACAGTTAATCCTTCTCCAACCTGAGCCCAGGCAACCATTAATCTGCTGTCATTACAGATTAGATTTACCTGTGATAAATTTCATGCATTCAGTTGGTGGCCTCTTTGTTTTGTCTATGGTTTCTTTTGCTGTGTGGAAGCTTTTTAGTTTGATGTAGTCCCATTCATTTATTTTAGCTTTTACTTCCATTGCCTTTGAAGTCAAATTCATAAAATGCTCTTTGAACCCAAGGTCCATGAGTTTAATACCTATGTTTTCTCTTATGCAATTTATTGTTTCAGGTCTTATGTTTAGGTCTTTGATCCATTTTGAGTTAATTTTGGTACACGGTGATAGATAACAGTATATTTTCATTCTTTTGCACGTGGCTTTCCAGTTCTCCCAACACCATTTATGTTTTTGGCTTCTTTGTCAAAAATTATGTGTCCATATTTATGTGGGTTTATTTCTGGCTTTTCAATTCTATTCCATTGATCTGTGTGTCTGTTTTTCTGCCCGTACCATACTATTTTGATTATTGTTGCCTTGTAATACAAGCTGAAGTCAGGGAGTGTGATACCTCCAGCATTGTTCTTAGAAAATTTTTGCAAACAATGCCTCCGATAAGAGGCTAATACCCAAAATATATGAAGAACTCATACAACTCAACAACAACAACAAAAAACAATCCAATTGAAAAAAATGGGCGGAGGACTTGAACAGACATTACTCCAAAGAGGACGTACAAATGGCCAATAGATATATGAAAAAATGCTCAACATCACTAACCATCAAAGAAATGCAAATAAAAGCCACAATGAGAAATCACCTCACACCAGTTAGAATGGCTATCAACAAGACAAATAACAAGTATTTGAGAGGCTGTAGAGAAAAAGGAACCCTCATACCTTGTTGGTGGGAATGCAGATTGGTGCAGCCGCTATGGAAGGCAGTGTGGAGGTTCCTCAAAAAATTAAGAATAGAATTACCATATGACACAACAATCCCTCTCCTGGGTATCTACCCCCCAAAATATGAAACATTTACTTATAAAGATATACGCGCTCCAGTGTTCATTGCAGCTTTATTTATTGTGGCCAAGACATGGAAACAACCAAAGGGTCCTTCAACACATGATTGGATAAAGAAGATGTGGAATATATACACAATGGAATACAATTCTGTCATAAGAGAAGATGAAATAGTGCCATTTGCGACAACATAGATGGATCTTGAGATTATTATGCTAAGTGAAATAAATCAGAAAAAGTCGAGAACCATATGATTCCACTGATATGTGGGATATAAAACTGAAAACAACAAAGGAACAAGACAAACAAATGAAGAAACAAAAACTCATAGACACACACAATAGTTTAGTGGTTACCAGAGGGTAAGGAGGGAGGGAGTGGTAGATGACGGTAAAAGGGATCCAATATATGGTGATGGAAGGAGAACTGACTCTAGGTGGTGAACACACACAATGTGATATATAGATGATGTATTACAGAATTGTACACTTGCAGCCTATGTAACTTTACTAATAATTGTCACCCCAATAAACTTTAATTTAAAAAAAATTCATGCAAATGAAATCAAATCGAATGCATTCATTTGTGTCTGGCTTCATTAACTTAGGATAATGATTTTATCCATTTAAGATTATCCTTCCAATTAAGATTCATCCATGTCAATGAGTGCATCAGTTCATTCACTTTTGTTGTTGAATACTATTCCATTAAAACTGATACAGCACAATTTGTTTATCAATTTACATACTTGTATATTTGAGTTGGTTCTAGTTTTCAGCTATTATGAATAAAGCTACTGTGAACATTTATGTACAAACCTTTGTATAGACAATTGTTTTCTCTTGATGAACACTCAGTGGAGTTTTTGGGTAATATGGTACAATGTATGCTTAGCTTCATTAAGTGCTGCACTATTTTACTCTTCCATCAGCAATGTATGAGCGTTCTAATTGCTCCACGTCATTCCCAATATGTGATATTGACAGCTTAAAAATATTGGACAATCTAGTGGATATATAGTGATATTTCATTTTGATTTTAATTTGCATTTTACTGATGACTCACGATTTGAGCTTCATATATCTTCTTTTATGAAATGTCTTTTAAAATATTTCATCTAGACATATTTCATATTACCCAGAATATGAAAGACCCTGAATAAATGTTGAATTTATACAAATTAAATACTGAAAATGCAGCTCATCAATGGATTTGAATTAAGTTTAAACCATCCCCTGGTACTTGTGGCTTACTGAGCCTGAGAAAGTTACCAAAGGAAAGAACTAAAACTAATTCTCAAGAATTTAAAATAAATTGTACATTCTCTTCTATCTACCAAATTGATTTCCAGGTAATATGCTCAAGGTCACATAGGTAGTTATTTGCAGAACCAAGATTAGAAACCACATTATCTTATTCTCAATTTAATCCTCTTTATATTTAAATCAGGACAAATTTAAAACATTGATTTTTTTATACCATTTTATTGAATTTATGTTTTTATTCAATTACAGTTTTGTCAGAGTTATTTCTTCCTGTTCATCATTGTCAACTTTAGCTCTGTGATGAAAACCTAAAATCACTTAAAATTTATTTTCCTTCATGAAAATAGATTCCAAATTCCAGATAACTTATTTAAAAACAAACCTTTAAACCAGTGTTTATTTTGGGAGTCCTACTTATTAGATATTATCTTTGTTTTCTATTTTACTATTTTTTAAAGATTTTTATTAAAAATATAGCTAAAATACAATATTATATTAGTTTCAGGAGTACACCATAATTATTCAACATTTATATGCCTAAGAAGTGATCACCATGATAAGTCCAGCAACCATCTGACACCGTACTATGCTATCACAATATTATTGACTATATTCCCTAAGCTGTATATTACTTCCCCATGACTTATTTGTTTTATACCTGGAAATTTGGACCTCTTATTTCCTTCACCTTCCCCCCCTTTTCAAATTTTCAATTACAGTTTATATTCAATATTATTTTATATTAATTTCTGGTGTACAGCATAGTGGTTAGACACTTATACAATTGAAGAAGTGATCTCCCTGACTAGTCTAATACCCATATTGCACTATACATAGACATTACCATATTATTGACTATATTCCCTACGCTTTACTTTACATCCCATGACTATTTTGTAACTACCAATTTGAACATCTTAATCCTTTCACCTTTTTCACCCTGGCCCTCAACCCCCTTCCATCTGTCACCCCAACAAATCTAGTACCCATCTGACACCATACATAGTAATTACAATATTGTTGACTGTATTCCTTATGCTATACCCTACATCCCATAACTACTTTCTAACAATGAATTTGTACTTCTTACTACCTTCCCCTCCCATCTAGCAACCATCAAAACGTTTTCTGTATCTATGAGTTACTTTTTGCTTTTTGTTGTTGTTGTTGTTCTTTAGATTCCACATATAAGTGAAATCACATTGCATCTCTCTTTCTCTGTCTGACACTCCACTTAGTACAGTACCTTCCAGGTCCATCCATGCTGCCACAGATGGCAAGAATGCATTCCCTTCCACAGCTGAACAATAGTCCATTGCATATATGTACCACCTACTCTTTACCCATTCATCCATGGATGGACACCCAGGCTGCTTCCACATCTTGGTTATTGTAAATAATGCTGCAATCAACATATGGATGTGCATGTCCCCTCTAAGTAGCATTTTGGGTTTCTTTAGATAATTACCCAGAAGTGGAACTTTTAGGGTCCTTCTTTGTCTCTTGTTATACCTTTGTTTTAAAATCTATTTTGTCTGTTATAGTATTGCTACCCCAAATTTTTCGTTTGTTTCTATTTTCATGAAATAACTTTTCCCATCCCTTTGCTTTCTGTCTCTGTGTGTCTTAAAGTCTGAAATGAGTCTCTTGTATGCAGCATATGTAAGGGTTTTGTTTTCTTATCCACTCAGCCTTCCTATATCTTTTGATTGGAGCATTTAATCTATTTACATTTAAAGTGATCATTGGTAGACATATGGCTATTGCCATTTTATTCATAATTGTGACCTTTTTTTTCCATCTTAAAGAAGTCCTTCTAAGATTCCCTGTAATACTGGTTTGGTGATGATGAACTCCTTTAGCTTTTTCTTTTCTTGGAAGATCTTTATCTCTACTTTAATTTTAAATGATAACATTGCTGGGTAGACTACCCTTGGTTGTAGATCCTTGCTTTTCATGACATTGAGTATTTTATGCCAATCCCTTCTGACCTGCAAAGTTTCTGTTGAGAAATCAGCTGACAATCTTATATGGGCTCCCTTTTAAGTTACTAAGTGACTTTCTCTTGCTTCTTTTAAGATTCTCTTTTTGTCTTTAACCTTTGCTATTTTAATTATAGTGTGTTTTGGTGTGGGCCTGGTTGGGTTCATCTTGTTTGGGACTCTCTGTGCTTCCTGGACTTGTATATCTATTTCCTTCACCACGTAAGGAAACTTTTCAGTCATTAGTTCTTCAAATACGTTCTCAATCCCTTGTTTCTCTCCTCTCCTTCTGGTACCCCTATGATGCAAATGTTGTTATGCTTAATGTTGTCCCAGAGGTCTCCTAAACTACCTTCAATTTTTTCGTCGTTTTTTCTTTTTGCTGTTCCAATTGAATGTTTTATGCTACCTTGTCTTCCAAATTGCTGATTTGAGCCTCTGCTTCATCTAGTCTGCCGGTTCCTCCTAGTGCATTCTTCATTTCAGTTACTGTATTCTTCACTTCTGACTGGTTGTTTTTTATGGTTTCTATGTCTATTTTTATTTGCTATCTCTCTGTTAAAATTCTCACTAAGTTCCTTGAGCATCCTTATAACCATTGTTTTGAACTCTGTATCTGGTAGGTTGCTTGCCTCCATTTTGTTTAGTATTTTTTCTGGAGTTTTCTCCTGTTCTTTCATTTGGGATGTATTTCTTTGTCTCCTCATTTTGGCTGCCTCTCTGTTTGTTTCTATGTATTAGGGAGGGCTGCTATGTCTCCCAGTTGTGGTCGGGTGGCCTTATGTAATAGGTGCCTGGTGAGGCCCTGGCACAGTCTAACAGATCACGTGCTACACGTGCTTCAGGAATGGTCTTTGTGTAGGTTGTGTGTGCCCTCCTGTTATAGTTGAACCTTGATTGCTGTTGGCATGTCAGTGGGTAACATTGTCCCTCAGGCTAATTGGCTGTGGGGTTTGGCCACATCCACAGACAGCTGTGTGCGTGTTGGGGGTGACTTACTGACTTACTGTACTTAAAGGGATTCACCCCAGCAGGCTCTGGTCCCTGTTGAGACCACCCTTTTTGTGTGCTGCTTGTGGGGCTAATTGGGCGGTGCTCTGCTGTGGTCTGAAGCCAACCTCCAAGTATGTTTGTTCTGGGGCTTCTTAGGAGGGGCTCTGGTGCAGGCCAAAGTCACACACTGCCTGTGACTGGCTAGGGACTACCTGATAGGAACTACAAAGTGATCCATGGTTGTTTGCTGCCTGTGCTAAAGTTGGAGGCACATGGGAAAGGCCATGTTGCAAACTGAGGATTTGCAATCTGTACTGGGCCTGGGGTATCTCTGCAAAAAGCCAGGACACCCTGAGGCTTGCTGCCACCTGCCGGCTTCCTTAAGGTTCAGCCACTGGTTAAGCCTCCTGTGGTACCTGAGTTGGGTGAGGCAGGGTCTCAGGGAGTCAATAGAGTGGGAAGAATTGTGGTCACCAGGTTAATGTATACTCTGGTTTGGTGCCAGTGCTGAACCTGGAGCTATTCAGGAAAGGTTTCAGAGCACCCCAAGGCCAGTTGCTGCTGCTTGGGACCCATGGACTCTGATAGTTTTCCAAGAAAGAGTGCAATGTGGGCAGGGCTGGCTGCTTGCAGAGAAAGTGGCTCTGGCATTGGCGGAGGTGGGTGGGGCAGAGTCCCTTTGAGTCAGCCATGTGGAGCAGCATAGCTCACTAGACCAATCAGATTCAGATTTGGTCGTGTGGGGACAAGCTCAAGAGAGGAAAGACGGAGCCTGATGCTGGCTGCAAAGGATGAGGAATCCACACAGGGAAAATGGTGACTGTTCTCCAGCCCTCTCTCTGAGCCTACACACCTTGGCCAGCCCTCCTCCACACATGCCTCTAACACCTCCTGAGTCACCATCCCTTTGCAGGAGCCCAAGGTGAGTGCCTGTGAGTGAAAGAGTCTGTGCATGGGACATTTCAGGAGATGTCTGGGTTTCCTGCAGCCTTTCATCCCACTGGGGCAGTCGGAATTCCCAGTTTTTCACAGCCAGTTGTTGTGGGGGCTCCTCTTCCCAGAACCAATACTCCGGGCTGGCATCCCTTACTCTTCTGGGGGGAAACTCTGTAGCCGAACTATCCCTCCTGATTCTCAACCACTACACAGAGGTTTGGGGCCAGCCTGTTCCTTGTCTCTGCCCCTCCTACCTGTCTCAATGTGGTTTCTTTATATCCTTACAGTGTTTCCCTGAAAATAAGACCTAGCCAGACAGTCAGCTCTAATGAGTCTTTTGGAGCAAAAATTAATAAAAGACTGGTATTATATTGTATCATATTATACCTGGTCTTATTTTACTGTAAGTAAATAAGTAAATTTTACTATAGTAAAATAAGACTGAGTCTTATATTAATTTTTTGCTCCAAAAGACACATTAGACCTGATTATCTGGCTAGGTCTTATTTTTGGGGAAACACAGTAGTTATAAAACTTCTGTTTAACTAGTCTTTAGATGGTTCTCCAGGTTGATTGTTCTATTGTTTAGTTGTAATTTTAATGTGTTCATGGAAGGCAACAGGCAGTGTTTATGTACTCCACAATCTTGGATCTCTGTCTCTACTGTATTATTTTTAAGTAACTGTTTTATAAACAATTCAGAGGTGAATTGACCAAAAAGGAAGTGCTCTGTGTATTAGCTCTGAGTTCTGTAATTGCATTTAGCCCTGACTCAGATGAGCTGTATGTGTACTATGTGCATCTAATTGATTGGCTGGGACACTCCATTGCACGACCCAGGGCATCAGTACCATTTCAATTCTTTGTTAAAATCAAGGAGCCAGTGAAAAACAATTCAATAAGAGACCTTGGTTTCTACACACAGAAGTTCAGATGAAAAGTTGCCCTCAGCCAGATTCTGTCTAGGCAAGGAAATATAGGAAATAGAACATTAAAATAAGGCTTAGGTGTCAAGAACAGGAAACTCCTGTGAGAATTATTGATTTGGCCATTTTGATTGAATTGTTTGCCAAAAAAAACCAATCAAACATACAAAACAGCTCCTTTGTAGTATTCTTTAACAGAAAAGTGAAGGGGAAAACAGCCTTACTTAGCCTTTGAGGCATATTTTAATTATTATTCATCTTTAACATGGCACATTCCATTGATAGCTCATTTTTTTAAAAAAAATTTTCTTGGGGAATATTGGGGCACAGTGAGTTTTTGCAGGGCCCATCAGCTCCAAATTGTTCTTTCAATCTAGTTGTGGAAGGTGCAGCTCAGCTCCAAGTCCAGTCGCTGTTTACAATCTTAGTTGCAAGGGGTGCAGCCCTCCATACTATACAGGAATTGAACTGGCACCTTGTTGTTGAGAACTTGCACTCTAACCAACTGAGCCATCTGGCCGCCCCTGATAGCTCATTTTAAGGCCACATTTTTCTTATTCCTAAGTACTTGTTTTGTCTGTGCTATTTATTTCATTGAATTAGAGTGTTCAATAAGACGTGGCCTCTCAAAACACAATAGAATATGTGATAATTAGCTTATTTTGTAGTCAATGTTCAATATTCCTACGGTTCTTTACTGTAATAGTTTATCATAGCTCCTAACAACTGACCTGACATTTAAGGTAAAAAGAATGTCTAATTTTGGCATCCTTACTTGCGAAAATAGTTGTGTGTGGAATACACTATAGACTAAGACAAGTGAGTCCTCAGATATTCCATTTTACATGAGTTAAAGACAATTTCTTAAAATGTTCCTGTTTCTCCTTAGTTTCATCAGGAATTTGGGTTGAAGAAAAGGACAAGTAAAGATTAATTGATAGGTTCTTGATTTCTGGAAGGCACTTTACCTATGTAACTTCAGTGTTGCTTCATGGACATTTTTCACAGTGTCGGTTGTTAAATTATTGAAAGAAGTTGCATGACCTTGTTTATTATTTACAATATCTCTAAAAGAGAGTTAATACTGTCCTCAACTTAGAAATGTTGATGAAGCTCCTCATTTCAAGTAGATAAACTACCCAAGGTTGTACGATATGTGCTTAGTTAAGCTGGTGTAGGAGAAGAAAAAGTTTTCCTTGACACTCTTAGGGTCTCTGGCTGGGTTTGAAAATTAAACTGAGAAAGATTAATAGGAGAAAAGCATATAGGTTTGATTGAATTTTTGAATGCACATGGGAGTCTTCACAGGAGAATGAAGACCTGAAGAAGTGACCAGAGCAGGAAGATTTTATTCCTTTTAGAAAAAGAAACAATACATTTGTGATAAATGGACAAGACAGAGGGGTTTGGCTTAAGGGTAGTAAATGGTGATGAGGTAACTGGGAAGATAAGGGTTAATTTTTAACAAGGTTTGTACAGATTTCTCAGACCCAAATTACTCATCCCTCGTGATAAGAATGTCTCCCTTTCTCTTGGTACATGTAGGGTACCTTTCACATGGGATTTTTATGACCTATTTCAGGGACTAAGGGATAGGGGGTAGGCAGGTCCTCATGACCTTCCTGCTTCTTCAGTTTTCTAAAATTTCATTAGGTTAAAATATTCAATGTGATAAGGTGTCACATTATGGGGTAGCATGACCTGAACCACATTACTGGTAAACTCAGTCTTGGCTAATTACAAAGGTCATGTTCTGTCCAATCCACCGAAGCAAAAATTCCCAAAATATCCCAGAAAAGGAGATATTTAACAATTGGGAAATCCACAAGGCTTTATGATTTAATATTTATGAAAACCTCAGAAAATACATAAGCATAGTAAATTTTCAGTAACTCCCTATAAAATCATGTTTTACAAAAGGAATGATTTTCAAACATCTACTTAGTTTTTCAATAGTTAAAATGTATTTGTCTTATGTTAATCATCTTTTATATTTAATTATACTTAGGTCAGTGATGTTTTGCTCTTTTAGATTATATACATATCTGATGGAAGATTAAAACCATAAAATTATATTGACTATTTTCTACTAGTTGGTGAAAAAGATACCATTAATTTATACGAACACTATAAATCTAAAATATGTATAATTAAATCATAAGCCTTAATTTACAGAGATTGAGTATTTTATATTTGAGTAAATGCAATTATTTTGGTATCTGGAGCAGGGTATCAGGGCATTGAGTAGGAAGTTAAACACACGTTTCCTTTAAATGAGCTTCCTCTTTCTTTGTTTCTATGCTTTCTAAGTTATTATGATGTTCTAGAGAAAAGATTTTGACTTCAGTTTGTATAAAATTCATGGTTAAATAAATTCTATAATATTCTTAAAATACTCTGAGAAGTATGATAGGGGAAAACTCTCAAATCCTCATGTGTTTACTAGAAGATTTTTAATGTTAATAAGATAACATTATGGAATCTACTTTAAATCCATTTTGAAACAAGGTAGGGGTATAAATAAATAATCCAAGTAACATGGTATTTTGCACATTATGTAAAAGGATTGATAAGGGTTTGATCCTTTTTTAGGCCTGGTTTGCCTGAAGTAATCTTGACACATGAAAAATATTCAATCATTTGATTGACCTGGCTAAAATTACACAGTTCATGGTGGCAACTTTTGGAATAAAGCTAAACTAATTTATTCTTTAGTCACATGTTCATTGGCTTTTAGTTTTTGGACTCTCTAAGATTAAGTTCTAATGCATAGTTAATCTTCATTTGATTGACAAAGGGACTAAGGCCTTCTACAAAATATAACTTTCCCTTTTAAGATTTTATATTCATGTATTCTTCTAGTAAATCTTCTTCCAGTTGTTCAGAACCCATACAGATAAATGAAGAATGTTCTATCTGAATGAAGAATGTTAGTATAATTCTACATAATACTGTGGGAATATCTTATTTACAGAAAGCCAATTAAACAAATATTATGCATCTTATAATGTCTTTAATAAACAACAAACTCAGGAGTTCATTTGAATCAGGAGTTTTGTGTTAAATGTTTAAGAAATGTAAGTAGTACTACACTGCAGCCATTCCCTTGCTGTCTGATAGGCCAAACTATTGAACCACATACCTTTCACAAGTATACTACTAAATATGATTAATTTATTAGTCAGGATAGGCTAGGTTATTCTCTAGTAGCAAAACATTCCTAAATCTCAGTGTTTAAACAGCAGGTCTCTATTCCTTGCTCATTAGATGGCTCTAGCTTGCTCACACTACCCATCATGGATAGGTAGGAGACCTCTGCTCCTGGGGATCTTTCAGGAACTCATCGACAGGGCAGCCACCCCCAGAAAACTGCTGTTCTATAGTGTTGGAGACAAAAGAGAAAACTTTGGTGGATCTCTCAACAGCAATTAAATACCTGTCAGAGAAAAGTGCCTTGTCTCTTCTACTCATCACTTATTGGCTAGGACTAGTTACCCAACCCCACCCACCACCAGGGGTCCTGGAAATGCAATCCTACCATTTGGATGAAACAGTTTCTATGCCTTTTTATTTTATTTTGTTTTTATATTAGCAAAGAGTCCAGGTTATTCCTTTTACAGATTATCTTAATTTGCATTTATCTGATAATTTATTCATGATTATATTTAGATAAAATGTTTTGGCAAGAATACTACATAGATGATGATGTGTCTTTCTAATTCAGACTTTTAAAATTTAAAATTTTGATATTGCCTTTCTTCTAAGAAATGCCATTATCTTTTAGCCAGCACTCAAATTAAATATGAAATGCCTTTTTCAATTGAAGTTATCCTATTTTATGTGTTTTGAATTTTGTCTCCTGATTATTTTCTAGTATATTTACCTGTAGACATGGTAATAAAATTATATTCTTCATTATAAGAAAAGGAAGAGAAAATCCTGATGTAGCTGAAATTTCCTGAAGTTACTCATCTCCTTACTGCACTTACTTGGAGATCTAATATTATTTTTTCTGCCTAACCCCATTATATATATTTTCCTGACGTAAATCTATTAGCATAAATTGTTGAAAACAAACTTATTTAACATATAAACTACTTATAATTTCATTTTATTTCAGCCACTTAGAAAAGTAATTATATTTTTTTTAAAAAATTAATGTTTTTCTTGGATTCTTTATAGAAGGTTCAAACCTACCATCACATCAGCCCCCAGTGTGATTTTTCTCAGAAAGTTCTCATAGAATTTTACCTTGTGTAGTTTTGCTGAAACAGAATAGTTCTTAACCTTCTCATTCCTTTTCTCCATCACTCTCCCTCTCTTTATCCTTCTTTTTTCTTACCCATTTGATCATTTTCCACTCACCCCTAAATTAGCAGGCAGTGGTGAGGTGACTAATGACTGATCCGAGGGTCAGAACTTCTCCTGATCCCTAGGAAACTTCCAAAAAAAAAAATCCCCCAATAATTATAAGGAAACCTTTTCTATTTATTTAACCATTGTCTCTTTATCTTTCACTTTCTCTTCACTTTAAATTAAATGATATTTTCTTTTCCTCTAAATTTTGAACTGTAGTTTCTTTGACTTCCATCAGGTGTTTCTACATTAATTCAATGTATGTTAAGTTTGTGGGGATAAAGGAATTGAACTATGTTCAAACATTAAGTGATTCAGGGTTTTCATTAATTCCACTTAAGCTGACTTACCAACAAGTGAGTTTTTAAACGTGTATATTACTATTGGGCCAGAGGCAGGAAATGGGTTTTCAGCTTGCATTCTGTCTACTCCTCCTGGTTTCTCCCCTCTCTCCCTCCCTTTCTTCTTTCCCTCTCCCTTTCCAGCATTAGCTTTAAAGAGTAGTGGTAGCAGAAGAAATCAGAAGATCTCTAGCAGATCTCTTTTGTTTTTAAACCAACACTAGTAGCAGTATTAGTCATCCCACCCCCAGCTGCCCACCATGCTATTTAAATATTCCTCTTTGGGTATATTTTTACCTATGTTTCCTTTTCTGCTCCATAGTCATGACTGTGGAGGAAACACTAGGCAACGCCTCCCACACATGACCACATAAATATTTATGAGTTTTTTATTTGAATATCTCTGTTCCATACAACCTGTATAGTTTTTTATTGCTGACATCCTTGTTTATTATCTCAAGTGAAAGATCAGTATGAGAGTTAAAAAGATTACATCTTTGCCCCTGTTTTGAAGGTAGAGAGCTTAAACCATCACATGCCAATGAAAATGTGTACTTCCTTTTAAAACTTAAGAGACATAGTTTTGGCAGGCTCCTTTGTTGAACTTGCTCAGTAACTCATATTTGACTGGAAATTATTTAAAACTACCTTAAATCAGTTGATGGGCTATGTTTTCTCTTTCAATTAGTTCAATAAATATTTTCTTGAGTGTTTTCTAGGCACCGGATGCTGAATCAGATACTGGGGATGAATATGAAATGGGCCCAGCTACCAAGCACTTCATAATGTGGCTTAGATTAAACAGAAAACAGTTTCACAACCAAACAGATCTTTATAAAAGCACGCTGTGTGCTGGGGCCTAAAAGCTTACAGGGTGTGTGCATTTAAGTAAGTGGTTTTAATCTCTCTGGACCTCATTTCCTCTCTGTAAAGTGGAAGGGTTGAGTTAAATTATATTTTACATTATCTAGCACTAAAATAATTTTTATCAGAGGGTGTGTTAGCCCTGGGCCTGATTGCCCTCAGATCTGTTCTTGCCTCCTCTCCTGCTCTGCTCTGTACTATGAAGGTGCAGATGACCCCCTTTGGCTTTTCCAGGCTCCAGTGTTAGCTGACTTCTGGCAGGATTAAGACAAGGGGATGTAGGTTTAAGTCAGTGGTGGGAGATTGGAAGGCAGGGGGAGGAGTGGGTTTGGCTGAGGGCCAAATCAAGATACTCCCTTTTCCTCTCAGTTTAGGATGGCTTCTCTAGTGGGTTTTTTTTTTTTTTTTCCCTCTAGTGCTTTTATTTCCTCTGTGATTTCAACCTCCACTGCATCTAGACCCACCAAGCTTTCCGGTTTCCATAGTGGCATCCTGGTCTCCTGCTTTTAATCATTGCATGTTTTCCCATTGTCCCTCCCCCTTAAGGATGATGAAGACTTCTGGCTATTGCCAATAAGAGTTATTTTACAGCCCTTTGTTTAACTCGCAGCTTTTTCATTCTCCAGAGACCTACCTGCGCTTCCCATTCCTTGTACTGTGAACACTGGAGATAGTTTCTGTTTACCTGCTTGGATATGATTAATCTGCAGTGTTTCCTTTTTATTTACTTTCGAGCTGTAAAAGTAAGCAGTTGAGGAAGAAAAATATACACATGGGTACATTCACTGAGCTGACCAAAACTAATTCCTAGAAGGGACATTAGCATCAGAAGAAATATTTATTTTATGTCCTTTTTAAATATTGAAGGAAATGCAATACAGGATCCACTTTTTTACTGAAGCTGACAAGTTGAATCTCTTGAAAGTTAAGGCCCATGTAAATCTAGGTGACGGAAATCTTCCATGAAGACCTCCGTTAGTCTCTGTGCTTCTTGGTACTTAGAACATACAGCTTTATCATAGCCTCTACATCTATCAGATGTGTCACTTTTCCACCAAGAATAGTAATTAAAAATAAAATTATGATAAATGTATTAGCAACCTAAGTTTTGGTAGAAGGAAGAGATGTAAGAAACTCATTTTTAAAGACTTGGCTTAGGCAGTTGTGCTTTTCTTTCATTTCTTTTATCTCCATTGTCTTAAGGTTGCTAAGATACTTTCTTCACTTCTAGCAGTTTCACCAGGAGAGGAGAAGAGTACAAACAGAGGTGATTTTATTTTACAATGGTATGTAGTAGACTTCTCTTCTGGAGATATTTCATTTAATTTGTTCACTAAGAAAGGAGATGGGATGGAAATGCCCTCTTTGCTCCATCTCCCCCACTTTGGATATAGGTGTAAGAAGGGCAGAAATTCATGGTGATTGGTGACAAAGGAAATAATGGCACCAGTGCTGATAAACAGAGTCCCGGAGAGAGGAACAGCCCACTGAGAATGTCAGTGTAGTTGTTTCTGGTGGCAGGTGGCTTAAAATGCACACTCAGTGGCTTTAAACAACACAAATTTATTTACTCACAATCCTGGGGACCAGAAATGTCTGAAGTCCATATCACTGGACTGAAATTGAGGTGCCAGCAGTGTCACGCTCCCTCTGGGGGCTCCAGGGGAAATCTTCCTTGCCTCTTCTAGCTTCTGGTGGCTGCCGTTCTTGGGCTGGTGGCCACAGACTTCAATCTCTGCCTCTATGGTCACTTCTTCTCTTCTGGGGTGAAATTTCCTCCTGTCTCCCTTATAGGAAACCTTGTGATGGCATATAGAGACCACCTGGATAATCCACGACAATCTCATCTCAAAATACTTGATCACATCTGCATGGTCCCTTTTGCTGTATAAGGAAACAGTCACAGATTCTGGGAATTAGAGTGGGGACACATTTGGAGCCCTGTATTCGGCCTAGTAAAGTTAGGTAAAGTGTGTAGAGAGGCTGGTGTAGGTTTTATTCACGTGTGGTCTCTGAGGGTCTTAAGAGACAGTGACTAAGTCAGGACAAACTGCTGTTTTTATGGCTAAGATCTTTTAAGGATTGGAGAATACTGATTACTTCTTAACATCCTGGGCTATACACTGGATATGGAAAGAATATACCCTATGGGGTGGAGGAGTAAAAATGCTATATTTAATGAAAACTAATAGTCAATTTTAATATTTGTTTTGTGGATGTTGTAGAAAAGTGAGTATTCTCTGTATAATGTAAAGTTTAATCATGCCTCTTAATGATATTTTATAATTCTTATAACCCTTCTTAAAATTCTGTTTCATCTCCTTGATCTATCTGTTAAAGAACTATGTTAAATGTTAAGTAATTTTTTTTCTCCTAATAGTTTATATTTTATATATTTCTATGCTATGTGGATTGTCCACAACCATTTCCTTTTTTTTTTTTTTTGCCCTGATATATGATACTTTGATTCTAATATCTCTACCTCTCTGCTGCTCTAACTTTTTAATATTCCTTTTGACTGGAGTAACTTTCTGAATCCCTTTATTTCCAACATTTATCAATTCGTTTGTATGTATGCTTCTTGTAATTAGCAGTTACTTTGACTTTACTCTTGATCCAAACCGATGGTGCATTTACATTTACCGTAATGATGTATGGTCTTATTTTGCCATTTTATTCTATAATTTATGTTTTTATGTTTATTGTTTTCTACTCCCCTGTGCATTATGTCATTGAAGATTTTCTTTTTTGTATCAGTTATTTTTTCCTACCAGTATTTGTAGAATGAACATTTGTCCCATTTTTGTTCCAGTGTTTAATATATGCATAGTTCTATATACATATATTATATAAACATATTTTATACATATTATATACATGTATAATTTATGTATATACACACAGATTAATATGCATATATAATTTTAAACCAATGACAAAAATACAATATTATCAATTCTCCTGTTTATATATTGTTATATTATATATTATATTATACATGAGACTCATAACACTACTACTTCCCCTTTTCTTCTTCCTCCCTTAATTAATTTATTTGGATCAAATTCTTTGATATTAAGATTTTTAAAAATATTGTGTATTGTTTTTCCAAGAAATATTTTTGATAAATTAATTATGTAGCATAGCTGTGTTAAAAACTACTGATTAGCTATTAATGCTAATTTTAATGGTATATTACACACTACCGAATTTTAAATACCATATCACCTCTTGAGACTTTTTAATTTTTATTTATTCTTTTAGTTAGCTGTAGTATTTTTCCAAGTATCAAGGACTTTTTTTCCCCTCCAAGGTCAAAGTATTCTTGCACTTTCTGATTTCTTCTCACGTTCATAAAAGTTTGACTAGCTTCAGATTTTATTTACTATAAGTTATTTCTCTACAAAATCCAATAAAATAGTCTTACTCCAATAATGACTCTTGGGCCATCTGCCTCAGAATCTATGGAGATAAGGTTAAGGAATATACATTTTAAACAAAGTTTCAAAATAATTTAAAATGCTATTTGCATAGAAATTGCTCTAGTTACTGCTAAAATTTAGTATTATAAAAAGAAAATGTAATGTCAATTTGGATTATTTTTCCTTTGTATATTATTTTTAGTTTCTGCGTATAAGACTTTTCCTTATCCTTTAAAACCATAAATTTCAAAAATATTGTAGTTGTGGGTTACATTAATTTTTCCCGATTGGCCCTTTTAAAATAGAAACTCAAATATTTCTTTGGCTTAGCATAGTTTTCTCCTATTCCTTCTTGATTATTACTTTCTTCAACTTCTTCCTTCTCTGAATGTATATTGGATCTCTTCGATTTAGTGAGCATATCTATTGAATTTAATTTGTACTTTGAAATAATTATAGATTGATAGTATATTGCAAAAATCGTACAAAGAAATTTCCTGTATGCTTCATCCATATTCCCCTAGTGATTAGTGTTATACCTTACATAATTGTATTACAATATCAAACCAGTAATTTGGTACAGTGTGTGTGTGTGTGTGTGTGTGTGTGTGTGTGTAGCTCTATGCCACTTTATCACATGCATAGATCTGTGTAATCACCACCACTCTCAGGATATAAACCTATTCCATCTATACAAGGATCTCCCTCCTTTTAGAGTCACACCTCTTACCCATTACCATACCTCGCCTCTGCAACCACAAATTTGTTCTCAATTGCCATAATTTTATAATTTGATACTGTTATATAAGTAGAATCAAATAGTATCTGACTCTTGTGAGTTTGGCTTATTTCACATCTCATAATGCACTTGAGATCCGTTTAAGTTGTTGCAGTTATCAGTAATTCATTCCTTTTTTTGCTGAGAAATAGTCGAAAGTTTGGATGTACCATAGGTTGTTTAGCAAGTCTCTTAACTTCTTTATTATCTTCAACTAGTTTCTTTTCCTTTTAGTTCTATAAGATTTTCTCAAGTTGATTTTTATAAATTACGCCCCCCCCTTTTTAAAAGTAACTGTTCATTGTTTCTATTGACTTTCTAAATTCGATACACACATTTTTTGCCTTTATGAAGTTCATCTCAATGATTTCAGAGTTTTTCTTACATAGTTTTAGTGACCTTCAAATCATTGTAATTAATATTAATATATTGCTGATAATATAAATTATATTTAAGAAAGTGCTTTTATGTTTCGTTGAGGCAATATAGTGCAGTGGCTTGAAAGCACAGGTGCGGGCTCAGACTGCTCTGCACAATTTTAAACTGCCTCGTGAAAGCCGGAGCACCTTTTGGTCAGAGCTGGCTGTGATCCTTTTTGTTGCTAAGTGGATGAATGAGGCAGAGATTCACTAGACAAAAGACAGATGGCTAGTCTCTGAGGTCAGTGAGGTGAGTAAATATAAACACCAGGTGGGCAAGTGATCACCAGCTAGGTTATTTAGGACTCTGTTGCTTGTCTTTTGTTATCTGAAGGTTGGTAAACAAGGCTTCAAACCACTTGGAATTAACGTAAGTATCATCTACCACTGGCGTGACTGTATTTCCAGTAAGAACTGGGATGTTTGCAGGGCAAATAGGGGTATTTATGAGGATGAGTATTTTGTGTTATCATGAATTGTACTGGATAGGAAAGATGCACATTTGTCCTAGGATGAATGATATGGTACCAGGGTCATTTTCCCCCTTGTTTTTATTGTGGTAAACCAAACACCACATAACAGTTACCATCTTAACCATTTTTAAGTGTACAGTTAAGTGGTATTAAGTGCACTTATATTGTTCTGCAAACATCACTACCATCCATCTCCAGAGCTCTTTTCATCTTGCAAAACTCAAATTCCATACCCTTTAAAAATAACTCCCAGTGACCCCTCCCTCCGGCCCCGAGTAACCAGCACTCTATTTCCTGTCTTTATAAGGACTACTCTAGGAAACTCATGTAATTGGAATCATACAATGTTTGTCTTTTCATGACTGTGTACTTCACTTAGCATAATGTCCTCAAGGTCCATCCATGTAGCATGTGTCAGAATTTCCTTTTTCAGGCTGAAGAACATATCCCACTGTATGTACATACCACATTTTGTTTATTCGTTCATCCATTTATGGATATTTGGGGTGCTTCCACCTTTTAGCTATTGTGACTAATGCTACTAGGTATGACAAGGTCACTTTAAATTGTAGGTTTAGAACATTTTTTCTTTCTGACAGGTATGCTAAAGATAAGTTATTCATCACAAGCGCATAATCCATGTCTACCAGTGAGCCAGAACCTAAAGATCTAGTCTGAAATTGTGAGTTACAGGTGTTCCTGGAATTAAATAATAAACATTGGTTAGTGTGTCACCTACCAAGAAGATGACCTTATGGTGCAGGAACACTAATTACTTAGCTATAAATGTATGGTCATCATAACTTGCAAGATTAGGACTTTGGGAAGGTCTCCCACAGGTTCTCAGGATTCCAAAAACCAGTCCTTTGTGCAGAGTTACTTTTCATTATATATATCCTGAACATGAAGTCACTCAAATCTCAAGTGAACACTTGCAGGTCTGGAAAAAATCTACTGGGAGTGAGGAAAGTGATTCATGGGTCAAGCAAGGACTTCCAAAATGGTACACACAACGGGGGAATGCGATGACTTCAAGGGGAAATGACAATGACAATGACAGCTTGTATGTAGGGGGACTACTAATGTCAATCTTGGATGAATTTAAGATTATATCAAGACTGTGCTACACTGAAGTTCTTAGGCTAAGTTCTTAGTCATGTAACCTTTGCTTCTGGGTTTCAGGACTGTTGGTGACACAAAACTGAAATAAGAATAGATTCGTGGTTGACTTTGTTTGATCTTTTTCTCCCCATTTAATCTTGTTTGATGCCTGGGTTTCCCTTTAAGTTGCACCACCAAGACTAAACAGGGACTTTAGGTATCAGGTGTATACTCTTGTATGTTTCTGCTGAAACATGCCATTAGTTCAGTATTATATAGATGATTTCAGGGAAGTAGCGAGCGGAGTCTGCATCTGCTCTGGACAATGAAAGGGTCGTCTTGCTTCAAAGTTTTAAGCATCTGTTCTGACCCCAGATGAAAGTTGCTGTCCTAATCGAGCGAAGAGATGCATTGATAATAGTATTATTAAACATCCCTTACATGTTACAGGACTATATAGGCTGATGTTCTTCAGCAATTCTGTGAGGGGATTTTTGTGTTGTGGAAAATTGTGGGTTTAATCTCCACTAATGATATACTAAGAGACAGAGATTCTTTTTCCCCCTATCTCCTACAAAATGCAATGTCTTGTCACACTCAGATATTTCATGCACTGCTCTTGCCTTCTGTGTGAAGATAGGAGTCATCAATTATCTAAATTGTCTGGATTCCTAGAATAGGATCAGTGATCCTATACACTCCATCTTTTGGGGCAGATGACAGAGGACGTCTACTTTCCACAGCTGAGTTTCTGACAGTAAGACAGGTGACTCTTCTAAAATGGGGAGGAAGTTCTGACCTCCCTTATTACTTTTCTCAGGGCATAAATTGTGGTCCAGTGGTGATATCTAATTATGACTATCTTATCTCATTTGGGATAGGTCAGAGGTGATACTCATTAGGACTCTGAGGAGCACATTTTTCTATTTACTGCTGTGTTTCCCTGAAAATAAGACCTAGCCGGACAATCAGCTCTAATGCATCTTTTGGAGCAAAAATTAATATAAGATTTGGTCTTATTTGCTATAAGACCGGGTATAACATAACATAACATAACATAACATAACATAACATAACATAACACCGGGTCTTATATTACTTTTTGCTCCAAAAGACGCATTAGAGCTGATTGTCTGGCTAGGTCTTATTTTCAGGGAAACACAGTACAAACCTCAGAAAGCAAGTAATCATAATGCCTAATCTAAGAAAGATTTTTCACAGGAAAATTGCCAGATTAACATTTTTTCTTCGTTGTGATAATATGCATGGTATGTCTTCCGTGAAGACACCTAGATAGCTGCAATAACTTGCTTAAGAAAAGATACCCATTAACACCACTGGTTGGTTCCATGTGTACCTATGAGAAGGACAGATTGTACACGGTGCTGTTGGATGAGCTTAGACCATAAAGAGATTGCTGAGAGATTATTATAATACTGAGATTAAAAGCTGCCTACCAAAATCCAGAAAGTGGATGACTTATGTAGGGATAAACAAAGTTAAATGTAATTTAAAAATTACGTTTTGCAGCTTGTTACCATGACATGCATATGACTAGGACTTGGATCTATAGCATGAAGCAGATACCTTCCTAGTTTATTTACTAAGAGATGTCTAAACAGTTTGAAAAACAAACTTCCTCTCTACCTATAGCCTATGCCTCAGGTTCTGTATAAAAGCTGAGTCCTGCCTTTTACTTTAAGGACTTTCTTGTTCTGGAATGGCTTACTATCCGTCACATTATAACTGGCTGTGTTTATCTGCCAAGCTCCTTCCGATTGATTTTTCTGTCGCAGACCATCATACACAGTTCTCAAAGCTCAAATAGAATGGGCACCTTCTTTTCTGCAGGTAGCCCTGTATGGAACCCTTGGCTGCTGCTGAAATGAGATTTAAGACAGGAGAAACAGAAATGCTAGTTTGCTCCCTAGGGGGAAGATGATGTGTTCAGTTTGCATCTGGAAAGATTTAGCTGTCCAGGCAACTGGAGGTATTGGAACCCAGGCATGGGTGAGAGCTTAGGTTTAGGAAATCAATTGAAATGGGTAGTCATTAGTATAAAATGATAATTGGTGCTAGAAGGTAGGATTAGTAGGCCAAGAGAAAGTAAGTGGAGAGCTGTCAAGACTGAGGACTGAGTCTTGCATCAAGAAGAGGAAGAGGAGTTAATGAAGGAGATGTAGAAGCCGGATAGAGAGGCAGGAGAAGCCATCACTGGCCTACCACAGTGCACCAGCACAGGACACATGGCTTCAAGTTTGGATTTTTGACATGATCTCCAAGTAACATGATGCCACTGTATTTTGTGAGTATGTATTGAACTTTTAATTTAACAATGGTACACATTTAAAACATATTAAAATATTTCTATTCTTTAAAAAAATGGGGGGAGGGAGTGGTTTGCATTCCTACTAACTAGTGATTATCTTGGGAGGAAAATCAGAAAGAGACTGTTCTAGGAATGGGTAATCAAGAATTTCAGAAATGTCAGATGTTGAAGAGAGACCAGAGAGAATAAGAATAGGAAAAAATCATGTTCATCAAGGAGGCCCCTGGAGTTCCTGAAGAGAGAGGTCTGAGTATCGTAGTAAATGGAGATCAAGGAATTAGTATATGATAAGAAAATGGCACTGATCTCAAAGTACTTTTAGAGGAGAGTTTGGCAATTTGAAGCACGTGTGTGTGTACATGTGTGTGTGTGTGTGTGTGTGTGTGTGTGTGTGTGTGTTGGTGCTGCTTGTTTTGTGTATGTGTAGGCCACTTTCCCTTAGTTTGTTCCTAGCTAGAAGGAAGAATCAGTAGGCCAAGAGAAAGTAAGTGGAGAGATATCAAGGCTGAGGACTGACACTTATGTCCTGCCTTTTCCAATACCTCCTATTGTTGAGGGAAATGGAATTGTGGGCAAAAAGCAGGCCTGTCATCTAGTTGTCACAGTGCCCAAGCAGAACCCTGGCCCTTTCAAGGGCAAGCTGGGGCCATTGAAAGAGTCTGAACCAGGTTGCCGTCGATATTGTTGCGTTATTACATCTCACCCACCACATTTCCAACCATTCTCAGCCAGCATTCACAGAGCACCTGAACCAGAAACTCCAGGGAAATATTGTTACCATATTTCTACCAAGCTCCAAAGAAGCATTTGACTTGTACATTTAGTTCTGTGGCCCACGGCAGAGCATGTCCTGAGGGGAATGGATGAGGAACCTGTTCCAACCCTCTCAAGTTTTCTTCTGCCTGCCTTTGTGCTCAAGTAACTGTATAATCCTTGCAGGTACCTGCCTGCTTTTGTGCTCAAGTACCTGTATAATCCTACAAAAGGAGCAGATAGAGCCAGAATGTCCATTCCTTGTGTCAACAGAGTACAGCAGTGTTCACAGGCTTGATTTGGAGCCATTCTTGCTTTCCTGAGTTTATAAAATACCTGTGCACTGTGGCGTCTGAGCAAGTGAAGTGAACCTTGGAGATACAATTGACCCTGGAGCAACACAGGTTTGAATTGCGGGGTCCACTTATGTGCGGGCTTTCTTCAATAAATATGTACAGTACTGTATTTTTCCTTCCTAATGATATTCTTAATAGTGTTTCCCTTTCTCTAGCTTACTTTATTGTAAGAATACAGTATATAACACATATAACATACAAAATCCGTGTTAATCAACTGTTTATGGTATCGGTAAGGCTTCTAGTCAACAGTAGACTCTTAGTAGTTAAGTTTTAGGGGAGTCAAAAGTTATATGTGGATTTTTAACTATGTGGGGGAGGAGGTCGGTGCCCCTAACCCCACGTTGTACAAGGGTCAGTTTCATTTGTGTGATCAATAGTATTCCTTTTCTCTGTTTAAATGAAAGTGATTGCTTTACCGCCTGACATCTCCATCTGTCTATTCATCATTCAATTCCCATTCATTTATTCATTTGGTCAAACATTTCTTAGGCACACCCAATGTGCCACGCCCATCCTAGGGGCCTCAAAGAGACTAAACATACTTTAGGAAACAAGGACTCAAATAAAAGTAGAATCAAGCGTTTTTGGAATTCAGAGCAGGAAAAGAGTACATATCTGGCTGGGGCAAGAAGAGGTAGGATCTGATAAATTTTCTATTGAAAAGTTAGTATAAATGATTGTTCCTTCTACAGACGGTAAATATTGTTTCAGGAATCAAGATTACTGGATTTTAAGTCAAATTTTGAACTCCTTGGAGGAAAAAAAATGTGTTTCTGCAGGGTCATGATGGTAATTGCCCAATTTTAAAACATTTTAATATGGCTGATTCAGAATTTCATTTCTTGACAGGTTGACTTGCGTTATATCAAGGTGCTCTTGTCCTTTTAATTGCAAACCCGTTTAATCCTGAATGCTGCTCTCTGCCTAGGCCTTGACTGCTGTTAGGTAACACGAAGGAACAATGCTCAATTTTCATCAATTTTGTACATTGGGCACTAGAGGGCAGCATTTTACTTCTTCTATGATTTAATACCTGGCTCCTACAAAATGCCGAGTTTTACCTGGAGGGCTTTGTGGTATGGAAATCTTCAGTTATTTGCAGTGAAACCCGCCATTTCCTTGTTGATCTTCAAAGAAGATGAAATGATTCTATGACTCTTACTAATAATCCTTGGCAGTGAGCCAAATAATTTGGCCAAGCTGTTAGTCTTCATAGTTGAGAAGTTATCAGGACATTTGAAATTTAAATTTATAATTACAGAGATCCTAGTGTAGATTGCTTTTTAATTACATTTTTTAAAAAAACACTTTTATTGAAATGTAGCTAACAGACAATATTATATTAGTTCCAGGTGTATAGTTATTCAACATTTGTATACCTAAAGAAGTGATCACCATAAGTCCAGTAACCATCTGACACCGTACCACACTATCACAGTATTATTGACTTTATCCCCCTCGCTGTACATTACATCCCATGACATGTTTGTTTTATACCTGGAAATTTGAACTTGTTGTTCCCTTTCACTTTCCCCCCCTTTTCAATTTTTCAATTACAGATGACATTCAGTATTATTTTTTTTATTAATTTCAAGTGTAGAACATAATGGTTAGATATTTATATAATTTAATAAGTGATCTCCTTGACTGATCTAACCTGGTACTAATACATAGTTATTACCATATTACCATATTATTGACTATATTCCCTATGCTTTACTTTACATCCTCATGACTATTTTGTAACTACCAATTTGAACTTAATCCCTTCACCTTTTTCACCCTGTCCCCCAACCCCTCTCCCATTTATCACCCCAATAAATCTAATACGCATCTTACACCATACACAGTTATTACAACATTATTGATTGTATTGCTTATGCTGTAACCTACATCCCCATGACTACTTTGTAACAACCAACTTGTACTTCTGAATCCCTTCCCCTTTTTCACCCATTCCCAGCACCCCTCCTGTCTGGCAACCATCAAAGTGTTCTCTGTATCTATGAGTTTGTTTCTGTTTTGTTTGTTTATTTATTTTGTTCTATAGATTCCACATATAAGCAAAATCACATTACATCTGTCTTTCTCTGTCTGACATACTCCACACAACACCATCCAGGTCCATCCATGCTGCCACAGATGGCAAGAACCCAGTCCCTTCCATGACCAAGCAATATTCCATTGTGTATATGTACCACCTCCTCTTTATCCATTCTTCCATCCACGGACACCAGGCTGCCTCCACATCTTGGCCATTATAAACAATGCTGTAATGAACATATGGATGCACATGTCCCCTCAGAGTAGCATTTTGGGTTTCTTTAGATAATTACCCAGAAGTGGGATTACTGGATCCTTCTTTGTCACTTTTTATAGGTTTTGTTTTAAAGTCTATTTTGTCTGGTATAAAGTATTGCTACTACAGCTTTTTTGTTTGTTTGTTTTTATTTTCAGAAAATATCTTTTCCCCATCCCTTTACTTTCAGTCTCTGTCTTTTGGTCTGAAGTGAGTCTCTTGTAGGCAGCATATGTAAAAGTCTTCTTTTCTAATCCATTCAGCCACCCTATCTTTTGATTGGAGCATTTAATCCATTTGCATAAAAGTAATTGTTGATAGATATGTAGTTATTGCCATTTTATTTTCATATTTTTTTATCTCTTTTGTTGTTGTCTTAAAGAAGCCCTTCTAACATTCCTTGTAATACTGGTTTGGTGGTGAGAAACTCATTTAGCTTTTTTTTTTTGTCTGGGAAGCTCTTTATTTGTCCTTCAATTCTAAATGATAGATTTGCTGGGTAAAGTACTGTTGGTTGTAGGTCCTTGCTTTTCATCACTTTGAATATTTCCTGCTAATCCCTTCTGGCCTGCAAATTTTGAGAAATCAGCTGATGGTCTTATGAAAGCTCCCTTGCAGGTAACTAACTGCTTTTCTCTTGCTGCTTTTAAGATTCTTTCTTTGCTTTAAACCTTTGGCATTTTAATTATGATGTGGCTTGGTGTGGGCCTCTTTGGGTTCATCTTGTTTGGGACTCTCTGTGTGCTTCCTTGGCTTATATGTCTATTTCCTTTGCCAGGTTAGGGAAGTTTTCAGTCATTATTTCTTCAAATAGGTTTACAATTCCTTGCTGTCTCTTCTTCTGGTACCCCTATAATGCGAATGTTGGTATGTTTAATGTTGTCCCAGAGACCCCTTAAACTCTCCACAATTTTTTGGATTCTTTTTTCTTTTGATTCTCTGTAATATACGTATTCTTCATTTCTGTTATTGTATTCTTTATTTCTGACTGGTTCTTTTTTATGTTTTCTGTCTTCATTTTTATGTTTCCTATCTCTTTTTCTTTTCTTTTTTTAAATTATTGGGATATATTGGGGAACAGTATATTATTCTAGGATGTCAAGTTGTCGTTTTTTCAATCTATTTGTGGGGGGCACAGCTCAGCTCCAAGTCAAGTCATTGTTTTTAATCTAGTTGTGGAGGGGACAGCTTGACCCATGTGGGACTTGAACCGGTGACCTTGGTGTTATGTGCACTGCACTAGCTAACCACTGAGCCAATCGGCCACCTACCAGTGGCTCAGCTCCAAGCTCAAGCCGTTGTTTTCAATCTATTTGTGGAAGGCGCAGTTCACTGGCCCATGTGGGAATCAAACCAGCAACCTTGTTGTTAAGAGCTCGTGCTCTAACCAACTGAGCCATTCGGCCACCCCTGTCTCCTGTTTCTTTGTTGAAGTTCTCCCTGAGATCATTGAGCATCCTTATAAGCAGTGTTGGGAACTCTGCATCTTGCTTATCTCCATTTTGTTTAGTTCTTTTTCTGGAGCTTTTTTCTGTTCTTTTATTTGGGACATGTTTCTTTGTCTCTCCATTTTGGCTGCCTCCCTGTGTTTGTTTCTATGTAGGGCTGCTATGCCTCCTGGTCTTAATAGAGTGGCCTTATGTAGTACAATGGCCTGTGGGACCCAATGGTGCAGTCTCCCTGGTCACCAAACCCTAGTGCTCCAGGTGTGTCCCTTGTGTGGATTGTGTGTTTTCTCCTATTGTAGTTGAGACTTGATTGCTGTTTGCGTATCAATGGGATGAAGTGACCCTCAAGCTGATTGGTTGTGAGGACTGGCTGTGACAATAGTGGTGGATCAGTTGTGCAGGGGCTGACCCTAAAGAACAGGGACTGCTTTATTGGGGCTCTGCCCCATATGTGCTTTGTGTATGCCATCCTTGGAGGTCACTGGGTGATGCTGTGGCCTAGTCCAAAGCTGGCCACTGGGCCTGCCAGCTCCGGGGCCTCCTGGGAGGGGACTTACACAGGCCAAGTTCAGCCTCAGTCTGTGCCTTGCTTGGGGCCACTTGGCATGAGCCACAAAGCAATCCAGAGATGGCCACCACCTGTGCTGTGCTTGGAGGTATCTTGAGAGGCCATGCCGTGAACCGAGGCTGGCTATCGCTAGTGCCGGGCTGAGGGCTGCTCAACCAGAGGTACAGGACACACCAAAGACAGATGCTGCTTGTTTGGGTTTTGTGAACCTTTGAGAGATTTTAGGAATTTCTGGAGCATGAGCCAAGCCTGGCTGTTTATATGGGAAAGCCAGTGGAAGTGGCTTGGGTGTACCTGAAACTTGGGTGGGGCATGGTCTCAGGGAATCAAGGCGGGGCAGATGAAAGGTGATAGTCAATTTGATGAAGACTCAGATGCAGCTGCATGCAGGGAAAGGGAGGGCTCAACAAAGAAACAATGGCTCTGGCCAGCTCCTCCTCCCAGGAGAAAGCTGCCCCTCCACTCTTCGCCCTGAAGCCAGGCAACTAAGTTCCTGCTTGTATGTCCCTGGTGTCTTTTGAGCTGCTGCCCCAGCATTGGAACTCAGAGCAAGTAAGTCTGTCAGCGAGTAAGTCTGTGCGCGGGCCTTTTATGAGGATCGCCTATGAATGTAACTGCCCTCCTCTCACTCAGCCACAATCTCTGTTGGTTTTCACAGCCAGAAATTATGGGGACTTCTCTCCCCAGCACTGAAACTCTGGGCTGGGACCCCTCACTCCAAAGGGGAGGACCTCCACCACCGAGATACCCTTCTTGATATTTAAAGTCACATGCAGGTGTGGGACCAGCCCGTTCCACATCTCTGCCTCTCCTATCAGTCTCGAGGTGTCTTCTTCTGTATGTTTGTAGTTGTAGGGCTTCAGTTCACCTAGACCTCAGGCAGTTCTCAATAACGGTTGTTCTGTAGTTCAGTTGTAATTGATGTGGTCCTGAGAGGAGGTGAGCCCAGCATTTACCTACTCTACCATCTTGACCAGAAATCTCTTTAATTACATTTTTGACGTACCTTTTCTTGTGGTCTATATTTTCACCCTCTTTTTCTGGTTCATATTTTCACCTAGCTTCAAATATGCTGCATACACAAATGTGTACACATCATAAAATCTCTTGGCAATGATACCAAGCCAGGCTCCATCTCGCTTTCACCATGACTTGCCTCTACCTATTCCAGCTTCTTCCTGTGTCATTCTTACTGCATTTGTCTACTTTTTGTAACCATCTGTAGTTCCTCATTTATTATATTTTCATATGTGTTTGCCTCTTATGTGTTATCTCCTCAATTAGATTGTAAGCTCCTTGAGAACACAGAGTAAGTTTAATACTTTTTTCATACCCTATAGTGTTCGAGTTAGGGCACAGAATTGATGCTAAACACAAACTTCCTGAATCAAGTGAAATAGGAGGTGATACCAGCAACACAAGCAAAAAGTTAGATGGTAAATGAAGGGCATCTCTGGGACCCTATAATTGTGTATGTAGACCCCCAATTTCCATTCTTAGGGTCTGTTCTTGGCACCCTGTATCAGTATTCCAGTTTTCCTGTTTTGTGCTTTATTTCATCAGGACCCAAGTAAAGGCAATAATGGAGAGAGACTAGTCCCTGAAACTTCTTTGCATGTTTTTCTGTAAGTTACTAGAGATGATATCTTCTTCTCTGCTTCCTTTGCCTTTACAAATAGCCAATCCTAATGATGGGAATTTCTTCTTCAAAATTCTTTAGCATTCACAAGAGAGATATTTTGGATGACATTGTTTCTGAGAAACCTAATCCTTTCGAAGGGAGTCATGGTGAGGAAAGTGTATATATTTTTCTTTCCGGACTTTTCTAACCTCTTAATATTGCCATTAAACTCTACATTGAATTTGATATTGTACTTCAGTATTCTAATACAGTCCCTTTGGTGGAATTATGGAAGATACATTGAATGACTTGTGGTTGGAGGGGAGGCAGAGACTAGTTTAAAAAATTACTATAGAATTTTTTCATGAAAGATTTAAAAGAATAACCAAGGAGAGAAAGAGAAGCATGGTGGAATATTAAGAAGGAGAACTTCCAGGATCTAGTGGTCAATTGGATATGGAATGTGAGAAGGAGGGAAGAGACTAGGATCACTTACAGATTTTTGAATGGTTTGAGAAGCCATTATGACTATAGGAATAGGGGAAGAAGAACAGATCCAGGGCAAAGTGAAAGAGTCTGGGTTCATCATGAGTTTGTCTGTGAGAAATCCCAGTGAAGATGTCATGGGGAAGTAGAAGGTCAGAATGTGGTGTACAGAGAGTTATCTGAGCCAGAGAGACAGAGGTGAGATCCATCTGTGTTTGATGGTAGAAGCTCCAAGAGGGTATTTGACGGCCCATATTAAGTGATCAATTAGAAAACTTCAGGGAAAACCATTATTGGGGTGAGGAGAGGAAGCTGACCCAGGAAAGCAGGACTGTTTTCATGGATGCCAAGGAAGAAGATAGATTTAAGAGGAAGGCATGGTCAAAAGAGCTCAGTTAATAGTAGATCTGAAAAGATAGGTAAGACTTGAATTATACAACCAGAAGACCAGGTTCAAAAGAGCCACTGTGAGAGAACATGGCTTGTAGTGAGCTGAGAATGAACATGCTTTGGGATCCCCCACAGAGCCAAGCCAAAATTAACATAATGAAAAATATATGCTACTAACCGTATGCTAAGTATGCGATAGGAACACAGTAAATGCTCTATTTGTTGAACTGAGTTGATCATAAAACACCACGGTTATTCTTAAATGGGGAGGGGAAGAAGGACACACTCTCTAGAGGGGAGCATAACAGAATATCTAGGGAATTATTTTCAAACTGCACAGGATCCTCACTCATTCAAATTCAGACCTCTGTTGACACTCACAACTCTTCTCCCAGATGAGAACATTCCATGTAATTAGAGATGATGCTAAAGAGGAGGTTTTTAACTGTCAGTATTATGAACATGTGGGAAAAAAAGCTGGGAACCACAAAGGCACAGCTATATAAACGGCTAGTAGCATATATTTTTCATTATGTTAATTTTGTATATATGCTTTAGGTCTTTTACAATTGGTGTGTTAATAGCAAATATATAAGTGGAACTTCTAGAATATTTTGCTTCTTAAAGTACCACAGTTCGTAGCCCCCTTGTACCATATAAGAAATTCAACACATAGCCCTTTGCTAAGAAAAATGGGATAGCATGCAGAATCCACTGGTTAGATTCAGTAAGTATGTGTATTATTTTATTGTCAAATATTTTGAATATTACTTTTGCCTTTTATCTTTTTTAAAAAACTTTTGGGGAATATTGGGAAACAGTGTGTTTTTCCAGGACCCATCAGCTCCAAGTCAAGTCGTTGTCTTCAATCTAGTTGTGGAGGCTGCAGCTCACGGGCCCATGTGGGAATCAAATCGGCGACATTGGTGTTATGAGCACTGTGCTCTAACCAGCTGCGCCAACTGATCACCCCCATCTTTTATCTTTTAACAACAGAGATAGCTTCATTTATCTAAAGGGGTATTGATTTTAAAATTATTGGAATTTAAACACATTATATGCTAGCCAAAACTTCTAGGGAAAGAGTGTGTGTGTAAATTACACAGATCAAAAGACAAGCGACCCGTAGTATCAACTAATGGGTTCATAAAAGAGTTTACTATAGAGTTAGCTGCAACTTATTTTCAGAATTTCATTTTGCATTTTGAATTGGAAGAGTGCTGATCTAAGAGTCAAAAACTAATTTTGAGCCATGGCTGTATAACCTTGAGCATTTCAACATTGAGCTTAATTTACATATTTGTAAAATGAGGTGAATGGGTAACACATCTGTAAAGTTTATTCTGGCCATAAATTTTCATAATTCTGTAGTGTGTATTCCATTGAATAGGTGAAAAATTACCAGGGTAAATACAGGAAAACCAATAATATCCCCCTATTCCAGAGCTTCCAATCTCACCCCCTTGAGGTAATTAACTTATATGTGCCATATATCCTTTCATCATTCTTCTTGGCACACACAGATACATATAAGCATATGTAAATGTATATATCATTCATTGTCTGAAAAAAGTAAAACACAGACACACACATACACACACACACATCCCTTAGATGTTTCCTTGCTTATAGGTATCTAGATATCTTCAATTTTTCTTTTTATCACTATAAATAATACTTCAGTAAACATCATTATAGAAATAGTACTGTATACGGATCCTTTTATTTTTATTTGTCAGAAACATTTTTAAAAAATAGGATTATTGGGTCAAGGATATGTGAAGCTTTAATTTTAACAGATTCTTGGTTTCTTTCTAAAATATTTGCAGTAATTTACACTCCTAGCATGGATGTAAAAGAGTGTCTATTGCCCTGCATCCTTGCCAGCAGTGGGGTACTATTATTATTTTTTATTGCCAATCTGAAGGTTGGAAAATGATGCCATTTTTTTATTTGAATTTTTTAATTCTATTGATATTGAATAACAAAAAAATCATATTGAGGAGGAAATGAGGAGTTGCTGTTCAATAGGTATAATTTCAGTCATGCAAGATGAAAAAGTTCTAGAAATCTGCTGTACAACAATGTGCACAAAATTAACCATATTGTATTGTACACTTAAAATTTTATTAAGAAAGTAGATTTCATATTTTATTTTTATGTTTTTTACCACAATGAAAATATTTCTGTTGACATCCTTTCAAGTGATAGATATATATATCCTCTGCTATGAATTTATAGCTTTTCTCCTTGTCCATTTTTTAATTCTTACCAACTTTTGAACCCTCCCTGTCTTTAGTGTTTCTTTGGATTCTATTGATGGCATATATAGCCAGATGTCCAACTTATCCTTTTTTTTTTTTTTTTAATGGATCGTTGGTTTTCTTTCTTACTTATGAAGGTCTTTACTAAGGGTTTTCTTCTGGTATTTTTATTGCATCATATTATTAAATTACATGATTCACCTGGAATTTTTAAAAAGATATGAAGAGTCTAAATTTGTGTTTTTTCATATGGGTTTATAGTTGAGTAGCACTGAATTAAAAGCCAATTTTTTTCATATTTAAAGTTCTTGTGTATTTGGGCATAATTCTAGATTCCGTGTTCTATTCTCCACATTTGTTTATTCTAGTGCCAATATTATACTCTGCTAACTATAGTAGCTTCATAGTAAGTTTTAATGTCTGTGCATTATGTTAAATGCATATTGATGTGGAATGGTTATAATATGGATATAATTTGATATCTTCCCCTTCAGTATCAATTTATGGCTCTCCATTTAATAATATATTATTATCTTCTTTATATAATCCCTGTAACTTCCCAGGAATTTCAAGCTTTTGTTTTCATGAGAATGTTTTGATTTCATTTCCATTTCTTCCTGTATTGATTATTCAAAAAGTAAAACTATTGATTGTAGCATGTTGATCTTGTATGCCTCTTATCTAATTTTCTTTTTTAGTTCTAATTGTTTTTCAATAGATTTTCTTGGATTTTCTAGCCACAAAATAATCTCATCTGCAAATATAGATGATTTTGGTTCTTCTTTTCCGACATTCATAGCAAACTGCTGGAATTTCCTGTTGACATTTTATAGGTGAATTTTTGCTTATGTTTGTATATGTGATCTTATATATTTCAATTATGAATAATTGTTTTATTCCTAATAGAAATTCTACTTTATCATCATATTTGTTTTTTAACATACTGGTAAATTGACACGTTATTACTTCATTTATCATTTTTCATCCATATTCATAAGAGACATTGATTACACATTTAAAAATTATTTTATCAGGATTTTAGAATATTTTATCAGGATTTTAGAATATGGAACTTTCTTTTTCTGTTGTTTGGAATAGTTTAAATAGTAGACAGACTAGCTGATCTTTAATATTTCAAAATGTAATTTATTTAAATATAATTGTTTTAGTGTGCTAAAAAGAATGGGTAGGAATATTTCATTTGCTAGAATAAAATTTTTTCAAATTTTATTTCTTCCCTAGAAAGCATGTAGAGCAGAATCGAAAAGGAGAATGTTTATTTCCCCTAAGGAAGCTCTAAGCACCAGACAATTTTCACAAAGCAATCTTGTAGGGAAACTGAATAATAACAATCCAAATAAAGACAATTCATGCCACCATAATTTTCTTTACTGAAATAAAATATTTAAAATGGGGAACTAAGGAAATTAAACCTACAGGGAAAGTTTTAGGTTGTTCAAACATGGGAGTAAATCCATGCATATTTTATTAAAAGTACAGAGTTATACAGATTAATACTTCATTTAGGACAACAGTAGAGAGTGAAAATGACTTCTCTCTAGATCCATTCCACTGAGACTGATTAAAAGTTATTTATTTATGAAATACCTGCATCATTGACCATATAAAATGATGCTCTCATAATTGGCCCATTTTCCATGACCATAATATATATGTCAGCATAAATGTACACGTTGTATCCCTTTCCCTGTTCACTCAGTTTGATTTCAATAGCCTTCTGTTTAATTGAAAATTAATTATTCTACAGGCAAGTCCCAGGACTCCTGTATAGGCAATGCCGACTCATTTATTTTTTTCTTTGCCTTGACCAATTAAAACATTTGGAATCCACTGGGATTTTTATATGATGAAACTAAATATTTTGCATAATCTGGGATCAAGGGCTATTCTGGTAACAATTGTTTAACTGTGATTTTACATCTATTTCCTGAATAGTCTCGGTCATTCTGTAAAAATAATGCAATTCTAGTAACCAGTGTTTGAATTGATATGATCTAACTCTTTAATGTCATAAAGCAAAAATTTTCTGAACTAAAGATATGAAAATAGTCCGAAAAGCATTTTAAAGTATGAACAATCAGCGTAAGATAAAGTGAGTTATTTCATATAGAGTCTTCATAGTTCTCTGAAGCAATATATCCTGAAGGAATGTGCACATATAGTTTTGAGAAAAATTTCTGAGCAAGGGATGCAAAGTTTGTGAGTGTCAACTTGGGGAGCAAAGAGCATGTCTCCTGTATTGTTTAGATATGTAACAAAATTAATCACGTAGAAGAATTACAGAGACCAGCAGAGTCCGGAATGCTCTCCATGCACCTGTTCTTGAGTTTTTGAAACTGGAAATACTGAAAATAAAGTTTTTAATTAGAGAGATATGTGAAAGTGTATTTGTTGTAGATTATGAACACAGAATGAGAAAAAAACAGATGTAGACATAGGAGGCTTAAGATGAGTGTGGAAATGATAGGTGGATTTCAGAGGAAAGAGAATAGAAAATTTAAAAATGAGATTAAGAGACGAAAGGAAGAGATATGTAATTACTGAAACATTAATTTGATTTCTGTCTTTTGAGAGGCATTTTGAAAAAATGCTGAGCTACTTCTAAAAATTGATCTTTTTCTATTACTATGCAGTTTGTAATCATGTATTTAATTGTTCAGTGTATCTGTAGACAAGTTTTCTGTTGTTGAGAGTGAACACAGATGTTACTGAGATAACTGAATTTTCTTAATTTTAACTTTAGCACAAAGGTAAAAAAAAACCTTTTGAGAGTAGTGTTGGTATATTTATGGTACACAGAGGAGCTCACTTTTAATTATGATTCTATTTTCTATTTCTATATTATTATTTATATTTTATTTATATCATATTACCCAAATTGATAACACTGGATTAACAATTAGCTTTTTCAGCAATTGACTGTTTAAGATGCCTTCACATTTCTATAATTCTATCATAATATTTGTAAAACTCCAAATATATTCGGTAAGAAATTATATAAACTATGCAAACCAGCGCGCTTAATTGCACACTAATGAATTTATCTTCTTTTGAAGGCTTTCTGTTTTAATCCAGACCAAGGAGGTGCTTGTGTTTGAAATAAAACCTCTACAAATAGGGAAAGATTGAGGCTTGTTAATATAGAACACAGATCCAGTTGCTTTAAAAAGAAAAGTATGTAGGAAGAGCCTATAATTTTCACTACTATCTTTAGGCTTGGAGAAATGCCCAGGTTAGTGACAAAGGGAACTTTGGGAGAAGACTCTAAATTTACCACATTATAAGAAAGAAAATGGAAAATCTGATGGATAGCTCCATTAAAACATAAGCATGTAAAATCTTGGCGAGTTAAAGTAATAATAGCAGGTTTTCTATTGATTTTTTCCAAATTGAAATATTACTGTGATTTAACAATTTAAATTATTTTGAAAATAAGCAGCAGTGCAGCTGTAAGCCATTAACTACAAACTCATTATGAATTTGCTTTTGGGGCCGGTTTCCCCAAACTCCCAGTAACCCAATCTTGAAACCTGTTGTCATCTCTGATCTTTACCATTTCATTGAAGCACAATTCCTCTTGCATCTATCCTTTATTTTTCAGGTGTTCTTTTATGATGTCTAGGACATTGCTTCTGATACTTTAATGTACATACAAATCCCCTGTCGTTTTTATTAAAATGCAGATCCTGAGTCCATAGGCCTGGGAGTTTGCATTTGAACAAGTTCCCAGGTGATGCCTACCCTGTCTGCCTGTGGCCCATACTTTGAGTAGCAGGGGTCTCTAGGATACCGCACTGTCCTCCTAAACGATTGGCACTAGATTGATCTTTCTATAGCACTGTTTTAATAAAATCTTCCTTGGCTGGAAAATATTTGGCATTTCTTAGAGTTTATATGTAATATTCGGCATTTCTTAGACTTTAGCACAAAGGTAAAAAAAAACCTTTTGAGAGTAGTGTTGGTATATTTATGGTACACAGAGGAGCTCACTTTTAATTATGATTCTATTTTCTATTTCTATATTATTATTTATATTTTGTTTATGCCATATTACCCAAATTGATAACACTGGATTAACAATTAGCTTTTTCAGCAATTGACTGTTTAAGATGCCTTCACATTTCTATAATTCTACCATAATATTTGTAAAACTCCAAATAAAATTTTGCAAAACTCCAAATAAAATTATTTCCTATTCCTTTGATTCTCTATGTGCAGAGGTGAGAGAATTGAGTGATTTGCTGGGATTCTTAGTTCAAGAATGGTTATCCTGTTCTAGCCACTGGATGTATCTAGTTATTCTGATTCTCTTTGGTTTCTTAGTGTTTCTTAATTTCTAACACTTGGTCCTACTTTCCTTTCATCACCAACCCTCCAAGAGATTCCACCCCCTCAAAACCCTGGAGTGGATCTACAGCTTTGGAGGCTTGTTCCCCACTTACATGTAAACTGAAGTTTGTCACATTCCCTGTCTTCCAGTTATGCTGTAGGCATGGGTTATGGATGGTTTTATTTGCTCCCTTTTTGGACCTGTGTGATTTGGGGAGAATGTGGACAGAGATTTCAATGTAGGTAGTCACCATCACCCTATGAAAACTCAAAGGGCAACAGATACCACTTTTATATTTCAGTAATTTGAGCGCAATTATATTATAATAACTTTAGGGGCACACCCAATATAGTATCAGGCATATAGTAAGGGTAATTAAGTGTGTTATGGATAACTGCATTATTAGATATTATAATTCACTTTACTTTAGCCAAAGAGATTGTGAAGGAACTAGTCTAATGTTTAAGATTAAATAATCATGCTTTTCTTGTCTAAGTTTTTTTTTTTTTCTGACATAGTGGCTTAATTGTTGCCAGTCTACTAGTGATATAATATTATGTAAATTAAATACTGAAATTGTTTCATTCATTTGGATATGATTCCTAGAGACAAAGTGAGGTGAGCCCATATTACGATAGAAGACACTGTGATAAAGATGATTTTCTCCTAAGAATGCATGAAGTTAGATGGAACATTTTAGGTAAAGAAAAGAATAAGCTAGTTTGATTTTCTTTGATTACAAAATTCACTAAGTTCTCTACTTTTATCTACTTGGAAAGATGCTATGTAAGGGGAAAAAAAACAAAAAAACCCATGGAAACTTGCCAATGATTTTGATCAAGGAATGTTGGCAGACTGAAGGAAGTGTCTGACAAAGTAAATGTTGCCAAATAATTTCAATGTTTATAATAGATGCTTTTCTTAAGCTTAATTGTGTAGCTCTGTGATGACACAAGAATAAAGTAACAAAGAAACCACTTTCAGGGGACAGGACTGGCAGTGGTTCCCATCTTTATCTAGAGCAGAAGTTTCTGTGGTGATGAACATGCTCCTTATCTGTGCTGTCCAGTGATGGCTGCTAGTCACATGTAGCTAATGGACCGAGCAACTACATTTTTAACTTGCTTGTTTAATTAATTTATATAGCCACTTGTGATTCATGGCTACTGGGTTGGACCCTGCAGGTTTCCAGAGAGACATTCATGAGCTCAGGCTTGAAGCTATCTCATTTGGGGGGAGAAAAAGAACAGAAGAGGAATTTGGGTGACATGAAGAAGTGGGGGCCTCTCTATCATCTATCTATCTATCTATCTATCTATCTATCTATCTATCTATCATCATCATCTTCATCAATCTGTCAGAGAGAGAGAGAGAGAGAGACAGAGAGACAGAGAGAGACAGAGACAGAGACAGAGAGACAGAGAGAGACAGAGAGAGAGAGACAGACTACTTTTCATGGGGAAAAAACAGAAATTCTGTTTTTTACTTTTGGGTGAGCCCAGGACTACCTTTTGCAAAGTGTGGAGGCTCTTCAATTGTTGCCTCTGCTGTGATATACAACTTTATGATCAACCCTACTGTCCTGATTATTTCATATTAGTGAACTTGATGAGTTAAATATTTTGAATACTAAACTAAGGAACTCATATATACTCACACTAAACACACACACCAAACCCATTCCCGCATTTGTTCTGCCATTCAGCCAAGAACTTTATAGACATTTATTAACCAGATCCGCGGTTTATTGGTTTGTTGTATTTTTTAAAGCTTAGGCTCTCAGATTCAGGACCCAAGCTACCTGGGTTTCAATACTGGATCCTCCATTTATTAGTTGGGTGACTCTTAGAGGCATACTTAACTTTTGTATTGGTTTCCCCATCGGGTTCTTATGAAGATTACATGAAGTCATATTTGTAAAGTGTATAGAATAGTCCCTTGCACTGCTTATTGAACAAATTAAAAAAAAAAAAGAATGCTACCATTATTAATGACATTTTCTCATTCTTCAGATATCGTTCAAATATCTGTCACATGGTGGACATCAGAAACTCCCATCAAGTAGCTGGCCAGGTTGGGGCTGATTTGGTAGGCTTCTTATCTGATGGTTCCCATGTTCAGGGGCTCAAAATGGTAGCACAGGTTCTGTTGTTCTCTACCCCTTGGCAAATGGAAAGCACAAGAAATGTTGAGGCTTTTAGTAAAATGTGTTGAAATAACTGCAAATAGGAAAAAAATGTTGTCTGACTTTGCCATGAAATACCTTCCAATTTAGAGATCCTGAGACAGATCTGTTTGCAAAATGCAAATAGGTACCTAGGTTAGGCTGATGGAACACTCAATATTCTGTTGCTAAGGATCTAAGCCTATTCATGGTATCCTATTTTTAGAGTGTACAAGAATGAATCAGAGACCTATTATTAATTAATGATTGTGAAATAACACTGTTGGATGACAGAAAGTAGAAAATTTTAATAACAGCTGCTTTGAGGATTACTTTTACAAACATATAAAAGAATTTTTGAAGTTGCATTTTACCTCTTTGGATCATTGTTTTGAAATAATTTTTTTTCCTTAAATGTCTATATGGTTAGCCCCATCTTAAAAAGAAAAGATCTTGGCAATGACAAGCTCCCAAAAGATTAATTATACCTCTTTATTTATTAACATGCAAACTAAATTCCTAAAAATTGTGAATGTCTAACAGCCTATCAGAGTAGGAAAAAAAATTTCAGTCTTGCTTTTAGTGTCTATAATAATTAGTGATACTTATCATTTACTGCATCCAGGCTTTGTTCACTATGGGTGATTTAGATGAGAAAACTCAAGAGTAGAAAAATCAAACACCTGGTTGGAGTCACACAAGTAGTAAGGATGGGTTTGATCCTGAGAAGCCTGACTCGAGAGCCTGTATTCTTGAAACTGAAGTTTTTCCTGGTTCACATTTACGACTCACCAAACATCACCAAACAGGGACATGGGAAGACTACATCTTGTACAGATGCAATTCTTCTATATCTTGCTATAGCCATTCATTTGTTTAACAAATACTGAACACTCACTAGGCTAATAACAGGCATACTTTCTTGAACATTATTGGCTAATGGGTTAAATGTATCATCTTATTTAACCCTTGCAGCAACTCCATGATGTCGCTTACAGACCTTACAAGTCAGTGGTTCACAGTGAGTGTAGAAGCAAGAGATGAGTGTAAGTCTTCGGATTCCCTGCTGACACCCTTCAACACCACATTGCAGGTGAGGGATTGTGCCCAGTGCTGGAGAACGTGGACATTGCATGACTCACAAACCCTTCTTCTGAGAACTTGGGATGCAGTTGTGCTGATGAGAGATACACACAAATAACTGATACATGTGGGATACATATGGGAGGAACGTACTGCTACTAGGGACACAGGTAACATGCTATGAATATCATCAGAGAGCAGTTCCTTCTGACAAAACAGGAAACACTAAATAGAAAAAGATATTTGAGCTGACTAAAAAAAGAGTAAAAATTGGAAAAGGAGAGATTTAGGAGGTAAGAGTCAAGTAGTGAAAACTACCAACAGGAATTTGTAGTGATTTTGAAAAAACAAATCATTACGGTTTTGTTATTAATGGGCTGGTTTCCATTTTTAAAACACAGAATAGGAATTTTCTTTCCAAAGTTGATTTACACTTTCCTTCATTTATTTAATAAGTATATATTGAGCACCTATTGGGTGTCAGATGTTGCTGATGCAGGCATTGAGGGTCTGGCAGTGTTCCAGGAGACAAAATGTTTGCTGCTGTCTTGGAGCTTATGGTTTGTTTGGTGGGGAAAGGCTGACAATTAAAAAAAAAAAAAGCAAGTGAAGTGCACAGCCTGTCTCATGGTGACAGTGCTACCACCAATCTCCAAACAGGGAAGAGGTATGGAGAGTCAGGGGCAGGCGTAAGGTAGGTTGCTACTTCAAATCGAGTGATGAGAGAAGGACTTACCAAAGAGGTGACATTTCATCAAGAACCTGAAAGAGGTGAAAGAGCAAGTGTAAAGACCATGTGTTAGTCCATTTAGCTTTAAGTACTTTATGTCTGAGGGCATGTGCCTGATAGCTTCTTTTTACCCACTGCCCTTTGTCCCCCACCCCCCAAGATCCACTCTCCATTCTCCACATTCCTTTTTGCCATGGCAGGATAGGCTGTGGAGTACATCAACAGGCAACTTTGCAATTTGGATTACAGTTGGGTTCAGCTGATGGGAACTGTGGCATGAGATAAGATAGGAAAGAGAGTGAGGTTGGGGCATTTGCTCCCTCCATCTGTCTCCAAGTGGAGCCCTGAATAATATGAGGCATAACAGAACCATCATTAGTGCTGTTTTCGGAAGTAAAATGTGAAGCATTAAAGATATAATGATTTGATCATGGTATAACTGGGGATAAGAATGGAAACGCACTCCAGATACCTAACCTTTTGCTTATTGACATTAGCCTACGGGCCCGTAAAGCACTGATGACATTTATTGACCCTGTAGCTGACAGAATACACACACACACACACACACACACACACACACACACACACTTTCATTTTCAAAGGGTTAACAAGTTCCTTGAAGCTCTTTTGCTACTGATTCATGGATTCCAGAATAAGACTCTTGGCTGCATGGAAATGAGAGGCCACCTATCTACAGGTAATTTGTTACATGGCATCCCTCAGCAGCTAACATTTAACAATGCTTAATTTTGTGCTTTCAGTGAAAAGGGTAAAATACATATTCTCCACTATATTTAGAAACTAAATGAGGCTTTCACATGCGTTCCATTTCTAGTCACTCCTCCCTGACCCCAATCTACAGTCTCTCATTTTATTAATTCATGATCTTTCCCAAAAATCTCTTCCTCCCAAGGATTTCAGTAAACTGACCCATCATATTCCTTTTTTTTTTTTTTTCCATTTTAGAAACCTGGGTAATCACAGATCTTTTTTGACCCTTTCCTCCTCTGTTACCTGGCATCCAAGCAATAACTGAGTGAAGTTGATTCTGCTTCTTGAATATCTTAAATCTGCCCCCTTACCTTCATTTCTGCTGCTGCCACTTTCATTAAGAAACTTTTATCTCTCATTTAAGCTATCACAAGTGCTTATTACTAATTTGCTAACTAAACAACCTCTCTTCTATCTACAATCCATTTTCACATAACAGCTGTAGTGTTACCATAAAAGCCCATGACAACCACCAGTAATTAAGAGAATTTGGATATTATATAATTCATGATTGGTTGCTATGCTCCATCCTGCCCCCATTCTCAAATAGACGTGGGGTAAATTTCCCATCTTTTGTTGGAGAGGACCAAAAAGGGGAAGGCAAGGCCCATGAGGAAACTCCAGGAACTGCTATTTTGGGAAGTGCATGAGGAACTTCCACTCCCCCAGTATATTTTCCCAGTCCAATTTCCCTAGAAGGCGTCAGGAAAACAAGACATTTCTGATATTGCTGCTATTGTCTTGGTAATCCCAGCCGTAACACTCAGAATCATCTCTACCGATATTTAACCTAGAGTAGACAACTGCCACTGGATGGTGGTGAACTGAGGCTGGGACCCAAACCCCCACTTGAAGGAATTTAGACCCCTGGTCTGGGCTCCCATGACTGACAGCCTACTGTCCTATTAGGTTCATCCAAGTCACTTCATTAACCTAACCATAACAAAGCACCACATTTAATAGCAATGAAAACTTTTGGGCCACACATACTGTGTTATAGAAATGTTATAGTGTATTTCATAAACTCAAATCAGAACGTGTCACTTGCCTCATTAAAAATCTTTCAGTTTTTTTTCTTTTTTGCTCTTAGGATGAAATCTCTAATCGCATGGCCTCTAAGGCCCAATTTCAATCTCAAATACCTATGGGGAACAGGCAGATGGATGTATGATCTGCCTGCCTGTGAGACTGTAGAGTATGGTGAGGCCTGGGGCAGCTGTACCTGTGTTTCCTATTTAAAGGCTTTATGATCAATTAAAAATAAACCAGAACAAACTATACACATGCCAAACGGGAGGAAAGGAACTTTCAGTGGCACTTTACTCTGTCCACTTCATCGTCTTGCCCTCCTCTCCCTCCTGCCCACGTTACAACTTCATGGGGATGTCAGGCTCCTTCCTGCCTCAAAGTTTAAGAACAGACCATTCCCTCTGCTGAAATGCTTTCCTCCTATTTATCTGATTAACTATTTCTTGTCTTATAAACAGTAGCTTAAAAACCACATAATTATGGAAGCCTATCCCTTTTGTATTCCTGCCTTGAATTAGAGCCCATGTCCTTGTTATAATATACGTATCCTATTAGCCTTTTTTCAAAACAACAGTTGTCTAGTATCTACCTTTCCCTGTGCATCCATTCCTCCATCCACCCCCCATAGAATTATCCAGTCTATAAAGCGTCCACTTTATTAAGCATCTACTTTTTACCAGGCATCTCCAACCTGCGATAAGCCCGTCGCAGGGTTCCTACCCTTGACTGGTTGGAAAATGAATTCAGAAGGCAGGGGAAAGAGGATTCAAAAATAAATTTTAATGCTAAGCCTGGAATATAGGAAAATCAAGATGGAAGCAGGTGTGAGGGACAGAAGGAATTATCCTTTTATTTTGAGATTGTAGTGAGACATTCAAAGGTTAATGTCTAGTATATAAGAGAAGCTGGAGAACAATTTGAGAGTCACCTACAGAAGTATGATATATGAAGCTAAGAGAATACTTTAAAATCTCTAAGACTCAGAAAAGAAAGAAAGAAGAAAGGATTGGAATGTTTAAAGAGCACACTAGAAAAGGTACCTAAAAATAGAAATTTTCTTTCACATTTTGATGTGATGCAACTTGGTAAAATTAGCTTATTTTTTAGAGAAATAAGTGTATTTAACTTTAGTAAAATAAGGTTAGATGGAGTCTCTGATATATACAATTCCACTAGTAAGAACTATAAGGTGGAAAAAAACCCCAGTAAGGCTTAGTTCTTGGCATTAAATGTTCTGTAATTGTACACGTTGCAGCTTTAATTAGTCAATTAACTCTTGTTTCCTCATCCTTGCCATTATCTAAATGTATATTTTGAGCTCTCTTTGGATGTTGGAAAAACTCTCCCCTCTTTGAAAAAAGGCACGCAAATATTATTCAATAGAAACCCATCTGCACAGTGATTGAGTCACAATGAGTCGAGATTCCTGGAATCTGTGAGAAAGGCTTGTGCTTGTTGCGTCATCCCTCCCTTCTCATAGTTCTATGCCAAGGACCTGGCGAGTTTGTTCAGATGCTTTTCTGTGCTGCTATCCTCTGTCAAGCCACATGAGGGCAGCAGAAAGGCAGAGCAGACCGCCTGGCCCTGAAGAGCAATCAGAGAAGCCTGAAGCTCTAATTTTGGGCGTAGTGTTTTCAGAAATTCCCCTTCAAAAATTAGACGCGTTTTTATCTTTTTAAACAATCCTAGTCAATTGATGTGCCTAGTCTGCTCCTTTAAAAGAAAAACGAGATCTACATTAGTAATAGGTAAGTACTGTACATGTGAATGCAGACATTTTCAAGGGTTGTATTTGGTTTGCTCAGAATACATTTCCTAATTTTTCTTGGCCAGTTACAATTTGACAAGAGATTTATTTAGTAAATACTGTCCTATATCCTTAAGAATAATTATTTTGAGCACAATCAAAGCCCTGTTAGCCCTGTTTGGATATATGTGGAAGCACATTTTATTAAACGTAGTTAGGATAAAAGATTGGTGAAATGCAGCAGCTTTTCATTTGTGAACTCTATCTTTGGCTGTATCCTCAGTTGCAATAAAGAGTTTTTGAGTGAATTTAACTCACAACTGAAAACTTAGGATTATTGTACTACAAGGATAGAGGGGAACATAATTTCCAGGTGCTAGGCTCCCTGTCTCTTGAGAATACCTTGTTTTCTCTGTCAAATAGATGTTTTTTTCCCATCTCAATTCCATCTCACTTTTCAGCCACTCCCACTAATTTATGACCCACTGATTTCTGCAGGCTCTTCGGGTCTCATGGTGGAAGTATTATCTCTAGGCAGCTTCGCCCCCTCCTTCTTGATATTCTTGGCCATTATGTGCCTCTCCTGTTTACTCTCATGGAGCCCTATAAACTCCTAGGGGAACTATGTCTTGTTCCTAATTTTATCTCCAGGACCTAGCACTGTGTACTTAGTAAGAACTCAATTGAAAAACAACAACAAAAAAAAGAACACAACTTTTATCAAGTAGGTGGGAGTGCAAGGTAAAAGGATTTGCTGCCCTGCCTATTGTAGTTTGGGGACTGTAATATTTGAGGCCATATTAAAGGTGATTGACATCAATTCTTTTCAACAAACATTTGGCATTCATGTAAGACCAGGTAGACGTGAAGCCTGTAGCTAGTCAGGTAGTTAGTCACATGACTCGACAATGATGGAAGCCAGGGGCTTAAAAGAAGTAAAATCATGTTTGTGAAAATGCTTTGTATAGTGCTAAGCAGAGGAGTGAACACGGTATTGTCTGTTTAAAATCAAAAGAAAAAGCTTAGACCTTGTATTGATCTTAGTAAAACTCTCTTCCTGTAGCTTTCTGGTTGCTAAGATGATGCTCTCAAGGGCATCAGTCTGTGCTAGAGGTCATTGCACTGCGGTGGGGAGAGAGAATGAACTCTTTCTGGAAAGGACTCAGTGCAGTTTTCTTAGCATCTTGTTGCTAGGCAATTGCTCCTCTGGTGAAAGCTCATCTTCCTGTTAAAAGATGGAGTTAAGTCTTGTTGAGAAAAATGAAGTTTGTATAAATTGGACCATTGGCAAGCAGTATTTTGTTCTAGTCCTCAAAATGGCCTTATCTTATAAGGAAGACAAATAATTCCTACTTAAAATCCTGTTACTTAGCAACCAGATACTATAACTCCTCTCTTTGTGTTGCAAAGCAATATACTTCCTTTTTAATCTTATTGATTTATTTTTACCTTTCCACCCATATGCCTTTCTAAATTGATTTAATGAGATTCAGCAGGGCATTGTTTTGTGGTAGTATTTCCCTAGACTGCTGAATTAATTTCCATTTGAAAAATTACTTTGGTTCTGCAGCTTTTAGCCAGCACGTGCATATTACATAATGATCAAATATAATGGGTTGTCAATTTGAAGAGGCAATATTTAAAGAGTATGATTTTTTTAAAGGAAGTGTAGACAGGTAGGTGCTATTTGTATATATCTGACAAACCTACACATGGTTTGCTAGACTCTACAATTTCAAAAATCAATATAGAATAATTATCTTTCTCAGAACTGCAAATATCCATTAGACTCTAAGTACCTTTTGTGTTAACCTTTTGATATTTTAAATTGTTGGTCGATGTAGAGAGCAAAATTTGCAATTTGCCTTTATTCTCATCTCATAATAATGTTACGGACTTTTGGAAGCCAGTGGCCACACTAACATAGCTGCGTAATATCAGTCTTTTTTTTTTTTTTTAATTCTGGAAGACTTCTGAGTTCATAATAGAGAAGTTTTAACATAAAACAAGGAGTTTTAAAATTCTTTTCTAGTTGTTATTGTATACTTTACATACCGTGTTTCCCTGAAAATAAGACCAGGTTTTATATTAATTTTTGCTCCAAAAGACGCATTATGGCGTATTTTCAGGGGACGTCTTTTTTTTTTTTTTTTTTCATGTACAACAATCTACATTTTTTCAAATACAGTCATGTCATCTTCTGGAACATCGTCATAACGTACTAAATGCATCCATCTGGCTGACGATCTTAACTGGGGCTTATTTTCAGGGTTGGTCTTATTTCTGGGAAACACGGTCATAGCTGCTTGTGTTCATTACAGATTTTGTTTGTTTGTTTGTTTTTTTGATATTCCATCCTGGAGTTTTGAGACGTGGTTGCCACCCAACACTAATAATTCTGATTAGAAGTTCAAAAACTTTTGAATTCTTGAGTGAATTTAGTGAGCTTGAAAGGATTTCCTGAAACATTTAACTTTTTAATTTTCTTTCTTTCCTTCCTTCCCTCCCTCCTTCCTTCCTTCATCTGTCATCCAACTTAAAATTGTTGGTTTTCTTCCCATAGGTTAGCATTTTTTTGTCATGATAGAACTCCAATTTGAACCAGCTTAAGCAAAAAAGGGAGCGGAGCAATCCCAAACCTGGGTCTGGAAAACCACCAGGGTGCTTGTTCTCCATCTCTTAGTTCTGCTTCTCTCATCACTCTGCATCCTCTTTATCTTTGTGTCTTTACCCATGACTTCCAGTAGCTTCCTGGACCATCTCTTCCTAGTTTAAACAGAAAGGAAGGACCTCTAATTCACCAATATTTGTATCTTAGGAAAGGACTCAAGAAGGTAATCTTGAGTCACATACTTACTCAAAAACCAAATCCTGTGGCCACGAAAGTAGAGAGATGAAAGAAAATAGCTCCACATGTTCAAAAAGGAGGGGTGGGGGGGAAAGAATAGTGGGGCTGTTGATTTCAAGAAAAGTACTAAACTAATTAAACGAAAGAATCACCACTACCCCATCATTTGCCATATACTTAGAGAAGAAAGATGAGTTAGACATACTCTGGGCCCATAAGGAGCTTACTATCTAATGGGACAGTGGATTTATAAACTGATACCTTTAATGCAGTGTTACTTGTGCAACAATGAAAGTCTTCACATGGTTCTCAGGGATCTTAGAGAAGGTGAACCAACTTTCCCAGGAATATGGAGATAAGAAATAAGAGGGACTGGGCATGGTGGATAATGGGAATGGTTGTTGCCAAAAAAAAAGCCTTTGCAGTGATACTTATGTTAACAATGAATCTTAAATAACAGATGGGAATATACCATGTCAGCAAAGGAAGCAGGACATTTAGGCAAATGGAACAGCAAAGAAAAAAGAACATGGGATGTTTATAAAATGTTAGAGGTTCAATATGGGTCAAGAAATGAGTAAATGCTGGAACTTGCTAGGAGACATCTGCAAAGAAAAGCAGGAAAGTGTCACAAAGGGCCTTTTGGACCATGATAAGGAGTTTCAATTTATCTTGTATGTGAAAAGTAATCCTGAGAGATTTTAAGTTGAATATAAAAATCTGGTTGGACATTTGTGTTGGTAAGTAAACATTATTTTTGATCGATTTTTAACGTGAAAAAATATAAAATACATTGGAGTGTGCATTTAAACCTGCCTGGGGATCTCCTGGAAGTGGACCATACAGTCCTAACACCTTAACAATTTTTAGTTTAAAGTAGTACTTCCGATTTTTCCTAAGTGCTTCATGCATAGAAAATAGTATTTATACAGCAAACTTAGATAGCCTGAGGAGGGAGTTTATAGCCAGGTTACCAGCCCAGGGGTCCTGGATGCTCTAGGCCCCTTCTGTATGCCAAATAGTCCCATCTCCTCAGACCATGAGCCATTCGCTGCACACCAGTAAGAAACTCTAGTGTAGGGATCCGAATTAGCGTGGGGACAGGGAATGTCTACAGAGTAGCAATCACTTGTTTTCACAGGAAGTACAAATAATGTTAGAGTTATTAATGGCAGTGAATTAAGATGGGAAATGTTGACTCCTTAAAATTGTTCAATATTTCACATTAGTTGCTTCTTAACAAATAGGAAAAAGAAAAACGTATAAAGAAAAACCTTGTTTAAAGAAAAACTGATTGTTTTGTCTTCCCAGTGCTAACCGGCATTCTCTGGTGTTCCTCTGCAAAAGGTCAACACCCTGCGCAGTCAAACAGCAGGAACTGGACTGCGGAGAGGCAGGGCCTTAGGGAAAGTGCTGGGCCAGGCTCTGACTCTGAAGCAGTTGAGGGCACAGGCCATTCTCCTTCCCACAGTGGGTTCCCACTCCTGTCCCACTTGCGAAGCCTCACTATTGTAGCTGCTCCAGCTCAAGGAACCCTAGCTTGGGGCTCAGTGGTCAGTGACCCTCTGCAAGGACCCAGGTCTACATTGTTCACGACCTTGTTAGTGGTAGACATTGAATTTTGGGATCCAGCTTTATGTTTGGGTGTTAGAGGAAGCTAGGGACATTTATAGATGCTTTTTAACAACAACAACAAAATGAGTAAAATATGTGAATAATACAAATGCATTATTGTAATAGGAACTTTTTATGTAGCCTTACCCGTTATAATATCTAGTTTAAGTATGTGCCTTAATAATCTCCCTACAGTGGTTTTATTTTTCATTTTGACACTATTTTTCATATTTTCTAAATAGTACATACATCTTAAACATCCGAGATCGAATCAGAGAAATGCTCTAGACAGATCTTTGAACTAAGCTCAGACATTTGCATTGAAAATGCTGTTTAAAATTCATTTATTCAGTCTTCTAGGCTGTTTAGTGTAGTGGTACGCATATGAAATTTGTCAGTTTTCTGAAGTGTAGCTGGAAGAATTCTGAATTTATGATGTTCATAATATTTTTACTGACGATAGGTATGTATCAGTAAGAACATTACAAAAACCATTTCCATTTGGATTTTTGTTTCATTTATGTATTAGAAAGATTATAGCTCTAATAACAACAATTAACCTATGAGTATTTTTCTGTGCTCTTTTTCTTTTTAAAAAATATTTTCTTATATACAAATCAATTTGATGAAGAAAAAAGAATTAAAGCCTTTATCATAGAATTATTTTCACAATTTATGTCATATTGATTGTTGAGGTACTGGTAACTCAATTAATGGAAACTTCATGTTAGTGAAACGAAAAGTTGGAGAAAATGACATCCAGTTTCACCAGGAGTGGACCACATAAGAATGGTATTAGGAAGTAAAGATTTTAAATAATACACTTTGATATTCAAAGTTACATGTTGGAACTTGATTCCCAAGAAGAGGTGATTTCATCAGAGGTTCATTAGGATGGCAGTGCTATAGGTGTAGTTGAATCAGAGAAAATACAGTCTTTTACAAGTAGCATTTAGGCTGAATTGTAGAGAATGTAAAGGAAATTACATTTGCTAATAGCACAGTACCTGCAATTTTGATGAACCTTTAAACTGAATTTGTTTTGGAATCCACATGTATATTGTTGCTAATGCAAATGTTTTACTTGAAATGGCAGAGATGGAAATGTCCTGTTGGATCATCTCCTGCCCATGCAAAAGAGACACCTGAAGCTGGCTTATGATGGCCTTGTGCATATTGCTTTGACCTTGTTGGGTCAACTTAATAGTCTTGGGGAAAATGATTTTTAATGTAGGAGGTAGTTATTCTGATGTGAATATCCTATGAAACACAGCAGTAGAGTCAAGTATCACCATTGTAATTTTCAGATAACCCAATTACATACTAGGTGACTCAGCATAGGTGTGAAAACCAAAAGCAGCCCTGCTATGTCTGATAACCTGACTGTATAGCACTCAGAAGTGCTTCAGAAATCTTTGATGCTATTTAGGTTGATATGTAAATTTTGTAACCCAGCATGTTCAAAGAGTCGCTATGCAGCAACACCACAGATCAAAAGCGACGTGCGTTGTTATTCTGTTGAACTTCAGAGACTAATAGAAAATCATGAGAAAAGTTAAATGAAAAGTATTTTATATTTAATTCTAGGAGCTCTTGAAAAATATAAGGCATAAGGGCTGGTCTGAACTAAAGGTATTCTAGTGAGTTCTTGTTTAAAAGTTATCTAGTTCTCACTGCAGCTTCTCTTGACTTCTCAGTACCTATGACGACGCATATAAAGAGGAATTCTAACAATGCAATTGCAATATGAAACTAAAATTTAACCTATTACCAAAATCTAAAAGGAATTTTCAGTAGCTGCCAGAGCCATGAAAATGGATTTTGAAGTGCAAGAACTAGACTCCTAATCTTATACTGTTTCATTATGGTTTTCTCAAATTGAAAGGGGTAGAAAAATGACTTTTTTTTTTTTCTCCTTCAGGTCATCTTGCCACCCTTTCCCTCTAGACACTCACACTTCAGAGGGTCTGACCCAACAAAAACCTGGGGTAAAACTAAACTGTTATTCCCCATCCCCCATGCACACGGTAAAGACAGTCAAAGGGATATGGCAGAAGGAGGGTGGTGGTGTATTTACTGGTAATAGCGTGTTACATTCTGGAAACTGTGCTCCGCACAAGTCACATACTGTAGAGAGGATGCCCAGGGCCATGGTATCAGACTTGGGGTGTTCCCGACTCCACTGTGAAAGGAGTGGGAGAGCCAGTGAGTGGGAGGTAGTAGCAGGCCCACTTCAGTGCAGAGGAACCTCACTAGAGTAAAAGCTTCTTACATATTGAGAGAGAGGCTGGAAATGTGTTTATTTTCTTGCCATAATATTGTAGATCATAGAGATTGTATCAGGACCGGGGGAGAGGGAGCAAAGGTGGTTTGCTCATTTGTTGTCACTAAATGTTTTCTAGTAATAAATGTTGAGAGTCTAGAAAGGGCTGACTTACTCAATGTTAAATAACTAAAAGAAAAAAAACCCTGCCTTGGAGGCTGAAAAATTACCTTGGGAAAAAAGTAGTCCTAAGAATTAGATTTTAGAAAAATGGTTGGCATCCTTGATCCGATGCTAAAAGATATATATAGCTATATACATATATAGTTATAGTTATATAGTTATGTAGTTATATATTTATGTATAGTTATATATATAGTTTTTGATACAAGCTAAGATGATAATTAATATCTGGATTAAAATTCGCATTAGAGAGAGGAAAAGACATATTTGACACTGTAGAAAATTGAATCAGTAATGTGAAAAACAAGGATTACCTCTCAGAAGGTACAGCAAAAGCACAATAATGAAAAAAATGAGGGTAATCATAGATATGAAAAGCCAAAAATGTAAAGTCAATCTCAAAATTACACATGATCTCAGGAAGACTAGAATAATTGAGTCAGAATCACCAAAGATGAAAAATGCCCTGGGTTGATAATGCTGGTTGAAAGAGGTCTCTGTATTGCAGGCAAAAATCAATACAACGAAAACTATAGGTAGGCACATCTTGGTAATTAAAAAAAAATTCCTAATAGAGTTATAAAATATTTCAAAAGCATTAAGGTGATAAAAAAGCAGCTTCTTTATAACAAAATAAAAATCGTGATGGCATTAGATGACTCCTCCACTAAATGTAGGAAGATAATTAAACAAACTATCTGTACTAATTTTCCATAAAATTTACAGGGAAAAACGTTATAATTCAAGGATTTTATATAAAACCAGAAATTTCGTAACAACAGCAAAGGTAATTTATACATAAGCAAATTCTCTGAAAGTACATCACCCATATATTTTAAAAAGTGACATGAAGATATACATCAGTGAATCAAATGACAAATCAAAATTAAGAATTCAAAAATGACAGTGTCATATAAAATGTACTTATGGCCCTGCTCTTACTTTTTGTGGACCACAAATTTAGTAATACCATGGAATTAGGTGTTTACATATGAATTTAGAGTCCAGCTTACCAACTTAGCATTTCTGTACTTCCCTCAGCTCTTTCCAGTCCCTTCATAGTACCATGAAATCTGAAGTGTTTGCAATATTGATTGATAAGTAGTTCTAATGGGCTGTCTTAGCAACATAGCTCAACAACAGTGAAGCCAGACTGTCTTGGTTAAGTCTGCTTGCTGAAAATTTCTTTCTATGAAGAAGTTACTTAACCTATCTGTGCCTTAGTTTCCTTATCTGTAAAATGGGAATATTAATAGTACCTATGTCATAGAATTATATGAAGTAAATAAATCAATATAACATTGACGGTAGCTATTTTTATTTAAGGTTTTGAAATAATACTTCATATTATATATTTTACATGTGTAAATTGGAGAAATGAATAAAAAACAGCACAACAGTCTTCTGTGACATGGAGAGAGTATAATATACTGTTTATGCAGTGTAACACAGACCAAGCACAATGGAATCCCTGCTTTCCACTTTTTAGGAGGGTGAATTTGCACAAGTTACTGAATCTCAACTTTTCCCTCAACCTTTTTCATCTGTAGAATGGGGCACATAGTATTTAATGTATAGGTAGAGTGACAAGTTCATCATGGTTTGCTCTGGATGTTTCTGGGTTTTTCACCTAAAGTCCCACATTCTGAAAACCCCTCAGCCCAGAAAAACTGGGACAGTGGTTACTCTATTACATGGTTGTTAAGAAGATCAATTGCTTAGTATATGATCTTAAAACATTAGTGTTCAATAAATGTTTTCCATTATTTACATTCTTTTTTGTAATGTCTTCAAAATCTAGTATCTTATATTTACAGCACATAATGTGTACTCCCCACATTTCAAGAACTCAATAGCCACAAATGGCTCGTGGCTACCATATTGGACAGCACAACTTTAGACCGATGCTGAAATAAGTTGAAGAAGAGGTAAGTACCTCCCACAAACTACTTTTTTTCTATCAAGATGATAATTTTTTTCATCTTCCATATTTCATATACTCACTCTAAAATTTCTAAATCCATGAGTTCTTTTGTGAAGTCAAATATTATAGTTAGATAAGCAAAAGGATGTTTATCTCATATTTGGGACTATCCACAACATTGGTCAACAACTTGATATGTGTAAGGTTTTATTCAACTACTTTCTAGAGAAAAACCAGGTAAAAATGCATAGGCTACGAAAGCCTGTGGTTACTTCATTTTATTGTTCACTTATTTTTAAATGGTATAAACTTAGCCTATATTTATAAATAACCTGGGCTACAGAACAACCTTGAATCTTTGGTCATTCTTTTTTTGTCTGAAAATAATGTTTACCTAAGAGTTTATTAATCATAGCATGAAATACAAAATGGTGGTAGGTAAAGTTTAATGCGTCCAAATTTTTATATAGTTGTCTACACTCCAGATGACTATGAGTAAATTATAAAATATATTTGTTTTGTAATCTTAATGGGTATCAGAAACTTGTCAAACTTTTCCTTCGCCATTGTTAAATTTAAGACATTCTACCTTAGACTTTGGACTCCACACAGATTATATAGTTAATATTATTATAAATAAATAATGAAATGAAAGCAATTTAATCTTATTTTTCTCTAGTACTGAGTGCTGGTTAGAAAACGAAAAGAAGATAGCCTTTTTTTTCTTTCTTAATATCCTATAACCTCTAATTACACCCATTTAGTAAAACTAGGAGAACTAGTTCAAACTGGATTTAATCTTTTCTGTATAATATTTCTGAAAATTCAGTAAAAACTGGTGTCATATGACCAGCCAGAATCTATTATCTGGTTATTTTAGATAAAAGCAAGGAGGTAGATGTTGAAACCATTTGGCCCACGATGGCAGGTTACATCTCAGATGTCAACCCTAATTGATTATGTTAGTGGTTGTATGTAAGGCTCTGCTAAGGAGAACTGTGAGGCCTGGTATAGTTCTCTGTAAAAGGTGAACTAAAGACGTCGGCAATGGCTGTGGGAAGTGGAAGCACATACGAGTATGCACATTCTTACCTCTCATTAATAGCAATCCTCACAGAAAGGGAGCTCCTTGCCTAGTAGGGGAAAGGTGACAGAGGTGCAGTCATTATTTCATCAGACTGTCTGGAGCTGCAGGCACTGAAAAACGGGGTCAGCTGGATGCTAAGCCTAAAGAAAAAATTTGCTGTTAGAATTCTGCAAAAAGAGGTAGAATCATGGTACAAATGTTCTCAGGACCCATTCTCAGGGAAGCAGTTTGCCTGAGCATACTAAAAGTGCCAACATGTTTGTTTATGTGGGAACCAGTGGGCATTAGCCGAGTGTGGAATGAAAGCGCCAAAAAAGATCAATTAAAAAAAATGAAAACCTCTTACAATATCATACATATGTATAAGACAATATCAAAATATTCTAAATCAGTTTTATCAACATTTTAGTGGAGAAAAGGTAGGTTATATTTGGATCTTCTTACAAAAAGATAATCTTTAAAATGTACAACTACAGACTATAAGAACCAGAAGTAATTTCACTTAATCCAACTTATCATTTAACAAATAGATAAACAGTCCAAGGAAGACGGGTGGACTCCAAGGGTCAAGAGTTTCTGTGTACCAGAACTGTGTCCAGAGAAGTCTTCCTGGTTCTGACAGGGTATTTGATTTCTGTAAGGGATCAGCATCTGAGTTTGAAAGGCCTGCTAAACTTTATCCGAGGACCCCTTAAATGTTATTTCATTTCACTTTCCATGGGTAGAAATTTCCTGAAATTATTTTGGACTGGTAGCTTTTTATTGCCTTTAAAGATTCCTAAAATATTCTGTTGTTTCTGACACTTAAATACAAAAGGGAAATAATTTTCTTTATCTCTTAACCTGTTTCACACTTCAGTTTTTACCTTGAACCACTTTTTTTAGAGAAGGGGATACATTAATGTTTTTTAGTATTACCTCATTTATTTTAAATGTCAAGGGACAGTGGGGGTGGCCAGTTAGCTCAGTTGGTTAGAGCGTGGTGCTGGTAGCACCAAGGTTGCTGGTTCAATCCCAGCATGGGCCACTGTGAGCTGTGCCCTCCTTAAAAAAAATAATAAAAAATAAATAAAAGAAACACAATTAAAATACCAAGGGTGCTAAAAAAGTGTATACACATAACTTGTATTCATCTTTTTTTTGTCGGTATATATTGAGTATTACAATTTTAATGCAGTTTTTTCCTTTCTTAAAATGTGTATACATTTTTTGGCACCTTCTGTATCTAGTTTCAATAGAGTCATATTTTACATAAGGAAAATTCATAACTAGTAAAAGTTGTCTATTCGTAATACATAATTTAAAACTCTTTTACTGCATTTTAAAGTCTAGAGACTAGATGACTCAGTGGGAAAAAATCATAATTGTATGTAAAACTCAGTTTGGGGAATGCTATAAAATGTGTTAATTTTAGCCAAAAGATAATATGTTTATTCATTCACTAAACATTTTGAGTACTATGTACTAAGTATGGCAAAAGAATTACTCATGAAATGCCATAAACTGTTCATATTTTGAACGTATAAATCCACAAATAAAACTTTACAATGGTACGAGTGTGATCAAACAATACAGTGAATGTTTAAATAAAAACAAATATTACAATAAAGGACACATTACCATTAATCCCTCCCAAAATACGCCCCCCTCGCTTTGAACACACTTACTCCATTGTTCTTGCCACTTTCTGAAGCAGTTCTGGGAGTCTTTTTTCATGAGTGTCTTTAGTTGTGCTGTCGTTGCTATTTACATGTCCTGAATCTTTTTGACTTTGGGGAAGAGCCAGAAGTTGCACAGTGCCAGACCCAGTGAATAAGGTGGATGATGACACACCGTGATGTTTTTATTTGACAGAAATTGCCATATAACAGAAGTGATGTGTGACACTGAACATTGTCATGATGGAGGATGATTTACAGCACACTTTAAAACACACCTTATCTCAACCATAGCTCACACCCATCTGACTGCATTGAACAAGTTGAAACTTGTCACACACTGTTACTAAGGTTTGATGCATCGCTTCCTGTATTGAGGATCCCTGCCTCTCTGTTGGATGGCACTCAACAGCAGCATTCACCGTATTTTGTGATCACAACAAAATGCTCCATGTTACACATCGCTTGTGGTACCGCAATTTCTGTCAAATAAAAACATTACGGTGTGTCCTCATCCACCTTGTTCACCGGATCTGGCACTGTGAGACTTCTGGCTCTTTCCCAAAGTCAAAATGACCATGAAAGGTAAACTTTTAAAATCAATTTAGGACATCGAGGCAGCCATGATAGCACAACTAAAGACACTCATGAAAGAGGACCTCCAGAACTGCTTCAGAAAATGGCAAGAATGATAGGATAAGTGTGTTTAAAGCGAGGGGGAGTCTTTTGAGGGGGCATTAATGACAATGTGTCTTTTACTGTAATAATTTTCTTTTTATTTAAGCTTTCACCATGTTTATTGATCACAACTCATAGATTTTATATAAATGACATGGGTAAGATGCCATTGGAGTACAGAAGATATAATCCAGGAAGATTTCATGGATGAGGTGACACTGGAGGCTTGTAGAGAATTTCCAATGAAGATAAGACATTGCAGAGGAAAGGCATACGCAGAAGCAAGGAGATGTAATGCTATGTGCCATTTTTAAGGGATAGTGAATAGCTTGGTCTGACTAAAGTACAAGGTGTTTGGGATGAAGTGGCAGAAGATGAGTCTAGAAAGGTGTATTGTATACTATGAGTATACTCCTTAAGGATACATCCTAGGACTGTATCCTTAAGACGTGGACAATCGTTACAGTTTTTTAAACCAGGAAGTGGTACAATAAGATCTGTATTCATAAAGATAACACTAGTGGCAGCATGAAGCATAGATTGGAGAGGAGAGACACAATATAGGCTGCAGGGAACTTAAGCTAGGATATTTAAGGAATGAGGCATTGCTCAGGGACGCATGATATCTCATGTTTGATTCACTCTTATTCTTTTTGTACTGGTTCACTTTACTTATACATCATCTCTATTCCTTAAGGCAGCTTACAAGATTTGTCATGATCGGTGTGTGTTCCCTGCCTTCTTTTTGAGGCTTGACCAACCCTTATCTTCCAATTCTCACCAAAATCCAGCATCCTGTTCTTCCTTTCAGTTTCCTCGTTTTGCAAACTCCTTCTTATCTCAGGGTTTTTACACAGCTAGTGTCTCCTGCCTAAACTGCTCATTCTTTCTCCCTTTGCATGGCCAACTAGTTATTTTCCAAGTTGCAACTTGCAGTTACTTCCTTAAGGGATCCCTTCCCTCTAAATACACAGACATGAATGCACAAACATACAACACACTCAGCCTTTTTACATCCCTTAAGTCTTCTCCTATGCTGTGAGGTTATATGAAAGGAAAGCCTACCCTGGACTTTCAAATAATGACTCATACAATTGTTTGCTTGTTGTCATTCTCCTTTACCGGAAAAGTTTTGGGACTGTCCATGTTTTGTTTCTTGCTTTATGTGTTCAGTAAATATTTTTAAAGAAATGAATGTGGTTACCAGTTTAAGGGCTATACATTATTACTCAACACCAACCAAGTGTAGTCTTTGTACTTGAGAGACAGAGGGAGAGAGAAGAGAAAGGTTCTGATTAATTTGGTCACCCTTGCATCATGTTTTCTTGTTTGAGGATGGAGGTAGTAGGGTAACTTGATGTGATGCTCATTCAGCAGGAGTGACAATTACTCAGCAGATTTAGTGACACTGGGCATGGCATGGTGGATACCCTGAAGTATGTTTAACATGTTAGCAACCAGATAAGAGGAGCTGAGAAATTCACAGATACACGTAGACATACAGAGGACGTTTAGAACAAAAAGCAATATATACAGATGGAGAATGACGGACCAGGAAAAATATAAGCTCAAAATTATTTGGACTCTATTCAATGACTATCTGTGAGTCAATAGTATAGTGTTCCCATTTGAAATTTCAATAACTGAATTACGTTAATAGGAGGATATTATGTAACTTCTTCCTATAGTCATCATTACCATAATGCATCTGTTATAGGCTCCTCCTTTACCTTCAAATGGTAGAAGAGAAAACGATTGGTGTAGAAATGAATAAAAGAAATGAATACTAAGATGAAATAGGACCATTTGTGACAACATGAATGGATCTTGAGATTATTATGCTAAGTGAAATAAATCAGACAGAAAAAGTCAAGAACCATATGATTTCACTGATATGTGGTATATAAAACTGAAAACAACAAAAGAACAAGACAGATAAATGAAGAAACAAAAACTCATAGACACAGACAACAGTTTAGTGGTTACCAGAGGGTAAGGGGAAGGGGGGCGGTAGATGAGGGTAAAGGGGATCCAATATATGGTGATGGAAGGAGAACTGACTCTGGGTGGTGAACACATAATGTGATCTAGAGATGATTTATTACAGAATTGTACACCTGAAATCTATGAAACTTTGCTTACAATTGTCATCCCAATAAACTTTTTTTAAAAAAAGAAGAAATGAATGCTGTGAAAACTGGGCTTATAAAAATAATCCAAGAGAAGAATATTGAGGAAAGATGTAATCCTTTCATTTAAAAAAAAAGTTATTATGAATAGAATATCAATAGTTCCATTGATATTCATTATTATGAATAGAATTAAGCAGTTATTATTTCTACAAACGAACAAGAGGAAGTAGGGTTAAATCATTATAATTAACAAGGTCATATAGCTGAAGACCACATTGTGTATTCACTGTTATTACCATAGATGATGTTGGGGTTTTTTTTGTGTGTGTGTTTTTTTTATTTCTTAGTACTATGAGAAGAAAGGTAGATATCTTCTGGACACAGTAAAGGCTAAATTTACATCTTCTAAAGTAGTTACTCCATTGTGTTGTGATCTTTTTTTTTTACATGGTTTTCCACATTAGACACTGGCCATGTATGGCAGAGACTATCTTATTTGCCTTATATCTGCCCAACCCTTTCCATATCATAGTCATTGTACCAGAATGTATTAAATACTGAAACTCTGGTGGGAGTTATATGGATAGACAGATGATGACATAATGGTAGACATACATACAGACAGATAGATATGAAGCGCAGGGTTTTTTAAGGCAGTGCCTGGCCTGCATTGCTCTTAATTCTGTGTTCTAAACCCAAATTTCTTCTTTATATAATAGTTCAGAAAGTACTATCTGAGTGAAATAGGTACTTAGAGAGGCTGAGACTATCTCCTGATTGCACTTTGGTTTTTTAGCAACTCAACATACTCCCTAGATCTTTGTTCCCATGGCCTTTATTTATTAAAAACTTTTACTAGTTATGAATTTTCCTTGTGTAAAATATGACTCTATTGAAACTATTTATATGTTTTAAAAGATGAGATAATACATAAAAGATGTGAATGCCTCCCCTTCTCTAATGGGAGCTAACATTTAGAGTGGCCCAGCTGTGCTGAGTCCAAGCTCAAAGAGCATGGAAAGATCATGATGGGAGACAGTTAAATATGTAAAGGTAATAAAAAGAGCAAAGATCAGTAGTGCAATAAAATGCCATTACATGTTTTTGTTGTTGTTGTTGTTTGTTTGTTTTTAAATCAAGTCACTATCTTTCTGTGTAAGGTTGGTGGCTCACTTTACATCCTTTGATCTGTAGGATGAAATTTATTTCTCATGGGAGAATACTTCACCAAGCATACTAGAGTTAATTGCATTTAGATACTTTAGAATGTAAAATAATGCACATTGAATATTATTAGACTGTTCATACCACAGCCATTTGCAGGAAGTGGAAAGCAAAAGGGCATATTTCCACATGTTCATTTAAATTTTAATTGCATTTTGAAGAGACCCAGAAGCCTGTAGCCAAGATTTGCAGATATGAGAATCTAGGTCATCATAGTGGTGCACAAACTCTATCTCTGGAACTGTACAGTAGTGTTTACAAGAAATGTGTTAAATTTTTCCTGTTGCTTAGCAAGTCAATAAAACTATTTCAGATAACTATTATGCTAGATCAAATGGATTAATCCTATTTTTCACTTTCTGTGGATTATTTCTTCTCGGTGCCTGCTTTGGTCTAGGTGATTTAAAAAGCTAGTTTCGTGAATAATTGCTAGAGCTGTTGACTGAAAATGTAGACTTTGGACTCATTTCCCTTGTATTGCCCTGCAGAAGGCTACAGATTCCAGCTTCGTGCTTTATGTCATGCTAACCCAACTTGGTTGACCATAGTTTTTCTTTTATAAATATCTGTGAGGCAAGAAGATAACAAAATCAAAGTTTCTTTCTTTTTGTGGTCTATGTTAGACCAAACTGCACATGGCCTAAATTTTTATAATTTACTAGCTTTTAATGTTTCTTTGCTTGTTTTTATTTATTCTCAGATGAATGCTGCAGCAATGGCGGGCAGGTGTGAATTTGCCTAAGTCCCCTGTTTATTGAATAAGATCTTTTTAGCAGGTGGATAGAAAAAATTGCACTCTTATTTATTTAAATGACTTGAACTTTTATTCTTCTTTTCAGGGAGAATTTCAGTAAGAAGCGGGACATAATAAATTGGCTAGCTACATATATTTAACATTTTTCCAGAAACTTTTCTAATTTATACTGATAATTTAATCCAAAAACAATGTATTAAGCACCTGCTATGTGAAAGCCATGTGCCAACACTAGGCTAACTAAGATGAACATCACATATGCCTTGCTTCCAAGGAAAGATTGATTGAGTTATTAATTTTATTTTTACTAATTGAATTTTATAAATGTGAAATATGAAATTTATAAAAACCAATGATTATAGCTGTTTGGAAATTTCAGTTGAGCCACAGTCCTAAATCATGCATTTGAATGCTTATGTTTAATTACCTAATACTCCTGTTTATAGAAAGTAATAGAAATATCATGTCATGTAAGGAAAAGTTTTGTAAAAATAACTTCCATTTCTAGATTTCTTTTTTTTCTGGTCACATCTTCTGACCTGATAAGCTTTTCATTGTCTTTGAAAGTGGACCTACCTTAAGGTAAAAGAGAAAGGCATTGTTGAGAAAGCCCCTCATACCTTTTGTTGATCAGAGTCATTGAACCCTGACTTTGAGCAGTGCAAACACAACCTTGATGTTTTGAAGATTTACAGCTTCTTTTAAGAACAATTACAGAAAAACTTTCAACAAGCTCTTCCTAACTCTATACTAAGTCCATTATAACCAGTAGCACATTTAATCCTCACAACACACCTAGGAGGTATGGCACAGTTTAGGGGTTATGAGCTCACCCTCTGGAGCTAGGTGGTCTGGGTTTGAATCTACCAGGATATCCCAATAATATCCCATGTACAACAGTTGCTAAATAGAACTGATTGCTTTCACCCACCAACATTCCCCCTTTGCTATCTGAAACATTGGTACTGCCATTTTTATCCAGTCACCTATTCTGAATTCTAACTCATCTTCAGCCTCCTTCTCTTTCTTTCTCTCTCTCTCTCTCTCTCTCTCTCTCTCTCTCTCTCTCTCCCCCTCCCTCCCTCCCTTCCTCCCTCCCTTTCTTTCTTTTCTTTCCTTCTTTCATTTTTTTTTAAATGTCCCAACATATGGTCTATGCTTGAAAATGTTCCGTGTACACTAGAAAAGAATGTATAGTCTGGTGTTCTAGGATGGAGTACTCTATAAATGTCAATGATGTCCATTTGGTCTAATATGTCATTTAGGGCTGATATTTCCTTATTTATTTTCTGGTTGGATGATCTATCCATAGCTGTCAATGATGTATTTAATTCCCCTACTATAATTGTGTTTTGATCAGTTTCTTCTTTTAGTTCTGTTAGTAGTTGCTTTGTATATTTTGGTGTTCCCTGATTGGGGGCATATATATTGATAAGTGTTACGTCTTCTTGTTGTATAGTCCCCTTTATCATTATGAAATGTCCATTTTGTCTCTTGTTACCTTTTTATCTTGAAGTCTGTTTCATCTGACATAAGTATGATTACACTTGCTTTTCTCTGGATACCATTTGTTTGGAGTATGGATTTCCATGCTTTCACTTTGAGTCTATATTTGTCCTTGTAGCTGAGATGCATCTCTTAGAGGCAGCATATGGTTGGGTTTTATTTTTTGATCCAATCTGCTACACTGTGCCTTGATTGGTGAGTTCAGTCCATTTACATTTAGGGTGATTATTGATATATAAGGATTTCCTATATCTATTTTGTCTTTTGTTTTCTGGTAGCTTGGTATCTCCATTGTTTCTTTGCCTTTATGTTTCTGTCTGTTATTTTAGTTTGGTGGTAGTCTATGATTTTTTCCCCTCTTTTTTATGTTAGGTGTTCAGTTCTGGATTTTTTGTTTTGTTTTGGGTGGATACCATTATGTTTATGTAAAAGAAAGTTTCATACATACAGTAGTCCTTTTTCTTCAATATGCTTCTTGTCTCCATTCCCCTTTGCAGAGTCAGACCTTTACTCTCTCCCCTTTTATGTTTTTGCTGTCACAGGTTATCCCTACTTATGCTGGGAGTTGATTTCTGAGTTGCAGTAGCATGTTGTCTTTTTCTTCTCTTTTTCCGTTTTTAAAATGTTTTTATCATCTTACCCTTTATGTTATATTTAAGTGTATAGTGCCTTATTTTATATAGCAGTGGCCATTTCCTGCTTCTGTTTGTCTGTTTGTAATATTGCTCGTGGTTTTATATTCTTTTGGATTTTTGTTTCAGGTTGAAGGAGGTTGATCCCTCTAGTTTTATTTTCCTTTATCTCCCAATATCTAATATTTATTCACAATTATTGCTTTTCTCTTTTCCAACCCCCTGCCAAGGCATTCATTGCAGCTCACGGAACTTTTATGTGGACCCCTTTTCCTGGGACTAAAGTGGGACACATGAAAAAAACATAAAAACAACAAAACAACATAAAAGTGAAAAATGGTGACAATATTTTTGACAGATTATACATTTTTTTACCATTTTTTTTAAAGTTTATTGGGGTGACAATTGTTAGTAAAATTATGTAGATTTCAGGTGTACAAGTCTGTATTACATCATCTATAAATCCCATTGTGTTCACCACCCAGAGTCATTTCTCCTTTCATCACCATATATTTGATCCCCTTTACCCTCATCTCCCTCCCTTCCCCTTACCATCTGGTAACCACTAAACTATTGTCTGTATCTATGAGTTTTTATTTCTCATTTGTTTGTTTTGTTCTTTTGTTGTTTTTGTTTTATATACCACATATCAGTGAAATCATATGGTTCTCTGCTTTTTCTGTCTGACTTATTTCGCTTAGCATCATACTCTCAAGATCTATCCATGTTGTCACAAATGTTCCTATACCATCTTTTCTTACTGCTGAATAGTAGTCCATTGTGTATATATACCACAACTTCTTTATCCATTCATCTATTGAAGGACATTTTCGTTGTTTCCATGTCTTGGCCACCGTAAACAAAGCTGCAGTGAACATTGGAGCACATGTGTCTTTATGTATAAATGTTTTCAGATTTTTTTGGGTTATATACCCAGGAGAGGGATTGCTGGGTCATATGGTAATTCTATTCGTAATTTTTTGAGGAACCTCCACACTGCCTTCCATAACAGCTGCACCAGTCTGCATTCCCACCAACAGTATATGAGGGTTCCTTTTTCTCCACAGCCTCTCCAACACTTGTTACTATTTGTCTTGTTGATGATAGCCATTCTGACTGGGGTGAGGTGATATCTCATTGTGGTTTTTATTTGCATTTCTCTGATGATTAGTGATGTTGAGCATTTTTTCATATGTCTATTTGCCATTTGTATGTCCTCTTTGGAGAAATGTCTCTTCAGGTCCTCGGCCCATTTTTCAATTGGGTTGTTTGTTTTTTTGTTGTTGAGTTGCATGAGTTCCTTTTATATTTTGAATATTAGCCCCTTATCGGAGGCACTGTTTGCGAAAATCTTCTCCCATTCAGTTGGTTGCCTCTTTATTTTGTTGATGGTTTCTTTTGCTGTGCAGAAGCTTTTACGTTTCATAAAGTCCCATTCGTTTATTTTAGCTTTTACTTCCCTTGCCTTTGGAGTCAAATTCATAAAATGCTCTTTGGACCCAAGGTCCATAAGTTAGTACCTATGTTTTCTTCTATGTAGTTTATTGTGTCAGGTCTTATGCTTAAGTCTTTGATCCATTTTGAATTAATTTTGGTACATGGTGACAGATAGCAGTCCAGTTTCATTCTTTTGCACATGGCTTTCCAATTCTCCCAGCACCATTTATTGAAGAGGCTGTCTTTTCTCCATTGTATGTTTTTTGCTTCTTTGTCAAAAATTATCTGTCCATATCTGTGTGGTTTTATTTCTGGGTTCTCAATTCTATTCCATTGGTCTATGTGTCTGTTTTTCTGCCAATACCATGCTGTTTTGATTATTGTAGCCCTGTAGTACAAGCTAAAGTCAGGGAGTATGATACCTCCAATATTGTTCTTTTTTCTTAAGATTGCTTTGGCTGTTCCGGGTCTTTTATGGTTCCAAACAAATCTGATGATTTTTTTTTTAATATATATTTTTTAAATTTTATTTTATTAAATTTATTGGGGTGACAATTGTTAGTAAAATTACATAGATTTCAGGTGTACAATTCTGTATTGCATCATCTATAAATCCCATTGTGTGTTTATCACCCAGAGTCAGTTCTCCTTCCATCACCATATATTCGATCCCCCTTACCCTCATCTCCCACCCCCCACCCCCCACGCCCCTTACCCTCTGGCAACCACTAAACTATTGTCTGTGTCTATGAGTTTATCACAAACAAACAAATCTGATGATTTTTTGTTCTATTTCTTTTAAAAATGCCAGTGGGATTTTGATGGGGATTGCATTAAATCTGTATATTGCTTTGGGTAATATGGACATTTTAACTATGTTGATTCTTCTAATCCACGAGCACAGAATGTTTTTCCATTTCTTTGTGTCTTCTTCAATTTCTTTTAAAAATGTCTTATAGTTTTCAGCATGTAGGTCTTTCACATCCTTGGTTAAGTTTATTCCTTGGTATTTTATTCTTTTTGCTGCAATTGCAAAAGGAATTGTTTTTTGTATTTCTTTTTCTGAGATTTCATTGTTAGTATATAGGAATGCAATGGACTTTTGTACGTTGATTTTGTAGCCGGCAACTTTACTGTATTCGTTGTTGTTTCTAGTAGCTTTCTGGTGGAGTCTTTAGAGTTTTCTATATATAGCATCATGTCATCTGCAAAGAGTGACAATTTCACTTCTTCATTCCCAATTTGGATGCCTTTTATTTCTTTCTCTTGCCTGATTGCTCTGGCGAGGACTTCCAACGCTATGTTGAAAAGCAGAGGTGATAGGGGAGAGCCCTGTCGTGTTTCTCAACGTAGTGCAAAGGGCTTCAGTTTCTCACCATTGATTATGAGATTAGCTGAGGGTTTGTCATATATGGCCTTTATTATGTGAAGGTATTTTCCTTCTATACCTATTTTATTAAGTGTTTTAATCATAAATGGAGGTTGTATCTTGTCAAATGCTTTTTCTGCATCAATTGATATAAGCATATGATTTTTGTCCTTTATTTTATTTATGTGATGTATCACATTGATGAATTTGCGGATGTTGAACCATCCTTGTGCCCCAGGGATGAACCCCATTTGGTCGTGATGAATAACCTTTTTAATGCATTGTTGTATTCGATTTGCTAGAATTTTGTTTAGGATTTTTGCATCTGTATTCATCAGAGATATTGGTCTATAGTTTTCTTTTTTTGTGTTGTACTTACCAGGTTTTGGTATCAGGGTAATGTTGGCCTCATAAAATGAGTTAGGGAGTATTGTCTCTTCTTCAAATTTTTGGAAGAGTTTGAGCAGGATTGGTATTAGATCCTCTTTGAAGGTTTGGTAGAATTCACTAGTGAAGCCATCTGGTCCCGGACTTTTGCTTTTGGGAAGGTTTTGGATGACTGATTCAATTTTGTTACTGGTGATCGGTCTGTTTAGATTTTCCAGTTCTTCATGGTTCAGCCTTGGAAGGCTATATGTTTCTAAGAACTTGTCCATTTCTTCTAGGTTATTGAATTTGGTGGCATATAGTCCTTCATAGTATTCTTGGATGATCCTTTGTATTTCTGTGGTGTCCGTGATAACTTCCCCTTTTTCATTTCTGATTTTGTTAATTAGTGTCTTCTCTCTTTTTATCTTAGTGAGTCTAGCCAAGGGTTTGTCAATTTTGTTAATCTTTTCAAAGAACCAGCTCTTTGTCACATTAATTTTTCTATTGTCTTTTTGTTCTCTATTTCATTTAGTTCTGCTCTGATTTTTGTTATTTCCTTTCTTCTGCTGACCTTGGGTTTCATTTGTTCTTCTTTTTCTAGTTCTTTAAGGTGTAACATGAGGTTATTTATTTGGGATTTTTCTTGTTTCTTGAGATAGGCCTGTAATGATATAAATTTCCCTCTTAAAACTGTTTTCGCTGCATCCCAAAAATTTTGGTAGGATGTATTTTCATTGTCATTTGTTTCTATGTATCTTTTGATCTCTCCTCTAATTTCTTCTTTGACCCGGTCATTCTTTAAAAGTATGTTGTTTAATCTCCATGTATTTGTGTTTTTTCCTGCTTTCTTTTTGCAGTTGATATCCAATTTCAAAGCCTTGTGATCAGAGAATATGCTTGGTATGATTTCAATCTTCTTAAATTTGCTGAGGCTGATTTTATGTCCCAATATATGGTCTATCCTTGAGAATGTTCCATGTACACTAGAGAAAAATGTATAGTCTGATGTTTTAGGATGAAGTGCTCTTTATATGTCAATTATGTCCATTTCATCTAACGTGTCATTTAGGGCTGCTATTTCGTTATTAATTTTCTGTTTGGATGACCTATCCATAGCTGTCAATGATGTATGTAAGTCTCCTAGTATAATTGTGTTTTGGTCAATTTCTCCCTTTAGTTCTGTTAGCAGTTGCTTGGTATATTTTGGTGCTCCCTGATTGGGGGCATAAATATTGATGACTGTTATGTCTTCTTGTTCTATAGTCCCCTTTACCATTATGAAATGTCCATCTTTGTCTCTCGTTACCTTTTTCACCCTGAAGTCTGTTTCATCTGATATCATTATGGCTACACCTGATTTTCTCTGGATACCATTTGCTTGGAGTGTCAATTTCCACCCTTTCACTTTGAGTCTATGCTTGTCCTTGTAGCTGAGATGTGTCTCTTGGAGACAGCATATGGTTGGGTTTGTTTTTTTTATCCAATCTGCTACTCTGTGCCTTTTTATTGGTGAGTTCAGTCCATTTACATTTAGGGTGATTATTGATATGTGAGGATTTCCTGTCATTCTATCTTTAGTTTTCTGGTAAGGCTGTGTCTCCATTGTTTCTTTGCCTTTTTGTTGTTGTCTATTATTTCTGTGTGGTGGTATTCTATGATGTTTCCCTCTGTTTCTTCTTTTATTACAGTATATATTTCAGTTCTGGATTTTTTTGAGTGGTTACCCTTAAGTTTATGTAAAAGAAAGTTTGATATTTAGAGTATTCCATTTTCTTCAGCACGCTTACTTTCTCCATTCCCATATTCCGGTTCAGGCCTTTACTCTCCCCCTTTTTATGTTTCGGTTGCCACAAATTGTCCCTGTTGATGGTGGTCAAATAGCCTCCTTTAGTATTTCTTATAGTGCATGTTGTGTATTAGAAAATTCTCTCAGCTTCTGTATGTCTGGAAAGGTCTTTATTCCTCCTTCATATCTAAAGGATATCTTTGCTGGATATATTATTCTTGGCTCATAATTTCTCTCTTTCAATAGTTTGAATATTTGGTTCCACTCCCTCCTGGCTTGTAGAGTTTCTGCTGAAAAATCTGATGATAATCTAATGGGCTTTCCTTTGTAGGTTACCATCTTCTTTTCCCTGACTGCCTTCAGGATTCTTTCATTGTCGTTGATTTTATACAGTTTCAATACAATGTGCCTTGGAGAAGGCCTGTTGGGATTGAGGTAATTAGGTGTTCTATTTGCTTCTTGTATTCAAGGATCCAGTTCTTTCCACAAGTTTGGGAAGTTCTCATCAACAATTTGTTTGAATATATTCTCTGTTCCCTTCTCTCTTTCTTCTCCTTCTGGTATGCCTATTATTCTTATATTGCTCTTTCTGATGGAGTCAGAAAGTTCTTGTAGAGTTCTTTCAATTCTTTTATGTCTCAAGTCTCTTTCTTCTTCCCTCCGTGTCATTTCCAGGTTTCTATCTGCGATGTCACTGATTCTTTCCTCCATCTGGTCAACTCTACTACCTAAGCTGGCTATTTCATTCTTAATTTCTTCTATTGAGTCTTAATCTCCAGAAATTCTATTTGGTTCTTTTTTAAAATTTCAATCTCTTTCGTAAAATGTTCTTGTTTTTCTTTGATTGTGTTTCTGAGTTCATTAAACTGCCTTTCTGTGTTTTCTTGCATCTCGTTGAGTTTTTTAAGAACTGCAATCTTGAATTCTCTGTCATTTAAGTCACATATTTCCATATCTTTAAGGTTGTTTTCTGGAGACTTTTCACTTTCTTTCTGAGCTGGTTATTCATGGCAATTACTGATTTATTATTTCTCTTCCTAGACATCTACATGAGTGGCTTCTGCAACAGGTTGATAAGAAGAGGTCTTTCTTTTGTTTTCCAGTACTTGTTGGTAGAATGTTTTATTTTCTCTCCGACTGGAGCCTTTTTTTCTCTCTCACACTGTAGTGCTATGTTTTCTCTGCACTATTGCAGCTTCTCACGCAGTGGGGGGATTCCCTGGGAGATGGGCTTCTCCTCTGTTAACAGTTTGCCTGGGTCACAGGGCACAGTGTCCTTGTGGGTATGCGGAGAGCTTTTGAAGTTCCAAATCTCTTCCTGCACCAGATTCAGAGCCCATGTGTTTCAGCAGTTCTGTTTACTCCTGCAGGTATCTGCCAAGATAGGTGGGGACAGGGGTGGGGTGAGTTGTGAGAGGTGGCCCAGAGCAATGGCGGCACCCACCACCACAGCCAGTCCTGCTTCCACAGCTCCCTCCCCTTTGCCGGAACTAGTTGGGCTGCGAATCTGTCTGAGGACCACAGTTCTCAAAACAGCAAATATTCTATTCTTTTGGTCTGATACCGCTACTGTTCTGCTTCTAGCACCAGGCAGGTGGGGGCGGAGCGAGCTCTGGGAGGGGAGGGAGGGGGCGGCTAGTCTCAGTGCCTAAGGCTTCCGTTCTCTGCTCAGAAGTGAGGGCTTAAACCCCTGTTTTCAGCCTTGTTCCCTCAGTCTTTTCTCCGAGGTCTCTGCCGTGAGCGTTGGGTTCAGCTGAGTTATATGCTGCCCCCTCAGCCCTGTGGGCCATAAGTGGAGCCCTAGCAGTCCGAGTTCTTCCCTCTCCCGCAGCTGCGGTAGCTCCGGGAAGCAGCGAGCTCTGCGCACTGAGCTAGGTCTGCGCCCTGAGCCCACGTGGCTCCGTCTCCGCGCACTTCTCCCTTCCCTCCTCCCCCGCTCACACGATTCGCCCACCTTTAGGTGAATTCAGTAGTGGTTCTCTTCATCTTGCCTGTCTGCTGTGCAGGGAGTCCTTTGTGGAGTTATAGTTATTCAATTTGTTGTAAATTCCAGGGGAGATTTAGAGGCTCACCTCATGCAGCCATTTTGATGATGTCTCCTTTGGCCATTTTTTTGAAGTAATTTATGAGACATTCAGTGTTCTTAAACTACCATGCTATTTTTACTTTTTGGTGTGATGTTTATAGAACTGTAAAGCATTCTGAAGTGTCATTTTAACGAAATATATTTATATTAAGTCCATCTTCATTTTAGCTCTGATTTAATGTTATATACAGAGGGTGCCAAAAAAATGTATGCACATTTTTAGAAAGGAAAACTGTATTAAAATTCTAATACTCAATATATACCAATAATAAAAGATGACCACAAGTCACGTTTCACTTCTGCAATTATAAGAGGTGCTCAAAGTGGTTACCATCAGCATCCAGACACTTCTGATTATGGTGAACTACTGCTTGAGCAACTTTGACCAAAGTGTCCACTTATATACATTTTTTTGGCACCCTGGTATTTATCTTCTTACTCCACCTCTGTCTCACAGACTTTACCCCAGTAAATCAAAAGTTATATTACTTTCCTAATTTTTGATAAATTTTAAAAAGTTACCAATTTTATTTACATAAAATTAATATTTTTAATGAGGAAAGTGACTCTTTTGGATTTTATTATTTCAGATGTTGCATACTTAGATAATCTGAGCCATGTCATTTTTGGAATTTTTTAACATTCCCTGGGAACCAAATTTAATTTCCAGTGTCTGTGTATGTATGTGTAGGGATGCTGTGTATGTATGTGAGGGGAGGAGGGGCTAAAACTTACAATGATTTCAGAGAAACATTAAGGTTATATATAGTAATAATATTTAAAATTAATATACAATTCTTTTTGAGCACAAATCTAGTCAGTACTTTCTCATAAATAGCATTCTTCAATTTATGCGGGGGAAAAGCAGAAACACTTTTTAAATCAGTATAGCTTTTGGCCTAAAGCTTTTGTTGTTTATATACATACACATTAGAAACAGAGTTGATTATGTAGTCATGGAAATTTTTAAGAAACATAAAATATTTAAAGGTATGTTATTTCCCATACCTGTGAAGGTGCCTTTAGTGAGAAATATCCTTTATTGCCAGGAGTTAGGAAAATGTATATTTAACATATTGTATTTTTTCTTTTTTGGAAACCGGTTGACACTCCTTATGCAACCAGAAAAAGAAAATGATTTGACAGCATTTCCTATAATTCCTTAGAGAAGGAAAACATAACTCCAGTAGCATTTGAATTATCATGCATGCATGCATTTATATTAATATAACTGTATATACACTTGAAGTGTTAATTTTATTTCCCTTGATTCGCACAGGACTAGTACTGTATCTGTTTGCCACAGAAAAGCTATCTTGATGAAATGCTTTAGGCTCCTTATTGAAATGAGTCACGTGGTAACAATATGGCTCTCTTCCCAGAGCACTGAAGCAACTGATTCCTGTGTTAGGAAAAGAGGGAATGTTTCATGAGTGCGTGGGCTGTAAACAGAACAAAGGGGTTATCTGTAATTCAGACTAAAAATAAATTGCAGAGTTAGCAACAGCATTCTCACTAAGGGCACTTCTCCAGAAAAGCTTCAGATGAAAAATTTGTGTTTGAAATTTTAAAGAAGAATCTAAGCATAACACAGAATAGCACTTTTTCTAATATCCTTCCCTAATTACTTAAGTTGTTTAATTCCATTTAGCCTGTTACTGGTAGACTTATCCTTGCCTCTCATGTAATAAGATTGTAAAAATGTCCTAAGGACGTTGTTAAGAACATTAAGGGTCTGAACCTAGGGAACAGTAAATCCACTCTCCAGCCAGGAACTAACAGCGAAACTATTTTTTATGAAACATGCTGTTAACCCAAGAATTGCATTGCTGTAAATATAAAGCAGGGGTTCATTATCTAGCTTTTTTGCTTAGTGACAATAGGACATAACAAAAGATAAAATTTTATGTTAACATTCCATAACAGCTCCGTGGCATAATTCTGTGTGTTTCTGTGTGTAAATGTAAATTGTGAAGTCCTTGTGCATCATTAGTATTAAGAGCTTATCATCCATAAGCAGCATTGTTAAATGCAATAGTAAAAAGTACTACTACAGGTGTGCCTCTGATATAAGATCATCAGACATTGAATACCCTTGTAATTTCTCTTATGATGCCATGTGCAGATAATTTTTGATAGGCCTGTTCCTGGTTCTGGGCTTGCTTCCTTAATACCTGAGCCATATGATCTCTTACCTCATAATAAATGTATAATCAGATCAATGTTTGTGTGTGTGGCATGTGGAAGTGTTTTATTTTAGAGCAGTGGCTCTCAAACTTTTTGATCTCAGAACTCCTTTATACCCTTAAAAAATTTTGAGAACACCACTGTGTTTTCGTTTATGTGGGTTATATGTATTGCTATTTACTGTATTAGAAATTAAAACTAAGACATTTTTAAAATATGTGTTTATTACTTATTTAAAAATAACAATAAAACATTGTAACATGTGTGCGTGTGTGAGTGTGTGTGTGTGTGTGTGTGAAAAACAACTCTTAATTTTCAAAACAAGAAATATGAGGAGAGTGGTACTGTTTTAAGTTTTTGCAAATCTCCTTAATGATTGATTTAATAAAAGACAGCTAGATGCCCATATCTACTTTTTCATTCTATCTACAGCAATATGTTGCTTTGGATGAAGTGTATGAAGAGAATATGGCCTCACATAGATATGTAACTGGAAAAGGGAAAAGCATTTTAATAGCTTTCCAGATAATTGTGGCTATTATTCTTTAATAGTACACTAAAACTCAACAAGTGGGTATTTCTTAAAAGTTAGTTCTAATGTGGAATCTGAAACCAAATCAATAAATTTGGATATGCTGTGACATTTAAAGTCTATTGACCTATCTTGCACTTTGAGTGGATCTTAATTCCTATGTGATTTGTTTTTTCACTCTCATGGATTGGTCAATTGGAAAATACTGTTTCATTGAGTTATGCAGATCTTCCCAATATTAACACATTTCCTTATACAGTACAAAAAATTACATTTGTTAATATAATCGCTAAGTTTATCAGAAAAGTTTTTAAATATTGGAAGCTATAAAGTTCACTGAGACAGTTACAAATTTTCCAGAATTTTAACTTTTACTGGGGAGTTCGAATTTTATCACTGGCAAAAATAGTGTCAGTTTTTTCCCTTGCAGTGACAGGCTGTTTTCATTTATATCCAAGAAAATGCCTGTCAGATACCCAAGTCTGAATAACCATAGTTTGTCTGTCAGTTGTTCTTTCAAGTAAAAATAGTGTTTTATGAAAAATAAAACTAGTTTATCTCCAAGCCCAATAACCAATTGCTTTTCCTCAAAATGACAGGTATAAAGCAGAAGGGTTTGTTGTGTACTACCATTTTGTCACACAAGACTCAAAATATGTGCACATCTTGTCAAAATTTTATATAATTAATAACTTTTACTGCTTCACCTAGCACATTTTAAAGTAAAATTGTATTTAAAAAAATGTGTGGCAGTAAGAATATAATGCCTATTTTTGTCATTTGATGTCACTGCCTTGATTCAGACTAAGACATCCCCAATTTTGTCTACCAAAGCTTTTGTACCATCAGTGCAAATATCAACATAGTGAAAAAGGCAAATAGTATCTCATATTAGGGGCAACTTGGTATTGTTATGAAAATACTAGACACCCCTGCAGAGATCTTGTGTGCTACTGTCTAATTCCTGGCTCTTACCACTTCATAAGAGTTCTCGTTATCGATTGCCACATAACAAACCACCTCAAGCATGTGTGCCTTAATTAAGTATTTAGTATTTAGTTTAGTATTTCCTTGCATAATTCTGTGAATTGATTCAGTTCAGAAGGGCAGCTTTTACTTAAGGTTTCTAATGTAGTTGAGGTCAACAGCTGAGTCAGAGTCATCTAAAGGCTGCCTCCCTGTATAAATTCAAGGTTCTCCAGAGAAACCAATAAAATAGACACAGACACACACACACACACACACACACACACACACACACACAAGATTTATTATAGGAATTGTCTCCTGTGGTTATGGAGGCTGAGAATTCCCACGATGTATCATCTGCAAACAGGAAAACCAGTGTTGTAATTCAGTCAGAGTCCGTGAAAATCAAGTGGGGTGGGGGCTGGTGGTATAAGTCCCAGCGTGAGTCTGAAAGGCAAAGAACCAAGAGCATGGACATCTGAGGGCAGGATCAGACGAATGTCTCAGCTCAAGCAGAGAGAGAGTATTCACCTTTCCTCTACATTTTTGCTCTATGTAAGCCCTGAATGGATTGGATGATGTCCACACAAATTGGTGCGGGTGATCTTCATTACTCAGTCTACTGCTTCAAATGCTAATCTCTTCCAGAGACACTCACAGACACACTGAGAAATAATGTTTTACTAGCTATTTGGGCATCCCTTAGCTTAGTCAAGTTGACACATAAAATTAATCATCACACTCCCTCACATATCTGCCTGGGAGATACGACTGGAAGAGCTGAGGGATGATTGGGCATCTCACTCTCATTGTGACTAGCTTGGCTTTTTTCACAGCATGATGGTCTTGGGGTAGTTGGTTTTCTTACATAGCAGCTAGCTTTCCCCAGAGACAGTTTTCTAAGAGACAGGAATGAGAGCCCTGTTTCAGACATTGGCATAATATCACTTTTGCTGTAATCTGTTGGTAAAAGCAATCATGGAACCCATCCAGATTCAAGGGGAGGGAGTACAGACCCACTTGTCAATAGGAGAAGTGAAAGGAATTTGAAATTTGTCACCATCTTTAATCTGCATAAACAACGTGATCTTGGAGAAGTCACTTTCTTAGACTTCTCTAAACCTCATGTTCCTTGTCTGTAACATGGAAATCACAATAGATCCTATCTTATGGGGTCTCCATGAGGATTCAATTAGCCAAATATTCACCCCATAACATGATGCCTGCCAAAAGGTAGAGTCCATTATGTGTTAGATATTACAATCATTTTTACTGTTATTATTATTTTATACTGTAATTTCACAGTAGGCAAAAATTTATTGGGGTGACATTGGTTAGTAAAATTATATAGTGTACACTTCTATAATACATCATCTATATATTGCATTATGTGTTCACCACTGAGAGTTAGTTTTCCTTTTATCACCATATATATGACCCCCTTCTCCCTATTCTACCATCCCCCGCCCCCACTTACCTTCTGGTAACCACTAAACTGTTGTCTGTGTCTATGAGTTTTGTTTCTTTGTTCGTCTTGTTCCTTTGTTGTTTTCAATTTTATACCCCACATATATGAGCGAAGTCATATGGTTCTTGCCTTTTTCTGTCTAACTTATTTCACTTAGCATAATAATCTCAAGATCCATCCATGTTGTCGCAAATGGCAGTTATTTTATCTTTTGTTATGGCCGAATAATATTCCATTGTGTATATATATACCGAGTCTTCTTTATCCAATCATCTATCAAAGCACACTTTTGTTGTGTCCATGTCTTGGCCACCATAAATAATGCTTCAGTGAACACCAGGGTACATATATCTTTACAGATAAATGTTTTCAGATTTTTTGGGTAGACACCCTGGAAAGGGGTTGCTGGATCATGGTAATTCTATTCTTAATTTTTTGAGGAACCTCCACACTGCTTTCCATGGTGGCTGCACCAATTTACATTCCTACCAACAGTGTATGAGGGTTCCTTTTTCTCCACAACCCTTGCTATTATTTGTCTTGTTGATGATAACCATTCTAACAGTTGTAAGGTGATATCTCATTGTGGTTTTGATTTACATATCCCTAAAGCTAGTGAAGTTGAGCATTTTTTCATATATCTATTGGCCATTTATATGTCTTCTTGGGAGAAGTTCTGTTTAGGGCCTCTGCCCATTTTTTAATTGGATTGTTTGCTTTTTTATTGTTGAGTTGTATGAGTTCTTTATATATTTTGTATATTAGCCCATTATTGGAGGCATTGTTTGCAAATATCTTCTCCCATTCGGTTGGTTGCCTCTTTGTTTTGTTGATAGTTTCTTTTGCTGTGCAGAAGCTTTTTAGTTTGATACAACTAAAACCCCCTATGATTTCAGTTCAGCTTATCCTTTTTGAATTTCACCAGTTTAAGTTTCTTGGAATTAACCTTTTCTTCCTTTTGCTTGACTATCATATTTGCGTCAGTCTTCTATACCAATTATTCCAGTGGAGATACAGAAGAATGCTGCAGTGCTGCACTTTACTGTTGGTGAGCTTGTATTAACATTCAGTAACAAATGGGTTTCAATCCAGGAACTGTTCAAGCAGCTGGATGTGATGCCTGGGTCAGGTTCCAAATCATAAACTCTGTTATATGTATTGGTAGACTAGATGGCTAAAGCTTATGTGTTACGACTCTTGTCCTTCTGAGACACTCCTCCCAAGAATGCCTTTATCATAATTGTTTTAATCCTAATTATTACTTTACTTATTAGTATGCCATTTCACAATGTGATGCTAGCATGCCACATACAGCAGCCCCCTTCTGTTCTTTAAATTTTACTACAAGACTCCAAAACCAAATGTTTAAAAAAAGTCTTGCACCATATGTGAATGTCAAGTCAGAGCGATAAAACGTCTTTCCAAAAATGACAAACATAGGAAACAATCCATTTAAACTTTGCTGGATAAGTCATTTTTATTCCTTTAGTTGGTAAATTTGAATACTTCATTTCTAAGTACAGTAAGTTTTCTTTCATGACAAAATAAATGCTGACAAAATGTTCAAAACACAATTTATAATTCATAAGTAACTAAGAAACTGTGTAGAATAAAAGTATTTTACTACCCTTTAAAAACTATGCATCAGTGTATCTTCACTGACTTTGGTTTAAATGGCAAAGGCTAGTGTTGCTTAACTTGCACCAGCCCCTCCAGGTCTCATTCAATACTTATTCCGAAGGCTAAAATGTTTGACCTCTTGCCAATTGGCAAGGCAACAGCCACCCTCTACTCAAATTTCCTTTTCTGGAATAGAATTTTAATGTAAATGTCATTTGTATATACTAGTAGCAGTAGTTCTAATTTTCAGATTTGCCTCTTTTTAAGTAGTGAAAGATAGCCACATTGCAAAGAAAACTTTCCATTAGTTAAAGCATCTTTAAAAAATGTGTTTCCATAATATATAACCTTAGTTTCCTTTGTAACAGTTTCACCAGTTATAATACTGTCTTCCACTATTTCAAAAGTACTTAATAAAACTCCTATTTAGATGCCAACCTCTTGACATTCACAATTAACCAGAAACCATCTGTAGGCGTGTATCCCATTTCTCTTGCCATCTCACACTCCTGGGTGCCTCAGTATTGCTGTGTGATCCCTCACACTTGGGAATTTGTTAATTAACATAATAGGGGTAATAAACTTGAGCAAATGAAAGAGTTCTCTTAGAAGATTGGTTTCTACTTCCCTAGTAACTTGGAGTGGACTCAACTATCTTGTAAGAATATGGTTTGGTCTGCACTTAAAATATAATAGACATTAGATGACTTTATTTTCTAACACTAGGTACTTGCAAACAACCAAGGATGGATCTGAATAACTCAAATTAATCTAATCAGGATTTAACTCTCCATGTAAAAATACTAAATTTTATCTTCTTTTTCCCTTTAAAAAGTGTATATTTAATTAACACTACTACCTTAATGTATATTCATTAAGGTGCAGAGATCAAAGCAGACATTAGGTGGCAAACTATGCACTCTGAAGTGTAATTTGTTATTTTATATTATGTCAAATTAATTTTACAGCATTATGAGAAAGCTGAAAGATACAGTTTACTCTGGTTGTTACAACCAACAATGGGCTCAGGAGTCACCTGGGTTTAAATACCTGCCCTCTTGTAGTTAGGTGACCTTGGTTCTGTTTCTAACCCTAAGCCTCAGTCTCCCCATCTTTGAAATGGGGATAAAAATAGTGCCTTTCTCATATGGTGGTTGTGAGACTTAATTGACATAATTCATGCAAATTACCAAGTATGGATTTTAGGCTTATAAATGTTAGCTATTCCGCCTTCAAAAATTAAAACACTAAGATATTCTGAAGTTGAAGGTGGAATACCTCTAATTCTATAGGGATAATTTTTCCTTTCTTTTATACGATTATAATAATCACTGCCAGAACAGCAGGCATTTATATTACTTGATTTGCCTAAAACGGTAAACTTAAGCACCCTGAGTATATATTTCTTCAGCAAATTGTGTATAATGATTCATCAAAATCAGCATGAATATTTGAATATATATTCTGTGTGTGTGTATTTTGAGGAGCCTCATTATAAGAATTTTTAAAAAATCATAAACATGAAATAAACATGAAATAAATAAAAGAAATAACCATTGTAAACCAGTTGGTGCGAATAGGACCAATTCTTAAATCCCTACCCATAAATGCCCTCACAGACATGTATATTTGTACTTATATGTGTTTCTGTGATACAAAGGCGTAAATTATTTGTGCATTTGTTTGCCAGACAGTGGTCATACAGTAATATTATTTTATATCCTGCTCTTTCTTATTAAATAATATATGCTGCCAAGAACTTATCCTACAGATATCCAGCAAAAGAATGTTACATATGTACACGATTAATCATAGTGGCATCATTTGTAATAGGATAAAAGTAGCTAATTGTTCTTAGTTTAAATATATAGAGTTAAAACATAATATTTTAGCAGCCTCTCTTCAAAATAAACTTTTATGCCAGCTTACCATCTTCCCTTGGTTGAATTCAAGACTATTTCCCTCTTCGTTTGTTTATTTGGTCAGTTTGGTAAGTCACACAGTATTTATTGTCTATCTACTCTGTGCCAGGAATCTCTGCTAGGCCCTGAAGTATCACATGGTCTGTTCCCTCATGTGGTTTATAGCCTTGCCACCTAGTTAGGTAACTTATTTTTATTTGTCAGGCTCACGTAGATATCCTTTATACAGGAAAGTAGCAAAGACCAAGTTAAGTGCCCACTTTTCTGTTCCCATAGCAGCCTGTATATGCGCCCCCCCCCCCACAATTTTAGCCTTATCACACAGCACTGATATTTCTTGTTTGTTTCTCTGTGTCCCCTACTAGTCAGTAAACTCCGTGAGAACAGAGAGTGTACAGTATATTGTTGGCCAATGTTGTTTCCTCAGCATTTAGCGCAATGCCAGGCACAGGAGGTGCTCAGTAAATACGTTAACTGAATCTATGTTCATCTTGCCTGAATTTTGCTTTGGCCTCTCCATTGTCCCTATTATAGTGTTTGCTTCATTTTTCAGTGCCTGTGTTTATTTCTTCTGTGTGTGTGTCAGTGCCGCCTGACCCTAATTGGGTGAGACATTGTCTATTTAATCAATCTTTTTCCATGTCCAGAACAGAACAGTTCATGTGATCTAGCCTTTAAACTCAGAACAAATTGTTCTGAAATGAAATAATTTTAAGCTCAAGGGCAGAGTTGAACTCAAAACTGTAGAGTTGTTTTTTGTTTTTTTTTGTATTCTCTCATACCTTCTGATTCTCTACATAAAAGGATATTCAATAAATATTAAGTGATATCAAATGTGATTGCAGAGAACATATTGACTAAAGATAGCCGTGAAATAGCTGACATGTTTGATAGTTTTAGAGAGGCAGCATACTACATAGGGCTTGAATTTTGGCAGGGTTGGTCCCTGCCAGAACTGGATTTGAATGTGGGCTCTGCCACTGACCTTGTGATCCTCAGCCTTAGTTTCTTCGTCTTTAAAAGAGGGTTAATAAAACTTACCTCACTGGGTTCTTACGAGTGATAAATAGGACAGATTTTTATAAACACAGGGCACATAATATAGTGGTCTAAGTGGTCTACAGTTTTGTTTTACTCTTGTCTTTCTTGACAATTTATAGTCTTTATTAAGATAAAATAGGAGATGCTTTACATTTGTATATTATGCCAATTATATTTATTGGCTTATTTTCTTTTACAAATAGAGATATTCTTAAATAAATGTAAAAGCTCTGAGTCTACATAATTTTGGCACATAGTGATATAGGATTCTTGTGTCTGTCGCCCGGAGTTTGTGGCCTCACGCACTCAAAGAATGAGAACGCAGACCCGGAGAGGTAAATTGAAGCAGTATGCAGTTTTATTGCAAAAGTGAAAAGCACAATAGTACAAGTTTCTGAAGAGAGGGGGAATCTAAACGGAATACCCTGCATGCTACATAGTACAAGGAGACTATATGTCCTTGGATTGTTTACCAGGAGCCATTGGGCTCCCTCTACCACTTCCGTTCCTGCACCTGGGCTGGTATCTTGGCTGACTGTAGTCTGAGGCAGTAGCCCCTCCGGTCTAATTCCCTTTTCTACATTTTTGTTGTTGTTGTTTGTTACTGTTCTCTTTGGCCTTGAGGCCCTCCGCTGCATGTCTCTGACTGCCTACGATTTTCTCATCTCACTTGGAGACTGTTTGTCTGGGCCTTGATGCCTTCCACCATGGTTCTGTCCCTAACTGCCTGTGACTTTCCTATCTCAATAGGAGTGAATGCAGTAAACAAAATAATTTTCTGTTGCAGCTTCCAGAGATGGAGAAATACGGAGACTGAACCAGAGTATTAGGAGGCTATAACTCTGCATATTGCCTGTTTTCAATCAGCAGGCCACTAAGAAGTTCCAGTTCCAAAATGAGTTGTAGAAAGTACTATTTATGTTAAGGAGAGTTGGCCACTTTAAACTGGAATGCAGGATACATCATTTTCTTTTAAATGATTGCTCCTGAAATATGCTTTTCAAAGCACATTATTAAAATGGAAAATGAAATCTTATAAAATATGTATTTTTTAAAAAAGCTGTATTGAAATCATGTTATTTGTGGAAACTAGAATTGGAAATGGTTACCTTACAATATGGTTCTTGAACTCTAGAGTTGATTAAATTCTCCTGTTTTATTCCTGTATGATAACAGCAAATTAAGAAATCATTAAATATTTGAAGCTGGGTTAATGTCTTGAAGTAAAATTTAAATATTAAGAGACAGGCAACCTCATACACACGTACATGAGATTTGGGGAAGGCCAAATTTACTCCCTTCAATAACAAACAAAGCTAGACAAGTGAAGGTCTTCTTTACTGGAACAAAGCTGGCCCACAAGGATTACTGCAACACACAGCACATCTGAATGTCTTCCTGCAGGCAGGAAGACCCAGAAATAGAGCTTAGAAGATGTAAGCCAAGTTTTCCTGGTTCCTTCTACTAAAACCCCTACGGGCCATCACTCTTCCCTTTCGGAGGACTAAGGAGGTGAACAGACCCTCGAAATATTCTTTCCACACTTTTCCCTCTGGGATAATGGGTTGGAAATTTCTTCCATGAAAACATGGAGGGAGAGAGAGAGAGAGAGAGAGAGAACATATACATATGTATTTTCTGTTTAATTTTTACATTAATATGTATGTATATGCATATATACATCATCACACACATTCCTTATGAGAGAGAAAGAAAGGAGGCAAGAGAAAATAAACAGAAAATAACAGGAAATTTTTCAATATTTCAAGTTTCAAAATGAAAAGTTAGAGTCATCCTAAAAGTCCAGGAACATTAACTAATTTACTGAAGATAAATTGCCATCATCATTTGTTTATCTTTGATCTTTTATTGTTATAATTAACATTACCATCATAATATGTTCCCCAAGTCATGAATAACTTAAATATTAATCATGGTACTAGTTTTAGAATCTTAGGCAATGATGAGTATCCCCTACAAAGTATATTTTTCCTTTTCATTATAGCTAAAGATCCATTTATATGTAACATTATTTTCATTTCTGGTTTGTTTTCCATGTTTTTTCCAGAAAGGATTGGGGTGGTATTATGTTATAAATTCCTCTATTTATATGCTGGACTGTGCTCTCAGAATCTATAAGGACAAAGTGTTCAGTGAATCAATATCTGTTTCCTTATTTAAAGATAAAAAATTCCACCCATATTATCCATCATCTAACTATTTTAAAAAACATACCAATAACTTTAGTGTTCTGTGTAGTTCACGAATAATATAAAACCAAGACATTCATAGCATTTTTATATAAGGACTTAAAAAATTAAAGAATGTACTTGTGTTAATTTTCTTTTGAAAATTTTTTCAAGGGAAGTAGCTTGCAGTATTAAAAATTTTAAATAATTTGCATATAAATTTATTATTCGTTTTATTAACTGTTTTCATTTACATACTTTTTCCTATTTGCATTCTCTCCTAAAGGATATAGGATGTCAACATAAACTAAAGATGTGACCATAGATTTTTTCTTTCTTTCTTTCTTTCTTTCTTTCTTTCTTTCTTCTTTCTTTCTTTCTTTCTTTCTTTCTTTCTTTCTTTCTTTCTTTCTTTCTTTCTTTCTTTCTTTCTTTTTTTTAATATATATCACGTGTGTTCACCACCTAGAGTCAGTTCTCTTTCCATCACCATTTATTGGATCCCCTTTACCCTCATCTACCACCCCCGTCCCCTCTTACCCTCTGGTAACCACTAAACTATTGTCTGTGTCTATGAGATTTTGTTTCTTTATTTGTCTTGTTCTTTTGTTGTTTGCAATTTTATGTACCACATATCAGTGAAATCATATGGTTCTTGACTTTTTCTGTCTTATTTCACTCAGCATAATAATCTCAAAATCCATCCATGTTGTCGCAAATGGTACTATTTCATCTTTTCTTATGGCAGAATAGTGTTCCATTGTGTATATATACATCTTCTTTATCCAATCATCTATTGAAGGACCCTTTTGTTGTTTCCATGTCTTGGCCACCATAAATAAAACTGCAGTGAACATTGGAGCACATATGTCTTTATGGATAAATGTTTTCAGATTTTTGGGTAGCTACCCAGGAGAGGGATTGCTGGGTCATACAGTAATTATATTCTTAACACGTTGCGTACGGATCACAAGAATCTTCACGAGGGATTTAAACCCCGCCATACGCAACGTGTTAATTTTTTGAGGAACCTCGACAATGCCTTCCATAGTGGCTGCACCAATCTGCATTCCTACCAACAGTGCATGAGGGTTCCATTTTCTCCACAGTCTCTCCAATACTTGTTATCCTTTGTCCTGTTGATGATAGCCATTCTAACTGGTGTTAGGTGTTATCTTATTGTGGTTTTTATTTGCATTCTTTGTTCACTGATGTTGCACATTTTTTCATATGTCTATTGGCCATATGTATGTCTTCTTTGGAGAAATGTCTATTCAGGTCCTCTGCCCATTTTTAATTGGATTGTTTGTTTTTTTGTTGTTGAATTGTATGAGTTCTTTATATATTTTGGATATTAGCACCTTATCAGAGGCGTTGTTTGGCATAGGTTTTCTAAACAAACTAGCTTGCTTTGAATTTAATAAGACTACAGATTAAAGGAAGAAACATTATTTATGCTTGCCCAGACAGTTGCAATATAAAGAATACTATTAAATATCACTGACTCACATTTTCACTTTTAATTACCTTTTAAATTCTAGTTGACTTAATTTGCTGTTTTATAATATAAATAGGGCATTTTTATAAAATAGGAGAAGAGGTTCTTTGTAAGTACCAATAGATTCCATATTTCTGTTTGTGCTTTTATTCATTTTTAATTTTAAGAAATTTGTTAGCTTGCACTTATCTTACTGTACATTTTATTGCTATTTAATGAGAGTCTGGTAACTAAACTGGTATATAACTTTCTTAAAGAATTTATATATTCTTGTTATAATATTGTTTATTCTTATTTCTAGTAACTATAGCTCTCACATAGAAAGATTGAATTATGTTGTAGTAATAGCTTTATCTTTATTTAACCATAGAAGAAATAAATGGCTTTCCTAAAAACAGCTCTTTGATCTATTTACATTTTAGCTAAATAAATAGGTGACCAAAGAGTATCCTTATTGTCTCTAATATTGTGTTTTGTGTGTGTGTGTGTGTGTGGGGGTATTTGTGTTCTTTTTCTTTTCTCTCTGTGAGTGTACTAGGTCATTAATGGCATTACGTCCTCTGCAAGCAGCACAAGGGCTCATCACTGTTCCAAGCTTGCTCCAATCATCCCTGCTATTTCTGCTCAGAGGGCAGAGGAGGAGGCCTCTCCTGTCTCCATGACAACCGTGTGTCCTTGGGGAAGCTGCTCTTAGCTAAAGAACTATGAGAGTTGGGGGAGGGGCCGTTTCTGAGGAAAATTTCACTGCATCTCCCTGCTTTCCAGCGAAATTTGCTTAATTGTGCATCTCTTTTATTGTGTTTCTATATAATGCTGTTACCCAAAAGCAACACATCCAAAACCTGATTTCATAAGCAAAAAAGCAATATCACAAGAATTTTTCTAGCATCTGGCACATAGTTTCTTCCCCACCCCCTTTTTGTGTTAACTTTAACTTGTCTCTAGTTCTCCAATTCCCTGAAATGATTTAAATACTAATGATCACTGGAAAGCCAAACACTGCGGTGGCCTGGGAACATTGTTGATATACCTTATGAATATTTAAAAAGAAAAAAATTTCATTCCTTTGCTTTTTGTTTAAACAGACTTTCTGGTGTAATTTAAAATTGCAGGTGCCCACACACACACTAAAAAAAGTTTTATCATTAGACACCATAGATGTGTGCCATATACATTATACAGATCTAAATTTACCAAATTAATTCATTAGGGAGTGAGCATTTGATCCACATTTGTCACACATTCTCAGCAATATTTTACATACACATTCCTTTAAATAAGCTCTGTTATGAGAAAATAAGTTTACTTTTACCTTGTGGCTATACCTTGTAATGGTATTGGGCTGGTACAGTAATCTTCCAGACCGTGGCTTCAACTAGCATCCTAAATCAAATGAATTACAATTCGCAGCAAGGTTATCTTGGGCCCTGGATTCCTCCTTAACCTGGGGTGGTGACCTATGTGGAATGAATTTAGATAAGTTGGAAATACATTTACAGAATTCCTTTACCCCTATGGCTTTGATTTAGTCTAGCTGCTAAGCAGAATGGAAGCAGCCGCCATATTATTTTATGCTCCGAGGGTCACGCATGGCTCCAAGTAAAATGCTAAATTGTGCTGCTGCTGTTCATCTTTTGGGAGCAGCTAGGGCAATACTGGGGCCTCAAACTCCGCTAGCTTCTTAATCTTCTGTGGATCCTGGACCAGGTCGGTGAGCAGTTCCACGTTGCTGGGGTCCAGCTTCTTCTGCAGGTCATCCACCTTCTTGATTTCTTTTGGCTTCTCTGAGGCCTAGGCCAGGTGCCTGTGCAGGCAAAACTTGACAAAGTTAAAGGAGAAATAGACAAATCCACAATTATATATGAGCTTTTAACATGTTTTTCTCAATGACTGATAGAATAAGCAGAGAAAAATAGTAAATACAGAAGTGATTAAATAGTAAATATATAGATCGCTGTACTCACAGGTGCAGAATAGACATTGTTTCCCAACACATGTGGAAAAACACTGTATGTCATCTATAAAATCCCAACAAGACTTGATTTATTTTTTAAAATTTTATTTTATCGTAAGAACATTTAACATGAGATATGGCATCTTAACAATTTTTAAGTGTACAATATGTCATTGTTGACTATAGGAACAATGCTGCACAGCAGGTCTCTAGAGTTTATTTATCTTGTTTAACTGAACCTTTATGCCTATTGGTTACTAACTCCTATTTCCCCTGGCAACCACCATTCCAATCTTTGAATCTATAAATTTGACTATTTTAAATATCTGGTGTAAGTGTTATTATGCAGTATTTGTCTTTCTGTGATTGGCTTATTCCACCTAGAATAATGTCCTTAAGATACATTCATGTTGCCTCAAATTGCAGGACTTATTTCCTGAATAGTATTCCTTTGTATGTATATACCACATTTTCTTTATTCATTCATCACAGATGGACTTTTAGGTTGTTTCCACATCTTGACTATTTTGAAGAGTGCTATGGAAAATGGGAGTGATAGTATCTCTTTGAGATCCTGACTTCAATTTTTTTGGATAAATAACCAGAAATGTGATTGATGGATTTTATGAAGTTCTGTTTTTAATTTTTTGAGGAACCTTCATACTGTTTTCCATCACAGCTATACCATTTTGCATTCCTGCCAACAATGTACAAGAATTCCAATTTTTCCATAGGCTCGCCAACACTTGTCTTCTTATATGTGTAGATTACTATTCTTGATCAAATTTGGAAAGTTTACTGCCATTATTTCTTTAAAAGTTCTTTCTTTCTCTCCTTTTGGCACTGCCATTATACAGATGTTGGTGTGTTTTATGGCGTCTCACATTTTTCTGAAGCTGTACATTTTTCATTTTATTTCTCTCTCTGTTCTTAAAATTGTGTAATCTCTATCAATCTGTATTCAATTTTGCTACCTTTGTTCAGCCAGGTCAAATCCACTGCCGGATCCCTCCAATGAAGTCTTTACTGTAGCTATTGTTTTTCAACTCTAGAATTTCTGATCCTGCCTACACTCCAAGATTATTGTTATTATTTGGTAGTTTTTTTTTGTTTTTGTTTAATGATTTGGCTGAACTAATTTTGTATTCTATTTTCTCTACAGTGTTCAACCTCTGATTTCCCTGCTCAGATTGTTTTCCTTTATTTTTCTCTCTTAGCCTGGATGCCTTAGTGTTGCCCTTGGGTCAGCATTAGCCACTTACTGGTCAAAGATTGTGCTTAAGCCCCCTTATCCAGTTAGATTTTTACTCTTTGCCATTAGATGTGTGTGTGTGTGTGTGTGTGTGTGTGTGTGTGTGTGTGTGTGTGTGGCTTGGAGGACATTATCACAGTTCGGGGAGTTTGGGTTTTGGACCCTGTGTTCAGCCAGGGACTAGTAGCTTTGAATTCTCTCTGCATCTAAGGGAGTACAACATTGCATAAGCACAATATCTCTCAGACTGCTGGAGATGAATCTGAATTTATTTTTAGTTCTGGCCTCCTAAGAGTCACGCTTGGGTTAGAATAGTTTGTTGTTCAGTCAGTGTTTGGTCAGAGGTTGCATTTAAGCCTCTTATGCCAGTGAGCCTTATGCTGTCTTCTAAGAAGGGTTTGTGTGCATCTGGGGAGGGCTTTCTTGCCTGCCCCATGTCTTTTTCTGATTTCTCTTGAGTGAATGAGGCCTAATGCATGTACAACTTTCTTGACCCACTGAATTGGCTGTGACCTTAAGAGGGCTCTTTTTGGCTTATCTTTCCTTGGTTCACGCCATTAAAATTCAGGCTGCTCTGTTGTTTTGATTGTAATGTGGAACTACTAACCTCTTAAAGTCCACCAATATCTCTTTGGTTTTCGATAACACCTTTGGACATGGAGTTCTATACTTTCTGTTCCAAATAAAGTCAGTCCCCTCAGGAACTAAAACTCTTTGTCTTTATCCTCATTTAGAACTAGGACTCCAAATATAATCCAAAAAGTTAGATTTTTAATTTAATTGCATTCAAATCAGAGAACATGGTGTGGTCTGTATGATATCAATTCTTTGAAATTTTTTAACATTCCTTTTTGGTCTGTTATTTAATGCATTTTAATAACTGTGACATACATTTGAAAACAATCATGAGAGTTTTTCAAATGTTACTGCAGAGTTCTTTATGTGTCCAATAGGTGAAGCTTTTCATTATAATCAATGGTTACATTTCCTTTTAGGTTTTTATGCCCACTCATTACATTCTGATTATTGTTAATTTCCACCATGTTATTTTGTACTTTTTATTTATCTTATTTTTCCTATATCACACGTTATTCTTGTGCATTTGAGTGTATTTAATATTGTTATTTCTTTTTCCTCCTGTACTAGTTTTAACATTTTTATTCAATTTTTTCCCATGTATATCTTTGAAATTTTAGTAAACATTTTAAGCAGTTAAAATCTTTATCATCCTCCTAATAAGACAAAGACCTTGCAATTTTTGAACTCTATCAACATCTCTCCCAGCTTGCATGAAAATATTTTACTCTTTTAGCTCTATTTGTTTTAACAACAGAAGTAAAAATTATTATTGCTTTTTGCCATTACTGTTTTTCAACTTTTTCCTGTTATAGATTTACAGGTATTTTTTTCCTTTTTGTCTGAACATTCCTTTCTGCCTCTTAGAGATTTCTGATGAAATAATTTTTCTTCTTCTTGAAGTATATGTATTTCAGGTATTTCTTTTGTGAGATTTTATTGGCAATAAAATATCTTCTTTTTTGTTTATCTGAAAATATTTTAATTTCCTCTTTATTAAAGAGAGTTTTTCTGTATGTAGAATACGTATTTAACATTTTTATAATATTTTTGTAATTACTGTTATATTCAAATTGTTCTGTTTAGTTTGTATTTCTTTTCTAGTTACTTTTAAGATTTTCTCTAGGACTTTATTGTTCTGAAATTTATTAACTTATGCCTGAGTAGGGCTTTCCTTTATTTACCTTGATTAGGATTTTTGTGTGATTCCTGAATGTTAAGATTTATGTCCATTATCAATAATGGAAAATTCTTAGTCATTATGTAAGCAGTCATAGGATATATTTTAATTTTCCTTTTGGAATTCTAATTATGGAATTCCAATTTCTTCTCAACACGTGCTTAATTTCTCTTAAGGTTTTTCATGTATTTCATATCTTTGTATCTGCTGTTTTGTGTATAATTTTTTCAGATGTTAATTCCCTATTTCTCTCTTCATTTCCATGTAACCTGCTTTACGTCTTCCATTTTGTTTTAATTTCAATTATTACATTCTTTATTTCTAGAATTAGCATAATATTCTCCAAGTGTGTCCCATAGTTTGTCTCTTACTCATTATTCATATTTTAATTTCTCTTTTATATTTTAATACTATTAAACATGCTTATATCCTATATCTTAAGACTATTGATATGTTCTCCTCTTGTTCTGTAGCTTTGTTTTCTCATTGGTTACTTTGTTATTTCTCTTATTGTGAGTTCACATTTCTTGGACTTTATTTGTGGGATATGTGAGGTCTGGACTGAGGTGTGGTCTTTCAGAAAGGATTTCAGTAAATTTCTACCAGGAGCCTAGAATCACTAGCAACTTGTGTCTGCTTTAATTGAAGTTTTGGCTTGCAGTATTTTGACTTCCAGTACTAGGCAGGGAGTATACATTTGGGCCATAAGTCCAGGTGAATTCTGGGCCTATGGGCTATGAATCTCAGGAGAGAGTATTTCTATAAATCCAGAGCTAAGAGAAGACAGAAGTTTCCTTGCCAAGTTGCCTTTCTATCTGCTTTTGCAAGGTTGATTTTTAAAAATGTTTTCATTAGGTGTGTATCTTTTTGTGGGTCTTGAATTTATTTAGAATCTCCAACTCTTATTGGATCCAAATATTTGTCTTCTATTCCCTGTATGCAGACAATTAAAATCAAGCTACGGTATACGTCACTAGGATCCAAAGAGCTGTCTCTGAGTTCAGTGCTCACTTACCTTTTTTTGTCAGCCCTAGGGAATTGCCCTTGCTTTCTTGTAAGCCCAACCATACATTAAACTGGTCTTTTAAAATAGTTTATTCTGTTCTTAGGTATTTTATGATAGTAAGATTTTAGGATAGTTGTCTCATTACATGATGGAAATATATATTCATTAACAAAATCCAAAAGCTATCACACTACCGTGTACTCATGAATTATCAAAAGTGAAGAATATATCTATATGATTAAGGTACTGAAATTTTAAAAAAGCTTTTTTTATTCATGCAACATATTTCTAATTGAGGATAAACTATTGTTTCTCTCATAGAATTAATGAAATGAAGTTTTTGTTTCAGTAATTTCTGTTAGAACATAGACATTAATTGTAAATCAGTTAACAAGGTATACAGTATTTGTATATTTTCAACTGATTATAAAGGTGGATTATCTGAATTTAGATGCTAATAAATTTGAGAGTCATTCTCAGTAAGGTCTGAAAAAAAATTCCTTGTATTGTTTGGCACTTAGATATTTTTGTGTGTTCCAACAAGAATCAATTCCAGCAATATATCTGAATACTGATAGTCACTGATGCTCTGCCTCTCATTGCTGACAAAGGAAAGAAGGGTTAAAAAAAATTAATGAGGTGTGTTCCATACCTTGGATGTACTACAGTCTTTTAGAAGAGATAAATGCAAAGGATGTAATATAGCATGGTATAATACATACCATCATAGGAAGTCTGAGGGGAAATAATATACTTTACTTGGAGAAATCTGAGGCAGCTTTTATAGATGATGATATTTGAGCCAGTTCTTAAAAAATGAGCAATGATTTACCAGAGAAAAAAGGAGAGGGAAGAACACTTCAGGCAAAGAGAGTAGCATGTGCCAAGACAGGAGAAATATCAAAACATTGTGTAATTGGCAATCATGTGATTCTGTGGGGGAAGGAGGAGCATGAGTTGGGGAGTGGTGGCCAAATGGTAGGTGATAGTAGTGGAATATGTGAGGGCTGATTATTCACAGCATTTCTTTTTTTTTTTTTTTTACTCCATGATAAGAGGAAACTGATTGTCAGGTTTAGAAGGTTTCAGATATGTACTTCAGCATGTTAACTGCCGTGTTTCCTCCAAAATAAGACCTAGCTGGACGTTAGCTCTAATGCGACCTTTGGAGCAAAAATTAATATAAGACCCGGTCATATATTATAGTAAAATAAGACGGGGTCTTTAATATAATATAATATAATATAATGTAATGTAATGTAATGTAATGTAATGTAATGTAATATATATAATAATACCGGGACTTATATTAATTTTTGCTCCAAAAGATGCATTAGAGCTGATTGTCCAGCTAGGTCTTATTTTTGGGGAAACAGGGTGGCAGTATTACAGAGGACAGAGAGATTCTGGGGAGAAAAGGAGAGGAGAAACACTGCCACCAAAAGGACCCTTAGGAGTAACAACAAATGTTTAGATGCATGAAATTTTTAATTCTTTTCCTTGTGAAAAGAATAAAACATATTAGATATTATTATAAGGTAAAAGAATGATGTGCATTTTTTTATTCATTTGTGATAAAAACAGTATTCTAGGGAATACAAAACTTTAGCCCAACTTCTTCAAGTTTTGTGGCAAATGTTAATTAGTATACCAGGAAGTAAGTAACTTGTGGTTTGAGACAGTTTTACAAATGATTAATAATTTTTTTTAATCTCTCCTGTTATATATCATGTGTTGTCTTTTAGAAATCTGTAAGATCACACAGAAGAAAAATGAAGAAATAATAGCCTTCCTTTCAGTTATTTAAAGCATCCTTCAACTTTGTGGTATAAAATTTTTGAGGACAAGAAGGCTTTTAATGGGGCTAAAGTCAAGGCCAAATGTTGTATTTCTGTCTATTTAAAATTATCTGAGTAACGTTTTAAAAAGTATCTTGACTCTTCTGACTATTTTGGAAGATGATCATTTAGATATAATGCACATCAATTAATAGATTGCTTAACTAATGATTACATAATAGTATACATTAAAAGGCTAAGGATTTTGAAAAGTGGTACTTGACTTCTCTGTGGTATTGGCAAGATCTGAAAATTGACTTGAGCAGAAAGAAGCCAATTGATTCCAATTAAGTCACCTTATATTGTTTATGTTGGGGTAGTATGAAATGCATATTTAGATGCAGTTCATCTTCAAAAAAATATGCATTGCAACTGGAGTTTCCCACTGAGAATAAATGTTTCATTTTGACCTGACATAAATCCAAGGGACCCTGAAAAAAATTCATATAAATCCTCAATCTCTACATCATTGATACTTTTTCTGTAAATAGGAGTTCATAAGATTCATTGAAATAACAAAGTATATAATATATATTAACTATCAAGAAATTTGGAGATAGTATCAATCATAGTGAAAGGAGTTGAGATTAAAGTGCTAATAGCCAAGGTAATTAATTTAAATTGATAATAATTGTAGATAGCTATTATTGTTATTGGACCTGCAAGTTGGACCAGGTGGGTGTGATCCTTTGCACACACAAAAGTTCACAACACTGTTTTTAATAGCCTTTATTCTGTAGTACTGCTTAGTGAATCATGCACTTCTTTATTATAAAATGCATATGAACTTTTATGTATAGAAATGTCAGACCAAGTACAGGTTTCAATAATTATGTATGTTTTTAAACTTCCAACAATAAAAAAACCAGAGGTCAGGAAATTAAATACAATAAAAAATGAAATATTTATTCTTTTGGCTCAATAATGACGTTAACTCACCATTCTTTCAGTAATAGCAATTCTCTGCATGCAATTCATCAATACACTACAAGTAAATAGTTTTGTAAAATGAATCAACATTTAATTTTTGGTTTGTGCAAAAAACAAAAAAATTATATCATGTTAGATAATTGCACACTTTGCCATTTTGTTCATGGATAGAAAGAACAGAACCCATATTTTATCTCTAATAGCTTTAGTGCAGCAGGAATTAAAAAAATAAGACTAGTCTGCATAAGCAAGTACTACAAAAGTTGAGTAAAAAGAAAAAAAACCTTCCATGAATAAAGGGTTGTATTGAGGCAACCATAGTTGGTAGAAAATTATCTAGGTTTGAATTTTTGACCAATGTATCTCCTGTTGACATGGTAGAAAATATAACAAAGAAATCCACAAAACCCAGTGTCTAACTTTTATTTTAGGAAATTATCCATTGAAAAGTCTTATGGATTCAAAAGTTTGGAGTTGTGATTAAAAATAAAAAGCAAAAGCATAAAGTAAAATAAATTGCCATGTCATCAACCTGAAAATAATTTTCTTATGTACAAAATGCAACAAATAAAATTGATCATATTTTTACATTATTTATATTTAAACAAGTTTTGGACATATTTTTAGCAAAATATGAAGTATAGGTTTTGACAACAGGCAGTACACAGTGTATATCCTTGAAATCTAGAGAAACATCATACGATACTCAAATTAAATATGCAGAAGTAAAAGTGCTTTTAAATAACTGCAAGTTATTCTGCTTGACATACTAGACAGAAAGCTTGTTGAATTCACTCTACCATCAACATGTGACTTCTAAACAAGACTTATGAAGAATGGATTGAGTAAAATAGAGCAGCATAGGCAATATTAACATGCATTAGTGACAGACTCAAGCTACTGATGTTTAATGAATGGTACAGGATACATCCCTGTTGGAAGCTCGCAAAAAAACACATACACTGTGGTACATATTTGATTTAATAGAAGTTGTTTATTAGGCTATATATATATATGCCCTAAAATGCACCACAGGATAAAATAACTATTTACATAACAGAGGGTGTTTAATTGACATAAAGTGTCAGCTTTGCTAAGAGCAGAAGATGGCAAAGCAATACTGCAGCAGAAAGTAGAACAACTATTCTAAAGAGATACTTCAGATATACTTTCTAGAACAGATTTATTAGATTACTTTTTTTGGAAAGCATTTAACCAAAATTAAATATAGAGCTCTGGAACTTGGAATAAAATTTGCACTTGCTGAAACTGAATACTTTGCATAAAAATAATCCTTTAAAAATTAGAGGAAACTTTACAGGCACATAACTGTTCAGATATAAACAAACAAAACAGACTAAAACACTTTCAAAATTAAAATCATCTAGAAAATGGAAGTACCTGAAATTGTTGACATTAGCATCTTTTTCAGGTTTTGAGAAAAAAATTTATCTCTCAGACAAAACATTTTTGTCTTGATTATTTGAGAAACTTTTGGAGTAGGAATACAGGGCTCTTATATCCTTTTTTTCTCAACTTAAATGTCATTTACAAAAATAGTGACATAATATTATGACTAAGCTATGAATTAGTGACCAGGGAAATCTACTAGAACAAATTTTGTAAAAATATGGTGGATATGGAAGTTAAAAATAGAATGGATGCAAGTACTGTACTAAAGGTGTTTGGTGTAGTTACAACAATCACTTTGCACAACTATCCCTACAGTCTAGATAGTTGTTGTGTTTCTCCTCAGCAGTGTCAGTGGGTAATGAAAACAGCAACATTTTGTCGATGTTTATACCCTGACTCACAGAGTTGTAGTGACAGAGAGGTCACTGTCTTGTTATAGGCACTGACCATGAATATTTGTTAAAACAGTCAGTTTGGCATAGACCTCTGGGAGTCCAGTTGACACGTAGACTTTACCTTCGTAGGCTGTAAACAGTTGATCACAAAGATAATTCTTTATTTTCTTTTCACTTTTGATTTTCCCTGACCTCTTTCCCTTTGCTTTCTTTTTCTGGTTTGTCTTTCTCAAACTTTTCTTTGTCTGGCTTTGTTACACTATCATAGGAAGGAGGAGAAGTGGTAGAGGAACTTCCATCTGTTTTTTCTGGGGTGGAGTTTCCATTTAATTTGTCAATAATCATCTCACCTTTTATAGGTAAGTCAACCCTCCCTTTGACTGCCTCTTTATTATATTTACTTGATACGTTTTTTAACCTTTGCCTTAAAAGATAACATCTGAAATTACGCTGAATGATAGCAGCTGACACCTCCTCTTGTTTGCGTTTCAAAGTGGTTGTGATGGGCTCATAGGAGACCTTGGAGGGGTTCGAAGCCATGAACCTGTCCTCCATCTGTATTCGAAGGGCATCCATCTCTCCACTCTCACCCAAAACACGCTTTGTAAAGGCAAATAAAATGTCAAGGCAGTGGATCCGGTCCCCACTGACCATGGGCAGATCCATGGCGATGAGCTGGACTTTGTTTGGCTTTGCTATGAGAAGAGGAGGATCCAGGGCAGCTGCAAAATCAGAGAGCTTGGAGAACTCTATAAACTGGGTGGCATCGGGATCAAACTTCTCCCAAACCTCGTAGAACATCTCAAAGTCATCCTCACTCAGGGGCTCTGCACTTTCTTCAGTAGCAACACTGAAATTCTCCAGGATGACGGCGATGTACATGTTCACCACAACCAGAAATGATATGATGATGTAACTGACAAAAAAGAAAATCCCGACAGATGGGTTCCCACAGTCTCCTTTAACTGAGCTTCCAGGGTGAATTGTGTCAGGGTCACAGTCGGGTGGTGCGCTGTTGAGAATAGGTGACAACAAACCATCCCAGCCAGCAGAGGTGGTAATCTGGAACAAGCAGATCATGCTGTTGCCAAAGGTTTCGAAGTTGAACATGTCATCAATTCCAGCTTCCTTTTTAACATAGGCGAAGTTGGACATTCCAAAGATGGCGTAGATGAACATGACCAGGAAGAGCAGGAGGCCGATGTTAAACAACGCAGGAAGGGACATCATCAGCGCAAAGAGCAGCGTGCGGATCCCTTTGGCCCCTTTGATCAGACGTAGGATTCGGCCAATCCTGGCCAGACGGATCACTCGGAACAAGGTAGGGGACACAAAATATTTTTCTATCAGCTCAGCCAGAAACATGCCTATGGAAAAATATAGAAAATAGCAAAACAGTTAATATACTTATATGAATACTTTATCTTTGCAAGGTCTATGAGAACAACAAATTTGTTATGAGTATAAACCTTTGCTAAATACCGGGGGTGCCAAAAAAATGTATACATATGACCTGTATTCATCTTTTGTTATTGGTATATATTGAGTATTACAATTTTAATACAGTTTTTTCCTTTCTTAAAACGTGTGTATACATTTTTTTGGCACCCTCTGTTTTTAGATCTACTCCTTAATTCAGCAATTAAAGGTGATAAAGTTTTATACACTTCTGGTGTAATATTATAAACCAATGTGGATTTTTACAAATCCAACAAATTAAATAATCGCAGATAGGGTATGGCAATTTAAGATTATACACACCCAATTTCTATGAAGCATTATCCTCACATATGAAATGTGCCAATTTCAAACAAAGGCTATTTCTGAAATCTCCATATATATTGTTTTCTATTTTTGAATACAAACATTCTTCAGACAGAGGAAAATGAACAAGAGTGTTCAACTTTAGGTCTACACGCATTACAATTCTCAGATGTGATTTCCATGTTACAGAGCTGTCAGGCCTTGGGGGACTTCCAACTGTACCTCTCTTTAATTAAGGGTGTTCTTACCTACAATGGAGAGAATCACCACCACAAAATCAAAGATGTTCCAGCCTATGGTGAAGTAGTAGTATCTGAGGGAGATAAGCTTTAGCACAAATTCTCCAGTAAACAGGACAATGAACACAAGGTTAATCCGGGATAAAACTAGAGTCATATATTTGCTCTGGTCGTCAGTTTCCACCATCATGGTGACCATGTTGAGGCAGATGAGGATCATAATGCTGATATCAAAGACTTGTCTGGTTACAAAATCGAAGACCATGCCTTGGAATTTGTTCTAGACAAAGAGAGAGGACAGAGAAGGTTCATATGCATAGTTAGTAGATAGCAATCCAGTAAAATTGCAGAAGTTCTTCCACACATGGCTGTGAGATGTACACCCTTCTCACATTACCCCAAACAATTCTTTGTGCTCCATTTTGCTTCACATTGAAAAAAGAGAAAAAAAATGAAAAAAGTCATATGACAAGAACAAAGCATAATTAGTAGCCATTGGCTGATGATGTGTATGGGCTTTGTTTGATTTTAATTACTATGATAACATTTATAAAAATGACAACTAATAATGAACGTTTACTAACTAGGTTTGTATAGACAGACTTTTAGATGAACGAATACCCCATTTATCCGTGCTTTAGGACTTTGATAGTATCTTCTTCCCATCTCTCCCTCCCTCAAAATATCAGTCATTTTCTATTTAATTCTACCTCTTGTGACTATAATGTTTAAGTGACCCGAGTAAAGCAGGTTCATGCCCTTTTGAATACCTTACTCAGCTCCAACTATTCTTAAAAACATGGTAAAGTAAAATCATTTATAGGATTCATGAGACCTGGTCGTGTCCCAGTTCTAGCAGTTACAGGCTTTGTGACTTTGTGTGATACGTACCTTCTTTGGGCCTCAGTTTCCTTATTCCTTACTCATCCCAGAGAGTAGATGAGTTAGAGTATATGCTCTCTGAGCATAATACATTATTGTACCTTCCTATTAGGAAGCTCTACAGAGTATGCATTCTGAATAAATCTTTTTCTTTTTTGCGTATGTGGTGAAACAGACTATTTTGATGGTACCCTTCTCTTTTCTAAAAAGGTTAAGTTTGTTATCTAGTCATAAAAATAAAGAGAACAACCAGCAGAGAAGGAGGCCATGGGTAGGGGATGGGAAATCTGGAAAACTCCATCTTCGTGAAAGGACAAGAGGGTCCCTTATAATAAGATCAGAGGAGCAGGAACTGGGTAAAATGTTGGCAGCAGTAGTGTGGCAGCACGAGCATGAAGCCTGCTTTGGAAAGAGTTATCGAGAACCCTGAGTTGGAAGCTTTGAACTGACAAACTGGAAAGATCATTGCCCCTTTTAAAGAACTTAGTAATTCTGATTGAATGTAGCAGTTGTGAATTGTCTTACACAATATGGACGTCACAATTGGGGCATATTACTTATTACGTATTGGTGTTATCACCCATGTGTTCAGAGCACTGCCCAGTTTCATCATATGGAAATAAGGCTTTGAAATGTTAAAGAAGAGTCATTCTTACTGCTGGCCGAGGTATGGGTTTCTGCGGTTTCTTGGATCCAAGTTTCTTCATTGCATTGTAATATTTTTTCTGTTCCTCTGTCATAAAGATATCTTGACCTCCAAAGTAAAGACATAGTATAAAACTGGTTACAATCCCAACATGTGCTACAACAGCACTTATACAAAAATATTTCTGAGTCTTTCCTTTAGTCCTTTCTCAGTATTTAAATGGATATCATGCTGCTTCATATATATTTATTCTGCTTTTCCCATTTATGTGAAATTCTTAGTACTTTAATATTCTGGAAAACCCATAACCACATAAAACTATGATTAGCATAGGGTCTTAATTTGATTAGATTGTATTGAGAAGGAGGATCAGAGGTCTCAAATATATTTTCATGAAAGAAAAAATGTTTTCTTAGTCTGTTTCACTGCTGACAGTTTTACTTTTTTATTTAACATTTTTTGAGCTCTTCCTGTGTGGTAGACAATGTATCTGATATCAGATTTACATAGATGTATGACAGTGTCTACATGAAAAAAATTTAAAAAGCACTACAGGTACGGCAGAGTAATCCATAAATTGCAAGACTCAGAAATGGGCTTTATATACGAGAGTCCCCTTAAGCTAGACCTCAAAGGAGATTAAGGGCTTGCAAAGCAAAGGATTCCAGGAAGAGAAATTACCCTATGTAAAATCATGGAGGTACAAGAACATGGCTTGTTCAGAAAAGGGCAGAATATCCATGTAGCTGTGTATGTAGCAAGAGATAGTGTTGATGGTGGGTGGGTAGTGACTGAGCAGTAGGGAAACAGATGTAGAAAATGGAGTTTGGGAGAAGATGAAGCTTGGAAACTGGGTGGAAATAATTCCTGAGAGGTTCTGTAAACAAGGATAAAGCATAGGAGGCCCACTGGATGTTTTGAAGTAGAGGACACATTTTTGGGTGACAAAGACACTGTAGCAGATCTATGGAGGATGAACCTGGAGAGGTGCCACTCAGTGCAGAAGGGGGAATCCTCTGCATCGAGTTAACCATATTGTGAATGGAAAAGAACATCAAAATGATCTAAGTCTGTCATGACTGCAAGTATCCTGGTTACCTGGGCATATAACAGAGAACCTCAGAATGGAGAAAAGTTAGAGCTGAGGAATACTTATCTTCTTTTTCTGTTGGTTGAAGTTATCTATGATGACACCAATGAATAGATTCAGAGTGAAGAATGACCCAAAGATGATAAAGATGACAAAGTATAAATACATATACAGATTTTCTTCATATACAGGCTGAAGTTTAACCTAAATAATATGGAAAATATTAAATATTTTAAAACACAATAAATACTTGAACTAAATTAACAATTTGATGTGTTGTTACTTAATATAGATCTATTTTTGCCTTGAGATTGTGTTCTACAAAAACAATTCTTTTCTCAAATTAGTATGCTGTAGTATAGTGAAAGTTTGTAATTTTTATAATTGCTTGCATCTGTTTTCCCATTGTGGCTTACCTGTACATTTTCTTTAGAGTAAATCACAGTGGTATAAACATGGAAAATATTTTGAGCCTTTTCTTAGTCTTATTATACTTTCTTTTTATACTTTTTTGTGATATTTTCAGTTTGGGTTTGGGAATGCTAGCTCTTGGAGATAATAACAGAACATGGACTTCTAGGAGGAAAATTCAGCATAAACAGTTATGTTCTGAGGAATTATTTTTATTCCTATTTTTAAAATTGAGTTTCACTGAAACTTGCTTGCTTTATCATGGTATTTTTGGAAGCTTCACAGACCCTGGCTTATCATACTCTCTAGGGATAGGGAGAGAGACAAGTTACTTCTCCGCTGAGCAACTTTCCCAATCTTAAGAGCCTCATTTACGAGACCAATCTTGTGTCTTCTGATCCATGCAGTTAGATATCTTTGTAATATATATATTAGACATGTTAACCAAAAAAATCATCTATAATGAAGTATATTGGCTTAAAAAGATAATTTCTACATACAATAGTGAATGATCTGATTACATCTAATATAAAATTCTGTGCCTTTTAATTAAATAATCTCAAATGTTCACTATGGAAAAGCTAGTAGCTATAAATAGTATTTGAGTGATACTTACATCTCGTGAATCAACAGCTGCATACATAATGTCCATCCAGCCTTTAAATGTGGCCTGTAAACAACATATTTTTGAATTCTGCATAAGAACCTACTCCAAGAATATGCATTTGACTATATGAAAATCTGATAATATCAGTACAAATGACTTTCGTACAATATTATGAAATTTTCTATAAAGAGATTGAAATGAATTGAATGAAGAAATGAAATCCAAATAGAACAAGATTTTGACTATAGTCCGGAACTCGTTTTCTATGTTATTTTTGGAAGGTTTTCTATTTTTTTCTACAGTAAAATTTAACTAGATTCATGAAACTTCCATCTCGGTCCCAAATACTTTCACACCAAAAGGTAAGCTCTATTCCAACATATGGCATGTTTAAACACAACTCAGTTGTGTTTATTGATTAGGTAATATACTGTAACTTAAGTCAAACTTGTTAAACATTACACATTTTGAAATCCATTCCATAAAATCTGGATTTCCATAGACTGTAGAATCATACTCCTTAGATGTTGGCACAGTTATTAATTGGCTAATAATCCATACATTTAATTCATTACTACAATATATGTATTATTACTTTAATACACAAAATTGCTCCTTTGGCATTCATTGCTACAAAACTAAAAATGGTAGTAGCACAATAGCCCTCAGTAATATAATAAGAACAAATGGAAAGCAGAAATATAAAATCACATTAAAACATATTAAAAGCAGAATACTGGGAGAAATACATTATAAAATAACTGCAAAACACCTTCTTTACAGTCAAGTCAAGCTAATAGTATAGGTGTTATTATCAACTAACTTCTGCACTTTCAGGTATTAATCATTCAAAGAACGTCAGATAAATGATCTTACTTGAAACATTTTGAAAACGTTTTCAAAACAAACAGAGTAGCCACTTACCACTTGAAGCAATGCGAGATAGCCAGCACCAACATTATCAAAGTTTACTTTCACATTTTTCCACCGAGCTTGCTTGCCAAGAGCCTGACAATCGCTAAAATTGTTGACTTCACTAACTTCAAACATGGTACCTGTTGTTGTGTTAACACAATGGTAGAACTTGCCAGCAAACAAATTCACACCCATGATGCTAAAGATCAGCCAGAAGATGAGACAAACCAACAGCACGTTCATGATGGAGGGAATTGCTCCCACAAGAGCATTCACAACCACCTAGAAGAAGAGATGAGGATAAGACAGCTTACAAAGTACCAAAGTGGAAAACATTTCTTTCATTTACTTAATACTAAAATGGGGGAGAAAAGAGTTAAATAAAACTATAGATGGACGAGTTTCTTCTGATATTTTCTAGGACATACTTGATAAGGGAAAATAAACAGTGACACAATGAAAGAGCTAAAGGATTTAAGGAAAGCAAAATATGTCAAAGTGTGAAAAGAAATAAACAAAACCTGATATAGTAAGATGGAGTCAGAAAATATTTGTATGCTGGGGAAAAAAAGAAAAAAATGCATTAAATACCAACAGAAGAAATAATCATCATTCAGCAATGAATTTTAATTTTCAAGCATGTTAATGAGTGATTGATAATTGGAAAGCACGGCTAAACAAACCTTTTTGCAATAAAAAAGTATTAATAATGTATTAAATCTGTATCTGAAGATCAAGTTAACTTTTCATGGCTATGAAGAATAGGATTAGGAATTTACAAGGTCCTTTTTCCCCTATTGGTAAATCCCAGTTTTAAAAAGTACATTATTAAATTATGAAATGAGATAGAATTTATCTCTGGATACAAAATCACCAAATGTGTCCCCATTATTATTATTGCGAATCTCTCTAATATTCACTTTGGGGCACATGTTACTTCACCAGGCCAACCTACTCCATGAAGGGAAAATTTAGTCACCTTTTCTCTAATTAAATTCAGAAGAGATTAAAATGTATTTTGAAATCTCTAGGGAGGTCAGCAGTATCTTTTCTTATCTAATTTAATCTGGTTTATATTGGACTATTTTGTTAAGCATTTATACTAAATGAAACTATTGTTTTATTTTAAAATATCATAAATATTATTTTAGAAATCAACACCAAAAATTTTTTAATTGATGTCAAAACCTGAAACCCAAAATTTTAAAAATTTCATTTGCTATTTGGATTTTGTTTCTTTTTCAAACTAAGTCAAATATATTATACTTACGCCAGGTATTTTTTGCCACTAAAATTTGGTCAAATGACCTCCACAAGTCCTCTTATCAAAAAAAATGCGTAGTATATTTTACATTTTATAGCTAGGATGTTAATTCTGCTAAATGACTGAATTAAAAAAATTTTCAAACAGAATATTTTTCAGAGTGGCGCAAATTTTATAAGTGTTTTTATCTTATTTAATTGCTATCTCCTCCTCAAAAATGAATTCTTAATATGAAACCGTACAACCAGATGAGGGCATAGGTAATGTCAGTAGTGGTAAAAGATTGGTGTGAAAAGAACCTGAAATTGTGAAATAATTTTTATAAATTTTGTCTTGTGATTTTCTTATCAAGTAACAAAGAAATGAAGTTATAATGTAAAACCAAGTATTTCCTTGCTTGCAGTGCTGCTGAAAAGTCTGGAGAATGGTTTCATTTTTCTTGGTGAGTGAATCTCAAAGTCAAGGCTGAAATGTTTTTATTGCCCAAACAAACTACCTCCTAACATAAAGGCTCCATTACCTAGAAGAAATTCAATATACATGTGCATTTGCAAGCTGGATTAAACAAAGCTGGCCTTTGTGCTATATACCGTGTTTCCCCGAAAATAAGACCTAGCCAAACAATCAGCTCTCATGCGTCTTTTCGAGCAAAAATTAATATAAGACCCAGTCTTATTTTACTATAATATAACACTGGGTCTTATATAATATAGTATAATATAATATAATATAATATAATATAATATAATATAATATAATAATATAATAACATAATATTATATATATATAAAAAATAATACCGGGTCTTATATTTTTGCTCCAAAAGACACAGTAGAGCTGATTGTCCGGCTAGGTCTTATTTTCGGAGAAACAGGGTAGTATTTTGAGGGCTGTGGCAAGCGGGTGTGTATATAAGTGAGTATGTTTAGATACATACAATACACATTAAGGAAGAGTGTTAGAAAGGAAAATACGAGTGCTATAGAAAAAGTGAACCTCATTCAAAATGCTCACTTATAAGAGAGCAAACCCCAGGGGTTGCCTCTAATGCTTAATTAGCCTAACCCCCTACTTTGTTTGCTTAGGATATATAGATTTTGTCAGAGGCTACATTTTAGTGTTGTTTTCTAGTACAAGAACTATTTTTCTTACTGATATTAATTGAAGAAGTAAAAGCACACAAAACCCATTTTACCTTTCATTCATTATCAGTAATTTTTGAGGAGTAAAGCTACCTATTGAGGAAGAAAATCCCCTCCTAGGATGAATGTCTGTAGTAAATAGTCATTTCAAAATGTATAAGTAATGGAATGAAATAAACGGCAGCACATGGTTTGGGGATTTTGTGGAAACATCCTTGAACTGCCATCAGTTGACCTGGATTCTAGTCCTAGTTCTGTCACAAGTTTTGAGGACCTGTTTCAGTTTCAGGAGGCTAGACTTAGTGATCACTCAGATTACTGACTGAAACTCTGTAATTCTGTTAAATAAATTTCAAGAGAATATGACGCCTCTCTGTATCTAAATCATGACCTACATTTAATTTTGACATGAATCATTAGAGAGGTCTACTCTTCTTACCCTCATGCCTTCAAACCGGGATAAAGCTCTTAGAGGTCTTAAAGCTCTTAGTGTCCGGAGGGATTTGATGGCACCAAGTTCTGAGTAGCCGAGAGCATTGGCTACCAAGCTAACCAAAGAAACCTACGAAAGAAAAAAAAATTATTAATTAGTCCACCAGGAAATAAACTGCTGACTGAAAGAATAGGATGTGCTGTCTATTCTTTAGTGACAACGATATGAAACTTCAGACATGTCTTGGCAGCCTTTATCTTCCACATAGTGGGATCGTTTTATATTGCCAGCCCCATCTCATATTATTGCTTTTCATACCAGTGAAACCGAGTCCTTGACTATTTTTATAAACATTTGTAAACTCCTCCAGTTAGACATTTCACCCATGGAGCCCTGTTAAACATGTGTATATATATCACTGATGATTCAGGATTTGGTTCAAAAGCCATAGCCGCCATAGATCTACACTTAATGTCGTTGGTTAGACATCATGTTTCTTTCCTGAAATTATGTAGTATCTTGGTTATGTGTAATGGAGGCATTTACCATGTAATAGAATCAATCAGTTCGATAATTTTCTTCCCTTCCAGGTTATAATAAACTTTTCATGGGCTGAGATGAAACATTCTTCTCTTAATGTGCCTAATACTGTCTGGTTGAATATGCTTTAGCCAATATGTGTTGCATAAATAAACAAAAGGAGAAAACATTACCTGGAAAAACATTTCATCGGACCGTGTTCTAGTTTCATAACAATAAAGAAATTTTTACCCAAACTCTTAGACTTATGCTTTAGAATATGCATTTCTCATGCAGGGTGATACCACATCTTTCTAATATTTACACACATGTTAAATTTTACTTAAATATGTGAAAGATTAAAGAAGACATGTCTTTTTTTTGTGGAAGATTATTTGCTTTGACTTGCTTTCAACATAATACTCAGTGAAAGTTTACTATGTGCTAGGTTCTGTTCTAAGTGCCTTACACATATAAATCTAAAGAATTAGGTACTTTTAAATTTTTACTGGTGGAATTTGAGTCACCTCCTGGCCCCTCTGCCATCTATTCCCCCAAAAGCAAAAAGATGGATTTGGGGCTTGAACCCAAGTTATCTGACTTAAAAACCATATCAACCTTTGCATCCATTATAAAAAATATGTTCCTCATCTGAACTACAAAATAAAAAAAATGACTTGAGTGATTATCTTCTCAGTGCTTTCCTTGATGCATAGGAAAGAAATTAATTCATTATATCCATTGGGTGGCTTAAGGGCATTAGGGCTTAATTTCTTGTGAAAAGGGCTGTTGAACATGGATCTAAATGAATCCCCCCAATAATCCTGTGAGGTCAGATGAAAACAATGATCTGACCAAGAACACAAGGTCTGAAGGGTGATGCCAAAACCAGAACCATGGCTTCCAAGGCAAATGGAGCCACTGTCCCCTCCTTGTTTAATTTAGCATACATCTCACAAAATTGAACAGAAAAATAAATGACTTGAAGTTAAACTTGAGTAGTGACAGGATAATTTATTGAGCTATTCATTTCTGTCTAGTATTTGCTGCTACAGAAGACTGGAAAGATGGGAGAGGTTATTAGGGAATGCACAGGCTTCTATATTCTGGGCTCCTCAAAAGCGTTAACATCTTTATATTTCTGGAGCTGCTTTCTGAAGACTTCCCTCATCCTCCCACCCAAGTCCTCTGTTTAAAGGTAAATGGCTGCAAATTTATCAAGACCTTACAGTAAGGAAGCTCATGCTTTGAAAGGGTAATAGTTAGAACTAGGAGGTACTGGAAGGATTGGAAGTTGTGGGTTCAAAGGGTGGGAGGTACCATTTGCATATAATCACCCACACTGGGGGATTTCTGTGTGTTTCTAGAGAATCTGGACATTAGTGCTCATGTTATTTTATGTAGCACATAAACTGATTTTATTGAGATAACTATTGTGAAAAACTTAATATGCTTTAAAGGCAATTTTGAAATAAGTAATTTAGATTTGCAATATACTTAAAATTTGAAAATAATTCCTATATTGGTAGGGTGCTTTACAACTTACAGTGATCTTTTTCACTCATTATCTCTGTCTCAGAGTAGTCAAATAGTCACTAGTCCAAGGAAAAGTAGCAAGGGGCAAACTCATAACTAGAATTAGGTCTTCTGTTTTCAAGTCCAATGTTTTCCACCTCAGCAACTTTGTCCTCAACCTTTAAATACATAGTGTTTTAATCTTCATCACTTTTGTGCCAAACATGAAAGGCACACTTGCTAATATGTACAAATGATTAGGTTGGTGCAAAAGTTTTGCAGTTTAAAAGGTTAAAAGTAATTGCAAAAACCGCATTTACTTTTCCACCAACCTAATATAATAGAAACCTTTTGCCAAAAACTGAATTTTCAGTACACATTTACATGATTCTTAATGCCTCACTACACAGCAAATACTACTGTATGAAACTGTCTGTGCTAGATGTTTCACAGGTGGTTTAGTTGTCATCCACATTTTTCAATATTCCTGTGACAGCTGAGACTGAGAAGGAAAAGAATAAAGCAGAAGGGATTTATGGTTCTGACAAAGACCCTGGAAGTCCTGTGACTCGTTAATGAACCAAGTGATATGAATTTATTTCCCTTAAAAATGGCTAAAGATGAGTGTTTAAGTTCAATATAAACAGTTAAAAGATTAAAACCGTATGATCACCTCCATACATTCAAATAATACATTTCAATCCAAAAGTTCATATAATTTTTTATGGTGAAATCTAGAAGCATTCCCATTAAAACTAGAAATAAAATAATATGCCCATGACTAACATTACTATTTAAAACTTTCTGGAAAAAGAATTAAGAGCTATAAGAATTTTTCAAAATGGAAAAAGTCATTATTTGTAGATATATTATTGTTGACCTCAAAAGAAAACCAACGGAATAAAATGAAAATTTTTGCAAAGAATGATATAATTATTTTAAGTACGGATATATTTTTTCTTTCTTTTTTTTTTTTTTTACAATTTGTGTGTCTTTTGGAACTACACAAATGTTTAAATATTAGAAGAAAAAAGAATAAGATAATCTGACATATTGTTTTAAGAAGAAGAGCAATCAGAGATGACAAATTCCATCTTATATTAAAACTAATTACAAATCTGCAATAATTAAAATTGTCATTTAGTAGAAAAGAGAAATGAATGAAACAAAATGAATGTAAATTAGACCCAAGACATACTGAGAGTTAGCATGTAGGTAGGAGTAGCATTTTAAATGAGAGGTAAAAAGAACAATGGAAATGAGAAACAATTGTGAGGAAAATAATATTGGAGCCTCACCTCACTCCTTACACCAAAATAAGTTCCAGATTGATCAGAAATTAAAACATTAAATAAAAATGGATGAAGAAACAAAACTCAAATTGTAAAACTGGGAAAAAAAAGAGAAAATATTTAAATGATAAAAAAATAATATTCTTGAAGGGAAATGGTCTTCATAAGCATGGAAAAAATTAAGAAGAAAAAGAAGACTGATAAATTTGAATAAATCAATATGAAAAATTTCCAGATAACAAAGAAACAGAGACAAAAACTCTTAATAGGAAAAATAGTCGTACCACTTATGACAAAATAGCGAATTTCTTTAATATAAAAAGAACTCCTACAAATCAGTGACAAAAAGGTCAGTAACCAAATAGTATAACATACCGATTTTCTCCAAATTTTCCTTTATTCTATTTGCTTGAACAACACATTTATTTAAACTCCCTATTGAAACTCAATTAGCAGGAAAGCAAAGGAGTACAAACAGAGAAGGTGGGAAAAGACCACAAATTCTGGACTATGGAGAACACAGAAGTGATTACTTCCTCAGCAAAGCCAAAGCAACAGAAACCCAAGAAATCAAACTGTTCCAATGAACTGTCAAAAGGCTCCCGACCTAGAGGCACCAGGTTCCCTTAAAACGGGGGTAACAGATTGCACTGAAAACAGAATCGATTGGAAGTCCCTATACAGGAAAGGTGAGCACTTTTGAGTCCCATCATCCACCTCTCTCCATCCCTGCAGGAGAGCAGAATGGAATAGCACACCGATACAGCTTACGTAAAATCTATCTCTGCTACAGAAGTCAGAACACAGAAATAATAATCCATGTTGTGACACCTGTGAGACCACAAAAGCCTCTTCAACACATCATGCAATTGAGGATTTTCCATTAACTGTGCCATAGGGTTTAAATAGCATGTGGACTAACTCAGTATTTCTTCGTGCAAGGGCACCTGGTCCTTCAGATTGCTAGGTGCACACCTCCCCCATGCCACTCTAAAACAGTCCTCTTTCCTATCTGCTAGGCTGTTGCTACACTGGGGACAGGTAATGGTGAGGACCAGGTACAAAGCTGCCATGGAAGTGGTGGCAAGGGGCTATTGGTGACTACAGGACACTGAGGATACTGCAGATGGTGGGTTTGGCCAGCTGGGATGGGTAAGGTTCACAGCAGGAAGGGAGTGAAGGATATCCAGTGTCTGAGATGCAAAAAATAGTTTCTATGCAATATTAGTCAGGAAAGAGAGTTCATTTTTATGTAAGGAGAGTTTGTAACTCAGGGACTGTCTCTTTGCTTTTGACACGCTTCTAATTCTGTCTTAGGCTTTTGCAGTTTATTTGTCTTGAACTTGGTACATGATTAGAAAATTCACCATGCTTACCAGCTATACATGTATAAAAGCAAACATCTTGGTCATTATGCCATTGTGTGTGTGTGTGTGTGTGTGTGTGTGTGTGTATGTGTGTGGTATATGGCAGTGGGAGGCTGAAGATAATCTAAGTGTTCATCTCTTGGGGAATGGATGAGTAAATTCTGCTGGTGCATCACTGCAGATGGCTGTGTGGTACACAGAGCCATGGAGTGTACAGCAATTTCATTTAAATTACAAACACCATTTTTTTAAATGGGGACTTTGAACCAGGCAATTTCTAAGTTTACCTCCTTGTCTGGAATTCTATAATTCAATAATTTCAAGATGATTAGAGCAAAATAACACTATATGTTTTTTTATGCTGAAAAGACAAGTCACAGTATTCTGATTTATGGATGCATCATCTTTAATCAAGTACACTACTGGAAAAATACTCATGTTTATTGGGTACGTAATTATGAATCTATCCTGAGGTTTGATTATTTTTTTTCTGGGAAAATAGGAATTGTTTCTGACATTTCACATAATACACATATGTTAGATAGTCACTTAACAGCTAAGTAACTACTCTGCCTCAATTTCCTCATCTACAAAATCGAGATCATAGCAATAGATGTCTCGGTGGTTGTGAAGATTAAATGAATTACGACAAAGGCTAGTTATTAATATCCTGTGTTATTAATATCATACGTCAAAATCCTTATCTGCCTTTAGAATCCTAGCTGATAAGTTGGTATGGTAGCCCATGGGATGGCCTTTAAGAAGACAAAGAGCCATGGGGATCTTTCTAAGGGAGGCATTTAAAAAGGTTATAACTGAAGGCAGGGAGAACCCTTATTAAGCCATTGCTTGGTCCAGTTAGTCATAATGATGTGGGTGTTGAAGAGGAGGGTCCAGACCCAATTCATTTTTCAGTTGGTAACGTGGAGAATTTTGCTGATTGAGTGGTTGTCAGGAGTGATAGAGAAGACCTGTACTTGGAAAACTATGACACTGAAGAAATAAATTGAAGAAGATACAAATGGAAGCATACATTGTGCTCATGGATAGGAAGAATTAATATCATTAAACTGTCCATCTTACTCAAAGCAATGTATAGATTCAGTGCAATCCCTATCAAAATTACCAATGGCATTTTTTGCGGAGCTAGAACAAATAATCTTAAAATTTATATGGAACCACAAAAAACCCTGAATAGCCACAGCAACTTTGAGAAAGAAGAACAAAATTGGAGGTATCACACTACCTGATATCAAACTATACTAAAGGCTATATGGTAATAATCAAAACAGCATGATACTGGCATAAAAACAGACCGATAGATCAAAGGAACAGAACAGAGAGTCCAGAAATAAATCCATGCCTACATGGTCATTTAAGCTGTGACAAAGGAGGCAGGAACACACAGTGGGGTAAAGACTGTCTATTCAACCAATGGTGTTGGGAAAACTGGATAGATACATGTCTATATCAGCTGTCTAAGGATACAAACACGATACAAGCCCCTACTCTTGTGAGATTTTGCATTATATTCATATCTTCTATATGGGTGAAATACATGGAAATACTAAAAGTGCAATGTAGTATTTCAGTGAATGTAAATTTCAGTAAATGTAAATATTCAATACATTTCAGTTTTCTCGAGAATTTCTATTACATTTGTAAATGATCTTTATACATGACGAAATCCTTTTGAATCAGAGAAGATTCCTAAATGTGTTTAGTGTTTCATCATTTCAGGGAGAAGCTGGAGATTATGAATGCTAAATCCTAAAGCCAATTTGACAAAAAATTAATACTACATTTATACCAGTTAGATAAGAAATTAGTGGGGTAAAGGAGCGCTGAATTGAGAATTAGGAAATTTGTACACTATTCTTAGCTTTGTTTTAAAGTAGTTGTGTTATTTTTGGATAATTCTTTAAACTGAGGCTTCAATTAAGAATAAACACTTTAGAAAATTGTCTAGGATAAATGCTAGTTATTCTTTAAGATCTATTCCAGCTGCAGAATATGAGAATATTAAATTTCCCTTTATGAGTAGTTTTTGAGGATCATATTGAAAGTCATCTCTATTATTCACTAAAGACCAGCCATAGAAATTGAAAGTCATTTGTGATCTATTAAAAGTGACATGGCAGCAGATTTTTTCTCAAGTCAAAGAGTTAAACGCATTTTGGTTATAGAATAATGAGTATGTATGTGTAGGAGAAAGGGGAATAGAATTTAGATAGACCCGTACTTGTCAAAAATGATAAGAAGAATAAATGGACACATACCACAATCATTGATTCATAGTGGCAAATGTTAGAGCTAAAAATAAAGTGCTTTATGATTGCTAGGAAATAGCTAGAGGTGCTTAAAGCACCTTGTTTTATTGGGAGGCTATGAGGCCTTGTGCAATGGAGTATCACAGATGGCAAAGAACCAGGTGACTGTCATTTTGCCCCAGTGCCTCTAAATTGCTAAGAATTAAAAAAGTCTGCGAGTCAGACAGATCCCATTTTTGGCAGCATTCCCATGACTACTCACCCAGGGTAATCAGATTCCGCGCAGGGCTCTTACACCTAGCTCTCTGCGTGGTAAATATCTGATTAGCTACTGGGCTAACTACTGATTTAAAAAGAGAAGTGCATTTTACTGTCTGTGGGTATGTGGCTGAATGAATACAGCATAGGTTATTTTAACACTATTTAATAACATGTAAGGGATTAAAGATCAGTTCTCACGATTTCTGTCCTCAAATTTGTCTTCATTTTACTTCCTTGATTTTTTTTACTGAACTGTTAATAAATGCTTAGATCTGTCAAGTAATACTGATTTTTTTTAAGCTATTCCTTAACTTGAGGTCCTTAACTTTCAGAAACAGAAGAGCTGTCTTCTTGTGACATAGAACCACTCTTTCTGTCTTTTCTCTTACCACTGTCCACATTTTTAGGACCTTGTCTACTCTTTTCGTTGAGTCTTTTCTCATGTTTGCATTTATTATATATATATTTAAAAGATAACTGCATAATTGTGTCAGCATTAATGAAACTAGCTTCTCAAAAGTCAATTAGAGAAGTATATGGAATGTCAAATTTGCCTCTTAAAAATAATTTTATAGAAATCACTCAGTGTACTTACATCGACGATCAAGAAATCTAGCCAGCACCAGGCATTAGTGAAATATGTTTGAAATCCATAAGCTACCCATTTGAGAAGCATTTCCAGGATGAATATATAAGTGAAGACTTTGTCAGCATATTCTAACATGGTTTTGATAGTCTTTCGCTGTTCAATGTAGATATCTTCAAATGCCTGTGAATGAAGAATGCTTTTATTTTACTTAAATGGCTTGCCTTCCCCAAATACTTGATAAAATTCTTAATGTAATACTGATCACAAAGCAATAATTTGATAAATATTAGCTAATATCAGACAAGCATTGAACATCAGTCAAAATTTAAGGACTAAAACTCATGGAAAGTGTTGTTAAAGAAATGTCAATATCTTTACTGATTTAGTATGGATTTTTTCCCCTGCCTCTCACCCCAAAATCTCTATTTCAACTATGGCTACAAAGACATGCTTTAAGATAAGTAATATAAATTCAAAAAATAGCTAGAATTTTTGTTAATGAGGGAGAGACTTGGCCTATTCCAACATAACCTCGAATGATTATCTGAATAATCTGGCTTATTTTGAAAGAATAAATTGATTAGACATAAAACAAGATACACTTTTAGTCCATAAACGCTAATATGATTATTAGGGAGAACTGGATGGTATTTGACGTGGAAGGTAACGTAGTTACAGAATGTCTCTGTAAATGGTTTTCTCAGTGAGGAAAACATCTGTTAGATAAACACCAGATGAGAAATTCCATCTGGTCTTCACAGTCCTGATTTATTCTGTACTGAATTTTGCAGAAATCCTGGGAGCCAAGCACTGCCAGGCACCCATACCTCCTCTTTTGCTTCTTAAACTCAGTGTATGCTTTTGGCATTTTTGGAGAATAAGCTATTTTACTAGAACCTGATTCTTGCCAATATGCATCTCACTTACCAAAGCACCACTACTAAGAAGGATCATGAAGACAATGAATGTCTCAAACCAGTTGTGCTCAACAATGCTGTAGCAGGTTTTCCGAAGATGCCACCACACCTTTCCTTTGCCTTCTTCTATACTTACTTGACAGAATGGAAACTTTTTAATACATCCTAAAAGATAAGATTAAATATAATAAATTAGACAAATGTATTTTACCCTTAGGAAAAAATAAACTTCGTTGCTCCCTCCCCACGTCAGGCTCAGATCATTTAATAGGGTAACTGGTGTCTCCATTCTCTAGTCATCTTCAGCCTCCTTTCTGTATAATGAATCAATCTCAGACTTAGATATTCAGCCAGCTATCCAGAACTTAAGGAATTACTTTACCAAGAGTTGCTTGAGTATAAATGGTTTCTTCCTGGAATACTAGTTAGGATCTCTCTTTGCCTCAAGGTCATTGATAGAAATAGGGTCCAAGAACACTTCTCAGGTTTGGGGATAAACCACGTTTGAATTGTTTATTCATTTTTTTGACGTGATCCTGGTTTTTTCCTCCCTCCCTTTCATGCACAGAACATCCCCATCTTCCCAGGTATCAGCCACTGTCAGTTTTGCCAAGCTAATTTACTTTCAGCCTCAGTGCCTTTTGTAGTCACACCTATGACTCATTTTGTCAGTCAGTATCTAGATTCCTTTGTCTTCCCCTTCTTTGCTTTCATGATATTTCTGACTTCCATCCACTCTAACTCGGAGCTTCTATTCATTGGATGAAATCCAATCACATTCAGTCAGCAAATCTTTATTGATTTGTATGCAAGAGGCTGTATTGGTCACTGTGAGAACTACTGTCCTCCCTGCCAAAGCTCATCCCCAAACAGCTCTGGTTCACAGCACAAATTAACCACATTTGAAACTGTAAGGGGTGGGGTGTAATTATTGCAGTATCTATAAATCAGATCACCACATTGACAATGAGGTCTGAAGGGACTGCTGTATCAATGAGATGACATTCCAGAATGCCATTTATCTCATAGTATTAACTTCTCCACATTCTGGAGGACTAAAAACAAAACAAAAAAAGACATGTCAATTCATCTTAATTGTGCCGGTATAGTCACTGCTATAGTATAATATGGAAATATAGAGAAATTAACATTTCTCTAAGAATAGAGAAAAACAAAGATACACATGCCTTCACCATTTCTTTGAAATATTTCCTTCAAATGGTCAGTCTCTATAAAGAAACGGGAGATTACGTTTAATCATACGAGAGCTTGTTTACCTTCAGTAAAACAGGCTTCTGGTTTAAGGTCTTCCTCAGGTTCAGTTTCAGCCTGTTCACCTTCTCGGGGTGGGGCTACATCAACTGTGCTTCCTTCTGATGAGCTGGTTGCATTTAATTTCTGGAAACAAAACCCCATTGCAAAGATGTAATTTTTCTTCCCTATTATTCAGTTAATTTGGAGCAAATGCTCTGTCATAGTGTGAAAAAATGGTAATGATTGCATTTGATTCTACTAACATTACTGATAATTATGCATAATAATTTAATATCATTAAAGTCCTACTATTCAGAACAACATAACTCATCACCTGGTTCAGACCAAAAAAATGTTTAGACAGCTTTCGATGTGGGTGATTTGGAAAGGATGGACTATACTGATGAACTGTTCTATCATCTCTATATAAGAATACCATATGAAAATAATTTAACACATTAAGACTCAGGCAAGTTCAAGAACAGTTTGATAAAAGTTTGGTATGCTGACATCCACTACTGACTATATTAATTAAAATGCATCAGATCAAATTGTAATTTCCACCTTTCCCAATGGAAATTTTCAGAGGGCAAAGAACATTACCAATTGTCTGTAACTACTGTCCATGTTTCTGTAATTTTAGAAAGGAAAAATGGATCATTAACATTACTCACAGTCATTATACTTCAATTTTGAGCTATATTTTTCTCTGGCTTACATAATTTTCATCTTACTTTACTAGCAGAAAAATGATGGATCTCTCTCTCTGTCTTTCTCTCCCTCTCTTTCTTTCTCTCTCTGAATTGCTTAAATGGATTCAATACTTGCCAAAGAATTCTAAATGGAAATTTCTCCATAAATGGCATTGTCCAGAATCTGGATAGACTTATTAGGAGCACATTCTTAATTCAGCATGTGATCAGGCTGTGAATTTTTCCATTAAATAAATCATTGTGACATGCCACAGGACTAGGAAGAGCCACTTCAGTGTTACAAGAATAAATGTCTAATAGGTACTCTGAGATCACTCAAGAAGACAGTATGGATGTACAATGCTTTATGACACCAGCTGCAAAGACATGATATACAACACAACCTAGGAAATGTAAAGCTTTTAAAATGAAAGAACAGCACATGGACATGTTAATGGTTTCAAAGCCTCAATTAACTTCAGTAGCCAAGTGGTAGGGTTACTCTGCTTCTGAAAGAGTTAATGTGTTATTGACAAATGCCTAAATGTCTCCCTAAAGATAGGTCATATTGGAGGAAATATGGCTCAGAATTCTTGATTTATTGAAATCATAATGCAAATGTAGTTTAATATTTTATAATGTGAACTAATTGAAGAGTGGTATCCAGATGATAACTTTCTGTGATGTTTTTTTGAAGGTGAGGTCAACCAAGTGCAACTAAATATATTATAAAAATTACTTTAAGTCAAAATATAGTTTTATAATAAAATGCCTCCTAGTGTGGAGTATGGTACAGTATGGTACATCATTTTTGGCTGGCGATTCATAGGATCATTATAGTACAAGAATTTACCATTAAATTCCTCTCATTTTTGGAGAGGTGAAAAGCCAAGACACAGTTTCTTCTCCCAGGATTTTTTTGCTTCTTATAGCCAGGGTGTCTTTGTTCTTTTAAGAAAATCCCAAGAAAGTTATTGCTGGATAGAATTGCAGCAGAAATACTGGATAATTGTTTCCACTCAACAACTAACTCTTTCCTTCCAATTTCACTTGTTGTTTAATAGGCTGAACACTATGGCATTTAATGAGTGGCAGCAATACTATCATAATTGCGTATATGATAATATAACTGCATATATAAAAACAGTAAGAAACCAATTTCTTGGGGATTAGTCATAAAAAGTTTTATGTTTTCCCTCTAGGCCAATCCAAGCTCAGCAATTTCTTTTGAGTCCGGTCATGGTCCACCTACAACATGAACCCTTTCTTTCATGAATGGTTTCTCCACACTAAATTTTATAGACATTTTGTATGTTATATCTGTTTGTTTTGAATATTTATGATAAATACTCTCATAAATATATATATTAATTAAATATGTGCACAGTTATATATTTATGTACACATACATAAACATATATACCAAAAATGTTACACACACACACACACATATATATACCAAAAGATCCAAGCACAGCATAGACACTAAATAGTGTTGTTGAGTTTATGAAGAGTGAATAAATGAATGATTGCATTTTTGTATTACTCTTACAGAGAGAATTATAGTAATTAGATAATTTCATCTCTCCATTTTGATATAGGACTAATCATGGCCTTGACAGAAATCTATTTAATGTATCAGAACTGCATTTTCATAATGATTAGGAATTATTTAATTAGCAATATTTAGTGATAAAAACACATATTTCCAAACCGTTTCTCTAAAAGTTTGGCAGACAATTAAAAAATTCTGACTTCTTTATCAAATTTAATAAAGAAATCTGAGAGAAGAAATTAATAAGTATATATGTATATACACACACACACAAATACACATATAATTTTCCATTTGAAAACTTTAGAAAATATACTCACCCTTCACTTCTCATTTTACCACTGCTAATATAATTGTGAGATGTTTATTGTTTTGCATTATAATTATCTGCCATATATTATTTAGGTGTCTTATATTTAAATACAAATATTTAAAGCAAATATTTCACAGCACAAGTAATGGTAGCTGCTAATCTTAATGTCAACTGAATCTACTCTTTACTAATTATTGACCTCTGTATATATTTTTGTAGTGGTACTCTCTTTAGATTACAAATATTGGTGAATGTGGTCAACATGTTTGGATATAAATAATTTTAATTTTCTAAATGGCTATATAATGTATGCATTTGAAAACTGTAGAGAGGGTCAGTAGTGAATTCGTCTCTGTCTGCCTGGAATTATGCGTCATGACATATCTTTTGAAAACAGACAAGGAAAGAACTCTGCATGTCTTCTCTTCTCAAACAAGCAAACCCCATTTACATGGAGAATTGCTTCACTGTTATCGAGGAGTTTTTCCGATTGGAAGGATAAGCTCTTTAAAGTTATGCTCTGGAAAGCTCCTGAAGGAATGTTCACACGGAGACTTGTAGACCCTCATGCACCAAAGCTTAAAAGATAGTTGGTAGCTTAGTGTTCATTTTACTAAAAAATATTTTGTGGGAGGCTCCTTTCCCTACACCATAAAGTTAATTTGTCCTAAATTGAAGAATCAGGCTTATTCATAGTATAATCTTCATAGACCACAATTTTGTCATAGGAAAACATGTACATTTTATTCTATGAAATTATAAAAATATTGTATCAACTACATAAATTTTAAAAGTTGTGATTTCTTACATTTATAAATTAAAGCTTAGGCTGTCATTAAGTTATGACAACTTATCAATTATGATATACTTCCTGCTATGATTTGCATACATAAAGAATTTTACTGCTGTATTTTTAAACCATTAATTTATACCCTTGAACACTACTTAAGCATTTAAAAATCTATACGTTGATATAATACTATCTACATAATCTAAACAGTTTGACATTCATAAGATGGTTAAGGTAGTTTGTGATACATTTTATCATAGGCATACCAAAATGACTTATTTAAAAGCATGTAACTGATTTTAAAGCAAGTGACTGAAGATAAATACAAAGAATAACTTACTTTCTTTATATTGCCATAGCTGTGATACTAAAATGATATTAAAAAAAAAAAAAGCAAAGAAACCTGAAATGAAATTTTCCACATTAAGGAACTCGATGATTATACCAAATAACTAAAGTTATATTTGTTCTAAAGTAGTTAGAAAAATATATTTAGGTAATAGGCATAACAATAGAAAGCTTCCATATTAAGCCACATAGTACAAGCTCAGACTTGTTTTCTTGTACTATTTTCTTCCTACCCCTGCAATATTTTATGGCACTTAAAGTTAGATTCTTCCATCCCTTGTAGAAACTACGGAATCTACAGAGGGATGATGATTTATGCTCTACAAAAGCACACTGGAAAGCAGGTTTGAAGATGCAACATTCCCCCGGCCTAATTCAGCCGCAAAAACATGCCTGGCTGCAGCAGAAGCCCAGCGCAATGCTGTGGAAGCCGCACGCTGATCCAAGAACCATGTCCACAAAGACATGGTACCTGATTGGAAAGTTTTCAAGAAGGTTAACTGCATATACCACTCATAAGAAATGACAGAATCAGCACCCCGAAAGGCCACGAGACCATGTTTTCCCCCTAATAGCATGAGCTTACATAGAAATTCCCCCTTAGGATGAATATTACTCTTGATTTTTATCCAATTACATAATGCAATTTAACTTTCGGAGATAGAGGAGAATGTTAGCAACTGGCCTACTTCCACTGAAATGCGCTCACATTTCATTTATTTTCAATCAGTGTCACATGTTTGACTCTCACGAACTGACGTATGATTCAAGAGGCAAAAATAAAAGATTCAGCCATTACAGATTGCCTTTAAAATCTAGTCATTGATCTCAAAACTTCTGGATTTTGTCTTGCAAAGTAGAAGAGGAAAATCTTGTGGTCATACATGCAGTGTATGTATACATACATACGTAGTATACATACATTGTATGTATGACCAAATATATACGTACTAGGGCCTTAGTCTGACCTTTTGGATATGCATATCCATATCTTGACTTACGATGTTTCACTTGAAGAACATGTAGCCACACAGCGAGGCCATTCGGCTTCCTGTCCAAGACAGGAAGAATACAACTAAAACCAACAGTCCTTTCTTCTGGACCACTTAGCAAATGTTTAAAAATGTAAACCACCTCTATTTGGTTTGACCTAGAAATATTTTAAGTGTGCAACACCCCTGGTGCTTCTTTTATTTTAAAATAGCCTTAACAAGAACATAATATATGAAACTGAAAATAATTATGTGGTAGTTGAAGAATAAGGGAAAGGGGTGTCAAGAAGGCAAACGAAAAAGCTGGTTTGTCTTGAGAAGATCTACAAAACTTACCATCTAAACCAGCCTTAACTGAGTATTATTTCAGCAGAAGTGCACTCACTAAAGCACCAGAATAGTTCTCTACAGGTGAGATAGGTTTTAAATGACCATTCACACACCTTTCTGTGCCTTTCTAAGAGTTGCCTCACATTCAGTTTCACAAAGAGTATGACTGAAAAATTATTGCTAAGTAAAAATTACATAAATCACCAGGGACTGTATTTTTTGTTTTTTAATATTTTTCATTAATAATTTTATTTCTGAATTTGTTGCATTCTATTAATTCTCAGTTGTTCCTAAAGAAGATGAGAGTATGTATAAATTCAACCTAGAGACAACCCCAAACTCTACTTATTCTTTTTCACCAAAAGCCTTGAAAATTGCCAATATTCATGAACTTTTCACTTTTGCTTTGTAATTTCCCTCCCAGAACCCTCACTTAGGCTGATCTTCCAGTAAGCAATGATATCAACAGGAGAAAGTTTATTCAAGAGAATAAACTAAAGCTTTAGTTAATCCACAAACCTACAGTAATTTTGGAAGATGCCCTTTACTCCTCATGAAACTATAATTAATAATAATCAAAAGTAGGACATTTTCCAAGTCCCTTTTTTTGCCTGGTCAGTTTTGGGTAGAACATTTAGGGAGAATTAATGTAGATCAGGGAAATTTTACAAAATGGGTACACTGAACCAATTATATAATGATCAAGATGCAATGAAATTTTCCTAACCCATATCGTGATGCTTTCCTTCTTTTAATTACTTTGCAGTTATCACTTACGGTTTTTCAGACACATGACTTAACAACTTCCCTAAACTATATGAAAATCCAAGATATATGGTGCCCAAACGCATACAGACTATGGCCCTTCATATCCAAAAATTTATGCTCTCCCTACTCAGTTTTGTAACAGAGCCTTTCCCCCAAAAAACATTAAAGCAGACATTTCCATCTGGAGTGCATAAGTTGAAAATTATATTCACAGGTCTGAATATAATGACCTGAAAATGTAGCACTATCAAAAAACCCTGTGAGGCTCATTTTGGTAATATAATTTATTAATACTTATAAAGGCTGAATCAACAACCAAACTGTTGTGATCTTATTTTAATGAAATAAAAGCAGAGAGAAAAAAAAAAAGAATGCATGCTCTCAAGTTCTTGACTATATGAACTTTACACATTCCTATCATGTTTTAAAATAGATATAAATCCTATGAGCATGCAATTACTGCTTTTAAAAGTCTTAAAGGACGAAACTGGAAAACTCATTAGCAGAATCAGATATGATGTTGGACTGCCCGCCTTGCCTGACCATGCTGTGATGTGTCACACGACTCAGCAGAGAGCAGCTGGGATGTCTAGCACTTCCTTGCCATGGCAGGGGAAGGAACAGAGCTGAATAGCATGCAGGCCAGTCAAAATTCACTTAGAAAGTGATTGTACATGTATAACTTGCTTGGGTAACCTGGGTAATAGTGGTGGCACGAGCCTCTGGCTGATTAAAAAACACCAGAGCTGCATTCTTGATGTCTCCAGCTTGATTTTACCCCTGTGAGAAGTAAGAAGGGTAAGCGGTGAAGGTCACGGTATGATATTGCTAGGTTATGCTTTGGAATTCAACTTCAAATATGATTCTTAAGAGCATTTATCTTATATCCTTCACCTAGGAAGACAATGACATTGTTTAAGAACTAAATTGTCAAAATCCATAGTTATATAAAAATTTCAATAAATCATGATTATGGGAACTTTAAAAATATAAAAATCAACAAAATTCTGTTATATCTTATCACACAATTTGTATAATTCCAAGGTATTCCAAAATAAAAAGATCACTGTTTTGAAATCCATACTTTCAATTCTCTTACATTTTTTTCATGCAAAGCTTTATATTTGTTTCCATACTAGCCTGTTTATGTTACTGGTCCATATACATAGATACACATGTATAAATATATATATAATGTATATAATAACAGCAATTCATATTTTTATCTCTAAAAACTTCTAGGGATCATTTCTTCCCAACTCTGCTACAGCTAGTACTTTATTACTAAAGTGAATGGAAGGAGTAGAGTTTTCAAATACCATCTACCATCTAAATTTACTGCCTGTTCTTAAAACAGAAATGTATTGAAAAAAATTTGCTTTCTCCTTTCCCTTCCTTCCTTCCTTCCTTCCTTCCTTCCTTCCTTCCTTCCTTCCTTCCTTCCTTCCTTCCTTCCTTCCTTCCTTCCTACCTACGTATCACTGTGAGAAATTTATCAATATGCTGGGTTTAGCATGTATGTTTTCTCACTTTGTCAGAAAAGAGAAAAGATATCCTGTGCTCACCAAAGCATGGCTCAGTATTTTTTTTGTTTGTTTGTTGTTTTGTTTTTCTACTTGTGGTCAAAAACTAAGAAGCATAAACCAAAATGTCACTTTATGGATATATTATTAATATTTTTAATTTATGTGTGTGTGTGCAATAGCTACTAAAAAAGAATAACAGCTAACATAAATGCACATCTGAAATATGACCTGAGTTCAATGCCAGCAGTTTCAGAAATTTCAGATCAAAACTGAACTTTACTAGAATTTATCTAAATTTGCTCTCGTAATGTTAGAGCATGGTAATTTTTGCTTTTATTTTTAAAACCAGTATTCTTTTCATCTTTGTGTGAGCATATATGAGAACTGCCCTATTAATTTTTTAGGACTTCTTTGGTACGAATTTTAAAAATCATCAATATAAAACATATTGAACTTAATTTTACTGCACAAAATAATTTGAAATGCTATCCTAACTTTGTAAAAGTATTTAATTTTACATTTACTTTGATTGATTTTTCCCACTATTGTATTTGTACATTTTAAACAATGTCATTACATTTTGTAATTAGATTCCATGTATTCAAAATTAGCTTGGAAGAAGATGGACTGCTAATTTTAAAAAGTCACCCAATAAGGAATTTCTTTTTTCAGATAACAAAGTATTTTCTAGGACTTGATAATGATGATATTGTGTCTCATTGTTCCAAATTTATGATTTTTTTAGACATTAAAAAGATATGACAACAAGGTAGTATGCTTCTAAGTAATCATTTGAAATATCTGTGGGCATTACAGAGTTTCTGAAGTATTCCAGAAACCAGCTGTTTGAAGACATTTAATTTCTATGATCTAATGTGATAAAACTGTGATATTAATGTAGCAAAAGTTTATCTACATCTTTGGCTTTTCTACCTCTTCTTGATCCCAAGCTAGTCTTGTTGGTAGTCTTCCCTATTTTCTCTTTATAATTACTTTTTTGGTGAGCTCCTCTATGTTGAAGGAATCAGATCATTATGAAATCTGCATTGTTGAAGCAATTTTTAAGCCGTGACCTCTCACCCAGGCTCTGGTTCCTAACACTGTCACTTCTACTTCAGTATATCCCAACTGAATTGCTCTTCTTCTCACATAAACCTGGTAACCTTTCTGAAAAGGCCATCTCAGACCATGGCATTGCCATTTTTCCCAATTTCCCATATGCTTTACTAGGTCTGTCAAGTTGACAGTCTCAGTTACCACACTTATCACCCTAGTCCCGTGTTTCTTTACTCATTGCTATGAAATGATCATTAACCACATTCCCCAAGAAAACTCCCTTAATCCTCACTCCAAACTGTTTTATTCATTGATATCAAATGCATTTTCCTAAAACATCACTTTTTATTGCCTTTCCCCTGCTTCACAACAGACAAATTGTTCCTTACTGTCTATGCAGCTAATTCAAAACTCTTCGACTTACTTCAAAGACTATACAATCTAAAACTACCTGACTCGTCCAAACAGTTTTCCTTTATCTTCTCAACCAGTACATACTTTATTCATGCTGATTGTTTCACTGCCTCGTCTTACTACTAAGCTCACTCTAAACTGTCTTTTGTTTAGTGGTTTTCTGCTTTTTGCTTTCTGTTCATATATTTGACCCAGACTTTGAGGTCTATTATAATTTTATCTCTTCCATTTACCAATTTGCTGTGTTCTTGCTATTCTCAATACCTATAACCTTACATTCAGTCCTGCAGGATTAAAGTTTTCAATATGTCCCTAATGATATTGTGACTTAGTGATGTTGAGCTTCTTCAAAGATGTTGAGATTTCCCTGAAGAGGGTCATGGTATGGAGCTCCCCTTTAACTCCTCCTTACACTTAGTGTCCAGCCAAGTTCACAAAAAGTGCCTAATAAATGTTTGTTAATCAATTTGTATTTCTTATTAAATAAATCTATATCATCAGGTGATGGAACATAAAATTAGAATTCTTATTTTTCCAGAATGAGCAACATATAGATTGTAATTGAACTCACTAAGCAGACTTGGAGTGGAGTTAAGAGAAAGAATCTCATACCTCACTTTGAAATATTTTTCAAAATATTTTTACATTTACTATTATACCTCAGCAGCTCTGAAATACCTGCAAAAAAAGGGATCAGGAGGCTATGAGTTGTGACATTGTCAACTACTTGTTACTTATACAAATTCTGTTCATACTGTTATTAAAAAGGGTTCCAAAATATGCTCACAAAATCAGACATCGTTAGTCTGATTCCTATGGTGTCAATATTACACCCTGAATCTAAAACTCCATGAATCTTTTATAACTCCATGCTAGACTTATTTCCTATTGCTATATTAGAAATCCATAAATAGTAATAGGAAAAATTTCAATCCTATTCTTCACAACACAGAATTGCGGAATTAACACCATTAAGCTACTATTATGGGATCCTATGAATTCTAATCATACAGTAGGAATAATTTCCTTCTTTTCTTTTAATCAACCAGTAATATAACAGAGCAGCTTTTCAGTCTATGGTTTAACTGTAATCCTCAAGTGGAGCTTCTCTAAGTAGTTCTTAACATTTTCAAGTTCATCTGGAAAACCTTATAGATTTGCTCATTCTTGACTGGGCAAAATAAAATCAGTGCTACTTGAACTTTCCTAATACGTGTAACACTTTCATAAATGAATAATATTCTATCGTAGTCAGTAAAACTTTCAGAGGTGAACAAAAACGACACAAAACTTTCATATTAAAGCAAACTGTAGCAAAAGCTAATATAGAAAGTAAGGAGGTGACACTTAACACGATATCAATAAAATATGGTTCATTAATTTTTCTAAAGAGCATAAGGTAGTATAGAATGGAATGTATTAAATAACATCTCTTTTTTGGAAGGGTGTACTTTTTTTTTTAAGACTTTCAAACTATCAAGATGAATATACTAATTATTCAAAATGATGGTTTCCAGTGGAAAGTTGGAATTTCTATGAATGAATTTCCCAGTAAAGAACATTTCATACTTTTCTAACATTACCATATATATAATTTTCAATATACTTTTAAACAATATAAACACAATGAAATACTCAATAACCATATTGCATGGGTATTATAGGAAATACAACAAAGAGTTAAAAACATTCTTACCTCCTTGCTTTCTTCTAGTTCTGACTCACTGCTGAACTCTTCAGTATTTAAGTTTTCAAAATCAGACTCTCCAACAGCAATTGGCACTGTTACCGTGAGACTTGGGTTGTTTATGAATGACATATAATCATTTTCATCGATTACATATTTTTCGACACTGCTTCCAGTACCTAAACCACTGGTGGTTCCATTTCCATCTTTAAGATAATTTAGCTCTTTGCTTATTTCAATTCCAGTATTATTGGACAAGCAGCTGTCTATTTTCGTGCCCTCTTGTATTTCTATAATTTTTGGCTTTCTCAGAAAGGTTTTTCGGAAACACTCCCGTATCTTATTCTTTATGTAATCGATTCCCTTTTGCATTCTTCCTATTGCAATCTGGAGATTGTTCATTTCGTTATCATCGTCAGTAGCAGCAAGATTGTCTGAGCTAAATGAACTCAACAATAAGGCCAGAAAGAGGTTCAGAACCTAAACGAAAAAAAGAAAATTTGCTACATGAATATTGAAGTATACATAAATACAATAGTTTAAACAGGAAGCATGTAGATCTTTGCTAAAATTAATTCATCACATGCTTCTTGAATGCTTACTATATTCCAGACACCACGTCTTAATTACACACTATTTACAGGACCTGATATCTTCTACCTGCTGTAAGGTAGAATGGTAAAACAAGTGTCTGCTGTTTCCTACTGAAAACAATGGGACACCAGAGCCTCTAAGATCTAAATAGTAGCTACTAAGGGTTGCCAGTGAAAGAGCAAATCCCATTTTTGTGGTTTTGGCCAATAAGAAAAAAAATAGATATTTTCATTTTAGTCATTTTATCAGTTTGTCTAGGGAATGTCTAGCTTTGTGTGTAGTGAATTAGTTTAATAGCCTAGTGATATTCATTAAAACAATATACTTGAAATATAAATTCTGCTGTCCAATGGTCACAAACTCCTATAAGAACAGAAATTTCTAAATCCAAATTATATAACACATTTCCCACCAGCATTGAAATTTTTGTGTCCAAATAGTTTAGCAGATGGAGAAAAATCTAAAATTATTCCAAGGATAGGCTAGACCCACATAATGTAAATTACTTTTCTCTTTCCTTTGATTGTGCAGAAAATATGAGTAAATCTTAAATCTTGGAGTATCATTGGGATACATGGGGGGAAATTACCTAATTAACTGATAAAATATGACTAATGCAGGAATAATTAAATATAGCTGATATAAAATAAAATTTATTTATAGGAATATTTTTAGCTTGACATGTAGTTACTGAATTTCAAAAACTGTTACATGGTAGGAAGACAATGCAAAGCAAGAACCCCAGTTTGTTTCCTCATTTCTGTATCAGATTTTGTTCAGAATCTAGACTTCCTAATTTCCTATTCTGAAAAAATTGCCTGTTCACTGGTATCCCACAAAATTCTTTTAAGCAATCTCACTTGAAATGTACCTCTCAAAGGAAAAGTCTAGTATGATATATAAGGAATGCTTCGTCTGTGCATGACTGAGAAGTTTTAAACATTTCAATACAAACATACAAATTATGCTTTTACAGTGGTGCTTTTCAGTCAGAGCTAAAAGAAATAAGTTTTTAAAATCTGGTCAATGTCCGTATGTATGATTAATTTAAACTATAATAATTTTCCTTTAAGAAAAAAAAAACTCAGGGAAGCATATATTTAGTCCCTTTCCAAGTCATTTAGATAATTCCAAAACATAACTAAAATGTAAAGCTCTATTTATTTCATCAAAATTTGGTAATATGCAACTTATGCCTTTGAGTAAGTAAACAGTATGGACTATGAATGTATAAAGAGCAATTTCAATATAGAATAGATTGTTGTATTTTTAGATTTACTAGAGATCATTGTCTTATCAAAATAATATTGGGATAAAAATAATTTAGGCTATAACAATATTAAGATTAAGTTAGTCTTGATGATAAAAAAAATTTCACTTAATAAAAAAAGCAAAAAAAAAAAGACCCACTAATATTTTTGCTCCTAAATTTTCAGATAGACCTCATTTAATCCTCACATCAACCGTAAAATTTCAGTTTTGTTATTTCAGTTTCATAGTATGGGAACTTGAGCCTCAGAAAAGTTAAGTAATTCGCCCATGCACAGAGTGCTAGTACTGGGATTTGAGTCTACATCACTGATGATAAACCAGAGATATATCTACTGGGTCAGGCTACCTTCCTAGGTATTATGTGAACTTGTTCTTAATTACAAGTACCTGTAACACATACGTACCACAAGGTTTCCAATGACCATGACCAACATAAATACAATAAGGCACATGGTTTGGCCAGCGACCTCCATGCAGTCCCACATGGTCTCTATCCACTCTCCACACAGCACGCGGAACACAATCAGGAAAGAGTGAAAGAAGTCATTCATGTGCCAGCGTGGAAGTTCACAGTCACTGGAGATCTTGCAGACACATTCTTTGTAGCTTTTACCAAACAGCTGCATGCCGACCACAGCAAAAATGAAGACGATGATGGCCAACACCAAGGTGAGGTTACCCAGAGCCCCCACTGAATTGCCGATGATCTTAATCAGCATATTCAGGGTAGGCCAAGATTTTGCCAACTTGAAAACTCGAAGCTGCAATCAAGTGAAAAGATACTCTTAGTAGAAATCACAATATAATTTGGAAGTAAGTTAGACATCGTTTTATTAGTATGCCATATTGTAGACCTGCCTCTGGGGGATATAAAATTCAAACCATACTAAACAAACTCAAATCCAGAAAAAAAAGTGTTAATAATATTGGAACTGTATACCAAATTGTAATATCATTTAAATGCAAAAAATTGAAAAGAAATAATTTAGAGGTGATGAATAAAACATTTCTGATTCATCAATAGATATATCTATGAAAACAAGTTAATATTTTGATTAGACACATTGTAAATTTAGCAAATTAATATCATCCTCAAGCTACATTTTAGAGAGTAAAGAAGAAATATGAAAAGCATGAGTTATATATTACACATGCACATTTATAAAATAAAAGTAAAAAAACTAATTTGATAAACTTACAGAAGGCTTCCTTTCAATTTGAAAAAAAAATACACATTTTACTTAATTTCCAACAAAATTTTGCATATTTTTCAATATTTTTTTTGCTAAATTCAAAAAAGTTTGTTATACCATTGTTTAAAGTGCTAATGGTATCAAATATTTTCCCACATTTGTTTAAAGTCGCTCCCACTAATATAAGTTGATAAAAAGCTAAGATTAATTGGGGCCTAAAGTTTTTATTTGCATTTCTTTACAGACTTTAAAGCTTTAAACTTTTTTAAAGCAAAAAAAAAATTTTTAATGAATTTAAAACAATTGTAGAAGCACATAGTGTTTTTAAATGTGCCCCACATAGCTAACTATTATGAAGTGTTTCAACCGTTTTGTATCATTCTTAGAAAATAGTCACACTTAGTTTTAAAGAGAACATGTATATATTTTCCTAGAATACCACACATATTGGTGTAAATTTAAAATATCAATGAAAGTAAATAACTATAGAAATACGTATTGATTCACTTTCAAAATAAATGTTCTGTTAATGAAAGACAAAATATAAACAGTCTATGCAGATACCAGTCTGAATGATCTCAGTACAGACAATCCCTCCACATTTGACAGGCCAAGCTCCATCAAACTGAGACTGACAATAATTCCATCAAAGATATTCCAACCCTCTTGGAAATAATAATATGGATCCATGGCAATGATCTTGAGAACCATTTCTGCTGTGAAAATCCCAGTGAAGACCTAAAGTGAGGAATTGATGAAGTTTAGCATTTTGTTTTCGGGGAGTATTTTAAGTAGATTTGTTTTATTTAATGAATGTTAGATTTCCAGGAAAATGCTAATTTTAAGACATTTCATGGTCCACATTTTAAATTTGATACTAAATAATAGCTACTGAATATCAATGAAATATCAGTTACCCTTTTCGGTACACTGTGCTTCTACCATAATCACAGTATATTTTTTTAGAGTACTATTGCATGAGGAACAAATCTATGTTATTGGAAGTAATATAAACATTACTTTAAATTTGATAGAAACCATATTTTGTTCTTGATTTTTTTAAAGGGACATCATCATATTTCTATGATTTTATAAACATTCCTGAAAGAAGTTTCAGGAGTTTGCCACAAATGTTTTATAATAATGATCTCTGGATGCATGCCTCAAAATTAAGGTTAATGGATTAATAGAGCAAAGAACTGCAGATTTAATTGAAAGCAGCAGGAGAACATCCTCTGTATGCATACATCCATAATTAAGAATAATAAATTATTTGACAGGTTGAATGAGTATCTATTTCACAATAGAAAAACAATGGCATAAACTCAAAATTTGTTTTTTAACTCAAAACCACAGGCTAAGAGACCCAAAGACATGAAGAGTTATGAAATTACTCTTGCAAAAAAAAATATGTGTGCATATATATATATATATTTTTTTTTTTTTTTTAAAGCAATTCTTTTAATTAACTGCAAGTAGAAGCTTCATGTCATGACTATAAAGTCAAGCTTACCATTTACCAAGGTAAATCAGCCTTTACTTTGGAGAAACTCTATCAAGTAACAGTATCAAAATTATTTGGTTTCCTAAAACATCATATTAACATATCTTAATCCACTCTTACTAATATGTAATTGCAGTTAACATCTCATTTTCCCAGTCACAGAAAGACCTAAGGGAAATACCGATCCAGAAAAAAAAAACGAAAAACAAACAAACAAAACCTTCAGTTCATCATTTATTCACTCAAATGAAAATAAAATGTATATTAAGCAAGCCTATCCATGAAAATCCAGATTTGTGGTGGAACGCACATTGAAAAATGATTTTTTCATTTTATGCATTGACTCTCTATGGGATATTTCCCCCGGTGAATATAAAATATGTTTTGATTTATATAAATTTTATTTCTTACATAAAGTTTCTGAAGCAGCTACTATTTAAAATAGGCAGCCTAATTATAGAAATATATTAGTTAAACTATCCACGTAAGAGTTAGAAACTATCCACACAAATGAGCTATAAATATCTCTTCCTACAGAAAATCATAAGGCGATCTTTTCAGCTCTTCTGAAATGACTGGAAGATATCTTTCATTATAAAAACATATACCTTAAACTTACATTCTTTCATCTAAAATGTGACACTTCTCTTTAAAAATAACATTTTAATCACAATTTGCAGTTTAAAATCACAGCTCTTTGTAGCTTTCAGTGTTTTCAAATTCAGTCCTAAAAAATCACTGGGACTGCTTTTGGTATATTTTAGACTAGGTTAGCATTGTCAGTGAGTAAGAATTTTTAGGGGGGCAGCCAGTTAGCTCAGTTGGTTAGAGCACTGTGCTCTTAACAGCAAGGTTGCTGGTTCCATCCCCACATGGGCCACTGTGAGCTGCGCCCTCCACAACTAGATTGAAACAACCACTTGACTTGGAGCTAATGGGTGTGTGGAAAAACACACTGAAATAAATAAAAGTTTAAAAAAAATAATTTTTAGAAGTCTTTCCCATTCTTGCTAAGGTCAACCAAGCATACTGATTGTGATGCTTATATTTACATAATTTTAAAACTCCATTAAAGAATGCTAACAACAGAAAGAACTGGCAACCTCTGGATATGGACAGGAAATATATATATATATATATATATATATTTAAAATGTTTCCCCAAAAATAATACGTAGCCAGACCATCAGCTCTAATGCATCTTTTGGAGCAAAAATTAATATAACACCTAGCATTATATTATACCCAGTCTTATATTATATTACATAAGATAGGGTCTTATATTAATTTTTGCTCCAAAAGACACATAAGAACTGATGGTCCAGCTAGGTCTTATTTTTGGGGAAACACGGTGTATATATATATATATATACACACACACACTGTGGTATGGTTTCTAAACAATGCTAATGCATATTTTATAAACATACATTCATCTGCTTTTGAATTTTCTCTATAACAAATAATTTTCAAGACCCAGACAATTAATAAAAAACATGTAGAATGTTTATTGTTTGGACTTAGCCTAGTTATATTTGTCTTCTGCAGAAGCTTTTTATCTTTTGAAACTGGTTTATATGATCCTGTAGCCATTTATTCTTTCATTTATTAAAAATTGCTGGGTACCTAATAAATGGTAGATACTGTGCTAGCTTTGAAAATACAATAGTATTTAAGATATACAAACCTGAAATTGCATAAACATAATTCATTTAGGCTGATACATTTTGTATGGACAGTGAATTATTAGGTTTCCTAAACCAGCTTCTATAATGAGGAGATAAGTTCAGTGAGAAGTTCCTAATATATGCTACGTGATGGATATGATAACGAGTTAAAATGTCATTGCTAAGGGTTGGGATGAGAATCAGCTGTGACTCTGGACCAAGAGTAAAATAAATCTGTGGCATTTGGAGTTCTTTGGGGGGGCATAGAGTTTGGGGTGATCAAATGTTAGCAGTTAAGGCCTCAGTTCAGGGATGGGAAGGTTAAATAAGTTGTATACTATTGAGTATTTACCTAGACAGAGAGGAAAGTTCTGTTGATACACATTAAAAAGATAGAAATGTTCCTTCTAAAAGCTGAAGTTCTCGTATTGATCAGTTTGCTCTGCAGAACCTCTGCTTGCTCAGACTGATGTTCCATTCCTTTGTAGTGAATTTGATGTAGCCATTTGCTCCATTACTACTAGCCTCTGTTTTAATGCTTATAGTTTTATTATCCCCATGCCTTTTGGATATGCATGATTAAATATTTATTGTTGTTGTTAATTTGTTTTCGATAAAATTGAAATATAGTTAAGGAAAAGTGGTGGCAAATAATTTGACATTTGTGATTTTCATTTCCCTTATCTGTCAAGAGAGGCTATTTATTGAAATGATTTATCAGGTCTGTGTCTAAACTTCTTGGACTTCTATCAGTATTAGCTTAGCAAATTTTATTCAGAAATTGGTGTACACATGATTATCGTCATACAAGAGCCTCATTAGAAGTTGTTAGTTTGGAGATGACAAGGCATTATTATACTACACCAGGTAAGGAGTTAGGTGGCAAAATTGCACTCCGTGGAGGTGAGAGGCCTCCCAGGTGAATTCTAGGATTTGGCTCCCAAGTGTTTTGTCTTTAAATAAATAAGTCATTATTTTTCCTTCAAAGAGTTATCATATCCCTTTCCTGAAATTTAAAATTAATGTCCTACACCACTCCACTTAATTAAAATAATTTTGCTAATTGTGTTTCTTTGGGTTTTTATTTCCAAATAGCCTGTAAAATCCTTAGAACAGGTACCATGCTCTGAGTTCCCTTCTGGATGTAGCAGAATAAGGACATATGATGCACCCTTAATCACTGGTTACGATGAGCATTACAGAAAGAAAAGAAACCAGTTTATAGGAGTTATACATCTTTGTCGATATTCCCTGAAGAAAAAGTTATAGATTATTTGGAAATGATTGTATGATAAAGAGGTTGTCTAACCTACTATGACCAATTGGAGGATTTCTTGCTTAGAGAATCCCTAAGGTGGGTGCATGAACTTTATAATTGTCACAGTAAAATAAAAAACAAAAGCAAAACAGATCGTCTTAGAGAAACTTAATAGATATTTGAGGTCTCTTGAGAGTCAAATTTAATCAATCCATTCAACAGAGATGTGATGTAATTTTTATATGCTCCAGAAACAGGATGTAAAAGGGACACATGGATCTAAGTAAAGACTCAAAGTTATGCAATTCTGTTATGGGTCATTCTTTTCTTATCAATTCAACCAAAACCTCTTGTGTCCTTATTTATAAGGCAGTATGCAGTCATTTGAGCAGTAAAAAGTAATCCATAGAAATTCTAAATTATTTTAATGAGCAAACTATAAACTCCCCACAAAATACGAATGCAACCATCCAAGGTGTGGAATATATCCCAAGGTCAGATGTATCCATGATATAAGGTATCCATGATATAAGGAATATTCTATCATCTATCTATCTATCTATCTATCTATCTATCTATCTATCTATCTATGAAATATGTCATTTTTATATTTAATATTATGTGTATTTGAAACACATTGTTTTTTCATATATAAACATTTATTATAAAGTTTTTATTGGTATCAAACATGATATGTGAGACATTAAACTATAAAATGCTTTATGGATATAAGATAATAATAATAATAATAATAAAACAGCCATCAGCCAATAGAGATAGTCAGTTTTCACATTCTCCTATTCTTATTTTAGGAATAGTTCATTCAAATCTGTTCCATTATCTACACTTTCCATCTTGATGTGCTTTCTTTCTTCAGCACTAATCTCAATTTGACAGTGGTTCTAACAGTCATTAGTCTTCTACCTCACTTCCCTACCTCATCTTCGTTGCTATTCATAACTTTATAGAAGTTTAGAACTGGGCGGGAGGGCATCAAATGTTATCTAATCCAAACATTGTACTCATGAGAAGACCCAAAGATCTATGTGACTTTTTTAGGACCACACGGATATTTAGCTTGGACACTTGAACTTAGACCCAGATTTGAAGCTTTAGTCTAGTGCTTTTCCATTTCATTATCCTGTAACCCTACCTCTCTTAGCCTGTGCTTCCATACTCAATTGCTTGAACATTGGAATTCTATAAAACTTCAATTTCCTGCTTTACTTGGGCAAATTTCCAAAATGTCTTCCTTCATTTGTTCAACTTCCCTAACACCCCAATATCCTGGGGAAAATACAAGAGCTAGAGCAAGACTATTTTCCATCAGTATTTCAAAGAAAGGTTAATAGCATATATAAGAGGAAGGAAATTATTTGTTGAGCACATGCTAGATGCCAGGCATAGTGCTAAGTGTTTTCACATTACCTCATTCAACCTTCACAACAACTCTGGGAGATGGGTATTATTATGTCCGTTTCAGTAATAGAAAACAAAGACTCAGATGTTTTATCAGAATTGTCCAGATGCTACATTATTAGTAAGCATTGGCAATGAGGTCAAACCCAGTTCCAACTGCCTCCAAAGCCCATATTCTTTAATAAAACATAGCCCCTTTTGGGGGGAAACAGCCCTTTTGGATAGGAAACAATGAGTTGGTAATTTATTGAGCAACAACAGTGTAAACACTGTTGGAGATACAAAAGAAAAATGGGACGTGACCTTAGCCACCAAATAATTTATAATGGACTTGAAAATCAAGAATTATAATACAACATGGAAGTGTTTAATATTCAACCATGTTTTATCACAAATCCATTTGGAGTTAAAAGAGTGTTCAGTTGGGAGAGTATCATAATTAGAGGAGATAGGGCTGGAGTTGAATCTTGGAAAACATGAAGAATTAAGATGAGGTGAGTTAGAATATTCTAAAAGTGAATGTAGAGCACAGTGAAATATTTTCTCATAGGTAAACGTATAAACAAATGTGTGGTGTTTATGTGGTACAGTGATAAGCTGCTCTGATGGGGCTGATGGTAGCTAATTAGGAAACAATGGACAATAAGATAGTATAAGAAGGACAGGATTAGATAGGATAGGGGGAGTCTTGAAAACCCGATAAGAGTGTTGAACCACAAATATAGACAATAGACACTTTATCAAGGTCAAGTCATATTGAGTGCCAAAATTGGTGTACACATGACTATTATTGCACAAGAGCCTCATTAGAAGAATACCAAAAATATTATTTTAATAGTAGTTATAGGATTAAGAAAAGAAATACCTCGAAAGAAGAAGTAATGGTCTTCATACCAAGTTATATTAAGAAAGAAGGGAGAAGTAAGTCAAAATAGCTATAAAACTCCTATGAAGATAGGATTCTTTGAAGCTGGAAAGCCACTATTAGAGGTAACACAAAAATGAAGTGAGATTGTTAGGACTTTCAATAGACTGTGGGAAAGATGATCTTTTAGCTCTCATATACTATGTTTAAAGTTGTCCTTGAGCAATGATCTATAACAGTTGGAAGCACAGGACTGGGACACAGCTTATTTCACAAGAGTGGATAATCATTAGAGTTGTCAAGTACATAAAAACATTGAGTAAGAAACAGAGCTGTAAGAGGCATAAGAAGAGAAGTTCAGAAAAGGAGGCCGAGTTGGACTAATTGGAAAGATCAATGAATAATCAGAACAAAAATCAATATCACAGGTGCCAAAGATGAAGATCTCAAGAATCTGGTAGGGTTCTATTGAATTGAATAATGCAATGAAATTGAGGCCAGTTATTGGGGTAGACGTTTACGCAATTTTCTGCCGAGTATTCTCTTTCCCCTTCTGTTGGCGATTGCTCCTCCACCTGTATGATTCCTTAAGACTGCGATGTTTTCATCTGACTCCACTCTCTGCCAAGGCTGATTTAGCTAGAGGTGAGCATCTAAGCCAAGCTATGCCAAGTAGAGTCCTCTTATCATGAGAGTCTTTGAACTGGAATTTAAAAAGTGATCTAGTCTTTTTTAAGTGCAAAAGTTACAGGATGTAAAACCAGTGAGCTATGGCTGAGCATGTTTCCTGTCCTAGAGACAAAAGACGCAGTGAACGTTTGGGCTATACCCAGGCCCTTGGTTAAAACAATTTCCTGGAGCCTAACTGCAAAATTACCCTTTATATGGTTTGATAGTTTGTTTTCTCTTTCCTTTCCACAATTCAGTCTTTTTCTTCCCCCCCCTTAAGCTAGCTTGAGTTTGTTTCTGTCTTGTGCCAAAAAGGAAGGTCTTGATTAATATCAATCCTTTTCTTACTTGTTCATCCATTTCAATCTCTTCATATAATTTAGGAGGAAATGTATATGCCAGCATACACATACACAGATGCCTGCTCAAGTAATTTGAACCAAAAATATGGCTAAGTTACAAATGCATTTTTACTATTCCATCTATGTGTAAATACTACTACTAACACATTTTGTTAGGTAATTCAGTTTGAAGAAACTATGCCCTCTTTGGTATAGAATTCAACCTGTGTATTCCTTTCAATGGACATGATGTCTTCAGAGGCTGTGTATGTTTGTGGAGCCAGATTTAGATCTCATGTTTTCTCTGGATCTATACTTCCAGCAAGAATGATAGTAAAAATTTTAATAAGTTTGCAACTGGTAAGACACCATTATCAATCAGTATGGACATTAAACAGTCAGCATTAATACTAGTTGCATTTTAGACCTTATTGCTGAGATTCCCTGTAATATTCCTTGGGATGTTTCTTCCTATGAAGAAAGAAGATACAATTTTTGTTTCAACACAGCACAAATGTATTTCTTTTTTGGTCTGTCTCCCTCACTCCTACCCAAGGAAATAAGTTAACTTCAAATGAACTTACCAGGTTTCCTACTGTCAACACTCTACTGAATTGACCAGTCATTGGATAATGTTCCATGGCCATAAAGAGGGTATTTAAGACAATGCAAATAGTAATGGCAAGATCAACAAATGGATCCATAACAATTAAATTGACAAGATGCTTCACTTTTAACCATGCATCACAGCAGTCCCAGATCAAGAACACATTGGCAAATCTATACCAGCATGGTGGACATTTCTGTCTAGATTCTTCAAGTTCTGGGAAAACAATAAAGAGGAAGAGTAGTAAATAACAATAAAAATTAATTATTGTTGCTATAGATTATACATTATTTGATAGAATTGATGTGTCTACTTGGTGATGGAAGTTTATATAACTTAGCTTAAACATGAGAAGACAATCTCATTAAATATTTTCATAAAATGTTCATTAAAATGTTATGTAAATAGACTTTATTTCTCCTTTAATTAAATACAGAAAATAAACACTTTGAATTTAATATTTTGCTTCAAACTAACTTCATTACCTAATAACTTATGTAATAGTTCATTAAATCGCTATATTCTCTTGTATCAAAACAAGTTTTATATCAGCTTTACAGGAATAGTAAATGTATCAACCAATTATTGTTTCTTTGAAAGTACCTTTTTAAGAACATCATCTAAAGCTGTGATCCTTATTAGCATGTGTGACTCATCTCTCGTCTCATTGTCTCCACATAAGCATTGATCTTGCACACAATGAGAATATCATATGTCCGTCTTTTTAGTATAGATTCAGACCCAAACTTACTTCCATTATTCATATTTCTCATATCTTTCAGAATTTTAGCCTAATATATAAACAGTTACTATTAATTTTAATGGGTGAAACCTGTTATAATTATGTGACTGTTCAGATATCCAATACATCAACAGAACAAGATGCAAAATGTAATTGGTATTTTTTGAAGAACATAAGAACATATGTTAGATATGACATGTAATTGACTTATAAAGTTGCAGTACTAATGTAACATCCCTCTTCAAGAAGTGGGGACTTATTTAATGAATGAACAAAGGAGTAATAGTTGCTCCCCATTCCCCTGTGCCCAAATTAACAAGCATTGTGTCAGCCCTCCTTTGAAGGAATGTAATGGGTTCTGTGTATATGGAAGATGGAGGAGAGATCTATTTTTAGGGTCCCTATTGAAGCAGAGCACAGGTTTTGATTTGTCTAACTCATTTATATGCCTCCCCAGACCCCATCACCTTGCCTAGAAAACAGACTAAAGGTTGAAAGAGATGTTTCCTTGTGCTTCTATATACCAAAATTTGAAAAGGGAAGTGTTCCCTCTAATTGCTTAAGGATAAATTCTCACTGATAGGATACCAAATGGTGAAATATCATGCTTCAGACAGAAAAGGACCCAAGTAAAAAAAGAAATAAGAACACCATTAGTTTTATAATTGATGTGGACATCATGTATTCCATATATCATCTACTTAGGTCTATAATACAGTTCGGATCCTGGGTAATTGACTGTGGCAATTCTATGAGAAGAAGGTATAGATCCACAAAGCATACAATCATAGAAAGCTGCCTATCCCATGGCCTCCTTCTTACCCTCCATTGTGTTGGTCAGTTTGCTGGCTATGCTCATGGCTCTTTGCCTTCCAGAGGAATCCTCCAGCATCTCCATTGAAATCTGATAAGAGCTTAGCCTTCTCTTTCTGACCTCCGTTTCAGTGGTGGTGCCCTGCAAACCAAATACTGATGGCTCAAACCACCCTTTTCAATGAATAATACAACACTACATAGCATTTCTTTGGAAAATCATGCTACATGCAATTTTTTCCAAGTGACAGTTTTTAACTAATAATATTTATTGATTTTTAAGTTATAAATAATTTTTTAAAAATATCACAGGTAATACCCCTTAACAAGAATTAACCAGTTAGATGCAATCAAATAGGGCAATTATATTGCATAAATATTTTAAATAACCTGCTGGAATTTTCAGGGAAAATTTTCATAAGCATGCTAATGTCATATATTGTTTCATTTTTCTCAAATGCAAATCATTTTTCAGCTTATTTCAATGATTACTAATCAAATCAATATTCCCCCAAAACAGATAATAGGATTATATAGTCCCAAGGCTGAATTATTTTCTTTGAGGCTATTTTGACAATATTGACATATTGGGCCAATTTTTCCATGCACAAACACAGATGTACAATGAAATGTGTGTGCTTTCCTGATATTTTGAAAATTATTTCTATATGCCATCCTATAAGAAATCAAAACATTTTAGAGTCATTTTAATAGACATCAAAACATTTTTGAGTCACTGTAATATTGACAGTCGTGTGAAAACTGCCCATTATCTATGTTGGTCCTACAATGGTTAATTTTAAGTATATGAAATTTCCAGAATACGAATAGATAATTACACAATTCTGGGCGAACATATATCTATAATAATGATTTGGTTGTTAAAATGTCCAGTATTTTGTGTTGGCAGGTCTACTGATTTGCAGATATATGTGTCATCCCAGACTCTAAAAACTGGATTCTTTTAATCTAAAGTATTTGAAAGCTAATGGTCCCATACAATTCAGTTGGTTCTGAATATGCTATTGTTTTGCATTCAATAAATCATATATCATTTTTAAGGACTTTCATTTTGGGGAAGCAAGATGGAATAACAGGCTACACCGCCCAGGCCTGGATTGTTTCAAATTGGTGTGTAATGTCAGTGTTAGCTAACTTATTATCTATTATCACCTCTGGCGGAAGTTGTCCAGTAGGTGAGGTTAGAGCTGTTGGTCCACCCACCAAGGAAACCACACCATTGCAATCCACAGTGCTGTGCATCTTCCCATTTGCTGGAAGCCCTGGCACCATCCTGGATGACATACTGGCCTGACTAACGTTACTGTGGCGGCGCTCTCCATGTCTGTGGGGCACAAACAGTGAGTCTCTCCTGCTCTCGCTGTCTTCAAATGTACTGTGCTCATCATCAGCAAAGTCATTTTCAGAACCGACATCCTTTGTCCGACCTCTGAAGCTGAAAATGCTTGTTTTGCTATTGCGTCGTGGGGAAAACAGAGAGCCACGGATACTTAACAGAGACTGAAAAGAGAGCAAGGAAGAAAAGAATGGGGATACACACACAGTAATTTAGTAAAAGTCTGAATGTTGCGGAATCTAATTGCTTTGGGGTTAGAATAGTCTTGCTCTTAAGAACAGGTAATGAAATTTATAAAGAACATATATGTTTCAATCTTTTTACTACAGATCACAACGCTCATTTAAGCATAACGAGTGTCTTTTTGATTAAGAATCCTGATTTGCAATTTACTAAGTGCACATCCAGTTCATTTAATCTTCACTCTAGTACTGGGCGTTGGACTTGGTCATCATAATGTTATAGGTACAGAACTTGATCCTGGAGAGGACAAATGATCCTTCTTGGTGGGAGTGGTGGTTAAACAGCCAGTACGTGGCTTTCACTCCCAAATGCTGTGATTTGAAAGGCATGCAACTTGGAAAATAAGGTATGGCTCACGTGACACTGTTGGCTCAAATGTGTAATATTTGTAGCAAATATTTTACTTCAGGATAATGTTTTAAAAACAACAACTATTATCTTCTCATTCCCTTCTTTTGAATTGTAAAAGGAAATTTTCCTTTTTCTGTCTCTATCCACATGGGAATAAAAGTCACGAAATTTACCTATGATGTTGTCTTCCAAATTTGCTAACAGTTTCCCAAACGATTACTAATGATTTACATTATTTGAGAGAATATATGTCGTAGCAGTAACAACAGAGAGAATTCCTAAACTGCTATATAAATTCCTGTTCTTATTTAACATTTAACACTGGCTTTAAAAAGCAAGACGTATACACATGATTTTACTAAAGGTGATGTGGAAGACAGCTTTTCCTTCTCATCTCACTTTAATTTTAATAAACGGAACTGGATGTGTCAAAAACTTTTTGTATTATATGTGTCCCCAAATAAATCAAGGAAATACTTTCTGGTACAGGAAAATGAGGATTTAGCATGAAGTGCCTTCTTTCACTTTTTGGATAGATTTTAAACTGTCAGCATCACATAATTGTGTTTATTCTAGCCTTAATGAAATTTTCAAAAATACCTTTATTCAGTCTGCAGAACCTGTGTTTACTCTCTTCCTCATTAACAGTGACATTCCCTGTGGCTCCCCTGGTTCATCTCTCATCACCTCTCTTACCTCTGCGTAACCAGGGTAATAGGCGTGCATACATACAAATCCCGATGCACACATAGCCATATGCCAGCATAAGTATGCCTGGACCTTCCTTTCCTTCCTCCAAGCTTCAGTGTAAAATCAAATACAAATAATTTTAGTGGTGAAAAACATAAAAGCAGACTCCATCACATTTATTTTTGGTCCTTTTGCCTAATTAGGTCATGCTGATTTTCTTAGGCCCCATTTGTAACTTTATTGTTATGGCTGCTCCCAGACTGCAAAACACTAGGATAGTCTGTGTTGCCCTCTGTCTCAGCGATGTTCTGGAAAGATATTATTCATTAAGAAATGCACCATTGGTTTGGACTTGGCTCGGATACCCACAGGAATTATTGACTGTCTGGTTTGTCCAATCTGTGGCTGTGTCTTTGTGACACACACGTACGCAGCAGGTTTGTCTCCCCAATGTCAGGCAGTAGTTAACCTGATTTTCCAGTCATCAGACAGATCAAGAAATTAAACATTGTAAAGACATTAATTCAGCTCCCTAAAATAAAGAATATTAATGTTTTTAATCTCCCCAGACTCAGATTAAATTATCAGTATACTGTTGGTCATGTTCAGACTTGTTTTTGAAACTTTAGTGTGCATGTTTAGGTCCTAGCTTTTGCGAATTGGGATTCAGTAAGCAGGGGGTAGGACTCTGGAATCTGAATATTTACCACACATTCCAGGTGTCTCTATGCATGTGGACCTCTCCCTACACTCCAGGAATGCTAACTTGGTTTTACAGTAATCCGTGGGATGGTTCAGTGTAATCATCTTAATTAATATGCTTACTCTCAAAGACTGTCTTTGGAAACTGAAACTGTCTACGTGATGTTGGTTGGCAGTATGTGGTATGTGGTAGTCCATGATGTATCTTGTACATGCCTTTAATTTGCATATTTTTATGTCAGGGTGTTCTCAAAGGCGTTCCAGATCTTTGAGTTTATTTGAAACTTCTATTCACTCTTTGGAAAGTATAATAATGGGTGTGAGCACAGCTTTCAAGACAATAAAGACTGAAAAAGAAGATAACAAAAATAGTATTCAGAGAAAATAAACCAAAAATAACACACTAGAAGGTGAAGCAGAGTAGAGGGAATACCCACAGCTGTGGCAGTTCTTTCTCTAGGGAAAACAAGTTATTATGCTGTAAGGACCAAAAGGTCACCTTTCTTTGCCTGGGGCCCCAGTGTTATTTTTGTTTTGTTTTGTTTTGATTGTTTTGTTGTTGTTTCATTTTGTTTTGCCTTGTTCCAAGAAGGTACATCTGAACTCTTTTTCTTAATTTTCAATAACAAAAGGGGAAATAGAAGAAATTAGGTCTGTAAAACACAATCCTGCATTTAGGGATTAAACTCGAAGGGGATTGGGAAAAGTCAAGATGGAAGATAACGCAGGGAATTTGAACGTGTTCTAGTAAAAGCATGTAAAGTATTTGTTAGAAATACCTACTTAATAGCATTTCAAGTTAAATGTATGTCCCTTATCAATGTTTTCAATTAATGAACAATTACACTTTGTTCTAGCTACGAAGGTTTTGATTTAAAATAAATTTTCTCAGTGTGTCCAAACAACATAGGTTGAAATCTTTGGGCAGGATTTACTTTCCAGTGTACACATTTAAAAATTTTTGCCATTTTTGTCCTGTGAATATATATTATCTATTTAAAAACAAAATAATGTAATACATGTAAAATGACATTTAAAATTTATGATAGTAGAGGGTAGGGTACCTGTAATTTACAGCTTCTCTGCCTTGACATTTTCAAAACACATTTCTCTTTGAACAGTGTTCCCTGTCTATCTTTTTCTTCCTGTCCCCACTTCATTGATTCTCTTTCCCATCAAAGAGAGTCCTTTTTTGTTCACAAATCCAGAAATCATAAATGGCTTCTGGTGTATTATTGCTTATGAGTTGTGTTAATGTTCTCTGCCTCTTTTTACTGGGGTATGTAAATATCAGCGCTAAGAGGCTTTTTCTTTTACTTTTGAAATATCGACTATCATGTACTCTATCTAACATCTATCTACCTATCTCACTGTCTCTCTATCTACAAGTATAAAATGAACTACATATGACATATGTATATACTGATTGTGTATTTAGTATTTAAACTCTGGCTGTCAACCAACTTCTCTCTTCTATTGCCTCTCTGTGGCTCATTCAACACAGGCCTCCCAGCTGCTCATTGAGCATTTCAGGCCCTACTGCATCAGGGACTTAACACTTGGGCTTTCATGATCCTGGAATGCTCTTCTGTGAGATAGCCTCTTCCCTTGCCACCTCTAAATCTTTGCTGAAATGTTTCCTTTACAGTGAGGTGTTCCCAAACTACCCAGTTTAAAATGTTTGCCTCCATTTAGGTCCCATGATCCCCCTTTCCTGCTTTGTTTGTTTATTCCCATAGCACTTGTCACCTTCTAACATAGTCTACAACTTATTTAACTTGTTTATGTCTATCTCCTCTTTTAGTATAAAGTTTCATGAGGTCAGTGAGTTGTAGCTCTTTTGCTCATTAAGATATTTTAAAAAAAGAAGAAGATATTTTCAGCATCTAGAACTATTTCTGCCACATAAGGTGATCAACAAATATTTGTGGATTGGCTGAATGAACAGATTCATTAAGTCTTTACTTGAGCATAATGATGAAACAATGGTGGACAAGTACTGTTTTCAAAAACACACAGCTATGTATTTTCATGTAAATATTGCTCCTAAGCATGTATGTTTGTGAGTAGTTGAATCTACTCAAATTTTTAGTTTCCTTCATTTAGAATTCATTTTAACTTAAGAGCTTTACTATTTGTCACATAGGTATTCCATATATTGCTTAATCCCCCACAACTCTTTAAAATAAACGTTATTACCCCATTTTACGGAAATCTTTCAAAGTACAAGTGACTTGACCAAGGTCACAATTAATTTAGAATTGAGATATGAGCACAAGCTTTTGTGACATCAATCATTATGCTATGGTTTCAAATACTACTCCTCCTAATAATTTAATAATGCTAAAATACCAAGGGTGACAGGTTAAGGCAAAAAGTCTTGTCTGAGAACCTGACTTGCCTTATAGAGCTTCAGGTTAACCCCAAATGTGTTATACTGATCTACTACCATACTTTATATTTGTATGATGCAAAATAGTAGTTGGATCCCCTGATACTGGCATTATTTATAGGAAAATGGTTTTTATCTTATAACTTCTTGCAGGAACATAACTATTTTGTCCTAATATGAGAATTCAAGTTAAAAGTTATTATATAGAGTTTATTTCTTTTTTAAAAATTTATTTACTCATTCAATATAAATTATAAAATAAACACCAGTTCATAACTTGTATATGCCTTTTCTCCCAAGCAAGAACTAAACGCTATACTGAATTTTGTGCTTACCACTCCAATTGTTTAAGAAGTTTTTGGTATTTATAAGAAGGATATTTTACCCTTGGTTGATGTACATTTTTTTCTCTACTTAATTATATAGAGTGCCTCTCAAAGCATTATCTTTGGGGTGTAATTCTGACCCAGATTAATATGATTAAAAGAGTTAATAATTCAGAGCACATGAAATTTTAATGGAACCAAATAGTGTTCAAAGTCATAACTGTACTTATCACAGATCCCATAACTATTTACTCCTTACATTTTGCAATAGATAAAACTTATTAACAGGCAAAATGTTGAAACTATTTTTCCTTTTTGACTTGAATCTATGCTGAAGAATTGGTCAGTTGGCATTAAATCGGAGCAAAAATAGATGTCTTCAATTTAGTTCTCTCCAAGAGCATTCAGGTCATAATTTTATTTTAATGTATCATAACATGACACCATATCACGTTAATGAAGACTCATGATAGCACAGTTCTCATATCAAAAGATAAAGGCAAAATCCAGAGACATTTGTTTTCAAGATTTATGCATATATTATGATTAGAACCTCAGATAATAAAGGTAGAAACCCAAATGCAAAGAAGATAAGTTCATTTGAGGTCTTAGAAGGGAAAAGGTAAACAAGAGATGCAAAACTGTCTACTTGAAGATAAAAGTCTGATAGGCCCTTTCCCCCAAAAAAGCAGATGAAAAAACATGGTCTCAAAATAGTGCAATGTATAAAGCTGATTGCCTCAAATGAAAAGTTATTAATGGTTTAATCAAAGTCCTGTTTAAACACAATTTATGGTACAAATTTAAATAACTATTAATGTTAGTTACCGGTCCCTCATTTAAATCAGATATTGCAAAAATATACCAAAACAAAAATATCAGCAGTTAAAAAGCAATAGCAATGTCAAAACCAATTGGAGCGCTTAATAGAAAGCCATACCTGATGAGGGGAGTAGAATTTCTTGTCATTACTCAGTTGGTTTCCATCCATGGAAAAAAGGAAGCTTCTTCTTTTGACACTGTCTTCAGATTCAGATTTAGGAAACCTGTCTCCCTCTCCTTTGTTTCCTTCAAGGTGCTCTCTCTGTTTTCTTTTCTTCCTTCGGTTCCTCCACTCCTTAGCGCTTTTGGAGCTTAACTTTGATGCTTCTGAAGAACTTTCCAAGAGCTCTCCTAAGCCACCTATTCCACTGAAATCTCTTGAAGCAGCTGATGCTGCTGCAACTGCCTGTTTAAAACAAAGCGAGGCACTATTTAGAACATAAAATTTTGAAAGCAGTTGACTATGGTACAAATTTGCCATTTATGACTCTTAACTATATGTGAAAATTATGTCTTCTGGTCATTTCTTTCTGCTTTACTACAAGAGAGTTCACTTAATAATGACACAATTTTGAATAGTATAAGGCAATATGCTAGCCTATGCATCAAGACAAGAAAAGTCTGTTTTGGCACATCTTCTGGATAGACCCCGCCCCTTTTAATTCTGTTGAGATTAGCTTCATTTCAGGGGACAATTGCTCTCTTAAAAGTATCTTCTACACTTTAAAAGAAAATGTTCTCTTTTGGTGGTTGCTGGTCTGATTACTATTTCAATTCTATCCATAGGCTTTTTCCTCCCAAGTGTGATTGTGAATAACTGAATGGTGTTTTTTTCCTTCTAAATCTAGGACAAATGACTTTTTCTTTTCTTTTTTGGGGGAACAATGTATTTAAACTGTCTGCTATTTCACCTTTAGATAGAAGTAGTGGGAATATATTGGTTAGTTTATCCTCTTCCTTAATTTGAATTACATTTATTGCTATAGTTCACATCGTTGGGGTCATGTTAATTTCTGCAATTATACAGAACTTTTAGTTTTAATTTTTTTAATATTATAAGTTATTATTATAAATAATAACACATTATTAACACATCAATCAATAAGTACCTGAAATAATCATTCAAGGGATTATGAGAACTTCTTCAAATATTTTCTTTCTATATTTCAGCACTAAGTATACTTAAGCATTTTTAATTTCTGTACATACTAAAGAAACATAGCCTGCTCTGAGGTGAAGCATGGCAGATGTTTTGTATTTTCATTACCATGACTAGTATTTTTAGACTGGAAATGATCTAACCATGACTAGAGAGGATATGAAATAACAATATTGTGCATATCAAAGCCGAGTTCTCATTTAGTATATTCCTGTTTTTAAACATAATCAAGGAAGTGGAAATGATTACATTATGAGAATATTGGTTCAACTCTTTATATATGTCATTACTAAGTACAAACAACCTTATCTACCATTTTGTTCTGTCTTCTCCACTAAACTATAAATTGCATAGGAATGTTGTCATATGTTTTTGTGCGCATTGCCTAGCATGTCACCTGACATAGAAAGGGCTCAGTTACTATTTGGCGAATAAAGATGCAAAAGGGCATCACGCTGTCAATTGTCTCAGATACTGGGGTGGGGTTGGGGAAAGAAAAAGGCATTCTTAGACTTGACTCTTCAAAATCTCATAAAAGACTATGTGTCAGAATGATCTATATAACAGGAATGTATTTTAGGAAAGACTGAAGAAGAAACCCATTTAGAATGCTTTGACAACATGTTGTGTTTTATGTTTCTTCCTTCCTGAGGAGAAGCAAACCCTGCTAAGTAGCTTCCATTTCTGCATCTCATCTCAACTAAAAAAAGTGATACAAATTCTCTAGAATTAACATGAACCCAGGGATGGGAACCGAAGTACTACATATAGTACTAAATAGGTCTGGTGAACTAAGCAATACATAAAATGAAATGCAGATATTTGTTTATAATGAATTCTATATTCATTATGGAAACTCAGATCTAAAACTCAGTATAAGACAATGCCTAGCATTTAATTGAATCATTAATTCAGAATTTGGATATTTATAGAATTGCATATAGTCAGATAGCCAGATTTTTTAATTGAATTATTGATCATCAGTGTCACTTCTAATATCAATGATGAAAGATGAGAAATATTAAGGGCCCTTTTTAAATATTAAGTTTAATATAAATATGTGTAAAATAAAGCAAATAAATGAAGCTCTTATCTATAGCAAGTTAAATATAGTTTCATAGAGCTTGATACATGGGGGATTCATAATATACACCATTTGTTGACAGAATGAATATACCTAAATTCCTTTTTTCCAAACAAAGTCCTTAATTCACCTTTCCCCTTTGTATAGACAGAAACACAACACACAGTGCTAATCATTTATTGACTTGCTTGTCGTTAGAAACAAAGGAAGTGGTGGTAATATTCCCTTGCATGTAATCCGGAAACTCACATTCATTTAAATCACTTCTGGAATTTGTTTTGCATAAGATATGATTTCCCTACCTATTCTGGGTAACAGTTGGAATAACTCAAAACCAAAACAGATTTCTAAGGCAATGTCAGTAACCTTCCGACACAACACATTTTCTGTGTCACTCATCAACTCAAATCTGTCACTTATTCCACTTCCAGTGATTTGATGATCCCTCAAAGGCAGATGTTTCCTGTCACCTCCCATGTCTGTGTACCTGTTTATACCTAGCTCTGTGACATGGCCAATGTCCTGTTTATTTAGACTAATAGTGTTACTTTTACAACTAACTGCCTTTCTGAATTTCTCTTGTAACAACTAACAAATAAGTCCTTAATATTTGCACAGATAATAACATTTTCCTCTTTTTATAACATTGCAGTGTGATTCAAAATAGGCTTTATAACTCATTATATCTGTGTGTCTTTAAAAAAATAAAACCACATGACCACCTGTGATTATACTTCATTTTAAATATAAAACCCAGTTTTAAAATCCCATTCAAAACTACAAGACATTAACTATACCTGTTTCAATTCTACCCGTAATTATATTAGATGTCTTAAATACCACTATTTCTAACTTTGTCCTAAAGCTTACTCCTAAATTTTTCCTATGGCATATGCTATGCTGAGCACTGTTAGCCATTTAAAGATCACAAATTAAATGCCAAACACAATTATGATGATTTAGGACAAAACATTTGTTCGTTTTTTTTTGTTAGGTTTTATCTGTCTCCATCTTTTAAAGTTGCATTTGATTTGTGAGTCAACTGAGATGAATATGTCACTTTTTCATGTCCAAATGATGATTGGAACTAGGAGGTCCCTCAAAGAAAAAAAATGGAAGTGATGCTAAGTTTCACGAAATCATTGATTAGATAGTAACTTTTGAAGAGCGATAGGTTAGCAAGACTCAAGTTAGACCAGAGCACCATGATCTCATGGATAGACTAAGTCTGCCTCTGTCTCTGTCTCCAAACCCTACTCTCCTCCAATATGGGATATTTACTAGTTATTGTTACCTGTGTCATCAATAAGGAACTAACGCTAGTTTGGTACTATGCCATCTGGGATCAGTCACTCTGGGATCAGTTTAAATTTTTGTACATATGAAGCTAAAGCTGCGTCTAAGAATGATTTGATCAGTGGAATTCAATAACTGACCTTTAAATAAAAAGAACTGACATATTTCAGCTGTCCCAATTAAGATCTAGATAATTAGGTTCCTTAAATCTCTATTACACATAGTACATTTTCACCTCTAAGTTTAAAAGATTATACTCTTTTAAACATATTTTACCCTTCGGTGGCTCAATTTCGGAATATATTCTTATTCTTTTACTGTGTGTGTAGCATTCTCAAACACATTGCTCTGTTTTTATAAATGATAATAGGGTAATCCAGTGTTTTAAAAAACAATGATATGCAATACATAAATATTTCTTATAACATTCATTTAAAACTTTGAAATAAAGAAATTTTTTGCCCTATAAATAGCAATTTTATTTCATTATCTTACAAATGTGTTTTAATTATAGTGATCTGAAATAAATGCTTAAATTCTTCAAATATAGTATAACTTTCTGTCAAGCATGAGGTATATGTTATAAGATTTTTAACTATCAGCAAATTCGTTTATAGCTTTCCTTATAAAATCAGTAAAATATAACCAGGTTACTACTCTGTACTCAATGGTAAGATGAAGATAGCAAAGCCAGCATGTTCAGTAAATGCTAAGTCTATAGTTGGTGTGGTAACCAGCTGAGCAATTCATTGTCAAATCCCTGTCTCATCAAAAATGCCTCCAAAGAGGACCTAATGCTATATCGTGTGTTTATTCAAAGTAACTTAGAATTATTAAAAATTTAAATTTTGAACCTACAAATTTCAAGGATATACTGGCCATTCAAATAATGCTTCAAATATCTGGGACCATCTATCTGAAAAAAATCACCATATATCAAATAGTCACCATAGACAAAAGTTATTTGGACTTCTGTTTCTGGCCAAGAAATAGTAACAGGGATCAGATTTGCTCTCCCTCCTGAAACAACCAACAAAACATACAGAATACATGTAGCAATGGTTTTGAAGACACTGAATGAATGAGATGTTGGTAGAGTATTCTGAAGGATTTTCACTCAGATGTAGGGACTAATTAACCTTAGACTAAATTCTGCCCTAATTCTACCTAACGAATCTTCAAAGGTTTGATGATGCAAAAGGATCAAACTGTTTATAAGTAATGTAACTATGTCCCCAAACAAAGATCAAGAATTTTCATAAGAATACAGAAATATTCAGCACCTAAAAAGGTAAAATAAGAGTGTCTGGAATTCAACTAAAGCTTGTCAGGAATGCAAAAATCAGGACTATATGACCAATAATGAAGAAAAAAAACAATTTGAAAAACCAAGATCTGATATAGATGTTAGAATTCGCAGATGAGGACTTGAACAGTTATAACTGTGTTGTGTATGTTCAAAATGCTAGAAATAAGAGAGATATAAAAGATTTTGATCAAGCTTTTCGAGGTGAAAACTGAAATGTCTGGTATGGAAAATACACTGGATGGGTTTAATGGAAGGTATGACATTGTAGGAGAAAGGATGATAAACTTGAAAATGTCGCAATAGAAACCATCCAAACTGAAATTAACAGGCTGATTCTAAAATGCATATGAAACTACAAAGGACCTAGAATAGTCAAAACAGCTTTGAAAAAGAAAAACAAAGTTGGAGAACTACCACTATCTGATTTCAAGGTTTATTAAACAGCTACAGTAATTAGGAGAGTATGGTCTTGGTGTAAAGAGAGACAAATAGATCAATTTAGCAGAATAGAATCCAGAAATAGACCCACTCACATATAGACAACGGATTTTTGACGGTTTCAAAGGAATTTAGTAGAGAAAGGATATTTTGTTCAACAAATAGTGCTGGAATAATTAGATAGCTATATTAAAAAAAAATCTCAACACATAAATCAGTTTTTACACAAAAATTTACTTAAAATAGGTCATTGACCTAAATATAGAACACAACACTTTAAGCTTCTCAAAGAAAAAAGAGGAGAAAATCTTTGTGATGTTGGTATGGCAAAATTTTCTTAGATACAACACCAAAAGCATGATCAAACAAACAAAAAAGCTTCATAAAATTAATTTAATCAAAATTAAAAACGTTTACCTTAAAAAAAAATACTGAGCATAAAAAGGCACGTTACAGACTGGGAGAAAATATTTGCAAAGCATATATATCACAAAGGAGTAAAAGACTTATTCCCAGAATATATGAAGACTACTAAAAACTCAGTAATTAAACAAACAGCTCAGCTACTATAATGGGCAAAAAATTTGAACATCCACTTCAAGATAGAAGCTATACATATACAAAGTGAGAACATGAAAAGATACTCAACATCATCAGTCATTAAGAAAACGCAAAACAAAACAGCAATGAGATACTTAGTAGAATGGCTAATACCAGTAGACTGACCATACCAAATGTTGGCAAGATGAATTTGAGGTAGCGTAACTCTCTCTGACATGAATTAGATCTCACTCTGTTTTCCCATGATTTTCACCTTTCAATTTATGTTTTGTTCATTTTAATCAAGTACTGTTTTTCTGTCTCTTCTCCTCAAGACATAAATGCCCCACTCACCATGCCCGTAGCCCAAACAGCCTTTAATATTGAGAATATAATTTGGAATCTAATAGCAGTAAATGCCTTTCTGATATCCTGATAGGGGCTATAGCAAACACCTTTTGTACTACAGAAACCCCAAAGAACGGTTAGGAGTAGATATACATAAAGTTTTCTTGTTAACATTTGAGGTTCATTTCAGAATACAACCTCAAATGTTATAATTAGGAGGGAAACACCATAGTGGAAATAACAGCTACGTATCTTTTTCATGTTAAACTGAAAATCAGATTCTCCCCTCAGGTTTTACGAGACAATTGCATAGTAGTTAACCTTATCCCAAATGGGTTTTCTACTCCCAGCTAATTTTCTTATATTTATTGTCTAAAACGTTCCTGTACTCCAACTTCAGAAGAAATTTGAGGTGAATTATTTTCTCTTTTAAGTTTTAGTAGGTTTGTTTTTTTCTTGATTAAAGTTAATCGGAGTGACAATGGTTAGTAAAGTTACATAGGTTTCAAGTGTATAATTTTGTAATACATCATCTATAAATCACATTGTGTGTTCACCACCCAGAGTCAGTTCTCCTTCCATCACCATATATTTGATCCTGTTCACCCTCATCTACCACTCCCCTTCCCCCTTCTCCTTTGGTACCCATTATGAGAATGCCTCTATACCAAATGAAAAGCCAATTCCCACTTGACTTTATGGTACAAAAACATTCTTACCTAAAACAATAACAACAACAACAACAACAATAATAATGCTTTGCTTATTTTCACTCAGTACCTGAGCTTCTTCCTGTTGCTTTTTAAGCTGTTCTAGCATCTGCTGAAATTCAGCCTCTTTCTGTTCTGCTTCTTCCAAGGTGGCCTGATTCTGTTCCTCATAGGCCATGGCCACCACTGCCAGGATCAAATTCACCAAATAAAAAGAGCCCAAGAAAATCACCAGGACAAAAAATATCATGTATGTTTTTCCAGCAGCACGTAATGTCTAGGGGACAAAAGGGATTATTTCAGCAGTATTTTATATAATGTCAGTAAAGATCTGATTACTATCATTAGATAATAGATGAATGCTTTATCAAGATTTTTTTTGTTAAAATGCACATTTACACACACATGCATGCACAAACACATACACAAATAAATTATCTGAAGCTTGACTATAGTGCCATTTAATATAAGCACACATTTCAAATTAGTATGTATTGTATATATATTTAATCCCTACTAAGAGTCCATAATGCAGGACATAATCCCTTTCTTAGAGTCCATAATGCAGGACAATATTACAAGTGATATTCAGTGGAGTTCCACTTCCACTGCAGCCTACTCTCTGCACCATCTAGTGATAACATCTTCCTTCCCGTTCTTCTAGCCCCACTTAATCATAGGTCTAATTTAAAATTTTATGTAATTGGTTTTTAAAATCTTTCACACGCTCTTTTTGTATTTATAATTTGATTATAAACTCAGTCGTGAACATTTCTTTGCATCCTCCACAGACCCTAGTAGAATTCCTTTCATGTACTGACTGAATGAACAATTGGGGATTGTAGGTACACTTTACATAAGACCCTCCTCTGTATTCTAGAGTGTTATAAACAAGTATCCATATTTGTTGTTTCATATGTTCATAAAATTAAATCCTGTGCATGTTAATTTGAACCTTACTGCTATGTCCTGAGTGCTATGTGCCTCCAAAATTTGTATGTTGAAATTCTAATGCCTAATGTGATGGTATTAGAGGGGGGGGGGGCTTTTGCGAAGTGATTAGGTCATGAGAGTGGAGCCCTCATGAATGGGGCTAGTGCATTAAAAGGAGCGTCCACTGAGACCCTTTGTCCCTCCCACCAGGTGATGACACACTGAGAAGTCGTCAGTTATGAACCAGGAAAGGGCTCTGGCCAGAATGTGACCATGTTGGTGTCTTGATTTTGCACTTCCCAGCCTCCAGAACTGTAAGCAGTGCATTTCTGTTATTTATAAGCTACCCGTCTATTGTATTTTGTTATGGAAGCCCAAATGGACTAAGACACTTACCAGCTGGTAAAGGTTCTCCCAGTAGTCTTGAGTCATGAGTCGAAATAGAGACAAGAAAGCCCAGCTAAATGTGTCAAAGCTTGTGTAGCCATAGTTGGGGTTTCTTCCAGCCTTCACACAGATGTATCCTTCTGGACACTGGCTGTAAGAGAGAAATGGAGCTAGGGTCAGCACAGGAATTATTGCTATTTCAATCGATGTTGATTTATAGGAGTTGTCAAAACCCAGAATTGCTGTCTGTGATGAATTTCTTGCCTTTCATTTGCAGAACACTTTAGATGATTGTTCACAGTGAAATTGTTATTAGATGAAATTTGTTAGGAAAACCAACAGAAAATCTAGGTGCAAAGGAGTCAGATTTATAGACATTTAGGACGGCAGAGAGGCAGCAATCATAGACTTCTGTCTCTGACACCATCAATATCCCACTCTTTACCAAAGGGAAGAATTAATAATTAAAAACGAAAAGACAGAAAACAGCCAAATGAGAGGGAATCACTTAATGAGCTACTTCATTAACCACTTCTGTAGAATTTCTTAAAATAAAATGTGTATTTTAGAACAATGTTAGATTTACATAAAAGTTGCAAAGAGTACAGACTTCCCTTATATCCCAGGCCCAGTTTTTCATATTAACATCTTATGTTGGTATGGTACATTTCAACCTGTATTGACACATTATTATTAACCAAAGTCCATACTTTATTCAGATTTCCTCAGTTTTCCCCTGATATCCTTTTTATGTCCCAAGGCCCAATCCAGGACACCACATTCCATTTAGTCATTATGTCTCTGGAATTCTCTTGGTTGTGACAGTTTCTTGGACTATCCTTGTGTTTGATGACCTTGACAGCTTTGAGGAGTACTAGTCAGGTATTTTGAAGAATGTTCTTTAATTGAGATTTTGTCTGATGTATTTTTCATGATTAGATTGGGTTATAGACTTTCGGGAGGAAGACGACAGCCGTGAAGTGTCATAATCTCCACATCATTATCAAGGGTACATATTATTAATATGACTTAATCATTATTGAGGCTAACTTTCATCACCTGACTTGAGGTAGAGTTTCTCAGGTTTCTTTACTGTAAATTTACACTTTTCTTCTTCTTTTTCCATACTGCACTCTTTGGACTAAAGTCGGTATGTGTAGCCCACACATAGGAGCAGGGAGTTATGACCCACCTTCTTAAGACCAGAGTACGTACATAAATTATTTATAATTCTGCATGACAAATTTGTCTATTATCGCTCATTTATTTATCTACTTATGTATTCAATCATTTATTTATATGAGTATGTACTCACAGATATCTATTTTCTACTTTGAATTATAATCTAATATTTATTTATTTATTTTTGCTAAAATTTTCCAATTTTGGCCATTGGGAGCTCTTCCAGTTGGCTCCTGTATCTATCTCCTTGACATAGCTCTGTGGATGTGTGTGTTTTTGTTTTTATTGTTTTGTTTTTTGTTTTTTAGCACTTTCTTACTTTCTGGCACTACAAGAGACTCCATGATCATCTTTTATATTTCCGGCCCCAGTGCTAGAATCAGGCATTTCTCCAAGGAGCCCTTGTTCTTTTATTGGAGGATGGTGTTAGAAACCAAGATAAATGTGTGTAGCTGTATGTGTATGTGTAGGTGTAGGTGTAGGTGCAGGTGTAGGTGTAGGTGTAGGTGTAGGTGTATACCTATATACCTCCTTGCTCTGTCAGTTGAGGGCCTAGAATCAATGACACCGCCTTAGCAACAAACATACTAAGCACCCAGATGTTGGTTTCTAATAGCATATATATACATATACATATACATCAATTATTGTGTCTGTTCAATTTTTAAATTGAGTTATTTGAATGCTTTCTGTTTTCTTTCTTTTTTCTATATGTAACCACCTGTGCCCAGATTAGTCTAAATATGAGGTCATACTCATGTTTCCAACTTTACTTCATTACCACAGGATCTCTCTAGACTTCTCCCTTTGCTTATCTGTAATCTCTCACTCCAAAAGTAAGAAGCCTGGCTTCTATCATCTGCTATCCATACACTTAATGTGTAGTTGTTTCAGGATCGTTAACCCATACCACCATGGGAAACAACTTGATCAACTAGAGTACAGTTCCTTTTGCCTTTAGTCTTATAGACTCCAGTCAAATTTATATAGATTACCACCTATTCCCCCACCTCTTTCAGTGAGGTTATTTTATACAGTTAAGTATATTTAGATACTTTCCGTCATTCAACTGAGATCCCCTAACCTCACAAATGATTTTTTTAAATTTGCATACAGCATTCACTCTTTGTGCTGTAAAGTCCTATAAGTTTTGACAAATGCTTAGTGAATCACACAGAATAGGTGCTCCACCCCAAAAAATGTCCTGTGCATAACCCAGTCAACTACCTACCCTGAACCCCTGAAAAACACTGGTATTTTTACCATCTTTATTGTTTACCTTTTCAGAATGTCACGTAACTGGAATCATACAGAATATAGTTTTTTCATATTGGCTTTTTTCCTATATAGGAAATAATATTAATGTAAATTTAAAGCTCATCAATGTCTTTTTGTAGCCTGATAGCTCATTTCTTTCTAACACTGAATAATATTTCATTCTATTAGTATACCACAGTTTGCTTATCCATTCACATATTGAAGGACGTCTTAATTGCTTCCAGTTTCTTGTTATTAAGAATATAGCTGCTATAAATATGCACATGCAAGTTTTTGTGTGGATATAAATTTTTAAATTAATTGGCTAAATACCTAGCAGGGCAATTGTATGGTAAAACTGTGTTTATTTTGTAAAAAACTGTCAAATTGTCTCCCGAAGTGTCTATACTATTTTGCATACCTACCAGCAATGAATGAGAATTCCTGTTGTTCTGCATCCTCATCAGCAGTTATTACTGTCATGTTTTTTTTGGGATTTAGCCATTCTAACAGGTGTATAGTAATAACTCTTTGCTGTTTTAATTTTCAATTCTCTAATGACAAATGATGTTGAGCATTTTATATATCCATATTAGCCATCTGTATATATTCTGTAATGTCTCTGTTCAATTTTTAAATTGAGTTATTTGTTTTCTTTCTGTTAAATTTTGAGTACTTTGTATATTTTGGATACAGGTCCTTTATCAGATATGCGTTTTGCAATATTTTCTCCCAGTCTATGGCTTGTCTCTTTATTCCCATTACACTGTTTTTACAGAGCAGAAATTTTTAATTTTAGTAAAGTCCAACTTGCCATTTTTCTGTAAGGTGTAAGATCTATATCTAGGTCCATTTCTTTGCATATAGGTATCCAATTGTTCCAATTTGTTGAAAACTTTCCTGTCTCCATTGAATTGCATTTTCTTCTTTGTCAAAAATTAGTTGACTACATTTGTATGTGTCATTTTTTTTCGCTTTCTGTTCTGTTTTATTGATATATATGCCTATTATTTTCCAGTAGCATACTGTCTCAATTATTGTAGCCTTATAAGAAGTCTTAAAATAGGATATGTATTTTTAGAGTTGTACTTGACATTTAATAATAGAGCAGCTATCGATTTTACCATGTAAATTACCTAACCCATAGTAGGTACTCAATAAAAGGAAGTGATTATTATTATTTAATAAGGATAAAGTAGGTATTAACCAACCTTATCCAAAATGTTACCCAGTCTTTTACATTAACCATGATAATAAAAAGTAATAGGTAACATACAATAACTACTTATGATGCACCAGATACTAGTCCAAGTGCTTTATGTGTGTTAAGTAATTAATCACCGTAACAACCCGAAGAGAGAGGTTGTTACTCTCTCCATTTTAGAAATAAGTAAGGTCAAATACAGAGAGCTTAAGCCACTTTTCCAAGGTCAAAGAGTTTGTAAATGGTGGAGTTAGGATTTGAACCCAGATGTATATGAGCTCTAGAACCTATACTCTTATTCACTATACTCTCCTAACAAAGGTTAGGGAAACTATCAGGGGAAAAAAATTCTCCCGTAGGCTCCATCTCTATGACTGGTATATGTTTTCAGTAATGCTCTTAGATCTTTATGGCCAAGCCAGTTTTCAATTTGCAGAGTATGTTCTGTGTAAGTTCTATGGTCTAAGAGTCACTGGCTATTGCTATCCCTTGGTATCTAAAAAATTTACTCTCTACCCTGACTTAAATGAATTTATAGTACTCTTGAGAAAATATGTTAAGTATGAGAGATTAGCAGGGTGATTAAGATACTACAGCATCTGTTATTATAGAATGAGACCAAAAGGAACCGTTAAGTGTGCAGTCTCAGCCTTGAATATGCCTTTGACATAAATCTTCACTGTGGCTTCTTTGTACACAGCGTTTCATGCTATTTCAAGGAGATTAAGTCTCTCAAAGCAGTTTCCCAACAGGACTTGTATCCTGAAGACCACGTTATATTCTGGATTTTTTTCCAGCCACAGCAAAGTATCCTATCAACACATATTGACACCAACTAGAACATGCCCATTTTATGTTTCCTTCCCTGTGTTTTTTACACAGCTCTGATAAATTTACAGAAAAGACAGACTATGAGCCTTCACATTTTGGATAAATAATTCAAGTACATCTTAACTGTGAAACTTTGCAGAAAAGGTCTTCACCCAAAAGGATGATTTTAATGGCTGTGAGTTTAGGACTATAGCAATGCAATAAGACAGAGAAGGGACTTCCTAGGTAGGCAGCACCTCTCTTTATTATACATATGTAACACTACCTTTATATATTTTTTTCTTATCTGCTTTTTTTCAAAGTGGTCTACAGCTTTAAAAAAATTTGTTCCTTACCCCGCGTCTGAGCCATTTCCACAGAGTAAAGGGTCTTTTTGTCCATCCAAAACATAAAAGTGACCTGTTAATACAAAGAATAAACTTTCATTTCATATCAATTTTATTGACATTAGGAATTAAATGAGAGTTTGACTATCTCAGTTATTTCCCAAATGGACACCCATAAATTATATTTACAAAGATGGCTTCACACCCATAGCCTCAACTATTTATAGTTGAAAGCTCATTCATCAACGGCTAAGGTTAACAATGTAGCAATATTTCTTACTGTCATCTTCAATGTAATCTTTCCAGTTAAATGTGCTCATTGTTACATTAACAAATGTCCCATTCGAATCCATTGTGCCATTAAAGAAGGAAGCGGTGCTGCTTTCAAAAGCAGAATCGCTTGGGGGCCATTGCAAGCATTTATTCCTCAGGTTGCCCATGAAGAGCTGCAGACCAATTAGAGCAAACACACTCAGACAGAACACAGTCAGGATCATGACATCCGAGAGCTTCTTCACAGACTGGATCAGGGCCCCCACAATGGTCTTTAAGCCTGAGGAGAGAGAACAATAGTTCCGCTGAGGAAGAGTGCCGTAGCCACAATATCTTCTTAATAGTCATATACATTCCTTTTACCACAAACATTTGCTTGGCTATTTAGACATCAACGCTTTGTGGACAGCCAGATGGTTTGAGAAATAGATGAAAAGCAGATTTTATTTATGAACAGTATGCTTTCTGGAGGTGAAAAATGAAAGTGTAAATATCTAGGCAGGAGGTTTTGTATGTGTGTAATTTTACATGCTGCCATAAACATGTAAAGACAAACTTGTAGTTGTTTTCCATTTCAGATTTTCTGTTTCATGGGGCTATTTCCTTCCAACCCCTTCTTTATGCTAGCCTCCAAGTAGCAATGATTTAGAGGAGAAAAGAATTTTAAAATGATGAATTTCCCATGCCATGTGCATGCCATTCAATAATCATCTTTTCTCCTTTATAAAAGAAGATCCATTTTCAAAACAGATCTGCAGTGAATGGTAAAATCCAAATCAGTTAGTAAAGCCATGGTAGCAAAGCTTTTTTAAGAATGTAGAAGAGAAAACTTTACATCATAAAAGGAAAAATAGAGGGAGAGAGCAAAACTGATATTTTTTTTATACACATGCAATTCTCTGTTAAACTCAAAGGCTGACTTGCTAAATAAGCATGTAATTTCTAAAATTGTAGGATCTGAACTGCATCGAAATATCATTTGGCATTCTTGAAGGTGACAAGCAAGGATAATAAGCAAAAAGGTTAATGTAATAAGTGTGATTTGAACCTCAATATTATTATAATATATTTAGTCAGCCTTAGTGTTTAACCTAGCTCTCACCTGGAATGACTGAAATTGTTTTCAGTGCTCGGAGAACTCTGAATGTTCTCAACGCTGAGACATTGCCCAGGTCCACAAACTCTGTCACATATCTGTAATAGGGAGTTCACACACAAACACAACAACACACAAGAAAAGTTGAAAATATAAGGGGTCTACCATCTTACACCAGTTTCTTCTTACCTGGGATTACAGAAATAGTTTTCAGAGCTCTCAAGACTCTGAAAGTTCGAAGAGCTGAAACATTGCCTAGGCTTACAAATTCTGTTACATACCTGTAGAATTAAATCAGAGTTACTGATGGTTTTGGCAAAGTTTATACTAAATAAAGAATGAAAGCTGGGTTGGACATATGAAGCCCCTTGAGTTTAACAAATGGAATGTCTGTAGACATCAGGGTGCCATATGCTAAAAGCTGCTTTTAAGGAATAAAATTTTCTTGTTTTATTTCGATGTAATTTTCATTAATGTGAACAAGTTTGTTTGCAAAACTAATCAAAATAGACTGGTGTTGTTAAGTTATAGTCAATGAATAACTTCATTTTGATGAAGTGGAAGACTATATGACATGAAAGTTATTCCTTTTATTGCTCATTTACCAGATCAATTGACTGTGCAATATGTAATCTAATATGTATTCTCCAAGCATATGAGGCATATAGTTAATTTGGCTAATAAGCAAATTCTACATTTAAAATATGTCACAACAACCTGATTTACGCTGCAACTATTTTCATTCCTTTGAGCTTAACAATTTTTCAAAAATACTCACGCCATCACAATGACACTGAAATCCAACCAGTTCCATGGATCACGAAGGAATGTAAAATTTTCTAAGCAAAATCCTCTGGCCAAGATTTTTATAAGTGACTCAAAGGTATAGATTCCAGTGAATGTGTACCTAGGAAAAGCATCCAAATGAAAATTAACAATTTTGTTTGAACTGTTAAAATAGACATTTTTAAAGATAGCAAATCCTATATCGTTTTGCGGTTTTTCGATTCACTAAAATTTTGTTCCTTATTTTCACTTACCTAAGAACCTACTAGTTTCATTAATCCTACAAGTCTGAGTAAAAGGCTAAACCTAAGAGACAGTATCTTCCCCGAACAATATGATCGTGTGTACTATTAAGGTTTTAGAATAATAGTTTCATGTATTTTATGGAAAATTGAACTTGACCCTCTAGAACAACACTGTCTGGTTAATACGTAACGCAAGCTATATATGTAGCTTTCAAATTTCTAGTAGCAAAATACAAAAATAAAAAGGAACAAGTGAACTTAATTTTCAAACTATATTTTATTTAAACCAATACGTCTAAAATACCATTTCAACAATTAAGACTAGCCAAATTTCAAGTTTCAATAGCCACCTGTGGCTGGTGTCTCCCTCACTAGATAGCACAGCTCTAAAGGTAACATTTCTTGGATTTATTTACATATAATAAAATATTTCATCCAAATTTTTTAATGATTAGAATTCTTTTGGGGGATACTTTACATGTCCAATCTATAAAATATAATTCCCTTTTTACACCCTTAAGAGTGAGGCATAGAGTTACAAAACTGCTTCTCTCTCTCTCTCTCTCTCTCTCTCTCTCTATATATATATATATATATATATATATACACATATACATATGTATGTATGTATATATATAACTTTTATATATATATACATATACATATAAAAGTTATATATATATATATAACTTTTTTTTTCACAAGAAACTTTTCAATTCATTAGGATTTTATATGTGTGTACACAGTTACCAAAATTCAGGGATGAACAAAATTCCTGACTCTAACCTTATATCAGCTACTATCTTTCCGCAGTTGGACCAAAGAATTTAAACATGCTCAAATTCAATTTCAGCCTCCAAAGTGGTGAAAGACTTTTCATTTGCTGTTTTGATATAGTAGTGCATTTCTAGCCCTCCTTTTGAGGGTTGATAATATATTTCTGTTTCTTCCAAAAATAGTTGAAGTACTTGTTTTTTGATATTATGTTCTTTTTAAAAGTACAATTTAAGTTTATTCTTCAGATTATTTCACTTAAGCCACAAAGATTTGATTTCCTCTTATTGAAATTCATTATATTTTCCAGCCTACTAGAATTTTATATATGAAAAAAGTTAGGAGTGTTATTTTTGCATTATTTTCCATAGAAGACTTTTTTGTATGAGGAACAAAGAACTCAGAGGAAAATGTGTGGAGAAATCTTCACATCTAGTTTTCCTAAGAATATTCTGTCTCCTTTTTAACCAATTCAGTTGATTTCATAAGGAATCTGTATCATTGCTATCTTTACTTTCTATGAAGTAGTTGACTTGATTACGAAAAGATATAATTTACAATGTGAAGCTTATGTTTACTTGTGTCTTAGCTTGGGTCTTTGTGTATTACACATAATCACCAGGACATTTCTGTTTGAAAAGATAGCAAGCAGGCTTTGAAAAAGGCCATAAGAGACGGCTCACATGTATGTTCTATTTATCATATCAATTGTTAGTGTCCTATGGTCTATGCTTACACAATTCTAAGTAATCTACAGAGTTACTAGGAATAAGATTAAAGTCCCTACTTCTGTTCTTTTTTTTGTTTCCTCTTTTTTTTTGGAAAAGTAAGACATTTTGTTAGGACATTTGGAATTTAAGGTGAGTGTTGATAGCTATGCAAGGAAGACAATCCTAGAGCTTAACATCTGAGACGGAGCTTTGCACAGAACAGGTGTTCAGAAGTGCCTGTTAGCAAACTAAACTGAACAGGTAAGTGAGAAGTGAGGAGACTCGATCTTTCTTGGCTCTGTGCCCACTAGGCTCCTAATCATCCTGTTGATTGTGTCCGTGTCACAGGTTGTTTTTTTGTTTTTGTTTTTTTCCTGTAATTATGTCTATAGAAGTGCCTTGCCTTATATAATGTGAACTTCACTATATAATTTGGTCGTTAGGCCTTATCTGTGTATGCCACCTCTGTACAGGGGCTGTTTCTGCTCTCAATGACTTCTGTTTCCTTTTTTTCCTTTTCCTAATTAAAGTCTATTAGGGTGACAATTGTTAGTAAAGTTACATAGGTTTCAGATGTACAAGTCTGAACTTGTAACAGTGACCCTATATCTTCTATTTTTGAAATTTAAGCCTCTGATGTAATTCGTCAGCTTGGGACTTTTTGAAAGTTTTTTTTTTTCTTTGCTTCCCTCTCCTCTCAGTAAACCTTGATGACTCTATTTGACTCTATTTACTGTACATTTACTATGTATGTATACCAGTTCCAATGGTTCTGTTTACTTTGGACCAGTGTGCACACCTGGCCCGGTAATTCGGGAGGAGTTTTGCATCTATATGGGGTTCACTCTTGACCCTGGGGCAGAATAGCCTCTAGGAAGCTCTTTTTCCTGAAGTTGCCAGGCCAACTTCTCCTTCCTTTGTTCTGTCCCTCCTTGTGCATCTGTAAGACCTTTTGATGATGTAGAGAGAAGGAAGGCAGTCTTTGTGGCAGGGAGTCCCCTGTCTTCGCTTAGTGCTGGCATCTTAGAATAAAACTTGCTTTCCTTTCCACCAACTCTGCCTCTCGAGTTTTGGCTTTTGTGCGGCGAGCAGCTGGACCTATTGCACGATAACAAAGTGTTTTCTTTTCATTGGACTTTGGGTTTTTTAGGGTTTTTTTTTTCTGTAACCATTAATACTTTGTTTTCCTAATGCCTTGCTGTCAAATGACTAGAGATAATTGATCAGGAGCCTTGTGAAAAGTTTTCGAAATGCAAGATGTAGGTCAAAAACTTTTGCAAGGCTATGACTATTTTCATAATGGATATAGTCAACTCTAAAAACGACTTTACAAAGAAAGACCTGCAAATTCAAGTAATAATGTTCAGGTGTTTCCTTTAACTATTTTTTTTAAAAAATGATTACAAATAAGTGAAATGTATACATGTTTAAATATTTCAATAATTTATGTTGGGAAAAGTACATACAGACTAGTTTTATAGAGGTATGTCCATTTGTTAACCTCTAAATCATAAATGGTAATGGAATTTTGTTAAATGGCTTGCTTCAATATAAGAACTGGATTCTTTACTAAAATAATTTCTAGGGAACATTTCCAAGCTACTATTAAAAAATCTTCAATGTGTTAAATCACTGGCAAATGATAGTTTAGGATGGTACAATAAATGTTTATAGAAATCCATAAAAATACTTAGAACTAAAAGTGGCAGTATTACCAAATACCTAATTATTGTATTGTGCTATACATAAGTAGCCTGTATAACCTAAACAACTTCTGTTTTATGAAAAAAAAAACCCACAAAAAACAAAACCATGTTTCTTTATCGTGAATAACCTTATATGTGACTGATAAATTAGGCAATAATGTTATAATGCAGAAATTGTGTTAGTTAATATACAGTTTTCCCTGGTATATATGGTTATATGTTTTGAAACAATCAGGGGCATCTTTTTCCCACTCTTAACTAGATTATTCTTAGCAATAAAAGCAGACCTTAAGTCTAAAGCAGAAAATTGGCAGAAGTACCTTCTTTAGCATAAACAGGGGCTAGTATAATATGTCCAAGAACTACTGTACCTCTGTATTAAAATATTGAATCAAATGTCTTAGTTTGATGACATCATACAAATGTCCCCAGGGTTTCAATCTCAAGAGAAAAAGGATGAGGCCCAGGGTCTGAGACTGCAAAGGAGTTGCTAGCTAGGATTTTAGGTACAATGTCTAGAGAGATTTATCTGGACCAGTATCTTTTTATTGGGACTGTTATTGTTTTAATTAGTGTTCTAATTACAAAGTTTCATAAGTTTTGAGTGATCTTCCCTTTATCATGCTTTTCCCTTAAGCCTTCTTATTTTTTTATGTCAATTATTTCAATTTTTAAAAATTATGAAGTTTGCATTTTATTATCTGAGCCTAGAACTTCTATTTTACTTATTTGTATATACAATTTCAATATTCACTGGGGACAAAACTATCCTATAAACAGGAGTGTTATTCTTTTTGTTTGTTTTGGTTTTTTATTTATTTTTTTATTAGTTTCAGGTGCACAAGACAAAGCAATACTTAGACGTTTATCATTTATATCCCTCACACTATGTGAACCCCCCTCCCCTCATCCACTATCCCTCTGACATCGCACAGAGCCATTGTAGAATTTCCACTGTCTCTATTCCTAAGCCTTCTTATTTTTTGAGCATGATTTTTCAGAGATGTTTTATTTATTTTATGGAACATATTTATGGTGTTTTAGCACACATGCTCTGTCTGAATAAACTATACATCCGAATATAACTAAACATCTAAGTAACTTAAGTACCTAAATGTATTTTTCCTAAATATAACAATATAAAATATAACCAAAATGCCTACTATAATAATATAGAACTAAACACCTAAACCTATTTTATCAGAATATAACTATAATAGTAATATACTAGAATAAAGTAATTTTATTTATCAAATTACTCTAATAGTCATTGTTTTTTACCTAAAATACATAGCTATGATTGAGTATTAACTTTTATGTTAAATGCTTGGTTTAGTTTACCAGCTAGTGTATACTATTTATAGCCTTTCTTAAATAGATAGCTATCTTGAATCTGTTGGGAAAAAATACTTACCTCATAGAAGAAACCCTCCCCTTCCACCCCAAGAACTTCCTTTATCTTCTTTCATATTATGAAAATAACTTTTTCTTAGAAGTATATAGCCTGACTTCAAAAAGTGGAAACCATAACTCAGACCATAACCATAAGGATATTGCTAGAGAATTTGAATGTGCATTTCTCATTACAAGAAGTCATTTCTACTTACTCTACATTCTTTGTCCAGTCTGGAGGGTTACTCAAGGTCATAAATACACAGTTGGTCAAAATAGTGCACATGATAAGCATGCTGAATAAAGTAGATTAGTTAAGGAATAAATGCTAGTACATTATCATGGCCATTTACAGATGATCCAACACACACATACAAAAATCGCCAACACAAATTACCTGTGAAATTAATCAAATGTGTTTTAAAACAATGGCAAAAATAATAAGAAACTTCAAAGCCTGTCATATATTCTTGGTCCACTCTTTTTTTCATTTTACATTGTTTCTTCACAAACTGAATTTAATAGAAACAGATCTCTATCTGAAGCAAATGGGATTTTGCATTCCAATCAGTTGCATGAAATTGCACTGCAAGAGGAAATGACCATTCTTTAGTAAGTTTATGGTTTAACTCAAATGCAAAAGTTGTATTTCAGATATATTTTAAAATATCCACTGACTGATAAAATGTTAATGAGCACAAAATAAAAAGCCTGAGAATGGATAGCCTGGTATATTCAAGGATTACATTGATTACGTATTCCACTGTAATGAGGTACTCTGGTAGTCTTATAGTGACTAAACAGATAAACACAATTTTGAAATCTTTCTGAGAATTAGTGAAATAATTTTTTCTTAGAATCTCAATCCAGACTTCACTCTAAGAAAGCTTAAGATTATTTTGAGGTAAATCTTTTATTTTAAAATATGAATACTTTCCAATATCAAACCATAAAATGAGAGAATTCAAATGTACCTCAAAAGATTATCATTCTATTTGCCCTGTCTCTAGAGTAACCAGTATTTTGTTTCTCTTTTTGTTTTTATATAAGCCTATTTTGAATTTGCCTATATAAAATGCCCATTCTTGAACGCTGCCTCAGGAACTCACCTTTCTATTCTATCATTATTTATTTGAAAATTTTCTTGAAATTCACACCTATCCTTTCCTTTTCCATATACTTTTTGACTATCATTATAACTAGTTTTACGTTCAATGATTTTTAAATATATATATATTATCAATTAGAAACATAAGTACATAGTTTAATAAATATTTACTGAAAGCAGAAAGAAAAAAAGGAAAGGAAGGAAGGAAAGATGGATACAGGTGCTGAAAATACAGAACCAATTAAGGCAAAAAAGTTTGAACATTTAGTAATGTAGATAATAATAGTAACCACAATAGACTATATTTCTCTAGGAATGGTTATATATGGTCTAACCGAGGTTAATAAAAAGTGTGAAGCTTTGCTGCTGTTCCTACTATACAATGTGTTTCATTTACATACTCACTATCATAGTTGCATTTTTGCTTTTACTATCTAGTATGACTATAATACAATAGTCATAATATAATATAATATAATATAATATAGTATAATATAACATAATATAGTATAATATAATATAAATAGAATAGTCATTCTCTAATAATTTTGTTGTAAATAGCAGAAAAATCAATGAGAGCAACAGAGTAAACAATGTTACCATTAATATCAAAGAAATTTTATATACAGTGTAGAAGAATGATATTTTATATAAAACCAACCACAACAAGCAACATTTAGACAATTTACATGAAAAGGATATGAATGTACCAAAATCTTAATAGCAATTTTTCTAACAGGGTTTAGTGGAGTTAAAATATACAAGGCAGAGGTGGCACTGAATCGGAAAATTGCCTTCCCTTTATTCAATACTATGAAAGTCTGAAAAAGAAAATGAGAAAAAAAATTAGTAGTTTAGACACGTGGTTTATTTGAAGAGCTTATACACATGAAGAACTTTTAACCTGATTTTCTTTGTTCAAACTTGTTTGTTTAAACCAGTTGGTATGTCATACTATAAACATGTTAGATGTTAGTCCCCTGAATTAACATATCTACAAATAAAAATATGACATACTATTATCTAATCTGTCGAAGGTTCCAACTTCCTGATATAAATTAATATCATACACAAAATTTTTACCAAGTTGTAAGGTAACTTTACAGACTCCAATCCTATTTAAAGCTTACCATCTGTCTCCAGCTTTGGTAATTTTTCAGTTTATTCTGTACATATTGGTATTAAAATAATATTGTATAAACATTTTAAATAGATCAAGTCTTTTAACTCCAATGTTTATGAAGGCTCTCTATTTTCCCTATGGTAGTTTTCCTAATTTAAAATGTTCCAACAGACTGAATAACCTGGTTATGCTGATTCTATAGATCAGCTCGTAATACTGAGAAGGGACTGCTGCATTGAAAATAAATCTGAAATACATCATTTCGAAGGGCATTCATGGCTAAAATCTTATGACCTGAAACCTGTAATCATCAACGTAGTGTTTAAAGTATGCTGCCCAGTGATTACCTACCACGTCTCTCTAGGATCATTGTTTATTTTTTCCCATCTGCTCCATCCAATTCAACCCACTTGTCAATCCCACTCGCAACCTGTCAACTTCTCCATCTGACTGAAAATGAGTGTCATAGGATCCCAGAAGAAGGAGGAGCTGGAGAGGTCATCTAGGCGAATGCCCTCCCATTTCAAGTCCATAACAGACCTGACAATAGGTCACTATTACATCAAAGGTTCTTAGACTCTCCTGGGGTGATTTTAAAATTGATAATATTCTGCGGGTTGGGCAAAGACATAGTTATGTTTAAAAATTTCCCCAGGTCATTCTAATATTCAGCTAGTGTTGAAAATCCCTACTCTCTGGGAGTATCCTCAGCTGTCAAAATCACCTCCTCCATCACGTCTTTCCAGATAAATCACACTGCATTCTGATCACTCCCTAATTCTTTTACCAGTTAAGCCTTGGTATGTTAACTTGCACACATTGGCATGTTGTTTGTAATTATAGTCAAGTAGCAAGCTACATGTAGGGTGCATTCCATTGGAGACTAGGTTAGAAATTGTTATAAACCACTGAGCATAAAGAGTCTGCAATCTCCGTTTTCTCCATTTTTTTCACAATATTTAATGGTGTGATTTGCAAATAAATGCTTGTTTTAAGCATTTAATGTGTGTTTACATTTAAAATGCCCTTTACCTTTATGACATCTATATAACCATTTACTTAATAATATGTGTTTACCTTTTAACTAAGGGCTATATCCCATTCAGTCATATTTACTGACAACATGTTCTGTTCAAATAGGTAGTCAGGAATATTTATGTTATGAGTATAAAAGTCAGAGAAAACTGTTTCTCTGTACATCGCTCTTTTGTATGCAAGGCCATGGAGCTAACCAATACCTCACCAACCATTTTCTATGAACTACACCCTATAAATTTGAACAATTCTATGAAGAGGGCAACTAAACTGTTCTTTAGTAGCACTGAGATAATGCACGAGGGAAGATTATCCTTGAAGCATAAACACATTAAAGAATTTTCTTGAATTCACAGGGTTAGCTTATTTAATATAATCAAACAATCTAGATCCATTTATGCATTCAATTATAGCAGTAACATGTGAAGTTCACTATCATTTATGGTATACTTATGTATGTGGTTTTTTTTAAACAATTTCCCTGAAAAGGCAATTGCCACTTGTAGCATTGGAAGATTTTATTTTAAAAAAAGCTCCAATAACAGAAAGAACAGAAATGAACTGTCCCTTTCAACATAGAATCTTCTGCTTCTCCTGCAAGATTAGCCTGTGGGGTACTAATGGGATTAAAAATTGCATGCCGAGGCCATCTTCATTGAATTTACAGCTTCATTGAATTAGCAATTCCCAAGAACAAGATGCCAGTTTATTTCTGGGGGGCAAAACCTGACACAAAGAAAACCCTGAGTTCTGAGAAATGAAGAATAAAATACTAATGTCCTGTATAATGAAAGAATTATGAGAAAGGCGTTTGAAATTTGGGGTTCTGCTGTTATTGAGAGATGTACCTAAAGTGAAATACTTGAGAGAATGACAAGTAACTGGAGGAGGGAAAATTATTGTCAATAACAAAATCTGGTCTTCAAGTAACAATAAGTAATGATATGACTTAAAAAAATAATACTACATATTGTTACTAAGGTGATGAATATTACAGCTGGAAGTATGTTAAACTGGTTATTCTCCACTCTGAAATGCTGCTTGCTTCTATTTCCCAGGTAAATGCACATCTTATATAGGTTTACTAAAAATTTTACTACTTGAGGCAAGAAGAGCTTTACATCTCTGAGTAGGACCACATAAATGAGAATTCAAAAGAATTATACAAACAATTTTTTAAACATTTTATTTCATTATATTGATAAACTCCATGTATAGTTTTGCTCAGTACTTAAGAGCTCTGCGTCTGGAGACCGACTGCCTGGCTTCAAATCCTGAGTCCACTATTTCTGAAGTGTGATTTTGGGAAAGTTACTTAACCTCTCTGGGGCTTCACTTCCCCATCTGTAAAATGAGGCTAACATAGTACCTCGCTCATTGGTTCTCTGAATATTAAATGAGCTATGTTTGAGTTCTACCCGACACTGCCTGACAAAATATGTTCACAGCAAATGTTATTTTTGTTATGACTGTCACTATTCTTACTAGGTGGTCAACTGAAATACCATTAAAATACATTGTGATATTGCTCATCTGATTACATTAGATATGGAAATGTATCTTTAATGGCAGCAAATAGTTATATAGTACTTTCCCGTTTTAAAATGTCTTTCATCTACATTATAATATAATATAATAAGCTTCATACCATACTTTTAAATTCCAGAACTTCTCTATTAGTTTCTTACACTAGCTCCTACTATCCTAAGAATAACAAACTATCTTGTTCTTCAATATCACCTCAATATTCATCTTTATAGACATTTCCTAAAGGAAAGCAGTGTAGGCAGTATTAATGAGTAAACATTCTAGATGTCTCTCAGGGAGAGTTACAGCCACCATGAATAAATCGAGGTCCACGCCTCGGTCTCAGACAGGGAGGCAATAAAAACTGGCTTTGTTAGCATGCACAGAACGATTCTGTTTCCTAGTGGCAGACTCACATCAACCAAGCTTGAAAGCCTGGAATATAAAATCAGAATATCAATCTATTTATTTACAATGAGACATGTTACTGTCACATGGACTGAAAAAACTTGCAATAGCATAACTAGCACAATCTTATCTTTTAGGCAGATCTATGGGAAGACAAATTATAGTAAGAAGGGTCTTTGCTGAGGTTGGAGTCTAAACAAGCCAACTTAATGAAAAAATTCAGAATGTTTTCCGACACGTCTGTTAGGTAGCCTAATGTAGCCCCTCTACAATGAAACGTCCTTCAATTTTGGAGAAAAATGCCTTCAGGGCTGCTACTAAAGATCGGTCTCCCTTGGAAAATGCTAATGTTTATCTCTTTATTATTCTCTCCACCCAACCCCAATCTTACTAATTCCCTTAAAAACACTTCCTTTCTTTAATTAGCAAACATGCTTAGTCATCTCAGAGTAAGTAATACCCTGTCTCGTGCAGCTTATCTGTGTTAATACATAGTTTAAGTCAATAGTTTTCAGAGGAGAATTGTCTTCTAGTTCCTTGAGGGATGTTTCACTGTCATCATTGTGTGTAACAATACAGTAACTATACATCAAAATTTTCTTTATCAATTCTATGGTAAAGTGCTGGAATAAATTACTTTTAGAAATATATACTAAATGCCACCTTTCATGAAACTACTTTAAAGGGAAAAAGAAATGACCTGTGTATTTAATTGTATTTTATGCTTTTAACTAAAACATTTTAAAGCTTGCTACTCAAAGTGTGGCCCATGTACTAGCAGCATGAGTCTCTCGGGGCCGTTTTAGAAATGCAGGATCTCTGGTCGTACCCCACATCTATGAAATCAGAATCTGTATTTTAACAATATCCTCAGGTGGTAAGTATGTACCTACATGCAAGTTTGGGAAGCACTCCTTTAGAGCAATAGGGATAAGCTCCATGTCTGAATGGTTGTCAGTTTCGTTAGCCATCACTTATCATATAAATTTAAATTGTATACTGCTTAAAGAATGCAATTTCATTAGCCATTTCTTATAAAATGGCTGGCTTTGACTAATAAAGGTGTTCAATGTCTTTTTTAATCTGTAACCCATCAACTCATGGTGATAATGATTTATCTTTATTTCTACATAGACCTGTTTTTATCTTGTGAATCTGAAATATAAGTTGTGGTTACAAGATGCCAAAATACTCAATTAGAAAGCATGGAATCTATAATTCATTCAAAAATATATATCCTGTAAAATACTACACAGCTTGTTTAACTTAAAAAAAAGCTAATTCTGACAAAATCATGGTTATTCTAGCACTAGGAAGGCAAAGTGATAACTGTTTATCATTTTGTGATGTTTTAACAATATGTAGGTGTTCCAGAATCTAGCCTGTCACAAATTAAGTAAGCTTAGAGAAGCTCCAAATCATATTCCGGATTAGTGGACAAAAAAATATATAAAAAAATATAGATAGATAGATAGATGATAGATATACATCTCTGGGTGAATGTGCTTCTCATTGTATTATTTTCCTCTAGGAGCATTCTTAGTAAAATATTATTACTATCTAGAATACAAATGTATTGTGAAGAAACTCAAGCCACGTAAGAATTGAAAAATAAGAAGTATATCTGCCTATAAGTCTTCTTTTGCCGGCTATGATTCTGTTGTCTACCATGTGCTTCAATATGTCGGCGATAACAGACATTTTACTTTTTTGACATCAGTTTTAATTTTGGCTATCTCAGTTACTGTGAAATTGTAGGAATGGTTCATCTCTCCATATCTTTTCACTGTAGCCAAATCTTGACTTTATTTCTTATAAGTGTTTCTACTTATTATGGTATAAAATCTTTAAATGATGATGCAGTATATATATGAGCCTGAGAAAAGTATATTACAATATTTAAATACTTAACTTTGGAAGTATAACTCAACTTTCGGAAGTGTAAAACCCACACTCACTTTCTTACTGATGTAGTACGTGTCCAGGTCCTCCAAGGGCTCTGACACCATCTCTGGAGGGATATCTCCATAAATAAATGGAAGGGTTTTCCCAGCTTCCAGGTCACCATTTGGCTTTGGTTTGTTCTCATCATCATTGTCTTGTTCTCTCTTGGGCTTCTTGGCTTTCTCTTCTGCAGCATGTTTTTCGATAGCAGCAAGAGATTCTCTAGTAAAAAGGCGGAAGCTTTCAGGTCCCGGGGGTACCAGCAGTGCCTGTGCCATCTTTTCATCCTGCACATTTAATTACGTTTAGCTTTTTGCATAAGAATTGCCTACAAAAAAAAAAATGCATGAGAGATAGGAAAGAAAGTGAATAAGAGAGATTAAGAAAATCAACCAAGATGTTATTTAATGTTTCTTCTAGTAAGTTTTTGAAAGTATAAACATAAAGTAGTGCTTTTAGTGCTGCATTACAAATTTTAACTTGGAAACATCATCATTCAATCTAATTTTCAATAAGCCAAATGCATAAGTCTATCACAAGTCTGTTCTGAGACCTTTGAGCCAAAATATACTACAGTATACTTTTGGTAAAAGAGTAATGCCAGTAATGCTTGTCAATAAAATACTTCAGGACCCATTATTTCTCTCTCCCCTCCTTTTATCACATCTTACAAACTCTCCAAATAAAGAAATACTGGTACAGTAGTACCTAAGTTTTCGAACGTTTCAGAACTTGAATGGACTTCCAGAACGGATTGCATTAGAAAACCGAGGTACCACTGTACATCCCTGACTCATCAAATGTCAGGATAGGAAAGAAGTTTTGCTTAACCCAGGAAACAGAGTTTTCTTTTAGCTTTTCATTTTGGATCCTTTTGAGGCATTTTCTGAGGCAATGCAGAATATATGTACTTCCTACTCTAGTCTGCTGTTCTTCAACTATTTCAAGACAATTTTCATATTCTTCCTGAATCTTTCATTTGGTGTAGTGGTTAAAAGCATGGACTGCGTTATGGAGCTAGACTCCCTCTGTTCTAAACGCTGGCTCTGCCACTTATGAGCTATGTGTCTTTGCAAAATGTAGCCACTCAGTGCTTCAGTCTTCATCTATAAAATGGGATAATATGAAAACTGACCACCCAGGTCATTGCAAGGAATAAGTGAGTTAATTTACATTAAGTGTCTAGAATACTTTCTGGCATTAGTAAACACTATATTAGTGTCAACTATCATAATCTAATTATCTTCAATTCCTCCAGCCATTTCTTCTGTTGTGGTTTCAAGTATCCTCATAATTCAAGCCACTCTCCTTTAAATAAGGTCTTGATATGCTGGAACCACAGCCGACCATTGACCTTCAGGAAGGGGCTCGGAAGGAAGTGGAGAGTGCAGGCACGTTCACAGGTGCCTACCAGCTGGCTGAGAGAGGAAAGGAGGGAAGGCAGGCATGTGGAGTGGCCCTGCTCAGTTTCCCAGGGAAAGGAGAAAAATTCTTTCTGCTAGAGGTGTGACAGAACTGTCAAAACTACGGGAAATCAGCTACATAAATTTTGAAACATAAGTTAACAGTTATTTTGCATTGTGTCAAAAATCACATTTTAAAAATCAAGATAGAAAATAGAAACAATAACAACAACATATGAGTACATCAGTTATCTTGCAGAACGATCTAAAATAAAACCGCAGCATCAAAGTATCTTCAAAGTCATCTGTGACATTTTCCCTATCCCCAGCCACCCACCTGCCTCCGCCCCTGCACTTATTCTAGTCTCCATAGTAGTTTATCCCTAAATGGCTTTCTGATTTGAGCAGTTTGTTGCATTGATGTACTGAGGTTACAGACAACAAGAAGTTCTATATCTCATAGTAACATAAGAAAAATCATATAGGTTACTATATGTTTTCTGAGTTTATGTCTGAGTTACTGGTTGTAATGACAAAAAGGATTTTCATAGCTGTCTTTTTAGTGAATTTGTATTTATAATATGACATTGTCATTATATCCCTGCTATAATGAAGGTATATTCTAAATAAGTTATAAAATATCAGACTTGTCAAAAAATTATACCATTTTCCCTACTAGTTCTGGAAAAGAACTTCTGATCTGAGGTGGGACAGAGTTTTTTTTGTTGTTGTTGTTTTTGGATTTTTGGTTTTGTTTTGTTTTTTACTCCATTAAGCGGTATGTGAATGTAAATCATAACGTTTGAGAACAGTTATTTTATTTTACTCAAAAGTCAATCAATAATTTATTTTGTGCCTTATAAAGTTATGGCTGATGGCACAAAGTAGAATTAATGTTTTCAAATGTTTTATGTCCTTTTCGATGGCCACATAGACAACCCAGCTCTAGGCGTTGTGGAATAATCACAGCTTTTCTACTTTTGAGTGTGGAAGGAGTTTGCCCTTAACTGCAAGCCTTAAACACCCAGAGATGTGTAATAAATCTGTCTCTCATCACCTGTCATGAATTGAATGGATAAGGTTCTTCCCAAGTGCTAAATGAAGATGAAACAACAGGACAAACATGTCTTAAGAAATGTCTGTGAAATATGGTTGCTTTCTTAGGTGAGAATAAGAGTACTTTTATATTTGAGCATTTAGTTGAGCAGATTTGGGTTTCTTTATTGACAATGGAATGAAAAAAACAGGTAGCAATTGGAATCAGAGACTGGGTTAGTATTGAGTCTGCCAATAATAGTTTGCCCATGTCATTTCACCTTTCTCAACCTCAGTGCTATCAAAGTGCCTTATCATAAATATGGCAACTCTTTGCCATAAAGAAAAAGCTAATTTTACTCATTTAATTGGAGTCTCCTGATTACCAAATTTTAAAATGAAATTAGGTTAAAAATACCTAATGGGGACTTCTTTCGATAATCTTTACAGATGATTCTGATTTCTCTGAGATGATATGGAGCAAGGACTGTCATAAAACCGTGAAAATTTATTTAAAAATAAATAATCCTTTACCTTCATGTTCACTAATCAAGGCTAGAACAAAGAATTTGAGTCTTGGACAGAAGGAAATAAAGAAATCTCTTTGAGATTCCCCGACTATTGTCTCTTAAATCCTGAGAAGACAGCCCAGTTCCAGACTCTCAGCTTCTCACCTTCCTTTGCAGGGGCAACTATTTGGACAGGCTGAGACATTAAAGATTGCAATGAGCAGAGTTTCTCATGCCTTCACCTGCTGCTTTACTGTTTAGAAACATCTCATAGTTCTTTGCAAGTTCTATTTTAGTATTTTTCCTTTTCTTTCTTGTTCTTTGTGAGCCTGTTATACAGAACTCTTACATAATTTTATATCCCTATTAAAGCAGACTTTTAAAAATTAATTCCTACCGATGCGTTGGTGTAGAATATATATTATTAATGAATATATGTGCATTATAATTTATTAAAATACATCAAATTTAATATACCAAATTTTCTCCAGAACTGTCCTTGCAATGACAAAAAAAGAAAAAAGGTCTGAGATGATCTCTTTGGTTAAAAACCAAAGTGTCTGTGTGTATGTGTGCATGTGTGTGAGTAAAGCGAAAGCATCCCTCTGCTAATCAATAAAAAAGATTGTGATTCAAAATATCGTCTTACAGAGTTTCAAACTGGAAGGGAATTGGGATTATTAATTCAGACAATGTTTATTGAGCGACTACTATGCATCTAAGCTGTGCTTGAGGTAGGCACCTGCGGTCCCTGCCATAAGGACCTGAGAGACAAATGTTTATACAATAATGGTAATACGCAGCTGGCTTTTCTCTGCACTGCATAAAAGGGAGCAATTTATTCTGCCCAGAAGGGAGGAAGGGGTATGTTACAGAGAAGTTTCCTGGAAGAAGTGATATTGGGGTAGGTTTCTTACACTGGTTGGGATTTGACCAACTAGCTAGCTGTGGTGGTGGTAGTTGGGGTGGATTAGTAGAACCATAGAGGGACAGCATGTGCATGGACCCAGAAATATGAAAGAGCATAGGGAGTTTTGAGGAACTATAAGGAGTTTATTATGTGTGAAGACCAACCAGCCCAAAAAGAAGTGGTAAACTTGGAAAGGACTGGAAAGTTAGGCAGGATAAATATAGATTACCAAAGGTTTGTACATCCCACTAAGGTAAGCCATGGATGTGGAGTGATATGATTAAATTGAAGACTAGAAAGATGCTGGCAGTATGAAGTGTAGACAGGTGGGGAGTGATCCTAGAGCAATGGTTTTAAGGAGTTTTGGTTTGAGGATCCCTTTATAATTTTAAAATTATTAATGATAATGTCCTCATAGAGCTTTTGTTCATGGGTGGACTTATCTAACCATACTTACCATTGTTTAAATTAAAATAGAAAACTTAAAAACTTTTATTAAATAACAATAATAAACCCTGGTATATTTATGTATAAAACAGATGGTTAGGAAATGTAACTATATTAACCAAACAAGAAGAATTGAGTGAGAAGAATGAATTTGTTTTATATTTGGGTAAATCTCTTTACTGTCTGACTCAATAGACTATAGCTAGATTCTCATTGTGCTTCTGAGTTCTATCTGTTGTGACATGTTGTTTTGATTGTAGTATACGAAGAAAATCCTCATATATATATATATATATATATATATATATATATATATACACACACACACACATACACACATATATCTGGAAAAGGAATATTTTAATTTAATTGCCTTTACAGGCAATTGTGAATATTCTTTTATACCCACCAAAACTACAAAAGGTAGTTTCTTAAATTAGTTTCAATGTGGAATATGAAACTGTATCAATTAACTTTTGATTGATCTTGCCCTTTGCATGGATTCTGTACCCTTATGCATGAATCATTTGGAAAATATCAGCACATTATTATGCAGTTTTCCCAAATTTTGATATATTTATTATATAACACTCAAAAATCACATTTGTTAACATCATCATTGATCTGATGAGAAAAGTCATAATGTGCTGGGGAGGTTGTCAGCTCCCCATGACAGGTGAAAGTTTTCCAAAATTCCAGTTTCCACTTGAAAGCTCGTTTTAACACTGTCAACAAATGCCATTATTTGCTTTTCCTGAGGTGACAGGCTTTTCCTTTGTTCATTTTTGAGAAAATATCTGCTAAATACCTGAATCTGAATAACCATTTTGTCAGTTTCTTTTTCAATGGTGTTTCATGAAAAAAAAGGAGGGACTTATTTAGCTCCTGACTCACAAAATCACACAAGTGCTTTTTCGTGAAACAACCATGGTATGCAGCAGAAATATTTTATGTATTCTTCCCATTTCATCATATAGAATATTAAAAATATGTGTTCTTTAGGCTCAAGAGTTAATAAAATTACAATATTTACTGCTTCATTAAAGATTTTCTTAAGTGAGCTGGCATTTTTTTCTCACATTAAGTGTGTGGTGAAGAAAACAAGGACTACTACAATTTGATGCCATTGCTTTGATTCTTGCTAAGCCATTAGCAGTTTTGCACCCATGACTTTTGCAGTATCCATGCAAATGCCAAAACAGGGAAAAGAAGCAATGACATCTTGGCATTGTTAAGAAAGAATCTAGACCTCACAGTCCCCCTGAAAGGGATTCAGGAACCCCCAGTTATCTGCAAACCACCCTTTGAGAACAGCTGCTCCAGAATGAAACAGATGGATACCAGTAGTCTAAGAAAAAGGGCAAGAGATTTTGACCCAAGCTCTACTATTTAAGGGCATAGACTTGGCAATCAGGACTGTATTCAAGCCTTAGCTATGCTACGTGACCTTGGATATGGTTTTTTATCCTTTACAATCTTCGGGTTTCCTATTTGCACATTACCTGCACTATCAGGAGATACTGATAGCTCATACTTCAAAGAGTTAATGTGACATTTAAGTGAGAAAATGCACCTAGAGGGTAAGCACAGTGCCATCAATAAGATAGTAGGCCATCAATAAATCAGGGAGAAAACAAACCATGGCCAGAGGACTGTATTCAAGGCAACTAGGGGACAGAAAATCAATGCAATTTTGTGATGACTTGATATGAGGGGGGAAGAAGGAAGAGGTATGGGGTTAAGCTCATTCCCAGATTTCTGATTTAAGCCACAAGTTGTCATTAATCCAACACAGAAGTGAAGGTTTGTAGGATACAATAATAAATTCTGCTTGGGATTTATTTTATTTGAGATGCCTATGATACAACTGGGTGTGTAATTATAAAATATGGGTCCAAGACTCACGAAAGCTGTCTGAGCTAGAAAAGTATTGATTAAGAAGGCAATCATTGAAACTGAAGTTAAGAATATGCATTACATTGTCTAGGAAAAATTGGAAAGATGAAGAGGCAGGACTCCTGTGACAACCAATGTTTAAGGAGAGGGAACACAGACAATGAAGTCAGAATAGTTATATGGATTCCAAAAGAGGAATTTCCCAAACACTAATTAAAAGCATACGTTGGATATGACAGTTAGTCCAACTCCCTGCCTTTAAAGTAAATGAGGAACAGGCACAGAGAAGCTAAGTAATCTTCACTGAAATGTCTACTAACAAACACAAATTGTTGCTCTGAGGCAAAGCATTTTCCACACATTCTATTCTTGACTGACTTTTCTTATTACACTTGACATTTTTATCTTGAATCTTACTATTGTGCACTTGGATTTTAAAGATTTAGGCTGTCCATAAACAACAACAGTAAAATAGATTTGTATAATTCAATTCATCTTTCCAGGCCCCCATATCTGTATAGTATGATGCAAACATAAGCTTTTAAACTATATGAAGTCATATTTGTCAATGAATCAGAATCTGAGAAAAATGGAATGGTAAACATTTGAGATATGCGGTGGCATTACTGAGGCAAAGACACAAGTTGTGTTCATTTTTTTCCATTAGTCGTATAGGCCATGAATTCTTATCTTGACGAATTTTCCAGAATAGCAGACAGTTTGGCGAATTGCATTGGTCTATAACCTGTTAGTATCAATAGTCTCTTATTCTCTCTCTCTTTTTCTCTCTTGATTATGGTACAGACAAAATTGATTAGTGTTCTGAGCTATTCCCACAACAAAATTATGCCAGAAGCTGTAAATTTGCCATCTGCAAGGATGAAATGTTGCTCTGTGTCATACAACTTGACAGATCAGAAAAGAAAAATTCACAAAGTACTTTCAAGTTCTTGATGATGAGAGAGAGAGAGTTGTCAGGGAAAGACTGGGTCCACTTCTGAGGAAAGGTTGTGTTTTCTTGGTATCAACAAAAGAGACTGTTATAGGAAGGGCATAATCTAAAAGACAAGATGGACCAATTAACTACCCTCCTATTGAAGAAAGTTATTAATTTTTTCAAAAGGAATTTTCATTTTTTGTTAGTAATTAATTGTCTAGTATTTACCATATATTCTCAGGCAGCATATGTGACCAAGTGCATAACATATTATTGAAGGCATTCACAGAGCACTCAGCACATTTTGATAGCCATTGGACACTCTCCAAGGTAGAATTAAATACTACTTTCCGTATTTCAAAACAGTTTTGAAATAATACCAGGTTGGTGTACTGATCTAACCAGGTGGCTTTGAGGATTAAATAATAATAGCCAAAACTCTTGAATAATTACTGTGTCTCAGACATTCTTTCATGTAATTTATGCATACTAACTTACTTAATCGCCCTTATAATGTTATGAGATCGGTGCTATTATGATTCCCATTTTACAGATTAAAAAACCTAGGTGCAGGTAAATTGGATAACTTGTCCAAATTACAAAAGCAATAAGTCAAGGAGCCAGGATTTGAACCCAGGTAGTTTGAGAAGTAGTGTGGGCCCCAAGCCTGCAAAATGAAAATTTTAGTTCATGTTTTCTGAAACAGAATTAGGGTGAATCAGCTACTTTATGGGAAGGTTACTATGTATTCAGCCCCATGTTATAAATGGGGTGGTACAACCTAAGAAATGAAGTAATATAGTCCTCACCTTTGTTGTAATGCAGAAGATAAACAAACAAACAAACAGGAATGAATTAATAAAAAACATAAAACCCACATCCAATAGATACATGTTTACATGTGTGTTTAGCTCTTCAGAGTTATTTAAAGGTAAATAAAAAGCCCACACTAGCTTCTGTTATACCATGTACCATCTTTCTGTCAGTATGGTGTTGAGGAATTCAGCATTACTATTGCTACCGTATGAAGAAACCTATCGAGAAAGTAACTAGAGCAAAGATACCACTATGCCAGGGCCGACTACAAATGAAATGTATACTTTCTGTACCATTTTTCTTTTCTTATTAGCTAAATACATGATTGTCCACACATAAATATTATTTATTGGCTTGCTAGTTCTTTAGTAAGATAATCTATGTCTGCCTTTCTCTACCTGATTCAATGCCATAGCTCTGAAGAAAAATGGCTGAGTATGAGAGCACGAGCTCATCTCTATCTTCAGAGCAATTTTTATCTTGGAAACAATACTTAGCTTTTAGAAGATGATGTTCCCTGTAACTTTGTTCTTATCAGACAGATATAAACTCAGAAAAACAACTGCTAACTAATAACGACAATTAAGCCAACATTCTAATAGACAAATCAGTATCATGGGTTTTATTATAATAGCTCCTGAATTTTTCTCCTGTATGCTTACAAATTGAAATAAATTGTGTGTTCAATCCCCAACATCCATCCCACTCCAGATACCTCCTCCAAGCCCCTTGCCAATCATTGGTTAAAGAGTATGGTTTGTAGTCCAATTATGGCCAACAAATGGTGAGGGAAGTCCACCAAGTAGGTGTCTGTAAAAGGTGTCTTCACTCCTAAGAAAGAGACTGAGGAGAAGATAGAAATCTTGTCCCTGGATCTTATTGCATCAGGATATGATAACATGGCACTACTTCAGTCAACTTACAACCAGAAGGGATGGCATTCTGAGGCTAAGCTGATAGACTGAGGGTGGCAGATCACAGAGACAGAGAAACCTCTGGGCTCTTGATGGATCACTCAGTTATCGTACCCAGACAACCTCTGCACTGCTTGTTATGTTCAATAAACATTCTTTTTAACTAAGGCAATTCTAGACAGCTTTTCTTGTTAGTAGCAGTTGATACCCCAAACAAATAAATACTCCTTGGTTGGTATAAAAACTTGGCCACTCCAGAAGCCAGCTTACAACCAAATACTAACCACATATTTGATATCCTTTACCCCATGCAAACAGGTGATCTATGGATCCAATTACAAGTAAATATAATAAAATTCAAGTAAATACAGTCCTGGGTTATTTACTGAATACGCAGGGTGACTATCCTTCTTAAAAGAAATATAAAGCTGGATTAGTCTCTCTTACATCAATAGCCTTTGGCATCATTCCACTCACTGAGGTCGTCTCTGCCAGGTCTCTAAGTGTTTACCCCTTTGGAGGAACAAACCAACAAGAAGAGAGGAAATCGCATTCCTGCCTTCTTTTTGTCCTGATTCAGCTGTCCTTGTTAGCTAATAGAGATTTTAGTTTACTTTCCACAAACATGAATTTGTACCCACTAGTAGTTTAGGTACCTTAGATCATCACAGCACCTTTTTCCGGAACTGCTCCAGGCCACTTCTGGGAATTATCTCATTTGTTCTTACACTATCCCTAGAAGAGGTTCTGTATTTTTATTCCAGTAAGCCACTCTGCCACAAATCCTCGACAGATATCTCATCCCTGATGAACTGTGATGCGGCTTGGCGTCAGCTTTCTTGCTCCATGATCTGTGTGGAAAGGGAACACAGGTGAAGTTAGTCCAGCATCTTTGACATTTGGACTGAAGTGGATGCTGTGTGGCTCTGGGTCTTCGCACTTTGTTTACTTATAGCACTAGGTTGAGAAAGCAGGACTGATGCAAAGCAGGATTGATGCAAAGCAGGTTTTTGACCCTGTCGGCAGTGTGCCCTGGTGTGCTCAAGGAAGGATGGGGCCAGGAACCACTGCCCGGATCCTGCGGCAGAGGTGGGGCTCTCCTTCCTTCTTTGGCAGCTTGATTCATTTATTCTTTCTGAAGACATGCTGGAGCTCCAGAGTACCTTCCTGTTCTTCTCCTCCTACTTCTTTCCCTTCTCTACCCTCTTTACTTCCCTTTTTTTCTTTTCTTCAAATACCAGAAAGACCAAAGAGGCAGACCAGTGGAACGTGTGGTCCACATTGGTGTTGTGGGTCATTATTCTAGTTCCTTTTCAGCTCCTTTTCCTGTTCACCTAAAATCCCATTTGATGGTATGACTAAGATAATACCAATAAATATTATCCAGTGACTTCTAAGAGTATGTTTTAGACAAGCAGAGGTGAAAAAACAACATGCTAAACCAAGGCGTACTATTAACCTAAATATAACAATCTGATGTCATTTTCCTGTCAGGTATAACCATCAGTGATGGCTTAGCCCAGTTCAACTAATAATTGTTTCTAGCGACAATATATGTAATTTTAAAATCAGCCATTGATGTTTAAAACAATATTTACTTAAGTTAATTTATACAATGCCCATAAAGCCAAATTGATTATGGATTCTTACCAATAAATCCCCTTTTATAATTTATTATGGCAAAAAAAGACCACCATTAAATCTCACTTTTTAGTTTTGTACATGGTGTATTAAAATCTTTGTCTCCAGATAAGAACTCACTCCTAAACCATCAATCTTTTCCTGAATTTGTCATCAGAGTGATCTTTCCAAAATATGTATCCTAGCCTTATTAAAAATCTGTCATTGGCTCTCAGTAATTTTTAGTCACTTGAGCAAAGTGTGCAAATGCCTTTATGATCTGGCCTCTGCCTTTCCTCCCTTACCTTTCACTTTGTAGTAACACAAACCTGGGTCTGTGATTTGTTAGCTGTGTGACAGTGAACATGTACTTAATTTTTAGCTTCCCATCTGTTAACAGGATTATAATCTAGCGAAACAGAGTTCTTAGAAATAAATGAGATTATACACACATACACACACACATGCACGCACACATAAACCCATTTGTATACTAGATGGTATAAAGTAGGTTTTCCATAAAAGCTGGAGGTTTTAGTAATATTAGAAGAAGCAATAAGAGTAAAGTAATATTGTAGTTATTATTTTCTACAAAATGACGATAATACTAATAATACCCATCAAATAGACACATGAATCAGAGCTTGAAGCATTAATTAAATAAATTTATAGCCCTACAATAAATGTGAGTTCCCTCTTCTTTACAGCCACAAGCTTAATAAATGCTGCTTCTCTTCATAGCACATAACTAACTAGGTTTTAAATAACTTGGTCTCCAGCCTGACACATATAGTGACTATAATGTTAAATAACCAAAATGTCAATTTAGATACATTTCCAAAGTACTTGAGGTCTTTTCTCTGGGCTCATGGAAGGGGATGATGTAAAGTGGGTTGACTATCAAAGAGGGACTAAGAAGTTAAGGGAGTGGAGTTCGAGAAAGCCTCCCAGATGGTTCTGATCTGCTTGCGATCCCTCTCTTCTCCCTACCCTTTTGAAAATCACTGATTTATGGATCAGAGAAAGTATACCTCATGGTCTGGGTTCCAAATGGGAAGAGTTTTTCCCAATCTCAAATATCCATGGGGCATAGCTGTGATTTCTGCATATGTCCTCATGCTCTAATTTAGGCCTCACACTTCAAGTTGCATTATGTCTTAATATGATCCGTCTTGCTCATCTTTAAAAGCAGACCATGGCTATGGATTAACCATAATATAAAATTACACTACTTGAGTTAAGAGACATTGAAGACGCTTTCAAGCAGTTCTGAACCTCAGCGAGCATAAGAAACAATAAGGCTACTTGTTAAAGGCACAGATTTCTGGGTTCAATCTCTGTATATTCTGAAAAAAAAGTTGGTCTAGGGCAAGTCCCAGGGACCTGCATTTTCAACAAGCTCCCTAAATGAATTTGGTACAGGTGGTACATGGATTACATTTTGAGAGGAATGAATAGAAGGAAAAGAATAGAGGTTACTAGGATTATGAGATGGGTGCTTTGTACAGTCAAGGGTGGAATTTAGCTCTCATTGTACTCAGTAAGTAAGGAAAAGTAGATTTTTCCATATCCCATGGACTTTATTTTAGGAAAAAAACAAAACAATTTTTGAAGACTGTATATAAAAAGACAAACTTTCTCCAAGAACTAAGCTGAGGAAACAAATTTTGTTTAAGATATAACACAAGGAACATGAGGTAACATTGCTTGACAGATGTCTTAAATTTAATTTCACACACAAAAAAAACCCATACAAGATTTAATCAAATAAGTCTTCTGTTCGCTAAAATTAGTTAAATTCAATGAATTCCCTTTAGAAGGTGAAGAGATATGATGATTGAGAAACTTTATTTTCTGATTATCTAATACAATGTTGCAACTGGAGATCCTCCCAAAATGGATGGGCTGCCTTTGAAATTTTACTTTAATAGAATTTTAGCATTTTGGAAATTAAGGGGAAGTTCTTGCCACAAATGAGGAAGTGGTAGCTCAAAGAGCATGACAGAGGCTTTACCCTGAAAAGGGTAGGTATCACTAGCTGAGGAACCTTAGATAAAATTGCTTTGATTTTATTTTTCTTAACCCATTTTTATTTTTACTATTGATGTTATTAACTGTATACTAATAGCAACAATTGAATTTTAAAGTGAGTTTGTTTATATTCACTTTTGTGTTATTTTAATTTATCCTGACAATTTAGTTATCCTTGAAGATGTTCTAATCCCCAGTGTGTGTTGTTTTGTTTGCTTTTATTTTTGTTTTTTAATTTTTATCTTACTCCAGCTCCATTGTTTTTAACCATCATTCCATCCCGTTAGCTTATCCTTTAACTATTTTTGGCCATTTATGCTATTTCTTTCCTTTCAATCGACTTTATCTTCTTTTATGTTGACAACATGATGTACCTGCTTCAGAACTTTCCAGATCAAAACCATTTCTGTCGTGCATTAGGAGTAAAACTCTGGGGACTCAGCTCTGTGCAAGGGCTGAAGCAGATCCAAAGCTGCTAACTGAGGAACAACCAGACTTTGCTAGCAACTACCTGGCAGCGATTCCCCATGGGGAAGGGGCAGCCTTCCATCTGGGTGGGAACATTGGGTGGACCTTTAATGTCTCAAATAGTCCTAGCCTAACAGCTGCTCATTTGGATGTAAGATTTGAGCCCTTATCAAGGAGATAACTTCAAATGGCTATATCACCAAGATACTATGCAGTGATACATAGTTTGTGTCTATGAAGAAAACCATACATCCACTCCTCTGCATGTTCCAGACATTTTCCTGGATCAAATTTGACCATCAGAAGGCTTCATGGCAGTCATAGTGTCTTAAAATCTGAGGTTTCTTTCTTTGAGTTACATGAAATTCATCCCTGCTTTTACTCTAAAAATGTTAAACCTAGGAGGGCTCAGAAGTAAATGTACATTCTAAAAGAGTAATTTCATTAATCGACAGACTTTAAGAAGTTTATCGTCTACATTTTCCTTTTCTTCAACTTCCTATTGTGCATTGATTAAAAAAAATAATATACCATTTACATCACTTTTTATAAAGAGGTAGGATATAATACATAAACGTCAAGTTTCTCTAAATATGTGATTTAAAAGATTTATTTGTTCCCAAATCTCTCTATATGAGTCTATGATTCCTATAAATAAACCATTTTCCTCAAGGACTATACTCAATTTTGTGATGAAAAATAAATGATAAAATTTAAACTTGGAAGCTCAGTATCCCAAAATGGGAAAGGATCTTTCAGGCCACCTAGTTTCACCATTTAAGTTTATACCAGTGGACCTTAATATTTAGCATCAGAATCACCTAGAGGACTTTTTGTTAAAACACAGCTTGCCAGGCCCCATCCCAGAGTTGCTGATTCTGTAGATATGGGTGAGGCCCCAAACTTTTCATTTCTTCCCCCTGCCTTTTTCCACCTCCCCTTTCCCCCCACTCTAGTTCAAACTGTTGTTTCTCAGTCTAGTTGTGTAGGACACAGCTCCCTGGCCCATGCTGGTATTACGAGCCTTGTGCTGCCCTGTGGCTGAGGCAATTGGTTGCCAGTCACTGGTCGGCCGCTCCTAGCAGCTCACAACAGCCCAGCTCCAGGGAGAGCTGTTGTTCACAATCTTAGCTGTAGAGGGTGGGAATCGAACCGGCAACCTAGGTGTTAGGAGCACGGCGCTCCAACTGCCTGAGCCACCGGGCCAGCCCAAATTTTGCATTTCTAACACACCCACTGATGATTCTGCTGACCCACGAATCACACTTTGATAATAACTATGTAACAGAATCCAGAATTAAATGTTTTTTAAGTTAGAAACGTGTGCCAATCACATTGCTCTCATTTTATGATTTCTCAAAGATTACAATCATAGCTTCTTGTGAATCATTTGTTCATTCATTTAATGTCCTGCAGTATAATTCCTCTGAACCTGAAACCTTGAAATGATTTATGGCAGTATTTCACAGAAGCCTGCAATAGCTTTTTAACTGTCTCCCTACTTCCAACTTGACTCCCCTATAGCCTGTTTTCACTCAGCTGTCACAGTGATTTGGGGAAAATCAATATCAAATCATGTTATTCTTCTGCTCAGAAGCCTCCGGAAGCTACTCAGAGAAAAGACCAAACTCCTTGCAATTGCCTGTAAGGCCTCATGATATGATCTTCCAGCTCCCTAGCCGAATTCATCTCTTCCTGCTCTCTGCCTCCCTCACTCCTCTCCAGCCAGATTGGCTTCTGCACACATCCTCTGCAAGTGCCAAGCACACATATGCTGTTCCCTGTCTCACGAATGTTCTTCCTCTAGATAGCTGAATGCCTAACTCCCTCATCTTCAAGTCTTTGTCAAAAGTTTACCTTCTCAAAGAGACCTACTGCACTTACCCTCCAGCTTCTTACCCCACTCTATTATTTACAGAGCACTTATCACCTTATTACCGTGTTTCCCCGAAAATAAAACCGGGCCTTATATTAAGGTTTGCTCCAAAAGACACATTAGAGCTTATATTCAGGGGATGTCATCCTGAAAAATCATGCTAGGGCTTATTTTCCGGTTAGGTTTTATTTTGGGGGAAACATGGGGTGTAGTATATAATTTGCTTATTTATAATGTTTATTATTATTCATGTTCTGTATCTCCTGGGTAGAACATAAGCCTTGCAGTAAGCAGAACATCATCAGATATCTGTTGAATACTATTACGTAAAACAAGTTCTGCAGATGCCCTGTCTAATGTGGTAGCCGCTAGCCACATGTAGCCATTGAGCACTGGAAATGTTGCTAGTCCAAATTTTGAAATTATAATATTTTGGACACATTGGCTTAAATAAAATATAGCATTAATAACATTAATGTCACTTGTTTCTTTTGTGTGCTATTTTTTTTCTTTCTTTTTTTGGTGTTAGCATCTAGAAAATTTCAAGTACCTATGTTAGTGTCATTATGTTTCTATTGAAGAGTGCTGGTATAGTGTGTATCTTTCCCTACCTACTACTTTTCCATCCTTCAAGTGATCAAACCCAAAAACAAATGCATGAACTAAGAAGGGGGGCAATCCTCTATTCTGAGATGCTCTAAAAGGAAAGGTAGCTGTCTCTGGATCAATAATTTTTCAATTTTACTGTAAGAATGTTGTTTTTGTCCTTAAGTCTTAGGATTTTGGACCAAGAAATACTGTAGTGAAAAAGCTACTTGGCCCATAAGCAAACATTGTGTGTGTGTGTGTGTGTGTGTGTGTGTGTGTGTGTGGCGCTTGTGCACACATATTTGTGGAGCAGAAACTACATTTAAATCTGAATACAACAGAATTGTAGGAAACTTTCTATTTTGACATAAACTGGTATCATGGCAAATAGAAAGCAACAGCATTGTCAGACCAATGATCAATCCTTGAACCATATTCCTACCATAACATCAGTTTGCTTCAGCCATGTTTTTCCTACTGCTTGATGGTGCCGTGAGCTTTAGGCAGTTTCTTTCTAGGCAACCACAGACTGTTTACTGACTGTAATCAAAATGACAGTGCTCTGTTTTCACAACCGCGTATTGAGTCGATTGCCTTTTTTCACTTGGCAACAGGAGGAAACTTTAGAACTGGGATCTTGAGGTACAATTTGCATTACTTCAAGATGGTGGTGCTTACTTCACATGTTTCCTGCACTGCTTTGAGATTCAAAATACAGAGGATTGAGTTTTATCTAGCATGGAGCAGAGAGGCTACAATCATTGCCTTCAGATCGGTGCTAGTAATAAAGTCCACTGGAGCACAGGTGGATTCAGGTGGGGCTGAAGTTCAGCTGTCATGTGATTCTTTACCAGCTAGAACCCAGCGCCTGGAGGGGCCTTCCCTGCCAAGCACACCCTACAAATAGATGGTTATAGATAGTACTGTGGAGTCGGATCACCCTGAGTGGTGCTGCAGAAGACAGTGTAACATAATGAAAAAGCATGCCTTATACCATCTTTTTAGAAACAACATTAAATGAAAAGATAAAGAAGAAAGAGGGAAGAAAACGGAAGGAAGGGACTGGAACTTGCACTTCTTCGCCATCACATGCTTTGACATATAGAACACTCAACACCTTAGGTGGTCAATGTCTACATCTATAAAAGAGAGGGAGAGAAGGGAAGTTGACTAGTTCATTTGTAGTACCTCTTTTATCTCTAAAACTCTTGTACAGGGCCCAGACTCTGGGACTTTGTACGAGGTAGACTCCAATATGTATCTTTCCTGAGAGAGAGTGAATTGAGGGCACAGTGATAAACAGCCTTATACTCTGGAAAGCAAGGATCTTTGAGTACTGGACTAATCATGTCACTGAAGTAGAGGCTATCTTCACATTCAAATTAGTGAAGTAGGTGCTTGCTCCAATTTAAATTATGTTTTTTGATGAGTCAATACTATGAATACCTTGAGTGCAGCACAGCTGGACGGTTGATTGCTAAAAAAAACTATTCCCTGAATCCTAACTCTAGAATTTCAATTCTGTATACATGATTTCTTTAAGAAATGGTAATATCAAAAATCCTTCATCTGAAAATTCTATCCAAATAAGAGTTTAAAAAATGACAAAACTTGAAGTGTAGTGTTCAGTGAAATATGACAAATCACTTGGTTACATCTCCCCCAAATAAAGCCTTTTGAAGCAAAGATGAAAACGTCTTTTCTAGGATATGAATTCAGTACCCAGAGAGTCTGTCTTTCCTTCAGCCTTTGAGCACATCATTGGCACCAAAATAGAGCAAGGGCCTGTGTGCGTTGCTCTGATTTAAGTGTCAGCCATGCCAGTTACAGCAGCAGAAATACAAAGTGGAAGGTCTCTGCATGTAAAGGCAGGAGGGATGCTATTCAGTACTCAATTCTTTTGAGGCTAGAGGAGAGTCAGAATGCTGCATTTAAGAAAAAAATACATGATGCAAATCTTTTTTCCAGACAGGGATTGCAGCAACCAAACTACTAATGAAAGCCAAGACCAGCATAGCATATCTGTCTTGGCCCTTCCCAAGATAGAGGATCTAGCAAGTAAGACCCTAGCTAGAGAGGACAGAACTGGAATTTGTGGTGTTCCAACAATGTACCAGGCATGCCGCTTAAACTGTCTCCTCAAGGACATGGATAATTCAGGATTCTGATAAAATTGCCAGTGCAAAATTGGGCATTGGATCCACTTATTCTTTTAAGTGCCCCACCTTTTAAAAAAATTAATAGACATTTTAGAGCAGTTCTAGGTTTACAAAAAATGTAACTTGGAAAGTACAAAGAGTTCCCATATCAAGTTCCCTTTTTTGTCTTAAATATTTAGTCTTCACATTTTTTATTCAGGAAGAAATTAAGAGAATAAATAAACAATATTTTGTCATGCATGAAATGCCTCAAATTTAGCTTTCCTGAGGGATATGGATTGTTGGAAAAAACATGTATTATTTTGTGATTAATTTGGTCTCATAGACTGTTGTCTGACACCTGGCACCACTGTGGTGCATTTAATGGATATTTAAAAGAAATGTGTCTTACAATGACTTAAGATGATTTGAAGACACCAAGTAAAAACCATGTCTAACAATTGTATAAGGGAGAGCTTGTTATCGTGGTGTTGGTGGTGTGTCTTAACTCTTTTGTGTTGTTTTGCATCGAGGTCTGCATCATGATTTGGATGTGCTCTGACAACTTGTTATTTGTTCCTTAACATTACCCTTTCACTTTTCAAAATGCTTTTGAATAACAAGTAGGAATATTTTCCCCCAAAGACTCAAGTTAGTTCACACAGTTGTCACCATGTTGGTGGAGGGAAAAATGGTTATATCAACATAAATTTTTTACTCTCTATATGATTGAATAATTTAAGATGACCCTTCTTTCAGAAAACATTCCTTCTCTGTCAAAAGAATGTGAAAAAAACATGCTTATTAATATTTTACTGGTTGGTTATTCATATTTTCATTTCAGACCACTTAAGTAATTTGGGTATAAAGGTAGGATGTAAGTTTTTAAAAGCAAATGATGATGCCCAGTGTGAGGACGCAGGCACTGTTTCACAGACATCCATCATAAATCTAGTCTCAAGCATAATATTGTATTCCCTCTGTTTGCTGTACATATACCAGCCTCCTGCGTCCAAATATCGTATTCTCCTCCTGAGATTTAACAGATCTTTCCTACACGGTGATGATTGTACTGACCAGGTTGAATGGTAGAGGTCATGAAGAAAGCACACTAGTTGAGTCAGTAGTAATATTAAAGGATGTTTCTATAGAGAAAAGACTTTACAGTATAATCTGCTCTGAAGGACATAGAGGGTTATTTTATTAAAGGCTGCCACAGTATCATCCCCAGTTGGAAAAGGATTGTGGGAAACCAACATGGAAAAACAACAGGTGTTAATGCAGCAAATGTCTCCGTAAAGAGATGAAAAAGCTGACTCGCCTTAGTAATGGAATTCCTTTTAAAAAATGCAATTCATTATTAATTCCACTTAGCTATTAGATTAATTCATTTCTTTTTCAGAAATACCACTTTCTTAAAATGCATTGTAAATGCATTTTGGCTTTAAATAAGTTGTTGCCTTTCCTCTAAATGTGCCACAACTGTAGTTTCAAGAATTAGTAATCAGTATTTTGTTTCCAGCTGGATGACCTGGATATTCAAAGAGTACCTTTCAATAGACTCTTATTTGATTATTTAAGACACTTTTCAAAGGAACAATTTATAAGTACAACATAAAAAAGGGGCCAATCTCTAATTGTACAAACTGAAGTTCATGGATGCTTATTTCTGAGTGGGCGCAAATGTTTATATTGTTAGTTGGCAAAATATACCATAACCAGCAGCTGGGTCAACTTTCATAGAGGCAAGGGTAAGAAATGAACAACTTGAAATATAAAACTGCTTAAACATATAGAATAAATATGAGCTTATTCAACCAAGAGAGAAATGGATACGGATGTATTTTTTTGTCATTTTCTTAAGTATTTGCATAGTCTCTTTACTTAGCGCATACCCACTCATTAGCATTTAGAAATTATTCTGAAAGTCATTTCTCAGCTAATTTTTACTTCTTTGGTTAAGCTTTCATTAACTTCTGTGGGGACAGAGTCCCAGAGGGCAGTTTCCAGGTTCTCAGCCTCACGTGGAAAGGTGATGGCAAGGTTATTAGATGGCCATCAGCTGTAATCAGATGGCTATCCACTGTGGCTGGGTGGCTATCAGTCGTTACTGGTTAGCCATTAGCCACTAATGTAATTGCCGTGGCTACGCTCATGGGGTTGGTTGGTTGGCAGAAAAGCGGACGGCAGATTGCGGCTCCAGCTTCCTGTGTCTCCAACCCAGCCGCCACCGAGAATATAGTGGTATGACTCCCCTAACTATGGCTCAGTTGGTATTCATTTTTGGCCTCACCATATCCTGTGTTCTTGTGCGGGGAGCGGGACCAGAGTCCCTGCGTAATAGCTTCTCTTATTTTTCTCTGTCTTCCTCTATAGTCAATTGGTTCCCAAACCTGGCTGCATATGTGAATCATCCGTACTTGCAGAGCTTTTAAACAAACACTGATACCCAGGTCAGGCCCAGAGAATCTAATTCAATTGGTGTAAGGTGGAGGAGCCTCACACTGCCCTTTTTTGAGCTTTCCAGGTGATTGCAGTCTGTGGCCAGGTCTGTGGGCCACTCTGAATAAGCTCATTGTGTGTTGCCTTTTTCTGTTTTTTTTCGGAATGTTTGCATGCCTATTTCCTTGCAACTGTTTTTTCTCTCCAGTTATCTTTATTAGTGAGGGTTCAAAAATCTGTTTGGTTTTTTTTATTTCTCATTTTGCTTTCTCTTTCTGATTTTCCATTTACTGTCCAAGAAGTTCTCATTCCAGAGATGTGCATTTTATTTGTATTACCTAGTACTGACAAGTTTTTATGTCAATGAAAGAGAATGTAATCAGATTATGAATTATACTTTCATCTGTTCTTCCAATGCTAATATAATAATACTTAAATTTTTGGTATAAATGTATAAATATTGATAATAAAGCCCAATACAGTTGTTGAAAACTAATACTAAGAATAGATTTACTTGAATTCTAATCATTATTTACTATGCTTAAAGATGTTTTAGAACTTTTTAGACCGTATAGGACTCAGGGACATATAAATATCCTATTAATAATAGTTTTACCATTTCACAGCTAAAGAGCTATGCTTGCTCTAAATTTTAAGCTTTAAAAACAAATTTCAATAGGTTCAGAACAGAGCAGAAGTGGGAATACTGCATACTGCACTAACTAGCATCAGTAACAAGATACCCACAGCAAGGGAAGCATTAAAGTGAAAAAAAAAAAAAAAAAGAGGCGGGAAAGAACTATTATGCTGAAGTTCAGTGAGGTAAATATCAGTGGGGAAAACAGAAATGTGGGTGGTAATGCATTGCATATTCAAGGATTTGAAATGAAAGAGATGGACAAATTGTGGGCAGTTGGGTGACCCTGAAATAGTAGAAAATAAACTGTGATTGCCAGCATGGCTGTGCCTCTAAATATAGACAAGCCATTTCCTCTCCATGAGGTTTATTTTCCCTAATTGGTAAAAACACTGGTTGGGTTGGCAAAGGAAACAAACCTGGCAAAAAATCTCTTGGCCATATCTTGCCTACAGGTATGTATTGTTGGATCTATCCTGTATTGTAAATAATGTGAAAAAGATGACATTGAACAAGAGGGAGATTTCTAATAAAAATCTGTATTTTCAGCTTCTTTGGAGAAATCATTTGATTCAACATTCTCCTAGCCCTAAGAAGGATCTCCCCCTCTTTAGAAAGGGCATGGGCTGTTGAGTTCCTTAGTACTAAACTGATTAGCTTCACTTATTTTTCTTACCTGCTTTGCCATGTAGAAATTTGGGGTTGTTTTCTTGAGAATTTATTTTTAAGATCATTTCCAATCATGATACAAGTTCCATGAAAAGAAAATGCCCAGAATACTTTGTTTAGGTTGAACAAAAATAACTTATAATGAGAAAAAAAAAATGTCACAAGCAAAAACACCAAGGAGACAGAGAAACTAACAAACAGATGACAGGTTCTCAAATATAGGCCTAAGCCCATAAAATGGGTCCCATTAACCGTATGCAAGAATAGTTTGGGTTCTAATGCAGAAGCACAGTGTCACTTAGCAGTGACATTGTCACTGGGATTTAGTGAATTATTCCAGTGCGAGCTTTTGGGAAAGGAAAATGACACAATGTTCTGTACAACCCAAGGAAGAATAAAGTATATTCTGAATATTAAGAGATTAAATTCCCCAAAATGAGCTTCTTGACAGAAAACGTCCAAAGTTATTTAAAGAGTGACTTCCCATCTTTGAATTCACCCATTGAATAAAACAATATTAAACCAGTGTTTAATAATTCAACAATCATCATTTCTTTCACTCTGCCCTGGCACAGAGCTTAATCACATGAATGGCTCCCTATATGCAGTCTCCAAAGTGATGAAAACCTAATTCAATTGTTACAGAAATAACTCCAGACTTTTAAAAGTTTTCTCTGAACGAAAACAATCCTTGAGATTTCCCTTATACAACCACCACCAGCATATGTTTATATGCACTATATTTGGGCATAATACATATATTTAATATTATAAACCTGCTTAGACATTACTTGTAATTATACTCTATTCATATATCGGGCAGGAACTTCTTTAAAATACTTTCCATAAGGTCTTTTATTACTAGACAAAAGAGGTAGACTATTTAAAAAGTCAATACATAAATACTTGACACATTAAAACTTGTAGGATCCAGTTGAGTAGGCAATTATATAAATTTTAAAGAGGGTAAGGGGGGTGGGGGGTGGGGGGTGGGATATGAGGGTAAGGGGGATCGAATATATGGTGATGGAAGGACAACTGACTCTGGGTGATGAACACACAATGGGATTTATAGATGATGTAATACAGAATTGTACACCTGAAATCTATGTAATTTTACTAACAATTGTCACCCCAATACATTTAATAAATAAAAATAAAAAAAAAAGAATTCTTCTCTTGTGACAAATTATATGTCTGGATGTAGATTCAAATGTCAGATACCCAAACAGCTGGTGCCTGTCAGGCAGTTCAGAGGACAAAGTATGTCTTTGCTTAGCAAGAGAGCAAGATTTTATTACTGTTTTACCAAGTAAACTAAAATTAACACTATTCTACTCTGAAATATATATCTCCCATTAAAAGTTATCCAAAGAATATGTTAACTTCATCCCTGAGTGAAAAATATCATCAGGTAAAGCTGAACTGAAAAAGTAGCTTCCCGATCAAAGATAAACCTGTAACGTATAAGCCAAAGCAATACAATTGGCTTTTATCCTTCCCAAATTTTATAACCACCTCAAAGAACAGTCTACCTCAAGAAGTAGTATTTTAGATACCCGATTCTATATTGAAACGCCATTAAAATTGTTTGTTGGGTGAAATTCAAGTGGAAGCAAAAATAATTTATAGTTGAAATTAATTGAAATTTAAAACTAGATCCTAAAATTAGAGAAGTATACTGTTCATATCTTAAATTATATTTCAGGGGTAGGTGGTAATTCATTCTCATAGTTTGGAAAAACTGGTGAAACAACCGTCAATGTTAAGATGGAGTGAATATATTTTTAGATGACAAATTAAACATTAATTCCCAATGTTCGGTTAGTTCGCAATGTTGCTATACATGAATGATAATGAGAAAAAGGTAATTTGCACAGCTAACCATGCCAAAAAAAAAAATCACTATCTAGTCACATGTTCATTCTTCGGTGGAAAAAAAAGCATTTGTCTTTATATACTTATACTTATGGGTGCTTTCAGTTAACTTCAACTCTAAATAAGGAATCACAAGAGCTGAGAGTGACCTAGTGTCGGGAGAATTAACTAGCAACAAACTCCATGCACAGCATTGTCTAATTGAGAAACCAGCCTCCCAAACTCTTGGCCATCTCTGATCTGTCTAATCATGAGCCCATTAAGTCATCTTGGCTACCATGAAGATGAAAATGACAGCACAGTTACTTGAATCAGTTTAAAGAGGCCCAGGGTGTTTGAAAGGAAAAATTAGGAGGCTTGGGGTGCTGTAAGAATATCCCAACTTTTAACTCCCAAAGATCCCAGTAGCACACAGCTGTCAAGCGCACAAGCTGCTCATAAAGAAAAACCAATGGAGGGAATCAGGGGTTTTGCAGTATGTCAACAATTTCATCAGGCACAATCAGTCTTTCCACCTTCTACATCCAGACACATCATTCGTCACAGAAGAATACTTTAACATTAATGTAACTACCTACTCAACTGGATACCACAAGTTTTTATTATACCATGAATAGGACGTAAGCTGTAGAGAATTTGTGAGTTGATCACATAGCCAACAGATGCAGTCATTTCTGGAATTTAGGCTCTGTAATTTGATGATCACAGTAGAAATTATTTGGCATTTAAATGTGGTTTTTGATTAGAAAAAAAAACACACCGAGATTTTCTTTGTGAATTTTCAGAAAAGCCTTTTTCCTGATAAGCATTTCTTATTAAGGCATAAGTGAATTAAATCCCCTTGCCCTATTTTGCTAAAAAGAAAAAAAAAGTCTTTGAAGTGGAGTCCACGATAATATGTCATTGGCAAAAGAACAGTCTTCTAGAAAGTATGAGAGTTCTATAAACTCTCCAGGAAATGTCTGGGATGTTAGCACCAGTTGATATTATTACAGGGAACACATTTTGTTGTCATTGTTGTTTCAGCAAGGGCACTCTTCCAAGATGAGACTTATTCACTTTTCAACTGCAGAATTCCTTGGCAGTTTCATTCTAACCTTCCTGTTGTGGTGGAAGATATTATAGCATCATCACCAATAATAACAATAATACCTGTTCCATTTGGTGGGGGTTGGATGGCAGTGAGGGTTACTTACTTAATTATATTTCAGGATGTATAACAAGCACTGAGCAGACATTATTTTATTTATACAATCCTGCAAAATAGACATTGTCCTTCCTGTTTTATCGATGGTGTAATAAAGGCTCAGAAAGTTTTAATACTTTGTCAAGTAATAGTGGAGCTAAGGTTCAATCTGCCAGCCCTTGCTCTTAACCACTTTTCCATATCGCTTCCTAGTTGTTAGCACCACAAAACTGGCCAAAGACCTTTAAAACATCTCTATCCCTCTATTTTTCTATCCCCATGTTTACTGTACCATTAATTGTGATGTACAACTCAGTAGAAGTCAGATATTTTCCAAATTACAGTTACACTGAGAAATCAATTGGTGAAAAGACAAATAAATTAGTCACAGAATTTTAAAAATGAAAAGTGTCCTTATATGTCTTTGATTTGAATTCCCATTTTTTACAGGCAAAGAAAGGGCACTTCAGTGATACTGGTGTCTTTTCTGAGGTGACAAAGCTTATTAGTGGTTGAACTTGTACCAGAAACTAAGACTTCCAGCTCAGTGCTCAGCCTTTCCATCCCTACTATACCAATAAATTACAGGATTATTCTTGACCTTATGAATAAAGTCACTATTAGGTTGTTCTAAAGAATAAGATATCCAAACTCATTTGATATAACACTTAATTGAAACAGGTTTGATTTCTAAAAATTTCCAAAGAGCAAGTTTTGTGATATACTTTGTGTACACTTGTCCTTCACATTGTGACTGCATATATAGACAAATAACTAAGAGATAATTGCAACTATAGCAAAAAAAAACAAAACAAATTTGCTAACATTCAGCGCCAAAATGTAAGCATCCATTCATAAATGTACAACAGTTCAATCAAAGCCAGCTCTTGTGTTTACACAGAACAAAGTTACTCACATTTGGTCACCTGTAGAGAAGCACGATGTGTACAATATACACAAGTCAATTAACATCCATTTCTGGGAACCCTTTTCAAAGAAACAATTTTCTTTATATCCTATGATAGGAGTTCTTCTAAAATATATAAGACCCAGGGCTTTTCTCTGAGATATCCACTGTTTGGAATGTTTTTAGGAGGAGTATTATTGCTGCTCAATGTAAAATATTAAGTGAGAAATCAGTATTTTTACCATATCATTAAAAATTACAATTGCTTTTAAAGCAAAGGCCTCAAGTTCTATTTTTAGGCCCTTTTGACCAGTGCTGACTGGAAACCCAGGTTGAAATCAGAGGTCTTTATTTCGCATAAGACACGTACTACTTGAGGTGATGGTGATGAAATTTTTTCATGCAAATCCCTACAATCACTTATGCCTTTATCTTTTCCTCATATGCTACATTACACCACCTGTTGTATTTTAAAAAAATACCTCTATGATATTTAAAACCATTCTTTCTTTTTTCTGCCAACAGTTTTATTCTAAACATGTTATAGCTAATTGAATGAAACATTTGTGGTTATGCTACAAAATATTTTAAAGAAAACTATAGAAAATATAGATTACAGATAAAGTAAATAATTGTTTTTTGGTTCAAGTGGCTCTCTCTTTTAATTAATAATAATAGTAATAATAATAACAACCAGTTATTAAAACCTTAGTAATAATAACAACCAGTTATTAAAAATCTAGTTCAGCATTACTAAATCCCAGAAAAAATAAACAGAAGTATATCAAGCTTATGAGACAATTCATAAAGAAGATATAATACCCTTTAAGTCAATATTAAATGGTAAATATTTAATATAGAAATGAACATATTAAAATATAAAAGAAATAACTCATTAGGGAACATATAGGGATCATGTTATTATTAGAAAGCTAAATCTCTTTTTAATGGCTAGTATTGGTGATCTTCTCTCAGTGAGAATAGATTATCTTAGGAAAAAATAATGTGTTTCAAACAATCAAACACCTCTATATTGTTATCATTCCCTATAATCAAGGCCTCGCCAAAGCCATTAAATAAAAGACTAAAGCACAAGGATGATAGTTCCAATTTCACTATACATTTATGCTTAAAAAATACTGGACACACTGAACATTTACATAGAGATGTACAGGCACCAAATCCATTAGGTTAGCTTTGCTAGCTTTCATATTTCCTCTAAATACTATGAATCATAAACATCTGCATGATTCTAAAACACAAGATCAGTAATGCCTAGTCTGTACCATAAGTCACCATTTCAAGACAGGCTCTATTTCTATTGAAAGAAAAGGAATAGTAATCAGTTTACACATCAAATGATGCCTTTGGTTCCTGTAATTTACATTAAAACAACATTAGGTTAAAAATAGCAACATGAAGATGATTTTAAAATAAGAAAAACTAGATTCTATGGTGCAAGTAATTAAATGTTGTGCTAGCTTACCTGATAAAACAGAGCTTTAGGGATCACAGCATAACAAAGCCCAGCATCCAAGATGGTTAGAGTGTAACGTGCCTTCCTTTGCAGTTGTTCACATTTTTGGCCACAGAGTTTTACAGATGAATAATAATGATTTTCCTTTGCTTTCTCTGTGGACAAGGAAACAAAGAGATCTTTCCAGAATCCTCTCGGCTATGCCTCCACTTCCTGTTCTGAGATTCACTCTATGGTACCCAACATATATCAGAAAACAGCTTTGAGGGGAAAAAAAAAAAAAAAGCTGACAACCCAACGTGGTACCGCCATCTATTGGCAGACACACAAAATTGAACAAAAGGAAAAACATCCCCATTATTCTCTGTCATAAAGTAGAACATAACCTGTCGACTGCAGATGAGCGCGTACAAAGAGACTCTTTTACATGCTCAATTATTTGCACCTCACTAATATTTTTTCTAAACTTTAAAAATTTAAACAGGTGCTTCACCTATAAACTTCTACACACACACACACACACACACACACACACACACACACACACCAGATTTATGTTTGAAAATTAGGTTTCTAAATTACCTTACACCTTACATGCAGTTTTGCAATATCACTCTTGAGGCCTGCTCTGGTCTCCTGAAAACTTTCTCTTGTCATGGAATGAATTCTTTTCCAAGTCAATATTCTGACTCCTTAAAGAACACACTCACTGATAATTTTTTTGTGTTGCTTTTTGGTAAAACATTTTCAAGAAATTATATCTGAATATGGAAAACAACTATGTTATTAGATTATTATTAATTACATACATTCATATTAATGGAGCACTTTCAGATATGTCAGGCACTATAGTAGCTTGGAAAAGATAAAGATAAAAACACACAGTGCCTGTTATCAAGGAGCTGTATAATGAAGAGAGACAAATAGAGCCGATATCACATTTTGAAGCCATGTGCTCAAGGAGCATTATTTACTTAGTTTTTGGTTTCAGGCCCCATTTTGCCTAATGGCAGAAAAATAAGTCTAGTCAGTTCCAGGTAAATTGAGTCACTTGAGGCTTTTCCCAGTAATTTCACGCTTACACTAAACCAATGCATGATTTTCCTCCTCCAACCCCTCACGTGGATGGATCTAAGTCCAGGAACACTTACATATCTGGAAAGAGTGGAGCATGGCCCTCAGCCTCCTGCTTTCATGGAGGAGGGCATCCATTGAGGTGTACAATCCTATATGATGCTGAGCATCACGATCCATCCCTCCACACACACATCTACCGATGTGCCCACATTCCCGTTTGGCCCCAGACACACCCATCCATTAAGCATGCCCTCTTCATGACTACTCGTTACCTTGGGTTTTATCAGCTTTTCCTTTCAGATAATTTTTTTCTTGTCCTTGGGGGAGGCGGAAAGAAGAACAAGTAGCAGCAGGGTTACTCTGTGCTGTTATTGGCTGACATAAGTCCTAAGTCCCAAGCACCCCACACTGCTCTCTGGGTTCTACAGTTTATATCCCATGGGGTGCTCTGTGGGCTTCAGACAAGTGCGGCACTATTTCTGCTACATTAGACTATCCCAACCTCTCATCTTCTACCTTTTGAGCTAATCCTGGGCGAGCAAGCTATGTAGAGGGTCCTTATCAGAGACCCCAGTTGGGTTGGGCTCTGATGCTTCCTCACAAACTTCCTTTCCAACTCCAAAATAATTTTACCTGGATCTTTTCCTTCTGTGTCAGTAGTAAATTGGATCCACAAATTTTTCTCTCAAATCTTTCTGTTTTATACCTAATTTATTGGTTTGCTTGGGCTGCTGTAACAAAGTACCACACTGGGCGGCTCAGACAACAGAAATTGGTTTCACAGTTCTGGAGGTTAGAAGTACTAAATCAAGGCATCAGGCACGGCCAGACGCCTTCTGAAACCAAGAGGGGAAGGAGCCTTCCTTGTCTCCTTCAGCTTCTGGCAGCACAGACATCCCTTGGCTTGTGGCCTTGTAAACTCCAGTCTCTGTCTCCATTTCTCCACGGTGTCTTCTGTGCAGATTTTCTCATCATCTTCCCTCCGTGCATGCTTGTCATTGTTTTCAAATTTCCCCTTTTCATAAGGACAGCAGTCATTTTGGATTAGGGTCCGCACTGATGGCTTATTTTTAACATGATTTCCTCTGTAAAGTCCTCATCTCCAAATATGGGCATATTCTAAAATATTGGGAATTAAGACTTCAATATACCTTTTTGTGGGGGGGGGGGCGCGAGGGGAGGGTGAGGACACAATTCAACTCGTAACAGTTCCACTGCAGCTTTTATGTTTTAAAACACAAGACTCTGACGACTCTTTGATCTGTTTTCCATAACAATCCCACTCAGGAAATAATAGCGTTGGTATCTGGCCAGAATTTAGGGGAGTGACTGGGGGAAGAGCCTCAGGTAATATGGAAAAAATTTCAATAATAGTAATACCAATAACAAAAATCAACATTTATTCAGTGCTGTGTGCCAGACACTGTTCTAAGTACCTTGCATATATTCATTTAGCCCTCACCCATAGGAGGTATTATTATACACATTTGACAGATGAAACAAATACAGAGGGAAGTTAGTACTTCACATATCATCTCACCACAAAAGCAATCACAATTGCGTAAGGTAACTGCTATGATACCAACATGTACCAGATGTTGGAGGAGCATAAAGGAAATGAGCTTCCACTAATTTAGAGCACTGCTACTCACACGTTTAGTAAAAATTCATGACATTTTACCTTTTCATTGTATGAGTTTTCTGTCATGAGATATTTCTATTTTCTAAGAACTTTTATCTTTCGTCTGTAGTCACAGCCCTTAACTCTGCCTGTCCCTAGCTAGCACTCCATACTAATTTCTCCACTAGTAACAATACTTAGAAGTGTATTCAATTTAATGTCCACCTTTGGGTATCCATATACTCAAAAGAGTTTTCTGGGAAACTGTTTTTTTAGGTGATTTTACTTCGTGTGTGTGTGTGTGTTGTAAACTCTATTCTGAGGACAAAAAGTGGGAATTGTCATGGGATAAAATTAAAATTTGGGGGGAAAACAACGCAGTTCTATAACAAATTCAATAGATAGTATTATAAGTAATTTAACAGAAATATGTAATTATAGGTATCAATATAAATTTATAACAAATAAATATAAATTATACCAAATTTACCAGACAGAATTCATATATTATTACGGAATACTAGTCTCATCTAATTCACATATTCAGTGCTAACATTTTTATTTGCTCCACTAGATCTGTCAGTAACAATTATTATTGCAAATGTTTAACTTAATTTAGCATTTCTCTTCTAAATTTTCCTAGATATCTCCCTCTCATTGACTTCCCCTCCCTTACAATTTAAAACAGTGGTTCCCTAGGCCTTGTCCAAACACAAAAATAGTATGAATGTAAATCTGAAAAATCAAGAGAATATATAGAGCTAAGGTAAATATGTAAATACTATAGCTAATATCCTAGAGAAGTAAGAGTGTATTATTTGTGTGAAGTGAGAATGGGATACCTTTGGATAATAATGAGTTCTCATAAATTATATGTATCATAGTTAAAGCAGGGGAGAAATCAGTAGACAGTTTAAAAGAATAAAATTAAAGACGTCTTTTAAAAAGTTGGGAAAAAAACCCACAAGGATATGAAATTGTGCTTTAAAAAAAGAACATCAATCCCAAAGTAAAATACTAAGTAGACATATTACCAAAAAATTTCCAGAAATGAATAGGCTCACCAAGAGTTCACTTAATGAAAAAGAATATACGCTAAGATGCATTTATAAAATGTATGTGTGGTATACTGAAATTAAGAAAAAAGACACATCAAGGATTCCACAGTTGTCACTTCTCAGGAAAGGAACAAAATGAAGAGTGATATGTATGGAAATTTCAGGGTTTGCTCTGTATATTTCTATTGTGTTTGAACTTTGTGTAATTTTATATGTGTGTATTATTAGTGTAATTAAAATATAATTATGATTTTAAAATATATCAACTATGTACCTCCATATGATTTATGCTTATTTATCCCTCAGTTCCCTTTTTCAGTCTAGAATAGATCCATTCTGCTATCTGAAGAGACCCTGGAATCTGTCTTTTTCCAGAAGGCCTCATTCTCGCTGATCCTTAGCTTCTATGCTTCTGTCTTTAGTCACCTCAATAGCAAAGTCCCCAACCATTGAGCTTGCATTCATTTTTATTAATTATTATGAATTTAAGTAAACAAATTAATTTACGTTACGTTTTCTGTACATTCACTCCTCTGCAGTCCATTTTAGATCACGATCTCCTGCTGGTAAATACTGATACTAACTCACTTTTGTCCAGTGCTTGATATATAAGGTGCTATAAATTATAAAAAGGAGTAAATGGTCTTTTTCTTATAAAAGATAATTAAATACTTTTACACATATTACATCTTTTTCCTTCGTAGCATCTCTAAAAGTTGAAAAGTGTAGATATGTTTCACATTTTTTAAGCTGAAAAAAAAAGGGTTACAGAAAAGCAAAAATTACATGGTGATAAAAAGCAGTCTAAAAAGCAGGATAATTGTCAGTTTAAAGCCTGTTCAGTAGACAACATGGTTTTATATCAAGGACTCAAATATTCCAGATGTAATAAGTGTCAAAATATTACTTATTAGATGTGCTTGAATTCAGCAATATTAAAATTTTTTACCTTTATTGTAAAAGAATAATGCAGTAAAAAATACTCTATTTCCAAGTGGTTTTCAATATAGATTACTCTCCATGTTGTCTCTCTACAGCTATGGAATTACAACATTTCGAAGGTAGCTTTGGCCCCTATGCCTTTTTAATTGTTATCCCTCAGTGTTCAATTACTTTTCATTATTGCCCTTCTCATCCTCACTTCCCTCCCACACCTGGCCAACTGATATTTATTCTTGAAGACTCAGAATAATGAACTTGATATTCTCTCTTACACTCCCTGCAAATGATTTAGACACCCTCTTCTGCATTCCCCAGATTATATAGGTAGCATTGTATTATATGGTTACATATTATTATATCAACTTAAATGGTAGAATTTTTTATACTGTACTATAAATGTAACTTATTGGTTTCCAATCATCCTCTTTAACATTCTACACAAGTCTATGAGTTCCTTGAGATCAAGTACTATATATTCTTTATATCCTTTTTATATCCTTTTCTTTGTTACTTAACACAATGTGTGACACACAGTAGGTATTCAGTAATAATAAGTATCTGTTATACTTATTTATAATAAGTATAATACACCACTATGTATAAAGTGGTGTATTGTTTATCTCTTCCATTTAGAAAACTAGCTATGAGAAAAAACTTGACATGTAATACAGATTTAGAACAAGAGTCTACTCCATTTTTAAAAGGTACAAATTTACTCCAACTCACCAATAGTGTAATAACTTGTGGGAACCTATGCCTAAGTGCAGAGTATCAACTTAATCATAACCTTTCAATACTACCTTTCATACTACTATACACCTTGTCAGAAATGAGAATACGTCATTTATTCAAATGACTGAACACTCTTAGATGCTTGTAAGCGCCCTTTATTTACCATGAGGTTTCATAACAAAAAGACAGATGTGAAGCAGATAAGGTCAGGTATTAGAGATATACTTCCCTGCTTCTCAGAAAAGATCGCTGGATAATCTGTTTACCTATATACACACACACTCTCCACTCTAGGGGTTTGTGACTAAGCAACAGACCTTTTTTTTTTTTCCTATACAGACTTTGTTAGTGTGACACTGTCAGACTGTCAGATCAGCTTAGCTAAAGGGAAAAATATATTGCTGTTTTTTCCATGATCTCTTAGCATCTGTTGATAATTCTAAGCAAGCATTTAGATAACTCACTTATACAATCTCTCGTTCTACTAAAATTTGGTGGGCTCAAGTAACTATGTCCAAATCTATGCATGATTAGGTCGATAGGAGAATTAAAATTTTAGTTTTATATGCTCTCTTTTATGTTTTGAAAATATGTACTTAAAATTCCATTGTTGTCATTTTAAGTTGGGTGATCATGTAGGCAGTTATTAAGATGATAACATTTAAGCAATGATACATGTCTTTGAAAAATTTTGTCAAAATCTTTTATGAGGCTGCGCATCTTGGGCCTGGTTTCTCCTCTTTTGGATGTAAAATCCAGCCATCCTTTAAGGTCTAGGTCCCTCTCCAGGCTCCTACAATAGCACTCAGATTCCTGTTTCTTAAATACCTACTGCTATCAATCTGTATGCCAGTCCAAGGGGTCACACAGAAATCTCTCACTGTCTCTTGTTTCTCTAAGTTTCTCTTCATTCCTTCCAACCTGATGCTTTTTGTTTTTTTGTATTTTTTGTTTCTTCACCCTCTTTTCAACCTACTGTTTTCTACCCAGTTTTCTAGCTTCAGTAGTTGGGACAAATTTTAGGATGCAATTGCTCTAAATCGTGTTTTCTTAAAGAGTCCCTTACATATCCCATTTCCATTCTTTCTCTTACTACCCGGAACATGTTTCTCTCCTTCGGACTTGAAGCAAACACTGCAATGTTCAAGTGGGGGGGTGGGGGTGGGGATCTGATTTCCCGTGTGACTGCTGAGTGGCAAGGAGTTAGCTCCCCATGGCATCAACCTTGACCATGTGCAATAAGTCTGAGAGTCACAGCCGAGGCATTCAGGAAGTTCCATATTTCCTTACATTTTACAAACATTTTATTTAGATTTTGGTGCCCCATCCCACTGAAGTAGAAGGAAATTTAAACTTTTGTTTTTAAGACTTATTACCTCCCTCCTTCATCAGCAGAAGTGAAGTTTCTAAGGTTTTAGCCAATGTCATTAGTCTTCTATCCAAACCATTTACTTATTAGTTTTTCCTTGATTTGTCTATCCTTTCACCTCTCTGATATTTTGGTATAAAAATATATGACCATAAAAGTGTAATGACTTACATTTATTACTTCACATGGATTTTTTTCCCCAACTATATGAGATAAGTATTGGCGTTGTCTTCATGTTAAAGATGTAGAAATTGAGGCTTCAAGAGGTCCAGTAACTTAACCAAGATCACAACAGCTGGTGAATTTGGGATAGGAATATCAATGGTTACTGAGCTCTCATTTTTACAGTAAGGGATTTAATGGAAGAACTGGTTTGCTCTCTTTTAGCATTTATTATGTGTAGACATGCATTATTGTTAAATATCTTAAAGCACCTAGTAGACTATAAGTTCAATGAAAGCTAAATATTTTACTTGTTCTTGTACTCCCTAAATTTTCTAATGTGGTGTCTTGTACACAATATTTCATATTTTAAATAATAGTGGAAATGAATAGGAAAATCCATAAAATAAATTACAATAAAATATCTCTGAGAAAAACTATTTTTTTTCATAGCAAAAGAGGTAATGCATTTTATACTGCAACTTTTCTTATCTGATATCTAATTAAGCAACTTGAAAAAAATTGGTAAAATTAAGAACCACAACAGGAAGGCTCATATCAGAAAATTTTAATTGCTAAGTATGGAGACATAATAACAATAATAGTAATAATAAAAGGCGGATACAGATTTTATGGATAATGATTCTCAAAACTGACCCAAATGAAAAGGGTAGCAGTGGTCCAATTGTTGAGTACAGATCCCATAGAGAAATGTTAATTGTGTTTTAATGTTCAAGCCCAAGAACAGAAAGACAGAGGTAACTTTAAATATATAAAGTTTGGTTCTATGAAGAAAAGCTTTTATGAAGCTATAATTTTCTATGAAGAAAATTGAATCCATAATTTACTATGGATCTACTCAATAGTATGAGTAGATGCAAACAATTCTTTTTTTTTGTTTGTTTGTTTTTGTTTTGCACTTCACTTTATTGTACTTTGAAGATATTACATTTTTCTTTTTTTTTTTTTTAAATCAAAGTTTATTGGGGTGACAATTGTTAGTAAAGTTACATAGATTGCAGGTGTACAATTCTGTATTACATCATCTATAAATCCCATTGTGTGTTCATCACCCAGAGAGTCAGTTCTCCTTCCATCACCATATATTTGATCCCCCTTACCTTCATCTCCCACCCCCCTCCCCACACCCCCCTTACCCTCTGGTAACCACTAAACTATTGTCTGTGTCTATGAGTTTCTGTTTCTCATTTGTTTGTCTTGTTCTTTTGTTGTTTTTGGTTTATATACCACATATCAGTGAAATCACATGGTTCTCTGCTTTTTCTGTCTGACTTATTTCGCTCAGCATTACCCTTTCAAGATCCATCCATGTTGTCACAAATGTTCCTATATCATCTTTTCTTACCCCCGAATAGTATTCCATTGTGTATATATACCACAACTTCTTTATCCATTCATCTATCGAAGGACATTTTGGTTCTTTCTTTTTTTAATTAAAGTTTATTGGGATGACAGTTGTTAATAAAGTTACATAGATTTCAGGTGTGCAATTCTGTAATAATACATCATCCATATATCACATTGTGTGTTCACACCCAGAGTCAGTTCTCTTTCCATCACCACATATTTAATCCCCTTTACCTCCATTTACCAATCCCCTCCCCCTTACCTTCTGGTAACCACTAAACTATTGTCTGTGTCTTATGAGTTTTTGTTTCATTTGTTTGTCTTGTTCTTTTGTTGTTTTCAGTTTTAGGTATCAGTGAAATCATACGGTTCTCTACTTCTTCTGTCTGACGTATTTCGCTTCGCATTATGATCTCAAGATCCATCCATGTTGTCGCAAATGGTACTATTTCATCTTCTCTTATGACAGAATAGTATTCCATTGCATATATATACCACAATTTCTTTATCCATTCATCTATCGAAGGACACTTTGGTTGTTTCCATGTCTTGGAGACCATAAATAAAGCTGCAATGAACATTGCAGCACATATATCTTTATGGATAAATGTTTCCAGATTTTTGGGGTAGATACCCAGGAGAGGGATTGCTGAGTTATATGGTAATTCTGTTCTTAATTTGAGGAATCTCCACACTGCCTTCCATAGCAGCTGCACCAATCTGCATTCCCACCAACAGTGTATGAGGGTCCCATTTTCTCCACAGCCTCTCCAACACTTGTTACTATTTGTCTTTTTGACGATAGCCATTCTAACTGGGGTGAGGTGATATCTCATTGGGGTTTTTATTTGTATTTCTCTGATTAGTGATGTTGAGCATTTTTTCATACGTCTATTGGCCATTTGTATGTCCTCTTTGGTGAAATGTCTCTTCAGGTCCTCTGCCCATTTTTCAATTGGGTTGTTTGTTTTTTCGTTGTTGTTGAGTTATATGAGTTCCTTGTGTATTTTGGATATTAGCCCCTTATCAGAGGCGTTGTTTACAAAAATCTTCTCCCATTCAGTTGGTTGCCTCTTTATTTTGTTGATGGTTTCTTTTGCTGTGAACTTTTTAGTTTGATATAGTCCCATTCATTTATTTTAGCTTTTACTTCCTTTCCCTTTGGAGTCAAATTCATAAAATGCTCTTCGAACCCAAGGTCCATACGTTTAGTACCTGTTTTCTTCTATGCATAAGTTTAGTACCTATGTTTTCTTCTATTGTTTCAGGTATTATATTTAGGTCTTTGATCCATTTGGAATCAATTTTGGTACATAGTGACAGATAGCAGTCCAGTTTCATTCTTTTGCACATGGCTTTCCAATTCTCCCAGCACCATTTATTGAAGAGGCGTTTTTTTCTCCATTGTATGTTTTTTGCTTCTTTGTCAAAAATTATCTGTCCATATTCATGTGGGTTTATTTCTGGGTTTTCAATTCTATTCCATTGGTCTGTGTATCTGTTTTTCTGCCAATACCATGCTGTTTTGATTATTGTTGGCCTGTAGTAGTAGTATAAGCTGAAGTCAAGGAGTATGATACCTCCAGCATTGTTCTTTTTTCTTAGGATTGCTTTGGCTATTCGGGGTCTTTTGTGGGTCCATACAAATCTGATGATTTTTTGTTCTATTTCTTTAAAAAATGCCATTGGGATTTGGTGGGAATTGCATTAAATCTGTATATTGCTTTGGGTAATATGGCCATTTTAACTATGTTGATTCTTCCAATCCATGAACATGCAATGTCTTTCCATTTCTTTGTGTCTTCTTCAATTTCTTTTAATATGTCTTATAGTTTCCAGCATATAGGTCTTTCACGTCCTTGCTTAACTTTATTCCTAGGTATTTTATTCTTTTTGTTGCAATTGCAAAAAGAATTGTTTTTATTATTTCTTTTTCTGAGATTTCATTGTTAATATATAGGAATGCAATGGACTTTTGTACATTGATTTTTAGCTGGCAACTTTACTGTATTCGTTTATTGTTTCTAATAGCATTTTGGTGGCGTCTTTAAGTTTTTCTATACATAGCATCTTGTCATCTACAAAATGTGACAATTTAACTTCTTCATTCACAATTTGGATGCCTTTTATTTCTTTCTCTTGCCTGATTGCTCTGGCGAGGACTTCCAACACTATGTTGAAAAGCACAGGTGATAGGGGACAGCCCTGTCGTGTTCCTGAATGTAGAGCAAAGGGCTTCAGTTTTCCACCGTTAATTATGATTGTAGCTGACGGTTTGTCATATATGGCCTTTATTATGTTAATGTATTTTCCTTCTATACCTATTTTAATAAGTGTTTTAATCATAAATGGATGTTGTATCTTGTCAAGTGCTTTATCGGCATCTATTGATATAATCATATGATTTTTGGCCTTTATTTTATTTATGTGATGTATCACATTGATGGATTTGCGTATGTTGAACCATCCTTGTGCCCCAGGGATGAACCCCACTTGGTCGTGATGTATAATCTTTTTAATGCATTGTTGCGTTGATTTGCTAGAATTTTGCTTAGGATTTTTGTGTCTGTATTCATCCGAGATATTGGTCTGTAATTTTCTTTTTTTGTGTTATCCATACCAGGTTTTGGTATCAGGGTAATGTTGGCCTCATTAAATGAGTTAGGGAGTATTGTCTCTTCTTCAATTTTTTTGAAGAGTTTGAGTAGAACAGGTATGAGATCACCTTTGAATGTTTGGTAGAATTCACTAGTGAAGGATTCTGGTCCCGGACTTTTGCTTTTGGGAAGGTTTCGGATGACTGATTCAATTTCCTTACTGGTGATCGGTCTATTTAGATTTTCCAGTTCTTCGTGATTCAGCCTAGGAAGGCTGTATCTTTCTAAGAACTTGTCCATTTCTTCGAGGTTATTGAATTTGATGGCATATAGTCCTTCATAGTATTCTTGGATGATCTTTTGTATTTCTGTGGAGATGCAAACAATTCTTACCTTCCCCTTGATGACTCACACTAAGTATCTTTTAAAATCTTTTGGAGGATCCTGCATAGGTTATCTCTAGCAATGCAAGTTTTGTTTTTTGTTTTTATCTCTATCTGTAAAATAATGGTATCTTTATTTCCCTTGCAAAGTGTTCCTCTAGCGAGAGATAATAATTTGTCCCAAGTTGGCAACGTGTAGTCTTTTAGAAAAATCTTTCCCTCTGCTACCCAGCTAGACAGGTTGCCCTGGCTCTGGTCCTTGTTGCTATGGGTCACTGTATACCTGGACTCCATTGTTCAGCCTTAAGTGGAGCAGGTGGGATGAGGGTGGGCTGTCTGGCGGGACAGAAATGGACATAGCACAGTGCTTTGCAGTCTCATTGAGTGGATGGGTGGGCACAGGCTATACGAGCCTCGGGAGGGAGCCAAATAGAAGGGCTGATAATGCAAACACAGACTTTAGAATCTAAAATAATTCCTGGCAGTAAGTAGAGCCTGGCAGCCACTCACACAGTAGTTAAATGCTGGTTAACATCAAGGCAGGTGCTCTGCATAGGTTGGGCAATTGTAAGCCCTTAGATAAATATTAGTTGTTGATTTATTCTCACTGTTTTAAGAGTGTCAGCTTCCCAGCCTTCTGGTAGGTACTACTAATTTACTCCATCTAGCCATTTATGTATTATGTATGTATGTATGTATGTATGTGTTTACTTCTTCATTCATTCAGTTTTAAGAATGCAGCAAAGGAAGTAGCAGCCATGTTAAAACAAGGCCACAGGTCACTTGATATGGATGGATAGGTTTGTAAGCATAAATAAAAGTGTTCAGCCTGATTAGCTCTATCGCAGGGGTGGAAGCTTCAAAGTTGGAATCATTTATCTGTGCTACTTGATTATGATGATAGATCAAAAACATTCTCAATAATTTTTATGTGAAAACTCATGTAATATGACTGTTAAAGGGTACATTGAGATAGAGAACCTCACGTTCAAAGTTCAAGGAATAATTTGTGACAATAACAATATTGAAGGTTGAGGTATTCCTTTGCTCAACAAATATTTATTAAAAGCTTAAGATGTGTGGAGGGACAACTGTATGTGTTGATCCATGCCATTTTACATGGGAAACCTGAGCATCTGTGGATTTTGGTATCTGCAAGGGTCCTGGAACCAATCCCCCACAGATATGGAGAGACAACTAAGTTTTTAGGAAGTCAAAAGTTATAATCAGATTTTCGACTGCACAGGGAGTCGGCACCCCTAATCCCCCATATTGTTCAAGAGTCAACTGTAAATGTTGAACTATCAATTTATTTACAAAATATTCGCAGCCAAGTAATACATTGAACAGGCAGGACTCATGGAGTCTGATATCAAAAACAACTCTATTTTTATCTCCACTATTTTTTATTTTATTTATTTATTTTAATTAAAGTTTATTGGGATGACAATTGTTAGTAAGTTACACAGATTTCAGGTGTACAATTCTGTATTACATCATCTATAAATCCCATTGTGTGTGTACCACCCAGAGTCAGTTCTTCTTCCATCACCATATATTTGTTCTCCACTATTTTTTAAAAAGGTATGCGGAGGTGTCCCTGTTCATAGTTAAAATCTTGCGCATGCCCAATGATTTTGCTGGCCACTCTTAAGTAATGTAAAGCTATATAATCTCATTTTGTCACAGATATATTCTCAATTCACTGACTGTATATGTTAGAACCACTTAGAAAGTAAAACTTTGAACTTGATTTAAACTTAAAATTTTCTCTCCCTCTGGTGGAAATTGGAAGGCAGCCCTTTTTTTCCCCTTGTTAAGATTCCACCTCTTCTCTCCCAGGACCCACTCTTGGGTTCTGACCTTTGCAAGATTAAAGATGGGTGGAGATGGAAAGTGGAAGAAGGAAAGTTCTTACTTGGTTGGTAAAGTTGTGAGATGGCTTTATCATCTTGACATTGCAGGAATTACCAAATGTTAGATGTGATTCTTTCAAAAGTTATTCTTTAGAAGGAATATTTAAGAATATTTATCTACCCTAACCTTCAAAAGGGCATTCCCCGTCCCCTGCCCCCAGAAATGCTTCTTCCTCAACTCCGGGTTTTCTGGTGATCCACTCAGGCAGATTATTTGTCCACATCTCATTGCCTTGTCAAATGGACAGTTGAGTTTAAAACTGTTTCCAGATTGACTCTTTTTATCATGTAGAAACTCTTAAAGATTTTGCCTAACAATTTCTGGAGATGAACTTGAATCCCAGTGAAGAAACCATCTTTCTTTTGTTTTGCAAAAGAAGCATTTGCAAAGCAGCATTTTAGATTTCCCTGTGCCCTATTCCTGATTAAATGCTGGGTACTTGTATTAAGCTCCATGATTGATCCCACTGAAACCTCTATCATTATGTCAGCGGAGGACTGACGGAGCTATCTCCACCCTTCTCTCTTAATGGAGGGTGTTTTGGGGCCTAATCAGTAGAAGATTCAAAAAATCCTCTTTGAAAATATCCTCTAATTTCCACAGACCAAATTTTGTCCCTTTAAAATGGATACAGGATTTTAAGAGTCATGAAACTTCTTTCAGAGTTGGATGTCTGGAACCTTCTTTGGGATAGCATTTATTAACTCTTGCTTCTTTGGTTGACATTTCTAATTTAAGACATCCGATTCATCTATTGTATTTAATCCACACTCATTTTATCTCTCCAAATCCTTTATAGTGTGCTGTTGCATGTGTATAAAGCCTACTGCTTCATTTACTTTTCACCATCCCTATAATCTGAAATTTCTACCAGCAAAATTGATCGGGCACTCCACAGAGATTGTCCTTACTGCCTTCCTGTTTGAAGAGTGTCCTTGTAGATTAATTAGGCTAGCATTGTTTATATCATCACCGGTAAGCAGCATGATGTACATGATGATAACTGTCAATAATGCAGTTCAATTTTTCTTTAAGATTGAATAACATGAACAATTTTTCTTCACTAATTAGAAAGTTGTCCTATAAATTCCCCAAATTTTGGTAGTGACATTAAGAACAAATGAAGATTAAGGATGTAGCTTTTACTTCTTAAATGAGTTGCTAATTGTTGGTAATTGAGTGGTAAAAGGCTTTAAACAATAAGTAGACAGACAACTTGGTGAACAAGAAACAGTCGAAATCATAAACCAGATTTCTCATTGAAAGAAACACCTCCAGACCCCAGAGTCTGACATAACACAAACCACACAATCTTTTTAATTCTTGACCACCCCCAATGATAGAAGAAAAGTCTATTCTGATTATTATGGGTAGGTGACATGGAGAAAGATAAATGATTGCGCTGTAGACAATCTCCTGTGTGTGTCTCTGTCTCTGTCTCTCTGTCTCTGTCTCTCTCTCTCTCTGTCTCTCTCTCTGTCTCTCTCTTTCTCTCTCACACACACACAATTCTAACTAGAGATAAATATTTCAATAGTATCTAGACACTTCAGTCCTATAATTCTTTGTGTTACTACACAATAGCAAGCTAGTTGCTGAAGAAGAGAGCATTGAAAGACTCTGTAGATCATAAACTTGGGGAAATAAATGAGGTGACAAAGCAAGGTTGTCTGCCATGTCTCTTTCACAAGTTGAAGGCATTGCATTCAGGTAACACATTATGTCTGTTAGACAATCTTTATGCCATTTTAAATATGGAGGTTAATTGCAGGGAAGCACTGACGGCAATTTCCTAAGAGCTTAATTCACAGGGTGTGTCCTAAGCATTAACAAAAGCAAAACCCAGTGTATTGTAAGAGCAAATAAAATGAGGATGGCATTTAATAAACCAAATTTTTAATTGAGTACAGAATTTAAAGTGCTAGAACTAAAACTACTTTCTGAGAGCTATCATATATCTGATAGTTTTCCCTGAACACTTGCAAATTCAAAAAAAAAGTTTTATTTAATATAGTGCTATTCCATTTATGAGTTTTATACAGTTAGATCAATCACACTAATAATCAGTATCATTTGGAAAGAAAAGATGTTTGCTAAGACAGCCTCAATTTATGATTATTCTTTAAAAAGGCCTTAGCTGGCTATGAAAACGACTGCCCAGTTTTCTTTTGCCTGTCAAGAACAGGCATTTTAGAAGCAGTGATATAAAAATCAGTATTACTTGGCTTCAAGTGACAGAATACCCACCCATAATTAGTTTAAGGAAAAAGAATTGGAAAGTCCAGAGGGTAATATGGCTTTAGGCAAGCTTATACCCAGGGGATCAAATGAAATCATCTGGATTCAATCTCTCCTCCAGCTGTCTCCTTTTCTTTTCTCACTGTTGGCTTTATTCATAGATAGGCTCATCTCTCTTATGCCAAGATGGAACTCCATGTTTATATCCTCACAACTGTAGTCCAGTTGAAAAGAAAGTGTGCCTCTCTTCAAACCATTCCAAAGCTTTGATACTTCAATCCATTGGCTCTGATTGAGCCTCATGTCTAATCTTGAACCAGACTTGGTAGCCAAAGGAATACAGGATCTGGACCAATTCTGAGTTGCATACCTATACCAGAAGCTGAAGGCAATGCCAGTATCACATGGGCTACAGGTACTGAGAGTTTGCGCAAGAGAAATCTTTGGAGAAAAATTGAAATGTGAGCATAAGAAGATGATGGGATGTGTGCAAAGTTGCAAATACATCAAGTATTCACTTCAGCTTTTTTCCCCGCTGATCAATTCCTGAAGAGGACCGTGAAGGAGAGTGTTTCGTAGTGATATCTAAATGCTACTAAAATTGCATGCTCTGCAAATGGTCCCCTGAAAGATGCTGTTTTGTAGTTTAAGGAAATTAGTTTTCCTTAAACTAATTATGGGTGGGTATTCTGTCACTTGATTTTTATGTCATTGCTTCTAAAATGCCTGTTCTTAACAGGCAGAAGAAAACGGTGGCAGCTGAATACAGAGAAATGGACAGTCCTTCTCCCTGTCAAAAATTCAGATAAATTTTGTAGATAAAGCTCTTTTACAGATACTCTCACTGTTAGGTAATGTCCTCCTATGTCTTGTGATATCTCTGATTAAAAAAAATATAAAAACTTACTTGTAAGTAGAACTTGCAATTTGTTACAGTGTTTTCCCATTTATTATTTCATCTGAATTATTCCCCAGGACTTTTCCATTTCATTAGCCAAACTAAATTTGCTTTGCATAAATACCAAAATGATATATACAGAGTCAAAGACAATGATCTCTACAATGTTTTAGTTTGCAATTTATTCTGTCCAAGCAGCCAGAACTCTACATTTTTCTTTTTTAGATATAATTTTATTAAACTTGATCCACCTCATTTTAAAGTTAAATTTTTATATCCAGGACCAGAGTTTTATATTTAACTCTATTAAGCATTGAATTTTCTTCTGTTTTTGTAAGATTTGAACTCATTTTTCCAGCATATTGAGATATTTTGAGGTCTAGTTTCTCATGTAATAAACTCGTAATCTCTATATTTTCCTCTCCCTTCCCACTGCTTACCACAACTTCCATGACTTGGGCTTAAAGCAAAGGTTCAATGATGTTCCTATGCCAAAATCCTCTCTACTGAAGGGCTTTTAACCACCCCACTGCCAGACTTGTGTGACATGTACCCTAGAATTCTTGGAGCCAAGATTTATGATCCAGTGCTAAGTTGAAGATGGTGAGTGCAAATTGGGAAAGGACATAGGAAGAAAGGCCTCTGAATTCTTGACATATGGGTACAATGTGGCAAAGGAAGGGAACAAAGATATTAAGTTTGGGTAAGAAGATTAAACGTGTCTAGATGTCCTCGGTCTGTGTATAATACCAGAGATAAAAGTAGTTTAATCCTTGACTAGGGCATTTCGACTCTACTCCTACTAATCCTCAGAAACCATTTCCCTGGGTTCACCAAAGTCCTAGAATTGCCAAACACAAGAATATATTTTTGTTCGTATATTACTTGAAAGTTCTGTGTTCTTTTGTACTCTTGGCTCTCTCTTCATGTAATTCTACTTCCTGCGTCTTTGGTGATACCATTCACCTTAATGACTTCTCTTCTACCTCCATAGTCCTTGGTTTCTCTCTTTAGTCACCTAAGCTAGAAACTGAGAGTCAGCCGAAACTTATACCTCACATATATTCCTTCCCCAATGCAATTAGTTTGATTTTTAAAACAGTTTTGTGCAGAAATAATTTGCATATCGTATAATTCACTCGTTTAAACTGTACAATGTAATAGTTTTTAGTGTAGTCGCAGAATTGCACAAGTATTACCACAATCAGTTTTAGAACATTTTATGACCTCAAGAAGAGATTCCATATTCATTAGCAATCACTTTCCATTTTTCCCAACTCTTCACCCCTGCCTCTTCAGCCTTAGGTAACCACCCATCTGCTTTCTCCATATCCTTACCAACACTTGTATTTTGCATCTATCTTTTAAAATTATTATTATAGCCATCTAGTGGGTATGAAGTGGTACCGCATTGTGGTTTTGACTTGTATTTCACTAATGATTAATGATGTTGACCATCTTTTCCTGTACTTATTGTCCATTTGTATATTTTCTTTGGGGAAATGCCTATTGAAATCCTTTGCCCATTTTTAAATTGGCTTATTTGTTTTTTTAATTGTTGAATTATAAAAGTTCTTTATATGTCATGGATACAAATCCTTATCAAATCCTTACAAATCCTTTCATTTTCTTGACGGTGCTCTTTAAATGACAAAAGTTTTTAGTTTTGATGAAGTCTAATTTATTGATTTTTTTTGTCACATATGCTTTTTGTGTTGTATCAAATAAATCATCACTTAACCCAAAAAGCACATGTGAGGAAAAAAAATAGATTGACATCTATGTTTTCTTCTAAGAGTTTTATTTAATTTTTAAATTTAGGTTTATGATCCATGTTAACTTAATTTTTCTGTATTGTCTAAGGAAGAGTTCCAGCTTCATTATTTTGTGTGTGAATAACAGTAGACCCAGCACCTTTGGTTGAAAACAAATGAATTTTCTTGGCACCCTTGTCTTAAATTGTTTTTAAATACTGTACATTATAAAGTTTAAATATCTCTCTTATCTATTCTTTCCATTCTGCTGCCTCTGCCTTCATTAGGACCTTATTAATTCTCATTAGGATTAGGGATTATATATATTCAAACATTTGGAGTGTGTGTGTGTGTGTGTGTGTGAGTGTGTGTGTGTGTGTGTGTGTGTGTGTGTGTGTGTGAGTGTGTGTGTGTGTGTAATCTCATCCATATATATCGTCATGATTTTTGTGTGGTACCTTAATTCCTTACTCATGAAACACAATTTATTTCATAAAGATTTAAATGTTAAACGGGAAAATAACTGAAGAACAATTCTTCAGTTCTTCACACACTGTGAGATGAATTCTCAGAAACCACCTTTTGATTTGTTCTTAGGAAGCAAGCGAATGATGAGAAGAATGCGTACCTGAAATGAGGAAAGTGATCCTATTAAAGGGAAAGAGAGCAGCTGGGATATAAAAATGAAATTGTGTGGAGCAAAGAAGCATGAGGGTATGGTAAACTTTGGTTTTCCTATATTTTGGTTTTGGGTTCAAGCACTTGATAGTCTTTTAAATAAGAGACAAGTAAATGAATCTGTTAATATTTCAGAAGGGCTTGTTTAGGAATATTTAGAATATGGTCCTGCTTGAAGACTCATAGTAATGAAGAGATTTTTGTATCCTAATTATGCTACAACTGTATTTCTTTCTCTAGCCAAAGAATAATTAATATGAATAAACCTTCTTTATCATAGTCTGTGATATCACTTGTGTAGGTACCATAACATTTATGGAATATCTACTCTGTTCTAGGCATACTACATTTTTTTACTTAATACTCACAACCTTACAAGATAGTTACAGATGAGTGTCACATAGGTGGTAATTGATATCAGAAAGATTAAGTAAATATTTGAACCAAGATTTCACCCAAGGATTGTGTTGCACCAAAGCCCACATTCTTTCTTAGCCAAGACACACATCAAAATATTGACCATATACTTGTTCTATTAAGTGTCAGAATCAGTGCAAAATAAATGCATAAACTGCTTAGAGAAAAGAGGTGATGTGGGTCAGGGTATTCAGGACAAATTCAGAAAGAGGTGACTCTCGAGCCAACCCTTAGGAGGATGGTGGAGGAGAAAAGATGAAAATAAAGATGAAAGAGAGATGGTGGATGTGTTCTACCATAAAGAATAACATGGCGTAAGAAGATAGAGTCTTAAAACACTCAGTCTGGGTTTTATGAAAGGTTGCTTTTTGATTCATCTCTTTGGGACAAATGTTCTTGTATGATTTAATAGAAATGGCATTTTTCTGCAGATACCTTTGAGCCATACTTTGAGATGCAGAGATTTTTCTTGTTGGAACCAGCTCTGCTAGCATGCTTGAATAAGCAAAATTATTCCGCTAAGGTATCTGAAATGGAGTTGAGATACCAGTAAGCAAATCATAACACACAAAAATGGAAAAGCCACACATTCATTCCATCCAACTAGTGCTTACATTAATCTGATTAATTAAAGCATGAATGAAAACTATTTACTTGTGTGTTGTGAAAGAGCAGCATTAAATTGCTCTTCACTCTAGGAGACACACTGTGATTGTTGGCGTTCATTATGTTTTTAGCCTCATTGCTTTCTTCTTTAAAAGCAGTATCTTACTATATTTTCTCATGTTTTCTACTAGTTGAAGCCGGGCCAATGCACAATGAGAAAACAGCCTTTTCTTCTTTCTCTGATGACCAGATTCAAAATAAAGCAGGGTTTTAATCATGAAATTAATCACGAAATTTGTCATGTGACAAGCTCATATGCGTGTCCACGAGACAACTACCCAAACGGAGGCAATGATATGAGGGTCAGCTTTTACCTTTCTGAGGATTTTTTAGGGGTTTAGTTCTCATTTGGGTTTTAGCTAATCAGCTTTCCTGTAAAAAATTTTATAAGCACCAGACTGATTTCTAATTTTTTATCTGTTGCATTTACTATGGGGTTTCAACGGGGATAAATTGTTTTTACTGAATCAATTTCTAAAGAGGGATGCTTCAGGATTCCTTGAAATATATAGGAAACTTAAGAACCTAGTCAAAATTGCTCATAAAATTGCCTTTTGCTCAAGGTCTGAGGCTCACTTAGTTCTGACTTTGACCTTGCAATATCTGTCTGGAACAACCTTTCTGAATATGTTGGTGGGACTTAAATGATCCTCTGTCTTATAAGTGGGTCTCCAATTTATCCAAAGGACCAGAAAATGTTAGTAGTCTCATAAATGTAGAACGGAAAGTAATAGGGTATGTGAAGTGACTTAAAATCGAAATCAATTTAAAATGAAATTTAACTTGAAAATAGTTGATTATGACATTGAGTGCCATAAAATTGAAAATATATTTTTTAAAAATTCTTGGTAAGAAAATTAATATGCAAAGTAATAGTTTAAATATAACATGAAGTTACCTTTAAATGAACGTCAAGTTTATTTAAAATTCTGACAGAGTGGGAGGCAAGAAAGGGAAGGTAAAGCTTTAACTAGTAATTCCAAGTGTGGGATATAACATTTTTCCAAGTTTAGAAGATATTCGACCAAGTAATAAATTCATAGAGCACAGGCTCTGAACTGAAAGATGGGGCAAGAACCCAAATAAAGCAGGTCCTGAAATAACATCATTTTGTTTATTGTCATTTCTTTATAATGTTGATGGGGAAAAAAAAGAGAAAAATCAATTTCGAGCCAGGGCCACTGTCTGTGTGGGGTTTGCACGTTTTCCCATATCTGTGTGTGTTCTCTCTAAGTAGTTCTATTTCCTCGCACATCCCACATCCCGACGAGGTGCATAGGAGGTTAATTGATATGTACATTGTCCCAGCTGGAGTGAGTGTGGGTGTGTGTGTGAGTGCGCCCTGGATGGAAGGGTGTCCTGTCCATGGTGGGTTCCTGCCTGGTGCCCTGAGCTGCTGGGATGGGCTACAGCCACCCTCAACTCCGAAATGGAGTAAGTGATTTTGGAAAGAATTATTTTACTTGTTTTTATCAATCTTTCTCAAATGTATAGCTTACGTTTATTTCAATGTTTAATATTAGAAATGTTTTGGGTGTTTATTTAGAAGTTTGGTGATGTTTTTGTGATCAGAAATACCCTGTAGGAACTTAACTCTTGTTTATATCGACTAGCGGATGGTAAAATTGGTTTCGTTACACATTTTTTCAATTAAAGTTGTAGTTTCCAAGAATCTATCAACAATGTTAAGAGAACACTTACTGTAGGTTTGTGGTGGGAAGTTGTATAAGAAAACTGGTATATAGACTTCTGTTGTTTACCTGAGAAACCTCTCAATCTCCTCCTTGCTTCCACCCTTCGAAGTTTTGTTAACTCTGTCATCCGCTATACTTGCCTGTATTATGAAATGTATCCCACTCTGTGTTAATCTTGGTTTCACTTTCATTGTCATCTATCAGAAGGTGAGTTACTTAAAGCAAAGTTCTTATCCTGTTCATCTTTGTGTCCCTAGCACCTAAACAGAAGGCCTGTAATAAATGCATATGCAACTGAATGGATCTACACAATTGTCTGGATATGCTCAGACATTTGGGGTTGTATTTATTTAAAGAGATAGAATAGGTTTGAAATTTTTGGTCCTATCTTTTCAAGTCCACATGACTAACCCCTAGCGGTACCCATGAGGTGGAGGAGAGCCCGAGGGCTATTTCTAGGAAGAAAGCGTTTCTCTGATCCTTTGCTTCTGCCCACAGAGTTAATAACACTGTGTTCAGCACCCACACTGTCAATTTCATTCCAGCTGGGACTCTTCTGCTTAGCAGTCTGCTCTTTGTGTTCCCGGAGACAGACTAAAAGAAAGATGGACTGTGATGACAAAATTAGATAAATATGATATTATGTTATGATGGCATCTTACATCAGTGCCAACAGGAACAAAAAGAAGAAGCTCAAACCTTCCCTTGGGATTGTTATCCAGCACCGCCTACTGATAATTTCAAAATATTTTTGTAGTAGTTTATTGTTTCAGGAATAACTGCACAGGTGTTTTTTTTTGTTTGATTGATCCTTATAACAACCTTGTCCTTTAGGTGGTAAAGGGAGCTGTGATACTGTATCCAAGATAAGGGAGAGGGAGGGATGAATCTGCTTCAGATGGTGGCACAGTCTGGGCAGGTCCTGAGATTGACAAGATTGGTAGATTATCAGACAGATGATGATAGAAAAGAAAGAAGGTTCTCAGTGGAGATAACAATGTGGAGAAGGGAACAGAGGCATGAAGATTATGTTGTGATAGGTAATATACAGTAACATAGAAGCTAATGGTGCATGGTGGAGAGGGGTTTCGGGTAAACTTACAAAGGTAACGCAGGCAGAAATCACATCATGGAGGACCTTGCTTGCCATCCTAATGGGCTGAGACTTCATCCCTGGACAGCAGTGAAACATTGTCCTTTTAGCAGAGGACAGCTATGGTGAGTTCTGTGCTTAGTACAAGTTATTCAGAAATCACAATTGCTCGTGATGGAACAAAGGCATGAAATCTTTTTCTGCTTCAAAATATATACTATTCACACTGAGATCCAATTCCATGATTCTACCCAGAGGGAAATGTTATTATTAACTTAGTAACTGTAAATCCAACTTCCTTTTGCTCTTAAGAAAGCTTCCTGAATGCAAGTTTGTGGGATTCACACTATTGTAGGGATAATCTCAGGTACACTTTAAATTATATATATAAGTAATCATTTGTAACTATTAGCCTGTTATCATTGTTAACAAACACGATACTCTTTAAATTTAAAACACTGTGTCTGATCAGACAGAAACGATAGAAGAAGAAGACAAAGAGCAATCACGGTGCTAGATGGAGAACCTGATGAGAGACCTAGAATTATTGACACATGGCAGAAAACCCAAACTTTGTTGCTGTAACCACAATGGCCATTAAACTCCAACAGCAAAACTCCCACTCCTGTATTTTAAGCCTTCTCTGCTGGTACTGTGTTTCCCCAAAAATAAGACCTAGCTGGACCATCAGCTCTAGTGCATTTTTTGGAGCAAAAATTAATATAAGACCGGTCTTATTTTACTACAATATAAGATTAGGCATAATATAATATAATATAATATAATATAATATAATATAATACAATACCGGGTCTTAATATTAATTTTTGCTTCAAAAGACGTATTAGAGCTGATTGTCGACTAGGTTTTATTTTCAGGGAAACACGATACTTACAGTCGCCATAAGGAATTGTATATCGTTTCCATGGTGAGAGAGTGTTGGATATAATAGAAAGAAAACTGGTTGGGAGATAAACTGGTAGGGCTTCTAGTTCTTTCTCTTGAAAAGGTATCTCTGTTAAGTCACCTACCTTTTCTGAGATATAATTCTGAGATATAAATCAGTTTCCAGATTTATAAAATAAGAAAGGTGTTTAGATATTTGTTCTGGTCACAGCATCTTTTTACTTAGGATCCAAAGTGGATCATAGGAGCCAGCTATTCCCATATCAATGCAAAAATCCTGAGTTCAGAAACCCATTTGACAGCATTTGACAGGTGTTCAAACTCTGCGGGAACTTGGAGAAATTCCTGCCTGCAGGGCAGCTGGTTCCTTTGTCACAAATCTATGGTTAAGTTCTCTCTGATAGTGAGCAAAAGTGTTATGACAAAGCAGGTGGAACTTAGAGATTTAAGTCCTTCCTCTTCACCTGAGTTGTGTGTGGAACTATTGACAGTCCCTCTACATTATTCATACTTTCACTGAATCTTGCCACCTATCTTCATAAATACTCAAATACTATATGTCATCATTCAGCTCTCGCATCTGCAAATGCTTGTTCCTCTTTTGGTCAACTCATCCAACAACTCTGCCCACCAGTCCTGGGGAACATAAAATGTCACTGCTGAATATTTGATACCCTCTGACAGCTTTATGTTTCTCATCTATGGGTTCACTTTGTATCTCAACATTCATATCTTTTATTCTTGGCTCACCATCCTTATCTACTTACTTTGTTCATGATGATGTAAATTCAATTTCTGTAATAAACACAGTTTACTATGCACTATCTGACAATTTTGCCCCTTGTCCTACATATACTTCTGCAAACTTTTTCTCTTTGTTCAGCCCCTAGTCTCCTTTTATCCAAGAAGGAAATGGGTTAGATGTCTCCAAATATGCAGATATTTCCTCACAGGTCTTTGTACAGATCTCAGCTGGTGAAAATATAAAGATCAAAATGGAAATGTCAAGCCACCCCTAGCCGTACAATGGGACTCTGTAATGTACATGACCATAAAGCATGTAGACAAGGCCAGACGAAGTGTTCACTATGGACTATCTTCATTTGATCAATACATCTTGTCATTTCTAGGGTTTTCTAGTTACTGATGGTGGGTCACTGCTATTTTTCCCCCTATTTGTCACAATTACTGATCTCAAGAAGGCAAAACATTTCTTTTCTTTTTTTTTTGTTTTTTTGTTTTTGTTTGTTTTTGTTTTTGTTTTTAAGATTTTATTGGGGAAGGGGAACAGGACTTTATTGGGGAACAATGGTCAAATTGTTGTCCTTTCAATCTTAGTTGTGGAGGGTTCTGTTCAGCTTCAAGTTGTTGTTCTTTCAGTCTTAGTTGTGGAGGGTGCAGCTCAGCTCCAAGTCCAGTTGCCGTTGCTAGTTGCAGGGGGCACAGCCCACCATCCCTTGCGGGAGTCAAACCGGCAACCTTGTGGTTGAGAGGACGCGCTCCAACCAACTGAGCCATCCGGGAGCTCAGCGGCAGCTCAGCTCAAGGTGCCGTGTTCAATTTTAGTTGCAGGGGCGCTGCCCACCATCCCTTGCGGGAGTCGAAGAATTGAACTGGCAACCTTGTGGTTGAGAGCCTGTGCTCCAACCAACAACTGAGCCATCCGGGAGGCAGCTCAGCTCAAGGTGCCGTGTTCAATCTTAGTTGCAGGGGGCAGAGCCCACCATCCCTTGCGGGACTCGAGGAATTGAACTGGCAACCTTGTGGTTGAGAGCCCACTGGCCCATGTGGGAATCGAACCGGCAGCCTTCGGAGTTAGGAGCACGGAGTTCTAACCGCCTGAGCCACCGGGCCGGCCCCTTTTTTTTTTTTTTTTTAACTAGAACTGAAGCCTTCCTCATGCAAAGATCCTGTTGGCTTCAGCTTTGAAAGCTGGTTTGGAAGCACTGATGACATCAATATGCCAGGAGGATATTATTCCCCCCAGAAAATCTCTATCTCATTTATGTTTTTCCAGGTAACTAATCTTGCTCAAGTAGTAAGATCAACTAACCAATGAAATCCCCTTTGAAGTCTGAGTACTTTCTTTTGGGATCATCTTCTTGAACTCAACCTGTGTCACTAAATGACCCTAGCTGTTCACAGGAACAGTTTTGACATTACACATGCAAAGGTTTTGAGAATTGAGCCTGTTCATGGGCCTTCTACACTCCTTCCCCCACCATTGACCTTATACTATTTATCTTGGATAATACCATTCTGGTGGTGGTGATTCATTCTTTCAAAGAACCCAATGAAACTACTCTATTTTCAATCCTCCTCTCTACTTGAGCATCTCAGTGACTTGGCTACACGCCTAAAATAGTGTTTGTCCATCCAGAGAACTCTGTTCTCCAGTTAAGTTTTAAAACAAGTTGCTGCCATCTGGAGCCAAGTCCAAGGCAAGAACAAGCTGGCTCTCTGCTGGGTCCAAAGATGCTGGGAGCTGGAGAAACACTTGGTGCCGAGGTGGCAAAGTTGTTAATTCTGTGGCATTTGATTTCTAGGTGTTCCCTCCATTCCTGACATCCCTTATCTTCTGTGAGTCAATGATTTGCCTGGCTCAAGAATGTACCTTCTGGTGAATTACCATGTGATAAAGGTAGCTTTCAGTAATGTATGTTGTGATGGGCAAGGATCAAGAGAAAAGATGTGCAGTACCACCTCTTATCTCCAGACACTTACCAGAGAGTAATTATCCCCACTGTAAGGGGAACATGGAGACACTCAAAAATTTCTCCAGACTTCATCTTTCTCTGCCCATTTCGTTCACAAAACAAGGAGCATCTTTCAGACCCCAACACTCTAATGTTTTATTTTGAGTTTGCTTTTCTCATTTGCCATGCTGGAATTTTCTCATGTGACTCTGGTCCCTGTAACTTGTTACAGTGCAATAAATCCAATAATAAGAGGGTTGCTTCTAGTAATTAAGGTTTCTGCTGTCTGTCCTTCCCTAGTTTAGCCTTTACTTTTCATATAGGTGGGCACCAGGCTCTCTGCTCAGTGTATCCCCAGAATTATAAGCATCGCTGATCTCTCCACTCCATCCTATAAGTCATCCCAGTGAGCCCCTCCTAAATTTTTTTGTTGGGCTGAATTAAGAGCATGGTTGTAGTTCTTCATCTTGTGTTATTTACCCCACTGAGTGGTGAATTTGTCAGAAAATAAAATTAGGAATCTACCAAATGCAGTTTTTAATTAAAAAAACACAATTTAGTTGATAATTATCATTATTAGTAATAATAATAATAAAGATAAGCTGGGAAGAAGGAAACACTATTAAATGGCTACCATAAGAACCATAAAAAGGATATAGAGTTTATAATCAGTGTTCCACCTATCGGGGATTTTGTGGGCACCAAGTAACCATACTTGGTCATAGGGTTCACAGAATGTGAACGTGTCTAAGTGGTTCTTCATCATGTTGGTTGAGTTTTTGCTTCAAGACAAAAGCACACCTCTGGATTAATGATGTCAGGACAATCTGATTGTACTTACTCTCGGGAAGGAGCCACCAACCAGGATTCAAGTATTTCTGGTGTCAGTAACAGGGTCATGTAAGGCTTTCAGCACGGATGAGAGAACTTCTCTTTGTTCAGTACATCACGGAAACCTGCACTCTCTTTCAGAGAGTTATTTCCTGGGAAGAGAATTATCTCTGGCGGAGTTCCATGGGTTCTGTGCTTTTCTCCTTTTGATATGCTGCCCTCCTCTCCAGCTTATTAATCTCTTGAAAATTTATTGTCCTTAATCACTCTGACTGCTTCTGCTTCTCTTCCTGCCTTTGCTTTCTATCTTCCTGTATGAGTCTCTCAATCCATTACAAACCCATCACCTGCTTTCAAATGCCACAGTGAAGAGAGGCATACTTGCTGATCATCCTTCTCTTTCACTTCTGTCTTGCTCTTTTGGCTCACGTAATTGTGAAGGCCTGGAACTGAGAACAAAAAGTACATAAATTCTAAAGGTTACTGGAATAGTTTCCTCAGAGTGTCTATCTCATGAGTCACAAGTGGAATTCAAATAGAACGTGAACATTGAGAAAGAGGTCTGAGTTGGAGTTCAAGATACATTTTTTTACTAGCTGTAGGATTTTTAGCATTGTTTTTCTCATCTTTATGAAGGAAAAAATGAGAACCTAGTTCACATGTCTGTTGTGGGAATTTAAAGAGATAATCCATGCAAAGTGCTTGGTACACTGATTGGCACATAAAAAATACTCAATAAATGTTAGCTATCACTAAAATTATTTGTTACACCTCCTCTTTGAAAGGATTATGGCAAACATTCTGTTTGTCAGATTTTGTTTATGGAAGTTATACACTTTTGCCAGCCTTTTTTTTAAATCTCCCCTTTATTTCTTCATCCATCATTTGATAGCATACTAGTAAATGTCAACTCATGTAAGTGGAATTAGAGTGATGAGGTACCTTTTTCATCAGTATTAGAAGTCTTTGAACGTGGTATTAAAAAGATCTGCTTTTTCCAGCTTGACGGTCTGTTATGCCCTAACAACAAATGCTGCAGGAGAAACATTGATATATTCAGCATTTTTAAATTGTTCTGAAGTTGGCAACCAGTAATTTAAAAGAGCTTCGCATATTTCAAGGTGACTAGAACTGTATATTAAAGCGTTCTTCTTAATATTCTGCTTTGTTGCATTTCTCAATGCAGCTACTTTACATGGGAAGAAATGATGCAAGAAAATGTAAACAAATATTAGGTACAAACTAGACTCTCAGTCTTCCTTTATTTCTTGAATTGGATGGATGTTTAAAAAAAACTGAGAGAGTGAAAAGTGAAAAATGACAAAATTAAGCATTTAAAAATGCCTGCAACTTAATGGAGATGAAATAAGCCTTACTTAGTATATTAGTCATGGTTCTCCAGAGAAACAGAGCCAATAGAGGGATATATATCTATATCTAGAGATAGATATAGATATATAGATAGATATAAAATCTTTATTAAATATATTTAATTATAATGATATTATTAACATTATATATAGCTGATATATAATATATGAAATATATATAATTATATATAACATGTACACTCATACACTATAACTATTATATATACACTGTAACTATTATATATAATGTACAAATATTTTATATAAACATAGTATACATTTAAATGTATAAATATAATATAAATACACACACACAACAATAGAAACCCAGGAAAGCCATTGGAGTAATTTAGTCTGAGTCCAAAGGTTTAAGAACCAAAGGAGCCAATGGTATAAATCCCAGTAAGGGCAGGGGAAAATAAGATAACGTGTCACAGCTCAAGCAGGGAGGCAGCAAATAAAAGGGATAAATTCCTTCTTCTTTCACCTTTTTTTCTATTCATGCCCTCAACAGATCAAATGATGCCCCCCCCACACTGGGGAGGGCAATCTGCTTTACTGAGTCTACCAATTCAGATAGTAATCTCATCCAGAAACACCCTCACAGATACACCCACAAATAATGTTAAATCTGGGCTCTCTGTGGCCAGTGAAGTTGACACATAAAATTAACCATCATACTTGATTTTATCCCTAAAATTTAAAGTAATTTTGAAAATCAAGCTGCCAAAATAAAACTGTAGATTTTATGATTAAAACAGTCTCAGAGAAACATATCATTGAGAAATTATGTATTACTGATTTAGCCAAATGAATGTCAAATGAATGTCAGCTAAAGTTGATTTCAGAATATATCTATTCTCTCTCTCTCTCTCTCTCTCTCTCTCTCTCTCTCTCTCTCTCTCTCCACACACACACACACACAGACATGCACAGAATATGGGACATGTTGCTTATATTTTTATAACTTATTATAAAACAGTTAAAATATTCTAGGTGAAATAAACACTTATTTAGTAAAAATCAAGTTATAATAATCTCCTCAAAGGTCTCCTTCAAGGTCTGGCAAAAAGTGCTAACATGAAATGAGTTGTTCAATGGTATTTTACCAATTTTTTTTTCAGAACTCCATTGAAAACAATTCAAGAAGATAATTGTCTAATTACAACATTTATATAATTAACTCAAGATGTTTATCGAATACCCACTATATGTCCAGCTTTTTGTTCAGATTTTAGATGATATTTTAATCCAACAATATGCTATTTATTTCATACTCTATGACAGACATATTAATGAAAACATACGAATCCATACATAAAAATAAATAATATGTGCACAATGTATTAATAAAAATAATGTAAATAGTCTATATCTCAGACATTCATTAATTAGTTGGGAAACTTTTTATGATCCAGATACTATTTTATGAACCAGGTTTATAACAGTGAACAAGACATATAAATATGTCTGCCTTCCTGGAGCTTACATTTTCCTTAAAGAAGGCAGACAATAAACAAAATATGTAGTATGTCAGCTAAGTATTACAGTGGAAAACAAAAATAAGAGCAGTTAGGCATGGTGTTAGGGCAGGGCTAGCCTCACTGAGGAGGTGACACTAAGCCATAACCAGAATGAGAGAGGAAGTGAGTCAAGGGGAACTCGTGTAGGGGCTTTCCAGGCAAAGAGATCCAAAGGGGGAAACTTCCTGAATAAGGAGAATCGCTGCCATGTTTGAGTAACTACAAAGAGATCAGAATGCAAAGGGGCCCAGATTGTTCATAAACATTGTGAACATTTGGTCAGGCTTTGGCTTTATTCGGAGGGAGATGGCTAGTCACTGGAAAGTTTTGAGAAGATGAGTACATTGTATAACCTACAGGTTAATAGGATTATTCCAGTTGCTGTGTTAAGAATAGATTATAGCAAAGGCAAGGGGAAAAGTAGAGAAGGAGGCTAGTTAAGAAAACACTGCAAAAATACCAGAAAGGATGCTGGCTTATGCCAAATAGAATTGTAAAGTAGTGAGTTAGATTCTGGGCACATTTTGAAGGATAAGGTAACAGTACACACAAACTGATCAGATGTACAGTATGAAAGAGAAGAATCAAAGGTGACATTAAATTTTTGGCCTAAATCATTGAAACGATGGAATTGCTATTACCTATGATAGTGAATACTACAAGAGATTCAGAAGCTCATTTTAGACATTGAGTTGAGTTAACAGGGAGTGAATATGTTTAATGCCATTTGAATATAAATCTGGAGTTCAGGAGAGAGGGCCAGGCTAGAGCGATAATTTGGGAATTGTCAAAGATTGTTTTCTGGGGCACATCAACATTCAGAAGTAGGAAAACAGGAGAGAAAATTAGCAAAGGACACTGAGAACAAGCAGAAGAAGCGGCCATGTGCAGAAGAACTAGAATATAGAATGATGCCAAGTAAAGGCAAGTGAAGAAAGCATTTCAAGAAGGAGAAAGTAAGCAATGTTTCAAACACATTTTAATATCATGATTGTAAATACACCACTGTTAAGAGTGTAAACTGGTATAGCCACTATAGAAACAGTATGGAGTTTCCTTAAAAAAATAATAATAAAATTACCATATGACCCAGCAATCCCTATTCTGGGTGTCTACCAAAAAAATCTGAAAACTTTTATCTGTACAGATATGTGCACCCTTATGTTCATTGCAGCATTATTCATGGTGGCCATGAAATGGAAACAACTGAAGTGTCTTTCGATAGATGATTGGATAAAGAAGTGGTACACATATACAATTGAATATTAATCATAGAAAAGATGAAATACTGCCATTCGCAACAGCATGGATGAATCTTCAGATTATCATGCTAAGGGAAATAAGTCAGACAGAAAAAGTCAAGAACCATATTATTTCACTCATATGTGGAATATAAAACTGAAAGCAACTAATGAACAAGACAAACAGACAAAAACTCATAGATACAGACAATAGTTTAGTGGTTACCAGAAAGTAAGGGGGCACGGGGATGATAGAAGACAGTAAAGGGGGTCAAATACAGGGTGACAGAAGGAGAATTGACTTTGGATGGTGAATTGTACACTTAAAACCTCTTTATTTTATTAACCAATGTCACTCCAATAAATTTAATTAAAAGTAATAATATAAATGTAATTTTGAAAAGCTTTTTAAAAGAAAAAAGGGAAATACACCATAGAATTAAGCATGAAGAAATTGGATCTGGCTCATGACAAACCGTCCCCAAATAAACATTGAGTTAGTTCATGGATTTCTCGTTCTGCCGATCCTGGTCAGACTTGACTGATCTTAGCTGGATTTGCTTATTTACCTGTATGAGCAGCCAGGTCAGCTTGGGGCTAGTTGTTTTTGGAAGTTCACAGCTGGGAAATCTATCTTTGTTCCATGAGGTCTTAGGACTTCCAGCAGGTAGACCCAGATATGTTCATATGGTCAGAGAGGGCTCCAAGAGAATAAGCAGAAGCATCAAAAAATGTTGAGGCCTAGACTTAAAACTTAGAACAGTATCACTTTTATGGCATTTTATTGTCAAGTTACAAGGTGATCCCAGATAAAATATATAAAAAACAGTCTCCATCTCTTAATGGTAGTCACATTGCAAAAGACATGAATATTGGGAGGAGAAAAGAATGTGTGACAATATTTACAATTTACTACAGTGACTTTGAGAAGAGCATTTTAAAAATGAAGAATACAAATGTTATTTTGTAACTTTTTTAAGGTATCGCTTATTAATGTAGAACTTATTTTATGATTTGTCAAAACCAAGTTATATTCTGGAAATGAATACACAAAGAAATTTTTTAGATAATCACTTATTTGCTGAGATAAATTGATTTTACATCTTACAATCACATGGTCCTCAAACTGGGATACTGTATCCATAGGAGCATGAGGCAGCGTGCCTAGAGGTACATAAAATATCAAGACAAGTTAGACATATCTTCTAAAGGGTAAAATTTACCCCCAAAATAATGGGAAAAAATAATATTTAAAAAAATATTTGAATGTTATATAAATTGTTATAAAATTTCCATGATTTTAAAGATAATGTGAGGCTTCAATGATATTTCATGTCTGTGGTATCTCAGGCTCTAATTTTATGATTTCAACCTTCTTGGCCATTAATAATGCTTTGCTGGAAAATTTGAGAGAAATTATCATCATTTATGTGCCCTGAGAGTTTACATCGGTGTGCTGTGATTTTGCAGAAAACTTATGAGATGAAATAGTTGTGTACATATTTAAATAGTTTGATCTGCCTACTCACTTTATTTATTTGTTCAATGTTAATAATGTATTTTAAAAACCATACAAATATATCTTAATTATATTGTAGAAATAGTAGTGAGGCAAAATTTAGAGAACCAGGTTTGTTCTTTAACTAACTCTGGACAAGTTACTAAAGAGTGGGCTTAGGTATCCCAATTATTCAGTGGGGGCACTAATACTGAAACAATCTATGTATTGTAACCTTAGCAAGGATAAAAGTAAATGCTATATAAAGGATCCAAAGAAAGTGTGACCGATAATTATATTTTTATTAAATAGATTCATCGGCATTTTAGCTTCTGATCAACGTGTATGCTACATATTCTGTGGATAAAATACTACCTAGATATTTGTATCTTTGATACTATCACTTATTCTGGATGATATAACGCCTTTAAAGATAAAATTTATATCAAATACGTATTAAAAGACATTTTAGACCAGTTTAAGACCTAGAATCCTTTGAGTTCTTGAATTGTCAGCACCACGGACAGCGTTACTGCAATAGCAGCTAATGAAAGGCTTTGGAATATCAAAAGACAGGGAGAATTTTAATCATACACCAGCCCCAAATTAAATGATATTGTAAAAAAAGTAAAAGAAGGACTGTCTATCTTTTATTTCAAAACTGAAAATAAACCATGGTTTCACAATTGACCACAGAAAAATTAACTAAACAAATATATTATTGAGCACATAATATGCTCTGTATAACTGGTGTTATTTACCAAATGCATTCTCATTATAATTTAATTTTTTTCTTATCCCCCAATAAGATATAACTACATACTATAGTATACTGTAATTATCAAATTTCCTATACTGTGCAATTTGATATCTGTATACTTTGAAATATCTTTAAAAGCTTGGGTTGACTTTTAAAGATTTTCTAGTTTGTCTTTTAGTAAGTTCATTGTCCTGCATTAACTTTAACCCTGAAACATTTCCCCCAAATAAAAACAATAACAATAACATAATACAGATTTCTCTAGAAACAAAAACTTACACAACTTCTCCCCAGAGGTACTCAGTAAAGACAAATTTGACATCTAAAATTATACAGAGGGTGCCAAAAAATGTATACACATTTTAAGAAAGGAAAAAAAAAACTTAAAATTGTAATACTCAATATATACCAATAACAAAAGATAAATACAAGTCATGTGTACACATTTTTAAAACCCCCCAGTATATAGGAGATACATACTGCTTTTTCAGGTGGTAAACAAAGTTAAGTGAATTTTAAATTAAGCATGAAGTTTTTAATGATGTATGAAAAGCTTCCATTTAAATGTAAGGTAAATAAATTTAACTAAACCCTAAAAGTAGGATTACAAATCTTAAAAATTCATACCCTAATATTTCCTAAATGTTTAATTTACAGTTAATTAAGGTAGTTGATTTTAAATACAGTGGAATTAGGAGCTATACACTACTTAATCAAACTTGATAAATGCAGTATTGCCAAAGGATCTTGAATGAATATGGTTCCACTTTTGGCCAGGAGATGGCGCTGTCATGTAAGATGCTGCCTATATTTATTTATTTATTTATTTATTTTTTCAATTTAGCATGCTGCTTTCTAACAGACAGTGGATACCATCGAGTGAGTGTCAGAACAGAAAGCTAAGGCGAGAGGATGCTATGGTCGTCCTTTCTTGTTTTTTATTTTTCAGTGAGGCTAGAATGCATGTGAGATTTTACTTTCTGTTCTCGTCGAAATTCTGAAGAACTGCATTGGAGACTATTATATTCACATATATATGGATCCTGTGCTATGATTTACAGTTTCCTTTATTTCAGGTAAGTCAATATTATTCTATCTTGACCTATCAACGAATTGTTATCTATGTTAATGAAAGCATTTAAAATAAGACGTGTGCTTTGTAAGCTTAAATTCGGATCTAAAAGATTCAAAAAATTTAAATCTAGCTGTTCTGCATTTTTAAATCTTCCTAGACTGAAATAAGCTCCAGCTCTGGCATGCTAGATTTTAATAATTCTTTGGCTTTCTGGCCTTTACTGTCCCTCTGTGGCTATACTTTTGTGCCTTTTGAGGGTTAAGCTTTCAAAGTGAAGGATGGGTCTTCTTCTCACAAGGGAAATACTGCTTCTTAATGCAGTGAACAAATTGTAGCGATGTAATGAAGCAGATTAATATGGCAGTGGCTTTGCCAAAGCCCAAGGCTGAGGCTTCTGATAGCAGCCTCACAGGCTTGCCAGCATCCTAAGTCCAAAGGCCTTCTGAACCCTTCCTGCCAGTAGTGATGATATGGGTTATTTATGCTTTTTTTCTTTTTAGATAAATTTGTAAGTCATTTCTTCCACATGAATGGACGATTTATGTAATGTGTTTAAGAGACTTGGAATGATAATACAGACCCTCTCCCCTCCCCCCAATGTGGATGCAAGGAGTAAACTGAAAACAAATTAATTATTGAGAAAATGGGTTTGTCTTAGATCTTGGTGGATTTGTAATGATAAGACTGTGGCCATTAAAAATAGTCGATATTTTATAAGGTGCTCACATTTAAAATTATTTTTGGTCATGTGACATTAGCTATGTAAAGAGTGGAATGACTCAGGAGCTTTTCTCTGCTGTTTCTCATAATTTCCTCTAAATCCTCTTTTTATTATTATTATCAAATTGATAAGAAGAATGCAATATAGAAATCCTGTGTTTAAAAGTCTTGATTGTTGTCTAGATTAATTTAAAATGAGAATTTTAAATATTTAAGAATTATTTTGTAAGGTTATTTTTAATGGCTCTTTCCCTCCTCTTTGGAAAGAGGTGTGTGTGTGTGTGTGTGTGTGTGTGTGTGTGTGTGTGTGTGTGTGTTGATGGTGGTGGAGGTGGCAGAGGGTGGGGGTGCATCGTGATATTTCTGTCTTACTCATCATTTTCCTATAAAGAGGTAGCTACATGCACTGTGCCAGGTTGTGAAAGCTTTGGGGAATGATTTTATAGAATGGTTTCAACCACCAAGAAAAAAAAAATCCAGTCTTTTGACATATGGGATCTATAAAGAGATTAAGTTCCACATGTTTCTATATACATGGGCATTTTTAGACTCACAAATTTTTAGCATGTATCTGTCTCAGCATTTAAAGAATAACAACTGTAACTGAGAGATTAAGTGAATTTCCCAGAGCCACATACTAAATTAGAATCAGAGGTAAGGCTAGAACACTGGTTGACAGTTTTTAATGTCTTTCATAACAGTAACACAAATGGCATATAGCAGGTGTGCTGATACTGTGAGTGTGTGTGTGTGTGTGTGTGTGAGTTTGTGTGTCTGGGTGGAGTCTGTGAAACAGAGTTTCTTTCAGTGTACATGTTACTCGATGCAGTGTTCAATTTTCTCAGGCCTCTTGACAGGGCATCCAAGAAAACTAAAACAACAACTATGGAGACTCTATTTCTTAGTGTTCTCCTTTCCTCATTTGATGAGGTATATTACTGTACACTATGCCCACGAATGATACGTGCGGTCACATACTAGCTCATAACTCTTTTCTTCTACTGAACAGAACAGACTGTCCATATAATCTGTTGACCATTACAAGAACATCATCATGTCCTGACCTTCTGTTTTTTACTTGTCACTTACTGGGCACAGGCTGCACCTTGCTTATTCAATATCTTGAGAAAGGAAAGGGATTAAAATGTGTTACTTCCATGTACAATATTTATGGAGTACCACACACCTACCAATAACTGTCCACTGTAGAGATTGAGACATAAACAAAGGCACAGAGTTTACTTCATGGAGTTTAACATGGAAATGTGTATGTACCATAGCTCAAAGTACTATAAACATGAACATGAAAAGAGATGAGAAAGTGAATGGGACAGGTATATGAGCACCTATCTTGTACGAGACTGTGTTTCGTCTGAGATTTAAAGTAAGCCAACAGTCACAAGTTCTGTGCATGAGCAGCTAAGAATCCAGGGAAAAATGATTTTAAGAGGATATGATAGTTCAATTAGATCTTTAAGAGTGATTTGAGTATAAATAAGTAAAAATACAAAGTTGCTCATTCTAGGCACAAAGGCAAGGCAAATAAATACGAGGAAATAGGGAACTATAGGACATTACATAGGGAAATTATAGAGAATGGTAAAAATCTAATCAGATTAAAGCCCAAGAATGGTGTTTTGTTTTGTTTTTGTTTTCTATGGCAGCCATGGTAAAGGTAATGTATTTGGCTTTCAGTGTTATACTTCTGACATACTAACACATACTTCCACATAGAGATGTTCTATTATATAAGGTGAACATTTTATGTACAGATATCAGATTAGAAGATAAAGCTGACTATATGGATGTATATGAAGCTGTGGCAAGAATTAAGTTACACATAAATGAATATCATTGGAGAATGAAAGTGGAGTGAAGATGCATAGGGTGTAACTTTAAGATTAGGTGGAGTAAAATGAATCAGTGAAAGGATACTAATTAACTGTGGAAATATGATGGGAGAAGTTGGAGGAAGTTGACTACCAAAATGGGACTCAGGAACAATAGCAAACTCCTGAAGTGGTTGGTTAATAAGAGAGTAAGGTAGGAACTGATGGATTTCACTATTGGGTCGTGGGTGGGTTCTAAAACGTTTAGTAGATTTTCCAAGACAGGGTCTCAGACTGAGGACTAAATGGGAAATGAGAAAGCTGACGAGTAATTTTAGATTTTAAGACTTCCGCTAGTGAAGGAAGGAGGTAACATTGTTTACCTTGAGGGGTAAGGTACTGTTGTGGTAAACTTGATTTTAGTTAGGATTAGAGAAACCTCAGCCCCTTCATAAAGTTATTAAGTAAGTAAAGAGAAATTCATAAAGGAAAAAAGAAACAAAAAAATTGAAGTCCTGCAGGAGATAAGAGAAGGAAGGTTCAAGAATGTTTTTTCTTTGAGATGAGAAGAACGGGTAGGAGATGATAGAAAGGAAAGCTGATGTAACTCAGTTTAGTGTCCTGTTCTTGGAAGTTAAATCCTTGTCTGTAAGATAAAATACCTCTTCTATTTAAATTAGTTGGGTCCTCAGAAAAATATATTTGTGGCATATGGACTTTCTAGAAGAAATAATTAATCCTCAGCAGCAAAACACTTTCCAGCAGTGCTGGACTAATCCTTGAATTGCAAAATAATAACATTGTTTTACATTAGGCTTATTGTACATACTTCAGCTATCTAGTTCTTATTCAGAATGACCTGTTTAAAAACAGCTTCTATTTTAAATTTGCGTAGGATTAGACCAACACATACCGTGTTTCCCTGAAAATAAGACCTAGCTGGACCATCAGCTCTAATGCATCTTTTGGAAAAAGAATTGATATAAGACCTGGTCTTATTTTAATATAAGACCGGGTCTTACATAATATAAGACCGGGTCTATATAATATAATATAATATAATATATAATATAATATAATATAATATAATATAATATAATATAATACAATACTGAGTCTTATATAAGACTGGGTATAATATGATGTAATATAACACAATATAATACCGGGTCTTAAATTAGTTTTTGCTCCAAAAGACGCATTAGAGCTGATGGTCCGGCTAGGTCTTATTTTCGGTGAAACATCATATTTATTATATGTTATCTAGTTTGATTATTAAGGTCTGGTTCACCAGCATCTGAGTTAATTATTCAATCTCTGGCCTTTTCCTTCCTGTTTCATCAGTATTTTCACAACAATAGGTGAAAAGAAAGTCCATTTAATTACAAAGAGAAAAGAAAGTCCATTTAACTACAAACTTCCCTTAGGCAAGCTAACCTCCTTTATGAGGCTTCCTATCAGAAGTTCTGTCTCTCTCTTTCTGTTGACAGTTGCAGAATCCTCTTGTGTCTTTCCTAGCGCCTATCTCGAGGCTTGCCTTGCACGCATATGCCATGGAATGACAATGTGAGACCTTGAATGATGAAGAATCGCATTCTTCCACTGATGCCTGTGAAATAGCTGCTTTCTCAGTTCGGATGAACTCAGTTCAATTCAGAATTGGTTAGATAGAAATACCACCTCCTTGTTTCTATACCTGACTGTAACTGGGATGTATGGAAAGCCTGACATGTTAGCGTGAAACAGGCTGACTCTGGGCAACGTTATAAAGGCAGACTTCTCCCTGCCCCTCTGTGTCCTTTTCTCCCCTCCTCCCTTCTTCCCCTGGGAGTTACCTGTAGATGTCCTCGTGACTACCTCACTCAGTTACTAAACTTTATAAATAAGATTGTTTTTATCTAGCTTTAGTTCCTCATTATTAAAGTGTTAAGATCGAATTTAGATATTATTTGTGTTTCTTTTTAATCTGTTGTTAGGAAAATTTTAGGTTATTATTACCAGCAATAGGACTCTTAACCCTTGCCAATTCCAAAACTTGATGCTTATTTGTCTCCATGTTTTCTTGGCCCGCAGTGTGAGCGCTTTGGGAGATGTGGATGGGATAGCTGATGATCTGAAATGGAAACACTAACTCAAGTTTAATTCTGTTAACAGCTGTTGTGCACCAACACGAGGGTCGTGGACAATGCTTAGCAGGAGAGATTCTGAGGTAAATGCTAACTGTACAGCAAGCCTAGGCCACCACCTCTCTGCTCAGAGCACTTTAAAAGGGATGGAATTCTATGTTTGGTTTTGTTGTCGATTCCCTTTGCAAAACATTTATAATATAATTTTCTAATTTTGTAATAGGACATAGAAAATACAAATCAGGCCTTAGAATGATATTTTTCAGATTTCTGCTCTCAGCAAACACACTAGAAAGTATACTTTGAGATCTTCTAAAATTTATTTTGATCATTTTTTTAACAAAGGTCACAAATACTTTTTAAACATCAGTTCCAAACCACTTTTGGATACTGCCAATGGAAAAAAAGTTCCCACTACTTTTCCTGATTGTATCACTTTTTGCTGTATAAATTATTAATGAATTCTGTTCAGGGTGCTTTAAATACTGATGATAGTTACAAACAAGTTTATTTCAAAAGGAAAGCAATTAAGAAAAAATTAAGAGATTTTAGTATGTATTTTGCATTTTTAAATACTGTGGATTTGGATTTTGCCAACAGCTACTACATATGTCTATTATCTTTAGAATACAAGTTTAACATAGTCTCTAATTTTGTTTAAATAAATATAATAAAGGTAAGATTTTTTGGAAAAAAATGGTTTGCTTATGTTGGTGAAAGATCTTGCTTTAGGATGCAAAAAAGAATAGTGATAATGCCTATGAAAGCAAATAAGATCTTTAGTCATCAAAATGTAATTTTATACTATATTGGCTTTAAGGAACATTAGAATCTTATATGCAATTTGTGGATGACAAATACCACTGGCAATATAGCTGTGCCTATTGAAATATTATTTCTATATGGGAACAGATGGCCTACATGAAGAACATGAAACGAAGTTGTATTAAAACTGAAAAGTAAAAACTACTGCCTTATCTCCCTGTAATACTCATATATAGGTGTCATCTCCCCCTTACTGCATTTGGGTTTAGAGAAATCAGACGTGGATGGAAGCAGAGGTGGAGGTGGACTTGGCAAATTTTTTCTGACAATAATCCATTAAGCCTTTAAATCTAGATCTTCATTTGGATGAAAATATAATTACTAACTACATTAATAATAATAAACTTCTATCATGTAATGGCCTTTTGTTATTTATGAAAAATTTTGGAGAAATGGTTTAAGAATCATGCATATTTAAGTATATTTTACCTATCCAAATATGTTAAAAGGTTTTTAAGGGTAAGAAGATCATAATTTTAATTAACTTTTTGTTTCTACTTGCTGAAAAATAATTTTGTACTGGAATACAATGATCGTAGGAAGCAATCACACTCAAGAAGTGCTTTGAATTGTTTGAATTATTGTTATAGTTCAGAATATTAAGTCTTGTACTGGTATCTAGGCTCAGTTGGGATTATACTACACTTTCAGCATGAGCATGTCTTATATCTTAAAGATTATGATTATGTCTCCCATCTCTGAATAACTGATATCAAAAGGTAGAAATATCTAAGATATAAGGCAAGCCAGTCAGGGGGCAGTTGTGATAGTATCTGTATCAACCCTAGCTGTATTACTAGCTAGGATGTTTTTCTCCTTTTCTGTGTTTACCCTGGATTGAGCAACTGAGGTGGCCCAGGAATTGTTAAACAGGGAGGTTGTGCCAGAAAGGTGCTCAGACTTACACTTGCTGTTTCTTGCATCAGTGATCTAGAGAACCTAGTTGTATAGACATGGTGACCATAAATTATCTAAATCACATTGCGATTGCTTAATAATTTCTCTAGAACAACAGGAGTAAATCAAGGCTGCCCCAGGCCAACTGCGATGTATGGTTACCCCGTTTGTAATAGTTGGAAGAAAGGAAAGTCAGAAAAGGATTATGCCATATTTTATATTTGATTAGTATACCCAGATAAATGGTCCACAATTTAGTTGCCTACGTGTCAGAAAGTTAAAATGTAAAATGGCCCATCAAGCTCGATAAAGAGCCTGAAGATAAGATGCCCAATTATTGGCCTTTATAAATCCACCAGCTAAAATCTCTAGTGACTCTTATTGAACCCTTAGTTATATCACCAGGAATGACCTAACTCCATAAATTTTGTGCCTGACTTCTTACAGAAGTCAACTTTCTGCAGAAACAACTGCTTTAGTAAATATATGTTGTTAATACCAACCTAGACTCCGAAAAAGCAAGAGTATGGGAAACCCTTTTGCACTTGATATAACCTATTCACAGGCTTTCAGGAAAGCACCCATGCTGATGCATTCTTGCACTAGTCCTATATCCTCAGAGTCATAACTTTCTATATCTCCAGAAATTTTAAGGGTAAGTGAGACCTACTACGATAAAAAAAAAAATAATATACACAAAACCTATGAAAATTTTCAATTCTGGAAACTCGGTAAACTAGTGAATGTGGAACACCTTTACCAACATCTCGAAACTCTAAATATAACAAATAAAAATACTTCTTAAATACATAGTTATGCTCATATTAAATAAAGGGAAGCCTCCAGTATTCAGAAATAAAGAGATAACTAAAATCCTCAGCAGTAAACATGAAAGCTGATACAGTACAGGGCTCTGGGGAGCAGAAGGAGGTATATCATATTAAGAATAAGATCTAAATTCCCAGAGGGATTAGTTTTAAAGTCTGGAAATATGAGGATGAGGCCTGGAACTTTATAATATGGGGAATTGAAACTGAGAGTCCCTGTGTAAAGAATAGAGCCTCAAAAAGTTGGATTCTCACTGAAATAAGAATTAGAAAATGTAATCTGCTGATCCAGGAATTTGAAGATACTTGTCTCTGTCCTATCTTTTAGGGAAAAAAAGGAATTTAGAAAGAATTAAAACCCTAGGACTGCATCAAGTGAAATAGAATATGGATATAAGCTATTCTGTGGAAAGAAATTCCACAGTGTCAGACCAATATATTTGAATACTTGGCAGAAGCAATTATAAAATAAAAGATTTTTAAAAAGATTTTAAAAAAATTACGGTAAACTCACAATAAAAATATACCAACTACATGAGAAATAAGCCACTATAACGGATATTCAGCAGACATAACAAAAAAATGCATAGAACCAGCATCTCGTGAACTTCAAGTAATAAAATAATCCAAGATAAACTGTAAATAAGCATGTTTAAAATGATAAAAGGGTTAAGGAATAAAAGTAAAGCACTATGAAATAAGAATAATAAGATACTGAAAAAAGAAACCAAACAGAAATTTGTAAATGAAAATGATAAGAATTAGCATTTAGAACTGTATGGGTTTAACAGATGAGATACAGCTGAAATAAGAATTAAAGGTTTCTAGATGAGGATTTACCCAGAATGCATCAATGGCATTCTTGATGTTAAAAAGTGTGATAAGTAGAATTAAAAGGTTCAACAACACCAAGGAGATATTCTAGAAAGAGATCATTGAGATAATGGGGGAAACTTGATTTTTGAAACTATAATAGCAGAGAAAATTCCAGTACTGATTAAAGACATGTTTTCTTGGATAGGAAAAGCATAAAACAGATGATGAGACATTCTGTCTTTACACCTAGACAAAATTCTCTAACCACTTGATAATTTAGTAATAAAGGTGCATAAAGTAGGAGCTGTTACGTGGGTTCAGTAAAGGAAGCCAAAGTGAGAGCGAGAATGTACATGCAGCTGAGCAGGCGAGGCAAGAGGGAACAATTGAAGCAGACCAACAGCAAAAGGGCCAGAAATGGAAGGAAGGCCATATGGATCAAATGCAGTGATTCTGGAACAAATTATTTGAAACTGCTCATGATTTTATTGCTGACCAAAGCCTAAAGAAAACAAAGCAACAAAATGAGACTGGTCATAATTTTGGAAATGGATTTCTTATTTCACTTTATATATTTGTTGCTTTAACAAATTCATCATGACTTCTTTTGTCATATTTGTTTAGATTATTACAAAAAGAGATAAAATATGGCACAGTGAAAGACTCCTTTGTACCCTATGCTGATCCCATTCTTACCATTTCCTTCTCAGTTAACAGCTATTTTGAATTTGATGCACAATCTTTACATTCATATTTTTAAATTATACTCCATACAACTTGTACACACATACAATGTGGAGCACTGTTTTATGCATTTTAAAAAAATATACAAATGGTATCATACTATATTTATATTTTTGCTTTTTACCCTAAACATGATATTTTTGAGAATTGATCATTTTGATATATGGACATATAGCTCAGTTATTTCAACTGATGTATAGTTTTCCATTATAGAAATGTATCACAAATTTACAATCTCATAATGATGGATATTTGGGTTATTACCACTTTTTTTTACTATTATAGACAATACTGCTATGAACATCTTTATGCATTTTTCTTTTTCTACCCATGATTTTGTGTAGGTAGGTCAATGGATTTCAAATACACACTATTTAACGGTTTTGTCCCTTTGACTGTAGTCCAAATAGTTGGTCAATAGTGCAAATTTCCACAATCAACATAATAATAGCTGTAATCTTTCTTTTATAAAAGGCACACATCCATTATAGTATTTTGGAGATAAGTGAATGGAAAAATTTTTAGTGTTCACGTGAAACAAGACTTTCAATCTTTTTGATTCAACATTTCCACTTCTAGCTACTGGTCTTAGACACTACAGTAGACACTACAACATTGTTTGTAAATCATAAAAAATACCTGGCAATGACCTCAATATCTATTTATAGAGATGGGTTTAATCAGTTGTAGTTCATCTACATAACAAATATTACATAGACATTAAAAATAAATTTAGACTTTCATATACTGATATGAAAAAATGAAGTGATAAAAGCAGTTTTCATAACACTCTGTATGGTATTAATCTGTAGAAAAAAGACAGCATATAGTTGGGTTTTGTTTTTTCATCCAGCCAGCCACTCTATGCTTTTTGATTGGCGAATTCAACCTATTTACATTTTGAGTAATTACTAATGTCATGTTATTAATTGTTTCTGGTTCTTGCATAGTTCCTTGTTCCTTTCTTTCTCTCTCGCTGCTTTCCTTTGTGAAATTTTCACAGTGGGTGTATGCTATGATCCCCTTTAACTTTTGTGAATCTGCTATAGGTTTTTGCTTTGTGGTTACCATAAGGCTTACATAAAACATATTTATAACAGTTTTTTTCTAAGCTGATCACTTCAAACACATGCAAATACTCTAACCTTTTACTTCCACTTGTTTTTAATGCTTTTAATGTAATAATCTACCTCTTTTCATATTGTGTATTCATTAACAAATTATAATATCTATTATTATTTTTAATACCCTTGTCCTTTAACTTTTATACTCATATTATAGTTAAGTGGTTAACACAACACCATATTACAATATTAGAATTCTCTGAATTTGCCTATACACTTACCATTACTAGTGTATTGTATAATTTTCTATGTTTCTATGTTACTAATTAGTGTCCTTTCATTTCAGATGAAAGAATTTCTTTCAATATTTCTTATAAACAGGTCTCATGGTGAAGAACTATTTCAGCTTTTGTTTGTCTAGGAAAGTATTTCTCCTTCATTTCTGAAGGATAACTTCTCTGAATAGAGTATTCTTGGTTGGCATTTTATCTTTCAGTACTTTGAATATAGTATCCCGCTTTCTCCTGGCCTGTAAGTTTTCTGCTGAGAAATGCACTGAATGCCTAACAGGTTCCTTTCAGTTTACAATCTTCTTTTTTCTTGCTGCTTTTAATATTCTGTTCTTATCTTTGATATTGACAGTTTTATTATAATTTGTCTTGGAGAAAATCATTTTGGATTGAAATTATGGGGTGACTTGTCAGCATCATGAACTTGAAGGATGTCTGAATCTCTTCCCAGGTTTGGGAAGTTCTCAGTCATTATTTCTTTTTGGGGGGGCAGGGGGGTTAAATTCTTTGTTTTTTAATTAAAGTTTATTGGGGTGACAATTGTTAGTAAAGTTACATATATTCTTCAGGTGTACAATTCTGTAATACATCATCTATATGTCACATAGTGTTTTCATGACCCAGAGTCAGTTTTCTTTCCATCACCATATATTTGATCCCCTTTACCCTCATCTACCACCCGCCTCCCTTCTTACCCTCTGGTAACCACTAATCTATTGTCTGTGTCTATGAGTTTTTGTTTCTTCATTTGCTTGTCTTGTTCTTTGTTGTTTTCAGTTTTATATACCACGTATCAGTGAAATCATATGGTTCCGTATTTTTTTCTGTCTGACTTATTTTGCTTAGCATGATAATCTCAAGATCCATTCATGCTGTTGCAAATGGCATTATTTCATCTTTTCTTATGGCAGACCTAAACATAAGACCTGAAACAATAAACTGCAGAGAAGGAAACATAGCTACTAAATTTATGGACCTGTGGTTCAAAGAGGGTTTTATGAATTTGACTTCAAAGGAAAGGGAAGTAAAAGCTAAAATAAATGAATGGGACTATATCAAATTAAAAAGCTTGTCCGCAACAAAAGAAACCATCAACATTATTTCTTTAAATAAGCTTTCTGCTCCCTTCTCCTTCTCCTTCTCCTTCTGGAACTCCAATAACTCACACATTATTTTTTTATGGTGTCCCATAGGTCTTGTAGGCTTTCTTCACTCTTTCATTCTCTTTTCTTTATTCTCCTCTAACTGGATGATTTCAAGGTTCCTGTCTCCTAACTCACAGATTCTTTCACCTGTTTGGTCTGTTCTGCTGTTGGGCTCTATTGCAATTTTCTTTTCATTTCATTGAATTCTTCAGTCTAGAATTTGGTTCTTTTTATGTACTCCCTAGACATCTACCAAAGCTTCTTCTTGCTGCTAGCTTTGGAAGCCTGCACAGGGAGCCAGCTGCGGGGGGGGGGGGGGGGGGAGGGAGGGAAGGGGTGCATGGGTGAGGCACTAAGGCCAATTGCAGAGATCCATGGGTGTTGCATTACCAGAGGCTTGTGGGTGAACTTCCCAATAGAGTCCACAATGCAGTTGTCAAGGACCATGTGCATGTAATACCCTCTGATAATTTTATCTGCCACTCTCCTGATCCCCTTCCTTCTCCCAATCATGGAGCTTCCAATTTAGTAGGCTGGATTCTGCAAGACAGCCTCTTTGTCAGAGTCCCACACAGCTGGGAAAGCTGAGCATTCACTCGCTTTCTTCCAAGAAAGAAATCATGCCTGAGAAGGTCTCACTTAGCCCTAAGCTGTGCCCCCTTGAGGCAGGGGTGATGCGGACAAAGTCAAAATGTACCTCTTACCCACTCCAGTGCATCACAACTTGCTTTTTTTTTTTTTTTTTAGTTTTTGTTTCTGTGTTTTGGGGTTTGTTTGTTTGTTTTGTTTTGTTGTGTTTTTTTTTTTTTTTTTTTTGCTTTGCTGGTATGTTGGAAATTATCCTCTGGAAACCTGGACTTCCACAAAGGCTTTCTTGTTTGTGCTCCTGCAATGTGGCTAGAACCAGTTCACAGGCTTCTGCAGGGACCACAGCTGGTACTGAGGTCTGTCTGCCTGTTACCCGGTGCACAGGTGGATGAGACGCCTCCTGTGTCCATTGGCATACGGTTCTGAATTTCACAATTCCCACAGAAACACTTTTCTTTGTGGATAGATGCTGAATTTTTGTTGTTAAGTAGGGGGAGGGAAATGCAAAATGCCACCTTGATGCTGATGTCACTTCATTAAACCACTAGCATTTAATTGAAATCACTCAGTTTAGGTCTCCTAGAGAAGCTTCATGCATATCTTCTAAATATCAGCTTAGATGTTTGTCTTTGTTAAAGGCCTAATATCTTTATAGAAAATTCTGTCTACCATAAATATGCCAACTCTCTATTAGAAAAATGTATCACTTTCCACTTTATCATATACTAAAAAAAAATCCACTGAATATATTTCTGTCTTCAATACAGTGCAGTGTTGCAGTGAAAAAAACATTTTTATAATACCCAGTGCTTCAGAAAATATATACGAACTTTTGTCCTAATTATATCTAACTCAAATGTCACTTCCATTATAATGCTCTCTCTAATGTTTTCATGTGCACTGTCACATTTTGTTCTGTACTTCCATTGCATCGTGCAACTCTCTCTACCCTTGTCATAACGTGGACTAGCCAGATATGTGTGCACTTGGGTCATCTATTATGTGAAAGTGTATACTATATAAGGACAGACATTGTATGTTATAGTTCTACCAAGCTACCTAGTACCTACATATAATGCCTTCCTTAGGAGATGATCAGTACATTTGTTGAGCTCTAGTCATTTAAAACTTCAATCAGGATACTATTTGAAATTTCTTACATCCACAACATAATTATGTCCTACTTCCAGTGACTTATTAAAATAGCTCTCAATAGTTTGCTTTAATATAACTGCCTTAAATGGCCTTTAAATTTAGTGTTGTAGTAGACTACCTGGTTCAGAATCTCTATTTTCAAATCTTGTTCATAAGAAATTGTCTTACTCCATAAATAATTTTTATAATCAATAACAGAATTAATTAAAAATAGTCACTCATGTACATTTGCATACACACGTAAATGACCAAAGTCTATCCCCTCCAATCATTATCTAGCTTTAAAAATGCAACCTAAAAAAAAAATAGTAATAATAAAATGACCTAGCTTCTATAGGAAGTAGTGAAATGTAGATTTCAGTACTCTTTTGACATTATAATAGCAGATATACATCTTGTAGTATATTTTAAATCCTTAATTGCAGAAATACGAGATGTGATAAAAAAATAAAACATGGTGAATGTTTAAATTAAAAAAAATAATTACAGTAAAAGACACGTTGCCATTAATCCCCCTCAAAATACCCCCCCTTGCTTCGAACACACTTATCCCATCATCGTTCTTGCCTCTTTCTGAAGCAGTTCTGGAAGTCCTCTTTCATGAGTGTCTTTAATTGTGCTGTTGTGGCTGCCTTGATGTCCAGAATTGATTCAAAACGTTTTCCTTTCATGGTCATTTTGACTTTGGGGAAGAGCCAGAAGTCGCATGGTGCCAGACCCGGTGAATAAGGTGGATGAGGACACACCATAATATTCTTATTTGACAGACATTGCTGTATACCAGAAGCAAGGTGTGACATGGAGTATTATCATGATAGAGGACAAAGTAAAGACACTCATGAAAGAGGACTTCCAGAACTACTTCAAAAAGTGGCAAGAGCGATGGGATAAGTGTGGTTGAAACAAGAGGGATTAATGGCAATGTGTCTTTTACTGTAATTTTTTTTTTTTATTTCAACATTCACTGCATTTTTTTATCACACCTAATAGTTGACACAACACCTTACTCAGCCAATAAATTTAATCTTTGATCCCATGTTGTTCATCATTTTCCTCTGAGCTTCTGGTTTCTCACATTCTTGACCTGTTCAACTCTTCAAAAAAATTCTGATCATTAGTAAAAACCAAAAAGAGATATAAATGAAACAAAATATGATTTAATCAATCAGTGTAGTACATTTTACAACTAAAAACATCTAAGACTATGTAAGTTGACTTTGTCTACATTGCTATCTTAGCTTTTGTGACAATGTTTCTAACAAAGTTAAATGATGTTACATAAGCTAGTGTTCTTTACAACAAGTAACAGAAATAGATAAAGGAAAATGTTAAATAAACAAACAAACAAACAAATAAATAAATAAATAAATAACATATTGGCTGGGTATAGGGAAGCCAATAGATATGGTGTCAGAAAGGACACATACTGGACTGTTCCAATAAGTAAGTGGTAAAAACCAATGCCACATTAGTGATTCTGGAAGCAGGTAGCTGAAAACAAAATAAAACAAGTTATAACAATAATAATAAAGGAAAAGTCAGTGGGCAGTATACTTTTACACTTAGACTTTCAAATGAGATCATAACAACTCTTTGTCTTAGGAATTTTATGCAAAGTGCTGCCTAAGTTTATATGTTCGGTGCCTTCTAGCCCATTGATTCCATCACATTTCATGGCACAGAGTTCTTCATGCCCCCATAGCTTAACAAATTAAAATTGATCTGAGAAAACGTAATTGTCCCTTGGACTAGCCACTGGTAACTCTGTCGGATTGAATAGAAAGATTAGCTTCTCTACTGCATTTCTTTTGAGTTATAATGTAAATTAATGTGTTAACTTTGCATCTAGTGGTTCTTGGGAGAAAAGAGACATTAAAAGGCGTGGGTGAAAGAGTTGACACAGGTTTTTGTGTGTGATTTTCAGTTTGTAAACTAATAATTTTCATAGCTTTTTATGGTAGGCTGCATAGTGGCCCCAGAAATACCCAGGCCCTAATCCCTGGGTCCTGTGAGTGTTGCCTTATATGGCACAAGAAACTGTAGATATGATTAAATTAAGGATCTCAAGATGGGGAGATTATCCTAAATTATCTGGATGGGATAAATATAATCACAAGAGTTCCGTTAAGAGTGAGGCAGAGGGAGATTTGAGTACAGAAGCAGGAAATGTGACAACAGAAGCAAGAGGTTGGAATAGTGTGAGGAAGGTTTCACAGACTAAGGAATGTAGGCATCCTCCAGGAGCTAGAAAAGGCTTAGAAACATAACCTACCTCAGAGCCTCTAGAGGAAGTGTGGGTCTCCCAACACTTGGTGTCAGCCCAATAAAACTCATTTCTGACTTCTGTCCTCCAGAACTGTAAAGAATTAATTTGTGTTATTTTAAGCCACCAGGTTTGTGGTAATTTGTTATATTAACCATAGAAAACTAATACACTTCGTTATTAAATAGGAAATGACTAGGACATTCAATAAGTTAGAATCCTTAATGCCAACAACTGCTATTTTTTTTTTTTTTATGGGAGTCAATTTTTGATGATTTGATCATTGAAAAATGATAGAAAAGTAGCTGTTCTGGACACATATTTTTTCTTCTACTCTTTTATACCACGTTCTGAAACCTTGAAGGTTCCTTGTTGGCGTGGTATCAAGAGGCAACCATGGCCCGTGATTTCTGACTGAGATGGCCAAAAATAGGCACCAGCAGGGACTGGAGGGTTGGAAGAGAATGAAGTTCGGGTATTTACTGCTCACATCCCTCTCTGCCAGATTGCTATGGTACAATGTGAAGGCCATACGGGTCCAAGTGCCCGTACTCCCTCCTGATTGCAGGATTTATTACCTCATTCTTCTTACTGCCTCTAGCCCCAGGGTAGTGTATCATTGCTTTTTTGGTTTCCCTTAACCCCAACACGCCTTTGGGGATCATCTTTTTTGCTTTCATCTCTTCAATTTAATTCTCTGTGTCATCTGTTTTTCTGCCAAGAAAAATTAATACAAGTGCTAGTGAAACAATACACATAAATCAGATTATTTGAGCCTCACAATGACCCTGTGAGTTAGGTACTATTACTATTACATTTAAAATAAGAATAAATTGGGTTCACCAATCCAATTCCAACGTGAGGGCATCCTCACAACCCCACATCAACAAACAAGTCTCAGACAGCAGCAGGGTGTCCAAGAATTTAATAATTCTGACACTATCTACATGGAGATAATATCAGGTTCCACAGATTAAGAATTTAATTCTACAGAACAGACAGGCAGACAGACAGACAGACACACACACACACACACACACACACAAACACACAGAGACACACATACACCACACCCTTCAGATGCCAGCTGCAAGCTAGGCTAACTGTGCTTCTCACTAACTGGTTGAAGATTCCAATGACCTCCTCCAACTCAGAATGCCAATTGCAAGTCCAGATTGTAACCTATACTTCTGACCAACTGGCTATAAATCAGACGTTCCCACAACTCCATCCTTGGGTTTGATTAATTTACTATTAGGTTGGTGCAAAAATAATTGTGGCTTAAAAGGTTAAAAGTAATTGCAAAAACTGCAATTTCTTTTGCACCAACCTAATAATAGAATGGCTCACAGAACTCGGAGAAACATCTTACTACATAGATCACTGGTTTATTATAAGAGGATATAACAGGAACAGCCAGGTAGAAGAGATGCGAGTTATGTGGGAAAGGGCATGGAACGTCTATGTTGTCTCAAAGTACACCATTCTCCCTGCATATCCATGTGTTCACCAACTCAGAAGCTCTCAGAACCCCATCCTCTTGGGTTTTTATGGAGGCTTGAAGTCCATCCTTCTAATCACAAGTTTGGATCTCCTGGCAACCAGGCCCTGCCCTTGGTGCTTTCCAAATGTCACCTCCTTAACATAACAAAAAACTCCTTTTTCACTCTCAATGAAGACCATATATATGAGAAATATATTGTGGTCATCTGAATGATCAAATATATATTTCTTATAAATTGCAGTATTGTAGTGATAATACTGAAAAGACATAGAGTTAAAATAACTTGATGGCCACATAGCTAACTGTCTAAGCCAAAATGGAATCCAGGGAGTTTTACTCCAGAACTGAATTTAGATAATGGTAATAAATTACTTAATATGCTTTTAAATATAATCTTATATTTTTGGTGTCTATATAAATCCCATAGACAGGACCTAAATACAGAAAAAAATAGAGTAAGTAGAAACAAGTCAGGAAAATTTAGTTCATAGTTAATAAAACTAAACACAGAAGACACAGAAATCTGGGTTTGGAAATGGTTTATATGTGCATTCTACATATCTGAATGCTTCAGGATGTTATTTAATATCTTAATTTGTCTGAAAATGGAAATGAGAGGGGCAGTATTCTCTTTAATATACAAAAAAACCCTTTCGTCATACAAATTATTGAAGTTATCTATTGCTGTCTGTGATCATTTTTCAGTGATCAAAATCAGATGAATTAAAGATGAAAAAATACTACTTAAATCCCTAAAGATTTGCTAATGCAAAAATCAATAAATGCCTTTTACTTATCCCCTGAAAGTGCACATTTACCACTTTTTTTTACTTGACCTTTTTCATATTTAAAATTAAAGCATCATGTAATTAAAAAGATGAAAAAAATATTTCCTAGAAAATTCTTGCTGATTTTCACATAGGGGTGTGACAAAAATGACATCAGAATTTGTTATTATTTTATCTATAGAAACTGGAAGAGAAGATGAAAACTTAAAAAAAAACAAAAAAAACCCTTGGTGTCCCCTACCCATCCTTTCTAACCTTTGTATTCAAAATTTTCCTCCCAGTTATATACCTGGTAGTAAAACGTCTTTTTTCCATGAATTTTATGAAATTCTTCCTGACATGACCTAGGCTTTGGGAGTGCCATGTGACCTGCATATTACCTAGCACATTGATCTATGATGACATCCCTGGCAGGTCACTTACAGCCTATACCAAGGGTCAACAAACTATAGTCTCCTATAGGCTCTTTTGTTTAAAATAGCTGGGAAATAAAGAAGGATATTTCCTGATGTAAAAATTATATGAAATTTGAAGTATAATACATAAAGTTTTATTGGAAGATCCGTGCTCTTTTCTTTATGCATTGTCCATGGCTGTTTTTATGCTACTACGTCAGAGTTGCAGAGTTGCAATAGAGACATATGGCCGACAAAGCCTAAAACACTAGGTGGCCCTCGTAGGAACTGAGTTTCAGACCTCTGGCTTATATACTCACATTGCAGTATAATTGTAAATTATAGATGATTGACAGTATTTGAACTTCTGGATGAATGATTGTACATCGTGAAATGTATAGTTATAGCTATTATCACAGATATAACCTATTAATTTTACCAGTTTTTAATTGATTCTTTTAACTTTTCTGGGTATATAATTTTGTCTGTAAATAATTATGGTAATTATATCTACTTTTTTCCAATACCTACTTCTAATCGATGTTTTCTCCTAATTACATAGGTAGATTTTCCTGGAAAAAAATAATAGTAAAAATTTCTAGCTGTTTCCTCACTCTGATATAAAGGTTTATAATTTTTCATCACCAAAATATATTTACATTAGTATTCATAGTGAAATAGCTGTATTGATGTAAATTTGATCTGAGACAGACTTTATATCATGTAAAGGGGTTTCCTTTATTTCTCATTACAGAGAGCACTTATAATAATTTACAAATAAGACTTACTAAATAACTTTTTAGCTTCTGGCTATAGTTTGTATTTTTTTATTGATCCATTGACATATTGTATTTCATGAATATATTTTCAAATATTACATCATTTTTTGCATTTCTACTTTGGATGTTATTTTTTGGCACATTATTAAGTAGCTGATGAATTTTACTTAAGATTTTTACATCTGTACTCATTAATAGTGTTAGGTGTAATTATCCATTTTTAGTTTTACTATCAAATTTGTATTTTTCTGAAAAACCTTTTGAGTAATTTTCTCTTTCTATGCTTTGAGTGATTTTTTTTAAAACATGGAAATAAAGTGTTTCTAGATAATGTCAATATTTATTTTTTAGAGGAGATCAATAACTCATCTATAAAACAATACCTTATTGTTTATTTTTGTGTAGTTTTATGTATTTATCGATTCATTTCCTTATAATTTGCCTGGTCAAGGTTTCTACTTCTTATACAATTTTGACAATTTCATTTTCATACATGTTATCTATTTCATAGAGAATTTCAAAGATTTATAAATTTTCAAATTATTTTTATAAGTTTAATGTATTATGGTCAAAGAATATGGGTGAGGTCTACAAATTCTAACTTCTGTCATTTATTGAGGTAGGATTTTTTGTTTAATTGCTTGTTCGCTTGCTGCTTTGTTGCTGTGTAATTGATCAGTTTTAGAAATTATAAAAGTAAGCTTTTTCTGTTCAATACAAAGTTTGATACATAGTTATTAAAATAACAGTAATAATTATTTTATTCAAATCTTCAATGCTTTTAATTTGTTTTCATATATGATCTCTCAAAAATAAAAGAAATGAATTTATGTCTTCTACAATAATATTGAATGTCTAAGAGTTTTGCATAATATTGTCCTACTATTAACTTTATAAATTTATGACTAATACATCTTTATTGGAAGATTTGCCTTTAAAAATATAAAATTATTTATCCCTTTGTTATTTTTGTCTTGAAATATATTTTGTCTCTAATAACATTCCAAAAGCTACATTTTTGTTTGTATTTGCCTGATATATTTTTGCCCATTTTATATTTTTAACGTTGGCAATTTGTTCCATGCTTCTTTTAGATAAACAGCATCTGTTCAACTTTTGCTTTGTGATCTAATTAGATACTTTTTGTTATTTAATATGAATAAACCAATTCATAATTTATTATCATAAATTTTAGGTATGTTTGATTTTTCTTCTCATAACTTGTTCTGTGGTTTCTACTTTTATTCTTTATTATTTTTCTTGATTTGCCTATTGGATTATATCGACTATAATTTTTTCCTTCTTTTTTTTCTCCCTCTGTTTTTTCTAGTTATTTGGAATGAATATATAGCCTGTTTTCATTTTATTATTTTAAGAGAAATTGTCAGTATCAAAATTGAAAGAGTATCTATTAATTATCCCCATGTAAGATAGAAATATTTTTTTTTCCTTCCCTGTTCAACTATGTTCTAATTTTAAAAATGCATAATTTGGTATTTCACACTAATTTAAAGAAATGTTTTTCATAAGTGAATTGTTTTATAACCATGCTGACAATAATGATTTACATTTAGCTCTATGGTTTAACTCCATGTCCTAACTGAAAGTTCTTTCACATTGCAATTTCTCCATTCTTTCCATCTTCTTCTGTAGAGCTAAAGTATACCTTAGAATCATCTTTTCATGAAGAATACATTGATAATACACTTGCTTAGCTCATGCTGTGTGAGAATATTTCTCTCATACCCTCATATAAAAATGACAGTTTGTTGGTACACAAATATTTTTCCCTAAAAATTCTTTTCTTATTCTCTGATATCCAATATGAAGAAGATAAGATACAGCCAGAAGTTTGCTTGTGTTTTTTCCCTATTTGAACACTAATTATTTCCCCCATTGGAAACTTGAAGGATTTGTATCTTTATTTCTTAACCTTCTCTAGCTTAAGAGGATATGTCTAGATACTGGTTTGTTTTAATCAATTTATTATTTAATGTTCTCTTTTGATATAAAGATTCCATTCTTTCTTGAGATTAGAAATTATTGCGACTACTATGTTTGCTTTAGTTTCTTCTGAAATTACTCTCTTTAATTATAGCATTTCCTGGGTTTTTGTCTCATATATATTTTTATATTCTTTATAATAAATCTGTATCTTTTTTTCTTCCTAGATCTGTGGAAACTTGAGTTTGTCGTCTATTTAAATGATTTAGTTTTCTGAATTTTCAAATCTGCTGTTTACTGTGTATGTTGTGCTTACGGATTTAGCTATTTTTAAAGTATCCTTTAGTCTCCATTTAGGTTCTCTTGCTAATTCTTAGCTTTCCTTTCCATATTTTTAATGTTCTCTTAATCAGAATAGATTTCAACATTGACATATTCTTTCCTGCTTCTTGTAGTAATTCCGTTTCATTTTAAGGAGACCAATTTTTAAGAACATGCCCCTTATTTTGAACAATGACATCTTTTTATATGTCTGTTGATTTTTCTCTACTTGCTCATCCTCACAGAGAAAACTCTATGCTGTATAACATTGGGATTTGAGATGGTTCTGCCGGTATTGTTAATTTCCTATAAATATCTAAAACTATTTTAGGAAGAAGAGAAATCTTTAAATTCTCAGTTGTTATAAATTTGCCAATTCAAGGGTCTAGCTGCCTAAGGAAAATAAGAGCTAATCAAGGCAGGGACTTAGTAGGTTTCAGCAGCCCAGACTGAATCTTAGGAAGTGAGGCATGATTTCCTGAATTTGGTTGCCTTAATGGAGAGCCGTGTTCCTGTTCTTTGTCCACTATGGCACCTGTTGTAAGCTGGGCACAGACTTTGCCATGTGATGGACAGCTCAGAAATACTGGTGAAATCTGCAATGTCCTTGCTGCAAAAATATTCTTCCTGCAACCCTTGCCACGGGGCCCAGTGTGCCATAGTGTTCTAGGATCACACCTTTCATTTCTTTCTGAGTTATACTGACCATCCGTAAGCCCTTAGTCCTGAAAAGTTTGGCTTTCCTTCAGTCTGCTCCTGCTGGATTAGATCTAGAAAATGACACTCATGGCATGTGCAGATCTTTCTTCTTACTTCCAGCAATGACACGTATTTTCCCTCAACTCTTTTCAGAATGCACAATACTCTTTTCACTTGCATCAGGCAGACAAGAGAGTGGCAAATTGGAAGGAAAGGGATTCAATGTCTGTGATCAAGGGTTTGTGTTAGCTAAAAGTAAATGTCCTTAAATCCTAAGATTATTCATGAATAAAGGAAAGAGTTATAATAGAAGTATTCAGTGACTCTAATATATATGTGTTTGTGTTTACTTAATAGAAACCAATTCCCATTTTTATCTTTCAGTTCAAATAACTTTGTTCCCTTTATTTTTAAAAATTTCACAGTTTGTTCTTTTCTTTAGAGATAGCAAATTATTACCAATGAAAGGAAGACTGACTAGGAATCAGTCTGGTTTCAGATCTGACACTAAGTATTTTTACTCTGGTATTCTATATGCTTCAATTTTATCACCATTAAAATGAAAGAAATGGACTACATTCTTTCTAAAGTGTCTTCTAGCTCTCTGTTTCTTCTTGTGCATAATAATAGCACTATTGTTGATAATATCTATGTTTAAAACTATAGAATAAGTCAACAAGATGAAGTTATTTCCTCTTTTAAAAGACAGAGGTTGCTCAACACTTGAATTCTGAATTACTAGTAAAATAAAGAAGTTAGATGCTAGATAACCAGTGTGCTTTTAAATGGTTTAACCTTGGCTTTGCACTATTAAATTTCACTGTGCTGTTAATTTTGTATTAGTTTCAGAAATAAAATATGCTAACTACCGCAAGTAGATGTGCACCTATCAGAGGAGAGTGATTTGGAGAAGAGTCCCTGAGGACCTTTTTGCTGTAAATTATCCCCTAACACAGAGTATTGTTGTGGTTCTACCACTCTTATCATACCTTTCCTGAGCATCCCCTCATTTCAGTCACCCTGCATCACTGTGTATGATGTTGAATGGGTTTTTAGTTTTTGAAAAAGAGAAAAGGGATAATCTTTCAGTCATACTACAGTGTTGGTTTGTAATAAATAGTGTCGTTTAGTTTCTCTGGGTATCGCATAAACTGTAAAATGAAACTGGCTTTTCAGTGCTTTGATTATCCCTCAAATGGAATGCCCTATATTTTTTTAACTGATAATTACTGGAAAATGTTTCAATACAAGGTCTTAAAGCCAACTAGAGTTTTATCCAGACATCTATCCTGCCTGCAGTGGTAAAAGAATACAGACAATGGTTCAAAAATACCAATATCTAAACATTTGTTTTCTTCTGTGTATGTGTTTCATGACCATCTCTAATAATTGTTGGCACTACCCCTTAGTGATTAAACTCTCTTCTGTTGAACTTTTAAATAATGGTAGCCTATTATTAAAATTCCTTTCACTTTTTATATTGATCGACTGCTTAAAATGTCGGAATATTTTTTCTTAATACTATTTTTATGTTCATCCCAACAAACAAAATTTAAATAAAGGAAAAAAGTTATTTGTTATTTTTTATTACATTACTTTTTACTATAATTTTTTAAAATATTTTATTTTAGTAAATAATGAATCTAATTTCAACACCTTTCCAGAAAGGTCATTTTACTCCTTGTTATAGAAAAAGTGTATAATAGTCCAATGAACTGTGGAAATATTCACCTATTCTTAAAAAGCATATATATCTTTGTGTTAACCAATGCTGTGTCTACTAGCCATTCAAACTTCACTCAATTTTTTTTTTAATGAAATAATCAGAAGTATTCATTGTTCACCGCATCCCCACTTCTTGCCCCTGCAATTTAATTTCCAGCTGACTTGTGTTTCTTCCTGAGAAAGATCCCTCATTAGTATCCTTGATTCTTCCCCACTTCAGTATCTCAGGGCAGAATAACTTTTCTTCAACACAGCTTTCATTCTGTTTTCCTGGGATGGCTTCATATGAACATGGACTTCAAAGAGGATGAGATTAGTGAGGGTAGAGAAAGGCAGAGAAGGTGTCTGCCTCCTGTACATCAAGTCCCCCTAAACAAAAACCTTGGCGTCATCTGTGAAGTCAAACCACAAATTTTATTGAAGCACCCTCAGAAGTGCTCAAATCATCTCTTCTTTATCCCATTGCTTCTGCCTCATTTTGACATTCATGGTCTTTTGTCAAGACTCTTAACAATAGTCTTTTATCTTGTCTTCTGCCCTATAAGGACTTATACTCTAGACCCTTCCATACTGTCAGAGTGTTATCTAAGAAATACACCTGGTTATGTTGCTGTTGTGAGTAATGGTCCCCAATGATTTTCCTTGTCCTTAGTATAAAATCCAGACTGCTTAACTTGCACATGCGGCAACGCCACCCCCCGGGCTTTATACTTCAGCATAAAGTTCTGCTGGTTATAAAGCCTGGGAGGTGGCAAGGGTCACAGTCTGTCTGGTAATGGTAGACCTAAAATAAAATTTTGAAATCTTAACACTGTAACAGGAAAGAAAGCCAGGGCTGACGTTTTACAATTTACATAGGCGATTTTAGTCACCATGCAAACGTGGTAGTTAAGAACTTGGACTCAGACATCATGTTACTCCAGTTCAAATTCTGAATTCTGACTTCACTATTTACTAACCTGTCCTTGGGCAAGAAATAAACTTCTTTGGGACTCCTTGTATATAATACAAGTTAATAATTGTTCCTACCTCACAGGTTATTGTGAGGATTGAATTACATAGTACAGTGTACATATAAAACATTTAGAACAGTACTTGGCCTTAGTAAGATTTTAACAAATATTAGTTTTGTTGACTAACAAAAACAAATGTTCGTTATTATGATGTTCTATTGTGTTACATTTCTGGAATATTCAGAAAGAAAATTTTTCCTAATTTTAAACTAAAGTTGACCTCTCAGGAGGACATCATATTCTCTTTTATTTAAGTGGGGTGGAAAAGAGACTATATATATGTATATATGTGTGTGTGTGTGTATATATGTTTGTGTGTATATACACATGTGTATAGATATGTGTATGTGTATATATATATATACATATATATATATATATATATATATATATATATACTGTGTCTACTGGCATATATATATATATATATATATATATATATATATATATATATATACATATATGAATTATTACCTAAATTTATGTTTATCAAAATCAAGTCTCCAAAATTTCTGTATTTTTATTATTAAAATATCTTCTTTCTTCTGTAAACTACCAACAAAATCCGTTTCTTGTCAGTGATAATTCAAATGGACTTATTATTGTTTTCTGAATTTTCCAATACCAATTCTTTTCTTCTAATTTTTTAAAGCAGTGTCTGGCATAGAACTTTACTCAAAAGGTTGGGGTGATCAGATGAATTTGATCTTCTCTGTTGTTAACCTTAATTTAACTGTATTTTCATCCCTTTACACTGACTTTACCCCATACTTAATGTTATCCTTTTGTTTTCGAAGCTTGATGATTTTTTTCTTTGTTGTTAACCCCATCGTATCCTCATATTCCAAGACAAAGTCCCCTAAAGAAAGTACTCTCTCCATATTTTTGATATCTTACTCTTCATTGACTCTCTTTGTTCAGCCTTTAAGCAAGCATGGCTCTTATATTGAAAAATGAGCTCTTTGGTTATATTTTGTTTTGGTTTTTTTTTTCCCTTTACAGTGAATTTCTTTCTTTTTCTTTTTTTCCCCCAGTCTCGATATGGCCTCTTCTTTAGATCCTTAGTGATAGGAGTTCTGTTCAGCTAGTCCTCAGATGATTCTTGAGGTTGATTGTTTATAATTTATTTGTAATTTTGGTGTGATCCTGGGAGGCAGCAGGCACAGCTTTTACCTAATCCACCGTCTTGGACCTTCTCCAACAGCGAATTTCTTAAACAAGTTTTGTGCACCTAATTTCTTTATTTCTTTATAAGCCACATGTTGCTTAGCCACTCTCACTACTGTACTAAAATTATAATCTTAAATGTGTATAAGTATTTTCATAGTAATATTTTATAATATTTAAGATATTTTGTAACATAGTTTTCTTTTTTCCTGTCTTTTATATATAATATATAAATAAATACATATACATAAATATATATAAATAAATAAATGTTATATATAAATATACATATTTATATATATAAGCGTTTATATATATTTATATATCAATAAAGCATTTACATATTTATTTAAGCATATATATATGTTATATATATAAATAAAAACGCTGTTGAAATTTCAAATGAGATTGTCTCGGGGGCTTTGCTTTCTTGAAAACAGCAGAGCTTTGAGGAAAGAACTTGAACTTGAGAGATGAGGCTGGTCCAAGTCTGATTCCCTGACCAGCCACTGACTGGCATTGATTCTCTCTGAGACTCAGTTTCTTTCAGGTGTATAATTGCCTAACTTTCCTGGCTGTTACAGAGACGAAATAAAATATGCATATAAAGTTTTAGCATGTAAGAGGTACTCAATAAAGTGTAGGTTTATCCTATTTGTATTGAAAGTAAATACATCCATGAAAATACTGAATATTCTCTCATACAAAACATAAAAAGATGCTTTGATACCTTGAATCACTTCCTAACCCCAGCTCTCTGTGTTTCTTCATTCTCTTCATTCTTTCAAAGAAGGTGAGTGTGGGCAGCCACTGCTGGCCTCTGACAGGTGTGGCTCTGTGAGCTGTGAATGAAGAAAGAGAATGGGAGCATCGATTACTAGTAAAGAATTCACAGGTGGCCTCCCAAGGCTGACCTTTTCCATCTCAGGTACTACCTTGATAGGAATTTAGTGATCTGTTCTACACCAGAATCCTGAGCCAGATCAGGGGAGAGATGTAGGATCTGGTAACAATGAGAAAATAAAAAAGCCAGCTGGATCCTCAAACTTTCATTATGCCATTCTTTCCCTGGATCAATATACAGCCTGTACTTGGCAAACACAGTGTACTGGGTTGAGGAGTAAAGGTAATGTTCTTACCACCAGAGAGGAGTGAAGCCATTATCAGGGCTTCATATCAGAGCCTGTTGATTCAGGTTTGCCTTGGATTGTCTTGTGCTGATGACCCTTCTGGGACTGAGCCTCGCAGCCGGTATGATCCAGCAATCCCACTTCCTGGTGTCATCCAAAAGGTGAAAACGGGGTCTTAAAGAGGTATTTGCATACCCATATTCATTTCCGCATTATTCACAGCTGTGAATCATGTGAACAAACAATAAAACAGTTTCCAAATTCTAAGCCTGTTGCTCTTTGCAGGAAAAAGACTTTGTTGTTGTTTTCTGAAAAATGGGTTTGATGACAGAGTTCACTGAATTAAGTTGTAAGGAGTGAAGAACTGGGGGACTTGTGGGATTTGTTTGGCGGCCTGAGGCAGGATGATCATGGCTGTCATTCGTGCACCCTCTACTTTTCCTATTCTTGTCATTTCAGATACTGATCAAGCATTGAGTCTGGGTGGAGGAGGAAAGCCTCCCCTCTCAGGCCACATAGGGTTTTTGTCCTTTAGAGGATGGCTGTGGTCTGAGTATCCTGATGATGTCTTCAGAGCTGGTATTTATCTGAATTTCAAATCAGAGTGTCGCTGGGAGAGCTTTCCTTCCCAGCTTCTCTTAGAGAGTCAGGGCCCCAGGGTGTTCTGGACCTTGAGTATCCTAGGCTGGATGATGGGCATAGTATCATGTACTCAAGAATCTTCTTCCTAAAGCACCTGCTCCTTTCTTTTTTAATTTTTTTTATTTTTACTAAATTTATTGGGGTGATTTTGGTTAGTAGAATTATATAGGTTTCAAGTGTACAATACTATAATACATCACCTATATATTACATTGTGTGTTCGTCAACCAGAGTCTACACTTTTCTTTGTGTTATTTCACTTTCCTTCTTAAAAGTTTCAGCAAGTAGTCATTGACCTTTGGCATTATATTTGACACCTTCTTCATACTGGCTCCTATCATCCTTCCCTAATTTGATGATTCGATTTTCAACTTGATCTAGTCAAGAACTTCCACTCAGTATAACTAATCTTTTCATTTGCTATTGTCCTGACTGACCTTGTTTTCTCTTGTAGGTCAGAGCCAGACCCTGCTTGGGGCTGGGCCTTTGCTCATGATTTCCCTTCCGAGTAGAATGTCCTTCCCTTTCCACCCAGCCTTTAAAGCCCAGTATAAGTTCCACCTCATCCAAGAAGCTTTTCTTCATCACTTCAGTCCTCAATGCCTTTAACCTTATAGCAAGGAATATAGACTACATCATTTATTGAGGAGGGGGATAGTCAAAATTCATAAATTTCAGTCTTTCATCTGTTGATTATTTGCTGTGTCCACTCACATAAGCTAGCTAAAAACATAATTCCTTCACCTATGTGATGCTATTCAAGCTTGTCATTGCTATCACAAACAAATCATATACTGCCTTGTTAATTGTATTGTTAGTTGTCTTTTATGCTGTTACTGGACTCAGTACTGTTATTACATTTCCATGTGTTTATTTTAACTACCTAATTAGCTTTCAAATTCTTTGAGGGGCAGGGAATATTGATGGTATTATGATCAAAGACCCAACTCCAAATTATCTTAGAGCTATTTATCTCAGAGGTACAATTGGACCATACCTCCCAATAAAGTATGAATCCATATTGGAGAAGCTTATATTCTTATTTTGGTCACATGGATATAATAAATTGAAGATATGTGATAGAAACACTCTATAAACTGAAAGAGAGTCAGCAAGAGGGAGAATAAAGATGTTTGGTTTGTCTCAGCTTACCTAGGTCTGCCTTGCTGTAGTCACACAGAGTTATTAGAAAACAGGAAGTAGAAGAAAGACAGTAGAACTTGGGCTTATGCCATTTTATTTAATAGAAGTATAGTTTGCATAAAATAAAATATGCATTAGTTTGATTGTTGATAAACATATGTTGAATAATACCCATTAGATAAGTGTGTCTTTGTATTTTATTCACCTATTGATGGATGTTTGGGTTGTTTCTTGGTTTTTACTAATATGGACAAGCTGTTGTGTGCATTCTTGCATAAGTCTTTTTGTAGGTGTATATTTTTACCACTCTCGAGATTGTCAGCAGACTGGATAAAAAGCAAGATATGATGATACACTGTTTCCAAGTGACACATTTTAAGTATAATAATACAGACAGATTGAAAGTAAAAGAATAACAAATGATATAGCATGTAAACACTAAGCAAAAGAAAGCTAATATGGTTATATAAATATCAAATAAAGTAGACTTCAAGTCAAGGAATATTAACACAGATAAAAATGATAATCTCATAGGTTAAAAGGGCTGATTTGTAAAAAGACATAACAATCTTAAATATGAATGACAAAATCATAGAATTCCAAAATAGAAGAAGAAAAAATTGTCAGGACTAAAGTGAGAGACAAAGGCACAATTATTGTTAGAGACTTTAACAATCTTCTCTCAGTAGATAATAGGAAAAGTAGGGAAAAATTTGTAAGGATATAGATGATTTGAATAATATTATCAGTTATCAACATGAGGACCTAAATGATGTTTATACAATATTACACCCAACTGCAGATTATACGTTCTTTTCAAGTGCACATGGAACATTCACCAAAGGACATATGCAAGGCCATAAATAACTCTCAATTCATTTGAGAATATTTGACTACAATGTAATTAAATAATAAACCAGTAACAATAAGATATCTACAAAAAGTTCTTTTTTTTTTTCCAGAAATTAAGCAACACATTTCTAAATAATCCATGGATCAAAGAAGAAATCATAAGGAAAAATAGAAAGTGTTCTATACCAAGTGACAATTAGAATACAGCATGTTGACAATCTTAGCCATGGTTAAAAATTTTAACCATTCTGTTGTCTCAGGAACTGATTAATCAGATTAACATTTGATTCTCTTCAGAAGGACTGAGGAAGGGGATAGGAGAAAATCAGACTGAAGGCTGAGAATTATAGAGATCATGTCCACCATCAGCCAATATTTTCATTTTACTACAGTTATAATTAAGTCACTGGATTCACTAATAGATAAATATCCTTTTAATGTCAATAAAAAGAATGCTAAATAAATATTTTGGCAATTTTCCCTGATAAATCCTATATAGGGGTATGTATGGTGCTTCCATTTCCATCCAGTGAGGCACTAGGAGAAATAGTTTGGATACTGTTAATACTGACAGAGGTTATAACGAAAGAATAAGTTAGATAATGATTAAAGAGTGGAATAAACAAGCAAGGAAAGTTATGAAATCTCTGTTCTGAGATCTGAGACAAAGCCATCTGTCTTTGATGTTAGTTCAATCCTTAATGAATATATTAGGTTGGTGCAAAAGTAATTGCGGTTTAAAGGGTCAAAAATAAATGCAAAAACCGCAATTACTTTTGCAACAACCTAAGAAGTAGTCTGACTAAATGATCTCTTGGGAGGCCCCATTCCAAACACAAATCCTGTAGTTTTAGTTAGCATCGGTTATGGTGCCAATATAAGGGGAAAATACTCAATGCCATAAAGGAAAGTAGGGATTCAATTCTAAATCTAAGTCGTATCGTCTACACTTGATTTTAGCCAAGAGGCCGAGAAGCGATGTCATGCCTTCTAATTTACAAATTCTTTTATTTGGAAGAATATTTTCTCTATAGAACTGAATCCAATATCTTTCTCTTCTGTCTTCTCCTTTCCTCTCTTCCCTCTGCTCTCTCTCTCAACCAAAAGAAAATTCAGTTTCAATTTGTGATCATGACTTGAACTTTTCAAAAACTATGTGAGTCATATCTTGCCCTTTGATAATTTCCAAGTGATAAGGCTGCTTTTACAGATCAGCCTTTGCTTTTAATGATTTCAGTATGTTTTGTTTGGTGGGAGAGAGAAAAATAAATGGGAAATGTCATTCATATGAGTATGAGCCTGGAAATGAATATGTAGAGGCAAATGGTCACTTCTTTGGGGGAGGCTATATATTTTCCTGAGCCTTCTGCCCTTTTCCTTTCTCAAGTCTGCTGTTTTCCCTGCTTAGTTTGCAGATGAAACTAGAGGAGCAATATGGTGGGGGTGGAAATCACATGATCTGACATATGTGGGCTTTACATCTAGGTACATGATACAGAGCTGTTCAAAATCTATTTTATGAGTTCTAACCTTACATTTATAATTCACATACGTGGAGTTACATAGGGAAACTTTTAAATAGAGAGTGCAAAAGATCATTTCTTTTCAGTTAAAATTCCATTTCTCCATTTATTTCTGAAGACAAAAATTGATATTTTCATAATATTAAGAAAAGGAAGAAAATGCATTTGCCTATAATGCTTTCAATTCAAAAAAAGGTTTTACTTCAAATAATCTGAATTCATTCCAACAGCAACTTTATGAATTTGACCAGGATAGGAATTATCTTTATCGTAAAGAGAGGAAGGGGGGGAAAAGGAAGAAAAAAGAAAAAGACAGAAAGGCCAAGGGTCAAGAGATTAAGTGAACTGAGGAACAAAGTGGCTAATTCTCTATTTGTTTTCTCTAAAATGTATTAGGAGCGATTAAAAGCAAGGAAATATACTAGTGAGGGTAGCTGCCAACATGTTAATTAGACAGATGCATTTTTTACACATGAACACCAATACATTTTTTACATATGAAACAAACACATAGTTTTGTAGCAATATCTGTTTTCAACCTGTATCTTAATTGGTGCTATTGTCTCCTTTTAAGACTGCATCATGGTACAAAAAGAGTATCCCTTTTCTAATCTTCTAAAATTCCAATGTTTTTAGACATATAAATAGGCAACAGTTTGCGTTGTCTGCATCTCCGATGTTGAGCTGTTCCTAGCTGCTAAATTTGGCTGCTGTACTTTCCATATCTGGAAAGCTGTTATTATTCTTGGGTCCACCCTGCAGACAGTCATCCAGGTGTAGAGTTTTCTGAGCAGCCAGGCAAGGCTCTTCTGCTTTCTACATACCCCTTCTGTTCTCAGGCTCAGGGCTTTAAGTGGCAGTGAGCTTTCCTTTATTTCTGGTCCGATAGTTGCTTCTCAGGGTCTGGCTTGGGCTCTGATCTTGACATTTATGTCACAGGCGTCACCGGTGAAACTGCTGGGAAACCAGATGGCTGGCCTAACTGAGGTTGGCAGCATCACTGTCCCCGCTACCTGCTCTACTTTCCTCTTCCTGTTGATGTTATTGCCCTGTGTTGTTGCTTTCATTCTTTCAATGTTATTTACTTTTCTATAGACCTTCCCAAATGTGAGTACCTTTCTATTACTCTTCTCATGCATTTGCTCTGCTTGCAACCCCATCATCCAGGAAGGCTCATGATTTGGCTGGCTTCCTTGGGTCCTTCAAGGGGTTTGGCTTAAATGTCACTTCCTCAACAAGACTTTCCCTTAGCACCCTATTTAAATGTACAACATACCCTGCTCCTCCCAACCTCCTACCCTGATGTGTTTTCTCTCTTTCCTGCAAAATCTTTTTCTATAGCAGTTAGTATCACCTGCTATATTCTATATTCAACTTTCTTGTACATTGTATCACTAAGATACATAGAATATAAACTTCATGAGGGCAGAGTTTTGTCTGTTTGGTTAGGTACTGTATTCTAAGCATCTGGAAGAATGCTGGCCCTTGGTTAGCACTTTAAAAATTGTTTTGTTAAATGGCAAACAGTATTATAAATTCTGAAAGATCAGACTTCTAGCTTTACATTTGGTCTTACTCATTTTGCTTAGTACAACACTAGGTATGATTTGAAAAGCATTGGGCAAAAACAGATAAGTAGCATCTGCTATGTGTACTGGGTATTTTACTTATCTTCTTTAATTCTCACTAGAATCCAAGTCCTTTGCCCAGAGAAGAACAGCTGGAAATTAGCAGAGTAAGGATGCAAACTAGCTCTGTCTGGCTCCAAAGTTACACCCTTTTTCTTCATAAGCATGGTGCCTACCAATTGACAGAAAGTCAGTAAGAGGCCTTCAAAATGAATAATGTTAGTACAAATCAGGTGTTGCTAGAAACAGAGTGTCAAAAATACTTGGTTAAAAAAAAAGATACGCAAATTAACTCCCTAAAAAGATAAGTGACAACCCCAACAGAAAGAAATCTCAAAGTGGTTAGAGCCATTACAGTCTTGTGTTAAGTGACTGGAACCCCAAGGTAACTAATTTTAAAAGGAAAACATGTATCTGGGCACATATTTTGACATACTTGATGAAAATACATTATGTATGATGTGAACCCAACAAAGACAAATGGTCCTAAAAAGAGGCAAGAAAAGCTTCATGCTCTTCAGTGTATTCTGATTGCAATCCCAGGAGCAGTAATAAATTGTATTTCTAAAACAAGGCAGATTTTATTGGTGGTAAGATCCTTTTTCCTATGTCTTCTCTTTGACATCTTTTGATTTAATTATGCAAATGTAAAATTAGTTCTCACACTTAATTGGATAGCATATACTTATGGAGAAACCACATGATGTAGTAGCACTGGAGACGGGAAGGTGGTCAGCAGGCCCAAACCAGCTCCTGCCCTCAGGGAGCTCACAGCCAAGAAGGAGCAGCCACTGATCAGGGAGATAACATGTTCTGTGCCCATCTTCTGGAAGTGGAATTAGCTCTAATCCAGAATTTGTGTGAAAGGACTTAATAATTAATTTAATTATTTTCTTTTTCTTTTCTTTTTTTTTTTTTTTTCTTTTAGTAAAAGATAATTTGGTGCTCTGTTTTTTAGGCAGCCATAGAATCTGGCAGTTGGAAATATTTTTGGAATTATGCATTCCAATTATTTGCCCAGGCAAGCATCCTTTCTACAGCATTTGCTTAAATAGTAACTCTGGCAATTGAGGATTATTTCTTATTCAAGAATAAGCATTTTGTTTGATGCAGGTCTAAGAATTTGAACATTATTGTTTAAATTGAATCAAAATTGTCTTTCCTATAACATCCATATTCATCTTAGATCTGTACTCTAGAGTCACAAGAGCCTGTGGCATATCCAGGCCCCCTCAACATGACAGCTTGTTAAATACTGTGTCTCTTTGAAATCTTCTGTTACTTGATTATTTTATTGGGTATGTACTTTCTGCAAGGTATTATTTTATGTACTTCAAGAGTTACAAAGAGGAGTACGTCATAGCCTTACCTCCAGGCTGTTGCATAACTATATCAACTAGTGTGTGAAAAGCAAGTTGCTATTGAGCTTAAAAAAGTGAAAGGACATACCCAGCTGGAAGGATGTGGAAATATTTATGAAAAACGTAATATTTGAAATTTAAAACTGCTGTTGTCTCATCAGGTTGAATTGGTGAGGTAGTGAATTTCAGATCATGAAAACAATGTATGTAACAACTTGGAAGTAGAAACATAGACATCAAGGTGCCATTTAGGAAAACTTGAGCAAATTCTTTCTTCTTTACCATAAGGTACTGGTAGGCGTTGACAGGAGATAAGGCTGGTGAGGAAATTTAGAGCATTCTTTGAAAGTTAGGAAGAGGAATTTATACTTTATATGGGTGGTAATGGAGAATGGTTGCAGATTCTTGGGTAAGGGAGACTAATGTAATTTTATACTTTCATTAAAATTCACCTAGAAGTAGTTTGGGGAATAAATTAAAACAAAGAAAAATGTATGCAGAAGAATGCATTAAGAGGTTAACACTGCATTCTTTTTATTTTTAAATATAATGGAAATTCAGAAAATTAAGAAGAGATTCCTCACAGAAAGTTTTCCAGAGTGATTGCTCCTGAAGAATTGATAAGATTGAGAAAGGCAAAAAAGAGAACATTGAACTTTCTGGGCTGGGGAAATAAGCTGCAGGGCTAGAAACAAGTGTATATGTATGTGTGTGTGTATGTGTGATGTGCGTGTGTGTTATGTGCATGTTTGATTTGTGTGTGTGTATGTGTGTGTGTGTGATGTGTGCGTGTGTGTTATGTGCATGTTTGATTTGTGTGTGTGTATGTGTGTGTGTGTGATGTGTGCGTGTGTGATGGAGAGGAGAAACAGTGAAGAGAGTAGTCTGACTTAGGTTAAGGGCATGTATTAGGAAAGATAAGGTAAGTTCAAACTATGGAGGTGACACAAATGTATACAGAAACAAAGTAAAACTTAGAAGCCTATAATTAGTCTGGCATCATGACAAATCAATTTTATTGACGATAAAAGAAAGTGCACTCAGTGAAAACAAGAAAGCCCCTGAGTATATATATAGAGTTACAGTTGTTAATTCATCAATGATTTACTGGATGGTTCATCTCAGGTGAGATACTGTGCTGGGTATTGTAAAAATCACAAAGAAAGGTGAGATAGGATAAGAAAGATGAGATAATAGGAGAGAAAGGCTTTGCATAAATAACTTTAATAAAAGTTAGAAATGACAAAACACTAAGTTATCTCTGAAAGAATGAAAATCAACCAATATTTATGAAGCATGTACTATGTCCCAATTATAGTGCTTAGCTTTTTCTTACAAATTTATTTCAGAAAACTCAAAATAAACCTTCATTTCTACTGATGAGAAAACTGAGGTTCAGATAGTTGAAGTCGTTCCAGCAGAGAAGTCAAGTTAAACCCACAATAGCAAGAGTATAAGGGGATACTAAGTTATTTCTAGTGGGTTGCCAGTTTGCTTAATAACAGTGAGCCTATGGTATTTTACAAGTATCTTAGGTATAGATAAGGATCTAGTGACTTAAAAAAATTATGTATTTCACACTACCCTTCTCAGCTTGTATATCAATGGTACATTTCTCACTTCTGAGGGAAAATGAGACAATGAAGTGTATTTATAATTTGAAATCAGACACCTGTGAGTTTAAATGCTGGCTCTGTGTTGTTGGTAATGGCAGTAAGCCAGGATCACCACCACATTAGAAAGTGACAACATGACTTTCTTCACAAAACATTACAAGAATTACGTGAGATAGTTTAATATCAAGAACCACTTAGAGTTCCAGAATTTAGGTCATGTTAACATGACATGAAGAGACAAATCCCTGGTCTTTTATGCTTTCATTCTCTCATCTCTAATTCTCTCTCTGTGAGACAGATACGTGTATGTGCGTGCATGTGCGAGCACACACAGACACATAGATTTTAGATCTAGGACACTTGGGAATGTAGCTATTTTTTGAGCATTGTTTTTCATTCCAAAGAACTGCTCCTGGCTCTGCCTGCTTCTTCTCTCCTGAGGAAGATGCCCAGACATTCAGATCTACTACCCCACTGAGGAGTGTAGAAGCTGCCTTTTTCTCCCCTGTAGAAAAGGGTGATGGCTGAGGGGGCAAGTGTTAGGTAGAAGTCCTCGATGAAGCAGAAAGCGTGAAGAAAACTAAGCTGGAAATATTCAGGCATTTAGAATAAATGGAACTGTCTCACTCTCATCAGGACAACCATACCTTGGGAAATCTTCTTTCTTACCAGACTATTAAGATCCAGAAGTGAAATTCTGTGATTCTAGTATAATCTATGCGTCAAAACCAAACTAATGTGATCAGATTAGAGGTGGCCTTCCAGCTGATAAGTCACGTAGGAAGGGTTGAAGTAGTTCATGTATGTCTAACATGCATTTAATCCCTCTAAAAGTTAAGCAGGGATGTAGAAATGCGTTGCTATTCTACCTGCAATAAAATAAAAATGGTTTATAAATATGTAGGCATATCTCATTATATCAAATTTATTTTTTCCCAGGAAAGTTGATTGTAAAATGATTATCAGTACATTGAATGGTATTTTTCAGGTATCATCATGATAACCATGGTGTGCGCTTGTTAAAAAATGGGTTTAAAAAGTAACAATAATTTACGGGAATACCTATACTGTTATAAAGAATATTGCTCAACAAATAGACTTTGAATATAAAATACTGAAAATAAGAATTCTTTTATATTGTAACTAAACCGAGCATTTAAAGAAAAGGGACAGTTTATCTGAACAGTATATACTGAGCCTATGTCTTCTTTTTCTATTATGTTCTGTTCCTAATCTATAGTGGAAAAACATGTAAGTCTGGTTGTTCAGAATTTTCTCTCTTTTACGGAAATTCTTAGTTATAGAAATGAGCTAGTGGATCAAGGTTAAAGGGAGAAGGATATGCAGAAACACAGTAAGTGACAATCAAAAAGTAAATGAGAATATAGACTCAAGCCTATGGATGAGGAAAGTAGAAAATCCAGGAAATAAATGTTCTGATAACATTTAGTAAATCTTTTCTTAGTTTACGTTTCCAGCATCACTCTAACATACTGAAGAAAACTAAAAAGTACAATTGTAAAATAAGATTAAGAGATCACTTTCAGAAAAAGACGTTCCTTAGAATTCTCAGCTTTCTAACTCAGCGACAAAATCCTCTAAGGTTTTTGAGCATTTATCCACAGCCATTGATTATAATATAAACTATTATATAATTATCTCCTTATTTATGAGATTTAATGAGCCAATGATTTTCTTAGTATAAATTTAACTTTAGAATAGTTATTATAAATGTGGAGCTTTGTGGAGTCATATACTATTTACTACTACATATCTTTGTTTTGTTATTGCCTTAACTTTTACATAACTTTACTATTTTTTGTAAATGTCATCTTATGTAATAACATGGCTTAATTTTTCTTTTCTATTTTGATTTAGAAAATTAATTTTCCTTTTTTATAGTGAGAAAAATAAAAGAAAGAAGGCATTGAAAGGAAAACACAGAAATATCAGCAAAATTTAGAAATCTAATTCTTAATGTCCTTTCCTTTCTGACTACTTAAAATAATATTGTTTGCCTTTCCCATTATTTATGGTCTTCCAAATATAGTGTCGGGCCTTAAAAGTTGTAATATAAAATATTCAATCTGGAAAATAGTGTAACTGAATTAAGTTTAAAAGCCATGTAACATATGTCATTTAGCATTCTCCTGAAATATCAAGATGATGTTAACAAGAATCAGAGCAAATGGAAAAAATAATAATGTGTATGACCTCTGAAAACTTTATCCTGTGAAATCAGAAACAAGACTATGATTCTTATTTCAAATTTATATTGCATACAAGTCTTTTGAGATGGAAAAAAACATTCAGGTGTTGCTCTTCTTATGTCTTGTATCTTTTGGTAAAACATTGCATGTTCACCCTTTTAAATATCTTAAGAAACATTCACTGACTAGGATCAATAGGAGAGAAAACAGTGACCCTACAAGTAATATGTTCTCTTGGTGTGTTGCTGATTCTGGTAAAAGGCTTGAGATGTATTACATAATGGTTAGGAACATGGATTCTGTAGCCAGAGAGCATGGGTTCAAATTCTGACTCTACTATTTCCAGCTGAGCGCTTATGCATGTTGCAAATTACTTAACTTTTTGATGCCTCAGTTTCCTCATGTTCAAATGGGGATGATCACAGATTCAACTTCATCAGGTTGTTACAAGAATTAAATGGTTTTATAGGTCTTGAAATAGTGACTGACAAAAAGTAAGCACTATGTGTTATTATTATGGTTAATCTCCCCCCAAAAAATATGTTTGGCAAATCACTTTGTAAATTTTGAACTCTTAAGTTATTTTTTTTATTTAGAATCTTTTGTATAATGAGTTAGCCTATTGTTGAGCATGTCTGTAAATTAAGACCAGAATATTCATATATTCATTTGATAAATGAAGATAATACTCACCATAGAGATTTTTGAAATATTTAATTATAGGACAGATTCCTTTGGGGAAGGAATCTTCTAAGTATCTTGCCTGGTTTCCAAGTCTTAAGTGTTTTATTGTATGGAATGAATATATATACATATTCATATATATGTATGTATAGATACATTTGTAATGAAAATGGTGAAACTAAAAAAATGTATATGTGTGTGTATATATATGTATATGCATATGCTGATGTTCATAATGTTACTCTCTAAGTATTGAGGCTAAAGCACACACTTGTTGGTTTTTGTTGACCAGCATCAACCCCCCTTATTCTAACAATAGCACCCCAACTCTACTTTGAAGAATGTTTCTATACCACTACCAAAACCCTGACTGTTCCTAGGTTTCAGGTGAGGTTTCTTCCTAGTTCCAAGGGTGGGCCATTTGGCTTAGGGGAGGCCAATCAAAGTACAGTGCATGGCATTACCCTGGTAATTACCATGGTGATTACTTTAGGGATGGGTATGTGACCCAATGGAGTCAATGAGATCCAATGAGAGTTTTTCTGGGTCTTTGTTCCTGTTGGGTTTAAGTCTGGGAAGTTGGAAGGTTGCAGCTGCTATAGCGTCTTACTACAATAAGCAAATCTGTAGAAAAGCTATCACCATGGAGGTCAAAGCCAAAGGATACAGCATAGCTAGGTGCTAGTAACATCAGTTGAGCTCCCAAATCATCCCAAGCTTAATGCTACTGTAGACAATAAATCTTGAACCAGTGGACTCCCTCCTTCCTTCCTTCTTCCCTTCCTTCCTTCCTTTTATAAGTTCCTTTTTTCTCTTAAGCAAGTTTGAGTCATTCTTTTATCTCCTATAACCAAAAGAGACTTTCAATAATGACTAAAAAGTTCTTTTTGGCTATATCTTCTCCTTGCTAATTCCCAACAAATACATTTTTTTTAATGAAAATGGTGAAGCTACAAAATATGCAAAATAAATCAATGTAATAATTATGACTGTTTCTGATTATAATTGGTGTCACTGTTTAATTTTTATTTAATCTTTATTTTAGTCCTTATTTGCACGAACAGGTATTTCTTTTTAAGACTGAATAAAGATTACAGTTTTTGGTGTCAGACTTTGAGTTTGCCTCCTGCCTGTATGATCTTAGGTGACATTTTTCTAACCTCAGTGCACTTCCTTTCTTCAGTTTTCAAAAAAGGACCATGAAAGTGTTTATCTGACAGGGTTGTGAAGAGGATGAAATGACACAGCACATGCACACATCTTAGCCCAGTCAGTGACTGGCACATAGTAAAACCTCAAATCTTAGCCATGTTAGTTGAAAGACTAGCATTTAGTATTCCACTGGCTTTCAGTTTTCTTCTGGTTGCTTTTCAGTCACTCAAATCAGATATGAAATAAAATTAGTGTCTCATCAGGTTAATTTTATTTCTAGAGAAAGTTAACTTGTATAGCACAAGGACCATCTCTTTGTTGAATTAGAAAAGCACTTTATTAAATTTCAAATATTCTGGAGCTGAAGCTAAATTGCATGTAATTGCTGTTTTATGAGTTTTTATTTTTACCCCTTCATTATTTACTTGCTTTTTACTTTTAATTTGAATTATTTGTATTCATCAAATGACTTCTGGCTTAGCAAATCAAAAGGTTGAACAGAAGCTTTTGGTTAACAGAATTAATAATTGAAATCAGCAAAGTCTTAACGTTTCATTCTAAGAAAAGCCTGTAGAAGATCAGAGCTCCATTACTGAAAGATTTGGGCGGCTTCAAATATACGTGTGTGTACATTGTGAGGGGTTTGTCTTCACAGTTCCCTGCCCTCTAGTGGTAGTTACAAAAATGCCATTTTGTAGTCCCCACACAGGAAATGCCCGTTCCTACTTCAGCTACCAGAATCCTTTTACAGGAAGTTAGGTGTGGTCTTTGAAGGAGAATTAAAAAAAAAGAAAAAAGAAAAGGAAAAATGAAAAAAAGAAAAAAGCATGATGGAATTTTAGCTGCAGTCTTCTTGGTGCCAGTTTATCAATCCCAAACTCTGGGTGTGAAAGATTCTGCAGGGGTAATGTTTTAATATTCTTATTATGCTTATTCTCTGTGATGCTTCTCTACCTTTACAGTAGAATACTTGAGGGAATTTGCAGAGGACCACTTTCATTTTGAAACTGCTGGCTGCATGTTTTAGCATGTCTCTTCTCTTAGAACATTCAGGCACAGCAGTTTCCTACCTGGAGTGTGCAAGGAGGGAACTGCCATGCCTGTTGCCAGGCTTAAAGATCTCTGGGACTGGGTGAGGAAAATGAGGGATGTTTTGGAGGCACTGTGATACTGAAGGCTGTCTGCTAGCTGGTGGCTGACAGGTCCTACCTAGCATACTTTAAAAAAAAAATGTGGAGATGTATGGTACAGTAGCTTATGTTATATTTGGCATATGCTGAAGAAATGATCTGGATATTAATGAATTTGACTCTTAGAAAATGCACTTCATTTAATTAAATGGCAATTCTCATTTCTGTAGGGTGGAGGTTAAAATGGATTGACATTTTTAAAAAAGGAAAAATAGATAAGTGATTGTATACAGATGGCATTCCGGATTCAAGATTTTGGTTGTGTTATTTCAAAAAGCAAACTCCTGCCACTGAGTCAGAGATAACAGTTGGGATGATTGGTGTGTGCTCTGTTGAGTTATATGTGTTAGTCCAGTAAAATGTGATTAGAATACAGTAAAACTTCATTTACGTTCTTGCAAAGGCCAATGTAATAGGAATTTGCTTAAAAGATAAACTATGTTCAACTTAATATTTTTTTTCAAGTCCAAACCCTCGGTATAGATTTTATTAAATGGGCACTATTTGAGAAAATGGGCTATCTCTGCAGTATTTTCTAAGGAACTGCAAATTTGGTAATTTCAGAGCAATTGCACAAACAGCAGCAGGTTGCTAAACCAGGGGGTCCAAGCTCCAGACCTCTGACGTGGGTGACTTCCTGCCCAGTTTGGCAGGAGCTGGATCCCTTCCTGTGCAGCTTCCAAACAGTTCCAAAAGCAACCGGGCATCCCCTGCTCCTTCCTGCTCCCTTGTTTTCAAGCAGTATCCACCTATGTTTCCACAGCCTGGCATGTCAGAATTTCCAGAGCTTTTTACCAGGTGCGTTGATTTTGAATAAATTCTTAAGGGTAGAAAAGTAGGCCAAAGGGAACATAGCAAAAAGAGAGAGGTACATGCAAGATCCTTGCACAGCCCCGGTTCTACAATGTTGGGTGATTATTCATCTCTTGTTTTGGATCTCTATATTTTTGCAGAAAGGATGTTGAAAAAGATGGCTGCCAAAATATTCACAAAAGCGAAACAGCAGGCACAAACCAGTATCCTCCATTTCCTAGCTCTGAATTGGATAGTTCCAGTTAAAACATTTTGGGAGTGGGAGATGAGATTACCTCATAGACAGCTACTGAATATGAAAGATAGATCTCCATGCAAGCTGACAAATGCATGAGAATTCCCTGGATGCCAAATACAGCTTTCTTAGTAAAATATGATTACATATAGCTTGGTTTATGTATTTTATCTCAATGTCCTGTGAGTGCCAAAGTCACTTTTGTTTCCTAATGGCATTGCTTTCTTTTTTTCTCTCTTTCTCTTGTTTCCATAGCACTTTCTTATGCAAGGAGCTAAACAGTGATTAAAGGAGCAGGATGAAAAGATGGCACAGTCAGTGCTGGTACCTCCAGGACCTGACAGCTTCCGCTTCTTCACCAGGGAATCCCTTGCTGCTATTGAACAACGCATTGCAGAAGAGAAAGCTAAGAGACCCAAACAAGAGCGCAAGGATGAGGATGATGAAAATGGCCCAAAGCCAAATAGTGACTTGGAAGCAGGAAAATCCCTTCCATTTATTTATGGAGACATTCCTCCAGGGATGGTGTCAGAGCCCCTGGAGGACCTGGACCCGTACTATATCAATAAGAAAGTGAGTTTTTAGTAAAATTGCCTTTCCTTCCCCTGCTGCCGAATTGGTGACAGACTGTTCCCAGGGATGTCTGGTAAAGAATGCTGTGCCTCCGCCTCTCTGTCTCAAGTAGCACTAGGATGCTGGGTGGGCCTGACTATTAATGGCCCCACTATATTTTAAGTGGTTTGGATGCATTCATTTGAACCTACATTCCCAGCACAGGCAGAAAACTGAAGAGGCATCCTGCAGCAGGGGATTTGAGGAAAGGCAAAAGTCTGTCACCTTACAGTGTGATGAAACAAAAAGTGAAAACAAGGAGTAAATTTTTCATACATGTATCTTATATGTCCAAAAGCAGTATCTAAATGCCTCTTTACAATCTTGAGCTCTATATAAGGTGTTTTGATCTTCAACAGGTTTATGCCCTCGTACCACAGAAATAATAGCAGGTGATTTGCAAGTGCTCAAAAGAGTTTGATCCAAAAACACACTTGGGAAACCCTGAAGTTCTTGTGAAAATTTTTCTAACTGAAGAAGTATTCAAAGCCACATTTTTATGCTTTTCACGAATTACAAATAGTGTAAGAATACTGATATCAAAACTTGATAAAGATGCTAAGAATTTCTATGGCATTGACTACAAATTTTCTTTATTTTCATCTTTAAATCCTCGTGTCACAAAATTTAGGAGAATTTATAGTGCTCAGAAAGAAAAAGCACCTATCATTATCTCATATGTTGGCATTTAGTATGTTACTACATTTTTTATAAGGCTATCTTTCTAAATAATGGTCTCGCCTTTCTCTTAAAATGTCCTTGATGTATATTGTAAGTTATGTTTTATGTATTTTGCTTTCTTTTTCAGACGTTTATAGTATTGAATAAAGGGAAGGCAATCTCTCGATTCAGTGCCACCTCTGCCCTGTACATATTAACTCCTTTCAACCCTATTAGAAAATTAGCTATTAAGATTTTGGTACATTCATATCCTTTTTTCAAATAGTCACTTAATATGATTTTGCTCTTTGAGTTATTGAGCTGTGAATTTTTTTTAAAACTATGTGGTTGGTTGGCTACGTTTTTTGCTGTTTTTTTTTCTTACCTCTTTCTCAACAGTTAGCATATTGTAAAATAGGATCCTAGGTAAGTGAACCACTTTTTCCCATCTTGTATTTCTCCTCTTCCTGACTCACTACTTATTTCTTCTTTCCTCCTCTGCTTCCTTCTGAATTGCTTGCTACATCCAAGGGCTTCTTCATTAATTTTGACCATAATACCAGGTTCTCCTTTTACAAGTCTGCCTCTCAAATTTTATGATGTTATGTAATGGGTCAAATTTATGAACTAATTTTCTAAAGAAAATTACATTTTCTTTTTACATTTGGAAAATATATACATAATCTGAATTACACAATTTTATTTCTTTTTAGTCTGAATTTTACTTTCTTTTCTCATTTCAGCATTTGAAAGCTTTGAATTAGTAAATATTTACAACTGTGACTATGTTTATAATAGCCTTTCGAATATTTCTCCAAATTCTTTTCCCAACAGTATTTAGCATTCTTACTGATTTTCTATTTTCTCTTCCTTCCTTCCTTCATTTTCTTTCTTTCCTTCTTTTTTTTTTTTTTGGTCACTTGTCCTGTGTTCTGGTCAAATCACAGTCCTGTTATATCTCTCTCCCTCATTCTCCCTAATGGCTTAATGTCTACCTACCCATTTACATCCTTATTTTATTCTTCATTCTCCTTAGTGAAGTAGCAACTCCCTAGAAATGGGATTGATGACACTCTGATGGGAGATGGCAATTTGATTTATTCCTGGAAGTTACATAGAGTAGTTGTGAATGATGGTTTAATTCCGCACAAGGAACAGTGGTCTGGCTGACTGCCAGCCCTGGGAAAACCAAGGAAGCAAAGGTTTGGAAGACTGGGGCTGTGCCAGGCAGGGATATTTACAGGAAGAACACAGCAGCCTTTGAATGAGGACTGAATGCATCAGGAACCAGAGGTAAGGTTCCTGAAGGGGAAACTGAAATTTAAACAAAGCCTCAGGTAGGACACCTTTTAATGTTTCTTCTTTAGAGAATCTTTGCCCAGGATTCTGCAACATGGCCAGCCTAGAGCCTGGCTTGAAGGCTTGCAGTGTAAAAGCTCACTGCCCTTACCAGGCCCAGAAAATATCTGAGTCAGGTAAGGTGTGGAATAAGCTTGGTACCAGGGAACTCGGTTCCATTCTGGGTGGAGGGACTGTAAAATCATGGCCTCAGACTTGCCTACCATTGTGGTAAATGATATCCTCAGAAGCATGGCATTCTGGGATTCAGTCTCCTTCTAACCTCTAGTTCATCCCTCTCCTCCCCCGAAGTTCTGCATAGACATTAACATATTTTAATTTGATATTTGTTTTATGTTTTCAGATTTAATAATTTCTTCAGAATTATCTAAAGCAATTTGCTTCCTTACCTTTGTTTTAAGAGAACCCAGTTGTACAGGAAGAAAAAAAATGTCTTTGAATTAGTATTAGGAATGAATAATAAAGTTGAGATTTAGATTTGGGTCTCTTAAATTATAAATTATGGTCTAATATTATGTTTCAAGTATTTGTAATCTGTTTACTGAATAAATATTTCTATATATTATTTATTATATTTTACAAATAATTGTAAACCCCTTGTGTAAACATTATTTTTACATGAAATTATGTGAAAACTCAGACTTAGTCCAATGCCCTGTTCAGAGTAGATATTGGGAGAGTATATATTGAATAAATAAGTGACTAGTGAATCAGAGGCTAGTGAATCAGATGCAAATCAAGTGATAAAATGGAAGGTTTGAATAGGTCAGAAAAATCTATTTTGTCCTGAATCTGAATAATGAGATGGAATTTTAAAAGCCTAATTTTAAAAAAACAGGCAGCTTTTTGTTTTAAGGATTTTGTGTGGAGATCTTTGAGAATGTCATGAAAGCTATCATCTCCACTCCAAAAACTACTAGGAGGTTAGGGAGCTCATGAATTTTAATTTAAGTCTCTCAGGAAAGGACGACTACCAGTGAAAGAGGAAGAGGGCAGTTTTAGAAGTTCTGATCAGAGAACCTGGGTGTTGAGGACATAGTTTATGATGGGGTCTCTCTAGGAATCAAGATAAAGCTTGAATTTGAGGCTTTGACCTTGCTTCCAAGAAGGAAAAAAGAAAACCTCCCTGGGGCTAAATTGTGAGGAGGCTGCAATGATGCAAGTTGAAATGTTAAGGCGGCCAGGTAGATCTATTAAGACTTGCCAAACAATCTACTCTCCTAGAACCTTATAAATGGCCTATAGCCACACATTTCTTTTAGAAATCTTTCTAGAAAAAATAGTTTTTATAAAATCTCTAATCACCTGAATTAAAATATTATATTTCAGAAAGCTCACCTAGGAGGAGAGATACAAGAAAAGGAAGGTGGGCTAATAGTGTAAGATGGATAAATTCTTCAGTCTTTTGGTGATAGTGGCACACTTCATTAGAGATGCTAGTAAACTTTGAGATATGTAATACTCTACAGTTTGCAAGAGATTTTCCCAATGGTTGTTTTTTTTGTTTTGTTTTTTTTTTTGTTTGTTTTTCTCACATTGCAAACCCTAGGCTTAAATCCTGGTTTTCTGACTTTAAGCACAGTAAATTGAAAATGCTTAGAGATAGTGACGGTGGGTTTAGGCACAGTTGAGAGGTCATTGTGTATTTATTACCATTAGTTTCTAAGCCAGAATGTGGCCATTTAAAATAAAGAAATTTGTATTTTAGACCTAGACTGACACCTCAATGAGTATTTCCAACAAACATCCCGACTTGTTTCATAAAAAGCTGTTATCTTCATTAGAAACTGTTGCATATCAAATAAGCTTTGTTTCTTAATTTTGGCAGAATAAGAAGTTATACTTATGCTTGCTATATTTTTGCCAGGGTATATTTTGAAAACTGAAAATGCTTTTGATGTGCCTAGTATCTTAATGTGATAGTTAAATAAAATATGGTTTTATTTTTTAGGTAATAAACATGTTAAAAATAATCCATATTCCTAAAATTCCCAGAGTTAAATGTGTATCATGTCAGTTTTTATAATTTTAACTTAATATGCACACTTTTTTATTTTTCATTTATTACTCATTAGTCTGTTGATTTGCAAATATTTATTGAGTACTTACTATGTGGTAGATGTTCTTCTAGGCATTGGGAACCAACATTGAACAAAATGAAGTCCCTGCTCTCATATAGTGACATCTGTGTGTATATGTGTATTTGGGAGGAGACAGATAATAAAAGTAAATTATATGTCAGCTAGTGATAAGTGCTACTAAGAAAAATAAAACAGTGTAAAAAGAGAAGAATGGCAAGATACTGATAGAGGAGTCCTCTCTGAAAAGATGTCATTAGAACAGACACACAAAGGAGTGAGGGAGCGAGACAGGGACATTTTGGGGGAAAGTAAGTCTAAGGGGAATAGCAAATATTAGGACAAAGTGTGAAGATAGATGTGAAACTGGTGTGTTAAAGAATCGGCAAGGAGCCCACTGTAAGTGCAGCAGAGTGGGAAAGGCAGGGAGTGGAGGACATAAGGTCAGTGAGAGTGGAGGTCAGGGGCTGAAGTTGAAGGCCCTGGTGAGGACACCATACTTATTCTGAATGAGATGGGGAGAGATGCCTGAAGTGTTGTCAGCAGAAGATCAATCATGACCTGACTTACATTTTACAAAGATCACTCTGGCTGTTTCATGGAGAATGGGCTACAGGGGAGTAAAATACAGAAGCAGAAAGATAGATTGAGGGCTTACTGCCATTATGAATGAAGTCAAGGGATGCTGGTGGGTTGGACTATGATAGAAACAATAAGGGTGGCAAAATGTCATCACATTTAGATGTATTTTGCAGGAGAGCTGACAAGATTTACAGAACAATTGGAGGTGGGGCATGAGAGAATGAGCAGAGCTAAGGATGCCTCCAAGTGTTTAGTCTTGTTCAAGAAGGAAAAATGTAGTTGCTGTTGACTGAGCTTGGTATGACCTCAAGTAGAGCGATATGGTGGGTAAAATCCAGAGGCTGGATTTGAACATGTTATTTTTGAGATGGCTATTAGACATTCAGTGGAGGTGTTGCATGGAAATGCAAGTCTGGAATTCAGGGAAGGGTTGGGCTGGAGATATACTTTGAGAGATGTCAGTATATGGATGGTATTTAAAGTCATGACAAAGATACTCCAAATCACACAACTAATTTAGAACTGCCTATCATTCACACAGGGAGGAAAATTAAAAACAGCTTTTGGTATTAGAAAACCTGGGTTAAAAAAAAGAAAACTTGGGTTCAAACCCACCTCTGACATTTATGTATTAGCTATATGACCTTGGGCCAAGTCACTCCAAATGTTTTGAATCTCCGTTTCTCCATCTATGCAATTGTAATCGGAATTTATACATCAATAATAATAAAATGTCTGAGAAGTCCCTAGTACGATAACTAGCACTTAGTAGATAGTTGACAAACAGTAACTATGACAAATATTGTTGGTAGTAGTGGCTACAACTGAAGCAGCAACTGCTGCAATATTAATAAAGGAAACTTCTCATATTGCTTAAGGAGTTCCACATAGAATATTGTATAAATCACTACTCTCTTGCATCTTGACTTTGCAAACAAAATTTTTATACAGCACCAGAGTTTGGAGCTATAAGTGACCAAAACACACACACACACACACACACACACACACACACATATACATATATATATACACACACATATATATACATGTATATATATATATTTATATATATATATATATATATATATCCAGAGAGTTTCCAGAAGAATTCTTAACATATATATATATATATATATACAATTCTTAACATATATATAACATATATATATAATTCTTAACATATATATATAACATATATATATATAACATATATATAACATATATATGTATATATAATTCTTAACATATATATATATAACATATATATATATATGTTAAGAATTCTTCTGGAAACTCTCTGGATATTATATGTCATTAGAAACTCCATGAACAGAAGCACAAACAGTCAAAGTATTAAAGAACTTGCTGAAGCCCACGTGGGTTAGTAAAGGATGCATCTGATTAACAGTTCGTTGCTTTAAAGCTCACGCTGCTTCACCCTACCTATGAGGATACAGGGGTGGACCTGGCAGTACTTTAATTATCCAGGTTCCATGTCAAAGGCTACATAAACCATTTTCAGTATAAACTTGAAGAAATCTCTCCTCATGTACACACAGGAAATACTTTAGATTTATCAATTCACGGGTTACTATCAATAAAAAGATTAACATAATTTATTAAGAAATTGATAGATTTGAAAAATCATTTTTTCCTAATATTATGTAAGTTTAGTCTGCCTCTATATTATTTTATATGCCAAGGCTCTTAAGGAAATATTATTATGGGATACATTGTTCTTTTGAAAAATGAACTTTAGTTGATGTCTTGGCCTATGTATTTAAAAATAATATAGGATTTATGCATTTTTTTACTGGTCCTAGGCCCCTGAAATCTGCCTTGGTGTGGAGTTTCTATACTTTGTCACTGTTTGGTATTACCAATAGAAAAATCTATACCCACATTTTTTTAATATATTTGTATATTTGTTATGATTATCTGAAACCCTACTATTTAGTCACTCACCAAATTCCAAAAATTTTTAAAGTATGTGACATAAAATGAATCCACAGTGATTTTTAAAAATTAATGTGTTTTGAAACTATTTAGAGATTGTTTCATAAACTAAAATCTCACCCTAATTATCTCTTATTTTGTTTTAAAAGCAAAATAGTTTTATTTGCTTTCCTTTTTGAGTATGTAAGGATTTCTAACTTAAGTGTATTTTTTGTTAAAATGATAGACATGCAATGTGGAAAACACCTGTTTGAGCATAATGCTTTATTAATTATTACTTACTAGACAATAATCATTCTTTTGTTTATTAATATTGAAATATATATATACACATACATATATATATTTTACTTCATTACATATAATTAAATTATAGCATTATAAAGAGTAAATATTTTTAAGGGTCATAAAATCATGGCTCAGATCAGGTGACATAAATCTCATGAGGCTATTAAGTTCTATCTTACATTTATCTCATTTATCTTATGTCCATCCTTTCCAAAAAAAAAAAAAAATTATATATATAAACTTGTATACTCAATATATGTGAAGAAAAATTTCATGCTCTAGTTTTGTCCCATATGAATACCTGTATCATCAAAAATCATTAAAAAGGAAAAATATTCATTTAGTAATAAATAGTTGCAAAATTGATTTCGTTCAATAGTCACATAGCACTGTGTGAAATGACAAGGATATAGTGGTAAACAGTATAGACGTGGTTCCCGCCCTCATGAAGTTGACAGTCTCGTAGAAAAGAATCAACATTAAAATTAGTCATTGGAGGAATAGTATAAGGTGATACAGGAATACATAACTTGTATATCTGAACAGGTCAGGTGTTATTGTAAATAACTTTCTACTAGAAATAATGTTTAATCTGAGTACTAAGTATGAGTTGACTAGGGTGAAGTAGAAAGCATTTCAGGGGAGAAGAGGTGGCATTTGCAAAGATCCTGCTTTGAGAAAGAGCATACTTCATTAGATGATCTAAAACAATTACAATAATATTGAATAGGGTAGAATACAGTGAAGAGTAAATAGTACAAAACTAGAGAAATAGACAGGGGTCAGACCTCCTAGAATCTAGACTATGCTAAGACATTTGATCATCCTAACAATAGTGGAATGCTAATGAAATGATCTGAATTACATTTACAAAGGTCATTTTGGCACAGTGTGCAGAATGGATTGAAAGGAACCAAACACGGGTTCAGAAAAAGCAGTTTGGGGGAAACTGCAATAATGTAGATTAGATTTGATGGACACCTGGACCATGTAGTAATGTGGTTATGCAGAATAGTTGACTGAATCCAGAGATAGAAGGTAGATTTGACAATATTCAGTGCTAAGTTGGATGTGGAGACTTAGGGAGGGAGAGAAATCCAAGATTGCTCCTAGGTTCCTGGCTAGATATGGGACATTTTATAAGATACAGAGATATTAAGGGAGCAGTTTGGGTTGGTTTTTTTTGGGGGGGGGAGCGGAGGAGCAGAGAGATAGGATGAAGAGATTTTTAGTTCAGTTTTAGAGCTCAAAATGTTTTAAATGATTTTGAAAATGTCATGTGGACAATTCGGTGTGTAGAGTTCAGAAGAGAGGTCTAACCTGGAGAGAAATATACATATGAAATTGGTGGGTATACAAATGGTGCTTGAAGGTATGTTTGTTCATGAGTTCTACTTTACTAGGATGAATATAGCAGAATAGTTGGGAGATGGCTGAGATACATCCTCTGTCCTTCTTTTCAAAAGGGAATTACATTTCAAAAGATACAAAGAAATTGTTGCCCCGAGGCATGAAGAAACGGGTTTGGGATCTCATGAAGCAAGGGGAAAAGAACAAAATGAAAGGGGGAAGAATCATCTTTGTCAAATACTGTTGAGAGAGCAAATCAAATAAGAACTCAAAATTATCCTTTTATTTTTAGTGACAAAACATGGAGAGTTTGTTGTCTTCAGGAAGAAAAGGTAGTAGGTTGAGGATGTGATAGATACTTGAGGAAAAGATAAACATCTTTTTCAAATTTGGCTGTGAAATGGAGAAAAGAGTTAGGGCTGTAATTAGTTAAAGAGGATGTGGGTTGTAGGAAAGTATTACCTCTCCCCCCCACACACACACACACCATGACAAGATAGAAGCGACTAAAGCAAGTTTATGTTGGTAGGAAGAGGCCAATAGAGTGGGAGATGTTAAAGACAAGAGAAGGAAGAGATAAAAGATTTCTGAAGTATTCTAGAAAAGTAGAAGGTGTCCACAGTATGTGTGGAGGGATTGAATATTTCCCCCATTGAAACAGTGAGGAGGAAAGGATAGGTCCAAATTCAGAGAGCTTTGTAATTTGGGGGTGGGAAGCAAAGATATGGTAGACTTATGTTATCTCTACTCAGTGAAGTAGAAAATAAGGTCATCAACTTGAAGTGAGAGGGAAGGAAGAAGGTTAGAGGACATTTGAAATTGTCTTTACAGAGAGGAGGTGGGGCTAAGTGGAGAAATACGGGACTGTTGAAGTTGGGAACCATGTATTGAGAAGGATGCCAGTCAGCCAACGGAGTTATTTTCCCTAGTAGGGCCTAACAGGATAACAGTTCACGTCTGTAATCCTTTATTTTTATACGCTAATAGCAAATCATCTTTAATTTTATCTTATTTTTGTTTGTTTTCACCAGTAGAGGAAAAATATATTTCTTCTTTGAAATGGTTTTTCTGTGTGCTCTGGGTTGTAGCGCCCTCACGTGGCTGATCCACAGAATCCATACATCGTTCTCTTGATGCATTTGAACAAGCTGATAATTAAGCGTGTGCCTTATATCACTGCTAGTATAAAGGAGAAGTCAGTTACTGCTTCGACTAAAGCCAGTTGTAGGTACAAAGAAACTTCCTTTGTAGTTTAACACAACACTGGCTACTTACTGTCCTATTTTACTGCACTTAAAATCATGTTGCTATTTTGTCATATGCATGTGAAAATTTATAATAAAAATAGTGAGAAGAGTTATGAATAGTATCTATTCATTTCCTGGGATTTTTATACTTGTGTCTAAAGTCACATTGATAAAGGTTGTTTTGCATAATTGCAACTGAATCCTTCTTGTGCTTTTTATTAAATATAAAAGAAAGTCATTTAATTAATGACTACCAAATACTTTCTTAAAGAGATTTGTTGTTGTTTTTCAATATAAATAGAAGTGAAGGGCATTGGCTATGTCTACAAAAGCAAAATGGGGTAGAATGAAACATACTAGATGTTTGTTATAAAGTTGTATCCTCTATGATTCAGGAAGTTAGGAAAGCAATTTATTTAGCATCTACTTTGTACCAGGCAATTAAATGTAGGAGCTTTAACACATTTTAACTAATTTCATTCTCACAGAAATCCTGTGAAATAGTTTCTCTCTCTCTCTCTCTCTCTCTCTCTCTCTCATAGTGAAATGAACCAAGGCCAGGGAAATTATATAAGTGATCACAGTTGCAAACCCAAAGAATGCCAACAATAACACCAGCCATTTTTTCTCTTACTATCCAGAATTTTATGAGCAATTACAGTATATTACATACTCCACTTAGAAAGGACCTTACTAAAGACATTCTACCAGGGTGACCCTTTGAATGGAGATGTAATGTATTTAATTAATCACTTGAATTCTCTTGTTTAATTTTTGTCAGGGTTTACATGCATTCTATACTTGCAGTTCAGTTGTTGAGTCTCATTTCAAAAATTTAAACTGATAAATTATTTACTAGTGAACCAATTGCTTTGTATGTAATCTTTTTAATTACTCAAAAACACCCAAGTAGCCTCAAAGTAGTGGATGACTTGGCCTGACATAACCTAGATATGAAGTTATTGAATGACAGAAATGGAAAGAATAAACTCAATGATAAAATTATAAGGACATAAAAGTTCTAAACTTCATGGTGGTAAAAGGATGGTGGTGCATGAAAGTGAGATTTTCCATTGAACTTTGTCTTCCTTGACGATATTCTACTTTATTCAATGTGCTCATTATGTGCACTATTCTTACCAACTGTGTATTTATGACCATGAGTAACCCTCCAGACTGGACAAAGAATGTGGAGTAAGTAGAAAATATTTTTCAATATTCTCATCCCTTTGTATTTCAAATTGCGCATTTAATACCTTGAGACGTCATCAGTTTCTTTAGCAAATCATACTAGCTACTCCAAACCAGACCAGTTAGACAATGATTCAAGTTCTTCTCAACGGCTAATTTCTTCTAGGACAAAGGTTGCAATGGCTCATTCAGTAGCTCAAATCACTACACTGGTTTCACTGCCAATATGTGTAGTCCTTTATCTTCTGTGTGAGTCTCACACTCTTTTTAAGATCATCAATTATTACTAATATCCAATGATAAAAATTATACCTAGTTTGTATTTTCCTTTTCTCATGGTTTCACCTTTCTGTTTTATTAGTATATATTTTGTGGCTCTTAATAATGCATATTTTATTCAACACTATTGTTTTATCAACATTTTGAATTAATACCTGTTTGCTTAAATCAGACTGAAAGACAATGTATCTAAGATATCTTCATATAAAGCCGTATTAATTTGTGCCTTCAAATTAATTAGTGTAGCAAGTTCAATACTCGTTTAGTTACAGTCAATGAAAATGTCCTTCAAAATGTAATGCTTCTTTCTGCCTTAAACCCTACCTAAGCTCTACATTGTAGGAAGATAGACACAGACCCATATGGAAGCCTCTAATTTTTGTTTGTTTAAGTCTCTTAAGATATGCACATGTAAATTACCTGCTAGATTTTTAATGTGGGCTTGGCTATTTTTTCTCAGGTATACCTTTACAGGAATTTATACTTTTGAATCACTTGTTAAAATACTTGCAAGGGGCTTTTGTTTAGAAGATTTCACGTTTCTACGGGACCCATGGAATTGGTTGGACTTCACAGTCATTACTTTTGCGTAAGTATCTTAATACATTTTCCATCCTGGAAGAGTAAATCATTGGTGGGAGCCTACACTGTATTTCTTCTTTGTGGCTTCTCTTGACCAATCAAGCATTTTTTGTAGTTATCGTATGAATTGAGAATATTTTTCTTCCAATCAATTTATGTACTTTGGAGAAATTAGGAACTATCATAGTAAATTATATGGCTTTGGTTTCAATTAGCGCTGTAAAGTAATAAAATAGTTTCCTAAGTAACAGATTATGATTGATGACAATGCCATTTTTCTCTTAATTGGGAAATCTGATGGCAACACTCATTGAAGTTGAAAAGGTCTTGATGAAAGACCGACGTAGACTTAGATTTCCCTAAATTCTGAATAACTCTGATTTAATTCTACAGGTATGTAACAGAATTTGTAAACCTAGGCAATGTTTCAGCTCTTCGAACTTTCAGAGTATTGAGAGCTTTGAAAACTATTTCTGTAATTCCAGGTAAGAAGAAACTGGTATAAGGTGGTAGGCCCCTTATATCTCCAACTGTTTCTTGTGTTTTGTCATTGTGTTTGTGTGTGAACTCCCCTATTACAGATATGTGACAGAGTTTGTGGACCTGGGCAATGTCTCAGCGTTGAGAACATTCAGAGTTCTCCGAGCATTGAAAACAATTTCAGTCATTCCAGGTGAGAGCTAGGTTAAACACTGAGGCTGAGTTTAGCTGCACTGGTGCTACAATCACAGCTTTTGTGCATAAGCCTATTGCTTGTCACCTATTGCGAATAAATATGTAAAAAAGCAAGAATCGGTACATCGTATTTTGGATGGATTTGATTCTTTGCTTTTACTAGTTGCTTTCTTTAAAACTGTCTAAATCAGCCTTTGAGTTTAACAAGTTTTTGCATGAGGCATTTGCAGTAACAGGCTACATGGTCTGCATCCTATAACATCAAGCTTTCTGCATAGAGGCTAAATTATGAGGCATTTGAAGTGACGCAAACAATTGACCATTTAGGTCAAAATTGGTAATTTTTTGAAGATAAATGAAAGAGCAAGGAATAGCATGAGTGCTGCATGGGGCTCCAGTTTTCAGATGTCTTCCTTTTTTAACCCATACTCAAGCTTGCAGAATTCCCAAATACGTAACCTCATAATTCAATGACTTAAAGATTTCTTACTATGCTATTCATATATATTTTTCTAAGCTCAATAAGAGGTTAGGGAGTAAGACATCTGCAAATAAAAGCAAAATATTTACACAAGGTCGATGTTTCAGCATGAATAACAAAATCATTTTCTTGCTCTAAGGAGTGTTCGGAAATAGACTTTGGTTCATTTCCATTCACGGTTATCTAATGAACATACAAGTTCAGCATTCATTCATTTTCACCAGCTAGCAGGCTTTTCATGAAAATGTTACTCAATCACAAGCATTAAACTAATACTGTTGGCATTCTGCATGACATTTTTATTTTCCAGGACAAGCTCATGATGTTTTTTTGTTGGTAAAGTAGCTGTTAAATAGTGTGTTTAAAGGTCTCCCTCTGGTTTTATTTGTAGGCCTGAAGACCATTGTGGGGGCCCTGATCCAGTCTGTGAAGAAGCTCTCGGATGTCATGATCCTGACTGTGTTCTGTCTGAGCGTGTTCGCGCTGATCGGGCTGCAGCTCTTCATGGGCAACCTGCGGAATAAGTGTTTGCAATGGCCCCCAGATAATTCTTCCTTTGAAATAAACATCACTTCCTTCTTTAATTACTCGTTGGATGGGAATGGTACCACTTTCAATAGGACAGTGAGCACGTTTAACTGGAATGAATATATTGAGGATAAAAGTAAGCTATATTTTTTAAACCATTAAGTTGTTTAGTCTTTTAAATATTAAAAAAATACATACATGCAATTGTCTCAATTTTGATGTGAACCAAATGACTTAGATCAATTTAAGATAAAGCAGTACATGGGATACAGAAATCAAATGATATCTTACTCCTTTTTCCTTATCTGTCATTCAACATAATGAAAAGTACCTTTTGAAAATGTGTTCTTTTTCTAAAACAGTGTTGAAAGCAATACCATATTATGGTGTATACACAAAACAAAATATTTATTGATCAGTTTTCAGTCATCTTACATAAATCAGTACTTTGAACTATTCAGTATATTATGCTGAAATGTGTTGTTAAGAAGACTGGGGGAAAATAATTTGGCCCAATTTGGTTGACTTAATATATGTATTGAGTGTACATGCTGTATCTAGAAATAGAGGAACCGTTCACAGAGACGAAATCTGAATTTGTTACTCATTAGAAAATTAAGCAACCCCAATCCAGCCATTCGCTCCTTGATGATGGGAAACTGTAAACTCAAAACCTGCATCTATAATATTGTTGTTCCAGTGTATCCCTTTGGTGTCAGTCATTGTTTTAGATTTGTTTATCAGTATAGTTTGATTTCATTTTACAGGTGGCATCAGAATAAACTTATGATGCCATAAGCTTCAGTATAATTTCTTACCATTGAAACCAGCCCCTCTGTCATTTGGATGTCCAAGTCCCTTCCTCTCCATGTACAATTACCTTGCTGATTTCCGTTGGTACCTTGATTACCAATACTCCACTGGGATACTTGTTCTGAGGTATCCATCATGGTTTTTTAGAACCACATGAAATTTCATCCCTTTTTACATATGAATATTTTAAGAGTTAGTATTCTTATGAAGATTTATACTGGGGAGATTAGGATTCATTAGATAAATGAACAAATGAAACAAATGATTCCATTATTTACGGGGTGTTCTATTAATGTTATAATATCAGCACAATGACAATCTTTGCACGTAAATCTTTTCTCTCTTTCTGATTGCTTCCTTCAGATGGATTTTTATTAAAAAATATTTTGGGGTCAAGAGTATGACCTGATTAAGGCTATGGAGACAGTGTGTGAAATTCCTATCCAGAAAGATCATACAACTCACTTATATTGATTATTACCATATTTTTAATTGGGGGGTAGAAGGAAAAGTGTATCCTCTGGTTCCTAATTATTAAGGCAGTAGAATTTTACAGATATTTTTTTAGCATCTTTAGCAAGCTATATATTTTGTATAATGTTAATTATCTATTGATATTTTTACCCATTATTCTTTCAGATGATTGTATATTTTAGGGAATTCATATGACTTCTTTAATTTATCAAGTATATTAACATTTTGTCTTTTTTTGGCAAATATATTCTCCAACTTGTTTTTCATCTTGATTGTTTTTGATGCCTAAGTGATTTTGATTTTTTTAGGCAATTAAGTCATTAAATTCTTCTCATTTTTTTCTATATTTTAGTTTAGAAAAAATATTTTTGATTTAGAGAAAATAAAAATATTCACCGAGTTATTCCACCTTTAAAGCAGCCACCTATATCTTCTACATTTAAAAAATCCCTATACATTCTTTATAGCATATTAATGGATTTATCTTTAAATCTTTAATATTTAAAAATCTAGAATTATTTTTTAATATATATTGTAAAGTAAGGATCTAAAACTTTTTGCAAACTATGAGCCAGATTTCCATGCATAATATATTAAGGGATTCCTTGAATATAGGCTTTAGGTATTCTTAAAAAGAGCCATAATAATTTTTGGTGAGGGATAAGTGTGTGTGTGTGTGTGTGTGTGTGTGTGCGCGCGCGTGTGCGCGCGCGTATGTAAATATGTATGTTTATGTATGTGTATGTTTCTCGAGATCATCTTTGCAATTTATTAAAGTTTTATATAAGGTGTTTTCCCTAAGAACAGAAGCTAGATATACATAGAAAACATATATCTCCAAAGAAACAATTTATTTTGTGCATTTGAAAGATAGTAATTAAGGCAAAACCCAAAACAAAACACTTATTTACAGCATCATAGAAAGAGAAAACACACTTTTCACAGGAAATTCAGTTAAAATTAGTAAGAAAAAAATGTCTGAATCCATTTGAAGTCCAAGCAAAAGGTATTTTTAAAGTATAATTTTATTTGCATGGAAGCATTTAGAAGCAACAGGCTTCCCTTTCTCTCACTTTTTGTGCCAAGAAAACAGCCTTAATTTAGCATATCTTTTTTGAAGTATCTCAAGCATTGGAGTTGATATTTACAATAAATTCTGATATAAGAATGCTATAATAGTTATTCCCTCCAAAATAGTTTTCTTTTTAAAACAAATTTTCTAAATCTTTGTTTATTTTAAAATGTTATATTTTGGTATTTGTTTAGTGTTCAAGTTATTCTTAAAATATTTTCATTTAATCATATACGTATTTATTATTTTATCCATTTCATTATGGTTGAAAAAAATGTAAGCTTTATCATTATATCTAGACACAATGGCTGAAGTGTTTTGAGGGCTTTTTAAATGATTCTTTCTATTCCTCACTCTTTAAATAGGTCACTTTTATTTTCTGGAAGGGCAAAATGATGCTCTGCTTTGTGGCAACAGTTCAGATGCAGGGTAAGTGATGTTTTATATTGATGTATTGTCTGCAGGGCTTCATTGGCCTCAATAACCTCCCATCCTCCTGGCCCCCACTCGTTCCTCATTCAGATCCCTCAGTAAATACCACGTCACGCTGACTCTCAGAATAGCTGGGATAAGTGTGGATTCTCACTTCCTTCACACACTTATATGCAGCAATTATTTTTCCATAGCAGGTCACAGTTGATCTTCCAAACTAGTTAAATGGAACATTGAACAGCAGTATATATATATGAAGCATATATATGTATATATATATATGTATATATATATATATATATATATATATATGAAGCTTAAGTTAATAGAATTCATAACCTAGTACTTTTATAAGAGTGATATTTTATATACGAGCGATCCCTGAGGCATGTGAGTGTTTGTGTAGCATATTTTAGCAAAGTGGTTAAGAATAGACTGGAGAGTTTGCATGGATTCAAATCCTGACTCCACCGTATAATGTCACCTCTCCCTGCCTTATAGTTTTCTCATGTGATAAAGGTGTATAATAATAGGGGGGCTGTGAGAATTCAATGGATTACAATTGACAGCTATCACAGCACTCCATAAGTTCTTTTAATTATTATGGTCAACATCATGTGAACGTTTGTTATTAAGAAGTATTGCACCTGCAGCTATGCAGCTAAAGCCTAGGGAAATTCAGAGAAATAGTTACCGTTACCTATTTGGCAAGTTTTTAGAATCATAGACTTCTAATATTCTTTCTGTGGAAGACGATATTGTGGACTTTAGTAACTAACACCTGTAGCAAAATTCTGAATGGTAACAGGCTTCGCATTTGGCTTATATGGTAAAAGTTGTACTGCATTTATCTCAGATCCCAGTGACAGGTAAAACAGACTGATTTTAACTCCTTGTCTGCACTGTAATAAATGCTTTACATGCAGTATCTTATTCAATGCTTAAACATTTGTGAAGCAGGTTCTGTTATTAGCCCTTTCTTACGTATGAGGTGCTCAAAGATTAGCAGGTGTAACAAACCTGCCCCAGATCACACAGCACGGAAGTGTCAGGCACAATATTGAGGCCCGGTCAGCTTGATCATCAAGGTCATTCGGCGTCTTAATTATGCAGTATTTCCTCCTCTCAGTGTACCCCCCACCCATCCTTTACCCCTCTTCTTTACTACCACATTCACACACATGCTTCTGCCTCTGGATACCTTCAGTGAAAATCAATTTTTTCCCCTCTACGTTTATTTATCTGTTCATGTCCACAAGTCCCCAAAAATATGAATCACGATATGACTGCTTTTATAAGGAGACGTGATAAATATAGTAATAACAATTATGAATCACAAAGGAATTCACAAATAGAATTAATAGATTCTGTTGGTCGGTAAATCAGTCTGCATTGTGCAGAGTGCTGGGTAAGGTGAGAGGAATCAGCTTTCCCTAGTGTCACATGAAATAGGCATTAGCATCTGTGAAAACTGGAAAGCCAGCCCAAAGACCTGCAGTTCTGACTTCCTCTCTTTGCTTTAACCTCATTTCAGCCAGTGTCCAGAAGGATACATCTGTGTGAAGGCTGGTCGGAACCCCAACTACGGCTACACAAGCTTTGACACCTTTAGTTGGGCCTTCCTATCCTTATTTCGTCTCATGACTCAAGACTTCTGGGAAAACCTTTATCAGCTGGTGAGAACAGATAATATGATTCTTCTGGGAAGCGTGAAATACTGAGATCAAGAGAATTGCTGTAAAATATATTACTTATAGTGTGAGCTTGTAATATCCTATATAAAATTTAATAAAATATCTCTTCCATTTTGCAGACACTACGTGCTGCTGGGAAAACATACATGATATTTTTTGTGCTTGTCATTTTCTTGGGCTCGTTCTACCTTATAAATTTAATCCTGGCTGTGGTGGCCATGGCCTATGAGGAACAGAATCAGGCAACACTCGAGGAGGCTGAACAGAAAGAGGCTGAATTTCAGCAGATGCTCGAACAGTTAAAAAAGCAGCAAGAAGAAGCTCAGGTATATTAATAGTTAGCAAACATAGATCTCTTTCGGGTTTGTTTATCTCAGTTCTCTGGTGATGTCAGTTGCATTTAGTGCACAAAATCAGCAGTGGTTAAACTGAATTTGAAACAGGTCAGATGTGTTTGGTAAGTGTTAGGAACCTGTTTGGTTATTAGGAGATTATTATTTTATTTTGATAATTACTGTCCATACTAATAGCATCAAAACATGGAGATTTATAATTGTTTTGTTGACAGTTTTTCTTCCTGGTGACTCCTCATTTACTCAAGCTCACAAAGTAGTTAAGCCAGCATGCCCTCAATCAAAGTATTTTTTCTTAATCTTCTGGGGAAGAGAAATTCGGTTATAGTTGCGTCTTCATTAGTGTCACCAGAGGTGGTAAAAAGTCAGAAAACCGGAGTCTGAGATTATTTATTATTTATTATTATGAATCACAGAGGAATTCACAAATAGAACTAATAGATTAATTCTATTAATTTGAAGAGTGTTTAAATGCAAGTATGCGGATTGCACAAGGAAAACGCTGATATGTGAACATAGTAAATCACTACATTCTCCTCCTCTTACCCTGTAAGTCCTTTCATTTGTATTTGATGAGGCTTCCAAATAAGGCAAGAATTTCTCTAATTATATTTGCTTGACTTAATGATATTAACTAATCAAACTGTCTATTCTTTTGCCTGTTCTTAGATCTTGAGTAATCTTTTAACACTGAGTATCCTAAATATGTAATAACAAAATAAATAAAATGTACAGCAACAAAATTGAATACTATGTCTTTCAAAAAATTGTACTATTGTAATTTACAAATTCATTCAGATGCCATGATCTGGGTTTATATATATATATATATATATATATATATATAATACGTTTTTTTTTGTGCATTTCTTAGTGAAATACTCAATTTAAGTCAAAGAGGAAAAAAGTCCATTAAGATAAAAAAAAAATATTCCACTGAATTAAATTCAGTAATTTTGACTGGCACTAAACTAAAAGTCATTGTCAAGTGAAAGTGTGATAGATCAGGTTAAAATAGGAAACCTTTAATTCTTAAATTATTTTCTTCCTAAGATACTGTTTAAATCATAGGGAAAAAATGTTACAATGTTTAAGTGTCTTGTTCATATTATTAGAAAATTAGAAAGCAAGTGTGAGGCCAGAGCTTGAAGATTTTCATCAAAGTCACATGTATCATCTTCCGTGTGTCTGTTGATTTAACTCTTTAATTGGGCTAATAACAATGCCTTGTTTTCCAAAATACATACCTGAATGGAGCATTGTTTTTCAAGATCATATTCATGATACTAAACAATAATGCAAGTAGAGTTTCTTGAAGTTTATATGCAACTACCATTTCCTTTGGACACTTCCAGGCAGCTGCTGCAGCAACATCTGCGGAATCGAGAGACTTCAGTGGTGCCGGTGGGGTAGGAGTGTTTTCAGAGAGTTCTTCAGTAGCATCAAAATTGAGCTCCAAGAGTGAAAAAGAGTTGAAAAACCGAAGAAAGAAGAAGAAACAGAAAGAACAGTCCGGAGAAGAAGAGAAGGAAGACAGAGTCCGCAAATCTGAATCTGAAGACAGCATTAGAAGAAAAGGTTTCCGTTTTTCCTTAGAAGGAAACAGGCTGACGTATGAAAAGAGGTTTTCTTCTCCACATCAGGTAAAAATATTAGATTACATAAATTGCATTTTTTAAAGCTATGAAAAAATTTGGTAGAGCTAAAACTGCCCTTCCCTACACAGCATAATGCTTTCAGAACAGTAATGATCAGCAAGTATTGTGATTATCACCTCAGAGAATTTGTGAGGTTTAAAACTTGTTGGAATCCCAGGAAAGCATTTTTAGAGCATACCGTGTTTCCCCGGAAATAAGACCTAGCTGGACAATCAGCTTTAATGCATCTTTTGAAGCAAAAAATAATATAAGACCTGGTCTTATTTTACTATAAGACTGGGTCTAATGTGATGTAATTAATATAATATAATATAATATAATATAATATAATATAATATAATATAATGTAATGTAATATAATATAATAAACATAGTATGATATAACATAAGACCAGGTCTTATATTAATTTTTGCTCCAAAAGACACATTAGAGTTGATTGTCCAGCTAGGTCTTATTTTCAGGGAAACACAGTAGATCCCACTGGTTTTGAGGTTTTGTTGAAAACTCAAACATCTCAGTGCAATTTTCCACATGAGGAATTATCAGATGTTTTTCATCCCTTCTTAGCTGCTGTGCCCGGACCCAGTGAACTGTGGGTTTTCTGAGTGGCAGGTTCCTAGAACTGAACTGTGGACTCTTTCAGACCATCTGTTCAGTTGTTCCCATCCATGTGCAGACTTCATTTGAAGAATGCATTCTTCATGCCCTTGTTTCAAGGGGAACCAGAACAAACTTTTTCTAGAAGTGTAACTAAAATTCTTAGGTAAGCATGCCCTGAGGAAGATTTATGATACTAAAAACAGTGATGTTTAATTGCACTTGATTATGTCTATCTCATGTTTAACATGGGAGTTGCCTTGAAAGAATACCCTGATTTATGTCGTGCGGTAAATGTTTCCTGGATGCCTCTGGATGATGTACCAATACAAGCTGTTGAAACTTTGAAATTTAGGGTCTTTAATTGTCTTTGAAATTACCAAGAGAATTTCCAGAAATTCATGGGTTCTCAGAAAAACAATTTCACCAGTATTGAAACCTTTATATCTATATAGTAATAATAGCAACTAGGGCAACGCTGATAGCAATGACAATGGCTACCACATAATACATTGCAACTTGCAATATAAACTCATTTAAGCCCCTCACTATAGCCCTAGGTAGGTACTATAATCATTATCCCCAGTCTACAGATATGAAGAGAAGGTGAGGGCTGTATTCTTTGTTGAGTGCCTCTTTTATACTTGGTGTTCTTTTCACACAGTCATAATTAATGCTAACAGCCCCACATAGTATTATTTTCACTATTTTTTAGTGATCAGTGAAATTAAATAATTGCTCAATGTCGTATAGTTACTAAGAGCTGAGGTGCTTTTTAAATTTGGCCTGACACTGAAACTCTAACTTCCTACTTTATCAGGCCTACTAGAAAGACTATCTTTAAAAATTGATAAGGAAATTTACAATTTGACTTCATTTAAATCCTGAATTCATACAAATCCCACTTTTCAAGTCACTGGAAGTAATACTGAAAATATCAAGCTAGGTAAAGTTTCTCAACCTGGGTACAGTGAGGAAATGTCCATTGCTGTTGTTAGATTTTGCAAGAGTCCAAGACCACAAAATATTAAAACCTGTTGTTTTGTTTTGACATGAAACAAAGGCAGTTGTGTTGATAACCATTTCTACTTTCATATTTTATTTTAAGATTATAATTTTCTCAGTAAAGTAAGTGAATTGTATGAAATATTTCTTAGACTTCAACTGGACTTATTAGTATTAGGAGAGGGAGAAGAAGGAAATGAAGAGTTCAACCTCTAATCAAGACTTAAGACAATCTGGATGTTTTGAAAGCTTTGTACGATACAGTTGACCCACTTAAGTCATTTTACTCCTCATTTGTAATAAAACCAAGAAGTGTTGTTCTTTAGAGATTGATTTGGTATGGCGGATTTTTCTTACTGAATATCCTTTATTTGTGGCACAGCAGTTGATTGCTATGGATTTATACAATTAATTAAGTAATAGGAGTTGATGCTAACAGATGGGACACAATCATTTTTCATACAGCTGTCCCATGTAAATTATGCTTTCGTATGGCATGATTCACCTTTGAACTTTGAGAAGTTCTTGTGTGCAATTTTATAACTTATTTTCCACCATCCTTTCTGTTTGCACTAATTGAGTGGAACACTTGGAAGTTAAAATATAAACTCTTACTTAGAGTGATACATATAAATAAATTCTACTTGATTTCTTATTGCCAAGCATTTCTTGTCTGCCTTTCTTTTTGAGGTAATGATAACCAGTAGGTACCAAATCCTGTAACTGTTTTGTCCTTATAGCTAATTCAAAGTCCCTTGTGAAAAGAGAGAAAGGAGACATGAAAGAAAATGGGTAGTCTAAGAGAGACTTCACAAAAATAACTACCTGTCTAGAAAACAATAAAGGAAAAGAATGAATCTTACGAATGATATTGATGATAGAATGAAAAAACGTGGGAACAGAAAAAGGAGAAATGACTTTTGGTTGGGGGAGCATAACAGTATTCCTAGATGTGCTTCTTTCTGTAAATAGTGAATAGGCTCACAACATAAGATAGTGTTTAAGTTTATAAACATTTTATAAACACTTACAGACATTATTGAGACAAATTATTCTTTAGCTGAAAAGAAAATTAAAAGCATACTTACTATCAGGGAATGTAAAAAATATGTACAGGTATAAAAACATAATTTTAGGTAGTTTGAAATCCTTTGGAGAATAAAATATCAAACTGATATTACTTAAGTGATGAAATTAGTATTATTTATATTAATAATTCTAGGAATCCGACTCAAGCCATTGTTAGCAAAAAATAGAACTTTTTATATCATGTAAATAATATCTGTAACTTTAGGTGTATCTGGACCCAAGGGCTCATAACATTATTTCTCCGTATCTCAGCCCAGGTTTCCTCCAATACGGTGGCAAGATGCACTGCAGCTCCACACTACTCAAAATTTTTACCAACCCTAATTGAAAAATACACCTCATTCCTAAAAATTGTGGGGAAAAAAAGAGGTAGCTGTCAATGGGCCATGCAGTATCCCCTGCCTATCTTTAAACCATTCTTTGGCTAGAGGTATGGAATACACTCATTGGCTAGGCCTGGGTCATGTTCTTGCCTGAGGATTATTTCTCAAGAATAATCAGGGTCCTATCAAAAGAAGAAAGAGAAATAAATATTGAATAAGCAAAAACAAGTGTTCACTACAGTGAAGTTATAAAAGTTTGGGGTGGCCGGTTAGCTCAGTTGGTTAGAGCGTGGTGTTAATAACACCAAGGTTGCTGGTTCGATCCCCACAGCACTGTGAGCTGTGCCCTCCTTAAAAAAATAAAGTAAATAAATAAATAAAATAAAATAAAAATAATAGAAGTAGACAAGTAATAAACAGGAAGTGATTCATTGTACTCAATGCTGCCGTTCTTAAGAATTAAGGTAAGTGGGTGATGGCAGTGACAATGTAGCCATTTAGAAAATTGTTCAATGATTGTGACTGGATACTTAGTGAAAAACGGGTTTTTGTAAATATGTTGTTCTTCATATTTCTTGAGATAGAAGAGTGAAATATCAGGGAATGAATCATGCAATTCTTTCAGCTTGATTTAATTTATTCATGAAGACATTATAAAATATGCAAAGAGAAGGGAGAAGCTTTTCCTTGTACTATAATTAAACAGACGTACTAACAAGATTGATTTTATTTTCCTCTGTGGGAAGATCTACATCAGGGTGTGGTGACTAGTGTGCTCTTATTGGATTTATATTTGGTTTCAAAGGCCCTAAATGTAGGTGTGTATTTAATTGTTTTCCATTGGATTGTTAAATGAGATTGGCTTCTAGAGAGGGGTCTAACAAAACTTGCAGTTCCAGGTGCCAGTAATAGGACTAAAAAATGTTGAGGGGTACTTGTGACTATCGTAATGCATGGGTAAAGTAGAAGAAAATGAAAAAAAAAAAAAAAAAAAGGAAAGCAAAACTAAAGAGGGGACCCTAGTAGAAAGTGCCACACCACCAGCAGCAGTTACGAGAGGAGCCCTTGGTTCCACCTGTCCAGTGACTTCTCTGTAGGTAAGTCAACAATTCTGAAACAATGAGTCAAGTCTCATATTTTTCAGGATGCCAGCTCTTAATTCTGTTCATCTATTTTTGGTTGGTTTGTTTCCTCTCTTGTTATGCAGTCTTTATTGAGCATACGCGGCTCCCTGTTCTCTCCAAGACGCAACAGTAGGGCGAGCCTTTTCAGCTTCAGAGGTCGAGCCAAGGATATTGGCTCCGAGAATGACTTTGCTGATGACGAGCATAGCACCTTTGAAGACAACGACAGCCGAAGAGACTCTCTGTTTGTACCGCACAGGCACGGAGAGCGCCGCCACAGCAACGTCAGCCAGGCCAGCCGTGCGTCCAGGGTGCTGCCCACTCTGCCCATGAACGGAAAGATGCACAGCGCGGTGGACTGCAACGGGGTGGTCTCCCTGGTCGGGGGCCCTTCAGCCCTCACGTCTCCCACCGGGCAGCTCCTGCCAGAGGTGAGGCCAGTGCAAACGGCAGCTGTTGGGAAGGGAGCTGAGGCTGGGGCAGGACGGAGTGTTTTCGGTTTCCCTTCTAAGAATTTTGCGGGTCTTGTTCAAAGGCCGAGGTTTGGTTCAATCAAGCCGTAAACTTCTTTTGTTAGACAGATTGTGCTAGTCAGGCTTTTCTACAAATTAATTACAAGTATAGTATGGTTATCATAGAATATAATTAGAAGTATCCCATCATCTTTATTACTGCAGTACGAAACTTGCCAAAGAACACACCAACAATTTATCAAGCATAAGCTTGATTAATATGCAAGAAATGCCAGAAATGATACCAAGACTCATTTTAAGGATTTTACCATCTTTCCTTTCAAAGGAGAATTTGACACTTCCACTTGAAGTAGATACTTTTATCATATTAATTATATCGAAATGCTGCACTGCAACATTCTTTCTCTTTGCAGGTCAGAGTGCTATAACATTTTTAGCACCCACTCAAATGACCCCAGCCATTGTACAGTTGTGTGGTTTAGAAGTCTCTCAAAGTACCTGGTAAAGCCATGCTGTAATTTTTAGAGATTTCAATTTTTATATTACTGACATGAACTCTTTTTGTAAATAAAGTGACCTTAAATCAAGACTATGGAAAAGGGTTTCACCTAAATACCGGACACTTAGAAGAAAACATTATTGACATTTCTTCTGGAACACATAAATTGCTTTTTAACTTTGGTATTAAGTAAGATTTCATTTGCCAATATAAAAATATTCTAGCAATGCCATTTGGTTGTATTTTATATTATAGTTTGCTGAATCACATTAAAATCTTCTTTGTATTTTTTTTTCCTTTTACACAATTCTATTTATTATAGTTGGACAAGGTCGTCAAGCCACATTAAAATTGTATGGAGTCAGCTTTCAGTCACCTAATAGAGGAGCTTCTTACCTTGGATTATAGAAATAGCCACTGATTTTCACTTTTTTCTCATGGCCTCTCCTCACCACTTTCTCCCAGAGAAATGTCCAAGTACCCTGGAGTCAAATCATGAAAAACATGGACCTTTGTAGTGAAGGAAGAATGCAGAGGGAATGCCAACTTCTCTTTCAAAATAGTCGTAGATAACTATTTACCAGACACTGTCCAGAACACTTAACGTGTATTAATTCATTTACTCCTCACAACAACCCTTTATCATAGTCACTAATATTATCCCATTTCGCAGAGGAGGAAAATGAGGCCTGTGCATGGTGGAGCTAAGATATGATCCTAGGTAGTATGCTGGCTACTGAATCTACATTTTATCCATATTGTAATATTGCCTCCTATTGAATTTTTTTTAACTTTCTTAAATGGAAAAGAAGAGACAGCTAAGAAGACAAACACTTTCATTTTCAACCCAGTGTTTCTCAAAATACTTCCATCAGACTACTTACATCAGAATTCCCTGAGATGCTTCTTAAAAATGGAGATTCTTCATTTTCCCCTCCCTCCACCCCTGACAACCACCAGTCTACTCTCTGCTTCTATGAGTCTCATGGTCAAGACTACGAAATTTTAGTTATGCAAGATCAGTAAGTCCTGGAGATCTATGTAGCATGGTGCCTAGAGTTAACAATATTATATTGTATACTTAAAATTTACTGAAATGGTAGAGCTTATGTTAAGTATTCTTACCACAAATAACAATAACAATAATAATAAAGGAAGTGGTAGGAAACTTTGGAAGGTAATGGCAATGTTTGTGACCTTGATGGTGTTGATAGCTCAGATTGTATACTTATGCCCAAACTCACTGAGTTGTAGACACTAAAAACGTACAGCTTTTTACATGTCAATCATTCTGCAATAATGTGGTTTAAGGAAAAAAAAATAGACATTTCTGGGTCAATCAAGACTTACCCAAACCAAAACGCTAAGAACAAAATCTCCTTCCTTGACAGGCATCCCACATGGTTCTTACACATAATAAAGCATGAGCATCACTGATCTTGATAAATGTTAATTGAGCAAACAGAAACAAGTGCACGTCATTGCGTGAATACACAGAGAATGGCAGTCTGTCAGAACATATTTAGCATTTATCAGTAATTACCATAAAACTCCTGTCCTATTAGAAATGATGGACTAAATCTCCAAAGGCAAATTGGGGCCCGTTTGAAGCAAAGCCTAGAGTCGTCCCTCTATTTCCAGTTCCCTCACATCCATTCTTCCGTCATGTAGTCAGGTGCTGTGAGTCAGGGCGCTGCACTGCGTGCAGACAGAAGGCGGTGGCTCTGAGGGACTATGGAGGGGAAATGAGAATAGAAAACAAACAGTGGCCAGCAACTGATACCCTCGAAGTACACAGTGTCTTGGTCTTTACCCGTAAATTCAATCGAAGCAATTTAACCTAAAGAATTTATTCAGTAATATCATTAGAGGTTTAGGAATCTATCATTAAAATTAGACAGTTAGGATGATTGCACATATACTTCTGTATAGAGCACAAGGGACTAGATGACCTTTAAGTGGCCCAATTTTGTTCTTAAACAACTTTGCTTCTCTCTGACCAGGCAGAATATTTTAAATTGAGAGACAACCTTTTGATTTAAAAGAGCTTTAGTTTCAGAGAGGGGTTATTTCTTTTCTCATTAATTTTACTTCTCTTTTACCATAAAATTAATTGTAAAGTGACCTATATGGATGTTTATCACCATTAAGCACAATCATATCAATTGAGTGGAAACTTTGCTTTTGAATATATATGCATTAGACATGTGCAGGTTAGTAAGAATAATGTTACTCATATCACAATAAGGTCAGTAGAGGAACAGGACTCATATTGCTATTTTAGAAATAGGGAAAAGCCTCCGAGAACTGTAAGTGGCTTCTTATTTATTATTGGCACTCAGACCTGTTTGAAATACTTGAATTTTGCCTTTGTTTTCCTGTGATAATTAACTTCATTGTTTGCTCTCCTAAAGAAGGAATAAATTTCTGTCTCATGTTGAAATTCTGGTGAGCTTATTTTAGAATAGCAAATATCAAATCATCATATTGTTAAAAATCAAAGACCCCCAAATTGGTGTTATCACCTTAAATTAGATGTCATTACCAAGGATTGGTTGTTTTGTAGATGGAGCTGTTTTCTACATGTAAGACAAAATTATAGATTAGTTCTAATATTTAACTGTATTAAGGATGTTGGGAAATGTCACCTGTGTATAAAGAACGAAAGCATTTTATAGGGAATTCACATTTTAAGGGAGCTATTAGTAATGCATATTAGGGAAACCTTAAAAATTGTTTTTGTACATTACACGGAATATATGTCTATAAAGATCTAACAACTCAACTTGCGAGTAAATGAAGGAACAGTATGTTTCAGTCAAAACCCAACTGGGATTGGTTGAAATGATGGAAGGTTAACTACCCCATACTAGGTTGGTCCCTAGAGCCCAAAGCTCCAAGATGGAGGAATTAGAAAAGTCCATCTTGATTGAAAACCCTGGCATTCCTGAAAGCTGAAAATCTGTTTGGCTTTCAAACACTTCCCATAACTAATGATTCCAGCAATGTCTTAATGAGCTGTTCACATCTGAGAAAGCATGGTGAACATTTAGTTAAGTAGCACCTATTATAGGAACACTTGAGGTTTTGCTGCCCTTAAAAATAATGGTTATTTCATTTGAGATTTTATTTTTAGGGAACAACTACTGAAACAGAAATAAGAAAGAGACGGTCGAGTTCTTATCATGTTTCCATGGATTTGTTGGAAGATCCTACAGCGAGGCAAAGAACAATGAGTATAGCTAGTATTTTGACCAACACCATGGAAGGTACGTCAAACGTCTTAAAGCATAGCTACTGCTTGGTGGTGCTTTGGTAGTGATGGAAAAAGACAATTCCATAAATTCCAAGAAAATTCTTTCTGACTTGATATCACATCATCATGTCTTTTACTAAATAAAAGTAAAATCCATGTACAACACGTGGATTCTACCATCTCTATAGATTTTTACATTTAGCCTCCAGGAAGCTACTGCAAATTCAAGATATACTTGGAATACTATTTTCATAAATTAAATTCTAAACTGTTGAAGCTTGTGTGTGCATGACATTGAAAGAACTGTAATGAGGGATGCTTGTTTTTATAATGATGCTAACCCATTTGAATTGAATATACTGCTTGAGACATACGTTGTAAAATCATTTTATTTAACCAGAAATGCAAATGAGAAATATAAATTAGGATTTGATATTAACATTTTTGAAGCAGAATTTTCAAAATTTTATAGGACTACTTTTGCGTCTTTCTGACCAGAGTATTACAATACATCAGCTTTCTCTTAGTTGCAGGTTATGTCTGAGTAGTTAACATATTGTTTAGAGGTCTGGATCTTATAATGCCAAAATAACGACTTTGGGGACAACTTGGTCTGTGATCAATTCTTGGCTCTGCCATGTGTTAAATGTGTTAGTTTATGACTCTGAACTTCAGTTTCTTCAATAAAATGTGGATAATGGTGTTTAGCCATAAGGTTATTATAAGGATTAAATGAGGCATCATATATAAAGCAGCATGTACCTGGCATATGGAAGGAAGTCAATAAATATTATCATTATTAGTTTCATTTTTGTTGTTTTTGTTAATTTACATGTTTGTGCCTTTCTATACTGTAAGTGCATTCGAACATCAACTATCAACTTCAAATACTTGGAAAATACTTTCATATAAAATATACTCTGTCCTCCTCCCTTACCCTCCTTTCTCCTTTTCTCTTTTATAACCTCTCCCTTTCCACTCCCTCCCAGGTATTTGTGTGTACAGATATGTGAAAAGAAAAAGAAAGATGTAGAATGTGTGTGTGTGTGTGAGAGAGAGAGAGAGAGAGAGAGAGAGAGAGAGAGAGAGAGAGAGGAGAGAGAGAGGAGAGAGAGAACATGTGCACATGACTTTCTTATGTTTAGTTCTAGTTTCTGTTAATATTGGATAGATTCTTGGAATAATTGTTTTCCGACCGTTATGGAAAAATCCCATGATACAAACACTTGTACCCAAATCCTGAAAGTCACAGTCAGAAAAAAATCACAGTATAGATGACCGTATATATCACAGCCATGTCAGTATTACAAGACCCAAGTTTATATGTCCTAATGCAGATCAGAAATCTTTTCACTGATTTCTATGGAATATTAAACTCAGTACGTTCTTCCCCAACCTCGCCTGCATTAGCTTGCACTCCCTCTTTCCCCCCAGCTGCCAGTAGCTTGCTCCTCCCTGTCCCTCCAGGTAAATCTTTTGAAGATTCTCTGGTCTTCTGCTCCTTGCCATAGCAAAACCACTGAGAGGAAGCTGCCAGTGGTTCTGCTACCGATGTCAGCAGCATGTCTGCTCCCTAAAGCAAGAAGTAGAGAAGGAGACAGGGTAAGTCTAAATCAACAGTCCTACTTTGTGCTTCTGATAGCATTAAGTTTAAGCTAACATGAGAAATTAATTAATAAACATCAACCCACCACAAGATTGAACTTGTCCACTAATTAAGATATGGAGTTCAAAATGAGTGCACCCACATCACCCTCCACGGGAATGTGTCTCATGGAGTTGCTTAGGAGGAAAATGATGTCCTAGAAATAAGCATAACTGAAGAAGCAAGAAGACTGAGTGTTTGGTTTTCATATTTGCAGAGCTCTTGACTTTATATATTTGTGAGACAATGGCTAAGTTTTTATTCTATTTCTCGTTGGTTGTATAGAATGAAAAGCTTGTTTTTCTTTATTCAATTATATCTAAACACTTTGAATGTGGCTTTGATCAAGGTCGGTTGTTAGCAATACTTAGCATACACGTGCATACTAGAGCTGTCTTTCAAATGTTATAGACCATTTTTTTTTCCTAATAATGGTACAAATGTTTCTAAAGTTGATATAATCTGTTTATTTGGGGATCTTTTCTTCTAATTCTAATGATTTAGTTCACCTTCCCTTTTTATGAACCAGGCTGTTGATCCCGCTGGCAACTTCTCTTTTCCTTCTTTTGAACTACAGCCAAGTCTCCATGGCCAGAGTAATGAATAGCTTCCTACTTAATGAAACTGTAGGAGATGAGCTAAAATGAATTGTTTGCTTTTCAAGTTTTTTAAGTGCAACAAGCATCTAGAAATGTTTCCTGGTCACACACTTGGGAAAGTTGGTGGGAAGGCGACTTACAAGCATCTGAGGAATTGAAAAGAGCCAGCAAAGTCTAAACTGGTCTTGAAATGATTCTCAGTGTAGATAACCCACAGCAGAATAATGGAGAGGTGGCTGTAGTTCTCTCTTGAGTGCTTTGGTTTGTTTCAAAATGTAAGATTATCTTTTTTTTTTTTGCATGAATAATTGAATGATTTTATTTTAAAACTTAAACAGCTTTGCTCCATTGTTTCCTGCTGTCAAGATGAACAACACTGGCTGAATTTCCTCTTTTGAACTTTTATCTTTTTTATTTCTACACAATTCCTGTTTGCTTATATTTATCTATTAAATGACAGGTACCATTTTAAAAAATATTCATGCACAGAGTTTTTTTTCATTTCTCTTTTGTTATTTAGTGTAAATAAGAATATCTTTTATATCTTACTGTGTTGCCCCAAAAATAAGACATAGCTGGACAATCAGCTCTAATGCGTCTTTTGGAACAAAAATTAATATAAAACCCGGTATTATATTATATTATATTATATTATATTATATTATATTATATTATATTATATTATATTATATTATATTATAGATCCTGTCTTATATTATATTATATAAGACCGGGTCTTATATTGTATTATATTATATTATACCCAGTCTTATATAAGACCTGGTATTATATTATATTATGTTATATTATATAAGACCCAGTCTTATATTATAATAAAATAAGACCGGGTCTTATATTAATTTTTGCTCCAGAAGACTCATTAGAGCTGATTGTCCGGCTAGGTCTTATTTTTGGGGAAACTCGGTAAGTATAGACATAAGGTTATTTGGAGTCTTAAAGCATCTACAAGATAACTAGCCATAAAAATTATATTTATATTTTTCCTCTGATATACAACACAACTATTCTTTATTGTTTACAAAATTACATATTAAAAGAAATGGAAATAAACTGTGTACTAGAAGAATTTTAATATTTCAAGAAACAATTGAAGAATCTGCCTCTAATGGAATTCTGTTAAAAATAATCAGGAAATTGATTTACTTAGGGAAGTGGTAAACTTTATAGCATTAGTTAGTAGTAAATGTTTATCAGCAGAACAAAAAAATCATGGTCGTGTTTGTGCATTCCATATTTAGTTCCTAGTAAACTGCACGAGTTTGAGAGGGATATTCTTATTGCCACAGTAGTAATATTAAAGTGACTGACCAGACTCAATTATACCATAAATGAAAAAAAGAACCTTTCCCTTTTATTTAGTGCTAAGAAGTGGAGGTCTCATTTAACAGAGCAGGTAGGAGAGTGTGCAACAAGGATATTGGCAGAAAACAACAAGTTTTTCATCCTTTCCCAATCCAGAGTTGATTAAGAGATTATCTCACCAAAGGAAGAGAGTAGATAATTTACCCCATCCTGAAACCCCAAAATTATTTTCCAATATTTACCAAGTTGCAGTATTTTGAGTATCACCTTAAAGACCTGTGCATTTCTGTTTTTTATTTAGTCAATTTTTCCTATTATTTAGTCAAAATTCTTGAAATCATTATAGTTTTTCTTAAATAATGTTTTTAATATGAAATTTTATATCATAGGGTTTAGTATGATAATTACATTTTAATACATAAATGCATACCATGAAAATTTATGAATTCTACATATGTTCCACCTAAAATCCTCTTGCATTTGCCAGTAGTACATAAGTGCCATTTAGTGAGACATGGGTTTCTGCTAACAGTGAGGATCCTGGTTTCTTAAGGTAGATATTTCCTCTTCTTTTGTGCCATCTAGTTAAAGTAAGTAATTGTTGAGTTTAATATGCAAACCTATGTTTAATGAGGCTTAACTAGAAATGTTTTGACTAAGACTGGTGACAATGACAAAACTATTTTATTAAAAGACCCCCAAATATATGTAATTCAAGAAATTGAGGTTCAGCATAACTAATAAAGGTTTTTAGGACATCTCCTGAGAGAAGCTCTTTAATAATATATATGTTTCTTGCTCTATCTGGAACATGGATGAGTTTTCTGTATTCTTAACATATGTCCTACCCATTAGTTTCTGATATCTTTGAAAGTAATTGTCAGAAAGTATAACAATGCAGATAGAATCTTGGAAACTATGTTTAGCCAAGTTGAATTTGGAAAGTTTACTAGCCTTTCTGTGCCCATGATTTCTATGACAGCTAACCCATTATAAGTGTTTTCCTGCTCCACCATCAGATTAACTGATAAGGCCTTTTAATAACTTTTTTTTTTTTTTATCACTTGCAATTTAAACCAAAGACTGCTTATTGGAAGTAAACAGTTTTCATGAGTATTCTAACTCTTTTCTTCCAGAACTTGAAGAATCCAGGCAGAAATGCCCACCCTGCTGGTATAAATTTGCTAACCTGTGTTTAATTTGGGACTGCTGTAAACCATGGTTAAAGGTGAAACATCTTGTCAACTTGGTCGTGATGGACCCATTTGTTGACCTGGCCATCACCATCTGCATTGTTTTAAATACACTCTTCATGGCCATGGAACATTATCCCATGACGGAGCAGTTCAGCAGTGTGTTATCAGTCGGGAACCTGGTAAGGTTCACTGAGGGTTCCTCTTTCCATTGAAAGACTTCATGATTGCCTTAATGAATTTCCCATATGACTGTCATATTAAATATGAATTAAGTGACCATGTATATCTGGACAGCAAAAGTTTAGAATTCCTTTTTTAATGACAAAAATGTATTCCTACAGTTAAGCCATGGAAAGATTCAAAGATTTTATGTACAATTTGAGTTAGAATTAATTTAAATTGTCCATTCATTAGAAAGATGATTATGAATTATGGAAGACATTAGTTTAAGAGAACAAAATCCTGACCTATTTCTCATGTATTTAGAATAGATTTTTTAGAACATGTATACGTTTGACAAACAAATTATGAAACATGCCAAGTGAGATAATTTTTGAAATACAATTTATAAATACCTGAAGATGGATTCTTTGGGAAGGAAACATCATATAGTGGTTATTATTTCTGTTTAAATTTCTCCTGTAAATTTAGGAATTTATAAATGATGATTTTGGCATGCGTTTTCATTTAAAAATTTGTATTAACATTCACTGGATACATGGTAGAGTGATAGAAATTAAAGTAAAGCGGTCTTACACAAACAACGTCAATAATTTCACACAACAAAATTATATTGCTACCTATATAAGAGGCTTATTAAGTTCTCATGTACCTCCCAACTTGATATATGAACATACAAACAGGTTGTATAGAAGTAGTAAGTAATATATGCTAAAGTATAATACGTAATATTTTTAGGCTCTGAAGTAGCCACTATTTTTAAATTATGTTCCAGATAGGTCTTGATTGATACAATGATAAAGTTAATATATACTGACCACTTATTTTGTACTAGACACAGTACTAAATGGTTTACCTGAAATCCCTTTTCTGGGTTCCCACAAAGTTAGTCCTAAGATAAATACTATGATTGTCTGCATTCTACAACTGGGGAAACTACGAATGAGAAATTGGCAGAACAGTGGAAGGTCAGAACACTGTATCAGAGACTATAAAAGCTATTTGAGAGACTACTGTAAACTATGGTAAAAAATCACAGAACTTTAGAGTAGAAAAGGATAGTAACATTACCTAGTGTAAATTTTCACCCATAAGGAATATCTTCAACATTATCTCTTAAATGTGAGCAAGGGAAGTTTTATGGAGGTGGGTATTAGGAAACAACTCAAATGGGCTTAAGCATAAATAGAGTTCATTACGTCAAGTAACTGAAATCCTTTCGGATACAGCTCCGGGTTTTAACCTTACTAAATTCAGGTTATCAGTCAATGTCACTAGAAGTCAGCTTCTTGCCCTATGTCTTCTCAATATGTTTCCTTCATCTCTGGCTGGGTATTCTATTGATGGCAATGCTCTACCAACTTTCATCCTAACAACAGAGTGCCCTGAATGAAATAATTGTACTACCTAACTCACAGCTTTAACAGAGAACGAAGAATTAAATATCATTGTCCTGTTTGGACAATGAGCATTTCTAAGCCACTCAGTTACTCTGGCTCTAAGGTTAGCATGCCTTATTTGTCAAAACAAGAACCCTGTCTGATCACTGGAGACAGAGTACATGAGTAAAACTATGAAGAAAAAAATTATATCTGCTATTACCAGAAGAAGAGAGAGTGGTTGGTGGAAAGATACAAACAACAAATGGACAATTCAAAGAGGGATTGATCTTATGTGTTAAGGAAGGTAAGATTTGTATTTGAGGTAAATCATAGAGTAGAAAAATATATATGAACAGGATACACATTCCTCTCAAGTGCGTATGGAATATTCCCCAGTATAAGCTTTATGTTAGGTCATAAAACAAGCCTCAATAAACTTAAAAAGATTGAAATCATATAAAGTACTATTTCTGACAAAAATAGAATGAAATTAGAAATCCATAACATAAATAAATTTGGAAAATTTACAAATATGTGAAAATTAAAAGAACATACTCCTAAATACTCAATGAGTTAAAGAAGAAATCACAAGAGAAGTTAGAAAATACTTTTGAGATGAATGAAAATGAAACACACCAAATAGAAATATATGGTATAGGGCTAAAACAATGCTTAGAGGGAAACTTATACGGTAAATGCTTATAGTAAAAAAAAGAAGAAATATCTCAAACCCATAGTCTGTCATTCCCTCCTTAATAAACTAGAAAAAGAAGAGCAAACTAAACCCTAAGCTAGTAGAAGAAAGGAAATAAAGAATAGAGTGAAAATGAATGAAATAGAGAATAAGAAAATAATAGAGAAAATCAACAAACTCAAAAGTTGATTCTTGAAAAGATCAGTGGAAATGACAAATCTTTAGCTAGACTTAAAAAACAAAGACTCAAATTAATAAAATGAGGAATGAAGAATGAAGAGTGGACATCACTATAGACCTTACAGAAATTACTCCTTATCCAGTATATTCATAAGAAATACTATAAACAATGGTATGCCAACACATTAGATAACGTAGGTGAAATGGAAAAATTACTAGAAAGTAACAAACTAAACAAACTACTGAAACTGACTCAAGAAGCAACTGAAAATCTGAAAAAAAATCTATAAGTAAAAATTGAATTAGTGGGCCGGCCTGGGGGCTCAGGCGGTTAGAGCTCCATGCTCCTAACTCCGAAGGCTGCTGGTTCGATTCCCACATGGGCCAGTGGGCTCTCAACCACAAGGTTGCCAGTTCAATTCCTCGAGTCCTGCAAGGGATGGTGGGCAGCGCCCCCTGCAACTAAGATTGAACACAGCACCTTTAGCTGAGCTGCTGCTGAGCTCCCAGATGACTCAGTTGGTTGGAGCACGTCCTCTCAACCACAGGGTTGCCGGTTCAACTCCCGCAAGGGATAGTGGGCTGCGCCCCTGCAACTAGCAACGGCAACTGGACCTGGAGCTGAGCTGTGCCCTCCATAACTAAGACTGAAAGGACAATAACTTGAAGCTGAACAGCACCCTCCACAACTAACATTGAAAGGACAACAACTTGACTTGGAAAAAAGTCCTGGAAGTACTGTTCCCCAATAAAATCCTGGAAAAAAAAAATTTTTTTGAATTAGTAATCAATAAATGTTTCCACAAAGGAAAGCCTAGGTGAAGAATAGTTTCCCTTGTTGATGCTACCAAATGTTTAAGTAATTGACACCGATCCTTCAGAAACTATTCCAAAAAAAAAAAAAAAACAGAACATAAGAGAAAACTTCCCTGCAGAGTTTGGAATTTGAAGCTAACCAAGATAGAGAAATTGGATAAACACTTTGGGCTTCCCTTTGAAACCATATGCACTATACTTTAGGAGTGAAAACTATGTCAGAGAACTAGAAGTTCCAGCTAGAACAAAGAGCAAACCAAAGTAGCCTTGTCCTGTCTGATTAAGTATGAAACCAAGCTACTATAAGTTCCAGGTGGCCAACGTATAATTTAACTGTTTGCTAGGACAAAAATTAATATTCTTCAGAGGAAAATAATTGAATCAAAATTCTCTACATCACCCACATCACATGAAAAATTATGTGATATGTGAAGAGGTAGGAAAATGTGACTTGTAATTGAGAAAAAAAGCATTCAATATAAGTATATTCCGAAATGACTGAATTGCTAGAATTAATATAAAAGGACTTCGGAAGAACTATTATAAATGTTTAACAATTTGAAAGAAAATATGGTCATAAATAATAACCAGATAGAGAATATGAGCAGGAAATAAATGAAAACTATGAAAAAATTTATCTAGGTATTTTAGAATTGAAATGTACAGATTCTAAAATGAAAAAAAATCAGTGGATGGGTTTATAAAAAAATTGAATATGTCAGAAGAAAGGGTTGTTAAACTTGAAGCAAATCAATAGAAATTATCCAATTTGAACAGCAGAAAAAAACTGTCAGGGAGAAGCGAGCTGGGAGATAAAAATGTCCCCCAATGTGAACTTTATGCTTTCAGCACTGCAGCAAGCTATCACATAATGCACAAAAATGTGTTTTGGGTCAATTTTTTTTTAAAGTAACTAAAAACAATTTTTTTTCTTGAGTATGGTTTTGTTTTAAAAATGTTTGGAAATAAACCACTTGAGGATTATAAAACGAAACCAAACAAAACTGAAAGGAAAAATGAACTGAGTCTCACTAATCTGCAGAATAATATCAAGTGGGTAATATTTGTATAAGGCAGACCCAGAAGGAGGAAAGAAAATGGAAAAAAAAAGAAAACATTTGAAGAAGCATTGGCCAAAAGTTTCTCAAAATTGGTGAAAAATATTAACATAGACACTTTAATATTAAATTATAGAACTTGAATGAACATCAGCAAGAATAAATATAAACTACACTACATTGGCCACATCTTGGTCAAGCAACTGAAAACAAAAGAAACTTTGGAACCGCCAGAAGAAAAATACTTAAAAAGTCACATGCCACATAATGATGTTTTAGTTAATTACGGACCTATAAGGAAGTGCCATAAGTTATGGAGCCCAAACATTCCTATCGCTTAGTGATATCATAGCCATCATAAGGTTGAAGCACATTGTATTACACAAATGCTTACCATTGTGTTACACTTACTTACACTATTCAGTACGATAATATGTTGTACAGGTTTGTAGCCTAGGAACTATAGGGGAATTGAATCTGTTACCCCCAAATATATTTCTTTGGCATAAGGATTATTTTCGTCTGGCTATTTTAAGAAACAGCAGGCATGGGCTCTGTAAACCAAGTAGAAGTCTCCTTAGTAAAGGGCATTTACATTTGTAAGGGTGTCTCCCTTGCTGTATATTAGGAAGAGGGGGATGACTTTATCTCCAGAAATTTTTATCAATGCAGAAGACAAAGACTTAAATTTGTATGACAAACTTACTCTCTGCTTTCCTGGTAACCTCCCATAATTGACTGCCCCCACCCCCAAATCTTTTGTCTCTAGCTGGAGATGGTATTTAAGGTAGTGATTTCAGCCATTGCTTAGTTTTCCTGAGTCTCTCCCATGTATACATTATTGAACTTTTGTGTCTTTTTCTCCTTGTAATCTGTCTTTTTATTACAGGGATGTCTAGTCGAACCCAGAAGGGTAAAGGAAAAATTATATTTCCTCCCCTAGAAAGCAGTAGGTTATACCACACAGCCTGGGTGTGTAGTAGGCTGTACCACTAGGTCTGTGTAAGTGCACTCTAGCCGGATCGCACCACAGTGAAATTGCCTAAGGATGCATTTCTCAGAATGTACCCCGTTGTTAAGCGGCACATAACTGTAATATATAATGGACTAACATCTAATCAGAAACAATTCAGACCACAAAAAGTGGCCTAATGAAAGAAAGAAAAAAGAGGAAAAAATTAACCCATTATTCTACAGTGAAAATATCCATCAAAAGTTAATGTGAAATAAAGAATTTTAATATTAAAAAAAAAAAAAAAACTGAGTAAACTTTGTTGCATCCGAATTATGCTAGGAGAAATGCTAAAGAAAGTTCTCCAGGCTGAAGGGGAATATTTTATCAGATGGAAATTTGAATCTGAAAATGATGGTCACTAGAAATGAATAAATGTGGGTAAATAGAAAAGACTTTTTTTCTTATCTTAATTTATTTAAAAGATTGCTGTTTAAAGCAAGTGTTTACAGCATATATAAATGTAAATATATATGAAACGATTCAGCACACTTGACTGGGGTGGCAAAGATTTCTTGGAAAAGGACCAACAATGCTATACATTATCTAAATATCCATAGAATATTCAAATAATGGAATTCTACTCAACAATAAAAGGAGAATAAACTGGTAATACACGCATGGATGAATTTCAACTTGAAGTACTCAAGCGATATTTGGAAAAGTCAGTGAGACTCTTGGGTTTTTGGGTTGGCCACCGAGGTATAGAGTGATTCCATGTCTATGTACTGAATTAGCGAGTATCACAAAAGAAACAAGGTTGTGCAGAGAAAGTGGTAAGGTTAATTTTGGAGCTGTTGAATTTGAGGTACCTGTGAGATAGTCATCCAATGGAGGTGTGAATAGCTAGGTGACTGTGTAGTTCTAGAACTTGGGAGGTATGCTTTAGTCAAAAAAGAGATCTCAAAATGAAACTGATTGTGAAAGGAAAATGAGAGCAACAAGGACAGAGAGACCTCTGAAGAAATCTGATTTTGAATAATTTGTCAAAGGAAGAAATGCAACTAAGAAGTATCCAGGGAGGTGTGAATCACTGATGCCAGGAACAGAAAATATTTTAAGGAACAGAAAACCATGTGAAAACTCCTAAAAAGGCAATCAAGATCACTACTAAAAATTACAATTGAATTTAGCAAGTGAGATGTTGGATATGCTGTGAAATTCCTTTAAGCAGTTTATGTGGACTGGTAGGTTGTGGAGTAAAGAAAGAAAATGGATTATCAAAAATGCTGTTTTCCATGCCTAGGAAAATAAACACTTATTTTTTATTTTTTATTTTTTTGCATTCTTAGCATCTATAGGGCTAGTGGTGACCATGTTTATGGCAGCCTATATGAAGCCTTCTTAGCACCAGCCTTAGCTGTAGGGTCATGGGCGGTGGGCAGGGGTGCGGGGGGGCAACTATGAGACAGTACTTTGTGTGTTTTTGGAAAGCTAGAAAGATCAGAGGCAGAGACAAGCAGTTGGCCACAGTGAGTTAGCTGAGTCTTTCATATAAGAATATAAAACTAAGAATAGTACCTTTATTTTCTTACTTCATGTAACTTTTCATCACTTGATAAATCTTAAGTATAGTAAGCAAATATTAATTTGAATACAAACAATTTGAGGGTATAATTAGCCTGACCTAAACCAATTTTTAAAATTCAGATTTGTTGAGAGTGAATAAATTGCTCGATAATTATGTTTTCAAGAGTATTCACTTATATAATAAACATTTCTCATTTAGGTCTTCACTGGGATCTTCACGGCAGAAATGTTTCTCAAGATAATTGCAATGGATCCCTATTATTACTTTCAAGAAGGCTGGAATATTTTTGATGGTTTAATCGTGAGCCTTAGTTTAATGGAACTTGGTCTGGCAAATGTGGAAGGATTGTCAGTTCTTCGATCATTTCGGCTGGTAAATTAATACTGAATATCCATAACATTTTTATAATCAGTTTAGTTAGTTTTCACTCTTATCTAGCAAATGATTACAAGATTTCACATGGTTACAATATTATTTGAATACATTTTTAAAACAAACCAGACTGCCCCACAAATGGACGGTAATTTCTTTGCATTATAGCTTTAATAGGTAGATAATTATATTGAAAAGAACAGCCAGCAGTTCTCTCCTTAGTAACTGAATGACGGTTTTCATGGGGAGGGAGAAAAAGAGAGTCATAGATAAACCCAAATCACAATTGAACAACACAGTATTCATCTCTCAGTTATGTGGGCTTTGTTTAATCACCGTGTTTCCCCAAAAATAAGATCTAGCTGGACAATCACCTCTAATGCATCTTTTGAGCAAAAATTAATATAAGACATGGTATTATATTATATTATATTATATTATATTATATTATATTATATTATATTATATTATATTATATTATATAAAACTTGGTTTTATATCATGGTAAAATAAGACCTGGTCTTATAATAATTTTTGTTCCAAATGACGCATTAGAACTGATTGTCCAGCTAGGTCTTATTTCCGGGGAAACATGGTATGCATTTCGGCTTTGTGGAACGTAGGATAGGCTCACCTTTTTATCAGGAGCTCAGGAAGGATAGAGTTGCCCACTTTGCCCGGATGGAAGCCAAGACTCAGGACCGCGTGTAAAAGGGAGGACAGAGCTCCCCATACATCTGCTCCTTCAGCCAGATCAGGAAATCTCCAAATTCACTCTCTCAGAAGAGTTACCTGTATTATGTTTGGTTAATTTTAAAGAAAGGGGCTTCATTTGATATTAATATTTTATAAGTATATGAATCTTTTACAACGGAAACAAAATATCATTTGATACATTTCCATTTAAAAAGTTTGGTATGCTTTATTGGGTTGTGAATTTGTGTTAGCTCTAACTTTCTGTGATTTATTTTCAAATAACAGGTTGCTATTACAAAATTACTAAAGTAACACTTTAATGGTGACAAGTCCAAGATTTTCTTGTGAAATCTGTTTAGAATTTCTCTAACCACTTCAAAGTTCAAATTGGAGTTGTGATCCTTAGAGCTGTGGTTCCCTTCCCTAGTCTTCATGGAGAGCTATGGATCTAATTTGAAGCTAGAAGGATATAAAAAAAAAAAAAAAAAACAGAACAAAAATTAGAAATTATTGTATAAAAGTAAATATGGGCACCGGCATTTAAAAAAATGTGTGGTAAATCTTCGTGATAATGTGATGCAGTTTAAGGAAATAGGAAGCATAATATCATTGGCATCTTGCTTCGTGTGTCAGGCTCTTTTGCCTTAATTATTCTCTGGGAATAAATTAAACATTTTGGTGCTTATATTCACCTCTTTGAGTCACTTAGATACCATTAAATAATGTGCTATGCTTGGCTTGACATTTATTGATGCATCAGAAATGAAATGCTGCTGCTATTTAACGTAAATGGTATTTTAGAGGTCTCTATGAGCAAAAAGAACCAATGAGTCAAGCACATTGGTGGAGAGCCATGTACACACTCTAATGAGTTCTTGATTAAGTCACCGAAGACATCAATGTTGACAAAAAGCAGCTTTTACTTAAGTCCAAGTACTTTTTCTTTGAATGTAGTAAGTCTTTAAAATACAGCCTAATATCACAGCAAGCTAAAGAGGTAGTAAGATTAAAGCAATCTAAAGGCTTAAAGAAATTAGTTGGTTTTTCCCTTGTACCTCATATAAGTGTTAATTTTATCTCCATGTGTGCATTTCAGTATGATATTTCAAGTACACTGAAAAACATATCCACTTTGGGACTTTAAATAATTAGAGCCTCTACTTTTCTGAAATAGTCTCAGCTAATTAATTGTCATTAATCTTAAATATCTCAGTTCCTTACAGAAAAAGAAAAAGAGTATTACATATGATTATGTAAGATTCTGGAAAATTTGTTGTATCTTATTCTTAAAATACGAATGAAAAAACTGTGTAAGTATTTATTTACAATATAGACTATTTTAAAAGGGAAACACCCCATGTATGAAGGAAACTGATACATTTACTAGGTAATAATTCGACACACAAACAGTCCATCACCGTACAGTTGAGACACTGTAGATTTTCCTTGTAAATAATTCCATAGATTCTTTAGCAGGTAGGACAGTAACAGCCTTCTTGCTTTCGTTCCCAGCTCCGAGTTTTCAAACTAGCAAAATCTTGGCCAACACTGAACATGCTGATTAAGATCATCGGCAATTCAGTGGGGGCTCTCGGTAACCTCACCTTGGTGTTGGCCATCATCGTCTTCATTTTTGCCGTGGTCGGCATGCAGCTGTTTGGTAAGAGCTACAAAGAATGTGTCTGCAAGATCTCCAATGACTGTGAGCTCCCACGCTGGCACATGCATGACTTCTTCCACTCCTTCCTGATTGTGTTCCGCGTGCTATGTGGAGAGTGGATAGAGACCATGTGGGACTGCATGGAGGTCGCTGGCCAAACCATGTGCCTTACTGTCTTCATGATGGTCATGGTCATTGGAAACCTAGTGGTATGTAGCAAAAACATTTTCCGTAAAAGATAATGTAACCGTATAAAAGTAGGTTCAACTGAGGAATGTTTTATGTTTTTGTGGGGGCGGAGAGGGTTGTATCAAAGCCATTTTCAATTCTCAATTATTCATGATTTTAGCAGACAGGTATACTTTAGACTATTGAAATCCACCTAAACTCTTTAAAAAAATTTTAAATTATTTATTTTTTATTGAAATATAATTGATATATAACATAAACTCTTGAAATATCTTTTAAGCCAGAGTTGTTCTTTGTCAGTAATACAGCTTGCTATTCCAATGGAGAGGGCTCTTTTATCTTTCAGTTCTGTGCTACAGCATGGAAGACTTGCTAAGAACAGTCACTCATTTATAAGTACTAATAGTAGTATCACTTGAAAATGTTTCGAATTTGAGTTTCCTGCAAATTGGAGGTAAAAAACATTAGTGATCCTCTCAGTCCATTAAAAGCACACGGAGTTTTGAGTGCCTGGACACTACAGTATGACCAAGTAACACTGACTCAAGAATCACTTATTATCGCATCTGGGTAAAATGAACCATACCCAGCACCTCTGAACTGAGTCCTGGAGGCATGAGAGAGATGATAAGAAGATATATAAGGCATAGTGATATTGGATTTATTCAAACAGGAGTCAAAATAGGAAGTATCTAATACTTGTGTGTCAAAATATGTGAAAATAAAGTGCCATATGTCAAGTTCACAAAATGGAAAAATTGCTTTACAATGGCAAGGATGATCGGAAAGGTTTGTCAAGGAATTTGAACCTGAAATGTGTTTAATTGAGATCTAAGATTTAACTTGGTAGGCAGAAAGGTAGACCGTCCCAAATCAGGAAACAGTGGACCCAGTGGTTGGGGAACAGCAGACAATAGACTCTGTGGGAGGGATTAGGCTCTTATACTTTAAATATAAAGCAGTTAGACTGAGTTACTTGATTAGGTCCCATTCCAGTGGAAAAGAGCAGGGATTGTCATAAGCAATATTTTAAAGTATATACTTTATAAACTTAATTTCTTTTCACATAAAAGTGATTTCAAATTCCCCAAAGGAAAAAAAAAGGGAGGGGAATAAAGCCAAAAGATTATCATTTTATTTCTGATCATTCCCAGGTTTAGCCTCCTCAGTATACGTTAGATAATTTTGACCTATTCTTGAAGTAACAAGAAACATAAACACTGTACAATCCAGAAATATGAATAGTGGCTCAAAACAACACACGTTTATTATCTCATACTTTTTGTGGGTCTGAAATTTGGGAGCAGCTTAGCTGGGTGGTTCTAGCTCAGGAGGTTTCTGTAAGGTTGCTGTCAAAATGTTGGCTGGCGCCCCAGTTATCTTGACTGAGGCTGGAGGATCAACTTTTAAGAAGGCTCATTTTCATGCTTATTGGCAGGAAATCCCATTTCCTTTTGGCTGTTGGCATAGGGCCTCAGTTCCTTTCCACATGGACCTCTCTCTCCATAAGATTGTTAAGTATCTCCATGACATGGTAGCTGGCTTCTCCCAGAGCAGGTGATACAAGAGAGAGAGCAAGGAAAAAGCCTTTCTTTATATTCTAATCTTGAAGTCACACACTGTCACGTCTGCCATAGTACATTCACTAGAAGCTAGTCACTAAGAGCTCACACATAGGAAAGAAGGAATTAGGCTTTAACTTTTGAAGGGAGGAGGATCAAATAATTTGTAGGTATATCTTAAAGCCACTTCAATCCCCAGTACAACTTGCTTTCAGAAAGTGGTATACATTGGAAGAAGAGAAGAAAAAAACAGAGAACTGAGTTTTTTAATGACAACAATGAATGAATGGATCAGACTGTAACAGGGAATCCATAGTGGGGGTACTAGAAAGTAAATTTGAGGCCAGACTGTATAGAGTTTAATTTATAACAAGACTGACTGTGCATAACAAAATTAGATTTTTTTTTCTATAGGCAATTCAAAGCTACAGGAGGCTTTTTATCAGGTAAATGACAGAGAGCAAATAGTATGTTGGTCAAATTTATGTAGCAGGAAAATGCAGAGTGGATTTAAAGAGAAAAAACTCATCATATCACATACGTTCTATTAGTTTACTGAAATAAGACATCTTTGCAATGTGTAATCACACAGAGGATTAAAATTGAAAAGAGAATTTCAGGGAGTATCTATAGCTATGGATGGTGACATTTAATATGAATTTGGATTGCTATATATACATACAAAGATATAGTCTGTAAAATCATTTCCATCTACTGGCATAAATTTAAAATCTGTACTTTTAAGAAATAAATTAAAGGCTCTCTTTTTTTTTCCTATCAGTTTAAAAAAATTCCTTCTTTTGTGATAGATTATTTCTGGAGTACCTAAAGTAGTAATATCTGTCACTTTTACCATGTTAAGGAAATGTGTTCATATCACATTTGTTTAAATAAGACTGAATGAACTCGATGCACTGCCTCCTACAATTCTTTCTTCTCATCCTCACCAGAGAGGATGAAGTTCCCCAAAGACAGGCTGGCACCACCCCCTTTTAACACACGTAAACTTCCACGTGGTGTTCTACCACAGGACATGTGAGCTGTGAGCAGTTACTGCCTTGCCTGGTCCACGGGCAAGACAGTGAAGGGGCCACAGACTGCTCTTCCCCAGGCCAGGATTTTTTTTACAAGACATTCTTGGTTTCTTGACACTATGGGCAGAGATTTTTTTTTACAGGTTCAAGGCAGGTGCTGCAGGAAGAGCATGTGACTTTTTAAAGATGACTACTTGTAGAAGTAGCTGACCCTCTCTCCTCCCTCTCTAATTGAAGGTGGGACATGGGCACACAGGAGTGGTGTGAAAGTTTTGGGTTCTCACAGATGCTGAATCAGGATGGATATATGTAATACAGTTCAATCTGGGACTCAAAATGGAAACGATGGTAAAAACTTTTATTTGAAGAGACTAATTGGGGGACATGTGAAAGTCGATTTCACTCAGTGAGTTAACAGTCTGTCCATGAACACCTGTGAGACAGGATTCAGGGTTTCAGTCCCTGATTGAGCTTGTTCAACTGTGTTCCCCTAAATTGCTATTGATCTCACCAACAACCTTGGTCAGCTGTTATGCAGATACCCTTTGGTAACAAAGGAAGTCTAGACAAAGAGATTAGCATGGATCACACAAACATTTCTAGGAAAATAAGGTAAATTGAAAGATGTATTGCAGAAGTAAGTTGGGTCATAATAACCTTTCTCAAGGGTTTACTATGTTCCAGTAGCTGTGTGAGAGCTACAAAGATTCTTTAATTGAATCCTGACAACTGTCATGTAAGCTAGGCAACAGGAAAATTAGATTTATTTTACAGAGGAGGAAACAGGTGCAAATTGGTTTTGCTGCTTGTCTAGAGCCATGTGGTTAGTAATTGACAGAAACTTCAATTTTTACCCAGCACTCTAATTCTAATGAGAAAGAGGAGCAGGCCATTTAAGTACAATGAAATGACACATTTACAAATAGAGTACTTGCCCCAATGCTTAGAAGAAGAAATATAGATTAGATCTCACTTTGGGAGGGTTGATTGATGTATATCAAGAAAAATTTCCTAATACAACAAGGACAGTGCATTAATAAACCTTAAGCAATCAAATCCAGAAAACAATTATGGCACCAAAATTAAATTTTATTATGGATAAAAACAAATTTTAGCAGTTATTGTTTTCTCTCTTTTATCTATTTTTATCCAAATAATCAAAGGCAAATTACAATAAAATATACATTTATTGGTAAATTCCAGATGTAAAGGAGCAAGTCTTACCATGAATACCTATCAGCCATTGTATAGCAATTAAGAGATGTATCAGTATAGATTCACAAAATTAGGTGCAGTACTTATTGGATCGTATATGTTTTTACCTTTCTTACCACCTTTGGTCAGAATAACTTGAAACTGTTTGTAGACAAAGGAGCTCTAAGCCTCAGTAGTTTATTGGAAACTAGGATTGCAGCGAGAATGTAGCATCCTTTTCATTGGAGTTTTGCGTAAAATTTTTCCTAGGATTCTTCTCTTGTATCATTTACTTTTTGTATTGGCCCCCTTTACTGCTATATCATTCTTGAGTTCTATATGCTTGAATAATCAGGGACTCGTGGTAATTGTTAATCAAACCCTGACAAAAAGCATATGACGTAGTATTGTACCCATAGGAGTGCCTGAATCCTTAGTAAATTACTTCTTTTTGAGAATACAGTGGTTTTACAGCCACTGATCTTTTCACTCATTTATACCAGTGGGGCCTATTTTTGGAGATCCAAGTTATAGACTAATTAGTAGTCTTATTCATGGCAATATCTTGACTCCACAATCTTTAACTCAATGTTAACATCACTGTTGTTGTGTAATGGCCATTTCTTTGTAGTATTTTCAACCATTGTATAAATCTGGTGGCCATGATTTTTTTAACCAAAACATGAAAAAAATAAAAAATTGGTACAAATCTATAAAAATCAAATTATATTTAAATATATTGAAATCATCTTTGGTTTTAAGAATAAAATTATAATAAATTATCATTGTCTTGGAAAATCCAGGTTACATGGACAAAATACTTAGCATCCCAAATAAAACATTTTTTTTTCTATTTTACTGTACTGTTATCTAGATAACTAAGGTTACTCTTTTGGAATGGAACTTATTATAGATTTATTATTGACAATGGTTTCAGTAATTTTGCAATGACTGAAAAGAAAATAGTGTTAATCGTCTTGTTTGATACTGGCCAGGGATTTATTTCACTTTTTTTTTTTTTTTTTCCAGGATAGTTTGTCATGAGCTAGAAAAAAATACTTATTACAAAAAATTAGGTATAAGAACAATTTTGGAATTTTAAAATCAAGAGCAATTGAAGTTACAGAATGTTTTGATCACCTAATTTCCTGTTGTGTTTTAGGTTCTGAACCTCTTCCTGGCCTTGCTCTTGAGTTCATTCAGTTCAGACAACCTTGCTGCCACTGATGATGATAATGAAATGAACAATCTCCAGATTGCTGTGGGAAGGATGCAGAAGGGAATTGATTATGTTAAAAGAAAAATACATGAATTTATTCAGAAAGCCTTTGTTAGAAAGCAGAAAGCTCTAGATGAAATTAAACCTCTTGAAGAACTAAATAACAAAAAAGACAGCTGTATTTCCAACCATACCACCATAGAAATAGGCAAAGATCTCAATTATCTCAAAGATGGAAATGGAACTACCAGTGGCATAGGAAGCAGCGTAGAAAAATATGTTGTGGATGAAAGCGATTACATGTCATTTATAAACAACCCCAGCCTCACTGTGACTGTACCAATTGCTGTTGGAGAATCTGACTTTGAAAATTTGAATACTGAAGAATTTAGCAGCGAATCAGATATGGAGGAAAGCAAAGAGGTAGGAATTTTTTAATAAGATATTCTGGTATTATGCTTTAAACTATCAGACTGTTTTAAAATTATGTTTTCTTTCTATAAGAAAATAAAAAGTATCGATTGATACCTTTTTCTATGGTAAATTGGTGATAAATTGATGACAAATTAAAATATAGCTAGACAAATAATATGCTATTTTTTCAGGTATTTATCATTTTGACTTATTGATAATATTAATATGTAGATTAATATGAAGTTTTCTAAATGTTTAAAAATAATTTTACATTTGTGAAACTGCCTCAGTTTATCAACTTTCTTCTTTATAATTCTCCCACAATGGTCTTTTTTTTTTTTTTTTTGTATGTACTAGAAAAATATTGGTAAGTGGGTAGTTCCAATTTTGATTTTGCTATATTCTTGGCTCTTATGAAATGCTTCGTAAAATGTGATCTTATTTAGTTTGCACAGGCATGTTTATTCATGGGAAATCTGATTGGGATCTTGGCTTGATATTTGCATACAATTTAATGTTTGCTGAAGTAAATAATTTTTTTAAGGAAGTAAAGGTAGTGATGAGTATCATGCTGAAAATATTTTTAACCCTACTGAGCCCAATGAATGCTGTCTAAAAACACAAAAAGCTGTAATATATTATCAAATGTAAAATTCTGAATTTATCAACTACAGTAAGAGTCTTGGTAATCTACTAGAAGAGCATGAGTACTAGAGTGAGTATGTTTTTGGTTTGTTTATAGGTTGATAAGTGCACAGTTGGGGGTAAAGAAAAGAAGGAATTTAAAACCTTAGTGTTTAATTGTTTAACTGTACAAAAATGAAGGCAGAATTCCCAGTAACTAAAGCTTGCATAAACAAATAAAAATAACAACCAAACCAAAAATTTTCCTTGTCTTGTCATTTGTATTGGTTGACAGGGAAGGTAAAAGCCTCTATTACTATTCTAATTCTAAGAAAGATGGATGATTTGGGGGAATTTGAAGCACTAAGGAATAAAATTTAGGTAGTGTAACAAAGTCACAATAATTAGGAATCAGTTAACAAAACCATGAGCAAAAATACATTTCTAAGAAGAGAATGTTAGGTATTTCAGTCAGTATTCCTCTATTTATTCCATAAAATTACTGGAAAATATTCTATTTTTCATTCTTTTGTATTTATAAGATAGGTAGTATTGTTAATTCAGTGATTAGGTAGAAGTAGATGTTAGGCATAAATTCAAAGAAAGTTTGAATATAGTACTAAGCAATAAGGCTATAGCTACCAGATTCAGAAAATAATTGATGAAACTAAAAATAAATATTTTAAAACATCTTACAGCCTATGGTACATAATTGCTGTAGTTAGTTGAATTCAAATGTTTACTAATAAGACCATTATTTTAAAAATGAGTATCTTAAGATATGGTTAATAAAATTTTGGATAAGCATAGTTGGTTGGGCTATGCTGAAAGGGTGGGACTTATTTCTGGTATTGTATATTACGAGAAACGGAAGTCATCATTTAGAAATAAAGTTGGGTCATTAAATTTTAATACCTAGTCCCCTCTTATTAGTTTGACATTATTCCTAATAGTAAATATGTCCCTTAACAGTAAGGGGAGTAAATTTTTATTTTTTATGTATGTTTAATTGTAGAGTATTTTATAAACTAAGAATGAATTATGAAGAATCAAATGTTGAAGCCATCAGTCAGTTTTAACTTTTGGCTAAGTTTGAGTATCTTTTGAAGTATGGTTAACTTGACATCCAGTACTCTTAATTCAGGAATTTTATAACCTCAGGCTTCTCTAAAGATTATGTATTTTGCCTCACCTCAAGCCATTGTGTTGGACATAGTAGGAATGTTCAATAGGTGGGGCTTATAGTAGGAAAATCCAAACTATCTTTTTAATTTCTCTTGTTGCCATTATTTTTTTTATTTTCTGTTTGAACTAAGTACTCCAAAATAATGTATGTGAAGTCAGTACTTTGGAATTGGAGGCAGACAACTGATCTGCCAGTTGGAAATAAAATTGTTTTACAGCTTCAGCTGTGGAATCCTTTTAATACCTTCCCACCATAGAGATTGTTACCTGGTTGTTAAAATTTATTATTTGGAGAAATTTTCAATTATAGCTTTATCTCAGACTTCCTAAATATAAACTGATAGACGAATAAAATATTGGGGCAATGGTCTAGCAAGGAAATATGTGCAGGTTTTAATCTTTTCGTATTTTACCTGGTAGCTCTGCACTAGAAAACAAAAAGAGAATTGAAGCAATCAAGATTCCAAATGTTCCCGCCTGAAATATGTTTTTAGTGTTTTGTCTTCAAGTTAATTTTATCTTGTCCTTTTCTTAACTGGTGGGATGGGATTGTGCTATTCACTATCGCATTTAGAGTAGTAAGATGGTGTGAGGCTTATTGATATTCTTTTCTAAATGGTTAAAAAAATAAAGTGAAAAAATGGAGCACATTTTCATTTTTGGCACGCCTAAATAAATTCCTTTTCATAGGGCAGATTAACTGAGTAGACCCAGAGGTTCTTTAGGTGTTTGAACTAAATCCTCTTCTATTTTGTCTGCCAAATTTATGAGATTCTTTGATAGTTCTGTAGATTCTCTAGAGCATATCATTTAAAATTCATGTCATAATCGTGTATGCTTTCACTGTTACGTTATTTTGGCTATATTTAATGTAATTCCTTTTATACTGTGTGATTTTGAATGATCAGTTTTTCTTCAGAGTTTTAATAATGTTGAAATCATGCTTAAATGATTTTATCACTAGTGCAATATGGTGACTTTCACTGCTTACCATTCTTACTTCTCACAGGGGTAAAATCAAGCTGGAGACATCAAGAATGCAGCTCTGGTGTTTTTTAACCAGCCAGAGACTCGTGCCACCACTTTTACCCAGGTTACCTAAGCAAGTTATACATATATAAATATAATCAGTTTCTAAATGAATTTTGACTGGCCTGCATGTTACTCAGCTACATTCCTTGCCCACCCATTGGCACTAAAATGAAAACATGCATAGCTGCTCTTATGCTGAGTCATAAAGCATGGTCAGGCAATTCTGGCACGCCTAACTTTTTAAAAAGATGATTTAGCTGCTAATTTTCTTACATAGACTTGAATAGAACCTATATTCAATGAAAAGTAAAAGTGCATGCCTTTATGGATTATTTAATTTTTTAATGTTGCACAGTTTTGAACATGCTAAGGGCCTAAAGGAGAACTGTAGGTGCTCTTTCAAAGACTTTTACAGAAAAACTTTCTTTCCCCTAGACCCCCCCCCTCTTTTTTTTTTAAATATAGCCTCAGTGAGTGTACTTTGTTGGTAATTTTTTGTTCAGTGTCATATAAAGTTTTTCTGAAGGGTAATCTGCAAATTAAAGCAATCCCTAATTCATGTGCAAACTTCCTAAAGGATGTTTTAATGTGATAATAATGTAAATGAATTGGAATGTTTATGTTTTGGCTGCATGAGTACGATTTTTATCTGCTTCATTTTACAGAAAATGGCATTGCATTATTTATCAATTGACCATAAGTATTTTGCAATTAGAGTCTTATCCCCTTGGAGATTCCATTGATGTTTACCCCTAAAACTCTGAGACTGAAAGAAAAGAAATGTCTTTTGTACACCAAAAAAAATAAGAAATACTGTCTTTTAGGTGGTATTTTCATTCTGAAAATGGATCTGGAATCCACTTTTTTCATTCTGTTTTTCCCTAGTCCTTTGTGATTTGGTCTCCTCCATTTCATCCAGACCTGCTGGAAAACTTTCTCCTGAACAATATTAAGCATAACATGCACTGCAAACTCCTATGTAGGAAGAGACTCATGTGAGCTCTTGCTCCTTTGATGTTTTTTAAATGAAGGGACCTCCCTTGTCGTGTGACTATGGCAATGAGCGTAGCATGCTATGAGATCCATTTGGTAGACCTTTCATTTGAAGTTTTGTGCTAAAATATGCTGATCAAATATTCAGTCTAATTATTTTCAAGAAATGTTAATTAATACTTTGTCATTTAGATGCAGTTTCCTCTCCTTCTGCCATACCATAAGCACATTTGGTTCTCTGGAGGAACAATGATTATACCATTCTTGGAGAATTCTCTTACATTTTGGAACACAGTATTCAGTCGCTGGTTCCCTAGATTTAGGAAAGATAACACCTCATGTATTAGAGGAATGATAAGAGACCTAAAATGAGACCTCAGATGTGTAATTTCTCACAATTAACCGCAGATATACATATATGCTAGAATTATTTTTTTCATATTATGTACTAATTCTTCAGAAAAGTGTGAGATATGACTCCTTAGGATAATGGTTTGTTTTTCCTAGTTTCTTGGGAAGAGGCAAGGTTTCCCTGTTCTCCGAGTATCCCATTTTACGAGTTCCTTTGTAAAGAATTATATGAGGACAAGTGATCAGGTATATTATCTGCCAGTGTATTTATGAAATTTAGCTGGAGTAAGTGTAGAAAAACACTAAGTAGGAACTGATTTAAATGGACTTCATTTATTCTCAATTCTCACATTGTTCCAGTTTCTGATTTCCTTGAATAGGTCTTTGATTCTCCTTCAGGAAACATTATCTGCTCCCTAAAAGAGTGCACATACTGAATTTCTGGGAAGAGAGGGAAAGATGGGTAGGGATGGTGTGGGTAAACAATGGTGGGATGGGTTCAATAGGAACCCATCTACGAGTTTATCTTGTAGAATGTGTAGTTCTCAAGGGAAGGTTTTCTGGTGGGATAGTGATTAAGGGAGAAAAAAAGCCTAAATACCCTTACTGTAAGAACAAAATGGGCCAAACTGTACTTTTGGGGCACTGGTAATTTGCTGAGGGGTAGGTCAACATGATGTAAGGATTACTTTTGCCATCCCAAGAAAGATCCTGCTATTTATGAATTAGAGAATTTTACAATGTACCCATTATAAAGACAAAAAAAGATTTTCTGGATAATATAGTATAATAATAATGATATTTTGGATTCTGCCATCTTCCTTGTCAACAATTCCTTTCTAGTGGCACTTTGGCCTTAAGCCTATCCCAAAGCAAACAAAACCATCACTTTCACTGTTCCAGTGTTAAGATTTTTCATGAAAACTAACCCAGAGCTCTTTAAGTACAGATTAGAATTAGGATCCATGTGGAGAAAAGGATTGCCATTCTTGGAGACCAAAAGTTTAGTTAGATAAGGAATACTTAATATTTGAATTATCTCTCTATTTTAAAAAAATCCCAATTTTTTTATTGACTCAGATTGCCCAAATTATATACAGTATTTACTAATTATATTTACTTAAAATTGTATTTTAATCTCATAATGAGAAACAAGTTTGTCTTTGAAAAACTTAATAGGAAGTTAAGTTTTCTCTCCCTTTTTCTGTTGTGATTAATAATTTTTAAAAATATTTTTACTTTCTGAAAGAAGGACTATTAGTTTGGTAAATTGATGTTTAATAATTTATAGATAGTGTGGCAAGTAAAAGTTAGAAGTAATGTGTTTAAAAATGCAAAGTTAAATATTTTTTCTTTATATTTATTTATTAGATCATTAAGCAAAATATGATTCTGCCCTGTGTAGCTTCTATGACTATAATTGCCCAGCACTTAGAAGATGCCAGCACATTTTAAATAGTAAGAGCCCTGTAATATGAGGTTTTCACTAAAAAGAAAAAATTTAAAAAAATGTTTGATATTTCCACCTGAAAGTAAATGATTGCCAATGATATTCATAGCAAATAAAGATTTGCTATTCCTGTTTGATCTCTTTACTATCCTGACATTGAAATACATTCATATTTTGTTAAAGTTTAACAAGGTAAAGGCTATTCCAACAATATCATTCAGTCTACTTGTTTCCCAATAAATAAGCACAGATAATAAAAAAGAAGCCTAAATATCTAAATTTTACCAAAGAGGAGCATATACATTGAAAATGTAGGATTGGTTTTACTTCTAGCCAGTTAATATTTTGATCTGTTACTCATGTGGTGCTTTATAGTGAATAATGCTAGTCTGAAGCATTTACAAACAACCTTTATTTAAAAATTCTCTGTATGAATACTAATAGTACCATATAATGATGTATGTTTGACAGTTCTAATTGGTGATTTTGCACTGTAGTTAGGATTGATTGTAATTATGACCTTATCTGAAGCTGAAGATTTTTATATTCTTAATTCAATTCATTTGTTTTTTATACGCACTTTACACACTTTAACTTTTTTAGCCAACATATTTTATAGATTATGATATTTGCCTCACACGATTTTAAGCAAGTCATTGAATTGATGTTATATAGAAAGGTTTTATAAATCAGAATTTCTTGCCTACATCTAAGGATTATTGTTTAAAGTAAACTTTTGTTTATGAAATATTCCCATGTATCTTTAGCTCTACTATACATTAAACATATAAGGAATATAACTTGAACTAATACTAAGTTCATGGTCATGAAACATGGGAATCAACAATATCACAAGAACTATTTTGAACCTACATGTTTAATGATATATCACATCTCAATGCTCTAAATTGATAAAGATTGGATTTACTTATGAATCATCGAAGAAATTCTCTTGGGAATCCTGGCAAAATGGAGAACAGAAGCTGTAGAATTCAGCTACTAACTCACTATGACTTTTGACAAAATGATTAAATCCACATTTCCTTCTCTAAATAGACACTGGATTAGTTGATATGAAGGATTGATGTGCAGCTTAGTTTCTTTATTTCTAAACCAAGCAGAGCGATTCAGGTAATACGCAGGACAGGTAGGTCTTGTGTTGTCCACATCAGGAGGAAGATGGAGAAGGATGAGATTGCTTCTCCTTAAAGAGGTTCCATTCACTGTTGGGACTGGAGGTGCATGTACACAGACTGGAAAGAAGGAAAACATTGTCAAAATGATTCAGTGTTAGTTTTCCCAACTCCAGAATTAAACTACAGTTTACTTCGTAGACTCATCTCAGGTCTGAATAATTGGGAGCCTACTGTTGAGACAGCATGCCTAATTCTAAGAGCTGTCAGTCATTATTTACACAATTCAGAATCTTGAAGGATTTGTGTTACTCTGCATTTAAGTCAGAATATTATTTGTATCCCCTTGAATGTGAAAGTAACTATTAGATAGGAGGTGTTGAAAATAGTGCTAGAATAAGAGCCCATGCAATGGTCATTCATTCATTTGTTTAATAAACATCTATTAAGCACACACACACACCTAGTGATAGGTACTAGACATACAGAGATGACAAAAGCATGACATTTGCTTCAAATGTTAAGTCTGGTGAAATAGGTCTTCTAGAAATACAAAATACCTTTATGTTGCACTTTTGAAAAGCAATAACATGACCTTTAAATACATAAATATTTGGCATCAATAAAAAGACAGCAATTAATCCTATGCCAATGCTAAGTCACTGCGCTAAATGAAGGGATTGATAGTTGATCTATGATGTCCTCTGGAAACTTTTGAACATTTTAAACCAAGATTCCCTGGAATATCTTGTCTAGTAACTTTTCCCTATCACTGCCAAGGTCTAACCTTCGTGATGTTATGAAGTTCATTCATTGTTTCATTCATTTTTAAAACAATATTTGTTGAGTACCTGCAACATACCCTGGCGTAGGTTCTGTGAAGTAATTTGCAAGGTCCAGCCTGAGCACGTGGAGCACGCTGGATGTGGATCCTCCTTTTTTCCTGGGGCCCCCCCCTCAGTTCTTCCCCTAACCTATTCACAGTATGGTACTCATTCCTAAAAGGAATGTTTTCCAATTCTTATTGTGGGTTGTCTGTAGTTAGACCAGATATGGGCACACTTCAATTTTTCTGATTACTTACATCATGTTTCAGCATCCTGCAAATTATAAGATCAGTATTTTTAAGTCCATAATATGTAACAATTTCATGTGAATCAGATGGATTGGAATGTGAGGGTAGGTTAGTTATTTCTTAGTCAACTATATGTATATAAACATGGCTACACTTATCAAAGACAAAGGACGGGAAATTAGAAAAAGTCTAAAAGATTAGAATATTTGTAATAAATCTCACTTTGATATTTCATATTAAAATAAAATATATTTAAATTTTATTGACAAAGATATTATAATTGAGTGTCTAGTATTGTGATATATTTGATGATGAGTAGAAAAATAAGTCAACAACCTACAACCTTTTAACATATAATCCTTGATTAAGTAATTTGGTCAAGTTAAAAAATAATGCCCAAACTACTTCTAAGAAGGCAGACACATATGATATTTATGCTTCTATCATTGGTATTGTTCAATTACATAAGGGAAGCATTTTCAATCTCATATGTCATCTATAAATATTTTTCTTTAGCACCACTTTGCCAAGTAAATATTTTATATAAAGAAAATTATTTTCATATAAGAAAGGAACCATTTTCCCAGAGAAATCCACATAATCTTACCCCAAATGTGGGTAGACCATTTCCAGTACTGACTACAACATTCATTTTAGTAATTCAACATACTTCAAGGTGCATTGTATCATGTGCTTACCTCATCCCCTTTATAAAGTAGCTCTTATCAGCTCAGCCATTTACTAATGTTATGCACTAATGGAATAACATTGTAGCAGGTTCGAGAATGCTGTGGCCCAAACTACTCTGATTCCATGTGGCATTCATACCTGGCCCTGTGTCATTCCTACAGCATTTTAAGATCAGGTGAAAGACTGGGATCCCTCCATTTATGCCGATCCCAGGAATGACCTGACCTGGCTAAAGTTTGTTTCTTCAAGATTTAAAACAACTTCTTTCTAGTATATTTTTCTCTGGTGGTATTTGATTTATCCTAAAGGAAAACAAAGTAACAACCAAAGATTCATTTCTGACTGTATTAACAGGACAGGTAAGAGTGCCAGAGTAACAAGTAGTTTCCTAATGCACAGTGAAACACAGGTGTGCATTGGCCAAAGAGAATGCAAAATATCAGCTCTTGCTATAAAGCTAACAATGTGCTGCTCTTTTTGAAATTAGAAAACTATAGAATATATTTAATAACAACCAGTGGTATTTGTTTTCATGTCAATGAAAAGTGGATAAATTTAGATTGTTGCTGTTTATGTGCATTTGATCAAATCTTTTCTGCATTTGACATGAAAATACACTTGTGCAGCTTTCGTTGGTTGGGTCACAATTTTAGAATAAAACAAACTATACCATTTGCAAACTAATTTACAAAAGCAAGATCACACATGACCATACAACTCTGGCAGCTTACATAAGCTCTCTGCAGGATTTTATTTCAGAATCTCTATACATGGACTTGATCAAAATTTATTTAAGTTTTTAGCACCATATTTTTAAAGAAAAAAGAAATACCCTGTGGTGCCGTATCTAATCTTGTGACCACCCACCTCTACTAAAGCGGATTGGCATTATGTTTAAGATATTCTTAAATTACAGATCAAGGAAAGGCATACAGAAGACTTGAGGTCACGCCTTTTGAATTTTTATATTATAGATTAAAGAAAATATTTTAAAGCTTTTCTGTGAAATTGATTTTCAGAAGCTAAATGCAACTAGTTCATCGGAAGGCAGCACAGTTGATATAGGAGCTCCCGCTGAGGGAGAACAACCTGAAGTCGAACCTGAAGAATCCCTGGAACCTGAAGCCTGTTTTACAGAAGGTGAGGGGAATAATGCAGATGTGCTCATTAGACTTCTCTTATTCGGGCAGCTATTCTCTCTCCCCCTCCTTTTAATTATCTCCATCTATCTAGCAACTGTTGGCTTATTTGTTATGCTTTTTCTATATCAAAACAAAGATGCTTTTTTTAAAAGATGAGATTTAATTTATGTAATCAGAAAGTTATTTTTGTGGATCCTGTTCAACTCTAAGAAATGCTGCTAACTATCTGGGGGTGTTGGTGCCTTCTAGAATATCTAATAAAAGCAAAGCCAAGTCACACCTATCTATCTTTAAGCTTTAAAAAATGAAATGCTTTAAAAAATGAAACACTTTAAAAGTCAAATAGTTTATTGTTCACTGTTTAACGGTCCCTGAGTAACAGTTATTTGTATCTCTCAAGGTCAAAATGTTTTTTTAATACATTCTGTATGGTAATAGATAATAGATAATGAAACGCCAATGTATACTATGAGCTAGATAATATGGGGCACCGTGCCATTGGAGTAATCTGAAAAGGATTTTCTGAAGAAAGCTAAAGTTCTGTTATTTGCGGTATGGATCAGTTATCTCTTATACATTAAGGCTATGTATCAAACCACCAAAACTCCTTGGCATGTAACAAAAGCATGTATTTTTGCTCACAAGTCCATGACCATCTAGGTGGTTTTGCTGATCTTGTTTGGGCTATGTCACAAGTCTGAGGTCCTGGATGAGACAGTTGTGCTGAGTCAGCTCCCCTTCACTCCTGTCTTATCCTCACACACCGGCCTGGGCTTATTCTTATGGTGACGGCAAAGGAGCAAGAGAGGAACCCGAATGCGGAGGACCTGTCAGGCTTCCCCTGTGTCAGGTTTGCTTCTGTCCTGCTCACATGCCCAACACAGATTTAGTGTGGGAATGCACTACTAGTGATATAAAAGGACATTAAAAAGTAGTGCAATTCCACATAATATGAAATTCTTTACACTTCTCATATAAACTACTATTGTAGAAAAGAACATTTTTCTAAAACCCTGGGAATCACTTCATTTTTAACTCATTTTTTTTTTTAGGTAACAGCTATTTAATTCATACTATGTTTTAGCTCCAAATTCAATACCATACAGTAATTGCTTAAACAAAAGTCTATTTTAATAATAATGACTGCCTCAAATTGTTACTAATAATGCTGTTTTATTACAACTAATTCTAAAAAATGTTTCAATGGGTGATCTACGTTTATATTAACATTCAAGCTGTTTTAATTTAAATGTTAAGCTAATTTTTAAAAAACGCTATTATGCAGACGTTAGAAATCACAATTAATGTCAATAGATTATTTCAAGGTTATTACAGGAGATTGTGTTACATACACCTATTGATTTTGGACTTAAATGCGTTGGTGAAAATAAATATTTAAATATTAATTGTCACTTTTTAAATAATTTCAGAGAGAGAGCTATTTGTTTAGCATAAGTTATGAGGGAAGCCACTTTTTAACTATTTCCTTCAAAAATCTGCATATATTTCAGTTCAGTTACTTGATTATGAAAAAATTTATGACTGCCCAAAACATTCAAGTGGTATATCACAAAAAATATTTTTATAGTATTAGTTATTACTTTTTCTCAGACAATTAGCCTATTTTAGAGTCACAACATATGCATAATAATAATTATACTATCAACATTTGTCTATTATAAAATTTTTTTTTAATTTTTATGAAATACACCAACATAACATTATGGAAAATAATAATGAATAATATATAGATACCTACCAACCAGCTTTAATAATTTGAATATGTTTGTCATATTTTCTTCAGACTTTTCCTTTAATAATAAAACAGATACAGATCTGGCCCCTTTTGTGCCCCTTCCTTGTCCAATCTCCTTTTTTCCCTCTGAGAGGTAAGCCAGTGTCTCAAATTTGGCATTTATTATTCCCACTAACCCTGGTTAAACAGTGTTTTTTAATCTCCTCATTACGGGGAAAGAAAAACTACAGTTTTATTTAATTCATTTCAATACATATTTTCAGGGCATGTAAGTCTTCTTGATCCTTTGAGAAACAGAAGTGTGGAAAACGTCGTGCCCTCAAAAAAACAACAATTATGCCATGTTATTTCTTAATTGAAAAACTAATAACATCTGATAGCACTTCATTAAGTTTTCATAAAACAAAGGATATGATTTGGTTGATCACATTATAAAGTATCATCTGATAAATATCTACGCAGTAAAATATTATTCTCCTTCAAGATGAGGTTTCCATTTTTCTATTCACCAAACAAGAGCCCTCTGCTGTGGTTAAACCGTATCTCCTGACTCCTCTCTCCTGCACCTCAGTGCCCCATGTTGTATGTGCTGCAAGGTCCTATCACCTCAGCAGTATTTTCTGATTCCTGACCATTGTCACCATCATTACCCTTGGTTTCACTTTCTTTAATGTTCCGCTGACTGAATCTCGCAGACTCTTAATTTCTTTTCTATCTTCTTTCTCCATCCATCTAATTCCTTAAATAGGCATAAATAATTCTAAATCAGTGTTCTTACCAGGTACACTTTCATAATTCCCAAATAAATCCTTCAATGTTTTCACCATTAGACAGCACATAGAATTTAAATTTTCTAACTGACTCATTTAAATCCTTTTTTCAGATTGGCTCTCGCAGTCTTCTAGTCTTGGCTTTTTTTTTTTTTTCTAAGGAGGGCGCAGCTCATAGTGATCCATGTGGGGATCCAACTGGCAGCAATCTTGGTGTTACCAGCACCACGCTCTAACGAACTGAGCTAACCGGCCATCCCTAGTCTTGACTTTTAATTCTCTCCATCCTGCAATTTCCAGATGTCCCTGTCACCAAGGTCTACTTGTATCATTATATCTCCATTCCTTCAGAACTCCATGTACTAGACCTGACCCTTACACACCCTTCAAAGTCTAACCTCAAATCCGTTTCCTCCATAAAGCTCAATATCAGAAATTAGTCTCTGACAATGAACTCTCACAATACCTTATTTATAACCATGAAATCTGTGGGCAAATCTCCCGTGAAAAATGCACATTATTTTTAGAACAAAACTATGTTTTACACATTCTAGTATTATAATTTGTCCAATACAGCTTCTTGAATACAGCAGGTAGTCAATAAATATTTGTCGATGAGCTTTTGATCTAATAGTCCACAAATTACACAAAAGTTTTTATTACATTATTGCTGATAACAGCCAGAGTTAAAACAACATAAATATTAAGTAATAGTGGAATAGTGGCTAAGTCTGGTAATCTTATTTAGGGAAGTATTGCAAAAACTTTCAAATTCTATTTACTTATAATAAAAAGGAAATGTCTATATTATATCGTTAAGTAAACTAATAAGAATTCAAATATACATAATGTCCATATATGAATAGAATCACACTCATAGGATAAGGATAGGAGGGAAATACCAACTTTTGGTGATTTTAAATTTATTTCTGTTTTTCTATAATGTTTTTATAATGTAATATAATCCATTGTAATAGTCCCATAAACATAAAAAATTGTCGAATGAACGATTAAAAATCATATCAATGATTTCTGGTTCTATAAGTAGAAGCCATCTTAAAAAGTAAAGTCATTTACAATGTATCAGGTAATAATGTAGATGAATCTCCCACCAACACAAATGACATAACCAAAGAGTAACTTTTTTCTTCATTTATTTTGACATATTTTAGACTGTGTACGGAAGTTTAAGTGTTGTCAGATAAGCATAGAAGAAGGCAAAGGAAAACTCTGGTGGAACTTGAGAAAAACTTGCTATAAAATAGTGGAGCATAACTGGTTTGAAACCTTCATTGTCTTCATGATTCTGCTCAGCAGTGGGGCACTGGTAGGTGACATGTGATCTGCTCCTTTACCTGTACCTGAAACCCTTTAGCTTTTCCTTCAATGTACTTCCTATTACATGTTTTCCACAATAAGTTTTTTGGGAGGGTGTGGGACATTGTGTGATGTTTTTAGTACAGTTGTGAGAGGCTCAGGAAATAGCAACGTTTATTATTCTGGAGTAGACCTCAGATTGAATCAAACCCAGAACAATATGTTTTTTGTGATATTTAAAGAAACCTCTTTTTTACTTTCAGTCATCAGAGACAGTTATTTTTAAGACTGACTATGTAGACATGATATGGGATTATCAGCTAAATATCAAACTGCTTAACATAAACTTCATTGCTGCAAGGAGCTCAGCTGTCTTATTCATGCTGATTCACTAGTGCCAATCACAGTGAGTGGTAAATAGTAGACTAATATAATTACTGACTAGTAGCAAAGTGAACGTATTGCAAACTTATTTTATAATAAGTTTGATTTCATTCAACAGAATGGTCAATTTGGTCAAAATATTGAAGAATATAATGAAAACAGTGCAACCCATTTTCCCATTTGGTAATATAAACATAGTTGCATTTCTTTTATTTTTTTAATTAGTCAATAGTGTTTGTATGTCGATTTCAATACAAGGATTTTGCATGGTATCTGGAAGCCTCTAAGCCCACCTGTGATTTGACTAAGAATCCTACATCCTGCCATGTAGTCAGAGCAAAGAGGGTCATTCCTGTGTTTTAAATGCCACATAGAAAGGGAACTGTGAAGTCTTGTCAGTGACAAGTGTCCTTGCTGTATTAGCTCTTGGTTCTCAAGTAACACCCAGTCAGAGCTCACCAAAGTGCGCCAACATACTGGGACAATGACTGGTCTCTGAGGGGCTTCCACCTTCAGCTATAAATTGAGCTGAAAAACCTTCAGGCTCTGTATTAAGCCCTGGCCACAGGCCCAGATGCTACTTTTCTTCAAAACAGAAAATTTTCCTTTGTCCTTAATCCAGACCACTAGTTGACTCTGATAGTATTTTCTGCAAAGGGATTGAGTTAAATAAATGCTCTTTTCATCCCAGAATTCCCAAGGGCTCCTGCAACTGAGTACCCCAACCCTTCCCAAAGAGCTCTGCAAAATGATAGCAGAGGGAGCTTCCAGACATACACTCCCCATCCCTCTCCCAATCCGCCCCCCCCCCACACACACACACACACTCACACCCAGATTTCATATATGTGAGAGAGAGAGGGGAGAAAGTGAGAAATTATAATCCAGTTTCCTTTCCCCCGGATAAAGGGGCTTCTCGCCTTACATTTACATTAATGAAAGGATACATTCCAATGATTCTCCACTACACAAATGAGGTCTACTTGCAGATGACTTTCTGCCTCCTGCTCTAGAGAGAAGCAGCTCTTTTGACTGATACCAACATTTTTAAATTATTTAAATTTACTGGTTGACTGAAATCTCCAGTCAGCAGTCGTTTGCATACAAATAGCCATAAAGTAAAATACAGGGCTGGGAGACACAAAGCACCTGAGAAGAGGCTTGTAGCACATTTTTCTAATAAGCTATCAATTACAAACAGTTTAAGATAATAAAATTTAATGGGATTGTTTTCTCTTACAGGCCTTTGAAGATATATATATTGAGCAGCGAAAAACCATTAAAACCATGTTAGAATATGCTGACAAAGTTTTCACTTATATATTCATCCTGGAAATGCTTCTCAAGTGGGTCGCGTATGGTTTTCAAATGTATTTTACCAATGCCTGGTGCTGGCTCGATTTCCTGATCGTTGATGTGAGTATTCTGCGCTTTCTTGTATTATTCCGTTGGCCTGTGGTGCTATGTGCTAGTCCTCACGCTAGTCCTAATATGGTCTGGCACATGGTAGGTACTCGGTTATTACTGTCTTCATGGGCCCAAACACAAAAATGATGATTCTCATTTTCCCAATAAGAAGAAGCCCCAAACCATATTTTTGGACAGTTTAAGTGCATGTACCTTCATAGATGAATCAGCCAAATGCTGTTATAATTATTGACTTAGTTTCAAATTACTATTTAAAATCCCAAGTTATACAAAATAATATATGAATGCAGTTTTGCTTTGTTACTCTTGCATGTCACAGAAGAACTGTATTTAAATTTTTCACAGGCATCTTTGATATTAGTGTCTTTGTCGTCACCAAAGACTATTGAGAAGTGTTTGTCCCACAGATGGATGACTAATTACAAAGAAATTTGAAAGTCTAATAGCAAGAGACACTTCTTGATTTGTATGATGGTTACCAGAATATAAGAAGCTTTTAAAAATGGGACATGAGGTTACTTCCTGATTCCTGAGGGAGAATTTTGAGGAAAATCTCACTTTTTATTCACAAATATAAAATCATAACTGAACAAAAATATTTAAATCATTTTTATTTAGTTTGGTGATTTACTTCTTAAATGCTTTTTAAATTAGTAGTTCATTCAGAATGGATAGGCTGCAACTGAAAGACCTTTTGTCTAGAAAAGACTAAGGGAGCCAATGCGGAGAGGGGACAGGGACATGGGGGAAGGGACAGGATGATACTCACAATCAACATAGAAGAGGAGGACGCTGGAATTTTCATGAAAGCACAATGTGTTTAAGATAATATTCTGTTGATTGTAAGTAATAATGCCTTGGTTGGCAATTAAAGGCATATTTTGACATGTAAATTTACCTATCATTTTATCAAAAGAAAAAAATGGACCGTTCTTGGATAAAATTATTTTTCACAGTTTCAGGTGAAAAAAGTAACTTTTAATCTAGTATGAGCTTTCTAATCACCAAATGGAAGGGAAAATTTCCTAAGGGATAAAGAGAATTCATTGAATTTAAGAGAGAAAGATATCTTTGTTGTTTTTTGTTTTTTTTCCTAATCTGTTTAAAGCAAATCCACGTTAAATACAACATATAAAGAAAGCTACATGCAGAATTACATCAAAAAGTTTTCTGGCAATAAAATAAGACAACAGCTAATACTTAAAACCACATATGTTTGGACATTACAAACAATGGAAAAATATACCAATACTATAATAATTCTTTTATTCATGTAATGAGATAGATGATACTTTTTCAAATAAATTGTCTGTATGTGGTTATGATACATTGGTAAATTTATAATAAAATATCTAATATTTAATATAACTATGTAATAATAAAGGCATTACGTCAACACTACCTGAATATAAAGAAATTCTTAAGAGAAATCTAGTCTTGCAGCTGGTGTTCATATTACTTGGCATATTTACCTTCTTAATATTGAAGAAAACTATTATAATATATTAAACTAATCAATACTTGGCTTTATATCAATATATTTATTGAACATTATTTTGTCATGAAGATACTAATATGAATGTCATTTTTCTGGGCCTATGGGAGCTTACAGTTGACTAGTGAGGACAGATATGTATACAACTAAAAGATGACATCTGTATTAGAAGTGATATTCACTTCAATGAGGGCGGAGGAAAGTCTTGATGAGGGCAGTGCAGTGTGAGAGCTAGAGTTTGAGGGATGAGAGTGTCAGCAGGTACCTATGAGGGGAGGGACACCAAAGCATTACGACAGGGATGCATGCCAGCAGGGCCTGTTCAAGAAACAAGCAGCCCTAGAGGATAAGCACAGTGCCACACAGGGAGGGAAAGCATTCTGTATGGGGATGATAAGATAAGAAAGGTAAGTTGGAGAAGAGTTTGAAGACCATGAGATGCCATCCAAAGAGATTTAGACCTATGATTTAGAAAACAAGAAGCCATTGAAAATTATCTATGTAAAGTGACAAGAGAAGCTTGCTCTTTCAGGGAGAGAAATTTTGTGGAGGTGATATTGATGGAATAAAAAGGGGATTATTTAGAGACCAAAAGACCAGTTAGGAGATTGCTCCAGAAAGACAAAAAGTACTAAATGTATCTCCTTTGCACACTTAGCTACACAAGTCACATAACATTGGATATTTTACCACTTCTTTTAATTAGCCAATAAATACTACTTTTGTTCAGAATTTTTTTCTTATTTTAACTTTTATCTTTTAATTTATCCTTTAATTTTCCTATCTCTTTTTGGTTCTGTCTTCAGAGAATGTAAGGAACTATAGGTGCTCATATTTTATATGAGAAAATAAGCACAATATGTGATAATTCAGTGACTGTTTTTCAATTGTCTGTGAAGAGGAGATTTACAAAGCCTAAAAGTTTAGATTTTTATGAAAAATACCTAAACCACTTAAGATAAATTTTTATAGCTCAATTTTTTCTAAATTTAAAGGTTTCAGTATTTCAGATTATATGTGCAAAATTCGTTTGAATAAGTCAAGTTTTGTTGTAAAAATTTTCTGTTTCATTTATTTTTCTTAAAAATATGTGTTTTTTCAAGTATCCAATAATACCATACTCTTAAAAGGTATATTACACACCTATTTTTCATTTATCTGGTTTTGAAATTTGGGGTACTTTAGAAGAAAATATCTTTTCTTAGCTTATACAGTTTTAATGAGTTTTCTGTGTGTTTTCAGAGGAAATCAGACATTTTTGTGCTATATATGACACTTACACTTTTCTTTTTTAGCCGAGATTTTAAAACTTTTATCAACTATATTAGTCATCTGTATAAATGATTAAAGAAAACATTTTTCTTACAATTTCTAATTAGCAAATACTAAAATCTCAGCTCCTTTTAGTAAATTATTTTAATTTGATCTAATTAATGAGTTTTTACCCTTACACTAAAATTTACAGAAAGGCAATGCCACTGTGTAGAGGCCTACATTTTCCTGAATGTGTTTTTGTTCAGATTCACCAATGGTTTGCATAGTTTACTTGTACTAAGTTTTAATTTTCCTTTCAGGCCTGCTAAATAATATGAGAAGTGATGCAGTTTTGCAGATAAAGATCTGTAGATGAAGATTATATGTCTGTGTCATTCTTTTTCTTCTTTGACATTTAATTTGAAAAAATGTTCTTGTCAAGAATCTGGAAAAGAGAACATGTATAGTTTCTTTTTCATGTGTCTGTAGCAGTGGTTCTCTAACTGTGGCTCACAGATCAGTATCATTAGACTCACCTGGGAACTTGAAGAAATGCAAATTTTCAGGCCCCACCCCAAACCTGCTGAATCAGATTCTGCCAGGGATCTGTGTTTTCAACAAGCCCTCTGGGTGTTTTTGATACTCACTAAAGTTTGAGAACTACTGGTTTATTTCATAGAGCAAGGTTGAACTGTGTAAGTATTTTCATCTTTAAATAAGAAAATTGTGTTGCTTTTTCTGCATAGGTCTCATTGGTTAGCTTAACTGCAAATGCCTTGGGTTACTCAGAACTTGGTGCCATCAAATCCCTCAGAACACTAAGAGCTCTGAGGCCATTGAGAGCCTTATCCCGGTTTGAAGGAATGAGGGTAAGACCAAATGAGTTTGTTGGAATTATAATTAAGAACAGACTGACATTTTGTACCTTAAAAATGGCAAATCCATGGAGAATTTGTGTCTTCTACATTCATAGTGACGTAACCAATCAATCAGTAATATTTGTCAGACATCCATAAACTTAACACTGTTGGAGACATTCACAGAATGTAATGCCTGAGTGATTGCTTCTAAGTAGATATTTCGCTCTATGGGAAATCTCTATCATGTTGTATAGACTCCTGATGTGAGTCAAGATTAATTATGTTCATTCCATTTATAAATGTGCAGAAAATCCCACTCACTGTAATTTAAAACCACCAAGTCATTTCTCATTTCTTCATTGCTCTATATGATGTGTTTTGAGCCTTTCAAAGTCCAAAGGTGGCCTTTTAGCTTTCAAACACAGGCTGAGGTGGCTAGGAGATAGGTCAACTATTGAAATCTAAAACTCATTTAGAAAGGTGGTACAAAGGAACAGGGAGGAATCTGTGCTGTCCTTTGTCAGCCCCTGGGACACAAAACCTGAGACCACATACTCTCTGCATTGAGGAAATGATGATGCCTGTCTCAGTGGATTTAGTTATTTTAAAAGGAACTTTTAAAAAATGATGCTTTTTGTGATATTTGAATATAGTTACTTAGGACTTTCTGTGAATGTCGCAAACATAACCAGAAAAGAATGGTGTGTGTAGGTGTGTCTGCCCGTGTGTTTGTGTGCACATGGTTGCACAGAAAGGTATTGTTAGCCTTTAAGTTCTTCTCACATTACCAATGTAAAATTACTGTTTTTGCAGTAGTATTTTCATTTTAAAAAATGGAATCAAACTTTCAGTGTTAGTATAATTTTCATATATAAGAACCTAAATTCCTAGTCCTTCCATAGATTTGACTCCCTTGGAAAACACATGCATTATTTCTTTGCCATCTGGCTTTTTAAAAAAGTTATAATTGTATCAACCAGTGTCTCCTCACATTTGCATAGTAGAGCATTCCTTGTGGTAAACTTAAAAATGAAGTGTCAAGTACCTCTGAATTATCAAAGACAGTTGAACTTCTAGTATAGCAATTTAACACGGTAATAAATTCTTTAAAACTTTATTCCATTTAAAAATATATTAAAACATTATCCTTTACTGAATAAGTTCCAGGTGCTAATTTGAAGATGAATTGTGCCTTTTGTCAAGTACCCTTTTGGTATTGTTGCTATAAGATACCGTTATTAGTATATTTATATGTGTGTGTGTATTTGTATATATTTTATTCCCATAAGGGATTTCAGGAAGGCTAATGCATGTACTTCTTATATTTTACATGTCTATTCATTGACAAGTCTGTTTATGATGTAGTTTAGGTGTGCTTGTACAGAGCAAGATACTTGGCTACATATTTACTTGTGGGATAATTAAAAAAATGTTCTGAAAAAGGTTCCTCAAAAGCCATGGTTAACTGAGAACGTTGGAAGTGACAAAGCCACCAAATGAAACCCTTGTACTCAAATTTGTAATGTTTTATGAAAATATAGCTGCTCCAAGCGAAGCCTGTGCTCTGGTTATTGTAATATCTCATTTTATAATTTGAGAATTTTCTTCTGAAAGGGATTCCACCAAGGAGGCTCTTTAGAGCCAGAAAAGTTAAATGACTTGCCCCACAGCACACAGCTAACTTGTGATACGAACTGGAATTCAGTTCCAAACCTGACTTCCAAACCCTTTCTCCTCATCACATGTTCAATCTCCACACTCCGATCTCTTTGTTCCCAACTTTCATTTGCAAGATGACTCTACACTACATTGCTTGGGAGGAGAGTCCTGGCTTATACTTGCTTCTCAGAATATTTATTATTAGTATTCCCTTCCACCCTAGAAATTCACCCTCAAGTGTTGTCTTTTAGTCTCAAATTATGGTTAGTAAATTTCATGGTTTACATGATTTTAAAAAATTGTGAAATTCGCGTGATGACATTACTTCTGTAGTCATGTCACTATTTGTACTCTTAATTATTCTTTGTATTTATAATTAGTTTCATTATTTGATGAACGTTTACTACATGTATGGCCTTACCTCTTGACAAAGCACTCTACAATTTAAAATTTAATTTATGCCATTCTTAGTATAATTAAAAATTTTAGTCAGAACTACCAAAGACTATTTGCTGCCCAATATTTAACTTTAAGAACCGATATACTTTCTATCTTTTGACTGTTGTTCTTTTTATTCTGTTTAAAAATAGGTAAAGTAAATATTTGTTGTTGACTTTTCACCTATTTTTCCTTCTCATTTTGTGCCAGGTTGTTGTCAATGCTCTTTTAGGAGCCATTCCATCCATAATGAATGTACTTCTGGTTTGTCTGATCTTTTGGCTAATATTCAGTATTATGGGAGTGAATCTCTTTGCTGGCAAGTTTTATCATTGTATTAACTACACTACTGGAGAAATGTTTGACGTAAGCGTAGTCAACAACTACAGCGAATGTAAAGCCCTCATAGAGAGCAATCAAACTGCCAGATGGAAAAATGTGAAAGTAAACTTCGATAATGTAGGACTTGGATATCTTTCTCTGCTTCAAGTAGTAAGTGACCACTTTATTATTCTCTGTGATGTATTATTAAAATGAATCTAAAATTCTTCTTTCTCTGTATTTACAAATACATACTTCCTCAGGACCATCTGCCTCGATTCTTCCTCAATCATTGCTGAACTATCTTTTCTTTGTCGTGTTGAAAGTGGACAACTCTGCCATGTTTATAATCTCTCAGACTATGCATTAGACCCCAAGCACCAGTCTTTTATGACCGAGATTTCTATTTAGGTTTCCATTATTCCCCCCACCCCATCCCATCTCTACTCTGAGCAAAGTAGAAGCACTGGCCTTAGGGTGGAGTTGGAAAGGTGTAGGGGAGTCATAGATTTCTGTAGTATTTCTCAGGTACTGGAGAGTATAGGTACCCTCGTCAAGTCTCCACCCACCCAACCTTCACCACTGCCCTAACCCAAACTCCTTACACCCCTCGCACAGACTGCTACTCTATTCCCATCTTCCCGCCTGCTGCTTGAATACTTTCAGATTGGAAGATTGCTCTCTTCCAAATGAAAACCTTCCTATCCAGTCTGTTATATCTGCTATCAATTCATAAAAATTAATTCAACTCCTCGACAGACCACATGCACCCAGATATGACCCATCCACGCAATACCCAAAACTATGTGAATATGATAGAAGCAGATCCTGTGGCACTAAGGAACTGTAAAAAATGTACAAGACTTTTGTTCTCAGGTTACTATTACATTGGTGCAAAAGTAATTGTGGTTTTTGCAATTATTTTTAACATTTTAAACCACAATTACTTTTGCACCAACCTAATGTGTCCACACTAAAAAACACAAATATTTAAAAGAGTAAATTGCAGTTGAACATAATGTTTGTTTTCAGATTAGGAATCTGCTTCTTCTTATTTAATACTGCCTTAAAAATATGTAGTATATTCATCAATATTAAAGAGAATTTCAGAACAAACCATCACAATCTGTGATTGGTGATAATACCATTTAGAAAAGAATACATAGGAAAGGAAGCATTATGGTCAAACCCTGCACCATATTTTTAAACTTGTCTGATGCTAGTACTACATACATGAAATTATTTCATCAAATTTCATGTTATATTATAGATACATCAGAGTCAAGGTTGTTAATTGGTTTTATGATAGCATATTGTATATGATAGCATATTGATTTAATTATAGATGTGAAAGATACATATAAATATGTTATAGAATATAATGTTGAAGTATTTTCAAAGCATATATTATAAAACTTTGCCCAAAGTGTTTCAGTATTAACCCCAAACTATTGTATATGCCTGTTTTGACTGAATCTTGGTCAATCAATCTGATACTTAATTACTTTTTCTAATATTATAATTGTGGGGGGGAAAGAAATTAAATGATGTGACTTCTTTACAGGCCACATTTAAGGGATGGATGGATATCATGTATGCAGCTGTTGATTCACGAAATGTAAGTCTATTTAGAGGGAAAGTTGTTTAATTTGATCCAGTAAATATTTCCAGGGTTGTGTTTTAGTGATATCGTCAATAAAATAAAACCATGGATCAATTTATAGAACACATCTATAGTACAAAAATAAAATATTCAACCTAACATTATTTCTTCCAAAATTTGAATTCAATGTTTTTCTCTACTCACTATGAATCTTTAACACATTTTCTAGTATCTAGCATAGCACCTGGCACTTAAAGAATTGTTGACTGTTTTTTGCAAAATGAGGCATTTTATTTTTGGCTCTGATAGTTATGGCTATTTTGTGCACTGAAGCCTTCACAAACATGTTTTTCATCTGTCACAGATTTCCTTCAGCTTTTGATCTTCCTTGTAATAAAAAAGGATCTGGCTAATGGTGGAAAAAACAAACCGAAAGCAAAACAAACAAAAGACTTAGTACTGTGTTTTTCTCTGGGAAGTAAGATTTTTGTTTTAGAAGAAAGGGGCTTTCACAAACTATCTTATACACATCAGCACTTTAGAAAACTTTTGTGCAGTTTCTGTTAATTTCTCACTGTACAGCAATGAGGGAGGAAATCACATTTTGAAAAAAAGAGATTGGCTTCTGGTATATTTCCAGAGCATAGTAATTAAGCCCAAAATGTTATTTCCCAGCATCAACAACCAGGTGTAACTCAGAAAGAATTCCTGAGGTTTGTTTTTACTCCTTAGTAAAAATCAGAGAGCTCACAAGCTAAAACCCCTGCATTGTATCTCTGTAAGTACCATCAGGTATTACACTTACGGGCTTTTTTGAAGATTAATAATAGTGTATTATTATTTACCACTCACTGTGCTAAGGACTTTTTATAGTATCTCGTGTAATCCCAAATAATAATCTTATCATGTATTTGATATTAATTCCATTTTACCATGGAAGCAAAGAGGTTTAACACGTTAAGTGGTAGACCATGTTTTTGAACTCTGACCAAAAACAATGGGCTTATAACCACTTTCTACAATAGTCCCTACCTATTGATAACTTCATTTAAAGTTCTCTCTACCTTTTTTTGTCAATGACCTACATGACATGCCACTTACTTTCAGTTTCTTCCTTAATAACTTAGCACAGACTGTCTGCTACATAACGCCTTGCCATTCAAGCACTTTATAAAAGATGGAATCCAATTGCCCACTAAAAATTATGAAAAGTTGCTCATTCTTTCTCTCATTAATCAACAGAGAAATGCAAATTTAAACCAAAATGAGATATCACCTACAATATTAAAAAGTTTGACAATACCAACTGCTGGGAAGGATAAACAGCAATAAAAACTCCTATACCTTGCTAATGGGAAAAAAGTGGGTAAAAAATTCCTTTAAAAAGCTAGGAATTAATCACGTTATTCAATAAAGTTCAAGATATTCTTTAACCCTGTAATTCCATTTTTAACTATATCCTACAGAAACTTGTGCATTTATAGGAGAATCAATGTATAAGAATGAACTATTTTTTTTTTTGCCTTAACAAAAAACTGGAAACAGCTCAAAAGTAGAAAAAATAGACAAATAATTGAGTTTTATACAATGATGAAAATTGTATATGAATATAGTATACACAACAATGTGGATGAATCGTAAAAATATAATAGAGTTATAATGTATCTACTAGATAAAGTGTAGACATAATTAACCTATTGCTCAAGAATACATAACTTTGGTGTTAACTCCAAAGAAAAAGCAAAAAAAATAATGACCATAAAAGTGAGGATAATGATCACACCTCGCAGGAATGGTAACATTTCTATTTGGGAAAGAAGCACCAAGGTTTCCTGAGGGCCTGGCAATGTCCTGGGTTGTCAAATTCACTTTATAACAATTTATTACATTTTATACTTACGTGCTGTGCACTTTTGTGTACGTCATGTATTTAGTTTTAAAATGTTTAAAAATATCATTACTACACACACAATAAATGAAATGAAAATCTTATAAAGGCTGCATTTTTATAATATTTCTGATATTTTCTATTTTACCCTATTTCATTTGGAAAAAAAAATGTCACGGGGTGCCGGTTAGCTCAGTTGGTTAGAGCGTGATAACACCATAGTTGCCGGTTCGATCCCCGGATAGGCCACTGTGAACTGCTCCCTCCTTTAAAAAAAAGAAAAATATCATGTTGGCCATTATCCTCTAAATTGATATCGCAACATAATGAGTCATTACCTGTATCCATTACCTCCTGTTACTGGTTGAGCTGATTTGAACAATATCATGTGAGACCTGAAAAATAGATTACAACCAAAGCACAAACCAACTATCATACCTTTTTTTTTTTTTTCAAAAGTGTGCTGGACAAAAGAGGGTGTCATTGTTAGAGAACCAATGCCTAAGGTCTAATTAGTAGGATGAATCTAGACGCATATTGAGAATAGAAAGATCCTGCTGACATACCTATGTCCACACATACAATGATTCTGACCTATCAGAGGAAATGTGTAATAGAAATCACACCTTTATAGTTAGCTATTAGTACTGGCCAAGCACTGTTTTAAGCTCTTTTCATATAGTAATATATTTAATCTTCCCAACTACCATGTGAGGTTTAGGTTTTATTATTTCCATTTTACAGATGAGGAAACTAAGTCAAAGAGTAACTTTTAAATATTTCAATATAGAATAGTGTGACTCTAACATCTCTTCTATAGGAAGAGAAAAATCCTCACTTTGCTTGTAAATTGCATTCACAATCTAGACATTTGTTGGGTGAAATTAGTTTTATTCCCAGTGATTGAGACATGCTTTGAGAATTGCAAATCCACTGATGTTCTGTTTATGAAACAAGTATTAGGTCTAATAGTTGTCATTCTTCATATTTTTTGTAGGTAGAATTACAACCCAAGTATGAAGACAATCTGTACATGTATCTTTATTTTGTCATCTTTATTATTTTTGGTTCATTCTTTACTCTGAATCTTTTCATTGGTGTCATCATAGATAACTTCAACCAACAGAAAAAGAAGATAAGTATACTAAAACTCCATTTTTGCTCTAAAATGTGAACTGAACATGTCACACTGTTTCCTTTTGACTCCAAAAGGCAATCACCAAAAAGAAAGAATTTGAAATTCAAAAATTACTTTGAGAGATGTAATCTGCTATCAGTTTTTAAATAATTAATAATTCAGATAGCATGTTTTGGTATTTCCAGTATAGAAATCTGATTGACTAATATGGCATAATTTATATATTGAATATATGCATCTCTATAAATACAGACATTAATTCACAACTTTAGAATAGAATGTGAGGCCAATTTTCACACAACTACTAAGGAGGATTTCGTAGCTAGCACAGAACATGATTTTAACATGTTTTATTTTCATTTCTTTACTTTGGAGGTCAAGACATTTTTATGACAGAAGAACAGAAGAAATACTATAATGCAATGAAAAAACTGGGTTCGAAGAAACCACAAAAACCCATACCTCGACCTGCTGTAAGAATAACATACTTTCATCACCAGTAAAAACTATATTATCTATCACTTTCACAACCCAATTTGCTAGATACTAGTATTTTTGTGAATTTGCAAAACAAAGTGTTACCTTAACAAATGTGACTAATTAGACTAAATAGTCTAAGCATATGTATTTTATATATTCAATATGTATTTCATGTAGACTATATATATATATTTCAGACTTATATGCCAGTACTATTACATAGGCTTGATGTCATTGAGGAGCTTCTAATAATGTAAAGAAGAAAACATATCCATACATATATATGTTGAAATATTGAATATTCTCAGAGTGTAGTGGGGACCAATTGGGATAATTGGTACCTCTCAAATATGCCCCATTTTCTGTCCAACTCTGCAGATTGAATGGGATCATTAATGAAACAATAAACAGGTTTTGCTTTTTGGGGTTTTTGGGGGTGGGGTGTTAAAAAATCGCATATTTCCCCCCAGCATCTTGCCCCTAAATCAGATAACATGATTCTTTTTATGACTTTTTATGGTTATTCCAATTGTATACATGCCAGTTGCTGCTGTCTGTTTGGTTGCCTCAGGGAATTATTGTCAGAAAAAGTCCCTGAGCTCTTCCATCATGCCTGAAGGAATACCTCAGGTATTGTCTCATCACTCCTCCCTTAAGGTATACATGGGGCAAGTCAATCCAGGCTTCCCCAGGAATTGAGACCCTATGAATAGATTAGTAATAATATTTTGTAAGCCAAAAGCTCAAAGAAAGTAGGTAGCTATGTTGGATAAGACATAAGGAATGTGCAGTTTGAGCCTAGTCTTTGAGAAATAATACAATTTGAATGGGTGGGAAGGAAAGCAGAGCACATTCCATCTATGAGAAAATGTATGTTCCAGAGCCATGAAAATAAATATTTTAGTTGAGAATAGTGACACATTTGAATTAGTGAAAAGTAAAAACAGATTTTTCTGGGTTAAATGAGTCAAGGTTACCATTATGAGTGAAGAAATTGATCTCAGTTAAGCAATACAAGTGCAATATAGTTAAAAGAACAGCATGGTAATGTGGGAAAAAAAAGAGATTTTTAGACATTGGTATGAGAAGATGTTAGAGACAAAATAACACTGGGTGTTAGATTAAGAAGATGAGTCCATAATGTGGAATCACGCCAGTAGGACTAAAACACAGGAGATAAATGAACCAACAAGAAGATTCAGTGGGATGAGGCAGCTATAAAATATAGGGAAAGAAGGAAGACATGTAGATAATGAAGAATCTAAAACAGCTCATGTGTTGTGGAGTTTCATGTATGATTCCACTAACATAAATGAAAGTCTGGTGAATGTATTTGGAAATTCAGATTTTGGTCCTCTGAAGTGTCAGACTGAGAGAAGTATTTTAGAGTTGTCAGACACAATTCAATTGAGCTCTGAAGCATAGATTCATCTTTGAAAGATAATTAGAATAGAGAAAAAACAAAAGTGCTAAGCGTGAAGCCTTGAGCACTTCACCATTACAGGAAGCGGTAAACCTACTAAGGAATGAGATTGATCAATAAGGCAGTACATATAGCAAGAGATATGACTGAGAAAATTTCAAAAAGAAAAGAGGCTCTTTATTTATACCAAATGACATATAGATTTAGGGATAGGGATGCATGGGAAGAGATCAGTGCATTTAGCTAGACAATTATTGATGACAATTTGGAAAATTAGAAAATGATCTTGTAAAATCCACCCATTCATTCATTCATTCACTCATTCATTCATTCATTCATTCAAACTCCACCCATTCAGTCATGCTAAGCATTTGGATTTGAATATTGAACAACATAGAGTCTATTTGGTGCAGCAAATTGTAATCCAATAGTCACACCAACAAATAGAAATATCCAAGAAAGAAAGAAAGAACACACTTGGCTGTGAGAACTGATGAGAAAGAGAGGGAGAGCTGATTAATAAGGAAATTAGGGAAGGCTTCACTGAAGTGATGCATGAGCTGAGGACTGACAAAGAATAAGAAAGTATCAATAGCCAAAGTAGAAAGAGAAAAGCCCTTTAAGAGAAGAGGGATGCACATGGCCCTGAAATAGGAAGGCCAGTGAGGCTGGGATGCAGAGTGCCGGGATTCATTTGAGTCACATTGAGAATGATGAGATTAGGATGAGCCAGACTTTTCTGGGCTTCGTTATCCATGCTCAAGAGTTGTCTTTGTCCTTAGAGCAATAGGAAGCCACTGAAGGGGACCTGGTCTGTTTGAGTTTTGTGAAGACACTCAACCAGTATTGAGAAAGGCACTGGTTTTGCATTGTAGACTTGTTTGGGGGCTATTTCAGAGATGGTAAGTAGCCTGAACCAGAGTGGTGTGGAGGTAAATCAAAGTGAATGGATTTTTGAGCTATCACAGGAATGGAATTAAAAGGCTTGTCTGCAAATTGAATATGAGAGTTGAAGAAGGAAACAACAAATATTCCTTAAGAGTTTTTGCCTTGTACAACTGAATGAAGGATGGTGTCATGCAGGATACGAAGTAGGCAGATGAATGGAGAGAAAATAGGAGATACTAGTTTGTGGAATTTGACAATCAAAAGAAGTGGTGGAAACTATATGGTCATGGACCCAAAGGTGCTTTTTATTGATCATGCTAATATGAAAATAAACACCAAGTTTTTGCTTTTAAGCAATTTTGAGCCCACTATACTCTAGGTGATGTATTTGAGAGAAAAATGGCACTGCTCTGTCCTTGCAGACCCCCAAATAAGTAAACGTGAAAATTAAAATTAAATAAGAGTAAATAATTTACAATGCAGTGTCATCAATATTATGACAATTGTAACCACAAAGTTTTCTAAGAGCACAGAGTGCTTAAAAGTTAAAACTGAGTTAGAATTCACCAGACAGAGAAGGGGTGAAGGAAGTCTGTTTCAGAGGAGACTGATAAACAAGATAAAAAAAATATGATAGAAGAGTGTTAGGAAATATCAGAAAGAGAGAAATAAGAGGAACATAACCAGACTTGGAAAAGGAAACTGCAGTAAACAAGAAGAAAGTGTTTGGAACTGTAATTAAATGCATTTATTAGGTTGAAGGAGTCCAGGAAGGACAAACCCAGATGAAGCAAGAGAAGTCGAATCCAGCAGGTCAAGTATGTATTCAAATAGCGAAATATGACAAATGGGTGATGTTCGATGTCCAAGAATTTCAATACGGAGTAATGGATGCCTCTCACCAGGGCGAGGCATAGAAATCCAGTCCTATGAAAGTGTCTGTCTGGGAAAGCAGACTATGACGTGTATAGGCAGCAGAATCAGTTGTTCAAGTTGAGAAGGTAGAGAGGACAGCCTATCTAATGAACCTTAGTCAAGGTTCATACCCTAGAGAGCCTGAAATATGAAGCAGATAGAGGCAAAAAAGAACAAAGCATGGTCCAATTAGCAAAACTGGTTTACAAGATGAGGACTTAACTTCATAAACAAGACATAAGGCCATGCAGTGCTTGGAAATAAGGTCCAAATTAAATAGGGCAAAGGTGAAATATCCGAATTGTGAACTGTAACTTTTTAAAGATAATTTTATTCTTACAGAAGAGTTACCCCATATAATCTTCACCTAGCTTTCCCTTTTTTTAACATCTTACATAGTGATTGATAAGTTATCAAAACTAAGAAATTAATGTTGGTACAATACCATTAAATAAAATACAGAACTTAATTGGATTTCACCAGCTTTTCCACTGATGTTCTTTTTCTTGATCTATAATTTTTAAAACATCTTCTCAGTTAAACCTTACAGTGAAACTTAAGATGCTATGGCTTTGAGCTGATCATATAAAGGCAGTCACTAGAAATAAAGACAGGAAAAGCTGGAGAAGTATTTATTTATTAATTCTTCAAAGTTAATTTTGATACCTACCTCCAACCCATAGGATATCAAAGATTTATTGGAGTGGCAAATATTTACTGACTGTCCATCATACACATGATGATGTTCTGAGCACTGAGAACATAAGTAACTCTTAACATAAAGTCAGTTTATAGAATCTGGTATCATGAGCAGTATAAATAAAACTAATACATTTGAAAAGAGTCAAATCTTCCAACATACCAAATTTTCTTCCAAGTACGAGACAAACATGGTGTGTTTACAAAAGCTGCATTTTCATATTGCTGTGTTAAAATCAGATGAGTTGAATTTGATTTTTTTCCCCCTTTCTAAATGAACTTTTACATATTCTTTGATCTAGAACAAATTCCAAGGCATGGTCTTTGATTTTGTAACCAAACAAGTCTTTGATATCAGCATTATGATCCTCATCTGCCTCAACATGGTCACCATGATGGTGGAAACTGACGACCAGAGTCAAGAAATGACAAACATTCTGTACTGGATTAATCTGGTGTTTATTGTTCTGTTCACTGGAGAATGTGTGCTGAAATTAATCTCTCTTCGTTATTACTATTTCACCATCGGATGGAATATTTTTGATTTTGTGGTGGTCATTCTCTCCATTGTAGGTAAGAAGTGATTTCACTCAATTAAGGAAGTTAGTAGTAATAATTTGTATTTTAAAACTTTGAAAGCGTTGTTCACTATCATCTTCATACATCCAGAAATTTCAAATAAGTCTTAAAAGTCCACTCTTCAGCTTGTCATATCTCTAATTGCATGCTCTGCATGAAGTGATGTGTAAAAAAAAAAAAGAATCTATAGTTTTCAGCTTTCATCATATTATTTTAAAAGACAGTAACTGCAACTTTGGCATAATACTCATGTACTCAGTCACACTATTCTCATAGGGTCTAGTATTGCTTTGAATAAACAATTAACACACAGATACACATATAAATCACTGAAAGTAGTCAAACAGTCCGTAAATGAGATCTCCTTGATAATTGGAATAGTGCATATGTGTGTTTATATGTATATAAATGCATATGAGCTTCATGCTATCTTTGAGTTCAGATAGTTTTCCATGGTTTGTAATATTCTTCAGAAGTAGACATTTGTTCAAAAATTCAAAGCAGATTCATTGTCATTAGTACATATTAAGCATTTATATAAGAGATTTAAGACAAGGTTCTGCCTATTTGAGGAAAGAGAACATACACATCGAGAGAAACATAGTATTGCGCTATTTATATACTTTCTCTGGTGAAATAGAACTTTGAAACAATGTGCCATTCCATTTAATCCTCACACAAGTGCTATTTGGTAGTAATACAGTGATTAAAGGATGAGAACCCTAGGGGTCATACAGACCTGGCCTGGGACTGCCCTGTTTCTACTACTTACCAACTCTGTGACCCATGGCAGGTTACCTCACCTCTCCAATTCCTGGTTTTCCAAGTAATAGTTCTGTAAAGTGTTGTTGTGAGGATTAAATGAGATTATGTATGTAAATGCACGTAGCCCTGTTCCTAGCACAAAGAAAAGACTCAGTAAATGTTAAGTTTAAAAACAACAACAAAATCATTGAGTGATACATAAAATCAAGGGCCAGGATTCAGTCCCAAAGTATGTCTGTTTCCAAAGCCCAAATTCTCCCTTGTAAATCACTCTACCACCTCCCAAATAAAATGGATCACAAGCATCTCAGAAGAATGAGAACTCTCATCTTTCCAATTCAAAATCACATGCCTTATCCATTAGTTCTTAGGTGAATACCGGAACTAGTATTTTAGAAATATAAATCCATTTATGTGCTTGGCTGCCGTATACTTTGTGACATCTTTAGACCTTCAGTGGTTGAGTCTTTCTTTTGATAGATGTTTTTCTTGAATTAGGAAAAATGGCTATTATTATCTTCAGTTAGTTAAAAGTTGTTAATGTTGTAACACCAAACATGCCATTTCATTTTGCTGAACAAATATTGCAGATGTTTGTATATGTATATATACAAATATATACATATATATGTATATATATATATACATATATGTATATACATGCAATCCTCACAGCCACATTTTGTAAAACTAGCTAGTATTTATCTTAGCAATGTAAATTTTCATTTGCTGCTATTAAATGTAATTCTATGTTTGTTGTTGTTTTCCACAGGCATGTTTCTGGCTGAGCTGATAGAAAAATATTTTGTGTCCCCTACCTTGTTCCGAGTGATCCGTCTGGCCAGGATTGGCCGAATCCTACGTCTGATCAAAGGGGCCAAGGGGATCCGCACGCTGCTCTTTGCGTTGATGATGTCCCTTCCTGCGTTGTTTAACATCGGCCTCCTGCTCTTCCTGGTCATGTTCATCTACGCCATCTTTGGAATGTCCAACTTTGCCTATGTTAAGAGGGAAGTCGGAATTGATGACATGTTCAACTTTGAAACCTTTGGCAACAGCATGATCTGCCTGTTCCAGATTACCACGTCTGCTGGCTGGGATGGTTTGTTGGCACCTATTCTCAACAGTGGACCTCCTGACTGCGACCCTGAGAAAGATCACCCTGGAAGCTCAGTTAAAGGAGACTGTGGGAACCCATCTGTCGGGATTTTCTTTTTTGTCAGTTACATCATCATATCATTTCTGGTTGTGGTGAACATGTACATCGCCGTCATCCTGGAGAATTTCAGTGTTGCTACTGAAGAAAGTGCAGAGCCCCTGAGTGAGGATGACTTTGAGATGTTCTATGAGGTTTGGGAGAAGTTTGATCCCGATGCCACCCAGTTTATAGAGTTCTCCAAGCTCTCTGATTTTGCAGCTGCCCTGGATCCTCCTCTTCTCATAGCAAAGCCAAACAAAGTCCAGCTCATCGCCATGGATCTGCCCATGGTCAGTGGGGACCGGATCCACTGCCTTGACATTTTATTTGCCTTTACAAAGCGTGTTTTGGGTGAGAGTGGAGAGATGGATGCTCTTCGAATACAGATGGAGGACAGGTTCATGGCATCGAACCCCTCCAAGGTCTCCTATGAGCCCATCACAACCACTTTGAAACGCAAACAGGAGGAAGTGTCTGCTGTTGTTATTCAGAGGGCTTATAGACGCTACCTCTTGAAGCAAAAAGTTAAAAAGGTTTCCTCTATATATAAAAAGGACAAAGGGAAAGAAGGTGATGGAACACCTATCAAAGAAGATGCCCTCATTGATAAACTAAACGAGAACTCAACGCCAGAGAAAACTGATGTGACTCCTTCCACCACTTCTCCACCTTCGTATGATAGTGTGACCAAACCAGAAAAAGAAAAATTTGAAAAAGACAAATCAGAAAAAGAAGACAAAGGGAAAGATATCAGGGAAAGTAAAAAGTAAAAAAAGAAACAAAGAATATTTCATTTTGTGATCTATTGTTTACAGCCTGTGATGGTGATGTATTAGTGTCAACTGGATTTCCACAGGAGGTTTATGCCAAACTGACTGTTTTTACAAATGTATACTTAAGGTCAGTGCCTATAACAAGACAGAGACCTCTGGTCAGCAACCTGGGACTCAATAAACCAGAAAAAACAGCATTGACAGGAGGTTTTTGTTTTCACAACCAGCTGACACTGCTGAAGAGCAGAGATGTAATGGCTACGCAGACTATAGGAACCAATTTAAAAGGGGGAGGGGAGTTAAATTTTTATGTAAATTTGACATGTGACACTTGATAATAGTAATTGTCACCACTGTTTATGTTTAACTGCCACATCTGCCATATTTTTACAAAATGTATGCTGCGAATTTATCACTTTTTGTTTTAATTCACAGGTTGTTTACTATTATATGTGACTATTTTTGTAAATGGGTTTATGTTTAGGGAGAGGGATTAAAAGTAAGGAATAATTACATTTCTCTATTGTATAACTGGATATATTTTAAATGAAGGCATGCTGCACTTACTCATACATTAAAAAAAGTCACATCACAAAAGAGTTTACTTCTTGTTTCAGGATGTTTTTAGATTTTTGAGGTGCTTAAATAGCTATTCATGTTTTTAAGGTGTCTCATCCACAAAATTTTTAATGTGCCTGTAAATGTTCCATAGAATTCACAAACATTAAAGAATTATTTTATTTTTACATAATTCATTATATGTACATGTATATATGTATATATGTATATGTGTGTGTGCATACATATATATGTACACACACACACCATTACACAGTCATTCAGAGTCCCACAGCATGACTATAACATGTTTGATAAGTGTCCTTTGGCATAAAATAAAAATCCTCTATCAGTCATTTCTAAGAACCTGAATTGACCAAAAAGCATCCCCCACAACCACTTTATGAAGTTGATTCTGCTTTTTCCTGCAGTATTGTTTAGCCATCTTCTGCTCTTGGTAAGGCTGACACAGTATATGTCAATTTAAAAAATAAAAGTCTGCTTTGTAAATAATAATTTTACTCAGTGGTGCATGTTTGAGCAAACAAAAATGATGACTTAAGCACAGTATTTATTGCATCAAATATGTACCACAGTACGTATAGTTTGCAAGCTTTCAACAGGTAATATGATGTAATTGGTTCCATTATAGTTTGAAGCTGTCACTGCTGCATGTTTATCTCGCCTATGCTGCTGTATCCTCCTTCCACTGTTCAGAAGTCTGATATGAGAAGCCATATGTCAGTGGTGAAGTGAAACCAATTGTTCTACCAAGACCTCATCCTTCATGTCATTGAGCAATAGGTTGCAGCAAAGAAGAGCTTCTTGCTTTTTATTCTTCCAATCTTAATTGAACACTCTATGGTTAAAAAGCCCAACTGTACAAACATGTTGCAAGCTGCTTAAATCTGTTGAAAATAATATGGTTAGTGTTTTCTAAGAAAATATAAATACTGTAAAAAGTTCATTTTATTTTATTTTTCAGCCTTTTGTACATAAAATGAGAAATTAAAGGTATCTTCAGGTTGATGTCACAGTCACTATTGTTAGTTTCTATTCCTAGCACTTTTAAATGAAAGCACTTCACAAAATAAGAAACAAAGACTAAGATGCAGTGTAGGTTTCTGCTTTTTTTATTAGTACTATAAATTTTGCACACATTTCAATGTGAAACAAATCTCAGATTGAGCCCAACGTTTATTTGCTTTCAGATAGTAATGCCTTATCATCAGAAGCAGCTTAAAGAAAGATCAGTTGATACTCTTGGCATTGCTTGAATCAGATGTTTCCACCTAGTCTTCATATTGAGAAAATCATCAGTCTTCTTCAGTGTTTGTTTCTACAGATAGATCTTATTCTTACTGACCCATATGGCATTAGAACTGTATCAGCTATGATATGGGATCTAAGCTCTTTTTGCCCCCACAAAGCCAAGTAGTGAAATTGTATTACCAGTTACAGCAAAACATTTTGCGTTTCTTTCACAAGCAACATTAAACATAGATTCTTTATACTAAAGCTATTGACTTGTAGTGTGTTGGTGAAATGCATGCAGGAAAATGCTATTACCATAAAGAACGGTAAACCACATTACAATCGAGCCAAAAGAATAAAGGTTTTGCTTTTGTTTTTGTATCTAATTGTTCTGTCTTTGTTTCTATCTTTGAAATGCCACTTAAAGGTAAATTTCTGTCATGTAAAAATGATCTATCAGAGAAAAATAAATGTAAGGAATACACATGAAATATAATAATTCATCTTTAAATTTTTTCATGGAATGGAAATTAATTAAGAAAAGTGTACTGGATATCTAGTTTTATTATTGGCCAAAAACCTTGATATGGTATTGGGTAGAGTAGTGGAAAGTTACAAAAATTAATAAAAAAATTGACTGACATTTTAAGTTGTGCATCCTTTCCTATACGTCTACCTACTGTTTTCTTTAGTTTTGTTTTTCTCATTTTCATTTTAGTTCTTTCCCTATGTATTCTTGATCTACTCTTCTATATAGTTGTGTAGCCCTTCCTTGGGTTCTCAGTATTTTTCATTCAGGATATTCTCATTTCTTTTCTGTTCACCAAATATCCTGTTTAATGCTATGTGGAGATAAGAGATTTGTGCACTTAGATCCCTAGTAATCTCTTGTCACTATAGAAAGTCCACATAATATCTCTCTATTCAATTCTATAATTCCCTTGGCAAAAACTCTGAGTGAGCCTACATCCCAATGCTTCATAACACATAAAGTTCCTGGTTGAAACAGACTTCGTTTTCTCATTTAATTAGGGCAGTTTGTGAAGCGTTTCTCAATTCAGATTGCATATTAGAATTACCTGAAATGCTTAAAAAGAATGCTAATGTATGAACCAGGACCAGACCACTTGAACCCATATCTCCGGGAATGAGACTTAAGCATCTAATTTTTTTTAAGGTTCCCATTGGTGCTGATTCATATTAAGGAGAAAAGTCAACGAGTTAGGTTTTCCTTGCCCAGTAGGAAAATATATTCTACAGAAAACTCCTCTGTTCTCTTAGAGCTTCATTATGTAACTCATCATGTACAAAATGAGGTTTCCAATATGATGGCTTTGGCGATGTTTATCTTGTAGTATGACACTGATCCATTTATATTAGGGGTTCTTTTCTAGGATTGTACTTTTCTAGGATAGTAGAAATGGAATTCCATCAGAATAGTTTATTCAAATTATATGTACACACACACACAACATAGCACCCCAACCATCCCTAGCACAGACTGTGTGAGATGAATATGGGGGTGGTATGAATTCATAAAATAACCCCCCTCCCCGGTGAATCCTGTGTGCCTTATTGTGTAAAAACCATTAATCTGGACCAACTCACATTGGCCATTATTAAACATGTTTAGTTTGTCATTATCAAGTCACAAATCTAAACAGAAAAGACTCCCATTCTCAGGTTCTCCACTCTTGAGCACCTCTAACCATCACTTATTTTCCTGAGTTCTGATAATACTGATCAATTTACAAAGAGAAAGAATAGCAAAGAAAAGTGGGGAGGGGATGAAAATGGAGAGGAGAAGGAAGAGGGAAGAACAACCAGGGAAGTAAGAAAAGGGAGTATAAGAAATGGGAGGGGATGCTCCAAACATTATCCTCTGGATAAAAAGTATTTTGCTGTTAAAATCTACAGAAATGGTGGGGGAACGGGAAAGGAAGAAGCATGAGGGAAAGAAATTTTTCTTAGTTTTCAATATATTACATACACAATTATAAATATGTCTCTCCTCCCATTATTTTTCAAAGAAAAAACACCTATGAAAAAAGTGAAGAGGACATTATACAAGTAAATGTTACAATGATTGCATGGATAGTGTTCTTTTCTTTCATCTGAACTAAATAAATATTCGAGTGTCCACAACATACCATCTTTGTGATAGGAGCTGAGAGATCAAGGATGAATATAACTGTCCAAAGGAAGGTTGTAGCCAGAGATAAAGAGCCTTGAAAGTCATGCTGAAGAATCTGGATTTTATTCTGCTGGCACTGAGCAGTGATTATTTGCCTTTGAGCAGTAGAATAAGCAATGAAATCAGTTACATCTGTCTCTGATAGTAATCTGATAGTAATAAGGCTACTTTGCCCATTCTTTAGTAATATTTTACAGAGATCTCACTTTCCCATCTATCTGTAAAAATGTCTGTGTTCTTATCTTTTAGTTCATATTTTTAAAAGAAGATACCTTGATTTAAAAAAAATCCAATCTGTCAATGTCTGTTAATAGCCTACTTTAATCTTACGTTTATTTTATATACAGATATATTTTAATTTTATCATCTTTTGTGTTGTTTATTTTTCAAGTTTTTTTTTTTCCCTTCTTGTCCTCTTTTGCATTAATTTTGTTATCTTTATTCTCTTTCCCCCGTCTCTGCTGTTTGGAAAATACCCAATATCTTCCTTCTTTCCTTCTCTTTTTCTTGCTTCTTTTTATAATTGATTAACTCTAAAATTTTGGTATGTATACTTAATTAGTAAAATGGAATCAGTAGTTGTAGCCTTATCTGGAACAATGAAGTTCCCTAGACTGATTACATATCATTGTCCACTACTTATGTTATTTTTGTCTACTATTTTAATTCTACTTTATCTGACACCCAACAAATTAAACAGTGTAATTATGGGGGATTTGTATAGGCAGTGCTTTTTTAGACTTACTCACATGTTAATTTCTTTCCTCAAATTTGCTTCTTCTGCCTTCTTCATTTTGTGTTCTATTTTATTTTTAAAATATATGAAGAATTCCATTAGCAAGGTCTGTAGGTACCAGCAAAGTAACTCAGTATTTCTTTTTCTGAAAATGGCTTTATTTCAGCCACATTTTTAATAGATTAGCTTAGGTTATAATTGTTTTTGTCTTCTTTTTTGAGTCTAGTTATGAATTACTTTTATTAATCTGATTCAGAATTTATGCTAATGTAATTTGAAGATTCACATATTTATTAACATCTTTAATTCAGGGAAATTCTCAGCTTTTAACATCACAAATATTTTCTTATCTCACATTTTTATTCTCTCCATCTGGAACTCCTGATGGTTATATGTTGAAATTTCTAAAATTTTCTTCTAGGTCTCCTAACATCTTTCTCTTATTTTTAGTGCCCTTTCTGGATAATATGTCAGGTTTGGTATCCAGATTGTAATGTTGTCTTTATCAAACAAGTTAGGAAGTGTTCATTCCGTAAAGAATTTCTGTAAGAGTAGAATTATTTTTCCCTTAAATACTAATAGGATTCACAACTAAAGATATTTGGAACTTAAGTCTGCCTTGTGTGAAACTTTTTAAGATATCAACTTCTTTAACAGTTACAGGGCTGTTGCGATTTTTCCTTTTTTAATTTTAATAAGCTGCATTTTTCTAAGACTTTTTCATTTAAGTTATTGAATTTACTGAATAAAATATTTATATCATTCCTTTATTATGCTTGTCATCTCTAGTGATATCTTTTCTTTCATTTCTGGTATTGAAAATGTGTAATTTATCTCTTTTCCTTAATTAGCTTATCTAGAGGTTATTCAATTTTATTAATGTATTCAAAATAACAAAATATCAAATTGGTTAGTTTTGGTTTACTGATTTTTTCCTACAATTTTTCAGTTTTCTATTTCATTGATTTATGCTCTTTTCAATCCTATGAACACCATTTCCATTTTATTTATTTACTGGACTGGCTAGGCATCCATTATAAGATTAAGAGTTATGATGATAATAGCCTTATTTACTTCTTACTGCATTGGGGGAAAGTTTTAATAATATACTATTAAGTATACTGTTTGGTGTAGTCTCTTTAAATAGATACCCTATCATCTTAAAGAGGATCCCTTCAGTACCTAATTTTCCTAGAATTTTTAAAATAAAAAAAATGACAATAAATTCTATTAAAACTTTATTGCATCTTATTTCGATAATCATAGTTTTCTTCTTTATCTTGATGTTGTGGTAAATACCATTGATTTAAAAATGTTTGTCCTAATTATTATCCTGGAATTGAATCTAATTTGATCATTTGTATTAATAATTTCATATATTGCCGTATTTTGTTTTCTATTATTTTGTTTCATATTCTTACATCTATGATTGTGAAAGAGTTTGGCTTGTAATTTTTCTTTCTTTTAATGTGATTGTTAGGATTTCATCATAAGGTTGTGCTAACCTCTTACAGCAAGTTGGGAATGGTTTTCTCTCATTTTTTTCTCTGGTGGAGATTAAGATTGGTATTAATTTTTCCTTAACTATTTGGATAACTAACTATTGAAGCCTTCTGGACTGAGTTGTTTTTTGTGTCCAACTTTTTAATTTTGTATTTTTTTAATAGAAAACTATTCAGATTTGCTGTTTCTTCTTGTTTCAGTTTCTATAACATTAATTTTTCTAGGTATTTTCCCAATTCAAATAAAATTTCAGGTTTATTCACATAAAGTCATTTATAATTTTATGTTATCTTTGAAAACTCAGTAGATCTGTAGTAATGACCCTTTTTTTATTCCAGATAATCATATTTTGTGACTTCTCTCTTTTTATTTATTCAGTCTTTCAAAGAACCAAATTTTGCTTTTTTAACCTTCTCTACTGTACATCCCTTTCTGCTTTTCTTTGGCCATTGTATTTATTTATTTCCTCCTATTTCTCTGATTTTAGTTTATTATTATTTTCTCAGTTATCTAAATTAATGTTCAGCCTTTTTAAAAGTAAACACACTTAGTCTATAAATTTCTCTCTAAGCATGGCTTTCATAACATTCACAAATTTTGTAATATTTTATTTTATTAATATTCATTTAAAATTTTTTCTTTTTTTAATTTTATTTTTTTAAGATTTTTATGAAAGTGTAGCTAACCTACAATATTATATTAGTTTTAGGGGTACACTATAGTTATTCAACATTTATACCTAAAGAAGTGATCACGATAAGTCCAACAACCATCTGACACCGTGCTATGCTATTACAATGTTATTGATTACATTCCCAATGCTGTACATTACATCCCCATGATTTACTTATTTTATACCTGAAAATTTGGACCTCTTCTTTATACCGTTCCCCCCTTTTAATTTTTCAATTGTAGTTGACATTCAATATTATTTTATATTAATTTCAGGTGTACAGCATAGTGGTTAGACATTTATATAATTTAAGAAATGATCCCCTGACTAGTCTAGTATCCACTTGGCACTATACATAGTTATTACCATATCATTGACTATGTTCCCTGTGCTTTACTTCACATCTGCATGACTGTTTTGTAAATACCAATTTGTACTTCTGAATCCCTTCAGCTTTTTCACCCATTCCCAACACCTCTGCCATCTATCACCCCAACAAATCTAGTACCCATCTGACAGCATACATAGTTATTATAATATCATTGACTATATTCCTTATGCTATACCCTACATCCCCATAACTACTTTGTAACAACCAAGTTGTACTTCTTAATACTTTCCCCTTTTTTTACCCCCACACCCAAACCCCCTACCATCTGGCACCTTCAAAATGTTCTCTGTATTGATGAATTTGTTTCTGTTCTGTTTGTTAATTTTGTTCTTTAGATTCCACATATAAGCGAAATCACATTACATCTGTCTTTCTGTGTCTTCCACTCAGCACAATACCCTCCAGGTCCATCCACACTGCCACAGAAGGCAGAACAATTCCCTTCCATAGCTGAGCAATATTCTTTTGTATATATGTACCACCTCCTCTTTGTCTATTCTTCCATTGATGGACACCCAGGATGCCTCCTCATCTGGCCATTGTAAACAATGCTGCAATGAACATATGGATGCACATGTCTCCTCAAAGTAGCATTTTTAATTTCTTCGGATAAATACCTTAAAGTGGGATTACTGGGTCCTTCATTGTCTCTTGTTATAGCCTCTGTTTTAAAGTCTATTTTGTCTGGTATAAGTATTGTTACCCCAGCTGGGTTTTTTGTTTTTGTTTTTGTTTTAATTTTTTTTACTGGGGAACAGTGTGTTTTTCCAGGGCTGATCAGCTCCAAGTCGTTGTTCTTCAATCTAGTTGTGGAGGGCTCAGCTCAGCTCCAAGTCCAGTCACCGTTTTAATCTTAGTTGCAAGGGGTTCAGCTCACCATCCCAGTGGGAATTGAGCCAGCAACCTTGCTGTTGAGAGCTCGTGCTCTAACTAACTGAGCCATCTGGCCGCCTCTCTGGCAGCTCAGCGGCAGTTTGTTGTCTTCAATCTAGATGTAGAGGACACAGCTCACTGGCCCATGTGGGAATCGAACCAGCAACCTTGTTGTTCAGAGCTCCTGCTCTAACCAAATGAGCCATCCTGCTGCCCACGCCAGCTGTTTTTTGTTTGTTTGTTTGTTTGTTTCATTTCCACTCTCATGAAATATCTTTTTCCATCCTTTTACTTTCAATCTGTGTATGTCTTTCAATCTGAAGTGAGTCTAGTGTAGGCAGCATATGTAAGGTTCTTGTTTTCTTATCCATTCAGTCACCCTATCTTTTGGTTGAAATATTTAATTCACTTACATTTAAAGTAATTGTTGCTAGATAGGGATCGATATTTTATTGATCATATATATATATATATATATATATATATATATATACATATGGTTTTAAACAAGTCCCTCTAACATTCCTTTTAATTCTACTTTGGTGGTAATGAACTCCTTTAGCTTTTTCTTGTCTGGGAATCTCTAGCTCTTTATTTATCCTTTAATTTTAAATGATGCACATTACACTTGATGTTCTCTCAAAGGTCTCTTATTATCCTCATTTTTTTTTTTTTTTTTTTGAATTCTTTTTACTCTTCAGATTGGGAGTATTTATGCTACCTTGCTTGTCTTTTATCGCTGATTTGATCCTCTGCTGGTGATTCCTTCTAGTGCCTTCTTCATTTCAGTTATGGTTTCTTCACTTCTGACTGGCTCTTTTTTATGGTTCTATGTCCTTTTTTTATGCTTGCTATCTCTTTTTGAAGTCCTCACTAAGTTCTTTTAACATCCTTAAAACCATTGTTTTGAAAACTGTGTCCAGTAGGTTGCTTGCTTCCTTTTTGTTTTGTTCTTTTTCTGGAGTTTTCATCTGTGCTTTAATTTCCTCATTTTGGCTGCCTCTGTGTGTTTGTTTCTCTCTGTTTGCTGCCTCTCTGTGTTTATGTAGTAGGTGCCCTGTGGGGCCCTGACACAGTTTGCCTGGTCACCTGCTCTGGGTGCTCCAGGAGTGTCCCTTGGTGGGTTGTGTGTGCCCTCCTGTATAGTTGAGACTTGGTTGCCATTGGCACTTCAGTGGGTAAGATTGACCCTCAAGCTGATTGGCTGTGGGGTTTGGCCATATCCACAGCTTATGGGCTGCTGTGCGAAGGGTTTACCCCACTGAGTGGGATTCACCCCACTGGGTTCTTGTGCCTGTTGAGACCTACCTTTGTGTGTGCCACTTGTAGGGCTAATTGGGTGGTGCTCTGCTGTGTCCTGAAGCCAACCTCCAAGTATGTTTATTCTGGGGCCTCTTGGAAGGGGCTCCAGTGCAGGCCCAGGTCACCCACTGCCTGTGACAAGCTGGGAGCTACCTGGTAGGACCTACAAAGCAATCTGCAGTTGCTTGCTGCCTGTGCTAAACCTGAAGGCACGTGGGAGAGGCCATGTTGCAAACCGGGGACATCTGCCACCAGTACCGAGCCTGGGGTAGCTTCACAAAAAGCCAGGACACCCTGAGATCTGCTGTGATCTCCTGGCTCCCTTAAGGTTCAGCTGCTGATAGAGCCTCGTGTGATATGCAAGTTGGATGAGGCAGGGTTTCAGGGAGTCCCTAGAGTGGGAAGAGTTATGGTCAGCAGGTTAATGTAAATTCTGGTTTGGTGTCAGTGCTGAGCCTGGAGATACTCAGCAAAACTCTCAGGGCACACTGAGTCCAGTTACCGCCCACCTGTGGCCTGCCAGACTCCAACAGTTTTCCAAGAAAGATTGTAATATTGTCAGGACTGATTGCTCACAGAGAAAGTAACTCAGGCATTGGGCAAGTTGGGTGGGGCGGGGTCCCAGAGGCGCTCACCAGACCAATCAGATTCAGATTTGGCCTGTGGGGCGGGCTTAACACAGGAAAGACGGCAACCTCCTGGCAGCTGCACAGGAGAAGAAATGCTCACAGAGAAATAGTGACTGTCCTCCAGTCCTTGCCTTGAAGCCACACACCTCAGTCTGCTCCCCCGTATGCCTCCAACACCCCACATGTCACCGTCCCTCCACCAGAGCCCAAGGTGAGTGCCCATAAGTGAGTGAGTCTGTGCATGGGCTATTTAAGATGACGTCTGTGTTTTTCCGTAGCCTTCCATCTCACCCATACGGTCAGAATCCCCACTATTTTTCACAATCAAATGTTATGGAGGCTCCTCTTCCCAGCACCAGTACTCTGGACAGGGGAGTCTGGTCTGGGGCCGGGGTTCCCGTCCCCTCCAAGAGCAACCTCAGTGGCTGAGGTATCCCTCCTGATTCTCAACCACCACACGGAGGTTTGGGGCCCATTCTACATTTCTGACCCTCCTATCAGTCTCAAAGTGTCTTCTTTTTTATCCTTTCAGTTATAGGGCCTCTCTTCAGCTAGACTTCAAATGGTTCTCCAGGTTGATCTATAATTTAGTAATTTTATGTGTTCACAGAATGTGTTCACAGATGGATGCAGGCACAGTGTTTACTCGGCCATCTTGGATCCTCCTTAGTTAAAAATATTTTCTAATTTCTATTGTGATTTTTAAAAAAAATCTTATTAGCAATTTAAAAGAGTACTGCTAAATTTCCAAATACTTAATGGATTTTCAATATATATATTTGTTTTGATGTGTAATTTAATTTCCCTTTATTAAGGTAATTTTTATCATTTAAATTTTAATCATTTAAACTCATTTTAATCATTTAAGATTTGAATCATTTAATCATTTCAATCAATTTTAATCATTTAAAATCACTTTGGGGGAACTATTTTGTAGCTCAGTATTTGTCAAATGTAACAAGTTTCATGTGTAGTTGAAAATAAAGTGCATTATTCAGTTGTTAGACACAGTGTTTAATAGATCAAGTTTATTAATCATGTCATTCAAAATATTGAATTCTTTTTTCTTTTTCTCCCTAACATTCACCAAGAGGGGTGTGTAAAAATTTCCCATTATGGTTAGGAATTTATTTCTCCATTATTCCAGTTAACTTTTACTATATATTTTTATTTTTATTTGGTTATTTGATATATATTAGATGCCTAAAATTTATAATTGTTACATTTTCATAGAGTGTTCCTTTTCTCATTATGAAATAGATTCCTTAATATCTATTAATGATTGCCTTAAATTTATTTTGTCTGATATTCTACCTACAATCAGACACCATTCACTTTGATGGTGGTTTCGTGGTATATCTTTTTTCATATTTTTACTTTTAATGTCTCTGTAATATCATAGTCAATATTGGATTTTATTTGTTCTGTGTTGTATCCAGCCTGACAATCTTTGACAATCACTCACTAACACACACACACACACACACTACATTTGGATTTAAATTTTTTACTTCTTTTGGATTCATTATTTGTATTATTCCATTTTATAAATTTTGTTGCTATATTCTTTGTAGTTATCCCAACAATTGCCACATGCTTCTGTGACTTACTAAATTATAAAATAAACTAGTACTTTTACTAGTGTCTGTATATTGTTAGGATGTGAGAATACTTTATTTTATGTCTCTTCTCTCACCTTTTGTGCTCTTATTGTCATTTTACATATGTTTTAAACCTGGAGGACATTATTACAGTCAAAACTAACTTAGATTTCCTAAAATATTAATGCTTTTTAATCCTGAATTTTTTTACTTACCTATGGATCATTTTTCTTCTGCCTGAAAAAAACAAAAACGTTCTTTAGTATTTCTTTTACAGTGAGTCTTCTCTTATTGAATCTCTCAAGTTTAACTTGCCCCAAGGGTCTCTCACTTTCAATTTTGAAGAATATTTTCACTAGACATAGAATTCTAAGATTTCTTTTCTAATTTAGTATTTTGAGAACGATATTCATTGTCTTTTGTAAATGATAATTTCAAAAAAAAAACAAAAAAACACCTAAACTATGTCTCTCATACCAATAAAAAAATAAATACATGTCAAAGATTAATGAGATTAAACTCATTAATTAATGAGAAAATCCATAAGAACCCAAACAGCAGGATCAAGTAAGGATTTGACTTATAGAGATCCATGATCTGTACCTGACAACATTTTTTTTTTTCCTTCTCTGTGAACAGGAAATTATCTGCTGGCCACAGGTGAGTGTCATGTGAACAGAGACTCTGTGGTTATTGATTCAAATTCCCTCTTCTCTGTATGTTGCTTTCAGATGTTTGACCCACTGTGGTTTTGGTTTTCTCATACTCTGCTTTCTACCCCTCCCATGCCAGCAATCCAAAGATATTCTGAATTCTCTTACACGTTAGGAGCAGACATGTGACATTGTAGCCAGTCTCTCAGATTCTTCCTGTACCTACATGACAGCACCACATTATTCCAGGGCTATGTCAAGTCATCTCTAAACCTCTTTCAACTTTCTTGGGATATGTCCCCCCAAATGAAAAATGCTTGGGAGGCACTTAAATCTGTTTTTGAATGGGGGGTGGTCTATCACCACTCCCAATATTAGTTTCAACTATGAGGTGGGAGGAAGAATCAGATCCAGTCTTTTTCTCTTAATTTCTTCACTTCCTTTACTCCACTGTCCAGCAACAGAAAGTGTTTTCCCTTTTCCATGAGGCAGGAACTTCCCTTACATAGTGCTATTCTTCCTGTTCTAGTACCTATATTTAATTCAGTTCTGTGAACTTTGAGTCTTACTATGCAAAAGCTTAACATTGTTATGGACTTCTAAATATCAAATTTGAAGGTGAGCAGTATTTTTCATTAGTTATGTAACTGATATCCAAATTCTTACTGTTTGAAACAAAAGCTTCTTGGTCTTCATGATGGAAGGAATAGGAGAGAAACTCCCTTAGGAGAGAAGTTAAAGTGTAATAGGGGACAACTCCAACATCTTGATATACATAATTACCTCATACATATTTTTAATTGATAAATCTTATAGTACATTGTTGCAGCCAATCTTTATGGGATAAGAAAGATTATTGCCCTAAGCTCAATTCTAGAAATGTTTCCTATAAATGGTTGGCATTCTTAGAAGGAACTCTGGATAGGTTTATAACTATTGCCATTATTTCACACACTAACAAGCATTCTCTTGCAAAACCAGCCAATATCTTAGGAAACCATATTCTGATGTGCCTTGGTTGGCCTTTTTTTGGTGGTTGCTCAAATAGTTAAACACAGAATCACCATATGATCTAGAGATCTCACTCTTAGGTATTTACCCATGAGAAATGGAAACATAGATCTACACAGAAACTTGTAGACAAGTGTTTATAACAGGATTACTCATAACAGCAAAAAAATGTAAACAACCCAAATGTCTGACATTGGATGAATAAACAAATTGTGATATATACATATAATGAAATATTATTCAACAATAAAAAAGGAATGAATACTGACACACAGTATAGCTTGGCTGAACCTCAAAATCATTATACTTAATGAAAAAAGTCAGATACAAAGGTCACATATTGTATGATTCTTTTATATGATATGTCCATAATAAGTAAATCCATAGAGACAAAAAGCAGTTTAGAGTTTACCAGGGACTAAGGGTGGGCAGGATAGGGAGTGATTACTCTCTGTTATGGTGTATTTTATGGAGTGATTAAAAAGTTTCAAAATACAGAGAGCTTGTGATTGCACAACTGTGATACATGCCACTGAACTGTGCACTTTGAAATAGTTGTATTATGTGAATTTCACCTTAATAAAAATGTTATTAAAAAAAAACAGTTAACATAATTGCAAGCCTATCCACTAGGGGACTCTGCTTTCATTAAGCAGTATGACTAGTACTCTTTTTGGCAGAGGACAAGAAGAGTTAGGTTTGCAAATACATTTTCTGCTTATTTTGCATCTATTTTAGATATTAAAAAATAGAATCAAATGTACATTCTGGAAACATTCTTGTAAAAACAATGTTTTACATTTAAATATACCTCTTCAAGAAAAAAAGTGTGAAGCATCCATGTTAAGAAAAGATTTCTTTGCTTAGGCTCAGATCTCATAGTTCAAAAATTAAACCAACCTGAATAAATTATGAAACTAAATAAAAGGTTAATGGAAAGGATTTCAGAGACTCACATAAACCTAAATGAACAAAGTGTCCAAGTATTTATATCAATATGAAGTTTCAAATAATTTTTCATTATTTCTGTAAATACTTAAGAGAATCTTGAAAATGTTTATCCATATTTTCATGAGCACAGCAAAATTTGGTGGTCCAACGTGTTCCCCTGATTCATGATATAACTCATCATTTATTAAATAATGCAGTACATTTGTTGAAGTCATATCATGGGTAAAATAATTAGACCATAATCTCCCTGAGCTACGGTGGCCGAGGGTTTTAACAAAGCAACTTAAGAAATGTCATGCATCCAGATGAGTGGAATATTTATTTTCAGCTCCAAAACCATGCAATAAGTTACTCTTCCTACAAAGAGAATGTCTTCCTGCTACTATACACAACAAATCCCAGTTGTAGCAGAGAAAAATTAGCCCAAGGAAACATAGTCCGCAAAGTCAATCTGATCCAAAGCTTTCTGATTAGTGCCACATAACTATAGCATTGAATAGCCACTCTTGGGTTAATGTATAAAGTTAACATTTACCAAGGCATTCTAAAAGGAGGCAAAGACTTTCTAAGGAATTAGCTGGTAAATACTATAAAGACCGTATTCTGAGCAAAGTCAGAATGATAACATACTACATCTTCCATGAAACAAGAAGAAGGCAGTTCAGTGTAGACAGCTTGAGACAAGACATGATGTGCGGCTTGGCAGAAGAATCCAGAAATCCAGAAACATAAGCTTAATCATAGGCTTTAACTTAGAAAGAGCTGGAAATATACCAGAATCTACTCTACAGTCAATATATAAATCATATATAGATTTTCCCATGGTGCTTCAATTCAGTTATTCTAAAAAACAACAAATGAGATATCGTTTAGTTATGTCCAGGAAATATCTTTCAGATATTGTTATTACAGTGCATTGGTTTTCAATTGCTGAATAAAAATTAACCGCAATGTAGTGGTTCAAACATCACATATTTATTATCTCACCATTTCTATGGGTCAGGAATCTGGGCACAGCTTACCTGGGTCCTCTGCTCAGGGTCGCACAAGGCAGTGGGTAAGGTGTTGGCCTGAGCTGGGGTCTCCTCTGATGTTTGGCGTCCTCTTCAAAGTTCACGTGATTATTGATAGAATTCGGTTCCTTACAACTTTGGGGTTTTGTGGGTTTGTTTTTTTTTTAAAGTTTTCCACTGCTGAAACAAACCAAAAATCTGTACTAGAATGGTTGTTGAAAACTAAATCTAGCTAGCTTGAACAAAATAAGATGATTTATTATAAAGAACCTGGGCATTTCCCAGAAAACAAGAACCAAAAGTGGGCAAGAATTAAGCTTGTCACTCAAAAGACAAGAATTTATGAAGCCTCAGAAAAGAACAGAATCCAGGAAATGGAAAACAAATAAGAGTTCAGCGAGCATGCTTTCTCCATCTCTCAATCCTACCCTCAGTGAGCAGACTTTATTATTCTTTTTCTGCACAGAAGTTTTATCAGCTACTTATCAACATGGCTGGCAAAACCAACTAAGGCAAAGCTATCAAATATTTGCATGGTGCAAGGTATGGCTGAATGGAGCTGTGATCAAAGGTAAAGAGGACATAAAGATAAATAAACAAACAAACAAAGAATCAGTGACCTGTGGGACAACATTAATTGGCCAAACTTATGTGTCACTGATGTTCCAGAAGAAGGGTGGAAGGAATAGAAAAATATTTGAGGATAAAATGACTGATGTTTTCCAAGTTTAATAAAATGTATAAATCAATAGTTCAAAGAAGTTCAATAACTCCAAGCAGAATAAAATTAAAGAAAACCATATCAAGGCCTATCATAATCAAATTGTGGAAAACCAAGTCATAAAAAGAAAATGTTGCAAAAGTCCAGAGAAAAAAGATAGACTAAATACAAAGAACAAAAGAAAAGAATAATGGCAGACTGGTCAAGCACAAGAGTGTATGTTTAAACATTTTTAAAATAAGAAAAAAACCCATTTATTCTAGAATTCTGTACCCGGCAAATCTATTTTTCAAAAATAAAGGTGAAATAAAAAACGTTTAGACAAACAAAAGCTCAGAGAACTTATTACCCGCAGACCTTCACTATAAGAAATATGGAAGGGAGTTAATTAAGCAGAAGGAAAATTGTATCAGAGGGGAATGTGAATCTTCACACAAAAAAAGAAGAGCACCAGAAATGTTAAGTTATTTGTGTAAATATAAAAAATATGTTTCCTTATTTTAAGTTTTTAAAAGATAATTGACTGTTTAATGCCAAAATAAAGACACATAGAAGAGGTTCAATGAGATAACGTAAAAGTAAAATATTTTACAAAAGTATCACTAAGAGAAATGGAAATAAATTAACACTTTTATATTAAGTATAAATAGTATATTACTTATTAAATGTATAACAATAAAGAAGTGTATTTTATCCCTGGCAACCGCTTAAATATAAAATAACAAGGCATTGCTAATAAGCCAATAATGGAGATAAAATAAAATTATAAAAATACTCAATCTAAAAGAAGGAAAAAAAAAGTAAAAGACAAAAAACAAAAAGACCAAAAAAGAAACAAACAAAAAACAAAAGGAAATAACAAGATAGAAATAACAAGATTTAAACCTTCTAGAATGACTAAAAAGTGTTGGTGAGAATAATGAGGCAATTCTCATGCAGCGTTGTATTTGGGTGTGCAAAATGGTACAGTAACTTTGAAAGCAGTTTGGGAATTTCTTACTTACCATCCAATCCAACAATTTCAATACTAGGTATTTTTACTTAAATGTGAACATTTGTTGAAACTTTGCTTATTTATAGTCCCAGACAGAAAACAACTCAAGTTTCCACCAGCTGATGAATGCATAAACAAATTGTGGTATATTCATGATATGGAATACTACTCACCAGTGAAATAATGAACTACTGATGCATGCAACAACATGAATGATTCAATACTCATCGTGCTAAGGGAGGTAGGCCATCTCTACTGTATGATTCCTTTTATATAGAATTCTATAAAAGGCAAAATAATAATGACAGAAAGCAGAGCAGCAGTCACCATATGCTGGAGGTGGAGGGAAGGTGGGTGACTATGAGGGGTATTTCCTGACCCCTAGAGGTCACTGTCCTTTAGACTTTAGCCATTGCAACGAACAACCAGGAGCATAAGTCTTCCTCAGACCTTTCAAAACCTATGAATTTTATGACTTTATTTTCATAATAGCCTCTATGCCAAAAAGTGTAAGATTTGGGTTTTGATTGAAAAACTAATTGAAATTGTTATAGACCAAGGTTATCTTGAACTGGATTCTTGACAATAAACAAGAAACAATCCCTGGAATACAGTGCATAGCTGAAAGAATAATGCTGAGTATATGCCAAAGAATGTGTGAATAAATGGATATTTCTTCCAAAAAACCTGGTGACTAAAGATTGTATGCATCCCTGCTGTGGAAGACAGAATTTTAAGATGGTCTTCAATATTGTACATCCTGGTGTACACATGCTATTTAATCCCCTTTTCTTGGGGGTGCACAGGATCAGTGAATATGATGGGAGTACTCGCAATCAGGTTTCCAATCAGTTGACTTTGAGTTAATAAAAATGGGAAATATCTTTCCTGGACCTGATCTAATCATGGTGAGCCCTTTAAAAAAAGATGAAGTCTCCTGATGACCTCAAAGAAGAAGCCACCATGAATTCCACAGCTGCAAGGAAATGAATTCTACCAACAACCTCATTAGCTGAAAGAGGAGATTCCTGAGCCTCAGAGGAGACTCAGTCCTGGCTGACACCCAGATTGCTGCTATGCTTGCCCTGGGCAGAGAATGCAGGAGTGTGGCTCCTGGACTTTGGACATATAGAAATGGAGAAAATAAATGGATGTATTAAGCTGATAAATCGCTGGTAATTTGTTACACAGCAATAGAAAACTAATAAGCCTGTCTAGAGGAGGTGCTGAAGTTCCATGCTGCTAATTATGACATAAATTTTCAACAAAATATTTATTTGCTGTCAGTGCCGTTTGTGCCTTTGTAGTGGCGAGAACTTCACTCATTACCCATAGTGTGCACCCCAAACTGTAGAGGAAACTGTCAAAAACCAAGTTGTGAGATAGTCTTTCCCTTCAAGTAAAACAATATGTGGGGTATAGTTTTATGTCTTATCTCTCCAACTAGATTTGGAGGGAGCATGTGTTGTATATCTTTTGTAACCATTTAAAAGTAATTATATATCACTCAAAGTTTATTCAATGTAAAGTAGAAAATCAAAGGACTTTTTTAAATTAAAATGTATTGGGATGACAATGCTTAGTAAAATTACATAGGTTTCAAGTGTACAAATCTGCAATACATCATCTATATGTCACATTGTGTGCTCACCACCCAGAGTCAGTTCTCTTTCCATCACCATATACTTGACCTGATTTACCCTCTTCTACCACTCTGCTCCCTCCTTAACCTCTAGTAACCACTAAACTGTTGTCTGTGTCTATGAGTTTTTGTTTCTTTGATTGTCTCGTTCCTTTGTTGCTTTCAGTTGTATACTCCACATATCAGTGAATTCATATGGTTCTCTACTTTTCCTGTCTGACTTATTTCGCTTAGCATAAGAATCTCAAGATCCATCCATGCTGTCACAAATGGCATTATTTCATCTTATGACAGAATACTATTCCATTGTGTATATATACCACAACTTCTTTATCCAATCATCTATCAAAGGACACTTTGGTTGTTTCCATGTTTTGGCCACTGTAAATAAAGCTTCAATGAACATCAGAGCACATATATCTTTACAGATAAATGTTTTCAGATTTTTTTGGTATATACCCAAGAGAGGGATTGCTGGGTCATATGGTAATTCTATTCTTAATTTTTTGAGGAACGTCCGCACTGCCTTCCATAGTGGCTGCACCAGTCTGCATTCCCACAAACAATGTATGAGGGTTTAGCAGCTTTTTCTCCACAGCCTCTCCAACACTTGTTATTATTTGTCTTGTTGATGATAGCCATTCTATCCGGTGTGAGGTGATATCTCATTGTGGTTTTTATTTGCATTTCTCTGCTGACTAGTGATGTTGAGCATCTTTTCATATGTCTATTGGCCATCTGTATGTCCTTTTTGGAGAAATGTCTGTTCAGGTCTTCTGCCCATTTTTTAATTGGATTGTTTGTGTTTTTGTTGTTGAGTTGTATGAGTTCTTTGTATATTTTGGATATTATTCCTTTATCAGAGATGTTGTTTGCAAGTATCTTCTCCCATTCAGTTGGTTGCCACTTTATTTTATCAGTGGTTTCTTTTGCTGTGCAGAATATTTTTAGTTTAATATAGTCCCATTCTTTTATTTTAGCTTTTACTTTCCTTGACTTTGAGGTCAAATTCATAAAATCCTCTTTGAACCCAACGTCCATAAGTTTAGTACCTATGTTTTCTTCTGTGCTGTTTATTATTTCATGTCTTATGTTCAGGTCTTTGATCCATTTTGAGTTAATTTTGGTACATGGTGCCAGATAGCAGTCTAGTTTCATTCGTTTGCATGTGGCTTTCCAATTCTCCCAGCACCATTTATTAAAGAAGCTTTCTTTTCTCTTTGCATTGTTTTTAGCTCCTTTGTCGAAAATTATCTGTCCATATTTATGTGAGTTTATTTCTGGGTTTTCAGTTCTATTCCATTGGTCTGTGTGACTTTTTTTCTGCCAATACCATACTGTTTTGATTATTGTTGCTCTGTAGTATAAGCTGAAGTCAGGGAGTGTGATACCTCCAGCATTATTCTTTTTTTCAGGATTATTTTGGCTGTTTGGGGTCTTTTGTGGTTCCATACAAACCTGATGATTTTTTGTTCTATTTCTTTAAAAACTGCCTTTGGGATTTTGATGGGGATTGAATTAAATCTGTATATTGCTTTGGGTAATATGGCCATTTTAATTATGTTGATCCTTCCAATCCATGAACACAGAATGTCTTTCCATTTCTTTGTGTCTTTTTAGATTTCTTTTAAAAATGTCTTATAGTTTTCAGTGTATAGGTCCTTCATATCCTTGGTTAAGTTTATTCCTAGGTATTATATTCTTTTTGTTGCAATTGTAAAAGGAATTGTATTTTTTAATTTTTTTTCTGAGATTTTATTGTTAGTATATAGGAATGCAATGGATTTTTGTATCTTGAGCAAAGGACATTTTTATTGGTGAATCTTTCACCAGTTTCCCAAAGATGGTTAATATCATTTAATTAAAATATTTATTTTATTTCTATGACTTTCAATTTCAAGATCCTGATAAAGACCCACTCAACTATAGTGCCATAATTTTTTCTGAAATTAAGCACTACTTAGTCACAAAAGGAATAATAAATGTTAGTTAGTTACTTTAGCCCGATAATTATTTAGTAATTACAAAAGTTTTTAACATCTGTAATAGGTAGCATTAATACAATGCTTATAATTCCCAGATAGTTAATATTCACATCATTATATCAATTGGTACATATTCTTAATGCATAGGTGAAAAAACAAATGATTTCCAATTTATTGACTAAGGAAAAATATTTAATCCAGTTTTTGAGAAACCAGGTCTCCAAACTTTTTTAGTTGCATACCCAAATCAGTAAGATATTTACAAACACGTGTCCCGAGTATATGTATATTTATAAGATATAAAGAATTATGTTCTTATATTCCTTACATCACAAAGAATGCAATAGAATTTTTTAAATGAACTAAGGATAACATAAACATTATTTTAATAACTTTTAATTTGAAAAGGAACAAAATGCCTTTTCTTTAAAAGTATAATATACATTATGTTATAAGAAATGAAATTAATATTTAATGTCTCGTTATTTATAAAAACTTTTCTGTATTATAACAGTTTATAAGAATTTGTGAGTCTAAGTTTAAGTTCAGTTTACTTAGATATTTGGGTTTAGTAACCCATTTTAGCTGACAAAAAAAAAAAAAAAAAGCAGACCCAAATGGAAAAAAAACATATATCCTTTTTTTTTTTACTTTGCTTACCAAATTATCCTACTCATTTATCTGTTGTCCACTAAAGATTTTTTTGTTGAAATTCAAGCCACTTTTAACTTCCCTGAAGCCCATCAGTTTTTTTGTTTTTTGTAAACTAATCAAGTGTTAATTATATCTTTAAACAATAGTGTAAAACCCACTGAAGGCCTTTGACGATTTTTAATCCAGGTAGAAAATTTGATTTCCATGTTTTTAAGTATTTTAACAACAAAATTGTATAATGATGGAAACATCTATTTTCAAAATGATCTTTCTATAGCCTGTATTTTGTTTTGTTTTGTTTTTAGAAAAGGGTTATTTTCTTTTTATTGATCAACTTAGATCACTGTAGCTTAAGCCTCTTAGTTTTGTTGGGAAACAGTTTGCATGAGAGTGGGAAATGTTTCAGTTGTACCATTTTCAGGTAGCTCACTTGTAGTTGCATTATTTATGATGTCGTCAATCAGTCTCAATTCTTTTTAAGCCACTAGTGCATTTTCTGAAGGTTTAGGTCAGTGAAAATTAGAGAAAAAATCCATAAGTCCACCTAAATCAGTCCCAATGAACTGCTATGTGTTGTAATAATACTTGGATCAGAGTGCTGCTGTCAACCCCTCCTCCATGTTAAACGCCCACGTCCCCTCCCATAGTAGGTGACCCATGACTGGCCCTGATGATGGACTCACTGTGAATGTCAGAGCAAGAGTAAAGCTTAATGCTTTTCTTAGTTTTCAGATAAAAACTGAAAGAGAGAGAGAGAGAGAGAGAGAGAGATCTAGTATTTTCTTCCCCAATCTTCAATAGATGTCTTGAAATCACTTTGTTTGAAATCACTAAAGTTTGTTGTCACCTTCACCAAAGTCTGGTGGGGCCTGATAAAATTTCAATTCCTAGGTCCCCTAAATACCTACTGAATCTGAGTAGCCGGGGCAATGATCAGCCATAACAAGCTTTAGAGATTATTGCTATACACCACAAAGTGAAAACTTGCCTCAAATCAAGGATTCCCAAACAAAGCAGAAGAACAGGCTTACATAAGAATTAACTTGGGATGCTTGTTAAAAATATCCAGACACTGGATTCCACCCAAGACCAACTAAAACCAAATCTTTAGGGGTAGGACCTGGAATTTTGCATGATTTCTCATGCAGGAACAAGAATAGAAACCACTACAGTCCATAATACTGAAGTGAGTTTTCTAGTAAGAACTTACACTTTTCTTATTCCTCTCAACATTCTTTTGCTAGCAAGCTTTTAAATTTCGTTGAGGTTTTTTGATGTAGATCTGTGGTTCTCACATTGTGGATTCCGAGCCAGCAGCACCAGCATCACCTGGGAAATTTGGAAATACAGATTCTCAGGCCCCATCACAACCTACCAAATCAGAAATTTTGTGGTGGGGCCCAGCAGTCTGTGTTTTAACAAGCCTTGAATGTAATACCGATGTGCGCTTAAGTTTGACACCACTGGTTGAGGTCAAATAATGAAAATTACTTCTATTATTCTTTTTTTGGGGGAGAGAGGACTTTATAATGATTTCACATTTAAAAACTATCTTAATTCCTTGAAAGTTGTATTATTGACAATGAATAAAACCTCACGTTTTCTCTGTGTTTCTCTTTTATGCATTGTGCTGCAGATGTTGACAAGAATAGCACCATTTAAAATATTTGCATTGGGGAAGTCTGAGATTAGAATTGAGGAAATCTTTTAAGGTGAAATTCTCACAAATACTTCCTCCCGAAGACCTTGTGCCAGTCCATGATTTCCTGGCAGATGTTTTCCATTATACTGTTACTGGGTCATGACAGACTCTCCACGGTTTGTAGTTGCCATGACAACCACATTTTTTGGTCTGCAGAGAATAGTATAGAGCTCAGAGGTGTATGTTTTCTCTTAGTAATGGAAATGTTGATCCATCAAAAGAATTGATTAGGTTGACAACTGTGCATTTGATAAATCAGCAGGAAATTTGGAGGATCACATTTATTACACATGCTTTATCCAGTGGACAGTATGTTGTTTCCACTAAATTTTCTAGACAAATAAAGATCCTGTGGTAAGCACACCAGTCTTTAAAACTATAAAAAGCTGAGGAAAATGTATTATTATTGTTATAAGCCATAGTTTTTCATGACGGAGGAGATGATTCTAGGGGAAAATAGCCACAAATTTTAGTGATTCATATTTACTATTTTACATTCATTTTGAGCCTATTTCCCCCCTTGGTCACTTACTACAAAAAATAAAAGCAAATATTAATTTGCAAAGCATTGATAATTTAATCACATTGTAGACATAAAAACAATACATATAACATCTAACTGTTTGTAATTTCATTTGGGAACTTGTTACCTATCAGGTTTTACATACACAAAAATGCTATGGCAAAACATTTTCAGAATTAAGTTCCTTTGAAAAATGAACCAATTATCATTTTAAAATTAAATCAAGAGAAAGTTTCTCTTCCTTTCTTTCGCTATCTGTATATGGACATGATAATTTTTCTCTCAAGTATTATTTATAACATACTGAAATCATGTTGTTTGGTTTATGACCTATATGAGAATTAAAATCTTTCAAACAGAGATATTTTAAATTATGGTAATTATTTTCAGTACTAGGTCCCATGAAGTCTGGATCAAGTATAATTTTCATCTAGTAAACTATCTAATCTAACTCCATTTCTTCTACAACAGTGATTAGAGTCAAGCTCAATTTTCTACTTTTTTTCCTCCAATACTTTACCTTTTTTTTCCCCTTTCTTTCTTTTATTTATTTATTATTATTATTATTTTAAGGAGGGCGCAGCTCATAGTGGCCCATGTGGGGATCAAACTGACAACCTTGGTACTACCAGCACCATGCTCTAACCAACTAAGCTAACCAACCATCCCCTTGGGTTTATTTTGATTAAGTGTAATTATGTATATGCATCACAATGATAGGCAATTTTTCCATTTTTATCAATTTTTTATTTTTGAATTAGATTATTTTTTGTAACAATGAAAAGTTGAAAATATTTCCTTTTTTCCTTTGTCTTGGAAAATATAAAATTCTTCATATTCTTTCACTGACAAGCTTCTCTGAATTACAGACCTTGAAATTGCTGTATTTGGTATTTTTCTTTTACCAATTTTATCTTTTTGCCTTGGATAAGTGATATGTGTACGTCTACTATTTCCTTCTTGTAGATTATCTGCTTCCTAAAGTTCTATATTTTGTCTTTGGTTTGTCTTTGTATCTCATGTATTACCTAACACATGCATAGGTACTCAATAAATGCTTGTTATAATCAATTGAAATAAATACTCTATTCCCCTGTAGATTAAAACGGAATGGGTGCTAATTTGGTACTGTCTTATTCATTTCAAAATTTTCCAAATAGTTTAAAATTAACATAGATGATTTTTATAATCTGAAAGAAAACTAATCTAAGTTCTAAAATAACAACAATGAAATTCAATAGCCTCTTTTCTGCCTTGGCATTCCTCTAAGCTCCATATCATCTGGCAAATATGAGTATGGTATTTATGTTTTTCTGACCCTCCACCCTTTCTGAAATTATGGATAAAATTTTTTAAGGTATTAAATCTGTTTATCAAAGAGAAGTACATTCACACTCATAGGAGAAGCTGAGAGTTCCCCTCTTCCTTCATTCTATTCTATCCTTTCCCATCAACCTCTCATCCTTTCCTGCTTCGTGTGCTGGCCTTTTAGGAAAAGGCGAATCATAGAATTTCAGAACTGGAAAGGAACTAAGAGACTATTAGGCCACAGATTACAATCTCTAAAGCTCCTGGAGCCAGGCAGCCCAGCAGTGAGTGAAGTGGGCTTGTTGGGAACTGTGATGCCTTGGAGAAAACAAGCCCCGTCTAAGGGGGCCGTGCTGACTCAGTTTCAGCCAATTATTGCCAAGCAAGAATGTAGGCCAGATCTACCAACATTTTCAAGAAAATATAAAAGTGGATGTTTATATAAACATTCTAATTTTTAAATGTGGGCAACTGATACACACAAAAGAAGTACTGCCTGTAAAGTTAAACACATCTTCAGGCCAAATGTAGGGCATGAGCTGCCACTCTTCAAAATGTGATGAGACCAAACTCTCATTTCACAGATGAGGAAACTAAAGTTCAGACTGATACAAAAACATGCCTAAGACCATCCTGGATCTTAAACAAAAATTTCAGTGTTCTTCTACCATACATGTTGGTGACTTGATATAAATATTTCCTTAACAAGTTATGGAGGAAGTTTGCAAGCATGTCTTCTGTGGGGATGAACTGTTTTATATCTTTGTTCATGGAAGCAAAAAGGCATTTGTGTTTGTAGATCAGGAAAGTGGCAAGACTTTGTCTGAATAGATGACATTAGTCCAACATTTCAGAGGCAAGTAGGGTAATAATATCTAATTTGTGTTCATTGCAATTTTTTTTTACAACTCCAAGCTCTTTTGTGCAACCAAACATAACAATCTCTGAATTTCAGTTAGGGTTTTGTTAATTCAAGGAAACTGGTGCATTCTGTATTACTTCTACTAGATTAGTATTTTGATGAATGTCTTAGCGATTACTTGTAATTTAGAGAAAGAAAAACATGATCCACTAAAACTGCAAGAATTATCTCTTTTCCCAAATTTAAATTATTGCATTACATTTTGTTTTCTGCATTTAAATTTCCCTTTCTCTAAAGTCTCAAGAAACTTCCAGTAGATCTTTGGTAAGTGTCCCCCAGACCATTCTTATAAAAAGTCAAGTTTCTATTTCTTAGATAAAATTTTGGCCCTTGATGATATTTTATATTCAGATGGCCCAGCAAGCATTGCTCCTTGTTTCACAAATTACATCGCATTGGAAATAAGATCAATCAGATCAAAAATGGCTAAAATCTGAAGATGGGAATATGGCTGCAAAGATTAAGGAAGGCCTACATCACAAAATACATCACAAGACATACTTTTAATGTTTAGTAAAGACGATGCTCTACAGAAGTGATTCTTAGCCCAGATTATCTGGGCTACTGAAAAACAGGAAAAAAAAAAATTACCAGTGTCCAACCAGGGATTCCGATTTAATTGACCTGGGAGGTGGGCACACACATATCTCATTTCAATCCATCTCCATGTAATGGTACTTGCCCATGGCTGAAATAGCAATGGGTCCAGAGTGGTGTAAATCCCCATCTAAATCTTCACACCAATCCCTTACTGCATCCCAGGATATCCAGCAACAGTATCTAGAGAGGAGTGACAAGTCCATCTCAGTCCCACATTGATGTACTGATTACTGAAGTGGAAACCTAGAGCCTTGATTAGTTGTATCCTAAGTGCCAAAGCTGATAGAGTCATGATTGCCATTCAGGTATCAATTTTTCTGTCCAGTGGAAGGGCTCCCAAATAAAGTGCCCTGTATCTATAAGACTGAAGGCCCTCCAATTCTCTGGAGGCTCAGAAGCAAGGAATAGAGGAGATGGGGCATTGGTGGTACCAAGCACCAGTTACTGGACATGCTCAGGGACATGGTCACAGTAGAGTCCACCTAACAGAAATTTAAGAGCATTCCATAGATAGCAGCAGAATTTCTACATGGGAGATTGAACTTTGGCAGACAGGGATGGGAACAGGTCTTTGAAACCTGTTTTAAAGTTACATTTGCATAGGAAAAATATTAGTTTTACCTAGATGATAGGTTTATTTGCAATACAAGAAGTTACAGAGCCCTGAGAGGCTAATGGAGAATATAGGATTAACCACACACCCCAGCCATCTGTTTGTGCTGCCTGTGATGGCTTAAGAAGTGGCTGGTTGTCAAAGCTATCCTTGAACACAAAGAAAGGGAGGCTGAATCCTAAGTATGGCCACTGCCACAGGCCTTGAAATAATGCTTTGGGGGAAAAAAAATCAGTCTTCTGAGCCACACTCAGTGGTGAGGTCTCCATTCCTGACTAAACCTAACCACAAGGGTTATAGTTCTTAGTGATCATTTCTCTACACGCAACACAATCACATCCCAGGATGCCGGACCAGTCTTGTTTCCAGTATGTGCTATGCCATGGACTGTTGTCACGCAGCAGCCTACCCGTCTGTCCCCTTGTACCTGCCCCTAAAGAAAGGAGAGTCTGTGAGACTAATCCTTTCAGGGACTTTGCTTCACCTTTGTGCTTACACCTTACATCTCCCTGTTTGGGCCCGGAGGATGGCTGGTTAGCCAACAATGAGTAAGATTCCCCACGCGGAGGACAACTCAAGCCAGGCACAGTGGAGTGGGGCCAACAGGAGAATCCACAGGATTGATAGAGGTGGGCATAGACCCCCACCTTCCCCTATTAAGGAGAGCTTATGCCTTTGTGGCTGCATTCCTTCCCACAACCTACTTGGGAAGAGATTCAATGGTGTAATAACATCAGTTCTCCATCTATCCATTTCAGTAGGTTTAAGCATAAAGGTTCAGCTGCTTGCAGGCAGGGGTAATTAGCTCAAATCAGTTTCTTAGTATAATATGTGAATTCATAGACCTTGGAGAAAACAATGTTGCTTTCTTGTGTATGCATCAATAAAAGCCACAGGACGGGCCCCATTCAGGGCTCTCAGTCCTTTGAGGGTGTGAGACCCTTGGCCCCTGTTTCATAACTTTCTTGATGTCTGTTTCTTACTTTCTTAACCCTTCGCCACTGCTTCTCGTTCGCTCACTGCCTGTGTTGCGCTGGACGCGACAATGGACTCAAAATCCTCATTTTCTACTTCTTCCTCAATGTTTACTCTGATAGCTAATTTTTTGACCCTCAAAACATAAAAGTTCCGGGCCGGCACGCTGGCTCAAGCGGTTGGAGCTCTGTGCTCCTAACTCCGAAGACTGCCAATTCGATTCCCACATGGGCCAGTGGGCTCTCAACCACAAGGTTGCTGGTTCAACTCCTGCAAGGGATGGTGGGCTGTGCCCCCTGCAACTAGCAACGGCAACTGGACCTGGAGCTGAGCTGTGCCCTCCACGACTAAGACTGAAAGGACAACAACTTGACTTGGAAAAAAGTCCTGGAAGTACACACTGTTCCCCAATAAAGTCCTGTTCCCCTTCCCCAATAAAATCTTTAAAAAAAAAAAAAAAAGCATATAAATTCTAATTATCCTTATCTACAGGATAACTGGGACAAATTGCCATGAACTTGCTCTTCCAAGAGAGACTAACCTCAGGGATTGCATGGTAATTGTGCCAATATTTAAAGAGTTACCACTTATCACTTTAAAGAAGAGAGAAAATATGGATATACACCTTTATTTACACTTGAGCTCTGAGCAATTCTCTGATTTACATTTAATCCTCTGAGTGCCTTCAGATAGAGGTTTGTATGGTAAATAACCAACTTTTATACATTTTCTAAGTTTTAATTTTGAAACTTTGTTTTAATACTTAACCTCAAAAAAAAAAAAAAAAAAAAAAAACCTCTAGTGAGTACAAAACTTTAAATCAGTACTTACCAAACTATGTTTTACAGATTTTGAGTTTTTTGGTTATTAACAATTGCCACAAATGCTCATGCGTGGGTGTGAATAGACACACACACACACACAAACACACACACACACAGGATTTACTAGATTGGGAAATGCTGTCTTAAATGTAAACTGGCTTATTTACTCTAAAACTTTAAAAGTTTATGCCAATTAACTTAGGAGGATACGTATGAACACATTTTCAAAATTATTCAACCAATCAATTCACTTTGAAGAATCATGTGATGAGACTAGTGTTTTTAAAAGACAATTTCAGGAAATGTGTCCAACACGATGAACTAGAAAGCCATGGACTTTGGAATCCCTTACAGGGTTCAAATTCCAGCTCTGTCACTTGCCCAGCTATGCAATCATTGGCAAGCTACTCAATTTCTTGAATAGAAATTGGATAAGTAACATCTGTTTCACAAGATTGATCTGAGATTAAAGGAAATGAGTTATGTAAAGACCTTGGGACAGAGAGGTCCTCAATATATCAATAAATCTGAATTTATTCCCTCCCTTCAGTTCAGAGTCTCTTCCAATGGCCCTTAATGTACATGCACATGTATTTATATCACTCTAATCAGATTTCACATATGGATCTTGTTCTTACTTCACTTAATTATTTACTATAAATATGGGCCTGTATTAACATAGTTCATACAACTTAATAGGCCAGGTACTATTCCATGGTATTAAACATTAGTTTCCTTGGACAATTGCTTATTGTTGGACATTTGAGTTATTTTCAAATTTTCCCTTTCATAAACAACTTTGTATGAACAGCTTGGACCAAATTACTTATTTGCTTTTAAATTCTTTTCTAGGACTATATTCCCCAAAGTCAAACTACTAGGTCAAAGGAAAGAAACCATTATATAGCTTTTGTCACAAATAGCTCTGCAGAAAATTTGAACCAATTTATAATGCCGCTTAAAATATATAAGCATACCTTTTTACCCTAACCTGCCACCAATGGATCTTTATTGCTTTTGCTAGTTTAATGGGTACATACTGGTACCTTATATTTGCTTTAAGGCAATTTTATTTAATCCCCAGAATGCTGTGGATTTTTTAGTATGCCAGTTTACTGCCTTTATTTTTATGCAAATGTGCCAGCTGTTTATTCTACTTCTTTGTTATTTATTGACTAGAATCTGAACATCGCAGTTACAAGATCTGCAGTCAACCTCATGTTTTAGGGCAAATATTGATACTATATAACACCTGCTTCTTTTTGTTTTCAATTGGGGAATATTGGGGGACAGTGTGTTTCTCCAGGGCCCATCAGCTCCAAGTTGTTGTCTTTAATCTAGTTGTGGAGGGCACAGCTCACTGGCCCATGTGGGAATAGAACCGTCAACCCTGTTGTTCAGAGCTCATGTTCTAACCCACTGAAGCATCTGGCCGCCCAACATCTGTGTCTTGAGGACGACCAGCAATCTTTGTCATGTGACTCAACCCTTTGCTCCCCCGCCACTTCCCATCCTACCTTCTGAATTTGTTAGAGCTTAGCGGGTTTCAAATTATTTTAGTACAAGAATGACATCACTAAATATTCAGTGTTTAAATCTCTGTTTATGTCTGGGCAAGAGTGTTTGTGACGTCAAAGATCCTCTTAAAAACCTGAAGAACCACGATCCCAAGCTAATATCAAGAATTTATACCTATGGGCAAGCCTTTAAATGAGAGCTTCATAATTTTGAAACAAATATGGAGAAGGGCTAGCTAGGTTATGTAAGATAATCACAAAGAACTATTTCATATAATGCCAAGCTCTGCCTGCGGTATTTTTCTCCCTTGCCAAGCCCACTTGGTAACTTTCTATCCTGCTTTTTAGGACCAATCCTGACTTTAGACAACAGGTTCTATCTCCATAACTATAACTTAACATTAAGTTATAGGTGTAGCCAGCCCTGTCTTGATCTTGCACTGCAGTAACGATAACTAATTTATTGGTCTTAAACACAAGGATTAAGATACTGCCTAGGTTTTACCTCTATTGGCACCCCATGGGATAGTTATGTTTCCCAAAACTCAAGCTTGTTGGTGACAGGAGAGTTGGTCTGTGACCTGTTGGGGCCATTTCAGTAACTACTAACGGATGAAAAGCTAGGTGAATCATAATCCAAGTCTGAAACTCTACTACTGTTTTCCAGAGAAAAGTGTGTGTGCTATTCGCATGGAAAACTGAACAGACCTCTATTTCTAAGGTGCGCAAAATGAGTAATTGCTTAGAGACACACACATGACTCAAAAACTGCCTTCTCTATATTGGGGAAACATGCATGCTTTGTAAAAGCACAGATATTGAGGGCTGTGTATTGAGAGAAAACAGGCAGAAGAGGGAGCTATAGAGGAAATAACCAGACAATTGTCTGCAGAAACAGTTCACTAGATGTCACCCCACACTTGAGTCAGGATTAATATTTTTCCTAACAGACTGCCTTAGCAGTAAAAGTGCCTTCTGTGTCCTGGCAAAGAACTCTCATTTCTTCCCAACCTAAATGGATGGAATATCTGTATGTTGAGAATGATTCCCAGTCATAAAGTAACCCTGGGCTTTAACCAAAGGGTTTTTAATGTCCATGACGTTTTGACATTTGAGTAATGATGTACTATGCTAACTTATTATATAATTTTATATAATGCATATTTATTATATAGAAATTTGAAATGCAAATAAGCAAAAAAGGGAGAAAAACCTACATATGACCTTACCTCCAGAAATAAAATTATAAACATATAACGAATTCTTTATATATCAATATGAATATACAATATCATTTACGTGGCATAGTATAATAATATTCTATTATTTATTAACCAATATAATCAAACATTGATACTATATGCTTGAGATCCTAATATGTTTAAAAAAAAGTATTTTTCTCGTGTGTTTTATATCAATGTGTATGATATCATCAAATCTTACTTAAACCATTTAACATTTCCCTTTGAAGTAATGGTTCAGACTTTCTTAAAAAATCTGATCTTAAGCCACCTTTATCCAAGTACTCGATATAAAAATCTGTGTTTGCCACTAAGTTTTCAATGTTAAGGAAGGAAAAATGATGACTTGCTTGATATATCTACTCCAAGGAGGCCTGATATGGCGCAGGTTTCTTATCTGGCTGTGAGTGGGCCCGGGGGATCCGTGGATAATATTTTGCGTGTGTGTATGTCTTTTACTGGCCAGAGACTTTATAGATTCCAAAGGTTTTCAAAGATGTTAGTGATATATTCTTGAAAGCCAGATGTTTCTGTGTTCAAGTTCCTTACTGGTTTAGTTCAGGCAATCTATTTAATTTCTGTGATCTCACTTTCCCATCTGTATAGTAGAGGTCATGATATCTACCTTGAAGTATCATTGGAATTAAATGAGATCATGCTTTTAAAGGTCCTGGTTCATAAAAGCACCAGGAGATTGTTCCTATTTATTTAAAGGGATCTTTTCCTTTTTCAGAAGTATAATCCATGATTCCTCACATTAGATTAGTGTATAAGTAAATAATACACGTTTAACTCTGTAAAATATGAGTATTTACAGACATTTTATTGAACGGCACAATTATGAGTGAACCATCTTCGCTGCTGTTATTTACATGTGGTTTTTATCAATACACTTTTGATCTGTTTACTCTAAGCACTATACATCCTCACAATTTTTGTCTGTTTTTTTTCCCACCTCACTTTTAATCCTAACCGACCTGGCAAACTAATGAAATCATTAAGGTCATCATGAAATAAGTCCTGTTTGGTTATGGATATACCATCTCAGTTATATTGGTATTCGTCATGTGCTTATGGAACACAGTGAGTTTTGAAAAAAAAATAATGATCTGATACTCTGACAGCTTATTCTCTACACCGTTTCCATTATAGCTTGAGTAATAATAGGAAAGAGGTTGCTTTTCTTTGACAAAGTTTCTTTGTTACCTAGCCTGGTCAAGCCTCACAGCTTTGTTTGCACCTACCCAGAAAGTGAAGAAATAAAACAAGAAAACTTCTATCCCTTCTCACTAGTACACACACACACACACATACACACACACACACACACACACACGCCCCTTTAACAGTTTCCCCAAGAGGATATTGTGTCCAAGGAATATTATACATTGACCCTTTGTATTACCTTTATCAGAAATGGATTCTTTCTCAGTCATATTACTAAATAGGAAACACCACTGTTCTAGACGTAGCGTGGAAGCAAATGTGTATGCGTGGTGTATCTGTGTACATGTACACAATTCTATATACATAAAATTTAGTTCTTTGTTTCTCAAAATTTTTACACCCTATAAAACTGACAATAAAAAAAAAAGCCCAGCTCAATGGGAATAGATTAATCTCTATTTGCAGGCATTGCTGTTCTAATACCTGGCATTTTCTTTCTTTCTTTTTCTTTCTTCTTTTCCCTAGGTGGGCTTGTCTGAATGTTTCCAGAAGTTAGTAGGTGGCAACTTTTATCTATGTTTTCTGCGCTAAACATGTCTGCTTTTACCCTGGATACTGTGCAAATTGTGGTGCTCAAGCTGTTTTACTACTTAAGGCTGTACTTGCTCAAGCTGTTTTACTGTTCACTGCTGCTATCACATCAAGACCTAAGCATTTAAAAGAAGGTCAAAATAAATACATTTTCATCCTTTACTCGGTGAGTATTTATGGAGTGCTTAATATGCACCAGACACTACTTGTGTTATTAAGTATTCATTTCTGTTATTAAATTATTTCTATTAAATGCGTTTATTCTCACTTTTGGAAAAAGAAAATCTTTATGTAGACTATAGTTTTATATTCAATATATACTTTAATTCAATTGCTGCTCATTGTGTCTGCTTCAGAAGTTTTCTGGTTCATGAGGTTTACTAGTTTCTGCCTCTCTGTGAACTTTGAAAGAAAAATAATGTAATTCTTTCGATTATTTTCCATCATTTTAAAGTTTAGGAAAGATTTAAGTTTATTGAAGTAGTCAACATAATTACTCCTTTCACCTACCCACCCTCATTGAACAAATTCCCCATTTTCTGTAAATTGAGATAAACTGGTGGGAATAACACTATACATTTGGTCTTGGACTCAACTGTAAATTGACATGTTATTTATTCAATTATATTTTGGAACATCTTTTTACACATCTGGCACAGTGCTAAACAATGGAGACATGAAGAAGAATAAAAGTCCTTGTCCTCAAGGAGCTTCCAAGACTGAGCAACATGCTAAACTATTTGCTCCCATTCGATATAAGAATGATAGAAAGTTCATTGGCCTTTCCCTGTTACATACACCCAAGGGTTGTATTACAAACTCAAAACTGAGTTACTAAGGGCTCCCAAGGCTAAGCAGTCATAAACTAAAATCAGCACGTGACTGCTATTTACTGAAGAATCTATATCAATATTTTATTATTTATTATTTTAGCAAAATTTATTTTTAAAGTATGTAGCATTATTTACAATAATTATATGCAATACACTAAATATATATATGTATATATATATATACATATATATATGTTTTAAGTGTAAACATTATCTTTTTAAACACAAAAACAACCCTACAAAGAAGGTATTATGGAATACCTTCTTTAATACCAAAAGAAGAAACTAAGGCTTAGAGAGATTTACATGATAAAGCCAGGGCTGGAATCCAGGCTCTGAGACACAGGAGTCCATGCTTTTAATTGTCACATTGTACTAGATGTTGGGGATTGAATGATGAGCACATCAAACACTTCCCCTGATCTCATGGAGCCTACAGTCTAGTTAGGGAGCCTACAGATATTATGTCACACAAATATATAGACGTAAATAGTAATATGTTTTAGAATGTGCAAATACAGGATATTAGAACAAAATTATAATGAAGAACATGATACAATCTGACAAGGAAAGAGAAAACATTCCTGAAAGTTAGATTTGAGCTACTTTCTAAAATATAAGCCATCGTTAAATGGGTGACTACAATGGGAAAGAAGTTGGAGGTCAAACAAAGCATTCCTGGATAGAGAGCAAGGTTGTGAAGCAGAGAACTATGGTGCAATTAAAGGAAATCCAAAGTGCCCGAGACACCTTTCACAAGGAGATTGGCATGTAAAGTATTAGAAGCCCGATTAATGCTGGACTATACAAGTAATGTTAGTAAAGTTTTTCCTTTTCCTATGAACTCTGAGAATCCAGTCTGTGATTTTAAGCTTCTAAACCTCAAAACTCTTGGAAATTTTGCAAACCTACTGCACAGAAACACAAAGACATATTTGAAATTAATTTTTGTGAAGAGCATTTTATTATAAGTATATTTTGAGTTGTCTATGGTTTTTATTTGAAGTTATTTATTACTTTTAAACTTTAATTACTTTTACCTTATCCTCATTACCTATTTAGTTGATTGTAGAATTTTTGGCTAACGCCATTCATCTGGAATATCCAGTGTTTGCATCAGTAATATTCTTTTGTCTATACTTTTCGATATACTACCTCAAGGTAAGTATGGGACATGTTGTAACATAAATATTATCTTACTCCATTTGGGCTCTATAACAGAAGAATATAGACTGGATGGCTTATAACCCAAGGGGATAAATTTCTCACAGTTCTGGAGGCTGGAAAATCCAAGATAAAGCACAAGCTAATTCGGAATTCGGTGTCTGGTGAGAGCCTGCTTTCTGGTGCCTCGGCTGTTTTCTTGCGTGTCCTCACATGGTGGAAGGAATGGGAGCGATCTCTGAAGTCTCTTTTATAAGGGCACTAATCCCATTCATTAGGGCTTCATTTTATGACCTAATCACCTCCCAAAGTCCCCACCTGCTACTACCATCATGTTGAGGATTAGGATTTCAACATATCGATTGGGGGGGGGGGGGAGGCACAAACCTTCTTATTCCATGACAAATGTGATAATGCCTATCCATATTTTTATAGAAAATGTGTACACAATTTCACCCTCATAGTTTTCTTATAAGTAGGCCCTTTATTGTTAATTAGGTACTTTTTTTTTTTCTGAATTGAAATGTGGGAATGAGTAAAATATATGTTTTACCAAAAGTCTTTTTTTCAATGAGTCAAATTCAAACAGTATTTGAGAGTCATATATGCCCACATTGCATGAGTCATTACCACAAAGTAACAACATTTCTACAATGGAGAGTGGTACAAAGGATGGTAGAGGCAGGGGGAAAAGAGACCCTCAAGTCTGTGCTCATTGAAAGGAACAAGAAAGGCTTCAGATCAGGCAGGATCTGGGCTGAGGCTCTATAATGAAGTGGAATTTTGCCAGTTTTTTAATGGAAGAGAGCAGAGGAAATAAAATGTAGATATGCATGGAAATGAGACAATATCACATAACTGTAAAGTTATGATGGATTTGGTATTTCCGAAAATAAACAAACCAAGGCTGGTGATAAGACAGGACAGGTAGACAGCTTGTGAGACATCGAGGTGGAAGTATCCAGTTTGCCAACTTTTGAAAAGAAATCTACTTTTCACAGAGGTAGATTTTATTACCTGTAATAACAGAGGACCTACAACCAGTAGAGGAACCAGTGACTGCATTAAATCGTGAGACTATTTCTAAGGTATCTGACTTTCATGTGAGAAATTAAATAAAAATATTGTGATGGATATTGCTGAAATGAAATATACATTATTGAGACTCATCAAAACTTCTTTTTTTATGCAAATCAGTAGTCAGGGAAAATACACAAGAAGGAGATGATCAATATGTATGTACAAAGCTTTGGCTCCTGATAAACACCCATATGATAACATCAGGTCTAGTCAGCACATTAGTGAAATTTGGCAAGATGTATGAATTGTCTTAGCAACCTCCCCTGGAAATGAAGTTTGGCTGATGCAATGCCATCTTAGGAAAGGCCAGATCTGCATATCATTAACATTTGTGTTGGTGGGTTCCCAAAAATGCTGTAGTCTGCCCCAGAGTGAGTGTTATATTGAAAGCCCCCACTTGCTATACAGGCATGTGAAACCATCTGAGAGAAGGAAAAATTAGACATTTCTTCAAGCACAAATGGCTGGTGTCTAAACTCGTTGCAATAGTGCAATGTGAAGCAGCTGCACCTGCATGGTAACTAGGGAGCTATCTGGCTATGAATGTTTGTTTCACACATCAGAATTTAAAGTAGAGGATGGAATATACTGGGCAACATCTCATGAAAATGGAGTAGGGTTTTCTTCCTCTCTTCATAATTTGTGCCTGAAGTCTTAAAATAGGAGTAAACCATGACATAATGATATTTTCATCTGTGGAAAAATACATATTTTTCTAGGCAACTAATGGCATTTAAAAGGGAAACATGCCTATTTGTTCACTGACCACTCCCACATTATAACTATCTTGGAATTTCCTTTTTAAGCAATCTTTCCTAGAGACCCAGTATTGGCTGGAGACCAATTTACTCTATGCCAAAAAGTTATTTCTCAGGCCCAATTAATTATCTAGAAGGCTCATGAAATGTGTGCCTTGGCAGGCTGGGAAAAAAGATTTTTTAATCAGGTTTTCCAGAGGAACTCTCAGAGTTTCCAATCCAAGATCCCATTTTGGCTTGAAGAGGGTGCAAAGACAGAAACATTAATAAAGAAAACTAAGGAGTATGGTCTGTCATACAACTGTAGCAAACTTGTTGGACCAGGTCCCTCCTAGTGGATTTGAAGGGAATGGTTACAGTATCTAGAACTACAGATCTCCTAAAATGACCACAGTTATTTGGGTAACCTTAAGGAAAAGGCCTAGAAGTCAGAGTCAGGATAAAGGTCTCTTTTTGCAGCAATTTGGGCCAGATAAGTGTAACAAAATCAAAGAGGACCAAAAGGGTAGTCTGGGATCCATACCAGGTAGAGGTCCAGGAAACTGATAATAACTTAGGACTTTGCTTATTTATACCAGTTGCCCAGTGGCAACACCAGCTTCGAAGAGGCTTCAAACACACCTTCAGCTGTTCAGAAACTCCCCTGCGCCCTTATTTCTATAGCCCCAGAGGAATCCTCTTTCACACTCAAAACCAAGATTCACTCCCCTACATTTCTTCTCCCTAAGGAAAATGATACTCATTTAAGGAAAAAACCTTCAGATTACTTAAAAGGAAATGGATTTTGATCTTTAGATTTTGCTAAACTTAGCTCTTGTCATTTATTGCAATGAGCTTCTTTCAATTTCTGCCTTTGAATGTATCTCCTAAACTCCATCATAGAAACCAAAGGCATCCTCCATCCAGTTCTACTTAAAGTCCCAACGCATATCTCACCTATTTCAGGAAAGTATCCATGATATATCCGACCTAATCATGTACTATAAATTCTATATGCAAATATTTTATATTTCATGTATCAGAACTTTTGACAAAAATTCACAGGTTTGGCAAAATACTCTGTTGGCAAGACTGTGGCAAAACAAACACTCTAAACATGGCTTCTGATGGCCATACAAAATGGGAGAAACTTCTAAGAAAAGAAATTTGTTAAATTCTGGAAAAATTGCATATACATATCTTTAACCTATTATATCTCATTATTTTTAAAAGTGGAAATAAAGGGAAAAATAAGATTTATCCTGTTTTTTTCCTACATGGACTGTTAATTCAGAATAAAAATTGAAGAAAATAAATTTCTCCATTCTAGTTATTAAATGTACAAGGAATGATAGGATTAGATTGTCGCTAACTTTCAACTTCTAATAAAACAATGAATCTAAGTTGTTAAAAAATGAAATTCAACTGAGTAAATTTTAAAGAATTTATTGGCTTTTTTCAGTGATTCATGAATTGGGCAGCACCCAATCTAGCAGATGGAAAGGAGCTCCAAGGAGTTTTACGAAACGAAAGACTTTTATAGACAGAAGGGAGTAGGAACAAAGAAGTTATACTAGGCAAAAAAATGGTTTATTTATGGCAAGGTCACTTTCCTTTAGGGAAAGGCAGGGATCTATGTAACTAGTGCTAATTTGGCAATTCCTGATTTACTTGTTTAAGATTCCATTTCTGGGAGAGCCAAAACTAAAATTAAAGTCTAATTTTGGTCATGTGGATCTTAGTATAAGTGCTTCTATTTAGGGCCTGTTGTCTTGTTTTTAACAAAGTTATGATTATGAATGCCTAGTATCAGAAAAATAAAAAATAAAAAAAGAAGGCAACCTAACCTTATATTGCTAGTACACACACAATCTAGGAAGTAAAAACTTGAAAGTGATCAAACTTCTAGATCTAAGTACCAGAGGAACATGTTAAATAACGCCATGGGGATGCAATCAATAAAACTGGAAACTCGTATGGAGTATTCTCATTTTCATCGCCATATAGTTACTTGCATAAGTTCAATAAGAATCTCTTCTCGTAACAGGACACAATTGGAAACATCGGTTATGTTACCAAGGTTTGGATTGGAATGTCATATTTGGCAATGATGTTCACAGACTCAGATGTGATCAGACAGTTTTAAGGAACTAAGGTTAAGTCAATAAAGCTTCCTTCACAAAAACAGCCTGGTCTCTTGCTGTCAGAGTTTCCAGCCCTCAGAGGTGAATGAGGAAAGTCATTTTATGGGAGGCCCAAGAACCTCAGGCTATTTGGGGAACCTTGAAAAGAGAGGAATTCACCCAAAGTTATAGGTATTATTGGTGAAATCTGATGGCAAGTCCTTGGCTTGGCTTCCTAGCCTCGAGAGGCTTTTAAAAGTCCAATCTGAGATTTCTTACCCTGAAAACAAGATTAAAAAGAGCCTCTGTGGTCATCCCTATCCTTGTTTCACTCGTGTAAGTAATCAGATCAAGTTTAATGAGACTAAATTTATTTTGCAAACAAATTAGTCTTACTGTGATTATCTTTGATAGAAATGGGGGTGACTATCAATAGAAAAAATATGTTTTAATAGAAAACCATCTTACACCCTCGTGGAATAAGATTCTGGTCCTATGCATTGTCTTTGAGGTTTTATTATCTACCTGTAAGCTGGGCTGGATCCTGAATTCATTTAGTTTTCTCAAATATCTGGCTATCACTATCTAAACTACCATTTCTAATTTTCTTCCACCCTTCTGACTAGAATAACTAAGTTTATTCTTAACTTTCTACTTTAAATAAGTTCACAACTGCAAATTATGCTGTATCAGAAAACAATAATAATAAGAAGCACCTCACAGCATCTGCTTTGGTAGGATCAGAACTTAAAATCTTGATGTTGTTTTGTTCCCACAAATGGAGATAGGCAGAAAAACTGGAAGAACGATAAGACTTCAGAATTATGTGTGTGTGAGCGGTAAGGGAATATAGTGGTTTATATTGAACTGGTTTAAACTGGTTAGGAAAATTTAAGCTGAATGAGAAAATTGGCTAAGGCATTCCGTTACTCCCTATGGATTGCTTTACAGAGTCAGTTTAGTGTCTACTGAGTATCAGAGCTGTACTTCGAATCAGCTGATGCTTTCTTTTATTTTAGGAAAGAGGAAAACTAAAAGTTATTCTTTGAAATTTAAAGAAACACAGAACTATCTTTGAACTAATTAAGAACACTTCTTAAAATTGTATTAGGATTCTTAGTTTTTAAGGCCATTTTCAGAAAGAAAAAATTTGCCTGAAAAAATTTTATGCCCAAATCTTATAGGATGCCTGCTGCCATTTCAAATATTTGAATTCCATAGGAAACTTTGACCAAAACTCACATTATTGTATAACCATGGCAAGATTCCCCTTGTTCTTTTTACTGTTTTGCAAATGAAACTCTTCTGCTTGCAAGTTACAGATACCATTTATTTCATCTTGAACGAATAGGACAAAACAAATGAACTTAAGCATTTTACTCATAAAACATTATTAATTATTTTGTTACTTATTTTCTTTTACTTCCTGAAAATTCACATTTAAATAAAATTTTTTAGAATTTTTTAGAAATAATGAATATGCCCTCATTTTTATATTTAATATATATAGCCCTGGGTTGTTATGATTTCTTGCTATGATCATTCCAGATGTGTAATAAATATGTGTTTATGATAAGGAATGAGTGCCGACCCACAATAATATGTGGAAGAAATGCCTCCCTGAGGGTTATGGCTGAGATCAACTTGGAGGTAATAAAATTACAAAGCATCTTTCACTTCTATCATTCTCTCTGAGATGACTACAGAAGAGTAGGATGTATAGTCCTGTAGTACCCATCGTAAAGATTTATACAAATTGTTCCTTTCTTTCAGATTGTTGCTGCTTTCCTCAGTGTTACATACTGTCATTAAATTCTCCACCCTCACTATTACAGCTTCCATTACCACCCACATGGCACTCCCGCTTTATCCATGGGTGGCAGATGTTATCACCATATGTCATCCGATCAATTTTCCATTCAAGGGTAATGTAATGTTTGGGGGAAAGCCAACTCACACTTTAGTAAAGGCTTTCTCTGTAGTCTTCACCAGCTATAAATGCAAGCATCTTTTCAACTTCTTGGCTCTGATACCTAACCAAAAAATCAGCAGGGATCTTAGAGATGCTTTGCATGTTTCCGTGTTAGCTGGGCTCTCTCTCACAATCACCTGCCAAATCGTTTCCTATTAAGGAGCTTGGCACTATTTTGCTTTTGTCTACTTTCATCTCAGAATATTCTGGACAGAGAATCATTAGATAGATGAATACTGGAGAGTAGCGGTTTCAGGTCTGGTTCAAAAGTCTGTTACTTCTTGTTTATTTCTAGGATCTCTAGCTCACCTCCTTGTTCCAGAAGTTGGCATTGCTCATAGATTTTGAAATTCTTATTCCATAAAATTCTAAAGTGTAGCCAAATTTAAGACAAGATCAATTTATCTGTATAGTTCTCATTTGTGCATGCTCGTTCTCTTTTCATTTTGTTTTCTTTTTTCTCCCAACTCCACTCCCACTTTTTCTTTGGATTTATCTTTCCACACTTATTGAACATGTTATTTGCCAGTCCCTGTGCTATGCACTGTATATTTAAATATTAAATAAAATACAATCCCTTCAAATTTTTCACATCTTAAAGATAAACGTTAGATTATTTTCAAACCAGTCAAGTCTAAACCAGTGCATTTCCCATCCGTGGTGGGTAATTAAGATGTGAATGCTTGGGAAAAGAAGTGGAAACAATTACTTGTTTTTATTGATTCTGAAATGATCTCCCTCTTAAGTGCTGAAGCTGCCTACAATTTGGTGAAGGAATGTCTGTTTACATTATCCACAATCATCAATATTTCAAAGACTTGGATTATGTCCTTTTCCATTTTTGTCTTTTGATAACCAGTGTCAAGTTATCAAAATCTCATGGTCGAAACCCCTTAATTCCAATGAACACCTTGCCTTTCTCCAGATACTTTCTAGTTACTTTATGCCTTTCTTAACCTGTGATAACCAGTAATTACTGTGGCTTTTCAAATGTAGACAAGCTTCAATTTTATATAAAGTCAAACACATTTATTTTTTACATTTCGAATTTAGTATACTTCCAAAAGACATGTAGGTTTATAGGCATTTTTGGTAACACGAAATGATGTCCTAAGAACCAAAGTGATACCAGTCTTTTCATGAGTTACAACTAATGTTCAAACATCATCATATTTTAAGGTTTAAATTACTTTTTCTTAAATTGTAACTTTATATCTACTAATGAAAACCACCTACTACTCTATTGTTTACTCATGCTGAACTCTGAAGTTTCCTGTAGGATATTCTCGTTTGTTTATTATGGCACACCCCAGGAAATGTCAATAGAATTAGGACACTTGGATATACAGAGGTTGCCAAAAAAATGTATACACATTTTAAGAAAGGAAAAAACTATTAAAATTGTAATACTCAATATGTACCGATAACAAAAGATGTATACAAGTGATGTGTATACATTTTTTGGCACCCCCTGTATTTTACTGTTCCTCAAGAACATTTTATTAATATCACTTAATTATTGTAAAATTGGCAACTCTATTTGCAGCTGTTTTCAGCATGAATCCCTGAGGAACCCCTATTATCAATTATCTTTTTATCCAGAGCATATCATCACCAAGAAAATTCTTTATTTTTTGACACACTATTTCCCACAACCCTCTTCTAAATTAAAGGTCAGATTTTGTGATAGTTTTGGAAGCAATTTTTAAATTGATCAATTGCCCCCATAAAAATGTATACTCTTAAAGCTCTAACAAAGAGATCTTAAGGCACATTTTTTTATCCTCACAAAAATACATTGTCCCCTTTGCTCCCATTGTTATTCCTGTTACTGCAATAGTCCATGGTCTTCCTCTTTGTTATGCATTCTGCTGGGAAGCATCTCAGGGGCAGGAAGTACAGCTGCTGTTTACTCTGGGTCTTTACACATTGCCCGATTCAGCACTCCAGTTCCATAGTGTAGACCACATATGTGTATGTAAGAAACAATTTGTCTCTATTAGAATGGAATCTCCATCTCCTCCGAGACTTGGTTGTGTTTACTGTAGTATTTTATTATGAAGAAAAATATCTTTTGCATAGAAATGATTAATCAGTATTTGTGAATTCATACTATTAGAAGTACATTGCTAATTTTCTACAAATGACCAATGAATAGATTCTTAAGTTACATTGTCCCTAAGTTATTTTATTAATTATCACTGAGCATCTCTTACTGTCCGATGATTATCATGGTCTTCTCACACTTGTGGAGACCACACTGATGGTTTACTAGCCTCCTGGCACCGGGCAACGTATGGCAACCTGCACAATACTTTGGCAGTTGCACCAAATTTTATCCTTGAGTTCATACAAACTGTTTGGGGGGCTACCAACAGGTCTTGGCGTTGTGTTCACTCCTATGGATCAGCTACCTCCAGAGTAGTGTTAATACTCTTCAACACCTTTTGATTTGACACTGCTGAATCTCAATTTTAAAATGCAATTGAGGAATCCTTTAATGACTTCCTCAGTGAAGATTGGAAAGGAAAAAAATGATTACCCATTTTTTTTATGCCTTGATATGTTTATGAAACCAGAGACATGAAATAGTTCTACTGATCCTTCAGCTTGCATGAATATATTTAAATATTTTTTTTCTTCTGAAGTACATAATTTCAGATGCATCTAGATGATCATTCCTCAAGATAATCCAAATTCCATTCATTTGGCAAATCCTTGATTTTCAAAAATATAGATTTTATTAAAATAGTCTCTTTAGTCAGTTAAGCGTGAATAATTTTTATTTAATCAGTTGGTCTGTGCCAAGCCTCATCTATATCCGTAGTGGTCATTTGTATTATCCTAAAACTTTACATTTCAAATGGAGAAAACTTCACCCAGTTAATACACATTACACTGAAGTCCCTTCCAATTACAACCAGCTCTAATTTTGAGACTTCCTTGAAGGCTGGTAATTCTTTGACTCTTTTGGGTTATCTTCATTTTCCAGCTTTTTAAGACTTCTTAAATTATTTAATAATGGTGTTTAGCCTTTAGAGATTTTGTAATATTTCCTTGCCACAAAAGATTGTTAAAGTCACTCAGACTACTCTCAAAAGGTCTGTTACCTGTGCAGCTGAGTTCTCCTGGTGATCAAGGGTCCAATTGTCACGGTTCCTTAAGAAAGCATCTCTTCTGTCACTATCAGCCTCTCTTTTGCCCATCACTCTGTCAGAAGAGTGTTCAAGGTAGAGACATGTAGCAGCAAGCAAGACCACTTTTCGCCTCTGCTTATATTTAGCTTCTTTGAACTGAAGAGACAGCCTGTGGCTGATGTGCTAGAAGTTCCTCGTTCTGGGTATACATAAAACACTGACCCTGTCTCCATTTCTTTATCTCTCATTCATTCTTAAAACTACTTCCATATGCCTCCTGCCCCAACCACTCCACTTTCCGTTCACCAAGCACTAAAAGTCATATTCAATGGGTGACAACAGTGCTGCTAAAAATTAAGTCTAACAGAGAAAGACAAGTATGATATCACTTATATGTGGAATTTTTAAAAGCCAAACTTGTAAAACGAGAGAATAAAATGATGGTTACCAGGGGATGGGGGTTAGGGTGCAGGACAGATATTGTTTAAGTCTACAAATTTACTAGTCGAATAAGCCCTAGGGATCTAATGCACAGCACAGTGAATATACACAACAATACTGTACAATAGTCATTGAACTTGCCAAGACACTAGAACTTAATTATTCCAACCAGTAAAAAGAAAGGATAATTATGTAACATGGTAGAGATACTAATTATCACTACAATGGCAATCATATTACAATATATACATGTATCAAATTAACATTGTTATACACCTTAAATTTATACCATGTCGTATGTCAAATCTATTTCAATGAAAAATAATAAATAAAAATAAAATAAAGGTGCATCGGACTCCCTGGGGAATCTTGCTAAAATGTAGATTACGAGTCAGTTGACTGGCACAGGGGCTGGAAGTCTGCATCTCAACAAGCTCTCGGGCATACCTGACTTCAATGAAGTACACTTTGTATAGCAAGGCCCTAGATAGGGCATCTTCCCGAAATTCTCTACTCCTTCGGATTTTGCTACAACACTTTTTTGGCTCTCCTCCTTGCTAACTGTTCCTCCTAAGTATCGTTTCTTCATTCCATGTCCTCTGTTTTTTCTTTATGAATGTAAGTCATCCCCCGAGTTTCATGCTCAATCTACTTCTCTTTCTAGAGTGATGATTCTCAGACTTTAGTGCACAAAGAAAGTTAACCGGGAAATTTATTAAAACTTATTAAAAACGGGGCTTCCTAAACCCCACCCCTGAGACTCTGATTCAGTAGGTATGGGTGGAGTCCTAGTCTGCGGTTTTAATTTTGATAAAGGAGTTTGTCAGGCCACAATTCTGAGAAGCATTGTTCTAAAGGCATTCATTCACTCTCATTACTCTAACCATACCCAAAATGATTTCTAAATTATACCTAGGCCCGAGTCCTATCCAAGATTTCAACTGCCTATATAATATTTCAATTGGGATATTAAAACAATTCAAAATTTCCAAACTAAATCTGTTATCTCCCCTGCATTCAACCTATTTTTCTTCCTCTACATGAGATAATGGTGCCATAAGTAACCAGAAAAAATCTGGTTAGATTTTGTGTCCAAGGAACACTGGTCTACTGAGTCCCTGATCTACAGCACAACTGGGATAAGAATAAGAGTTTGATAAAGATGCTGAGTCACAAACTCCTCAAATGCTAATTCCTGAAGTCTGGTGTCAGGCCCAGGGGTGTGCATTTTTAACAAGGCTTCCTCCAGTGATTCTGATGCAGATGGCTTCTAACCCACTCTCTCAGAAATGCTACCCTAGGGATATCTCCAGCTCTTCCTAGCTGGAGACCAGAGGGGCTTCGAAAGCATTTTCCATGGCAGAAGGCTTGGGGTGGGTGTAAGGAATAGCTTAATCTTCCCCTTATCTTTCTCAGAGCCTCTAAAGCTACTCCAAGTGACCACCCATATTAAGTAAAATCACTACACGTGTTCTATCTAAAGCCAGCTTCAGGTCACGTTACCAGCCACTCACCTCCTGAGGAGAGTGACACCCCTAAACCCTTTCCTTACAGTTATTTCTGAACTACCAGTATTTGCCCTCATGCCAATTACTCCTGGAAATAAAAAATACTTTCTTGCCACTTCTCTCTTTTTTCTCCCTTTGATCTTATTTCCAGGAGGACATATTCCTGATTTAAGAATTGAAAGAGCAAAGCCTATAAATATCTCAGGTAGGCAGTACATGCCTTGAAGGTGGAAATAACATCCATTGTTTAATTTATAGCTCCCCGAGGAAACTTTTTCAGACCACCTCCACTAGAGAGAGCTCAGTTAATAGCATCTTTTATAATAAAGAGCCGTGGTTTGTATTGTATTTAAAAAATTAAAAATACAATTTGTATTTATAGTATATGCTCCTGGTCTGAAATCTTTGTTAGTCCCTACCTAACCTCCTTTAAACGAAAAGGATTGGCTTTGTTGTCTTAAAGAATTCTAACTTGATGTTTTCCTCAATTGTCCTTTTATACTTATTAGGCCTTTCAGTTCAGAAGTGAAGTGATTTTGCCCAGGTTATTAGAATAAAATTGAAGTTCAATTAGTTACTTTGAGACATGACAACTAAGTGCTTACCCCTTTTTAATCTTTAACAAGCTCCATTATTTACATAGGCAAATTGATGCCAGCATTTTAGAAATCTGAGGTAATGCAAACCACATAACTTTGAAATAATGGAACATTCTGATACTCAGGAAACTGTATATGCATGCTATTATCTTGTTGTCCAGTCTCAACTTTCTCTGTCTACATATCACAATGTACCATGAGGAGATACCTTTTTTTCACTGAGAAAAGTCAATGGGAGATGAATAAATAGGCAATTTACTTAGGTTTTACCCTGAGTGCTTTGCTTTGATTTCAGGTGGGAGAGGCATTGATTGACCCTATTTTCTTAAATCCAAAGCAAGACATTTTACTTCAGCTGTGTTCACCTACAGGTATTTTCCATAGTTTGGAGCTATTCTTTGACATATCTTTCATCTCTTTATTCCATTCCTCTCCGTATTCCTTTTCTCCGCTCCCTTTTTCTCTCCCAGCTGCAAGTATTTGTCCTCCAGAAGAGTGGGGGTGGGAGGGAGTGAGGGAGGGAAGCAGAGCAGGGAGCATGAGCCAGAGAATGCCAGGATCTGGCTTTTGTTATTGGTCGGTTGCTGCCTGAAGGAATAGAGGAGGGTGGAGTGAACTCCTCAGTCTGATCTGACGGAGCCGAAGTACGGAAACCATATTTACAGGTAAGAGCAAAAAAGAAGAGAAAAATTTATTTTTCTTTGAAAGGGAATGCTATCAATTCCTATTCAGACAATTTTATGATATGAAAATCATTCCGTAGACATTTCCCGAAAGTGTGTCCTTTTCCTTACTCGAGGAAGCTTTGCAATTGAGTTGTCCTTTCTCCCTGCAAAGCCCTTAGCTGATAAAAACACCAGAGGCATGTCTTATCCTTGATAACTTTCTAAGCAAGTGTATTGAAGCAAAGTTAATAGATAAGATGAGTCGTCAAGTATCTTTATTTATTCAAGCTTATGTTATTGGGAATCAAAGGAAGGGTGAGGACAGCTTGCTAAATTCCACAGGTCCTGGGAAAATGGAGCTTTATCTTAATATACAATATAACATTTCATATGGGGTCTTCTAATACTTACAGTGTAGTAGGTGGTTTAGAAAATAATTTTTGTTCTTTGTAGACCCTTTTAGTGCTACTTTAGAATGAATGGTATGTGTGCATTTAAGCCCTTTAATTTACTCCTTTGATAAATTTCATGGTACTGAGTAGTCCTTTCATTTTATTTAGTAAACACATATGATAATTAAACAATTGTTTATGTTTGTCAACATACATACTAGGACCATTTTCTTTAAAAGCTCAGAAACCTATTTGTGAAGGATTAAACATTGCTGTAAAAATTGCATCTTAATTGGCAAGTTTCACTGGTAGTTTTGATTATCAATCAAATATATCAAGCTAAGAATGCCATCATAGCATTTGTATTTTTGGGAATATTTCTAGGGCAATGTGGTTTTTAAAGCTCAAAAGTTAAGATTTTACTTTACCAGTAGCTTATATCTCTTAATATTGTTTTGTTTTGTTTTGTTTTCTCTTAGGGAAAATAGGAGTGCTAAATATGCAGACTAAATGCTACACTTACAATAAAGACATATGAAAAATGATTTTACTCCAAGTCATTTCATTTTATAGTTATTTTAATTTATAAATACAGGTCGATAAGGGTGGGGGAAGCTCATTAAAATTGAACTTCTTTTAAGTAAGATTATTACTGCCATGGGCACACTGGCAGTTGAGTAATACTTGGTGATTATAATAAAAGAAGTCTTTCAATGATGTACAGATTTTTTCATATATTTTAAAAATACTTTTGAATGAATCACAGACTAATAAGAATGAATATGAATAATTTCTAAGTTTTTTAGGGGGTCTTATTTTTGCCTTTTGTTTTTTAAGAGATGGATTTTGTCTTTAAATAGCAGATAAAAACGTAATATTTCTTGCAAAATTAACAAAAAGAAAAACTGAATATTGAGTAAAAATTATCTAAATGAATGGAGGACTATCTTAAATTTCCTAAATGTACTAAATATAGTGAATAATATGTTTACACACTTAAGTGCCATATTGGCCCATGCAAATATTCTTGCATGGTTCTTTTCTGAATTATTTCTAGATTTCAGAAATCATATGATACTGAGATGTTGCCATGTTTCTCACTGACAAATTCTTCTGATCTTGGTTTTTTAAACAAAATGATGGTAGGAATTAATTCACACCCTAGGTTGGAATTTAAGGTGATATATAAGACCAGATATTTGCCTTCTTCCTGATAAGTGTTAGAGAAAATAAGCCAAGGCAGTTATATTTTTTGGAAATTATAAATTCTGAGTAAAGCTACCTCCAGGAATGAAGGAGAATTGATGAAAATTAGAGAGCAGAGTTCCACATGGTTTTAAATTATTCTGTTTCCTTGGAAACCAGCTGCTGCAGATGCATTTTGCTTTCTTTGGCTAAAAATATCATCCTTTTAATAATCGCTAAGGGAAAGGTTCTGAATAAAACCAGAGTACATTGTTGCTGTTTTTTATAATTTCCTTAATGGTTCGCATATTTTGGATGAAAAGTAGATAAACCCTCTCTCAGTCAGCATTTGCTATCGTCCACTGGCAGACGTCTGCATGAGCCATCTCCATGAGATAACTGGGAGTTTTTACTGCAGAGACTACAGGGGGAGAGGGAGAGAGAGAGAGAGAGAGAGAGAGAGAGAGAGAGAGAGAGAGAGAGAGAGAGAGAGAGAGAGAGAATACAGAAGAGGGAAAAAAAGCATGACAGAAAACAGTTAAGAGGTTTTTGTCCGAGTGAAGGCTGAAACAAGGCAAATGAAAACCATGTAAGGCTGCTTTGTGAAAGATGGCAAACCAAGACCATTTGTTTTTTGTTCAGTGCAAACATTAAGATTTGGATGTAAGTTTTTAATAGAGGACACTATATACAACTTTGACTCCTTTTGCACAATACTTTTCCTTTTCTCTTTATGTTTGTAGTGGTTAGTAGTATACTGAATAAGACAATACATTAAGAAACAGTTTTTTAATGTACCAGTCATTTTAATCATAAAAAGAAAAGCTTGAGATTTATTTCAAGCTATGGATAGTCAGGAGGATTAAATACATATTTTGACATATTAGAATAAGAATTTTTTATACTTAATGTCCACACCATATTTCATTAATGCAGTCATTTCCTTACCTTTGTAATCTCATACATGAAAAAATGACACATTGCAACAACTTAAAAATGGCTTAACATTATTAAACATCAGCATAAAAACTTTTATATTAAGGTAATATATTTGAAATTTAATGGGAATTATTGTAAATACACATAAATACCTTTTGTTTTATTTGAAGCCTTTTGCTTTATTTCGAAAATAAAAATTCATTTTATGTGACTTTTCTTTAGAAGAAATAAAAATCATAACTATCAGTATATTTTATCCTACGCAATTTCTTAAATTAAAATTTTTTAATTGTTAATTTTTTTTTCTCAGCTGTTTGGTGAAAGGGAAAATCATCATAAAACTGCGACATCTTTCCTATTTTATTGTAATTTAGATGAGATTTCTATTATCTGTTTTACCACTCGTTTAAGTGTTTTTGACATATAATACTTTATTTTTGTATATTAACCTCAGTTTATTAGATTTACTGTTAGCAGTGTAGCAAATAAAGTACCACACACTTACACCTTGTTTTAATATATTTAATATCTGGCCAATACATAACTTATAGTTAAATGAATTTGGTATGTCAGCATGTTATTTTTCAAAGAGAGTTAGGATAATGGGAAGTATTTAGTTTTTATCAATTAATACGAGCAAAGCACTTTAGTGGAAACACTTTCAGCCTAAAGATATGACATTAGAGAAGCACGCTGACAATAAATCAGTTAGACTAGTAAATAGATTATGCAACCTGTGCAAATAACCCATTTTTTAGGCACAGTCAAGATTATCAAGTGTATTTCAAGTTCCTGAAAATAATTCATTGCATAGACTTACTCCCAATTACAGATAAATTTTAAGCATTGTTTGTTCGTAGTGTCTCTTTACTCCTTTATGCTTCTACTGCTGGAAGTAGCTTACCATATTCATATGTGAGTGACATGAGTCTCAAAGTCTCACAAAATGTATTCAGGCAAATGAAATATTAATAACTTCCCCTGTAATATAGACAACTTAATCTTGATAATGAAAATATGCTGGTTTGGCAAATAACCCCACATTACTAGAAATGAAGGGTGGGATTTAAAAGAAATGGAAATTATACCAAGGTAAGAAAGCTTGGGTCAGGTTTCACAATGTCCAAATCGGGCTACGTATGTACTTACGGTAATTCAAACAAATGAAAAATTGCATTAACAGTTGTACTATGGTAGGCCAAATTGAAAAATATCAGAAGTTATTTTTGATGTAGTCTATATTTAATAACTAATAGTATTATATAGGACTTATATAAGTATAAAAATGGCATTGGTTCAAAGCAGCATTATTACTCTTTATTTACATTGTGTAAATCAAGGTGCAAGGAATGCCTTTGATTATCAAATTAATGGTCATATTTGGATGTTTCATATATCTCATTGAATCAGTTGGACAGACCATTTAATTTCTGAGTCAATTCTTTAGATCTCAGTTGTTATAATAGACTAAGTAGTTTGACCTGAAAATTGTTGCATATACTTATTCTGAGAATACACTCAATGTAACTTTTTAAGCATTTAATTCAAGATTATGATGATGTTGATAAATGTCAATATTAATTCGATGGGTCATGTTTTAGCAAGAAAACTACTTGACATGAGATCAAATTTGCCATTCATTTTAGTCTCATGGCTAAAAAGGTAGGTAGTAGTCATGTGATTTATTTCCAAAGATTCTTTGTACTCTAGTTAGATCAAGAGCTTAGCATATTATCTTTTAATACAGCAACAAAGGGTGGTATATTCAACACATTTCTATATTTTTCCTGACTCACATGCACATTTGCAAAATTATTTTAAACAAAACCACCAACCACCAGGAAAAACTAGCTGTTAGGTAAATTTTTGTATCTTTAAACCATATTGATGATAAAGTGATTTGGCAAATACTCATTGCATTTTCATGTACTCTCTTTGAATATTTCAGCCTTCCATTACCCCAGAATCATGGGATTGCCCTGTAGACATAATTCCTTTCTGGATTGCTCATTTTTCCTATGAAGAAAATAAGGCCCAGAGAGGAAGTTCCCACAATGATTTTTTTTTTTTTTGGTGGGAAACTGAGCATTTGTTTTTACAAAATAATAACAGCCAAATACGATGTGTTTGTATTAAATATTGGATATAATGCATTAAATACTAGACAAAAGAAAAACATAATTTAGGACCACTTTGGAAAGTGAGAAAACGCGGTGGGCTTAACAACACAGGAATTGTAGAGTTACACAGAACTCCTCACTTTAGACCTGCCCGTGGTATTCTGTGAGTTAATCGCTTTGACTTACTGTCACAGTGTCTTTGACTTTTTATGAGTTTGCAGTCAGGGTCAAAAATGCGTCAGTTCGTTTTCTAGTAAGTGCTGATATAGTTGGTTGTTGTCATATTGTGGACATAATACAATATATTTAATAAATGACACAAATAATTTCCTAAACAGGACTCCTGAATGTATTTAGAAAGCTTTTCATTTCCTTTCTATCCCATTTAGGCTAGCCATGAAAAATCAGTATTTGTCGCCAATCTTTACCCAGGTAATATTGGTTGTGATGCTGTCAGAATATTAAGGCAGAAAGAACCTGGGAAAGGTTTTCAGAAGTTATTAAAAATTTTTAGCTTTGCTTCCTCAAAATTCCTTTCATGTACCTCATACAACTCAAAACTTCAAATTTTATATTGTTTGGCCACTGTGATATCTGAATCAGTAAGGGGCCCTTAGTGAACTCACTCATCATGGCCGCTGAACTCCCCTAGGGCTGAGCGTTCGAGGGGTAATTCTGAGCTTGGGGACTTCATTGTATGCTTCTATGTTCTGAGATCGTCACAACTTATGGACAGGGCTTACAGGAGCAGCCTCAGGGCCACCTCAGGCCTGTCCTCCCTGTCGTGGCTTCTTTGTGTGGTCATTACCAGGTACTTCCTAGACCTCTCTATAATCTTTTATTCAACTATCACAATTGTAATTCTCGGTGTCAGGGGGTTTCCTTTTTCTCTGTATTGGCAACACCTAATGGAATGCCTGATACATATTTTGTGCCCCCAAATTGTTTTGCTGACTGAATAAATAAGTGAATAATCTTATCAGATACTCATCTTACCCTTTTCTTACACCGTCCCAATGACAGACACCCAGTACATTCTAAAATAGTCCTTCCTTTCACATGCTTCTCTGTTAATGTCCTTCAACGTGACAATGTCCATGTCACATAAATGTCGTTAAGCCATGCAGAGTTTTGTGTTGTAGACTTTTTGTTGTATAAACTCCATTTGAATTCTCCTACTTTAACAGAGGATTTTATCTGTATGCATTCCTCATTTCATGACTCCCTGCACTGTACTGTTTTGCTATATTACTATTCTGTTTCTGAGACATATATATATATATATATATATATATATATATATATATATATACACACACACATACACACACACACATACATACACACACATACACACGCAGGTCATCATATATTAAATCAATGGATTAATTGTAAATTAGTTATGTTTTATATTAACTTGTAATATCAATGTTAAATAATGTCGATATAAGAAAAGACAGAAAATACAGAAACATATTTTTTACCAGTCTCTGAGTGCTCTCATACATATATTTTTATTCAATGAATCACCACAGCATATAATTAAAATTAAAATTGTTCCACAGTATATTTTTTTCTGTTCTTCATCCACTTTCTTCCATTTATATTGTGTTCTGGTGAACAATTCTGAACCAATATATTTTTTCTGTTCTTCATCCACTTTCTTCCATTTATATTGTGTTCTGGTGAACAATTCTGAACCATAAGCTTGGCAAGTGATAATGCTGAATCAGCTACAAAGAAACCAGGGGTGCATGCTGAGGGTTAGTATAGCTATTTTACTGGAGTTTAATATACATGTGAAGGTAAGGGTAAGCAGATAACATTGGACTGGTGGAAGTCCCAAAGCCTACCACTGCTAGGCAGAACTGACCAAAAAAAACAAAAACAAAGACGATGTTGGGCCCTGCTGTGATGTCTGGCTGGGAATCTGAAGAGAAAGAGTGATGGCTAATATACCGTAATTGTGTTCAGTTCATTTATATGGGACTGTACTGTGGTATACATATACCCCTTAAATGAATGATTTCAATCAGCCAGTCAGCTTGCCTTTTCTAGAAATGCATACTCTGAGCTAATGGGGTCTTCTAGCTTGACTTACCTATTAGTTCTTTAGGTCGTACAGCATAAAGATTGATGGAATGAATAATAGACTTTGCAGTCATACAGACTATAGTTCATACAGACTGTAGTTCAACTCCCAGCCATAGCCTCTTACTGCCTGTGTAAATTTGGGCAAGTTATTTAAACTATCTGACCCAAAGTCTTCCTTTCTGTAAAATTCAGCTATCTGCCTGCATGAAATTGCAAAGATTGGTGGATCTTTGTAGAACATTTTTTACCACAGAATTTGGGACATAGGAATTATGTGCAATTTTAATTGTTATTGCTAGTCATCCTTTCTTGCTTATTAGCCAAGAATGGGAGGAGCAACATAATACCCAGGGTTTTTAATGGCTTCCTAAATATTATTTTCATAGGGTATTACAAAATAATAACAACAAAAATTCCTCTGTATTGGTTAGTTTTTCTGTTTTTCCATGTTTCTACAATTAAATCATTATAGATCAACTGCTTAAGTTAGTATTGTATGAGATAGTAGAATTGTGAAAACAGTTTTAACAGTGAAATATCATCAAGAGTTAAGGAAGAGTATGATGATTGAAAGTAAGATGTCAAATGCCAAAATACCTGAGTTCAAATGCTGCCTGTAATTATTCTCTATATCTAACCTCTAGATAATTAGCTTTATCTAACCTCTGTGCCTCAAGTGTTTAATCTGAAAATGGTATTAATAATAATGCCTACCTTGTGGGTATGCGGAGGATTAAATGAGTTGATACACATTGTATTACTTTTCTAATGCGGTGCAACAACTTACCACAAACTTAACAACTTAAAACAACACCCACTTGTTAGTGTATAGTACTGTAGATCAGAGGTCATGCATAGTATGGCTGAGTTCTTTGCTAAGGGCTTCACAAGGCTGACATCAGGGTCAGCTCAACTGAATTCTTGTCTGGTCACTTTGGGGGGAAATCTACTTCCAAGCTCTTTCTCGTTGGCAAAATCCGGTTCCCTGTACTCAGATGACTGAGGTCCCTGTTTCCTTCTTGCTGCAGCCAAAGCCCTTCTCAGCCCCTAAAAGGGCCAAATACATTCCTTGCCGCATGACCTCTTCCATCTTCCGAGTCAGCCAGAGAGACTCTTGTGTTGAATTCCTTAGTTTCTGACCCCTAGTTTGAAAGTGTTCATGTGATTATGCCAGGCCCACCTGGATAATCACTCTATCAGGCCAGTAATTTGAAACCTTAATTACATACGAAAATTCCCTTTGCCATATAATGGGCACGTATGTAATCATGGGAGTGATATCTCACTATATGTGCAATACTGGAGTTATACAAAGCATGCACCCTAGAGGGCGGGGAATCTTGTACCCTACCTTAATCCAACCTAAAACGTATGTGGCACATAATGAGCGCTATATGTGTGTTAGCTATTATTGAGCATCCAAAAAATTCACAGAAATTTTTAAAAATAACAGTGTCACAGTAATGGCAAGGGTATGATGAAATGATATTCCAAAGCACCATAAAAGACATAAATTGGTAGAACCTTTCTGCCAGGTAATTTGGCAATGTGAATTGAAAACCCAGTAATTCCACTTTAAGGAATTCATCCTAAGGATATAATCAGAGATATACACGATGATATATGAAAAAAAAATTAATTATTTGGTGGTTTATAATAATAAATATTTAAAAAGAAGCATGCATCTCCTTTAGAGTTGTAGTTGACTAGTATGGCAGAGCTAGTCAATGAAATGCTATATAGCTTAAACAAAAATAAAAATCAAATAAAACAAAAATATGTGGTTTTGAAAACTAATAAGAAGGGAACATGATCATGTTATAAATGAAGATATTATGGGTTACAAAACTGCTTATATAGTGTTAATCCCCGGAGTGTGAGGTAGGCTTTTGGCAACACTTGGTCATTTAACAAGGGAGGGAACACACCCTGACATGTTTCCTCAGATTGTTATAGGTAAGACTAGGCTTCCAGAGACTTCTTAGGGAGCCCCAGTATCCTCCTGGAGTTTGAGAGCTTTTAGCAAGAAGGGGTCACTTGACAGGGACTATACTGTGACACTGTCGGGTCACGCCCATCCATCAAAACAGCAAAGGCATCCTCGGAAGAAGACTGTATCATTTCCCCTAATTTTCTGTGCTATAGCCATCCATTCAATGCCTCAAAGTAAAATGGCATGCTCTGGTCCCTCACTCCTAATTTATAGTCTTTGTTTATACTAAACTGGCCAAATGAACAGTCTCAGCCAAGATTTTACAGGATTGTTTTTTGTTTTGTTTTAGCTATAATGCAAGGCATCTGGAATACATAATATGTACCAATGAAGACTGTAGAAGTTAACTCTCAGGAAAGCAACTACAGTGTACATTCTAACACTATAAAACAGCTACTATTAACCCCATTTTACCGGTGAGAAAACTTTGGCTCAGAAAGATTAAGTAAGTTGTTGAAGAACTAACTCCTAGTTAGGAAACGGTAAAACCAGGTGTTCAGGTTACTGGCTTCACCCTCTGCACCACAGCAGTGAGTCCTGGTGGTTCCTGGGAGTCTATATATATTTTACAATCTCCCTAGAAAATGCTAATGATTAGCCTAAATCCTTCTGCAGTACACATGACTTCCCTATACCTGAAGGCAAATTAGTGGTAACAGTATAAGTTGCTTTTTTCTTCTTAGCTTTTTCCAGCTCCAGACTCTCAGATCTTAAATTTCAAATTAGCAGATGTGTTTTTAACTGGGGGATTCAGATATCAATACAAGTATAGATTAAAACAGCTCTTCCTTCTCAACCAAATGGGAGATGTACCAAACTCCATAATCTTTGGAACTAGCATATCTCCATAGGCACTCCAAACCTGGCTAATTTTGTTGTACCTTTTACTTTTCTGTGACTAAATTCTTGAGAAAAATCAATGCACAGCTCTCTCAAACCACCAAATTGTCCACGTCTCCTTTGGGAATTCTCCCTCATCCTTCTCAGACTCTCCCCATGTCCTACTTTGCCTTCATATTTTCAGAACCATTCAATCTACTTTCACTTTTATTCAGCTTTAGTCTGCATCCATCTCTAGGTCCAATAATCTGTCCCCACTTTTTTTTTAAATTTTATTGGGGGAATATTGGGGAACAATGTGTTTCTTCAGGGCCCATCAGCTCCAAGCCATTGTCCTTCAATCTAGTTGTGGAGGGTGCAGCTCAGCTCCAAACCCAGTCGCCATTTTCAATCTTTAGTTGCAGGGGGCACAGCCCACCGTCCTATGAGGGAATTGAACCGGCAACCTTGTTGTTGAGAGCTCACTCTCTAACCAACTGAGCCATCTGGCTGCCCTCTGTCCCTACTCTTATTTTAGTTTTTTGCCTCTTAGACTCTGGTACTCAACCCAAGCCTATGGTTATGTCCCAGCTCTATACAAAGTATCTTTGCACTGGGGGGAACAAAAGGAACATAAAAATACATAAATGGTTGTGGAGATTTACTATTTAGTATATTTGGACTCTCCGGTGTCATAGTTATATCATAAAACCAATCATTGGATATTTTCTGTAAAATTTACCTGTTAACAAATATTTAAGTTATTTGGGGTAGATCCATATAAGCTCTAAACATTATTATTTTTAGAAAAATAATTTCCATTTTAGCAAGGGTAATGTACTCAACACTCATTGTACTTTGCCTCAAAATGTCAAATTACGTTTTTACCTTTACATTCTTTAAGTGACTTGTCTTGATTCAGTTATTTCTCATTATGTCAGAGATTGAACATAAGAATTAATAGCTTACAATTTTCTTCTAGTCTTAATTACTAGTAATCTTTTTTGTCTTTTGAGTCTGTAGGTTTGTATAAAAGTAATAAACTCATTTTGAATATGTAAATTCAGAATCTGACTATTCTAGTTGATAGATACACAAATTGTAACTCTTAATATTAGAAGCATATTACAAAAAAATATATTATTTTGTATACCTCTCAAAAGGAATGATTAAATATAGAATCAGTACTAATACTGTATTTTTATTAGATAGATTTTTTTTAAATTTAAGGAGACACCAGTTTTTTTTTGGACATAGGAAACACAGAACCCTGTAAGGGGACTCCAAAATAGAATTCTAAAAATTTTTACTTCTAACAAAAGCACAACTAATAAAATAATCTTTTAGGTGCCAGAAAATATAAATGAAGTCGTCTTTACTTCTCTCTGTGTGCTAACAGTTTCTTCCAGCCATATACTCTCAAAATAGCATTCTGTGTTACAGGGCAACTGTTAATATTGTTTAGGATTGCTTTCACTTGATATGGGGATGGGACAAACTCAATCAAGGATGTTTATGGTAACTATTTTTTTTCCTCAGTAGCTCTCTCTTCCCACTTATTATTGTAGACTTGAATAGGCGTAGCATCCTCATCTCTCTTCACACTTAGTTTATCCTCCATTATCTCACTTTTTGTTGCCATGGAAATAATGGTAACATTGCAATTTTAGTATTAATACTACAACCAGAGTACACTACACTGGAATCAGATTGGCAAATACAGAGTAGAATGAATTCCTCTCTCTCTCTCTCTCTCTCTCTCTGAACAATGTGCTTTGGCATATTTTTTTCCCACCCTTTCTTTGTGTTTACTCAGATATTTAATCATCAACTCAAACTCTTGAATGAGTTTGTACAAGATTCTTCAGGCCATCAGGAACTAAAAGCAAATCCATACAAATTATTTACATTGATTTTGTATCAGTTAAGGAAAAATTTCCAAATAGTTTCCTATAACTGATAAATTTAAGGTATGTCAATATTTAAAAAGAAATCCATCAGCAGCTCTCAGTCTTGAGGAGCTTTTCTGCAATTTGTTTTAAAACCTCCATAAGTCACTTGAAGATAAAATAGTCTCTTCAACCAAACAATAGTCACTAAGTGACTTTTTAAGATAGAGACTATCTGGCTTTCAAATAGGCTCAACCCAGAGCCAGAGTCCCATAATCTGCAGTAGCAGGTAGTGGCGGTACATTTGACTTTTTAAAAATCTTGAATACGTAACTTTAGGGAGAATCGTGGGTAACATAGTTATTAACTCTTTGCCTCCATTTTCCCATGATTAAGTAAATCCTTGATAGTTGTCACTATCCATATATTCCCTCTTCTCCACCAAAATAAAGTAAGTATTCCTATAGAGTGATAAAGGAAAGCAAAGCTTACTTTTTCATTGTTAATTTTATCTGCCAAAGCAATGCCATAGAATGGCATAATGTATCTGAATCTGTCCTATCTAAAACCTAAAAGGTAAGAAGTGAAATAAGTCAGACTGAGAAAGACAAATATCACATGATCTTACTTGTATGTGAAATCTAAAGAACAAGGAAACAACAGACAGACTCATAGATAAGGAAAAAAAAATGATGATTACCAGATGGGAAGGGGGTTAGGGAGCGAGGTGAAAAAGGTGAAGGGATTAAGAAGTAGAAATTGGTAATTACAACAGTTATGGGGATGTAAAGTGCAGCATAAAGAAAATAGTCAATATTGCAACAACTATATATAATGCTGGGTGGGTACTAGACTTATCGGGGGAATCACTGAATAAATTATGTAACTGTCTAACCACTATGCTGTACACCTGAAACTAATATAAAGTAATATTGAATGTCAACTGTAACTGAAAAAAAAATTAACAAAAAGCCCTAGCAGATAAGATGGCCTCCACCATCATAAAATTATTGGTAAATCTAGAGACAGAGATGGTTCTAGGTAAAATTAAAGGACCACATTGCTTTGGGAAGCACTTTGACCTTCCCTCCCCTTCTTCCTAAATTCTTTCCCCACAAAGGAAACTAGTGACCTCTCCAGCCCTCTGTCTCGGCAGGTTTTCTGATTTCACCTGCTCATCTGAACTACTAAGTCCTCTCTAAGTATCTTCCTTAGTTCTGAACCTCTCCCTTCTCCCATCAAATCTATCTTTCCTTTACCATAGGCCCTCTATTTTCTTACGTAATGACAGGCTAATGAGTAGTCTTTTAAAAATACAAACCAAATCTATCACCCCACCACTTAAGCCCTGTACTTGCCTCCATCCCATCTAGAGTTAATAGCCAGAGTCCTCACAGGCTCTACCCCAATGCCTGTCTGTGCTCATCGCCTACTGTGCCCAGCCCAGGGCCTCGGTACACATCATTCTTTTGTCCGGGACTGTTCTTCCCCCAGATGTCAAAATTGCCAGCTCCCTTACCTCCTCCATGTCTTTAAGCCACTTCCTCACTGTGACATTAGCTCACTAATCAGTTAAAAATTGAATGTTCTCTATTGGCCAACCTTGTAGTTAGTACACCACTTAACTGCTTATTTTTCTCCATAGCATTGATCCCCATATGAAAAATATTTAATTTATTTATGTTTATTATTTCTTTATCTTCCCCCAACAACACCCATTAAGTGAGCACCATTAGAGGAAGGAATATTTGTTGTTACGTTATTCTACAGTATTTAAAGTAGTGACTGGTACATGATGAAAGCTCAATAGGTGTTTATTGTGTAAATGATAGATGGCTTCTAAACAAAGGGTAGAAGTCAAATCCATTTTCTATAGAATGGCATAAACGACTAAAAAGGAACACTTAGGTTCCCTTTATCAGAAATCTAAACTGAGATAACACTGAAAGAACGAGTCAATTGGTGTTCAGAATCCAGGCTTTCAGGATACAGTGGAGCAGAGGCAGAAACCAAAGTCATGTTCCGGCTGCAGATACAAGGAAGCAGAAAATACAGGAAGAGGAAGCTAGACATCACCAGAAGGACCTGGAACAAATGTGTGCCAAGGAAATGTAGCTACAAAATTGAAGGAGACTGAGGTCAATGAGGGGCACAGGGACAGTGGCCAGTCCCAAGGTTGCTACCTTTTAAGAAAGTCACTCTAGTTAGACTTGTTTCTAACCATCAGAAGGGCATAGATAGGACTGGTACGCTGAAGTTGGATGATTTAAGGTGCCATCTCTCCTTGACAGCAGGTCATCTCTCCTTGCAGGTGTCTTTTGTAAAATATGTTCATTCCCCCAATTGATGTATTTTTAGCAAAGCTATTTCAGGTGTTATGTTGGGCTAAAGGGGAAGAGACTTTTTAATTTAATTTAATTTAATTTTTTTGTTAGTTTCAGGTGTACAAAATAATGTAATAGTTAGATATTTATCATTTATATCCCTCATAAAGTGATAACCCCTTTCTCCCAATCTACTACCCCTCGGACATCGCATACAGCCCTAACATTTCCGCTGTCTATTCCTAATGCTGTACTCCACTTGTCTGTGTGTGTGTGTGTGTGTGTGTGTGTGTGTGTGTGTGTAATTATAGTTGATATTCATTATTGTTCAGCTTCAGCTTCAGGTGTACAGTGCAGTGATCAGGCATCTACATCATTCCTGAGGTGGTCTCCCTAATGGGACTAGTGTCCATCGGATACCCTACAAAATCTTTACAACATTATTGATTATATTCTCAACCTGACTTTTGTATCCCTGTGTCAATCTTGTGGTTATCGACTGTGCTTTCTAATCCCTTCACCTTCCCTCTCCTCCCCCTCCATCTTGCAACCCTCAGTTTTCCCTCTGTATCTCTGAGGCTGTTTCTGATTAGTTTGTGATTAGTTTGTTCATTTATTGTTTTCTTTAGATTCCACGTATAAGTGAGATATGTGGTATTTGTCTTTCTCTGACTTATTTCACTTTACATAATGTTCTCTAGGTCCATCCATATTGTTGCAAATGGTAAGATTTCATTCTTCTTTATGGCTGCGTAATACTCCATTGTATAAATGTACCACAGTTTCTTAATCCAGTCGTCTACCGATGGGCATTTCGGTTGTTTCCATGTCTTGGCTATTGTGTATAGTGCTGCAATAAACATAGGGGTGCATGAATTTTTTTGAATTAGAGTTTTGGATTTCTCCGGATAGATACCGAGGAGTGGAATTGCTGGGTCATAAGGTAGTTCCATTTTCAGTTTTTTAAGATACCTCCATACTGTTTTCCATAGTGGGTGCACCAATCTGCAATCCCACCAACAGTGCACAAGGGTTCCCTTTTCTCCACATCCGTGCCAGCACTTGTTGTTTGTTGATTTATTGATGATAGCCATTTTGACTGGGGTGAGGTGGTATCTCATTGTGGTTTTTATTTGCATTTTTCTAATGATTAGTGAGGTTGAACATTTTTTCATGTCTGTTTGTCATCTGTATGTCCTGTTTAGAAAAATGTCTCTTCATGTCCTTTGCCCATTTTTTAATTGGATTGTTTGTTTTTTTGAAGTTGAGTTGTGTAAATTTTTTATAAATTTTAGATATTAACCCCTTATTGGATATATCATTGGCAAATATCTTTTCCCATTCAGTAGGATCCCTTTTGTTTTATCGATGATTTCCTTTGCTGTGAAAAATCTTTCTAGTTTGACGTAATCCCACATGTTTATTTTTTCTCTTACTTCCCTTTCCCGAGGGGATATATCAGTAAAAATCTTATTCCAGGTAATGTCTGTAATCTTTCTTTCTATGTTTTCTTCTAGGAGTTTTATGGTTTCAGATCTTACATTTAGATCTTTAATCCATTTTGAATTTATTCTTGTATATGGTGTATGGAGGTGGTCCATCTTCATTTTTTTTGCATGTGTCTGTCCAGGTTTCCCAGCACCATTTATTAAATAAATGTGTCTTTACCTCACTGTAAATTCTTGCTTCCATTGTCATAGATTAAATGACCATATAAGCATGGATTTATTTCTGGGCTCTCTATTCTGTTCCATTGATCCATGTGTCTGTTTTTATGCCAGTACCATGCTGTTTTGATTACTGTAGCCTTGTCGTATAATTTGATGTCAGGTATCGTGATAACTCCCACTTTGTTCTTATTTCTGAAGATTGCCGAGGCTATCTTGGGTTTTTTATGGTTCCGTATAAATTTTAGGATTATGTGTTCTATTTCTGTGAAAAATGTCCTTGGTAGTTTGATAGGAATTGCGTTTAATCTGTATATTGCCTTAAGCAGTATGGACATTTTAACGATAATTCTTTCTATCCTTGAGCATGGTATGTTTCCATCTATTTGTGTCTTCTTTAATTTCTCTCTTCAGTGTCTTATAATTTTCTGAGCACAGGTCTTTTACTTATTTGGTTATATTTATTTCTAGGTATTTTATAGTCTTTGAAGCAATTGTAAATGGTTTTCTTAATTTCTCCTTCTGATATTTTATTATTGGTATATACAAATGCATCTGATTTCTGAATATTAATTTTGTATCCTGCTACTTACTAAATTCATTTATCAGTTCTAATAGTTTTTTGGTGGAGTCTTTAGTGTCCTCTATATATAGTATCATGTCGTCTGCATGTAATGACAATTTTACTTCCTCCTTACCAATTTGGATGCCTTTTATTTCTTTTTCTTGTCAGAAGAGAATGTTTTGATTTCTCGGTATATTAACCCCTCCAAGTCACAGATCTGAACCATTCTTTGTCTATCTTGTAGAGCCAGTCCAAGTTGGACTTTAAGTTATAATGTAACCTAAAAATCGCCCCTTTAATTTTATAAGCAAAATTAATAAGGGAAAGGAAGATGGTGAATGGGAAACCTAAAAGGATAAACACTGCTTCTGAATGAGAATGGGGAATTGGCCTGATTTTAGAGTAGATTAAATTGGGAAAACATGGAGCTGAGATGACCTGGACCTGAGTGGCAGCTTCTCCCTTGGCCTTGGCTTACATTTCTAGTTCACCACAGTTCACACTACTTATAACCTACTGTTTCCTTGGTTGTGAAATCAGTTTTCTTGTGCCTATGCTGTCGTTTTCCTTAAAGTAGGACAGTACTTCTTGATAACTTTTGTTACAAATAACAGTAGACAAAAAAGATTAAGATGACTTCATGATTTTATTACGTCTGATCCTCTTTGCTCATTGAGGTTACCTGCGTTTGTAGGAATTTGTGTTTGCAACTGCTGGTAACAGTTACTCTATGTATAGCTATGGAGAAATTATTACTCTCGGAGGTTTAATGACTCATCTAAATTGACATTAACCAATTTTAAAAAATGCGTTGGTCTACCTCTGACTGGCTTTTACTAAACATGTTGGTACAAAGAGTGAAGGGACTTAAATTGATATTTTACCCAGTAAAAGATTTAGGGACTGTGATTTACCCCTTATAAAATTTATCGCGCCTACCTCCTTGGCATAGGACTCAAATATTCCCTGTAGCTCTGCTGAATTGACTGAAAACATGATAAGGCATCTAAATTCTGCAGGTAAAGCCATTCCTAGCAACCAATTTGATTTTTGATGGACAAAGAGCCCCAGGAAAGTACATGCCTTTGTATCTGAGAAAAAAGAAATCCCAAGCAAGATAGACATGCCCTAATCAGTATGCTCTGCCTATGACAGCATGCGAGTGAGTGATCTATTTCATTCTGAACTCTGGCTCTGTCAAAGACGGTACACAATTTACTAGAACAAATCAGATAAATGTATTTGACTCCTGTTTTGATGTTTCAAAACATTGAACCATATTTCCTTATGCAGCACTATGGTTCCAATTCTTAATTTTGACTTCTCATAAAATACTATATCAGATGAGGATACAAATAACAACAAATCAAGGTAGAATTGTTTTCAGACAATGTGGAGAGAATAATTTCTGTATGGATATGATAATGGTAGATGTTCAAAAAACTATGGCCTCCAAAAACGATTCGGAAACCTTGCCTATGCAATGGGCGGTCAAATGTTGCAATGCTCTGTTTCTGTTCCTGTTACAGGTACATGTGACAGCACTGCAGCTATGAGTGGAATTTTAAGGGGGAATTGTAAAGAAGTTGACAGCTCCTCACTCTGCTCCTCTGTGCAGGAATCAGATCATGACGTTTTTAGCTGTGACAGTGCTGACAGTGTTGATAGTGCCAATCCATCCACTTCTAATCATTTCATTGGTGAGTATCTGAAGCTGTATTTCAGGTTTTACTCCAAATTGTTTTATATGGTCAGTTCTCGATGTTTCTGTTTTTATCCACTGGCTTATTTCTGCTCCCAAGTTTTTCATCATACCAGACTTATTTGTGAAACATGATATCATTTTGGTTAATTAAGTCTCAGTAATTAAGTCTCCTGTTCATCTCTTTGGAGTAAGTGTGACAGGCAGAAATGAGTCCAATGGAAGGTAAGCAGATAACAGTTGAAAATTATTTCATATGTGTTTTCAGCTTTCTGAAATAGATCCATCTTTCGAAATCTAATCAGTTGAGCTCTTTTGAACTTCTAATACGGGTCAGTGAGCTGTGGATCACTTGTAGGGCTGAGTACAACACATTGACTTCTTAGTAAAATGATGTTGGCTTTTAAAAGAACAATAGATGATTAAATAAAGAAACTGTGGTACATATATACAATGGCATATTACTCTGCCATAAAAAAGAACTAAATCTTACCATTTGCAACAACATGGATCGACCTAGAGAATATTATGCTAAGTGAAATAAGTCAGACTGAGAAAGACAAACACCATATGTTCTCACTTCTATGTAGAATCTAAAGAACAGAATAAATGAGCAAACAAAACAGAAATAGACTCAGATACAGAGAAAAAAACTGATGGTTGTTAGATGGGAGGGGGAATGGGGAATGCGGGAGAAAGCGAAGTAATTAGAAAATACAAATTGGTAGTCACAAAATAGTCATGGGGATATGAAGTGGAGTATGGGAAATATAATCAGTAATGTTGAAAAGATTATGTGGGGTACCAGATGGGTACTAGACTTATGGGGGGATCACTTCATAGATTGTGTAGATGCCTGACCACTGCTCTATACACCTGAAGATGATGTAGCATAACATTGAATGTCAATTATAATTAAATACATTTATATACATGTGTGTATGTATGCATATATATGCATATATACTATGTTTCCCCGAAAATAAGACCTACCCCAAAATAAGCCCCAGTTAAGATTGTCAGCCAGACGGATGCATTTAGTACGTTATGACGATGTTCCAGAAAAAGATGACATGACTGTATTTGAATAAATCTAGATTATTGTACATGAAAAATAAGACTTCCTCTGAAAATACATTCTAATGCATCTTTTGGAGCAAAAATTAATATAAAACTCAGTCTTATTTTGGGGGAAATACTGTATAAGACCTGGTCTTATTTTCGGGGAAACACGAAAATAATTTTCAGGGAAAATAATATATACATAATCATTGTGATGTTTTGTACACCTGAAACTAATATAAAAAAATTAAATAAAAGAAGTCAAGGGTTGGAAATTCCTGAGACTGCAGATGTTTGGACCCTGGTAAACCTCAGATTCAAGGCCAGATTCATGCACTACAGTTAAGTGCAGCTTTCTACACACATGTACTTTTTCTCAGCTGTCAATGTGAACATCACATAGCTTAATGTGAAATGTTCTGACTTAAAATTCTAGCCATTTGTAGTTGCATTTTTTGTAACAGATGTGCACATGAAGATTTTAAATAGGTGAATCTTTTCCAACGTCTCTGTGTCCATTCAACCACAGTCATTTGCGGAAAGAGGATCTCCACATTAAATTTAGAAGAGTTAGAATCACGCACAGCATAATTCAACAAGGTCAGTAAGAGCCCCATAACTTTACCTTCATAGGATGATGCTTATAAACTCCCTCTGAAGCTGCATTCCATAAGTAAACGTACAAATTAGCCAACACAAAATAGTTGGTGTTCTTCCCCCCCCATAATAGTTTTTTTTCTAGCATTATTTTTCTGGGGAATTTGGTTTGGGGTTTTTTAACTCACCAAAACAGCCTTTTAAAATTTAACCTAAAGTTTATACAATGTGGCTCTGTGACCCCTGGAATTCCGTTTTTAATCATCCCCCCCAAGAATTCAGAAGTTTGTTTGGTAGTCATGAATTCTCCCTCATCACTGTTAGAAACATTTAGAATAAAAATAGGTATAATTTGTAAGAATGTTTAGTCTTTGTATTATTAAGCTCTTGACTAAAGTACAACTTTTTATGAACTTGTGGAAGTATACAAAAAATAAGGAGGTGGTGAAGGAGCATTTGGGAGAAGGAGAAAACAATAGCTGTTTTAAGAACAAGATTTTTTAGTTACAGTGAAAGGTTATTTTCAGTCAGGGACTTGAGGGGGATAAGTGTATTTGAGATGGATCCATAGCCTTTCCACTCCTTCCTCTCAGTGACCGTAGAGGACACACCTCACTGTCACCCATGGTGCATAGAAGAGTACTGAGCACTGAATGGTGCTGAGACTTCTTCATTGAGTGAATAGATTAATTTCAGACAATTCTATTTATTTCATTTTTATTGACAAATGAACGTTGTATATATTTAAGGTATTCAACTTATGTTTAATTAACACATCCATCACCTCACAGTCTTTCTTTTTTTTTTTTTTTGGTAGTGGTGGTGAGAACACTTGAAATATACCCTCTTGGCAGATTTCAAGTATGCAGTATATCATTTTTATAATTTCAATTTAGTTTTTAAAAGCTGGTGAGAATTAGTGCACTGGATGTTTTAATCCTTAGAAAAAGCAACAGTATATGCGTACATTTAAAATAAAGATCTTCAGGAGCACTGTATTAAATCCATTTTCTGTGTAAGCTTTCCTTCTCTAAGCCCCGGGGCATTGCAAATGTGTCCTAGTGTATTCTTCAAGTTTTTCCCTTTAGCCAGTCCTGAAAAACATCATCAATCTCGACCCTACTTCTTTGAGATACCACCTCACCTAGTGCAGTGCAGTAGTTTCCAGACACCTATGATTCTTTTTAACCTCCAGCATGCTTACAACCTCCCTGGTGTCTATGCCTCTACTAAAATTACAAATTGACTCTCCCGGAAAAATCAATTGCAGGACTTCTCTATGCAAGATGCCTATTGATTTCTATAGCTTGTGAGTTCGCAAAGTACCTATAATGTTCATTTAAACACCATCAGGTCTTACAACTGTGGCTCAAGATGCTTTCCAGATGAAAATGATGTGCTGGTGGTTTAGAGGGGCTTGAAAAATTATAGGTCAGATGCTTGTAATGAGCACCTGAACAGTTCTCTGGAAGGGCAAAAGTTGGAGTGAAGAGTGGTTTATATTTTGATAAAAAACTATTTGACAATTATTTTGCTATTTGGTTATAATTTTTCTGTTTCATCACCATTATGAGAGTCTGTGGAGGTGGAGACATCTGATGTTTACAGAGGAGAAGTTAGACTGGTAAAGAAAGCAGCTGCAAAGTTTGATGAGCATTTTCCAGCACTGCTGTTAATGTACTTTTCTTTGTGAAATTTCCAGGGTTTTGAGGGAAATATTTGCTGATACTTCTCTGTAAGGAAATGGAGATAGGCATCACCAAACAACTTGTAATAGAATGTGTGATCAGAACCATGATTCAGGGTAAATGGGAAGGAGGAGAAAGGAAGGATAGATTAAATATGTGACCTATGGGGTTTCTGTTACTCTGTGCTATTTTATCTTGATCTCCAATATAAAACCTTATTATTTATTTTATAGAGTTGGGCAACTTGTGGAAGAGAACTCATTTAAATTTTTTTGAGAGGCTCCAATGTTCTCTGTGTAACTTACTAAGATAGAAACAATAGTAAGGAATCAACCCTCATTATGAATTCAAAGAAGATTAGAACCAAGGGCCTTTGGCAACATCTAGGCTGACTCCCATATATATATATTTTTTAATTGATGCCTAGTTTTTTTGTTTTGTTTTGTTTTTTAAATTTTATTGGGGAATATTGGGGAACAGTGTGTTTCTCCAGGGCCCATCAGCTCCAAGTCATTTTCCTTCAATCTAGTTGTGGAGGGTGCAGCTCAGCTCCAAGTCCAGTTGTGATTTTCAATCTTTTTGCAGAGGGCGCAGCCCACCATCCCATGCGGGAATTGAACCAGCAACCTTGTTGAGAGCTCGTACTCTAACCAACTGAGCCCTCTGGCCACCCCGATGCCTAGTTTTATTGTCTTAAAAAAAGGGGGGGTTACTTATTTGAAAATACAGCTAAGTACATTCTTATCTATGATTATTTACATTCGTATACTGAGCATATCTGGTATTTGGACAAATCCTGTTATATGCCATTTACTATAAAGTTCTTAACAATGAGCATGGGTATTTTATCCTTTTGAGATAATGAAAGAATGCATCATATCTTCATTTGTGTTCCAAACATTAGAAAGAAAGTCATCATAATAAATCTTAAGCCTGAGAAGTGGAGTACAGCATTAGGAATAGAGACAGTGGAAATGTAATGGCTCTATGCAATGTCAGAGGGGTAGTAGATTGAGGAAGGGGGTTATCACTGTGTGAGGGATATAAATGATAAATGTCTAACTATTACATTGTTTTGTACACCTGAAACTAATAAAAAAGGTACTAATACAAACCCCCCTACCCCCCCCCCAAAAAAAAAAATCTTAAACCTGGAAAGCTATGAAAAAAGACCCACCCACAACTCTTCCCCTCAGCACATAAGTTGTTTTACAGATGTGGAGACTGAAGTCTGTGGAAGGTAACTTGACAAAAATCCAAATGTGAGCTAGTAGCAGAGGATTTCATTGGAGATTTCTGGAGTCTCTGATGGGTCTGTTACATCACTGGCTACAAGCAGAGGGACCCAATCATCAAGTGAAAGACATGGCTTTATCTTTTGTGCCAGCTCCTCTTAGAAATAGGATGAATGAGTCCATCATTCGGTAAAAGTAATTGGCGTCTTATCTCCTTTTGCCTTTTTTTTTTTTTTTTTTAAGTTGGTTTCTGGTGAAAGTGCTATGTCCTAGATGTAATATAGTACCAGTGATGAGTTTATGAATAAATTCAATGAGCTAAAGAAATAGTGAACAGATAATTTAGTTGAGTGTGAATAAACAATTTGCCTTCCCCTTTCTATAAGTAAGTGACAGGGCACACTCTTGAGACTTTCATTGTATGTTACTGACATTGATGGAAATATCTTACAGCAAACATGTTGTTTTACATTTGTATGAAGGAAATTGGTTTGTCTTGGTGACATAATGCTGCTTGTGATAATGTGAAAGTGTTACAATGAAAAGAAGGTGAGATGAAGCATGCAATGTGCATCTTTAACAGGAACTAACAAATCCAGGGTTACTTCATTTACTTTAAAACAAAAACCTTTGTACATTCCACTTTTGCCAGAGGGGTGAATGGACATCTTGGGCTCCCCCCACCAAAAGAAATAAAAATAAAAAATAATGATATCTTTCCATTCCTTGAACTCCAGGGCCCTACATTACTTGTTCAATAATTCAAGACCTCAGAAACCCACTTACCTTGCATTTCGATTAGAGTCACCTAGTCACAGCTTCTGATTGAATGGAGTAATTATATTCCATTTGCTGGCTAGGTACAGAATAGGCTTTTTATTTGCTTATTTGTTTTAAGCTCTGAAAAACTTAACTTGAATTTGGCTTTAAATTTGAAAGCACAATTGGATCGAATTTCACATAACATTTTATATATTAATATCATAGTGAATCTAGAAAAATGCTTATCACTTGTGATTTTAGCTCAGTTAGCTATCATAAAAAACTATGTGTTAAGGTAGTCTTGGTGGTGTTAATGGTAGTATTTCTCACATCATTCAAGAGACAGGGCTCTATTAACATAAGAAGTACATCATAGAAAATCTTCCAATTTCCCACATCTATTATTTACTCAGGATGTTCATACGTGGAATTGATATTGTAGCTTTATTTCATAAAGAGCACAAAAATGAAAGTTACTATTAAATATTAATATTAAAGATACCATCTTTACTTTTGTGATCAGAATATTTTCATCAGGCAGTGTAGTTTGTTTAGAAATATTTCTTAGAGTATTTGCATTTTACAAACCTCTTGACTAGAATCACATTCTTATTTTGGGGTCGCCTAGGAGTAATCATGGCAATAAATAAATGACTACCCAACTGCAATATATCATGACTTAAAAAATGTATCTAAATTTCAGCTTTGATTTGGGTACCAGAGATTGGTTGGCTTTATACTTGTTTATGATTGTGATGATGAAATCATAATGCCTGAAGCAAATGTCCTTGTGTTTCTCAAAAGATTTTAAAATTCATCATGCAGATCAGGCAATCTGATGCTTTCTGACAGCTTAAGGAAAATGTATTTGCGTGCATGTGAATGCAGAAGAGAATTAAACATGGTCCTGCTTAAAAAAAGAAAAAAAATAGGAGCCTGTTGGTGCTATTTCTGAATTGGCTGCAATATTTAACCATTTCAGTCTGGAAAGTACATGTTTGTACTCTGAAACTATTACTTCTTTTCTTGCCTCAGGAATTTGGGAATAAACTGGGAATGTTTTAGGGCTCTAGAATCATTGTACTGTATGTTTTATATGTTCACTGATAGTGAGCTGCAATGAACTAGAACAATTAAATGTCTCAAATTTACTGAATTTCATTGAGAGTTGAATTAAGATTAAAAGTGTAGTTTTTAAATGTAACGAAGGAAGAGCAATCATAATAAATATAACAAAAGATAAATACTGGGTTTTCAACCAAACCAACACATAAATCCTAGAAAGTCATTTTCTTTTAATGATATTTAATTTTGAGGTAAGAAAGTATTTGTAGTGAGTTAAACTTGAAATGGAAACTCAATTCTTTGCATTTGGTTTTATCTTACCTCACAAATATAATAATGGGACAGTAATAAAGATTGATGTTTGTAATTTACAATTTTAGGAATATAATGAAATATTATGAAACTTGGGTTTTATAATAAACTATTAGTAAATCACTTTAAGGTCCTTAATGGATAGCTGCTGTGGTCTAAATTAGCATGACCTCTCTCCCCTCCACAAAAACCCCAAACTCTATGAAAATAATTTCCAAAGCACTGTGAGTGCTGGTGAAGATTGCTAGGCAGAGTGTTAAAAGCACTAGATATTTCTGATATTTCTGATCGAAATACAGTAGTGGCTCCCATTATTTGTGACATCATGGAGACCAGAAATGCATGCAGTGCTATATACTTTTATGCCATGATTGGACAATAATGTTGGTAGAATTAATTGTAACATGAAAATGCACATATTTTAATTTTAAATCATATTAGTAAAATTCCTTTGAAGTATTCACAATGAGAGAATACTTAATATATTTCATCTTTAAATTTGCTCTAATACCTGTAACTTCTACATTAAAAAAAAATGTATAGACTTTAAATCTTAATGATGTCAGCGTTGGGGGTACTTAATTCCATCTTTGAGGAAGTAGGTTTGGATGAAATAATAATTATTAATTTTAACATAGCTAATTTTTCTGGCATAGCCTAGTTCATGATTTCCCCCAATATGTTGTCCATTACCTTCTTGCTATGTCAGATCTGACTTTCTGCTATTTGCTATTTCTATGACATCATTTTGGCTTGAAGAGAGTAGTACATATTTTATATATACACATTTTCATCTGCTATGTGTACTATCTCCAAGCCAAATGATGTTATTATAATATATGTGATATATTACATATATATATATACTATGTATATCATATATATATTGGCATACACACATTTTAAGGACTTGATACTTAGCAGAAAAGTTGATGATTAGGCTGCTAGTTATGTTGGTCATTAATCAGTACTAAAATAAATACTATGCTAAGATCATGGCTACATAAGACATCATACATTTGGCCTAGATTTTTAAAAAAATGCATAAAGTTGGAGAGATTGCCAAAGGAAGCCTAGGGAGTAAACTTGACTAAGTAATTTATGGACACTAATAAAGAAGCCTGTATATTTTAAAATTCCCCTCAATATGAGATAAGCAAATGTTTGATGAAAAATTAAAGAATAAATGGAATCCCAAAATGATAAACACAGGTAAACATTGTTATTTGCAGCAGAATAGCTCTTTTTTAGCATTTACTAGCTTTGCAGCTAGAAAATGGAAATGGTTGCAATTTATAATTACAAATTCTTTAAGCTCCTTGGTGGCAAGTGTGGTGTGTCCTATATTCCCCTACATTGTTTAATGTTAATAATCATAATACCAAACTTGATTATATGCAATAATTTCGTCATTTGCCCGACATTGTGCTAGATACTTCAAACAAATTATTTCATATTATTCTCACAGTGTTAGGTACTAAATAAGATTATTTTGGTTGGCATGCTCATGACTTTTTCCTAGATATGACATGACAATCAAATGATTTCTGACATCTTAAAAATGACACGAGTGGTCTGAAATAGGCTAACTAATTGTCTAAAATTAATTAAGACTGTTGGATTCAATTGGGGTGTCCTTTAATAGGTACAAACCCAAGAAAAAATTGTTTCCATATCTGATGTTAATACACTTTTTATTTATGCATATAGTATTGTCTGTATAATCAAAATCACACCCCTTACTCCCTATGTAGTTTATTGACCTTTAAAATTTTTGTAAGTTAGAATTCAGTATTCTAAGATTAGAACTTTGAAATATTTTAATCAATATGTTTTTATTTATTACTTTAAAAAGCCAAATATATCAAAAGCTGTAGCTTTAAAGATGAGTTTTTGCAGTATTTTTTCTTATGGTAAAAAATTGTACAGAACTGATATACTATGCAGTTGGTCAAATAATCTATGAAAACCCATGCAGTGAATTACTTTGTGGCCAATAAAAACAGTGGAATGAATGTATTTATTGACATGAAAAATACATTCAGATTAATAAAGAAGTTTGCAAAATTCTATTACAGTTTCATCCTATTTATAAAACCTTATGTGTGAGGTATGAATGTAGTAAGATGCAGAAGTGAAAGAGAAACACATATTTCCTATAGAAATATAATAAATCTTAAGAGAAGTGTTCTATGGATAGTGGAATTGTAAGTGGTTTTTGTTATTTATATATTTTTCAATACTTCACAATATCCGTTTTCTCAATTTGTTTTCATATATTTTAGCCTAACAAGACTTATTGTATTCATTCATTGTAATGGCTTTCTAGAAGTCCTGCTGTTATGACATGCTTATAAATATATCTTAGAATAAATCCCTAAGATGGAAATCATAGTTGAAAGGGCATCCTTTTAATTGCCCTCCAAAGCTTTACCAATTCATATGCCTACTTCTAGTAATAGAATGCCTGTTTCTCCAACATCTGGTCAAACTAGGTATTCATTTCTCTCTCTCTCTTTCTCTCTCTGTCTCTGTCTCTCTTGCTTTGTGCATACATGTATATGTACATACATACTGTATAACTTGGCCAATTTGGTAAGTAAAAACTGATAATCCATTGGTGTTTTAACTTGAATTTTTCTGAATACTAGGAAGCTGATTCTTTATATATTTATTTATTTATTTTTGTGAGTGTGTAAATTTTCTATTTTGGTTCTCTTTTATTATGGTGATTTTCTTTTTCATTGTTTTGTAATATTAAGGATTACTTGATTAACACATTTACAGTATCTTTCCTATCTTTTCATTTTTCCTTTAACTTTTTATGTTTGCCATAGAAATATGTGTATGTGGTTAGAGATATCACAGATTTGGCCCTTAGGAAATGCTTGTTAGGCAAGCCTTCTCTGCTCCCAAAATAAATTGCACACAAATAATCTTTTCTAGCACTTTGATAATTTTTATTACATATCTAAATCTTTAGACCATTTGAAAATTATGTTGGCATATTGTATAAGAGAGGAAGATAATTGACTAATTTTTAAAATCATATATTGATTAATGTAATATTTCCTATTGATTTGAAATTCAATTCTTATGTTGAATTGATTTTTACACATACGATCAGTGTCTGTGGTTTCCTTTCTATTTCATGTATGGTTATTCCTAAACTAATAATAGCATTATATTATGACTCTGTAGTAAGTTTTATCTTCTTACATAGGAGTTCCCAATTTTCTTTAATCAATACTGTGAACAGAAACATAATACATTATCATACTCTTTAAAGACTCTATAAGTTATTCTCACATGATTATTATTAGAATTTTTAAAAGAACATTGTCAAGATTGACATCTTTACAATATTGTCTTTCCATTCCAGGAATGCCATATATCTTTCCATATTTAACTGTTACTTTACCCAAAATAGAGTTTTGTGATTTTATTTTTTTCCTTGCAGTTTACTTTCCTTGCTGAGTTCCTAAGTTTTTAAAATATTTTCATGCCTTAATTAAAAAGAAAACCAAAAAGCTTTTCTGCATTAAATACAGGTGGTTTTATAGGCCTCATCTACATTAATACTAGTTAGGATAAAATAAAATACAATTGAAAGTGGTAGAGATTGAGATTCTGGTCAAGTACAGTATATCTATGCTCATTGCCACTAAAATTAGTTTTGCTAAATGCCAAAACTCTCATGTACCTGCGCTTAGTACCTGCCATGACTGAAGGGATATAAATCCTCACATATATCACGAGTCTGTTAAGATTCTATTCTTCTTTTTTTTTTTTTTAAGATTCTATTCTTAAAAGAATTAATGGAGCACTGTTTATTGAAGACCACATTGCAAATGTATTACAGAGTACAGACAGTAAAAGTGTCCTCCTGTCCCAGGAAATATACATGCTAGATGAGAAATCAAGATGAACAGACATGGGAAGTATCATTTTCAACTGGTTTAGTGTGTAGAATAGAGAAAAATTAACTCTGATATCCAGGAAACTTTGACCTGGAGAGGGTACATCATTAAATGGAAGCAGACGGGTTTTGTGGTTATAAGTTAATTCTTAAAAAGAAAAAAAAAAATACTTATTGTCAAGTAAAATCTGACTCCCAATTCTAGATAATTAAACAAACAAAACATTGTTAACCACCTTTAGGATTCCAAGGATTTCTATCCTATAACTCAAAACCCATGGATTTCAATTTTCCACTTCACTGGGGAGTAGTGAAAAGATGAAGTGTAGATATTGCTTCATGCAAAAGAAGGAAAAGATAGAAACATTAGTATTCAGTACAAATAAATAGATACAGTATTGACTGGGCCTCCTTTAGGTTTTTTTTTTGCAAATGGATTAAAGGATAAATCATCCACTTATTTTATTTAAAAAATCTTTCCTTGATTGCTAAGGTAGGATAAAAGGACAAAATTCTCTGTTTAGCATCCCACATATTGTGGCTGCAGTTTAAATACATTTTTGTTTCTTTGTGGACAATTTTTGTTTTGATAGCCTCCATCTGGCATTGATCTACATTCTTTTTGTAGTCTGATTACAGGCATGAATCAAAGAAATCAACTGGCTCCTCTATCTTAAAAGGCTGGGAGAAATTATACACACTCACACACACATGCTATTTAAATTTTCTGTTTAAGATAAAAGAGAAGTCATTCAGTGTTATGGTCAGCCAAGACCTGGCAGCATAACCACGTTCACTTAACTTCTTTTACTACTAATCATGACTATATCCATTCCTTTTTAAAATTTAATTTTATTAGTTTCAAGTGTACCAAACAGCGTAATGATTTAGACATTTACACCCCTCACAAAGTGATAACTCCACCAAGTCTACTACCCCTCTGACATACATATCTGTTACAATACCATTGACTATATTCCCTATGCTGTACTTTATATCGCGTGAATATATATAAATATATACATAGTACCTCATTGCTGAATATCACTATGGTCACCTTCGAAGTACCCTTGGGAAGCTATGCACCGACACCAGTGTCTAGTCCACCCTTCAAAGCAATTCTGGAACTCTTTTTCTGGAATGGCCATCTGAGCTGTCGTCGTATTACCCTTCATGTCCTGAATGTCATCAAAATGTCTTCCTTTCAATATTTCCTTTATCTTTGGGTTAATAAAGAAGTCATTGGGGGCCAGATCAGGTGAGTAGGGAGGGTGTTCCAATACAGTTATTTGTTTACTGGCTAAAAACTCCCTCACAGACAGTGCCATGTGAGCTGGTGCATTGTCGTGATGCAAGAGCCATGAATTATTGGTGAAAAGTTCAGGTCATCTAACTTTTTCACGCAGCCTTTTCAGTGCTTCCAAATAGTAAAGCTGGTTAACTATTTGTTCAGTTGGTACAAATCCATAATGAATAATCCCTCTGATGTAAAGAAAAAAGTTAGCAATGTCGTTGCAACAAGTTCGTGACTTAATTGTCAGACCTCATATATATATTTAATTACAGTTTACATTCAGTAGTATTTTATATTAGTTTCAGGTGTACAGCGCAGTGGTTAGGCATTTATATAATCTATGAAGTGATCCCCGATAAGTCCAATACCTGTCTGACACCCTACATAGTCTTTACAACATTATTGATTATATTCCCCAAACTGTATTTCATATCCCGTGACTATTTTATGACTACAATTTGTTCTTTCTAATCCGTTCACCTTCTCACCCATTCCCCAACCCCCTCCTGTCTCGCAACCATCAATTTTTTCTCTGTATTTATGAGTCTATTTCTATTTTATTTGCTTGTTTATTCTTTAGATTCCCCATTAAGTGAGATTGTCTGGCATTTGTCTTTCTAAGTCTGACTTATTTCATTTAGCATAATATCCTCTAGGTTCATCCATGTTGTTGCAAATGGTAAGATTTCATTCGTTTTTATGGTAGAGTAACACTCCATTATAGAAATGTAACACAATTTCTTTATCCAATCATCTATTGATGGGCATTTCAGTTGTTTCCATATTTTGGCTATTGTGAATAGCACTGCAGTAAACATAGGAGGTGCATATATTTTTTATAAACTAGTGTTTTGGATTTCTCTGGATAGATACCTAAGAGTGGAATTGCTGGGTCATAAGGTAGTTCCATTCCCACCTCCATACTAATTTCCATAGAGGCTGCACCAATCTGCAATCCCACCAACAGTGTACAAGCGTTCCCTTTTCTCCACATCCTCACCAGCACTTGTGTTTGTTGATTTATTGATGATAGCCATTCTGACTGGAGTGATGTGGTATCTCATTGTGGTTTTCATTTGCATTTCTCTGATGATTAGTGATGTTAAGCATCTTTTCATATGTCTGTTGGCCATCTGTTTGTCTTTGAAAAAATGTCTATTCATATCCTCTGGCCATTTTTTAATTGGATTGTTTGGGTTTTTTTGGTGTTGAGTTGTATGAGTTTTTAAGTAAATTTTGGATATTAATGCTTTATCATATGTATCATTGCCAAATATTTTCTCCCATTCAGTAGGATGTCTTTTTGTTTTGTTGATGGTTTCCTTTGCTGCAAAATAAGTTTTCAGTTTTATATACTCCCATTGATTTATTTAAATTTTGTTTCCCTTGACCAAGAAGATATATCAGTAAAAATATTACTAAGAGAAATGTGTGAGAGTTTACTTTCTATATTTTCTTCTAGGAGTGTTATGGTTTCAGGTCTTACATTTAAGTCTTTAATCCATTTTGAGTTTATTCTTGTATATGGTATAAGAAGGTGATTCAGTTTCATTTTTTTGCCTGTATCTGTCCAGCTTCCCCAGCATTATTTATTAAATAGACTGTCTTTATCCCAATGTAAATTCTTGCTTTCTTTGTCATAGATTATATAACCATATAGGCATAGATTTAGTTCTGGGTTCTCTATTCTGTTCCATTGATCTGTGTGTCTGTTTTTGTGTCAATACCATGCTTTTTTGATTACTATAGATTTGTAGTATAATTTGTTGTCAGGTAACATGATAACTCCAGCTTTGTTCTTCTTTCTCAGGATTGCTGGCTATTCAGGGTCTTTTATGTATTTATTTATTTTTAATTGGGGAATATTAGTGTGTTTTTCCAGGACCCATCAGCTCCACGTCAAGTTGCTTCTTCTCAATCTAGTTGTAAGGGGCGCAGCTCAGCTCCAAGTTAAGTCGTTGTTTTTGTTTTTTTCAGTCTAGTTGTGGAGGGCACAGCTTACTGGCCCATGTGGGACTCGAACTAGCAACCTTGGTATTATGAGCACCGTGCTCTAACCACTGTGCAAACCGGCTGCCCATCGGCAGCTCAGCTCCAAGCTTAAGCCATTGTTTCTCACTGGTCCATGTGGGACTCGACCCAGCGACCTTGGTATTATGAGGACCATGCTCTAACCACTGAGACAACCGGTCACCCTATTCAGGGTCTTTTATGGTTCCATATAAATTTTTGGATTATTCTAGTTCTGTGAAAAATGCCATTGGTATTTTGATAGGGAATTGCGTTGTATTTTTATATTGCTCTGGGTATGGACAGAGTAATATATAAACATCTGGGTATGGACATTTTAACTTTATTAATTCTTTCCTATCCATGAGCATGGTATGTGTTTCCATATGTATCTTCTTTAATTTCTCTCTTCAATGTCTTATAATTTTCTGAGTACAGGTCTTTTACTTTCTTGGTTAAATTTATTCCTAAGTATTTTATTTCATTTTTTGATGCAGTTGTAAATGGGATTGTTTTCTTAATTTCTCTTTCTGTATATCCATTCTTTAATTTCATTTTGTTTAGTGGTGACATTCGGCATTTATCCTAGCATCTCTTTAAAGTATTTAGTTAATGAACATGGTCATATTAGTCAAGGCTTTTTATTGCAAGTGAAAAAAGCCCTACACAATCTAGCTTAAATAAAGAAAAGGTATCTTAGTTTATGTAACTGAGAAAGACAAGGGTCATATCAAGAAAAAATGGTCTGGGGCTCAAATGACAACCTCAGGTACCCTCCCGAGCCCCTGTTATTTGTGTCTCTTCTTTGATGGGAAGTCCTCATTTTCTCCTACTGCATATGAGGTTATAGCTTTTCCTAATGATCTGTAAAAGACTATGTGCCTCCGCATACGAGACATATACATCTTCCTAGCATTGTGATCTTGAAGTTAAGGAGCAGTGTCTTGCCACTTCTGGCTCCAACAGTATAAATGGTGAAATATCTGATGTCTTTGTGAGGATTTTCTTAATGTGTCAGTTATGTGTCTGTCCACTTGTGTTCAGGTCCAGTCTTGCCCTTCCTCTGAAAATTGCATTTCCTCTGACTTCATATGGATTTAGCTAATAAAAGGCACTAGTGGGACAATGGGAAGCAGGATGAAGGGATAAACCAGAGTATTCCAACCCACTCATCCATGCATCAGGTGGTATCTCCTTCCAGTGGTCACTGCAGCTTCTCTCTGGTTCCAGCCCTTGCTGTAATAACACTGCTTTTATGGTCACAGCCCCCACGCAGCAGCAGCCTCCCTCACAGATCTGGCTCTCACCGGGAAGCACCAGGTCTTGAGCTCTAGTGACATCACTCCTTCCTTTGTGCCTCCAGGTAGACGGGTGTAAGCATCTTCCTATTGTTGCTAATCTCTGAGTTCCTTTGTTTTCTCTGTTTTGTTTGGCATCACAGGTCTTTAAAAATAAAAGAAAGAAAACAATAACAACAACAACAAAACACCAACTTTATATCTAGTTCACTATATGAAATTCCTTCCATTGGATCACATAGTATTGACTCTTTTCTGAACTGAACCCTGACTGATAACCCTAGCTTTGGTCACAGGCCTTTCACTAAACCAATAAGTGGCCAAGGTATGAGGTCCTTTGATTGGCTAGATCTCATTCATTTATCACTTTTGTAATAAGAGTAATGAGATGTAGAGTATGATACCAGAACAAAAATGGGAGGATTAAAAATATATTGGACGACCAATAATAATGGCTACCATATTAATAATTCATTTTCATCCCATAGTTAATAAACATGAAGATCTAAATTATTTTCTGAAAACAGCACTATAATATACAATAAAATTCTTCATAAATGAATAGTGAAACTGTCTCACACCAATTGACTTTAATATTTCTAAAGATCCTATCCTATTCTGTCCTTTTTTACCTTTTTATGGTTAATAAAGAGAATTAACACATTAAAGATCTGCTATGAGTCACATATTGTTTTAAATGCCTTACTTATCTTCCTTACAAAATACAAAACCAGAGTTCATATGCCCATTTAACAGATGGAGAAACTCATGTTAAGTAATTTGCCCAAAGTCACAGGGGTAAGAAAGATGAAAAACATCAGAAAGATGTCAACCTGTGTTTTTGGTAGTCTAGAGCCTATGCACTTTTTATTATGTTACCATGCCACTAATATTTCTCTCCCAACTGCATTGACTCTGCCTTTCTCTCATCATGTTTTTAAACATATTCACCCAGAGTTCATTCAGTATTCACCTTATGGTAAATTCACTTGATTGTAAAGTCATCTACCTTGAAGTCTATATGCAGATAGACTTCTGTAATGAAATCCATCGTATGTCCAGAATGGATCCAACTTTCCTTTATCCACACTTTAAACTTGATATTGGAACCATGTGCTCTATGATGTTACAGGCAGACCAATTTGGCGCCAGATCACTCTGCCACAGCATGCAATGTGTCTGAAATGTAAAGAAGTTAAAAAAAAACATTTATTAAATATTAGATGCTGGGCACTCTCTAGAGGGGAATCTTTGGGAGGCTTTCTTACATCTTATTGTGGCACAGGAGGTAAGGACATATTCTTATATGACAGAAAGTCTGACTTGTTCCTCAGTTTTTAAAAGAGAATGAAAGTTTTCAGGCTAGCCCCACCAATAATTCAAGACTTTATTCAGGCATTTCTACCCTGTGGGACAGTAACCCTCTGGTTTCCAAGAGGGAAAATGCCCATCACAATTAAGACAGATACAGTGCGTAGGCTGCTCCATTAAAACTTGAGAGAACAAATGCTGGAAAGATCTTCCTTTTTTATTCTTGTCAGTAGATACTGATTTTTCTTTTTTTAGGTTTGATTTCTATTTTCTGCAGCTGAGCATGAAAGTACATTGACTAACACTCTGCAGTTTAGCTGTGTTCCTAAGGCCATCTGTAAGAATTTATGCATTTCCTGGGAATCTGATCAATTCTAGCAGCGATTTTCTATTTTTCTCTGAAATTAAGGAGCCCGGCAATCAATTTGATATTTAAAAGTTGGTTTCTGCCTGAAAAAAAATGTGGGCCCAATGTCCAAACAAATTTTTATGCTTCAAAATTGATTTCCCTGAATAATTCTCTTTAATGTAGACATGCATGATGAATTTTTATGTGAGGTCATAAATATCATATCACAGAATTTGTTTAATCTTCTGTCTTCCTCCCTTTCTCCCTTCTTTTTTCTCTCTTTTTATTTTGCTTGGCTTTTCCCTCTCTTTCCCCTTTGTCCTTCATCCATATCTCTTGCTCTGGTAGGTAACTCTTATTGACCTAGTTAATATTCTTTTATATTTTTAATATCATATTCATAGATAAACATACATACATATTCCCACAACTATTTTTTTTCAAAATGAACCATATGTAAATTTTTCTTCATCTTTTTTTTAATTGAATAATACTTTATGGAAATTTTCTGTGTTATTTGTTATAGATCTTATTTTATTCTTTTTAATGGCTGCAAAATATTCCAAGGTATGGAAATATCACATTTTAATCAATCTCTCCCCTATGAGCATTCATTTGTTTCAGCTCAGTTTTTATGTTTATGAGCAAGGCTGTGATGCATGTTCTTTTGAAAATGACTTTGCATACTGGTGCTTTACTTTTTATGGGATGGATTTCTCAGAGTAGGAAAATTGACTCAATAGATATTGGTATATTGCTTCTTCAGAAAGGCAGCAAAACCCATACTTCTACCAGCTTTGGGTGCAATTACACTTTCACCCATAAGTCGCAAGCAATAGGTGTTTATTTGCTCATTCAACAAGATAAATTCCCTGCCATCATGATGTTTACATTGCTAGTCAAGAAGAATAATAAACTAATAAGTGAGTAATATGATAATGTCATAAATATGCTATGAAGAAAAATAAAGCAAGGTTAGGATTTAGGAATAGGGGTGGCTATTTTAAAGAAGATGGTAGTAAGAGGCTTCTCCAAAAAAATTCTATTTTGATAGAGACATGATGAAGTGAGGGAGGAGGCCATGCAATATGTGGAATGGAAAGAGACTTCTAGAGAGATAGAAGAGCAAATGTGAGATGTCAGTAAAGAGCTTAAACTTGTTTGAATAGGCAATGGGGGAGCCAAAGGAGAAGACAAAGATACCAAGTGGGAGGTTATTGTCAGGTAGGAGAAGCGAGAGATGTGGGGACTTGATGAGAAATGGTCAAATTCAGGATATATCTTAAAGCAGGGGAGTCCAAACTGCGGCCCGCAATCCATTTTGTATTGGCCCGCAGCAAATTCCAAAAATATATTTAGTTTACTTAAATAAACCAGGTGAGGCAATACATACTTCACCTCGAGTGAGTGGCCCGGCTGTTTGTATCTTTTACCGCATATGGCCCTTGGTGAAAAACGTTGAAAAAAGTTTGGACACCCCTGACGAAGAGACTGATTGTTTGGATGTGGGGTTTAAAAGAAAGAGATAAAAATGAATTCCTAGGCTTTTTAAACTAAATTTTTACTTTGCAATAATTTTAGATTATTGGAAAAATTGCAAAAATAGCACAGAGATGTTCCCACAGATCCTTTGCTCAGCTTCCCCGATGTTAACATCTTACACAACATGGTACACTTACCCAAACAAAGAAACTAACATTGGTATATAGTACGATTAACTATATACCATTTCAGAGTTCAGAAAACTAGACTCATTTCAGAGTTCAGAGTTTATCCACAAATGTCCTTTTCCTATTCTAAGATCTATTCAAGGGTACCACATCAAATGTAGTCATCACATCTCATCAGTTTCTTCTCACTGGTGGCAGTTTCTCAGTCTTTCCTTTTCATGACCTTGACTATTTTGACAAATACAGATAGATTATTCCTTACATTTCTTTTTCTCTGGTGTTTTCTCATGATTCGACTGGGGTTATGGATCTGGGTGGAGGATACTACAGAAGTGAAGTATACTTTTTATTTAATCATATCAGAGAGTTAATGATATCAGCATGATGTATCACTGGTGATATTGTTAGTCATTTGATTAACATGGTGTCTGCTAGGGTTCTCCACTGTAACATTACTATTTTTATTTTACCATAATCTGTTCTTTGGAAGCAACTTACTAAATACAGCTCACACTTAAGGTGGGGGTGGGGATCAAGCTCCACTTCTTGAAGTAGGGAGGGTATCTGCATATGTTTGGAATTCTTTTGTAAGGAAGCTTTGTTCCTTATCTCTTATTTATTTATTCAGTCTTTATTTATGTCAATATAGACTCATAAATATTCATTTTTATTCTTTGGGTTATAATCTAATAATATCATTAATTTTTATTGCTTAAATTATTCCAACTTTAACCATTGAGAGTTTTTTCGGGTAGGTTCTGTGTCCTTTTGCTGTGCCTCTTTTTTTTTCTTTCCTTACTTCCCATCACTATAAGATGCTGCAGGTTCATCTTGTATCTATCCTGCTGCAATTCTTGAGAAATAAACCATTTCTCAAGGAGCTAGGACTTTAGTACGAGTCACTCGGTAAATAATGATACCATTTACTGAAATGGGAAAGACTGAGGTAAAGGAGAAAATCTGGACTATGGTTTTTCTTTCTTTCATTTTTGTTATTATTTTACAAGTTAAGTTTGTAAAGCCTATTAGCTATTCAAGTGGAGCTATAGAGTAAAGTAGGCAGAGGATATAAGAATCTCAAACTCAGAGATGAGATTTGGGAGTCATACATAAATGGTGGTATTTAAAGACATAGGATCTGCTTTCCCAGGAAAGACTTAGATAAGAGAAGGAGTGTCAGTCCACTAAAGGATATAGAGGTCGGTAAGAATGGGAGAAATCAGGCAAGGGGATTGAGAAAGGGCAGCAAATGAGGTAGACGAGCCTACCTCATGCATGGTGTCCTAGAAGCCAAGTAAAGAAATGTTTCAAGTAAATGAAAGTGATTGAGTCAAAGTCTCTTGAGATATTAAGAAAGATCAGGACTAAAAATTTACCATTGGATTTGGCAATATCCAAGTTCACAGCTGACTTTGATATTACTATTTCAGTGGAACTGTAAAAATGAATTTTGGAGAGTTCAATACAGAATTTTATCTGAGGAATGGAGAATGCCCTCTTTTGGGGATTTGCTATAAAATAGAATGGAGAAATAAGGTGTTAGTGAGATGGGGAACTGATGTAAAGGAATTTTTTTTTTTTAAGTTGGGAGATATTACAACATATTTGCAGATAGATAGAAATTGTCTAGTAAAATGGAGAAAAAATGACAATGCAGAAGAGAAAGGGGATAATTGAAGTAGCAAAAACCTAAAATTGGCGAAAGGAAATGGAAACTGAGGCTTAAAAGAAGGGGTTGACCTTAGGTGGGAGAAGCAACAACTTCTCCATTATAACAGGGTTGAAGGCTGATTATATGGGTACAGATATCAAGGATGTACAGGATATAGTGATGAGAAGAGGAAATTGAACCATGCTTCTTCCAATTTTCTTAGAAGCAATATCATAAAGAGACAAGATGGGAAAAATGTTGAAGAATTGTAAAGGAATATAGGTGACTGACTCTTTTCATGGAATTAGAGTTGAACAAGAATTAATATGGAAAATGTGATAAGATTGTCAGGCACTACTGGGGACTCTCTTGAAGTCTTTATCATGTATCAATAGTTATGCCAGTAATGCAATATTCTACATTTCTCTAGTTAATAATCATCTGTTCAGCTACTAGGGGCAGGCTCATAGTAGGACGACAGGTGAACTTACTTAGGTGATTTTTTATTTTCTAATTTTTTTGTCACATTGATTTGAAGAAGAGAGAGAAAGGCCTTGTGAGTGTATACGAGATCGTATGCAAGGGAGTGACTACCATGATTAATGATGGACCCTAAATTGGGTAAGTGGGGCAGTGTGAACCTGAATGGGGTGAGTGAAAAGTATGTAGAAGTCAAGAAGCTTTTTTACTGGTGAAGTATATGATCTAAGCAATTGGGAGACTCTTGTTGTAAATGTTCTTTTAAGGCTTCCCTGTACCTTGCTGATACTGTGTCCATGCGATGGTAGAACCTGAAACACCTCTTCAATGCCTTTTATGATAATCTATCCAGTCAGGTTTGCACCTCTTCTTGGTGCAGTCTTGCTAATGTACAGTATTTTGGGACATTATCTACTTCATGTCTTTAATTTTTTTAACTAATGTTTCACTTATATTCTGTTACAATTCATGCAAATTCCCAGTACTTACGGTTATATGTTTTCCCATGACTTTACACAGAGATCTAACTGAACAATTTTAGAGAACTGTCTGCATACATTCAAACACAGCTGATTGAGTAGAAGAACCCAGTGGGGACTATCTGATATATAAATAGCCTAACTAGGACTGATTTAATTTGTTTCAATAACTTGTCCACTTTACTGAAATAGAATGACTAAGTACTATTATCACTTTAGAAACTTTTTTGATCATGTGATATTGATTATTACACTTCAGCACATGTTAGGAAAAAATGGAAATTTATGTTTTATTGTTTGTTAAATGAGTGGATGAAGGGTTCTGTATATTTTGATAACTGCACTTCAGCATGTGAGTGAAGGTACAGAATTGAAGTGGAACTGTTACTTACAAAATAATTCTAAGTGGAATCGATGTGACTGTCAGTGAGGTTTTAGTCTCTTAAAAAATAGGGTCAAACTTTACATGGCAGATTGATCTTTCCTGTTAGATTTCTTTGCTCTAGGCTCTTTGCTGCTACAGTCAGGGAGCTGTCCTTCAGAATGAATGATGCTTTTGCTTGTTGCAGGCATATTAACTATGCAATACGATAGTTTGCGTCGCAATTGCAAATGCAATTAAACTATTGAACTTATAAGTCTTATTATCACCTTAGAAACACTGAGCAGGAAATTCACATTTCTTCACTTGTGCTCCTTGACGGGTATGACCCAGACTTCCAGACATGCAGAAGTGGTCAGCTTAGAGGTCTCAAATTCTGTGATTCTGGGAGAAAAAAGTTTATTCTTGAAACCCCAGCATTTGCAAAAAATATATTTTTTAAAAGACAGGAACACAATAAGAGTAGTATTTTAAACAAGTTGTATTTCCTTATAGCTAATCATTGAATCGTCCATTAAAAATAACAAGCTGATGTTATAGCTCAGTGATGGCTACCCTTGAGATGTGACCTTCAGGGACCTCAGTGAAGTCTAGCATGGCTATTGGTTAAAACACGCCAACAAGAACTTTGTACCTAAATGACCTTCTAAAGGTGCCCTTTAGACAACACGGTGAAAAACATGAGCTGGTGCCTTGCCCCTTGCCCCTCCGAATAGATGGATTTGTAGGATGAATTGCAGTAATGTCCATGGGAAACTGGGAAACCAAGGGGCCTGGGTCAAGGAGAGGTGGTGTTCACCTTTCCCTCTAGGCCTGAAATACTGCAGGAATTTTTTCTTTTTTTTCTTTTAAGATTTAATTGGGGAAGGGGAACAGGACTTTTATTGGGGAACAGTATGTACTTCCAGGACTTTTTTCCAAGTCAAGTTGTTGTCCTTTCAACCTTAGTTGTGGAGGGTGCAGCTCAGCTCTAGGTCCAGTTGCCATTGCTAGTTGCAGGGGGCGCAGTCCACCATCCCATGCGGGAGTCAAGGAATAGAACTGGCAACCTTGTGGTTGAGAGGACGCACTCCAACCAACTGAGCCATCTGGGAGCTCAGCGGCAGCTCAGCTCAAGGTGCCATGTTCAATTTTAGTTGCAGGGGCGGAGCCCACCATTCCTTGCAGGACTCGAGGAATTGAACTGGCAACCTTGTGGTTGAGAGCCCACTGGCCCATGTGGGAATCGAACCGGCAGCCTTCAGAGTTAGGAGCATGGAGCTCTAACAGCCTGAGCCAACGGACCGGCCCAGGAATTTTTAAAGTTAAAAAAAAAAAAAAGAACTATTTCTAAGGGAATTTCTCAGTTGAACCCCAGGTATCAGAAAAGACCAGATATGAACCCATAAGTGTTAAGTGCACATTTTTAAATGATAATTTAAGTTCATGTATGTTTTATTTTTCATAAAACTCATAATCAGAAATGGGTACTCTTTAGATGAGCACAAAAAAAGATGTGTGAGGACAAATGGCTTTACATTTACATTAGTATACATGTTCTGAGTCTTTTATAAATTTCACCCTCCTTGAATATTTTGCAGAGTACCTTGGATGGGTATATTTATCTGCAAGTCAGTCCCAGATGTCACTTGTCACTGCTAAGGCCACCGATAGGAATGGGATCCCATTCAAGAAGTGGTATAACAGGCTCTGCTGGGAATATTCAACTCATAGACATAGGTTACCAGGAAAATGGCAGTTCCCACAGATCTTGTGTAGACCACCACTGATGTGCCCAGAGGGCCTGCCGGAAGAATAGCAGCCCCTAGATCTTCCTGAGGTACAATATCTAGGGATTACTCCTCCGCAGAGTTGCCTGGGTCCCAGACTGAGTGCTGTTGATGTGTAGATCTTAGCACCACAACTCTTTACATGCTTTCTTTCATATGTGTGCACACACACTTTCTCACAGTCTCACACACCAATGTCTCCAAGTCACATCCACACAATCAAGGTGCTGAATTGGAATGGTCTCTTCTAGCATCTACTACTGTACATTGTGCCTTAAACTGACAGTGGTCCCCATATCCCCAACACTTGGAACTATGTGTTGACTGTGACTTGTTCTTCCAGAATTCTTCCTTTGTGATGGACTCTCTCCTGAGGCTGGGCTGGCCTCAGTTAGTTGTCTATCAAACATATTTTTATGTCTGTGACTTTCAAACAGTTTGAGTCTCTCTTTTATATTGCCCAGGGGTCCTTTGCTTCTTTATAAATTACAGGTTCATTGCAGGTATGTAAATTTAGATCACTAGATTTCTTAATACTTTTGCTTCTCTCAATAGGCTACCTTAAATACCTAAAGAAAGACTTATTTATTTGGTTGTAAAATATAATTATGTTTTAAATTTAATTTCAACCACTGGTAGTCAAAAAAATCTTAAGTTCTTCTTTTAGATTTAGCTACATGTCTCAAATATATAGTAGTCAGTTTTCTTATTTGTAAAATAGGGAGACTGAACTAGATAGCAGTTTCCCACTTTTTTATAGCAGCAAATATGTATTTTTAGGATAAAACTTTAAATGATAGCTCAACAGGTAAAAATGACATTTAAATAATATGTAATTAATTTTCATTAACAAGAAAATTTGACTTGAGATTATAAATGACACTTATAGACATATTCAATGTAGCATGTAATTTATTTTTAGTATTTTGTTTTAATTGCAAATACTTTTTTTAAAGTTTGTATTTAATGGACACATTATAAGCAGGTAGAGATCTGTTAGCAGGCTTGCTTGTTGATTTTTAATTGCTTGACTTGCAATCTCAGGATATATATCATTAACAGTGGAGGCAGAAAAAGTTGTATTCTGAAATATTTCTCAAAGTGAATGCAACAGGTGGTGCAAGTTATTGCTTCAGTTCTCTTTAGTTTGTCATCATTTGAGTGTAATGTTCTGAACAGAATTTTAAGATATTTAAAATTATACTTAAAATTGAATTTGAATAAATCTTTCAAAAATCTCTCAAGTTCTTGTACTGAATCTGGGTTTCTCTGGAACCAAACTGAACTCAGTAATCTCTATTAGTTCTATAATTCCAACCACAATTTGAAAACACTGTGCTACTGTTGTACTACAGATATTGTAGTTTGTTCTAATTTCGTGTATCCAGACATATCCGTGAAGATACACATACAGTTTAAAGGGACACAGAGGCTCCTGGAAACATAGTCTTCCTCAGACAATTTTATTTTTCTTAAAGATTTTTGATATTTTAAGCTTGCTTGAACAACATCAGCATAAGTTGCTTGCTCAGGCTATTTCTTCATTGAAGTAACCCATTTATCGTATTTCTATATTAGCTATTGTTGTCTATGATCAGTGAGACATAGTTGATTTCTGCCTATTGTAGAAACACAATAAATGAACCATACTTTACAAGTTTCTTGACCTTATTTTTTAAGAAATTTTTTACACTTGTATGTGGACATACTGACTTACCTTAACATATTAGAATGGAAAGTTCATTAATTCTTTTTAAAAAGTGATTATATACATATTATTCTGAGGAAATAAAAGTGTGTAATTACTACCAGAATTTCATCACCTCTTTAAATGATTGCACTAATCATTTTGAATAATGGCACTATAATTTTAAAAAACAAGATTTTTCTTAAATCATGTTTATTTTATAGAATTTTTTTGTTTAATTTTTTTAAGTCTAAGTTATCTTAGCACCAGAATGTATTAATGTTTGAGTTACTTTTAGGATTAAATACTTCCCTTTAAGCAAATGAAAAAATGCAATAAATATTCATTGTGATTTTCAACACTATTTAGCTATAACATTTTGGTAAATTTTCCTGGATTTTTGTGTGTTTTAAAAATACAAATCTATCTCCTGGAGACTACAAAGTTACTTACATCTAACTCAATGATGATTAATAAGATGGAAGGCCTTTAACTTGTTCATAGAAATATTTGATTAACAGGTAAATAAATGCATGAAAGTGTGTATCGATGATTAGATGTTTACTACGTTCTTCTAAAATGGATATTTTTTCTGCTCTAAATTATGTACAATATGATCATTCAGTTTGATATTTAATGCCTTACCTACATGTCAAGCTACCTATTGATTTTCCTCTAGGTCATTGTGTTTACACTTTGTAATTAGCTTTACTCTTTGAAAATATAATCTTATATACATATTGAAACAAATTTTCTTTTTAAAGGAAAAAATAAGAAGATGTCAACAGACTAAAAAGATGTTTTCAGAGGCATAGAGTCTTCAGGAATATACTGGAGTTCATGAGGTCTCAAGGTTAGCAGTTTATACATTATTTTCATGCTTTACAGATCTGAGATACAACTGTAACTGTTCCAAGTTGTTACTGCTAATGTGTAATTAGATAATAAGAATAATGTTCTTACTTAAAATATATATTTTTAACAAAATCTCTTCAAAATTAAAAAAAATAATAATTTATACCATAAATGTATTATTTGGTTCAACTGGAGATCGTTAAAATATTGTTTTAGTAGAAAACCAAATTATAATATGCTTCACTTTTTTAAAGAGTAGCCCTGTTACCATAAAAATAAATACATATTAGGCATCCCTATAACATTTTATTTATGATTTGTTAAGGAATGTACAACTATTTAGCACAGTTTTCATTGTTTTTTTTTTTTTTTTTTTTTGTATCTTTGGTTACAATATACACACATGTACATACATAATTTAGAAAAAAAAAGCTAACCAGCAATCCTTCTAAAATTCTTTGACTCCCATTCCTTGACCCAGCAATCATACTTCTGGGTACTTATCTGAAGAAATCCAAAACAATAATTTGAAAAGATGTATGATCCCTATGTTCATTGCAGCATTATTTACAATAGCCAAGATATGGAAGCAACCTAAGTGCCCATCAATAGGTGATTGGATAAAGATGTGGTAGATATATACAATGGAATATTATTCAGCCATCAAAAACAATGAAATTGTGCCATTTGTGACTACATGGAAGGACGTAGAGGGTATTGTGCTAAGTGAAATAAGTCAGACAAAGACAAATATCATATGATCTCACCTATATGTGGAATCTAAAAAACAAAATGAATAAAAAAACAAAAGAGAAATAAATATAGATATGTAAATAAACTGATAGTTGCCAGGTGGCAGCAAGTGTTACTGGGCTGGGTGAAAAAGATTATGAGATTAGTAAGTACAAAATGACAGTTACAAAATAGTCATGGGGATGTGAAGTACAAGATAGGCAATATAGTCAATAATATTGTGATAACTATGAATGGTGTCAGATGGGTACTAGACTTACGTATCAGGGGAATCATTTTGTAAGTTATATAAATGTCTAACTTACTATACTGTAGACCTAAAACTAATATAAATGTCTAACTTACTATACTGTAGACCTAAAACTAATATAATATTGAATGTCAACTGTACTTGAAAAAAGTAATAAGTAAAAGCAACTGGAAAAAAATAAGAAAAATATTTTTTAAAAAATGCAGCAATGTTTTTGCCTTAGAGCAAATTAATTCTAGTGGGTAGAAACACATAAGCCATAAAAACAAAGCAAATTATGTATTATGTTAAATAGTGATACTGCTATAAAGTAAAGAAAATGGGAAAAGGAATATACAGTATACGGAGCGATGGAATTTTAAAATAACCCTAACAATTTAGTACTGCATAATTTACACAAAAGAAATAAATACCACTTTTGCCCACATCGTGCCAACTAAAAACAAGTGTGATGAAATACAACACCTGCTGGTAAGTTTTCTAAATCATCATTTGCTAAGGTAAATGTTGTTAATTTATATATATATATATATATATATATATATACTAATATGCGTCTGCCTTGATTTTGCCAGAAAGAAAAGACATAATTTTTAAGTGATAACACATTTATTACACACACATATTGTCAAAATGTTTGCAATAAAGAAATATACAATGAAATATGGATTAATCCATTCACTTACTAAAAGGGTAAAGACTGTATTTATCTGTGTATGGGAGGGCCAATTCATTTTTTCAAATTGAATAAATACTATAAATTTTAAGTAGTTGACGATCACTATGACAATACATATAGATGATACATGGTGCTAGAAGTCTCTCTCTCTCTATATTTTTTTTAATCATTCCTACTTTTAGGAGAACACTGAATACTGGGACTGAAGATTGAGGAGAATTATTTAAATACTACCTCATTCACATGATACGCTAATTTTTTACAGGACATATGTCTTCTTTTGTATATTTGACTTATTAGATTTGGAAATGAAATCAATCTATTTTTGATTATTAAAAAATGAGTTATCAGGTTTCTTTTGATGATAATCAGATTGGAATTTTTCTATTAAATGTTAGGTGCTGAGCACAGGAATCTGGAGGTGTTTATGGCCCAGATAACACTGTCCATCTAAACTATATAGATGAACCCATCACATAAATTGACATTATCTTAAAAGTCATTCAGTCTTGACATTAGTGGATAGAATTGAAAGGTTTAGCCAATTTTGTTTCAGAGATAGTAGTTAAATCAGTTCTTTTCATTGTTAATAAGTCAATGTGAAAGGAATATCTAGCCATCCAAATAAACAAAATTTGGATTAGGAGTTCTTAAAACCTATTAAATATTGCAACTCCTTCAGTCTTCCAAAAGGCAGGTATTATAAACAACACATCATCTAAAGGAAATACATGTCTGGTATTAGAGTAGTAAAAGAAGTTCAAAGTAAAGGGCATCATTGTTAGAGGGTCTATCTTAAGTAAGCCAAAGCAGAGGGTATTTATTACATGTTGTATTGTAGCCAGAAGAAATGGTCAGCTCTATGACGTTGACCAAAAAAAACAGGCAACTGGTATTGTCTGTTTTGGGAAAAACCAAACGAAAAGAATGAGACATATAGTGGGGTTGGTGGAATGTTCTGGGGAAAAAAAGATGACTTCTCATATCATGTCACTGTGTCAGAGATAGGTTCCTTCCAAACCAGTATTAACCTTTGTTGCATTCATCTGGAAACTTCGAAGTTAAGAACTAGAAACTCTTAAGAGTAACTGAAACGTGACTTTTCAAAAGCAAGTAGAAAATTGCGTATGCTTTCTCTTAAATGTCCTTGCTTTCCTCCTCCTTATGTATGCTTTACAAAAGCTAAACCCAGGAATCCTATGCAAATTTGTACCACAAACCCGTTTCTCCAGGGACTCTGCCAAATAACGACTCTTCCATCCTCTCACCAACCACCACCCACAGATACACATGTTTCAGTCTCACATATCCTGGCATGCCTGTGCTGTAGGTGGTTCCTCCTGCTGCACCTTTTTTCAATGGTTCTCCAGAAAATTTCCTACCATTCTCCTTCTTCTCTCATTCTTATAATTTATATAATCCAGTTTTCTCAGGCTGAGCACTGTTGACATTTTCATCAGATGATTCTTTGTTGTGGTGGCTGTCCTGTGCATTGCAGGATGTTTAGCAGCATCCCTGGCACTAGATGCCAATAGTATTCCACCCCGCAGTTGTAAAAACCAAAAATGTCTCCAGACATTGCCCAACGTCCCCTTGGGACAAAATTATCACAAGATGAGAACCACTGATTGATTATACCCTCACCTCTGCAACCTCATTAAACGTCCACTCCCTATCAACTACAAAACCTAACCACCTTACAGCATCTTGTTCTCAATTAGAACTCAACTGAGACACTTTAAATTTCAATCTCCCTTGTTAAAGTGGAACTCACCTCTGTTGGACCATCTGTGTGTTTTAGTTTCCTTTTATCTGCTTTTACTTGACCTTGTATCTAAAATGGTCTTACAAAATAATGAGTGAATGTAAAATAAGAAAAAAATTAGGGAAAAGGAAAAATAAGGTAAAAACTTAAGATTAAGTCAGGAGTGATGTTAGGTTACAAATGAAATTAAACCCTTTTTCCTCTCACTTTTTTTTATTTTTATCCAAATTCCATGATACCTGGATCTTTCCACATTCTCCAAGTCTTGCTTGAAATTATAGCTTGTATACCAGCAGCTTACCTTCCATTCTACAGATTGTCCTTTCTTACACCATATATGCAACCTTGAATCCAAATATAGTGACTATTCTCTTTTCTTACCTCCAGGCACATGAGTGCTACAGGAGCAAATTATACCACTGCAGATGCGTGGTTTTCTGAGTTAGCTGTTCAGTAGCTTTCACTAATCCTTTTTCTCTGTGGTCAGCCTCTGTTCCAAAGGTTTCTCACCCCACTTAAACCATACAATCTCTCCCCATCGCTCTCAGTGCACCTGCTATTTTAACAAGAAAATTGAGGTCATTCTATGGAAACTACCTGTGTATCTTTGCATTTCCCTCCAGTATCAAACTGCTACATCTATCAACATTCTTACCTTTTTTCCCTTTAACTTAAAGAATCAAGAATCCTTCCTGCTACTGCACGCAAAGCCAGTGTTTGAGATTTTTCCCTATCACTGATGCTGAGAGGCTTTTGCCATTAGTTCCTTCCTTTTTGTCCTTTATCTTCAATTTCTTCATCTTTGCTGGCCCCTTTCCTTCAACCTATACACATTCTTCAAGCTGCTGTCCAAAGAAGTGAATCAACAAACAAAAACAAACCGAGCTTTCTTCACAAGATTACACCTCCGCTACCATTCAATCTCTCTCCTCCCCAGTTCATTCAAGCTCTCCATAGAAGCAGTCTGCAAGCATTATCTCCAGTTTCTAAGATGCAGTCACTCCTGAGTACAGCGCTATCTGATTTCTAACCCCATTTAATGGAGCATGCTCTCTCTAAAGGTACTGATGACCTGCAGCCCTTTATCTTGCCTGGCTCTCTCCAGGGGTATTTGACACTGTTAACTTCATTTTTCTTCTTTCACACTCCCTGGGCTGTTGTGACATCCGTCCCTCTTGGCTTACCTCACACCTTGTGCATCCTTTTGTGAAGGCCCCTTTCACAGGCTCATCTTTCTCTGTTCTTTCACAGAGTCACGAATCACAAATTCAAATATGGATAGGTGGCCATAGACAATATAAGTCAGTCAAGTCAGCCCATTGAAAACAATAAATGCTCTAGCAGCCAAACAAACATGCCCACAAAAGTTCTTTTTTTTTAAAATTTTTTATTGGGGAATAGTGTGCTTCTCCAGGGCCCATCAGCTCCAAGTCGTCCTTCAATGTAATTGTGGAGGGTGCAGCTCAGCTCCAAGTCCAGTCACTGTTTTCAATCTTTTAGTTGCAGGGGGCACAGCCCACCATCCCATGCGGGAATTGAACTGTCAACCTTGTTGTTAAGAACTCATGCTCTAACCAACTGAGCCATCCGGCCACCCCTCCAGAAGCTCAGTGGCAGCTCATTGTCTTCAAATCTAGTTGTGGAGGGCGCAGCTCACTGGCCCATGTGGGAATCGAACCTGCAACCCTGTTGCTCACACTCTAACCTGAGCCATCAGGCCACCCCCACCCCCCACAAAAGTTCTTGATATTTTGCTTTTGCTCAAATGACTTCCTAGAGACATTTCAGCTTATTCTCCTGCTCTTCTTCATCAAACAAAGCCACGCTTATGACTTCACTATTAACATAGATGGCAATGATTCCAACCCTCTTCTTTGATTAAGCTACAGAATTGCATATTATGATATAAAATTGAGAAGAAGGTACAGAGATTTCCCATATATTCCCCACCCCCACACATGCATAGCTTGCCCCATTATCAGTATCCCCTACCAGAGTGGTACACTTGTTACAATTCATGAACCTACATGGACACATCATAACCACTCAAAGTCCATGGTTTACCTTAAAGCCCACTCTTAGTGTTATACATTGTATGGATTTGGACAAATGTATAAAGACATGTATCCATCACTGTACTGTTATACAGAGTATTTTCATTACGCTAAAAATTCTTCCCTCCACATTGTCATCCCTTATCTCCACACCCTAACCCCTGGCAACCACTGCTCTTTTTACTGTCTCCATAGTTTTGCCTTTTCCAGAAGGTTTTATAGTTAGAATCTTAACAGTGTGTAGTGTTCTCAGATTGGCTTCTTTCACTTAGTAATGTGCATTTAAGGTTCCTCCATGTCTTTTTGTGGCTTGATAGCCCATTTCTTTTTAGTGTTGAAAATATTCCGTTGTCTGGATGTACCAAACTTGATCCATTCACTACCAAAGAACATCGTTGTCAGTTATGAATAAAGCTTCTAGAAACATTTATGTGCAGATTTTTGCACAGACATAAGTTTTACCTCATTTGGGTAAATACCAAGGAGTGCAATTGCTAAGTCATATGTTAAAAGTGAGTATATTTGGTTTTATAAGAAACCACCCAACTGCCACAATGCCTGTACCATTTTGCATTCCCCCTGTCAGTGAATGAGAGTTTCTGTTGCTCCACATTCTCTCTACCGTTTGCTGATGTCAGTGTTTTGAGTTTTGGCTATTGTAATAGATATGTAGTGCTATCTGATTGTTTTAATTTGCATTTTCCTAATGACATGATGTGAAACATATTTTCTTATGGTTATTTTCCATCTGTATATTTTCTTTGATGAGGTGTCTGTTCAGGTCTTTGGTCCATTTTTCAATCATTTTTTTTTTTTTTTCTTTCTTCCTCTTGTTGGATATTAAGAGTTCTTTGTATATTTTATTTTTTCCCAAATTTTACTGAGTTGTTTTCTATTGTTGAGCTGTGAGAGTTCTTTTTAAATATTCTGGATAAAAATACTTTGGGAGATGTGCAATTTGTAAACATTTTATTCCCTTTCTATGGCTTGTTTTTTGTATTCTAGACTGTTTTTTCTCAGAGAGTTTTTATTTTTGATGAAGTCATATTTATCATGTTTTCTTTTATGCTTATTGGTTTTGGTATTATATCTAAGAGCTCTTTGCCTAACCCAAAGATTTTCACCTATTTTTCATCTAAATGTTTTATAATTTCAGTTTTACATTTAGGTATATAATCAATTTTGCATAAGATTTTGTATAAGAGACTGAAGTTCAATATTTTGCATAGACATTCAACTGTTCCATCACCATTTTTTAAAAAGACTATCTTTTCTCCATTAAATTGCCTTTGGACCTTTGTCAAAACTCAATTGTATTTGTGTGGATCAATTTCTGTCCTCTCGAGTCTGTCCTATTGGTATGTGCATTTATAGTTTTTCCCATTAACACACTGTCTTGATTACTGTAGCTTTATAGTAAGTCTTGAGATCAGATAATGGGTATCCTTTTCTTTTTCAAAATTGCTTTGGTATTTTGATTCCTTTGCCTTGCCCTATAATTTTCAGCATCAACTTGTTGCTATTTACAAAAAAATCCTGCTGGGATTTTGATTGAAAATTCATTGATGTATATTAGAAAAGGCTCCAATTTTACTTAAATAAGGAAAGACATTTTAAATAACATTCACTGCATGTATAAGATACAAAAATATCAATATTATTAAAATCTAGAAAGTTGTTACACATCACTAAGAAAAGAATACCTCATTGGGATAATTGGCAAGGCCCTGTGGGAACTTTTTACAAAAGAATTTTCAGTCACTTCTCAACTTAAAAAAAAAAAGTTCAACATAATTATCAAAGACATTTGATATGTAATGGTCATATAAACAAATATGACTGAGAAATAATGTGGCATACTAACATCATTTTTAAGATTAGACTGAACTTTGAGTTCATTTTTACTCTCTGTGGTAATTTAAGCAAACTGTTTAAATTTTCTAATGTTCAGACACTTTACAAGTAAAGTAGATACAAAGTCTGGCATATTGTAAACACACAAATGTGGATTATTATCATAAATACATTCAATGTTGGTAAAGATGTGGGGAAATGAAGCCTATCATACTATAAGTGATGGACAGGTAAATAGGTTCAACTTTTCTAGAAGGCAATTTGTTATTATCAAATAATCTTACTCCTTGCCTAATCTTTGACCTAGGGGTTCCAGATTATTTTTAAAAACTTCCATGAGATAATTAGTTATGAACTCAAAACTATGTACACAAAATATTCATTGAGGTTGTAAATATAAAACAATGAAAATGAGAACCTGCATGACTGAAAATAATGAGATAACTAAATCATTAAATATCTATGTAAAGTAATATTCTGAGATGGTTAAATAAAAGTGTATCTATAGCATTTTTTATTATTGGAGACCCATCTGAAATACAATAAGTGAAAAATGAGGCTATAAAATAGCTTTCACAGTATGATGCCCTTTATGCTTTTAAATTATGTATGTGCATGGAAGAAGGGATGATTATGTAAATTCATGTGTATGTGTGGATGCACATACACATGTATAATAAAAGTGGTTAGGTGTAAATTTAATTTATTGCCTTATGTTTTTCAGTAGTCTCCTAATTTCCTGAAAACAGGTCTTATTATTAAAATAAAGATAATTTAACAGATGAAATGTAAAGGGATAGAAAATCATAAACTATATAAAAAGATAATCAGCCAACTACTTGAAACATTTATTTCATAGTTTCAGTGAAGGGTGATTAGCCTCATTATTTAAAGATATCCACAAATTAATAACAATAAGATTCCAGTAGAAAAATGTAAGAACAACATGCATAAGAAATAAGTATGAATAGCTAATAACACACGGATACTTCATCTTCAATGGTACTCAAAGAAATGTGAATAAAATGTTATTTTATGTTTATCAAATTAGCAAAAGATTTTTATTGCACATCTTTTTCACTGTCATATACTGTTGATGAAAATATATTAGTAGCAAAATATGTTAAGAAACTTTTATATGCTTATTGTTTCTTATCTTAAAAAAAAACCAATAGATTTGGGGTGGCCGGTTAGCTCAGTTGGTTAGAGCGTGGTGCTAGTAACACCAGGGTTGCCGGTTCAATCCCCGCATGGGCCACTGTGAGCTGCACCCTCCTTAAAAAAAAGAAAAATAAAATAAAATAAACTGTTATATTAAAAAAAAAAAGCAATAAATTTTCAGACAAAAGGAAGTGTATCATGGCATTATATTATTATATAATTGTTTGAAACATTGAAAATACATGTTCTGTATTTGGAGAATTATTTAAAAAATTGTGGTACATCCAGAAGGCAGATAGTATTTTACAGCCACTAAAATATCACTTATAAGAAAGTTTAATGACGTGAAAAATACTCAGAAAAAGTTAGATGAGAAAAATAGACATGAGAAAGTTGAGATAATATATAAATTCAATATATAATAGCATTAAAGTAAATTAAAGACTGGGAGAAGTTAAACCAAAATAGTCACAAATATTTTAAAATAACATAAATATTATAAATAGTATTTGAAGTACAAATATTTCCTTTCAAAAGTAGAATGACAAATGATTTTTCCTTTTACTTTATTCATTTAGAAATGTTCATAAATTTTATTGGAAAAAAAAACAACCCAGAAAACTGCTTATTTCTTCCCTGACCCAACTCTTTTCCTGCTACTGTGTTCACCATCTCAGTTAAAAGTAGCCTAAGTCAGGATCCTGCAAAGTAACTGAGATTATTCCTTCTCGTTCATCCATCACTTCCAGAAAATGATGACCAAATTCTACTGAGTTTTTTCCTCATGCTATTTCTCATCCCCTCCCGAGACTTGTATTGTCACTACCACCACTTTAATTCCATTGCTCTTCATCTATCACGTGGATAAAAGTGGTAGCCAATTGATGTGTTTCCTTGTTTGCATCCTTCAGATCCATTCTCAGTACAGCTGCCCAGAGGCTCAATCTAGAAAAAAATATCTGACCATGACCTTCATTCACTCTCTTAAATATATTCAAAGATTTCCCATACATTGATCAGATCCAAGCTCTTGTCTCAATTATCCATCTGCCTTTTGCATTCTTCTTCAGCATCTTCGCTCACCATGCTCAGTTTGATTCTACATTTCGTCAGTCCTGAACTCTTTTATAGTCACCCCCTTAGTTTCATACATACTTGTTCTTGTTTGGAATATTATTTTCATCTCCTCCTCCCCTTTCTTCGCTTCACTCGCTTTTTATGCTGAAATGCTTGTGAGTAGATCTAGTGACTCCTCCTTCAGAAAGTCTTTTCTGAGCACTTTTCATGTTTTAGGACCTTATGTTTACTGTCAGATAATTGACGACTTTATTCAAATTATTTATTTACATGCTATCCTCCCCTTAGACCAGTGAACTCCAAACCATAATGCATATAACCTATGGGGTAGACAAGATCTTTTGAGAAGCCAAGTAAAATTATTAGTGTTTACTATATGTATGTTTCCTCATCATTTCTCACATCTATGCTTAAATATCATATGATTTAAATAATATATTTGTACAGTAATGCATTACATTATATATAAATACATATATAGGAGTGGAGTACATGCAGAAACTTTTTTTTACTGGTGGGAATGTATGATTAAAACGATTGAAGACCTTGCACTGAAGCTACAGAAAGGTGAGGAATATGGCTTATTTATCCAGAGCACATAGCAAAGCGCTTGACACATAGGGACTTTGTTGAACTTAACAGAAATTAAAATTTTAGCAAACTCCTATCCACAGTTAGGAAGTTAGTTATGAAGATTATAAATTTGGCTTAAGGTGGGAAATTCTCATTTACTAAACCTGATGTCTAAGAGAATTAGAGGGAATTTGAGAGAAAAAAATAAAAAGCAGTAGAGAAAAATCCATACTAAAGTGACTTTCATGATTGCAAAGTTTTTAAATTGCAAAGAATAAGAACAGATGTATGCTTATAGTTTCCCAAAGGAATCTACAAGCAACATTGTCATAGACTAGAAGATCTGCGAGGATTTACTGAAGGGAGTATACATTTTCAAAGCAAATGAAATTCTGAGCATAGAGTATGTTATTTGACCCCAAGTCTACAAGCTCAGAACCTATAAGTTCTTTAAAAATTTCTTTTACAGGGAGCTGCCCAAATTATATCGTATTTGTATTTGTATGGGGATACTTGCCAATCAGTTTCAATACTAATCTGATAGAAGGGCCTGAAGTCCAAACCAGAAGAAGCATTCCATTCCAATAGGTTTGATTATCTTATAGTGAATGACTCCTAATTTTCATAATATTATAGTTCTAGTTATCTATAATTCCAAACAAAGAATGTAGGGAAAATGTACAGAAAAGCCATCTTTAGGGTTTCTATTAAGGACAAATAGATACACAAATGAATGAATAAAATATTTACAAACTATTTTGGTGTTGTCTTTAGGGTTAAGTTGAAAGTAACTATCTAAACACCACATCAGATGATGGAAAAAATGTTTCTAATTAGGTTTTTAAAAAATTTTTGTAAGTATGATGAATTAAGAGGCCCTCTTGGATTTCTTATTCAATGTTATTGCTCTATGTTTTCCTGCCCTTTTTTTATTTTATTTTAAGCAGAGCACATTCAATTTAGTTGTTTCTTTAGGTTTTTAAATCAAACCAAAAATAACCATCTAAAAATTTGTGTTTCTCTTGGACAGTTTTATCTCGTTCTAAGGCACACATTTCCTGAAACAATGTTATTTTTATCTCACTTATGACTACCTTTAAGAATTTGAAGAAATAAAACTATATAGGAGAAGATCCAAGATGGCAGATTAGGTAAACTCTATGCCTGCTTTCCCAGCATCACATCAAATTTACAACTAAATTATAGAACAATCAGTGTAAAGAATCATCCGAAGACTAGCTGAACAGAAACCATATAACTAAGGATATAAAAAAGAGGCCACTTCAAGACTGAAAAAATAAATATTTTAATTAAAAATAAGCAAAAAAAAGGGGAACGAAATATATGGTAGAGATCTTTCTCATATGGCATCGTAGATTAAGAAAAAATAAAACTGACAGATGAAACCTATTTTAGAATAGCTAAAAAAAATCTTAGCAATTATATATATATGTATGTATATGTGTATGTATATGTATATGTATATGTATATGTATATGAAATATATACAGGTAACCCCCATATAACACGGTTGTTAGGTCCCTAAAAAGTGCCATGTTATGAGAATCTGTGTTACACAAAACAAAGAACTAGTACAAAAAAGGGAGTGAGCTTCCAAAAATTTAAAAACATACTGTTATATTTTTAATTAAGAGAAATGTCTTTATTAAAGCAATTTTCACTAAATGTATAACATATTACTATGTATTAATGTTTTCTTCATCATCACTACTAAGCACCATTAACCGAGGGGATTTCTTTTTGACAAGATATCTTCATCCTCTGAACGTAATACTCCATGAACAAAACGGATTTAAAATTCTAATACATTTTAAAATTCTGCAGTCAAATCTGATACGATGTCCACACTTGAATGAAAAATTTCAAATGAGATAGCTTTTGCTCTTAAAAGCTCTTATTATGTTCTGTGTTGTTCGGGGATTTTCCTAATTTCGAATGAGATATGCTTTGCTCTCAAAAGATCTTATTACGCTCCATGTTGTTCGGGGATTTCTCTAATTCTCAAACCATGTTAGAGTGAAACTGTGTTGTAGAAGCGCCACGTTATACAGAGGTTACCTGTATTTTATTCATCAAAATGATTTTTCAAAACATAATGATATGATTTGTTTTGAACACAAACACTTAAGGAATTATCCTTAACATAGGTTTGATTTTCACTTGTCAATATCATATAACTATTTCTTGTACATCCAGTAAAGGTGGTGGCTTTATCTTTTTCTTAAATACAGTATAAACTGGAAGTGCTGATAACTGGCTGCAATTTTATGCTTTATTTTATCTCTAGGTATTTTATTTCTTAGGTCTTTAAACAAACAAATATAGTATAAATAATGGTCAAAAAATACAAAAGTACAATCAGAGTAACATAACTGACTCATTTCTAAACTCTCCTTAATCATTATTATCCTCATCTCAGACTGAGGGACTATTCTACTTTGAAATCCATTTTCAGTGCCTCCTGTAGCAATGGGAATCCCTCACTAGGCCATCTCTCCTTGACAGTCTCATGAGGTTAAAGGGCATAACAAGTGCTAAAAGAAGGCCAAGCTGCCTCATGCTCACATTGTGTGATCTATGTTGAAACTTCCAGAGGTTTATTGATGCAGTGGGACTAGAAAAATGAGAGCAGAGCCAATTTTCTCCATGGCCTTCACCCTTTCTCACACACCACAAGATAACCACTGTTATCAAAAGGAAACTAGAATTTTCCTCTTCTGTTTTTTGTCATGCTAAAATAATGGGATTTCTTTTTCTTCTCAAGGACGTTTTACTGGGTTAAATATAAATGTTTAAGTAGGATAGTGCTTACATTCAGAACAAGTAGTGTATTTCCATTTCTTCTCTCTCTTACTGATATATAAATAATAGTATTAAAATAATCTTATATTTAAAATTGAAGCCATTACACCAACTTGAGGAGAGTTACAAAATTGTGTTTATAAATAGGCAAAATATATACGATGATATTTTTTGTTTTCATAATACCTATCATAGAAGATTTATGTTGATTAAAACAATACAACATACAATGAATCCTAAACCTAGGAGAGAATGATTCTTCTCATAACTGTAAAATTTGAAAAAAATATAAAGAAAGAAAATAAGGTAATAATAAGATGTATGTAGTAAAATTATCAAAGATTGTACTGCTTTCTGTAGTGAAGGCACATCTATGCTTTAAAATTAAAATAATCACAACTAGGTGTATTTCATTTAGACAAGGGCTGAAAACTAAAGATATACTTTGGCCATCATAGTCTTTTTCTTTTTTTAAATTCAATTTTCTGATTTTCTACTACCCAGTTTCTTATTGTGAGCTACTTCATGTTTTTTTTTCAACTGTCTGAACTTGAGGTTGTGTGAGTTTGATACGCCAGCTTTAAAAAGTTATTGCATGATTTAAAAAACATTGACGTGTGTAGGGCAGTTTTTCTTATATACTATCGGCAGATATGTAAATTCTTTGCAATGCTTTTGACAGTAGTATTTGGCAATATTTATTAGACTATTAATTCCTTTGAATTTTCCATCTCCCTGAAGTTATTCTACAGAAACACTCATATAGGTGCATAAAAGATGTTCAGTGATAAATTGATGAAGAGTAAAAACTCACAAACCTTCCAAATACCTGTCAATAGGTATTAGTTTAATAAATTACAGTAAATCCATATAATGGAATATCATATAGCTCTTTAATAAAAGAATGATATAGTTCTAATATACCCTAACGTGGAAGGACATCAAATAAATGTTATTAAGTAAAACAAACAAAGTGGCAAAATATTTTCATGTTTCTGTAAATAATTATCACTTATTAAAATAATAACACATTAGTATATTGCTAATGTAAACCAAATCGGTAATGGTAGCTATCAAAGGGTGGGATTATGGTGGACTTCCTGTATTCTACACCTATATTCCTGTAACATTTAAATTATTAGAACAAGCATACATGACACACAATAAAAAGCTAAGATATAGACACTGAAAGCACTGAAACATATAAAAAATAATTAGATAAGATGTAAATTTCCTATATTTATATCTGAGGCATAGTTTGGCTATTGATACAGTAAGAATAATGGTATGCAATATGGTTCAAGTTGTAAACACTTATTGGATTATGTTTAGAAGCTTTTAGGTACTTTTTGTCTTTTTATTTATATGATAAAATACATTTTTAGAGGTAGAAGTAAAATGTTACTCATTCTCAAAAAGAAGAAAAACACTTAAATATTTAGGTACATGTTCTTCATAGACATAAAAAGAAACATTTGGAGCCTCATGAAAAGTTTTAGGCTGGGGACCAAGTCTATTCTAAATGCTTTAGATGTCTATTTTTCTGACTCACACTTTAAAATTCTACAGTAATCTGTTTTGAAAGATAAAAACAAAAAAACAATGTATTCCTCCTGCTGTTGAGAAGAAAAAATTGTCAGCTCTGCCTTAATCATGAACCAGGCAGTGGGTTGCAAATAAACTTGGCAAAATTTAGATGCCCTGTCCTTGTAGACCATTTGGTCTACAAATGGACAGATGATATACAAGATGGCCTTCCCGTCATCAAGGATAGAATCAAGAATGAGGCAACTTGCATGCAGGAGAAGAAATTTGTGTGCTAGCCTTGGAAAATTTTATGTCTGACTTGATCACAACGACAGGTTTATTGCCATGATGAGGGAGAATTAAAACCTTGCTGTCCTAGAGAGGAACTCGAAAATGAAGAGGGGATCACAGTCTGGAAAATGAGATCATGGCTTGGACTATTGTCATCATTATCAATAACAAACATATCCTGAGAACTCACCAGATGAAAGGCATTGAATTAAGTGCAGTGAGGCTGATATTATAAAACCCACATGAGAAGCTGACAGAATGATATATATTTTACACAGTTTATTTAATGATATATTTAGTCATGTTAGCCATCACCAGAATTAGTAACATTTGAAAGTTTCTGTTTCCCATGAAACTATGACTCCTCAGAAAAATGCAGACAAAATTTTCATGTTAAATCAGAGGTTCTCTTCATTCATATGTTCTTGGTTTTACTTTAACTTGATTTTCTCAGGTTCACACTAGAGATAGAAAACACAATCTGGTTTTGAACTCCAGGGTACACACACATTCGTGTGCTGGTAATATGGTTACACAATTCTTTTTAATTAAATCTTCACCAAATATGTCAACAACCTTTCTGAGCATTTGTCACTTTAAATACAAAGTGTCATATATTCTAGTAGCTTGTCAGGTAGTACTACTAGTTTTGTTATTGTTTTAATCTTAGTTCAGGACAGACAACCTCAAAGTTTTAGAATGCAGATGCATTTGACCTCATATTTATTTACTATTAATCATGCTTATACAATTTTCTTCAGAATGCATGTGAGTATTCTTTTTATTCCTCCCTAAGAGTGAATAGACTAATATTTCTGCAATGTCTCCATAAATTTCAACTAAATATAGTTTTTACATGATTCCACCTGTCAATGAACATGCCAGTATCCAATGACCACATGAAAACCATCCTTATCACTTAAAATATTTGTTTCATCAAGTGACAAGTAGACTGTCTTTATGACTTGTATATTTTTTCTAGATGTTTATTGACCCCACCTTTATAAAATTTCGTTTAGAATTTCTTGAGTTTGTAACGTTAAACATGTGCCAAGCCCTTCAATACATTGAACAGAAATGTGTATAAGAATATTTGAGCTCTGACTATTCTACAGGGACACAGGTACAGACGCAGATTCTGGCAGTATCTGCCATCCTTCCAAAAGTTAAGTGGATCATTTAATCATGATCCACTATATGGAGTTCTTTCATGTGTGTCAGTTATTGGGCACATTAAATGCTACCACAGGAGAACAAGATTTTAAATTGTGTTTTCAATTAAATAGTGAATAAACAATATGCCTTATTATTATTTAAGATGTGCTGTAAGACCATATGTTGTTATACTTGGTACAGCCATTCTTTCCACATGGTATCAGATGTATGGTAGTCCCCATCAAGAAGCTGAAAACAGAATTTATAAAACAAACAATCAAACAGGAAACTCTTCCTTCCCTTTCCTCTCACTATCTCAGTGGACTCTACAAAAGAACCATCCACAACAGCCCAGATCTCTCTTTTTCACATTGCGCTATTGTTTCTACTGCCCAGGACATAAGATAAATCAACTTCTTCAAATGTCAGGAGAGAAGAATGGTGGATAGCAAACTCTATTGTTACTGACCCATTCAATTCTGTGCTGCTTTTCAGTGGGGACACAAAAAAAGGGACAAAGCAAGGAGAAAAGAAGCTACTTACTGAGTGTCAGTGGGTTTACAGATCCCAACCTCGTGAGTACTGAGCTATAGGGATTTGTTTATCACATGGTGAAGATATTCAGAGCCCAAATAAAGTCCCTTAGTGCCAGAAACCTCACCTCACATTTTCCAAATGAGAATGTCCGTGGATGCTATGATGTAACGAATGATATTTATCTGCTCTTTCAAATCAGCATTATGAGTAGCCAAAAGTTTTATCATCATCAATTAATATTTTCTGTCAGTATTATAAGTGTAAATGGGAGAAAAATATTATTACTAACTTTAAATTCATTTGTTTTGAATTATTAGCAATTCAGAATGTAACACATCCTCTCATAATTTTTTTTTTTTTTTTTACGTTTCATTTATGGTACCTCAAAGAAGTAATCAGAACTTCCTTTTTCTGTGTGCTCTAAATGCTTTTTTCACTTTTTTCTTCTGTTTTTCCTTTTCACCGCCCTCCCCTTTCTATTTTCTTCTCTTCTGATTGATCTCAGAGTTTCCTTCTGCCAACCTTAATTACATTTACAACCTAGAACTGCTGTTTGCCTTCCATTCTTATTTTTGATTTGTTCAAAAAACACTTATTATCTCCCATGGGCACTGGCACTGAAAATCCTAAGTGAAGAAGAAATAGCTTCTGCCTTAAGGAAACTACAGATTTCCTTTTCCTTTTGGCTTCTGCAAAGGAATTAGAAAAGCAAAACCAGAATGGCTGAGGATAAAGGAAGCCGATGGAGTTGACCTTTAGCATTATTAGCAAGGACCCACTGCTCTAGCAGTATCGCCATCAGTTCAGTGATGGCTACAATTCCTTTAAAGCACAAAATCTTTCATTCGACACTATAGGAATGTCTATAAATACAAACACCCCCGAGAGAAATCTAGTTAATTAAGCTCTTCCTATGTGGGACTCCCATGGTGCATTGTTTAATTTATTTTATTATCATTATTTTATACCATCTTGCCTCTAATTGTGCTATCTCCCAAAAACCGGTAGGAGAAAAGTGGGACAGATGATTTTGAGGCTCTGGCATTCCAATCTCCAATGATACCTTCCTTCCTCTCACTAGAATTCTTACTTCTTTGAAGACTGTATTAGCTGCCTCTACTTTCCCATATTCTTCATAAAATGATTAGCTCTGTGTTCTCTGCCACTTGCCCACTGTCCCCATTTCCATTCTATCTCTTCCTCCATAACTCTTAGGGAAGAAGGGGCATGTCTAGTCTTTCATTATGTAGCCTTAAAAAGCCATTTTGTGGAATTGCTTTTGAAATGGATCATTGACATTTCCAATGGCTTTCTCCAGTATCTTTCCTTGACATTTCGCCCACTTTTTCATAATCATCTCCATGGATAGAAATAGATATTCTATTCCTCTGCTTCAGTTGAAGTATCTCCCCCTCATTAATTAAAAAATAATGAAATGGCTTCTTTTTGCATTGAGTCTTGACTTATTTTTTGGAATGTGACAATACATTTGTGAATACTATTTCAGGGACACACTCATCATCTGTGAAGGATCTAGTGTCTGTCCCCATTGCTGTGTACTGGCCTTAGCAGATTCTCAAATAGCAAAAATTGCTGAGTAGAACATTTCTATCACTTCTTACTCTACAATCATCCCAAACATATTTAGGCTCCCCCCCACCCCCACAAATTTGGTGAAGAAATAATCTTAATGATGGACTATAGCAAAAATGAACTATCATGGGGTAGCGGGTTGAAAAGGTGAGGTGGGTGCTATTTAAGCAACTGTGACAGACTTCAATTTTCTTTGAGTCTTGTCTTTTTTTCTTAAAAATCCATGCAAGTATTTGCATTCAACTCTATAGTATACTTACATGTATCATAATACAATAGGATATTTTGATGACTTGAAGCATTTTCTTCAAGTATTTTCAGTAAAACGAACAGATCAATATGCACTACTTTTACTCTGGTTTCCTAAGTCTATCATACCTCCCTTGATAGAAAAGGAGGACTAGACAAGAATTTGCTTTTCCCTTCACTCTATTGAACTAGGCTACTGAATTTTCATGGCTAACCTACTTGATTTTCTTCCTCATCGTGTACACACCCACTTTCCCCCTTACTCCTACGTAAGCTGACATTTTACCTGACATTAATGTAAAAGACTCACCTGTTGGTTCAATATTTGATTATTTTTCCTTATTGCTTATGTGTTTTAAACATTTTTACATAGCTCCTTTTAAGATATGTTTTCACTGAGAACTCCAAGAAGACAAAGACTTTGTTCTATAGTATAATTTACAGTGTGGGTACATAGCCAATGTGTAACAAGATGTTTAATAACTGCATTTTGGTGATAATTAAAACATTTTTTGACAGTTTTCTTTATATAACCTTCTAGCTTGAACTAATTTGGATTTATATTGCATCCAGGTGGTTGCCTGATATGGTTAACAGAAAGATAAAAGTAGGCAATTATAGTAATAATAGTTGGTATAAGAAAAAGCATAAATTTAAAACATTAATTTAATATGTACCTGGGATCTTTTTTTTGTGTGTGAGGCTGATTCTTGGTTAGGAATGTCTGTTAGAGATTATGCTGGAGCAAATTGTAAGAAACTTTCCTTGCTTATAACGAGAGGTGCTGGAATTCAGAACACATCTATAGGTGAAGCCTTATCCTTGAAGTTAAGAGAACTCCAGAGTTGCTGGTCATATGCCAGTGAACTCAAAGGATGAAATGCCAGAAGTGTTTTGACCTGTAGACCATCGCCCAATAAAACAGCGTGAATTGCAATGCTCTCCTGTCCAAACCTCCCTCCTATTACTGTTCCTGGAGAGCACAGTGCATTCTCTCACTGAGGCATGGGTGTTGGCCGGCAACCAGTTCTCTCCCTCTTTTTGCTCTCAAATGCATTGAATACGCTGTTGAACTTGTTTATATTATTTGCTTCAGTGGCTTGCCCTGGCAAATTACTCCCTGTCTTTATTGTTAAATTCAGTGTACTGGTAGTGTTTTAATTTAGGTTTGTAGCCCAGTGTTTAACATTTCCACTAGTCTAAACAATGTTTGGGTAAGTTGATATTCTCTCTGAGACAGAAGCTTATAATGCTTATCTCTTCCTCTATTTGGAGGTCTTTTACCCAATACCTAGAAAGTCTTTATTTTTGCATTTAAAATTATCTTAATTCTATGGGAAACATAATTAATACCTATGTTCTTGTTTTTTCTCTACTGTTATCTCCTTGGGATGCTTACCTGTGAAGTCAGCCGCTCCCCATTCTCTGCTCACTCAGCCCTGGAGACATGCAGACTTTCCCCCTCTATTTCACAAGACACCTCATTGATCTTTCTAGTTTTATTGCACCAGTTCTTTGTTTTCCACAGGAATCCCTGCTGGCTTGTCCCTACAGTATTCCTGCTGAATTCTGAATTACCTACTTAGTCTAAATCTCTAAATTCTGAACTCTGGATTCAAGTAATGTTGAGGGGAACTCAGCTGCCTGGCCCTGCTTGAAAGAAATAGTCCATTTTCTGTGGTTAGTAGTTTGATAGTCCTTCTATATTTATCTTTAACGTAATTTCTGGATAATTTGTGTAATTTATGCATCTAGAAATAACATCACAGGAACATTTTGCATATACTTTTAAAAATCAAATATTTTTATGTGGCAGGCTTTTTTCTGAAAAAGTATGCCTTTCCAAAGAAAATGTTACATTATAACATCTTGTATTGCCCTGACTCCTTGAATTTGGAGTCAGTATTTTATATTCCATCAATCAATCAACCTCTTTTACTTGAATATCCATCCATCTACAGGGTCAGTTACTGTTCAGAGTTGAAAGTCTAGCTCAGTCTATATCTGGAGCTCTGGCCTCCTTCTGTCTCATTTCTTGTCAAGTTATCACATCATCTCTACCAACTGGATTTTTTTAGACAATGAGGAAGGGCTGTCAGGTTCTTTTACGTATTGTATAACTCACATATGGGAGATTAGAGATGTTTGTAAAGGAAAAGCCCTTTTGCCTTATTTTCTATGTGATGGCTTTTCCCATAGTTGCTGGAATTCGGCTTCTCAGTACTCACGAGCAGTGTAGAGGCTGTGCAACAGGACACTCGCTGTCCTAAGGCCTCGTTCCTCTGTTTTAGCTACTTTAGAGTGACCTAATTGGAGGTCTGCCTACCACATAATAGGTGATATCTCCCCTCAAAGTTTTCTGCCCATTTGATGACACATATTCTTCTCTCCACACATCTAGAGCACTGTGGGGCATCCGGCCCAGGTGACACACACCCTGGGATACAAAGATGAATTAGATCTATGTCTGTAGTGACCACAAATCCAGATGCAATGTCTGCTGACCTCTCAAGTTGTCACTGTAGATCTCATACCCCTCAGCAGCTCTTTCTGCTCTAAATGTTTAGGCCGTACACTGAGCAGTTAGCCCCATCTCTTCCACTGTGCACTCAGTGAAGGCACAAGTCTCCGATTACCCCAGGTTTAGGGTGAATGCTTATATTTGCCAAGGTAGGGGAGTATAGACTCAATTATTCCCTTCTATAGATTTTGTATTCTTCAAAGTCTTTATATAGCATCATAAAGGCAAGATCGTGTAGGTAGAGGGCAAACCTGCCCTCTTACCAATGAGGAAACTGAGACTTTGGTGGTCAGTGAGACTTTGGTGGTCAGGTGATTTGTCCAAAGTCTTGGCTAGCTCTAGAACTTGAAAATCTGTTCACTCCTGCAGTATCCTTGCTGGCAGTTTCCAAATACAGCTATTGCAGCCTGGAATAGTGATTAGAATTTTTAAAGACTGTTTTCCATATTGCCCATTCCCTTCCAGAACTTTGATACACCATTCTAACACTCCTGACATTCTATTCCCTTCTCTGCAAAATTAGTTTGTCTAATGCAGAATATCACTGATGGGACTGTTCTGGACGAGTGAATGGTATGGAGAAAATAAAAGTGTTGAGAACCAGGCCTTTGAGAATTAGATAAAGCTTTCTGGGGGGGGGGGGAAAAGCCCATACACACACATTTTTGCATATAATTTTCTTGGACTCATAAATCTCTTAACTTACTAGTACCATTGAGTGTTGATCCTGTCAACATTAATGAATATATGCGTATATAATATATACACACATATATATTATATATAAGGTATACATTATAAAGTATATATAGTGAAATACAAATGTGTGTATGTATATGTATACATATGCATGTATATATATATGTGTGTGTGTGTATATATATATATATGTATATAAAACACTTAAAAAGACTCCAACAATTGATTAAAAAACATTAGCTTTTTTTTTCAGTTGTCAGTATGTTACAAATCTCTTTTCATCTCATCAAATGTCACTAACCTCATAATAATGTGTCTACATTGTATGGGTGTATCAAATTATATGATAAATTATCTGCTTCTAAACAGTGAGATTATTTATATTTTCCCACTATTCATAATGATCCTTAGATTTAAAATTTTAAATACATACACGGTTGTTCTCCCTGCATCAATGCCTAGAAATGAATTTTCAGACTTTTGATAAGAGATGCCAAATAAATGGACATTTACCTTGTAACCATTCTAGTTGCAAATGATTGTAACGTTCTCTCTTGGTAATAGGTTTTTACCTTGGAATATACGTGATTATTTAGGAATAGTCATACTCTTTAAGATCTCTGGTGCAAATTTTTATGGAGTATTCAAGAGTAAATCTGAATGATTTTTTTTTTTTCTGAATTTACCAAGAATCTGTGTGTAGTAAACAGCAGTGGATGCTGAAACTCCTCTGAAACAGATCAAACAACAGTCGGTTTTTATTAGCAGTTGAAATATGCTGTGTGGCTCTGTCCTTTTCTGAGTAGGCTGAGGGTGACAGTTATCTGGCTTCCTGGGATAGCTAAAACATCAATTGACTAACATTTAATTTGAGGCCTTGGGATTTTTCTCGTACCTTTACTAGACCAGTTTGTCTCATCCATCTTCCTTAACTATGCCAGACATCTACCGGGACTTCAGAGCTATAGCTGACCTTGTTTGTAAGGTTTTCCTGGATTCTTGTTATCATTTTCATTAATGAAATTTTTATCTAATTGTTCTGCTTTTTTTTTTATTAATAAAAGACAATGCTTGTAGTTAAAGACATGCAACTTAAAACTACACCTTGCTAGTAAAGATAAAAATAGTTGAAATGATTTACCTAAGAGCTTGTGAACATTTAAATTATATTTTAGTTAGAATTTGATACTGGATGTGTGATCATTACCACATGTCCAGTATCATTTAATTACATCTTGAAAAGGTCACATATATTATTTTGTAAATATTATTTTAAAAAGCAGATTTACCTGGGGTAGCGGCAGAGACTTCTCAGTCACCAAACTCAATTATTTTCTTTCTATGCATGATTGTGTTGATGTTCTCCTGATGCAGGTAGAAGTTGATAAAAATAGTAAGGTTTAGCTTGTTTTGAAATTGCAATAAAATCAGTTGTTTTAAATAATTCATTCAATAAATATTGATTGAGCATCTATTATGTGCAAGGTACTATTCTAGGGCCTTGAACACATCAATAAACAAAACAGATCAAGATACCTGTGCTCCAGGAGCCTACTGTATAGTCTGCATACTTAGAATATACAAAATACCTTACAGTATTTTAGAAAGTGGTATGGAAAATTGAAAAATAGAATTGGGAAGTGGAATCTGAAGTACAGAGTAGGGAGCAGATTGTGATATTAAATAAAGTAGACAGCTTAGGCTTTTCTGAGAGGGGGAGAGAGTTGAAAGAAGTAGAGGAGATAGCCAAGGGTTACCTGGGTCACTAGAGTTCCAGGCAGAGGGGACAAATAGCACAGAGGCCCTCAGGCAGAGCGAGCTCGGCAATGAGGCCACAAGTTTCTGGAATGATTGGTGATAAGAGTCAGAGAAGTGAAGGGTGCTGTTTATATAGGCCCTTTAGGCTAATGAAAGACTATTACTCTGAGTAAATGGAGGGGCAAACCTTGTAGGCTTCTGAGAAGAAGGTGATGTGATCTGACTTACATATTTAATAAAAGGTTCTGCTAGGCTACTGTGTTAAAAATTGACTGTAAAAAAGAAAAAGAAAAAAACAGAAGAGAGAACTCTTAGTAGGCTTGGACCAGGGTGATAGCAGTGAGGGGTAAAAAGTGGTCTGCTTTTAGATATGTTTTGAAGGTAGTTCCAGTGTGATTTATTGATAGATTGTGAGCACTACAAAAAGAGAAGATATTAAGTATAATGAGCAACTAGGATCAAAATATGATCAGTAGAGATGGAGAAGTTCACTGGTAGCAGGACTGAGTGGAAAATCAGAAGTTCAGGTGAGGACACAAGTTTTAAAATATCCATTATACATTCAAATGGAGATGTTAAAGAGGAAGTTAGATATTGGGGCATGGAGTTTAGGAAAACAGTCTGGACAGAATATACTAGTTTGGGAATCTGCAAAATATAGATGGTATGTAAAACCATGAGAGAACATTAGATATAACAAATGTAATATCTAAATATAAATTAAAGGGAAAAGCCAAGAACTGAGACCTGACCTTCTCCAATTTAGTTAAGAGTTTGGAGCGATGAGGAGTACCAGCAAAGGAGATTGAGAAGGACCAATCAGTGAAGTAGGAGGAAACCAAAAGATGCGTTGCCCTAGGTCACAGGTGAAGAATAAGCATCAAAGAAAAGAAAGTGATTGGTTGTCTCAGTTGCTTCTTATGGGTCAAGTAACAAGGCCGATTGAGCATTGGCTATTGCATTTAACATCATGGAGTCCACTGATGGCCTTCAAGAGTGCAGTGTTGTAAGCTGGTGGGATGCAAACCCAATTTAAGTGGGTTTTCGAGTGAATGGGTGAAGATTTAGTGTGTGTGTATAGATAATAATTTCAATGGGTTTTGCCACAAAGAGGAGCAAAGAAAAGGGGCAGTAACTGGAGGGGAAATAGTGTCAGGAGATGGTTGTTACTTTTTAAAATGGGAGAGATAGCAGCATATTTATGTGAAAAGTTAATGATGTGAGAGAAGGAAAGAATTGCTGGCTCAGTGTACCTGAGCAAGCAAGATGGGATGAGATGCAGTGCATTAGGAAAAGGAGCATATTTGAGGAATTTTAACCTATTTTGACACTGTATAATGATAGTGACATTATAAATAGTTTAAGGAGTGTAAGATTCAGAGTGCAGGTTGGGGCATGTGGGTAGGTATCTTTGGTTATTGTCACTTCTTTCTAGGTTATTAATTCTCAACCAGAGTTCCTGAGGATAACGACCATATCTATCTTATCTACTCTGTGTGCCTGGTGCCCAGGATGGATCCTGGCATATTAAGTAGGTACTTAGTAAACATTTTCTAGTTGACTGGTTAGGTGAAGGGGATATATTCTTTTCTTTTATCTGTGTTTCTTAAATTTAACATAATGAATGTTTATTAATTTTTAAATTAAAAAATGAATATTATTAATCTTAAAGAGATAATGCATCCAGGAATCAATAATTGGTAATTTCAAGTGAAATGCAATATTTGAAAAATAGTCTACCTTGGGGGATATGCTAAGTACTGTATAATTCTGAACCAAAATAAAAATAATAATGTATTGGCTGCCAATAATATCGTAAGGTTTTATATGTATGTAGTAAGATATCATAATTAGCCCCATTTTATAGATGAGGAAACCGAGGCTCAGAGATGTTAAGTATCTTGCCTGAAATCGCAATGTGAAGTTAAAAACCTGAACTCAATCTGGGGTGCTGTCTGACTCCCTCAATCCCTTGCTCCCATTTAATCTACTACTTCACAAATCTCTGTTTGCAATGCTGGTAGCCTGCATTAAAAATATTAGGCCCAAACCTAATGCAGTGTTTTCTTTTAGTCAGATTCATCCTAAGCAGTTTCTTCACCACATAAATTCAGAACTGTTTTCTAGCAGTTTTATGTTGGCTTAAAGAGTGTTTTTAATTAGTAGTCTTTTAAAGAAGTAGAGAAGCACATTTTAATGCGTGCAGATAATTTTCCTCAAATAACATAAGGTGTACCAGATTGCTTTTTTGTGACAGGTGCCTAACCTTATTACCTGGGAGGTGGGGGTAAGAGTAGGAGCTTACAGTATTGAAACCTATCCATAATTTGGGGCCCTGAAAAATGTTACAACGTGGAATGTAAATTACCTGTGCTTCGCCCCGCCCCAAAGATGGAATTCCAACTGACTTAGAGAAAAGTACAAAACTTAAGTCAATTTTAGCTATTTTCTGATTTTTAAAAATGTTGAGCATTAGTAAACATTGTAAAAATCTTTCCAAATAATAGTGAATCTATTAAGGAAAAAGTGAAGGTTCCTCGATATCTCCTTTCAATGTACTCCCCTCCTAATGGTAAGCATAGTCAATGCTGACCAGGTCTCCTTTCAAACCTTTTTCTGTGTACAGTAAAAAAAAAAGTTATCTTGATGTTCCCTGATTTGGGACATACTGATGAATCATGTTCATTTTTACATCTGCAGAGCGTCCCATATTGTGCGTGTGTCACTACTCATTGAACTATTTCCATATGGAAAGACATTTGAAATTATTTTCAAATTTTCACTATCACAAAAAAAGTGCTACAGCAAGCACCTATGCCTTTCCACAGAATATGTTCCTAGACATTGAATTACTAATTAAAGGATTTGAACATTCAAAAATTTTGACAGATAATGCCACATAACTGAATAAAAAAGCAGACTGTTCTCTCCAGCGATCTCCGCAAAAGCCTGCTCTCACAGCACAGTGCCAACGCGGGGTGTTTACAAGTCTTAAATCCTGCCAGGCGCGCGCGAGCTCGTGCTTGTGTGTGTGTGTGTGTGTGTGTGTGTGTGTGTGTGTGTGAGAGAGAGAGAGAGAGAGAGAGAGAGAGAGAGAGAGAGACCCAGACAGAGATGTTTATTTGTGTCTCTGGGTTTTAATTTGTATTTCTTTGACCATTAGAGAGGTTGAGGAGCTTTTTAACTGTATATTGGCAGTTGGTATTTCTTTTTTCTTTTAAGTACTTGCATAGAATTCAAAATGTGCCCAGTTTCTCAGTGGTTTCTCCTTTTAGGTTTTGCTGAAATATGCTAGAGGGCACCCAAATTTCACCCAAGAAATAAAAGTATGTATACAGGTCATTATTTTCAAAACAGAAATTATTTCTTTTTGTGGATTATTTTTTTAACTATAAAAGTAAATCATAATATGGTTTAAAAAAAAGATTCAGGTGTGCAGAAACCTATTTAAAAAGCTATTAAGACTACTAAGAAAAATGTTAAAACCACTTACAATAATGACAGAGGTATCCACTATTAACATTTGGAGATATATATATATATATATCGCCATACATATATATATATGGTTTAGTAGCATATCATTTTACAAAAGTGAAAAAGGATTAATTACACATATTGTTTTGAAAGCTATTGTTTTAAATTTTGAAATTTATTTTGTTTCTATTATGAAATAATGCACACTCCTGATAAAGCACACAAATACATAGAAGACAGTGATGTAGAACTCAAAAGTTTGTGCTCTACCCTGCCCTTGCACAAGCTATTTTTTGGTTTGCTAAATTACTTCCTCAAAAAACTGCCTTATTATTTTGGCATTCAGACCCACATAGAAAGCCTACATAAGTAATATTGAAGTGGAAACTCCCTCAGAATACTCACTAGTAGTAATTAATCATGGAATTTTGCTTTTCCTGAAGTGTCATGGATAAAGCATAGCTTTGGGGTTTGAAGACATGATTGGAGTCCCATTTCTGCCATTTACTAATAGTCTGACATTAAAAACTATTTCACTCCTCAGTTGTAAATGGGATTAGTCACACATACCTCTCTAAAATACTCTTAAGGATTAACTGATAATACTGCCTGACACATGGAAAGTGCCCAATAAATATGGTTTGAATTTGAATTATCCAAACTATTCCATATAACTATATCTTATAATTTATATAGGAAATAATGTTGTTTCACCTCATTTATTTGTAACCAAAAATTGTTGTCATATCACAAATATGGCAGACAAGGTTTTTTTGTTGTTATTGTTGTTTTTTAAGTGTTGTGACATAAAACCTAAGAGCTTTCATAGGTTGTAACATTTATTATTTTCAAACAAAGGGAATCTAAATTATTTGGAAATCATTGTCCTAAAAATTAAGAGAAAAATAAAGATGAGCAAGCATATAAAACCTACAAGTAATCTCTGCCTTTTATATTTTTGTTTTGTTTGTTTTGGTGAAATTAGAGTGATATTTAATCATGGTATTTCAGTATTTCTGTGAAGAATCTATTGTGGACAGGATAGTCTTTAAAGAGAAGGTTTAGCCAGAATTATTTTAAAAATTAATATAATCCATATTTGTGGCATTTTTTCATAAGAACTCCTTTAGGAATTTCTATGCCAGTCTAAATAAAAAGGGAATTAATTTAAAATATATATTTTCCCACTACTTGCTTTCCTATTCTTTTAACTTTCTAAAAAATTATTTTACTGAGGTCGCGTCTGATTTTTTTTTTTTTTTAATCTAGTAAAGACTTTTATGCTTTACTTAAAGGACACTACTTTTGAATTCTTGAGTTCTTTGAATCTGGCTACTTAATCTACCCTTAGCTATCCTGAGATTGCCCAAAAGGCCTTAAAGGAATAATTTTTGAGCTGGTGTTTCCTACTGTGAAGATGATTCTATTTATAATCTGTGCTAATAGAGTCTACATTGTTATGAAGTCTCCATCTCAGAACCGTATTATAGCTGGTAAAGACCAGAAATGGTTGTCATTTTTTTAGTATGAAAGTAGAGCTTTTCCAAGATTCACAACTGAAATCTATTCATTTATTTGGGAAAGTTGAAAGTCAGAAGAAATATAAATTTAAATTTAAGAGATCAATTTGAATACTTACACCAAGTGAATAACAAAAACGGTCTGCTTATGAAATTAGGCTGATACAGAACTTGAAATCTGTAGCATAGAAAGTGCCTGGATGCAGTCAGATTTTTGCTTTTGCTTAAGAAACATACCCTTGTTACTTAAGCTTAATTTGAGCTTAAATGTGGTAGCTCTCAATTACATATAATATTGTTCTCAATGAGCTGTTACATTTTTCTTCTATGTTATTCCATTTAAATCTTCACAAAATTGCTGAAAGGCATCTCTTCACTAGGACTCAAATTGGGAAGAATCGAAGGGGTGGGGAATATGACACAATCTAGCATGACAAAGAGATAGAGACTGTATTTTTTTCTACCCATTAAACTCCCCTACAAGGCCACAGAGGCTCTAGAGTACAATGAAGATTCATTGTTATGGCAGCCTGAAGGAGCTTTCAGTCTTTCTGTAGACCATATGGTACAGATGATGTGTCCTTTCATATTTGTACTGATGTCTAGAGATAATCATCAAAATGACCTTGGAAATGTGCAGGGGTGAAAAAAAAAAAGATCAGACCAGCCCATGTCTTTCCCGTAGTCTGTGGCTCCTCACTGAAGAATCATAACATTTTAGAGTGGGAAACATACCAAGTCTTCAGCAATTAAATTGTCATTGTATATATAGAACCATGAATAATTTAAGATCTGGCTAAATAACTCCAACTTAGCAAGAAATTCAAGATGTAGTGAAGTAATAAATATTCTTCCCAGACCATGCTGATCATTGTTAATGATTCAAGGGCAAAAACAAAGACATTAATGAAACAACACCAAGTTTTCAAGTGTTACCACAATATATGAAACAGAAAAGGAAAGAAATGGATGCCAACTGAAAGAAAGCCAAATGTTCCTTTGCTATTATAGAATATTATTGTAAATAAGACTTTATGTTAGAGAGCAATTCAGTCAATCACTGAGGCTGTGGATGATACGATGTCCTGTGGGAGAAAGAAAATCAAGGGGAACAGTGTGGATGATTTATTTTGAATAGACTGGCAAGGGTATTAACAGCTCAATTAAGTGCCAACAGTTTAGAATTAGCTAAGAGTCACTGTCTCCCTGAGACAAATAAACTCTAGCCATCCTGACTTGCTTTATGTTTCACATAAATGAGAAGTAGAATGTGCTTTCATTGTTCCTGTTGACAATAGAACAAACCAAAAAAGTTTTCATTTGCTGAGTAGAAATAAAGATTCATCCATCCTTGTTTTCTAGAACACTGTCAAGGCACAAATTCTTTTACATTTCTATATTTATACTAATGTAAATAAGTATTCACTAGAGAAACTTGACCAATCTTCTGAATCTTGCCCATTCCTTGCTGTCCTTTCTCCGTCCGTCTTCAGCACAGGTTTGCTGGTTGTGTCATAGGAGGCCACCGTTACTCGTAGATGAATCATGTTTCTCATCAGTTCTTCTGCGCTGGATTCAGGGCTTAGATAAGTATAGCTGTTTGCTAAAATGACAGCTATCGGCTTTTCCTCAAATACTGTTTCCCTGCATTTTTAGTTTTATCACATAACCTTGTTTTCTCTCCCTGATCTCCTGAAGAAGGCATATTTTCTTACACCTCTGTAGTCATCACTCTTTCATATCCACCTTTTCTTACCTTTTTCTGTTTGCTTCCAGAGCTAGACAGCTTTTACAGTCCCTTCGTAGGCTATCTTGATTCCAAATCTGCCTGAGCTTTAAATGCAATTCCAAGGTCATTCCTTCATGGAGTGGTGAAGCTTCTGTTTCATCCTTGGTAGATCAATCTAATACCCGTAGTTATTTCATGTCTATTCAGAATCCTAGGATAGACATACTGTTTTGTGTTCTCCGCACTCAATATAAACTTGATCAAAGAATATTGAAATAGACATTTTAAAAGTTCCTGGTAAGAGAAAATGAAGTATCCGTCACACCTTACTTCCATAGTGCCTTATCTATTTCCCCCAAAATCTTATAGTCTCCCCAAATACCAAAGGAAATAGTGGGAACCCCTACTGTCTGCCTGCCTGCCACTCATCTTTTTCTTTCTCTGTTGTCCCTAAGTGTTAAATCAAGTGGAGACGGAGAAATTATATGTTAAAAACTCCCACATGTACCCAGCAATGGAAGAAGTCAATTTCAAAAGCCCCTGCAGATCTTGATAATAACTATTCCTTTCTAAATCTAGCTGTTCATTGCTAAAATAGAAATCTGGGAGCAGAATAAAGTTGGATATCTAGAGGAATGTAACTGCCACCACTTCATAACAAACTAAAAATTATGTTCACTGAAGTGTTGGCTTGCAAATGCTGTCTATATCATAAAATAGTAGGTTACCACTTTGGATCTGATAGCAAAACAGGAATGTGTTGATTATTCCAAAAAGAACAGACCAGTTCAGAATTCCATACAGGTTTAAGATGTAATGTCAACCTAAATGAGTCAGATACTAAAATACAGAAAATCAATAAATACAAAAAAGTATGAAGAAAGTATATTTGTTTTCAATGAAGAGTCTAGTCTATTAATTTTCATGACATGCTAATAAATCAACAAGAAAGCCTACATCCTTGGTTTATTAAGACTTTATGAAGAATACCATCCTCCAAAGTATGGAGAACTCACATTGCTGGAAAGGCCTGTGTTCTGACATGAAATCTCTGATGATTTCTCTTGCCCTACACCTTCCTTTTATAAGCATGTTGGGTAGGGTGGCTCAGTGGAAATATAATTAAAAGAGGGAAAAAAATATTAGTTTTTCTGCAAATAAGTAAATCACAATTTTATGGAATTACTTATTGATATAAGTTTATTATATACTAAAATAGACTCTTCACAGAAATTATACTTCTGATGCTTGTAATCCCACCCCATTTAGACCCCAGCAGCCATCTCAATTTGTAATCTGGATAGAAACCCAACCACCCATTCCAACATAAAATTCATCCTCAGTGGCTCATTATTAAGGTGAGTTATGCTTGGGTATTGGCAACATTGTTGCCAGCTGTAGACATCATAGGATAATAAAAGTTGACGTTTATTGAGTTCACCATGGACTGGATACTCTTATAATCCCTTTACATTCATATCTCCTTTAATTCTTAGCAAAATGCAAGATATAACTTATCTCCTTATACAGTCATCTACAGACCCCAAATCACCCCTTCCTTCCTTGACAGTTTTAGCTTTTATCCCACTGTTACTCTCTGTAACATCACACTTCATAATTCTTGGTTTTATCAATGTCCATGTAGATGATTCTTCTGGTGGTAGTTTTATGACTACCTTCTCCAACACTGTTACCTTTCATTTTTCCTTCTGTGGACAAACCATATAGCTTTTCATAACCAATCATTGCAACCCTTCCAAGGTCTCAGTCTCGAGTCTGTTCTCCAGCCCCTACCTCCTATTTTTCTGTCTCCCTGATTCCTGTATTTCTTCAACCTCACTGGGACCTACCATGTATTGATACCACCTTTTCACTCATGTCTCCCTTTCTTCCTGAAATAAACTAGATTCCATGTCCATCACTGTAATCATTTCTTTAAATTTACCCTCAACTCCCTTTGCCCATCTCGCCTGCTTTAGAGTACCTGCCTGGCATGACCCCCAGCCCAGGTTCAATCTAATACTCTGCTTATTTTTCACCTATTTCCACATGGCTGGAGAAAAATGCACAACTATACTGATTTATTTCTATTTAAATTCATAACCACTAATTTCAGCTGAGCTTCAGTGGTAGCCACTAATCCCATCTTATTTCCCACGCCCACTAAGTCCCACCCTGTAGTGAAAACATCCTCTCTCTTCTTAAAACAAAACTCTAACACTTCCCCCCACCAGCTTCATGATCAATTTATATGATCTTGTTTCCTACTTCACTGAGAAAATAAAAACAGAAGAGACATTTCATAGGCTCTCCCCCCATATCTTTACCTTTTATTTGTCATTAGGGATAAACTACTTATGTTCCTATCCATGGCCAGATACTAAACTTGAGCACTAGAGCTCATCTCCTGTTGCCTACCCAAAGATATTTCTCCAGTGGACACCCCTCTCTCCTGTACCATCAGCATCTCCCTCTACTATGTCTTTCTGTCAGTACGTAAGTATACTTGTTTTTCTTTAAAAATGAAAAGTCTCTTCTCTCACATCACCATCCATCTACTGCCCCATTTCTATTCACCCACTTATCAAAACCCTTTGAAAGTGCTATTTACACCCATCAAGGTCACAGTGTTCTCCATGTTTGTAAATCTAATGGTAAATTCTCAGTCTTCCACTTACTTGACCCACTAGTAGCTTTTGGGGGAGTTGATCACAACCCCTTACATGTTTCCCTGTTTTTTTAATTTTTTTTTTCAGACTTTCTTTGCTGCCAGAAAACCACACTGTCCTAGTTTTCCTCTGTCAAAAGTTCAGAAATAACAGAAGTAAAACCAAATGAATCACCGAAGTAGTAATTAGTAAAAGATTATTGTGCACACATCAACAAGACAGTTTGTAAATGGGAGGACTCAAACCAAAACATGAAATGGAGGACGGGTAAATTGTTATAAAGCAGCTTATATAGTGAGTATACAGTGACTGTTTTCTTCACAGTGATTGGTTATAATATTAGAATTTTCAGTGGTTACATCATCTCAACCTTCGGAGACAGTTCAAGTTTTGCTTAAGGTTTCCAGAGATGGGGTGGCTGGATGGCTCAGTTGGTTAGAGCACGAGCTCTCAACAACCAGGTTGCTGGTTCAATTCCCTCCTGGGATGGTGGGCTGTGCCCCCTGCAACTAAAGGTTGAAAATTGCGACTGGACTTGGAGCTGATTGGCACCCTCTACAACTAGACTGAAGGACAATGACTTGGAGCTGATGGGCCCAGGAGAAACACACTATTCCCCAGTACTCTCCAATAAAAAGTTATTAAAAAAAAAAAAAAAAAAAAGATTTCCAGAGGCATTAAGTAAGAAATGACCGAGGTCAAGTTAATTTTGCAAAATAAGCTAAATTAAGCTTTGCTTGTATGACTAAACTGGTTTTGTCTGCTCAGGAATTTTCAAGGTTGGCCTCCGTTTGTTTTTTATTTTAACACCTCTTACTAAGTTTGCTGCCTCTTCTCAATTTCCTTTGCTGGTTCTTTTTTCTTATCTCCGCAGTGACAAGACACTGGAATGCACAAGACTCAGTCCTCAGACTTCCTCTCTTCTCTATCTACAGTCTAGACCAGGGGTGTCCAAACTGCAGCCTGTGGGCCAACTGCGGCCCATGATCCATTCATTGTTAATGGGCCCGCAGCAAATTCCAAAAATATAGTTAGTTTACTTAAATAAACCAGGTGAGGCAATACGTACTTCACCTCGAGTGAGTGGCCCGGCTGTTTGTGTATTTTATCGCATATGGCCCTTGGTGAAAAACGTTGAAAAATGTTTGGACACCCCTGGTCTAGAGGCTTTAAATATTATTTTTCAATAGAAAATTTTTATTGTTAGCTTAAAATCCTTCCATGAACTTCATCTCACATAGACAGACAGAACTGCTATCTGACATCTCCACTTGAATATATAATAGACATCTCAAAGTTACTTTGACCTTATCTGAACTTTTGTAGTCTTTCCCAGCACAAAGTGCAAACGCCCTCCTTGTAATTGCATAAGTGAGAATCCTTGGAGTCAAGGTTGTCTCCTGTCTTTTACCTCACCCAACATTCATCAAATCCTTTGACTACTCTAAAATATATTCAGAATAAATTATGTTTTACCACTTTCATCTGATCAAAGCCACCATCATCTTTCATCCAGATTATTGTAACACCCTCTTAACTAGTCCCTCTTTCTACTCTCCTCTCCTATAGTGTATTTTCAATATAGCAACCAGAGACATTTTTAATCTTATTCAGATCATTCACTCCTCTGTTCAAGACCCTCCAGTGACTCTGTGTATCACTCGGAGAAAACGTCCAAGTCCTTACAATGGGCTACTAATAATAGCACTGTCTGCCACTCTTCTCGCTCCCCGACCGGGTCCCCTCTGTTTCCGAACTTGTGTCCTCCTTTGCTCACTCTTTTCCAACATCCTCACCTCCTCGTTATTCCTAGAACTTGCCAGATCCTTTGCATTTACTATTTATTCTTTCTGGAATGCTCTTCACTCCAGATATTCCCATGGCTCACTTCCTCACCTCCTTCAGGTCTTTGTTCAAATATCACTTCTCAGTGAGGCCTTGTTTTTAATTTGTCAACCACCTTCTAAGCTGCACTTCACTATGTCCCACTGTTATTCCCTGTGCACTTAGTACTATAATATACTGTATGTTTTATTTAGTTATTGTCTTTTTACTTATTTGCTTCCTTTGGCTCCTTCTTCCCCGTTAGTATGAAAGTTCCTTTTCTGGGCCTAGAGGAATGACTGAAACATAGTCTTTATTCAATAAGTATTGTTTTCATGTATGAATTGACTTTCCGTTTTACAACTGAGGCTTAGAAAGTATAAGCTTAAAACCCCACAGCAAGTAAGCTGTGCTGCTGGGAATGGAATCCAGGCAGTCTGACTCCTCTGCTTCGCCAAGTACTTTCTACCTAGGCCTGCTTACCAATATTGGAGTCAGAGTTGGAGTGGCAATGAGTAAACCATACCTTGCTTATTCATTAATGGTGAAGCTGGGATGGTTACAGAAGAGAGAAATTATACTTTCAATACAATTTGGAAAATAAAGTGGAAACTAGTAGAAAGGGCTCTTAAGACAATTTTATGAATCTGGAGGCTGAAGCTTAATGGATGAATAGGCATTAGCTAGATGAAGGAAAGAGGAGCTATGTTGATTGATAGGAACAGCATGTGCAAAAACATGGAAGTGTATAGTTGCATTTTATGTTCAGTGTCTTATCACTGGGGAATAAAAATAAAAACATTTTGATAAAAGATAAGACTGAAACAGGAAGTAGATGGTGGAGGGTCTTGGTGTCATGCTAAGTATCCTGATAGTAAATTACTCAGGAGTTCTTTGATTACATTTGTGTTTTTAGATTGCACAGCTGGTGACAGTGTGAAGAAGGATACTCGTAAGTAGACTAGTGCAACAGTCACTCTAAACAAAGAAGGCTTGGACCAAAATAGCAACAGTAGTAATGCCACTGAAGAAACAGAACAAAGAAACTTTTGGGGAAAAAGTCAGTGATTCTTAGTACCTAAGTAAGTAGAAGTAGGAGTGAAGGCAGGAAAACATTGAGAATGATTGCAAGTTACTTGACTTTAGTGACGGGAGCGGTGTTGCTGAATGGGATGAAAGAGAAGCATGTCTGGTGGGAATGACTACAGGTTCGTTGTTCTACACACTAACTTTGAGATGCCTGAGAGAAATCCAAGTGGTGAAATGAGTGTGAAGATCTAGAGAGATGTCAAGGTTGGAGACGTAGACATGAAGGTCATCTGCATAAAAACAAAAAATCGATCCCTGAGAATGGATCAGACTGCCAAAGCAAGAACAGGACAGGAAGCAGGAGATTGATACTTTGGGCAATATCATGTGGGAATTGTTGCAGGAGAGAGGCCTCAGTGAAGAAGAGCCAGCCATGGCAATTAGGAATCAAAAGAGGGGTGGAAGATAATTAGGGGAATTTAATGCAACTAACAGAAATAGAAGATTTTGAAAAAGTCTGAAAAATAAGAATGGGGGAGTTTCTTCTGGAAAGGTTAGTTTTAAAAGAATGGTGGGAGCAGCTACCTTATTGAAGAATGGATGAGAGATGACAAATTAGAATGATTTTCAAAAAATTGCATGAAAACAGAAATAATATCAAGATGTCAGTGCAAGAAGAGCTTTGTTTTGCTTTTAAAATGAGATGAGAAGGTGTAATATGGGCTGATACTTAACCTGTACACACTGAGATTATCCACTAGTTGTTTATGGCTGGTACCAAATCTGATTGGCTGGTTTATCTATTTCGATTGCTCAAAATTCAGAGTCGTTAGACGATGTCCAGAGTCATTTCCAAATATTCTTTATTTTCCCTTCAATGTGTATTTAGGCTAAGGGGAAGAAAGTAGAAAATGAATGGTAGAAGCTGTGGAAGAATGGCAATTGTTTATATCTGAGGCCAGCAAACTCGGGCCAAGAGTCAAATTTGGTCTACTATCTGATTTTTATGGCTCTTAAACAAAGAATGGTTCTATATTTTTAAATAATTGAAAATATAAAAACAAGACAAACATTTCATGACACATAACAATTTTATGCAATTCATATTTCCGTGTCCACATGGAAAGTTTTATTAGAAGACAAACACATCCATTTGTTTACATATTGTGTACAGCTGCTTTCACATTACGGCAATAGAGCTGAGTAGTTGTGACAGCTACCCTGTGTCTTGCAAAAGTCTAAAATATTTACTACCTGGTCTACTACAGAAAGAAAACTTCTTGTTGAACACTAATTTATAGCACAATTTCTGAGAAGAAAGAGGGAGAAGATGGGATCAAGGGTACATGTAGAGGCATTGGCCTGGAGCAGGAAAGAGGATGCTTCACCCTATAAAACTGGGGAAAAGGCTGGTAGGATTGTACAAATGCAAACAGCTTTGTAGATGCAAGAGGAGGGAGTTCCACCACTACCACATACACTCCACACCCTCAGTTAAATGTGTTGGCTGCCATCGATCATGACATTCTAGAGGACAAAACTGTGTCGTATTCGTCTCTGTCTCCTCCACAGCTTTCAGCACAGTGCCGTTATTTCAGCCACGCTCACTAAATATTTAATTGAATCCCAGGTGAAACTCTATTATAAGCACATTCCTAGAAACCTCTGCCCTTAGGGCCTTGCATTTAATTCTCTTACTATCTGGGCCCACCTTTATTAAAGTTTGATGTTATGTTTAGAGGTGTAATGGAAATGGAAGCTGGCTTCTTATTTAGTTAAATTCCAGTTCACTAAAAAGAGTCAGTTACCCAGAGAGTTAATATTCTTATTAAAATTGGCCTGTTTTCTCCTTTTTTTTCAGGCTGAATAGCTCTATTAGTCACTAAGGGGTTTTGAGAATAAATACTATACAAATATTAAGTATTGATACAGGTTTTTTAAGCTACTAACAAGGTAAAGAAAAAATAAGAACTACAAGGCGAGTTGACAGTTTAAAAGAGAAAAATTACTATAGAGTAGCATATATGGCAATTGTTAGTTATTTTATTTAGCCATCATGGTCAGTTTTAAATGTTTGAATTTGACGCACTTGGGTATACACTACTCTTTCACTGTCATTGTCATAATTTCTACTGTCTATACAAATATATCACAAATATACACATACAAATACATCACAAGCCTGGAGCTGAAAAATATTTAAGTAATTGCTAATGAGGAATTATTTAAAAGTGTTAGAATAGTCCAGATGACCAGCTTGAGGTTTACTTTTATCAAGGCTTAAATATACAGGTGTGCGCGCACGAGTATTTACAGGAATATACATATATTTGCCCTAATCACCCAAATCATCAGATATTTCTTATTTACTTAAAAGTAACAGCATGGCAGTGGTAATCATATTGCAACATATAAATAATATCAAGCCAATATGTTGTACACATTAAATTTACATAAAGTTATGTGCCAATTATATCTCAATAAATAAATAAGCGCCAAATTTAAAAATATATAACAGCATGTATGTGTTATATATGACAGCATGAGTATGTCAGTGATTATCTTTTACTCAATCTATTGTGAATGCGAAAATTAATTTTGCAAGCACTCAGTTATTTAATGTTCTTTAGTCCCCCCAATAAATCTTTGCATATATGTGATGACCTGTAATGATATTCACCTTGGCATGATGCTCCTAATCATTAATCTCCTAGTAAGGCATAGATTGCTGAAAAGAATATTCCAAAATGACTGATGACAGTGTTATAGTGCCCAATGACAGATAATATATCTGTACATGAAACATAATAGTAACTAGGCACATTTTCATACTTCCATGCCGCAACCTCTAATCTACAAACTAGTGTAACTTATGTACAGTACAGCACAAAACTTACAATAAAGGGATGTGTCAGAAGCTGTTGAAAAAGAGAAACAAAATGAATGTGCAATGAAAAATAAGCAAAGTATTTTGCCTGTTAATCAATTCATATGGGAATGGGAATATGGGAATTTTAGATTATTCCTTCTGATTGCATTATTTTTCAGCATATCCAAAATTTTGGTTCTTTGCCACTTTCTTCAATAAAGCACTTTGGTACAAGAAAAAAAAAAAAACAACAACAGTGCTTGACCTGTGAAGGTGAGACAAACAGTAATAAAAATAGTCTGTCAGCTGTCTCTATTGATGGAGGTATAGCTTTAAGGTCACTTGTTCTAACTGGTATTAAACTCCTCACAGATAAAGACCAGGAGAAACAGGATATGGTCGTCAGTTGAACATGCTTTTTACTAAGTATTTTATTTTAGGCTTTCTAACTGAACAACACTGAAATGCATTAGACCAAGATAAATGTTGAGAAGTTGACTTTTTTTTTCTTTTTTTTTAAATGACAAAACATAATTTATTAGGAGACTATTCTTTCTTTGGAAGATGTCCCGGAGTCATCCATGAATAAAGAAAAGGGATGTGTAATGGAACTAATAGTTGTATTAATGAGGAAAATCAGGTCCTATTGTCACCATCTAGTTTTAACTTATTAGAATTTAAGAGGATATAAATTAAGAGATCTACAAGAACAAATAGGAACCATATTAAATTCGTATTTTGTCATCTTCCTAGTCTTCTATTGGTCCCATATTATTAAATTACTCTGTATGTAATACTTTTTAAAAACTAACAGACCATTTTTTATTGGTCCTTTATCCAAGGATAAAAGGTTACAGTTAGGGTCTATTACGTTTCTTAAGAAGCTCACAAACTCTTATTATTTTACCTGGAAACTTACCTCTTGTTAAATGATGGAATGTATGGATTCTTTCCTTAAAATATTTTTTAAATGGGAATAAAAATTTTAAATAGCATAGTTGTACTCCTCCTAGAGGCAAAGGAAATTGCTCAGTGACTTCTGTAAAGCCTTTTTGAAAATGACCCATGGTATTAGTATTAGATTGTGTAGTGAGAGAATTGGATAGTTACATCCCCTTGTTAGCACTTACCTCAGCCACACTTTTCATAACCAACCATGAAAAATCCTTACCTATCCATCTCTTTTCCTGAATTGTCTTGCATTATGTTACTTTCTAGCCAACCCAAATTTTATGCTCTTTTCTCTCTACCCTTATGCCATGGGGTTCTCACCGAGTCACTCCCTCTATGTCAACAGCCTTCTCCTCTCTGACAATGTCCATTTAAACCACCGGAAGCTCGACTGCCACCTATGTTGCAGCACTTGGTACCAAATTGAGCTTGAGTTATTCAAGTCATTCTGTTTTTGACTGGAAGGAAAGCAACATAATAACCAGGTGAAGAAGGACTATCTGAAAGAAAGCTAAACTCAAAATGTCTAGTATAATTTGGTTAACTACTCCATCAGATATGAAAGGGAAGTCCGTATGGTGAACCAGACTTTTTCCGTTTATGTACTTGGCTTTCAGATCTACTCTGTTAGGCATCTGTCTTTTAATCTTTAAACTGTTTGTCTCACTAGTGTTCATGATGTGATCTGATTTATTTACTGAGACTTAAACATTTGAGAGATCAAAAATGCTATTGTTCTTACATTTAGCTGTAGCTGTCCACTTTCACACAGTGCATTTAGGGATAGGAAACAGCTCTTTAAACACTATCCATTTATCTAACATTTAAAAGAAAATAGTTTAATTCCTTATATTTGTTACTAAGAACTACTACTTGTCAAATACAATTCTGCAGTTAAATAATGAAAAGCTAAGTACTTGAGTGAAAAGAGCATTAGTCTAATCTAAGAAAGTGGCCACTTGAAATATTTATGCCTTACTTTTCCCTTCAGTAAAACGGGATAAAGTTACAAGTGGTCCTTCTACCTTGCATCACTATTTAAGGATGAAAGAAAATGTTTCAGACATCTCAGGAGAAAAGTAAAGTCTGTCAAAAGGTTGGATTCAAGTTAGGCAGCACAAACCTCCTAAAAGGCCATATGAACTTGGACTCATACAGGGAGAATGGCTGAGATCTTTTTTCTTCCTCTCCAATAGTAATTACTTACTTTTCCAATTCAGTAATGATTCTTCTGTTTGTTCTGTGTTCTTGATATTTCACAAAAAGTCATTTCAATTTTGGTAATATATTCACTGAATCCCAAAATGGACTGTTCATTTGGATTTTATGCTCTCTGCAAATATAAAATTACATTTTCTCTCTTTTCTATAACTTTAATGCCAATATTTATAAAATTACTGCAATACAGGACAAATTATAATCTCTTGTCTTAAGAAATTCTCCACAATTAAACTAAAATCTTACTATTTTCTGCAGCACAGTATGTCTCTTGCCTCAAGAAGAAAGAAAAGACAAATGTGACAGACAGAAACTTAGTAAGGAATTTCTACTTTGTAAACTCCTTTTCTTTCTGGTCCATCTGTTGTAGGTTTGTTGGTAGGGGGAAGGGGTTTTCATTATCAATTAGTGTCTCAATAAGTATTTCTTATGTTAATGACTGTTAAAGTCCAGTGAAATTAATGTTGAATAAATATAAAGCTCTTCTATATGTAGTATTAACACATGGACATTTTAATCTATGTTACATAGTTTTATTTAACACATGCCATAAATTGACAAGAAGTTTCTGTTGAGAGACATAGTATTCTTAAAGTGACTTGCAAATTGGCGGACCTGTGGATCCAAAATATAAAAATGCTTGTGAAGGCCCATTAGTAATGCCAGAACACAACACCCTGGATATGCAAGTATCTGTGTTCCAGAAGAAATCTACCTGTGACTTCAGAGAGACAGTATTAGATAAATAAGTATGTGCAAAATCAGAGACTGTTCCTGGACATGGCAATGGTTGAAGCACATCTTTTCTGTATTTGAAATAAAAGGAGGGAAGGAAAAAAAAAGTATTGTCAAAAGGGGTAGTAATGATGATTGGTACTCGAGAGAAAGGCCCAAGAAGTTCTTTTTTTAAGTTGGGGGAATTTTTAACAAGGCTGAAAATGTGTTACCAGCTGTGGAACGGCTACAAGAGGAGAAAAATTGCAAGATATCCTGTCTGATCCAATTCTCATAACCTTGTTGTGGGGGCTGGATGGAGGAAGTCTGTGCAATATCTCCAGTTTTCATCTGTTTTTTATTTAGAGAAACTCAGAAAACACAAACTGGAAGCCAGTGTTAAGCAATAACTCTGTCCTCTGAATAACAACCTCCATATTACCATATTATCAAACATTCTAAGGACAGCTGTCTAAAAGCTTGTGTACACTTTTATGTCTATATTCCAAAAGCACTTTCTCAAGAATTTGTTCAACAGTATTGAGCATCTGTAATGTGAAATGCTTGCGATAGGCTCTAAGGATATAAATATGAACACCACAGAGCCTTTATCTTTGTGACCCCAGTTTATGTATATCTTTCTAGAAATGTAAGCACATTAATACAGCATGATGTATAATGTATAGTAAAGTAATGACAGAAAAACACAGAAAAGGGAGAAGGGAATGACCTTTTCCTCCCTACATACAAAAGATATGGAGATAGGTTTTAAAGAGAGGGGACTTTTGAGTTGAGTTTTAAAGACAGAGCAAGAGTCCACCTGACGAAGGGAAGAAGAGAGTATAAGCAATCAGAGGGCCATCTTACAGTTAATACTGTGTTATTGACTGAGAATGGGCTTCTGTTCCAGTCTCTCCTATTTAAAGCCAAGGATTTATTGATCAGTACAGATTAAAAGTTGCTTCTAAAATTGTTACCTGAGAAACACTCTCCAACCATGTTATGTTTGGTTCTTTTCCTGTATACAGTTCATAACTAGAACAAAATCCACTGATAGTCTATTTAGATTCAGAAGTCTTCAGCATCATGTATCTCTGGGATAGCAAGAAAGCAAGAGTTTCAACTGCTGGACTTTTGCATCACAGGCACCCTTCAAGCAGAAGGAAGATTTAGTATGAAGATACTAATATTTTGCCAATTAGATACTTTCACCTCAGGGTTGCCAATGTTTCTGCTCTTAAATTTCAGCTTGGACTACATAACGCCCAGCTATAATTTTTTTTTTCTTTTTGATTTCTCAAGATTTTCCCCCAATTTTAACATGTATCACATTCCTCTAGTGTTCTTACTTTTTTTTTTTTTTTTTTTTTGTAAAAATGCAGTCTCTCTCCTCCAGGCAAGTAAAACAATTAATCATAATGTAGGGCTCAACCGCTGGGTCAGAGCCGTGTTACTTACTGACACCTTATCATGTCACCTTTTTGGGTCCACTGCCACTTAGAAAAAAAGTGAACCTCCTTATAGTCCCTCAAAAGTGCATTTAGAAAAACATCATCATGTGTGGTCACTTAAAGACAATGTCGAAAGGGTGTCTGTTCATCAATCAAAAGCAATAATGTCTTTAGGGAGCCTCACATCAAGCATCAAATCCAGCTGAAGGGTGGAATGTGGAGACAGAGTTCAAGTTCCTAGACATCTGAAAGCTTAAACTTACAGTAGTTGAAATAATTTGAATAATATTCTTATTTTTAAGAACTTTTCTGATTATTAAATTTGTTTTGGCCTAATTAATATCAACATAGTAACAATTCCAGTATTATTAAATTTTACATTGTATTAGTAACAAGACACAGAACATTTGTAAAATATAGAAAAATCCAAAGTCAAAAATCACCTATTACCTAATGTCCAAGAGATAACTATTTCTATAATTTCATTCTGTTTTTCTAATTATTTTATGCTTATATATATTTAAAAACATTGAGGTCACAGTGTGTATGTTGCTTTATACTCACACATAATCCCTTAATTCCCTTAGTTCCTCTCCAGTCTTCTTCTGTATATATTAGTTGAAATCATATTTGTTTATATTTGTGGTAATTTTTTTCACTAATTATTGTTTTGTAAACATTTTTATTGTTTGTATATAGTTGTAATGATTCTGATTGTGCTGGTTATCTGATAGTACACTATATTGATAAATATATATTACATATATTTAGGTGATTTCACATTTTAATTTTAAGTGTAGTTTTGTGAAATACCTTTGTATTTAAAAGCCTCATTCTTTTTGCAGTCCATTAAACCATAAATTTATTGTTGACACCTAATTACACAATAGCCATAGAATATAGTACATTACAGTAATGAGGAAATGGAGTACTATAGCCATGGTTTCCTAGGTCAAAGAAATATTGTATGAATGCAATGGAGCAAACATATGTAGACAACAGTAGTCACCTCACTGTGAATCGCTGGAAAACAGTAGCAATATGAGGCCCAATTTTGTCTCAGCCATCATAATTGCATGTTCCATGGATAACTATCAGAAATCAAAGAGGCAAAGATCCAAAGCATGCTATAGCCTCTGAAGAATAGCCATCCCTTTAGTATTCACAGTTGTTAGCTAAAGTTATCACAGGTGATGATACTCAGATAAAATATATTTATAATTCTGTCTATTCTTAATCCTGCAAGGTTTGCTATTTCCATAAGAAATTCTTAGACTATCTAGATAAAGTTTATTGAGACTGCGATCAAAACTAGTTCTTACTAGTTTATTTACAAGGCTAATGACTTTCCTTCAATAGCATGTTGGTATTCTAAACTAAAACAGGTGTGAAAGCAATAGCTGTCCTTTCACCTGACCACTTGAATTAAATAACAACATCTTCTAATATGAAGGAACACATATGTACTATAATCACCTGTGTACATAACAACCATATACCAGTATAATGAGCATGTGCAGTTTCCTTCCTTCTATAGGTAAAAATTAGAGCCAAACATGCTTGGATCATGGTTTCATGTAACAGTGCTCCCTGATAAAAATAGACATGAATAATGAATACTAAATAGGAAGCTGACTATATGAACAAGAAAGAAAATGCATGCCTCGTTTCAAAGAAGCCAGTCACTAGCGTTAAAAGCAAGCCACGGGATTTAGCTCATTAAAACATTTGCCTCAAGGAGAAATCTAATTTATTTCTTCATGTTGTATGATTCATATAAAGCATGGAGGTGGATTTTGTGATCCGGATCATGATTTTAATGTGCATAGAATGCTTTTATATAGCTTTCTTATGTGAGCACCACAATTAAATTCAATTGATGATATTCCAGATTTGAAGTTTTATTGTGAAAAAGGTAGTCATTCTTTTTCTTTTGTATCCTTTAATCAGGCCACTGAGAAATTCTCTTAAAAAGTTAGCTGTGATGGAGGGAACTGTGTATCTGGGTAATAAGTTTTGCTGTGAGCTCTTCTATCAGACATTGAGTATTCAGAGGCCAAGATGGCATCTTTGTATCCTTAGAATCTTATACTCTTGCTGATGCACGGTAGGCATTCAGTGTTTGCCACTGCATATCTCTATACCGAAGCTTCCTCTTGTATTTCTAACTTTGGTTAATGGTGCTATTATTCATGCTGTCTCTGAAATTAAAAACCCTAGATTCGGGGTTCTCCCTCACTCTTAGCCTGAATATCTGTTGATTTACTTCCTCAGTATCTTTTGTCTCCATCCCCAGGGCTGCCATTGTCTTCAGTCATGGTTTTTTAATATTTTTCTGGGATATTTCAACAGTATCATTTGGTATCCCTTCTTCCAGGCCTCCTCTCCAATTCATTCTCCAGAGTTACCTATTAAAACACAGTTGTAATCAAGCCACTTAAATACCTGCTATGAGTACAAATTTACTCTAAGATAAATTCCAAACATTCAAATGCACAATCTCAAGATCAGATATTGTCACCATTTTCACAGTGAAATTTTTAGTTTCCTTCATATATACATTAGTCATGCCTCAGAATCTGTATATATTCCAGCCCTTCTTCCTAGAATGCTTTTCTCCTTTTGCACAAAAGGACTCCTACTCATATCTTAATATTTATTTCCCATGCCATTTCTTCTGTGAAGCCCACCAAGACTACCTTAGATAATATGATCCCAGTAGAGCTGCCCTGCATTGAAGTCATACTGTCTGGTTTGGAATCTGACTCTGTCACGTTGGCAAGTCACTTGATCAGTCTTGTCCCATCTATGCAATGGAGATGCTAAAAGTAGCTACTTCATAGGCTTGTTGCAATGTTTATATGATTTAATTAACACATGTAAAGCACTTCAGTCTTAATAACTGCTTCATAACTATTAGCTATTTTTTATAGCATGATTCACGCCTGTCTTTATGTTGTTGTGTATTCTATGATAGAACTTATCCCAATATGTTGTAACTGTTAGTGTCTCTTTATATCTGTCTCTGCCTCTCGATAAAGAACCACTTAGCTCAAAGACTGTGACTTATTCATCTCTTTAACTGCCAGAGCTCTGAACCATGTTCTGAACATATCAAAACATATCAGTGCATGTCAAATGAATAAATGTATGAGTGAATGAATGAAAGAATGAATGAACTCGGGTAAGTAATATGCCAGAGCTGTTTCTGTATGTCTATTATAGAAAGCAAAATAGATTCAATCTATTAGACAAGTGTTTGTAGACTTGTATTGGTGAAATAAAATATAGGAAACTCTTTTTCTTATTCCTTGACCCCCAAAAACTGTCTCACAGCCCCAGTAGTTATGATGGAACCTTTCCATTGACATGAAAAAGTCACTGGTCCTATTAAATCATTCTTTTTTTTACTTGCTCAATTCATGTTTGATTTTTGCGTGTGTTGTTTGATTCCATATTTTCTGTCCCAGTTTAGACATCTAATTCAGCATAAAAAGAAATCATCGTAATCAACTTTGGTCACTAAGAAATCAATGTATCCTTTATCTTCTCAGAGAGGAGGTTTGCTTCATTTATTCTTTTCTCTTGATAAATGCTGTTTTCTAATGCCTTTTGGTGATAAAAGAGACTGAAGTGTAAGAAGAAAATCTGGACACTTTCTTCTCTGTGTCGTTTTGCATAAAGACTTCTTTAGAGCAATGTTCAGATGATTTGTGTGCATATCGTGTATGTAGTAGTGGCAATTATTGAAAGATTCCTACCATTTAACCTACATCATTCTCAGTGGCCATTCACTGGCCACTTAACATCTGCTACTTATAGTAGTCTAATATCCAGATAGAGGAAGAATCAGAAAGCTAAAACTCTAACAGACTTGTTTACTTTGATAGGTAATGGTGTGTGTGTAGGGGTGGGGGGGTGTTTTAAATCTTAGTTTGCATTATCCAAAATTATTTGTTTTTTCATCTTTGCAGAACTAGGACATATTTGTCTTGTCCCTACATTTTTTTCCTAACTTAGAAAGCAGATAACAGAAAAAAATATAAATATTCTCCTCTGTGTACTTTATTTAAGGAAGGTCTTGTTTTGTAGTCTTTCACAGCCTCCCAAACTGAACATTATCAATATTAGATATTAATAATTTTTCATGATATTTGACAGTTGACAAAGTGCAGACCATGCAAATCAAAATACTTGTGAAATTACAAAATCTGTCTAACAAAACTAGTTTAATGCTCTCTACATGTCATATATAAAACTGGTAACTGATGCATAGAATCATTGACTTTTAAGGTTATAAATGAGATCAGAGACCAGGTTATCCAATCAATTTTAAATTCTTTGTTTATGACAAATTTCTTTCTCCTCATTAGACCCTCATTATTTCTTCTAATCTCCTCTTCACCAGACTCCCTGCTGCTGCCTCAATGTTCCACCAGTCTAATCACTCCGTAAGTGTCATAGTTATCTTCTTTATTCATCATTTTGACCATACTGTTTTCCTTATGCCTGGGTAACTTCCCAGCATCTTATATGTTGCAAAAGTCTCCTCACCTCAAGCTTCAGACCACTTCAAGGAGGATCAGATTTCTCCTTCACTCTCCCGACACATGCCTAAATCTCCTGTCACCCAAATTCCCTCCAAGTTCTTCTCATTAGTTAGTAAAGCTCTTGCTCTTGCTTCCGAGTTTTTCCCAAAGTATCATTTTGCAACTGGGAATCCCTTTTCTCCCAGCTAGTTATGCAATCTCACTTAACTATTAATATTAGTTCAGAGCCTCCATTCCTGCAATACAATTTTAGATAACTCTGTCCTCCTTTGCTTTGGACCCTGCCTTATTTTTCTTTTGTTCTTTTCTTCTCTCTTCCACTCTGCTTAGTTGTATTTTCTTTTAATGTACGCATTGAATGTATCCATCTTACTGAATGAAAGTCAGTGATTTTACTGAATATGTATATCTGACTGTTGTTTCATGTACTTTTAGGTTTATTATGTTTTCTGTATCATACACATGTAAATATTTTCCAGGTGTCTACTGTTCAGTAACTATCAGGACAATTAGTGGCTTAAAACAGCAACCATTTTATTATGTCTTATGAATGCTATAGGACGCGGATTTGAGAAAAGCTCAGCTAAGTGATTCTTCTCCACACAGTCACAGCTAGGATCACTTCATGCTGTCCAGTTGGTGGGTGGGTAGGTTTGGAGAGTCCAAAATGGCTTTACATGCATGTTAGGCATCAGGAATGGCTAGAACACGGAGCTGGTTTGGACTGTTGACCAGAATACCTATATGCGGTCTCACAATGGCAGTCTTAGGGTAGTCAATTATCTTACATGGCATCTCAAGGCTCCTGGAGAAAGTGTTCTAAGAGGCTCAGGTAGAGACTACGAGTTTTCTTAGGATCTAGCCTTGGAATTTCCAGGACATTACTTCTGTAGCCTCTTAGCAAATCATTGGTTAAGCAAATCATTAAGAGTGGCTTAAAATAAAAGTAAGGGAAATTAGACTCAACCTCTTCATGAAGGATAACATAAAATTAGCAACCATTCTGTGTATGTATTTGACAAATGATAAATGATTTTTAATTATAATAATTTTCTGAGTTTAGGAAACAATATTGAAAATAAATTGTATTGATTATACATAAAATGCATGTTAAGTCAATATATAGTCAAACTTTAAGAAACATGTCCCTACTTTATCTCCCTCCAATAATATGCTCAGCAATTTATTTTTTTTACTTAGTTACATAAATTGTAATCTTCTTGGGAACAGTATACATATATATATCCCTAGTAACTGTCTCAGGGCTTGCTGCATAGTAACCGCTCAATAAATGTTTGTTGAATTGAATTGAATTGAATTAGTCCTGGATTTTGAGGCTGTCATGGCCAACTTATTGACTTCTCTGAATGGGTTGTAAAGTTGGATGAAATTTACCAAAAATATCCAGCCTACTCAAGGGGTATATCTAATAGGAGGTACTGGTATATATGCCAGTTAATACAGTTCTGGGAAACACAAGTCATGGTATCAGTAAATCTTCTCCATCTTCCTTCATGCTGTAAAACGTTCAAGGGTTTATCCATTTAGCATGTCTATGTTCACATTACTGAATGAGCTAAATAGCATAAACATTTTAGATCACCTCTGACAAGACTTAGTTATTTTGTAGAAAAAGGGAGCAAAAAAATGATTCTATTATGGCTCTTAGTCATTAGAGAAAAAGTAAGCTTATAGAAGAAGTCAATAGTAAGAATCAAAATATATTTTTTCAATTCCCAGCTTTTAATATAACAAAGTAAGTTAAAATGTCCTTTTAATCTCGAATGGAATTTTTCTTCTTTAAGTTGTGATCTTGTGTTTTTTCATTAATTTCAAATTTAAAGAACTCTTGGCTGATAAAACAGTTATATAAGCACAGGCAAACTTGTTCATTGTGTAATGTGAGAACCAAAAATTCTGCTGCAATTCTCTTGTCATGTCTCTGACAGAGAGTTCCAGAATTTTGATTGGAAAGATAGGTATATTTTGTTTTAATCCTGAAGTTATTTTATGAGATTTGTTTAGAATTACTAAATTTATTTCTATTTTTTCTCATGTATTAGGGAAAAAAAAAATCACCTCTTATCTCTCAAAGTCCTATCTATTTATTATTTGTCTCTGCTTTTAGGATAATGCATTTAAAAATTATTTTAAACAATCATTAGGACTTACATAATTTCTTCTCATTTTACCAATATTAGATGACAAAGCTTGGTTAAAAGCAAATTAGGGAATTCATATTGCTGTTTATTTCCATGACATGTTTTCTATAGACTTTTCTGTTCCTGTTTTGCAGACCTGAAAACTGAGGCATGAGATCCTAGAATAACTCACCAAGGTCATTTAAGATAATAATAGACCTGGAAAGATATTACTATTTCATGATCATTCTGTCTCTTTCTAGATCTTTCTAGCTCTGTTGTCTACCTTTAAATATCTTTTTCAATATTAATGAATTTAATGGGCGCTTACATTTAATACATTAAGTTTATAGACTATTGTCTTTCCATTGGAGAATCACTATTACTGATAGCTTGTTTTAATTGCTAGCTATTTCTATATTCCTAGCATTTATAGTTTTTTCTTATTGTAAATTATTTTTTTACATACATTCATATAAACTTCACATATATGTGGTTTTTATTTCCAGTTTTACATCCCTGGCTCCTCCCTCTCCCATAATTTGGAAGCACCTTAGTTTTCTGCTGATTCTTTCCTTCCATTGGGCAACCATTTTATTTCACTGTTTTTGAAGTGATGCAGTAAGAGAAAAATGGCTGCCTTTTGTTTATTTCCTTGTACATAAACATGATGACATCATCAAAGATATTAGCTAGACTGTACATATGTTTAAGAACCCAGAGGTGCACTATAAGTCAGGAACAGTCTGGTTGTTGTTGTTTTTTCTTTTAATGCCCCAAGGTTTTTGAGCTTTAGCGTAGCTCTTGTATGCAGAGGGGAAAATGAACATGAGCATTTGGGAACAAGTACATTTAAATGTTAAGAAAAACCCACCAAAGGCTTTAAGTCATGAAACATTCTAAATCAGTGCTAACCCTACAAAAATATTATAAAGAATAATATTAAATTATTGTATTTAGAGACTGGGCTTTTTTAGCCACACTTGCCTATTCTGGCTTTAAATAATTTTTTAAAATTTCAATTGACACACAAAAATTTTAGTTATAATTATTTGCAAAAAAATAATTTATTAATGGAATGCTTAAGCAGATAAATATCTATATCTATGTCTATTTCTATATCATCACTTCAAAAACAGTGAAATAAAATGGTTGCTGAATGGAAGGAGAGAATCAGCAGAAAACTAAGTTACTTCAAAATTATAGGGAAAGGGAGGGGCCAGGGATGTAAACTTGTATATATCTAACTATAGTATACATCTAACTATACAGAAAATTTGTTTTCTTTTGTTCATGTTCATTTATGGTGCTTCTGACTTTTCCTTCTGTGTTCTTTGTTGCACATTGCATTATTTGTCACAAGATTTCCACTGGGATTAACAAGCATCTAGCTTTCAGTTACAATTCAGTTTAGACAGATTATTGAATAGTAAGAGATTTTTTTTTCATCAAATTCCAATAACTAAATGTGTTGTTTTTTTTCATTTGGAAATCTACAATCCATTTTCAAACTCTGAGAAATACTTTTAAGTGTTTATTTAAAAATATGTTTTTAGAAAATCTCACAGTATGTGTGTGTTTGTGTGTGTGTCTATATTAATTCAGTATTTATACAGTAGAAGATTCCTGTGTATGTTGAGTAGTCAGCTCTGAAACTACTTGTTAACATTGAAATTAGATAAGGTAAACCATATGCTTTATTGAGGTAAGCTGTCTAAAATAAGTTACTGTGATTTTAAGAATTAATATGGACCACATGTTCTTTAGATCTTTAAATTGAAATCTTCATTGTTCTTTTAAGTCAGCTGTTCTAAGAATGTGTCATCTTTTTAGAAGATAAATTAATCACCTACCTCATTTATATACATCAATAAAAAAGACTCACCCTCTCATCTACTTTGTCATAAGTAATTAGAATATCTCTATTTTTATTCTTATATATTATCTATTAGTGATTGAGATTTTCACTGAGGAGATTTTAAAGGAAACAGCCACTTATCCTTTTAGAAAATAACCTCCACCAAGAAAAAGAGACACCAGCAATTTAAAGGTTAAAACATACTGTCAAATCATTCAGTTGATCAAGGCTCTTTAATAACACTTGTACAAAAGTACTTTCAGAAAGCAGAAGGTAGGAAACAGCTTTTTGCTAGTTCCCCTTCCTTAAATTATTATTCAGCCTCTTATTAAAATAAAATCTAGTTAACTTCTTCTGAATGCTGGCTCAAACGTTTTCTATAATAAAAAAAAAATGTTGTGAAGGGATTTCCATAAGTTATGCTGCATTAATGACTTAGAGCAGCTTCATAATCTGTTATTTCTTCCTCCTAGCAGACCTCAGATGATAAAAATATCCACAGACACAGTGAAGTCAGTGGCATGCCTGGCTTTCTCAGACAAAACTCCCATGTGATCACATATAGGCAGCCTCAGTGAGGCTGATGCCGTGCAGCTAGCAGTAGGTAATGAGTCTTTGTGCAGAGTGAAGCTCTTGTCGCTGAACAATAAAGCATACGGTACCAGCAATAAAACACAGGGCTGGCAAATTTAAGAAGATTCCGCTGAACCAGGGAGAACCAGTGCCTTTGGTGATGCTGACACATATTATAAAATGATAATCCATTTATTTTGGATTTTAATAAATAAAGACTGCAAGGACTAAGACTACAGCTATTTGAACAGGTCAGTGATTTTATAAATTACTCCAACACTTTCTTGTGTTTGATCGGATTTAAATTAGGATGGGCTGGTGTGTGTTTTGCCTTAAACAAAAACTTTGCACGATATTTGCAGTGTGTAATATGAAAGATGCACTTGAACTGGCCCAATGTGATTAAATTGTTGATGTAGTCAGAGGTGCTAGAGAAATGTTTATATGATTATAGTAGACTGAAAAGTTATTTATCCTATTTAAAAATTTATGGGTAAGAGAAAATTCCACCAATAATTTCTAATCTCCTATATATGCATGTTTAATATAAAACACGATACTACTAATAGCTCAAATCAAAAGCTTCAAATTTATTTCCCAGTATTATAATGCAACAAAATGTTTTATTGCAATAGATTTTGTGTCTTATAAATTGGATGATATATCATTCAGAATTTATGGATATCTTTTGGCATACTGCAAAGAGGAAGGTTTAGAATATTTAAGTATTTAAATAAAATTTCAAAATGTTAGTGATACTGTCTACTAGAACAATGCATTTTATATTCAAATACAGTATTATATATATTAATCTGTTTTGTGCCTTTTATTTTTTATTTTATATTTCATTGATTGATGGAAAATGTTGTTGCATGAAACCTTTCATTTCATAGATATTTATTCATCAATAGAAAAAATAACTTAGCTTAATTTTTAAAAGAATGGATTAATTATGGGATGATGCATATTTCCACTAATGCATCATTTAGAAAAGAATATGTGCCTTCATGTGTATTTATAAAAATATGTTACACATGACCTTCTGTGTCTAGAAAATAACCACTTCTTCGTTTATGAGTAATAGAGAAGTTTATGTTTTAAATAGAGAGGTTGCTGTATGTAGGAAGACGAGGAAAGAGATTATTCTAGCAAATAATAGCACAACATTGACCGTCTTTGCCAAAGACAGACAAGCATTACTGCTATATGAATCTTTAGATTTAAATACATAGTTTAACTTTGGTTTACGTTTTTATTACTGTATTGTTTTAAAGGCATCCTACGACCTAAATCCTTTACGATTAATTTCTTGGACACCGTTTAGGATGATCGTCTTTAGGGCACTTCAACATTTTATGGAATTACTATAGTGACTTTATATATTTTTATAGTGAGTAAAATAAATGTATCCCTGTAAAATGCTGTTTAAACCACAACAAAAAGAAATATCCTATGTCCTTGATTATGCATGCAATATGTATTCCAACGGGAAAAAAATGAGCTGTACCAAAAACAAGAGAAGTTAATGAAAATTTTAAATTGGCCTTCCACATGTATTTAAATTAAGTATTTGGCTATGTGAGTTTCCTTAGTTACCATAGTCACTGCTGACAGCTTCTTTTGGTGGGGAGCAGGGAAATAGGACTCTACAACAAAGAGTTAAAAACACTAACCGTTAATAGACCTGGGGGGCTGTGATGCTGCCAGCCCAGTGAAGTCGGTGCCCACTCCCCATCATCTATTCCAGCTCTCTGGTGATTCAGGTATTCTGGCAGAACTGCAGCTCCACAATTCCTTACCCAGCATTCCGTTTCAGCTGCTGGAAGGCTGCCTGAGCCTTATGCAAATGAGACCAGCTGAGGCTTTGACTGCAGAGGAGAGGGGGCAGAAGGGAGTTCAAAGGTCACAGGGCTGGTGGAGAGCTGGATCAGTTGCCAGACAAAAATGTACTGAGCTCCTCTGCAGCAGTGTTTTGCAGCAGTTAAATGAAGTGTGCTTTATTTCTCAGAGTGGAGATTTTACAGCGTGAGTGCCGTAGTCCTTTAAAGTGCATGCAGGTACGGTGATAGATTTCATGATGCGCCTGATTTTATTTCTATAAAAGGCACTTGATGAGGATTGGCTATTTTAATTCATTGGCAGGGTGTTCCCCATTTTCAGGTTTCCCTTAACTAGTTTATTATTTAAATTTTCTTAGTATTTCCTGGATTTGAAACATGGGTGTTTTGTTCAAATGGAATAATTTCATGTGAGAAAATACTGGGTTTGGGCTTCTAAATAATTATATTTTTTTGGAAAGTTTTTGATGCAGAGAGATATCTAGGTTAAAACATCTAGATAAACATCAGGACTTAAAATTTTTAGAGGATTTTCACATTTTTCAGAAATGTATTTTAAGTAAGAACTGATTTTCTAGCCTACAATTCTTGTGAGGTATCTGGAATTAAATAATGGAGTTCTTTTGTTCATATCCCATAGGACGTCATAAGGACAGTTTAAATAAGTTATATTTTCATTTCATTTTAGGAGAGGGATTCAGTTTTGAGAGTCTTCATTCCATATTTTATTGCTAAACACCTTATCAGAAATAATTTCTTATTTTGGGGTGACATCCTTTAAATGCTTCTTTAATTTTCCTAATTGTTATTAATTTTCTTAGGGAATTTTCAGATGATACTAATTTTAATTCAACACATTCAACTTCCTATGACATTTCCTTTGAGTTAAGTCTGGATTGTAAAGTGATACTCATAAATGTCACAGGCAAGACAAAAGTCTGTTTTCCCCCCATGCACTAAATATCCCACTTTTGTAAAGTGTATGATTACATCATAGTAAAGTCTGACCTGTACCAAACAAATGTATACTCACTTTTATTGTTTATATTGCTTTAAAATTCTCAAAACATAATTTTAAGTAAACTTAAAGTGTGATCAGACTATGTTTATATCATTAAAACTTTAAAATATATCAACTCAGCAATTACAGTGTTGATGGGAAATAATGTTATTTTAATTTGCATCCAAGTGTCCATCTGTCTACATCACAGGATGTATGTGTATGAAAATATTTTGGAAAGATGAGGAAGCAAAATAATGTTTAGTCACAGAATTACTGCTTTGTGCTTTTATATTTGCATAAAATATTTTAAAATGGATTTTCTAAAACTTACATGATAATGGTTCATGTTTAGATAATTACTTTATTTGCATTGAAAAGAAAGTGTTACTTTGTTATCCTGATTAAGATTTGGTCATTTGGCAACAATGTATTTTATTTTAATATGGGGATTGGTGTGGGTGGAGGGTAGACCGGAATAGGAGGTTGGCCAATGAAACAGTGAAGGACAATCATTTCAAATATTTATGAAATTACTTTGTAGTAGTCATGCAGGGCCAGATTCTCACTCTTCATCACTCTATGGGGACAGTATGACATTTATCTAGGATCCTGAGATTAATTTAGGAAAAGGAATTCATGCTTTGTGTGAGTTTTATAAAAATGGAAAAACTGCCATTTTTTTCTAAATTCTTTCCATTTTGAAACTTTCAGTAATGACTGAAGCTAACGGGGTTATATTTCAAATAAATTGTTTCCTTCTTATGTTGAATAGAATATGCTGTCCTGTAATCCAAATAACATGTTTGTAAATTTTTGTTTTCTATATATATTTGTGTGTGTATTATATATTATGAAATATATGTATATGTATAGAGGGTGCCAAAAAACTATACACATGACTTATATTCATCTTTTGTTATCGGTATATATTGAGTGCTACAATTTTAATACAGGTTTTTCGTTTCTTAAAATGTGTATACATTTTTTTGGCATCCTCTATATTTTATATGCCTATATTACATTATATATAATATGTATTATGTATGCGTATGTACATAATATTTCAAACAGCCAAATAAAATCTTTCTTATGGTCAACCATATTTAATTCAACAATTTTGAAAAACAAAAATTTTTAAATTTACTTTTAACTCAAGTCATGCCTATAGTTTGTATTAACTAACCTCTGTCTTGTTCTAGGCAGAGCATAGAGAGGAGGAATGAACCCAGTTTATAATTCATTTAGGCAGTCCAATACTATTAACTTTGTAAATGCAACCACTATCAGTTAGCACATTCTGAATATAGAAATAAAAACGGGGCAATGGATAGCCTGTGAAGATTCTTGGAGAAAACGTGATAATAGACAAATGTGAAATAAAGAGAATTATTGTGCTTCTGCGAACCAGGAGAAAGCTGTATATGTCCTGCAGCAAATTTATGGCTTTGAACATCCTGGATAATTTATGTGTCTATGCAAATTCACTCAAAACTTTGAAGTCTTTTTTGCATTAGCTTGAGCCATGCTACTTACATGCAAATCTCAGTAGCTTGTTCATAGTAAATTCACGGTCTAGATATTTAAATGTACACAGAAAAATGTGTTTGTGTGATACAATTCAAATCAAATTGGGAAGTAGAAGTAAATAGAATGATGTAAAAAGAAATCATTGAAGGATATGTGCAGTTAGTGTACCTGAAGATTCAAAATGGTGTTGTATCAGACTTCAAAGGAATCTTTAGGGACTTTTCAAAAATTAATTTCCTCCTTTCTGATTACCAGTCTGTCTTTGTCATCCCTTGAAACTAGAGACCATACTGTAAGCTTGGAAAAGATTTTAGGGCAAACATGTTGTACTCAGTCTAGTATGGAACAGAGTCTAAAATCTACAAATAACTGTTGTCATCTCAAAACTGCAAGTATAGGTTTTAAGTTGTATTATCACTCTATCTGTCCTTTTCCTGATCTTCTGGTGCCTATGAACCAGAAAGAAGAACAAAATTACTTACATGAAAAGAAAATGCTCAAAATATTGAGTATTCAAAACAGTCATATTTTTTTATTTTATCCTGGCATTTATTAAGAAACATTAAAAACAAATGACTGCATTTTTAATCATCTATTCTGGAATTAGTATAAAATTGTATCAATTTTATTGAAAAGTACAAGTACAATAAAATTGTAAAATGATCTTAAAGATTTTATTTTTATTCTATATTATTGTAAACATAACAATTATATTGTACTTGGTCAAGAACAGTTGGAAAATAATCCATGCTAAATAAACCAATTTTCCAAATAGTTAAAATTTATAGTTTTAATGTATAGTTTTTAAAAATGTTAATTGCTTTCATGGAAGCAAAATATAGTACATATCATTCTGCTTTGTTGAACAAGGTGGAATCCAGTTTAGGCTTTTCTTCATGTCATAAGGATCATTATTCCCACCATTGCACTGACTTATTGCAAAAGATAAAACTGTTCCCTAACATCAAGTGGTATTGCTATTACATACTTTTTGCATATAATTTTATATGCTTTTTATACATTTCCTATGCTTTGTATAATTCTTTTCTCATGTTAATGTTTATTGTTTTTTAATACAGTTAATAATTGCTACTTATCCAAGAGCAACTCAAAAATCAAGTTTATGCACTTTGTTTTACGTTAAATTCTAAATCATTTAGTCTTTGGTAGGCAAAAGGAGAGAGCGAACTAGCCTCCATACTACTTCTGTATACTGAACTTCTGACACATACATATACTTAGTACAATGAGCATAGGAACAGAAAACAAAATTTATCTTAGTTTTCCTTGTGTTCAAGATTTTGAAAATCATGTTTGAATTCAAGATCAATTAGAAATTATTTTTCTTGCTACAATGAGAATCTGTCATATTAAACCATCAACACAAATTTGAAATTATTTTAATAAGGAAATGAGGAATCGCTAATAGGTATACCACAGAAGATACACAGACCAACGTTTTTATTGTTGCAGTTGACTAATCATTGGTGACATATACCGATTCTTGCCAACTTCAGGCGTTGTGGTTTATTTCATTCTCAAGTCCTGGGGTTTTGAGATTCATTGCCTCCCACCACATGCCAGCTAGGAAGAGTTGTGACTTGGGCAAACCTTCATCTCCATGCAAGCTTATGAATCCTCATATTCATTTAGAAATGCATTTAGTCATGTGTGTGTAGGTGTGCATGCATGCATGTGTACACACCTTGCATTTCTCGCAGATCACATGCAAGAAAAGGAAGACAACTGAACCCATCCATCAATCCATATATCTTTGAAAATTCACTAATTCAGTTATGTGTTAAGTTGCACAAGGTAGCTAATACTGTACCCACTAACAGACATTCTCATCCATTCTGAAGAACTTTGCAGATCTGAAGGAATATGGGTTCCATAAATTTAGTGTCAAAAGATACTCTGAGAATTATTCCAAAGTGTTCAGGAAAAGCTTCATATTATCTTCGTCTTTTGCCCATTATCATTTTAAAAGGCCCAAGAACTACTTTGACAAAGCTGGGTAAGATTGTTAAATAGAATAAAACCTTGTAGATTTAGGGCAATGCATGAATGCCTAAAAACCAGGAAAATGTATTTTGTTTTTTTGATAGGTAAGTGCTTTTATTATGTATTGGCTATGTGCGTTCATGGTGCAACATGGCATTTCAAGCAGCTGAATAGGATAGTGGTCAGGAGCTTAGGTTCAAGTTCCAACCCGGGTGTCACTTCCAAGATACAGTCTGCCACTTACAACCCATGTGGCCTTCGACATGGTACTTGGAATCTGTAAGCCTCATCTTTTTCATCTGCAAATTAGGGATAATTATCTATATCAAAGAGGTTTTGTGAAAATAAAATGGCGTGCATGCCTGGCACATCATAAAAGCATTATAAATGATAGTAAATATTACTTATTTTTAAACCATCGGATTTGATACCCTGGTATGGATAAGGCAAGTTCAGCTTAAGCCTAGAGTTCGAGAATCTTGATGAAATATCTTAGATTTCATGGATGAGGAAGAGACATATGTTTTCCAAAAATAGAAACCCATGAAGAATGTATTGGAGGTCATGGCTGGTACGTGTAGTTCTGAGCAGCTGAAACCTTCCGTTCCGATGGGGCAAGTAGAGAAGACAGTCACCATAGTCATTCATCAGGGTTCAAATTCTATGGGGCTTCATAGATACCTTTCATCTTTGCAACTGGAAGAACAGCCACAAAATCCCCACAGGTGATGTGGTAAAATGTACTTTTTTGAGCTCTTTTATTTTATATCCATTATTACTTTTAAATTTTCCAGTTGTGCCTTTGCTCTACCATTTTTTCATCTCCATGGTGACTTTGTACAGTGTGGGCATCAGTCATTCATGTCTGCTCCATCCTCATCTGTCTCATACATAGACAGTGGACTTGTCCGTTATAGAGGTTGCCTAGGACATACTCGGTGTCCAGGGAATCTTTGCTGAGCCAATGATGTTATGGACCATAATGAGTGTAATTCTACCTAATGACTTAAACATGCTAATTTGTCTGAATTGTGAAACAATCTCTGTCACAGATTTATTGCTATTTTAAAACTTCCTATGTATCAAACTGATAGTTGGAAATAGCACATTAATTGATTTGGCCACAAGATTTTTCAAAAGAAATTTGAAAAATATATTTTATTTATTTATTACTTAAAATTATTTTAATAGTAGTATACCTAGAAGTGCTTTTTGATAAATATACATTGGTAACAAGTACTGGATAAATTGGTGGGGATAAATAACATGACTCTCTGCTTTTGTGAAATTTGTTTGAATGGCGAAGCTTCTCCAGATAGTGGGTTTCCAACCTTTAAAACACTGTATGAGTTTGGTGTGATTTATTTCTATAGTGAAACACATTTTAATTTGTGCCAGTAGAACCTTCACTGAGACTTGAAAATTTAGGTATTTAATCTTACACTCTATATTATTTTTACTAATTGCTGCTTAGTGCATTGTCAGCTGCAGGCTGCATAACTACGTATTCTCTGTCTCACATAATAAAAATCTATACCTTGCTTCAGGTGGTGATTTAGTGTAAAGAACATCCAAATTGTTTTTTTTCTACGTATTCTAATTTTTTAAATCTCCTTTATTTCCTACATAGTACTTTTGGCAGGATCCCAGTGCTTGGATGGGAATGGTCCTAAAGTTTGACCATCTTTTATTCTGATGTCCACTTCAGAATATTTTATGAGGGAAATGTTTTTAAAAGTTCCTTTCCCTTCAGACTATTCTGATGATGTTTCTGAAGGAAAAGGATATCATATCCCTTAAATATCCTTATATATACACTGGCAAGTCTACTCTATTATTTTATCAGAATTTTTCTGAAAGACTGAAGAGAAACTTCGTAAGTGCTAAGGAGAAAAAAACAAAACAAAAACATGTTATCTTTCAGTGCTGCAGTGCTAATTCTAAATTCTTCCACATTTGTGTGGTCTTTTTTCCGCTCAATGTGGTAAGTCTTGTCAGTCATCTAAGGAATTAGAGTAAGTACTGTTCTTTAGCTTAATAGCAAACATGTAAAATAAATTTTTCATTGGTACTTTTGTTAGAGTACAAAAAATAGGCTTACGATAGGTACTCGATCAATTTTCAAGTTTTAAAAGCCTTATTATGTTCTTGGTCAGTTATCTCTGCTTTTGCTAGCTAAAAGAACATCCTGAAAGTTAACTTTAGGGAAGGACTTTGGACTCCCAGTCCATATGTATTTTATTATATCATGTTGCCAAAGACCAAGTAATGATCAATGTCTAGGGTTAAGAAGCATTAAAAACCAAGTTCTGGCTTTTTATGGATATTAATTCAATGGCAGGTACATGGAAACTTCTTGAGTTTCCCCCAGCCATCCAGAGTCATAAAGAACCCCTTTCCCATTAGTAAGTGGAGTAGCCATCCATCCCTTTGTCAGCATGGCTTAAGTTAATTTAACCTTTGCAATTTGTACAGAGTGCGAGAAGAGGATAAGGACGTTAGAGGCACCAACCTTTGATGGAAGCCAAGGCTTTTAACACTTACTCCCAGGTAGTGGAGACAGCATTGCATCAGAGCATACCATGTTTCCCCAAAAATAAGACCTAGCTGGACCATCAGCTCTAATGCGTCTTTGGGAGCAAAAATTAATATAAGACCCAGTTTTATGTTATGTAAGACCGGGTCTTATATAAGAGCCAGTATTATATTATGTTATGTTATATTATATTATATTATATTATATTATATTATATTATATTATATTATATTATATTACATTACATTACATTACATTACATTACATTACATTACATTACATTACATTACATTACATTATAATATAAAGACCTGGTCTTATAGTAAAATAACACTGGGTCTTATTTAATTTTTGCTCCAAAAGACGCATTAGAGCTGATTGTCTGGCTAGGTCTTATTTTCGGGGAAACACGGTATTTGTACTACTTATGCCCTGCCCCTTATTTTGATAGAAGTGGAAACCGAGATCCAGAGAGCTAAACCTAAAATTAGGCCACTTTTTAGTAGTTGATCCAGGATTAGACTCCAGATTTATGACCATTCATTTACAGAGCAGGCACAGGAATACATATTCAGTCAAGTGTGAGAAAATGTCAGGTAAATTAGCAATTATGATACAGTGTAGAAAGTACTGTTAAACACATCAACCAAGTACTGTGAATGCCGAGAGGTCACTTAACCCAAGTGTGGTTCTGGTCAGAGAATATTTCTCAGGGAAAGTTTGTGTCAGGCTTCTTGTGCAAATTATCTAGATTTTTGAAACCTCAGTTTCCTTTGTTAAAACTATCAGGGTTTGGGAAAAGATTACAGAGAATAGATACAAAGTATCTGGCCCATAGTAGATGCTCGCTAAATGCTGATTGGTATTATAAATGGAATGCAGTAATCAAATCAAACAACCTTTTGGGAAAGGCAGACACTGTTTGGGGGAAAGTGTACTTATTCTAGAATCATTCTAGTTAAGTACTCACCAAGTCACAAAGTTATAGATGAGGGCAGTTTGGGGTAGTTGTTTTAGGGTAGTATGTGACAGGCAAGAGAGCACTGAAATTAAAACAAAACAAAACAAAAAAACCCTTTAAAATGGTCAGGAATGTCCCCAGGAGGCCCTTTGGTATACATGGCAGAAGAAACTGAGGGAGCCAGAAAGAAGCCTGCCTCAGAAGTGGATGACCCTAGTGGTAAAGGGAACAGATGCTCAAGTTTCTTTGGTACTTTGAACTAATATGTTCACAATGAATCATTTCACCAAATTCAGCCAAGCTGGGGAAATAGTATAAATCACCAGTGCAAAGGTTCTTAACCAGGAGTCCGCAGATAGCTGGCACGCGTTTGTGCTTCTGTGCACTATGTTTCTGGGGAAAGCATTCATTTCTTTCATCAAATTCTCTAACTGCATATCACCAAGCTGCAAAGATGTTGAAACCCAAAGCACATACACTAACTCAGAACTTTAACTCAAGGTCACAGGCAACTCTGGCACAAGAAATACATACATAATTGGGGAACCCTACAATTATTTCTCTAACAAAAATATTCATTGAGCAGAAATGCTCCCAGGGTTCTTGGCTTAAGCAGACACCTGGACAAGACAGGTGTATTTGGCCAACTTGTGCTTCTCACATTGGCAAACCACCAGCAGCATTTTTCACATTGGTGGTGCCCCATGGAAACCCCTTGCGGGATTTTACCCTGTGAAATCATTGCCAAATCCCTATCCTGTTGGTGACAGATATGTTAATTTCTTGCCAAATGGTTTAAGTCAGAAATGGCCCTAGTATTGTTGTTTAGAGAGACGTATAAGCATTCTAAGAATGTGTGGAGTGATAAGTGTTCAAGGCATTAAAATCTGGTGCCAACTTAAAATAATGATTATCTTATTTAGCAGAGGCTTTAGCCTATAGTTGGTGTTTGATTAACATAATAGTGTAAGGGAAGTAGAGTGTCTTAGGGGAAAAACATCACAGATTACTCAGAATCACGGTTTAAAAAAATTAGAGATGAAAGGATTTAAAATGAACTGACATAGTTAAAATTGTATCCTGATAGTTAGGAATACATCTGGATAACTGAAGCTATCGCACCAAAGAATAAAAATAACATGGCGTGATTTTTTTTTTTTAAGCCAAGCTCTTATTTCTTAAATATTGGAGTAAAACCTGTATACAATCAATTGAGCAACTGTCTTCTTCATCCTCTATCTGGCCCACTAGACAATCTGGTTGATGAAGTGTGACATTGTGAATAATCTTGCTTTTGCCAGCTAATCTTTTCCCACCTGCTACCACAGATGAGCCACACGCCAGTGTTTCCATCATCCTTTTTGCAAGGCCTCTCATCTCATCATTTGAATTTGGTGAAGCAACCAGAAGAGACATCCACATTGCTTTCCTTTCTGAGTGAAAGTAAAGAAGAATAAGTTTGTTTATGCAATTTAATCCTGACTGTGTTTCCTGGACCCTGGCCTTATCAAAGTGGTTGGAATAGAATGTTACCATAATTTATTTCTTAGCTTTTTTGTGCTTGCTGAAAGAATTTGATGAGGACGTAAAATAAATTATTTTGTTCTTTGACAAATCATGAAGGAATGTCCTCCCATGTCATGCTGTAATGCAGGTGGTTTAACATGTCCCTTTGATGTATACCACATCACCAAGGTAGAGGGACTTTTGTTAATGACCCTGACAGATAAGGTTACTTAGACTTTGATTAGCTACCAAACTAGCAAGGAAGCAGTGCAAAGGGTAAACCCAGGTAAAGGTGAACAGAGGGCTCTCGATACCTCCCTTTGTTTCTGACAGAGTACCACATAAGGCTCCCAGTCCAGCAGCCAACATGGAATAAGGACCTACCAGGTCTAATCAACTAGGAACTCAGCTCACCACCATTTCTTTCATCAGACCACAGAAGAGACAACATCTCATTAAAAAGATCTCCCATTACCATATAAGGAAATTATTTGCCATGCCATAATTACTTCCTTTATAAATTTATTTCTTCCTGCATCAGTGTTGGGTAAAGCTGGTCCTTAACCTATTAACCACCACTCACCTTTTTTTAATTGTTTGATAAACTCATGATTCACCTTAATGATCTTACATGTTTTATTTACTGGGTTTCATCTGATTGTAAAGTCCAGGCATATTCAGTTATGTTTGGTAGGTGACATTTCTTATGTAGATGTTTTTATTGATTTCATATCCATTTTAATGTCTCGTTAAGAGCCAAAAGCACCAGTTAGGGTTGTCAGAGGAAATGTGGGATGCCCAATTAAATTTGAATTTCAGATAAACAACAAATAATAAGTAAAAAACATATCTCAAATGGTATTTATTTTATTTTTTTTATCTAAAACTCAAATTTAACTGGGTGTCCTATATTTTTATTTGCTAAATCTGGCAACCCTAAAGTAGTCCTTTTGCAAATTCGATAATTTGCTCCTCAGAATTGAGGGATTGATGATATTGTAAGGCATATTTTCTGTGATCATTTCCTTGCAATATGTAGCAAAGTCTTAGGAAATAAGGACAGCATGTAAGAAGAAAAAAGGATTAAACATTAGATAATATAAATGTGATAGTAAGAACTCAATGTGTTACCTATGGAAGCTGTCAAAAGAGAGTAATATAAATAAGATTCTAGCAAATACCCAAAGTTTAGCTACAGCCATTCTTCCAAATGCCTTAAATGATACATTTTTATCTAACTTCTTGATTTGGCATTCTTAGGCAAGCTCTCCCACTTCGCTCTACATTTTTCTGGCTTTTGGTATTTTTTTCCAGAAATATATTAAATAAAATAAGTGTAATTATAACCATAGAAAAATCTAGTGTAGTTTATCAGTATTGTTTTGAGGAGAGAGACGGAAATATTTATTCTGTTTACCACTTTTTCATTAAATGCTGAGAGGCTTCTGAGCAATGGTTACACCCAATACAGATATGAAATAAATACTATATGTTAATTAAGAACAACATATCCCAAATCACAGGATGTTTAGATGAGAGTTTTAAAATAAAGTAGTTCTTAATTAAATTTGATAATAGAAAGGGCGCATGGGTGCAGGAAAAGAGGAAGCTGTCCAAGTGGTGAAATCATGGACTATATTAATGAATGAAAAAACAAGATAAACCAATATTAGACAAGGAGAGAATATTGGCTTCGAAATCCAATTAAACTTATTGCAGCCTCTGAGTGCGATTCTCTGGAGCAGTACCTAATTGGGTGGCCCCTTGCCTACTGGCCAAGTAGTTGAATGATCAGAAGGTTGACATCTGATCCAACCAAAAAATTGCTCACCCTTTGAGGTATTAAATTTGAGCTGCAAGACATAGAGAGCAGTTACTGGGCTTAAACCTGTAACGGTAGTGTACTAGAGAAAAGATCAAGGAATTTCTGCAGCCGTAAACCTAGAAGCTGTCCTTATTCCTGCATTTCCTCAATTTTGAATTTTAGTTCTATCTTAGATTGCATGAACTAGTTCAGTATTTTTCCAACAGATGTCTTTATGTTTAAGTTAGCTAGAATTGGCTTTTGGGGTACTTGAAAGCAAAAAAGCAAAAAAAAAATAAAAAAATGATGTTTTGAGGTTAATTTCATGTTTCATTTTGATGCTCATTCAATCAAATATACAGTATTTTGCTAGGACAGATGGAGTGCTGAATGAGATGAACATGATTTCTACTTCATGAAGCTTTCAGTCTAGCCAAGAAAACAGACACTGATAAGTAATTAAAGGATGGAAATAGAGTGGTTTCATTCATTTATCAAATATGTCTATTAAGCACCTATTATATCTATGGAAGATCAGTAAAGAAAATAAAGATCTCAGCCCTTACAGCCTTTAGCAGGGAATGAAAATACTAAGTAATAAACCTAGAAATACATAAATAAATAATATGGATTTAGAAGGTGGTAAGTGCAACGGGAAAAGAAATTTAAAAATGGATCAAAAGGAACAGTATATCAAAAGGCCTAGAGGCCAGAGAGAAATGGCAGGTTGGAGAAACCGAAAGGTTATTAGAGCTGAAATATTGACAAGACTCGTGGCTCAAACTGAAGATCAAGAGGTTAGACAAGGTAGATTGTTAAGGACTTTATAAGCCATTTTGAAGATTTTGAACTTTATCCTAAGGCAATCCAAAGCCACTTAAGAGTTTTAAACTATAGACTGACATGATCAGATTTGCATTTTAAATTTATCGGTCTGCCCAAAACCTGGAAAACAGGTTGAAAGCAAACAGTAGTGGATGGGAGAGAATAATTAGGAGGCTTTTGTCCTAGTCCAAGTGAGAAATGGTGATGCCCTTGACTAACATGTGTTTCATGAATTGGGAAACAGTAGCTGTGTTAAAATGGCTGTTATCGAGTCTTAGATTTTCAGTTACTCAACGTTATTGAGTCAATTAATACCTGCCTAGCTTCATCTTCTGCCTAAATTCTTGTATGCTTTTCTTCCCTAGTGAGATGGTATAGATGATGTAGTAGAAAACCACCTGCTCTGTTTACCACTCCACTATTGGGTCTAGATCAAGGGTGACATACTGGTAAGCACTGAGTCATTTGGCCCTCGTAATTTGTTATGACATCTTGTTATGCTCATGTATTTTTTTAAAGTCAGTAACACTAGATAGGTGTTATGATTGCTGCACAAACAATTTAGCGCTTAACCAGTTTTGTAGATATATGTTAACTTTATATAATTATTATTTTTTTAATTTTTAGCATAGATACTAATCTACTCTAAGTGGTTCCTTTTTTGACCTGGGTCTAGCTCAGGCTCTTTCAGTCCCAAAGATATAGATAGAAATGACATCCAATCTTTGACTCCATTGCTTCAAGTCTTGCCAATTCCAAATGTAATACCAAAGGGAGGAAGAGACTTTCGATCCATTCAAAAATGCCCCTTCTTATTCTAGAGGAAGTGAGAAAAGAAGAGAACCAACTACCACCTGTTGCCATATTGGAACATGGTTCCATGTGGCCCAACTGAGGGTCCTGGATTCTTCAGAAATCTTCCCTTCGTAAGGAAGGTGGGGAGGTGGATGGGGAAGTAGAGGTTAAGGACATGTTTTTTAACTGCACCAATTGCAACATTTTATTGTAAAAATGTACTTTTTAAACATAGGTTTCCATCTTGTATTTCTTTGTCTTGGAATTTCTCCCTCATGCATTACTTTGCATCTTGTTTGATTGAAGTGAAACATTTTAAAATTTATATCCTGTCCTACTTTTATTTCAAGAACTTACTTAAAATATCTTTTTTTCTCTTTGCCCTGCTCAGTTATGCATGAACATTTTATGCCTTTCACACTCTTTTAGATGGAGAAAATAATATGCTAATAAAACCGGTCAGAATAGAGATTTTATTCTCAAAAGAGTGGACACTGCAGTATCTTCTTATTGCTGTCACATCTCTGGTGTTAATATGTCATGCAAAAGACATGGATTAGTAAAACAAGGCCATAGAACATGAGCTTGGGAGTGTTCTCAATTCGATGGAGCCCAGTGTAGTGGATGTTTACTCCTTGAGGGCAGGTAACATGTTCTACTTCTTTTTGTAGCCCTTACTCCACTCTAGGAGTCAAGCATATCCGTACCAGTTACATGTGCTTAGGTGAGTGGGGTAAATTGAAATTCATGATAATTACTTAGTGGCTTCTCATACTGTACTTATTTTTTACTAGAAATCACACCAGGGATGGCCAAAGAAGAGATTTTGACTAGGAATTGAGTACTGGGTTATGTGACTCTCTAGGGCTGGTATATGAACATACCCAAGAAGGGGAAAGTCCAGGGAGAAGCTACTGGAAAACAGACTAGAAATTAGACAAGCGATCCTCCGGTTTGAATGTGTATCCAGGTCACCTGGAGGACTTCATACAGCACAGGGTTCTAGGCCCTGTCCCCTGGGAATTTCTGATTCAGGAGATCTGGAGTGTGGAGCCTGAGAATTTGCTTTTCTAACAATTTCCCTCCCACATGATGCTGAGCGTGCTAATCCAAGTAGCCTACTTTGAAAACTACTGAATTAGACCTTGGAGAGCTGGGCAGGCTGCTTGCTCTGTGATCTGTGCAGGGAAGGGGTGATTTCAGAGATCTGTGCGGTCAGTACCTAGATAATGTAACTAAGGAGATGTCAGAATAGTTTTAAAGGTCTTGATTTCTCCCGATCAACAGGAATGATGGCTATACTCTGGCAGGAAAAGGAGAGAATGGCTTTAAAAACTCAAATGAGATGGAATGTATAGAGTAGACTTAGTAATACTTTCAGCTAAGTTAACCTAATTTAGGAATGTAACACCATGCACTTATAGCTAAGCTTTTATATATATATATATATAATTCCCCCAAAATAATCTTGCACTGCAAAGCAAAATTTATGCTCTTTATTTGGGAGATTGTGCATAGTCATGAGGTAAATGGGAAGGTGGAGAAAGCCCAAGGAGAAGGGAAACCCATTGATCTTAAAGAAAGTATTTAGGAGAAACTGTGCCCACTCTCTTCCCCTCACCCTCCCCTCTCAGTCAGTGCTATCTTCCAGGTAAATAGCCTTAGGAAGTTTCTGAAACTGGCAACAGCTTCAGCAACCAGGTATCATGGGGACAGATTTCACCTTATTGCAACACTGAAATGGAAACTACCTAAAATTTAGAAACTGATTTCATATGCTTCAACTGTGCTCAGCTAATTAGGTTTCTTGCAAGTTAAAACTTGAGTATGAAGTTTTTGCATACTTATCTGTGTTTCTTCCGGATGAATTTTATATAAAGCAGTAATCATTTAGGACTTTTGGGGCCACTAGCATTTGTTTTCATTACAGAATTTCATGGACTCAGGTGGATTTTTCTCAATTTACCAACAGAAAGGTATAGAGGTATTACATTAAAATGAACTATGTAAAAAAAAAAAATGGTACATTTTAGTAACCAAAAGTTCAAATGCTCATATTTAATTTAACTTAATTTTTGTTAATTTGAATTTTTTTTTTTTTTTTTTTTAATGAAAAACCTGCTTAGCGATCCCTTCAAGGAAAGCTCAGCTCATGTATAAAAAGCCACATAAAAATGACTCTGGAGACCTTGGCTACACATCCAGCGGTCAAATATTTCAATGCTTCATTGCTCCCGTTCCTGTTACAGGTACATGTGACAGCGCTGCAGCTATGAGTGGAATTTTAAAGAGGAAGTTTGAAGAAGTTGACGGCTCCTCGCCCTGCTCCTCTGTGCGGGAATCAGATGATGAAGTTTCCAGCAGTGAAAGTGCTGACAGTGGGGACAGTGTCAATCCGTCCACTTCTAATCATTTTCCCCGTGAGTACAGAAACCATACCTGAAACTGATTGTCTATTCTACACTGAAAATAATTGTATCATCTTGGTCATTTTTTTAAGCCTTCATACACACACACACACACACACACACACACACACACACACACACAATTGATCTGAAAACCAATCATGATTAAGTAAAAATGAAATATGCTGGAGGCATCAGTGAATTTCTTTATTTAGATTGCTGTTCACAGGAGATTATTTGGTCATGTTAACCAACTGATAGAATGGAAAAAGACGTTTTATTATTATTACTTTTTGAAGAAAGTACCCCACTCTGGGAGTAGATGGGAAAAGATAAGTACAGGCACAAAGTATTTTATCCTTCCACAGCTGAAAAAATATTCTGGGAGGAAAAAAAAGGGGGGGGGATGTATTTGAGAATTGAAGGTTTAGGGTAGGATGAGAAAAAGCTTAACCAGCCATGCATTAAGAGATTAAAAAAAAAAAAAAAAGAAAGAAAAGAAAAGCAGCAAAACTCTCTCAAGTGTGCAAGTGCATGTAGTTTATCCCTTTATTCTCTCAGCCCCACGAATAATATTTAAAGCCCACAAAGATGAAGAAATGTATGGTTTCTCTGATTCATTTTCCTGCCACACTGCAGCAGCATCCCTTCCTATCAGGCAAGGTGTTGTGAGGTTTGAAAAAATGATGAGAAACATTCTTAAGGTAATACAACATACAAGCTAAAGGATACTCACTAGTAATAGCTAAATAATCTTCTTGAATTTATGTTTCCAACAAGAAGATTTTAATATACCATGATAGATAACTAGTCTCAGTTTCTTTCATTTTTCAATTAAGTAGATGATTATATTAACATATGATTCTACAGTGTTAGAATTTCTTTTGGAAATGTGATAACCCAGAAAACCAAAAGAATTAACCATGTTTTTAAGAGGCAATAGGGAACTCAATAAAACTGTTGAACATAAAATAAATATACCCAAAACCATAGTGTTCCTTTAAGGAAGCAAAACAAATAGAAAATACAATGAAAGATCAATTACAACTATTATAGCAGGAAAAAAAAATCGTAAAATATTTAGGGACAACGTTATTGTGTGATGTAGGTAATGTACAAATACATTTACATGTGTCATAATGAGAAGAAATGAGCTTATGTTTTTTATTTAAAAAAAGAAATATCTTTACCAATTTTGTCTTTATATTGATAGTGATAATAATGGTATCATCATCAAATAGGGTTTTGTGAAGATCAACAGAGCAGGTGAGATAATACACATGAAAGAACTTTGTAGAATGTCAAATACTAAGCACATGTTATTATGAATTATGATCATAGCTAACATTTATTAGATACAGGTTGTGCTCCAATAGCTTTATATACATTGTCACTATTCTTTACAGAAATCCTGGTAGTACCACTCCCTTTAGTTTACAGAGGAAATAACTGAGGCTCAGAGAGGCTAAGCATTTTGCCCATGATCAGACAGGATTTGAACCTTGTCCCATTCCATAGTCTTCAATTTTTCCATTATCTCCTTCTGCCTCTTAATTATAATATTGGACGTATCTTTAAAATATTATTCATTGTGAATTACAAAAGAATGCTATAATTAGTGAAGAGACAGGTTATGTTTCTGGATATAACAATATAGTAAAGCTAAATCTTTTCACATTAATTTATAAATATAAGAGTATAATCTTAAAATTCTCAACTGGATTGTCTTAGAAGGTGATAAACTGATAAAAATCTATTTGGAAAAATAAGCTAATGAGAATAAAGGGATTTTTTTTTTTTTTTAGTTCTTTGAAAAAAGATTTTATTAGTTTCAAGTGTAGTGTACAAAATAATGTAATAGTTAGACATTTATCATTTATATCCCTCACAAAGTGACAACCCCCTCCCCCAATCTACTACCCCTTAGACATCGAATACAACCATTACATTTCCACCGTCTCTATTCCTAATGCTGTACTCCGCTTCTTGTAACTATGTATATATATATAAAATTGTAGTTGACATTCATTATTGTTCAGCTTCAGCTTCAGGTGTACAGTGCAGTGATAAGGCAACTACATCATTCCTGAGGTGGTCTCCCTAATGAGACAAGTGTCCATCGGATACCCTATAAAATCTTTACAACATTATTGATTACATTCCCCAAATTGACTTTCATAACCCTGTGGCAATCTTGTGGTTACCTACTGTGCTTTCTAATCCCCTCACCTTCCCCCTTATCCCCATCCCCCGCCCCCATCTAGCAACCCTCAGTTTTTCCTCTATGTCTCTAAGACTGTTTCTGATTAGTTCGTTCATTTATTCTTTTCTTTAGATTCCACATATAAGTGAGATCATATGGTATTTGTCTTTCTCTGACTTATTTCACTTAACATAATGTTCTCTAGGTCCATCTATATTGTTGCAAATGGTAAGATTTCATACTTCTTTATGGCTGCATAATACTCCATTGTATAAATGTACCACAGTTTCTTAATCCACTCGTCTACCGATGGGCATTTGGGTTGTATCCATGTCTTGGCTATTGTGTATAGTGCTGCAATAAACATAGGTGTGCATAAAGTTTTTTGAGTTAGAGTTTTGGATTTCTCTGGATAGATACCGAGGAGTGGAATTGCTGGGTCATAAGGTAGTTCCATCTTCAATTTTTTGAGACACCTCGATACTGTTTTCCATAGTGGGTGCACCAATCTGCAATCCCACCAACAATGCCCAAGGGTTCCCGTTTCTCCACATCCTTGCCAACACTTGTTGTTTGTTGATTTATTGATGATAGCCATTTTGACTGGGGTGAGGTGGTATCTCATTGTGGTTTTTATTTGCATTTCTCTAATGATTAGTGAGGTTGAGCATTTTTTCATATGTCTCTTTGTCATCTGTATGTCCTCTTTAGAAAAATGTCTCTTCATGTCCTCTGCCCATTTTTTAGTTGGGTTGTTTGTCTTTTTGGAGTTGAGTTTTTTATAAATTTTGGATATTAACCCCTTATCAGATATATCACTGGCAAATATCTGCTCTCATTCAGTAGGATCCTCAAGGGATATTTTTAAAGAAAGCATATGTGTTGAAAAGCCATTCCACATAGCAAATAATAATAGAAAATGATATAATTTAATTTTTGTGGTACTGGCTAGATCTAAGAATATATAGAAAATCTCAATATGTTACATACAAGAATTTAATATATACAAGAATAGAGCATTATAGACCAATGGGAAAGAGAAGGAGTATTTAATAAATGGTTGTGGTATTAGAGTTAGCAAGCAAAGTAATTTAGATATACATCTCATAACATAAACAAAAATACATTAGAGATAGATTAAATAGATAAATATATTTTTAAATCAAATCATGGGGGAAGTTGCATATTTGTCTGACATTTGGTAGGATCATTATATGAGCTTTGAAGTAACAAAAAGGTCACATTGCAATATACTTAACATATTTAATAATGTAAAATTACTAAACTTATCTGCTGGAAAAAAAAACACCCTACACACAAAGCCCAAAGTATTGTCAAACAACCTATATTGAAAAATAATATTTGTGGTTTTTGTGGTATACAGTTATTTTCTAGATAGAGTTTAAAAAAACACAATTTTTTTTAGGTAAATACTAAGACACATACCCCAAGGGTAATCCACATAACAGAAAATATGATTAGCAAGTATTTTAAAACATTTAACAACAGTGGTAAAACAATACTCGTGATATTTCCTTAGTATAAAATCATAGTATAAAATTTTATCTCCATGAAGTTAGTGTTCCTCTCTCCAATAAAAAATACTGATATCTAAATCCTGGTGAAGGCCACAGTACAAATCACAGGTATAGACATTGCTATTGATGGTAGTGAAATTTAGAAAGCACTTTGGAAACTTGAGAACCATGATAATATTCACGTCTATAAATCTATACTTCAGATAATTTATCTAAAGGGGGAAAATCAAAAACAAGGGGAAAAATGCATAAATGAAAATGTTGGTGCTTGATGATAGTACCAAAAACATGGGTTGGGGGAAAGGGAAGAAGAACATAACATGTTTAGGTGTGGTGAAATAATCCATGAATTTATGGTAACTTATACATTAATTTTTCATGAAAATTCAATTTTTTTCATGAAAGTTATAAAGATTTTATGGCAATATGTAAAATACTTATGAGGTAATGTTAAAAAAGCAGAACACAAAATTTCACCTATAATTTTAGTGAAAGTCAGTGTACAGATAGGGCAAAGCATGGTAAGGTGCTCTAAAAAGTGAAAGCTATTTGACTTGTTCAGATATTACAATGATGGATGAATTTTTATATTTATTAATTTTTATTTCTGTTAATATTTTATGTATCCCACAACAAATGAGTTTTAAGCTAAAGTAACTTGAGTTTAGATTGTATGTATGTATGCAAACAGCAGATTGAAATGGCATGGTCAGCTAAATTATGCAATACACCCGCTGACTAGTAAAGACATTTTTGAGTTACGTCCAACAGATATTTTCCCCACTGAATAGAATAGACATGTTTTATGATGTCCAAAAAGTTATTGAAAGGTTTTTAGCTCATCAGTTATTATCAGTGGTACCGTGTTTCCCCGAAAACAAGACCTAGGTGGACAATCAGCTCTAATGCATCTTTTGGAGCAAAAATTAATATAAGACCCGGTCTTATTTTACTATAAGACTGGGCATACTAATAAAATATAATATAATATAATATAATACAATACAATACAATACAATACAATACAATACAATACAATACAATACAATATAATTAATATAATATAATATAATATAATATAATATAATATAATATAATATAATATACTGGGTCCTATATTAATTTTTGCTCCAAAAGACGCATTAGAGCTGATTGTCTGGGTCGGTCTTATTTTCGGGGAAACAGGGTAATTGACAATAGTTAGTTTACTAAATTGCTGATTTAACTTTGTATTGAATGAAATCTGGCAGAGATTTCTCATGATTTTTAAAGATAGTTAAATCATTAATTTAATTAAAACTGTTCTTTTCATTTAATAGTCTTAGTTTACCAAATTCTCATTATGAAAAGGAAAGAAAAGTGGGAGAAAATGAAGAATCAGAAGATGAAAATTCTACCTAGAATATTTAATGTATGAAAGATCTGAGCATGTTAACCAGTTTGAAAGGAGTAGTTAAAGGGTTTCTTGTTTCTAGTAATATATTTCATATTATTTGCTAGTCCAAAAATTGATGCACAGTTTTAAGAATATGTTTTATTTATTTTTTCATCTAGATTAAAATATGTACTTATCTGAAGTGGTCTTATTATCTGCATGCGAATCTATGGACAAAGCCTTTTGGAAATGTTATTATTGATGAATTCTGGTTCTTTAATATATTTTTTCTACTTTCAAAAACTAAAAATGAATACCTGCTTAGAGTAGAGAAGGATTTTTGATGACTATCAAATTTGTGTACTATTAGGAAACCAAATTTAATTTCATGTTAAGAATTTTAAAAATACGGTTTTTGAAATCTCGTGGAGCTCATCTTTCAAATTTAAAATAGTTCATGTATTTAGTGCTTTCTAAGCACTAACATATTGTGTAACATAACATTTTGTTATCATTACAAATATTAGACTTGATAAGAATGACACGTCAGCAGTTATGGTAATAAAAAATTCCATGATATTCTAAGCTTTCTGTAAAGATATTCAATATGCAACACATCACATTATGATAATAAAATCTTCCAAATAGAAATTAGTAAAGGCTTATGCCTTTTTCCTTGGACTTCTGAGTTTTGCTAGGCAACTAGCATACTTAGCAATGACCAACCAAGGTCATATCTTGTACTTCCCTTGAGATACAAGCAGCTGGATTCTGTATTGCCGTGGAACAGTTTGTTTCATCAAATCCCTGTGGCTTTATAGCCAATCAGCCTGTACTTGAGCACTGTCAAAAGGAGAGTTACAGAGAAGCTAGAGAGGACTGATTTTTTTTCTGTCCTCTCAAGGTTTTTGGCACTTCACATGAATAAAGACAAGCTGTGTGATGAAACATCCTTCCCAAAGGGAATACATTAATTTTCCTGCAACAGAGTTTTTCTACAAATAAATGTATAGTATTTAGGAAGTGAAAATATCAAGAGGTAAAAGGACAGCTATTCTAAATTGCAGGTGAAAACAGGTAGTGGATGTCTTACATAAGGATAAGAGTTCCATTTTTCTTTTTCTTTTTTAATTAAAGTTTATTAGAGTGACAATCGTTAGTAAAATTACATAGATTTCAGGTGTACAATTCTGTAATACATCATCTATATATGACATTGTGTGTTCACCACTCAGAGTCAGTTCTCTTTCCATCACTCTATATTGGATCCTCTTTATCGTTATCTACCACTCTCCCCTCCCCCAATTTACAAAACACTTTCACATTCTTGAGTCCATTTGATATCCAAAAATTGTTGTGTATTAGAAGCCATTATTGTACCCATTTTATAAAAGTAGAAATTAACACTCAGATGTGTTCATAATTTACCCAAGAGCTGAGATTATTATCTATGTTTTCCTTCCTCCTTTATTACTTAACCTCTCTTTACTCTCTGAATACGCAGGGCATAAACACACCACCATGTGCACCCAATTCAGAGTCTTCCACCAATGTTATTTTGTTCCCAGTGACTATACATTTAATGATCGATTTGGGAATAAATAATCAATAGAAAACAGATTTTGACATGAAACTTTACTATACTGGAAATATCACTGAAATATATCTCTTCTCTATCAAGCGGTTAAGATGCCTTGAAGATTTAGATTCAGTTTCAACAAATACAGTATATCTATGTTACAGGCTCGGTGCTAGGTGCTTTCAGGAAGGTCAAAATGATAGACTACAAGTAGTAAATACAACTTGGAGATACCGTGACAGATCATGTCTACCCAGCATTGCCGTTTTAATTTCACAATTTACTATAGCAAGGACAAGTATAAGAATCTACCCCAGAATCAGTGATTCTTCAAACAATGGAAGTGTGTTCAGGGAGAAACTAAACAGTATTTTAGGGGAAGTCTTCGATTGAGCAGGACGTAGGACCACATGACCTTCAAAAGCTCCTTCCTACTCTGTGATAATATAATTCTAAGAACAAGGATCCAAATAGCATCTTAAATTAGAGCAGAGTCCAAGTAGGAAAAAAATAAGCAAGGTCAAGACACCTCTGTAAATCTACTATTAAAGTAAGAGATTCCCAGACTTTCTGCGTCCCCTTACATTGGAAAACAACCAATTAGCCAGGCCTTGTCAGATCAAACGTGGAACTAGTTGTCGATCTATACTAGGTCATGTATCTAAACACCAGATGTAGACTAGTTGAATCATTAGGTGTTTAGTTTGTTGGAGATAAGGGAGTTAAGTAGCTGGGATAATTATGAGTGAAGGAAGATAGATATGACCTAGTGGTCTTTTCAGAAAATACTCACATGAATGTACTGTAAAGCCCATTGACTGATACAAAGGAATTGTTTCAGATCATTTCATCTGAGAGCTCCAGTAACGATACATCAGTAAGTTAACCACTGCTACTTCTTAGACCATCCTTCAGGCAGAAATGTGTTCTCTGCCTTCCAATCTCGGACTGTGAAGTTCTATACCTACTACAAGGTCCCTATCAATATTTCTTTCTCTATGAAAAATTTACCAAGTGTCTCCTACTAATCCTCTTTGCCCTCTCTCCAGAACCTCCTGGTAGTTCACCAACATTCAAAATCTTCGGCAATGATTTTTTTTACTATCCTTTCCATCCCCGCATTCCCCACTAAGTGACGATGTCAGCAGCCCTGTGATGAATGGCTCATGGAACCACTAGTCTTGTATTTCTTTGACCACCTCTATCTATTCCATTCATGTCTTTTACCTCTACTTCACTTAGCAGCATGTCCACAGCCTCATCCAGAATATTTTCATAAACTAAAATGGCTTTACAATCCTCCAACATATCAAGTTTTAGTATTCCAAACTCAGACCACACCCCTTTCCCTTCCGTTTCCTTTCTCCCTGTACCCACTTTTTTTCTTTACCTCATCCTCGTTTTCCCCAACATAGCACCATCTTGTCTATACACATTTTTTTCACCCTTCATTTGCTCCATTATTTCAGTCTTTTGTTTGTTTGTTTGTTTTAATTTGAAGGCCAGTACTCTTAACCATTTTTCTCCCAAATTCTTCACTCCATGTTCCCTTTTTATTCAAAATACCTGAACACTTTAAGAAGCTTTGGAGAAAAATGACAAAAATGTGTGTTTTCAAACTCAGCTACTCAGTATTGCCATGGAACCATCCTACCAGATGCCCACAGTCATTTTTTCTCTCCATTTCAAAGCACTGAGTGTTTACCAGCCTCCTCAAGTCACTCGACCTCTTCTTACCGTACACGTAGCACATTTCCTTGCCATCTCATCCTTCTGAAACCTGCCTTAATATTTGTCCTTTTCTGCATACCCTTACCTTCTACCTTTAAGCAAGGTACTCAAAATGAGTTTTGAATGAATGAGGAAATGAGGATAAGCTCATCAAAACAGGAGTTAGGTATTTGTATATGTAGCATCTAGTAACGCTTTAAACATATTTGTCTAAATGGATGAATGAATAGGCACTTATTATGCATTTACTATTTGCCTTTCACTGTACTAGTACGAGCAGCTGGAAATATAAAAGTAACTGAGACATAATCCAGTTTCTTCAGAAGCTCACGAACTAACAGCACTTTAGCACTTTTCCAACACTTAACGTATTCTGTTTTACATTGTCATTTGCACATACACCTTATCTTTTTTAGAGATTTATAGAGCTTAAGCATGTGTTCTTCTCAGTACTTAGCCTGGTGCTGGTTCACTTACTGTTAAATACTTGATAAATAATACTTTGCTGTGTAAAGAGTTGTCCTTTTTTTAGTACAACTAAACCATATAATTGAGAAAAAAAAGATGCGTTTATTGTAGGTCTTCATAACAGCATGAATATTCATGGAAATAAATACCAACTTACAAACGAATCCTGTAATTTGTGATTGTGATATATCAGGATCCTGATTTATTGGTTATTAGATTCGAATACATGTAGCGGTGAACTGTGTTTTAAGTAGGGTCCCACTAATTATATATTCCTAACATGTACCTTTCACATTTCATTTGCTTATATATAGCTTTCCCAGGAAGAAACATCACTGTTTAATTGGATGCTGTGCAACTACTTATGCAGTAGCCAGTAGCTGTATAACACACTTGAAGGAATCCAAGTTGCTGTCACCTCATCATCCTTTGAATTAGCTAGGAAAAAAGGCATTACCACGTCAGATCACTAACATTATATAAGTGCAGTTCATTTAGTTGTCATTTGGTTTGGTTTCAGTTCAGGATCAGGACTTCACATTGAACCTTAATGAATTGGAACTTATTAGATTTAGCTCTTTATTTCAGCCTGCTGAGATATTTTTAAGAATTATGTTTGTCTTCTTACTTATTTGCTTTTTCTTCCACAGTCATGTGTTATATAAATATGTATCAAGTCCGTCCACTTCTCTTCATTTGTACTGTATCACTCGAGTACATTTAACTTTCCTATCTCTCTTGGACTGCCACAGGAGCTTTCCAGCTACTCTCTCTGCTTCCTCTCTCCGGAGCCTCAGCCTCTTCTCTATGCAGGACTATATTGTAGGACATCACTTTCCTATTTCAATTCTTAAGTTGCTTCTAATGGTGCTTATAACCATGGCCTCCAGAACCCGGTAGAGCCTCATGTGAGTAAGCCTTTGCTCTCCTCTCTGTCTTCCCTCCATCTCCAAGCTGCAGCCACATTGATCTTACCTCAGTTCTTTGAACATAACAAACCTTTCTTGCCCTAAGATCCTGCCTGAAACAGTCCTCCCATGACTGACTCTGTATTTCAGGTTTCAGTGATTGTAGCCTGATCACTTTGTCCACAGTGTGCAGGTCCAAAGTCCTCATCTCTTAAAGACATGTATGAAAGGTTTTACAGGAAAATAGAGATATCTTGGACTTGCTCCCAAATAACCCAGCAAAAAAGAGAAATAGATTAAATGAGACTGAAAAATACTAAAGCTGGAGGTTTAGTTTACTATGCTATCCTCTACATTTTTGTGTAATTAAATTTTTCCTTTATGCATTAAAAAAATATACATAGGTCCAACTTATCCTAAAATTTCTGTGAAAGGGTCAAGGGCTAAAAAAATGACCAAGTACGATTTCGAAAATGAATCAAGAAAGGGAAGGGTGTGCTTTCCCTAACAGACCTCAACACATAAAGTGTTGTAGTAGTTAAAACGCATCAGATTAGCTCAGATAGACTACAGATGGAACAAGCAGAGAGCTTAGAAACAGACCCTCTTTAAATGACAACTTGGAATGTGACAGAGGAGGCATTGCAAATGAGTTGGGAAAGGAGGAACTGTTCCAATAAATGTCGTTTTGACAACTGGCCAGTCACATTGAAAAAATGAAATTAGATTCCTGCCTCATACCACAAATAAAAATAAATTCACAATGAACTAAATACCTAAATGTTAAATTAAAACTGTAAAACTTGTAGAAAAAAATATAGGAGAGTATCTTTATATTAAGTATGATGCAAAAATCACAAAGCCTAAAAAATAACATTAAGGTAAACTTGCTTATGTGACCAAATATGCCATCAAGAGAGTAAAAAGATGGGCTACAGACTGGAGGAAGATACTTGCAATTCATTAACTGACAAAGAATTAGTATTTAAATATAAAAGGAACTCGTACAAAAATAAGGATGAACTAATACAATAAAAAGTAGCCATAGAATATGAACAGATAATACACAGAAAAAAAGAATACAATTATGAACAGATGCACAAACTCCATTAGGAATTAGGGAAATTAAAATTGAAAGAAGCCCTGTTTCACACATATCATATCATTAGATTGGCAAATTTGTAAAGTTTGACAATATCATGTATTGACAAGCATGTGCTGAAGTAGGAACTCTCATAATGAGAGTCACGAGTGTCAGATGTTTCAATCACCTAGGAAACCTACTAGTGGAAAGTTAAAAGAAAAATTTATTGTACATTAGTATAAGATTGGGTAAACTGGTTTGTTCATATAACGATAAATTGGATAAAACGTTAAACTGCATAGTCAGGTTTACATATATATACTGTTGAGTGAAATATGCAAGTTACAGCGTTCTATGATGTGATAGCACTTACAGAATTAAATCACACAGAACACTATGTTTTATGGAAGTAAAAATATACACAGGAAGAGATGATACACAGCAATGTGAGGATTCGTTCCTTTGGAAATGAAGGGTGGTGGGTACATTAGCTGTATTTTCTCACTTTTACTTAGATTTCAAAAGGAGCAATCTGAAATGACTATGGGAAAATATTAATATCCATTAAATATGGATAGTAAGTGCACGTTATTTCTGAAGGTTTGAAATATTTTATAATATTTTGAAGTATTTTAAAATTTTAACAAGTTTTACATAACTTTCACTTGGAATAGAAGTCTATGTGTCACCACGCCATCCCCGTTTCACTTTCTTCCCCTTCATAGTACCTACCACAATTTGCAACTATTTTATAGGAGAGCTATTCACTTTTTTGTATCTGTTTTATTTACCACTGTATTCCTAATAAGGAAAGGTGAAAGAGACCTGTATGTAGCACTTTAGAAAGTTCCGGGCCAAATATGGTCATTAAATAGAACCAAATATATTCATTCAAAGACTTCATCTTGTCCACAATGATAGTCAAGTGACATTGTCAGATGCTTTCCTTAAATTCTTTCACACAAATTCATTATTTAAGTCCTAAAATGTAGGGAACCGTATCTTCCCCAGTATTAGGCTCTAGGCTGCATGGTGACATTTAGAAAAATCACCATTGAAAAGTGCTTCTTGTGCTTACAAAATACAATAGACAGTAAGTCCCATGTCACCTTTTTTTCCCCCCCTTATGGTGTTAGTATATTGTTTCTTTAGTTAGAAATGGTTGCCTGTGTTTGGAAGCCATTGTGAAAGAAAAATATTTAAGTTTGCTGTGATTTTTCTTTCCCTTGTGCATTAGCTGAATTTGTGAGAATGGGACTCTACTGTAAATTCCTTCCGTTTATTATAATTGAAAATGCCACAATCAAGGAGCCAGAAGATCTTCAATCTAGTTTTAGTTGTTTACAAGTAGCTCTGACCGTAGTTAAATATTTAACCTGTTTCTTCATTTGGAAAATGTGAGGGTGGATTAATTTCCAAGGTATTATAATTTGTATAAGATTCAGGTAATCCTTCTTTCCTCCAAATATGCTCATGATACACTTCTGATAGTCCTTTTAAGCTTGAGTTATTTATAGTATCATATTTGAGGACATCTCTGTTTTCAGTGTTTATGCTTGTGTACCATTAGTGTACCTATATATAAAGTCCAATAGAATATTCCATTTTGTGCTTTTAGCTTGTAGATTCAACAACAACAAAATAAAATTACGTGAATTATTTTAATTAATTTTGTTTCACGATGTTTTGATTAAACAGATAATGCACTCAAAGTATAGTACTTTAGAATGTTAAAAATGACAGTTTAATAATGTAGCTCTGAGTAAAAATAAGTCATGGTGGTTGGAGTAAGGAGTTGTGTATGTTGGTCCGTTGACAGTGAAATACTACAGAAATAAATAGAATATTTGCATAATGAATTTTAAAAATTCTCTTCAAAGCTGTCTTTAGTTAAAATGTATAAGTGAGCACTCTGGAGCATCTCATTAGCACAAAGGAATATTCTAACTGAAAATTTCTAAGGCAAATCACAAAATAATGAATTAGAAGGAATGATATATCTGAAAGAGTTTTCAAATGCATAGGCATTTGATACTGTGAAATGTTATTTTAAAACTAAATGTCTACATTTGTCTCATTTCTGTGCTAATTGTATTTTAATATTGGTGAGGTCAACCCTACTTGTCAACATGATCTCAGGCATTTAGGCAATATATTTTAAGAAGCTTCTCTGCTTTAAAATGTCTTCTACCACATGACTGAAATTCCCACCATTAGTATAATCCCTTTCGTGTGATTCCTTGGTGGTGACTATTAAAATCCACATATTGGTGGCCTATCTCTTTCTCTCTAGTAGTTAAACATGTAATGTCTGGACTCAAATTGCCTAATTTCTCAAATTCTCATCAAAGATTGTCAACTCAGAGGCAAGTAATGTAATATCTCTGACATTTGGCTTCCTCATCTATAAATCCTGATAAAAAATAGTACCTACGTACATTATAAATTTAACGGTGTCTTTAAAGAACAAATACAGGCAAAATGCCGTACATTGTACTTAATATTTAGTAAATGCCCCATAAGTGTTTGCTATGGTGATGATCATGGTGATGATGATGATGACGATGATGGTGTTTCCAATGAGGGATAACACAAATTTTATTAATAGTTACTCTGGAAAACTACTTATACAGAGAACAGTTCTGTTTTGGGTAAAGTCAGAGAGAAGTATGGACAATATCTAGATTAAGGATACAAACCCAAATGTTTTCAGATCCAGACAAGTCATAACTATGAAAAAACTGCCAGGTGTATGACAAGAAGCCATTATGGATCTGTTATAGAGTATACCTTTCTAAAGGGTTTTATATTTAATAATAGTAGTTTTATATTTAGTAGCAGTAGTAGTAGTAGTAGTAGTAGTAGTAGTAGTAGTAGTAAGAAACCTATCTAATCTATTGAAGTTCTCCTTGAGTCTATACTCAGTTTACCAAATACCTCTTTGCTGTTCCTGATCTAGGTAGAGGAACATTATTCAGGGGACATTATGAGATTCAATCACAATTACTGTGGAAGTAAAAATTTCCAGAGTATACTCTCCATTCTTGCTGGAATTAGTCCTAAATAATTGTAAGAGTTCAGAATAATAATTATAACAGTAATAACTGTTATGATTAATAACTTTGATTAAACATTCAATGCTGGGGACTGCACTCAATATTTTACATGCATTATCTTAGTTATCATAACCTAAGAAGCTTCTAATGGTGATTTTAAGTAGCTGCCCAGAATCACAAAGCTAATAATTACAGCTTTTGCTCTTTATGTCAGTCTTACTCTGGATTCTGTATTTTTATACTATTATGTTGTTTTCCATAATTATTGTTGAAAACAATGTTACGAATCTTTTTCATTCTAACATTGCTTTTCAGACTTTGAAAACATCTAACAGTTTGTGTCCAATTCAGAAAATATAGTAAAGTCTATTCCTAATTAATAAAATAGCATATAGAGTCCATTTTATATAAGAGAAGCTCAATAAATATTAAATGGGTTGGGTTCAAAATGAGTAAGTTGTATTTGCTTACTACTTCTTTCATGTGTACAGCTTTTTGTATTGGTATCATAAACCTTTGTAATCAAATGATATGGCTGATAGAACTTTGTCCTCTTAGATTTTCTGAAGCTGAGCCACTTAGTCTTTTTCTGAGTGCTATTTTCTTTTCAGAGTAAAAGGAGCAGGGAAGAAGAGCTGCTGACGTTGTAACTGAGTAGCTAAGACTGGTCCTATGGCCCCTCTTATCCAGGCCCACTTCCCTACAGGAAGTGCTTCAGAGCTATAGTGAAGGGGGCTTCTTGGCAGCTGCCTCCCCTCTGATTGACCACATCAGGTTTTAAAAATATCTCTGGGCTCATTAGCATGAGCCATTTGCAGAACTCTCTTGTAGACCATCCTAATGGAAACATGTGAGAGCTTTTATGAGTGCACTCCAAGATGAGATTTATGGGAAGTAGTCACAGCAAATGTTTGATGTCTTTAGGACTTATTCTGGACTCTAAATACCATCAGAACATTGATAAAGCGTGACTTTTATGTAAATACCAGAGGAGAAATAAATGTTGGCACAGGTATTTCTGGAAATTTTCCTATAACATTTATCAAGGACAATTTGCTAGAAGAAATGGATAGTAACTTGAAGCTAAAAGTCGAAGAGAGAGAGGGAGGGAAGGAGGGAGGAAGAGAGAGGATAATGCAGTCGATTGGACTGAAATTGGATACTTATGCACTGAGAATATGGGATTAGGAAAGGAGAAAGGGTAGCCAACAGGAAAAACATTGCAGGGTGGAGGCCTGTGCTTGGCTCAGGCACACAGCAGACAGCAAGTGAGTGATAAATAAGAATATGCACTATAAAACCAATTGCTACTGTTCCAGTTAGCATCTCTTCGAATTTCCAGTCAAGAGGTAGTATCTAAAAAAAAAAGAAAAGAGGTAGTATCTATTGCAACCTTATAAGAAGGGTAGGTTTCTTTTTGAATGGTAAAAGAAATGTGAGATTTTAAAAAAAATGGTGTTTACTACTACACTTTACATTCATTAACACATTTAATTCTCACAGCAATCTTAGGAAATTGGTATTACTGTGAATCCTAATTTTACAGATGATGAAACTGGATTTCAGAGGCTAGTGACTTTTTTCAGAGTACTGGAGGTGGCAGAACCAGGTTCAATCCTGGGTCAGCCTCACTCCAGTGTTTGAACCATACACCTTTCTGTGGAAGCCTCAAAGGACCTGATCAATGAAACCTTCTTTTTCTTCTCTGATAATGCAGTTCTTAATCTAGGCTTGGTTTTAATACTTGCAGGAATCTATGTGGGTATGTTTTAATCTTCTAAGGATAAAATAAAACCATTGTCAAATGCTTTAATTGAAGGTCTTCATTGAACAGCTTTTATTTGTATTGCCTAAAAAGTAAAAACATTTATAGTTTTACATATTTGCTCTTGTCTTTAACTTTTTTTAGAAAACCTTTATATTGTCGAGGTGATATTCACAAAACCACAAGATGCTTGTCACAGTATTAAATGCTGTTTGCACAATGCAGAGTTTTTTAAGAAACATTTTTGTGATTATTCTTGGTAATCAATTAGTTCTCCAGTTTTCAAAATGGTGTTCTGTATAGAGTAGCAAGACTTTAGAATTCCTGAATAATAAAATAATGCATGTGTAAAGGAGTATGTGAGAGTATTATATGACCTGCATTCATTGTTTCAAAGGTTTAAGAACATGTGGGTGAAAATACCAGTTATAACCATAAAAACAGTGAAATTCTAGAAAGGAATATTGTTTTACATATATTAAATAAAGCCCTTTTGCTTTTGTCTGTATGCTTATAGTGTGGAGACTTAAGAGAGCAGTGGAAAAGATGGGAATAATGCAAATTGAACTTAAAATTTGATCTTTTCTGTAGTTTTTACATTATGCATTGCACAAAAAGCTGAATAATAATTCTTGTAGTCAAAAATCATTATCCCATTTAGCAAAGAAGTCATTGAAGTCATTGATGAGTAAGTTAAGTTTCAATATGTTTTTGTTGTCTCATTTCCCTTTTACTCATTTGCTTAAGTGAAAATGTCAACCAATATTTATATCCAAACTACACTCATCTGTCAGTTGCAACCAGAAGTTGGCAATGGATACAAAAATTAGGCAAGAATCAATTAACAATTGATTCTGCGAGAATCAATTGATTAAATAGAATTGCAATAAAAGTATATTTTATTATTTGTAAATTGTGGGCTACACATTCTTTATATAAATAAAATATATAAATGCATACATTTTTCGTGGGGAACCAGTTGTTAAACATTTACCAGAATACTTTTGGGTTAGCTGTATGATTATTTTTAAACTCACCATGGTTTTTTTTGTTTTGTTTTGTTTTGTTTTTTTCCAATTTTCTTTTTATTCTTTTAAATACCCTGGGTATAAAATGTTGGTGTTATCTGATAAAATTATATTTTGTGAATTTTCATAAAGATTAACTTATTACAAATTATGAAAACTGGAAGAATTTGGGAAAAAGGAATTACATGCCATTCATTATAATGAAATAAAAAAAGAATTTGGGAGCTAATTTGTAGATGTTTTTCGTTTAAGTATGTTTTTTACAATCCAGCTGTTTTCCTGTGTTTATGTTTCTGAACTATTTCCTGTCTTTTGCTGTAAGCTTTTGTCTGATTTGCGGTCAGTAAGCTCAGTTAGTTAGAATTTGAGTTTGTGTATTAGGCTCAATCCCAGATTGACCGCTGGATCAGTTTCATTCTCTTCCATTGACAAAGGCTAGCCCTAATTCTGAACAGGTAGCTGCAATGTCGGTTCTTCCATACTACAGAAAATGGCGAGAGGATAAATAAGTAAATGAAAACATATGACAATAACAGAAAAACAGTTCAAAGTGTATGGTGCTCGATGGTCTTTGTACACAGACCGTACTCACATACGACATTATCAACAAAAATATATTCCATCTGTGACTTTTCAACACAGTGGTGAGAGGTCTTTTTGCTATGTTGTCTTCTAGCAGTTGCTTGAAAAACTATGAGCATCATTTTTCCCCTCTTGGAAATTGAGGTGTATCATCTTATTAGTGTAGCTGTCACTGTCATCAACATTACCTAATATTTAACACCCAAACAGGACTGTCATTTATTTGGACTCTATGAAATTCATAAAGTTAGGCACCTTTGCTATTGAGGAGCACTGACAACAGGAAGATAATATGAATCATGAACCAAACAAACTGATATTTACACAGATTACATCATTATATATAATTGTGTGGCCAGCATTAGGAAATCTTTGCTGTCAATTCACATCTTCCTCCTGTCCATAGCCCACACAGGGCAAATTATATACGTGGAAGGATTATGGGATGCTAGAAATAATAGCCTTCACAGAGATAGGAAATACTCTGAAGTTAATTATAAAGGATTTATTAGGAGAAACAAATTTTGAGATGGGCCTAAAGAATGATTTGGTAATGCATTAGAGGTTGGAGAAAAGTATATAGCAGGATTATTGCTGGATTATCTTTTTGAATTTTGTTGTTTATGTGGTGTAAGTTTGGGGAGCTGTTCAAAAATTCTGTAACATGTCAGGAACGCATTTCTTTTCATTTAGATCCGTCATTCCCATTCCTTTTGTGATGGTTAATATCAGGGCTTCAAAGTTATAAAATTATCAGTCACACATAAGGTAGGAAGAGTGACTTTGTTTTTAACAGAAGGTTCATGGGGCCCCAGTAGTGTTTTGCATGTTTGAATTATGGAAAAACTATAATAAAATCAAGAAAAAGAGTAACACAAAAGAGAAGTCAAGCCAATTTTTTTAAATTTATAATTTTACCTAAAATTGTTCCTAGAAAGATTCAGAGTAGATGAGAGATTTATTATAGGAAAATCCCCTCTTCTTTGTCCTAAATTTCTATTTATTGAGCTGTTGAATTAAAAATCACAAAGTATTTTTACTTCTTACCTGAACTTTTGAGTCGAATTCAGCAGTCTTAAGATCCCAACAATGGAAATCACATTGAACCACAAAACATTTTATTGCATTAGCCGTGAGCCTTGGGAGCAAATGGTGCTTCTTGGCGAGGAAAGTTGATGGGGGCCACATGTGGTCACCCCCTCCCCATATTGTACCTCATAGCTGTTGGCAAAATCAAGAAAATGGCAGAAATATCAAGAAAGAATCATTCTGAATCATTTAGAAGGCTCTATACACACAATGTAAAGCCTTATCAAAAAGAGAAGAATTGGAGACTCACAAAATCTTGTTTTATGTCCTAGAATTTATACACTGGCAAATAACATAGTATAGGTCATTTGGACCTGGGTTATTTCTCTGCTAGCTCAATCTGATAAAGATACTGAATTGCGTATATAACTACCTAAGTCAGAAGGACTTAGATATTTCCCAAGATAAAAGAGTTTGAAGAGTTCTTTCAAACTTACTAGTGAAGTCAGTCATTTATTTAACTATGAATTAGGCTAAGATTGTTATTCTAGCTGGAGGAATAGACTCTTAATAAGAGTAAGGCTTGGAAATCAAAGAAAAATTCTCAGATGAAGGGCATATATATGAAGTGGGCACCCAAAGGAAATGCAACCATTTTTTCTTATGTTTTGGAATTTTATGTATCACATAAGCAAAAATATTTAAAAAAATTTTTAAAGTGAAATTAAAGGCAGTTTTGTAGTTAATAATTACTTGTGACATGATTTTCTATGTTACAAGATAAAGCATATAAGCACTTTGAAATTGTATTGCTTTCCATTTTGATCAATTTGAGCCAGCAGAACTTATGCCTAGATAAACCTTCCAAAAACTATCTAAAGTATCTGATCATCTACTGTTCAAAAATAGGAAAAAAAAGAAACTTTGCTTGTAGAGTGAATATTTTTAATTTTCTATTTTTTAAAATCAATGCAGATGCTATTATAGTTAAATAAAATATATTCACTTAAAATAATTACGAGTCCAAAGTGGCTTTTTTTTTTCATGTATTTCCCAATTAAAAGATCATGCAGGGGATGATAGGATGATAGTTTTGATATTAAAAGGGAACCTCAGTCTTAACATTGAGAAACCGTTGCTCTAGATACTAAAATATGATTTATTCAGAAATAAGGATATGTCCAACGGGGTTGATAAGATAAACCATTCAGCACTTACTAGTATCACATAGATGTCTCTGTCAATTCCAAATTAATTACTTCATTCAAATCAAAACCTGTAAATGTTTATTTTATTACAGCATTGCTTAGCAAATTAGTAAAACAGAAAAGATTTATATAAATATTACCATAAAATTCATGAACTATTACAAACCCTTGATAAATTGTAACTAATTATTCATTATATTCTGTAATGTAAACTCATAGTGGGTAATATAGCATTGGTATCCCTTAAATGCAGTGGGTGATATCTTACATTTGGTATTTGTAAGGTGCCTCCTCATTCAAAGGATGCTCACATATTTTCATACAAGGACTTTTATCTGAAGGATATTGCATTATAATTCCTTTTCTATAAGCAAAATGTCAAGGTTGCCTATGGATCAGATGGCCTCAAGTTTTGTTTTACCATCTCGCATTTTTATCCTCTTTCATGTGTGTATGAGAGAGATACGTAATTAAATAATTCTTTATCTGATATCTTTCTAGTGTGTTCTTCTTCAAATTTACACTTTAGGAGGGAAGTCACCATATAGTAACCTCACTTCTCCTACCTTATTTTAACTTCTTTATCCATTGTGAAAAAACAGTAGTCTGCTCTCATTATGATAATATCTTAAGCTGGAAATCAGAAGCCAAACTAAACAAACACCAGTTCTTCGTAAGCAGTCTTGGATCGTTGTAGTCCTGGGTGTTATGCTGAGTCTTCTCCGACCACAGCTGTTCTTGGCAGCTTTTACTGCAGGCGTCCTACCAAATATTATTATTTGTGTTCTGCTTGCCTCCTTCAATTTTTTTATTGAAATATCATTGATGCCAACCCCAGCTTTCTTTTTTGGCTTCTCATTTCACTTTATTCCCAGCAGGCACAATTTCCTCAAGTTGTCTTCAATTTGATATGCTAAGGATGGAAGACACAAAGACATAAAATATGGCCCGGCCCTCAGGGAACTCCTGGTTTCACTGATGGGAAAAGAAAATGCAAACAATTTTTAATAGAGCATAAAATTAGCAGAAATAAGGAAAAATGTGTGAAGCAGCACACAAGCAGAATATTTCTGTTTAAAAAAGGTTTGGACCAAGAAGTGCTTACAGATGAGGGGATGTTTGAACTATTTTGTTTTTATTTACTTGCAAATAAATATTAAAGAGAATTTAATATTTGTTTATTAAAGAGAATTTAGAATAAGTCCTGATAATATTATCTGTCTTTTCTTGCTCTGGATATAGTTTGTACCATGGGGGGGAAAAATGTCTTAAACAGTCTCACCACATTTTAGTCTTCATACCTGTGTGCACGTAGGCACGCACAGTACTTTATCTTGCTTCCCCTATTGCCTTGACCTCATATATTCCTTGCTTTTGCTTTTGTGACTTCACACTTGATATTTCTGTGTGCTATTAAATGTTTGTACAGAGGAGAATGTTTATTTTGTTCTTTGGAGCCGTCAGCTTTACCACTTACACATTTTTTTTCAGCTCATTTAACATATTCCCCTACTCTTACAAATCTTGAAAGGCAGGCAGAACTACCCTGTTTGCACCGGTCATTCTATTCTATTTTGAAATGTTTCTTTTCTAATAGGCATCTTACTATATTTTTACCATATTTTCTACATTAAAAATAATTTCTGAAATTACTGTGATAGAAAAGAGAGTATATCAAATTGAATGCAAAAAGTTCTTTTTTCTTTATATATGTGTATATATATTTTTATGTATATATTTTATATATGTATTATATATTATATTATATTATATTATATTATATTATATTATATTATATTATATATAACTATACATTATATTACATTATATTACATATAGTATATATAGTATATACAGCATATATATATATATTATATACATAATATATATATTTAATTCTGCAGCCCATTTCCCTTTTTTCATACGTATATTTTCCATCGTGTTATTACCCACCTAAGCCTCCCTAATTCTCACTTGGCTTATAGATCTCTTCATGGGTTAGTTCTGGGTCTCTATATTTTTGTAAGAATCAAAGTATGTACTTAAAAAATAATATATTAAAGAAAAGCATGTATTTGAATAGCTTTTTCTTTGGTATCTATGTATTGGTTTGGATGCTATAACAAAATAATAGTAGCTTTAGCTACATTATAGAATAGAGCTTATACTTAAGCTTTTATTATGTAGCTTAAATAAAATAGAAGTTTGTTTCTCTCTAAACGTAAGGGTGTAATTATGAATAGCCTACTGCTGATAATGGCAGCTCCCTGGTTTGGGGAACTCAGCTACGTCTGTCCTGTTGATCTACTGCTAGTATTTTTTTATAGCATCCAAACCAATACATAGATACCAAAGAAAAAGCTATTCAAATACATGCTTTTCTTTAATATATTATTTTTTAAGTATATATATATATACTGTATATACTGTATATACTATATATACTTAATACACAATTTCCTTCTTGTGTTTAAGTTTGGTTCTTTGGTCTCTTTCCACCATGTTCACATTCCTGCCAGTGGGTAGGGAGTAAGAAAGGAAAGGGGGAAAGACACTTTCAAAACAAGGCCCAGAAGTTGCATATCCTATTTTTACTCATACCTATTGGTCAGAATCCAGTCAATTTATGACCCCACTTAACTGCCAGTGAGTCTGGATGACTAGCTTAAAATGATGTCAAGATGTTGGAGACAAAATTACCAGTCTCTAAGTCAATCTACACTCAAAACATCTTCCTTCCTCCCTCCCTCCCTCCCTCCCTCCCTCCCTCCCTCCCTCTCTCTCTCTCTCTCTCTCTCTCTCTCTTTCTTTCTTTCAACAGTCAGAGGTCTCTTATTGTTTTCACACTTATCATGCCATGGATTCAGCAGCTCGGTCTCCTTTTCGTTGGTTCTCACAAAGTGTGCCTCTCCAGGTGAGGCAGGCTGGCGTTTCAGTTGAACACAGGTACCTTTCTCATTGGCTTCCTTCTTTTTGTGATCATTTTCCTTCACCCATTTCAGGAAGCTATCTCGGCTCTTTAGAGTGCTTTATATGCTCAATACGTACATTAATTCTCTTGGCAAGAATCTTGCCCTTGTTTGCTTATAACAGTGCCAACCGCGTGCTGGGTAACATTGTAGACTCTTCCAGTTTTGCCATGGGAATATTTATGGGGCATTCCTTTTGAACAGTGCCCATTCCCGTGATGTCTGCAGTATCACCTTTCTTGTAGATTCGCATATATGTGGTCAACATGTGAACAACAACTCCATGTTTTCTAAAAAACCTAGAGAACATATAGCGGGGGCCTCTCCTCTTTCCCTTTGTGTTGGTCATTTTGATGAATTACTGGAAGATGGCGGTTCCAACGGAAAAGCACACATCCTACTTTCTTCTCCCACACCAACCGCCTGTCTTTAAATCCATTTGCACTTCACCTTTCTGAAGAGTCTCTATTGCCAGGCCTTTTGACATAATCAGGCTTTTGTATTATATTATATTTATTGGTTCTTTGATGTCTCTATGCAGCAATCTTCAGCCATCAGATACTGAATTTGGGTGGTGTAAAGTCAGTAATTTTCTCTTTCTCTCCCTCCTAAATTCCCACTTTTGAGACTTGGATTCCACTTCGAGGTGGCTGTTGTCTAAGATTTTTGTCTCCTGCTGTTAACATTTTCTGTTTTATCTTCCCTTTTAGAGCAACCCCAAGTGAGGTAACTCTTGCTTGTCTCCTCTTCACAAAAGCACTTGTCTTCTTCCTTGGCTTTTCTATCATGTAGCACAGGAAGTCTGCCAGGTTAATTTTCTATCATTCTCCAGAGGTTCCTCCCAGTGTCCTTCCCAATGCACTGTTACTACAGCTTGGTTACCTTGTGTCTTCTTTCATCATGTGCCCTAAAGAAAATTCAGGAAAACCGTTCTGAAATGTTGTGGGAAAAGAGGGAAAATAGTCCTTATTTTACATAATTCTGACTTTTTAATACAGGAATTTGATTAAATATTTTTACTTATTTTAAGCTTTTCTACGTATTCAGGAGCTAAAGGGTAAAATAATCTTTATCAAAACACCGGCCCAGCTTTTGGATTCTGAATACATGCTCCCCTCTACTCCCGCCCCACCACCATCCATGGAATCTCCTGAGGGAATGAACAAAGAAAGGCCTCCATGCCTGCTCTGTAGAATTCACCACAGAGGGCTTCCATCAGGCCAGTCCTTTCTTCTTCCTGAAATGTGCTCCAAAGTCAGTCTTTCTTTTTTCCCCCCACTTTGATGTAAGCTAACAGTTTTCTAACTTTTAGGGATTTAAATTACTACAAATGGACTGTGGGTGCAACCATTTTTTTCTCCTTGTGTTTTGTTTCATTGAGGTGAAAGTCACATAAAATAAAATCAGTATTTTTGAAGTATATAATTCAATATAGGATATATTTTTTAAATTTAACCTTGATTTTTTTTCATTTTTACCATGAAGGATCAAGATACATTTCATTATTTTTAATAAAAATGTATATATTTAAGCTATAAAATATGTTTGATACATATACATAGTAAAACTAATTCACGTATCCATCTCCTTACATAGTTACCATTTGTGTGTGTGTGTGTGTGTGTGTGTGTGTGTGTGTGTGTGTGGTGAGAGCACCTGAAACCTACTCTTAGTAAATATCCAGTCTACAATAGAATATTATTAACTAGAGTCATCATGCTGCACGTTACCTCTAGACTTACTTATCCTACATAACTGCAATTTTGTAAGGGTTCACCCATTTTGGGTACCGTAGTTAGTACCTAAAGAGTCCGTTACTGGCTCACTGTCTAATCCATTGTTAAACTAGCACCTCATAAATTTCCCTGTAGAGGTCCTCCCTCTTCACAAAAGCTTCCTGAATTTTCTTCTCTTAACTAAGAAGCCTTCTGTTCATCCTATAGCCCTTGAGGAAAGCCAAATATACTTTGGAAAGCCAAAGTTCTCACCTTTCCTTCCCTTGCCTTTTTTTATTTCCTCCTCCCTCCTAACACCTCATTCCTTTATTTATTCTGCCCACTCCAGTAGTCGCACCTACCATTCTCTAGGATTTGCTTAAGTGCCAGACGTTATACTTCTTAATCTTCACAACCCAGTGAGGTAGATATTCTCATTTTACAAAGAGGAAACAGGCATAGAGAGGGTATGAAGCCTGAAGAAGGTGGGAAACTAAATAGTGGCTGACCCAGGATCAAAATCCCATTCCGACTCTGAAGCCAACACTATGTCACACCGCCTTTCAGACACATTTCTTGTTTTTAGAGAAGTCATGCAGAATAATTGAAACAATGTGACAGTCCAAAAGTACGTTTTCAAATCCTGGCTCCATCTCTTTGGTCGTATCCTAGGCAAGTCACTAAACCTCCTATTTAATTTCCTCACCTGTAAAATGGGGCCAGTGATTCATTCTTTTATTCAATAAATATTTACTAAGCATTTCTATGTTTCAGCCACAGTTCTAGGCATTTAGGGTTTGGCAGTGAATAAGACCAACACAACCTTGCTCTCAAGGAACCAACATTTTAGTGACGAGGCAGATAATAAATATCCATATCACATAGTTGTAAGTGCTCTAAAGGAAAAAACAAGAGAGAGGAGAGGGTGGGAAAAAAGAGGGTAATAAAAGGCTTTTCCAAGAAGGTGAAACTTAAGCAGAGACACAAAGTAAGGGAGGGAGCTACATGGCTATCTGGACTAAGAATATTCCAGGCAAAAGGAAAAGTGCAAAGACCCAAAGGCTGAATTTATTAGTAACTAACTCAAAAGCTTCTAATGATTAAGTTGAACCTTACAGCATATATGTATTGGTATGTTTGAGGCACATAAATATCTTCTTTCCCCCTTCAAAGTCTCCATGTATTGCTAAGACTCAGTATGTCCTTGTTTAAAGCACATTTGAGAGCTGAACGCATCTAAAACCTTACTGTTTTTACCTCATTGCTATGACATGCTGCCTCTTTTACCACCCTCCAAAGAAGTCAGCCCGGAGGGCCTGTTGCTGTCTGCTTTGTGTCCTGCCACCTTTCGTTGCCACTGCTCTCTCTTTGCACCCGCCAAGTGGTGTCACTGCAGTGTTGATCAATCTCTGCCACAGGTGAAAGCTCTTGATGTTTCCATGCTTTTTAACAAAATGATAAAAAGCATATTCATTCCCAAACCAGAGAAAATCCTACCACTCTTGCCCCCAGTTTTCCATGCCCTCACTTACATCCCGTTTCCCCATGAACACAACAAAAAGCGCTTTCCTTTCTCTAGTTGCGCTTCCTTTACCGTGGTATAGCCCGTGTTGCTGGCCTCCTTTCTTCTCATGTGATGCGTGTTGTTTTTTTCTGGCTTTATGGTTTCATGCAATTTAGAGACGGTTACTCCTTCATGGCTTCCGTTGAACTCCTTCACCTGCTATTCCACTGTTCTCTTTTAGCCCCTGCTGGTTATGTCAGATCTTTTATGAATGAGTCTTCTTCCTGCCCAATATCTGACCACAGTGAGCCCTTGTGGGAGCCATTTAACTGGGCTTGATATTCCCCCTCAATATTCTCCTACTCTTGGCCTGAGAAGCCCTTTACCTCTGACGCAAGCCCACCCATCTCCTTTCCAGCAGGTGCAATAATTTTCCTGCCATTTTCTTGATTTCTCTATTGTCCATTCAGGGCTAGTTTGTTTTTCTTCCCATTACCTGAAATCCTTTGTCATTTTCCCTGCAAGCTTTTTTTGCACTAGCTGCTCTGTCTATTATAGCCACAGGTAGCTTGCCTGAGTTCTTTTCTCTTTCATTCTGGGCCCTTGAAGTAGGCATAGCCTATTTTTACTGAGAAATGATTTGTGGCAGTCTGCTCAAAATAGCCTTTTCTGTCTCTTTTGAAAGAGCACACTGATATTCTCTCTTCTTTAAAACCCCTATACTCCCTTCACATTGCACTAATGGCTCGAATCACATGCAAACCATGTTTTTGGGGTTCTCACTTTCTACCTAGAAGAAAACTCTGTCAGTAAGTAACACTTTCTTCCTCTTGCCTCATTACCTTGTACCTTAATTTTCACAGATACCGCTCCACCTATTAGTATATTGATTAGTGATTGAACAAATGCCTTTATCTAATCCTCTTCACCCAGAGACATGGTCAGAGCATAACTTTTGTCCTTTTGTGGATAAAACACTATGACCGGAGAGGTTGTGCAACACCCGTCCTCCCCAACCAACACACAGCCAATGAAAAGAGAGCTGCAGTTTGGATCCTTTCTTCTGTAGACGACTCTCTCTCCAGTGCCCTACAATACATGGGCCAACCAGTTGTACTGGAGCTGTCAATGCCTCACAGTGCTTGGTGAAACAAACAAATTCTCTTGGAGCCATTGTTGAATTCCTGAAGGGAGTGAATAGGTAGTTTTTAGTCTTAGCCTTTTCAGTGGAATTACATCAAAATGGTTTCTAGAAACCCAACTCTGGTGTCATTTGATAAATAAGCCTCACAGTTGATTTCCAGGAGGTTTCTCCTATTCTTGCTTAGTAGATTCACATTCTGTATCAGCCCTGGGGGATTTACTGAAGATACTTCCCTACCTGCAACCACAAACATACTGTTCTTTCAGATCTACTCGACTTTTAATACACCATTTCATCCCCTTAACCCCCATTCTACTTCTGTTGTCCTCTTGTCTTACCCATGTGCCACCACTTTTCAATTTTTCTATACTTACTATCTCCAATGTTTCTCTTCGTAGACCAGTGGTTCCCAAATGTGGTCCCCAAGATGGAAGCATCAGCATCATGTGGGAACTACTGAATCAGAAATACTGTTGGTGGTGAGGCCAGCAAGATGTGTTTTAATAAACCCTCCAGGTAGGAGCATACTGGGGCCAGCTGGTACAAGCACCTTAGCGTGTGTTGCTCCAGTCCATGTTCAGTGATGCTACATTGGTTGCTCGAAATTGGCCACGTTGGGAATATAAACAGCACAGGAATTGGGAAAACATTACAAATCAGATCTTTTCATCCTAAGAGCCATTTGTTAAACATTTCTCCGTTTGCTACTGCCTCTAGGTAACTCGGATACACACTAAAGTTTAAGAATATTTTCATAGATCATATCTGACACTCACCCTGCTCAGGAGGATTAGTCTGCTCTGCTTCTTCAAGTTCTTACCAAGTTGTTCCCCTGACATTCCATTCTCCTTCTTGCTTGCAGTTCCAGGGACATAGAGGACTATCGTGTGCACTGTTTGCTTCCTCCTGTCCCGTTAAACAACAGCAGATTCTGTGGCTCTGAAATTCTGCCACATCCACTTCACTTATAATAGCTATGCTTTCTCGTTCCCTGGTTCATGTATTTCATTCACACAGGTAAAAGCTACCATGATTTTTCTCCAAAATGCTATGAATTCAGGAGTGCACTTATGACCAGCACCCCACTCCACCCCCACCCCCCATCTCTGCGAAGTGGCTGAATCATCACAGGTATGTGATTTGTCCAAGGTCATCTGGTTACTTGTCAAGGCAGGAGAGATGACAAAATCGGAGGCAGACTGTAATCTCTCCCTCCAGGATCACTTGTGAAGTAGTCTACCAAATGTAAAATGAAGATATCACTATACAGGTTTGATTCAGAAATCAAGTTAGTAAACATCAAACTCCAGAATCCTCAAGTGACCATGTTTGTGAAAACCTGAATCAGCGGCCTAGCATTAATCCTATTCGATCACCCTCTTTTCTTCCCTTTAAAAGTTTTCATCTTTATTTCTCTTCATTTTGCACTCTAACTTTCATCGATCGCCTCTTTTATTTCCGGATGTTCTGCCTGCTACATTCAGCAAACTATTTCTTCTTTCAGATCTAGATGACTCCAAGCTGATTTCCCGTGGTTCCGTTCTCAGCCACTTAAAAGAAAGGTTGCAGCTTTTTCTTTTGTAGTCGGGTGGATTTGATTGTTTAAAACAAGCTTTCTTTCAAAGACTAACAGACTCTACAAAAGCTTAATCATCGTATCTGTGTGTAGACTAAAATAAGACCTAGGGAGCATCATCCAAGGGTGCCTGTTCTTTGATTTTTGAGGAAATGAAAGAGCTCCTTTTGTCTCCTTTTCTGTCTGAAAAATTAAATTCTAATGTTCTCGGTGAACAGTGTATTAATTCTAAAACTATGCGTGTATTTTGAATTGGTCTTTTTGTTTTCTACCAAGGCAGCATTTAGAGTTGTGTTTTATTTCTTCTGTACCAAATCTGATTCCCTTTCCTCCAAGTGTTTCTTCACCTAGCCTTATTGCCTTTCCCAATTTACCCATTTGTAATGCCTTCTTAATCACTTTGAAATCCACCGTACTTTCTCCTGTTAGCCCTCAACCTCCCCAGGACATTAGCTGCAGTGAGTGGTGGATACATTTTGTGTACCATGAGGGCCTGCCCTGGAATTTTGTCCCTTCAGCTGGACGCCAAGCACTTTCCCTGCCTGAGTCTCCAGGAACCTCTCCAAAACTGCTCTCACACTGCATCTCTTTCTCTCCCAGAGAACAGATGAAAAACAAAGTGAGACATTTTATATTTACTCTGTGCATGGATATATCTCTCACTGGTCATGATTTCAATGCCATTTTAGGAATCATTGACCTTGTACAGTTATCCTCTACTAGGAATTTTATCAGAAATTACCTTATTTCTCATATCATAAAACTGCTAATATTCAAAATGTTCAAAGTCAGCTCTTTGATGCTTCAGAACTGATGGAGCAAAGGCCTATTGACTTCATTCATTCAACATTTATTAAAAGCCTGCCCAGGGACACACAGGGACATGTGGATACCCCAGGGAGGCTAATTATTTGTTCATCATTTTCTTATTAGGCCAGGGTTTTCAATTATTTGTATACCATTTTCATTATGTTCAAAATGAGAGATTTATGACAGCACTAAACATCCTGTAACATTATAACTTAATCATAATTGCCTTGCTATTGCAATTTTCTGAACCAGAGGACTTCTGAAGAGGCATATAAAGGGTTTTAAGTTTAAATGATAAAATAAATCACATCTTCTTGGTAAACAGCAGCTATGCCATGCATTATGCACTTTCAAGATTTCGGCTGCCAGTGACTGACTTCAAGCAACGGACCAGGGAACGAGGGCAGTGTGTGTATATGCAGGAAAGAGGCTCTTCCCGTGGAACAAGGAGAGCATGTGTGCACACCATGCATATCCTCCACAGAGACGAGTGGTGTCAGTGAAGGCTCTTTTATATTCTCACTCATGGGAGCTGTTTCCTTTGGTGGGAACAAGACCAATTTATAAGCTGCAAGTCTCCTGTGGAAATCCAGCTTTACTGGCACACGTCTTTTATTTATTCCAGTGATATTAAGTAACCCATTCTGGATATCCTTCTAGGAGCCCTTGGCAGTTGCCCAGCTATCCTGCCTTTAATGTATAAGGGATATAAAGGAAAAGCAAGATGCACACCGTGCCCCCAAAGACCTCTGTCTAGCAGATAATGCAGAAGTGGAAACAGTTAAATTATACAATTCAGTAATTAGACAATCAGAATATATCATGGTCTTTAGATTATATTTTTATAATAATCTATTATACAAATCAGAGTTCAGCAAGCTACAGCCATTGTAGGCCAAACCTATCCTGTCACCAGTTTTTGTAAGTTTCATTGGCACATAACCAAGCTCATTCATTTACATATTGTGCATTGTTTGTACTATACTGACAGTTAAATAGTTGCAAGTGATTGAGGGGCTCAGAAAACCAAAATGTTTACTGCCTGGCCCTTTATAGAAAAGTTGGTTGACCCCTGCAATAAAATATGTATGAACTTGTTTCAAAGGGATGGAATCAAATAGTATTGGCATTTAAAGCATCAACTCAAGACTTGCATGTAGTATTTTCATAATTTCTGTACTGTGTGTCCAGGCCTAGAAACGGTGATGAAATATGGCCATCATTACACTAATGATAATAGAAAACCATTAAGCATTTTATGAGTGCTTAGAATGCAGCCTAGGTATTCTGAATTTAGTGAGAAAATGTTCTTTTTATTTTCTTATCAATACCACAAATCTGTCATGCAATTAAGGGGGTGGGGAGTGAAATAAGAGAAACCAAATGTTCTCTCTTTTCATTAATAGTCTGTCCCTGCAATGACACTTTAGAGATTTACATTTACATTTTAGAAATCTAAGTCTAGAAACTAGCAAATCCAAACCCATTTATGTTTTAAATAAACTCTCCATTAGAATACTTTCTTTTGATTCATTAAAAAAAAACCACACAAAACTTGGATTAAGTGAATATTTCTTCCTGGGCTATTTCCAATAAGTATAATTATGGCATACCCCATGATTCACCCAGATCTTTATTTTGCTACTGTTTTTGTCAGAACTTTGCACTTTCAAGTTTAGTTGAACATGGACTAAGTGCCTTACCAGATGTCAATTTCCATTTCCTATCTGCATAATAGATGCCCTTTATCTCGTTTGTAGTGCTGTGCCAAAAATTAATGAGATAAAACCTGAAAAACACTTAGCACTGTGGTAGACATGTGAAAATTGTTAGCTTCCTTCCTTTTTTTGATTCATTCTGTAATAGCTGAATATTTTTCACGTCATACTTAATGCAAATGGTCCTGTCACCTTAAATTTAGCAAAGGACCATCTGAATGAACTAGACACCTATTGTGTGGTTAAGATTATTTAATGTGTCTTAAAGCATTCATCCCAATCATTACCTGATAATACCATTTCAAGTTATTTAAACCTATTTGAACCTCTGGAGTAGGGATTCCCTACTCTAGAGGACTGATAATGCAATAATAGTGTTAAAAGGGAGGTAGCCAGGACTGTCTTTTGTTTCTTTCTATCACTTAAATCTCCTGTAACTGTGTTGGAATATGGAACATGAACCTCCTGGAGTCAGCAGGTTTTCAGTTTCTATCTTTAAGAAAGAATGTAACGGCCTATCATGAGGCCTCAAATTCTGGCAACCATAATATTTTTATCTTGTTGTTTTTTTAGGATTTCTTATGAACCTCTATGGACATATTTAGATGCTTTTTAATTACACACACACACACACACACACACACACAAAAGGCAACCTCTTCTGAGGATTGCAACTTCTTTATTCTTGCTTTATTCAACATCCGAATGCCATTCTTTGTTTTCTACATAACAGCTTCAATCCCCCAGCTCACAAACATTCCAAGACTCCTCACTGCATACAGAATAAAATTCAGTTTCCTGATCACAAGATTTAAGCGTAAAATTAAGCTAGCCTATTCACCTATTCCTTGTTGAATATTAGGGTTGGTGTCTTATTCCTTTGTTCATTTCCTCAGTGCTAAGAATAGTGCCTGGTACATAGTAGGTGCTCAATAAATATTTATTAAATTTCACTAGTAACTAAAGTATAAGCAGAACCTCTTCTGTCACCCCCCACTATTCGTGGGTCCATGAATGTGTTTTGTCCCTTACAACCCTGCGGTACTTTTCAGAACTATTGAAATACTTCCCATACTTTCAAAGCCCTGCTCCACGAAACCTTTTGTGATCCTTCAGTAACCAAGATTAATTTCTTTATTAAGTTTTCATAGCACTCCCTATATCTCTTACAATATTAAAGCAATTCATTCATTCTACAAGTATTTATTTGTTATAAAATATGTACTGAGCACCTATTTTGCAGTGGTCTAGGCATTGAGGATACAGTGGTAACCAAGACTGACCATTAGGATATAAACCATTTTTACAGAGTTTATATTCTAATGGTCAAGATGGATAATACAGAAAAATACATAACATCAGGCAGTGATATAGACTAACAACAATAAAGGAGGAAGAGGAAATGGAGAAGGATAGATGGGTGGCTTTTCTATTATAGACTAGGAGGTTATAGAAGGCCTCTCAGGAAAAGGCATGTGAATAGAAACCTGGATTACTCCAGGAAGTGTGCCAGGCCTTGTGCTTGGCGCTGAGAATATAAAAACCGTGAAGCATGTTCCGTGCTCACAACATCATGAAGAGATCGCCCTGTTAGGTGACAATAATTGCACCCCAGGGTGTGGAAAGTACACTGATATAACCTGGGGAGGAAATCCATTCGAACATCGGTATGCTTGCCTTGCTTTTCTATGGCTTCTGTGCCCTTTACTATATTGTAATCTCGTCCAGGAAGGAACCATGTGTTGTTCATTTCCAGCGTGCCCCAGAATGCTTAGAGTCCCAATGTGTTTGGGCCCAGCAGGCTGTTAGATTCAGCCAGTGCAGTCCTAAGGAGAGTCGTCCCAGCACTTAAGCTGTAGCTGGGGGAGGAGCCACCTGCAGCTCTTGTCGTGGTTCTCAGCAGAGGGAGCTGATTGCCACCCCCCTGTGAATTACTGTACATACTGAGAAGCCCCGGGGCAGCATATCTGATGAGTGGGAGAGCTGCCAAAGCAATGCTGCCAGGCTGGGCCCCTGGGGTGCCAGTGAGGTCATCCTCTTCCTTTCCATTTGAAAAGCTTATTGTGATCATAGTGGAGGTGAGTGGGCTGAACCTGGAGAAACTCCATGTTTTTTTCTCTCTATATCTATAAAAAATGTACTCCAAGACCACACAGGACGACTTGATTCATCTTGATTGACAAAAGCCTGTCTCTCTTTCCCTCCCAGGAAAAGAAGGAATTTTAAATGGAAAGTTTAAATTCCAAAGTCTTCAGAAACCCTTACTCTCATTCTCAGAGGCACTTCTGAGACTTTATACTCTGGGATATTCAGCTGCCTTGATAAGGACATTGGCATTTGGGAAGGAAGAAAGCAAGCGGGTGAGAAAGTAACAGGATAATTTGTGCTCAAGTAGGAACATGGCATGTAGAATGTTCGTGTACACTGGACAAATACCTATTTTGAATCCCTAGTTTTATATATTACATTATTTACATATGAGACAATATTGTCTACACATGGTGTCTTACCTAATGATAAGACTAGTCTAGACTGGTATAGATTTTCTGTTGATGACAGTAGGCATCTAGATATTGTGGTCATGGTCCAGTGCAGCTCACCAGGGTTGCAGACTACAATTGCATGATTCTGTAGAAATGAAAATCTGTTTTAGAGTCATAGGTAGGTATTACCCAACAAAACAATGTAACCTCCCTCCGTCTCACTGGCTCTACTCTTTCTCACATCATACCCGTTCTCTCCTTTCTCCTGAGTTGCAACCTAAGAGCTGTAAGTCACCACCATCCATTATGCAAAGCTCTTTAGCTCCCTCCCTCCAGCTTCTGCTCCTAAACTCAAATATCCAATCACAGCATAGGGAATAGCAGACCTAACCCCATGTTCTGTTGTAACCCAGTCTTCTGAATCTAGAAACATATGACACTGTGTTTTAATAGTACTCCTACTCATATCAAGTGAAACTATTGGATCAAGTAAACTTTGTTCTTTTTAGCTGTGGCTAGTGACAAACTCATATGTAAGAAGATTGGCGTTTTATGCAGAAGCCACTTGGAAATTGCCTGGGTTATGGGGGCTTAATGTATATTTATTCAGTAAGTGAATAAATATGAATGCATGCATGTGTTATTGGATGCATAAATGAATGGATAAATTAGGAGTGTACAGGTGAAGAACTCCTTGAAGGACTGAAAAATGTAAGATGACCTATGTGGTTTTAGAGATCTGTGAATGAGGATAACTGTTCTAACTCCATCAATAAGATAGGTCTTGAGATGCTTTCCCAGTAAAGTTGATGTATTTGTGTTATTCAAATCTAACTTTCCCATTTAGTTCCCATATCTAATAGCCCTGATGTGCAATACAGGACAGGTGATCACTATTACCACATGTGACCTTGGCTTCACCCTAACCAAATTAGCAAATCAAACAGATACCATATTTATCGTGAATGGGTGTGTGACTAAAAACATACATACCGTATGTGATATTTGTATATTTGAGTCCCGTGTGTATTTAAATTCTAGAAAAACTTAGACTCTATGGATATTTTCCACCCATCCCCAAATTCCATCATGTGAATGTTGCTACATTTTTATTATTATTTATTTTTCCCTTTTTATTTATATATTTATTTATTTATTTATTTATTTTTAAATTTATTGGGGTGACAATTGTTAGTGAAATTACATAGATTTCAGGTGTATAATTCTGTGTTACATCATCTATAAATCCCATTGTGTGTTCACCACCCAGACTCAGTTCTCCTTCCATCACCATATATTTGATCCCCTTTACCCTCACCTCCCATCCCCCACCCCCCTTACCCTCTGGTCACCACTAAACTATTGTCTGTGTCTGTGAGTTTTTGTTTCTCATTTGTTTGTCTTGTTCTTTTATTGTTTTTGGATTATATACCACATATCAGTGAAATCATATGGTTCTCTGCTTTTTCTGTCTGACTTATTTTGCTTAGCATTATACTCTCAAGATCCATCCATGTTGTCACAAATGTTCCTATATCACCTTTTCTTACCGCCCAATAGCATTCCATTATGTATATATACCACAGCTTCTTTATCCATTCATCTATCAAAGGACATTTTGGTTGTTTCCATGTCTTGGCCACTGTAAACAAAGCTGCAATGAGCATTGGAGCACGTGTGTCTTTATGTATAAATGTTTTCAGATTTTTTGGGTAGATACCCAGGAGAGGGATTGCTGGGTCATATGGTAATTCCATTCGGAATTTTTTTTTTTTTTTTAATTTATCGGGGTGACAATTGTTAGTAAAAATTACATAGATTTCAGGTGTATTATTTTTAATAACTAGAATATTAAGCATTAGTTGGCTCATCAGCTTTGACTATTTTGGATTTTTACCAGTGCCAGAGTAGAGCACACAGAGGTTTGGTTTATGACTGAGACTGAGACTGAGGGCAGTCACTAGGCCGTAGGGCTGACCCTTATGCAAAATGACCAGCAGTCTTATTCACAATACCTGGTCACAATGCTCAGTTCTGATCTAAGTGTGTTTTCTGTTTTGGTTTTTATTTTGTTTTTAGCTGAAATGTCTGACATGGTGGAAAGAAGTGTGCAAGAAAATATTGCTGGATCATATAAATAGGCAGATCACAGAACTATGATTCTAAGTTAATTAAACAAGGCTATATAACAGAAACCCATAAAACAGTTTGGAATTAAAGGAACAGACCAAGTCCTGAGTAGGATGAAAGAGCTAAACAAGAGTAGGACTGTGCTAACGACGCTTGAATTCTAACAGGGAAATGGAATCAAATCTCGAACAGAATGAGGCTGCTTCGAACTGTCTAGGTCTTTATATGGCGATTTGGCAGAAATGCCACTCTCTAGTGCATCTGAGTCTGCCCTGAGAGGAAGAACAGACTAATCGTATACCTGGCATGCAAATGGAGAGGGTGCTATTAATATATTTCTGGCTCATTCTCATTGGCTTAGAATTTGGTGGGATTAGTGCTTACAGCTGGTTGTGATGGGACCAGCAAGGAATGACACGTTCATAACCATTATGGAGTGGTTTATGCTCTCAAACATACTTTATGGAATTCTGTGAAGAAGTACTTGTGCTTATGTTTAATGGAATTTTGAAAATGTGAAACACATGGTCATAAGTGCTAGGGTATAAGATGACTTATTTGTACTAATACCACTTCATGAATGTATTACACATTTTTATTGTCTTATGTTCAGAAAAGTATAGAAATGTTTCTTAAAGTAGAAAATAGAGAATTTACCATCTTTGTAGGTTTTCTACTTTTTGTGATGTTCATTGCATAAAAGTTGGAAAGTCCAAACCAGTGTAAAGAAAAAGATTTAAAAGAAAAAAAAAACTACAATGTTATCACCACCAAGACAACCAAGATTAGCATTGTGGTTTTTGGCCCAGTATTTTTTGTATATATTATTATATAGTTGCTACATATCATTAAACTTTTTTTTTTCCTATTCTTTTGTTCACTGAACACTGCATATGGCATTTTCTAGTATTGTTATATCTACACAACATCTACAAAAATTTATTGATTTTATTGGTTATAGAAATATCCCTTCACACAGATAGAGCCTCATTTTCCTCAACCATATTTACAGTGTCGAGCATTTAGATAGTTTTCAATTTGTCACCGTTATGCATAACTTAATGATGAACATGTGTGGACATAAATAATTTTTCAAATTTCCAGTTATATCTTTAAGGTTGATTCCTAGGTTCAGAATTATTTTAATTAAAAAAGATGAAAATATTTTAAGATTCTTGGTATACATTAAGAAAGTGCTTTCTGAAAATGTTCTAATAATTTATATACCACTCAGTAGTATAAAAAAGTACTCATCTCTTTTTACTATCGTCACAGATTAAGATGATTATAATTTTGTGTTATTTGCTAATTAGATGTGAGAAAATTATACTTTGGTATTTTGATTTTTATTTATTTGATTATTAATGAAGTTGAACACTTTTTTGTATAAACATTTGAGCATCATTTTCTGTCAGCTTTCTCTTTATGAACTTTGCTCATCAATTAGTTGTTTAAAAAATGTCCCACGAACACAGAAAAAGTACAGCCGATTTTCATTATTGATGGTAGTTATTTTCTATAAACTTATAGTGAACACTAAATTCACAAATACTGAACCAATGTTCTCAGGAGAAATACAGGGTTAGGTTTCTGGGAGCTTCTGGTCATAACACTTTCAGCCACTAATCAATACATGTCTTGTTTAGTGTGTTTCTGTTTAAAGACACCTTATTTAATATATAGTTGATTGATTTAGATTAAACTCATGGCCAACAGCATTGTAACTCACGCCTGGACAAAGCATGTCTAACACATGGATTTTCTCCTTCAGGCACATCACAGCCTTCTTGTATCTAGCAACACTAACCAGCACTTCAGGACTACGCTTTGGGGCCATTTTGAATAGAAATATCACCAACAAAAAGCACAAAAGTGCAAATAGTGTGGCACTAAACATACCACTCTAAGGACGCTTGTTTACACTGAGAGAGCCAAAATGAGAAGGCAGGCAATCACCTTGTTCAGCCTCAGTTGGGACCGTGTGGCTACTCAAATTTTTCACCACTCTCTGCATGTCTGTGAGTGACTGTGAAAGTGCCGCAAGTAATGATGTGGGGTTATCAAGAAGTTTTTTTAGCAAGTAGGCAAATTCACAAACACAGAATCCATGAATAATGAGGATTGACTGTATCTTCATATCTTAGCCATCTGGCCACAGGTGAGGGGTGATAAATATGGGTGAGTAAAGAAATGAATGAATAGACAGATAAATATAAATCAATTCATTCTAAAGGCAACAAGTCAAAAGAACACTCTCCTTAAAAACCTATAATTTTGAAATATAGACAGGTGTCGCATACCTAGAGCAAGGAAGAGCAAAATGAGAATGACAAAGCCAATGTGCTGACACCTGAGTAGAAACAGCAGACAGGAAATGGAAAGGGCACCAGTGTGAAGCCAGACAGAGGTGAATGTGTCTCATTTACCATCTTGTGATCTTGGATGAGAACCACTCTGATGAGAAAACCTCCATTTTCTCCTTCACAAAATCAAAATTAAAATATCCACCTTAGACAAAATGGCTCTTTTAGTTACATTTTGTCTCTTATTCACAGTAATAACCCTAGAACTTTGCATAATTCCCAATATATATGTCAATTATCTGTCATATATACATGTCAGATATTCAATGTCCAAAATGTACCAAAAATCAATGCAAGAAAAAAAAGAATTTAAAGTCCAAAATACTGTATATTTGAATTGTAAAACCCTTGTCATATGGGACTAGTCACTGCTAATGAATGCAGAGGTTGCCAAAAAAATGTATACACATTTTAAGAAAGCAACAAAACTGTATTAAAATTGTAATACTCAATATATACCAATAACAAAAGATGAATGCAAGTCGTGTATACTTTTTTTGGCACCTCTGGTAGTTAACAACCTGATTGCTTGATTTCAGGCACTCTTCTGCTTCATATAAGTGATTTATGTGAATTCAAATTATATGAATGATTTATTGATTTCTTTATTTTTACTTAACATTTATGTAGTACTTACTATGGGCTAAGCATTATTCAATGCTTTATAAAGACTAATTTATTTAATTCTTGTAGCAACACTATGCAGTAGGTATTATTATCAAAAAAATGTTATGCATGAGGCATGGAGAAAGTAACTTGTCCAAGGTCACACAGCAAATAAATGGCAGACCTAGGATTTGAACTAAGTGCTTTCTCTCCAGAGTTCATGTTTGTAATTTCTATTTTGTCACAACAATCCTAGGAGATTCCAGATAAAGAAATAGTGATTAAATAACTGACTGACCTAAGGTGGTATTGAACCTCTGGTCCAGTCTGACTCCAAAGCCCGTGTCATTAGGATTTATAGCTCTAGGCCACTAGCGGTCTGGTAATAAAACAGCAAAAGCTTACAATGGTTTACTTCTTCAACTGCTTCTAACTGCTTCTAAGAAAGACACAGGCAACTTGCTTTCTCTCTTCCTGTTTTAATAATGCAGCTAGATCATCAGTGCCATAATTCTAGTTTTTGTCTAGGTCCTGGGAGGAGGTGCTCATGGAATATAAAATGGAAGAAGAAAGTATTAGCGCATTCCAGAAACTAGAAAGGGAGGCAGTAAATTATCAAGATTAATGGTTGGAGCTGTGGATTGCCACTGTCTCCATTCAAATCAGGCTACTCTGCTATCAGCTGTGAGGTTTGGGTAAATTACTTCACCTCTCTGGACTTCAGTTTCATTTACGAAATTGTCACAGTTCTACCTACCTATTCAAACCATGATTGTATTGATGTGAGGATTCAATAAATAACTACCTATAAAGCACTAAGAAAAGCTTGGCATATAGTAAACATACAAATAAAATTTCAATAATGAACGTAACATTTTAAAATTATTCAAGTTGGTCTCTTACAGTTTCACCTTTTTGGTACTAGTAGTTTTCCAAACGTTTATGGTCACACACCTCTATCATTAAAATTGGCACACATACCAATATCCTTATTTTATGTATAAATTATGGAAATGTATTGCTTTCGTAGATTGCATGCAGTTTTAAATTAACCATTCACCAAGTCTTAGTTTACCTTTCCCCAATACCCCTGAAATGCCCTGGGCACCCTGGATCATTGCATCTCCCCTCCCTAAAGACTTCTTTGTTCAAAGGCACACATGGCCTCCTCAAATCTTTCTCAGTTCCAATGCTTACTAAAGAAAAACAGTAACTTCTTCTGTTGAAGGACAGTGATTATATCCATTATCATCTGGGAACAGTAATAGTCCCTTAACTTTCCCAATATTATTCACATACTCAAAAAATGTTCTGTTATCCCTACTGAATCCTCTGTCCAAGGCCAAAAATCTGGGAGCCAAGGCAGAGTATACCTTAAATTGATTATGCTTCTCACTTTTTTCCTTTTTCCAACTCTAAAATCCAAGAGCCTCTTTGGTCAGTAAACTGATCTCTGTCAAGGGGCAGAGAAGAATATTTTGCTTGTGTAAGTCACTTACAAATCAGATTTAGAGACATTGAAGACTGTGTGCATCAGAGGGCGGTCAGAGGAACTGGCTAATGGAGACTGCTGAGAGCCAAAATTGGAATTTGAGTTTGCTCCAGCTGATAAAAGAAACATCAAAATTATTGAGAAGTGATGCTCTTAAAAATGGAAGAGGTTGAATTCTGATTTCATAAAATACAGTGTACTCATTATTCTGCTTATTTTTTTTCCCCTCTTTCATCTCAAGGAATATAAACTTCTTAAATGTAGAAGGAAAAGAAACCTTTATCCCTTGTACAGTCCAAACCTGGGGTTACTTTGGCTTTGGAAAAAGTATTTCTTGTAAATAATGACCCATATATTAACAGCAGCATATGAAAGGGCAAATATAGATCCTTTGGTCTGTTTCTATGTATCCAGGAGGTAGGGGCCCCACCGATGTGATAGGAAAGCTGTAGCTGATACCACTCCTTGGAGCTGCCAGATCAGTCCAAAGATCTTTGGACTGATTATCTCCTTTGCTGACATGTTTGCAAAGGGAAATATCTGATCTATGAAGAGACCTAGGAAAAACTCTATACCTCACAGTAATAAAAATACCTCATTAAGCATTCCTTAGGAACTGTTTTAGTACGTAGGCTGTAGGAAAAGATTGTTTCTGTCTGTGTTTTTTCAATGTTGCTTTCACATACTTAGTGATAGGTATGCCACGTGCTTGTGAAATTATTTTACAAAAATCACAGTGTTTAATTATAGTGAAACCAATTAATAAAGCCCACTCATTTATTAAACAACTATATATTGAATATCTACTGTACGACAGATACTATTCCAGGTTCCTGGGATCTCTGAATGAACAAAATTAATAAAAATTCTGTTGAGAGGCACTCCTCCATGTGTTTTTGCTTTCCTACATGTCTTTTGGAGGATGCCAAGAATGCACTGACCTGACCCCTCTTTACCTGAGCCAGTTCTCAGTGTTGTGTTTGTAGCAAGCAACCTTGAACAATGAGGTAGCATCTCCTTCAGGGACAATAAACAGGCTTACTGCTTGCTGAAAAGCAGGCGTGTCCCATGCTCATTATGCCTTTGGTACATGCCAACCTACCATATGTGTAGTATCTATTTGGCCCCTCTATTGCCCTGTAGAATTTGGGGGACAAGATGTACCAACAGACACGTGTGCATGACGTTTGATGTGCTTTGAATATAGTTTGTTCTGACCCAAGAGTCTCATGTCTTTTGGCCCCATCCATGAAACATTAACAGGACAACTTCCTAGGTTTAGGGTAACATAAGTCCCAAGCATGACAAATCTCTGCTCTCGTTCCATTTATATTCTAGCCCATATCATTTCAGTTCTCTCCTGCTTTCCTATTTCAACAAAAATTTAAACACCCCCTTGCTTATTTCTGCATCTTGTCTCAGGATCTCATCAACGAGGATTTTTTCCTTGTCTCATCACCACTACCACCAAAGAGAGAAAAATCACCTGCTGTAGAACAGGCCTGGATAATATTTCATAGGCAATTAATAAATCTTGAGCAATATGGTTTTAACTTTATAGGACATTCACTGCTCTAAGGCAAAGATGGCAATTTAAATACTAAGAGACAGAATCATTTTGTAGATCTATCATTAATGGACTGCTACAGGCAGGAATTTCAGTCATATTTTTGCTGGCAGTCAATACCAATTAGTGATATTTTATCAGCAGGATTTCTCTTTTTAAATCATTTTATAATATTCAGGTAACTGTTCCCTTGACGAGCTATTGGGTTTTTAGAGGTGGTTTTCCAAGTTCACTATTGATGGATTGTTTAAAGGTTTATTATGATGCCAAGGTTGGTTTGTTATGTTAGATTTTTTGATATGTAAAATATAGAATATTTCAAATGGTTTCCTAATATAAAAGTTATGTGTATCCTCTAGCCATGAGGATGATGTGTCCTCTCTTCAATACTTTGTTTCATTGAAAAGTACTCCAGGAAAATAAAGTGTCTAGATATTAGTGAGGAAAGAAGACATGTTGATCATGAGGCCGCAGGGGAAAACTGTCAAATGTCATCATTTAAAATGAACGAAAAATATATTTGGAAATGTAAATGTTTATTTAGCCCACAGCTCACACATTCATTCATGTAATTTAGCTAAACAAGCATTTATCAAGTGAGTCCTAGATGCCCAGCAGTATGCAATATGCTGAGGGTTGCCCAGGGAGTCAGATGCAGTCCTCATCCCCTGGGTTTTAATGGAATTCTACTGGAGGAGAGACACACACTCATATTATTAAAACCAAGTCAGGGATGCTCTGGAAATGTGTAGACAGAGCACTCACCTTATCCTAAGGGTTCTGTGAAAGTCTTCCTGGAGTTGACATTTGAGCTGAGTCTCAATTTTAACTCCCTAGTATATATTGGGTGATAATTCTATACTAGACCTTGTGTATAATAGACATTCATAGCTTTAAAAAGTGTTAAAACAGACAATACGGAATATTGTAAAAACTAAGCATACGCTCAACCAAAAAAAAGGTATGTTTAGAAGAATCATAGGTAAAAATTTGTCTTTTTGTTTTTGGTGTTTACACCCTCCCAAATCACTCACTGACGGCCAGGAAACAGAAGGTACCTCAGTCACCCCAGCTACCCCTCCCAGCTACCTTCCCAACCTCTGTTTTAATCCCAGCTCTGCAGTCCTGGATGTGTTTTTTAAATTTAGAATTTAGGACATATGGAGCCAGTAATACAGCATTGATTAACTCCTTCCTTTTATGTTTTTTAATGATTTGGCTTTTTATTTGGGATGAATTTAGTGTAGTTGTTTTAGGCTTAAGGATTAAAAAGAGAAATCAAGCTTTCAGATTTCATCCTTCCTGGCAAAGCTCAAACAAAGTTCAAGTGTATAATCTTTGACCTGGTGTTGCTTTCCGAATGACTTAATCTTAAAGGGGTTTTGTTGCTCTTGTTGTTGAGGATTTTGAATTGTTTGTGGTTGTTAAGTGATGTTCTGGCCTGGGTTATTACATATGATATATTAGGCTTGGGGGATGATATTGTTACACCAGATGAAATACTGTGTGGGAAAGTCATTGAGCAGGTAGAAGGTGCTGTTTAATCCTGCCTGCAGAAGCGGATCTTGGTGGTATTGAGAAAATATAAAAAGCAACAGAACAGGGTAGTCAAGCCGAAGAACAGCAAATGTCTCCTCCTATCATTGTGTGAGAATTTTAATCAAATGGCCTGTCTCATGCAGCTTTATTTTGCATTGAGATACTCCATGTCCCCAAAATATTTTTCTGATGGTGGTAATGAATTGCATTGCCCTCTCGGTTGTAAGAGCCGGGTTTTCTGCTGCGGAGCCATATGGTTCCCATTTATTTTAATGTGTCTTTGACATCAGGAGAATTGCTGAGACAGCAGAGGAAAGTGCTTACACCTTGGACTTGCGCCAGAACTGCGATTATTTATGTTTAGTAATGACTACCTTTTTTCTCAGTGAGAAATAATATGACCTTAAGATGATATCCATGTTGAGATTTCATAAAATGAGTATAGGTTTATATATTTTGGAAACAACTGTTACGTTAGTAGCAGTGAAATGTATTTCTTAAGCATGACGTTTTAGGGTTTAATTGCACATGTGAGAGATTAAGGAAACAAGCTGGGAAGTAGGTGGTACTTATTTTCTCCCTGATAATAAAGGAACACGCTTTTTATTTGGTTTAACAGCATCACCAAGATAGTACTCTGCATATGTAATGATTTCCATCTGTGATTCTTGAGGCCTTTTACACAGGGAGTTATTTCTGATAATATTCCTGTGATGTAGATAAACATGATTCTGAAAATATTAATGGAGGGACTGAGAAATGCAGATGCTCATTAATGTAATCTGTATAATGGATTTTAGCAAGTATTAGAATTCAGTTTGATTACATTATTTAACAATTTATCATTTTCCTGGTATCAGGACAGGATGATATTTTCTCTAATTCATTAATACAATAAAGAAGCATTTTTAAACAATGAAAAGACAAATACCTCAAAAATGTGTGTTTTCAAAATGTTAACATTGGCTATAGAAATCTAAAGAAATGTACATAGTCTGAAAAGAAAAAAGAACTGATCACATTGATCAAAATTCTGTAAAGTGGTTCTTACCAGTAATAACATCAGATGGCTAGCTGAGTATATGGGGGGGGGGCGGGGGGGAATCCCGACTACCGGTATGCTTTGGGCAGAACTAAGCAGAATGAAGGGCATAGATTTAGTAAAATACTTTAACATTACATGGTGTTTCAAATGTTTTGCTCAAGGATTTTAATGTATAAACCTTATTTAAGTGATGTATCATATAAAAACAAAACTGAACCAGAAGGAAGACTGCATGGCAAACATAGAATTGGAATAGCAAAATTCATGATACCTAGTACTACAAATTTGATGGATGAATTGATGAAAAAGGAAAATTAGAATGAAAATCAGTAGCTCTATAGTTTAAATATTAAGATTACATATAAAAGAGAACTTTTTCTTAATTTTCCCATTTTCAATTTTATAACTTTAAAATATAGTATTTATTCCTGTGTCCTAACAAATATGAGAACAAAATGACCCCCTCCACCTCCTTTCTTTAAAAGATTACTAACAAGAATTAGAAAGTGCAGGGGGCATCTTTATGAAATAGAAATGTGTGGATGAAAAACAGCTAGTTCTGAAAAATGATTACTCTTTGTGAACTAATCATTTAGGACGTCAAAGCTGGAAGGTCAAAGTTTACACCTCATTTTTATACGCAGCTTTCTGAATATCCATCAAAATCCTGGGCAGTAAACTATTTCTTTTCTAAGCTGAACATTGTAAATAGATGATTATGCTATTAAACCACCTTCTAATGTCAAATTGCGTTGAGCAGCCTGCATTGTAGCCGTCTGGAGAGACTTAGGAGAGAGCTGGTTCCCTCCTCCACGCTCGTGTGGATGTAGCCGACAAACTGAATGGATGACGACGTGACATGCATGTTTATGATCCAAAACAAAGCTTTAGTCATCCAGCTTCTAGGGTCATCTTTTTATATTGTTTCTATTCTTGCTAATATTTTTTGTTTAAATGCAAATGAAGCATTTATACATATCTTGGTAGAATGCTTATTATTTCACATAGTCTTACGAGAGGGTTTTATTTTTGTTTTTTGTTTTTATAAACTAGTAGCTTAAACAAAAGGGTCTCATCTTAAATTATTTCACTCAGGAGCTGCATTGCATAAAAGATGTTATTAGTCTTAAGGGCAATTCACTGTTAATATTTTCAGCTTAATATTAGAATGTAAAATATAGCTAAATGGTTGAATTACCTAATCTTGTCTATGCAATGTGAAGTTATTATTCCTCTACAGAAGGACGGAAATCAGAATGATGACTTGTTCTTATGTGCGTTTATCATATTTTATATAGTCCAGTCTGCTACTTTACTAGTATATAAGTTGGCTGGCTGGTTGATTTGAAATGGGAAAGAGTGGCATTTAGGAGCTGGGAGAGAGATATGCTACAATTTTGAAAGCATTTAGAACTATCATTCACAGTTTAGGGAACCAAATAAAAATGGGAACTTGACATCATGAGTATCATTGTAAGTAGGGCTATTTTTTCTTGATTTTTGTTGTTGTTGTTTTTGAATTGCCCCTGTTGTAGGTAGTAATAAGGGCAATAGTAGGAGAAGAAAACAGTTTCTGATTTGCTCTCTGTTTGGTGGATTCTGACATTTTCTTTATGTTTACTGACTCTGTCTCAGTTCTGATTACATTTTTGGAAATGCAGAGCACTTTAATTCCAAAATATGGGGTATACCCAATATTGGTTATAACATGTCCAGGGTTTGGGAGAGTCTCTTTCTTTTGTTTGTGATTGTTTCTGTGTCTTTTCTACTGTTCGTAACTGAGTATGAAATACCACACTGAGTATAAAATAATGTAATATTGATTTGGCCACAGGTTATTACCTGATCACTTTACATTACATACTTTAGGTAATTTGTATTTTGTTCATGGTTGGAAAGAAAATATTCCTAATTAGTCTTTAATTTTTCTTCTCATTCACCGGGACCCAGGCACATCAGTCTTTTGGAGTTTTTCCCACTTGGATGATTTGCTACTGCCCTAAATACCTTTCTTTTTTTTTTTTTCCCAAGTATTTCTCATAAACTATATTTTTCATTCATGAGAGCTTTCATTAGCCTAGGCCAGTCATTCTTCTCTTTCTTTCTTTTTTTATTTATTTGTTGGGGTGACAATTGTTTGTAAATTTACATAGATTTCAGGTGTACAATTCTGTATTACATCATCTATAAATCCCATTGTGTGTTCACCACCCAGAGTCAGTTCTCCTTCCATCACCATATATTTAATTCCCCTTACCCTCATCTCCCATCCCCCTATCCCCTTACCCTCTGGTAACCACTAAACTATTGTCTGTGTAAATACCTTTCTTGAGGTATTTAGTATTTAATAAAATAATGAAAGACACAACTGGGACAAGTATGTTAAGGAAACATGAAGATGTGACTTAAAGGAATGAAAGGAGACAATTATATCAAGAAAGAACTGCTTTTGCTTTTAGTAGCAAACTAGACTTCATTTTCAAAGGAGCTATATTCCTATACTTTTTTGGTTGCTAGATCCATTTTCACTCCTTAGTTGTGCTTAAGATTTGAAACCATGTGGGTGACACCCTATCAAGAGTATCCAACTTTGACAGTCATGTAAAAGCTGAAGAAAATGTAAGAATATGATCATGGGAAATTTGCAGAAGTCACTTGTAAAGATTAAGGAGATTATAAAAAATCTTAATAACCAATCATTAGAAATTGATTTAATATCTAAGCTATTAGGCTAATTTCTATACAAAAAATTTCTGATAAAACTGGATTTTCCATTTGTAAGCTAGGCTTCATGACTTCTTAAGTCTGATTTGATCTTGATTTGTTCTTCAAAATGTAAGAAGCAACATGCACACGTTCAGAGCCCCTGATTAATTTGTTCTGTATATTTTAAAAACACAAGTTTGTTTTGTGTTTTTTTAATTAAATTTATTGGGGTGACAATTGTTAGTAAAATTACATAGATTTCAGGTGTACAATTCTGTATTACATCATCTATAAATCCCATTGTGTGTTCACCACCCAGAGTCAGTTCTCCTTCCATCACCATATATTTGATCCCCCTTACCCTCGTCTCCCACCCCCCACCCCCCACCCCCCTTACCCTCTGGTAACCACTAAACTATTGTCTGTGTCTATGAGTTTCTGAAAAACACAAGTTTTAATTGCCCAAGATTTACCAAGATATACAGGTTCATTTCAGCAATCTTACTTTGCTTCTACTAAATTTCCCCCAAATAAACTCCAAATATAGACTTATAAATCATCTGATATTTTGCTTTTGAGCATAGTGCATAGGGGAGAGAAGTGTACTATTGAATTTAGACCCAAATGATAGATTTGATATTTTTCCATAATTTACTCCGTGTTTAACATCTTACTGGACCATGAACTCTCAACTTCCATGTGCCAAATTCAGTGCCAAAATACACAGCTCTGTTCACTGCTTTCTGCCTTTCCAGGCATACCAGGGCTTTGCTGATAGCTGGTGACATAGAAAGGAACACGTCTGCCTTGAGAGGGTGACCAGCTTGCTGCTCTAGCAGGAGCTCCAGAGTGGCTGCACTGTGGTAGATCAATGGTCTGGAATCTGGTCTTCAGTTTTACAGATCCAGATATTTGATGGTCTCTGTGCATGCAGCGGAGGCAATCTCAGATGGCATGACACACGCTAACCATATTCACCAATGGCTGAAGGCTAAATTTGAAACAAATTTGATTATTATCAGCAAGAAGTAAAATTGATGTGTCAACTCCATAGTCTTGCTGACTTGAAGGTATATTCCAATCTGTGTGAACAGGTTGGTTTCTGAATGTAGAAATGGAACAAAGTCCGTTGAATTTGCTTAGAGCCTGATACTCATCTCCTTTATGCACTCAGAATATTCAGCGTATTTGTCTCATCAGAACCCTGGCTCCCCCAGGTAGCTCTGGAAACATACTATCCCATTTTTAGTTTTGGCTTCCATTTTTAATCCACTTTGTTCATGAGCTTGTTATATAATTTATGGTACAGATTATTTTATTTTATATACTTAAGTTCTTACCCTGGTATTGTGAATGAGTCAATTTCCCAATTCTACTTTCCATTGATTTCTAAAGTATTTTTCAGGAAGAAAAACTTCTGTAGATAGCTACTACCAATCACTCTGTGCTGTTATTCCTTTAACTTATAAAGATCAACATTATCTCCATAATATGTGAACATTGTACAATAACACCAGTATGCCCTGATGAAACCATAATGGTGTTCTCAAGAGTTGTGTCCCAGGCAGTGTGTATAGTACTGTGGCATTGAGACCCTTCTGTTTCAGGATAGTAACTGTGAATGGGATAAAAGAAAAGGAGCCGAAACATACCAAAAAATTAGTTTTGTGTGTGAAAACAGACATTGTTTTTTAAAGCAGTAGTGAAAGACAGCTTGCTTTTTTTTCTTGCTCTTGATCTCACGATAGTAAGTGAAGACTAAACTATAGAGACACACAGTTGAGTTCAATCGTTCTACAAAGAGCACAAACTACTAGGTAGGTATATCAGGGAGGTTTCAGATTCTGTAAGGCAGATGTGTTCAGTGAATTTGTCTGTTTTTCCCAGACTTGAAGCTTACAGGCTCTTTTTTCTGACTTCATTTTGTGATGTTCATCAATACGGCGCCTGGAGACAAGAGATAGCTATAAAGGCGCAGGCTCCAATTCAGTCGGAAGAGAGATGGGAGTGGCTCCTCAGTTCAGGAAGGCCACGCGTAACGTATCCTTCATAAGGCTGATCTTACAGTATTTCAAAGCCTTCCTTTTTTAATATATTCCGTAGGCTTCTCAGTCATTCTTTTTACAGTGCTATTTATAATATACAAATGCTAAAACAAGCATAAGTGCAGGTTTGAATTATAAACCCTCCGGGATTGGAAGCAGCACTAACCGTAGCACAACGTTCGCAAGGCCAAGGGCCCAATGAAGGGCCCTGCTCTCTGCTACTGTTGTCTTCTCAGATCCTTAGAAAATCATCTCTAAGCTGTCTTTTTGGGAAAGCGTAACCTGGCTTTTTAGGAAACTGTTTTGCAATAGATTCACCCAGAAGGTTAAAGAGTTCTTATAATCTAACAATAGAGGTACAAGAGCTAAATAAATATTTAAAAAGGAAATTTGTCTAGAGTACCATGAATTGTCTGAAAAGTAATAAAATTGTCAAAAGTGTTTATAATAATTATCTTAAATGAGCACATTAATTTCTTTTTTTTTCTTATTTGTGAATACATGGCCTTGAGAGATAATGGCTTAAGGGCATCATTTTTATGATATAAGAGTGAAAAGGTTAAAGGTTATCACTTCCAAATCAGAAGCTCCAGCCTGCTGTAAGTTGGTGACTGATGGGGTTGTCAGATTATTGGCAGATGTTTGAATTTTGCTTTGTACGGCGATCTTTTACATTTTGACAAATTCTATTTTTTTTAGATGATTTACACATAGAGTTATAAAGCAGATCAGAGAATTTAAATCAAGGTGAGAATTATTTCTGCTGCCAGGCGTACAAGTATGTTGTAGTGAACGTATACATAAATAAATGGGAAAATTATGTACACGTTTGAAAGCATTTACTTTCTGGCAATCTCCTCTGGAGAAGTAAAACAGTAGGGAGGAGGGGAAGTTGAGAAAGCTAAATTCTTGCCCAAATGTCATATTTCTCTTCCTCTGTAATCTTCTGAATCTGTTCATTCTGTCTCAGTTTCTCATCACTACAAATGAAAGTTTCGTGGGCAGTGATCAACATCTGTTTTTTTTCATGGATATATCTAATTATCTAGACAGTGCTTGGCACATAGTAGGCCCTTTGTTTATGCTTATTGAATAAATCCATAAAATGAGATTAATCATAGCAGCCTCTTTGTATTTGGCTTGAATATTTTATGGGGCAGAGTGGGGGATGAGACAAAAGAACTTGAACTCCCTTGGAAGAAGATTCTCATATAAATCCAAAATAATATTGTAGTCACTTTGTTTTTGATTGCTTATACAGCCTTCCAAATCAAAATCATCTTTGAAGGCAGTAGCAGTTGACATCTATGAGAAGTAGTATGACACAAAATCATAGTTGTTCAATTCCCTTAGAGTGGCTTCAGCTCTCTCTGTGACATGATGTTTAAATGCCTGAGCTCTAGAATACTGAATCCCAGCTTCACTACCAGTTATATGACCGTAGCTGATATTTAAGCCTTGGTGACTTGGTTTCCTCAAAATGGAGACATGGGTAATATCAACCCAAGGAATTGTAAGGATAAAATAAGTCACGTGAATTTCTTTGCATAATACACAACTTGGGAAGCACGCCATAAATGTTAGCTTATATAATTTTTTTGCTATCCAAGGATTTCTTCTCCGTTCACTGTTTCTTTTGTTTGGTTTTCTATGTGAACATATGCATTAGTTCCTAGGATTACTGTAACAAAGTGCCACCAATCTAGTTGCTTAAAACAACTGAAATTTCTTGTCTCAGTTCTGGAGACTAGAAGATCGAAGTCAAGTTGTTGACAGGGCTGTGCTCCCTCTGAAACCTATAGGGGAAGGGTCTTTCCTTGCCTTTTCTAATTTCTGGTAGCCCTTAGCTTTGGCAGCATAATCACCATCTCCATCGATCTTCACATGGGTTTCTCCCTATGTCTCTTTACAGCATCCCTCTGTGCATGTCAGTGTCCAAATGTTCCCTTTATATATGGGTACCAGTCATGTTGGATTAAACCCAATATGGATCTTAATGGCCTCACCTTAAGTTGATCACCTCTATAAAGACCCTATTCCCTAATAAAGTTACTTTCTGGGGTGTTGAGGGTTAGGAATTCAACATATTTTGGACGTCAGGGGGGACACAATTCAACAGTATGGTTCTACATCCTTCTCCTCAATTCATTAAACCTTTCCTTATCCAATGGAGAAGTGTCATATAATATGGCATCAGATTGGGAGGTTTTAGGTTTAAGTTTAGCTTTGCCACTAACTATCTACAGTGAAAGAAATCACTCAAAATCTGCAAGTCTGGGTTACTTCACTATAAAATAGAAGGACTGGGCTAGATGATGTCTAGTTTGTCTTCCAAATCCAAAAGGTCATGGTTATAATGTGTGGCCCTCTTTCTGTCAACTGTAGTGTGTATCTCAACCTTCCATGATGCTCTATGCATCTTGATGTCCCTGTAAATAATAAAATATTCCATGACATTTTCAGTTGTCTCAGTTTATACTTGGATTAAGATCTCACTGTCTATAATCCTATTTAGTGGGATTCTTGTCAAATGAAAGCTTTGTGATTTTGATTGTAAAAATAACTAAATAGTGCCAGTGAGACTTTTTTGTGAATTTTTAATGCTTTTTGAAATTTTCTAAAATTTTTAAATAGACACTTTTAAAATGCTAAGTGCCATCCATATCAAAATAAGATCCAAAGTGTAAAGGTTTGTAGTATGTGTCTTTTCTGATTATAGTATGATGCCACTCATGTGAAAACCAAAATCCAAAACTTAAGAGGTTAGGGGAAATGAAGAATTAAATTCTGCCACTGATTCATAATCTGTTGGCAACTTTCATGAAAGTTTGTTTAGACTAATGTTATAGAAAGACTTAAAAGTCTATTCCACCACAATTAGAAAAAAAATTTTTTTAAAGGAAATGGAAATCTGTTCCAGCTCTTAAACACATTTAGTGTCTCCCAGACAAAAAGGGTTGACCATAGATTCAAGATCATCAAGTAGCAATTTCTAATTCTTCGCCTCATCTGACAACTGCTGCCCTTGGTGTTCACTGAATTGTTTCTTTCTCTTTCAGCTTCCTCCATCCTCAAAAGGGAGAAGCGACTAAGGACAAAGAATGTGCATTTTAGCTGTGTCACCGTGTACTACTTCACCAGGAGGCAAGGCTTCACGAGCGTGCCCAGTCAGGGGGGCAGCACCCTGGGCATGTCCAGCCGCCATAACAGCGTTCGTCAGTATACTCTTGGCGAATTTGCGAGAGAGCAGGAGAGGCTCCACCAGGAGATGCTGAGAGAACACCTCAGGGAGGAAAAACTGAACTCTTTAAAACTAAAGGTAAGCAACATTAGAAACTCACTTTTTGCAAAAACTCCATATCCTTTCCTCAATTTAGTTAAGTTAACCACTTTTGTACTTACATTCATAGACCAAACTGGGCCTTTTACACAACAGACTGCCTGCTGAGGCCTTTTTAAAAGCAAAATCAGTATAGTCTCTTCACTGAAAGCAATGTGGAAAATTTACCTGACGTTGTTCATTCATTTTATAAAACTGTATTGTTGAGTAGTGCTAGGTCATGGCCCCTGTGCTGGGGCTGGGACTAACTGGTATCAAAAATAGATGTGGTACCTTCTCTCTTAGAACTTATATTAGTAGGAAAGAATAATTTAATCATGTAGAAAAAAGTAAAACCACAGCTTCGAGATGTGCAGTGAAGGAGAGTTACAAGGTGCTATGAAAGTGTATAACAGGGAATTAACGTGGTTTGAAGGTCAAGGAAAGTTTCCTCAAGGAAGTGACGACTGAACGGAAACATAAACAGATAACTGGGTGCCAAGGGTTGGCAAGATTGGTTCAGGCAGCAGGAAGAGCCAACGCTGCTTTGTGGCAGGAGAAAGCACAGTGAACACACAAAGGCTTATGAGGCTGGAGCAGAGACAAAGAGCTGAATAACATGAAGGAGGTGGAACGGGGCTTTGCACTATAGATCATGTTAAGGCTTCTTTTTTTTCTCTTCATGCTAAGGCCATCAGAAGTTATCTACAGTTTTAAGCATGGAGTTGGAGTGGTGGGATAATAGGTTCTGGTTCATGCCATGATGTGAGAATAGTTTTAGGGTAGAGGTAGTTCATGTTGGAGGTGGCATATGGAGTTAGACGAGTTAAGAGGCTATTACAATAGTCCATAAGAAAGATTAGATTGATGTTAGGGGAGATCAAAAGAGATGGACAGAGAGAAATTTTGGCAGTAAAATCAGTAGCCCTTGATGACAGTCTAGATTTGTTAAGGAAAAGAAGGGGACTATCAAGAATGACTACTAAATTTCTGGCTTGCAAAACTGAGTTATGTTAAATTCAGAAAAACTGAATTTTTCTTTTTTTTTTTTTTGGTAAATCTAATTTATTTAATTTCATTTTTTTAATTAAAATTTATTGGGCTGACAATTTTTAGTAAAGTTACATAAATTTCAGGTATGCGATTCTGGATTATATCATCTATATCTCACATTGCGTGTTCACCACCCAGAGTCAGTTCTCTTTCCATCACCATATATTTAATCCCCTTTACCCTCATCTACCACCCCTTACCCTCTAGTGACCACTAAACTATTGTCCGTGTCTATGAGTTTTTCTCATTTGCTTGTCTTGTTCTTTTGTTGTTTTTGGTTTATATACCACATATCAGTGAAATCATATGGTTCTCTCCTTTTTCTGTCTGACTTATTTCACTTAGCATTATAATCTCAAGATCCATCCATGTGGTCAAAATTGGTACTATTTCATCTTTTCTTACTGCCGAATAATATCTCATTGTGTAAATATACCACAACTTCTTTATCCATTCGTCTATCAAAGGACATTTTGGTTGTTTCCATGTCTTGGCCACTGTAAATAAAGCTGCAGTGAACAATGGAGCACACTTGTCTTTATGGATAAATGTTTCCAGATTTTTTTGGTAGATACCCAGGAGAGGGATTGCTGGGTGATATGGTAATTCTATTCGTAATTTTTTGAGGAACCTCCACACTGCCTTCCATAACGGCTGCACCAGTCTGCATTCCCACCAACAGTGTATGAGGGTTCCTTTTTCTCCACAGCCTCTCCAACACTTGTTACTATTTGTCTTGTTGATGATAGCCATTCTAACTGGGGTGAGCTGATATCTCATTGTGGTTTTTATTTGCATTTCTCTGATGATTGGTGATATTGAGCATTTTTTCATATGTCTATTTGCTATTTGTATGTCCTCTTTGCAGAAATATCTCTTCAGGTCGTCTGCCCATTTTTCAATTGGGTTATTTGTTTTTTTGTTGTTCAGTTGTATGAGTTCCCTATATATTTTGGATATTAGCCCCTTATCAGAGGCCCTGTTTGTAAAAATCTTCTCCCATTCAGATGGTTGCCGCTTTATTTTGTCGATTGTTTCTTTTGCTGTGCAGAAGCTTTTAAGTTTGATATAATCCCAATCATTTATCTTAGCTTTTACTTCCATTACTTTTGGAATCAAATTCAAAAATGCTCTGTGAACCCAAGGTCCATAAGTTTAGTATCTATGTTTTCTTCTATGCATTTACTGTTTCAGGTCTTATGCTTAAGTCTTTGATCCATTTGAATTAATTTTGGTACATGGTGACAGATAGCAGTCCAGTTTCATTTTTTTGCATGTGGCTTTCCAATTCTGCTAGCACCGTTTATTGAAGAGGCTGTCTTTTCCCCATTGTATGTTTTTTGCTCCTTTGTCAAAAATTATCTGTCCATATTTATGTGGTTTTATTTCTGGGTTCTCAATTCTATTCCATTGGTCTATGTGTCTGTTTTTCTGCCAATACCATGCTGTTTTGGTTATTGTTGCCCTGTAGTATAAGCTAAAGTCAGGGAGTATGATACCTCCAGCATTGTTCTTTTTTCTTAGGATTGCTTTGGCTATTCGGGGTCTTTTGTGGTTCCAAACAAATCTGATTTTTTGTTTTATTTCTTTAAAAAATGCCATTGGGATTTTGATAGGGATTGCATTAAATCTGTATATTGCTTTGGGTAATACGACCATTTTAACTATGTTGAGTCTTCCAATCCATGAGCTCGGAATGTCTTTCCATTTCTTTGTGTTTTCTTCAATTTCTTTTAAAAATGTCTTATAGTTTTCAGTATTTAGGTCTTTAATATCCTTGGTTAAGTTTATTCCTAGATATTTTATTCTTTTTGTTGCAATTGCAAAAGGAATTGTTCTTTTGATTTCTTTTTCTGAGATTTCATTGTACATATATAGCAATGCAATGGACTTTTTGTACGTTGATTTTGTAGCCGGCAACTTTACTGTATTCTTTATTGTTTCTAATAGCTTTTTGGCGGAGTCTTTAGAGTTTTCTATATATAGCATCATGTCATCTGCAAAGAGTGACAGTTTAACTTCTTCATACCCAGTTTGGATGCCTTTTATTTCTTTCTCTTGCCTGATTGCTCTGGCGAGGAGTTCCAACACTATGTTGAAAAGCAGAGGTGATAGGGGACAGCCCTGTCGTGTTCCTGAACGTAGAGCAAAGGGCTTCAGTTTTTCACTGTTAATTATGAGATTAGCTGAGGGTTTGTCATATATGGCCTTTATTATGTTAAGGTATTTTCCTTCTATACCTATTTTATTAAGTGTTTTAATCATAAATGGATGTTGTATCTTGTCAAATGCTTTTTCTGCATCAATTGATATAATCATATGATTTTTGTCCTTTATTTTGTTTATGTGATGTATCACATTGATGGATTTGTATGTTGAACCATCCTTGTGCCCCAGGGATGAACCCCACTTGGTCGTGATGAATAATCTTTTTAATGCATTGTTGTATTCGATTTGCTAGAATTTTATTTAGGATTTTTGCATCGGTATTCATTAGAGATACTGGTCTGTAGTTTTCTTTTTTTGTGCTTGTCCTTACCAGGTTTTGGTATCAGGGTAATGTTGGCCTCATCAAATGAGTTAGGGAGTACTGTCTCTTCTTCAATTTTTTGGAAGAGTTTGAGCAAGACAGGTATTAGATCCTCTTTGAAGGTTTGGTAAAATTCACTAGTGAAGCCATCTGGTCCCGGACTTTTGCTTTTGGGAAGGTTTCGGATGACTGATTCAATTTCCTTACTGGTGATCGGTCTATTTAGATTTTCCAATTCTTCATGATTCAGCCTAGGAAGGCTATATGTTTCTAAAAACTTGTCCATTTCTTCTAGGTTCCTGAATTTGGTGGCATATAGTCCTTCATAGTATTCTTGAATGATCCTTTTATTTCTGTGGCATTCGTGATAACCCCCTCTTTCATTTCTGATTTTGTTTATTAGTGTCTTCTCTCTTTTTATATTACTGTGCCTAGCCAAGTGTTTTTCAATTTTGTTAATCTTTTCAAAGAACCATCTCTTTGTTACATTAATTTTTTTCTATTGGCCTTTTTGTTCTCTATTTCATTTAGTTCTGCTCTGATTTTTGTTATTTCCTTTCTTCTGCTCACCTTGGGTTTCATTTGTTCTTTTTCTAGTTCTTTAAGGTGTAACGTGAGGTTCTTTAGTTGAGATTTTTCTTGTTTCTTGAGATAGGCCTGTAATGATATAAATCTTCCTCTTAAAACTGATTTCGCTGCATCCCAAAAATTTTGGTAGGATGTATTTTCATTGTCATTTGTTTCTATGTATCTTTTGATCTCTCCTCTAATTTCTTCTTTGACCCGGTCATTCTTTAAAAGTCTGTTGTTTAATCTCCATGTATTTGTGTTTTTTCCTGCTTTCTTTTTGCAGTTGATATCCAATTTCAAAGCCTTGTGATCAGAGAATATGCTTGGTATGATTTCAATCTTCTTAAATTTGCTGAGGCTAGTTTTATGTCCCAATATATGGTCTATTCTTGAGAATGTTCCATGTACACTAGAAAAAAATGTATAGTCTGATGTTTTAGGATGAAGTGCTCTGTAAATGTCAATTATGTCCATTTCATGTAATGTGTCATTTAGGACTGCTATTTCGTTATTTATTTTCTGTTTGGATGATCTATCCATAGCTGTCAATGATGTATTTAAGTCCCCTAGTATAATTGTGTTTTGGTCAATGTCTCCCTTTAGTTCTGTTAGTAGTTGCTTGGTATATTTTGGTGCTCCCTGATTGGGGGCATAAATATTGATGAGTGTATGTCTTCTTGTATAGTCCTCTTTACCATTATGAAATGTCCATCTTTGTCTCTTGTTACTTTTTTTTCACCCTGAAGTCTGTTTCATCTGATATCAGTATAGCTACACCTGATTTTCTCTGGATACCATTTGCTTGGAGTGTCAATTTCCACCCTTTCACTTTGAATCTATGTTTGTCCTTGTAGCTGAAATGTGTTTCTTGGAGACAGCATATGGTTGGGTTTAGTTTTTTGATACAATCTGCTACTCTGTGCCTTTTTATTGGTGAGTTCAGTCCATTTACATTTAGGGTGATTATTGATATGTGAGGATTTCCTATCATTCTATCTTTAGTTTTCTGGTAAGACTGTGTCGCCATTGTTTCTTTGCCTTTTTGTTGTCTATTATTTCTGTGTGGTGGTATTCTAGGATGTTTACCTCTGTTTCTTCTTTTATTACAGTATATATTTCAGTTCTGGATTTTTTTTGAGTGGTTTCCATTAAGTTTATGTAGAAGAAAGTTTGATGTTTAGAGTATTCCATTTTCTTCAGCATGCCTACATCTTCATTCCCATATTCTGGTTCAGGCCTGTACTCGCCCCCCTTTTATGTTTTGGTTGCCACAAACTGTCCCTGTTCATGGTAGTCAAATAGCTTTCTTTAGTATTTCCTGTAGTGCAGGTCATGTGCTAGAAAATTCCCTCAGCTTCTGTATGTCTGGAAAGGTCTTTATTCCTCCTTCATATCTAAAGGATATCTTTGCTGGATATATTATTCTTGGCTCATATTTTCTCTTTCAATAGTTTGCATATTTGGTTCCACTCCCTCCTGGCTTGTAGATTTTCTGCTGAGAAATCTGATGGTAATCTAATGGGCTTTCATTTGTAGGTTACCGTCTTCTTTTCCCTGGCTGCCTTGAGGATTCTTTCTTTGTCATCGATTTTTGACAGCTTCAATACAATGTGCCTTGGAGAAGGCCAGTTGGGGTTGAGGTAACTAGCTGTTCTATTTGCTTCTTGGATTCGAGGATCCAGTTCTTTCCATGAGTAGGGAAGTTCTGCTTGACTATTTGTTTGACTATACTCTCTGTTCCCTTCTCTCTTTCTTCTCCTTCTGGTATGCCTCTTATTTTTATATTGCTCTTTCTGATGGAGTCAGAAAGTTCTTGTAGAGTTCTTTCATTTCTTTTAAGTCTCAAGTATCTTTCTTCTTCCATCCATGCCATTTCCAGATTTCTATCTTCGATGTCACTGATTCTTTCCTCCAACTGGTCAACTCTACTACCTAAGCTGGCTATTTCATTCTTCATTTCTTTTATTGAGTTCTTAATGTCCAGAAATTCTATTTGGTTCTTTTTTAAAAGTTCAGTCTCTTTGGTAAAATGTTAAATTTTGTTCTTTCCTTGTGTTTCTGAGTTCATTAAACTGCCTGTCTCTGCTTTTTTGCATCTCGGTGAGTTTTTTAAGAACTGCCGTCTTGAATTCTGTTATTTAAGTCACACATTTAAGTTCATTTTCTGGAGACTTTTCATTTTCTTTCTGAGCTGTTTTGTTGTGTTGGTTATTCATGGCCATTAATGATTTATTTCTCTTCTTAGACATCTACAAGAGTGGGTTCTGCAACAGGTTGATAAAAAGAGGTCTTTCTTTTGTTTTCCAGTAGGTATTGGTAGAATGTTTTATTTTTCTCTCCAAATGCAGCCGTTTTTTCTGTCTCACACTGTAGTGTTATGTTTTCTCTGCACTATTCCGGCTTCTCACACAATGAAGGGACTCCCTAGAAGGGGGGCTTCTCCTCTGTGAACAGTTGGCCTTGGTCATACGGCACCAACTCTGTGGGGAGATGTGGAGAGCTTCTGAGGTTCCAAAGCTCCTCTGCCCCAGATTCAGAGCCTGTGTGCTTCAGCATCTCTTCAGGGATCCACCCAGATAGGTGGGTACAGGGGCGGAGTGGGTTGTGAGAGGTGGCCAGAGCAATGGCGGCAACCACCACAACAGCCAGTCCTGCTTCCACAGCTCCCTCCTCTTTGCCAGGACTAGTTGGGCTGTGAGTCCATGTCTATGGACCACCGTTCTCAGAACTGCAAAATTCTGTTCTTTTGATCTGACACTCTACTGTTCCGCTTCTAGCACTGGGCAGATAGGGCAAATTTTTCTATGATGAGGATATATCAAGGAATCCATGAAGAAGAGCAGGTTTGGGTTAGGGGGCGTGTGGGAGGCATAGATAATCAGATCACTTTTGGACATACTAATTTTTAGAGGCTTTTCAGTTTTTACAGATATTTCAGGGAGTTGTACAGGTGTAGATACTGTCTAGGAAATATTGTTCAGCCACATTAGTGATTAAGTGAAGAGAAACATTACTTAGGAATCTTCTTTCATCGACCAAAGACACTCTTTATATTTGTATTGATCCATCAACCTGTCAATATATAGGAAAGACTCTCCCATTATTATCTAATGACAAAGGAAATCTTTCCAGGTAATCCAGAGTACTTAACATAAAGGGTCACTTGTTAAGTAGCTGAAGCACCATAAGTATACCTTTGTTACCTGTACCTTTAGTTTCAAGTATAAAGTCAATTGACAGAGGTGTGATGTGTGTTTCAAAACACCTTGTTTTTATGTATTTTACAACTTATGTGTATGCCTTATTTACAGTTGTACAAGAAGGCAGTCCCTTAAACTAAGCTGGACACAATCAGCCTAAAGCATTTTTCATATTTCCTTCAATAGTATTTTTGACAGATTTTATTGAAAGTCCCTTAAGATTTTTTGGTAGCAATCCACTATTATTGTTGTTGTTTTTCATGATAGCTTTGCATGATAGCTTTGAATGTGCTTTATACATTTAGTGACTTACCCATGCAACATTATAATAATAATACTCAGATTTGCTTCTGAAATCCGCCCTCTCCCTTTCTAACACACTGCAAACCAACTCTATCCCCTACCCAAAGAGTGAAGTCATTCTGTAACTCAAATATTGACAGAACGATAGTAATAGCTGCCCCTCATTAATTGATTTTTATTTGCCAGGCATTTTATAAACATTATTTAATTTAATCATTGCAAAGACCCAGTGAGATAGGTAAATTATGAGCCAATGTGTGCAATTAAAGAAAAAGAAGTACAAAGGTGTTAAATAGCTGGCTCACTCAACAGAAAACTGGTTCTATTATCTTGTTACATCCTATTCTAAAATTAATTATCCTCTATAGGCATTGGGAAAGACAATCTCTGTACCTATAGGGAGTCATCCCTTTCTGAGGTTTAGTACTGTGTGCAGTGGTTTTTAACAGCTGAGGATCTATAATTCTGAAAACCAAAAGATTTATTGTGGTGAACTTTGAGCCACATTGTACATGTGATGAGTATCAGGGGGGAGCCATACAACTACCGGAACCTTCCTCCATACCAGGCAGAGATATATTCTGATACCATAATTTGTAATCAGCTACTTCTACAATTTTTTTTTAAAACAAGCTGAAGAAGCTAAGAAGAAGCAAAAAGAGCATTCTATTATTGATTCATTTTTTTCATTGTACTTACTGTTGGAAGTTGGAGAGGCAGTCATCTGCGTGGCTGTCCCATCTTGGTTTGTCATTGATAAGTGAAAACATGCAGCTTTCCCTTTTGGTGAAGATGTAAACAAAAGGCATTTGGATATCATTGCTCCTTCCAACTGAATACCAAGCAAAAACGATGATGTGATTCTGAGATGATCTAATCTTAGCCTCACTGTACTGAAAGTATTCAGAAACTCAGAAACACATGTCACATGAACCTAATAAAAGAGCACAGCAATGTGGACCAGTCTCTTAAAAAGAAATCTGAAGAGAATTAATGGAGGAAAACGTGTAAGTTTTCGTTGTAATTCCTCTAGCATATTAACATTTATGTTTTAAAATATCATTGACTGTATTGGTCTAAGGTTTAGCTTTCCAAAAATCTAAAATTAGGTATTTAAAAACATTAGCTACCCCAAAATTTCACTCTGATACTTGAAATTTCACTTTTAATATAACATTTGTTTTGAAATACATAAATACCTCTGAGGTAAGTAGCAAAACAAATGTAGCTAAATCAATATTATTTTCACTGGGGCAGCAGGAAGCTTACTGACCCAGAGAGGAGTCCAAAGAGGAAAGCCAAGATCGTTAAAAACACACTGTGCCACTTTGGTTTTGCCTTGAGGTGGTCCTCTGTGAGCAGTAGTGAACTGCCTATTGATTAAGGAGAGAGAAGGCAGCATCTGACAAGACAAATACTTTCCAAAGCCCTCGCTATGGAGACTAGGTAAAACACCACAGGAAACTCATTGGACTTGGCACTGGGTAGTTTCCCTTCTTCTCATTTGAGAATCAGCAGCCCCAAAACAGTAAGGAGAAGTTTTTCTTTCCACTGTGCCACCGCGTCTTTCCAGAATGTCTTCCTGGGTTAGAGAGCCCATACATGCAGTGGCACCTTCTCCAATGGGCTTTAATAGTGAAAGATTAGTAAAAAGAAATAAACACATTTCTTGATGTTTCCTTACAGTAAATATTTTGGAAACAAAATAAGAAGAGAAATTTAGTTTTTCATTGTAAAATTGCTTCTTATTTAGTAATTCATCTCTTAATCAAATTACGAGCTAGATATATTGAGAATTAATATATACAATTAGATTTATGGCACAAATCCAATTCTATTTCAGGGGTTCAAATGTGTCTTTTTTATTGGTGGTGTTTGTGTTCCAAATATTGTCTAAAAAGAATTAATAGAGAAAGCTGATTGAATAAAATGCATGTTCCTTGAAGAAATAGCTAGCTTTAGATTTCTAAATTACACAGCACAGTTCTTTTTCTCGCAAGCCCATTCAAACTTGTCATACTCTTCACATTTATCAATGCAGTCATCTTAATACTATACTCTTTTCCAAATTAAGTGCTTAGATTTCATCATCTGCGCCACATTGTTGAAGAATTACATTAGCTTCATTCCCATTTCACATGGATCTGTAAAATGCATTAGGCAGCCATGTGTGTGTTTCAAAGAACCTTGGCATCCCAATTGCCTCTAGGTTACATCTTACTGGATGCTACTGTCTTGTTCTAGGACATTTAATTTAGCTTTCACAGCTTGGACTGACCCCTCTTTCTCAATGTCTTTTCAACCTTCATTGTTCTTCCTCTCCTTTTCTGAGATCAAGGCTATTTCTACTCTGGTACCATTTCTAGTGGCTTTCCAGGATTATAACTTTTCTCAATTTCTTGACCATTTGTTCCTTGAAGAATGCTCAATTGTTCGCTCTTCTTTTCTCATACAAAAGAGTTGACAGATCATAAGTCTTCCTTTAATCATACTACTTTAAAAAAATCTTTATCTAATTCTTTTTCACCCCAAATCTTAGATTTTTGAATGTGCTTTATACATTTAGTGACTTACCCATGCAACATTATAATTCTCCACCTTCACCCCCAATCCTGCCTCTTGTATCCCTTCAACAGTCTTATGATTTCACTAACCTCCAGGTAAACATCTTAAATGTCCTAGGAGATATAAGGGATTAGAGGTTTGTGAGAGATGATTGACATAGGCTGTTACCACAAACTTATAGTTTCCAAATTTTGGATGTTTTCAGCTATTTTCCTCATTTTACAGTTATTTATTATATGGGTCAGAGTCTAACGGTCATGGTATTTGTTTACTCCTCTTATCCCTATAGAACTTTTCTGTTAGACACCATAGAGATTACTCAAGAGTATTCTTACTGCCTGTGTTTCCAAAATATATTCCTAAATGGAGGCCTGCTCCAACACCAAATGGAAAACTTTGGTGTTTTCCGAATTGAACTGATTCTGCTGATTAAAATTTTGAGAGCATCAGCGGTGTGGTGTACTGGAGCCAACTTGCAAAAGATGCTCACTGAAGTGGATTGTGCACATCTCTTCCTGATGGGAGCTTAAAATCGGCCACAATCGAAGTATTTACACCTCGGGACTTGACAAACACAACAAATTAGAACCTTTTTTTCAGAGATCCAACTGTTAAATAGTACTTCCCAGCACACTGTTGGATTTATTTGGCTTATTAGCCATTACTAAGAGTCACTGTTTGTCTAAACCAGAAGTGAGGATAGGAATGTATGAAAAGTTCATATATTGATATTATCATTCTTCCTGGTTACGTTTGTGGTGATAGGTAAGCCTAGGACTCACTGAAAATTCAGTTTGATAAAATTCTTGTAGGCTGACAGAATAACAAAACATTCCTTATTCTCTGAAGGCATTATTAAGTTGGTTCCAATTTGCCACCTGCAATTAACAGCAAATGAGCTGAAAAATTACACTATTAAGATTTCACTGAATATCCAAATGATGTGAATGTTTTCCTTTGCTAGAGACCTTAAAGATTAGGTCATCTGTCCAACTCATACCATGAAACCAGGAATTCCTTCAAATACATACCTATATGTAATTGGATATACAAATACATGTTTTTATATCCAGCCTCTTATTGTACATATGTGGCGACTCAGAGCATACTGCTTTTTGAGGTAGAAACCAATCCCTAAAATTAATATATTTTTACAAAATTAGGCAACATACTATGCTGATTAAATGCAGGCCAGGGCATATGAGTTAAAAGTCAGGTGAGAAAATCAAGAGTAACACATTAGTTAAACAGTGGTAACTGTCACTTGGATGACCTTCTCCTGCCATCTCTATTAGAAATGCCCACAAAACAAGTAGTCAAAAGAAGTGCTAACCGGTGAGGTGGTCATATTTTCAGGTTACTTCCTGTCTTCTTCTTTCTGCGCTCTTTTCCTCTGTGTCTGAATCACATTTTTCATTTCTGAATGAGCTGCTTCTAAGGAAGCTTTTACTGCTCTTTTGTTTCCTGCCCTGCAACACTGAGGCCAGCTCTTGCAGTTGGTTCCTTCCATACCCTTTTTCTTCTATACAGTTGTCTAAGACTTTTTTCTCCAAACTGGTCTTACAAGTCTGGCTCAAGTTTTGGAGTCAAATAGATCAGGGTTTTTGTCTTAATAAAGTCACTAATTATCTTTGTAGCTAGACTTTGGTCAATTATCTTCTCAAGACTCCAGTTTTCTCAACTATAAAAAAATACATCATAGGGCAGACGGATGGCTCAGTTGGCTAGAGCACGAGCTCTGGGCAACAGGGCTGCCGGTTAGATTCCCACATAGGCCAGTAAGCTGTGCCCTCCGTGACTAGAATGAAGTCAATGAGCTGCCATTTAGCTCCCGGGTGGCCAGATGGCTCAGTTGGTTGGAGCGCGTCCTCTCAACCACAAGGTTGCCAGTTCAACTCCCACAGGGATGGTGGGCTGTGCCCCCTGCAACTAACAATGCAACTGGATCTGGAGCTGAGCTGCACCCTCCACAACTAAGATTGAAAGGACAACAGCTTGACTTGGAAAAGTCCTGGAAGTACACACTGTTCCCCAATAAAGTCCTGTTCCCCTTCCCCAATAAAATCTTTTTAAAAAAAAAATGCTTCATAAGATTGTTTGCAAATTAGGTGAGATAATTTATATAAAGCTCAGTGCCTGGTTTTCAATACATGGTATCTTGGGTCATTCCCAAGGTCATCATCATCATAGTAGGCAGTAATTAGTGTTTGTGATATTGCATTATTTTTTATTTCCACTACTATTTTTACGTGTTAATATCTTTAAAATAACCAAGAAATTTTATTTCTAAGAACTCTTTTTGATGGCTTCAAATAAGTGTTTTTATTTTTTGTGGGTTTTTGTTTTGTTTCTAGCATTTTAGTTAACTCACATTTTCAGGGTTGTTTTTCTCCCCATAATCATTTGCATTTTTTTCAGGCATTTAGTTCACCAAAAATTGTATCTCATTGGAATTTATAGTAAAATTTATTTACTACATGATAAGGGGGGAAAAATGATTGAAAGCTGATTTTCATTTGAACCCCACCTTGTACTTGACCCAAAGCAGTATGAGAATCACTTCACTGATTCTGACAGGAGTGTGTCCCATCCCTCAACTATATTTAGATGGGCAAGTATTTTATTCTATGGGGCTTTGAAAATTGTTTACTTATCAGTTACATATCAGACAGATTTACAAAATTAAGATGTCTGGATACTATCTTTTAAAAATGTTACGGTCCTTTCATTTGTAGAGTAAGTCTGGACAAGTTTACACAGTGGCTCAAGAACTAACTGCCATCTTAAGGATCATCATTGCAAAAAAGCAAACACACACACACACGAGTCCTAGACCTTGAGAGATCCTTCCAATACAATATAAATAAATGTATACATATACAGGATAAGTATGTAATAAGATAAAGATCATTAAATTAAATCATGAGTTAACTCATTACTTATCACCTATAAGGTGACTAAGCTAAGGGAACAGGAATAACCCACTGAAGGCCTGCTCTTTATTTGCTTTTTGTTCTTTGCCTATGGACCAAGACGAGAAAGGAATCCCACACAAGTCCAATCATCTGGATAATTTTCAGGCCAGTGAATGCCTCATGCTGTGACTCATCTGAGGCCTGTGAAACTGTGAGGCCTTGCTCTGTGTGGAATGCCTTCTGCCTCTACTTGTTCAACTGCTACTCCATCTTCAGAGTTAAGCTTAGATGTGAAAGTCTTCCCTCTTCACCCCACTGCCAGCCCCACCTCTACGTGCCTCTCCTACATAATCTCAAAAGCCCTGCATTTACCCTCAGCTAAGAAATTCTTATGAAGTGGATTGTAATTACTAGATTCCTCCTCTCCTTATTCCAATCCCTTGAGATCAAGACTTGTGTCTTGTGTGCTGATGAACCTAATGCCTAATACAAATAAGCAAAACAAGCTGTTCAAGATATATTGCATGTAATAGTGCAGATGTGTAAGTATCATGGCAGCTAAGAGCACACGCTGTAGCGTCAGATATGTAGGTTGTGATTTAGTGCATACCCTCCCTGCTTGTGACCTTGGGCAAGTTATTTAGTATTTCTGTGCCTCAGTTTCCTCATCAGTTAAGTGGATATAATGATAATACTTAGGAGATTTTTGTGATGCTAAATGAGTTACTGCAGGTAAAGTGCTTAGAGCAGTGCCTAGCCCACAGATTCCAAAATTGTTGTTAATTAATATTGTTAGAATCATGTCACATCTGTTTACCCCACCTCTCTGTTACCTCCACCTCCCACCTTTGTTTTTTTCACACACAGGTACAGAGAAACAAAAGCAGGTTTGAGAGCCAGGATTATTTGGTAGTCTCATTAAACCCAATTTTTGGCAAGCTTTCTTTGAGCTCTTGAGAAGGCAAAATTATTTGGGGAAAGAGCACTGAATTAGAAATGACTCAAGTGCCATATTGCCTTCTAAGGAACCTATCTCAAAAGAGAGCATTCCTTTGAATGTGCTGGTTACTCTATATGCATTTATTTTATGAAAAGAATAATTTTTAAACACACTGTGTTTAATTCCATATTAGAGTCCCAGCACTATAGTAGGTGCCATAGAAAACTTGGAATCTATCTGTGAGATACAGGGAAAGGCATACTAAACAAGGGGTCAGGGAACTAGGTTCTGTAAACATATTTTGGAGAGGTCACAGTTAATCTGAGCCTCATAAATCCATAAAATAAGGAGGCTGCATCTGATGAACCAAAGCCTGAAAATTCAATGAATCTATTTTGAGATAGGGAACAGACACTTAAAGGCAACATTCATGTCAAGAGAAAAATAATGGGATACTCACACACAAAATAGAATATTATTCAGTTATGAGAATGAAGATGATCCTGCCATTTGCAACATGGATGGACCTTGAGGGCACTATGCTGAGTCAAATAAGTCAGACAGAAAGACAAATACTGTATGATTTCACTTGTATGAATCATCTAAAAAAGCAGAACTTGTAGAAACGGTAGTATGGTGGTTTCCAGGGGCAGGGGCAGAGATGAGGAGATGTTGGTTAAAGGTACAAACTTTCTAAGTCATAAGATGAATAAGTTGTGGGGGCGGCTGTTTAACTCAGTTGGTTAGAGCGCGGTGCTCATAACAAGGTTGCTGGTTCGATCCCCACATGGGCCACTGTGAGCTGCACCCTCCACAACTAGATTAAAACAACTACTTGACTTGGAGCTGATGGGTCCTGGTAAAACACACTTAAAAATAAATAAAAGTTTAAAAAACAAAAAAGATAAATAAGTTGTACAGCATGTGATTGTAGGCAACAGCACTGTATTATATACTTGAAAGTTGCTAAGAGAGATCTTAAATGTTCTCACCACAAAAAAGAAATGGTAATCCTGTGATATTTTGCTGCAGTGGTAATTGTTATGCAATATATAAGTGTACCAAATCAACCCGTTGTACACCTTAAACTTTCAAGGTATTATATGTCAGTTATAGCTCAATAAAGTTGGAAGGCAAAAGAGAAAAAAATGTACAAAATGAATATTCTTGTGAAGATGGGCCATGGAGTAAAGGAATCAGCAAAAACAAATGAGGCTGTCTTGGAAGACTTCCTGGTTTCTTTGCACTGGATCTTGAGAGCATGAAGGATGAGTTGTAGACAGAAACAGGGAGCTCACTGAGTTTTTCCCTTGTTGCTCTGGTAAGAGAAAGTGCATTTCAAAATCATCTATGTCGGGCTCTGTGTTTAAAGAGCATTTAAGCTCAATGGGTTTGGGCTGGGTTTTAAAGGAGTAAATGCATAGACTGGAGGAGAGGACGGGGGAAGGACTTCCAGGGCACCACAGAGAATATCTCTCAATGGCTGCATTCCAGAACTGAAACTGAGGAGGGGAAGATAAGCAAATTGACCAGGTTGAACTAGAATATTTCCAGTCTTCATTGGAACTGACAGAGATGATATTGAAGAGCTGAGGAGAAAACCTTGCCAGATCACTTCAATGCTGATGTGAGATTTTGAAAATCTAGTTTAGGACTCTTGTAGGTTCTTGAACCAAGAAGAAGTGAAAACATTATGTAGCTCTGTATGGAGGATTTTTAGGTTCTTAATTGAATCTCTATTTTGAAATAAAATTATTTGTTGTAAGTCAAGTATGTGAAAGTAAGAGATGCAGGTTTTATTTTGAAGGACACTTGTTTTTGGAATAAGAACCATTTATACTTTGAGCTACAGATTTTTTAAAATTCTCAGGTTCCAGTTGTATATTCGTGTTGCCCTAAAATTTTTATGTTTTTAAATATTTGCCAAAATCTATTTTTTGTTGACTTTTACATTTTATATAGTATAACAACCATTATATTAAAAAAAAAAAATCAAACTGTTGATATAAAATGGAGGGTTTTTTTGTTTTTGTGATGTTGCCAGTTACACAAAGGAGCATAAATATTAGAGAACATGTAAGTTAATTAGGAAGGAAGTACTGGCATGAATCATGCCAACCAAGTCCTGGGTGTTGTTCCACGTGTGCAGTGGAGTCAGAAGCTTGATGAGGTTCACATAGGAATCCAAGAATTAATAAAAACAAATCTAAATGCCACAGAGGTGACAAGATGGGAAAGATAACTCTTCCTGTTTGCTACTGCAGCTTAACCTATCACAGAGAATTGAGTAGATATTATGCAATTGCACACTTGAATTCCTTAGAAAATCAGATCTTTACAGATAGAAAGATGTTCTGTTTGCAGATACGAATTAACAAAAATGATAAGAGTAACCAATCAAAGTTAACATCCCAGTAGTGGACCATCAGTAGTGGAAACCTGAAAACAGCTCAACCAATACCATTGTAAAGAAATGCCAAGGAAGGAGATAAATTGCAGATCACACCAAGAAACAAAGCCCAGTAAAGGAGAATGCCCATCCTTGCAAGAACATAGACTTAAGCTCTGAAATACTCAAAAAAATGTAATTCAATAGCTTTTGGAAATGCATTTCAGGGACCTTTCGGAATATATTTTAATATATAATTGCTACTGTATTATTTCTTCTACTTGAGGGCAAAGGCCAGTTTTTCTTTGTTTTTCAATACAGTCAGAGTTATCCAGTTTAGGATTTTTGAGTCCATAATAAATGTTCTTATCTAAATATCAGACTTTTTCCTATGAAGATGAGGGAATGTCTGATGTCACCAGAGTATTTTAACTGTAATGACTGCGTTGTTAAGATATTTTTTTTAAATGGTAATAATTATAATTAATGAAATTTATAAATACATTTAAAAATTAAAGAATCAAAAAGCTTCTGTATTTAGAACTTCTTTGAATAATCCCTTACAGAGTTTCTGTACTTATTCCTGTGCTGCTTCTCAGGATACATTTCTTGCTCATATTCAGAGAAAATACCTCTTTCTTAGAAGTGAAATACTGATTCAGGGTTTTCTGAGGAATGAAATTTATTTAGAAAAGAAATATAAATAAAGGCAGAATAGTTATGGGTGTATGAGACATAGTTGTCCGCACGAGCTGTTATGCAGAAGGTATCACTGTGGGCACCGGTTCGTGTGAACTCCTTTGAAGGCCTAGTTCATTGTTCAGTTGCCCACTGGTAGGAACCCAGTACTGCCCTCTGCTCCTCGTCTTCACTGAGTGCACTCTGACCTGACTGCTTCATATCAAGCCCTCATTCTTGGAATGTCCTGTAGGTTAACCGTGTTTGTAATGCCAATCAATCGCACAGTGCAGCACAACTTTATTTTCTAGTACATGGTTTTGCTGGCACCCAAAAGGCAGGGTGATTATTTCAAGGACAACACATTTGCTGATTTAGGTGGCAATGGCTTCCACTAAGATGCTATCACCTCTGAACAAGGACACATTTATTCCAACATCAGAGCTGCCCATCACGAACTAAGTTTAAAGATAGCTTTCACCGATGGGCATCTGTAACCTTTGGTCTTTTTCACATCGCACTGGCTAAAAGCTCTAACAACTCTAGCTCCTAACATTAGGAGGTTAAGAGATCCAATTAGCCTTCTGTTACCAGTACTTTAAAAGCCTACCATCTTGATCCCTTCATTTTCTTCCCTGTGACTTCTCTAAAGAGACAAATAAATGGAAATGATTTGGCCCACGGACACTTATTGATTATGGGGACATGATGTTATGCAATAGTATAAAAGTAAGGATTTTAGACCCTACCCCTGCTAAGTCTCTTCTTTACTGCTTTACATTTCTAGATGACTAAGAATGGCACAGTGGAATCTGAAGAAGCTAGCACTCTTACAGTGGACGACATCTCTGACGACGACATTGACTTAGACAACACAGAGGTAGATGAGTACTTCTTTCTGCAACCCCTGCCAACAAAAAAACGGAGAGCGCTGCTGCGGGCCTCTGGAGTGAAAAAGATTGACGTGGAAGAAAAGCACGAGCTGCGAGCCATCCGCCTATCGCGAGAGGACTGCGGCTGTGACTGCCGTGTGTTCTGTGATCCAGAAACATGTACCTGCAGCCTGGCAGGCATTAAGTGTCAGGTAAGAATTCGGATTTCAGGGACTCCAAAGACAAGCTATTATGCACCCCCTAAAGAGGCAGTCATGTTACACATAGTGAAGTTTCCCACATGGAGAAGAAACCTTGGGGCAAAGCATGACACATGATTCAAGAAAAGAGAAGTACTCATTCAAGGACATCTATGGGTGTATATAATATGCTCATACATATAAGATATAATGTGAAAGGCAACCCAAGCTATAGCCGAATCAATTGAAATTATTCCTCTTGGATTCATTTATTATACTAGCTTCTTCTGGCTTTTTACAAGCATTCAGGCACTTCATCACATCCCTGACATTTGAGTATGTATTTTCTGATTCATCCATGGGGTACAAGATGGTGATGAGTTAGAGGTGGTATGGGCTAGTGGAAGAATTACTAGACTGGGACATAAATCTGAGTTCTACTCCTGGCTCCTCTTTTTGTGAGAAATTGGCAAGTAAGGTAAACGTCCTGGTCTCAGTTTCCCCATCTCTAAAAGGAAAGGGCTGAGCTAGAGCAGACCTTGGCAAACTATAACACACAGGCCAAATTTGGCCTGTCACTTGTTTTTGTAAATCAAGTTTTATGGAAGCATGCTCATGTTTTTGTTTGCTTGTTTGTTTATGTGCTGTGTCTGACTGCTTTCATGCTTCCACAGTAGGGTGAAGCAGTTACACAGAGACCATATGGCTCATAAAGCCTAAAATATTTACTTTCTAGCCCTTTACAAAAAAAAAAAAAGTTATCAACCCCCTGGACTAGATTATTCTCAGGTCTTAATCTATCTGTAGTATCATTGGTGCTTCACGATTAGTTAGGTGTCATTATTCTATGCGGAAACTTGGCTTTTTTAATAAGGAGAATAGCTCGGCAGACAGGAGACGACAGTTCTCATCAGCTGAACAGCCGGATTCACAGAAAAGGGATTAAGGAGTAAGAAAACAGCTCTGGACTCTGCTTATAACACCTGCTGACTGTGCTAGTCTGCCTTCCCTGTAGCATAGGAAATTCCCCACGCTCGAATAAGGGGAGTTCAAGTTCTTTCTGGTTCTCTGTGCTCTGCTCTGCATACAGGTTAATTGGTGCGATCTGGGACAATTAACAAATATTTTAGGAGTACCCTTGGATTACCCAAAACTGCACGAATCACTTGAGTGCAGCGCTCATTGCTATGACATGTGCTGAACCCCATCCCTCTATCTAGAGAATCCAATCACTGGAATAATGTGAGGATATGGATTAAAATGATCATCCCCTTTCTTCGAGAAGCTTGTAGTCTGATGGAGTAGGAAGGAGAAGAAGGAAGCCAGGATCTAAACACATGAGTCCACCAGCCACAGTCATGAATGTTCACGCCCATCACAGACCTGCCAGACACATACACGCACCATGTCCCAAGGATCCAAAATAATGAAAAGCTAAACCGATGAGAGCAAATTATCAGGCTGCACAGTACTAAGTGGTGTCCATCTGGACACCTTGAGCAGAGAAGTTCATTTTATAATAAGCAAAGAAAAAAAGGACATGGCTAATATGGGATATGTCATCATTTAGATTAAAATAGCAAGTGGCGAGGAAAGCATTATTAAGTTTGTTTAAAATTGGGCATGTGAGCTGGCATGCATCAGAAGGAAAGGGAACTTGGCGAAAGGACAGAAGCATTAAAAACGGAGCAAAATTAATGGGATGGATAAAAGAGGAGAAGGGAGAATGGAGGAAGAAGTAAAGAAAGCACAGGAGGGGTCAGCAAACTAAAAATATACATTGTAATTTTAGTATAATACTGTAATTCATTTTTATTTTGACTATAAGTTTTCAAACTAGGTTGAGTCTTGTGTTTTAAAAGCTTTCACTTTCCCTTTTCACGTCTACTTGCAGTTTGACTGTCATTTGTTCTGGCATAAGCGGAATGAAGTAATCCCAGATTCAAAGGGGTTGCTAAAAGGTACAGGATTTTTATTGGATTTCTAAGAGTTCCACGGGGCTAATCTGTGTTCTTCCTTCCAAGGTGGATCGAATGTCTTTCCCATGTGGCTGCACGAAAGAAGGATGTAGTAACACAGCAGGTAGAATTGAATTCAATCCTATCCGTGTCCGGACTCACTTTTTGCACACAATAATGAAACTTGAATTGGAGAAAAACCGAGAGCAGCAAATCCCCACCCTGAACGGCTGCCATGGTGAGATAAGTGCTCACAGCAGTTCCATGGGCCCTGCCTCTCACTCTGTAGAGTATTCCATCGCAGACAGTTTTGAGATTGACACTGATCCCCAGGCTGCAGTGCTGCACCTGCAGTCGGCTGAGGAGTTAGATTGCCAAGGTGAGGAAGAGGACGAGGACGAGGAGGAAGAGGAGGACGGAAGCAGCTTCTGCAGTGGAGTCACTGACTCTAGCACCCAAAGCTTGGCGCCTAGTGAGTCAGATGAGGAGGAGGAGGAGGAAGACGAGGAGGAGGAAGACGAGGAGGATGATGACGAGAAAGGGGACAGTTTCGTGGAAGGTTTGGGTACCACCCATGCCGAAGTTGTTCCTCTTCCTTCCGTCCTTTGTTATTCTGATGGCACCGCCGTTCATGAAAGCCACGCGAAAAATGCTTCTTTCTATGCCAACTCTTCAACCCTGTATTACCAAATAGATAGCCACATTCCAGGAACTCCTAGCCAGATCTCTGAGAACTATTCTGAAAGAGATACTGTCAAAAACGGTACCCTCTCGCTGGTGCCTTACACCATGACCCCGGAGCAATTCGTGGACTATGCCCGACAAGCGGAAGAGGCCTATGGCACCTCCCACTACCCCGCTGCCAACCCCTCTGTCATCGTTTGCTGCTCCTCTTCGGAAAATGACAGCGGCGTGCCCTGCAATAGCTTATATCCCGAGCACAGGTCCAATCATCCTCCAATGGAATTTCACTCATACTTGAAAGGCCCCTCCCAGGAAGGGTTTGTCTCTACCTTGAATGGTGACAGTCACATTTCAGAGCATCCTGCTGAAAATTCTTTGAGCCTTGCAGAAAAGAGCAGATTGCATGAAGAGTGCATCAAATCACCCGTGGTTGAGACCGTCCCTGTCTAGTAGCTTAAGTTATTCTAGGACCAACTCTTCTCCTATTTAACACACTGTATGTAATTGGATTTCCTGGGCTCATGTTTGTTTAAACTGACCACCAAGAAAACTTGGACTGTAGGGAATCTTCCAGACTGTATTTTGTTTTCTCCTTTGTAGCTACATGACTGTGGCATTGCACAAATACAGTCTTTATGAGGATTTTAAAAGATTTCCGACTGTTTTGATAGAAAATGCTAATTTTAAAAAGCATATCTCACAATTGCCTACCTGTCAAACTGTGTGAAACCTGCCAAGCTGTGTAGATCAGAACTCCAAGTTTTGGATTATCGGGCCTGTGCAAGATTATTAACTAAGACTGGGAAATAATAAGATTTAGAGTCCTACTTTTCGATATATCTGAAGATGATGGTGACTTTTTAATGTAAAAGTAACTATTGTAAGAAAAAGATTTAATTGTTCCATGTGTATTTTATTTATGGTAGTTAGAAGTTATGTTTTGATGAAAATGAACAGCAGCATGTTCTTTTAAGCTGAAGATGCATAGTTAGAACCACCGAGCATGCCCACATGGATTGCATCTGGAATCCGTTCATGTTTTTATGATCATGACTGATCAGATTTGCAAATACTTTCTTAAGGGTGAAATAGGCCTATTTTTGCTATTTTGGACAAATAAATGAGTCTATATGTGCAGGTCCTTACACAGTTTTCTCTAAAGTTAAGAGTTAGGACAATCCTCTGGTGAGGGTCTAGTTCATTGCCCTCCCTCAGTTGACTCCAGAGATGGAGGTAGAAGGAATTGCCTTTCTTTTTTAAACAGCATCATCTTGGTTCTTAGCTTGGACAGCACCTTTAAACTCTACTCCCCTACATCAAAATGCACTTTAGTGCCCCTTCATGGTACCTGGTGAGGGGTGGGGACTGAGAACTCTTTGAGATGAAAAATTTTAATTTTTGTTAATCTGTAACTATTATAAGGTTCATATAATTAATATAGAGGAATCATCCAATGATACTTTATGAAGGAAAAATGACCTGTTTTCCTTTGTCACTCTCAAGACCTAACTCAGTAAAAACAGAGGAGGCTGAGGAACATGGAAGAGATACATCCTCAGCAACCAGCCTTTTCCACAGCGTGATCAATCCATCTCCACAAAACGAGTGTGTAATGAGATTTTCATTTAGTGACTAGCTGATGGAAGGGAGGGCCTCCACCCAAATATTCAACTAGGCCTTACTTTTTGAAGCATTTTGATTTCTCTTGCCTGGGACAATTAGCAGAACAGTCCAGAATGCATTGAATGCTTTCTAATTACCTCAAGTTCTCTTGTTAAAGGGGACAGATAGAAATAAAACATGCACTCCCCACCTTTAGATTATCTGTACTTGGTTCATAGGAGGACTTCTAAGATCCCATTTTCTTGTAAATTAATTTAGGTGACTAAATAGTGTGTTTTCCCTTCCTTTTTCAATGCAATATGACTATGCTAAATCTGTTTCATATTTTTGAACTTCTATTGTTATATCATTTCACATTTTATGCCTCTTTGAAATGTGTACATGCCTTGCTATTCAGTGATTGCATCGCTACTTATTTTTTGTCTTTTAGACTTGGATGTTTAGAAATATGGATATAACTATATCATAGATTCCAATTCCTTAAAAAAATACTGTTTTATTTAATTGAGCATAAAATATTTTGACCTAAGTCCTCCAATGGAAAAGTTTCTACTAAAACTTGATTTGGGAAAAATGTGTTTACTTGGCAGCTCTTTGATGATACGGTTGGTTCCTACCCCTTTTCTACCCCACCACTGGGCCAAATTTATAACCATTAATATTAACATGAAAGGAGCTTTGGGTTTGCCCTTATGGAGGTAGCAGTAATGAGGGTGGGGATGTTCCTTTTTAATGATGAGTCTTTGGGCTAATCAGATTGGGGTTCTGCTCAAATCTTGGTAGTATATCCTCTGTTGTCTACAAAGTTACAGTTTTCAGTTCTTGATCTCCAAATTATTTTCCCCTACCAATACAATCTAAAGAGCACAGGCCCAAAGAGATATGACAAGAGGCTATTGTTCCTTCATTCAAGCACATGAAAGAATCATGTGTGCCCTGTGTCCTAGATCATTACAAGCCCTTGAAGTATTTACCTGTGAAGCACTCAGCTTATTCTTGTTAACACAGTATGGCAGAATGGGGAAGAGGTGATTCTGGTTGGGGCAGAGTTGAGTAAGTCCAGTTTCTGAAAGGACAGAGATGTAATTCGGTTCAGCTTGATTTTCCCAAGAAAGCTGTCACCTACTTGTTTATGTTTGGCCAGTCTCTGTTTTGTGGCTTCATTTCCAAAAGGATGCTCAAGCTAGAAATAGGCAAACACACACACACACAACTTATCCCCCTATCTGTTCAATTGGAGTTGTTAATCATTGCTACACAGAAGGATTAACCTTCCAACCATGACAACTTCCATTCCAAATTTACATATACATAACCTAACCCCTAAACATTTCTCATAAATTACATACACAGATTACCTATTAAAACACCCTCATATACCACCCAGACACACACACATATAATAGATGGATACCACACAGTGGGTAATGACAAATTATAGGCAGTGGCCAAAATTCAATACATTTTGTACTGAATTTTTCCCACCCTAAAATCTGGTTGGGTTTTATGATCTAAAAATATCGTCTAAAAAAAGAGCATAATTTTTAAAGATATAGTTTGAAAATATTGAGTCAAAGTTGCAAATAATACTAATGATAGAATCATTTCATTGTTACTTCCTTTCCCAGAAAAGCTGAGAGAGCACAGTGGTCCATCGGAGCTTTTTTCCCCCCATTAATAGCCCTTCTATTCAACAAAAACTGCCCACATGCCAGGAAAGCGCTTGCTATAGCTTTTCTAAGCTTTTTTAAAATGGGGATCAAGCTAGATGCAGCCAGTTGAGACACTTAAGATCTTTATACCAAGACACAATAACCTGACCTGCAGCTGTTGCATTGCCTCCATAGTAAGTATATCTAACCAAATTATAGCCTTTTTTGACACACAGCTTTTTAGTCATTCACTGTCAATAGCAAAGCTTCCTAGTTGGTCCCTGTTGTTTTAGCATCAGTCCTCCACCTTTTACTGGACCTTAATTCCCAGTTATAATCCAGGCCAAATTGATTTGCAAGTCAAGAGGATAGAGCAGCTTGCGTTTCCTTTGTCATTCCTTTGGGAGAGAGAGTCCATGAAAGAGATTTACTTAAGGTTTTTTTCCCCCATTGCTTTATCATTGATTATTAAGACATAAGTAAAATGATTGTCTCATGTCTTTTGGTTAATTAAATTATATAGTTACTTTTTTATATATATAATTACTTTTTGAAAGGCAATCTTTTGTTTGTGATGAAACTTTATCTCCCCTAGTGTCAGCCACATATAAAATGTGAAACTAATATTAATTAGTGATAAAATATTCACAATCTTACGTGAGTCAACAATAGCGCCCCCCCCCAAAAAAAAAAAAGAAAGAAAAACTAAGTTACAGAAATACAGGCCACAAATTAATAAAGAGATTATAAGTGATTGTATTCTTTAAAACTTTATACTGTAAAAGATGACTTCTGGGCAAAATTCTAGTTTGCTCATCATTAAACAGGAAAATATAATTTATTTCCTATAAATTGATAAATCGCTGGTTCTTTGATTAAACTTCTGATTGTCATACAAGTTTATAACCCTTTGATCTTGATAGTTAGAATGTATTAAGTACCAATTCTTTCAACAAATATTTATTGAACACCCACAATGTTATAGGAACTGCCCTAGGTGGTAAAAAGGGGGGGAAACATTGCAAATCTAAGGGATTATGATGATAAAAAGTAGTATGAAATAATCAAGTCTCATTATAATCCTTTTAATTTGTGATTTTGTAAAGGGATATTTGAAAAAGTGACATCAATTCTTGTCGAATTACATGCAAACCATAACTAAAAGGATACTTCTTTTTCCTAAATGAGTGTGATTCTCTAGAATAGATCCTCCTTTCCTCTGCCCCCATCTGAAATGTATTAATTAAATCTGGACTTAGCTAGAATAACCGAATTGAATGAGAGAGAGATTTTCAGCTAATTGCTTCTTCAGTGTAAGACCTATATAAAAAGGTACTGCTAAATTTATACTAGCAAGCTCCTAGCAGTCAGTTTCAAAGGCGGACTGATTCATGCATACCCAAGAAACATTTCAGGAAACCTTTGAAACAACAATGTGGAACGCAACCACTCTTCTATTTATAAACAGCCTATCAAAATAGCAAAACCCTGGTTCCCGGTTCCAAAGGCAATACCCTGCAGCCAAAACAGGGAGGTCATTCTGCTCCTTCTCGTTTAGCTGGAGTTACAAACCATCAGATTACCAGGTGGAAAATTGACATCCAGAAGTCAAACAGAGACTGCCTATTTAAAAGGTGCCACAAGCTTTCCATTTCTCCAAATATGACTTAATCTTTCCCTTTAAAATGGCATCTGCTCCTTATTCTCTCGCAGAGTTTACAGTGCCATTGTAGTCGGGATAAAATACCAGCCTTAAATGGGAAGTCCCGTCATGCTTTCAAAGGCAAAACTTGAGTGTCATTTGAAACTGCAACTCTATAGACCCTTGCTTAGCACAACCAACGACAAAAGTTTAAAACCTTAATCTTAGTTCTAACACAAATTTGCAACTACTGATTATGTTATTCTTTCTGAGACCTGCTAACTTGTGCTAGAGTAACTTAAATGCCTAAGCCAAATACCACAGCTTTGCACAAATAGCACAGCTCATCAGACATGTTCTGTAGCATTAAATAATGTAATTGACTGAATTTAACTAAATATCTGCAACTTGAAACCACACTAGAATGATGAAAGTGCCAGGGAGGGGTGAGGGTGGAATATAAGCTTAATCAGTGGTGGTGTCTCCTCAAAACCACACAGTTTCAGCAGACTGAAAAATAATTTCGTTATACTAGAACAACTAGATTTGCAAATGACAGCCTGAAACCTAAAAGGGGCTGTTACCATGTGAACACTCACAGCCTTGGTGTCACCATCTTCTGCCCATCACCCGCATCACTTACACCTTAACTGTCTAAAAGTCATTCGATGCTTTAAAAATAAACACAGAGCTACAACATGCTAAAGAAACTTTGTAAGATGTAAACACATTTTATATTAAAATGACTGACAGACTTGTCAAAAGTAACGAATATGGAAATAAGAGAGGTCTTTAATATTTTACCTTCGAAGTCTGTATTCAATGTGACTATAAAGTAGTCACTTCTAAGTTTTACTTTAACTCCTTTCATAACTTTCAACCTAGACCATAAGACTCCCTTCCTAACCAGTGCAGGTTTTTTTTGTTTCTTTTTTTCCCTTTCTTACCAGAAATTCAAACTCAAACGCTCACTGTGAGCTGGATTTTACCTGGTGAGCCGTCCTGGGGTTAGTCTAACTCTGTGCTGTCTGGGTGGTAAACGTTATGCCTTGGGTTTTGTACCCTGACAGTGGTGACTCAGATTGATGGGAAGCAGGAAGGTATATACAACCAGATTCAAAGCCTAAACCAGTTCATTTTTTGTATGCAATTTTTATAATCTAATTAATGTAAAGCCTGCAATTTTAGTAAATACAGGTACTTGTTATACATTCATGGAAAATGAGATGATTTTAAAGATTTAAGTCATGCTGGCTACTTTCACTGGTGAAATATATCACTATACAGGGTAATTGTTCTTTATTTTATACTTTACATTTGCTTATAATTCAAGCAAAGCCAACTCTAGTATGTCATTTTATTACATCTCATAAAAGTTTCTGGCAGAACTGAACTTTCAAAGGAATATGATAGGCTTTATTTGGGGTAATATTTAGATTCAACAAGCTAAATGATGCCATTCCTTTCTCTGCATTACTCATTACTATGGTGATAGGTCAGTTCAATAACTCATTTTAGTGACATGGTTGAGGCCATTTAAATATTTTTAAGATAATGTATATTAACTAGAAGGATTTAGGAGAAGGCAAATTTATGATAGAAATTAGTCTTGCCTTTGTCTAAGTTAATTTATGTGACCTGATTGAACGGTTTCAGTTACAATTTTGAAATGGCTTCTTTGGTAAATATCCCTCTTTTGTTTTTCTCCCTATAGTTTTACCTGGCTTATGAGTATCTTAAAAGTTATTTATTAATGAGTATTTGGAAGGAAGTTGATTTAGAAAATATCTCTTTAAAAATTATCTAGGTGCTTCTATCACCAGAGATCTTTATCAAGTCCTACTGCCACTCCAGATAAGACCAGAAACCCCCTTGTCCGGGGTCTGGCCTCCTGATTTAAAAATGAGGTTGAAATTTCTAACTTTATAGTACAATTTATCCAATTTTGTTTTGTTCTTCCTTTTTATGTTGGTGACCAAACTTGCCGCCTTAGCCATAAATAAAGCCAACTCCCTTTAAAACAAATTCAAAGATCTATATACCATTTTGAAATTTTACTTAAATATGAAAGAGATTAAATGAAATCCAAATATGAATTATCAAAGAAAACTAAATATCTAACCCTAGGAAATAAATTGCCTGAGGTTAATTTTTTATTTGTTTGTTTTCATTTTTATTTTCTTTTTTATTTATTTAGTGTTGATCCGTGTGTGGTTTAATGATGCCTAAATGATATCTAAACTTGACAACTTTCAATTTAAGTAGTTGGCAAAGTCATTTCCTTTGTACTACAATCAAACAGTACAATCTACTGTCAAAGAAAGGTTCCTATCTAATCTTGATTCATTAGGCACTAGGCATGCCAAACTGTTATCTCAGACTAGTTTCATCTTTTCAAAGATACTCATAATGGCCAACTGTGTGTGAATAATGGAAAGTTTGAAATTCTTCTGTATTCTTTAAATTTTATAGTCCTGAGACTAGAAGAGATTTCCAGAGGTCATCTGCCTCATCCATCTACCTCCAGGGAGGACTGTCACTCAGGCATGCCCGACAGGATAGATGCCCATCTATTCTTCCCATCTCTAGGGAAGGCGGTTTCCTTGGCAACACAATCCAGTTCTCTTAGGTTTTTCTCACAATAAAAAAATATCTTGGCCAGTCTTTGTGAGGGAGGCACCTGGCAACAGCTGTGGTGATTTGGGCCATTGTACTGGGAGACTAAAAAAAAGTTGGGTTTTCCCCGTCTTTGATGATTATTACATTTGATGATTCCATCCGTCTCCTAAGAAATCCAATTCTTAAACATAAGGATGTGGGTACTGAGACAATGCTTAGTAACATGACCTGCTCTCCACAAATATGACTATAGTTGGGTTATTTTTCTTTGGTTTTGCCATCGCTATGATGTCAGGAGGTAATTTCAGGAAAAGTGAACATTTTCTAACTTCTTGCTTCTAAATAAATACCTTCTGATTAATCTTTCTTTACCCTAAACTGACAAATTAGAATCTCAAGTTTTTCCCCTTCTGGGGAAGATGGGACTAGCTGTGGAGAGTTTGATACGGAATAAAATGACTCCAGAGAAATTACTCAGCCACCATTTGATCCCAGGCTTTATCTCCATGTTATTTAAACAATGGCTGCTTGCCTTCTCAGGAATCAGCAAAATGATTTTAAAATTTATCATCCTGACAAGGCCTGAAAACAAAGGGAGGCATCTGGGAGGGCTGAAATTTTTTTCTGATTACATCACTTGACCCAAACAACCCCTGAAGCTTTCAGAGTGTTTTCTGTTTGCTTAGAGTTGCTTCTAACTCAGAGTCAGAAGTAACCTGAAGATAAGGAGCACCCTCAAAATCAACAGTTCCTTTCCTCATGGGATTTAGGTACAGCTGCTTGTCTCCCCAACTCAGATGCTCTTGTGAAATGACAGCCACATCAATGTGGTTGCTCCCCACAAATAACACGAGGGGAAATAACCCTTTTTGCTTTAAAAAAAAACACAAAAAAACGAAAAGCTATAGAATGTTTATGTAAAGAATGTTGAATCATTTGGCCCATGTTTTAATTGACTCTAGGCACCTCTGTGGAAATAAGTCTGAGGCGTAGTTCGTGAAACCTGTTTCAAAAGTGTTTGATGTAAAATAAACGCTAGACATTTACAGAAATAGTTTTTAAAAATTAAAAACCTGTAGATTACAACTCTGTTCCTAAGAACCTCAGCCTTTATTGTGTCTTAGTAAAGTTGATCTGCTTTCATTTAGTTTATTGCATTTCTGGTGTAATAGCCTCTTAAGATAGAACTATTAATACATATGTACTGGTTAATGCCTGTTAATGCAGAAAATGGCACTTTGTTATTTCAATGTGTTTCCCTCAGTGTCACAGGGTATATCAGTTTGATAGGAAAAGGTCATTTGACATTGGTCAAAAATGCATTTTCCCCATTTAAAATATATATGTATAATCAGTTGCATAGACAAATGTCACCTTTTGCAGTATCGGAATCATATTTTAGACATCACCTGTGTATCCACTTTCCAGCTGCCGTAGAAATTTGGCACATTTACAAATTCTGGTGAAATCTAGTGAGCTGAATGTAATGGGAGATCAAATGATCCAAAGCGCTTGGGTGTTATGCTTCAGTCTACGTTGTACCATTCACACACTGGGAATGGTCTTTACACAAGGGAAGTCTTTTGAGAGTGTTTTGATTTTGTTTACTTGCTGGCAAAAAAATGTAATTTAAAAATTCAGTGAGATAATCTCACTGTAACGTTTTTTGACTTTGATTGGTTTTGTCTTTTAATTGATTTCTTTTATTATTTTTATTCAATTTCAATAGTAATCTAATCACTTAGAAAGGTTGAAAGGGGAAAAAATCAAACAACAATTCATACATGAAATCATTATACGCTAAGATGTCATGTTGTATGTCATACAGTTGCTAGATTGATTTCTCTTGTGTATAAGTTATAACATCAAAGATGCCAAAGGGTATATAAAATAAGCTACAGTAATATTCAACAGAACTTAACCTGGACTTTATGTTGTAATAATTTATTCATAATAGCTGTAGTCTTCTGTATTTATATTTTCAGTATTTATTATGAATGACATGGAAATTCGTGTATTTATTGTGGCTTTTTATTGCTGTGTGTATATATATATATATACATATATTACAAATAAGCATTTTTAAGTCATATCCTTAAGTTTCTTTTATTAGTGGCACTTGTATTATGCTGTACTTTTTATTATATATTGTACAATATCTTGTCCATTTGTTTGCAGCAGAGTAAAACTGGTTTCTAAGTTGTATAACTGTTACATATTTGTTGTATTTTGTGTAAACTCTTTGTTCTTACGTCCTGAGCTGTCACAACACACTCATGAACACCTCCCTTTCTCAGTATAACAGAGACATGTCTTAAAAAGTTGTGTGTGAAGCCAGTTCCTGTGAAATGGCTCATTACATTATCATCTCAAAGATGTGTTAACTTTATTATGTTTGATCTTTAAGTGGAGATTCTTAATAACATTTTCTTCCTCAATTATTCAACCCCTTCATCAAGTAATAATGTATAAACAAATATGAGGGCCAGAGAGGAACTTTCTATTCAAATTAAATTTGAAAGGGCATGTTTACAAAGCCAAATGCAACCTCTTTAATTCACCTATTAATTATTTTTGTTTTACTTTGCTTAAAGCAGGATCTGTGTGATTTGGTGTTTTGAATATATGTGTGCATATAGGTCCATACATACATATATATATATATATATATATATATATATATATATATATACTTATTTGTTTAATAATGGTGACTTAAGATAACCAAACTTATTTTTATTGGCAGTAAAATGACAATGGATCCTTCCTAATATCCTATTATATGCAAGTTCCTTTCCTCAAACAATTTGTTTTCTTATGTCTGGACACTGGATTTATATTTTTGAAAGTTAAATACTAATATGTGATTGTGTGATTATCCCAAAACTCAAATTTGGTTGTGTTGCTTACTTAAAATATCTTCTGTGGTGTTCCTTCCTCATGGCCAACAAGATAAAATTAAAACTCTTTGACATGCCCCAAAAGATCACCTAAGATCAGGTATAACAAAACTCTCTAGCCTAGTTTTGTTCACCAAACTCTCTCTTTGCCTCCCATGGCCTCCCACAAGACAGACGGGTTAGACTTCACCTGCTTCGCCATTATCCCTGCCTCTGTTCAGCTTGCCCCTTCTGCCCAGAATATACACCCTGCCACCCCATCCTGACAGCATAATTCTAATGACATCTACTCATTTTTCAAAAGAAAACTAAAATGTCGCTTTACATTGCTTTTCTGATTCTCCTGAAAATTAAGTCCCTACACTTTTATGCCCAATACAGACGTTTATTAGAGCCTCTAAGTCTCACTGCATTCTCTTATTTACGTATCTACTCCCTCTACTGGACTCTCTAAGAACAGAAACTGTCTTGCTAACTCTCATGTCCTAGGCATCCAAGTTTAGTATCTGGAACATAGTAGATGCTTAAAATATGTTTACTGACATATGTGCAGTACAAAAGTGAGTGGTGTATTTGCAGTTCAGATGAGGAAAAGATGGCTGGCTGAAAGGGAAGAGAAGGTGTCAGTTTCGGGGGAGGAGGAATTTCACCTGATAGGGGACATTCCATATTCAACATGATGGGACAGTCTGAGGAAAGACTGAGTCAAGACTGAGTCACCCTCTTCTGTGCAGAGCACAAGGACGTTGATAAGAGAAGATGATTTACTTTCAGGAACAAATGAGCAATCAGATGAGGAGAATCTATTCAGATATTGCAAAGCTTTAAAGACCAGTCCAAAGAGTCTGCCTTGTATCCCTAGAGAAATAGGGAAATCCTGAAGCTAATAGAAGAGGAAGTTCAACCAAATTAGAGTGATGTTCAGCCGTGTGGAATCTGGCTGCAGTACACAGACGGTTTGGGAAGATGGGAATGCCAAAGTAAAAAGCTTGTAGCTATTGCAATCACTATTTCAAAAAAATAATTGTCCTGGCCCTACTCTATTTAGGATACTGTGCTAGAGAACCAGAGGGCAGTGATGAACAAGACAGGCAGAGTCCCTCCAGACAAGCAAGTACAGACGTGTAGGTGATGATGGCAAAGGAAAGGTCCATTATTTGAAGAACTACTTAAGTATGAGAGATTAAGAGCAACAAGATTATGAGCTTAAGATACTGTAGGTGGAGTTTGGGGAAGGATTTAAGAGAACAGACATATTAACAGAAACTAGGATATTATAAAGGAGGAAGAGATGTGTTCATATTGGACATTAATTGATGTCAGAATACTCAATGAAAGTAAGAGATGAACAGAAAGAGTCTACAGCTTAGATAACAATGTAAGATTTGGAGTGAATGAATATTTTAAGAGGAGACTAGAGAGAGAAAGAGGGTATAATGTAGAGGAATGAACTGTTGAAAGGCTGGCATTGCCAGTTGTGCTCTCCAGAAGTGGATACTGATATATATATATTTAAAATCCTCTGGTTCTTCCAGGACAGAAGAAGTCTAGTGCAATCAATCTGCCCTCAAGTCTCTGGTTAAACTCCAGAAGAGCAGGCCATATTGAGGGCTCAGCATCTGTCTCTATTGCTGGCAGACTATACATTTGGTAGCAGTAGGAGCTTTATCAACCTTGGTAAATGGGAAACCTTGCTCATGGACCCAGGTATAGCTTCTATGTCTTCCACTGTCACCAATTCATGTGCCTATCATGGCAGGACTAGAGCAGCTAATGGCAGAGACTGGCTGCTGTCCGCTGGCCAGATTATTCTGTCTATATCAATACTATCCAAAACAAATATAATGTGAGCCACAGAGGTGAGTTGCATTTTCTAGTAGCCACATTAAAACTAGTAAAAAAAAAAAAAAAAAATATATATATATATATATATATATATATATATATATATATATATATATATATGTATTTCAATATGTTTCATTTAACCCAGTATATAAAAATTATCATTTTAACATGTAATCAGTATAAAAATCATTATTCATATTTTACATTATTTTTTTCTGGACTACTAAGTCTTTGAAATCCAGTGTGTATTTTATACCTATAGCATGTTTCCATTTGGACTAGCCGCATGAGGCTAGTGGACATAGTATTGGACCGTACAGGTTTAGCACCTCTTCCGTGGTGGATGCTCTCTGGTAGGTGATAACATGTGACACTAAGATCTTCACACTGTGTGCCCACTCCCATATGTCTATCCACAGATCCTACCTCAGACCTCCTTTTTCCTAATCAATCTCTCTCCTTTTGGGCCCCTGACTAGACAGCCAGGCCATTCACCTCTGTGCATGAGTCCATATATATTCTAACAGAGACACATCTTGCACACAAAGAGAATGACTGGGTGTACCACCAACACTACCCATTTTAAAGCTTTTCCCTAGCCACTGTCTTGCAAAGCTACTCCTAAGTGAGGCTGCAGTGCAGCTGCCATATATTTTTGGCTTGCATTGCATCCACTTAGCAAAGAAAAGTGGTCTTTTTCCTCCTCCATCAGCTGGCCATAAGGAATCTTTCATATGGAGTGAGTGGTGAGCTGAGGGAGAAGTGCTGGTACAACAGTAGGAGATGCCATGAAAGACAGCGCTACCTGTTCATGCAACTTCCTGTGCCTTCCAGTCCTGTCTGTACTTGATCCCAGTTTTTCTACTTGTCTTCAACAGATTGCTGCTAGTCCTGTTTTATCTTTTGATTTATGGCGTTGGTAGAAGCCAGCTCACCATACATGGTTCCAGAGACATGGTCACTTGGTATTGCATAGTCAGGCACTTAGTCTCTACAAAGCCTCAATAATATATCAGGAGTTGTTTTTTAAAAGCCATATAAATTACTGCTACAAGTGGCAATGCCTAGATCCCAGGGCCTATGATGTGTTTCTACAGCAGCACTTGCCATAACCTCTACACTGCATCTTTTGCCACCACTGGTACCTGTAATGCCATAGTGTCTGCAGGTCACGTGGCCCAAGCAGAAGGGCTTTGTGCACTGCAACCAAGACCTGCCACACAGACCTCATTTACTCTATATCCCACTCAAAGCTGGCAGTCTTTCATGTTGTCCAGATGTGGAATATGCTGGATCCAGTACTTGAAGAGGCTTACCAGGTACTGTGTTTCTCTCCTCATGGTGGGAGGTACAATATTCAGTAATTTCTCTTTACTGTGAGGGTGATGTCCTGGAATGCCTCAGACCACAGGATCCCTAAAGATTATACTGATGTGCAGGCCCTTGAATCTTCGAAGGATTTATCTCCCCCCCTCCAGAGTGCGTGTGTTTTACTAAGGCCTCTAGCAGGCTGACAAAGTATTGCTCATCTACCCTGATTAGTGTAACATCACAAATGAAGTGGTACTCTGCAGGATGCCTAGAGTCTAGATGTCCTTGTAATATATTATGACAAAATACAAAACTAAATATGTATTGTTTCCAATTTCATTTGAATGCAAACAATATCAGATCCTCTTTTCTAATTGGAATAGACAAGAATACATTTGCCTAATCAATATCCTCATCCATGTTCCTGAGGTTGGTTAGGCTTCTCTAGCAAAAATACTACATCTGGCATAGCAATTGAGGCTACCATTTGGTTGAATTCACAATAAGCTACTCATTCTCCAGGATCCATCTGCATTCTGCAGGGGCTACTCACTACTGCATTGAGGTGACTTAAGTGGGGATATAATGGAGACCACCACCCCTGCACCCTTTAGGTCCTTAAGTGTATCACTAATTTCCACTATCCTCCCTGGAATGCAAACTTGATCTGTTTTATTTTGATTGGGGTAGGGGGCAGGAATAGTTTCAGAGACTTTCTCCGAGCCTTCCCTACTATTATAGCCTATACCCCACAGGCAAAAGGTCCAGTGTAGGGATTGCTTATATACCAAATATGTCAATCCTAATTACGTACTTGGAAATAGGGAAAATGACCACTGGATGGGTCCACAGACCCAGTAGACTTACTGTAAACTACATCACTGTTGATAACTTGCTTCCTATATGTCCCTACTTGAACAGGGACTCATGGTGAGGCTTCAGTTCTCGATCATTGTCAAGTCTAACCCAGTATCAAACAGTCCTCTAAATGTTTCGGTATTCCCCTTTCTCTGCTGATCCAAATAAATGGTTGTAGATCTCTTTTCAGAAGAACTGGGGGGATCCTTACTATGTATATTTGTATGATGTAGCTGGGTCTTTTTTCCTAGAGACCCGGCCTCCTTTTGGGTCATTGGGTTCCGGGTCTGAAAACTAACTCCAGTCTGGAAAGTGGGCAAGAGATATTACAATATTTTATTGGGGTGACTACCTTCATGCTCCTAGTCATCCATCCTAATTTCTGTTGATGTTATAAACTGAGAAGTACCCTTTTTGGCTGCCCATCTATTTTGTGTCTAGATACACCAGTTTCTATTAACCATTTCCATAACTCTCTGTGGGTCAGTACCCCGTGGTAACTCTCATTCTGCTGCTCATTATAATTGCATCCTCCTACCTTTAAGCAGTTACATGCCATGAACTGCCCTCTATTGTTTTAGAGTTCTATCATCCCCTAGGACTGCTACCTTAGGCCAGGAAATGTCTGTGCTCCACATATCATCAGTTACAGTGTCCACATTACTAGCAAAGTACCAGGTGCAACTCCAAAGTTCCATATTAACTGTTTTGGGGGCTCATTCTTGGTAACAAATGTCAGATTGGGTTTTCTAGAAGCTGACTCTGAAATGGAGTTTAACATGCAAGATATTTATTAGGTATCAACACCCTATGGAAACAAGGGGGTAGAAGCAATTGAACAGAGGGATAAGTTGAACTGTGATGCTGGTCTGTCAAAGCCTTAGCCCAACTCACAGGGAACCCTAGAGCCACTGTGGCCAATTGGCGTTATCCCCTAGTGAACAAAAATGACAGGTCTTTATAGCCCCCCACCATGATCAGTTATTAAATGTGAGTACCCCAGGTAGGTCACACTTTTAAGCAATACATCTCTCTGCAGCTAAGGCCATCCTGAAAGAGAGAGAACAAGTCAGGCCGTATATGACTTTAGGTGGTACATCTCCATGTCTCACACAACAAAAGAAGTAAATAAAATAAAAAAAAAAAAAGAAAGTCTCACAGGCTGTGAATGTGGATATTTATTTAAAAACAAACAAACGTAATATTTAAGAGATAAATGTAAAATCTTGACCTTAGACTTAAAAAAGGAACACATACATTTACCAATACAAGCTTTTACCTTCATGATAGACCCCACATGGAGTGCTGAGTTCAATTCTAATTATTGCAGTTTACGAGAAATATCCACTTACTGGAATGTGTTCAGAGGAGAAAGATCAGAATTATAAAGGGGTTAAGAAGTACCACAAATGAGTAATTAAAAGAACTGATGTGTACACTAAAGTTTTCTTCAGATACCTAAAGAGGCTTGAAATTATTCCCTGTGGAATGAATAGCTAGAAGTCTAGAAAGGCAGAAGATGTCCTGATATATGGAGGATAATTTAGTAATTAAAACCAAATGAAAAAGCAGTGCGGGTGTAAGTTAGCTAGATGAAGTGGGGAAGGGACATTTCTGATCAAAGCAGCTATCTCAGGCAACTGTGTAAAGTTTGAATTTGTCAAATGTAAGACCATGAGAGAGTGGTAAAGAGAATGAACATAAAGTCAGTGCCAGATCATACTGTTAGTTGTACATACAACTTTGGCTGCTAAGTGGGGATAACCAGCCTGGAGATTTAGAAGGGTAAGTCTGACAAGGTGGAGTGAATTAGGGAAGGTGTACAGGATAGGAAGCAAGGAAATCAATTACAAGTAGCCATGATCAATGGAACCATGTCTATCTTGCTCATCCTTGTATTAGCAGTACCTGGCATTGTATCTGCACATGGAAGAATCTCAAGAAATATCTGTCAAATGAGTGAGTGAGTCCTCAAGCAAAGTAGCAATGGCTGCCTGAACTGAGACAATGGCTGTCAGAACATAGAGGGGGCAGCCCATTCAAAAGATGTATAGAAGCTTGAATAAAGATTAAGGGAGACGAAGGAGTCAAGATAGATTTCTTGACTTGCACCTAGTGGTACACTTGCACTAGACTGGGAACCCTGAAGGAGTAGTTGGTGAACAAAGGAGGGTAAAGGGAGGGAAAGAAAGACTGAATTTTAATGTTCACCTAACAATCTATGATTAGGAGCTATCTTTGTTGAAATTTTTTAACAAAGTCTCCACTCATGTGCTTTCTGATAGATGTTTTCTATGCACAAGTTCCCTATGATTGCCACCACCCTGTCAGTATGCAACAACCTCTGATTCTTTGTCAAGTTTTCACTGGTAAAGCAAAGCAGCAAGCCAATTACTGAGATCATTCAGATGAAAATTTTACTTTTGCCTGAATTAGCCAGAGAACTGAAGCATAAATGGACCTTTTCACTTGACTGATTGAGATAATTGCCTCACTTTTCTAGGGGAGACCTATAACTGGGAGGCTGTGTTTGGTCATCAAAACATGTTTATAATATGCATTATTGACTTTTCTTGAAACAACTATGCTTGGCTAGGTGCCACACTCAAATGCTTGCCCTCATCTCTTTACATATGTGAAACAGTGCAGAGAATTACCATACCTGGGAAAACTCAATGCTTGAATTCTTTTATTTGGGGCCAGCCTGAAAATACATCAGCTTAGGCCTCCAGAAGAGGTAAAATGGCATCTAGGGGGATCTGGGAGGAGGTGGCAAGGCAGGAGGTTGGCTCAGTGGATAAGATGCAAGAAGTGAGAATTAGCTCCAGGTGCATGAGAACAAATGGCTTTTCCTGAAAGAAGTGGGTAGGTGGACTTGAAAGAAACATGTAATTTACATTTATTCTTGGAGATGTGAGAGGAGTTAATAAAGAGACCTGAGTAGGGGTAGACATTAAAGCAGCAGCAGGACTCAGATCAGAGCCTTTGGCCTGCATCCTATGTAATAGAAGCTTTTGCTAACAGCATGGGACATGGGGAAAGAAATTCCAAAGAAACAGCACAGCATCTGAGCTTTCACACAGCATTTACTATCTGGTGGCCTGCTGCTATGACAGCCTGGGTGTGTACAGACAAAGCATAGTCAGTGAAAACCTAGAAAATTCACAGAGGAGCAAGATGCACATCAGAAAAAACCCTCACAAATTTTAATTCTATGAGGAAAGATTGTTATGTTAATGTGTCTGTAATTACTTTGTGATGGCTCCCCTTACTGGCCAATTGGTAGAACATACTAGATCCCAGAGAGAAGTAGAAAGACACATCACTGAGGCATCCTACTTCTAAGTTTCCTGCATTAAAAAAAAGAACGAGAGAAAGAAAAAGCTGCTACAGTGATTTTATTTTCTGAGTACCAAAGTAAGAGAAGGGAAATTTCAGCCCTGGCATTTATAAAATCCACCTGAATTATTTTTTGGTTTTTATATTTATTTATCCTCAGTGAATATTTAAAGAGTCTGATGTGAGGATTTATGATTGTAAAATAGTATGGCTGCTTTAAATTTTTAAATTTTTTAAACTTTTATATCATCCGATTTTAAAAATTATTTGAGGTAATGGATGAGACACACACACACACACACACACACACACCCATCAGGATTGATATATCAAAATGAGCTGCATTTTTTTGGGAGATTACATGCGTACAATAAGAAAGCTGTCATTGTTTAAAGCAATCTTAATTTTTTTTCCCTTTATTGTTTGGAATATACTTTTAATTGTGGCAAATATTAGTCCTTTAAAGATCTATTTGGTATTTTGTAATTCCATAAGTCATTCAAAATCAACTATTCTGAAACAAGAATGAACTAGTAAAGTTAAACCATTGTGTCTAAAATAATAAAATAGATGTCTTTCAAACTGTTCTTTAGAATTTCCCCCAAATAGTCTTTAAAATGTCAAATAATGTACTAAGTATATATCAGCCTCTCCCACAGGCTATGTATGTGGCTACTTATTTAAATATAAGGACTCAAATATTTTATTTTAAAAATTCTTTTTATATCTATATATAGGTATCATCAAATATTTTTATGTGCATTTTATCATCAAGAAGTCTGAGGAGACCAATTCAGTCACTAGTGCAGGCTAATTTTTTGCTTTAATCTAAACTAAGACTAATAAATCTTGCTTGAAAGACAAATGATATTGGCATGGAAAAAATCACACCACTAAACTGATTTTTTATTTAAGCTGATCCTACAATAGATAGGATACTCTTGAAATTAAGAGTTTACATTGAAATTGTTCATTCTCATATTTTTCACTATTTCAGTTTTATTTTTATTCTCGTATATTCACCATGTTAACCAAGAGATTCAAAATTATGCTATGTTTAGAGGCAAACAAGCCTCTAAATCTCATTGGTTTAAAACCTGGTTTCACTTCAGGTTCATTTTAAATGGGTGAGGCACTCTGCTCCAAGTTGTCCCTGACTCAGGTATTGAGACTGATGGAGCCCCCACCATCTGAAACATTGCACTTAAGGGAGAAAATGAGGCTAATCACACACTGCTTCTTAAAGGTTTCTAGCTGGAAGTAACACATGTCACTTCCACCACCACTGCATTGGCCAAAGTAAATCGTAGGACAGAAATAGAATTGCACTTTACTTCCTATTGTCTTGATTCCCAACAAAGATACTTTAATCTTTTATAGAAAAAAGGGGGGTTGGGTAATGCTATCCTACTATGTGCTTAGAAGGAGAACAGAAATATTAAGGAACAGCTTCAATAATCACCACACTCACACTAAATGAGTAGCTATCTTAATGCAGGAAAGGGGACAATGCTTCTTAGCTGAGAATCAAATACAATAGACTTCAGTGAAATTTGTATTTATATATATATTTTTAACAGAAAGAGGCCTAACATTATATATGCTAATTAAGTTTAATGTCTGAACGGCTTTCCAAATCTTGTTACTGCAATAAATTGTGCTTAAATTGAGCTCTCTGGGGATTTCACAGTGATTGATTGATTAGACTGTGGTTAGGGCCATTCAGGATGGATGTGAGGAGTGGGGCAACGGTGTGAGAGCAGCTCCTTTTAGGGCTCTGGCTTCAATCTTGAGTGTTGCTGTGGTGACAGCTGCCAATGGGAACCTACTGAGAGCTCAGTAGGTGCACTGCCTGCCAGACCTTTGTATCAGACTGTGTACCATCCCCAGCCTTTCAGATCCCAGCAGAGTGAACTCTTTAGCCAGAGTGCTTCTACTTACTAACCTAAAAGACAGTTTATTCCTCCTTGAACAGTCAATTGCCAGAGGTCAATTCAAACAAATTCTATTTTCTCTTTCTTCCTGTACTCTTCCTCTCAGTTTACTTTCATATAATACTCCACCCTTTCCCCTTCTTATAGTTATATAATTAACAGTTGTTAATAGAGCAACCTCAATTTACAAATTTAGTTATAATGGAAAACCCAAAGAAACAAATAGGTCTTCTAACACAGCATTGCCCAACAGAACTTTCTGTGATGACGAAATGCTCCTTATCTGTGCTGTTCCACACAGTAGCCACCAGCCACATGTGGCTACTCAGCACTTGAAGTGTGGCCAGTACAACTGCGTAATTAAATTTTTAAATTTATTTCATTTTAGTTCATTTTAATTATCCTAGCTACATATGGCTAGGACTATGGTATCAAACAGCATGGTTCTCGAATTATATTTAAGCCCAGGAGTTGTACCACCTACAGCTGGCCTGGAAGGACTGTCATTAGCAGTAACATGTTTATTATCTGCTCTAAAGCATAAGATTGTTATTGCTGCATAAGGTATGCCTTGGCCTACACGAACAGCCTCTTGTAAATTTAATTATGCAGCTAAACAAAGAGGAGGAAAAGGAGACATGATGGCTTGGGCCTTTCACAGGTAATAATATTCTGAAGCAAACCTTAAAGGGGCAAGATGTCACTGTTTCTACATAACATATTAGCCACATTACTGTGATTCTGTAAAAGAACCAGATCCTAGCTACAAATCGTCAGTACTTGTCCCAGTCTTTATGCTAGTTAACTGTATTGCTTAGGGAAGACCCACAACAGATTTGTCTGTTTATTTTTGGTTTTGCCTAAAATTTCTCTACTGTATGAAAAAGGGGATGATAACATTTATTGTGCGTTTACTAATATGACAGGGATTTGATATAAGTCTCACTTATTCTTTTTAACAAAGCCACAAATTATAATTATACACATTGTACAGATGAGGAAACTAAAGCTTATAAGGGTTAAGTGGTTAAGATTTCCCAGCTACTAACCGGAAGAACCAAAAGTCATTCAAACCCGTCTGTCTCCACAGTCCAAGTTCTTTCTAGTAAACCTCTTTAGAATGTTTCTAAAATTCCTTCCAACACTTAATCATCACTAAAATATGTGCCATGTATTTAAACACGTAGAATGAATTTTGTGTATAACCAAAAACAGAATTCTTTTTTTTAATAGCATCATTTTTTAAGTGTAATATCTTATGGTTTCTTTTTTTAAATTTTTTAAATTTTTTTTTGGGGGGGAATATTGGGGAACAGTGTGTTTCCCCAGGGCCCATCAACTCCAAATCATTGTCCTTCAATCTAGTTGTGGAGAGCGCAGCTCAGCTCCAAGTCCAGTCGCTGTTTTCAATCTTAGTTGCAGGGGGGACAGCCCACCATCTCATGAGGGAATTGAACTGGCAACCTTGTTAAGAGCTCACGCTCTAACCAACTGAACCTTCAGCCACCCTCCCAAAACAGAATTCTGTACTCCATTTTTAAATATATGATGATGACTATAACTATTAAACACTTACTAACCTGGACCCATCTAAGCTGCCCAAATTCAGTGGCTTTCAACCCTAGCTTCACATTAAAATTATTTGGAGAGTTTTTAAAAAATACTGATGGCAGAGATCCTTCTCAAACCAGGTAAAGCAGAATGAACACCCACGGAGCCATGGATAGGGAGTTCATGCCACTATATTCTCGCTGGCGGTTGGGTTGGAGATACAGGAAGCAGGAGCCGCTATCTGCCGTCTGCTTCTCTGCCAACTAACCAGCCAACTTGCTAGCTGCAATCCACGCTTCTCTGCCAACCAACAACCCCATTTGCGTAGCCACGGCAGTTATATTAGTGGCTAATGGCTAACTGATAATAGCTGATGGCCAACTGATCACAGCTGATGGCCATCTACTACCTGAGCCAGCACCTTTCCACATGAGATAGAGAACCTGGAAACTGCTCTCTGGGACTCTGTCCCCATACTCCACCCCTACAGGGTCTCGCCTCACAATCTACTTGACAAGTATCTTCCGCAGGGGCCCTGTGTCAGGAACCCAACTCACAAGAAAAAGTTTCAGTCCAGTTCAAGTAATGTCCCATAGGGTGTCCTTCGATGTCCACCTACTTTCTGGGCGCAGACAGACCTCCTGGGCACAGCCAGGGTTCTCAGGTTACCTCCAGCCTTTCTGGGCATAGCCAAACTTCCTGGGCACAGCCAGGGTTTCTCAGGGTACTGCCAATCTTTCTGGGCACAGCCAGACTTCCTGGGCACAGCCAGGGTTTTCAGGGTACCACCAGTCTTTCTGGGCACAGCCAAAGTGCTTACATATTCTCAACGGCAGCTGGTCAAGACACAGGAAGTAAATATCCGCCAGCACCGCAACAAGGGATCTTCCTGCACTACAGTCTCGCTGGCGGCCGGGCAAGACACAGGAAGCAAACACCCACCAGTTCCACTATATGGTGGTACATTCCCAAGCAAACAGTTAAGCGGTCCATCAAATCAGAGAAGGAAAGCAATTCCCCATAGTCCACAGTCATTCACCAGGGCTGCGCGTTAACCTCACAATGTGTGCCCTCTCCACAGGGCGAGGGCTCCAAGTCCGCCCCAACCTGGGGGTGAGGGACCACCCTAACCTCACCCGCATCTTCCACCAAGGACTCAGCAAGTGTTTCCTCCTGGGACTACAAGTCCCACATCTGGGCTACCCCAGCAAGCACCTCCCAGCCCACACAGCTGCAAGGATTTTTGTTTCTCCAGCCTATGCTGGTTGGAGAACTGTACAAGTCTTCCTACCCCTCCAAGGGGGTCCAGCTCTCCGGCAGCTGCATGGCTTTTTCTATGCTGGTTGGGGAACCATCCTCATCCTCCCTCCACTCCATAGGGATCCAACTCCGAACAGTGGCCACCCGACACCATACACTGTGTGGGGGCCACATGTCCTTCTGCCCAGAGTCAGACATCATTCTTACCTGGCTGGAATCTTGCTTGCCGCACCAGGTATCCAAGTGGGTGGTGGCCTCAGTGCAAGACGTCCACAACCCCCGTAGCCATGGCCAACAGGACGGCGTGCCATCCGGAGGCTTGAGTGGACCACCAATTCACCGAGGGGTCATGTTTCTCCCAAGCAGATTGCGTTTCCTGCTCCCGGTGCCACTCCTCACGTATTTCCCGAGACTGAGTTCTCATATGCACAAGCTGCTCCACGACCTTTCAGAGAATTTCAGCTGACACCACACTCTGCTCGCTGTACCATGTGTAATGCAGGATCTCTGATCCAGCTCCCCACATAAGAATGCAGGATATAGTGAGGCCAAAAAGGAACACCCACAGAGCCATGGATAGGGGGTTCATACCACTATATTCTCACTAGTGGCTGGGTTGGAGATACAGGAAGCAGGAGCCACCATCTGCCATCCGCCTCCCTGCCAACCAAAAACCCCACTTAGCTAGCCACGGCAGTTATATCAGTGGCTAATGGCTAACCAGTAACAGCTGATGGCCACCTGATCACAGCTGATGGCCATCTACTACCCAAGCCAGCATCTTTCCACATGAGGTCGAGAGCCTGGAAACTACTCTCTGGGACTCTGTCCCCACAAGCTCTAAACACAGTTTAACTCTCACATGATTTTAAAGAGCTCAAAGTTTACATTAAAATACTGTTTTACTAAATTCATTCCTCTACTCATCCTCAAAAATCTTTAGTGACATGACTTTTCTCACAGCAGTGATTCTCAAACTTGGAGAAGCTTGTCTAAAATGCATATTCCTGGACCTTACTCTTGAACGTCTAGAATGGGACCCATTCGAAATCTGTATATTTTAAGGATTCCAGTGCAACTGTTAATAGGTGGTTTTAGTAGGCTGAGTAATGGTCTCCCAAAGATGTTCATGTTGTAATCTTCAGAACCTGTGATAAATTAGCTTAAATGACAAGAGGCTTGGCAGATGTGATTAAGTTAAGGATCTTGAGATGGGAAGATTACCCTGGTTATCCAGGTGGGTCAGTGTAATTACAAAGGTGCTTAGAAGAGGGAGGCAAGAGGGTCAAAGTAAAAAAAACAACAACCAGGGGCCGGGGGTGGGGGGGATGTGACAATGGGACCAGTAGTTGAAGTGATGTGCTTTAAGATGGAGGAAGGAGCCATAAGCCAAGGAATACAGACAGCCTCCAGAAGTTGGAAAAGACAAGGAAACAGATTCTCAGATCATCTCCTGAAACCTCCAGAAAGAATGCTGATGTGCAACACCTTGATTTTAGACTTCTGACCTCTAGAACTGTAAAATAATAAATCTGTATTGTTTTAAGCCACTAAATTTGTGATAATTTGTTACAACAATGATATGAAATTAATACAGTGATCCATGAAATACAGCATTAACTCAGATAAAACACTTTAGGTAGAAATCAACTTCAATGCCTCCCATTATAGAAAAGGAACCCAGAGAGTGAAAAGTAAATTACCCCACTTCACTCAGGAACTTAGGGAAAGTTCAGGACAAAATGGAATTCTCTTAGTTTCCTTCTATCTCTTTATCCTGGCATTCAAGCTTGCTTCCTCCATCTAGTCCAACCTTTCCCACATTATCCGATCACTCCTATGAAAAAAGCAAGCTAGTCAGCACATTCTTTCCCCCTGAATAAGCCCCATAATTTCTGTTTTACTACCTTGGCACTTATACTTACCTCTTCCTTAAGTGTTTACATTCTTAAATGTTAAGGTTCATTCAAGGTCAGGTCCTGCCGTTTCCTGAGCTATCCAGAATCAGATGAGCACTGGCCTCTGAACTCTTGTGGTGTCAGTACAGCTGCTTTTTAGAGATCGTGATGAAGCATCCACAGTCAGTCTATTCCTCAATGTGATGATCTGATTACCTCTGGGGCTTGTTGATGGTCCATAAAGGAAAACTGAGGCAGGAATGGATGACTAAAGATCTTTAATCTAAGTCAAGTGCCTAGATTTTCAAGTTCTACTTCTATAGGAATTACGCTTAATTATTTCAACAGCTTTTTAATAATAAATAACTAATGAACTTTAATTACTCGTTTTTGTTAGTGTAGATAGATATCTTGCTTGTTCAACAATTAAAAACTCAGTTACTTGATTTATGGATGACAAACTCAATATTTACATCTCAGTAGAGTAACACAACCTTCTTAAACATATTTATTATTGAGCTATAACTCACAAACTATACAATTCACCATTTTAAAGTAATTTTTAATGTATTCATAGAGTAGTGCAACAATCACCACTATCCAGTTCCAGAACATTTTCATTGACTTCAAAAGAAACCCTTCAACCATTAACACACTCCCCATTCTCTCTTCTCACCTCCCACCTCCACCCCCACCCCGAATCAGCCCCTGGAAACCACTAATTAATTTCCTCTCTCTATGGATTTGCCCATTTCATGTAAATGATATCATCCAATAAGTGGGTTTTTATGACTTTTTATTTTTTTTATTAAGCTTAATGTTTTCAAGGTTCATCCATGTTGTAGAATGTATCAGAATCTCATTTATTTCTATGGTCGAATAATATTCCATTGTATGGATACACTACGTTTTTTATACATTCATCAGCTGATGGATATTTGGATTGTTTCCACTTTTTAGGTTATATGAATAATGGTGCTATGAGCATTCGTACACTAATTTGTGTGTGTGTGTGTGTGTGTGTGTGTGAAAATATGTTTTTAATTCTATTTGGCATATACTTAGGAGTAGTATTTTTGGTTCATATGTATACCTTATTGAGGTATCGTTTCCCACTGTTTCAGTGATGACACCGTTTTACATTCAAATCAGCAATATATAAGGATTCCAATTTCTCCACATCCTGGCCAACACTTATTTTCATTTTTAGTTTTAAGTATATCCATCCTAGTGGGTGTGCAGTGGTATCTCATTGTGGTTTTGATTTGCATTTCCCTGATGAATAATGATGTTGAATATCTTTTCTTGTGTTTTATTGACCATTTGTATATCTTCTTTGGAAAAAACATCTATTCAAATCCTTTACCTGTTAAAGAAAGGGTTATTTGTCTTTTTTTATTGTAAAGAACACAGCCTCTTGAATTCATATAAGAATCTAGAAACCGGGGTACACTTCCCAAGAATTAGCCAGCATCTTTTCCCTTTTCATAGATTTGTGTGTTTCAGGTCACCAGTCCCACTATAATCCCACTATATATTCCTTCACAGCAATCAAACTTAGGGCTTCAAATGAGGGGCGAGACCAACCTCCCAGCTCTAAAGAAATTTGGAGAGATAGCTGAACGGCTGCCTCCTTCTTGAGAATCAGATCTCTGAGAGTCCTTGCTTAACCATCCAATCCATGGCAGTCAATCACTTTCTAATTAGAAAGTGATAATTGCATTATCCTTTTTTCATATTTTTCATGATACTCATTATCTGGTATCTCTCATATGTTTGCTTATTGATTATTTCTTCCTTACAAAAATTTAAATTCCATGAGGACAAGACATTGCCTCTTATAGTTGCATGACAAATGCTGACACAGTGCCTGTCACATAGTAGATTGGAACTGAGGTTCAATTTTCATGGCTGTTGATCCTCAGAAAGCAGTATGGGTCGAAGGAAGATTGGTCGAAGGAAGAAGGAAAGTTCTTACCTACCACAGATAGAAAAGACAGGGTGTGAGTGCATATCGCTCCCCGGAAGCATCATTTTGACAGCACATATCTAGTAGTCACACATATCTAAATTCAAAATTCTAGCTATGCTACCCACCATCAGAAGAACCCAGGACGAGATGTTGAACTTATCTGAGCCCCTCTCCCATGCTGAGAAAATGGGGACGATAATACAAATCTTACAGAAGTGTTTTGAGATTTAGAAACAATGCTATATCTAGCACTGCATTTCCTACAATAGGTGATCAATACATGTTAGCTGCTTTTCTTCTCTTTAAATGTTTGTTTCACATACAAATTTATTGTGAGTGGGTGGGGGAAAGAGAAATTAGATTTAAAAAAAAATGTAAAAAGAAAGGGCATTAGGGAAAAAACTAAGGCTTATCATTTATTTGAATACCAGTTAATGAAGCTATTTAACTGTATGAGTGACTTGCAGATTCAGTACCATTTGGGAGACTTTCCAATTTCCCCTTTCCATTGGCATTGTTTCCCAAACTTAGCTAGATATGGTAATATTATCTGAAAATATAGGTTCTAGAATTCACTTCAGACCTCCAGGTAGTAACCTGCAGATCTGTGTCTTAACTCACTCCTCAAGGAATCTGGTGATTGGCCAAGTCTAGAAAATTGATATTGTATCTTTTATTTCCCAGAAAGACTAAAACCTTTCACAGCTGAATATTAAAAATAGAATATATTTCTGGTCAAGACAGTGGAGCAGGTAAATGTTGTGTTCACCTCCTTTCAGGACCACATCAATTACAACTAAACAACAGAACCACTATTATTGAGAATCGCCTGAAATCTAGCTGAACCGAAGCCCTACAACCAAGGACATACAGAAGAACCCACCTTGAGATTGGTAGGAGGGGCAGAGACTCGGAACAGGCTAGGTCCACACCTGGGTTCAACCATTAAAAATTGGGAGGGATATCTTGGCTGCAGAGGTCCCCCCCTGAGGGGTGAAGGGTCCCACCCCTCCCCAGCCCAGGGTTTCAGTGCTGGGGAGAGAAGTCTCCATAACTTCTGGCTGTGAAAATCAGCAGAGATTGTGGCTGAGTGAGATGGAGGGAGGCTGCACTCCTAGGTGCTCCTCTTAAAGGGACCACACTTGGACTTACTCACTGATGGACTCACTTGCTATGAGATCCAGTGCTGAGGCAGCAGCTCGAAAGGTACCAGGGACATAGAGGGATAAACTGAATAGTTTAGCTTCAGGGTGACGGCTGGAGGGGCAGCTTTCTCCTGAAGAGAGGAGCTGGTGGCAGCCATTGTTTCTCTGTTGAGCCCACCCCCACCCTGCATGCAAATGCAAGCAAATGTCATATCCAAGTCTCCATTAAACTGGCTATCACTTTTCATCTGCCCCACCCTAGTGATTCCCTGAGACAAGGCCCCACCCAACTTTAAGGCCCAACCAAGCTGCTTCCAGTGGCTTTTCCATATAAACAGACTGCCTTGGCTCATGCTGTGGACTTTCCTAAAATCTCTCTAACATTCACAAACCCCAAGTAAGCAGCATCTGGCTTCAGTTTGTCCCATACCACTGGTTGAGCAGTCCTAAGCCCTAAACTACCAACAGCCGGCTTTGGTTCACAACTTGGTCTCTAAGGACAGTGTGGGTGGCAGCCATGCTTTGTGACTCATGCCAGGTCGCCCTGAGTGGGACACAGACTGCAGCTGAACTTGGCCTGCAGTGGGTTCCCTCCCAGGAGGCCGTACGTCTGACAGGCCCACTGAACAGCTTCAGACTAGGCCGGAGCATCATCCAGTCACCTCCAAGGATGACACACTCAAAGGACAGACTGGGCCTGCACCAGATATCCTTAAAGCGAACCCTGCTCTGTAGGGTCAGACCCCACACAAAAGCTCCTCCACTGCAATCACAAGCCAGTCCTCATAACCAATCAGCCTGAGGGTAAATACCTCCTATTGACTTGCAAACAGCAATCAAGTGTCCACAACAGGAGGGCACACACAACTCACACAGGGACACACCTGGAGCACCCCGCTATGTTGACCAGGGAGACTTCACCACTGGGTCCCACAGGACACCTACGACATAAGGCCACTCTACTAAGGCTGGGAGACATAGCAGCTCTACATAGAAACAAACACAGGGAGGCAGCCAAATGGGGAGACAAAGAAACATTTCCTAAATTAAAAAAAAAAACACACACAAAAAAACAGAACCAAGCTCCAGAAAAAGAGCTAAACGAAATGGAGACAAGCAATCTACCAGATGCAAAGTTCCAAAACCTGATTATAAGGATGCTCAATGATCTTAGGGAGAACTTCAACAAAGAGATAGGAAATATAAAAATGGAAATAGGAAACATAAAGACATAAAGAAGAACCAGTCAGAAATAAAGACTACAATAACTGAAATGAAGAATACATTTGAAGAAATCAGCAGTAGTTTAGATGAAGCAGAGGACTGAATCAACGATTTAGAAGATAAGGTAGCAGAAAACATGCACTGAAAACAGCAAAAAGAAAAAAAAAATCCCCCCAAATGAGGAGAGTTTAAGGGGTCTGTCTTGCAGGGTGGCATTCAGGGTCTCTAGTCCTGCTCCCCGCATAAGAACACAGGATATAATGAAGCCAAAAAGGAACACCCACGGAGCCACAGATAGGAGAGTCACACCACTATAGTCTTGCTGGCATCTGGGCTGGAGACACAGGAAGCAGGAGCCACACTATCCGCAACCTACTGTCCACTTCTCTGCAATCCACAACCCACACTCCACCGTGCTAACTGCAATCTGCATTTGCCAGCCACCATCTTCTTGCCAGCCCCCATTTTTTCGGCTAGCATAGCCACAGCAGTTATATTAGTGGCCAATGGCTCACTGGTTACAGCTGATGGTCAACTAGCCACAGCTGATGGCCATCCAATCACAGTTAATGGCCATTTACTACCTGAGTGAGCACCTTTCCATGTGAGGGTGAGAGCCTGGAAACTGCACTCCTGGCTCTGTCCCCACAGGGTCTCTGGGACAACAAGTGTACCAGCATTCACATCATAGGGGCACCAGAAGAAGAAGAGAGAGAACAAGGAATTGAAAACCTATTTGAAGAAATAATGATGGAAAACTTCCCTTACCTGGTGAAGGAAATGGAAATACAAGCCTAGGAAGCAGAGAGTCCCACACAAGGTGAACCCAAAGAGGCCCACACCAAGACACATCATAATTAAAATGTCAAAAGTTAAAGGTAAAGAGAGAATCTTAAAAGCAGCAAGAGAAAAGCAGTTAGTTACCTACAAGGCCGCTCCCATAAGATTATCAGCTGATTTCTCAACAGAAGCTTTGCAGGCCAGAAGGGATTAGCAGGAAATACTCAAAGTGATGAAAAGTTAGGACCTACAACCAAAATTACTATAACCAGAAAAGCTATAATTTAGAATGGAAAGGCAGATAAAGAGCTTCCCAAGCAAGAGGAAAAACCTAAAGTAGTTCCTCACCACCAAACCGGTATTACAAGGAATATTAGAGGGACTTCTTTAACACACACACACACACACACACACACACAAGATAAAAAATATGAGTTATAAAATGACAATAACTACATATCTACCAACAATTACTTTCAATGTAAATGGATTAAATGCTCCAATTAAAAGATAGATTGGCTAAATGAATAAGGAAACAAGACCATTACATAGGTTGCATGTAAGAGACTAACTTCAGATCAAAAGACACACACAGGCCGGCCCCGTGGCTCAGGCGGTTAGAGCTCCATGCTCCTAACTCCGAAGGCTGCCGATTCGATTCCCACATGGGCCAGTGGGCTCTCAACCACAAGGTTGCCAGTTCAATTCCCCGAGTCCTGCAAGGGATGGTGGGCTCTGCCCCTGCAACTAAGATTGAACACAGCACCTTGAGCTGAGCTGCCTCCCAGATGGCTCAGTTGGTTGGAGCGCGTCCTCTCAACCACAAAGTTGCCGGTTCAACTCCTGCAAGGGATGGTGGGCTGCGTCCCCTGCAACTAGCAACGGCAACTGGACCTGGGGCTGAGCTGCACCCTCCACAACTAAGACTTGAAAGGAGAACAACTTGCTTTGGAAAAAAGTCCTGGAAGTACACACTGTTCCCTAATAAAGTCCTGTTCCCCTTCCCCAATAAAATCTTTAAAAAAAAAAAAAAGACACACACAGACTGAAAGTAAAGGGATGGAAAAAGATATTTCATGAAAATGGAAACAATGAACAAAAAGCTGTGGCAGCAATGCTTCTACCAGACAAAATAGACTATCAAACAAAGGCTATAACAAGAAGGACCCAGTCATCCCACTTCTGGGTAATTATCCAAAGAAACCCAAAGTGCTACTTTGAGGGAACATGTGCAACTATATGTTCATTACAGTATTGCTCACAATGACTAAGACGTGGAGGCAGCTTGGGTGTCCGTTAATGGAAGAATGGATAAAGAGCAGGTGGTATATATATACAGTGGAGTATTGCTTGGCCATGGAAGGGAATGGGTTCTCGCTATCTACTGCATCATGGATGGACCTGGAAGGAATTATGCAGACAGAGAGAGACAGATGCAAGGTGAGTTTGTTTATATGGAGAATCTAAAGAACAAAACAAACAAAACATTAACAAACTCATAGACACGGATAACATTTTGATGCTTTCCTGACAGGAGGAGGATTGGGAATGGGTGACAGGGGGTAGGGTGGTGGAATTAAGAAGTACATATTGGTAGTTACAAAATAGTCATGGGGATGTAAACTAAAGTATAGTGAATATAGTCAATAATACTGTGATAGCCTAGTACAGTGTCAGATGGTTGCTGGACTTATGGTGACCTCTTATTTAGGTATATAAATGTTGAATCACTATTATGTAAACCTGAAACACAATATTATACGTTAGCTATATTTTAATAAAAATATTTAAAAAATAATCAGGATACAGTTGGGTTGACTGTTGGGATAGAAATGATTCTAGATAATAGGAATTCTTATCAGGACTGCATGAACGAGCTGCTAAAGACCTATTGGATCACACATGAGGCAGGCAAAATGTTGCTGGGGACACAGTGACATGCTGTTGTATATGGGACATGAAACTTAAGATTTACAGTTTCCTAGCCAAGATCAGCTTTCCTCTTCTAGAGCTCTACCAATCTGAGTCTGTGCAAAACTGAACGTTGTTTAGATTCAAAAGTAAAAACGCATAATGCATTTCTTAGTTTATGGTCTATTTCTAAAGTCACTGCTAAATTTGGTGCTAGAACCCCATAAACACCTTTTAGGAGATGTAGTAAATCGTGAAAATGGTTCATACACTTTTAGATTTGTGCGGCATATTAAACATACCACGAGAACAAGGTCAGATAGAGCGATCATAAGTTCTGGAACTAGAAGGTCATGGGGAGAAGGAATGAAGCCGGCAAAAAGAGGTGAGAAAGGAGGAAACAAAGGGAAAGCGCGTTTCCTGTTCCTATCTAAATGCAGGGACTACCATAAGGAAATGGTTTTGCATCTTGGTCTTTTCTGCACTCCTCTCCTCTGGCCTGCAGTGCCCGCATAGCTGTCCCACCGGTTGCCAGCCCTGCCACATTCATGGCTCTCCTCTACCCAGCAAACAGACCCCTTGTTCCTTCAACACAGTGCAAAACTCTCAGCTAAATTTAGGAGGAAAGTCTGATCTCACTTAACACCCTTTTACTGTCTCAGTGGAATCTACCTTGTTTTTAGGCAATATCAAAAAGTAAAGAGCAACAATAACAATGAAATTGGGCTTTGGGCAGGAATGCCAGGGCCTCTAACTTTATCCCACTTTTCAAACAAACTTGAGGGGTACTGCAGCTTGTATTACCCATGTTGTTTGAAATTTGAAACTATTTATCAAGTCCTAAAGACTCTTTATTCAGACAGTCCAAATTCTCTTAAATGAGCAGCATTTAAAATAATGTAAGTTACCAAAAAAAAAAAAAAAAAAAGAAAGAAAAGAAAAGAAAAAAACTTTAATACTGCCCAGTTTTCAGTAATACTGAAGGTAAAGAGATGGAACCAATCTTTTACTTAAATTGTTTGTGTCACTGTTTTCATGATAGTAAGGGGAAAAGTATGGTCAATATGAAGATTCACAGTTATTTTGTTATTGTTTTGTTCTGTTTTTCTTGTAGTGGTTTTTATTTTTACATAATTTCAGATTTATATAAAAGTTACAAGAGTGATACAGAAAATGTCCATATACCTTTCACCCGGATCCCCCAAATGTTAAATTTTACCATCTTTGCCTTATCTTTCATATTATCTTTCAATTTTTCCCTCCTGTAAGTTGCAGAAATGATGCCCCTTCACAACTACGTCCTTCAATGTTCCAGTGATTTGGATCCACTCAGCCAGCTGGGTGAGTTTTGAAACCTCTGAAGTTCACAGGCTGGAGGTTATAATGCCTGTCTCCCGGGCTTTCAGATCAGCATTAGACTCGAGCTGCTGTTGACTGGAACCACTCCTTGGGAATTTGAAGCAGCTTCTGGAGTTCCCTGACAAAAAGAGGGCAATAACTCTTGTCTTTCCTGTCATGGCCTTGCTTTCTAATGCTTTTCGACATCCAAAGCTGCTCCAGTATGAAAAAACTACAGTTCCCCTCCCACCTTAGCTGCTGACCTAATTTAGCTGCACACTTCCTATTAAATATTTATTAAACATCAGTTCATGGAAGCACTATATCAAATGGGTGTACAAGGGTAATGCTCACTGGGCAGGTTTCCAACAATCAGAAAGCACAGTTCTGAATTAGGAGGTTGTCTGATGCTCTGCAAAGAGTAAGTGTAACATGAACCTGACGATTTGGAAAAATGGTTCTACATGATAGCAGGAAATATAAAAACGTGGGTTAAAAAGGAGAGCCAGAAACACCATAAATACAGGATAAGAGAAGCCACGTTTCATCTCCCTATGTGGATATGGGAATAAGTTTCCTTCATTTACTGTTCATGTTTCACATTTGCAGTTGTTCATTTTCTTGGGCACTAAGGGCAGATCCAAGTGCTATGGAAGCTGAAGCTTTTAGTGGGGAATTCTTGTTATGAAAATAAAACATGAAGTTACGAACATATAGTACAAAGGTAAACACTGATAAGAATTTAAATCGCAAAAAGTAAATTTTGAAAAGCTGACAAATACCATAACTGTCACAAAATCAATAAAAATAACATGTTTTGTTAATTAACTACCATGCATCTATAGTACGTTTTCTCTGTATTTTTTTAGCTGCATGCTCTCTTCATATGATGACTTTGTACTATTATTTTCTACGTAAAAGAGTATGAAAAAAATCCATTTTACCTCTACCACAATTGGATAAAATTTGTATGAAAAAGAAATAAACTGACATCTTTATTTGGGCCAATTTAAGCAATGGCTTAAACTTCTTTTTATAATTGTGTCCTTCACCCTCCAGTTGCTGCAGACAAAAGTTTCCTGTGATGAACAACAGGGTGGGAGTAATACATTAAGTCAAGTCTTCTCTTGGAGGAACTTATCAGAGACTTTCCAAACGTGGCCTTTTGCTAGAGTGAGGGTAGACGACCAAGAGAACCTTGGGACATGGGGAGGAGGTGGAAGGACAATGAAAAGGAACAAAAACATTAAGAAAAGGAAGCAGAAAACAGAGTTAGGTGAGAGGATACTGAATTACCTTCCCTTAACATTGATTCATAGGACTTTGGTCACTTTTCCTCTTCTCCCATCACAGAGTGAATTTGAATGCCAAGGGGCAGGCACACTTTCATTGTTGAGAGAAACAGATCTAAAAGTACGTGACAAGTAGACAAGAATAGGTGATGAACATGATTAGCACCACGGTGTCCACCTTTTGGTTAACTATGGAAAGACGTAAGATGGACAAGGATAGTTCATCCTTGCTGCAACACTTCAAAAATAAAGACCAGAAATATAAATGCCATCAAAATCTTGACTCTTCTCAAACTAAAAAATTTGGTTTCATATTCAAAGCCATGCCCATTTAGAAGCAAAACACATTCATTTGGGTTTTGTGGTTTGGGGAGAGGACTGCCAGAGGAGGTGGAAGCCACAGTGGAGCATTCCTGAACAATCCACTGCAGGCTTGTGGAGCTCACCATGCCGGCAGCTCCCGTTCCATGATAGTCAAAATAGCAACAGGACCACAAATCATTCAAATCCTGAACCATTTTCTTTGCTCCAGTGCAAACTCTTCTGCTTCTGTCACATGGCTCCAGCATTCCTGCCTCCTCCACGTCTTTCCTAACTGAAACAATGGCAACTCTCTTTGCACTTTATATAAACACACAATTCCCATGGTTCCCTTATAACTCCATTGAATGAACATGCTCTCTGGCTGGAACGTAATGCAAATCCTTTCAAGCTGCATTTGTTCAATGCTTGTTGCTTAGCTTTCATATCCGGTAGGCCCTTTTAACGTATTATTAAGTTCTCCATCTAACTCACAAAGCATTTTGCTTAGCAAAGCCTCTTATACAGATAAACAAATATTTACCATTAATGCTTTATGACAAATTAGAGACAACAGGGCTAATTCTGGAGAAAATAAGAATAAACTAATGGTAAGCAAAGCAAACCACCTTATCAGAGTTATCAAACCACCAAACCAAAGTTATCAAAATGCCCCTTATGACTTCTGCTTTCAAAATACACTCACTGTATTTCTCCTATTCTCAACTACAGTGAAATCAGTAAAATTTGGTCAATCACCTTTGTGATCAGTCTGCCCACCTCCACACCCTTTCATTTCCTCATCATCCTTATGCTCCTGCCTCTTCACCGAATCTTTCCTTAAAATTATTCCCCCAAAGGGAAGACTATACAAAATACAAATCTTCATTTTCAAGAATAATAAAGCGAACACCTGAGCACCAACCTTAATAGAATGTACCACAGACAGTCCCTGTGTGTCCCCTCCCAATCCCATCCCTGCCGTCCCACATTCCAAGGTAACCACTATCCCAACTTTTGTGTCAATTCCTGAATTTTGTGTTAATTCAGATTTTTGTTATTCTTTAGTTTTAATACTGCTGATGTACCTCTGACAACACATCATTTCATTTTTTTACAACTCAGTAGCTATCCCCAGCTTATCTGTATAAGAAATAGATCCATATTGCCAAGGATAGGTGACATCTCCCAGAAGAAAATAAGAGGGCAATGGCTTTCCATCACAGAATGACTTCAGTTCCCCTGGGAGTTTACAAAAGTCATTAATAGAAGCAGAAGGAAACAGAGCTGGAAGGTGGGATTGCCAGAGCCAGGGCATCTAGCATGTGAGTCTGGAGCTGCACACCTGGCAGTGATAGGGTCAGGAGACGGGCCAGCTTTGCCTTCTCGGCTTCTAAGTTGACCACAGCCCACACCCTGTTCTCAAGAGTCCGTGAAAGATCACCTTTTACCCCATTCAAAGAATAAACTCCATATTACTGGTGGGAAGCTAAAGGGCAGACACCTGGCTACTCTGAGTTGTCCCTCAAAGTACAGCTCACGCTCATGTCTCCAGTAAAACTTCCCTGACACACACACACCCACAGCGCACTGCTGTGTGCAGGGTCACCCCTTTAAGTCCCTTGGAATTCTGTGCTAACCTCTATCCCTGACTCTTACGCCAACTGTAATCATCTATTCAGTTGTCCCACGTCCTTATTGAGCTGGAACCTCCTTGAGGGGAATGGATAATACCTTTATTCATTTAAATAAGTCATCAAATGTTTGTTGAACTTATAAATGTATATAAACCTTATTAAAATTAAATACCGAGATTTAAATATCATAATATAGAACATGTGGTTTTGTTACCCTGAACTTACTAAGAATGAGGGATTTTGAGAAGCTGTTCTGTTAAAGTGTGTCCGAGTATTCTCCTTGCACTCTCCTGGCTTTTGGCATGTTAAATCTCATGCACCTATTGAAGGTACTGTGTCATCTGTACAGGTAAAAAGACCTTTCCATAGTGATGCACATGAAATAAAGGTGTTACAAAAAATATTTTCCACTTTCATTTGTCCCTAAAACCAAACACATGTGTATTGTACTAAATAAATACAAGTATGATTTAATCATCTCCTGCGTTTTATAACACAACTAGAAATTGTTTTTACTTTTATATTTAGGAGGCGAACAGCAGGTAAACAAATGCTTCTACCTTTTAAATAATCTTTTCTAACTTTAGAGTTCTATGAAGATAAGTGCCTTTACCGTTTTAACTAAGCTGTGAGATAAAAATTAGTAAAAAGAAGATATCAAAATAATCAGACATTACATCACCATCCGAAATTAACCATGTTACATTGCTGTATACATTCCCAGATTTAATGTTTTCTACAAAAATGGGATTGACCTGAATATATTTTTTTCAACCAGATATTTTTCATTCAATATATCCTGGATGTCTTCTCATCTCAGTAAATACACTTCTAAAGCAATAATGTTTAATGTCTGTATATGAATCTATACATGTGTAGCAAATCATGATAAAAAACAAAGGAAGATGAACACAAAATTTTTAAAAAGTGAATATTTATATGGGGAGAAGTGGATTTGTGAAGGGTCTAGCCATGATTTTTAAAGACATGAATATTTTTCATTATTTTTATACCAGATATATATTTATACATAAAAGCTTATATATAAATATTATACTATTTCATAATGTTTAAATTCATTAAAGTAATATCCTTCAACAGTATTTATATAGTTCCAATCTTTCACAAAATAACTATTGAATATTCTTAAATTGAAATGGTATAAATACCTTTCTTTTTATTCTAGAATAAATTTCTGGAAATAGAATTGCTGAGTCAAATGGTTTGCACAATTTTAAAGCCATTAATACGTATTGCTGACCTGCCATCCAGAAAGTTTATGCCAATTTCTATTTCCACCAGCAATGTGGTGGTGTACTTTTCTCTCAGTCCTCACCAACACTGAGCATAATTATGGAAAAAAAAAAAATCTGCCAATTTGATTAGTGAAAACTTGTCTTTTATATTTTCTCTAGCTTGCATTTCTTTATTGGTATAAGTAAGCCTTTTCAAAGTCTTCAGCCATTTCTACTTTTACTTTTATCAATTGCAAATATTTGTTTATTCATCTGTTAGTGTTATTATTCTTTTTATTTGTTAGATTTATTCATATAATCAAATATGTTGTGGGGACAGAGCCCCAGAAAGCAGTTTCCAGGCTCTCGGCCTCACGTGGAAAGGTGCTGGCTCAGGTAGTAAATGGTCATCAACTGTGATTGGATGGCCATCAGCTGTGGCTAGTTGGCCGTCAGCTGTAACCAGTGAGCCACTGGCCACTAATATAACTGCCGTGGCTACGCTAGCAGAAAAATTGGGGGCCTAGCAGGAAGATGGTGGCTGAGCCTGCAAACAGTGCAGTGAGAGTTGTGAACAGTGTGGCTCCTGCTTCCTGTTTCTCCAACCCAGCTGCCAGCGAGAATATAGTGGTATAACTCCCCTACCCATGGCTCTGTGGGTGTTCCTTTTTGGCCTAGCCATATCCTGCGTTCTTATGTGGGGCACGGGAGCAGAGACTCCGCAGGCTGCCTTCAGGACAGATGTTAACCTTTTGTCTGTATTATATTGTGGCAGGCAGAAAAATGGCCTCCCCAAAATGTTCACATCCTAGTCCCAAGAGCCTCTGAATGCCATCTTTCCCCCAAATTAAGACGTAACTGAAAAATAAGCCCCAGCATGATTTTACAGGATGACATCCCCTGAACATAAGCCCTAATGTGTCTTTTGGAGCAAAAATTAATATAAGACCCGGTCTTATTTTCGGGGTAACACGGTATGTTATTTTACATGGCAAATTGGAATTAAGGTTGCAGATGGAAGTACAGTTGCTAATAAACTGACCTTAAATAGGGAAACTATCTTGGATTATCCAGTGAACTAAGTATAATTATAAAGATTCTTAAAAGTGGAAGAGATAGACAGAGGAGGGATCGGAGTCAGAGAGAGATTTGAAGATGCTACACTGCTCGTTTCAGTGATAGAGGAATGAAGCCACAAATCAAAGAATGTGGGTGGCCTCTAGAGGCTGGAAAAGGCAAGGATATAAATTCCCCCCTAGAGCTTCCAGAAGGAACACAGCCCTGCCAGCTGCTTGACTTTTGCCCAGTGAGACCCATTTCGGATTTCGGATCTCCAGAACTGTAAAGTAATAAATGTGTGCTGTTTTTAAGCCACCAAGTCTGTGGTAATTTGTTATTGCAGCAATAGAAAATGGATACACATTTTGCAAGTGTTTTTCCTAGTTTTCATATATGGAAGTTTTACAAAGTTATCAAAATGCCCCTTATGACTTCCGCTTTTAAAATACTGTGGGGACAGAGCCCCAGAGAGTAGTTTCCAGGCTCTCGGCCTTGTATGGAAAGGTGCTGGCTCAGGTGGTAGATAGCCATCAACTATAACCATTGAGCCATTGGCCACTAATATAACTGCCGTGGCTACGTTGGGGAGTCGAGGAGAGTGGAGGAGAGTGGAGGAGAGTCGGTTGGTTGGCAGCAAAGCGGACAGCAGGTCGCACGTCGTGTGAATCCAGCCTCCAGTGAGACCGTAGTGGTATGACTCCCCTACCTATGACTCCGTGGGTGTTCCTTTTTGGCCTCACCATGTCCTGCGTTCTTGTGCAGGAAGCGGGAGCAGAGACCCCGCCTGATACCTAGCGTGACAAATACATTCACTGTATTTTTCCTATTCTTAACTACAGTGAAACCAGTAAAATTTGGTCAAAAACACAAGTGGTCTAGTTTGGCTTCAAATAATTCTTTTTCTCGGTTTTAAGAAGTGTTTATAAAAAAAATAGAGGTTGTTTCCTCTTCTCCTCTCTTTTTTTTCTTTCTCTTCTCTTGGAGGTGGCTGGGGGCTGAGGAGGTTAGGAGGACAGGGAAAAAATGGCATTGCTAGGGGCTGAGGTGATGATGGTGAGACCAGAGGCCAAGAAGGCTGATGGCATAGTCAAGAAATTAGTTACATAAGGGGATTGAGTAAATAAATAAATAGATTGAAGGTAATGGAAGCCAGGTTTCTCACTGTCAGAAAGGGATTTATAAAGATGGAAATAGAGAAGGTCAAAGTACTGGATTGTAATTCAGAGAGAGAGAGAGAGAGAGAGAGAGAGAGAGGCAGTAATAGAGATGTGTGTACAGATATATAATCAGGTAACATATAAATATAAACATATTTGTCTGCCAAGAGGGTCTAGAAACAATGATACCCTAGCAGCAATGAGCACGCGGAGCACCCAGATCTACCTTGATTTCTAAATTTCTCCACAAGAAGGAACCAGAATCCATGAAGAAATGTTTGATTCCAAGGCTGGGTCAGGGAAAGTATAAAATGAGTCAGAAAGTGCAGAAATGCTCACAGAGTGATACAGATATGCTAAAAAACCTAACAGGAATTAGCTTAAAGAGCCTTGAATGGCCAATTTGGGGACAACTGATACATCGAGATAAACAAAGATAGTAACGAGGTTATAACCCATTGGACGAAATAGGAATCCATCAGGCCAGAATGAATGAATATATGCATAAATGAATAAATAAATGAATAAATAAGAAGTGAAAGCTTTTCCTTGAAGGATAATGCCAAGGAATTAATGTAGAAGGAACGCTAACCAGTGGGTAGGAGTTTGAGGAAGAATTATGTTTGCTAATCTGAGAGTATGTCTTAACAAAATACTTATTACCTACAAATGGAAAAATGGTGGCCTTGAATCTGGCAGGCACCATCCTGAATAGATTATCAAGGATAACATCTCTACTGGTAGGAAGGAATAACACTGAAGGACTTCTGATATAATACTATGAATACAGTATCATTTCTGTGCAATTCCTGATCAATGGCCTGAATCTCGATATAAGAAAATATCACATGGCCCTAGGTTGATTGACATTCTTTATACTCTAAAACTGTAAGCTACATGAAAGTCAGGGAAAGACTATGGAGCTGCTTCAGATTAAAGGAGACTAAAGAAATATGAGAAGTAAATGTGATACATAATCCTGGACTGAATCCTGGAAAGGAAAAAGATATATTGGAACAGTTAGGAATATTTGAATGAAGTCTGCAATAGATTGGTTGGTAGTGTTGTATCAATATTATCTGATTTTGGATGGTACTATTATTATTATGTGGGAGAGTGTCTTTGTGTGAAATACACTGTGGAAACATACTCTCACAGCTAACATTCAAAGCAATGTTCTGGCATGACTGATATAGTATTCAAGGGATATATTTGGGGAAATTCTGTCATCTTCTGTGTCACTCTAAAAGCTTGGGGACATGCGAAACGTCCTACTTTTTCTGATCAATTATGAATATATTAGCCATCAATTTAGTCTTATTTATATCTACTCAAAATGTCCATCTACATAAATTCTTTAGGAAATGAGTTTCATAGATTTGCTCTTTGCTATGTGAATTAGTACTTTTATTTTGTGATTCCATTATTTTTATATTATAGGATTTTATAATAAGTCTGTGCCCTCTGTAAAATATCTTTTGAAGAAGTAATATATAGACTCAGAAAATTTTTCCTATCAAACTTTCTTAAAACTTCGGATCTATCTTGTTAGTCCAAGAAAAATCTTTTTGTTGTTCATTTTTTGCCCATTTTTCCTCTTTATCCTCCTTTCCTATGCTCATAGCCCTTCTCCATTGGCACTTATTCTGTGTTTAAGTATTCTTGAAAAAACAACAACAATTGCTTTATATAGAAAATGTACTGACTTGCCTAAATTGTAATGTGACATGGATTTCAGTGTTTCTTACCTTGCCCTCATGAAGCTGACATTTTAGTGAAGGCAAAAGACAAGTTCACTCATAAAATAAAACAATAATTTCAGGTAGTGGTAAATGTAATAAAGAAAATAAACAGGGTGATGCAGTAGTGACTGAGTTACTTTATAAAGGGTGGTCTCTTCTGAGAATGTTATTTGAGCTGAGACCTGAAACATGTAAAAGATATGAAGAGCATCCAGACGAAGAAAACATAGGCTCTGAAGCAAGAACAAGCTTGACATGAGACAAATAGAAGGCACAACTGCTGTGTCTGAAGTACAGTGAACCAGAAAAAAAATGGTCATAGATGCGGCAGGAGAAATAGACAAAGACTGAATCACCTAGGGTCTCATAGGCTGTAATCATGAGCATGAATTTTATTCTAAAAACAACGAGCACCCTTGGAAGATCACACAACTAAGGGATCAATATATTTTTTTCTTGTTGTTTGTTTGGTTTTTAATGTAAGAATCTAACTTTAGTTGCTATGAAAAAAATCAGCGAAATAAATGACAAATAAGCAGGGAAATTAGTTAAGATACCATCTTATTCTGTGTGAGATATAATGGTTTGGAGAAGAGCAATGGGACTAGAGATAGAAGTTTCTAATGTCATAGTAGCCCAGAGAGAAGAGAGTTTCAAAAAATTTTAAATGAGGTTGTAGTCAATAATTTCAAATGTTGCAGAACTTAGTTAGACATATGAGGACAGAAAAAGGGATATGGATTTGGTAACTTGGAAGTTGTTAGTGACAGAAGACAGATTGGAGGTCATTGAAGAATGAATGGAAGTTTTCCATTAAGAATAGTTGACCCTCATTTCCTCCTGGTTCCTTCCCAAATCCCATGAAACTAACAGTAAAAATACAGAGGAAAGTTCATAAATCCATGGGGCAAAAGAGTAGGAGAGATTGGAGGACAAAATTTTGGAGTTTTGAAAGTAAATCAATTAGTAATGAGTGTTCAGAATGGAGGAAGGTTAATCTAAAATCAACAGTGAAGACAGCAGAGCAGTAATCCATTTTGCACTGCGCAACCACTGGAAGGATCAAGAACTGGTGGCACCAGGTGCCTCTGGAATTAAGGGGTAAATGGAGTTGGGAAAGGAGGACTGGCTAAAAGTCTATTTACCCTTCAGGCCTCTAGGTCCTCTTCCACATCCAAGCAGATGCCTAGAGATTCACTCACTGGAGAGGGTAAAACAGAGAGGGTCTCTAGAACAGGGAACACCAAGCACAGTGGAGGACAGGAGTCTTGTACGAAAAAAAAAAAGAGGTAGAATATAGGTGAGAAAAGTACCCTTCCAAATATATTAGAGTGTCAATATATTAGGAGACTGATATAATAGGAATTCTAGGAAGAAACTGAGAATATAAAAGAAATAAAATGAAGAAATATTTGGAAAATTTCTCAGAATTGAAAGACAGAAGTATTTAAAGAGCACAGCAAAATACATAGTAATAATAGTCACTGTGAAATTTCAGAACATTGGGGCAAACAGGCGGCATATGTTTTGAGAGAGAAAAATAAGGATATTAAGAAAGGATCAAAATACAAAATGCATGGGAATTTTCAATAATGGAAATTAAAAGGGCACAACACCTCTAAAATGCTGAATAAAATGATTTCTAACCAAGAAATTTACACTCAGCTAACCTGTTAAGTGTCAGGGATACATGACCAGGGTAGAGTTAAGGTATTTCTAGATATAAAGCTTTTTAAAAAATGTATAAATCCTGAACCCTTCCCCCAAAAGTTATTGCATGCGTAAGAAAACCAAGAAAGAGCAACACAGAATCCACAAGACTGGAGACCCAGCATGGGAAAGAGAGAGGCAAAGTGGTATCGCCAGAATGATGGTGAAGATGTCATCCCAGAACAACTGTGTGTGTGCAGGGGTAGAGGATACAAATATTTTTCAAGTATTTTGCTTTATCCAGGATCTGAAGATTTTCAGGTAAACATCATGGAGAAAAGGACAGGTGAATTGACAGTGATAGAAAATAAATATAAAGACAAAATACTGAAACCATTCTAGATCAGGAGACAAGTGTGGACTAGAGAAGAATGATAGTGAATAAGTAACAAGATCCATGGTCTGAATGTCTCAAACAGGTAAAGAACTAATATAAAATGAGTTAGAAGGACAGGAGGTGGTAGTCAGACAGTTTATGAGTGATCAAGCTGTCAGAGAAGAAATGGTTACTAGTGATGACAAGGGAGTATGTGGCAGAGTAAAGGAAATGTACTGGTCAAGTAATGAGCCCAGGAGGCTGGTGTCATCTGTATGGATAGGAAAGTCACACACGACGATGTAAGAGGTAGGGATATAAAGAAACAAAGTCAAACAAAAACTAAAGTAGTCAGTCAATGAATGAAGGGAATTGAGAGAAATGACCTATAGATTCACAGCAAGAAGGGGTGGAGGATGATATATCCATATAGCATAGGGTATCTTTAGATGTCCACCTTCAATTAAGGCAAGATGAGGAATTGCACGATCAGAGTCCAGGTTGTTGATATAAGGGAGTTTTCTGATCAAAGAACAGGAGTAAGAGATGGCAGAGTACAAGGTGCTTGGAGGTGGGTTAGAGGAATTGATGAAGTTAGGGATATACAAAGGATGTAGTAGTTTCCAGGGAACCATAATGGCAATAAAGGATAATAGAGTGTATTGACTTGTGGTGGTGTCTGAAGTAATTAGGGATGTGAGGCACGATGGAAATTGTCATGGTAGTCTTAAAGAACCCTAGGGCATTGGTTCAATGGGCAGTCTTTCTACTTGAAGTGTGGTTCTAGGACCAGCAGCTTTGGCATCATCCAAGAACTTATGAGAAATACAGAATCATAGATTCCACTCCAGGCTTGATTAATCAGAATCTGCATTTGAATAATATCCCCAGGTATGCACAGTATAGTTTGACAACCATTACTATCATCATTTAGGTCTAGAATATGGGGCATCTGTTTTCTCCTCTAGCTCCTGGCAATGGACTCACTCACCAGAGACTGACAGTGCTGACTCCATCATGGACTGTGCCTCTCCAAAATAGCATAATTATAATAATTCATTGATGACCATATTATTAGACTTTAAACTTGTTGAAGATAGGGACCATTTTCTATATCATTAGTCCCTGATGTCTACTACAATCACAAAAACTAAACAATAATATTTCCTAAATATTGTTGAAGACTAGAGTTGTTGAAGATTAGAGAACAATAGTGACTCTAAGTGTGGAGGAGAAAACTCTTCTCCAATGCAGTTGGGCTGAGAGTTGAATGACAATTTGAAAAAAGTACTTAAAACAGAAAGCTATAAAAATGAAGCTATATATCAACTATTTTTAACACACACACACCCACACACACACAATCCTACATTTGCATGTATATTAAATCCTTCACAAATATTCTGTTCTAAGGTCAAGGCCCTTTATTTGAGTATGAATTGGTTTATGAGAATTATGCAACATCTTTCCTGCACAAACCACACTAAAAATGCATCGTGTAAAGATACTTTGTCTTGTTTTCTTTAAAGTGTACTGTGAACTTAAGCACAGAATCTCCCTAGATTTTTGTTTTCCCTATCTTTTGCTATTCTCATTCACATAAAAGTTAGCAACATTTTAGAAAACAATTTAACTTTGTTCTAGTTTACCCTAAGCATTCAATCTTGTTTTCTCAGAAAGAACAGCTCCCTGAACCTTTTTGCTCTTATATTTTTATGGTTTACATAGCATTTAATTAAATGTCCAGCAACAGTAAGGTCAATTATCTGGTAACCATAAAAACTTACAAGTTCTTCACCACTGGTTGTAGTAACAGGAGACGTTAGTGTACTGCTTATTTTCTCCTGTGGTAATTGTGTGATCACATCCAGCTTCTCAGCGAGCCCACCCGTCAGGCTGACCCTAGCAGGTTCGGCAGTGTAGCTTACCAAGTTCTTGGGACTTGGGCCTCTGGAAGGCAGGCAACATGCCAGGTCTCCTGCAGCATGTGTCATGGTAGCTTCAAACTGAGCAAGAGTTCCACAATTTCACACTTGAGTACATTCAAATATGTCAGGTGGATGTCAACCAGGCTTCATAAATAGCTTCCTGTTAGCACTACCCTCACCCCAAAGGACAAATCCCTAATGAAAGGAGTTATATGATACTTGAGCAATAGCCTGAGGCTCCCAAATCAGGTAAAAAGAACTCTCCCTTTAATGCATGTAACACAGCCATAATAAAATCAACCGAATTAATCTAAACAAATTTTGGTTGGCTCTTGACATGACAACACATGACTAATACACAGAGGGCACTCATTTTTATTCTTTTAAATACGTTTTACTCAAGTTAATTTATAAAATATCTTTGAGGATTGTTTTATTTATTTCTGTATTGTGAGATATAACAAATTATAAGAGCAATATTCGCTCTAGAATAAGAAACTGAGAAACAGAAATTGTCCATGTAAGTCAGCACTAGTGTGTATTTCACAATACATATTAGTATTAACCACAGTAATAAAGAAATACCTTGGTTCACTAAAGAAATATAAAATATGAATACTGAGCTGTCATCTGCACCATAAAACATATCATAATACCACTCATTATGCTATTTCAAAATTGTCTTTCTATTTGCTCCGTAAGACCTAAGTCAAAGGCAATATGAGTGTTACTTTGCCTATCTTAACTTCTGTCCAAAGTTAGACACACAACAAACGGTACTTGAATTGAAATGAAAGTTGGCATTGTAATAAGTTAAAAGCAGGATTAAAAAAAAAATTCAATTTCACGTTACAAATAATGAGAAGATGGGACTAATCATTTAAAAATATTTTCTTTTGTAAAACTAAGATTCTGCCAGGTTTAAAATATGAAGCCAATCATACTTTACTTCTTAAATAAGAATACAAGAAATCTATATATGAAATGACCAGAAAGAAAGTAGTGTTAAATTTCCTAAGCAAGCACCACTTAAAAAAAAAAAAAAATTACTCTATCAGATGCTCAAGGAAAATTATCAAAATTAATATAAAGTTTTCTAAATATCTAACACAGAATCTTCTCCATTCTCCATTTTTTATGCCATGAGTATCAAATGTGTGAGATTTTCCTTAAGAAATATCTGATGGATCTACAATCAGTGCTTAGAAATTCAGTACAAAATTCATGCTTCCCCCATCTATTATCAATTGTGTATTTTATCCAAAAGAGAAAAATACTTAAACCAAATAATTACAATAGTGATAAGGATTTGTTTTATTGTGTTTTCCACATAGAGAGAAATAAGGATTTTTGGTGAAAAAAATTCATTACAAAGACAATTTATTAATTGAACAATAACAAATTGAATCAATAGCAAATCAAATTTAGCTTTAAATGAGTCAAGTATTCTGCATTTAAAATTCAATTTCACAAACATTCAAGATTCATGAATTTTGGTAAGAAAAAAGACTGGCAGAAAGGAAGAAGACACTTTTTCAACAGATAGTAATTTATAGTGTTTTTTAATTGCTTTGGGAAAACACACAGTATAGTTACTTAAGAAAAGTCTTTTCAGGAAGACTTAAGTGCTTCAAGTCAAGTGGGCTTCAGACTAAAAAATATTTTAAAATTTGCCAAGAAATTGAAGTGTTAAAAATAGTCTTCTGCTTATTAATTTCACTTCACGTTTAAGGAAACATTTGACAGATAAGTAAACAAAAGGTAAAAAGAGTTTACCTGCATTTTCATATAATAAGTTCTAGATCTATAAAAATTTCCTGGTTTGTACACAAAGGCCAATGTTTGACCCTCATTGATCCATTTCTATGTAGTTAAAAAAATACAGTATCAAATCTTTCTCCCTCCCCCCAAAAAACTAGAATATTTTAAGTCGTGAGTATGTGAATGACACTATGCATATCGTCAAGTGTACAAAACACACAAACATCACTTTACTTGGAAAATTATTTTCATCATACTGTAAACATCTCTTCCCCTACATCTGGACATTTCAAAATAGTCTTTGGTATTATTAGTTATTGTGCTTTGAAATGGAAACAAGGGATTTCTGTAGCAATGCTACATAGATATTGTAAGATATAAATAAGAAAAATGCACTTGGAATAAGTTACAATTAGCTGCTTTTGCATAATTTTCAAAAATTACAGTGTATGCCTAGTCACAGTTTTATGAGAAGAAAATCTCCTTTTTCAACTCCTTAATTTTAAGGAACACTTAATCAGTTTGGCTAAAAATCCATTTTTGGAGTAGATCTGATGGATTGCATGACACTAAGCTTGGATGCTCTCCATTTGCTGAAAGGCACATTTTAAAGAATGGATTATATAGAAGTTGATCCTAGAATAAAAGGAAACACAACAGACATTAAGTTTCAAGACTCATAGTTAACTGATAAATACAAAAACTACTTTATGGTCTCATAGAAGCTAAAGGGAGACCTGCACACCAAAACGGCATCATTCTTAACTTGTGATCTTTCTAAGATCAACTATGTCTGATAAAATCTTGTCGGTTTCTGGTATAAACAACACTATTTATGCCACTACAGAAGGTATTAAATAAATGAACACAGGTATACAGAGCAAGATCTCAATCAAGTTTTCAAACAAGAAACATTCCGTTAACATATCCATAAGTGACAAAATCTTTAAACAAATTGTCAGCCATAGAGTGTTCTTGTATTGCACAAAAGAACTTTCAGGTAAGAATTACTAGGGTCCAGCTAAGCCCTAAAACATACTTCTAAACAGAAAACACCTTTCATGTGTTATCTCAGTTCTAGATTCACACACACACACACACACACACACACACAAATTACTAAAGTAGGGAAGGAAAGAATTAAGCACTTTAGGTAAGAAAAAAATAGTGATTTTCTTTTCTCTCTGCCAGGAAAAAAGTATGCCTATTACAGAAGCATTATAAGAAACTTTAAAAAGATAAATATGGACAACTATTATTAATAATTCACAGAAGTGCTGATCTGCATAAACCATGTTGTAAGTAAGCAATTTACAATTAATTTGTTCCTAAGAATATTTAATTCATAGTATATTATCTTTTATCACATAGGGAGACAAATATAACAAAGCTAACAAAGGCTAAGAACTTCACATGGATAACATTAATACAATATGCTTCACACATTTTCCCAAATAAGCAATCAGAGCTATTGAAAATAGTAATTACATAAAGGGGTGAATTAAGTGCACTGAGGTACCTTATGAATCTCCCATATTTGTTCTCCAGTGGCAACTGTCTTGTGACCTTTGTAGGTACACGCCTTCAGCTGAACGAGACCTTGAGCAGCATGGAGGCACAATTCCTTCTGGATGTTATGCCGAATTTCATGTTGAGCAGAGTATTCAAAGTACTGTGAAATAAAGAATGTTACTGACAAAAGCACCCTATATGCTTAGTTGCAAAATAACAGCCCAATTAAAAAAAAAAAAAAAAAGAGCAACTTAATGAACAATGAAGTCATGTCTACTTCAACAAAATAATACAGTAAAAATATGTATCAGAACATAAAGTGAGTTTTTATGATAGAAGATACTATAACTTTTCTCCAGCCTACTACTAGCAGGTAACTACTTAATTAAGAAGTTATTATATTCTTCCCCATATTAGAAATTGGAAGTTATCAGGTAGGATGGAGGCTCGGACAGGTACTCCATAAAAAAGGGCCTGGAAAGCTCTAGCAAGCACATTAACTGTCCTCTTCCTCTCCACAAATGTTCCTTCTCTCTTATTCATCTCAATTACTGGCATTTTCATTTAATTCAAACTAGGAACATTTAAAAGGGGTTTATCTCCATATCTCAGTTTCATTGCCTGTAAGATGGGTAACTGGTAAGTTAATAGCTCCTACCCCATAGTACATGCAAACCACAACAGTAACTGGTACATGGTAGGTATCCAATACATTTTAGCTATTGTTACTACGATTGATGTTTCTCCCCACATTTCTGATTAACTATTCCCTTACTCCTACTGAATTTTCTTTAAATTTTTTTACCATCCCCACTCATCCTTACTTCCATATCCTCACTTCTCTTGTTCAGGCACTCAAAATCTCCACTGCAACACCTCCAGTGATCTCCAATTTCTGCTGCTGTACTTCAATTCACTCTACTGCCTGAGTAATTGGAAACTCACTCTGCTTAAACTCACTGCTAGACTTTTATAACATGTATTTGACCTCCTACCTCCCTTGCTTAAGTGCGTCACTACTGTAGTGAAGATAAAGCCCATACTCCTTAAATGGTACATGAAATCTTCCCTGGTCAATCTTTTATCCACCATTGCCCCAATTATATAGTATGCTCCTTTCACACAATTCTACCCACACAGAACATGTATATCCATAATTCTTTGCTGTGCTCTGCCTGGAATATCTTTCATCTCTGCTTAGTTAACTCCTTTTCATCCTTCAAAGGCCAATTCACATATTACCTTCCTTTTTTAGTTCTCCCTGAATTTTTCCTACTGCACAAAATGACACCCTTTTCCAGGTTCCCATAGTCCACTGGAGATCTTTCACTGCATGCTATTGGAAGTGGGTGTGTAGCTCTCTGGCTGCACCAGAGACCAAAGGTACAGTGTATCTAGTAATAACATTCATTACAAATCAAGTATTTCATAATGTTGACATACCAAAGATAAAATAAGTGAACATAATTGATTTTCAATAAATAAATAATTAGTCTTAACACTAATATTTATTGAGACCCTGTTATGTGCTAGGCAGAGACTGTTCTATACCCTTTCTATGTATTACAGTAGACACTCTACAAACATTTGCTGAATTAATCCTGCGCTCCCCTGGTCTCAGTCTCATGCGTAATTTACTTCCTTCCACAAATATCATGTCGGTCATTTTTATAACTGATAGTTCTACAAGATAGGACTTTGAAAGAAAATGGGTTTAGAGCATGAAAACAGCACTCTGGCTATACTTCTTTAAGAAAAATAAACCTTAGGATCTCAAAGATGGTAAGAAAGGCTGCCCAGTATTTTATTTTACTCATATTATTATTTTTTTAAATCATTAAAAGGGACATGATAAGGAACGGACGATAGTTGAAGATACTTAGGCAACAAATAGCTGAGGATATTGGAGAAACGTGTAACTCAGAACCAGGACAAATAATCCGAAGGGAAAGTGGAAGAAGCAAAGCATTGTGTTAAAAAGCCATAATGACAGCCTGCATTGCACCAGTTTACCATCAATTTTGTCACATTATCAAAATACTTATTTTTACTTGGTTTACAAATACTGTCACAATGGAGTTTTATGTTCTGAAAATATCGTTATCTGTCAAAACAGTTAAAAGGAGTGTGAGGAAATGATCAAGTTAGCTACTATCTCAAAAACGTTTAGCACTCAAGGAACTAAAATCTGCAAAGTGGTTTAAGCGCAATGCTTGATTGAAAATAAAATTTAAAGGCAATAGACCAAAATAAAATGGAGGGACCTTGTCTTTTTCACTACAAGAGTGCAAGTCGCATGGCTGTGCTAGGGTGATAGAAGCCAGAGTTCTCTTCTTAAATATAAATTGGAAAATATTATTCTCTTGCCCTAAACCGTCAGATGGCTTCTGTCATATTCAAAATGAAACCCAAGTGCCTTAACGAGGCCTGCAAAGTCTATGTGACCTGCCACTAACCTGTGTCTCTGACCTCATTTCCCACTCTTCCCTTCCTAGACCACTCTGCTCGAGTCACACTGGCTTTCTGCGTGTTCCAGGTACCTGCCACGGGGCTCTGGCCTCACCTGCCCTGTGCCAGGATGCTCTCCTGCTGGAACATCCTTCCTCTCCCAACTCCTTCAGGTCTCCTCTCTAAGGGCACCTTCCCAAAGAGGGCTTCCTGAAACTTGGAAACACCTCCCACCCCCCAACACACACACGCACACCATACCCCTATCCAGTTTTATTTTTCTTCATACCCAAAATTACATGTCTATTTTTTTCCCGTCCTTCTAGAACACTAGCTCCAGAAGATCAGGGACTTTATCCTTTTCCCTACTATTAACAGTGCACGTTGCATTACAGGCTCTAAACAAATATTTGTTGAAAGGATATATTAATTCTTTCTTCACCCCCACATTTCTGAAAGACAGCTATAGTCTACTTATAACTTAAAAATTATATTAGAGACAAAACTATAAGAAACATCTTTAGGCAACGATAAGAGAAAAACAGATAAAATAATGTATAAAACATATCTTCAACTTTTATGATAAAACAAATGTAATGCTAGAGAAATCCTGAAAGAAATGTATAAGCATTTACATCTAGTGATAAGTGATATTACAAATAAGTAAATATTTCTCATTGCTCGAAATCTTAATTTTTACTTTTACTTTTTACTTAATTTTTACTGTTTCCAAAAGAACACAATTATTTATATATTTTTTTCTTCTAATATATAGAGGGAAAGGAAATGTTAAAAAATATGTATATACCATGTTTCCCCGAAAATAAGACCTAGCCGGACTATCAGTTCTAATGTGTCTTTTGGAGCAAAAGTTAATATAAGACCCAGTATTATATATTATATTATATTATTATATTACATTATATTATATTATATTATACCCGGTCTTATATTAAAATAAGACCAGGTCTTATATTAATTTTTGCCCCAAAAGACGCATTAGAGCTGATGGTCTGGCTAGGTCTTATTTTAGGGGAAACACGATATATGTACACACATGAGCGTGCATGCATGCATGCATGTATATGTGTGTGTGTGTGTGTATGTGTGTGTGTATGTGTGTGTGTATCTTCATCCCATTTCAGAATCACACCTTAACCATTCAGTGATGAATCCTGTTCAGTAGCTGTGGCTTCTGGGCACTTTTGCAATCTGCCCCAGTGAATTGGTTGATTTGAGTGAGTAAGGATTGGAATTAGATTAAACTGAGGTTAATGAGTAGGAAAAAACATAGAAGATGATGGACCAGGAGATAAGCTGACCCTTTCTTCTTAAAACAAACATCATCAAAGGGACAGCCCGGTGGCTCAGGCGGTTGGAGCTCAGTGCTCCTAACTCCGAAGGCTGCCGGTTCAATTCCCACATGGGCCAGTGGGCTCTCAACTACAAGGTTGTCAGTTCAGTTCCTCGAGTCCCGCAAGGGATGGTGGGCAGTGCCCCCTGCAACTAGCAATGGCAACTGGACCTGGAGCTGAGCTGCACCCTCTACAACTAAGACTGAAAGGACAACAACTTGAAGCTGAATGGCACCCCCCACAACTAAGATTGAAAGGACAACAACATGACTTGGAAAAAAGTCCTGGAAGTACACATTGTTCCCCAATAAAGTCCTGTTCCCCCTTCCCAATAAAATCTTTTAAAAAATAAATAAATAAAAAACAAGGAAAAAACAACAACCCTAACATCATCAATGTCCCATCCAGTTAAAATAAGACATGAGGAATATTTAATATTGTGAAAATCCTCCATATACATCTTGGACTCTGTACCCAAATACCTACAATTCCACCAAAAAAAGACATACCAGCTCCTCTCATCAGTACACCTTTCATCACACTCTTCTCATTCCAGTCTCATTCCCAGTAGTCACCTTACTAATTCAAACATGTTTTGAAATGTCATCTTTCCCAGAAAAATGTATGGGTACCTCGTCTAATTCATATTCCCTTCTCTACACCCCCAGAGCACTCTGAATGCCTTATCCCAGACCTTTTCATCCTGACTGTAACTGCTGGTTTTGAAATACAGATTTCCTGAAGGAGTTAGAATATAAGTGCTTGAACCCAGCAGAGTATCTGGCATGCAGGGGTCACTCAGTGAATTTGCTGAATGAATAAATGAGAGAAAGAGTCTTTTCATTCTTGGAATTAACTTGCAAAAGGCAAGGCAAGGAATCTAAAAACTAGAAACAATATTTTAATATGTTCTCTACCCATAGTAGGACAAATAGTAGTGACATTTGAATCTTAATTGGTAAAACAAAGAGGCATGATAAGCAGAGACATCATCAATCAAGGAGAATCAAGATCATACCTTTTTTTTTTTTTTTTTAGAACATTTACTGTGGACTACAAAAACAACTTATAATGCAGGGCAGCCAGATGGCTCAGTTGGTTAGAGTGCAAGCTCTGAGCAACAGCATTGCTGGTTCAATTCCCACATGGGCCAATGAGCTGCGCCCTCCACAACTGGATTGAAGGAAAATGACTTGGAGTTGATGGGCCCTGGAAAAACACACTGTTCCCTAATATTCCCCAATAAATTAAAAAACAGCAACAACAACAAAAAACATATAATGCTGCTCTTTTGGTGTTAACAACTGTAATTTGCTATAGAATCCAGTTAAATATACCCTTTATGTATAATTTTGCAAAATCACCATGCCAATATTGACACACATCAAAATCCGCAAAAAAGATCCCATTTTTATTTCAGATGGCATTATTCTAATATTTTCTCATTTGCCTTTCTAATGAATGGGTAAACAACTTCAAATTATTTGCAGAGCCACAGTGAAAGCAAAATAAAGTACTCTGTAACTTCAATATAAATTGCCAAACTTAATCTAAAAACATTCACACACCAGTTTACCTGACTATAACACTGATTTAGGACTTCTGAAAAACATACAACTTACTTGCATTTGTAAGTGCTAATGAGAAGGGAGGATTTCTAATGCAGTGCTTACCTGGTTTCCCCCAAGTCCATGGCACGTATACAAAATTAATGGCTTCCCTCCTTGATTATTTTCTCCAACATCCAGACATAAAGGCTGACCAAAACTTTTAATCTAAAGGAAAATTTTCAAATTACAAACTTTAAAAAAAAATAAATCTATGTGGTTTATATATTTCTTCAATCAATTTCAAGAAATAGTGTAAATAATAATAAAGTAAAATCTCAAAAGCAATAAACCAGAAAGTATTTCAGCCATTTCCCCTGAACCACATAAATGCTGGTGGCAAGGAGTATACCAAGTAAAAAGGAACAGGAAAATACTCACATATCCAGATATAACAGGATTAAGGTCTGGCACATATACTTCTGGATAAATATTGTTCAGATACCACGTAAAATTTTTACATTGAAGGCGGTGCTTTATTTCAAATCTTTTTGAAAGATCACCAAATGATTTCTGGAGAAAGATGAGAAGGAAAGGGAAGCCTTAATCAAAACAGCACTGATAAAATACTTCAAATGATACTATTTGTACTTATCTTTAGGCATTAAAAATTTTTTTCCTCAGGGAAATGCAAGGTGAAATTTAACCGCATTCACCATTCATCAAGCAACAAGTATACCTACCTGCTCATTTCTGGCTTCAAAGAGAGTCAAGTACCACTGTGGTGCTGACCTAGTGTTATTTTATCCTTCCTTTGTGCCACAAACCTGCCCCATGGGACAAAGTTCTCTAGCAAAATGGAATGGGCAAAGAAGTGGTAGTTGGGAGCATTCAAAATTGGTCCCAATTTTATACCCCAAAATGATCGGTAAAATGAGGTGTGAGAAAGAAGGTATAGAGAAACAGTGCCAACACATAATGGAATTTATATCTCTTCTTTAGTCAAGACTGCAAAAAAACAACACAGTTGGGAATAATTTTTTCTAGTCTTAGGGGTGTTGCTTACTCTAATGGTATCTTAACAATAACAATGTATTGGTAGAAAAAGGCAAGTTTTTAATGAATTGCATTTTGTTTTCCTTTATTTTAAGGGACTAAGGAAACCATTTTTTAAAAAAAGCATTATTAAACTGGAAAAGTATTTAGTCTGTAGGCAAAATGTTAAAGACAAATTATATTTGGTACCGAAATATATGAAAAGATACACACTCAAGCTTGTTAGTTCAACTGCAGAAAATATTTTCTCTGCAAACTTCAGTCTCAAACCCACGTGTCAGCAAAAAATATGCAACCTAACGGACTTCTGGTTACCTTATGCATTTTACAATATAGATCCCTTTGCCCTAGGGTAAAAATGGGGTTTGTTGGCTGACTTGCCCCCTGTGGTTGACAGGAGAGCATAAACTGTATTTAGAGATCATTTGCCGGCTTAGCCCAGTACCCTTGGGCAGCACACAATCTGCTTAATTTGTCTTGGTGGCCTTAGGCAAAAAAGATAACCTAACCCAGTAGTGCTTTGACTTTGCATCCTACTTACATGGAGACCAAAGAAAGGTGAAAAGAGGTAACCAGATCTTTATGCCAGTCAACATATTGATGTCCTTTAAATCCAATATATGCCCACTCCCCACAAATCAGCACTGTTTCTTATAAAAAGAGTTGGGTGCCATACACTGAAGCATGTTCTTAAAACTGTCGAGTTTATTTACCACATCTAATATTAAAACTATAGGAAGCCAATTCTCATGTATTAAGCATCACGATTCTGCAGAGCTTTTATCTATGACAGGTCAGTAATAACAACAGTACCAAACATTTGTTAGCACTTATTTCCTTATTTCACAGCTATTCTGGGAGATAGGCAAGTATTTGCTCTCTCTTGAGACAGCAAAGAAAGAGACTTGGTTGAGCACACGTTTCATGTCCAGTCAACATCTCAACCACCTCATGAAGCGCCATCCCTGACTGACAGTCTCAAAGGGGCTTTGCCAAAGTAGCCCTTCCAAGTGAGTAGTAGAGCCAGAACTAGGAAAAGAAAGAAAGAAGGAAGGAAGGGAGACAGGGAGGGGTGGGGGAGGGATGGGAAGGGAAAAAGGAAGAAAGGAAAGAAAAGCCTTGATACTCCTGGCTCAGTTTCCTGCTACATTCTGACATTTTATCTATCTCCAGTTCAAAAAGCCGCATAGCACCATTCTTTAGGTATTAAACACATCACGTAAGACCAGTTAAAAATGGTTCCACTTAATCTTATTGTTTTGAGAAAAATACTGAACCAAAGCAGTTACAAAAACTAAATGACTTGCATATTAAAAAAGGACAAGTAGAATGCCTAAATTTTTAAAAAGTTTAGTCAATTTTTCTTAAAAAAAAAAAAGCTGGCATCAATAAGTTATGTATTTTATGAGTTAGAAAACTCAGTTTCAAAAATAGCTTCATACTTGAGTTGACTCAAATAAGTAAAAGAACTTGTGAACTTGGCATGGGTTTTTACTGTAATTGAATTAGTTAGCTCTAACTTACTTGTTTAACAATTTTTGCTGCATCTGTGTTTCTCCTATAAAATATTTCCTTATAGTCATCCATCCAGACTTCTGCAAGGCGAACCTGGTTGCGAGCAATCACCTGAGTGCCTTTTGGAAAGGTATGAGGGCTTTTGCTGCGAAAAACATGTCCAACAACAGAGCAAGGCATAATCTCCAACTGCCCACCACATTGCCACACCTGATAATTAATGATATTTGTTTAAATTTACAGTATTTTAAAAAAATCAAAGTGTTGCTTTTAAGTTCACCTTTAAGATATTAATAAGAGCAAACTATAGAAAAGAGGTTTATCACAACTTCACAAATACTCTCTGTCCCCTGCCAGCTCAACTTAAGTTCTTAAATATAAAAACTAATTTTATTAAATGGTATAAACACGAAAGTCAACAAAAGTATATGTTCAGAAATTTAATAAAATAGTGATTCCAGATCTTTCATAAAAATGAATCCCCAAATTTCGTTTTGCAAACAATTATGCAAGCCCTCTAATATACACAGAAAACCAAAGGCTGTTCTGCATTTGACTTCCATTTTGTTACACAACTTACATGATTATTCCACTTGAACAGTCTCTTTCCCGTGGCATGAACTAGCAGTCTTGGAGTAAGTGGACCCACACTCCATTTACCCCTTTCATATTCAATATTTTAGTCAAGAAAACAATTCCAGATAGTCATTAATGCCAAAGTAAAATCTATTACATTTGTAAAGTAGTTGATCATCATAAAAAAGAAAAAAGAAAAAAAAGAACTCATACCTAGAGAGTCAAAAAAACTTACTAGCATTAACTCTAAATAAAATGGCAAATCATTACATCAATACCTACTCACTTAAATAGCTTGACAATCAGTTCGGCCATAAATAATCACTAAGCAAAAAATCTACAATTAAGTCATGTATAATACTATATGCTAGTATTAGGGCAAGTGATCATATTCTCTCTCTCTCTTCTTCTTTTTTAAACAAATGAGAAAACTGAGTAATATGTCCAATTTAACAAACTGTGCTTGAGGTCTAACATGTGCTAGGGGTTCGGGATACAGAAATGAATAAAATAAGACCCCTGCCCTTAAGCAGTTCAAACTTGGCTAAGATCATCACTGCCATTATATGTTGGAGCCAAGGCCAAAAATTTAAATCTTCTAACTCCTACTTCAGTTATTTTTCTACTGCATTCCAGCCTAAGGGATGAAAAAATGAATGACAAAGTCATTGCAGAAAATGAATTCATACAGTCAAATAAGTAAATGTGGAGACCATCCAAACCCTTTATTTCGTTTCTCATATTAACTTTTAATATGTATATGGGGAAAAAAACTCTCTTTTAATCCAAAGAGTTAAGTTCAATATCCTTTAAAATTATACATAAATGTTTTTCCATTCTGACTCCCTTGACAATGAACTTATTTCCTGAAGCACTAGATTTAATTATATTTATCTTGGCTGGAATTCAGTAGCTACAAGTGCATTAATTGGTGTTATTGCCTGGACACAGGCGTTTAACTGATTCCTCGTTACATTGGCAGCAATAAACAAATATATTAAGTTACATTTTAAAAGGAAATGTCCTTATTCCAAAATTTCTAGCAATTAAATTTTAGAAAGCACAAAAATTAAAGATTGCACACATCCTGGTAATCTGTATCAGCCAATTAGAACAAAAAATGTATTTCATTGTTTAATATGTACGCTATATTTATGAACTTACTCTGAAAGACATTTCTATATTTTCACCTCCCCAGATTTCCATTTCTTCATCGTAAGTTCCAATATATTCAAAATAGTCTTTTGATATGGAAAAAAGGCCTCCTGCAAAAGTGGGTGTCCTGAAAAATAATCCATTGTCAAACTTTTGTTAGAAAAACCAAATAAGAAAACACATATTTAAAGAGCAACTCAATCAAATTCACAAACATTAAAGAGAGATCACAATTTCAAAGGTTTTATAGAGATTAATAAAAACTGAAAATGCTATCTTCAAAGTCAAGTTGTGGGGTGAGTACTTTAAGCATCCCTTCCCCACAAAGCAAAATTATTAAGTGTCTTCTAACCAAGCTTAAAGATTCTTAAATAATGATTATGAAGACATAAGAGCTCACCTATTTCTACTTCTTAACTCAGTAACATCCTGTGTAAGTACATAAATAAATGACATCTCTACTCCCTACATATAGAATGTTTGTGTTCTTTATTTTGTTAGGGTGAATTATCTTGGAGGCAATTACCATAAAAAGCAAAGCCTGCATACATATTCAAATAATTGTACTATGTATAAGACTTTGAGAGCAATCATCTTACTTAATTGGGTAGGTTTCATCTTTCCTTCTTTGCCTCTCATGATCGGGAAGTGATTCCCAGCCAAACGAAAGGCTCCAGTCAAAATTTCCACGGTTATGGTTACTTCCGTAAGGAGAAGGTTTGTTGAATTCAAATGTGTTCATGTCTATAGATGCAATATCTGGACTCACAACGGCAGTGTAGTTCTCAGCTATTCTGGCCAACAAAGGTTCTAACCAACCATAGAAACACTCACCTGGAAGGAACACAATTTTTATTAAGTCTATGAAAACATTGAGGGTTTCTTCCATTTGTTTCTTGGAAGTGGGTTTACAGAGAAATGAGAAGAACAGTCATTTGTATTGTGAACATTTATATAGGGGAGATTTCTTAAAGGTTTCTTGTGATGAGATAAGGGTAGGATGAAAAATGTAAAGCAAGATTCAGCATTGTCAGGAAAATTTCCCTATAGATGATGGGAAATCTATCTTTTTTTGTTTGTTTTGTTTTGTTTTACCTTAGAAGGGAAGCAAAATGATACTGGTGTATTTAAGTTTTAGATGATGTGTTTTTCTTTATGGGTCATGAATCAAAGATGACGTTTTGTTGATCCATACCACCTAGCCCCCAAAGTGTTCTGATTTACTTAAACTCGGCTACCAGAGTAAGTGTAGTAATCAAAGTCTTCACTTCTCTGACTGGATCTTTGGAGAAAATAAGGAGTCAGAATATTCTGGAATGGAGAAGGACCATTCAAACCTGACCCAGTTATACTGGCAAGTGGGGCAAAGGAATGCCACTAAAGTTCGGGGCCCTGGTCACAGGCCAAGCTGTCTCACGTAACACACAGAATTCCGGAGATTCCAGTGTGTGTAGTCCTACTCAGGGCTCCCCATCAAGAGGAGTTTGGCAGTCATGGCACAGGAGGAACATCAAACACATTCGCTTAAAGGGAAAGAATGCCAAGTCCGGTAGTACTGTAATTTTGGACCACGAGAGGGAATACTGGAAAACAGATCACTTCCTTTTAAAATCACTTCTTTTGGATTACCTTCAGATCTCTCTTCAGTTTTTAAGTGCCTGATATTAACAGAATACTAGATGTGTTAGCTCTAAAAAGATTCTGACAAACCCAAAAGCCCTTCTGTGACAATTAAGGTACGCGGGTAACCATTTGCTGGGTCATACATAACCAAGGGTTGGCCAATTCAAATTAAACACTCATACAAAAAGTAAAATTTACTAAACTTAGAGCTAAAGGGACTAAGTGGCATTTTAGTAATACCTAACGTGTGTATTAAACATTGACTCTAAAAATACCTTCCAGATACTTTATTTGAAATCATTGGCATTGAAAAATAACATTAAAATACAAAAGGAAAAAACCCAGCAGAAACAAAAACTGACAGTGTTCATGGGAGAGATACCAGAAAAAGTTAGGAGGGGGAACCCCTAACTTGGCACAAGAAGGAGTGTGCGAATCTTTGAGAAAAAAGAAAAAGAAATGAAATACACAACTTAAAAGTGTCAGTACAGGGACAAAGTTTAATGATAGGGTTGATCAAATTTAAACAAACAAAACTTTCACTCATTTAAAAATGTTTTTCTTTTTGACAGAACAAGCAGCTGAAAAAAATCTCAGGCAAGGATAACTCACAGGGAAAGCTGGTCTCTGAAAGACATTAAAGCCGAGGAGCCTTAATCATAGAGTAGGTAAGAAATCTGCATAAGTGAAAGGAAGTTCCTAGCAGAAGTGTAATCTGCTTGGCCTATAATCACCAGCTGAAAATGATGTTAAAGAAAATGCAATTAGGCATTCAGAAAAGGCTTCCTTACCTTTTAAATCAGGGGGTAGGGGAAGAAAAATGTTACAACTATATCTATACATATATACTTACAGTGAGCATCTAAAAATGTGAGCGTTTCAGCTGTTGCTACTGTTGCTCCTAGCAACCGCGCAGTGATCAGACCTTTTCTTTCTCTTTGTCTGACTATTTTTACTATAGAAAATTGTTTTATATATTCCTCTAGTTTATCATGTAGGTACTCTGTAAGAAAAAAATCAGGATTAACTCAAGTTTATTTTCATGTATTTCATATAAAAGCTAATAATGAAACCACAGGGCAATAATACCTTCATATTCATAATCTCAGCAGTTACACACATTCTTTCATTAAGATCAAAATTATATCTTTAACTCATTATTGAAAAAAAAAGCTATACATGCAAATATTAACTTCTGAAATATTGTAACATATAACATCATAACACATACTTAGCCTGTACATGCCATATCAATAAATGTGACTGATTTGGGGGGAAATGAGAAATTTCAAATGGAGTGGACCCCAGGAGTTAAGATTCATTTAGAGGTCTGACAAAATTAAGGGAGTAAAAGAAACTAAATTTGGCCAAAAAGATTTGATGATTTTTAAAATTGATATTTAATTTGGAAATTTAAAGAAAACTGCTGAGTATCAAAAGGATTCTCTGTTACTTAGGCAGTGGTCAAAATAATTTGAGACCAAAATGTTGAGAAAAAAGCAAATAAGAAAGTCCAGGGCTATAGCAGTTTGGGTATATTTCTATAAAGACTCAGCAGAAAATTTTCGAAAGCTTTGGAGTCTCCTGACACAGAATTTTTTCCAATAAAAATATGAAAGAAGAAAGGAGCATATAAATCAGGAATGAAGCTAAAAACAGGCAAATTTTTAGTAATAGATGTATAATTTAAGATATTCAATATTCCATTTTGGATGAGATACATTATAAGCAAGAGTTAAGACAGTAAGTAAAAGGAAACACATTAATCAAGTCAGTCAAGTGTTGTTCACATTTTTAAACAATATCTTAATCCTACTTTTTCACCATTAAATTTTTTACTTCTTATTGAGTATATAATACAGTTCCTCCAGTGGGCTTCTTGGACCCATAACACAGCCTCAGTAAGATTTGGGAAGATGTTTGCCAGATTTCAGAAGCAAATGCAGATGGCTTTATCTGTGAATGTATGTTTTTAAAATTCTCCAGTAGTGCACATGAGAGACTTGCTTATTCAAAACCTAAATATTCATATAGGAAGTGACAGCCCAGGAAAAACTTCTGTGGAAAAACAAATCTAAACATTGTTGTCTCTGAGTAATAGGTTAACTTTTTCAAACATCTTCTATGTACCTCAGAATTAATTATCTGAAAGACAAGCAGGATTGTAATTTGTCTTAAAAATATAATTATGGATATTTCTGCTTTAATCATAGACTTGTAAAATAGAAACTTACGAAATAAAAACATTTCAAAGGTCTTAATGGGGATTTTTTTTTAATGGAGTCACTAGATCCCGTCAATAAATTGTTCCATTGTTTGAATTTAAGAAATTGTTTCCTTTACCCATACCTGAACTTCCTATAAATTCTTATCTGCCTCCTAAATTTAGTCCCCATCCACACCCCAATTTTTGTAAGGTTAAGAGCACAAAGCTATAAAATCAGACCTGGTGGGTTCAACTTATAGCACCATTATTTTTAGCTGTGTGACTTTGGGAAAGTTATTTCACCTTTTTGTAACTCAGTTTATCTATAAGATGGGGATGACAGACTTTACCCTCACAGGGAATTGTTGGGAGGATAAAATGAGAGATTACTGCACAAAGGAAGCATTTAACACAGTACCAAGCACAAGGCCTGTGCTCTGAAAATGTTGGTTACCTTTTGTTTTGGGATTTCACTATGTCTTTCTTACTTGATTATCCACATATTTATGCTGCTTTTCCCTAAGCCAGTTGAAATCAGGGACTATGGTTTTTACTTCACAAGTTATTCACAGAACTAGGGACACATTTTCCATACTGGGTATTTACTAAACAGCTTTTTACCTGACTCAATAAGGCATATTACACTCGTATGCAAAGATACCCCTCACCAAGAAAGCTGTTTCAAATCTATTGTAAATAGCTATAAAGAACTATACAAATATTCATACCCTTTGATCAAGCTGTCCTACTTCTAACTTATCCAAATTTTTAACTCAAAAGAAGGAAAATAACATATAAGCACAAGGACATTCATTGCAGTGCAATGTATAGTAACAATATGAGGTGAATAAAGGTGAATGGTTAAGTAAAATACATCTAGTCCATAATTATCATTAAAAATTAAGTTTTGAAGGTAAAAGAAATGGGGTACTCATATTTCATGAAAATGTCAGATCTTAAAACTGGATTTCTGACATGGATATATAAATTAGGTAAACATTCTATATTTATTAAGGCAGTAATTTAAAAAGCAAAAGATTAAAATGATTGAAACAGAAAGATTATGAATTGATATTTTTCATTCTGATTTCCTTTAATTTTATTAATTTTGTGCAATTAAAAAATAGAAGTTTCTTAACTGAAGGCTTACTAGAAGTAATGGTTTATTTTATAGTAGATGTTGCTTTAAATTTGATGAAAGAGTATTAACTCCATTTTACAGAGGTGTAAAAAGCTCATTAGTGCTAGAGCTGGATTTTGACCTTAAGGAGTCTGGCTCCAAACTTGGGCTCATTCAGGAATAAATTTTGTAATCACTGAAAATACCTGTTTGGTATTTAAAATGCTTGTAATGTTTGAAAATTTAGCAAATTAGAGTATTTGTCAGATTAGACTTGTGATTTCAAGGTAAAATATGTAATTTACTGACTATTGACTTATAATTTTAAGTGGCAATTAATTAAAGAATTTGGCTAACTTTGTAAACAATATTGGAAAATTTAAAAGAGCCAAATTAAAATAAGATGTGGTGACTTATTAGTGATTTTGAATGCCTCATTTATATTATTAATTAATTGTATGTCATTTACATTAACTCACTTAATCTTCAAAACAACCCTGAGAATCATGTACTATTTATGTATCTCCTCAATTCCAAGCTGCACAATTGGATACATCTTATAATCAATGGCATCTTAGTTTAATTGGCGTGAGGGTTTTATATTCTAGTGGTATATAAACTAATGACATATCATATAATAAATTTGATGAAATATGGCATTTTTCCCTTTTTACAGATAAAGAAACTGAAGCATAGGGGGTTACATAACCTGCCCCAGTTGCATAGCTGGTTAGAACCAGACCTGGGATTTAAACCAAGGCAGCCTGACTCAAGGCTCAAGTCTGTGCTCTTAACCACTAGGCCTTACAACAAAAGTCACACATGGAGGACTACAGTGTTACGAATAACAGTGTTTCATACATTTCTAAGATGTAAAATATTTGAACATAGACCCTCTTGGAATCTACTGCTATCCACTATCTATACCATCCAAGCTCTGAGATGGCATACAGAGAATACAACATAACCAAATAGACTTTGGATAACACCACAGGGATTTACCTGGGAAACAATCTAATTTGCATGTGTTTTCTTACCATCTACACTAGCATCGTCCACCAAAATGATTTCCTTCAGCAGTATGGCAGGTGAAGAATAGAGCACACTGTGGACAGTTCTAAGCAGTGTGGACCACGCTTCATTATGAAAAACTATTATGACACTGGTGGTAGGCAGAGGAGGACAGCGCTTAAATTTTTGTTCAATACATCTAGAGAAAGTCAAAGTAGAAGAACAATTAAGAATTTTATTGCTTTATGTCATGGCTGTACCATTACTAAAACTATTAATATTTATTTAACTTTTATCAATACAGAAATGTTAGTGAAGTTTTTTACTATGTAAGATGGTCTTAACACTATGTAACTATAAGTAAACCGAAACAGAATTTTTTACGAGCAGACCACTCACCTACAGATCATGTCCACTAATATGGATTACATGTCAAGGATTAAAATATGCTATTGTAAACTTTTTCAACAATATAATTTTAAATACAAATAACATTTGAAATAAGGAAAATAACCTCCAAGTGAGACAAATGCCTGTAAAAATGGCAAATACTTGCAATTGCTCAAATAAAAACTGAGTTTTTCTCCTTCCTTGTAGAAATCATACGTTTTTCTTATTTTGTACAATTTTTAAAACTACAATTTTATTAAGTGAATATTCATCTTTGTACAGATTATCTTAAATTAGATATTTTACTAAGTATGTAATATTTTCCAAGTTTATTTAACTAATTTACTTAGTCTATATTCAAACCAAAAGGGAAAACATAGTTTACTATATATAATCTTTTTTCTCACAATGTTGATCATTCAGCAAAACTTAAGTTCCTACCATATACCATATGCCATGTTGTGTTACAGAGTTTGCTCCAATAATTCAATCTATTGTTTAATTGAGATCTAGCATTTTAAATATTTCTTTTAAAAAAAATGTATTTAGAAATTACAAGTCCTATATCCCTATTAAAAGTCCCGTGTTCCTGTTGCTACATGAAACACTAATAGACACAATGAGACAGTGAGTAGTTTTTGACTGATTAGCGGTACTACCCATCAGCTATAAACATTAGTTATAAATTGATCCTGAATTCATTTTTATATGAAGTGCTGGGGTGTGGGTGGACCTGTATAGCCTCCAGCCTTTGAGACTGGAGCTGGTCACAGTCCCTTGGCCTACTGAGTTGAGGTGAGAATCAAATTAAATAACATGTAGGAGAGGGTTTCAAAACATTGTAAAACCAAACAGAGTGACCTGGAACATAAAACATGTGTGGTTTATGGTAAAGATAAATAAACAAAATAACTGTATCTTTAAGTTCACTTAAAAACCATAAATAGTTGTACAATTCTAGACAACAAAATTCTCCCACACAGTCTAAAAGCACTATAAATATAGTGCTGTTCTAACACAGATAAGGAAGCGAATCATTCACTCATTGAGATGAGAGCCCAGAACACTTCAGTTACTCTACCAGGGCCAATGGAAAACCAGAGCCTCCGGTCTGGGACTAGAGACCTGGGGCTGCCAATCCTACAAACTCTCCTAATTACTCTTATAGCCAGACCTCAATACAAATTTGTTTTAGATTCTTTTCTGAGAGGAGGTCTTCAGGGTGGAATACCTATTTGTAATGGTGGAAAAGAAGTTACATTGGGAATAAAGTATTGAGAGGATGTCAACACAACTGAGCAGGAAAAGGAGAAGGTTCTGAGTAAAAGGGATTTTGCTCTCTAGTGCCTTCAGGATTTCAAAGTGTAATATACCTGCGTAGTCAAAGCCAAATAATCACATTCACCCTCACTATTAGATGAAAGCAAATTATTTATTTTAAATTGAATTTTGGATGAACTACCAATTAAAAATAATGTCCAAACACAAACTACCTATTCATATGTGCTCTTAACTCATAATTACATAGAAACAAATGTCTAAATATAAACTTGAATTTTTAAGACAGAAAGTTTTATAAACCAACATAAACTATAAGCAAAGATTATGAAAAACTCCATATTATAATATTTTGTTTTTTAACAATAACAACAACAAAAAACTCCTTACGATTTGCTGTCTTGTAAGTATTCTGGGGAGGGAGTTTGAGGATTTAAAAGAAAATTTCTTTCCCTACATTTATTTGCCATGTGACTAACTAGTATAATATTAATCAAGAATCACAAAAAGGTTTTTTAAGATTTAAACTATCAAACTTCACAAATATTCACTCCAATAAAATATTATTTTAATCTTGCTATTCATTCCTTTGGTTTAAGGTAGGGTTTATTTGCTTGATTGATAACCACTAATATCAAGTATAAGTGTCATGTTATGTCATTAATGCAAGTGGTAATAAAATTTCATACTATGATTTCATAACCCCCCTTTTTTTAATAATGATTTTATTTATTTATTTATTTATTTTTTAAGGAGGGCGCAGCTCACAGTGGCCCATGAAGGAATTGAACCGGCAACCTTGGTGCTATTAGAACCACACTCTAACCAACTGAGCTAACCAGCCACCCCATACCCCCCTTTATTTTTAAACAATTAGCATGTCAAACTTGTGCTTTAAAAACTGTTTCACATGCATTTAAAGCAGTGAAATTAACATAACTTATCAAAGTCACTGCATATTCCCAATCAAACCATTTGAAAAATTTGGAATGTAGAAATGTGCTTAAATTAATCAGTCACATGACCATTTAGCTTTGGGAGAAACTGGATCTCTATTTCTAATGAGCATGGAAAAGATTAACAAGTCTTCAGAAAATGTTTTCCTTCTGATATAGGCTACACTTAAAAGAAAGTATTTAAAAATTAAAAACATAATAAAGAAAATATTCAATCTTCACCAACTCTTCACAGTTCTAGGTATCCATGCCTATACCAAAAAGGGTTCTTTATGTGCTTAGTTGTTTTTTGCTTAATGAATATTAACATTACTGAATATTAATGCAGCTTCTCAATGCTATATTGGGGCTGGGGGGAAGCTTATCTTCAGCTGACATTGATTGTCATGTCAAAGAATAAAAGTCTTGATTTGTGAGGTGGATTGCTTTCTGGTGAAGACCTCTTCCCAAATCAGTAAAATGCAACACTGTATTTTAACCTACTATTTTTCTATTGAAAAAAAAAAAAAGCTGTACCACGTTATTAACAGCTAGAATATTTTATAGACATTCATTTGTTTCTTCACATATTCATTTTAAAATCGATGAGCAACTTAACCCTAAATCACACAGATTAGAATAGAAAAACAGAAATCTAATCTATACAACTTTAATGCAGAGGGACTCACAGTTGGAGCAGGTATTTATGACCAGATCATAAATCTAGAAAAATATGAGTGAAACAACAGAACAAAATCTACAAAAGTCCTTTTCTTCAGGTTAATTTCTAAATATAATTATAATCAGAAAGTAAAATATGTAGTCATTGTTTGCTTCCAGTTTGTCCACCTTGCACTTTCAGCAAATCTACAGATGGTTTGAAAGTACTGGAAATTCATTTTAGCTATTTCAATTCAAACAGAGCATTTGAACACTACCTCAACGGTAACAAAATGGTTAACTGAGGACAAACAGCATAGTAGAATCTGGGGGAAATCTGAATCAAAATACTGTACACTAGAAATAAACATGTGAATAAACTGACAATAAAAAGCAACGTTGGCCTGTCAGCAGCTAAAGGGAGAGAACATATTCAACAAAACTCTAGAGAAGGCATCATAGTTGAATTAGTAATTATAACAATCTTGTCCCTTAAAAGAAAGGTTACAGAACACAGGGCTTTCTGAAATATAATTACAGCACAGAGAGTAACCACCAAGTCTGTGACTTAATTCATAAAATATTGTTATCTAACAGCTCTAAAATCTAGGCGCCTTTTTTTTTTTTTTTTTTTTTTTTAACATTTCTATTCTATAGTAATACAAAGAGGAATGGAAACAACTCCTCCACCTCCCACATTTCCCATAAATACTGCCCCATATTTCCTCCTTAATACATGAGAAGGCTAAAGCATGTCAGAATAGTGGAATTTCCTCGTGGTTCTTTAAAGGTCAGACCTAGAATTCAGTTTCTAATTTCTAAGATAAAAGCTTTTCACATCAACAATGCCTCACTAAAATTATATTTGGACATCTCGCCTCAAAAATCATAAGCAAACAAATGATTAAAACAGATTAAAAAAATGGTATTTGCTGACATTTTGCCTCAGAGTGCTAAAGAACAAGCAGCTTCCTTAGGTAATAGCCCGCCCCTGCAAACCCGGACGATAAACAGTAGACAATGAATATTCTTCAACGTACTCGGGAGGTCGAGTGTCTGGTCCAAGATCTCGGTGTAAAGAAATCCTGTCACTTGCAAAAGCATTAAAACAGTGTTTTGCTTCTCCAAGTTCTTTTTCCTTCTGCTCTTCGATACTTAAATTGGTTGTCTTGAATGCTTTCCCAGAAGCACCAGGTGCATTAGAATCCTGAGGTGGGCGGTCAAGAACGGGTTTCAATTCTGCTGCTGTGTAATATCCTTGCAAACAGGGTTTCTCACCAGCATCAATGCTTTGTCTGACAGGTGCTCCTATTTGCATTTTTGGCATTGCATCTTTAATATTGTTTACTGCTTCCAGCATTAAATCAAACACCTTGTTTTTGTTTTTCATGTTCCTTTCCATTCTTGATTCCTCTTTGGAATATTGAACACTTACTTCTCGTTGCATTAAAATCAAAAACATTACAAAGAAAAAAATTACTGCACCAAGCTTCCAGAACTTTTTATGGTAATGTCTTTTAAGATGTAATTTTACTAGTCGCTTTAGGTGAGCCATTCTGACATTAAACGTTTGTCACTTGACAAATAACAGTTATAGTTTCCTCTTTTGCTTATATTTTTTATCATAGATTTGCTGGCAAGAAGATTTCGTTAAATGGTAATATACCTATAAACAGAAATGATAGATGGCGTTAGTAGCTATTCATTCCTTTTGGCATGGTTCAATTCATTCATTCAACCAACAACTGAACATGAGCTACAAAAAACATATTCTTATGGTTAACAAGAATACAAATATATCTTAACCTTCAAGAAAATCACACTTTTGGAAGGACACCATTGCATTAATTAACTACAATCTATTTGGGCTATAAAATATCAGGGCTTTCTCTCCAACAAACAAGACATTGTGAACTCTGGCTAATAGCCATTACACAATATGCATACATTATTTTTATAAATATATTTTGAGTCCAAAATACAGGTATCTTAACTTAATAATCAAGGAGCAAAGGACTACATTAAACTGATTACAAAGAAAGGCGGAATCCATAAGAAAGCAAAGGTATACAGCTATACATAAAAAATATTGCCTTTTATTTTATGAAGTCTGCCCACAACCTATGAACCTTTATTCTAACTAAACAAATTATGATTAAAAAGCAGCATCACCAACAAATAAGCTGGTATTCTATCAGATTTGCTCACCTGACAGTACTTGTGAATTCTGACAGAACCAATGAAGACCAGAAAATTAAGAGCACTGATGATTGCTATAAAATAGCCATTTAAAAAAACCCCACACAAATGCAAAATCTAACAGCAAAAAGAAAATTACATTAAGTGTTACTTGTACTGTCTCCAAAGAGCAACAGAGATTTTTGAGTTATTAAAGCAGTATTTGGTCTGATAAAATACTGCTTGCAGTTGACCCCCAAGGACAGAGCAGCATGTTTACTAAAACCTAATATAGGCCACCAGAAGCAAAAAAAAGGAAAGGAAAAAAAGATGACGGTGATGACAGCCTGAATCACAGTGAAGGTTGATTTTCTGCATAATGCTTAAAAAAAATAACGTGAATGGGTTTTAGTGCACAATTACATACCATGCACCATTATAATCATTCAAGTAATTTGCAAGGGTAAAGGGGAAGGCCTGTCCTCCCTAAATCCTACACATATTTTAAGGAAACTGTCATTTATAAAAGTGAAAACTAACATTGACACATTATTCAGCTTCTCTTCCAAAGTTATCACTAAATTTAAAATAAGAAAACCAAGTTCTATGGTGGAACCTCTGGCCTTTAGCAAGAAAGTTTAAGCTGAATAAACAAAATGGCAGAACTTAAATACTTAATTCTATATACCATTTCTAATTGGACTGCTCTATATTTTTTTCGGTATGGGATAAACACTTTGGCTCCAGAAGATACCTTAATTATGATGTATATTGCCCATAAAAATGAGAGTCCAATATTTCTGAGCTTTGGTTGCTTTAAGAACCTCATATAAGTATCAAAATGACCCCTTTAGCTTTTTACATTGTTTGAAGACATAATATAAGGAATTTGAAAACCATAGAACCATTGTGTAATTTCTTATGTTTCAACTGTTTTGCTAAGCTGTAGCTGCAAAATTAAGACACCTCTTACCTTCAAGGAGCAAGGGCTAGTATGAAATATGGCACGTCAACAAGCAACCACAAAGCAGTGTAACATGTGCTACGATGGGAGACTATGAAAGCAAAATGGAGGATAAGGAGAAATGTTAGGGAAAATTTCCCAGAGGTGACACCGCTGGGCAGAATCTTGAAAGATACTCATAAGCAAATTTTAGGCGGGTGGACAAGAGAGAGGAAAGAGAAGGAATGACGGATGTAAAGGTATAAAAGCAAGAAAAGCTGTGGTCAATCCTGAGTAAAGCAGAAGAGGGAGGCATACGTATGAAATGGCAGGACCTGAGGCTGGGAGGTCTCAAATTTACAAAGTGAATTTGGAATCTACCAATTTTTGTCCTGAATAGATTCAATGAAAAGAATTGGATGATTTTAAGGAAGGATCATAATCATATTTGTTTTAAAAAAAATCACAGGTTCCTCAGCACCCGTAAAAGTGATGCATACAAACAAACAAAGAGAGCAGGAAGCATGGAGGACTGATTCAAGAGTCAGGGAAGTGGCATCAAACAGGACTTGGTGAGAGAAAGGGAAGAATGGGGGGGTGGATGGGTAAAGTGACAACATTAACAAATTAGGGAATATAGGAAGAAGGATAGACTTGGGGTGGGGATTAGGGAGATAATTTGTTCAACTCTGCACACGAGAAATTGGAGATGCTGGTAGGACTTCCAAGGTGAGTTCGCTTAAGCACAAAAGACATGTGGGACTGAAAATTAGGGAGAAGCTCTGTGCTAGATATGAAAATTTGAGTCAGTCTCAGGGCACAGAAGAGTTCACCTATAGTATATAAAGTAGAGGTCAGAGAAATAGCTACATTTAAGAGGTGGGGGGGAGAGTAACTGGAAAGAAAGACCAGGGGAAATAAGAAAACCAAACAATGGAGAATCAAGTGAAAATAGATTGGCAAATAAAGTGGTCTTAGATTTTACAATCTGCATCTTATCTTTGAGAGAACTGTTTGACAGTTGGTTGATCTTTAAAAGTAAACTTCACTGGACCTGGTCCAACAAGCTTTAGTGCAAAACCAGAAATAAACCATGGCAGAGAATCCAACAGACTAGTTGTAGTCATGCCCCCAAGATCCAAGGGCTTAGTATCCAGGTACTTTTAGACTAACCAGGGCAATGACCTGATCGAAGAAGTTCCAGGGAGACAAGGATGAGCAAAATGTCGGGGTGTCAGAGGACAGTGGTCCCCAACCTATGAAATACAACCTGATCACCTTTCCCTAACCACAGCTTCGCAATAGATAAATAGGAATAAATCAACCTACGTTCACCCTCCTTTCTGTTCCTGGGACAACCACTAAAAATTCCTGTCCCTAGTGATGTCTTAGTGATCCTAGATTTCTTCAGTAGCCAGAGGTAGGCTAGATTAGAAATTTGAGGAGCAATGAGAGAGATAGTCTCTTTAGGATGTTTTAACACAATACAGAACAAGAAATAGTCCAGAGGAATCACAGAAGGAGACAATAGAACTAGATACTTCCACAGTAGTGATAGTTTTCCCAAAACATTTTATGTCAGGAATCATATTTGTGGCTATGGTGGAGAACTAGAAAGAAGGAGAGAATGAATGAGGCAGTTGGAAGAGAGCTCTTTTTTTCAGAATAAATTATAAACTATAAGAGTTCATCACTAGGGCAATAATCCCTTATTGTGTGTGTGTGTGTATCTAAGGGAGTCACCCAGTTAGTAGGTTTTAGTTTAGGATGTCTCTGATGGGGGAGTTAAGGAAAGCTCGTGAAGGACATGCATAGTGTCTCCCTTATTCAGGGTTGCTTTACTGGCCCTTACACATTGATAGTGGGCACCCAGTAAATGTCTGTAGACTGAAAAAGAGAAGGAGGACCAAGATTTCATTTACTATTATAAGAAATAAAAACAATAGTTGACTTTTGTTAAATATTAATTAGGTCCCTGATACTTTAACATTTACTACATAAATCCTCATTTAGTCTTCCAAGAATCTCGCAAAGCTTTTTATTCCCATTTCACTGACAAACACTGACAGTCCAATAGAATAAGTGGCTTGGCCAAGGTCATTCAGTTTAAGTGGAAGGGCAGCATTTCCCCAACTGTGTTCAAACGCAGGTCTGATGTAAAATCCTGATTTTTTAACTAAAGTTATCTGAAATAAGGTATATCAAGAGTCAAAAACTGATAACCTAAATATAAAAGCGATAAGGGGGTAACCCAGGAGGAAAAATCTGAGTAGCCTCATATTACCTCAGGTAAGGTTTTCAGGGCAAACAAGTTTAAACAAAAACTGTTTTCAGAGCATGTTTTTGGAAATAAAGATTGAAGATGAGATTGAGATCATGACAATGGAAGATTAAAAGACCGACACCTTTTATTGGCAGAGTCTAGGAAAGTAGGAACATGATGCTTTGCTCTTTTCAGATTATTTCTGAAGAGAATAGCCTTTTTTTATTGACCGCTGATCAGTTCAAATTCCAACATAGCTTCCCCAGGGTTTTTTTGTTTTGTTTTGTTTTGGTTTTTTTTAATGACTTTTCTGTCCTTTGCTGCTAATGTGCAACAATAAGCTCTCATTAATGAAAATTACACTCAACTTTAAGTATCCCCATCAATGGGCCTTAACTCTGGATACATATTAATGGAAAGGTCTTCAAAAATGCAGTGCCTTTGGCTTCACCTCTAGAGAGTTTGATTTAATTGTTCTAGTGGCAGGGCCTAAGCCCTGCTTTTGTTATTTTAGGCTCTCCAGATAATTCTAAAGAACAGCCAGGGTTAAGAATCACTGGTCTAGGTCACAAAGCTTTGGGCAAATCAAAACTACCACCAGATAAAGAAAGGGCTGTATCCATCCCAAAGCAACCATATTATGAATTCCTAATCCTCCAAAAACAGGTTTTTCAAAATAGATTCTTGATATAAATTGAGCAACAGCTATTTTGACATGAGAGAGAAGAAATCCAAAGCAAGAATGACTCAAAGTTTCCTGAAAAGGGTCAGGAATTCATGCTGATATAAAATGAGGCATTGAAGTTTTATTGCAAATTATGATGCTGTAAAATCATTTTTAAAATATTTTGTTCCTATCATACAGAAAAATTGAAACTCTGAACAATAAAACAAACAAATAATGCAAAAGGCACGTGATAAATTCATGAGCAAAACAAAACCAGGATCCTTAATTCTTATCCCTGGGAATAATGCTATCCATTTTCCTAGACCACGATACCTGCCAAATTTGAAGACCTATGTGAAAACAGCCAATGAAACAAAGCAAATCTCTCCTAGAATCAACTTCTAACTGGACTCAAAAGTTTGAGAATTGAAAAAACAACAACAAAGCAAAACAGCAAACTGAGCATATAAGCTATATTCATACATTAGAAATGATTAGCAGATGAAGGGTATGTTCTTCTCATATTATAAAACCTTTAAACACACCTACCCATAATGGTCATCTTCTAATGATAAAAGATCAGATTCACAGAAGAAGAGAGGAGGATACCATAAAATATTTAAGCTGGAAAAAAAATTAAATAAAATTCAAAGGTCTTCTAGTTTCTAAATCCTTATAAATTTCTAAAAATTAAAATTCAGTGGCCTTCTGGCCTTAAAAAATATTAATCTATGTCCTAGTATATATGTAGATATTACAAAAAGGCTTTAAGAATAAATAAATAAAAATCTACAAAATGATACTTTGGAAGGCTAAAACAATATGCACGATTCTAACAATCTATGAGACTGGGTTAAAATCAATAGATTATTCTCAGGGGTAAAAATATGCTTTTATCTCAACAGAAAAAAACTGAACTCTCACCAACTAAAATAACCTAACTATAAAGCTGTAGCTTCCAGTTATCGAGACTATAGCTTCTCAAACTTCAATGTGACAATACCTCTACTGGGGATGTCGTTTAAATGCAGATTCAGATGGGAAAATATCAAGATAAGGTAAGATCTACCTTTATAGTCATGGTTGTCCCTCCAAGGGGAAATTGCAAGAACTGTTAGTTTAATTTAAAAATTCCAACTGAAGCAATCTTCTAAAGCAGTGAAAAGCAGAACACTTCATAACTGCATGTGAAAGTAGCATTTAATAAAATAAGAGGATAGTGTGGTTTTTTCCATTTCTTGTTTCTGTATTTGTGACGATAAAACTTTACAGCTCCGGGGACTGAAGGTCTGGTTCCAGTTGACTTTAATTGGCACAAAGCCTAATTGGTGTAAGAAACGTGCTTGATGCTGAGTTAAGGCATGCTGTAAAGAGTTAAGGGTGATCACACAAAGCCAAGAATTACAAAATTACATCCCCAAACCCTAGCATAAGTTGTAGCTTTTAAAAAGTACGCTATTGTGAATGAATACTGATTGGATCTTTGCCACACATAATCACCTGGATTTACTAACTGAATTACAAAACAAGACAACACCAACAACAAACTTTCTCTGACAGTAAACCCTTACGTGCTTGGGCAGAAATTTTATTCAGTGCCCCTCATCTGCTGGTGAAAATGTTAGGGACTGGAGGAGTGGCAGGAGGTGATTTCTGCTTGCATTTATTGGTAGAATCAAATTTCATGGTGAATTGCTACTGCAGTTTATTAGTTCTGGTTATGTTTCGGTCCATGAACAGTCACATCCTTGCCAGCAATTGTTCTGAGCAGGAAGTGACTTGTGGATGTATGACAAACAACAAACACTGATGCAAAGCAAACTGCATTGAGTCAGCCACACAGCCATCTCGTAGGAGACAGCAGCAAATGTACCTCAAAGATCCCAGCTCAAGACAAGTAAAGTTGTTCTAGGTGGCTGGAAAATGCTGCCAGCTGACAACTAACTACATGTAATTGTCATAAAGTAGGATGACTTTTGTCATAAAGTAGGACAACTTTCTGAATAAAGGTTATCTGCAGGTTATGAGAAAAAAGCCTAGTGACAGAGTTTGACCTCCAGCAACTGTGAGGCACAGGGTTTAACAACAGAGGGTAGGGTCAGACATCCAAGTTCTCAGCTACACGTGGTCAGATAAACATCTCCATTAACATTATCTCTGAAGGTGAAAGGTTAGACAGGTTCTTGATTTGTGGACCAGCCAACTCTATCTTTGCAGTTTGGAGCAAACAAGTAATTATGGAGCTATACTACCCATGGCGGAGCGGTGAGAATGGGGCTCACATACTCTCTCCTGCCACATCTGCACCTATGAATGAATTTCACGTAACACATAAAAATATATATGTTGATTGTTTATGGCATACTAGAGAGTAGAGGAATTCTGAGGAGTGATTCGAGCGGTTCCACAGATTATCCACTTAACTGATATTTCCCCCATGCAGAATCATGGCATTTTAAAAGATTTGTCCATCTAACTAGTTACCTTGTAAGCACAGTTGATGGTTTTGGGATTTATAAAGACAAAGAAATTACATAGTGATTTGAAACAGGAAAGTTTAATCTATTATTAATAAAGGACTGGAGTAATGGGATTGGCTAATGAGAGTTAAAAAAAATTCTAAAGTACACAGGATATACGGGGCAACCTCTACCCCTAAGGCTGAGATGAGGGCCCAAAAAAGAGCCTTTCCCTCATCAGGGCTGAGATCCAGAGAGCTCTACAGAGAGGGCATAGCACTGACTGCCCGACGGTGGAAAACTCACAGAGGTACCTCACTGGTGAGACTTGCCAGAAATCTGCTCTCTGGAGTCCCAGGAGGAGTCATTCACAGGGAGGTGTGAAGTCCTGGAAATTGCTAGGCAGGTGCTGAGGAAAACTGGCTACTGCTGCAGCCTGGAGCTGAGAAGCTGCCTTCTGCAAAAGTCTAGTGCGCCTGCATGTACCTCCAAACCAATACAGCTCCAGGCTGGTGCCCGGCTCCCTAGGCACCCAGTCTTGTGAGATCCCCAATGTGCACATGTGTGGGGGTAAAGAGAGAGCGTGGGAGGAGTGACCTGGGCAGGGGAGCAGGTCCATGTTGTCTGTGGTTCCAGGGTACATCACTGCTGCCCTGGTCAAGCTTTGGAGAAAGTGCAGGGGCAGGAGATGCCAGCTCTACAGAAACCTGTGCTATGTGGTGACTAGCACTGGATAAAACCGTGTGGGGAAGCCGAGCAGTAGAGAAGTGTGCCAGCAAGAGCCTGGCCAGTGAGCCACTCTGAAACCAGGAAGAGAAACGGCTTCCCATCTTCACCTAAGAGGTCAAAGGCATCGTTTGAAGGAGAGGAGGCAATACAACAGGAGTTGTTATTATAATAAAGGAGTCTGAGTCACTTGCTCACACAACTTGCACTTTACAGGTCTGCCTAAGCTCTGTCCCATACGTACAATTTCCACTTGATGATAGACTGCTGCTATGCATGGCCGACCTTAGGGCTAGGTAGGTCAGACAACACCCAGTTAATGATGAGAAGCCTGGTCCACGTGGTAACCTGACACCCATGGTCCTGCATTCAGTATCTACCTAGTAACAAGCCAAAATTTGTTTATCAAAGAGTGAACAGTTTTCTGGAGGAGTCATAGATTTCCTGCAAAACCCCTGAGTTCTGCACTGTGATCCTGCTATTGGTTTTTACCAGAGGTTCTATGCAGCATCCGTATTTGCTAGATACTTTCAGAATCATTGGATCTGCTCGCTCAGTTATGAAGCTAAAATGGTAGCACAGCATGCACTGGTCGTGGCCTTGCTGCACAGCCTTCTCTTGCTCTGATCATCATTAAAAACTAGCAGCCTTATGGTTTACTCTGTAGATACCACGTTTCCCGAAAATAAGACCTAGCTGGACCATCAGCTCTAACGTGTTTTTTGGAGAAAAATTAATATAAAACCCGGTCTTATCCGGACCATCAGCTCTAACGCGTCTTTTGGAGCAAAAATTAGTATAAGAAATTAGTATAAGTAATCTTATACTAATTTTTGCTCCAAAAGACGCGTAAGAGCTGATGGTCCAGCTAGGTCTTATTTTCAGGGAAACACGGTAGCTCCAAGTAGCATATTAAAATGTAGTGTATGTTGCCTCCAGAATCCAAAAAGGTTTATTGAGCAAAGTGACCAATGAATGCCCATAAATGTTTGACCAGAGTGCCACTGAATTTTTGTTAGGTGGAATTTTTACCCTGTGGTTCTCATATGCTTGACTAAGACATCTAATGTACTTGCTTCTTTCTGTGCCTCAGATACAACCAACATAATAATATCATCAAGGCAGTGGACCAGTGTGCTGTTTTATGGAAGATTAAGATTTCTAAGACAGGAGAACAGACCTGGCCCTGAGGCAAGACTGTGAAAATATAGTGTCAGCAGTGCTAGAAAAAAGCAAATTGCTTTTGGTGGTCCTGGTAAATTGGTATGGAGAAAAGGCAATTAACCAAGTCAATAGCTGCATAGCAAATGTCAGGGTCTTGATTTGATCAAGCAAAGATACTATATCTGGGTCACCTATTACATATTTGAATCAGCAATGATTACGTTTACAACAGTCCAGTCATTTTCTAAGATCAATCGACTTCTGCACAGGCCAAATAAGGGAATTAACTAAAGATGTGATAGATATCACAAGTCTTATTTCAGATCTTTGACAGTGGTATTAATGTGAACAATTCCCTTAGGGATATAGTATTCTGATTTGCCTAGAAGGGAGAAGTTCCCAAGTCTTCCACTTAGCTCTCATATCACAATGGTCCTCAATCCATGATTTAGACAGACAATACAAGTATTCCACCAGTTATTCAATATGTCTATACCAATTATACATTAAAGAACCGGGGAAATAAGCATAGGGTGGAGCTACTGACCACCTGGGCACTCTGTGAGTCAGACTTGAACTAAGACTCCATCTATTACCTACCTGAACACTGCAACTTCCCATTTTGACTGGTGGGCCACAATGGTATTTGGGGTCTCCAGGAATTAGCATGAAAGGTCTGAGCAATCCCTTTTCCCCGAAGCACAGTCTCTCTACTAAACGGCTACTGGTCCCTTTGGGGAAGGCTTAGTGGAAGAGTTATGGTGCATGCTTGCGGTGATGGTGTAGCATTCTACCTCGAGGGGATTAGGGCTCCACTTCAAATAAAGAAATGTGGGCTTGTGAATTGTCTTATGATTCGAAACTGGGTGAGACGCTTTGACCCTCAACTGTGTTAACTAAAGTCAAATGCTTTTGCTATCAGACCTAGAGTCTTTTCTGTCGTATTCACAAAGTGATACTGTACTATGACCCACCTATTTCATTCATTAGAAGTCTACCAAAGAAAGACATTAGTTAGCTACCAAAAGCATTTGTGGACCAATGCTTTCTGATTATATCTATGCCTCTGCTTCTATACTGTCCCATTATTGTAAATATACCTACTTCTGTTCAAGTGCTGCCATTTGCCTTCTGCTACTGTGAGATCCCATCATCTCCAATGAAATCAGGGAGTCATTTTCAGTGGCCTACGAAAGAGAGTAACCACAGATTTTTTTTCATCAATGCAAGGGTTCCCCTCACTGTTTTTCTCAATACCTTAGTGAAGGGAATGTCTACTCAGTCTTGTCATAGAATAGAGTTGGAAGTGGGATGTGCAAGTTGCACAAAATAGATCTCGTCAAACATTTATGAAGGAGTCTAAAAACTCACAAGTAGTAAGACAATTTCTGTCCATTTATTCACGCTTTGAGGCCCCAGAATATTAAGGGACAGGGGAGTGGGGAAGTAAGACTCCTTACTCAATTGCTATCATTTTGCATTCACCTGTCTACAGGTTCATCCACAACTCATTTAGTAGATATTCATCTTTCACCTCTCAATTTCCATTCCCCTCTAGAAAAAGTGTCAGCAAACTTTCTGCAAAGGGCTAAATAGTAATTTTTTTCCACTTTGTGGGCTATATTGTCTCTATTGCAACTATTCAACTCTATTTTTGTGGTGCAAAAGCAGCCGTAGACAATACATAAATGAATGGACATAGCTGTTTATAAAACCAGGTGGGAGACTGAATTTGGCCCAAGGGCTGTAGTTTGCCAACACTACATTTAAAAAGACTTCAATGTCAACCTTTATATAGTTCCCTATACTTACCTATTCTCCGTTAGCTGCCATATCCCCAGATATAAAAGAACAAAATTAATTCGCCACAAACCCATAACATCAACTTTTAAAAATTATGCATAAAAGCAATGCCTGCCTTTAAGATTAGGCTATATATGTGAATAATTTGAAGCACACAATATCTCTCCATTTATCTGGTTACCATCTGAAATTCCTGCATTACCCACTCCTCATGGTAAAATAATAAAAAGACCTTTTTAATACATGTTTCAGTTGGAAATAAAACAGTGTCAGCCTAAACTTTAATTCTTCCTTCAAAAGCTGACCTCAAATAGGGTAATTTTCCTCAGGACCATACATAAACAATTACTACACAGTGAGGTCTATGAGACACATGCTGAATGCTAAGCTCCACATTAAAAAAGGGAGGAGTACCTATTTAGTGGGATTTGTACTTAATTCTTCAGGCAAAGGACAGAGGCCTTGATGGAGCTTACGCAGGGTGATGACCTACTTAGAACTAAAATTTAGAATGATTACTCTTGAAGCTGTGCTGAATATGGGTTTTTTGAGAGAGGAGGCTGGAGGCAGTTAGGAGACTATTAAGAATAATCCAAGCAAGAGATGAGTGGAAAGGGTGTGGAGGCTTGGGAAGAGATTTGGGAGGTAGAATTAGATGAACTCAGGAAATAAATCAATGGGAGGCTGGGCAGGTTGTTAAATTGTGAAGTATGCTAAGGATGGGTTTTTGACATGTTGAAAAACACCAGCTGATGGAGTGCTCTCTGTTCTGGGTTATTTGCGGAGATAGACCCAGAGCTAAAATAATGGGCAAGAGGCCATGAGCACTAAAGGAGGTAATGACAGAGGGCAAAGGGTATAAGAAGGTGAATGAAGCAACAATAAAAACAAGTCTTATCCAGTTCAAAAAGATGGACCATATCTGAAAAAACAAAGGTCATTGTCAAAAAGACCAAAGAAAACAATAATTTAAGCCTTCTCTGCACTATTAATTGTCCCCCAGAAGGGCTCACTCTGCCATTAGGTATTTACTACCCAGTGTCCTTTGTCCTTTTACCCTTATCCCATTTGACTAGGAATTACTAAATGGGCAAGGTCTCATGTTTCCATCAATGTATTAATCAAGTGAGAGAATAACTTCTAGAGATTTATCCCACAGATACACTAGTACACAGGTGAAATGACAACATGTCAATTTGCACATTAAAGCATTGTTTTAATATCAATTAACCAATTAATTAATCAATTAATACCAGTAGGGAGCTAGATAAATAAATTATGATAGAGTCATATGGTGGAATATTATGCCAAGTTAAAAACAAAGAAACTACTTTATATGCCTTAAGTTATATAAACAATAAATTAAAGGAAAAAAGCAAGATTCATTTGCTTTTTGAAAAGAGGGAAAATATATGCATATTGTTCTTATATTTAAAAAAGATAGCACTGGTTGCCTTCTAAGAAGAAATCTGGGTGTCAGCAGACAACAATGAAAGAAAGAACTATTATACACCCCTTCTTACTTTTTAAAAAACTTTGTACCATGCGAACAGAGTAACTACTAAAAAAAATAATAATCAATCAGAAAAGAAAATGTAAAGGTAGAATAAAGATTTTTCTGACAGGCAAGATCTCAAATTTCTTAATTCCATTCAGCATTTTTCAGGAAGCTACTGGGGTATGTGTTTTACCCAAATGAGTGAGTAAATAAATAACAAAAGTCACAGTATCTATGAAATAGAGACTCCATCAAAAATATTAGTCAAGAAAAATCCTGAACAACAGCTATGCAACGGGCCTAGAAAGCAATAGTCTAAATTGGAATAAGAAGACAGCTTCTGAAAGGGACCAATATACCTGATAGGTTTGATTATGCATAAAAATCATACTGAGAAGATGCTGGAATATGTAGAAATACAAATTAACAGACGGAAAAATGAAGCAAATGTTTTTTTTCTTAAATGAGTTAATTATTAACTTCAGTATAAAAAATATGTATCTATAAGTAAGGAATCATACTCATAATACACTTGCTTGACTCAGTAGTGAACAGCATTTACATAATACATAATACTAAAATGTAAACAAAAAATGTGAGAATTGTATTGGAAAGTCAAGGAAAGAAGAGCAGGGGCTATGTATGTGCAAGAACTAAATATTTATTTACCGTAATGGGAAGTTAGTAGATAATGTCAAATACCGATACAGTAAGAAGTAGCAATATAGGCATATTATTTCAAAAGGTAAATAGAAGAAACATCTCAAAGAGGTGAAAGTGGTTGTCTTTAGGCATCAGGACTGGGGGAGATGAACAAGGACTGGATTTTTGTTGCTGCGGCTGTTACATAAGTCTTCCAATAATCCTATTTAATTTTATTTATACATAAGTAGTACTTGGAATCAGACCACTTAGATGTGAATCGTGGCTCTGACATTTCACTAGCCTTATAACAGAGGCAAATTACTTAACCTCTCAATGTCCCTGTCTCTAAAACAGGGAGAATAGCATGTGCCTCGTAGGGTTGCTTTGAAGACTAAATGATTAATTCATGTAAGTTGCTTAAATACACCTGGCATATAATTGCTCAGTAGTAAATATGGAGAAATATTTATTCTGATAATAAATGTTAATTACTGTTACTTGATAAAAATATAAAGGCATTAATAACTACAATCTAATTTTTAAAATATGAGCCGCATATTAAAGTCTGCTCCCTTTGTGAATTTTAATTTTCTTAAAGTTAATACTCTCACATACTAAGTAGGGCTTTCTTTAGGCTACAATCTTCACGCTAACCCATAGTTAGGGGGGACGGAAAAAAGAAGACTAGTGAAATATTGCAGTTAAATTAAATGCTGAAAAGGGGGGGGGGACGCTCAAACTGGAATCTGAAAGATGAGTTTTAGCCAGACAGGCCAAAAGAGGAAGGAAAAGACACTTGCAAAACCCTAGAGGCAGGAAGTGTGCAGCAATAAAAAAAGACTAGTAGAGCCCGAGTAGAGAGTAAAGATGAGAGGAGTGCGTGCGGGGCAGGAGCTCAATTGTGCCAGGACTTTAGGTCGTTCTAAGGAATCTGACCTTAAACTAAGGCAATGGAGCGAGGGCTTTAAACAGGGGGAAAGAAGACCTGATGTTTTGAAAAGATCACAATGAGTGCAGTGTGGGGAACCAACTAGAAAGCATCCAAGGATTCAGACACATAGGAAGGCCATGGCAAAGGTCCAGGCAAGAGGTGATGATAGTAATATAAACAGAGAAAAGTACGTGGATCTGAGAAATATTTCTTTAAGAAGTAAAACTGACAGAACTTGGAGATGGAAGACTCCTAGGTACCTTCTGGACCCCCCCATTTTGGTCTAATCTAAACAAATTATATTCTTTATGTGAAAGCTGCCCACTGCCCAAACCTCTCACTATCAGTAATGCACTCAATTGTAAAATAGTTATAAACTAAAGCTTCAAGCCATTTTGATCACAAAATTAGCTTTTCACTTCTAAATGGCAAAACCCAGGTCTTGGAATAGAATCAAAAGGCACAAAAATAACATGGAATTGAAAGGAATGAGATGGAAATAACAGCAATCTAAATTAAATGGGCTAATTAAGTACAGTGAAACAAGTTTCCTACTCCTCAATTTCTGCAGTCGCTGCCATTAAAAAAGCACATATCTGCCTGCCCAGTGCCTCTCCTTTCCTGTGCCTCTTTTACATCAACGTTTTACTCCACAAGAGGCTTAGAGGAAAGAGAAATTTTACATACTTTGCAAATAATCTAAAAAGAGGGTGTGTGTGTGGTGGGGGGGCGAGTTGTGTGTATACAGACAGGTGCAAAAGCAGACTACAAGATATCACATATGTAAAGCACATAGTAGACGTATGCATAGGACATATCACCCAGCTCAGGTGTATGTGGATGTGTATAGAGGGTGCAGTTTCCTAAATGAGGCAAGATCTCAGTTGAGTCTTAAGAACCAGTAAGAGTTACAGAGCTAAAAATAAAGGGAAGGTACTCTCAGCAGTGGGGCATAACAAAACAATAGGACACAGGGAAACAAAACCAATGAAATCTGTTGCTGGAATATAAGATTTGGTTTACGGAGTATAGATCCATGGTTAAGCAAGGGTCAGATCCTGTGGGACTATTTTAAGGACCGTAGGTCCTATCCTGGAAGCTATGGAAAGCTTTTAAAAGATTTTAAGCAGAGTAAAGAGATGATCAGGTTTATACTTTTAAAGAGGTCATCAACTTAGGGTTTCTGCTAAGGGTGACAACACCATCCATTGAAGACATCAGGTAGCAGGTGGCTCTGGTACCCCAGTCAAGAGCTGATGAGACCCTGAACTAGGGCAGAAGTGGGAGAAGAATTTGTGGGGGAAAAAAAAGGTGGAAAACATTAAGTGCATTCAGTGATCTGACAGGTGTGAAGGCTATGAAAAAAAAGACTAAAAAATCACCTCTAGATTTCTGGTCTAACACCTGAGTGATGGATACTGGTACAGATCCATAACCCATTCTCCAAAATCCCTGGAGCCAAATGTGTTTCAAAATTCAGAATATTTTTGATGGTAGAAGGATGATAAAGTTTCCATACCCAATATAAGCGATTAACCCCCGCAGGGCCTGGGACGGTACCATGTACTCAAACACAGTAATATTTCTGCAGCAGCACACATCCCACCAAGCAGGACAGACCACAAATAGCTTCCTGACAGTTCCCTCAGGTTTTGCAGCAAATGAGTTCAAGTTTTGCTGACAAACATGTTATCAAAAAAAGTTTTTTGGTTTCAAGATATGTTTTGCTTTTGGAATTGTGAATAAGAGATGATAAATTGTACTGATACCTACAAGTAGAATACATACAGTGGAACAAGTTGTCTTTGTGTGGGTTTTTTTTGTTTTTTTTTTGTTTTTTTTTGCTTGTTTGTCCTGTTTTTTTATGGGAAGAAGGCTCTGGTTTACACATGCTATTTTCTCGGGTCATTGTGACATCCTGAAGATGTCCAGCAGACAATGGGATAGATGAACAAACTAGTCTGGACAGTTTGAAACTGAAACAATTACAGGGAAAATGTGTACTCAGGGAAATGTTCTCTATTTAGTACCAAAAATATGAGCCCAACTCAGAGAACGATTCAAGGAGATTTCATCTAATTGTCAATAGTCACCAATGACCTAGACTTCAGAGTCCTACTTGGCTTTGTTTCGCCCTAAGTTTGGTCTCTTGCCATGGTTGGCATTGATTCGAATTCAATGTTGCTATTGGCAGTACATTAACTGTGTTAAAATAATCCAAATAATGTAAAACTAATCATTCTGATACTAACTATATGCATAATTAGATAGGTGATTGAAAATATTTCCATCTGTTTATGGTAGTTACCAGAGGGAAAAGGGTGGGAGTGGAGGTAAAGGGGTAAAGGGGGTCAAATATATGATGACAGGAGATTTTACTTTGGGTGGCAAACACGCAATGCAATACACAGATGATGTGTTATAGAATTGTACACTTGAAAACTACATAATTTTATTAACCAATGTCACCCCAATAAGTTTAATAAAATTTAAAAAAATAACTTCAGGGGAAAAGAAAAGATATTTCCTTCTCAGATTTTATACCCACAGAAGATCTGTGATATCAAATGCATTTTTACACGTTATGGACCAGAGAACTGAATATGCCTGAAAACGATTTGGGCACTGATCATTTCCAAAATATTAACTACACAAATATTTCCTTTGGAAGAAAAATTCCTTCTACCAGGAATGTGAAGGCAGGTTAAAATTAAAAGCTTCTATGAAAGGTTTAATCATTTCATCCAAGCCTGCATCCCTACAGGCTACTGAGGGATCTAATGTAATCTTCTTGGAAGAAAGGAGTATGATACCTACAATTTTTCTCTCATATCTGTTTTATAGTAAAAAAAAAAAAAAAAAAAAAAGAAGACATCAATTAATAGACTACCAAACAAATAATAAACTGGCCTATGTTTACTCTAATTTTCTTCAGACTCCAACAAGCATTATAACTCAGCCATACAATTTAGAACTTAGAATTGAACTGGACAGAATTAATTTTGTATCTCAAATCTTCATGTGATAACTGTTACCATCAAAACCCCATCAGAGTAACACATTTAAAACACAATAATGTACAATGAAGTTTTATGCAGTTCCTAATGTTTGAGAGATTTAGTCTAGCACCAGGTCCCTAAGTCTCAAATCGTCCAATAAATGTTTAGTAAGGATTACAGTATAATTTTATATGTTTAAAGAGTACAGTTTTTGATTTTTTTTTTTCCCCTCTTGGGAGTGTGTGGGGCAGGGAGAGGGAGGAAGAGAGAAAGAGACAGAGACAGAGAGACAGAGATAGTAAACTGGTAGAAAAATAAGCTTTAAAAAATGTAAATTCAATAGGATGCCACTATTTTCATTGTAGGTTCCAGCCTATTTGTGATCATAAAATCAATCCAGTGTGTTGAGACCAGTATGTTTAAAATAAGAGAACATCCATGTTGTAAAGTATTGTTTTGTGACCCTTGTTTCATTTATATATACACATACTAGAGTGCACTGCATTTATATATACACACACTAGAGGCACAGAATGCATTTCTTACTGAGGATCGCAGTCCAAGAAAGTTTAAAAAACACTGGTGTTGACAAAGTAGGCTTGCCAACCAAAAATCTGAAGTGTTGCAAAAGGAGGGGGACCCTGGATTGTTGCCTCATAAAACATATTTTAAGCCAATACAATAAAAGATCAGAAGACTAAATTATGTTGTCTATGTTGACTCAAAAAATTAACTGTGGCTCTGAAATACCAAAGAAGGATTAAAAATCTCAATCCACATGGCATCTTCAAAACACCTGTGATTCACAGGGAAAGAAAAAGAATGATGGCCTCACTCAGTCTCCATGGAGTCAGGTATCATCTGGACAAGCAGAAATTAGGGTAAATCAGATCTGGACAAAGAACAATTGACAATTATGTCATTACAAAGTCCTTACAAACTATATGAAAGACAAAAGGATAAACATCTTATAAGTGAGAATGTGGGTGGCAAAAAGTGAGGATAAAATGAGCCTTGAGTCAAGCCACTGGAATCATAATGCCGTGTGTACCACTAACTTGCTGCGTGAACTTAAAAATTAGAATACCTCTCTCGGCACTGGTTTTTCACAAACTGGATGGGTTAACCGGATCTCCAAGTGACAAGGAGATCCAAGGAGAGGAGCTTCCTGATTTGCTTTACAGCTTCATTATCTGACTCCAAGGAAGTATTATGGTTACAACTTTACAGATAGTTTAACTAGGTACACTGTTACTGTAGCTAATGCAAACATGTTACATTTCTCCCTAGAGTTAAAAGATACTCTAACATCTGCCCCAATAATCAATGAGGATTATATTAACACTCTAAATTCAGGGAGCAACACCTAAAACTAATTTTTAAATAGTATGTAGCACATTTGTTTCTCTGTATGATGACAAGATTAAGAGGGCGGCAAGACTAAAGAAAAGCAGAAAGCACTGGTTGAAAACATCATTAATAATTATGTCCTGTTATGCTGTGGTTGACTTTTTAGCTTTAAACTGCTCCCTTTTAAAAAACAATGCATGCTGCCTAAGGCATTTTTGTTAAACATGCAATTTTAAATATATTTTAAAAAACTAGTAAAGATAAAACTAAAACAAATCTAGGCAGTGGAACTGCCATTAAATATTAGAAATTTCTACATAAAAATGCTTGTTAAAGCAATATAAAAAGATGCATAGTACTAAATTAATCAGAAAGTTTAAACTAATATGTATACTAAACTTCAGATATTGCAAGTTAAATTTAAAGAAATCTAATTGTAGGGTATGAATTTAACCTCATATATTAGGTTGGTGCAAAAGGAACTGTGGTTTAAAAGGTTAAAAATAATTGCAAAAACCGCAATTCCTTTTGCACCAACCTGATATTTTAGCCACAAACTCAAAGAAAAATTTATACAGTAAAAGAAGCAACAGATTTTCCCACAATTCGAAATTCTCAAATTAAAATACAGCAACTTTCTGATTTTTTTAACAATAGAATTTGAGTTTAATGTCTTTGTTATGAAATATAAGCGCTATAGAAAATTATGTTAGCTTAACGTTTTCTAATAATCAGAAAAATTGGTAACTCGATGGGGGTTCTAAAAACAGAAATAGTTATTTGATGAGTTTGAAGTGAACTGTTTTGATGAATTTTGAGAGAAGGAAGTGCTTTGATGAGTTTGAGAGAGAAGGAAATAAAAGTCTAACGTAAGCACCGGTTTCATCCTCAATTTTTAGGCTTCAGGAAAGCCTAATTAGGCAAGGAAAGGAATTTGGGTCCGGCACACCCAGGTTCAGACGTGGCAGGTCCTGAAACAAAGTGGTTTTTTTTGTTGTTGTTTGAACTTTTGAGTCATATGCCACAGCAAACCATAGCCGCGATATACAGGTCATTAAGTCAACAGGTTCTTTAACGAGATGGTGTGCGGTTGGTGAGTGGCAGTTGGGTTTCCTCCCGCCGCGAAGAAAATAACTCTTCTTGATCAAACCGGAAAGTGGGCGCAGCTCTGGCTTAGGGAGTGCACCCGGAAAAATGCAGAGAAGAAACAGAGAGAGAGAGAGAGAGGGATGTCCGTGTCCCGACCACAGAGCTCTTTCCAAACCACCCGGAAACCATTTAAATGACTCGGGCGGCCGCGGTTTCCAGGCCAGGGCTGTCTGGGGTCCGGCTGGGAAAGTTGCCTGGCAAAGTCATGCCCTTCTGCGTTGCAGGCTTGGCCTCCTCCGGCACAGGGGCGGGAGGAGACTGGCAACCTGTTAGCCCGAGTGGAAACTCGGCCGCCTCGCGCCTGGCCCACCCTCCGAACCCCCACTCTGCGACCCTGCCCAGGGGCAAGCTCCGGGCCACCAGGACCTCGGCCCAAGTCCGGCTCTTCTGGAACTGATAGGGGTCACCGCGGGTGACAGGGCTAACCCCGGGGCGCCACCTCCCCCCGGCCTCTGGCGCCCCTTTCGGCCTCTCCCGAGAGGGCAACTGACATGCTGCTCTCGAGACCATCTCCAACCGGCCAGCGAGGCCGTACCCCTCTGCCCACCACGTGAACCTCCGCGCCGATCACCCCCTCCGACTCCACCCGGAGTCTCCAGACCCCGGGGCCGAGCGCCGGCCCGCCGCCTTACCTGGCGGGTGGGCAGGGCAGGGTGGCGGGAAGCGGCGGCCGGGCGGGCGCTGGACGTGCGCCGGGCGCCAGGTGCAGGTGGTGACGGCGGCGGCTCCGGTTGCTGTCGCTACAGTTGCCGCTCAGTCCAGCTCCTCCTCCGCCGCCGCCTCCTGCCTTCCCGCTGGGCCTCCTGTGTTGCCAGGAGAGGCCGAACCAAGGCTCCGCTTCCTCTCGAAGTCTCCCAGGTGAGCTCCAGCCTGCGACGTCGGCAGGGGCGAGGCCCCCGTCCCGCGCCTGCGCGCCAGCCTCCTGCCCCGCCCCAGCCCTACCTGAGCGCTCCAGGTGAGGACCCGGGACCGCGCGCGGGGCGGGGGCACCGTCTTGGCAGAGGGCGGCCGCCGAGAGGCTCCTCTCCCCGTGGTCCGAGAGGCTAGTTTTCCGTGCGAGGCGTGCCTCAACCCGTCTGCATCTGAGGAGTCCTGCACTGACCTGGTGGCAGTGGTCACCTCGTAAGCAGCGCACAGTCTGGGTCCTTGGGAAATCAGAAGGTCTAGATTTCCCCCCCACACTTCTTTCCTTCTTCTTCGGTTCCCCAAAATGAAGGGGTGCGCTGCCCGGAGGCTGGGGAGTCCAGTGCCTCCGAGGACCACCTCATGACGGCAGCAACTGTTGGCTCGTATGGTTTCCTCGAGCAGGGCTCAGCAGCTTCTGTCACCAGTTAGGTTAGCGAGCTGTTGTGGGAGCTTCCTTCCAATGCAGTCTTGATTTCATCACTTGACTCACTTCAGCGCAGCTAGTGGTTTCCGTTTCTGTAAGTGCGCGCTCTGGTAGGGGCGCCTCTTGTCCAAAGGAGGAGCCTCCCTCTTTCAAAGAAGAACCTCTGGCATTTGGCAGAGCCTCGCTAACTTGGGGAGCATCACCACTCCCTGGGTTGCTATCGAAGGGCAAACCAATTCCCAGATGAGAGGGAAAGCAGCGACAATAGAAAACCGCTGTCCCTGTTTGGAAAGAGACTGGTTTCCTGGAGAGGACTTGCTTCTACTGTAGGTTTGCTTAAAAGCTCAGCATCTACTAGGAAGGTGAGAATATAGATTCTAGGGAAATAATGGGCTTTGCTGTTGTTTTTACGAAAAAAAAATAATTTTTTTCATGGTATTTTTTTGCTTTTATGATTTTTACTACTTTCTGTTTCAGCCTTCCTTTGCTGTTATGACAAACATTGGCATACCTGAAACCAGGATTTAGAATGATCTTTACACCTTCCTATGAACTCATTCATTTATTTGGCTCTATCTTCAATATACATAGAAATATAAATAGAAAATAGCTGTAAACGTTTTAGTGACATGCTTAGATATAAGGTAACAGGTTTTTCTATAGTTTAGCTGTGGCCTTCCTCCTGCATTTTGACACATACTCTTATGGTTCTTATTTATTGGTATATTAGTATTATGCATAACCTAAAAAATATGGTGTGGAAATACTGGTTAGTACAGTATCAACAGGTATATTTTAGAACTTGCCTAGCCTGACATTGTTTTATCATCCATAGTACTATTTTATACCACACCTATGAATTGGATTTAAATTTTTAGTGTTTTGCTTGTTTTGTATATTGTGGTTATTTTGTAAGCATTTTACGTGTGTGACATTTTAATAGCAGTGTCTCCAAGCAATGTTTAAGCTCCACCTCTATCCCCCATAAAAGTTCAGGAGCTAAAAAAAAAAAAAAGTTCAGGAGCTATTTATGTATATGATCATACTAACTTGATAATATTCAGTAATATTTGTCCTTAGGTCCACAGCGGGAAACACTAATTACCCAAATCCACCCCTCCCCCCAGCCTTTTTATTTATTATTTCTTTGTTTGTTTATTTATTTAGGTTCTGCAACTTATTTTGCTGTTTGCCTCTAACTGGAGATTAGAGTGTTAGTCTTTGGGAAATTTGGGAGGTCCTCAATGTACAACCAAAAATTCTGTATCACTTGTCTTGCACCACCCATTCCTGAATGAGACAGGAGTCAAAGATTATCAGAGTTTTGGTGTCCCACCAGGCAAAGATAAACAATTTTCCCTGACAGAGCAGGACAGAGCAGATGGATATAGAATAACAATCTGGAATCTAAGGACTGAGATGCATTGACAGCAAGACTAGTAAAGTCAAATAACAACGGAAAAGAGAAGCTCGGGCAGAGCTATAAAAAGAAGGAGCAAGCAAATATGACCAAAATGCTGCATGAGGAGTGAAAAAAAAATAAAAATCAGGAGTTACTAAAAATTGCCAGTTTTATAACAGAGACAGATAATTTAAACAAAGAAAGCAGTATTTCTGGGTCTGGCATACCTGCCAGCATTACACATACTATTTCATTTTGTTTTGAAAGCCGTCTTAAAATTAATGAAAATTTTTAACTTAACAATAAAATGAAAATGTTGCAGGCCCAAGGAAAAAAAAAAGTATTATGCTGAAATGTTTAATGCCCTAAATCTAATCAGGTGAACAGTTTCCGAAAATATTATCCTATTCAAAATTATGAAATAAAGAATTTGCTTTTTAAAGGGGAAATTAGCATTTCATCATAAAATAAAATCCAGGAGCCTTACTGTAGACATGCCTCTCAGAAACAAGCTTATTTTAATAGTATATGTTTGGCATATAATGGCAATTAAAAGAGAAAATTGAGCAGATTTTTACACAGGAAAGAAGAGAGACAAACATTTCTCCCTCTCTCTCCTCCCACCCCACAATGCACATGCACACACACCAAGACAAGCCACAAATATGCCCATTTATATGGATTTGAAATAATACTGTTTAATAATTCCTGTTAACATTTAAATCAATGCCAAGACCAGTATCTGGCACTTAGTAGGCACTCAATAAGTATTCGTTAATTGAATAAATTGATCCGTTGAATACCGCTTAAAAAAAACAGTCTGCATAATATCTTCAGCAGAGTACAAATCCAAAGAATGGTTTAACCAAACATTATTGAGAAATAATCTGGGGCAAGTAAGCAAAATGGACTAAGAATCTGAAGGACAAGCTTCTCATAACAATAGCTACCAGTTATCATGTGCCTGTTTCATGAAGTTCTATGCAAAGCACCTTATACTCCTACAAGTTACTTTACTTCTGGGCTTAAATTTTCTCTTCCACAAAATAAAATAATGGTACAAGGCGATCTCCGTGTTTCTTTATACTCTGATTCATGTAAACTCCATGATAAAAGAATGTTCACGCAGAAAACAAAACAAAACACAAAAAAGCCTCTTCTGAATATAGGAATCATATTTACTAGAAAACAAAGAAGATATGTATATGATTTGAAAAAGATAGACATTTTAATTCATAAAAATTAATCATAACATATAACGAGTGAAATTGCCCGTATTCACAAAGTCCAACTTTAAATATTTTTAGCTTTTTAACAGCTTAATTGTTGGTTGCCCCTGGCTTAGCAACCTTAGTTTGAAATATGTTGCCTGATTTAGACTTTAAAAACAATTTTGCCTCATGTGGGAATTGGAGTCTCTAGTCACGATCTCAAAGTCAAACTGAGATACTTGGCTCAAAAACTAAACAGATTGCAATAATTTCTACTAAAAGAGCTAAAAGGCTATTGATTCAAAAGCAGAATAGTACTGGTATCATAGTGAAGAGCCAAAAATATGTGGGTTTTTTTTTTTTACTACAATTCAGTATAATTGTACATTGTGTTTAAAATATTACAAGAGTTAAAACAGTGAAAACAAGAATAGATTATTTTTAGTATGAACTTACTTCGCCACTGTTTTCTATGAGGATTGCTTATGACTTTTTTTTCCTCTAAAAAATATCAGAACAACCATCTGGGACTTTCAAAGAAGTACAAATTTCTATGAGGGCTCTTATTGATTTAAATTGCAATAGAACTATGTCTTGTTAATCTTGTATCCTTAATGCTTGGCACATAGTAGGTGCTTAATAAATATTTGATGAAATGGATTGAATAGAGTGCAGAGTTTCAAGCTTTTAAGCACTAGCATAAGAGCAAAAACAAATGCCATGCTGAGTCAGGCTAATATTCAATCTAGCTAGCTTTAAATCTGACAGTGGCATCGAAGTATATTTTGTGGGAAAAGATGGTGACAGTCTTGCATGATGTTGACTTCAGAAATGTACTCCAGGTATCCTTGACTCACTCTTTCCTAAATTGATTTATATTTTTCTGTAAAATGATGTCTTAAATTGTAAAGCAATTCATGTTCATCATAGGAAAATAGGAAATACAGATAAGCTAAAAAAAAAAATTTTGAAACATCAAAAATACCCTATATGAAGATGAATCAGTGATAACTACCAGACCCTTTTCTATTATATATCGTTCTAGATACTTTCATATTGAAAAAGTTGGAGTGGAATGGGAGATATGGAGGGAGACAGAGACATGTTTTAAAATAAAAACTTGCTTTTATAGCCAGAGTGTTCTATTTAACATATCTTTCCATGCTAATAAATCATTTTCTAACAGCATTATTTTTAATTACTGTGTGGTTTCTTTTTGTATGGAAAATCAGTCCTATGAAGCCCTAGAGTACATTTGCATCTAATATGAGGAAGGGGTCATCCACTTGCCAAGCCATGTTCTGTGAATTCTCTCTGCCGACTGGTGACATTTTCTAATTCAGATTTCCAATCTTATTGGACAAGAAGATTATTTCCAAATTCTGCTATTGCAAACAGTGATGTGATGATTACACTCTCATTTAGTGATCACTATTTCATCTGTTGAAATATTTATAATAATTTTCTTCTGACTTTTAATAAGCTGCTTTGTATCAGTCATCCAAAATCCTAAACAACGGTGATATCATTAGAGGCATCATATCACAAAGACAAATTGTAGAAAAATACATTAGCAATTTATCATTTTCTATTCATAAGAGTATTAATACTAGTTTCCAAAGCTTTATGTAAAGGATGCTTATTATAAGGAAAGCCTTATCACTTGGGTAATATGGATGTACCGTATCCCACTTATTTCAAAAAGTCAGGTCTCTTACCTTCTCCTGATCATAACACACTCAAATTCCCACCTCTGAAAATCTGTGTATCTTTTGATCTGATATTCTTTCCCCTTTTCAACTTTCTAACCCCCCTCCAGCCAGCTGAAGGCCCTAGTGTCCCATGGAGCCTTCTGGATCAGCCCAAATCACCCTGATATTTCTTAATTTCGTGCAGTGACATAAAGTCAACTTCCCATCTCCCTTGGCCTGCACCATATCCCTGTTACTCCAATACCATGAAGAGAGAATTGTGGAAAGACTACCTCAGTGCAGTGTCATTTGCTGCCAGATCAGTTACAATATATATATATTTTTAAATAAAGTCATTAGAAGACAGGGATGCTCTTTCATCATAGTACATCTGGCACGTCTGGGTATAATACATCTGGGTATTAGACCAAAAGAAATAGCATCATTGTAATTAAGTTAAAGAGAGAAATATTGTTTTTTTCATGCATCTTAGCAGGGGAATTTTGAAGGAAATTATCATTTTTCAACGTCTTTGATTTTTAATTTATTAACAGAAAAGTCATTTGATGCCCAAGATAGAATCTCATCATTATACCTCCTCCCCCACATTTAATCACAGAACCAGAATGGACCTAATCTTTATTCCCAAGGGACTCAGCAGATACGAAGACCACAGCCTACTCCTCCCTTCTGCCAAGCTTCATGGACAGGAGTCCCTGACATGCAACTGGCACTGGGGGCTACACACACACACAAAAGAAAATCACTGCTAGGAAAGAGAATTTGTTTATTTCTATTGGAAGGATTGGTGGATACCAGGAAAAGAGGAGTAGCGATGGCGATTTTGTAGAATGCATTCACAGGGCTTAGGAAATGATAAAGAAGGAGTAGAATAGAGGATTAAGAAATCATTCAAGGATTTATTCATGTGGGACAGTCTCTGAAAGCTTAAGGAGAATCTTTGGGGACACACGTCCCACCCCCAACCCCACCTCACGGCCTGGTAATGTGGCTTCACTCCTGGGAGCAAATATGGAGCAGAGCAGGTAAACTAGGAGCCACATCCAATTTCATTCCTGCTCCCCTTCTCCCCCTACGACAAACTCTGTGCAACTTTAGAATAACTACCTAAATTCTGTAGTAAAGATCTTAGCTTTCACCAAGATCCAGTGTGTACTGAGTCACAGTAAGATGGTATCCAGTAGGGCCTCTAGTAGCCCAAACAGTGTTCTGTGTGAATTAGAAAACGTCACCAGTGGGCAGAGAGAATCCACAGCACATGGTTTGGCAAGTGGATGACCCCTTCCTCATACCAGATGCAAATTTACTCTAGGGCTTCCAGCTGGCTGAAAGGAACGAGGCTGCACTTCCACTTATCCTTTGGCCGGACACCTTTATTCAGGGCACAACATCCACAGCCTGGTGTCCAATCAGGTGAAATCTGTTTCCTTACCCTTCGAATCTGTGCACTCACACTGACCAATAGAATATGATGGAAGTGATGTTATGCAAATTCCAAGGCTAGGCCCTAAGAGCTTTTTCACTTTCCGCTTTCCCTCTCTTGGAATGTTGCTTTGCCATGAAGAAGCCTGGAATGAAGGACCATGGAGACAGAGGGGCCCAGCTGTCCCAGATGTTCCAGCTGTGCTCAGACAACAGCCAACCACCAGCTAAATGCAACAGTATGACGAAGCCTAGGCCACCACCAGCAGACGAACCACCTCGTCACTCCACAAAATAAAAATATACGAATTTGGGCCGGCCCTGTGGCTCAGGCAGTTGGAGTTCCATGCTCCTAACTCCAAACGCTGCCGGTTCAATTCCCACATGGGCCAGTGGGCTCTCAACCACAAGGTTGCCGGTTCAACTCCTCGAGTCCCGCAAGGGATGGTGGGCTGCGCCTGCGCCCCCTGCAACTAAGATTGAACAAGCACCTTGAGCTGAGCTGCTGCTGAGCTCCCAGATGGCTCAGTTGGTTGGAGCGCAACCTCTCAACCACAAGGTTGTCAGTTTGACTCCCGCAAGGGATGGTGGGCTGCACCCCCTGCAACTAGCACCAGCAACTGGACCTGGAGCTGAGCTGCGCCCTCCACAACTAAGACTGAAAGGACAACAACTTGAAGCTGAATGGCACCCTCCACAACTAAGATTGAAAGGACAACAACTTGACTTGGAAAAAAGTCCTGGAAGTACACACTGTTCCCCAATAAAGTCCTGTTCCCCTTCTCCAATAAAATCTTTTTTTAAAAAAAATACGAATTTGTTGTTTTAAGCCACTAAGTTTGGATGGAGTTTTTGTTTGTTTGTTTTTTAACTATTTCATCAAATTTGGTCTTTTTTTAAACTTTTTTATTTATTTTAAGTGTGGTTTTCCAGGACCCATCAACCCCAAGTCAAGTAGTTGTTTCAATCTAATTGTGGAGGGCACAGCTCACACTGGTCAATGCAGAGATCAAAACGGCCACCCTGGTGTTATGACCATGGTGCTCTAACCAACTGAGCTAACTGACCGCCCCAAAATTTGGTCTTTCAATGAGAACATAAACACTTTTTACATTTGGACATCCTTTGTGCTCTCCTTATTCATATAGAGACAACTTCTGAGATTCAAAAGCTTGGATTTATTGGAATTTTTAAAGTCTAAGCTTTGATTGACTCTACACAAAACATAGGCCACAAACCATATATTTTAAAGAATATGTGCTCAGCCTGAGTCAGTTTTCTATCCCCACCCCAAAGATGATCAGATTTGTACAGAATGGGGAGAGAGTAGAGAATCAGGACCAGGCAGGGTTGGGGCAGCTCTGGCAGCATGCCTGAGAGGGAGTCCTGTAACCTCATCATGCACAACTCCGTGGGCCACCACACACACAGAATAAGAAGTGCAGTAATGCAACATGCACCCTAAAAGCCACACTGGTGAGGGGCCTCTGAGAGCAAAAGGGAAGCTGGGCTTATAGGCCCTGCCTTGGAGAGCAGCGAGATCCCTTGGGTTATCCCTTGCCCAATGTTGGGTGAGAACAAAAAACATTTATAAATGTGGTCTTGAGGCAGACCTGACTTAGATAGCCCCATAGCCTTCTGTGCCCCAGGAAGATTCAGAGAATCCCCAAAATGTTTTCCAATGTAGTGACTAGGATTGCGATCTGCTTGTTCTGGTTAATTAAATGATAATGGAAGAGAGGCATGCCCATTCCTTTACCAATTGTCTACTACCTTTGACACGACCAAGGACAGAGTCAAATCCTTGTGACTGAAACTGTATGGTCTGCAAAGCCTAAGATATTGACTATCTAGCGTTTCATAGAAAAAAATGTTGGCAAATACTTGTTTTAGATGAAGTACAGAGAACCGGGAAAACCTAAACCTTGTGTGATAACACAATACAAAAATAAACTGTGCAGACCATGACCAAAAGACACGCTGGGACCAGGATAGAGTATCAGCACCTGACAGCCTGGATACCTGTGACAGCCTAATGCTGATTATTCCCCACTCCCATCCCATACCTTGCACGAGGGAACACCTATGGAATGTAGCTGAGTCCTTTGTGAAATAGGGCATGTCCCTGACTTTACTGAGTACACCACCTGGTACAATAGGAATTTGAGAGAGAAATTAACCTTATGGACATAGAAAAATAATTTTAAGTTTCTATGTCTGATTTTTGTCTTCAGAAACTAGCACCCTACAAATCCTTCCATAGTGATAAGCACAAAAGCGATGCAAAAGAGGTCTATGTTGAGTGCTCCGCCTGAGTGGGTTTTGCTTTGGTTTCTTACTTTACAACACTTCATGTTGGCATTGCTATTTTATATAGTTGTTATTCACAGCTCTGTCTCATACAATCTTTCTCTGATAATGATGATTATGACGATGATGATGATGCACAGTCCTTATTATTTCCGTTTCCTCCCTCCACTGTAAGGTTTTCCCCGAGAAAACCATTTCTCTCTCTTGTCCCAAACCCCCAAAATAAAAGAGAATGATGGATACGAAAACATCAATGAAGTGAGTGGAAGGAAACAGCAGGTCAGGGATTCTGAGGACTGTGGTTTATGTCACAAAAACGTTGGTAAATGCTTTGGATGATAAGGAAGTTGCTTATAATCCGTTGCAAAGACTGGTGTTCTTGTACTGAGAAAATTTTACTTCCTACTTTGAGCTGGAATGGTGGAGGCAGAGAGAACATTTACTGAGTACTAACTTTGTGCCAGGAATTATTCGAATTACTCCTACATAGCTCATTGAGCCTCCACCAAACCCCTGTGTAATCTTCCACGTGAGGAGACCTCACTAAGAAGTTCCAGGGTGCACAGCTAATAGAGCTAGAGTGTGAAAGCAGGTCTGTCAGAGCCCAAACCCATGCTCTATTAACTGCATCATATCATAGAAGTTATAAAATCATTTTTCTTTGAATCCAAGGGTGAATGATTTGGCATCTTTAGCTTGTCTTTCTTTAGGCATTCATTGACAATTTTTATTTTCACAGTTTCAGTTCATTCATATAATGATAACATATGGAAAGTTAAACAACATAAGGTTTTTTTCACATATAAATTTTACAATATCTCAAACATACTAAGACCAAAATTATTAATTTTGTTTCATATAAAGATTTCTTTAAATATAAGATGCTATGAAACAATGTCATACAAAAAAGCAAGCACACTGATTTCTACAGTCAAAACACAGAAGATCACAGATCTCTAGATAACTCAAGAGGATAAAAGAGTCCACAAAACCATTTCAATACAGTGCTCCATTTCACAACAGGAGCATAAGTTGGCTCATTTGGGTACTTTAGGTACAACTTTAAGTATAAGAATTCAAAAAAATGGATTGTTAAAATACTGGTATGATTGTATAGTAACTGGATGTGAGGTATTTAAAAACATAAGACTAAATCCTCCAATGCAAAGCTTTATATAATTATTATTATTTATTAAATATATATCATATTTTTTTCCATTTAGTTACGACTAGAAAAATATAAATAAAATACCTCCAAATTGATATTCTGACATAAAGAGTCTGTTACTTTTAAGTAATACATAAACTTTAGTTGAAAGTGAAATACTTCGAATAATTTCTGAAAAAGAAACTGAAAGACTTTTGGACCAGTTATTTGTAACTAAACCAATCTCTTGACAGAAGCAAAAGTGTTAATTGAAAAGATACAATAAAGTAAAATAATTCGAATAACTCCTGAAAGAGAAACTGAAAGACTTTTGGGACCAGTTATTTGTAACTAAACCAATCTCTTGACAGAAGCAAAGCTGTGAATTGAAAAGATACAATAAAGTTTATTAATATCAAAAATGGAATTATGAGTTTTGTAATTTAATTGTATTGGAGTACACAAAAACACACTATATGGAATTGCAGTGTCTGCATTGTACTTAGGGATTCCTTCTAGAAGTGTATAATGTAACCTATTCCGTGAAAAGGTAGACCAAATTAAGAATCCTCATGTATAAATATATTTTACAATATCTCAGTAAGTTTTCAAAATAACGTTTTGTTTCTCAAGATCCTCAGATGCAAAAGATGTGGGACAACCTGTCAATTTGTTTTATGGAATTTGACCTTTTGTAGCATCAGAGACATAGTTAACTGGACTGACTAGTTCTGCCATGTTTTTAAGTAGCAGTTAAACATTGCCATAATCTCATAGAAATCAGGAAATAATGTCCCAGATCACACACAAGTAGATGAGATATAAAGGAATAAATTATATTTTAAAATATTTTGCTTACATAAAATAATGGCAATGATTGTGTAGCACCCTTGCTTTTTATTGTCTTTACCAAATATTGAGCAGTTTCAAAATAGTATTTATTAAATACATGCAGCATATAAAGAATCATGATGCAATGAACAATTGCATACTTACAACCTACTTAAAGAGAGAATATTACTCTAAAAGCCCCTGTGGTATTCTCTCTATTCCTACCACTTTCCAACTTTGAATTTTTGTTAATTATTCCCTTGCTTTTCTTTAGTGTATCGCCACATAAGTTTGTATGCCTAAACAAAATACTGGTTAATTTTGTACATTTTTGAATTATATATATTATGGAAATGTATGTGTGATGTTTTGCTATTTGATGTTTTTTTGCTCACTATGTACACAAAATCTATACATGTTTTTACATATGGCTGTAACTAATTTTCACACTGTATTGGGTTTATCCATCCATTGGTGAACATTTAAAAAATGTTCAGGTGTGTGTATGGGAGAGAAAGAAATTACAAACAGTGCTGATAAGAACATTGTTATACTTACCTTCTGGTGTGTGTGAAAGAGCTTCTCTTGAATAAATACCTAGGAGTGAAATTGCTGGGTTATAACACATTCACCAGAAAATGCCCAATTGTATTCCAAAGCGTTTATATAACACACCCTTATAGTTTGATGATATGCTCCTTTGCTGAATTATATATGTTCTATCTGTCTCTATCATCTATCTATCTATCTATCTATCTATCTATCTATCTATCTATCTATCTATACACATATCATTATATATTATTTTTTTAATGTATATGTTACTTTTTTTTCCCCTGAAAGTATTTTTTATTCTAGAAATCTAAATAACAGTATTAGCACTGCTTCCTCAAAGAACCAAGAATTGTGAAAGATGTGGTTGATTGGGAATTTTTGTTATTTGTTGCCAGGAAACAAAATATTAAGGAAAAAAATGAGAAGAATGTTTTAGTTATGTCTTAACAGATGGAAAAACAAATGTATTTATCTTTCACTTGTCCTCTATTACACTACCGATGTCTTCATTTCTAGGATTGTAATAGGTATTGACTCCGTTCTCCATCTTGGTCTTTGGTCTTCTAAAGAAGTCCAAGGTGACATTCAAAATAATGTGTTAGACAATAAACCAATTTCAGGGATGGAGGGAAAGCTGTATTTCTTTAACTATAACTCCTAAAAATCATTAGAATAGGAACACTGGAAAAGATTTAAATATCTGTCGCCTCCATCATTTTTTTTTTTGTACATTTTTTTTCATCTTGTAACAATTCTCCAATTTAAGTTTCAGAGGGCTCATTAACTGCCCAACTGGGGGTATATTTCAAATACTCTAAAAGTTTAGGCTTACTTAACTAAAATCCTCTGAGTACAATACTACCAGAAGCACATGCTTCTCATTTATATCTAATAAGGTTCCTTTAATCAGTGCAGACCTATAAAAATGTGTTGTTCTTTAGAAGGAACATTTTGAAAAATACCAAAAATAAAACATTTCTTTTTTATTCCCTTTGTGTAAACGCCCCACTTTTCAAAAGTTCCTAATGTTATAGGAACTGCAAATTATTTAAATTCGAATCAAGCAAATGATAATATTATCTTGAAAATTCCTTGAGGGGTACCCTGCCAGCTCTTGTGCTCAACTGATTAATGTATGTGCCCCCAGGACCACCAGGAACAGAAAGCTGTATAACCCTATCTTGCAGTTAAGGTACAGTGGCCTAGCTATTTCATGATGTGTTCATTTCAGTCGGGCCGTGCATTCACTGATCTGCTTTATAAATACTAAATGAGTAACCAGAGTTATTTATAAGAAATCCTTAGCATTAACCTAATAAGGAATTATTATTAGACATTAAATACTATAAGACACATGTCATACGCGTAGGCTTCTACTACAAATTAAATGGAAAATTGCAGAAATTTTCTGAGATTTCCAAGTAAAAGATATATGGACTCTAAATTATTTGGTCATTGTTATTGCTTTGTTGATGGAGGGCTACTCAGTGCAGAGATGCTTTCTAGTCTACGATTCAATATTGCAAAGCAAGCATATCAGCCATTAAAAAATCAAACATCTTAAGCTCAAATAATAATGACGGTCAGTGAATATTAACAATGCTTATTATGTGTACTAAGCATTTTACATATCTGATTTCATTTAATTTGCACAAAAGCCCTATGAGGTAGGTAATACATTATCATGTTGCAGATGAGGAAACAAGCTTAGAAGATTATATAAATTACCCAAGGCTACAAAGCTACTGAGCATCAGACTAAGGACTCAGCCCCTTCAGGCTGATACAGAAGCTTGTGTCCTTCATCACATTGTGCAATATAAAATTGCTGATGGTCCAAACACTAGGTATATACATACACTTACTTCTGAATGAAATGAGAACTATGTACACTATGCTGTGGGGAGTAATATGAAAGCTCATTCACTACCCCTCTCCCTTCAAGGAGTTAAGAATGTAGATGGTGGGGGGTATAAAACATGAATACAAATATGTATACGCAAAAGAAAAAATATAACCAGTGCCATATATGAGATATATTGTGGCAATGCACAAAGGGAAGAAATTCTGTTGGCGAGAGGGACAAGAAGAGTCTTTGTAAAGCAGGTCATATGAATCTTTGGAGGAGAGGTAAAGTGGAAAGTCAGGATTTTGCACTAAGCATGTAGTGCAGCCAAAAACTTAAGGTATGTTGTAGGAACAACCTGTTCTGTTTCAACCTGGTTGGGCTAGACAGGTTACGCACAAAGAAGACCTAGTTGCCAGGAGGAAGAATTTGTGCTAAGTTATTAGACAAAGGGGAGTACTGGAGGCTCTGAAGCAGGAAGTGATATCCTTTATTTAACATTTATGGGGTGTTAGTATGTCCCAAGCATTGTGCTAGATGTTGGAATGGAGCAGATCAGTCAACTCCCTGCCCTCAAAGCTCTTACAGGCTGAGGGGCAGAAAGAGGCTTATTTTCACCATCACTGAGAAAACAATGACTGTGTACAAAATGGGACAAAGACTGAGTAGGAAAGAATTTTGATGCTTTGGTTTATATTTTCTCTATTATCTCTTTTTTAAAAAAATAAAGATTTGTTTGAGGATAATTTTGGACTCTTCTTAAATTTATTTAAAAATAGTATCATATAGGGATCTTTTTCTATTTACAAAAAACACTTACATAAAGAATCTCAACTTCACTGAGTATGTTCACAGATCTGCAAAACATTTTCTCGATAATATTATCCTAGTAAAGGTAATTTACAAAGTTTATGTCAATCATTATTAAAATTGCTCTTTTATCATTTAAGGAATATTATTCCATGTCAGAACTATGTGGGACAAATTTCAGAAAGACAAGGCTATTTTTTACAGATTGGTTAGTTGCCTAATATAAACTGCTACTGCAACTAAATAGATACACATGTTGAAGGGGTGTCTTTGGAACATCTGAATCTGGCTGTGATCCCTCTGAATGTAGTAAAAGCACAAGGTTCCATTACAGTTGGAAATTTTTGTAATGACCAAGTAAGTATTACAAATATAGGAAAGCCAATTTAAAAAAAAAAAGAGGTCAACAGGAAAGGTATATAAACTGACTATCCAACTATGATCAAACACCTTCAGGAAAAAACATTTTGCATTAAGTCCTACTTGTACTAAAAGTTTTTTAAAAGCTCAGAAATGTAAAACTTAGATTTTTGAAGCTGAAAAGTAAAAATCACTGAATTTATCCTGAGGTAATATCTCAGAAAATAGCAGTAAGGTTAGTACTCCAAAACAACCAAATTAACATGAGGACACCAACAGATATATGGTGGTGTTGGTGAGGGGGGATTAATTAGGAATAAGAAATCCGATTGCAGCCAAGCTTTAAAAAATTTAAATAGAATATACTAATGCTTAGTTTTTTTAAACATCTCAACATATGATATTGACAAATGTGGAGACAGCTGGTATAACTGTATGTGTTAATGGCCAACATAACTAACATTTACTATAAAAATTTTTCCCAAATAATTTTTCTATCATCAGATAGCCATATATATCTAGCATTCTTTGGTTATTATATTTTTCTTTCTTCTTTCAAGATTAAAATATAAGCTTTTATGAGGCCTGACAATTAAGTTCCCAAACTTGTTGCAACAATGTTGCTAACCTTTTTTGATATCAGAGGGATTTTTCATTATGAATTTGTACCAACTGGACAAACAGTTAACCAAGTTCACTATTTGGAAGTGCTAAAAGGCTGCGTGAAAAAGTGAGACGACCTGAACTTTTCCCCAACAATTCATGGCTCTTGCATCACAACAATGCACCAGCTCACAAAGCACTGTCTGTGAGGGAGTTTTTAGCCAGTAAACAAATAACTGTATTGGAACACCCTCTCTACTCACCTGATCTGGCCCCCAATGACTTCTTTATTTACCCTAAGATAAAGGAAATATTGAAAGGAAGACATTTTGATGACACTCAGGACATCAAGGGTAATACGACAGATCTGATGGCCATTCCAGAAAAAGAGTTCCAAAATTGCTTTGAAGGGTGGACTAGGTGCTGGATCAGTGCATAGCTTCCCAAGGGGAGTACTTCGAAGGTGACTGTAGCGATATTCAGCAATGAGGGATGTAGCACTTTTTCTAGGGTGAGTTAGTGAACTTGTCAGAACTCATATGTTCCCTTACTACATCTACTTTAAGACTATTCTAAATATTGAAAACAAACTGTTTTTTTTAAATAAAATTCCATTGGAGCTGTTCTCTGCTCATCATATCTTAGCAATATAAAGATTTTTTTTTGCTCAATAAATTGTATTCTTTATGAGAGAAATTGTTCCTTAGAAAAACTTTCGCTTTCTCATTGTTTCCTTACCAATGATATTTCACCCCACTGTTTACATGTCTTGAAATTTCACAACAGCAAAAATTCTACATATGTAAATTCTACACAAAAATTCTACTACATATTGTACCATTCTCTGGTACCTATTAAGCATGTCTTTGGCTGCAATTTAGAAAAAAAAATCTAATAGAGATTTAACAAATAGAGGTTTATTTTGTCATGTAGTAAGTCTAGAAGTAGGTGGTTGCTGCCTTTGGCTTATTCAGCAATATAATCAATAACTTACTTCTATTTTTCTACTCCATTGTCTTTAGCATGTTGGTTTTCCTTCAGTTTTGTCACTCCTATCAGAGTAACAAAAATGACTGCCGCTGGCAAGCACTTCATGCGTCCTCAAGCTGGGACAGAATGGTGGGAAGTGCTGCCAACTACTTCTGTCTTTTTTTGTCAGAAAGGCAAAAGCTTTCCTAGTACCGTGTTTCCCCGAAAATAAGACCTGGCCAGATAATCAGCTCTAACGTGTCTTTTGGAGCAAAAATTAATATAAGACTAGTATTATATTATATTATATTATATTATATTATATTATATTATATTATATTATATTAGACCTGATCTTATGTTATAGTAAAATAAGACCAGGTCTTATATTAAGTTTTGCTCCAAAAGACACATTAGAGCTGATTGTCCAGCTAGGTCTTATTTTTGGGGAAACACAGTAGCACTTTTAGCATCATCTCCTTACATTTCAAGGCCACCACAAGTTTCAAAGGACGCTGTAAAAGGAGGAAACAAGATTCTCAAGATTGACTCAGACCATTATGAGACATTGCCCAGGGATATGTACATTGACATTTCAAACAAAATAATAAATTCTGTCAGCAAAGAAGATGGGGGAAATGGATATTTGGTAGGGAGTAAAAGCCCTAAATGTTTGTCATTTAGAATGTAAAATTCTTAAAGACTGGGATTGTGTCTCTTCTATTTCCTGTCTTATGTATAGGACTTAGGTCATAACAAAAATTGTTGACACTGCAAATCCTGTATTAATTATAGACAGAGTATATCCTATATACTAAGGCAATACCCCCAAATTTCACTCAGTAGTATACTGATATAAGAAGTACTATACAAAACTAGAGGTATATATATATATATATATATAATATATATATATATATATATATATATATATATATATATATATATATAGTCTTAGTCTTATATATATATAGTCTTAGCTCAGGCTGCTATAACAAAATACCATCAACTGAATGGCTTAAGCAACAGATATTAATTTCTTACAGTTCAGGAAGTGGGAAGTCCAAGATCAAAGTGCCACCAGATGCAGTCTCTGTTGAGAGTGCATTTCCTGGCTTGCAAACAGCCTGCTACCTTCTCACTGTGTCACATGATGGAGAGAAAGTTCTGTAGTCTATCTTTTCTTCTTATAAGGACACTAACCCAACATGAAGACCCCATTTCATGACCTCATCTAAACCCAATTACTTCCCAAAGACCCTACTCCCAAATCTATCACATTAGAAGTTAGGGCTCATTATATGAGTCTGGGGGGACTCAATTCATAACATACATTATACACTTATATATGTAATACACAATATAACATTATATATTACACATATTTGGGGAGGGGGGGTTCCAAGTCTTTGAGTACTTATTGTACATTTTTGTGACCAATAAAATTGTAAACATTGAAAAATACCAACAGAAAAGCATTCCAGCTTTTGAGACATTTAAGCTGAGATTTTAAAAAAGCTAAGAATACAGATCCACATTGAACTAACATGTTGTGTTATCTATATAATAATATTGGCCTTTTACCTGGTATCTATTATGTATTAGCCATATAACATATTTTACTTTAATCTTCCTAACAACACTGCTGTGTAGTTATTGACCTCAATTTAAGGATGAGAAAACTGAGAACACTGAGAATTTAAGTAACTTGTTCAAGTTCACCCAAGTCATAAGCAATGGAGGTGACATTGGGACTATGTCTCTTCCCCCCTTCCCCCATACCACGCTGGCACATAGTACACACACCACCATGTGCAGCTGACTTCATTTTGTGAATGAAAGCTTGCCTCATTTTATAAAATTGCTTTGTTTTACCCTTTTTTATTCCCAGTTCTCTCACTGGCAATTTAGGGAAATGGGTAGATGGAAACAAGATCAGATTATTGAGAGATGACAAAATAATGAGAGATGAGATTATTAAGACAGACAATGTGAAGAGTGAGAAGTGAATGAAAAAGTAGAAGAAGAGCAAAGAGAAAAATTGGGGATGATGAAGGGAGCAAACAGGAAGAAGGGAATGAATACTGACTGGGTATTTCTCTGGGCCTGTGGATTGAGGGAATGGCAGTATCCCACTCCACGTCCCTGCTTTCTCAGATCTCTGGCCAAGCGTGTGGCTTGGCACTGTGCATCTAACATTTAGCAGGGTTCTGGGAGAGGCTCATGGTAGTGACTGAATTACCCTTTTTCTAGCTATTCTTGTGTTCTAATCCTTCCCTAAAGTTCTTTTGTGATTAATCTCAAACCACATAAACATTCAACTCTCCTTTTAGATACATTCCAGAAGCCTGTTCTCAAACAAGCATAAGTTAATACTCTAAATTTCAGTAACCACAAACTAAGATTAATCTACCCTCATGTCACTGTGTTCTTCCTCTTCAACTGAGTTAAAAGCGTGATGTGCAAAGGACCTCATTACCCATTCGCACCTACTTTTACCTCATTAGTAACATAGCACAGAATCTCAGATATGGAAGGGAGCTTAAGCTCCTAACCACACAGCCAATATCTTAATCCATCTCTATTCGTGAACACCCCCTCCCAACTTTTTTTTTTTTTTTTAGCAATATTCAAAGTTCTTGGGTTGTTTTTGTTTTTTGGCTATATTTGAATATTTCCAATCCAGGGAACTCACCTCTTCTGCAGCTAGTCCTTTCCATCTTTGGATAACTTTGACTTTTAGGGAGAGCTTTCTTATTTTGCCAGTCAGCATAACTGATGAAGTCCACAGTAGTAAAAAGCCTGAAAATGTCAGTGACTTTTTAACAACAGAGGCTTATTTCTTGCTCACATTATGTGCCTATCACAGGTCAGTGGGGCTCTGCCCCACATGGATTTCCCCCTGAGACCCTGGCTGACAGAGAAGCCCTTTTCTGGGTCATTGCAGATCTCTGGCAGAGTAAAAGAGATGGTGGCAAATCACGTGCTGTCCCTAACAGTTTCCACTTTTCATTAGCAACACAAGTCACATGGAATCCTCCCCCAGGGAGGGGAAGGGCAGGGAGAGAGACGTCCCAGAGAAAGGCAGCAAATATTTTGAATAATAATATACCACTTATTTCTTCAATCAAGATCCTTTTCCAACAACCCAGCAACCTGTGGTCTTTGCTCATTGCTTTTTCTTTCCACCAGTGTTACAAATGTTAGAACACTGCAGCCATATTTTATTTGAGCTGTCTCCTTTCTAGTCAAATCGCCTCCAATTTCTTCATCAAACTATTCCCTATATTTATTTAATGGTCTCAGCTAATGTTCTCTTCAGAGCTTATTCAGCTGTCTCAGGTCACCTGGTGAGAAAATTATTGATTTATTCTCCAAAGAAGGACTGTATTCCCTGACACAGTCCCCTTTGGGATGATGGGGTTTGGCTGGCACTGAACCTTTTAGACAAAAATAAAAACATAAAATAAAATAAAGGCTTTTGTTAAGCTATACCTTATGTAATAGCTCTCCATATTTTTCATCAGCTCAGATCCTTAAGCTTTTGCAAACTTCCAAGTCCTTTGGCTATTATATCTCAGAATGTGAAGGTCTTTGAGCACTTCTAGAGAGCAGATGTACTTAGTTAACTTATTAATTTCAAGAAGGTTATGAATTAAAACAAAACAAAACAAAAAAAAACTTGTATTGGCAAAATTGCCCAAACCTCCTATTGTTGCATAGGATGGTTCAAATGTGGACTTTGGAAACAATTGGTCTTAGATCAAACCCCATCCCACTAAATACTACCTATGTGACCTTGGGCAAGTTACTTAACCCTAAGCTTCTATTTCCTCATCTAATGAGATGGAGATAATAACAGTTATCTTCTTCTTGTGGTTGTTGAGGAGATTAAATTACACAACAGTGGGCTCAATGAATGTCTTCTCTGGTTACCACACTGGGCTTCTATCACTCGGACTTATCTCTCCTGCCACTCAAGGAGCAGGTCCCTTAGAGCAGCTTCTAGGCTCACCAGAGCTATGCACACCTCCCTCCTCTCCCCAGGATGTTTCCTGGCAGCCTGAACGCTCTCGTTCCCAAATTGGCACTATCCAAGCTTAACCAGCATCTCTCAAAGTGTTGGCTAAGAGCAAGCTGTACTGGAATCACCTGGAGGGTCACGTGGTCCCATTTCAGACTCTCGGACAGAATATGGACTTGGTGAGTCTGAATTTTAACAAGCTCCGGGTAGGGTTACCAAATAAAATACAGGATTTGTGAATAAATCTGAATTCCAGATAAACCACAAATAAATTTTGTTTTAGTATAAGTATGTGCCATACAATATTTGGGACACACTTATACTAAAAATTACTAGTTATTTATCTGAAATTTAAAACTAACTGCATGTCCTGTATTTTTAATTGCTAAATCTGGCAAACCTATCCCAGGGATCTGATGCGTACTAAATTTGAGAATCACTGGTTTAGGAAATCTGACAAAAATGTCAAATTCAAATTTGTGAGTCCCCTCACCTACAAAGGAAATAAAAAACAAAACAAAAAAACAAGCCCACAGAAATAACCTAGATATCCCATGAATCCCCAAAACAAATATGCAGAACAGCAAGGGTACAGTTTTCTCTTCTTCAAAATAGGTTAACTTTTGTTAGCAGCTACAATAGCAAAATTAGACAATCCAGCAGCCAGGGAAGAATCCATGCCCCAATTTCTCTCGTACTATTTTCTATGTACCATGTTTCCCCGAAAATAAGACCGAGTTTTATATTAATTTTTGCTCCAAAAGATGCATTAGGTTTTATATTCAGGGGATGTCATTGTGAAAAATCATGCTAGGACTTATTTTTCAGGTAGGTCTTAGTTTCGGGGAACACAGTAGCTTTGGTTTGGCTTTTAATTTTCTCTCTCTCTCTCTCTCTCTCTCTCTGTCTCCTCTACCACCCCCATTCTGTTGGCCATCACCGTTTTATGTTCCATTTGGCACTACCTCTCATTCTTCCAGAAGGTATCTTGGTTACATCTTCCTCTGTCTGCCCAACTTCCTAAATATCACAATACTTCACCACATAGCCATCTTTTCTCTTCTGATATTCAGTCTGTTCTTTTTCAATTTTAGTTCTCTGATGGGAACTTCCTAACTCATAACCCATTCTCCTTTATGGGCATTAATATAGTAATGCACAGTGTTTGCATGATTTTTGTGCATTTACAGAGTCCTTAAAGTAAACATCATCTTAGTTGATTTTCACAATAACCCCACAACCTAGGCAAATGAATCACTGACACTCAGAATATTAAAGAGAAGCTGTGGCATCAGCCCGTTTTTTTTTTGTTGTTGTTTTTGTTTTTTATTTATTTATTTATTTATTTATTTAATTAGTTTCAGGTGCACAAGACAAAGCAAAACTTAGACGTTTATCATTTATATCCCTCACACTGTGTGAACCCCCCTCCCCCCATCCACTATCCCTCTGTACGTTCCCAAACAGCCCGTTTTTTTTATTCCTAGACTAAGACCCTTTTCACTCAGCCATTGCCTCATCTCAATTTATTACACATAAACGTTGCTCATTTGTCATTTTAGGATAGTGATTAAAATACAGTTGTGTGACCTTGGCCAGGTATTCTTGAAACTTTCTAAGCCTTCATTTTCTCATTTGTAAACTTAGGCTAACAATAGTACCTACACTGCATTTAATGAGATGATCTGAGTCTTAGCACAGGGACAGCATGTAGTAAGCACTTAGGAAATATTAGCCATTATTAAAACTATCCTTTAGGCCATTCACTCTCCAGGCCCAACCCTTCTCAATAATGTCTTCCAGTAAGTAGAGACAGAAAAATGAGAAAATTAGATCAAAAACGAGCAAAAAGAGAGTTATCAATTGCTGTGCAAAGAGTTAATGATGATCTACACCACACTTCCTCTTTCATACTAACTCCTCTTCCTCAATTCCCACATTTTACATCTGTGTACAGTGAAAAAATTAGCCCCCCTGAACTAGAGTTGGCAGTCTGGAGAGTAACTGATTGAAATATTAGGGTCTTTAGTCTAAAGCAGGAACTAGAGTATAGTACCAAGAAAATTAATTTCCATTATTGGCATCTTGTCTAACTTCCTTGTTTATACTAGCCTCCTTCACTTTTCTTTGGTTCCATAGTAACTATGGTATCCAAATGACAGCTGTTTATATCCTCAATATTATCTATATTTATTGTCTTTTCCAGTTAAGATCTTTAGATGAAAATAGGCAGTGTAGTATCTTGAGCTTCCCAGTGAATGAGATAGAGTGCCCATACACGGGTGACTTCAAAGCACTTTTTTGATTGCATCTATCAGAACTATGTTCTTTAGAAAATACTCAGGAAAATGATGCTGTGGGTAATGGGAAATTAATATGAAACTGTTGAATAAGAAAAAGAGAAGCTATCTAGACAAAGTTAGGGTTACTGTAGAGTACAAGAAGAGATGTAAGCAAAGCAGTTCTCTTTTTTATGATTGGGTCAGCACTTGCATCACTGTTGTGTCTCTTCCAGGCAGCACACAGCAGCTATTCCAAAGAACAACCAAGGCCATGCTTGGGCACAGTAGAGCAAGCTCCTTCAAAAATGTTTTTTGAAGAAATTTGGTAGTTGATTTCTTTTGAAAAGACTAAAACTGATCATCAGTGGGGGGAAAAAATGGAATTTTACAGGACTTTATTATGTTTATTTTTAGTTTCAAGTCCGTGAGGGGTTTTTGTTGTTGTTTTGAACATATTTTTTGAAAGGTGGAGGATGGGTGGACATCATAATCTTTGGTGTTGTTTAGAAACTCTAAATGTCTTCATCAAATTTAGACTAATACTGACAGAGATTACTCACCGTTAGCCAGTGACATAGGTATGATAGCCCCTTTACTTCTCTATCCGGGGAATGTTGAGTTTTTTCCTCTGAGATGTGGAATTTGTTAGCATTATTGCTCTTTACTATCTAACAGATTGGATTATGCCCAAGTATTCTACGTGGGCCCTCCCATGAAAACTGCCTCAGATGCCTTCAGTGGCTAAAATACTCTGTCTTTGAATAATACAAGAAAGTAGAGTATACCTGGACCATATACACTTGACTTTTCTCTGCCTACTGAGATTCTAACACTTTGGTGAAGCCATTTTATTTGTTACCATATTCAACGAACAGTTCAATTTCACAAATACTGAGTGAGCAAGCACCATGTGCAAGACATTCATTCAACAAATATTTTTCAGCTTCTTCTATATGTATCATGCATGAAAGATTTATCTACAAGGAAAAGAGAAAGAGATGAAGAAGAAAAGGAAGAGAAAGTGGAAGAGAGACAAGAAGACAAAACTATCCCTGCTGTCAAGAAACTTTAAATCTCCCTGGGGAGAATACATAATGGTATTAAAATTCATGTGTTGTCTCCACAGACTGAGAGTGGGAGGGAGTATATCCTTGAGGAAATAACAGTGTGCTACCAGAAAAAGGGGAAGTGGATTCTGAGCAGGCAAAAATTACTGCTGAAAAATACAAACTGAAACTTGAGTAATGTCCTAGGGAGAGGTAGGACTTTCATTTGAGTTGAAGCATAGGCATTGGAAAATATATGTGGTTTGGGTTAAATATAATTTTGAACCTGTCTTTACCAATGAGCTGTGTGACCTTGAATACGTTTTTTTGCCTATCTGAGCCCATTCCTAAAAAAGGAATTCTGACACCTACACCTAAGTATTAATGTAAACATCTGCCCAAGCCTCTTGTCAGCCTCACATAATGATCCAAGTGTCTGGTGCCAACACTTAGCTATTAAATTTGAGCAAGTTACTGAACCTATTAGTGCCTCAGTTTCCACATCTAAAAATGAAAGTGCTAATAATAGCAAATGTACCTCCCATGGTTGTCAGAATTAAATAAGTTGATTATATAAAGTACTTAAAAGAGTGCCTACACATGGTGAGACCTATAATTATTTGCTATTGTTGCCAAGTGTTTCAGGATGCAATATAAGCCATTAAATTAGCATACTGCCGGGATAGCAGATACCCAGTAAGGTTTTTTGTTTGTTTGGTTTTTAAATTAAATACAGTGCACTGTGCTAAATGTAGTGATAAGTGTAAATCTGTATTTTAAAAGACAACAATGAAAGAAATTGTAACCTAGTCATAAATAATTTTTAAAAGCAACTGTAATAAAGCATGTGATAAATATTACAAGAAAGAACAGATATATCCTATATTGATAGTTCAGAAATATAAGAGGTCAGAAAGAAAAAAATAAAAACTATAATGAAGATATGCCCTATAGGTATGAGAGTCTAGGGAGAGAAGCGGGTGTATCTTCCTGGGTGGAAGTAGAAAGGGTGATCCTTGAGTCAGCAATGCAAGGATAAGTAGGCTGTTGCTGGGTGGACTAATATAAGACATTCCTTGCAAAATCAACAACGTGATGTGTTCAAAGACATAGAAGATTGAGTGGGCTATGTGTGTTACAGAGAAAAGCAAATCATTCAAGGTAGATGGATCACAAGGTACAAACTTGGGACCATCGTGCGACTGATGGAGGTACAAAGATGAGTAAGAAATGTAAAAAATATTTTTGGATAATGCATGCTGGAAATTATTTTTGTTCTTCACATCCTTACTTCCTTGTCTCCCTCCCTTCGGATTACTTGTTACATGACATAACTTTGATATAATAAAAGATTTTTCTAAGTTATAATGAGGCCCCAAATAGGGCTCTTTCATTAAATATCTGATTTATGCAGTTGTCTTCTTTCACTCCCATGGCCCTGGAGGGCATGGACAGAATAAAATTGTTTTACAGTCCATGTGGGCTTCGTACAGAGTAGGCAGTCAATACTAACTGCAGAATTAAACTGAATGCTTTGACACTTTAAAGGCTCTAGAAGGTATCCTCTTCACAACTTGGTGGCAAATTCTTTCAGGAACTGAAAGTTAGCTGTTTCTTGAGGGAGTATAAGCTTGTGAAGATCCTTTTTCTCTGGTTTAACAGCATCTCCATGCTCATTTTTTTAGGCATTAAACATTTGAAAAAACAGTGCTTTTTTTTGTTTGTTTTTAACCTTAAATCAATGTACATCACTGTTTCTGTTTTACACAGTGAATTCTTTTCCTATTTTCATTGTGAAATTATTCAGGTGAAAAGACAAAATTTTGTGAAATCTAATAAACAGGGAGATTTTAAAATGAGGTAGAGAAGTTGATCTAGCAATTATACTTCCAGAACTTTATCCTACTTGCACATGTGTTCAAAGACTATATATATATATATATATAAATGTTTATTGTTTACTGAAACACCATTTGTAGGAAAAAAAGCAGGTAACAACCTGGTGATCCCTCAATAGAAAACTTATTAAATTACAGTACATTTGTATAATTAAATAGTATGTGGTCATTCAAAAGAATAATGTAGACATATATAGGTTTATTTGAAACAATTTCCAGGGCAATTTTTAAATTATAAATAAATAAATAAATAAATAAATAAATAAATAAATAAAGCTACAGAATAGGTATAAGGAAGAAATTCCCATTTGTGAGACATAAGAAAGATTTACCTCTGTGTGTTTTATACAGTCATTTATTATATTATATACGAATGCTTGTTGAAGGGGTTCAGAATAAATCTCCCAAAATGTGCCACTTTGGCCTGTGAATTATTTTTAGTTGCAGGTATTCAAGACCCAGCATACTCAAGAAAAACTTTTACCTCTTAATTACCAAAAAAAATTTAGATACGAGCATGACCCAGTAAAAGAGCTATTTACCAGAATTAATGTCTTACCTGAATGACCTATCTGTATGGCAGGACAAACATCTAATTACCAAACATCTGCTGTTCTTATTGTGCTGTGAATTACCCTCTTCCTCTTTGGAGCCCCAGGCCTCTATCCCATTCCTTAGCTCAGGACAGGGTATGAGCCTACACTGCACACTCATCTGTGGGTCTGTTTGTCTCTGTGGGGCCCTGTATCTAATTACATTTGTTTTTCTCCTGTTAATCTGTTAATCTGTTTTATGTTAATTTGATTATTAGACCAGCCAAAGAACCTAGAAGGGTAGAAGGAAAATATTTCCTCCCCTACACTGTATATACACAGAAAAACTTCTGAAAAGATAAGCAAGAAAGTACAAATAGTGATTACTTCTGGATGGGATAGACAGCAGCCACACTTTTCATTGTATATCCTTTGTAACCTGTATTTTTTTATCATCCTAATGTATTATACTTATTATTATTATTATTTTAATTGAAGAGGGTAAACTAATGGAGAGAAGCCATTTTTGGTCAATTCTATACTGGCTTACTGGAGACTAAGTAATATACAATCTGGACATAAATGCCCATACTCATAAACCAATAATTCCCAGCCCTGCTTTTATTACAAGGACAAAATAAAAATAAATGGCAATTTATTTTAGTTTTAAAAGGAAATGTATTTTATACATTTTGAGAAAGAAAAGGAGGTGGTGTTTTCAAAAAGGAAGCAGTGTCCTAATGAACAATCCATTTGCATTCCTGTGTATATTTAAACTGAGTATAAACTAAGAAAAATTGTTCTTGTGGACTCCACAGTAAAATTGCCTTAATTTTCCTATATTCAAAGGCCAAAAACACCAGAGATCCTATCGTTCTTAACTTTAGCTCATTTGAGTAATATTTCTCTTTGCTCTGGAACACAGTTAGCTCTTAGGGAAAGAGGCCAACTTTTCAGTTTCTGCTTTTCATGGTTTTTATCTTCCCCTCGGCTTCAGTGCAGGTCAGTCACACAGATAAGCATTATGCCCAGAATAAAACTAGCTTTGTTTATCTGGACTAATAAATGAATGGAACCAGTTATTTTCATTGGCTTGGTCTGGAAGGAAACCAAACTAATTTCCACAGACCTTAAATTGGACCTACACCAAGCTCCTTGTCCTCATTAGTAATAAGAGCAATAATGATGAACCCAAGTATAAAAGTAAAAATTTTTATAAAAGGAATACGTATATACTGCTGGGAAAATTTTGGCTGAAACTATGAACTGACCTTGGGGGCTCTGTAAGCTCTAAGAAGATCTGCTTCATTTCCATTTCAATGGGTTTGAGGTTTGCAGGTCAATGGAACCTTTCTTTATGTTCTAGAGGCTCCAGTTTCTCTGTGGTCAATTATCCTAATCAAGTTATTCTGCTTTATGCTGATGAGCAGAATATTGGTATAGGATCATCAAAACTTTTGCACAAATCTCTGTTTTACTTTGGAAAATTTTACATCTCACAATTGTATTTCTGGGGGGGGGGGGAGAGAGAGAGAGAGAGAGAGAGAGAGAGAGAGAGAGAGAGAGAGAGAGAGATCCATCCACATTTCTAACTACCTAAAGAAAACCACTATATTAACATTTTCATGTACATCCTTCCACATAGTTATATAGATAGACATTAGGTACACACACATTTTTTAGGTAAAAAATGGGGTCATATCATACTCTTTCAATTAACTATACCCCTAAGCCCTTTAAAATACGCAAAGATATATGGATGATTAGATAGGAATATAGATAGAGCAATCTCCACCTCACCGTTTATAATGCTGTAGGGCTTCTATGTATGTATTTCACCAATCTACTCTTAATGAACATAAGCAATTTCAATTAAATTTTAAATAATGCAAATATCCATGTGCATTTGTTTGATTCTCTCTTTAGGTTATATTCCTAAAACTTACTGACTACGGATATTTAAAATGTTTGAATATTTTAAATTCTCAACTTACCCTCCAAAATGTTAAAACCCAGAGCATGGTTTTAAAATCTTTAAAAGGTAGTTTCTACTTCACAGGAAAGTTATTTGGAAAGAGCCTTTGGGTGAAAGGAAGTGGTGAGGAGGGATGAAGGACTAAGAGATGAAGATGATAATAGATGCATTTCTTAAAAAAAAAAAAAATAGTGAGAAGGTAGAAAAATGAGTACAGCTAGGAGATTTAAAAAAACAATATTAATAACGAAAAAGGTGTGTGTTACAGGAAGTCAGACACCAATTCAACCATGTTGCTGAGAGAACACTTGTGAGTCAACAAGTTACCCAAAAGTTTTAGCTTGAATGTTACTGTTTTGGTAAGAAGACAAAGATAGCAAGAGGTCTTGCCTAAGTCTATTTTCACATATAGATTCCAAGTTTTTCAATGGGCTGTGAAAAGAAACCCTTCTTTTCCCACTACACTTAAAAAATTCATTGTCGTTTCCCTCATACATCTTTAGTTTGGACCAGAACCTACTGGGTTAGATCTAGTTAACAAATGCCCTCCAGGAGAAAATACATTGAAAAAATATATTTAGAAAATAGCAGTTATCATTTTGAAATTTTTCCAAAGTGAATTAAGATACTTCTTACACTTCTACAAATACTGAAATCCAGGTGTGTTTATTAAATGGCTAAAACCACAGAGGTTATTAGTTTTACAAAACAAACTTCATTTAAATAGAAAAATGTATCCTTCTGGATATGATTTCTCTACTTCCTCACCCTTTCTCAGGTGCCTAACATCATCAATTGACACATCTTCACCCCTACAATCCTCTCTTCTTCCAGTGCAGCTCTGTCCATTCAGGACAGGACATTCAGGTAGGGCCCCAAAGATCATTATTTACCTCAGTCTCCACATCGTTCACTGACAGCTTCAGCCTTTGACTTTGTTTCCTCAGGGCACTCCTAAATGGCGCTCATTTATCTGATGAACTCCTTTGAAAATTAATGACTGATGGCAGTTCAGTGTGTCAGATAACAAGAGCAATTTAAAAGTGGCTTTTAATGCCTCAGTGGAAAGAAATCTATTATCTAAAGGGAATTTAGGCTTTTTACCCTGTTTCCCTGAAAATATAAGAGCTTATATTGTATTGTATTATATTATATTATATTATATTATATTATATTATATTATATTATATTATATTATATTATTATATTATACTATACTACATTACATTACATTTCATTATATTTCATTATATTTTATTATATTATATTATATTATATTATATTATATTATATTATATTATATGACCCGGTCTTATATTTATTTATTTATTCTCTCATTGCGAAGAAGCAAATGGTTTAGTGGCCTATTAAGAAAGGGGATATAGGAGGGGATTTCAAGGTGAGTGGGTAAAAAAAAAAAAATGAAAGGGATTAAAGAGTACAGATTGCCGGTTATAAAAGTAGTCACGGGAAGTAAAGTACAGCATAAAGAATATAGTCAAAAATATTGTAATAACTATGTATGATGTCAGATGGGTATTAGATTTATTGAGGTGATCACTTTGTAAGGTATGTAAATGTCTAATCACTACGTTGTACACCTGAAACTAATATAATATTGTATGTCAAACGTAATTGGAGAAGAAATTTTTAAAATACCAATAATAAAGCATCCTCAAAAAAAAAAAAAGATTGGGGACTTGAGATGCAAACATATTGAGCTATTGCAAGTCAGAAAATATCTTTAGTGTATCCTCGGGTTTGATTGTGGTTTGGCACAGTACAGAATTCAAGGTTGGAAATCATTTCCCTCAGAATGTTGAAGGCAGTGCGCCAATTGGAACACGGCCCATGTTGCTATTGAAAAGTTCTGCTCTCGATTTTAAATCCTTGTCATGAGAGATGATTTTTCTCTCTGGAAATTTTTAAGATCTTTTTTTTTTAATTTCTGGATTTCTGATGATGAACCTTGATGTGGGTCTTTCTTCATTCTTTCCACTAGATCCTTGATGGGTCCCTTTAATCTGAAAATGTGTTCTTCAGCTCCAAATATTTTAATTCTATTATTTTTTTATAATGTTGTCACCTCTAATTTTGTCTCTTCCTTGGAACTCATTAATTGGATATGAAGCCTCTGCTTTTCTTGTCTTCTCTGTCCTATTTTCTATCTCTTTGCTTTTTATTCTAGTTTCTGAATGATTTCTTTAAAATTTGTGTTTCAATCCCTCTGGTTTTTTTTTTTTTTTTTTGGTACTGTTATATCTTTTGGGTAATTTTAACAACTCTATTTTTCCTGACTATTCCTTTTAAATAGCATTCTTTTGTTGTTTTATCAGTGCAAAATCTACTTTTGTCTTTGAAGATATTACACACAGAGACTACTTCCCATAGCTCCATGAATGGTTTCTAATGTATGGTATAATAGTTAGGACTTTAGTTTCTGCAGTCAGTTCAAATGCCAGTATTGCTACTGACTAAGACAAATGACATTGGCAAGTTATTCGACCTCTGTTTATCAGTTTTCTCAGTAAAATAGAAATAATGAGAATACCCATACATAGAATTGTTGGGAGGTACACATGAGATTAATATGTACCAAGCACTTAGAACATGAATACTGGAAAATAGAAAGCCTATGTAATATGTCAGTACATCCATTTCCTCTGGGTTCTTTTTTTTTCTATTTTGCTTTGTTTTAGCCTCCTCTTTTGTGTTAGATATTTCTCCAATGCTTGGTGATTGTTGGCTGTGTGTTCATATTTAAGCATGACGAACTAAAGAGCTGATTGTACACTCTTTTTGTGCCTTTGCACTGCTGAACTGCCATGTTGGATACCTAATTCCCTGATGCCATCATGCTGCAGAGACCACATGATAGAGAGTCGTGCTTAAGGATTGCCAGCTATCGGAATCACCACTTGCAACTGCATGAGACATCCCAAGTGACAACCTCCTCACTGAGTCCAGTCTCCCTCCAAAACCATGAGAAGTCAGAATAATAAATGATTGCTGTTGTTTTATGCCACTAAATTATATAAAAACTGATAAATAATATATAGGAGGAAAACAGGCTCCAGAATGAGCAAAAGCCTTACCTAGTATCAGATCTTGTGACTTGAAAGTTTCAATTACTAGCACTGCCGAAACAGCCTCCCAACCTCTGTTCCTTTAGGGTCTACTAGACAACATCCTTGTGTGATTCTCTATAGACATTAAAAATGTTTCTCTTTTCATTACAAAATAAATCATAGAATCACAGCTGGGGGATTATGAGAGGAGATGCCCCATCTAAGACATGGTAATCACTTGTTTTCTAAGTATTAAGATAAGGCATAATGATAAACCATCTAGAACAAACACAGTGTAATTTTTACCTGGATTAGTAACTGTTTTTCTCTTTTATCAGTTCTCTCACTCACCTACCGTGCTTCCCCCAAAATAAGACTGGATTTTATATTGATTTTTGCCCCAAAAGATGCATTAGGCCGTATTCTCAGGGGATGTTTTATTTTTTCTTACTTTTTCACAACAATCTACATTTATTCAAATACAGTCATGTCATCTTCTTCTGGAACATAGTCATAATGTACTAAATGCGTCTATCTGGTTGATGATCTTAACTGGGGTTTATTTTCAGGGTAGGTCTTATTTTCAGGGAAACACGGTAAATTCATCTATGTTTATTCATATGCCAGAAACAGGATTTCAGGAAAGAGATTCCTCTGCAAACTCAAGAGTGCTTCAAATTAAGGGGGAAAAAAGCGAGATGAGAGTGCCAGAGAAACCATCTCAGGCACAATCATTTGAAAAGAGAAGCCCACAAAAATTAAGTCTTTACTTTTTCAGCATTAAATGATGTGCAACATAATTGCTAAGAGTATATTTGTTTAAACTGTAGAGCAGCTATTACACTGTGAAGAGGGATTTTGGACTTTGAACATCTCGACAGAGATGTTGTGTTTAAACATATTTATTTCAAGTCAATAGACACTGCTTACATTTCACTGCTCATTTTATTTCCACCATAGAGAATGAGATTAGACTTCCCCTAAAATAGTTATTGCTACAAGGAGGGGTAAAAGCAGAGAGTAGTCAAGGAGATCTCACAGGGGAAAAGGTAACTAAGCATCCAAATCGAAACAGCTGTAAACCATGAAATCAGCCGTTCAAAATGTAACTGTCAAACTCAGCCACACTTTTTGAAAATTTTACTCTGCATTTATTTGAAATGCTTCAAAACTCTAAGCTGAATCTCATATTAGGTTAGCAGTGGAAATTTTACCTATTCTAATATTATTCAATTACAGTAAACTATGGGGAGCTAGTGTAAGTGGCCAGGAATATAGTTACTGAAATCATTGTCATCATCATTCACAGGTTGAACCTTAACCCTTAGCAGTTAAATGCTATGTGTAACAATATGCAGAGGATAAATATTTATCCCGTAAGTGATTTATATTGAAAGAAAAAAAGATGGATACTTTTCCAAATCTTACCTGCCTCAAAAATAATTCAGCCACTGTATTAATAGAGCAACTCCTTGTGAAGTGGCCTCACGCAGGGTTGTGGTCGAGGCAGTTGGAAACTGTGGAACAGAGGAGTGGTTTCAAACTCGAACTTGTGTTACAATCACTTAGAGGGCTGGATGAGCCACAGCTTTCTGGGCCCCATTCCCACAGCTTTTGATTCAGTAAGTCTGGAGTGGAGCCTGAGAATTTACATTTCAAACAAGATCCCAGGTGATGCTGCTGCTGCTGGTTCAGGACTACAGTTTGAGAACCACTGAAATAGAGCAATCCAAATCATTGTGATGAGGACCCCTCAATGCACTGTGTGTGTGTGTGTGTGTGTGTGTGTGTGTGTGTGTGTGTTATTAAATACAGACACACAAACAGCAACACCAGCCATTTTAGGAGGAACCACTTGCATTCTCTGAGAGTTTACATTTGTTCCCATGAAAAGTAAGAGAAAGCAAAATAAAATTAAAGTTACCATAAACTCATCCAGAGTTATCATAAACTCATAAAACCAAAAACTGAATTGGTGGTCTAGAAACATGGTGATAATCACCTTCATAGTGAAGGCACTGTTGGTAACCATTCTATTTACATCACCTCGTTTAGGCCTTGTAATGATGTTATGATGAATGTGTCTATGTCCACCTTTTATATATGAAGAAACTGATGCATAAAGAGGCTAAGAAATAGGATAAGCCACCACCCCGAGGTGTTCCCCAGGTTGTGGGATGTTCACCAGGAGCATCCCTGGCAAACCAGAATGTGGGTTGCCCTACACAGCAGGTGAACTAGTTGCTAAGTGGCTACGAAAGGACATGGCCAGGCATACTGCACTGACAGCTTGGGAACACTCCATGGCAGCAAGCATTTCTTTGTTATACGGTGTTTTTTGAGTGCTGACTGAGATTGCTCTACCCTTAGACTTGAGAGATGTTCTTTCTGTATGATCTGTAAACCATTAACATCTGAACATGCTTTCATGTTCCCATGAGGCTCAAAGGGCAGCATTCACAGTATCTGATATAATGTCCTAATTTTATTACAGAGGAAACTGAAGCCCAGAGAGCGTAACTTGTTTGACCAAGGTGCCATTTAACTTCCGTAAACCACCTTGAGAGTAAAAGGAATAGATTGTTTATCCTCTAAATCAAAAATCCTTAGTACCTGAACCAGGTTCAAAGAGAAAACTGTCAAGTATATAAGATTACAGGTCATTTTCAAGGAGAACAAAATAATATTTCAAACTGGTGGTATTAAATGAAGAAATAATCTATAATGTGTGTTTTCCATCTTGTCAATTAGACTATAAAAGACAAGAACACAAGTGGGATAGGTGAAACTCAGAAGATGTATTAAGCATAGATTAAGTAAATAGTAACCTATGAAACATGTTCAATATAGATAGGAAAAGTAGAGCATATGTGTGTGAATGTAGATAGAAAGGGATGGAAGGACCAAGTGACATTAACTATTCATCACAAACTAAATAAATATGCATCAGTTGTATAAGACAACAAATAGTCATGTTACACAAAGTATGTGATGTAATGTGGTAAAAGCACCTAGAAGCGGAGCTCTTAAACCAGATGTGAAAGGGAGGGTTCCCAGAAAGGGTGATACATAAACTGAACTCTAAAGGCTCAGAGGAAGTAAGATTGGGGTAAGGAGGAACATTTAGATGGAGACAAACAAGTAGGTGGTTGTGTATACAGACCCAGGGCAAAGAATCCTTCTTAGTTGATTCTATGAAAATGGTCAATGTCAAAAAGAACCCAGGGTGGAACTCAAGGGGCTCACAAATTTTCTGAGAAAATAAATAAGACAATATATCACCTATGACTTGCTTATGTTGAAAAGAGCTCAAAGCATGTATGAATGTCATCAGTAATATTACATACAGCTTGGGCCTTGTGAAGATGTATAGATTTAGACTTATCAAATCAAGTCAAAAGAAATTAAAGTTCAAAAATTTTATTAACATAATGTCATAAATGTCTTTACTGAGGGATCTAGTTTTTGTTTTTGTTTTTTTCTTGTTTAATACAAATAGAGTAACTGAAAAGGGTGAAATCTGGACTAGTATTTGTTAAATAGAAAATAAGTATTGTCACCACAGTCATTATCACTAGCTTTATTATTTAAATGACTCTGCATCCGTGACAAATAATTAGCATACATTATCTTAATATGTGCAATTGTAAAATAGGTACACTTAAATCCACTTTAACTGAAAATAAGGCTCTGAGAGTTGAGGTTTATAGAGCTTAGTGACAAAGTTGGTATATGAACCTTAATGTTTCTGATTCCAAAACCTTTCTATGAAATGCATTCTGATAACAGATGTTTAAGTAGACTTTAATTCCTATAACTCAAATCAGTAAAAAATTCAACAGTTTGATAGTACCAGATGTTATTCCAAGTGCTTTTTATGATTATATAACACTTCTATATTTCTCACTAGCTATATGCAAGAGTCAAAAAATAAAGTCCTGAGCTGGCCTGGTGGCTCAGGTGGTTAGAACTCCATGCTCCTAACTCCGAAGGCTGCTGTTTCGGTTCCCACATGGGCCAGTGGGCTCTCAACCACAAAGTTGCCGGTTCAATTCCTCGAGTCCCACAAGAGATGGTGGGCTCCACCCCCTGCAACTAAGATTGAACATGGCACCTTGAACTGAGCTGCCTCCTGGATGGCTCAGTTCGTTGGAGTGCATCCTCTCAACCACAAGGTTGCCAGTTCCATTCCTCGAGTCCCACAAGGGATGGTGGGCTCCACCCCCTGCAACTAAGATTGAACATGGCACCTTGAGCTGAGCTGCCTCCTGGATGGCTCAGTTCGTTGGAGTGCATCCTCTCAACCACAAGGTTGCCAGTTCGATTCCTCGAGTCCCACAAGGGATGGTGGGCAGTGCCCCCTGCAACTAGCAACGGCAACTGGACCTGGAGCTGAGCTGCGCCCTCCACAACTAAGACTGAAAGGACAACAACTTGACTTGGAAAAAAGTTCTGGAAGTACACACTGTTCCCCAGTAAAGTCCTGTTCCCCTTCCCCAATAAAATCTTTAAAAAAAACAGAAAAAAAGAAATAAAGTCCTGGTGCCAAACCTGCCCACAATGTTCAGTAGGCAAAGGTTTTTCCTTGATAATCCAAATTGCCTATTTCCACCTTATCTACCACCAATACGACTGTAAGGATTTATTTAGCTTCTTCATGGTCTTTGCATTCTTCCCTATCTATATAAAGGAGAAGATGAGGGCCAGCCCGGTCGCTCAGGTGGCTGGAGCTTCGTGCTCCTAACTCCGTAAGGCTGCCGGTTCGATTCCCACATGGGCCAGTGGGCTCTCAACCACAAGGTTGCCAGTTCAATTCCTCGAGTCCTACAAGGGATGGTGGGCAGTACCCCCTGCAACTAAGATTGAACAGGGCACCTTGAGCTGAGCTGCCTCCTGGATGGCTCAGTTGGTTGGAGCTCGTGCTCCCACATGGGCCAGTGGGCTCTTAACCACAAGGTTGCCAGTTTGATTCCTCGAGTCCCACAAGGGATGGGGGGCAGCGCCCCCTGCAACTAAGACTGAACACGGCACCTTGAGCTGAGCTGCTGCTGAGCTCCCGGATGGCTCAGTTGGTTGGAGCGCGTCCTTTCAACCACAAGGTTGCCGCTGGTTTGACTCCCACAAGGGATGGTGGGCTGTGCCTCCTGCAACTAGCAACGGCAACTGGACCGGGAGCTGAACGGCGCCCTCCACAACTAAGATTGAAGGGACAACAACTTGACTTGGAAAAAAGTCCTGGAAGTACACACTGTTCCCCAATAAAGTCCTGTTCCTCTTCCCCAATAAAAGCTTAAAAATAAATAAATAGATAAATAAATAGATAAATAAATAAATAAATAAAGGCGAAGATGATAAGGTCAAACCTGCAACTTCTCTCTAGGGTAGTCTATGTATCGTTAGGAGATAACACATTATATCAAAGGACTATATGCTTCTGAAGGTGGAATTTTAATCACTGACAAGTATCCTTAGGAGATAGCTTTTGTTTTTTTCTCCTTTTAAGAGCTGGGAAAGGATCCAGGCATAGGATGGCAGGATGTGCAATAATTTGGGGGAAAGGAAATCGTCTCTTGCCATAGGTCCCTCACTTTATTTATAATGACTCTATTTCTGGATCAAGAGTATTGTGGAAAAATTGTTAATGAGTATAGATTTTTGTTAAGTGATAAAATACAAAGTTGTTAATATTAGTCTTTATGTATCTATCACATATATGTACGTGTGTGTTATAAATTCACCACTGTAAACATTGTGTGTGTGTTATAAATTCACCACTAAAAACATTAAACATCAGTGGGGACAGTTATCCGTATCACTGGGTAAGATGGATCTGTCCCAGCAAAGGGCCTAGAGTGCTGGGAATTGGAGCGGGGTGGTTTCATAGCATACCAGAAGGCAGAAACCCTCATGATTGATGAAGAGTCTTAAGCTGAGTCACTTCCCATAACACAACATCATTTAACTTGAAGGTTGAAGCCTTCAAATATGCCACCCGAGATTCAGTAGCTTCAAGGGTCAATTCCCCTTAGAATGCCAAGAAGAATGCCTCTATAGCTCCCGCACCTGCATAGAGCCCAAGGTGCTGCTCTAAATCAAAAGAAACACCTTCTTTCCAACCTGAAGAGAGACAACTAAGAGTGAGTCATCCTCACTACTTCCTGTTTTCTTTCTTATTTGCTGGTCAAAGGTAGTGGGAAAATCAAGAAGCGCTGAATACATTTTATTTTCTCCTAGTGTTGGGAAAAAATTATCTGCTATGGAGGAATGGCAATGAAACTTTAAAAGGGCTTTAGAATGAAAATATGTGAAAGCTCTTGAGCACCCTTATCTCACACCAATTGGTTATTCTTTTTAGATTGGCCTGAAATTAAACCAACCTTTGAAGACAAAACTTCACAGCAATCTCCAGGATGAGAAATTATGGGCTCATTCATTCATTGATTCTTTCAAAATATTTACTGACTGATTTAACACTTCCATGTCTTCTTGTTGAACATTAAAGCAGAAATGAGAACCTAACTCTGACAATCCGATGCCTGACACTGAGAAATTAGAAGATTAAAATGAAGATGAGACTTGGTCTTGGTTTCCTCCTAATGTTTTTAGAAGTCCCTGTCCCTCATCTCAACTGAATTTTCTGCTGATGGTATAAAAGGTTTCTTGTGCAATGACCAGGGAATTCCTGAGTCCCTGAGGATCATTTAGAAGAAGGGATCAGGGCCATCTGTGAATCACGGTGGTTCCCAAATCATTTGGTTCTCAAATGCTTATAGTAAAGAGCTTGTGATAACAGGTTAGGGAGCTATTCACTTTCTGAGCTTCAGTTTTCTCAGGTTTTCAAATGGGCCTTAAAAGAAAACAAAACCTACTTCACAAAGAATTGGAGATAATTTCCACAAAGAACCTGCTCATGGCATGTGAGATAACACCTTCAAATTTGCTAGGTCAGGCCCTTTGAAACCAAGGTCTGTCAAATTCAATTTGCAAGGGATCTAAAGTTCCATATGAGAGAGTCAGACAAAATGCTTCACCAGTTCAAAGTAGGGAACAATTTGTTTCTCCCTGGAGCCCCCCCACCACTCATGGGCTATGGGATGTGTTTTGAGAAATGGTGCCATGGCAGTAAAATCAGGAGGCATCCAGGCTTAGCCTTGCCTTCTTCCTACAGTCACAACCCAGAGAGCTCCCTTAGTGTTTTTGCTGGACAGAAAGAAAAACTGAAGTTCACAGAAAATTAAAGCCTTACTCTCTTTGTTTGATAAAGCTGTTTGGAAGGATTACTATATAGTTTTACATGCAGTAGCTATTGAGGGATCTAAATCACTGAAGAACGGGAAAATCTGTTGATACAAGTTTCTCATCAGGATGACTGTGACTAACCAGGCTGGCTATCAAAGATGTACACTTTTAGAGGAGTTTAGGTCATGGGTAGATTTATGTATATTAAAACAAAACGAAACAAAACCCTACCATTTTGACAAACTTGAGGCTATGATATGTGTGCATTTGTCTATTTTGTCTCATAGGAGAGAGACAGAAAGCTCCAGAAGATTATGAGCTGTGTTGTGCCTGGCGCACTGTAGGTGCTCAATAAATGAATAAATAAATGAATGTCAGCAAAACCATGTGAAAAGATTTATGTGATGAACAATACGGTAAGAATTAAACAGAATACTAAGAAGAAACAAAGTCACTAATTTATTGTTATTAAATAGAATTTGAAGGAAAAGCCAACACACCTAGGAAGGCAGAGCCTAAAAAACCTGAAGAGAAATGGAACAGAAACCTGATCACCCAGAACCTGCCTTATCTCTGGCCTTAGTGTTAAAACAATATTTCCTTATTGCTCAAACCAGTACTTTTATTATTTGCAGTTAAAAGCATCATATTGATCCAACATCAATGTATTTACTTCCACTGAAGCATATTTTTCCAATAACCAGAAATGCATTTATTTCCTGCTCCAGACACTCCTTCCCTTATTGGAAGATCTAGGAAGCCAAATGAGTTATCATTTCTCTCTCTCTCTCTCTCTCTCTCTCTCTCTCTCTCTCTCTCTCCCCCCCCCCCTCTCCCTCTCCCTCTCCCTCTCCCTCTCCCTCTCCCTCTCCCTCTCCCTCTCCATCTCCATCTCCATCTCCATCTCCATCTCCATCTCCATCTCCATCTCCATCTCCATCTCTTTCTCTCTCTTTTTCTACTCCCTGAGGTTGGAGTCCTTTAAAAGGGTATCTGATAATTAGGGTGTAGTTTTCCAAAGGATTTAACTATCTTTAGAAATCCTGCTGAAATACTGCCACCCAGAAACAGTGCCCCTCTCTAGTCACTAGGAAATTCAACACACCCCAGAGCAAGACATTTTTTTCCTCTGGGACAATGATAGAGATCGTCTGTCCTTGTCTTCTTTGCTTCTGTTTGTATAAACCATCACTGTCTAAAAGAATTATAACATAAGCTTCAAATGTAAGCAGGGAAATTTTACAGTAACCATATTTTAAAAAGGAAAAACAGGTGAAATTAAATTAATGATATATTGTATTTAATCCAAATACTTAAAATATCACGTAGTCAATATAAAATTATTAATGAGTTATTTTGTATTCTTATATTTGTACTAAGCCTTCAAAATTCTGTGTGTATTTTATACTTACAGCACTTCTTAATTTGTTCTAGCCACATATCAAGTGCTTAATAGACACTGTAGTTTTAGCTGGGCACAAATCTATATTTCTGTAACAGTCTAAGACATTATAACATTTGATTAGGTAACTGCATTACCTTTTATTGCAATCATCAGAAAACTAGTGTCATTCCATCCTTTTATCGGATTTAACGCAATCTTATATATGTCACAGTTTCTAATATTAAGATACAATATTAATATTCTTGTATTCTTGATAGGTATGAGGCAGCCATTTCTCTTTACCCAAAGATTTCCTTCTTATTCTTTACAGAATGCCATTTTTACAACTATTAGATGGAAACATTATCATTAATTCTAGGAACACTTACTTTTAAACTATGGATTGACTAAAGGTAAACATAGAGTGTCGGTTTATTACTGGTAAGCAGAGTAACTAATGCAGCAAACAGATACTAAGGCAAAAGCAAAACTTTGCTAGTTGGTCTTTTGGTTAAATACGTGTTTTTTTAATCTGACTAGTTGAATTCTATCTTGAGAAATATATGAACTGAATACAAGAGACAGTGTAGCATGGTGGAAAGAGTATTGTCATCAGAGTCAAACTTGGCTCTATTTCTTACTAGCTGTGTGACATTGGACATATTTATTAACTTTTCTGCACTTTAGTTTCCTCACTTGTAGAATGAGAATGAAAACGTACTATGACTGAGACTGTTAGGTTTCTCCCAATATCCATTCTTCCCTTCTTTATCATTAATGACCCTCCAAAAATGACCAGATACCAGGATGCCCAAGAGAAAGTCCATGTTTCCAGCCTCCCTTGCAGCTAAGTATTTATGTGATTAATTTCTGGCCAAAAGAGTAAAAATAGAAGTAGTGTCTGCAACTTCCAAAAAGTTTTCTTAAAAGAAGAAGGAAGATGTTCTTTTTAATTCCCCTTTTTTCCCTTCCTGCTGGCTGGGATTCAGACACGATGGGTGGAGTTGGAGCAGTCATCTTAAATAATGAGAGGATGGCAGAGCAAGAGCAGGGACCTGGGTCCCGTATGATCATGAAATCAGCACAAATGCCCTAGATCATTTACCTAGGCTTTTAGAGAAGAAAGTAAAGCATTTCTATTTTGTTTGAGCTATTGTTCTTATTTATTTCCTGTAACTTATTGCTGAACCTAATACACACCTAATCCCTAGGGCTGTTTTGAGGATTAAATGGGACAGCATATGTCAAGCAGTTTGTACAGTTCCTGGTACAGAAGCACGGCAGTAGCACTCAATGTATGACTGCTATTATTGTTAGAATAAAATAGCTTCATACAAGAGTCACTCTACGGGTCAAATGAAAACGTATAAGTGAATATGCTTTTAAAACTATAAATCTAAAAAATTCACTGAATAAATGTTGGTCACAATTATCATTGTGATTATTAAATTATTGCAAGAAATTACCTGTCAGTAAATGCTACTTGAATTAATCTATTTAGGCCAATTAAAAAAATAGATGCAGACTGCTTTTGCTAGGTTTACTTAGATTTAGTCAATTGCGAATGTCTATAGGCTTGTCATTACATTGATGCTTTAAAACTTAGATGAAATATTCATTTGGGCAAAACCTATTTAGAGTATGACATCTATTGTTTCATTTTACTTAAAAAGTTCTCTATTACAAATTCAATGTAGTTCGTAGTTAAAATAAATTACAATTATAAAGACTTAAGTAAAATAGAAGAGTCCATCCCTTTCTTTTTCTCTCCCATTCCTTCTTTATAATTAACTAAATTAATTTAATTAGCAATTCCCTGTGAGTAAATAACTACTGTTTAGTACAATGATATACATATAGATTTTCTTTTTACAAAAAAGATGGGATCATTTTTTTCAGGAAGTTCAAAATTACAGAAAAGAAACTCTTGCAACAGCTGTTGGTTTTGTTTTGTTTTGTTTTCCAGTTTAAAATATCTCTTGAACACCTTTCATGTCAACACATATCCATCTACCTCATTTTTAAACACGTTCTAGGACGTCATTTAAACATTTAACTAATTAATTCTTGTAAAATTATTTGTGAAACAAAGGAAACTAAAATATAGTAATACCATATTGCCCCAAAAATAAGACCTAGCTGGACCATCAGCTCTAATGCATCTTTTGGAGCAAAAATTAATATAAGACCCAGTATCATATCATATCATATCATATCATATCATATCATATCATATCATACCATACCATACCATACCATAGCATATCATTTTGAAGACCAGGTCTTATATTATAGTAAAATAAGACCGGGTCTTATATTAATTTTTGCTCCAAAATATGCATTAGAGCTGATGGTTTGGCTAAGACTTATTCGGGGAAACACGGTAGTAGGTAGCAACTTCTTAGTGTTGTAAGAATTTCACTAGATAGTTCAAGAAAGTGCTTAGCAAAAAGTCTGGCACATAGTGAATTACTAGTAAGTAGAAATATTAGCTATTATTATATTACTAATAATAGTAATTAAAGTCAACCATCTCTTTGAGCTCAGTCTCAGTAAATTACTATTGTCAAATAAAGTGGTTTCTTGTCATATACACATGTATAAATGTATCATTATGTATGATATGCATACATACTATATACATATATATGAAACAGTACTCAAAACACATAGTATTCCTAATTTTATATTTTCATTTTAAAGACCCTACTTAGGCTCTGTTGAATGGTGGATGTGGGTGTCATGTTACGGGAGAACTGTCAGACTAGGTAGGTTCTCTTCAGGATCCTGTGACTACCGAGCTTAGTACCTAAAATGAACAACAAATACAGTCTATCCCTCTGCCAGCTCATGAAGTGTGAAGAAGGCATTTAGCTTCTAGGGCATTTTGATGAACACTTGTTGGAAGGACAGAAGCCTGCTAGGTGGGGTCCAGTAGCCTTTGAGATAAGTGTGAATTGAAATGCACCTAATGTCTCCTGAATAGCTACCAGGTAACCACTGAGGCAGTCTGCACGGGGAGATGAATCACAGGGTGCAGTGTGGGTAGTAAGTCCCTGGGAGGAGCCAGTGGGTGTCAGAGGAATCAAGACTGCGCACTGACTGATGCTGACTAATGGCTCTGGGGCAGAGGAGGGGCTGTGACAGGACCTCGCACTCAGAGGGGGCAAATGGCAAATCTACCTTGATAGATGGTGGCCTTCACCTTGTAAATCTGAGGATTTTGTTGTTTCTCAAATGTCTTAAGTGTCATTATAGCCTGAAAAAGACTGGGTAAGGGAAAAAATGAAATACACACACACACACATATATATATACATATACACATATACATATATATGTGTATATATATATGTGTGTATATATATATTTATATATATATATACACACAAACACATAACTCTGCCTTCAAAGATGTTTGGTGAGCAGGTAAATAATGTTAAAAGTAATCCAGGAGCACTTCATTTCTTAAATGGAGTGTTCAGGAATTTACATGTATCTGAGGTCAGCAGTAAGGAACAGTGGACAAATCACTGCTAATCCTCTTCCTGAACATTTCTGATTTCTTGTGAAGCTAGAGTCTTACTTGGTCATAACTGGATCAGAAAGAACACTGGGCTCAGTACCACCATATACCTTTTTTCTCTGTACAAGAGCATTTGAGGCCCTGGAATCCCTCCTTCACTCTTCTTGAAAAGCTCTGTGCATTGAAGGGACATCTTTCTATAATGTGTCCGCCAGGAGGGGGAGCCTTTTGATAATTCACACAAAGATCTTGCCTTCTCTGGGTGACAGACCTAGGTTTGGATCTTAGCTGACGGGTCTGTCAGCACCATTATTCCTATTTACAGCCTCAATCCTAGAGACTCATAGACTCATGGAACTTAGAGCCAGTTAAATACCTCAAAAATGATCAATTTCAACTCGTTTTGCAGATGAGACAACTGAGCCATAGAGAAATAGTTTTGCCCAAGTTTAGATAGCTAATGATAACTTTTATTCAATGACATTAGAATACAATCTTTGATGAGTTTGTTCATAGACCCATTTTTACTAAGGCAGCATTAAAACTGTCTCTATTATGTAGTTATTGATTGAGGTTTAAGCTATAATTTCAAGCAGACAGGTGAAAATAAAGGCAATTGTGCTTCATGTTTACATCATAAAAAAATATCTGGTTCTCAGTATAGATTTCCACATTCTAATATTTTACTACCATTCTAGGTTTATAACTGAAATGCTGTAGTCACTTCCTCTGATAAGTCTTTCCTTTCCTCTCCAGAATGGGTTGGGTATCCCTCCCATGTGCTTGTCCATCACACTGGGCATTATCTCTGATAACATTTATGACATTATATTGTAGTTTTTATTTATAATTTTGGTTCCCTATAACCTATAAGCTCTATGAAGGTGAAAACTTAGTGGGTATTTCTTTGCACCATTGCATCCCCAGTACTTAAAATATTGTTCAGACCTATAAAATGGGGTAAATATACATTTACATTAGAAGACAAACAAAAACAGAGAGAGGGGCTCATGTAGAAATAGGGATGAAAAAATGGAATGAAAAATGTTTTAAAGAATGAGTTAGAGGTAGAAATAAATGAAAATAATGAATTAGTTCCCTAATTTACAAAGTTTTAAGATTTCTAAGTGTATAAATATGACAAAGCATAATAACAACATTACATCTTTGCTTTTTGTGTCTATTTACACAAAATTGTGTAAATTGTGGGGGTGTTTGAGGTGTGTGGCTGACATACTCTATGGTGGTCCCCCATGATTTCTGTCCCGTAGGATTCACACCTTTGTGTAATCCATGCCCTCCCCCACACCTGTTACCAGCACCTGCTTCTCACCAATGAGTATGGCAAAGGTAATGAAGTGTCACTCTTATGATATTACCTTTGTATAAGATTGTGTCTTGCTGGCAGACTACTGTAGAGACTCTCCATGCTGGCTTGATGAAATAAGCCCAGGGAAAGCCCATGTGTCAAGGAACTGGGGGTGGCCTGTAGGAACTGCAGGTGGCCGCTAGGAGCTGATAGCAACTTCCCCACCACCACTGCCCCCGCTGACATCCAACTAGGGCCCTCAGTCCCACAACTACAAGAAAGTGATTGTGCCACCAACCTGAATGAACACAAAAGCAGATTCTTCCCCAGTTCATCCCCCAAACGAGAACAAAGCTCAATTGACACCTTGCTTGCAGCCTTGTGAGAGACCCTAAGGAACGGACCCAACTAAGCCATGCCCAGACTCCATACTCACAGAAACTGTGGGAAAATAAACATGTGCTGTTTTAAGCCACCAAGGTTGTGGTAATTCATTGCACAGCAAGAGATAACTTATATAAGGTGTTAGGTTATAAAGAGGCTATAAAGATAACTAGCCCCCACAGGAAGGAAGGAAGGAAGGAAGGAAGGAAGGAAGGAAGGGAGGGAGGGAGGGAGGGAGGGAGGGAGGGAGGGAGGGAGGGAGGGAGGGAGGAAGGAAGGAAGGAAAGAAGGAAAGGAGTTATAGCCACAGAGTTAAAGTTTCTTGATTTTATTTTAGGCTTACTTTGGTGATTTTAAAATCAGTATAGAAAACACCCAAAGAAATTATAACAATTTGTTTTTTATATATCAAACATCAAATAAATAGCAAATAGCAGATCTTTATCTCACCTGGGAAAGAATGTAAGAAATTTAGGCAAATTTATAGCGGTGAATTCCATGAACACATAAGACTAGAAAAGTTTTTAAGAACTTTTCTATACTCATAAGAAAAAGTATACTCATAAGAACTTATAAGAACTTTTTTCTTATGAGTATAGAAAAGTTCTTATCTATACTCATCTTCAAGGAAGGCTTTACCTAAACCCTCTCAAACATATGACAGTGATGATGACGACATGAATATTATGAGCTTCTACTTATTGTCAGACAGAATAGGAAGAAACTGATTTTTATGGAGCACCTACAATTGTCCATATATTGTACTGCAAACTAAAATAAAATTATATTAAATAATAAGCCTTTCACAAGAAGCCACAAATATTATTTTCTCCCATTTACATACACGCACCCATGCACATATAGAGACACATGGAGAGAAAGTACCTGTCAAAGTCAACCAGCAAATAAGTTGTGAACTTGTGATTCAAACCCTTATTTAACAGTTCTCATTATCTGGAAATTCCCCCAAATAATCCGATTTCCAACTATCATGCCATATTTTAAGTCCAAGGATGCTACATCCTGATTTACTCCAATTATTTTATACTACAAAAACAGTAAATACGCTATTGGGAAAAGATGTAAAAAGGCAATTCACAGAAAAGAACTCCAAAAGGTTAATAGTTATATAGTAGAGTGAAATGCAAATCAAAATGAGATATCCCTTTATACTCATCGGATTGGTAAAAATTAGAACTTCCAAAAATGTGAAGTGCTGTTAAGACTTCGAAACCTTTGTATGAGGTTAATGGCCATTTAGAACTGATGAGATTAGTTTGTAACATTTGAAGAAATTTTGCATGTTTATACCCAAGGCCCAGCACTAGACTCTGCTACTTAGTTTGTAGAAGCTAGCAGCTGGTGTCCACTTAGATTTTTATTAGGGGAATAAATAAGCGAAATGTGTCTGGTGCATACTGTGGAATAACAGGCAGTGGCTAGAAGCAATGAATTAGTACGTATAGCACCATCTTAAATATACAGTTAAGTGAATAAAATGTACAGCAGAGAATAAGATCCATACAGTACCACTTATATACATCAAAACATATACAAAACAAGTTCATATATTTTTCAAAGATATTTACATATTCAACAAGATACATTAAACTCATTAAAATGGGTTGCCTGTAGGGGAGGGAAAAAATGGAATGAGGGTTGTGGGGGGTAATTAAGAACAAATTAAAAAATAAAAATAAAAAACATATGAAGGAAATCAAAAGAGGGACCTTGACCAGACTGATGATTGCTCATTATGAACTGAAAGGTATGATTAACTTATATCTCAGGTCTCTCAAAAGACAACTAAAAATGCTATGGAATAAAGCTCTGTTATCATTGGCTTAAAGAGCGACGATGACCTGGGCTATCTGAATTAGAAAATATGGGTGCGCAACCTTTTATTTGGAAGAGGAGCGGCATCAGGATACAGCCCTCTCAAGGGCTGAGGGAAATAGAGGAAATTTTTTCCAAAAATAGAATGGGTAATTTCTTAGAATTGTACTTGGAGAAAACATGATGATGAATGTTTTGGCAAGGTGTTAGAACTTGTGCATCAGTCTTGTCTTAATGGAAAATAATCTGTTTGACAAAATCATTCTATTTGAGCAGAGCAATCTTGTGGTAGATCATTACTCTGTATAAACAGCCAAGAGAGCCTTTTAGCCTGGATTTCATGGCACATGCCACTCATGTGCTGTCCAACAAGGGCTATGGACCTGCACTCTCTGGTCCGTGTGGATACCCAACTCAACAGGCAGGGCACACCAATGGAGTTTTTTCTTTTTTTAAAATCCTGGTCAATGTGATTTCACAAGGAAGAAATTACTAGGCATAGCTGATATATTCCTTCCCAAGCAATCACACAATTGTGACATTCCTTAGACATCAGGTTCAGAACATATTTTCAGTCTAGTATTTTAGAACTCACTTAGGAAGTTAGAAATTATAAATGAGTGAATAAATAAATAAAGTCAAACCAAACAAACAAAATAGAAAATACAGGATACATGTCCCTGTCTTAAATATAATTATCACCCTTAGCTACAAATATGAGGAAGTATGTCCCACAATAAATGTTAATACTTAGCTGAAAATGATTTTTGCTCATTTTGGTAGCAGATAGATGGAGGAAAAAGAAAAACATGGTGAATAATGAAGTACTTCATTTATTCATCCTCTGGGGACTGTCAATAGTACTGAACTTCAACACATTTGCAAACTCAATCTGCCTTTTATCGGTATCTTTCTCCCCAGTCTTTTGTCACTTCTTTCTGCCCTGATTTTTTTTTTTAACCTGTTCTACCCTTCCTTGACCTATCCCCCTGCCTACCACAGTCATGTCATCTCCTGAGGGGTAACGTGGGGGTCCATGGGCTTTATGACAACCACATAACAGAAGTTATTTTCTCCTTACTTCTGGGTGTGTGTACCCAACTCAAATACGCAAGAGAAAATCTAAAAGCTTAGTGGCATCCAAAATAGGGAATTCATTCTGTTCAAAATTATTTTAAATCAAATTATCATGCTTTTATTAGGATTTTTCTGTCTACTAATAGGTAGATATGCCCCATTTGGAGTTCATAGTTCCATTTCATTCTATGAGGTGGTCAACCAAAATACCAGATAGAATTTTAGTAGTACCTATTTCATGGTGCAGCTCTTGTATTTTACTACAGAATTCAAAATGTTTTTTTTTTCTTTTCTCTCTTTACTTACTCCAAAATTTTCATAGGCTAATAAAATTTGAATCGTATTTTGTTCTAGTTATGTCAACAGCAAAGTTTAGCATTGGAAGGAACAAATGTTACTTAATCTGAAGGGAAATGAATAAAACTTCTCAGTTTTTTTTCTTTTAGAATGCCACACTCCAGATATATACTTGTAGAGTAAGCCTCATGAATGAGGCTATGTCTACACACTTAGCAGCCAGCTGAATTGTAACAAAATAACAGTGACCAACTTTGGACTGGAAGTCCTCTGAAGTTGAACTATCAGTATGGCCAACAGTACCTAAACTTTGACTTGCAACCATAAGCCTTTCAAAACACCAAATAGAGTGCGCTATTCTTAGCAGGTACTCTATAAATAGCAGTGCACTGTTTCCATTCCTTTAATCCTCAAAATAGTCTTAACTCATAGATATTTCTATCTCACATTTAAGAATAAAAGAAAACTAATAAGAATTACTTGGTCCCACTTGGTCACTGTGAGAAATGTATCTGTCTACCCAGGCCGGTTACAGAAGCTCAGTGATACCTGAATGGGTCTGCATTCTCCCAACCTAGAGGCTCCTTTAAGCACCAGCCACCATCCCTCTTTTCAGAAGTGCAGGTGTTAGAGTTTAGGAAGGATTGGGTGGGATGGGCTCTGCACTAGTCATGCACTGCCAATTCAATCACATGACGATCAGAGGACAGCCTGAGGACAACTGAATGCCTACAGGAGTAACTCTCAGTATGTACGCACGGTTAGAGAGCACACAAGGAGAGCAACACTTAAAGGTCTGAAAAGCATAAACTCTAGTATGCCTGGATCTGGCAATCACAATCACACACTAATCCAACAATGTTTTACATCAGTATTAATGGAAGCTCCTTTTTCAAGTGTGCACAGGTTATTTTCCTGAAAGGAATGAAAATTGCTAGAAGATTGTCTTCTAATTCCTATCTTAATTTCTCTAATATTATTAAATAATAATCTACAGTCAATCCTGATGTCACAGTGAGACAATATTTCAGTGTAAATCTAACATTTCATTACACCCTGAAACCACAGATATATCACACATTTCATGTAATGGATAGTCCCCAGAGAAAGAACCCCATTCCTTAAAAAGTGACAAAGCATTTAAGCATAGCTCTAAGCAGTAACATTCAGACTAGGCTCACCAACAAGTGATAGGTGACAATTTTCAATGAAGAAAACTATCAAATATAATGTAATCAGTTCACCATTTGGGGCAGAAATAAAATAAACCATATTTGATACATTCTGTGATACTATAAAAACTTTTAAATATAGCAAATGCAAAAAGAAATGTATGTATATCTACATTTTTTTTCCTGATAATACATGTACATACAAATTAGGAGACATATACTGGCAATTAAAATTTAAAGTAATTTTAAGATTTAAGAGTGCCCAGTAGAAAGCCAATTTTAAAGTATAATATGGCAAAAATTAAAACATCTATAGCTCATTAAATTCAAGAAGAACATCATCGTTACATTTTCCTCCTTAAAGGTCAACAATTAATCCATGTTATCGTAATTCATTTTGTAATTCATCTCAATTTCATACTTGCAAGATTAACTTGTCTGCAACTTCCCTTTGATACTCTAGAACTCCAAATTCTTCCCAGGCTTCTGAAAATATTGCTATTTTCTCCTCCTTGATGTATAGGAGAAGTTGCTTTTAAAAATAAACACATGTGAAACATGAGTTTGCATTCAGTTATACACTATCTTGGTTCAAACTGGGAGCAGATGGAGGGTAGTATACTCACAAAAAGGTAACTGTCATGCAGAGTCTTCAATTAGTTCATTTTATATTTTCTTTCCTTTTTTCTCCTTAATGAATGAGAGGAAAATAAATCTTTGGCATTCCAAGGGAGTGATTCTGAAGGGTAACCTCCATGAGATCACCTAGGTGAACAGCTGTCCGACAGCATTGCAATAAAGTAAGCAATGAGGTTATTCCAAAGACCAGCTGAAAAGCCCCAGGTTCCATCAGTGGCCATGATTGAGGCTCGCCATGACTTGGACGCTGCAGCTGAAACCTCAAAGACTTATGCACCGAGCAACAATGAAGATACTGTATAATCAAGTAGGATTACAGCAAAAAAACAAAACAAAAAACAAAACAACAACGCAAAGTGCTTTCAGGTCATAAGGGATGATTATCACAAGGAAAAAGAAGTAACTGTTGGATCTAAAAGACAACCAGAGAAAAAATTTTAAAAGTAAATAAATATATCACCACCCTACCCCAGAAGACATTAAAATCACAAAGGAAAAATTCCAGAGGAAATTTAATAAGCTCACAGAAGAAAAGGCATTTATAAAATCCACTGTAGGATGTACACTTTGGTAGGTGATCTGCAAATTTAGAAAAAGAGACTGACTCATTGTAGAGGTGCATTATTGAAGAGTACACAGTGTCCAGGAATTCTGTTGCTTCTTTCATCAGAATCAACGTGACGTTTGCATTAGTAAGGACGGTTGAGTTATTAAAAGAAAAGAAAAGAAAAGGACAAGGAGCAGAAGGGGAAGAAGAAGGGGGAGGAGGAGGAAGAGGATGCGAGGGAACTATTAATAGTATCAAGCCAAGAAGCAAAAGGGAGTGTCAACAATGTTTATTTCCCAATGTGGAGAGGGCTCTATTGAGATATAATAAAGTACCTTCTTTTTCCTTCAGCTAATACATAAAGTTAAAACTCTCCAGTACTCCTGAGAAAAGATTGCTTCTACAAATTATGTACTCTTTAAATACTATTCAATACGTGTTGTTGAAATTTGGCTCCTGAACAAGGGACAATTGTATTTTTCATGTGGCAAAAATGCCACTGTGTATTTCAGTTAGTTGTGCAATGCCTTGCCACTGTTTTGTCTCATGGGTATGTGCGTCAATAATGTCATCTGATAACAGTGTTTCTTGTCCTCTTAGGTCTCAATATGCCTCATGTAAATTTTATTCTCCCATCACCAACAGTGATACCCTACTTAATCAGGAAATCTTTCGTAGGAGACTATTGTTAAATGCTAAAACTTCTCTCCACAGGAAGTTGAGAAGGAACCGCAGAGTTTAATACTTTCCTCAGGAGATTCTGATGCGACCCTCAAGTGTTGTAAAGCCCTTTCCCTTTTGAGAATCACAAATCTTCCCTGTGGCTGTAAATGCTCTCTTTTTGAGAATCACTGATCTTTGAATGAAGACAAAGAAGTTATACTTTTCTTTCTATGCCAGGTTCTAGAAAATGGTGTATGTATCCACTAGAATCACCAAGGACATTCATTCACTAACCCGTATTTGGTGGGGCTTGCTCTTTGATATATATATTTTTTTCTTGCAGCAATGACAAATTTATGCCTGTCCACCACTTGGCTGTTTGTGATCACCAGCAGAAGACGTTTATCTGGGGTTAGGTGTCTAGACAAGCCATGGGACAGAATGAAGTTTCACTTTGGCTTATTTACTCAGTAATTCTAACCAAAGCTAAGAAACCATAGATCAAAGCCATATGTTCACAGTAATGTTAATGGCAGCCTCAGGTCTAAGTAAATTATCCCGGCCTTTTGCTCAGATGTTTGACTGTTAGGAAGTCAAAAGGAAGAGGTCAGGCCACAGTTTGGCTGTCACTACGTTCACTAGCACCTAGAACAATTAGCTTTAGTAGCCACAGAAGTCTTGAAGTGCTTCATGACTATCTTTCTATCCCAGTGAATAAAAAAGTATATGGCTAAAAAATCTCCCTGTAAGTCTGCCGGCCGGTGGATGCTGTGCTCAGTCCTGTTCCCCTATTCAGGATCAAGGTGTTCCTTGCCCATGATGCCAGGTGTGCTGGCTGCTGAAAGCTCACAGCTAAGCCCTCTCTAAGAATTATCCTGGGCCTAAGATTACATGCCTTTCTGGGGAGAGAGGAGCCCGCATACAATGCAGGGCCAGGAAGAGGGTAAGAGCAGTGAGCAAATGATCTTGGGTGACAAAAAAAAACCTCACTAGTCAAGTTAAATAATATTTTATGGCTTTTTAAAAATAAAAAAATGAAAGAATCGAGTTGACTAAAATGTCACAATTTTAAATAAAGAGAGCGTGGGTAATGACCGACTTCTCCTTTTGCCTGAAGCTTCAATGTGGTTCTGCACAGCACTTACTGATCCCATCTTTATTTATAATGTTCAATACTTTGTTCATTGTAGATGTGTGCATTCATTTATATCTTTTAAAACCGTGCATTAACATGTTATATATCTCGGTTACTGAGTTTACTGGCACCTCTATATTTTGTCTGTGAGGTGGGTACTTTCCTTACTTCACACGAGTCTTAGCCCTGGCAGGTGGTAGCAATGCCTGGCTCGTTTGCCGTATGGGTTGACAAAGCTGAAGGGTCATCACAGCAACAGAGTCCTTGTGGGATCAGCTAAAGACTTTCCTGGGACTTCATCACAGTTCAGGCCTTCTTCCCTCACTCCCTTACCAGTGTTATTCCCAAGAGCACACGTGCAGGCAAGTTTCTGTCTCTGAGTCTGTTTCCTCTACAATATACCCATATGAGGGAGGTGGAAATTGAATCTCAGACAGGTTGAGTGACATGCCCAAGTTCTCAGAGTTCCTAGTGACAGAGATGAGAACCCAGGTTCGTCTAATTTAAAGCCAGTTCTCCTCATCATAACACCCTGCAGACTAATGCCAGAATTTGGGACTATAGTCAAGTAAGCCAAAGGTCAAACCCAGATACCAACAATCCTCATGTACTCTCCTGATTGAAATTCCTAATTGGTGACTGGAAATTGAGCTTTCCGATTTCCAGGAAGTAAGCCTCTGATTATGTCAGACCCTGTGCAGACAGAATAATGCCACCCCACCCCAAGATATCTACATCCTAATTTCCTGAACCTATGAATCTGTTAAGTTACAAGGCAAAAAAGGATATTGTAGTGTTACTAAGATTATAACGCACTTCCCAATATAATCACAAGTGTACTTAGTGTAGGGAAGGAGGGAGACAGAAAAGTCAGGAAGCAGAGGTGATGACAGAAGCAGAGGGCAGAGGCATCCGACCATGAGCCAGAGTGAGGTGGCCTCTAGAAGCTGGAAAAGTCAAGGAACAGATTCTTCCCTAGAGTCTTCAGAAGGAATGCACCTCTGCTGCCACCTTGCTTTTAGCCCTGTAAGACCTGTTTTGGACTTAGGAACTGAAAGAAAATAAATTTGTGTTGTTTTAAGCCACTCAGTTTGTGGTCATTTGTTATCTCGGCAATAGGAAACTACTTCGGACCCCTAAAGCAGAGTTTTTGTCCTGGCATCATGGCACCACTCACATCACTCTAAGTTGTAATGGATCCCTAGTGGAATTCCGACACAACCATCAGAAGAATTTAACAATGACTTCTCAATTGTATTATATTAATTTTCTTTTTAACAACTTGGATATGTAGAAGGGTTGATGATCTATTTTGACCCCAGACAGTGTTCTCCTGATGACAGACGGAAATCCAGGATGGGCAGGATCAATCTACATAAAAGGGGGAGAAATGATTGATATAGAAAGGCCAGCAAGAACCAGGGACTCTTCAAAGCAAACTTTTTACTTTTCTGATTTTTCAGTAATATCTTTTGAATTATGGATATTATATTCCTATTATTTTCATGTGGAACCAACCGTTCTGTTTTTCTTCTCTTTCTTTGTTGCACTCAAAGAGTTTGTAGCTTAAGTTCCTCCTGCATTTGAGCAAATATAGACATTTTTTTTTTTGTCCTTGTCGACTAGACATTTGGATCTAATGGGCCATCAAGGTTTACTATAAAAAAAACTGAATATTAAAATTTTTCTTTTGATTAGTTATAAGAAAGAGAACAAAATACTTTGACTGGAAGCCAGAACAAGAGAATTTGGAGCGTCAAGAAAATATCTTGAACAGAAACAGAAGAGTAGAACTTCATTCCAAGCAAGGAAGGAGTTCTGTCACGGGGACAGACAAGAAAAGGAAAGTACCAGGTGTACGAGAGTCGGGGGTGGGAGGTGAGGGAGAAGGGGCAAGAGGTTATAGCTAAGCAGATAGGACCTTGAGCAACCTTGCAATAATATTCTTGCCCCAAGTCTACAACAGCAAGATATGGTTCTATCACCAGTGACCTCATAGGACCAGAGTCATCACTAGGAAGCCTAAGCTTTTACCCAAAAGAACATCTCCTGCCTCTTGGGGCTCATTTAGCTGTACTTGCCTTCAGCTTCTCCTGAAGATTTCATTCCATCAGTTAACATCTTATTTGGAGCCTCCCTGAAGAAATTATTCCTCAAAATTTGCTTAGTTCCTGTCTGATTTACTGTCACCTAGCAATGCTCCAAGACATATGTGAGCTCCAGAAAAGGGGGCAGGAGTCCTGGACACTTAATGGGATGGTATAACGAGGAATTATTTAGAGCGAGATGGAACCAGCCTGAAAGCTTCCCTTCCCAGCATCTCCCAGTCTTTCCCATGGCTTTCTTTTACACGATAAAATAATGTGAAATATGAGAGCCACCTTGCACCGAGGAAGGAATATGAAGGTCAAAGATCTTATCAACCATCAACATACTCTTTGAAATCAATATGGAGAAGCACTGGTCTTTATGGAGGCCTCTTCCCTGATTTGGAAAAGCACAGCCCGACAGTTATCAGTCCGTTGAAACTCTCAGTAATACAGGCCCCAGTAAATCCTAGTTAACACTAAAGTAGGGCAACCCCTGTTATGTCCTGGTTTGGGTTTTTCAGACAACTGATAGAAAGAAAACAGAAGAATTATGATTTTGAACAAATAATTTACCATGTTGAAAATGACTTTATCAATGAAAGCTGAGTAATTTTCTCCATTATTTAACTGAAATTTGTTCTTTGTAAACTGTAGTTGGTCCGCTATGCCAGTGTCTAAGTGCCTTCTTCTTTTTTTTCCCTTAAGTACTGGATTAAGTCCTGTGGAGGGAGACAAGCAAAAGGATCAGATGGCATGCTTGTAGTGGAGCCTTCAGCACTATCTGCCCAGCAGCCTTCTGATCCATAGAGGTAGACCTGGGTAACCTCTTTCACTGGGTGGCCTCCCGCCTTGCCAGAGTTGGGGGGAGTCAGGACTATGGGCTCCACATCAGTCTCTGCATGTGGCTAAATGTGTAACATACGGTGTTTCCCCGAAAATAAGACCTACCCCGAAAAGCCTCAGTTAAGATCTCAGCCAAATGGATGCATTTAGTACGTTACGACGATGTTCCAGAAGAAGATGACATGACTGTATTTGAATAAATAGATTGTTGCACATTAAAAAATTGTTGCACATGAAAAAATAAGATATCCCCTGCAAATAAGGCCTAATGCATCTTTTGGAGCAAAAATAAATATAAGACCTGTTCTTATTTTGGGGGAAATACGGTATAAGACCCAGTCTTATTTTTGGGGAAACACAGCAGGAGAAGTGAAATGTCTGTGAGGGCTGAGGAATAACGTCTTTGCCCAGTGTGAGGGTTCTACCTTTGCCTGCGCAATGCCAGCTAGGCACAGACTATTTCAGTGAGAATTTGTTGAAAAACTTGAATTAGTAAATGGATGGACAGATGAATACAGACATGCAGAAAGCAGCCGGGAAGAGTAGTAGAGTCCTGTCTACATTTCAGTCCCTGGTTCCAGTTGCTTCCCTACATTGCTGACCTTTGTAGGCCCCACGAGATCCTTGGAACCTTACATGTGACTTAGGCCATCCTATGTTGATTTTGTTTACTTCCAAATTATAATCACTAATAATAATGGGGAACTAGGAGTCTTCTTCGAGGCAAATATGAAAAAAATCTACAGCACTTATTTTCTTTTTTATATGCGTGTATTTACATGAGTGTATGTGTATGTATGTGTGTGTATAGTGTCATGTATAAATATATAAGTGCATATATCCAAAATAACTGGATAGATTAATCAATATCTCTGAGCTCCTTTCCTTATACTCTAATGAAGGGGTTAGACAAAATGATCTGAATGTAATGGGTAATGCTTTCTAGGAATTGTCAATGGTTTGTTAGTAAATCACCAGAAGGTATACTCTTGCTAGAAAAGAGAGCCCAAGATAGGCACTTTGGGAATTCATACACTTTCCATGTTGTATCGTTGCTGAACAGTTTGACAGCTCTTTCGGAAAATGCATTCACAGGTAGTCGTACATTATTTTAACTCCTCTCATGCAGGCAGCTCTCCAGACTGAGGAAAATGGTGACAAAGGGTGCTGGTAAGACCAGTTTGGTTAGAAAAATAAAATTTAGCTGTAAAATAGCAGTGAGACTTTTCCCCGTGAATTGGCCCTGGAGGCAGACCCACACGGAGTGCCATGTCAGTATGGACAAAATAATGGTGAGAACCACATAGCAAAATGAAGTGTCCAAAAGACGAATAACCTGCAGTAGGCATCCCCAAACTTGGCTGCCATTTTTGTGGATGGGACCTTAGTATCCTTCCCTCATCAAGTAAAATACCGCGCATGTCCCAGATAGTCAATAAGCACGGGGTGATTGATGAAACCAAATTAGTAATAACAGCTATCAGTGTTTGAACCCTTGTTAGTGTCAGGTGCCTTACATATATTTTCTTATTTCTCAATGTCAACAGTCCTCCTTTTAGTCCCATTTTAAATGTTAGGAAACTGGGACTTAGAGAGCTTAAGGAACTTGCCCCAAATCACACTGCTAATGAGTGGCAGAAGATGTAAGTCAGGTTGTCTGACCCCAAAGCCTATGTTATACTGCCACTTTCTTCTCGGTCATAAATGGAGGCCAGTGAGAACGACGCAAAACATTTTACCTTATACCTGATTTAACTATCAATTATAAAGACTCTCCATAAAGTAATATTGATCTGTTCTCCCGAATAGCATCGGCTGCCTAGAAAATAAGGGTAGGGGCTCATAAATCGTTCAAAAAATTATATGTAAGTATTTTTACAATGTGGAAACATAGATTTCGAGCTGTCACTTTCATTGTGTATTTTCACAACGTCTGAAAGGGCAGCATATCTTCTATAGCACTCGTCTCTCTATCTCTCAGCTGTTCATGTGGGTTTTACTGGCATGTATCATTGTTCTCCCTTCTCCGTATGCCCTAAGGTAGGGCACTTCTGCCACCCACTGAAATTCACTTCTAAAAATCTAATAGCTTTGGGGGAAGAGCAGAGTGGTTATTTTTTCAAGCTAGTGAAAAAGGAACAGAGCTGGTTCTTCCCAGATGCCTGATTTCTAGTCAGCATGCTGCTCGAGTGCCTGGTTGAACACATTTCAGACATCCTGTGCCTAAGGAGAAAAACACCACTCCTGCCTCATGTTGCTATGGTAACTGATGCTCAGCAGGCAGTTGCAGTTTCATTTAACATAACTGGCTTTTAGAACTTGAGGGGGACGTATGCTTTCATGTAAGAGAAAGGGAAATACGAGTGGTTTAATCAATGTGTCTCAATTTAACACAAAGATACAGGTCCTTTCCACTGTCTGACCATAGCGTGTGCAGCTCCATTTATATCTGTATCAGATCTAAGGCATCAAAGGGTGAAATATTTCTCTCATCATGTATGAAGTGCACAAAGTGGGCCGAAAAGGAGAGACGGGTTGTGCTGGACCCTTTGCGAAAGGTTTTTCACTTTATAAAACCATCTCGGCTTGAGAGTGCATAGAAGAATTGCTTCCTCTTCTATCCACAAAGGAGGCCTGAGAGATGTTGCTAGGCAACCTCCCACCGAAGACTGGGGCGCTTAGAAATTAACATAGCTGACCTCCCCATCATCTCTGCAGTTCTGCTCTTCAAAACCATTTTGTGAGGCCACAGGACTCGAGAAAATAGATATAAAAATAAAGAACTGGGGAAATAACTCTAACTTTTTCAAGCAAAGACCAGTATTCACGCAATGGAAAAAGGCAGCAGTTTAAAAAGCAGGTTGAGGGGAAAATGGTGTTAGTTGCTAGAGACAAGAAACTTGTATTTTAAATAATCTAGGAAATTGTCCTCAGTATGCTTTTAGAAATGTTTATAGCTGCCATGTAAACTATCACAGCAAAGGGTCTGAAAACACGTAAGGGCAAACAAACAATAAATTAGTTTATGGTAATATAGATCTAGCACATATTTTTAACAAAAAGCTCAATTCTCAATCCTCAGCAAATGTTTTTCTTAAGCTCCCGTCTCCTACTCTCTTTCCTGCCACTACATCATTAATATGACACTGGTTGGTGTAGGAAGAGATGGCATTAATTTTGCAAGTAGGTGAATATTTGGAAGGAAACTATAAAGCTGGTCTATGAAGCAGAGTGTATGCTCCTGTCTGCAATAAATTATTTAGTTGGATTTTTAAAATACCTCATACCACTGGAAAATGCTTATAGAAACATTTTAAGATAGGTTGTTAAATTTATAAACATTAAAATCAGTCGAAATTGGTGGTGCTAGGGGAGGTGGGGAACAGCAAAGAAATACTGAGCTCTTTTCAGTAGATTTGTTTTTGTTATGGGTGTTTGGGTAAAACAATTCTGAAACTATTTTAGATGGATTCAAGGATTGAAGAACTGAATAAGTATGTTGAGATTGTTGGGACTCAGGGTCTCACTGTGGAAGAGGGGACAAATGAAAACTGGGGGGAAGCAGGAAAGAATCCTATGGAGATAAACTGGAATTGGAGGAATTGGTGTAATTTCGTGATTTCTAAAATGTGTCAGTATGTGTGTATGTGTATGTATACATGTGCATGCATGTACGAGTCTGTGCACACATATGTATGTGTATATATGTGAATGTATGTGTAAAAATACATGCATTTTTCTATTTGCTGAAAGGGTTAGAAGCAATTCACCCTGGAAACAGTGAGCATACTTGGCGCTTAAGATCTTGGTCTATAATGCCATTCCCCCAATAAAGGGAGCCAGGGCTCCTCAGAGAAATGGCTGATTCTAGGGCTGGAGCAGGTTAATTAGAAGTTGAGCCTGGGACACTTTGTTATGCTTGAAGGTAGAAAAGTGCTAAAAAAAAAAAATGATGAGGGCAGTCATAAGGACCCAGGAGCCAGCCTGAATCAGCTTCTGCTGGCCAAACCTGAAACAATTTGAGCACCAAAATAATTAAGAATGTTAATGAATTATGAACCATTAAAAAAAAAAAAAAGGAATTCATGAACCCGTATGATATTAAATGATAAATAAATGACATAAAAAGTAAAAAATAATAAATAAGCAAGGGAGGGGCTCTTGCTTACAGTAAAATGCTAAAGCCTGGTTGGTTAGTACATGTGGAGAAAATGCTGATGTTAGAATATCCTTTATAACTATCATGGTAAAGATTAGATCAGGCAAGGAGCATGTTAATCTAGCATAAATTTCTGAAGAGGAGCAGAATATTTTTATGATGTAAAAGTATCTCCTCACAGATTGATTATCACTTGCAAGGGAAAAAATACCAACTGTATAGTGGGAAAATCTGAGTTCTCAGAATTAATATAACCCATAGGGCAGAAGGACATGGTGTTCTTCCACATGTGAGACCATGAGGACACATCACTTATACAGTATTATGGCCAGGAATGCTGAACTGAAATTGAATCATGAGGAAACAGACAAACCAAAATGGAGAAATATCCTACAAAAAAACAAACAGACAAAAAGGTAGGGATAGAGGACTGAATTCTTGAAATGATTGTGTTATGAAAGACAGAGAAAGGCTGTGGAAACACTCTAGATTAAATGAGACTCCAGACACGACAAGTAAATGCAGTACCGGATCCCACAGTGGAAACTGAAGGAAAAAAAAATGCTATAAAGGACATTTTTGGATCAATTGGTAGTAAAGAGTGAGAGATCACAAGTACTGTAATCTAAGTTAAGTTTACTGAAGTTCATTACTATGATTATATTGGAGAACAACCTCATTCTCAGGAAATACACAGTGAAGTATTCAGGAGTACAGAGGCATGTGTGATGCATGCAACTGATTCTCAAAATGTGTATATATATGTGTGTGGGCATAAATGCATATACAAAAATGTACATACACAGAGAAGGCACAAATGATAAAGCAAATGAGGTAAAATACTGGCAATATTTTAGCATCTATCTGGGTAAATGGCATGTGGGTACTCTTTGTACTTTTCCTCTTCACGCAACTTCTGTTAGGTTCTAAATGATTTCCAAATGGAAGTTTTTAAAAATCAACCAAAAAAGAAAATTTGTGTCTCTTTTTGTAGGAAAAAAAAAATGTTGGAACTAGAATAATGAATGTTTACATTTTAAGAAATCTATGAAAACAATAACCCAACACATACAGATAGATATTACACTTCATAAGGGACAGTCATGTGTTAGCACAGAGAAGTGATGTCAGGATCCAGACACATCCCATTTCTTCCCCTTGCCTATGGGTGTGGTATGTGTTCAATCATTTAAATTTTGCTCTTGGGTGTTCTCAATATCCTGAATTTTCCACTATCCCCACATCTTCCTCAAACAATCCTCTGCAGTTTGTGACTCTAGTCAACGTGGAAAATTGGTTAGAAAGTTTTCAAGAAATTATGTATGAGGGAGAAATTTTCATTCATTGGCTAGGGCCACTTCAAGTATATTTAACTTAAACTATTTGAAAAGAGTGTTTATATAACTGCTTAGCATTTTGGCACATTTCCCCCCCCTTCAATGTTGTTAAGCTTGGTGTGTTTTTCGAAGAAAGTATCATCTCTGACTGTGAAATAGGACCTGTTATCCTGACCCATTATAAGTGAGGATAGTACTACAAAATACTTCACAGCTTTGTTCTTCAAGTATGTATTTTTTAAGGTTCTTACATCATTTACCCATTAAAAATAAAACTAGCCTGCCTTTGGCGGAAACTGAAATAGTAATTACCTTCTTAAAATACCCTTCTGTTTCTTTAAAACAGAGTTTCTTTTACGTTGCCAAAAGAATTTGTTTGAAGCAAGATAAAAATAACATACACACTATTTGAAAACAGCCTGGTTTACAGACTGCCATACAGTCTAAGGTTATGCCACTCGGAAGGAAGACATTTAGAACCTGCTCATTACTCAGCTTTCCTCATTTATGGGATCAAATTGCTTTTTTGGGCATTGTGCCAGATTCATTTAGGTGCACTGTAAGGCAGATTGTAGAGTGAAGCATTTGTCTAGAAAACATCTGGTTCTTAAGAAGAGTATTAAAAGGTGGGTAGCACTTTTTTTGCTCATAACTATGATTTATTATGTTACAGTAACCCCCCTCTAATCTGGTAGGCAGACTTCCAGCAACCACAACCAGGAACCTGGAAGTTAAGTGAAAAATACTTCACAGACCAAGGAAAACACAGGGCCTGAAATTCCATGCATATGAAGGACTGGTGCTGCCCTCAGGTCAAAGTCCGTTTTATTTGTGATAAAACTATTGGAGCCAATTAGCATAAGGGCTCCTGAGGCTACCTTTACATGTAATACCTCTTTCTGCAGTCATGTTTTTCCTTTACTCCCTTCACAAAAAATCACACCTCCTTCTGAACTCTAATTCTTCGAAATACCCCCTGAACCCCACCCTTTTCCTACTCAGGTTTTGCCCTCTTCTGTTTCTTATACTTTCAGTATCTACCGGCTTTTCCCATAAATTTCCCAAGACACTCAAGTAGCTCTATCTTAAAACACAAAACAAAGAAACTTCTCTAATCTCTCCAGAGCCATCACTCTACTGCTGCCTTTCCCTCAGCCCTGTATCTAAACATTTTTCTATACTGTCTCTAGCTCCTCACCTCCCATTCCCAGGGCTCTCACTAACCTACCAGCAATCTGTTCAAATTAGAGAAGGGGTTCCTCCTCCCCCAGGGGTGCAAGACTTGGAATGCTGGATTTCAGCTCCCCTCTTCTCACCCCTTGGCTGGGTCACTCTGTTCAAGACACATACTACACAACCCCACATTGTGGCCCTGTGTGATTTCCGTGATTTCCACTGGCTTCTTATTAAATTTGGTAGGATCATTAAAACTCTGTTACTAGAATAATGGACTCAAAGTGCAGAGAACTAGTTTAGCTCTGTGTGTTTTTCTCCCCCCTGTAGTTGCAGGACTGCACTCTTCATTTTGACAAAAAAGTACTGGTATCTTTCCTTAGTAATCCTACGTTCTCACGTTACTATAGCTAATATTACCACTCCTATGACCATTTTCCGCAGAGTCTATCTTCTATTTTCCGAATCTTTTTCTCTGACAACTGAAATAAACGAGATTACATTTTGCTTAGACAATTAGTAGTACAGTGGTGGGTGTTAGGAATTGAAAGAATGTTACCTTTTATTTATTTTTTTTTCTACTAATTTTTGCTCAGCAGGACAGCTTTAAAAAGTCAGCAAAAAGCAGGCTTGAGAAGATAAAAAAGGAAAAAAATTTTGTGTGCTCATTGCAGTTAACTTGCAAAATGGCAAAAAAATAAAAATCATCTGATATTTCATCACTCAGATATAACTAATAAAAATTGGGTTAATTTCATGTAGTTTTGTGTACCTATGTCTATGCCTCCATATATATTTGCAAATTAAACTATGAAGTTATGTTTTTTTGCTTTTTTACTTATTCTGTGAGAACTTTAGCAGTTCTTGAAAAAGTTTTTAAAAATAAATAATTTTTAAAAACTTTAAAAATTTGAAAACAAATAAAATATTTCAAACAGGTTTTCAAGACTAGACAGTACTCTGCTATTGGGTAAAGTTAATATATATGATCACTTGGTTTATGTTGAATGTTTTGGTAATAACCAAAAAAACCAAGATTTCTGTTGTTACAATTTTTTAAACTGAAAAATTTCGGGAAAATTTCTGAGTATCTCTTACAATAAATTTCTTTAAATGGGATTACTTAATCAAAGGACAAGTTATTATTATTATTATTATTATTCTTAGTTTCAGGTGTACAAAACAACGTGATTAGACATTTACACCCCTTACAAAATGATAACCCCAATAAGTCTACTACCCATCTGATACCATTTATAGCTGTTACAATACCACTGACTACATTCCCTATGCTGTACTTTATATCCTGTGACTCTCTATATTATATATATATATATATATATATATATATATATATATATATATATATATAGTTTAATTAGAGTTGAAATTCAATATTATATTAGTTTCAGGTGTACAGCTCAGTGGTTAGGCATTTATATAATTTATGAAGTGATCCCCCCAGATAAGTCTAGTACCCACCTGACACCATATAGTTTTTACAACACTGACTATATTCCCCATACTGTATTTAATATCCCTGTTACTATTTTGGACTACCAATCTGTACTTCCTACAAATTGAAAGGACAAGCTCTTATTTCATATTGCCAAACTGATCTTCAGAAGGGCTACACTACACTACACCAGCAGTGTATGAGTGCGGTGGTTTCCTTGTACCTTTGCCAATCTTTCATTAAAAGCAAAATAAAAAAAAATAATTTGCAACTTTATTAGCACTAGCACTGTTGTGTAATCCTGTTTTAAAGCTATTCACTTGTGGTTCCTAGTCCCAAACTAGGATAGTTCCTGTCAGTCTTAATTGGTTTTTTGGTTTCCATAGTGATTCCATTATCCACTTGAACCCCAGTGCAAAGTTCAACCTAGCTTCCTCAGCTGTACATACATCAACTCCTTCCAAATTACTCTACCAGTAGGTTCTTGACTTCTGGGGAGCAAGTTATTTCCTCTTGGGACCCAGTTCACCATACTAAGGTCAAAGGGCATTAAACTTATAACTGTTTCCTTACCTTGAGCGGGGTGGTGGTCAGATCCCACATACACAGAAAACCCTTTCACTCATGTTGTGTCTTCTCCTCTCCATCCTGAATGCAGCCACAAATTCTCATGTAACTTGATTCCTTCGAGTAGCAGTTCAGAGCAGCGTGAGTTCCAGCTTTACTGGATGTGCAATCTTGAACATGTCACATAAGGTATGCCATAAACCAAGCCTTAATGAACAAGGCAAACATCAGAGATTAGTTTAAAAAGAGTTTAAAAAGGCTGATATGATACAGAATGATAGGATGGGTAATTTAGATTGTGGGCCTGGCCATGAACATGGCCTCTGAGATGGTGGTAAACTGATACCAGAATGAAGGAAAGAATAAGCCTAGAGAAGAAAGCTTGGAGACAGGAAGTGGGGATAAGGGAGAGGAAAGTAGGGAGAGAATTCCAGATAGAAGGTAGGGCAAAAATATGATCTGGGTGGATGAAATGTAGAGTGCAGCATGTTTGGTGGAGGCAGGAGGAGAAAGAGAGCGAGGGAGTGAGGAAGGCAGGGAAGAGGAGGTAAGGGGAAGGGAGAGACTGAGTGAGAATCTTAAATCCTTGTAGGCTGTGCTCTCTAGGGCAACTTACTTGTCCTGTTCATCTCATCTCGGAATGCACTTTCTCTTTTCTTCCTGAAGGTTCTTCTCAGTTGCAATTACTAGTTGGCCCTGTTCCATTCATAATAAATAAGTAGAACCACCACTTATTAAGAGCTTAAGTGAGTCAGATTCATTAGAGGTTTTATGTATGTTCTCTCATTTAATCCTTACAACAGCCTGAGGCAGTTTATTATCCTTAAATGCTTTCTTATGGATGAGAAAACTGAGGCTCAGAGAGCCTCTGTGACTTGAGAAAGATGAAAATCTACTCAGTGGTAGAGCCAAAATTCAAACCTAAGCTGGTCTGACCTCAAATCACGTTCTTAACTGCTATACTACACTGGTCTGCACTTAAGACTTCTCTTTGATAGTTTCTACATTTGTTAAGAACTGTCATTCCACTCATTTCATTTTGCTCCTCATTCCTTAACTATTTCTATGATAGAACACTTAGTTTCATCTGCTAGCCAGATGTAGACAAGGTAATTTTTTCTTATAGATACAGTCTTAGTTATGAAAAGTATCTTAACACACGAAATAGAGTGGGCTTGGAAGTTATCTGGGCCAGTATAGAATCCAGTTTCTGACACTTGCTGTGACCACAGGCAAATGATTTAGTTTGAGCCTCATTTCCTCATCTAAAAGATAAGAATATCATTTCATTGGAGAGTTGAGTGAGAATTAAAAGACATAAACTTTCTCTATCCAATTTCCATGATTCTAGCATTCCATGATGCAAGTACATTAGAACTGCTAAAGGCATTCTGTTGTATGATGTCCTCAGCAATGTCCATTCAGGCGGGAAGACTTTTTCCCCCCTTGAACTGCAGCGAGAGATAGTCTGGCACAGTTCCAGAACTGCAAACAGTGATAATAGTATCAACATCATACGGTTGTGAGGACCAAATGCAGTAAGACATGTGAAAGTGTTTTAATAGATATGAAATGCTTCATAAATGTTATTATTAAACATTTTCACGAGATGCCATAAACAAAAGGTAGGTGAAAAAGAAGAATGATTTGAACTTTGTAAGACATAATTGGAATTAAAAGGACTTTGGAAAATTGGAGAAGTGATCAGAAACAAGAGAATGTAGCTCAAAAGAAATTAAGATAGGACATTTAAAGAAAGGCAGCAAGTGACTTTTAAAAATACTCTGTGTTTACTAAAATGGCAAATGAAATCGAAGACTTTGTTTATTGTATTTTTAAAGACAACTGAAAAAGAGGTAGACAATAAATTTTTTAAAATGCTATGCATTGAGTTTACTAAGATTAGGTTAATTTTACAATAAAAGGGTGAGATCTGCTCTGCCAGAGTGGTGTTAAGCATTGCAAGGTAAGCAGTTGTTTCACATGGTGTGCTTTGTGAGGACCTGCTGACAAAAACTATTTGTCACCTTTCTCCACCAGATGTTCCAGTGTCAGAAATTACCCAAAAGGTCTAGCTTTTGGGCCAAGGTTAAATATTGCCATAAAGGTTTACCTATTTAAACTGATTTCAGGTACTGATTATTTCTTAAGATCACATTAGCAGTGAGAGCAGAAAGGAGTTCAATACAAGGAAGCAGAACTCTCACTTTTTTTGTTTTTCCAAAAATATGTCTCTAGGTAAGTCACACATTTTCTGCAATACCACCCATTAACACTGCAGACTACATGGGAAGCTCACCCGAATTTTGCACCATGTCTCTTAAGTCCCAAGAGGAATAAAAAAAACATACATTTCTAAAATCTTTATTAAAATTCACATTTTCTTTTTCATAAGTTATTTACAAGGAAATTTATTCAAACCTTTGTAACAATAAGCAATGTTACAAAAATTTTTATCAGAGAACAATTGTATTTTAAATGTATTTTCTGCAGTAAACAACTCAATATTCCTTAGAAGAGATATAGGATACTCAATTACTTAGATTTTAACAAAATATTCTTTATATAAATGGGTTATAATCTTTACCACAGAGACACCAAATCTCATCTAATCAAGAGAGTCAATCACATATACCAGCTCATTCACCTCCTCCATCAGAAAACATCCATTTGACATAGCACTTCTCTTTACATACAACAGCAGCCTCTGCTGGAGAAAAAAAGGTATGCTTCTGTTACAGAGTTCAAACCTATTCTGAGCTGGAAGAACTCAGATTCATTTCCCACTTAATCAACAAACTAAATTAAAATAATCTTCAAGGTCTTAAAGATGTGCGGGCCTTATCAAGGATATCCTTTCTTATTTTTGGATAACTTGGATGTGCTTCAAGAACCTGCAAAAACCAAAAGCAAAAAACAAAAAATCAAAACAAGAAGCACAAGAACTTGTAATTATTATCGAGAACTGGAGAATTACAAAACATACTAGGAATGAGCATTACAGTTGAGATTTCATTGTGTTAGTACTGCAAATATAACCACAAATTTTAAAAGTGACATCTGAGATGTGACTTGATGACTCATTCATATTACTAAAAATTAGATGAAAACAGTAGAATATGAATACTACATGTGGAAAATACAACATATACAATTACTTCCTTAACAGGTCAGTTGCAGAAAACAACTATGTATCAATGAATCAAAATATTTTTTATAAATTTAGCTATTTGTGCATGTTATTTAATAAACCCTTAGAGAGTTGTTTTTAACCAGGAGCATACATCAGATTTACGTATAGTGATTTTTGAAACATACACATTTCCAGGATGATTGAGTCCAGGAGGGGGGAGATAGTCATTTTAAAAAAACCCAAAACTCCACAAATAGTTCTAATGTATAAACTTACTTTAATATGAAATACTGGCTTACAGAGACTCAATAATCGATAGCAATGACTGAGGCCAAGAATTTACAATAAGGATGCTGAAACAGCTATCTGAGATAAGGCATATTACACAGTTCTTTTCTAAGGAGGTTTGCTTAGAGCCCTTAACAATGTTTAATATAATGCTTTATATGAAATATCAACAGGACAATGTATATATAAAGAAACTACAGATTCTAAAACTGCAACTTAAATATTTGTCATTTCAGTAAGGGATCATTTAGTAGGGGATCAATTACACAATGTAATTGAATGACTTCTAAATTACAGACATGTCTTTTATGTGTAATGTATAAATCTGAATCCTAACAACCAGACTTAGACACATTCACAAGAACGTCTCATTAGAACAATGATCTGGAGAATCTGTAACAATGTTCACATATCTTCCGATTTAAAGACTATGTTTTATTTAACGTGCTTCTCCTCTGGCCTCTGTCTTTAAATGGACCCAAAGATTTTATTATTTAAGGTCTAACTAAATGCATATGTTGATTTAAGTAAACTTTATTATTTTCTAAAGTTTGAAAAATGATCATCTCTCCCAGACGTATTTGGTAAGTCATTTAAGTACAATAATTGTACATCCTCTATCTCTATACATGTACGTCTTGAGGTTAACTAAGAGTGGGAAACTACATCTGAAAATTTTAAGAAATCTAAATTTAAGTATTACCTGGTGACATATGTCAATTGCATCCACATATCTTTTTGCTTTTAAGTAATTAAATGCCAGTTTGTATCCTGTTAAGACAAAAAGCATAATGTTATAGTACGATCTGTAAAGCACACTGCTAGTTTACCTGTTTTGGCCCCCTCCTTCACTTGCTTGCTTATTAGAGAACTCTTAACACAGGCTGGTAGTACTATGGTACTTGCATGTGGTACCACATCATCAGAAGTGACGAGGTAACAAAAGGTGGAGTGACATGAAAGGATAACAGGTAGGAAAGAAAATGGAGTAGGAACAAAGGACCACAGTGAATATACTGTTGGGTTAGAAGACTGCCATGCCACAAATGTGGTTTTGCAACTTACAGATTGCAGTAAAAACTCATCAAGGGCAGTAAGTGATAACACAGCTAATCATTTATACAATACAGATTTATTTAGCACTTAACACATCAGGCAAACTGGTTCCTACAGTCATGAGGTTTACATCCTATTAGGAAAGAAAGTACATTACTTAAGTAATTATGTAAGTAAATGAATAATTTCAAAACTGATAAATGCAATGAAATAAAGGTACAGGCCAAGTGAGCTATATTAAGAAACCTGATTGGGGAGGGGGTGGGCATCAGGCAATGTTTGATATCTGAAGAATGAGGCATAAACTAAGTCAAGAGGGCGGAAGCAAGAACACTTTCAGGCAGAGGGAACTGTATGTGTAAAGGACACATAGGAGCCATACAGACCTAGATAACATGGTGAGAGGCAGAGCAGGTGGGAGAGTGGACTAGTTATCAGATATTTCACACCAGTGATGACTAACAATTATCACAATTACTGATATTGAAATGTCATGTTTCAAATAGAGACAATTTAGAAGAAAGGTGTTAAGACGTTCTTAAATGATTGTTGTTCTCCTGTAGGAATGCTGTAATAGTAAGTAAACTAAGGGAAAGATAAAAAAATAATGGTGGCATTGTGTATGCTATAAATAATATATGGTATAACATGATGTAAAATAATGTAATTGATAAATTAAATATTTCACTTTAAAACTTAGAAATATGAAGGGAAATTTGAATGCTGCTCTTGTGTTCTAATCATACCGTGTTTCCCTGAAAATAAGACCTAGTCGGACCATCAGCTCTAATGTGTCTTTTGGAGCAAAAATTAATATAAGATCCGGTCTTATTTTAATATAAAATATATAAAATAAGTCTTATATTAAAATAAGACTGGGTCTTATATAAGACTGGGTATAATATAATATAATATAATATTGGGTCTTATATTAATTTTTGCTCCAAAATTCGCATTAGAATTTTTAGAATTTCAAACAAAACTGTTTGAAAAGAATACATAGCTAATGTAGTCACATGGTAGTAAAAAGTAAGAAGTGGAAATTATCTAAAATTCATGGTATCTCACACACACACACACACACACACACACACACACAAACAGAACTGTCCTAGATGAAAACAGTCAATTTCAGACAGATAAACTTGATATCATTACAAAGAAATTCTAAAGTGGACTAATAAATAGAGTTTTTAAAAGGACATTTGAAAAGGAAAATAATTTAAGATGTCATGCCAAACCTACTTTACATGGCAACTAGAGTCAAAACAAAAAAATCTAATTGGATGCAACTAGATTTAGGTTTTGGCTTCTGGCTTCCCGACCAGCTTTGAGACCTTAGGGAAGTCACTTCAGCTGTCAATTTCAAGTTTCCTCACCTAAAAAATGGGGTAATAACTCTTCTTTCTTTTAGTATAATTTAAAGATCAAATGAGATAATTTAAAGATTACTTATTGTGAAATGCTTTTAAAAATTTTAGAGTAGCACACAGATATTGGCAATTTTTTTTTCCTTTTTTCCCCTGTGACAACACTACATTAGAAGTACCAAGTTTTAATGCTGGAAGAAACTTGATAGGTAGGCTATCTTCTTCAAAAACATTTAGAGAGGAAATAAACAGCTAGGAATGACAATACATGTGCACTGCAGCTGCATTATGCCTGCCAAGCTTCTAAGAATTCAACCTTATGTAATGGGGGGGGGGGGGCAGAAATGGAAGAGAGAGAGAGAGAGAGAGAGAGAGAGAGAGAGAGAAGGAACACATCAGTGTAATCAGCCTGGTGACTGTCATGTAACCTGAGAATGGGTGTGAAGGGAAGAAACACAAATGGATTCTTCCTTCATTGGATCTCACTTCTGAGTGCCTTTCATAGTGACAATATTCAAGCCTGAACCTACAGAAAGAACACGACCATATTAATGACATCCTGACAAGTGAAAAAGTGAAATGCATTCTTCACATGGCAAGGCAGACTAGGCGTGTTGGATGCGATGATAATGTTTAGAAAGAAACTAAAGAATTAATTGAGAACTTCAGAGAAATGCTTACTCAAGAACACAGAGGAACTGATGAAATCATCTATAAAATGCAAAGATGACACAATGAATGAAAGAGTGAGTGGGAATTCCTGTATTTGCTGAAGTGCTCCAAGAACCAGAATATTCAAATAATTTAGCTTCTAAATGTATTCCTTTTGTGGAATAAAGCATCAAAAATTATATATATTTTAAGGATTTCATGGAATTTTCATTTAATAAGTTGACTTTATTCTGTACGATGCACAATTCTTGAGAAGGAGAAATACGATCAATAAATATTAGTTTCTCTGCTCTATACAAGTCTAGTAAAATAACAGACCCCAGAAAAATTATAATGTTGGGGAAGTCCTGAACTGATAGCCATTAAAAATGACCTATCTGACTGTAAATTAAATGCATCCATACTGTGATATGGCTGCTAAAAAAACAGATGTCACTTTAGGTTGAATTAACAATGACTAAATGCCTAATTAAAAAAATAGCTTCATTATAAATACAACTAATTCTTAAATCATATTTGTTCATTTTTGGTACAATAGGTCGGGAGGGACATGGACAAATAAAATTCCCTTTTTCAAACTTAACTGGCCATGGAATATTATCTCCTCTGACTCACCTCTCTCTCTTTCTCTCTCTCTCTCTCTCTCTCTCTCTTTGTCGGTCTCTCTCTCTTTTTTTAATAACTATTAATATCTCACCAAATATTCCAAAGCACAGTCTGGGAAACACTATTTTAGAGTTTCCAGGTGACAGCAACAAGGAGGGTGAAAGACTCAGAAACAGGTTCTAGAAGAATGGACAGGTAAGTGAGGATGGTTTAAAGAGAAACCGTAGGAGAGCCATGAAAGAAGTTTGGAATTAGAGGCCCTTATGCGTAAAAGGAAAAGGACTCTGTGGGTTGCTCCAGAAAACAAGACCTGGGAATTTCAAGGAAGCACATATCAGTTCCATATAAAGGAAAAGATGCATGGGATGAGCTCCCTCACAATGTGGGGAGACGGAATCATTAGGTATATTCCAGATGCCCCTCATCTGTTAGGGTAGTTGGAGACTAGCAGTCCTCAAACTAATAGTCTGCCACTGGGATGAGATGATGTTTCTAGAGGCTCAGGAGGAAAAAAACCCCACCATGTTTCATGGTCCAATTACTGCAGGAAACATGTCCTCTCTGCGATAGCCATCATAATATACATTAGAGTTTAAAGGCTTTGAGAATTTCTGCAGTAAAGAAACCTGTAAAACTTGATTTCATGCTGTTTTCCTAACTTCCTTGACAATGGAACACTTTTCCCCACAGGATTACCATTATAGAAATAGCAGAGGGTGAAGGGAGAGAAAAGGGCAGAATTAGATTAGATGTACTCTAAGGTGACTTGGGGACAAATTTGAATCTTGGGAAATTATACTTAATAACTACAGAGGGTTCCAAAAAAATGTATACACATTTTAAGAAAGGAAAAAAACTGTATTAAAATTGTAATAGTATATACCGATAACAAAAGATGAATACAAGTCATCTGTATAAATTTTTTTGGCACCCCCCAGTATTAGCTGATAATCTATTATGAATACAAAATTTATTTTTTGGAAGTACTGACAAAGGAAGTTGGCTCTTAATGTGTATTTTGTTCTTGAAAAGAAAGTCAAATGCATTTCAATGAAGATTTACAAATAAAACCCAAGTTTCCTGTGAAAACTTAGTGTCTAATTTGTTAAACTCACCGACAGCTGGATTTGTCTGATTGCCATGTTTCCATGCCATCTCATAGTTTAAGGCAGCATCTGTATATGCTTGTTCTTTTTCCATAATGTACCCCATATATTCATAAGCTTTGCAGCAAGACTGAAATGGAAGATGTATAAATAGATTAAACTCGATACCACTAAGATTTTATGAGGCGCTTATGACTATAGAGGTCAACCATATTAACTCATTTGAATGGCACATAAGAGAATGGTTTTCAGCTTTGGCTATGGAATCAAATCATCTAAGGGACTTAATAAAAGATTATGATGCCAATTCCCCCACAACAAACCCACAGAATCAGGATTTTTGGGTGAGAGGCAAGGACATTTGTATTTTATACATATACATGTACATTTTTCATTACAAATAATTGTAACACATACAAATAGAGAAATGACAGTATAATGAACCCTATGAACCCCTATCTTCAACAATGAACTCATACTGTTTCACCTCTACCCCACACACTTGTGCTTCTGTATTATCAGATAAAAATACTCAAATATTGTATCATTTCATCCATAAATATTTTAGTATGCTGTTCTAAAAAGGACTTTCTTCAAACTTAACCACAATTTGTCACACCTAAATGTAACAACTCTTTGACACCATCAAATATCCAGTAACTATTCAAATTTCAAAGTCTGAAATTTTTCATTTTTTTTTTTAGTTTGTTAGGATGAGGATCCAAACAAGGCCCACGCAGTGTAACTTGTTGAAACACTGCTCGACTTTCTTTTGATCTAGAGGTTTCCTCTCCATCACCCTCTGTCTGTTTTCTTATAATTAAATGTAGCGGAAACAACAATGTTTGTCCCAGAGTTTCTCAAAGCCCAGATTGAGTTGAGTGCATTCTTGTGGTGCTTATGTCATATGTTACTATGTCACTGATACTTCCTGGAAATTGTAATTAGACCTAGAGGTTTGCGTTTGATTTTGGTTTTGGGGGAAAGAGGTAAAAATTCTTGATAGAACAGTGCCCCACCAAGCCACTTTGAAGCCTGAGGCAAAAGAAAAATATGTGCAAACCAGTATATATGTTTTTAGGTATTTTATAATGGCTATTTTTTCCTAGAATGTTAAATGAATTTAAAACATTGAAAAATTGACAAGTAGATATATTAAAACACATTATTTTAAAATATTTTATTTATACCCAGTTATTATAATTTTATTTTCTTGACCTTAATGCAAGAAAATATATCAATAATACATTCATTAAAACCATTACCCATTAAAAAATACATACAAACAGATATTGGGGTTCACATTTTCCCTTTTGCTTCAGGCTTCAATATAGTGCAGCACAGCACTGTCAGGTCCTATTTAACATTTTGATATTTTGATTTTTAAAAAATATTGCATTGGATTATTATTTATCTGATTACTACAATTGACGGAATGTTTGTGTTCCCCACGCCCCCAATTCGTGTTGAAACCCTAACCGCCAATGTTTTGGTATTAGGAGGTGAGGTCTTTCGGAGGTGATCAGGTCACGAAGGTTGAGTTCTGATGAGTGGGACCAGTGCCCTTATAAAACGGACTTGGGAGGGTCCTTGTGCCCTCTCTTTCCACCACGTGAGGATAAAATGAAAAGTCAGTTTCCGCAACCTGGGAGAGGGCTCTCACCACACCCCAACCATGCTGGCACCCTGAGCTCAGACCTCCAGGTTATGGAACTTTTTTATAGCGGCACCACCTGGATTTTAAGTGTCCCTTTAAATTTTAGATCTAAAGGAAGTGTTTCATTTGTTTCACCCCAGTCCAGCCCTGTCCTAATGATATTTTTTCCATCAGGAGGCACATAATATTGATTCTTTTTTTGTGATGTTATACCCATTCATTAACTCATCAGAGTTGAAAAATGATGATATGCTATCATACTTTCTTCATTTATTAGCAGGAAAACATCTATAATGAGAAATGTCTCTTTTTCTTCTATTTTGTTACCCAGTAGTATAGTTAGTTCATACAGAAAAGGCGGGATAAATGCTTAATTCTTTACCTTCACTTGCCAGCTTTGGTCATTAGCATATTTCAGTGATAATTAGTTTTTTTTTTTTATCTTTATAAACTCAAGGATTTCAACATATTTAGTTGTTTCAATTCATTGCCCCTCTTATTCTATTGATATTTAAAGTGTCCCAACTTGGGCTAGTGGGAGTGTCTTCCAGTTGGCTCCTGAGTCCGTGACATGACTCTAATCATCTTTGATAGCTTCCTTGCCATCTGGTATGACAAGATGGCCTAGTGTCATCTTGTACATTTCCTGTCCCAGATCTGGATGATCTCCATTTTTTAATTACATAATTCAAGGTTTCTAAGCTCTAGTTCCTGGATCTTATGCTCACAATACGGACAAGCCTAATCAGCAGGGCTCACGCCCCTAAAGTAGCCATCGTGTTCAAACGTGCTGTGTCTCACTGTCACATTCTGGCAAACTGAAATTCTATCTGGATCGAAACCTTACTTCCCATGCCATCCTGCTTAATCCTACACGTGGCACAGAAGGGTCAGCCAACTGGCAGCTTTGATTTTTCAAAGCCTAATAATAAGTACTCTGTTTTTCTAGGCCAGTTTAACTTAAAATTGGATCTATAAACTATATATTGATAAATGACTTGATGTTTTAGGTTTTTAAAGTTCCTAATAAAGTAACCTAATAGTATCTGACGACATCTTTAAAATACAAATAAACCATTTTGAAGTTTAATTTGCTCAGAGAATAAAACATCGATTTTCTATGATTAAGATCTGAAGTAACTGATATGAATCTATAAAGATCGATATCCCCAAGTTTCTAAGTTGAGTACAATTATTTCTCAACAAATAGTAACTAATTCTTAACTTAAAAAATGTTTTACTAAGACATCGTTTCTTGTGCGATTAAACACCAAAATGCACTGCTAGTAAAGAGACTTAAATTCTAGGGACTTTCAATTTACACCTAAAGATAAGGACTTTTTATTAAACAAATCAAATTAAATGCTGAAAAGACTTTTCCCCCACAAAATATATTATGCCAGTGGATTCTACCCTGTTTCCCCGAAAATAAGACCTAGCCAGACCATCAGCTCTAATGCATCTTTTGGAGCAAAAATTAATATAAGACCTGGTATTATATGATATGATATGATATTATACCCAATCTTATATTGTATTATATAAAACCCGGTCTTATATTGTAGTAAAATAAGACCAGGCCTTATATTAATTTTTGCTCCAAAAGACACATTAGAGCTGATGGTCTGGCTAGGTCTTGTTTTCGGGAAACACGGTAATAATGTGGAAATGGTATGCAGTTGCAGTGAATTCATCAAGTATTTCTTAATGGAGGACAGACGTTTGCAATTAATGTTCTTCTGCAATTTTCATTAGTCCTATGATGAGATTGGTAATCACAGGCAAACACTTGACATTCCGAGAACACTTTATGTAAGTAGGGCATACTACAGCTGAAACTGGAAACTGCATAAATAATTTTTTTCAAATTTTCAGTTTTAAGGATAAATAGCTTCTTTCTTATTATTAATGTTTATTTACTGCTTGTGGTTAAGAATAAACATTTAATTATCAAAACACAGAGGAATTCTTAGACATGGAACAACACTCTATAATAACCTATTATAGAAAGCTTATACAACAAAGGTTAACCGTTAGTTCCTACTCTTCAATCACCTACCCTATTATGACGTAGGCATCGTTTTAATAGTTCTTCTGCCATGTCGTATTTTGCTGATTGAATATAAATATCAGCAAGTAGCAGCCAACTCCTTTCGAAGTCCTCAGCATCAATAGGATTCCAGTTCATTTTTGCAATCCGCTTCAGCTGGTTTCTGGCTCTTGGAGTCTGTTTCAAGATCATATAAGCAGTTGCCATTCCCAAAAGTGCTGGAATATGATCCTTCTGTAAGAAAACAAAACTTCAGACACCCAGATACACCCACATAAATGAATGTCCTATGTTTAAAAGGAAAACACATGGAAAGCAGCAAGTGCTACATAATGTGAGAATTATGCCAGTGGATTCTTTCTGGCTCCACACAGGTAACTGTGACATGCTCACGATATTTAACACATCAAGTAAACTCAAACTGCCATGAAGACACCTGGTGAGGTACTGTGTGGTCAAGATAATTCAATAAATATGCAGACACCATAACCACACAATTCCAGACAATTAGGGGGACTCAGTCTTTACTGAGATTGACTGGCTGTTTTGAATTTATACAGAAACAGAAAAAATAAATAAAATTTCATTTCAGTGTAATCCTAATTGAACATTTGTGTTTCAAATTTAGCATTCTGACTCCTTTGTTCCTTCATCTGTAAAATAGAAATAACAGAATGATTTACTTGCAATGGTATATCTTATCCACGTGGACTCTATTGCCCTTTTTCTCTCTTTTCATTTTCATTTTATTCAAAAACCTCTTCTCTCAATAAAGTTTGACCAAAGAAGTATTATAAATAAGGTATGCAATTAATTAATCACTTGGAAATTATATGAAATAAACTCATGTCTTAAAATATGCTTTTAGATTTGGAGTCTGAAGCTTTTTGATAGTGTCTATAAAACACATTCTTTTACACAGAGTTCAGAGTCAGAAAATGTCACGCTCTAAAACCAACAAGCTAATAAGAATCAGTATAAAATGGAGGCCATTAGCGATCTCTCCAGAAAACCAACTTACCTAAGCAATAATGTGTATAAAGCTAGAGTAGCTCTTAAATTTCAGAAGAGGGCTTGTGTTGCTTTTATGAAGAGGAAGGCTTCAGTTTAAAGTATAAATAAACAATAGGAAACTGATTTAGACTTATAGTATCACGACTATAATAAAGTTGCACTATAAGTTAGAGAGTTTGAGTAACTAATAAGGAACAAAAGGATAGCAGAGTAGTAAAACGTTCAACGTCCAACACTGATCATGGATGGAAGTCAGAAATAACTCTGGATTAGAAAAGGGCAATTCATTACAGCTTGATGAAAACAGCTTTTAGGAATACATAATTTTCCTGGATCTAATTTTATATCTATGATAAAACTTCCAATATGTAATTTTTTTCTCCTTAAGGAATGGCTAAAAGGGTTATATGTGAGTGCCAGATCCAACCAACTGGTAGTAAATTCTGAAGACACATGTGGGATATTATCATTTACTGAGTCGCACCCCACCCCCAGGTGGGCTAGGGAGGAACGTAAATAGATGTCGGTGAAGTATTTGTCAGCCAGGTCCTAGGCCAGCCCACGAAGAGAAGGGTCCTGTAAAAATGTCCAGACCTGTTCACATATTAAAAATATCCCATACTACACATTTAAAAATAAGCTCTCTGATTTTAAAACCATACACCTTGAGTTTGATTAGAATGAAATCAATTCCTCACAGACTGATCACTCCTGAGTGAAATGAAGAATAGTTTCTAAAACTATAAACCTGAGTGCTAACCCCTGCATTAGACGTACGATGTCTTTTTTGGTACAGACATCCTAAAGCGTTCAGCCAGCTTCTCTCTCATGTTCAGCTAAGCTGAACAGCTAGAGCTGCAACAGCTTTAGATCACAAAGGACAATATAGCTGTATTACAAATAACATACTTTTATGGTTCAAGGTGATGGGATGAAAGCAAGTGAAAATGCTTTGCTTGGGTTTAATGTATTTTCCACTATTTCCTTCCATGACTTCCTGTCACATCCCTCTTTTTCAATCAATCTGAATGCTGCATAGTGCTAGGAATATACCCTATGCTTCCTGCCTCCCTGCCTTTGTTCCTATTTTCTACTTCACCTAGAATGCAGTTTCTCTATCTCTGCCTGTGAAAATGAAATTTATCCTGGTTCTTCTTAAACCATACCTTCTCCACAAACAGGTCTCCCAACTCTCCTTAAGACTGTTTCCCACGGCACTTTCATTTGTAACTCTAGGACAGAATGTCATAGATTGTGTTTCCTACTACAGTCCGTATGCTTGTCTCATCTTCTCTAGGTGAGCAATTCGAAAAAAGGGGCTATACTTGGTTTATCTTTGTGATTCCCACTGTGCTTAGCACTCACTGGCTACTTAATGAATATTCATTATATTTAATAAAGGCAGCTTATGAGTTAAAAGAAAAAAATGCAAGATACATTTCTTGTTTATGAAACTTCAGTTCACACATCAGTCTTTGGATTAAACAGATTTGACGATAGTATGTTACTAATCACATAGGTTAGAATGATAAAAAATAATGCAGTCACACCAACCCGAAAATTGACTTAGTCTTTCTAGGAAATAGCTGCATGTCACTCACTGCTTTGGGCGTTTTTTCTCAAACCTCACAGTTTAAACGCTCTCGTTACATGATAGAATGCTACTTCACAACATTCAGTAGCTATACCTTCCTTGAAATGGTGCTTAGTTGGGTTCTTACAGATTTTCTTGGACTTATATAACAGCCCTATTTCTGGTCTCTGTTCAGTCAGCCACTGTCATCCATCTGCTGCCACACAGACAATTCTGCTGAGCACAACTCCTGAGAACATTACTTCAATGTCAGCAGAAGGCCCGGCTCCAGGATGTTACTGCTGCTGAGGCTCCCTTGCTGTTTTGTTCTACGAGTGACTCACAGTGGTAATAAAGGTAAAAGTGGCAAAAACCATATAGGTCACTTGTACCTAAATGGCAATGGGAGTCCTAGGTTTCCCTAAATCCCTCCAGGGTCCTGGGAGGCATATAGGAGGGGATCCTGTCCTGGGGAAGGGGATACAGGAGGGGGGTTTGTGTATTTTATCGCTACCACTATGACCTCTGAACCACAAAAAAACACAGCATACGTCTGAAAGTCCTCTGACAGACATAAAATAGTGAGTTTCTGGTGTCCTACATTTTTGAGTGGAAGAACATGAAATCCAACGAGTATGCTTAGAACTAGCTATTACCAACTGCTGATGGGGTGGGTGCCTAGAATTCCTTCCTTAGTATCAAATAATTCAAGAAATACAGCACTGTATGAGGGAAAGAAAAAGAGAACACCAGAGAGTGAGAAGGGAAGTGGAACTGAGTGAAGAGAACTTTCTAATAATAATAATAATATTGCAGGCGGTTATTCCATTGTTGCTAAACTTTTTCAGTTATTTGCATAACTGAATTACAAGTTGTCAATATTGATCTCACTTAGTCTTAGAATTGGAAAAATTTCAAATTCATGTAAGTGAAAAGGTGAGCTATTAAGGCAGCCAGGTGTTTCTTTTCCCTTAGTAAGCTAACCTAGGCTACATTTACAGCACAGAACTCCAGCGGATACAGACGTTCCCTTGAGTATAAATTTATGCCCTTTTGAAGTATTCCCTTTCTCTAGAATTCGCCACTCTAATAGCGACAAATGTGTCAAAAACACATCAAAACAGTAACAGTGTCTCTGGAAACAAAAGTAAAATCAGGGCAAACTATGTATCTAATTTTTAATAATAGTAATTATGTTCAGAAAACAAACAACTAATCAAAACACATATTTCTATACTACCAAGGAAAGATAGCATATGAAGTTGAGAAAGAAAATCTACTAACCTCAGATGTTGCTATTTCGGTGAAGGTATTCAATGCTTGCTCAACATTAGATTTCTGTTTAGTAGCCATTAGGCAATAGTTTTCCATTATGCGAAGCTGTACATGACCCTGAACGGTCTGAGGTTTTAGTTCTTTAAGGAGCTTTTCTGCCGTTCTCACTGCTAATTGCACAGACTCTTGCTTCTCAGTTGAATTACTGTATACAGTTAAAAATAAATCAGTTATTTCTATTATTCATAAAGTAAAATTCACTGAGATTAGAATGAGCTTTAGGGTACACAGGTTTCTTTGTCACCAATTTAAAAGAAATCCTTTGGAAGAAAGTCACTCATTCTCTTCTAATACAAAGTAAAGTGGAGCTATAATGCATTTTTTAAGACAAACTTAATATAGCTTCAATAAAAGACCGTTAAACATTTCTTCACTCTAGACTGAAGACAAAATCTGGACAATATCTACATGTGATAAATGTGTTCATTTCAGCTAATATTAACTTAGAATTCAGAGTAAGTAGAATCATGCAATTATCAAGTCATGTACTTATTCAGAAAATGAAAGAAAAGAAACAGGAGCGAAGAAGAACTAACTTTCTTGAAGCACCTACTACGTGCAAAGCACTGGATTATTTCATTCAATCTATCTTGAATCCATTTTTTATATAAGAAAGCTAAGGCTCAAACAGATGAACTAATTTACTAAAGGTCACACAACTATTAAATGGTAAACTTTGGATTTAAATCTATTTATGAGACACATAAAAACTGTTTTACTTTCCTCACCCAGTTGCCTGTCAGATGCTCAGAAATTATGTATTTTGTCTTAAGGTTGTCAATTTCAAATACAATGACAATTTAAATATGGACTAGCATTTTTCTTATTTTTTTCAAACACATACCCACACCCAGATATATATACACACATGCGTATACTGTGTTTCCTCGAAAATAAGACCTAGCCAGACAATCAGTTTTAATGCGTCTTATGGAGCAAAAATTAATATAAGATCCAGTATTATATTTCTTCCATTTCCATTTCCATTCCCATTCCATTCCATTTTATTCTATAAGATCCGGTCATATATTATAGTAAAATAAGACCAGGTCTCATATTAATTTTTGCTCCAAAAGACGCCAATAGAGCTGATTGTCTGGCTAGGTCTTATTTTCAGGGAAACACGGTATATACCAGAGGTGCCAAAAATATGTATACAAGTGGACACTTTGGTCAATGTCACTCAAGCAGTAGTTTGCCATAATCAGAAGTGTCTGGACGCTGATGGTAACCACTTTGAGCACCTCTTGTAATTGCACAAGTCAACTGTAACCTGTATTCATCTTTTGTTATTGGTATATATTAAGTATTATAATTTTAATACAGTTTTTTCCTTTCTTAAAATGTGTATATATTTTTTGGCAGCCTCTGTACATGTGGGGAGGTATATATATATATATGTGTGTATATATATACACATATACATATATATGTATATATACATGTGTATGTATATGTGTGTGTCTATATATATATATATACATATATAAATAAATAAATAAATTACTGAAAGGAAAATAAATTCTCAGAGCTCAGTCACAAAAGTCATTGGTCTCTTTCTCAGGCCTTCGGCCTTTATCGTCTTTAAAACATTTCACACCATTGGCTACCTTCTTCAAAGTTCCCCTTCTTCCACTTCTAAAACATCATTCATTTTTAGTTCTCTCTTCACCACACTGATTGCCCTTTGCTGACTTCCCTTCCTCTGCCAGTCCCCTTAAATATTAGCATGTCCCAAATTTAGTTAGTTCTCAGACTTCTGCTACTATATCCTACCCACAAAGGGGCTATTCATGGGGTCCCAACTATCCACCTGACCAAACCTGAATCTCCAGCTGTGACCTCCTTTCTGAGTTCGTTTTTGTATTTTCAACTTGCTGAATAATTCCACAGGGATAGCCTATAGTCATATAACACTAAGTTACCTTAATCTTTCTAAGACAAACATAAAATAAACATCTCTCCCTGCTCTGAAACTTTCAGTGGTCTCTATAATCTGCCATTGAACCTCTCAGCAATCCACTTCTAATTTACTCCCATTCCTCTATACAGCTGGCCCTGACTACTCTGCACTGCTACTATAATTTCTACAAATCCCGCAACATTTAATATCCATTTAACCTATTTCTGTTTTGTCGGAGGGTGAATGATCTCAGATACTGTCTTGCCTCCTAGGTAAATTACATGCTCAAGAAGGCAGAAACTACCCCTGAGCCTTACACATTTGCATCCTTATACAGCCCCCACCATACCTTGTCCAATTTGAGGAGAGGGCAAGCAACAAACAGAGGCTGCGAGAAACATAACCACTGTGCCTAACAACTGGAGCTTTCAAGTCAGGTAGACTGCAGCCCAAATCTTGCCCCCACCATTTACTAACTCTATCACATTAGACAAGTTAACTCTGAGTTTTATTTCACAATACTGGTGCAGGGAGTAAATAAGATAATGCATGTAAGGTACACAGCACAGGGTATGGCATGTAACTACCATTTGTTAAGGAGTTACTATTATTCTGGGAACAATTTTTGCCAAAGGAATCAAATTCTATAATGTATCCTATTTTCTCCCCTATTTTCTACTTAGGAAAGTGTCTTCATAACATGTTTATCATGATTTAGGAAATCTCCTAAAAGTATTTCGTGCTTGTTTTAAAGAACATTAATTGTAGCTGTGCTGTGATTTTTTTCATCTGATCTTTCCCTAGTGCTATCCTAGAATTTAATTCTCTTCTATAAGGTCTCCTCTATAGGGTATCCTTGCTTATCAACAAGTGTTTGTTTGTTTGTTTTGGTTTTTCTTTGTTTTTTACAAGATAATTTGTCAAACACTACTCACCCCAAGACTCCATCAAGATTTTCAAATACTTCCCCTCCAATAGTTTCATTATCTGGATTCAAACAGATTTCTATCATATTATAAAGGGCATTTTGGCCCCAGTCACTATCTTTCCGAGCTTTATTAAAATGTCGAAGGGCATCATTTGGTTCTCCAGTATACCTTGTTAGATGTTTAAAAAAAAAAAAAATCATTTATTTCAATCACTGACTACAAACTTTGTTTATAATCTATTTGATAATAAAACTATTAACATATTTTACAATGTAGGTGTTTCTTAAAACAAACAAAAGCTTATTCTACTTTATCCACAATGGGAAAAAAAAAAAAAAAAGCTAGTATGTAGGATTATTTGCCAACAGATTTACCAAAGATATAGTCCTTTACAGTATTGATATCCTGGCTCCAATTTTGCTCTGGAATTACGTTTCTCAGCCATTAAGAAAAATCTTGGAACATCCTCAAGTTTTCCACATCTTCTTAGGAAATCAATTAAACGAGATAATGTCATATAATTATCTACAAACAAAGAATATTTCAGATAAAAACAACATTTTATATCTTTTGATGGTTATAATCCTATCTCATTAAAATACAGTTTACTTCAAATGAAATACAATTCAAATGTAAGCAAAGGAATGCCTTATGAGTTATAACTCTCTAAAGAGACTATGGATAATTGGATAATCTATCAGATGATAAAGGTTGGGTTGGTCTGATCATAGTGAGAGGTTCTATACAGGCAAATAAGTAAAAATGTGCGTTTGCTATAACTTACTTTTCGATCATTCCTCAGACCAAAATTTTCTAGACACAGCTGTGTAACCTGAACTCTAGCTACATAGTTCAAGAGGATTGATTTGATTGCACAGGGCAAGTCTATCTCTGAGACCTCCTTTTCCACTTACTGCAGCAAATAAGAGGGTGAGAACAGTACATTTTGATGATAATGTTTGGGGTGGGCAATTACAAATCTTCCTCCAGCCTTTCCTTAATATGTGTACGGACCTAACACAGTAGACACCAGCTTACCATACTATAACCTTATCATGTAGGTCCCTGCATTTTAATCCTATTTTACCTTCTTCTAAGGAAAAATAATTAATTTAGTTCTTTGGTTTCAGGTATAATTAATTTCCTGGCAGCCTCCTAGAAAGCCTTCTACTCCCAATTCTATCTAGTTCTTTCTCATCACTAAAATACTAACCTCTGAAACTAATTTAATAAATGTTATATAAGATTGTAAAAATAACACGTGTATACTTTAGACAATTTGAAGAAATACAGAAAAGTATAAAGAAGAAAAAAAACACTCATATTCTCACCAGCTAGAGATTACCACATTTTGGTTATTTTCTTTTCACATATTTGTGAGTGAAATCAATCTATAAATATTTAAATATAAGCAAATATTTTTTTAACTTACATATATACAAAATTGAAGTCAAACTTGGGGTTTTGATGTTGATTCAATATTATACAGAAAATATTTCCCAACTGTCATCAAATGGTCTTCAAAAACATGATTTTAATGGCTGCAAATAGTCTATTATATTAACGGATCAAATTTTATTTCTCTATAGTTGTGTTTTTTAGGTATTTGGGCTCTCAAGTTTCAGTTAGCACAGGACTCAAAGGCAAGAAGGTGTGGTTGTGTATTATTTGGTATTTTTGGAGTGCAAGGTCCTTATACTGAATTAACAAATAATTCATTTTATATTTGTTTATAAATAGTTCAAAGCAGCCAGTCTACTAAGCCAATTTTACTAGTATCTATTTATGTGCCAAGTGAGATAAAATTCACATGTCAGATGAGGGATTCTTCAAATCTTACATGTAAGGACAATATTGTCATTAATGACTTAAAAATATTCACGGGGGAGAGGTCTATTTTTTAAAGAAACCTTGTTGGACCATTTACTCAGAGGGTTATGCTGCAATATGGGAACAGCTTAAGGTAGACAGAATGAGTTATATATACCACCTTAAATGATAGTTCAGAGAAGGAGAAAGGGGACAAAACAGAATCCAGAACACAAGACAAAAATGGCTGGAAAAAATTTACTTAGGCCTGAAGAAAGTAAGAGTAAGGTTTGGGCAACAGAAGTAGGGAGATAGGCCCATATTTTGGACTCAGAGTGACTAGAAGAAGTAAGATAGTAAAATAATTAACAGCACTCTTAAATCACACCTGAGTAAAAGCTGGAAGAGACAGGGCAAGAAACAAAAACATGGCCTGAAACAGTCCAAAGGTGGGTGGAAATTTAAAAATATAGTAAAAATAATAAGAAATTAAAATGTCGACAATACCATAAAAACAAATAGGACTTTTTCCTTTCAATCTTTGCCCTAACTAGGGGTATTTTAGGGTTCAGTAGAAAGTGTTATTCTCTAAATTCAAACTTTTTTCTTTTTATTAAAATCATTAGTAAATACCACATGTAGAGTACATCTGTTTTTTTTGAGTTATGCCACCTGATATACAGTCACCTCTGAGTCTACGCTGCCCTAACCAGGCAACTCTGACTGCACATGGCATCATCCTGAGGTGAAGGTATTAGGGTTCAGAAGAATTAAATGACAGCTCTAGGACTTGCTCTGAGATTTCAAACTCTTTTTAGTAACACATATAAGTAACACACATTACTGTTTCCACCTTGGCTTTCTCTTTTTCCTTTCCCTCCTCTCCCGCCCTCTCTACCTCCCTTCCTTCCTTTTCTCCTCCCACTCTTCTTTCCATCCCATATTTATTGAGCACCTACTTGGCCAGATACTGTTCTAAGTCATAGAAACACAGCAATGAAGACAAGGTACCTGGCCATTTGATGCTCATGTTCTATTGTTTACAATTTTTCTTTTGTTTTACAAGGGCGATCTATGTATATATAACAGGACAAAGGATGGAGCACAGTAAGAGGTGTTTTGACACAGGATGGCTGGGGAACGGTCCTCTCAAGAAGAGGCAACACTGTAGCCAAGTCCTGAGCGGAATGGAGGAGCCGCCATGTGAATATTTGGGAGGAGCTTATTCCAGGAAGAAGGAACAGCAACTGAAAAGTCTCGAGGCACCCTCTGCTTGGCTGTTGCCTGTATCCACTATTCCTTTCTCCTTTATCAGAATCCTGATTTGGTTCCATGTGGCACTGTGTTCAACTAAAAGACATTTATCACTCTCTTGTACAGCCATGGGGGTGCTTCTAGAAAGGGTTTTTTAAAGGAAAAAAAAGATGATTCACTGGGGAGCCATGCCCTTTGGCCCACTTCCACCCCCACTCTCCCCAGGGTGGCCGCAGAGCTGCAGCAGTCGTCTTGGACCATAAGGTGATACTTCGAAGGGAAGTAAGGCTCATTCATGATGGTAGAAGGAAAAGACAGAAGAACTCAGGTTTCCTGATGATACTATGGAACCTCTGTGCCATTCCCTGCATCATCTTCTTTTAAGTTTGGTTTACATAACAGAAAAATAAAAGCCATTTAGGCCACTAGGATTTATTTTTTCACTTTCAGCTGAAAAAATTTCTATTTTGAATTTTTTCCCAAACTATTTTGAGGCAAGGAATCGAAACAGAGATAAGTTATGAAAATGCTGAAATTACCTATGTAAGATGATGAAGGCTGAGACCAGGGTGGTAGCAGTGGAGGTGGTAAAAAGTGATGATTCTAGAAGTATTTTAAAGGCAGAGCTAACAGGTTTGCTGACAGAATGAATATAGTGTATGAAAGAAAGATGAGGCAAAGTAAACTGTAAGGTCTGAGGCCTGAGTACGTGGGTAAATGGTGATGCCATGTACTGAGACGAGAAATGAAGAAGGAGCAGATTTGGAGGGAAGGAGAGATCAAGCATTCTGTTTGGACATGCTAAGCTGGAGATCTTCCTAAATAGCTGAGTGGGAATGCAAACAGGCAGTGGTGTTTATGAGTCAGGACTGCAGATACACATTTGGGAGACATCGGCATATAAACAGGATATAAGGTCATGGGACTGGATGAAATCACCTAGCAGGGTGAATGTATAAAAATCATGATAAAAGGTTTGAGACTGAGGTCTAAAACATTCTGATATTTAAAGGTCACAGAGAACAAAGATGGAAAAAAGGAGAGTCAAATAGAGTGGACAGTTGGGAGAAGGAAAACCGGGTAAGACTAGCATCCTAAAAGACAAGTGAAGAAAATCTTCCAGGATGAAGAGGGGAAAAATTGTGCTAAATGCAATGACGGGCCAAGTAAGCAGAAAACTAAGAATTCCACACTGGATCTGGAAGCATGAAGGTCCTGGTTACCCTACAGAAGAGCTTCACTGGTGCTCAGAAATAGAGGAGACAAAGACAGCACATATAGAAATTATTCGAGAGGAAATTTGTTGTAAAGGAAAATGGAGGAATGGAGAAGTAAGTAGAAGAGTAACTGGAGAGTTAAAAGCTGGTTTTTATTTATTGATGTATTTGAAGTGGGGAGATATCACAGCATGTTTGTGTCTGACTGAGAAAAAATGATGCAGGAGAGAGAACTGCATGAATAAAGCTTTTTTAGGAGGTACGGGGTGGTGTCGAGTGCAGACAGGGAGAAGCTGCTGCAGATGGGATGGCAGACCTGGGGAAGATATTGGCTGGGGAGTGGACAGACAGTGACGAGAAGATGGGGAAGAGAACAACCGTCCCTTCCAGTTGTTCATGTTTTCTCAGGGAAGTAGGAGGCAAGGTTTTTAGCTGAGGACAATAAAAGGGGAATGGGTGTTGGAGGTTGAGGAGAGAGGAGAAAGTATGAAAAGTAGCTGGAGTGAGTGTTCATTGGAGAAATACAGTAGGATAGCTGAGGGCCCATTTGGAGTCTGCAGTCATAATTTAAAGTGAGATGAGTCAATGGTGTCACATTTTCCTTATAGCCATTTCAACTGCTCAGGAGCAGGTGTAGAATAAGCACAGTTAGATTCAACCAGGTTTGGGGTTTTTCCAAGGTGCCCAGCCACCAAAACGAGGAGAAAGGGAGTCTATTACATTAGAAAAATATAATCAGTGAATATTTACCTGGCTTGCGTTCTAAAAGCTGCTGTAAATGAAACACTGCTTGTTCATAGTCCTGCTTCTTGAACATGAGATCTGCCATCATCTAGAAAGGTAAAAAAAGAGTTGGTTCTAGAAATATTGCCATGTACTTTACAAAGCATATTCCTTCTATCAAGATTTGGCACTATGAGGACGGCTGGTTGGCTCAGTTGGTTAGAGTGCAGTGCTCGTAACACCAAGATTGCTGGTTCAATTCCCACATGGGCCAGTGAGCTGCGCCCTCCACAGCTACATTATAAAAACGACTAGACTTGGAGCTGATGGGTCCTGGAAAAACACACTGTTCCTTGATATTTCCAAATAAAAATTAGAAAAAAAAAAAAAGACTTGGCACTATGAAAATGCATATGAAATACATGAGGGCAAAGTTTTATAAAAAGGAGCCATTTAAAATGCAAGCACACCTTAAGCAGATTAGCACTGAGATCAATATAATAGAAGATAATGAAGGATGTGAAACAGATAGCTCTGTTTGCAAAACTGTAGTTTTAGCAGAAAATATGTTTCAAGTGGTTATTTTTAAAAACAGAAATTTGAAGGGAATTGCACACTGTATGTACTATCACAGAAAGATGCATCACTGGGCATAGCTAAAGTGACAAGGAGAAGATTTAAAAAAAACAACAAATACTCTTAAATCCTAAATATTTCAAAGGAATTCAAAATAAGCAAGATCTAATGAGATTTTCTTATTATATGTTTTGAAAGGGAGACTTTTATATTTATTTTTTAGTATAATAACTTAGAATGAACCTCACAAACTGTCATCGATGTAGCTGTTTGAAAAGCTGGCGAATACCTCAACCCCAGGATTAAGCAGAAAGAAAACCAGAACTCTATTTAAAACACTCCATCTTAGAATGATAAACGAAGTTTTTTTCTGTAACTCCGAAAGTCCCACTGAAACTTATAAATTAGTCCAGGGTGTCTGAGTAAGTACTTAAGGTTAGTCTTTAGCAAATTATAGTTTTACCAGATAGATGAACTCCTCCTGACCAAGCATCCTGAGCCATACAGAAAAATTAACTAGGCCCAATTCGGCAAGTCAGGCCTCATTTATAAGAATAGGTTTACTATTTTTATAAAATAAAAAAGATTCTTGGTCTTTATTTGTAAAATGTATTAAAAAAGGAATTTCTTCCAAAAGCCAACATGAGCCAGGCCTCTCATCTAGTATTAGTTTTCTTGGGTGAAATTTGAAACTTCCATGTGGAGTATAAAACACAAACGCCTTTACAGCACTGGTCTCTTGGACTAACCATGGTAGCAGCTTCATTGTCCTGGTCACTCTGGAGAAGGAGAGCACAGTGACGCAAGCAGGCATCAGGGTCATCTTGTGCCAGGTATAATCGTGCCAGCTCCAGCATTATCTGTGAGAAAAAGGCCAAGATTAGCAAGAAACTGTAATAAAAAGTGAATGAGGAAAATTTCTGGACCCAGATTAAACTTTAGTTGACCAACAGTTATTGCAATAAAAATGCCAAGCATAACGGGAAAACTATAGGCACGCTTATCTCTACTTTCTCTTATACTAGGGGAAAAAAAAAAAAAAGAAAAAACAGGTGGTAACTCACTTGAAAAGTACAGAGGCACAAAGCATTGTAAAAAGAACACTGGACTTAAATAGGGAGACTGGATTCTAGTCCAAGTTTCTCCACGATAGGGCTAAGTCCCTCTTACCTCTCAAAACCCGTTTTCTCATTTGTAAAATAAAAAGCTTGAAGCAGATAATCTCTAAGGTATGTTTCAGATTTAAAACTAGGATTTTAAAATCTTGAGCCATCACTGAACAAGGTATCTGTTTGGTTAGGCCTTAATAAAGGTTATTTTTGCCTTACATCTGAAAGAATTGTATTAATTTAAATATGTTCAATCTTAAATTTTAAATTCTAGAACATGGCTATCTTTTGTTCCATAATCACTTATTTAAGAATTTAGCTATTCATTAGAGTATTTTTTAAGAAAAATTTTAAACATCTATTAAGATCTAAGAAAGTAATAACATTTTAGTTCATATAACCAGCCATGTATACACGCTTTCTACACCAATATTATCTTTACATTTTTTCTCATTCTGTGCAATTTGAGGTAGAGATTCAATCTAGTCATTTTTACATATACAGCACCAAACAGCAATTGAAATACAGAGGTGTACAATAGATATTCAGTAAACTGAATTGAATCATCTAGATCCAGATATGAGATGGAGAAATTATTTTAAAGTGATTCTTAAAACACACATAAATATTAAAAAAAGAAAGAGCTTGAAGATATACCTTATATCACTTGTTCCTGAATTTTTAGATTCTAACATTAATTTAAGGCATCATGTAAGTATTCTGAAAATTTCTAGAAACAATATTAAGTTTTAATTTGTATTTTTGTTGTATTTCTTTTCAATTCTTTATTAATAAGCTGGTAAGAATTTTACATTTGGGGAAATTACATGACATCTGGAATAAAAGGTGCTTAAAATTTCATGAAGGTACTGACTTTATTATCTGTTTCACAATGAACAAGTGCTTCTCTATAAAACTTAATTGCTTTCTCATAGTCACGCTGAGCAACAGAGTGTTTTGCAATTTCTGCACAAATTTCAGCTGCTAAATGTTTCTGTGCAGGAACAGCATCTGGCTGTTCCATCTGAACACGCTTTAGTACTCGCGCTTGTAATTCTCGAGCCTAGAAAAAAATAAGAATAAAAGGAAATTAATAAAAGAAACAGAAAATAAATTAAACAATTCTCAGTAACTGACACACAGCAGAATTTTACAGAAAAGTTATTTTAAGCATTTTTGGCCTGCAATCTAACAAGGCCTGATCCAAAGAAAATGTCTTAGCTGAGGTCTTAAACATGCACTTGTTTGCAAATGAGCCAGCACGCACACATCTTTCCAAATGAAGTACTAAAAATTACTGAGTCTTTTCCCATTGTTACAAGGATATGTTCAGAAGCTCACTAAAGAGGAAATGCAACCATGAAACAAATATTTGGAAAAGATGTCTAGATTCCGTAATTAAATAATTGAAAATTTAACATGTTTATTAAACTAATAAAGTAGTATCTAACAGTTATTAAATCAAATATTGGCAGGTTTCAGGCAGTAAGTACATCCATGTATTGTTGATGGTCTATCAATTAGTCCAATCTTTCTGGGGAGCACCCTAGGAAAACACACTAACTAGGTTAAACTAACGAGGTAATTGACCTTAGTTGTTCCACTCTTGGTTAGGTAGCAAGAACATTGTTTAGGAAAAAAAAAAAAAGGAAACACGATTTGTTATGAAGAAAAAGCAATCTCTGTTATTTGTTGAAAAAACAAAGACACAACAATGAAAGAAAAACAAAAAATCTTGACACGACTCAAATGTCTAACAATGGGGAATGGCTAATTAATTGATGGTGTGCATATATGGTCCTACACTATTCATAGTCACCCCGAAAGAAGGTAGGAGCCTTCTTTAGGGTAAGAATGTAGAGTAGGTTGGTAATTGGGAAGAACATCAGCCTTCCCACCCACATATCTGTTTTTTAAAACATTGAGATCATCCTTTAATAAGTGACAGAGAACGCCTGTGCTTTAGGCCTTCACAGTAAAATTTAACTTTGCTCCAATCATTCACTAATGCATTCATGCATTCATTTAACAAACAGTAAATGCCCACCATCTGCCTGCCACACATTATGCTACACACAGGGAGCCCTTTTGGTGACTCCTTGTCAAAATGTTGGTTGACAACTGATATTTGATGAACATAGTCTAACGCTGGGTACTTTTGGTACCACAGGCCACCGTATCAATTTAGGGCATCACAGTAACCATTCTTTTAGAAATGAAAGAGAAAGGATCAGAAAATATTAGTGTATACAGCACGTGGTAAAGGTTAATACTGTTTCATGAACTTTTCATTTTGGTTATGCTACTATGTTTATAAAGTATAGAGGTATATTTACATTTGTATATTTGATATTTTATTTATGTACATATAAGTGTGCATGGTTTTGCACACACACAAACACAAAATCAAAAAACTCTGAAATAATTGGTCTAAATAGGGTAATCGTACCTCTCTATCTGGCAGTACCATTTTATATCTGTTGTAGCAGCTTCATGTCTGCCTTCTTTCCCTCTGAAAAGTATTCTGGCTTAAATGATAAATGATATGGTCACCCTAGCTCTAACAGATATGCAATTCATTCTCTAGATGGTCTGAGTTTTATCTCTATATCAGCTAAACCTCTGCAAAGTCAAATACGTGGACCTCATTAGCTTAACTTCCTAGAGAAACACATTTATAACTTGGATTTTGTGAGGCTCAAAACTTTCTTAAAGGTAAATAAACAGAGGCAATTTTTTGAGCAAAGTAGTTCCGCATTTTTGATCAGACATTTCATAAAAGAATGCTCAATTTCTTTAACTATATACAATGATCATTAAGAACCCATTTTCATACAGAATAAAATGTTCTCAAAAAATTGATACCATTCCCTATGTTTTTCCTTGGTTTCCAGAAAGATCAGACCTAAATTTAATTATCTGTTAAAATAACTATATTAACCTTCATTGTCACTGCATTTACTTTTCCTTTCCCCTTCCTATTTTATAATATGTATATATTCTTGCTAATTCCCTAAAGCCCTTGGGTAGAATGAAGTGTGTGTGTGAGTGAGTGAGTGAGTGAGTGTGTGTGTGTGTATATACTAATTAATAGACTTTTTAATTTCCCTTTCTATTCGAATAGCTTTATTATGTACATGTACATATCTTACTGAAGACCACACCAAAATTAAATATACCAATAAAATCAGAATATCACATTACTTTTTACATGATGAAATGGAGCTATATAGACATACACACAAATGATTATTAAGTGAAAGAAGCAAAAACAAATATAATATGTACATATTAATTAGAACTTTATAAAGTTAAGTATTTTATGGCATATAGGTTCTTTATTTCTGATTTATTTAGTTTTTTTTCCACAGAAAATATAGCTAATACACTAAAAAGTGATTTTCCCTATAATTCTTGTAATTAAAGAATTATTGCAATTAAAGAATTACAATAACCTATGCTTTCCTTTCAGTCATTCAACAAAAATTCAAGCACCTATCATGGCAGACAGATTTTAAGATGGCTTCCATCATTCTCACCTCTTGATGTTCACTACCTTGTATAATCACCTCTCCTTGTGTGAGTTGGGACCTGTAACTTGCTTGTAACTAACAGAATATGGCAAATATGAAGGAATGTTACTCCCATGATTAAATTATATGAGACTATCTTGCTAGCCTACTCACTCTAGAGACTTCCTCCCTTGATAGCTTTGAAGAATTAAGTGGTCATATTAGCTGGCTCACCAGGCAAAGAACTCAGGAACCTCTAGGAGCTGAGGGTAGCTTTCAATCTCTCATGAACATAGATGCACAAATCTTGAACACTGTATTAGCTAATATCTTTAAATTCCAGTAATATTGTTTTAAAAAAAATCACAAGAAAGTGACACATATTTCAGGCATATAAAGGTGAACATTTGAAATCAATTAATTTAATACACCACCTTACCAGAAAAAAAAGAAGAAAAGTCATATGACCGTCTCAATAGACACTGAGAGTACATTAGGTAAAATTTAAGATATTTATAGAAAAATTGTTAGAAAACTAGAAATTGAAAAATCATTAAAAAACATCAGCCACATATAGGATATCACTAAGGAAAAGTGTGCAAAATGCCTCCATTGAAAATTACAATGTGATATACAGATGATGTATTTACAGAATTGTACACGTGAAGCCTATGTAACTTTACTAAGTTTACTATGTAATTTGTCACCACAATAAGCTTTAATATAAAAAAAGAAAACCACAAAATATTAAAAGAAATTAAGAAGCTATAAATAAATGGAAGAAAAAAGAACTGAGTTCAAATCCTGCCTGTGACACCAGTCATGTGACTTCATCCAAGTTTTTAAACCAAGCCTCCTCAGCTGTACAACAGGATTAAAAACATCAACTTCTGTATTTGTTATAAAAATTAGCAATAATATATTTAAACAGTACAATACATAGGCATTCAACAATTATTTCTATTTTGACTTATTTTCTATGAGTGATGGGTCAAAAGAGACTGTTTTCCTCTTACGTGTGGCATATTTCCTTCTGCGCTCACCTCCCACCCCACAACCACAGTCACAAACAAATGCATTTACCTGTTGTAATGAAGTGACTGCATCATCAGGTCTTTCCATTTTACTATAAACTTTTGCTAGAAGAACTTGAGAACGTCCATCTTCCATGAGAGCTGACAGTTCATTTACTATAAAAGAACAGAATACATTGGGAAAAAAATATTCAGTTAAAATAAATGTTTACATTTTTCTGCAAGTTTTAAAACTGGTCTTTAGAAAGAATGATTTTTGAAAAATAGTGAATAAAGTTAAACAATTTTCAGTCAGTTCAATGAAAAATAGCCAAATTAAAAAAAAAAGACTTAAAGATAAAAACTAGCTGGGAGAAAAGTTAAAGAAGTGGATAACAACTGGAGGTTTTTCTTAGATATGTATTAAGAGAAAACAATGTAACAACTCATTTTCAATTTTCATTCTTAAGTGTATAAAATGTTCACTTTATTGAAGTCATTAAAAGATAGTTGCTACATGCAATGAAGAACATAAGTTGCATTTTTTTTTTGAATAGGTATCTGATATGCAATAAAGCTAAGCCATTAAGAGCACTGGCTTTGATGCCAACCAGTCTGGTTTCAAATTTAGGCTTCATCACATATTAGCTATTTAACCTTGGACAAGGTACTTAACAATTTTGTGCCTCCCTTTCATCTGTAAAAGAGGGAAATAACAGTACCTATCTCATAGGGTTGTTGTAAAATCTTTACCATCAATAAGTTACTAAATAAGCAAACATATGCAAAGCAATTAAAATAAAGTCAGGTACATGGTAAGTGCTATTTAAATATTTAGTATTATTACTCCGTGATCTAAGAGTAGTAAAAGAACCCTAGATGATTAACAGAAATATGTTTCTTCCACCGTTTATCAAGTGCATGGTCCATGCGACACTCTGTTCAAAGTGGTTTATATACATTATCTCTTTAAAACCTCCTCTCGTGAGGTAGGTTTTGCCATTGCTATTTTACAGGTAAGAAAAGCTCTAGGATGGCACAAGGAACAAGGAGACTACAACCGTGGTGAGAGGAGGGTAGAAGGAGAGGACAGAGGAGCAATGGTGCACACATGTTAAGGGCCACACAAGCCACTGTGAAATCTTTGGCTGAACTCCGGGGAACAAGGTAGACACAGGGAGCTTGAACAGACACGATCAGACTTACATGGTTTAAAAGGCTCGATGCTGCTGCTGGGTTGAGAAAGGCTGTGGCAAGGGGTGTGGGGGTGTGAGGATGGAAACAGGGAGACCAGCTGGGAGGCTACTGTCGTAATCTACTTAACAGACGATGGTGGCTTGGACAAGGGTGAAGGCAATGCTCTTGGCTCTTAGCAAATACAAGAAGGATGAAGTTATTGAGAGGAAGAAGGCTGCATGTAGAACAGACATGGGGAAGCAGACTAGGAATTCGGTTTTAGATGTGCTAAGTAGAAGATATTTATTAGAACCCAGGTGCTACTATTTATCAGCTAGGTGAACCTAGGTACGTCAACAGAACTGAGTCCTAGATGGCTAATTTAAAAAATCGGAAAATTATATTTGCCTCAAAATCTAATGTGAGCATTGATGAAATATGTAATAAAACACAGAAAAAGGTATCTAAGTACACACATAGAGTATGCGCAGCAAGTACTTATTAAGTGAAAGTATTAGGTTGAGCAAAAGTAATTGTGGTTTTTGCAATTATGTTTAACCTTTCCAACCGCAATTACTTTTGCACCAACCTAATACTTCTATTACATGAATGTAATACATACTGCTTGAATCTCTCCTCCTTTACAACCTTTTCAAAAACGTATATCCACATTTAAGGCCATATGTAGTGTTTTAAGTAAGGTCTGACAGACCTGTGCAAGTATCTTTATGAACTAATAATACTTTACATAGTAAATGCATTCAAAATTAGGAAAATATAAACACCAACTTCATCAAAGTGAAATTGAAAGACCATTTTGGAAATATGAGAAAACTCAGAGAGGTAGACTTCTTGGGGATATCACTTTGTGAGGTGTGTAAATGTCTAATCATTTTGTTGTTTTGTACAACTGAAACTAATAAAGTAAATAAATAAATAAATAAATAAATAAATAAATAAATAACTCAGAAATGACTTATCATGTATCCAAACATATTTTAAAGCTACAGTGAATATGGTATTAGCAAACAAAAGGAAACAACTTAGTGCAATCTTAAAGCAAAGATTCCAAGAATCAGTCATGTATATAAAAAAGTTTATTACATGATAAAGGTGATATTTCAATAAATGGCACTGAAATAAAATTGACTATCAATTTAGGAAACTATATAGTAAGAATTATATGTGGGTTCAAGTTCTCCATTATAAAAATAAAAAATATAAAAAAATTCCAGAAAAGTATAAGGAAATATTTTTATAATGTTACGATCGGATTTTCTGAGCATGAGAAGGAATTCAGAATTAAAAAAAAAAAAGAGACTGGCAGGTATTACCGTGTTTCCCCGAAAATTAGACCTAGATGGACAATCAACTTTAATGTGTCTTTGGAGCAAAAATAAATGTAAGACGCAGTTTTACTTTGCTATAATATAAGACCAGGTCTTATATAATAGAATAGAATATAAGACCCAGTCTTATTTTACTATCATATAAGACCGGGTCTATAATATAATATAATATAATATAATATAATATAATATAATACCCTGTCTTATATTAATTTTTTGTTCCAAATGATGCATTAGAGCCTATTGCTCAGCTGTCTTATTTTCAGGGAAATGATATATATGGTAATTAAGTATTCTATTTGACCAAGGAAATGATAAATAAATTTGTTAAAGAAACGAGAGCCTGGAAGGAAACATCTACAACATGAATAATAGGTAAAGGATTAAAGATAAGGATATAAATAAAAAATTCCTCAAATATTATCTGTAGACATAAAATGATGCCTAACCTTATCAGTCATCAAAGAAGGGCCAATTAAAATTTTTTTTCCATGATTTATTTTACATAATGTTGGTACAGTTATAGCCTTAAGAAAGAACAATGGGGCAAGATTCAATTCTAGGAGGTAAACAGCAGTATACAAACAAGAATTTTGTCTCAGTATTGTTTCCAACTTTTCTTCAATTTAAATGTTTATCAATAGTGGACGCATCAAATAAATTATGATGTCAACATACAGTAGAATACTCTACCTATGCTAAAAAAATAAAAAGAGCTATATTTGTCAACATGGAGTGAAGCTATTGAAAAATGAATAAGCTATTGAAGCTTATTGAAAAATGAATACTATAGACCTATATGTATAACATGATCCCATTTTGGTATGAAAAAAGTGGTATGTAATTGTGTGTAAGAGACAGACGAGGAAAGATGGGGCAGGGAGACTGACCAGGCTGATATACTCGTACCAGTTGTTAAATATGATTTTCTCTGGAGAGTGGGAGAAGACACAACTTTCATTAACTTCTCTAATTTTAAAATTTTGGCAATGAACAAAACTAGATTTTAGTGAAAAATAAAGATCTTTAGAAAGTAAGTTTATATAAACTTGTAAGAAGGCAATTTGATAGCATCCAATTAAATTTTAAATACACATACCCTCTAACTTACCATCTTTTTCTTAAGAAACATAAGCAAGTGTACATCAACAAATGAAATACAAGGACATTCATTGTAACATGGTTTATAATAACAAAGAATTGAAAACAAATTCAATGCCCAATAATTGGGGAAAGTTAAATAACTTACGGAGTTATATATAATCATACTATGATGCCAGTAGATAGAATGATATGAATGTCCTGACATCAAACTACATCTGTGACATATTGTATGTAAAAAAAATTGCAGAATAAAAACAATACGTTTTGAAATGGAAAATTATTCATGTTACATTTATATATTTATATACATATAAAATATACATTAAAACATAAAAATGGTTACTTCTAGGGAGATAGTTTGAGAACAATTCAAATAGAATTCATAGGAGAAACTGGAGACATACATTATAGTCTTTTATAGAGAATTAAAAAAAAAGACTTTAAAAAGAATAAAGATTATAAAAATGTTTACTTGTTTAAACATCAGATGTAGTTGCAATTTAAAGGAACCTTCCTTTATATCATTTTGGAAAGTAAAGTATCTCTCTATAACACAATTAACTGTTCTGTAAATCTGTTATTAGATTTCTTAAATATCTTATTTTAGAAGAATGATATGCTGATAAATGAAATAACCAACCTCACATATAAAATACTGAGAATACAAATACACACTTATATAATATAAAAATAAAATGGATCAAGTATATCAGGTATACATTTTTCCAAATCAAAAAGACTTTCATACCAGGTTCATGAGCTAGAGCATGTCGAAGAACTTTTTCTGCTTTGTCATACCATTTCAATTTTAATAAAAGCTCGGCCAGATCATAGCAAAGATAATTTTGTTGTCCACTTTTCAGAGCAGATTCATAGTAAGTGATTGCCTAAACAAAATCCATTTCAGTTAGGAAAAAAGGCATTGAGGATGGCATTCAAACATAGATACTTTACACATTACACACAAAAAGCGTATGCATAATTAGAGATAACCTAGGAGGAGCTTAGGCATGTACCTGCACTATCAGTTAAGTATGCCATTTTCCTTAGACAATCTAACATCATACAAGACAACTAGCATTTCGTAGAATAAATAGCTAAAGAAAAGCGCTTGGTGAAAATTTTTTTACTGATTTTATTCCAGAAGCCAGCGAACATAATTGAATGCAAATACTTTGTTAGCTGTTGTATATATGTTCAGCAGTTACTAGGAATAGGGCAAGAATGTAACAACTAAAAGAAAATCCATTATCTCTACTAAGAAAACAAAACAAAACAAAAACCTCCAAGCACACGGCTTACCAAAACTAATTCAAAAGAAAGGACATCTATTTGTTATAATGAAAGACACGTAACAATAGTGAGCTTATTGTAATTGATTTGGTGGCAAAGATTTATTTAGATGCAAGATGAAACCTGAAGTAAACTTTAGGGTCCAAACAGCCTTTGCAAAATGCAGCAAAGACGAATCTGAGACATGAGAAAGCCTTTAACATAAATTCCAGTTTGTGAATATGAATTTAGTTTTACAACCATCAAAATACAAATGGTGTTTGCTGAAGACCTCTTATAGAGCAGTGTTTGAAAAATTTTGTTATTATCCTAAGTGAAATAAGTCACACAAAGACAAATACCACATGATCTCACTTATACATGGAATCTAAAAAAAATAAATAAATGAACAAACAAATAGAAACAGACTCAAAGATACAGAAAACAAACTGATGGTTCTCAGATGTGAAGAGGGTTAGGAGGCTAGGTGAAAAAGGTGAAGGGATTAAGAAGTACAAATTGGTAGTTACAAAACAGTCATGGGATATAAAGTACAGCAAAGGGAATATAGTCAATAATATTCTAATAACTATGTATAGTGCAAGGTGGGTACTAGACTTATTGGGGATTCGCTTCGTAAGTTATATAAGTATCTAACCACTATGCTGTACACCTGAAACTAATATAATATTGTATGTCAACTGTAATTGAAAATAAATAAATAAATAAATAAAATTTTGGCCAAATAGATATATTCCAAACTATAAAGTACTTACTTTGGAATAGTTATGAGTTTTGACAAGTGCTTTCCCAATTTTGCTTGCCAGTGTTCCATCTTTGGGGTTCTGATTTAATGCTTGCTCATATGCTACTATGGCTTCTTCCGGCTAATGTTGGCAGATACAAAAAATAAACAATAAATAAACAGCTTAGCTGGATCCCACTAAATGCCAACATTCCTATAATTAAGTTCTTCATTTGGAATCTTAATGAGACTAATAATAAAGCACACACTTAAGTCCAGAAATCTTAATAATTTCAGAGAGGTGATAGTCTTCAGCATAGGTGTAACTAATTAGTATAATCCCACCCATGTTAATAGTGTCCTTGTCTTCACAAATAATACTGAGAACTAAGAGACAAATTCTTGACTCTTCATTTCTTTCAATCATTATAAAAGCCAGATACTGAGTCAGAGAACTGTTTCCTTTCAAAGAAAACACCATCTTAGCCAGTAGCTCATCATCCTTCTGTTTGAAGGAGACTCTTATCTTGCTTCTGATAACATCTCTATTTTAAATAATGACTGTTAAATTACTGGATATCAATTTGAAAAGAAAAACACTGTTTTGTTGTAATGGTTGTTGCCTTTTTACTGTAATGACTGAATCTTTGAATATTAAGTAAACATTATTTAAAAAAACAAATTCCTTTTAACAGAATGTTATAGTAATCGCTAAGAATTTTTTAAAAATTCTAAGTCCAATAGCATCAGAAACTTTACCTCTTGAATATTCATGTATGCATCTCCAAGGAGAAGAAAAGAACGAGGGTTGGGCATTCTTTCAGCAATTTCTCTAGAAATCAGACCCACTCTATTTAGTATATTGAATACAAATATCTTCTTCTAAAACAATGTAAAGTAAAGGTAAGCTCATTTATTTCAATTAACCAATAGCCTTCAGAGTAGTTTCTATATATCCCACACTGTAATATAGTAAACGAAACAAAACAAAACACCCATACTCACACACTGGCTGTTTATGCTAGATCAACCATTTTTTTTTCATTAAATCTCTGCATTTTCTGAAATGCACATAACAGAGTAGATAAATTCTTACTATCCAGATACATACTTTCTGTTACATTTAATTTTGAAATGATGTGGGAGTAAAGGTACCAAAAAATGATAGTGGGGAAAAAACACTTATTGTCCTATGTATCTTGAGCTCCAATACTCACGACATTACTCATATGCTGAAATGAGTTATCTTAAAAAATATAACGTTTTCTACCTCAATATTTGCTTTTTATGTTTTACCTGCAAAATTTAGACTACTAAAGGTCAAAATACCAAAGTTATTCACATAATAATGTGATCCTAATCTTTAACATACAGTATCTCACTTCATTGGTCAAAAACTATGAGAAAGACAATTATTATTGATTTTACAGATGACTTGAGTTTAAACCTACAGCTAATGTATCAGATCTGCGTGAAACAAAACCTATGCTTTTAACTGATCTACTATACTGCATTCAAACAAATCAACCCTACTTTAAAATCCCTTTCATTTCATTAGAGACAGTAGTGCTGATCTTTAGGAATCATCCTAGAAAATGTCATTAGGAACTCCCATCCATTTGTCTATACAGCTATGTTGTTCAGTTTCTTTGAATCACTCAGCATCTACAAAGAATCTGAGTAGCTTTCTGAGATTAGATACTTACATAAGTAATATAGATGGACTAGTTTGACTTGGTTTGATGACTTAATTCATCAACATTTTACTATGTTCTCAAGAGTTTAAAAATGTTAATTTTCTCTGACATGGAGTGTGTGCCTAGATGTTTTATTTTTTTGTTTCGGGAGAAAGTAAGAGCAACCTCTTTCTGTGCATGTGTGCATGTGTGTGTACGCCCACGTGTATGGGTTTTGGTACTGCAAGAACTCCTAAGGCAACAGTATATGACATAATTTTTAAAGACCCTGCCCTTTCACCAAGGAAAATTTGTAACCCATACCTTGGTGTATACTGTCATAACTTTCTTTTGCTATAACTATTACATTACGAATTACATATGACCATGTAGTCCCTGAATTGTTGACGTATTACATAATTTTCTGAATCTATTAGAATACACGCAACTGTTACAGCTCTTTTCCTTCTCAAACAGGACGATTCAGGGTCTAGAAATAACATCTGACGAGGGAGGAGAGGTGAGAAACAAGAGTAAGCCACAGGTAGAAATAATCATATTACTATGATTCGTTTTAGGGAGAGTGAGCAATTTGGCAAGAGTGACTGTGGTTGGTGGTAGGACAAGATAGCGAGAACATGTTAAGGCAAAGATCTATAAAGTATCTGTAAAGCAGCTAAAAGAGAAGACAAAGCTAAACTTGGGAATTAATTTCAGGAGGTAAAAGTGACAAAATACAAGGGTTGAAATAACCATTTACCTGTAACAAGAGATATGTAACATTTTCTCTTTCCTGTGCTTCAGATATATATCTGCCATTTTTTCTTTGGCCTCTATGAAATAAGGCTGTTCGGATGTCACATTCCGAAGCATACTTAAAGCCCGTTCAACATCTCCCTGGGCCAGAGCTAGGTCCGCATTAGCAATAGTAACACGCAGTTCTTCAGATGTCCCAGAAAATTCATGAATGGCGTCCTGTAACACTTTTGCTGCCTCATGCTGTAAAGATGAAATTAAAATAAGATTCACAATAGTCTACAAGTTACACTAGAAATGAACATTTTCTACTAAAACAATGAATAAATGCCAGCAGTTATGATATTCATGAAATAGTGATGGATTTTTGAAAAGCACAAGAATTTAAAACTAAACTCAGAAACTAAAATCCGATGACATTACAAATATTTGTTAGCTGAGTAGTTACTACATAAGAGTCTCTGCTAATATAATTTGATTAGTATTTACTTTGCATCCAGCATTGTATTAGCCTATCTAATTTTCACACACACACACACACACACACACACACACACACACACACCCCTGCGAAGTAATCTCTATTATTACCCCTATCTTGTAAGGCGTAAGGAATTTGAGATTTAGTGTTAAGAAGTTAACAAATGACAGCACCAGAGTTCAAATGCAGGCAGCCTGACTCCGGAGCCTAAATTCTTAGCCTCATTCATTACTGCCTCGTTGATGGGAGCCAATCCACAGTCACCACTACACCCAAGGGCTCTTCATTAAGTAGCAGATTACTTTATTCCCTATGCTCGGACATCATTTTTGTTATAACTCAGGTGAATACAGTACCTCACTTCCAAATGTGTGACTCAATGAATCTAAAATATTAAGACTCATCTCAACTTTAGAGGTTATAAAACATTAGGATTTCAGAAATGTTAAAATGTGAAAAAAATAGTGCACCTTAGAATCAACTATTTATGGTAGTACTGTATAGTATGTTAATTTATTAGTGAAATAAAAGTTCTTTAAGATTTGGCAAGTACCTAGGCATAGCCTTCTTAATTTTCACTAAAATATGAAAATAAATGATTAGCGACTGCTGCAGCCCAAAATACAGGTATCAGTGATATTAAGTTCTTTATTTTCTTGAATTCTCTCAGAATTACATGCTTGCTAGCTATCCATCCATCCATCTGTATTATTATTTTTAAGTATTTGATTTTAAGATTGTCCTATGAGCTTACCAAAGCTGTATTCATCAGGTGGTTCTTTTGTTTTCTCAACTATTAAAATTTCAGGTTGGTACTTTCATTTTATTCCAGTAGTATCTGTGTGTGCATGTGCGTGTCCATGTCTGTGTGTGTTTGTGTATGTGATTCCTTTTAGGAATTTATCGAATTATAACTATATTATGTTATTACTTTTTATGGTAACCAAGGTAATCATACATTATATTATTATGTTATTATATGTGTTATCTTACATTTCATAGCACATATTACATTATATTGTTATTTATATTATTTCATGGTAGCCAACATTAAGTACACTGATATTTAAAGTCATCCAGATCCAAACTATGTTTAACTTCAGGGGCTCGCAGAAAGCACACGATTTGGTGCAAAGTAATGCAGAAATAAAATTTTTAAACTTTACCATTTAGTCAAGGGAATAATTTTAGCTTTTTCACTTACTACTGACTATATGTACTATATATATATTTGAATGACAAAGCTCAAATCTGAGCCATTGAATTAAAACTTGACCTACCTGTTCTCCATTTAAGCGGTGAACCTCGACCAACTCAAGAAAGATTGATAAACGATGGCTTGCATCAACTTCAGCCTTTTTGCATTTTGATTTTGAGGACGCTCCAACTTTCCTCATTCCTGGTAAACCCATTGCCATATGCAGAGTTTTAATTGCTTCTGCTATATCTCCCATTTTCTTTTGTGACTGAGCTTTAATCAGATGATATAAAGGATATTCTCTCACCTGAAAAAATAATATTCAGAAATACTTCCTTGGAGTGCTTACAACATCAACACATGATTTATAATCCATCAAACATTAAAATAATAGGATCTTTGAGGACAGTCTATCTGTGACTGCATATATGAGGTCATTTTTGGCCTTTTATTAACTTTCTGATCATTTATTAAATCAAATTCAGAGAACCTGTCACTACCTAGTGACCCACTGAATGTCAAACAAGTTAATTAAGTGCTTATACCATGACAGAAGAGAAAATGCAAGCAAGTTTATAGGCTAGCAAGTACAGTCTAAGAAATTATTTGAGTTTTTAGGAAAGCAGTTTCTTTATCTCAGACTTCTGATAGTTATATAAAATTATTAGAGGTCTAGAAACAAAGTTTTGTTCCTTTTATTTTTAAATTTTAAGATTAAAAATTTTAGGACACTTTAATTAAACATTGGTTTTATCCTTTGACACTACTCTGAAACATGTAATGAAGCTTCTGTTTTTACTGTGGTGAGCAGAAGTGTATATAGGAAAAATACAATGACAAAAATGGGTGAGAAAGGAGTCAAAGAGAAGGAGATAATCCAAAATGAGGTGAAGTAGCAGGCATCTAACGTCTAGGACAGCTACCATCTTCCTTCAGGCTGTTTCTAAGCCGCAGTTACCTATGAGCATTGTGTAAATACTCCTGCTTATTTCTTCTCTTAGAGTTTCTGATTGATTGGGGCAGGGCACCTGCACTGGTTAGGATGCACCAACAATCTTGAGAACTACTGCTCTAAAAAGCAGGCATTATCTTCTGCAGACCTTGCCTGGAACTTGAATTCTCCAGTCCACTGAAGGGTTCTCACATAATATGGGGCTCAAGACCCTGCAAATCGAAACCAAACTTTGAGGAGTTGCCTCATGGCTCCAGGTAGTTCAGGAAGCTCCTGAACCTAAGATTTCTCCTAATGCTGAGGGGTATGGGATGTAACACAGAATATCTTGGGTAGAAATCTACTGTTTATATCCTCAAACCACATTTATCCATAAAGATATATGTGTTCCGATGTTCACTGCAGCTTTATTTACGGTGGCCAAGACATGGAAACAACCAAAGTGTCCTTCCATAGATGAATGGATAAAGAAGATGTGGTATATATACACAATGGAATACTATTCTGCCATAAGAAAAGATGAAATAGAGTCATTTGCGACCACATGGATGGATCTTGAGATTATTATGCTGAGTGAAATAAGACAAAAAGTCAAGAACCATAAGATTTCACTGATATGTGGGATATAAAGCTGAAAGCAACAAAGGAACAAGACAAACAAACAAAAAAAACCCAAAAACTATGATAGACATAGACAATAGTTTAGCAGTTACCAGAGGGTAAGGGGGGAGGAGGGTAGAAGACAAGGGTAAATGGGATCAAATAGACGGTGATGGAAGGAGAACTGACTCTGGGTGGTGAACACATAGTGTGATATACAGATGATATAATACAGAATTGTACACCTGAAACCTATGTAACTTTACTAATTGTTGTCACCTCGATAAACTTTAATAAAAAAAACAAAACAAAACACACACATACTAAGTTCAAAATGACTAAATGTTCTTTGATGATGAATCTAAAAAAGCTATGAAAAACCAAGGTCCAAGAAAGAAACAGGCAATAAAATAAAACCCTTAGACATAAAAATATTTGGCACAATGCTTTATAATTGACAATTATTTTTACATACTTTTATTATTGCAGTTAATGCTCACTATAATTTTAGGGTATTATGAGTTGTACAGAAAAGAAAACGGGTTCAGAGAGAGATAAGTGGAAAGACTAGACACTGACCCCAGGTCTCTTGTTGCCAAGGACATATAATTTTTAAGTACAACACAGTTGCCTCCATTTGTTCTCCTGCTTCTGATTCCAAAATCTCTTCCATTAAAAATGCATTTATTAGCAAAATATTACAGACTAAAATTTAAAAAAAGCTGAATATGTAAACATTTGCTAAAGGTTCAAGGAGGGTGATGCATTTTAACCACTTGAGTCTGGAACACTTACCTTAAAATTATAGCTCAAACAAAGTTCAAGAGACTGAGAACACAATTTGAATTTTTCCTGAGACAAATAAACCTGAGCCATCAGGAGATGAGCGTCTGCATAAGAAGGACTGTGTTCCAGGCAATGCTGCAGGTTATTATAAGCTGCCTCAGTATCACCTAATGAGAGAAACAAAGCACTGTTATAATTCAAATGAGTAAGAGATCCAGGTCTGAGAGAGAGGAAGGAGAAAAGTAGTTAGTCTATGGATAGTTCCAGTGTTTGAACTTAAATGGTGTAATCTCTCTACCTGTACCAGTCAGCTTCCTTATAGTCTGCATAAAGAATATCCTGTAAATTAGATTACATCTGTAAGACCATCATCCCTTGGTCATAATGAGCAAACCAGTGAAAGTGTGTGAAAAGATCAGAATTGATCACCTCTGTTATTGAGAGTCCCATAAATACCTTTATTCACTGTCTTTATCGAAAAAAACCTGCTTTACTTACGATTTAATTAAAATAAGTTATGTAAAACATGTAAATTTAAATAGCTAAAATGTTGTAATGTCACATTAGCAAAGGTGATTTAGTCTAGTTATCATTCTTGGCTTGAAATATTTTACTGTATATAAAATAACAGAAAAGCCATAAGGATATATTTCAGAGATTTAGAAATATGAGTTATAGATTTAAATGCCTTTAAATACCAACTGAAGTGTCAAATGATGTGGAAACTGTACATCTGGGAGTCTTAAAATTAAAGGACATGATCAAGATGAAAGTGACTGGAAGAATGAAATCTACCTTGGGCTGGCAGATGGGGTAGGAAGAGGTTCTTCCTCTGAACTACAGCAGACTCCAGGTGGTTTCCTGTGATCCTATGACCCACACTGATCCACATCAGCGGTTTTCTAAGTTGGTCTTAGGTAGGTATAGCTAGGCCAACTCCCCATTCAATTTTGCTAGGGGAATGGGGGAGAAGGGATCCTAAATTATTTTCTGTTCCATCACTGTCCTTAACCTTACCTGACATCTCAACAGACAAAATAAGGCTTCCAGTCAGGGCTTGCAGTTCCCAAAGGCTCAGCCTACTTATAACAGAAACCCATTTTGAGCAGAAAACATTTTTCTTAGGGACAGAGCATTAATGGAGAAAAACTTGGCTAAGATAGAACAGTAACTTATTATATATAGCGTCAAAGTTTGACCATTAACAATCAAGCATAAATAATATGGGATTCTTTTTCATTGTCATGCAATCCAACACTCAGAACTGTGCAGACAGAAAAAGGAAATGGGAAAGTGAAGCATAATGAATTTGCATGCAAATTACCACTTCCATTTTCCAGGAAGGAAGAGGATTAAGGAGGTAACTTGCAAAAAGGTTATTGCAAAGAGGAGAAAGTACATGGAAAATAATCAGGATTTGCAAATAAGCGATTGAAGAAAATAAGGACTATATGTATAATTGAGATCAGAATCTTGTTTCTTCTTAAAGTAAAGGGAAGGATCTGTGGAGCTCGCTTTAGAAGGCCACTAAGTATTTAAAAACAGAGAAATGGGTCATCACTGATGGGAAAAATAGCCCATATAAACAAAGACCACATCAACATCACATTCTTATCTAAGAGCAGTCCAGTTTCTCTAGAGGGGAAAAATGAAAGCCACTGCTGTCCGATGACCTTTTTTTGCCAGGGTTCCATGTACTAAAGGATGTGGCTGGCCTTTGTCCCAGGTTCTTGAGAGGGAGTCTCTAAATCTTGGAATCATTTCCCAAATGATAGCAGTGTCTTTGTTAGTTGTGGTGGGCCCAGACAGTTTATGATAACAATATGACTCAGGACAGAGCTGGCTGCCGCAGAAAGACCAACCACGTGATTAGAGGGTTGGGGCTTTGAGCCCTGTGATATCAACGTCACCTGGGGGGTGGGGGACTTGAGCTCAATCAAGTGGCCAATGATTCAAACCATATGTATGTAATTAAAAAACCCTGTGGACACTAAACTGTGGGTGAGCTTCCTTGGTTGCTATGGTTTTTCAGATATCCTCAAGCATCGTTGTATTAGAGAGTTGATGTGTCCCGACTACACAGGGAAAAAACAGTGAAAGCTTCACATTTGGGACCCTCCCAGACCTCACTCTGTACATCTCTTCCTTTTGCTGGTTCAGATTAATGTCCTTTGCTGTAATAACTATAATGCTTTCCCGAGGTCTGTGAATCCTTCTAGTGAATTCTTGAACCTGACAGGGGTCATAGGAACCCTGAAATTTGTAGCCAGCTAGTCAGAAGTGCAGGTGGCCCTGGGAACCCCTGAACTTGTGGCTGGTATCTAAAATGAGGGCAATCTGATGGAGGATTGTGACCTTAACTTGTGAAGTTTCATCCAGATCCAGGTAGTTGGTGCAGAAGTCACTGCAGTTGGCAAATTAGCAAGACTACTGTTATTTAGACCTGTGCCAGCACTATCTTAAATTATTTGAGGCTGCTCTTTTTAAAAACGGAGTTAATATATGAGACTTTCATTTGGCAATTAAGCATGACTATAACGAGACTGATTTATATCAAATTTCAAAATAAATAATTAATGTTTAATAATTAATCACTGAACTGAAAGTCCTAGTTTAATCACACAGTAGGTGGTACCCATTCCAATTGAGAAGAAACTAGAAACTATCACGTGGCTCAATAACAGAATTCAATCAGAAGCAGGTATTATAGAGTCACTTACAACTAGAGTACTTTAGAGGTGAAACAAGTTTTTGAGATCTAGTTCTTTTTTTAAGACAGTTAAAACAGAGACCTCCAAAATTAATAAAGTCAGTCTCTTAACTCTTTATTATGTATAAAATATAACTATTTATGAGAGTACCTTTAAGTTGATTTCTGCCGTTGAGGACTTTACAAACTTAAATTTACTTTGAATAGCATTTAGCCAGCAAAGGTACATATATACGAGTATATAAGCACCACATAATGGTCTGTCTTTATGTATATATCATACATATGTTTGTGTCTTAAAAAGCTAAGGTTATAATGGAGGTGATTATTTCTTTTTAACTATATATAACCAGTCACAGAAACTAAATAGGAATTAATAAATTTCATTACAGCCTGAAACCTGGTAAACACATTTTTTTACGTCAGTAAGTCAACAACTGTGGATTAAAGATCCACAGTCAACAACTATAAATTATTATTGGCAGCGCCATCTGATGGACTCTTTTAAAATGGTAGAACTATATTTTCCCAACAATTCACTTATACCACAAAAGTTTATAGTAATTTTTAAAGAAATAAACAGTAAAGCAAGATAGGCAATTATATTTTGGATAAAAATTAGTTATCTGTGCACACACAAAATATGCATTTTAGGTGACTATTCTTCATATATTGTATATGGACTTCTCAGTTTACTTATATTATTTTTGTCAACATCAGAATATAAAGATTATTTTAAGCTTTTAAAGAGTACCTTACCTGACAAATATTTCACTTTTGCTATTAGGAAGACAGCTTGCAGAAGACCTGGTACAGTTCTGATGATAATCTCCAGAACTGAGGTACAGCGTCTGAGAAGTGGAGAAAGAGGTTGCCCAGGACTTGCAGGCTAAACAAATCAGCAGGTCATTTTATAAATTTGTAACAGAATTTAGCTAAAAATAAACATTTACTAATTTTAATGTGAATACCGAAACCATATATTTCTCTAAAATTTTTCTTATTGTGTTTATTGCCGAGTATCTTTGCTACGAATAGATTAATACTAATTTATCTCCCTGAGACCTATGAACAGATTGTAAATAATGGCTTAGTTCAGCAAAAGAATTATGTAATTATTATATAACTACTCATTCGATAACATATGAAAGGAGCTTATCAGTTCAAAAACTTTATCAAGGAAACATATCTGTTCAAAGGAAAGATAACTAAGAAGTAGAGTTTCTTGCTGGAATTGAGAGTCAAGGCAATGTGAGTTCTAATTCTAACCCTGCCTTGTGATTTCCTCAATTCAATAATTTGCGCTATCCCTGAGTACTGTATGAGTACAGTTTTACAGAATTCAGATTTTGTTTTCCTAATAGAAAATAGAAGGTAGAACACACGTATACTATGTCAAATGTCTCATACCTTTATAGTTGTAGGCCCTCATTTTTCTCCCTTTTTATTCATAATGAATATGATAATGAAAGCCCTACTAAACCATTTGTTTATTCTTTTAATGGTTGTCGACTCAACCAATCTTTATCCAACAGTTATCTGCTCACAACTGAGAGATGTGATTATCAGAATTTAAATATCAAATGTTCATTCTCCCTGCTTTGCCTGACCAAGGCCTTTCCCTTTACCTGAAGGATGACCCTCCCCCACCCGCAATCTTACTCCCACACATACACATTCTTAACTGGAGTGTGGCCTCTTACTCACATTCACCCCTACAATAAACCATTGTTACGGACAAGAAAGTGTCACATCTTCTCACTATGTTGAAGTACAAAAAAATGTGTGCTCAAAAGGATTTGCAGAATATGAGCACTGGTACCTAGACAACTTCTTTAAATTTCTACAGCACGTAGACTCTACGTAATATTTAACATTCTATATCTTATACAATTCTACAGTAGTTCCATATTTAGTTCTACCTTATTTATAGGACTAAGGGTATTTATGTGTCATGAAGGTCAGAATTTTATACTTCTACACATAGTATTAGATATAGAGTAAATTTCTTAAAACATATTTATTTTTTTAGTGTAACTGATGATAATGAAAGTATAGGTGATAAGGTGACATGGTGAGGTTCTGGTAATGTTCTTGCCACTTGCTAAGAATTAGATATTGAGAATAACCATTGTTTTCACTGTAGTTTCAGAGTGAATCATAGAAAAAAAAAACAGGACTTAGTGGACAATTTCTACGGTAACATGTTGAAAAGAAAAGAAAACAAATATATATATGTATATGTATATGTATGTGTGTGTATATATATCTATATATCTATATATCTATAGATATATAGATATATATGTATATATGGCCAAACAAGTATCTGAGCTGGAGAGACAAGTCTGCCCATCCCATGAAAACAGCATTATAAATGCTAACAAGGTTCTATTATGCTGATAAAGGTTATTATGGAAAAATTACTTCTTGTTCCACCTACAGTTTAATCTCAGCACATCTGCCAGAAAAATCCTTTTAATGTTGAATTGGGTCATGCCAAACACCCTCTGGTGGCTCCCTACTATAACCCATTTGTTTACTGAATGAATTTGATGGATTGTTTCAGTTTTTGAATTTCAAACGGCCATTCTGATTTAACCTTGGTGCAACAAATAAATTTGTTCCTGTTCCATGTCATTCCAGAGAGCAGAAGGAGGACCAGTAAATGGGTGACATTTTTAACACAAAGCAGTCTAACTTAACATAAGAAATACACTCTAATAATCACAGTTATACGAAAAGAATTGCATTTTTGAGTGCATCCAGAAGTGGGATGGACACTTAATGAGGATGTTATAGAGTAGATTCAAATATAAGGTGGTTGTCTGAATTAAATGACTTCTAATATTTCTTCTAAACTCAAGATTTTATCAATCAAAAATGAATATTTATATACCAAAACATTTATTAGTTGGTATCAGGCATTACTATAAATATTCTGATTAAAAATTATTTCAACTAACATATACAAATACTTCCATTTTAATATGCGATATACAAGCAGTCTAACATGTGGAAGATAATTTATTAGCACCTTTTATAAAACACCAAGTAAATGCGTCTTTGAAGATAAGTCCCAAAATGACTTACCTGCATTGGACAGAAATTCAGATATACTGTAATAATTTCTAGCAAGAAATCAGGATTTAACTTCTCAAAATACTGTATGCCACGAGGTAAATCTACTAAGTGTGAAAAATGAGTGTCCAGGACATCATCTAACAAATTGATAACTTCTTCTTGTCGTTTATTTTTCTTCATTGCAAGAACTGCATGTAAAAAGGTTAATTCCTGGAAAATAAGTAGCTTTTTAGTAAATTACTCCATCAGTTATAAATCCATTTATTTCTACTTAGATTTCAAATGTGTATGAAATGCTAATTTTGTGCAGTATTTAATCAAACTTAAGTATTAGCTTGATTTTTAGAATCTTGTGGAAGAATATTTAGTCTAATTCTGCATGGTGGTAAATTAATAAATGAAGTTATATGTTAAAGTTAGTGTACATTAACCCTTTAAAACCATTACTAAATAATAAGATAATTTAAAATTTCGTATTTTATAAATAGCATAAAATACTGTACCGCAGATTTGCCAATAGACTGCTCAATTTCACTAAGGAATTCTAGCTGCTGATCTGCATCCTGTAATTGCTCTTCTATTAATTGACATCGAATAAATCCTACAAACCAAACAGGACACAAATAGTCAAAGTCCACATCAATCCAGGCATGCACACTGTTAGCTAACACAAAGAGGGAATAAAACAATTTGTTGTGTGCATAATAAATGAAACTTTTAGATTAAAAAAGAAAAATAAAAGGGTGAAAGAAAATAAAATGGGTAGCATGTTACCCTTATAAAGTCTGCTACGATGGAATTCATAATATATAGGAACTATCTCATAAAAATCTATTCTCTCAAAACATTATTTTAAGAAGCAAAAATTTTCTTTTTAAAGCTATAACATATTAGTTTTTCTATTATGGATAGTGGAGAACAGTTTAATTTTTAGCAAACCACAAAATACATTTCTTTTAATGGCAGGTATGAAAAGCAATTGTGACTTGCACGTATATGAGGAACATTACAGAAATAACGGTTATACCAATCAGTGCGGAGACACTGGTTTCATCCAGCGTCATGGCAGTCTTATACCACTTCAATGCTTCTTTAACTTTTCCTTGTAAAATCATTTGGTATCCAAGTTCTGTAGCATATTCTGATTGCTGAGGGGTTAAACTGAAAGCTCTTTCTAGTAATGTTTGAATTTTTTGAAGAATGAGTTGACTACGTCCACACTAAAAAGAAAAAAAAAAAGTTAGTCTAGAATACTTCCACTCAGACGGAAGGATTATATTTTTTCTAAATATACATATATTATTTGTACTTCACAGAAGCAAAATTAAGAAAAATAAGTTATTTAATAACCAAAGAAAAATAAAACGTATTTTTACTATCTAGACAGTGCAGCACGAAAGACTTTATAGCCTATCAGAACTTATATATCCTAACGAGTAGTGCTTTTAAAGAACAGCAATCTTGAAAAGCATACTTTTAATGATGTTGCTGCATAAGCATATTTTTTAGAACTCTTTTCAAACTGTCCCATGATTGCTTCACAAATTAAACAAGAAAGTCACTTCTTTAAGGTTAAATATATATTTTTACTGAATCGAAAACTAGGGTAAGGATCTCCTTTCCCCCTAAAGACAAGGGTGCTACTCCTGAAATAGTTTAAAAGATCATGCCTTTGAATCCTCTTAAAAAAAGCTTCAAAAATATTTTAAGAAATGGCAATGCTGCTAGAATATGTAACTTTTGAAGACAACAATATTTAAGAATAAAAGACTTACTAAACTGTTTGAATTTTCGTAAACTAATGTGTCTGGCAATAGGTAAATAAAGAGGGTAGATATACCCTCAACACAAATTTTTGTAACAGCAGGAATTGTTTTTCTCTAAACTCCATACCCTCTGCAATCTTTGTTTTTAAATGAGAGAATTCAATTTATTCATGTCATTTAACAAGTAATATCCTTGATTTTTTTCCTTCAACTTTATATTGATTATTTTACTTACTTATGTGCACCTTTTTCCTTTTTTTCTTAGTTTCATTAAGTAACTTTTCAATCCTCTCATTTCAGGTTTGACTTCAAGATTCTGCTGTATTTTCCTATTCTATTCCCAATTACCTTCTTTTTATTGGGTACTTGTAATAGGAACATTTCTGCACTACTATAAAAAAGTAAGAGATCAACCATCTTCCCCACCAAAATAGTCTATCACCCGCATTAAAACTTTGTGCAAATGGTTTTTAAAAACAAAACAAAACACAACTTTATTCATAAATCCTATGCTATTAATACAATAAATCACTTTCAATTTCCTTTTCCTGGAAGGCACTTCCCTATCCTTAAAGGCTCAACAAGTGCAACCTCCTCCATGAAGCCTCCGTAATGGCTTCTTATAGTTGAAAACTGTATCTCCTCTAAACTGCCTTTCTTAGGAACGTATCACGTATTTATATATGTATTGTATTTTCACTCTAGGCTGTATGCTCTTTGGTGCCTTGACCTTTGTGACTTATTTTCTATTCTCAGTTACAGATGACAGAACTCTGGTACATAGTAGGCAGTCTTACAGTTCTGCTGAAGGCTATTGTGATCTTATAAAAAAGTTGAGCGTTCTGTGGTTCCATGGCATCCAACGCATTTCCTAAGCTTTCCAGTGTGGTTGCAGCCTAAAACAAAAATATCCAGTATAATTTTAAAATAAACTAAGGAAAAAAGGGACCATAATAAATGATACACAGACTAATGAAATCTTATGTTTCAAGATTTATTTAAAATTTTTTTAAAAAGCTCAGTAATTATCAACAAAGAACTGAGATTTAGAATGTGTATATTTAATGTTGAACGGAAACTTTTGGGTGGGTAAAGATACCCATAATACTCAATTAACTGTACAGCCAAGCTCCCTCTCCAATAACTAATTCATGACACAAATGAGCTAAGAATAACATATTTATAAACATTAATTTATGTGAAATCAGCTGTTGGATTACCTGTATAGCCTGGCTTATATTTAAAATAGTCTCTAGAATAGAAAAATCATTAAGATACGTAGTATTAAATAATTTTAATGCCTGGAAAATTTACTGAATAGTTGCCCCTACTAAGATTTTTTTAATGTTTATGAAAGTAAACGTCACATTAACTAATTTAACCAAACTGAACACAATCCAAATCTACTACTTGTTATAATACTATTTGCTTCAGACTGAGTTTTGGCATTCCATAATCCAGTATATACTCAATTTGTGTTCACTACTAGAGAAACATGTACCTTATTATAAGGCCCAATGGATTTCATCCTAAGCCCATTTAGCTTATGCAAACTTAATTAAAATTTTAAAATATTATGAATTATATTTTGCATTTGTAGTATACTATCCCCAGTATTCCCAGTTACATTAATCATATAGAAAACCACATATACTATAATTAATGACCCAAGGAATTTTCAAAGGTAATTTTGACTGTATCATGTTTTTACTTTACTAGCTGATTTAAGAAGCTCACCTCTTTATTAAGGTAAAAACTACCATGACATACATTCTAAAAGAGCACTTCAAGTTTCTAACGTAAGTTCATGTGTGTCTGTAAACTACATATATTTTTAATACAGGAAAGTTAACTAGTACAATAAAACTTACCTTCTTTATATCCCCTTCCCTACACAAATAGTAAAGAGCCAGCATTCTTAGTGCTTCCACATTTTGTTTATCTTGAAGAATCAACCTGCAGAAAAAATTTCACTTAACGTTGAAACTTGTACATTCTCTTATTTCAGGGCTTGAAAAGTTAGTTTGCAGGTCTGACTATTCCACTGTCTAAATAAGTAATTTCACTTAGTAAAATGACCTCTCCTTCATGAAAATTATCATTCTCATTATTTAAACTAAAAACACTCTGAATCTTAATTTTTAATAAGTTTAAAAAGATATAGATTGGACCAATCTCATGAAATCCTGCGGCAATCCTAAAGTATTGGCTAACCATACACAACAGTAGATTAAAAGAATAATTCACCTTGACCAGGCGTATTTATTACAAGAATTTCAGGAATGCAAAGATGGGTTAAACATTAAAAAAATAAATCTGTTAATGTAATTCACAACAACATTAACAACATTTGGATAAAAACAAATTAGAAAATATTATGAAAAATATTCTATTAATAATAGGAACAACCTCCCCATACCAAGAAGATATTAACTTAGTAAAAAATCTGCAAAAGCTATAAAAATTCCTATAAACTTTACTCAAGGACATTTAGAAAAGGAACTGAACAAATGAGGTCACACTCTAGGTTTCTTATGATGGATGGTGTGGTAACACTGAATTACAAGTTCCTGTTTTTTCACCCTTCCTGAATATGTGCCTTCTGCCATGTAACTGAGCAGTTTCTCCTACAAATGCCACAGTGTACTTTACTGCTCCTTGACTACGGACCCGGGCATTTATTTCTCTTGTATCGGCCAATGGAATGTGGGCAGGAGAGGCAGTGTGCCATGCCTGAGTTTCAGGACCACAACAGGCTTTTGCTAGTCCTTTTGCATCTTTGCTATCACCACGAGGAGAGCTTCTTCTGGGTAGCTGCTACTCTATGACTTGAACCCAGGGGAGAGCACACATCGCTGACCAGATACAAACTGCAACCAGGTGCCATGCCCACCCAGCCGGGTCTGAAACTTGATGCAGAGCCCCAGTCAAGCCTGACCTAGATCGGCCCATTCTAGAGGACCCACACAGAAGTTATCAGCAGAATTCCTTAGCAGAAGAATTTGGCAGTGTCTCAAACTTTTATATGTGTATACCGGAGGCAGAGACTGCAATCTGTCTCCTCAAATCCATTTTTCCCTTATTAGCTTGGGCACGTGGCTAGCCAACATTGCTCAGCCATCTTTGCATTTAGATGTGGCCAATGTGAGATGAAGCAATATATGCCATTTGTAGGCCTGAGCTTTAAAGAAAAATGGAATGGTTCCTCCACACTCTCCCCTTCTACCAGCTAGATACCAGTGTGATGAGGTTTTAGAAAAATAGCAGAGTTGCAAGAGGTCCCTTCATGATAGTGTGGAGGAGGGCTGTCTGATCAACAATAATACCCACCCAAAACAGTCACATCTAACACCAAAAATTCTACTGTATTAAACCATCAAATGTCTATATCCTTTTTTTTAATAGAAGCTTAGCCTTCCTAACAAATACAATAACCCCTCATTTAGGAAACCATCCTTCAGAAATACTACTATATCTGTATAAAGATTATATGTGTATGTACATGTGTGTTCACTGTAATGTTTAGAACAGTGAAAAATTGGAAACAGCCTAAATGGCTACCAATGGGGAAAGATTCAATAAACTGTATGTTCACTGTATAGGATGCTATTCACTGTTAATAAATAATCAGGTATATCTGTGTGAATGGATATAAAAGGATATCCATGAAACACTAAGTTAAAGAAAAATCAAGCTTAAAACCTATAATGAGTCTATATTTAATTTTACAGATGTCCCCCAAAATATATACATGTTTTTATATATTATATAAATAATCCCTTCCCCCTCCCCCCTCCACATTGCCTAGAAAAGAAATCTGGAAAAATATAAACATCAAAAAAACATCAAATAGTTACCAGTGCCCAAATTGTAGCCTCCAAATAACATTTCCCACTAAAAAGGATGAGACAGCTCTAGATATTGGCTGATACCCATTTGGGGTAGTAATACACAAAATGACCCTGGTATATCTCGCCATACCAAGTAGCAAGGAAACTATCAAGGACTGCCAGGATCACGTCAAAGGACTCAACTAATTCGACAAGGCTACTCATGGCCATAGATGAGACAATCTGAGCAGCTATAGTAACTGGAATCATTAGAAACACTCAAGTTTAATCTACGTCATACAAACAAACAAATCTAAACAACGAATCGATTACTGAGGATGCTAAGGAATTTTTTTGTTTGTTTTTTTTGAAACCCAGAAATAAAGGAAAAGACTCAAACACTTATCCGATTTTTCTTATATGAACTGTAACACTAGATAATCAATCAGTAGGTTAGAAGTTTTTCTTTGTCGAAGTATTCCAGCTAAGAAATGAAGAAAGAACGGTATAAGCAAAGAAAGATGATATAACCATACTGTAATCCTAAATCAAGCACCTGGGTATTGAGCACAAATTGCTCTTAATATCACCAAACAAGAGACAAGCAGAGATTACGTCCCTTTGATGGAAGAACACTTCACCACTTATGAAGTAATTGCCCCCTTCCCCCACAAAATTGAACATGAACATAAACCACTAGATCCACTACTAATTTATAGGAAATAGGATAAGCAACCAGTTTTACAGTGTATGACAGACAATCAACACAAATCATCTCATGGAAAACCTGTAAGATAAAATACTGGTTTCTTTCACTTAAAAAACAGCAAGAAGAAAAAGAGAAAGGAGAGGGAGAGGAGGAGGAAGAGAGGAAACCCCTCCAATGACTTCACACTGCAGAAGAAAAACCAAATTCCTTACAATGGCCAACAAGACACGTCAGGACCTGGTACCCCTGCTCCCTGCTCCCTCCTTCCCTTCTGCTCTGACTTCACTCTAGTCAACTACTCCTTCCCTCTCCTCAGACATATAAGACATACTCTTGCCTCAAGGTCTTCATACCTGTTTTTCCTTCTTTCTGCAAACGTTCTCCCAGATATCTGCATAGTTTGCTCCCTTTGCTCAAATACCATCTTCTCAGTGAGGCCTTCCCTGACCATACCATAAAATCAAACCCCCTTCCCCTACTCCCCATTTCACTTTCCGGTTTTATCTTTTCACTATAGCACTTATAAATTTCTAATATGCTATATAAGTTCTCATTTGTTCTGCTTATTCTGTGATTCTTCTCATTTGAATACAAGCTTCATGAGGGCAGGGGTATTGCATAAAGAGTGTCTTAGAACAGCTGCTCCGATATTTATGTAAATCAATAAATCAGTTTTAAACAATGCAATGTTAAATTTTTCCTCAATTCTACATTGTTTGGAAAATCAGATTTAAAAAACCTTGTGATAAACAAAAATACCCAGAGATTTTCTTTTTTTCTCAAAATTATAACCCGATCCAAAGGTACTTGTGTCATCTTTTTTTACTTAACCTCTGTGCTATCTCAATCGTCTGGTCCCAGTCCTGCAAGGCTAGTTGTAGTTTCATTTTCTGTACAAAAGCAGGAAAGAAACTTGGAAAGTTCACAATTATCTGGTTCACAGTCTCCAGAGCACCGGAATAATTCTGACGCATCTCAAGGCATTGTGCCTAATGGGAGAAAAAAAGTGACATCAAAATTGTGATCGTATATACTAAGGTTCTCATAACAGTTACACTGAAACAGGCAGAAAACTAGTGTTTAATATTTTCTGTTTTTGTTTTCTGACTTTTCTGTAAAGAACAGTTATCACTTTTAGAGTGAGAAAAAAGTTTTTATTATAACAATTTTAAAATATCACAGAATAATAAAAATGTTATGTAAGTGATTTTGTTTTAAAATCCGCTTTTAAATACCAGAGAAATATGATTACAGGATGAAATTGTTTAAAATGGTTTTAGAAACACCATAAAATGTTTCTTTTTAGAATAGAAAATTGATCTTTTCAGAATAAAATATTTCCTGGATACTTACTAGTAGTGTCTAAACTAGGAGATTTTAAAGAATAAACAAAGTTCATACAACTCCCTCTACCTCAACACTTTCACTACTAGGAATTATTTTAAGGAAATAATTGAACCACAGTAAATAAGGCCACAAAGAAGCATATACATTATATTTATGGTAGAATTAGAAAAAACAAAAATAATCGAAAATGTCCACATAGGATTTATTAAGGCATATCTATGTAATAAAATTTTAGGTGGCCATTAAAGTGATTATGTAGATGTGCAGATTAACATTTACTGACATGAAGATATGTCACTTATAATAGTTTGACTATTTGTCTCCAATGGTGATATTTATTTTTTATTCAGATATCATTGTATTCTGAAATAATTTTTTAACAACATCCATTTGTTAATTTCATAGTCAGAAAAAATAAAACTATAAATATAATGAGCGCTTTAAGAACACATAATGAGCCATATTTATCACATATCAGACTTAAAAATTTGCTTCTGGATCTCCTTTAGGAATAAATTTAGTCCTGGAATATCTCAGTTCAAAATGAGTAACCAGTCTCAATAGATGCACAGAACTGCAACATGTTCTTGAAATTAGTTTGAGATTATATTCCCATATAACTAAAGGAAAATGTGAGAATCATCCAAAGATGTCACTATGTCAAAATAAACTAAATTTCTTAATAATTGACAATAATAGCAAAAAGACTAATGTAGATAATTTTTTAGAATTACATATATCCTTGGAGTTTGCCTAAATAGCTGGTAATGTAACATAATAAAATCATGCAAAAAGGACCACATCTAATACTTTCTTGGACCATCACCTCCAATATGAATGTAGAATACCATATTAAATGAAACTAAATTTGCTGAGTATTTGGTTCATATTCCTAGTTGGAATTAGACTATGCAACCCTCCTGCTGCACTTACACAACAAAAAAATAAATAAATACATGACTGAAATGGGTTATATCAGAAAAAGAATTTAAACCAACCTGAACTATTGGAGGAAAAAGGGAAATCTCTCCTAAGCTGCTTATATTAATGCCTGAAATAGCCTTACCCTAGAAGATTATCAACTAGCTTTTTTTTAAGGAATAGAGGGGAGAAACAATCAAGAAAATTTTTTTTTAAAAACTAGCTACATGTGCAGTTCCTCTAGCCTGAGTAACTCGCTGTGCTGGTGGCAAATATCTGCACAAGCTCACTATGCAAAAATCAACAGGAGCAACGTGGGGCCATTAACAATACCCAAGACACTAATAATCCTTTTTTATCCCTTCAAATGACTGCTTATCTAATAGAAAGTTAACATATGAATGTAATTTATTTTTTCTGAGTAAAAAAAAAAAGTAAGGTGTTCAGAAAGCATGAATGGGATTAAAGTAAGGATCTGAATTAAACATTTCTACCCACCAATGATTTTTTTTTTTTTTGTCTGTACAGCTTTTATTTTAATGAGAAAGTAATCAAATCTATGTACACTCTAAAAACAGTGGAAATGGTGAGTAAAAAGGCCCCGAAGTCCATCAGGGTTGGGGACAGAGGATGGGCCAGGCGAGCACTTCACCTGGAGTGCACCCACCTATATTTCTAATGACTCTGCCAACTGCTCCTCCTTCACAATGTAAGTCCCATCATATTATTGCTCTTTTCACTGGCTGCCTGTCTACTTGATTCAAAATAAAAGCCAAAGGCTTTATAAAATCATCCCCGTCTCTCCTCATTTCCCCTGTGCCCACCTGCCCACACAGCGCCTTCATTCCCTTTAGTCTTCACTACTGCTCTCCCTTCATTCATTCCCTTTAGTGCCTGGCTTTCTAGCAATGCTTTGAACGTGCACTAAGGTATTTGAACTTATTATCTCCTCTATTTGTAATGCTTTCCGCCAGGTGTTCACAGGGCATTAACCCTCACCTCCTATAAATAAATCTTTGCTCAACTGTTAATTTTGTCTGACCATGTAACTTAAAATTCCCCAGCTCCACTTCTCCCTCTTCCCCCGATTTATTTTTCCATTGCACTGTTCATCTTCTAATATACTATATACAGTAATTTACTTCCTTATTGTGTTTATTGTCTGTCTCTACCAGATTATAAGCGCCATAAAAGCAAGAGGTTTTATTTTGCTCAGGGTATCCCTAGTATCTGGAGTGATGCCTCACATATATTAGACACACTATAAAGGTTTGGTTAAAAAAAATAATATAGGAACCACCAACACCAATAACAACAACAAAAACAATTAAAATAAGAATTTGGTACGGAATGCATTTCTCTGTTCATTGTCCTATACAAATGCAAGTCCCTCCTACAGTTGAGAGTTGACAGAAGTAACATGAAAATTACTATCTTTTTTGAGCTATTTAGTTTTGTTGGGTTTCAGCTATATTATGAATAAATTTTAAAACATAATTTATTTATCCTAACTGCAACTCACCTTACCCATCAGAGCAAAAATGTCATTTCCATTTTGTAATCCCTCTTCAAAATATCTTAGTGCTTTTTTAGTATAAGGTTCTTTTCCTCTCGTAATATCAAGCCATGCTTTCAAAACCTGTCCCTGTAAAATGAAAAATTCTAATCATATTTTCATTTTGGGGGAAATGAAAAAAGCAAGTATTGATGAAAGAGGCAAACCTAATGTCATTTTTTAAAAATTAGTAACAAAAACCACTCTATCAAATAATGTTACAAACAATAAAACTCTGCAGTAAAATGGCTTTCAAACCCTTGCCAGTCTAGAATCTTGGGGACTATTACGAACGTTAGCCTTTAATATTACTACCGTTGTTTCCCCGAAAATAAGACAGAGCCGGACCATCAGCTCTAATGCATCTTTTGGAGCAAAAATTATAATAATATAATATAATAGCAGGTCTTATATTAATTTTTGCTCCAAAAGATGCATTAGAGCTGATGGTCAGGCTAGGTCTTATTTTCAGGGAAACACGTTATTGTGCTCAATGTCAATATGAAGAAGCTTGTCAAATATTCCATTACTTTTAAGTAATCAATATTCTTATCTGTGACTTTGCCAGTAAATTATTATTAATAGTTAAACATAATCCAATACATAGAGAAGAGTTCGTGACCTCTTTTTGGGCAAATAGACTAAATGAACTAAGATGGAAAAATAGAATGGCCTTGTTTACATATATTAAAGTTAAGATAATTTGGTAAAGATATCCTTTAATCTCTGTGACTAGTTTCAAATGAAAAGATAAATGGGCTCAGAAATTAAAAAGTGAAGAATTCATGGAATTTTACCTTCAGAAATGTTAGTGAGCCAATGAGCTGTAAGGTTTATAGGATTAGAAAGATGAAAACAGGTTGATTTTCTTTTTGTCAAATAAAAATTGTGAAATCTGCTTTATCAAAAAAATTCTAGGTTACTGCATTAACTTAGAAATATTTAACTATTTACCTCCCTGCAGTTCACCTGAAAAGACAGACACTACTACTAAAATGATGCTACCCTGACTCACTAGATCAGTGTCCTATTTAAACCATTTCAACTGCTGTCTCCGTGGATGATTCCCAATCTTTATTTCTAGTCCAGTACCTCTTCTAAACTTTTCTCGTCTTTTCCCAACAGCGCATCTACAATCCCCATCTCACTATTCTCCAGAGCCTGAAATATAGCATGTCTTCAGCCAAATACATTACCTCCCTTTAAGATTACTTTCTCATCCCAATGTAGTTTCCATTCATGGTAACCAGTCTCTGAATTGTCCAGGCTTAAAAACCTCAGAGAGACATCCTTGATAGTTAACACCTTAATATCTTTCCCACACTATTTACAATCAGTTGACAAGTCTTGTGGGTATTTAATAATTCTCAAATTTGTACCCACTGTACAATATTTAATGTAGGCCTTCAAAATCTTCAGCCGGAAAGCACTACCTTTTTTGGGGGGCTGCATTCTAGTTTCTCCCCATGTTAGTTCATCCTATAAACCATTACTAAATTTATCTTCTGAATATGTACTCTGATAATATCACTGTGATGATTAAAAACCTTTCATGGTCTTTCTATACCTACCAAATGAGATACAAATATTTGTACTTAGCCATCAAATCATTCCATTTGCCCCAACCCATCTCTCCAAGCTTTTCTTCCACCCACTTCATTTATGTACCCCATGTTCCCATTAAATTTGAGATTCTCATTGTAGTCAGAACCAACACATATCCTTGATATACTCATTCCCATCTCTTACTTCCCACCTTGGGAGTTAGCTACTTCCCTTTTCCATAATCTTTGCCTATGGAAACTGTATCTTTCAGGTTTCAGCTCAAATGCTACTTCCTTCAAGAAAGTCTCCTTCATTTTCCTAACACTAACAGATGTGGTCTCTCCTTAAGTTCTTAAAATAGTGCCTAGTACAAAGCAAGCAATAAATGTTAACTATTACTTTCTTGCACATTTTAATCACACCTATCTCACATCATTGGTAAATGTTCTCATAACATTCGCTGGGCATATGCTCCATGACACTACTAGACAATTCGCTCATGAACGTAAAGTTTATGTACTCCTCATCTTTGCATTATTAACAATGCAAATAATGGTGCCTTGTATCTAAGCAGTTCGATAAGGAGAGTGGGAGGGGAGGAAGGGAAGAAGGGAGCCAGAGAAGTATCTTTTTAAGAGTTAATAACTAGCATAAAATAAGTAACCTTAGAGAACCACAATTTTCTATAAAATATTAAAATAAAGCTATTACTTATAAAGTGGGAATAGAGTGGGCAATAACAAAGAATTAAACAGCAGATACTATTGAACATATAAATGTTTCCTTTAACATTACTATTTCAAAATTGAAAAAACAGCTACCTCTTTACTACCATTTGACATTTTGATCATTCTGTCAATATACTCTCTCGCCTTATCGTGACGACCAATATGCCATAAAAATAAGCCAGCATGGTACAAAGCTTTTGGTCCTGCTTCTTTACGTTGTTCCTTCACTTTGGCATCTGATTCCAGAATAGCTTCTCTATCTGGGAGGGAAAAAAAAGATATTAAATAAAAATTAAATTGTAGGTCGAGTATTTATAATAGGTCAGATGAGTAACAGAGGAAGGAATTAAGTGCCTCTCTCTATAATAGCACTGTCTAATAGAAATAAAATGCAAGCCACATACGTAATTTAAAATTTTCTAGTAGCCACATTACAGAGGTAAAAAGATGCCAGTAAACTTAATTTTAATATTACCGTCTATTTAGCCCAATAAAGCTAAGTTATTTCAACACATAATTGATAAGAAAATGGTTGAGATGCTTTGCATTCTTTTCTTCTTACTAAATCTTTAAAATTTGGTATGTATTTTACTCACACCACATCTCATTAGATGCTAAAATTTCTTCAGAAATACTTGACTTGTATTTAGATTTCATAAAATATATAGTTGAAAAAGAGATTCTTTTCCTTGTTCCAAATATAACTTCTCTAATAATGAATCAAGTTATCTGTTTTAAATTTAAAAGTAAATGAGGATTAAATTAAAAAGTCAGTTCCTCAAACTAAATACAAGTGCTCGACAGCTCCGCGTGGTTAATGACCACAGTAATACACACTACAGATCAATAGTTTGTCATTCCCAAGATGTAAAGGCTATACAAGCAATTTTTTAGAATAATAAGACTTGAACAAATTAGCAATGGTTTTAAAATGATACAATTATTAGGGGCAAACCTAGGACTATTACTCAAATTACCAATTTCCCTAAGCCATTTCTAAAATATAGAAACATGCCAGGCTACTGTCACAGTCCAGTGAAAGGTAGTATAATTACTGTTACCTATATAGTTTAATACTGACTGCTCCCTTAAATAGATGTTCTACTTCTAATAACTAATCACTTCTATCAAATCTATTATATATGAGTATGTGCCTAGGACACAAATGTCAATTAGATCCAAATCCTGGATCAAATCAGAACGTGGATCAATTATGCAGGAAGGAAGAAGAAATGTCAAAGTTGAGGGCTGTGATTCTAACAGACTCTACCTTTCTGGAAATGGCTACCAAGGAAAGGTCTGTGACTCTTCCTTTTAACACTGATGATACAAATTTAAATTTAAATGTGGAATTACCAAGGTACAACTTCATGACATTAGGAAACAAAATCATTCCTGGAAGGTTACAGGTTGCTTGGCAAATAAGACTCCTCTGCCCCCCACTTCCTTTGCATATACCTTCTTGAACACCTTCAGAAAATTTTTTTTAAAGAATCATGACAGAGTCAGAAAATAACTCATTAGGGCAGGAGCAGGAATTGTAGTTTTCTGCCCAGCTTTCTATCAAGTTCCTGAGTCATAAGTTAGCTGTGACACCATCTGTATGGGGTTGGCTCTTGCCAGATCTCAGCTCAAGTTCTTACTACATCATAGCCCCTTTCTATTCGCGGCTTACATCAGTATTCAGAATGTGCATGAACAATCTAGGCAATACTGATGGACATCCGTGCCCCTCCTGGACTCAAGTCCACTCAGCATCATCTATGGTGGAAAGTAGAGTCAGTACTGAAGAGTCTCTAAGCAATATTTCTGCCTCCATATTTTTAGTGTGTGGAAATCACATTTCCCAAAAGAACCAATACTGTTAGGAATAACTAATTAAATGAAAACTGTGATTCTAGGAAGAAAATATTTTATACTAATTTTTTTTTTCTTTTAAGACTTACTGGTACAGCTCTCCTATGAAGATTCTCTGCTCCAGCTACGCATACTCCTGCTGGAGCAGAGAGAAAGAGGATCCCCAGAACAGTCTAATCCTGAACCACCCCACGTATCTGCCCATGGATTTCCCCTTTGACAAATATACTTTACACTGAAATCGTATGTGTCCTTCAAAGACCACATTAAATTGCCATCTTTCACAAAGCCTTTCCAGGCTACTCCTATGGTTAATAGTATAGTTGACCTTGAAACAATGTGCCCCCCCACCATGAGGTTGTAAATCTGCATATGACTTTTGACTCCCCCAAAATTTAACTACCCTGTTTCCCCAAAAATAAGACCAGGTCTTATATTAATTTTTGCTCCAAAAGACATATTGGGGCATATTTTCAGGGGATGTCTTATTTTTTCATGTACAACAATCTACATTTATTCAAATACAGTCATGTCATCTTCTTCTGGAACATCGTCATAATGCACTAAATCATCTGGCTGATGATTTTAACTGGGGCGATTTTCGGGGTCGGTTTTATTTTCTGGGTAGGTCTTACTTTCTGAGAAACATGGTACGAATAACTAATTGTTGACCAGAAGCCTCCCAGATAATATAAACAGTCAAATAACACATACTTTGTATGTTATATATACTACATTCTGTATTTTTACAATGAAGTAGGCTAGAGAAAAGAAAATGTTAAGAAAATCACAAGGAAGACACAATAAATTTATAGTACTGTATTTACTGAAAAACCTCCGTGTATAAGTAGACCCATGTAATTCAAACTGGTGTTGTTCAAGGGTCAATTGTACATAACATTTTCAATTATGGACTCGTTTTATTTCTTATCATTTTAATAACATTAGAATTTAATCTCTGATTTTCACATTTTCTTTTCTTAACTAGATCATAAACTTGATGTTATAGATCACTTCTTATAATTCTTTCGTATTTTCTAACTATATTTGGATAAGTCCTTCACAGAAAGTAAGCATTTAGTTGTTAGATTTGTTTACTTACTAAACATATCAATGTTTTAAACAACTTTTTACTGATTTGTGCAAGTGTACATGGGCTGAAGGGGATACGTAATACTTTGCTTAAGAAAAATTTATTTTCTGATGTTTAAGGACCCATTCTAGGGCATTTGGCTATGGTTAAATTATTTGAAACAAGACCTATATTTATAACTCTATTAGCAGTTACTGGGTATATATGGAAAAATACAATGTTATTTCTTCTTTATTACCTATAATTCTGATATTCTTCTGCTACAGCCATTAAGATACACTATATATTAAGACAGTTCACAAAATTGTAATTGCTGGTGTATGCATAAAGTTCCTTTTATAATGCAGTCACATTTCCCAACCTAATACTGGATAAAAATTTATTAAATATCTTCCAAGAGTTAGCCCTCTTAGGGAATATAAAGGCCTTCAAGAAGCTTAAGATTTAGAAGAGAGAAACTGTATATAGCTATTTGCACATAGGTTATAAAGCAAGCTGACTGCTGCAGAGCAATTTACATACACACCGGTTTTGGCTTTTTTTTTTTTTTTTTTTTTGGTTTTTCTTTAACAATTGCTAATATACATTTACCTTACGTTAACTCAAACAATTCTTATGTACAAATGAAACTTCTGTTATAGGATATAAGGAATATGAAAGATACATATTGTGTCTTATATTAACATACATATTTTTTGTGCTTGATAAACTTATACTCTTGTCAAGAAGATAAAACACATATGATATATAAAGTACCTACAGACAATATTAATACAGTATAATCAGATTGAATGCTGTGGTAATTGAGAAAAATCAAAATAAACTGAGTAGGAAAAATTGTCCTAAGCATCGCATTTAAATACTATACCTGGATTAGGACTCATTTTATGGGCGTATATCAGTGCAAGTAGAGAACAAAGTGATACATCTTGATTCCTTTTAATAGCCTCAAATTCTCGAAGAGCTTCTTGAGTTTTACCTGAAAATCAAAATTATGATGTGAAAAATTATTCTTAGTGAAAAGCAAGAATTTAAAAAATATGTAGCGTGTTAAATAATTAGCACATACCTTCCATTAATGTACCATAGGCATGGTAAAACCTGAAGACTGGGTCATTACCATACCTCTTAATTCCTTCACTGGCAACAAGTAACACGTGATGGAAATACCTCTCTTGACAATAGTAATTAATCAAAGTCTAAAAGAAAGTAAGAACAAAACATTACAAGGGGATTCTGGTGTTCTGAAATATCTAAGACGCAGATATTAATCTAAAATCTTGAATAATCTAAAATTTAGATAGTGCGATTTTTTTCTTCCAAGTTCCTTAAAATATTGTTAAAGTATAGCACTTAATACTAAGGAATGCAGAACACAATGAACACAAAATTACTGAAATATCTCAATGTTTTCTAACAATTTCAATCTTTTTTTTTTTCTAAATCATTAGGCCAATGTCTCTGTAACTTTTACTATGCTTCCCTCCTGTTCTCTAGTCCCCTTTATAGCCATGTTTCTTGAAAGTGTCATCTGTACTCCATCTCCAAGACCCTCAGGACACATCTCAGTAACGTGCAGTTCTCCTCCAGTGGCCCCTCCCTAAGGTCGCAAATGACCTCTTAGTTTGTCATAACTAAGGATACTTTTAATATCATCTTACTTGACTTCTGTCCAGAATTTAATATCACTAAGCATATATAACTCTCTTGAAAGGCATAGGCAAGCTATCATAAAAAGGACATGAATTTAAAAGCAAAAAGACCTGGTTTCAAATTTCTGGTCCATCTTATAGCACTTCAGTTTGCTCATTTCTAAAATGCTGGTAGCCATTTACAGGTCTCCATAAGGCTCAATTAAGACATCATATTGTAAAACTCCTATTCTGAGAAAAGAAAAAAAAAGTTCCTCCTAACCCCATGTGCTGATGAAATACAAAACCATGTGACCAGCCAAGACGTCTCATCTGAACTCCAAATTCATCCTTCCCTTTGCCCCGCCGCCCAAACTAGACATCAAGTCATGGAATCCTCCCATTCCACTTGCCTAGCCCCTAAATCTAACCAGTCAGTGGGTTCTTCTGTTTCTCTAGCCTACTTCCCATTCTCCATCCCTATTACCACTGCCTTGGTTCAAGTCAGATTGTTCAGTCCAACAAATATTTACTGACTGCCTAGTACCAGGCACTGGGCTAGGTACTGTGAATACGAAAATGAATAAGACATGGTGGCTCCTGCCCCAGAAATGCTTAAGTTTTCAAATGAGACTAGAATCTAAGAAAACTGAAATACAATGTAGTAAATGCAAGAAAAGAGCTTACAAGTTGCTTTGGTAATGTAGGAGAATGAGGATCAGGTGTGGGTGGGATGGAAGTAAAGGGAAAGATCCTTGAGGAGGATTTCAGAAATGACTCTTGACTTGCAAACTCCTACCTCCACCTCCACACACATATAACTCTTCCTAGTCCCCTTTCAAGATTCTTGAGGAAGACACAGGAGTTAGCCAGGCAGAGGAACTGTAACAACACAGATAAAAATCAGCAATGAAACACAGGAATGGGGTGGGATGGGGAGGACTAAAAGTCATTCCATATTTTAGAGCAGGGATCGGCAAACCATGACCCATGGGTCATATCTGGTCTATACCTGTTTTTGTAAGGCCAGCAAGCTAAGAGCAGTTTGTACATTTTCAAATAGGTTGAGAAAGAAAAAAAAGAAGAAAAATATTTCATAGCATGTGTAAATTATATGAAATTCAAATTTCAGCATCCACAAATAGTTTTATTGGAACAAAGCCACACTCATGTGTTTAATAGCATTGTCTATGGCTGCTTTCATGCTACAATGGTAGATTAGATGTCACAGAGACTCTATGGCCCGCAAAGCCTAAAATATGTATTATTTGGCCGTTTATATAGAAAGTTTGCCATTCCGTTCTAGAGCCTTAAGGCTGGGATTATTGGATGACAAAGTTGGAGAAGAAGGTAGGGTCAAGAAATGTCTCATGTTAAGTTGAGACATCACTCTAGTCTAAGCGATGAGGAGTCACTTAACAGTTTTTAGAATGAACGGGTTTTCATTAAAGAGTTCATTTCGGTGGTAGTACAAAGCACAAATATAGGTGATAGCAAAAATCTACGGGGGTGGGGGAAGGTTTCACAGGAAGATAGGTAAAAATTCAGACACACTATCAAAACTATCACTGCCAAACTGTCCTCCACCCACTCATCACCATCTAACACAGCTCACATTTTATTTATCTGCTTACTGTCTGACTCCTACTCAACTGTAAGCTCCAAGATTGGAAGAGGTTTACTTAATTTTATTATCGCATGGCCTATTATCTTCAGGGCTTAGAACAGTGCCAGAAACATAAAGGCATTCAGTAAATATTTGATGAATTAATTTTATTAAGGTTTTCTCCAGCCTTAGACTATAAAATGAGTGAAGGCCGGGACTGTTCCGTTCTGCTCATCACTGTCTCCAGCTTCTAGTGGACACATAGTGAGCCCTCCATCAGTATCTGCTGAGCGAATGAATCAGTGAACAAATGAATGGAGACTATCATCCTAAAAAAGAAACTTCTTTTATTTTCAAGTCTTATGTATTTGTTTTCGGATCATCGTTTCTTAAGTGGACTGTCATTAAATATGCGATGAATGGGTGAGTCGGTGATAAATTAAGACCATCACCCTAAAACAAAGACTACTTCATTTTCAAGCCTGTCTTAAATTGTTTTCATATCCTTTTTCCATGCTCCTTTTACTGTCCAACGGACTAGCTGACGCTCCTTTCTTGTAAGTTACTAAACGTCGCCCCCGGGAGGCGCAGTAGGTGTCATGTGTTGAGCAAGCTTTCCGAGCCAACAGCAGACAAAAGTAAACGTAAACACAACTACGTGGGATAAGCACACTAACGGCAAGTGGGAAAGCCGCGCGCTGGGAAGGTTGCCCGACCTCAAGGTTCCAAAGCAGGGCCCACGGAGGTAGACCAGGTGATGCAGGCTACGGGGCCGCCCCGCCAGGCTGGGGTACCGAGCGAACCACAGGAGCCAGACACTACAGGTTAATAATGCCCTGGAGCAGTCGGCCGGCGCTCTCCCCACGCCCCCGCCCCCAGCTGCCCGCCAACCTCAAAAACACGTCCGACACCCGCCCGCTCACCTTCAGCCCCTGCGAGTCCATATCTTCCCAGGGGCTGGGCCGCGGGCCTCCACCGCAACCCAGAGCAGGAACTAAGGGTCAGGGACCGCCCGGGAGGCCCAAACCCCACTCTCGCTCCTGACGCGGCGGAGGGGCGGGATGAGAAGGAGCCGAGCGGCCATTGGCTGCTGGAGGGAGGGGGCGGGCCCTCCCTGCAGGGATTGCAGGGAGGAGGCGGGGCCCGGCCGAAGGGGCTGGGCCGGCGGAGGCTGGGTGGGTGGGCTGCGGGTGTGGAAGGGGGAGCGACCACGACGGTGGGGAAGATGAAGTCAACCAGGGAAACGGCCTTTGGAGGACAGTGGGTGGACGGGCCGAAGTTATGGGACTTAGGCATAAAGGAAATAGAAGAGTAAATTGGAAAACGGGCAATCTGTTTCCCAGCTCTGGTTACAAAGAAAGGCACCATTTTCTACACGTTTGAGTTGAGGCTGATTCCCGCAATGCGGCTATTTTGAAGGCCTGACCAGCATAAAGGAAAAACCTTTAACTTCCACGTGTAGTATCGGTATTATAGCCACAAGGTGGCGGCAGAAAAATCACAGGTTCTTTGAAGAAGGGGAGGGGATGCTCTTCTTGGGCTCATCTTTGCAGGCATTGCTGCAATCCAGTGTTTGTTGTTAAAATGCACATTAAATTACTCCCCCCCCCCCATTTTTTATACCCCTGATAATGAGAGGGACACGTTTTTTTCGTTTTTTTAAAAAATATGATATTGCTGATTTTAAGCTGACAAAATTAATCTCCAGGCGAATTTTAATTTTTGTTGCCTTGAGGCATCTCTATCAGCTGCTCACAGATTTCTTAAGTTGTTCAGAGAATTAAATTGAAATATAATGGATTAAAAGATTTCCTACTTCTGCTTAAAGATATTTTTTAAACATCAGTTAAGATTTGAGGTGTAAATGACTTTTGTACAATCTTTTATATGGAGTCCAAATATTGATCCTAGTGTTAATTATATTATTTTAGTTGATGTGTTCGTAGTTGCCTTAATCAGACTTTAAATTTGTTGAGCAATCAAAGAACATTAACTTCAATAGCAGGTAGGCTCAGGAATGACAATCTTGAGGGAAGTGTTGGCTACTCTCCTAGTCTTCAAGGCAAGACAATATTTCTCATTGGCTTCCCATTAAAGAGCATTCCACTCAAAGACACACATTATTTTCATGAGGATTTTTTGTTTGTTTCCAACAGTCATAGGCAATCTAAAGACTTGTGGTGATGGACAACTGGAAATACCTGCTGGTCTGATTCTCAAAGCAGTGGATTCATCTGCATTTGGTGTGCAACAGAAAATACCACAAGCTAAGGTGCTTGTCAAAGTATATAACCTTGAACTGTATGTTTTTGGTTACTAGTGAAAAGTTCATCTGGAAGAAAATAGCTAAGGATCATGGTTAAAGGAAGAAAGGATCAAGCTACCTTTCTGAGATCTTTAAAGTCTAAACATTGGAAGGCTGCACACTTAAACCATATTGATTTAGCCCTTTATAGAATTTCCTTCATTGAATTTTTCCCCAAGGTTAAATTATTTAGCAAAATATACCAAGCCTGGCACTCCATGAGTGATTGTTGGATGAAAACTACTTTGGAAATTTGGTTTGACACTCCTTGTAACCTGATGTTCCGTAGATGTGAGAAGTTTCTTTTGGATCTCAGGCCAGGAAAACTCTGTCTTCCTGCCCCCCCCAAACAACAACAACAACAACAACAAACTGATGTATTCCTTAGCTCAAACATTTCTATTGGCTCACTTTTGCCTACAGACTTTTGAGTCTGGCATCTAAGACCCTTTACCTCATTGTTTTTTCAAGCCTTATCTGCTATATGCCGCTTCACAGAGCCTTCATTCCAGGCAAATGGGACAACCATTCCTTCTTCCAGGAATGCTATCCCCTACTCGGCTCGGAGCTCTTTCTTCATCTGAGAAAATCTACTCTTTCTTCAGAGTTCACATCAAATCTCATTCTCTATGAAACCTTTAAGGATTACCATAATTGAATGGATATGTGAGATTGCATGATATAATGGCGAAAATATGGTTTCCCATACTTGAGTTGGAGCTCCTGTTACGCTACTTACTTTTGTGACACAGGGAAGTAATTTTCTGAGCCCAATTTTCCTTATTACTAAAGAAACTAAACACCTAAAGATATGAAAATTTCCTGACGGAGGAAAGGCATTCTATAACCAATAATTTCCATTAAATTCATAGTGCTCTGTAAGATTTAACAACTTGTATATTTTTGATGTTATAGTTATGGTGTATTTGCTTGTTCGTTTGTTTGCTTAATTTTCTCTATTAAATGGTGAGTACTTTAAGGCCACATAGTATGGTGCGGAGGGTAACAGCTTAGTCCCCATGGAATATTGCACACCATAGAAGGGAATGGGTTCTTGCAATCTGTGGCAGCACTGATGAACCTGGAGGGTATTGTGCGGAGTGGAGTGTCAGACAGAAAAAAAAACCAAATACCATTTGATTTCATTTATATGTGGAATCTAAAGAAAAAAACAAACAAACTCATAGATACAGAGAACATTTTGTGGGTTGCCAGTTTGGAGGGGTATTTAAGGGGTGGATGAAAAAAGGGGAAATTGGTAGTTATAAATATAACTATATAGTACATATAACTATATAGGAATATAGTACAAATTGGTAGTTATAAAATAGACATGGGGATGTAAAGTATACCATAGAGAATATAGTCAATAATGTTGCAACCACTATGTGTAGTGCCAGGTGGGTACTAGATTTATCAGCATGATCATTTCATAAGTTATATAAATGTCTAATCACTACACTGCATACCTGAAACTCATAAAATATTGTATGTCAGCTGTAATTGAAAAATAAAAAAAATATTTAAATACGTACCATACTTTGAGTCTCATATCAAACATGGTGTCTAATGATGTAAAAAAATAAGGTGATTGTCATCACTCATTGTTGCCACACAGCAGCCTACCCGTCTGTCTCCTCGTACCTGCCCCTAAAGAAAGGAGAGTCTGTGAGACGGATCCTTTCAGGGACTTTGCTTCACCTTTGTGCTTACATCTTATGTCTCCCTGTTTGGCCCCAAAAAGATGGCTGGCTAGTCAAAGACGGGTACGATTCCCTATGGGGAGGACAACCCAAGCCAGACACAGCTGCATGGGGACCATCTGGGGTACTCACTGGGTCGATAGAGGTGGGCACAGCCCCCACCTTCCCCCGGCTAATGAGAGCCTCTGCCTCTGTGGCTGCATTCCTTCCCACAACCTGGGGAAGTGGCTCAATGATGTGCTCTCCATCTATTCATATGTATAAAGGCTTTGTCCCTTGGGGAAGTACTTATCCTGAGACTTACAGTTCCGCTGCCTGCAGGCAAGAGTGATTGGCTTAAATCAGTTTCCTTTTGTAATGTATGGGATTCACAGATCTTGAGATTGACAAGCTTTACTTCTTTTACTTCCACACCTAACTAATAAAAGCCATGTGTTGGCCCGATCTGGGGCTCAGTCCTCGAGACTTGAGTCCATTGGCCCTGCTTGCACTCTACTCTTGTCCACTGTCTTTCTTAGCCTTGTGCCGCCCTTCTCGTTTCCCACTGTTCTTGTCATGCTGGACGTGACAACTCATCCCTTAAAAATTCTACAATTTTATTCATTTAAGTTAGGGAGAAGACAATAATGGTCAGTCACTTGCTTTTCATGTTTGTTTTGCTAAATGATACTATGGAGAAAGTTGAGGAAGTGGTCTTAGTTCTAACAATGTACTGTTTATTTATTCCTTCATTCACCAAATATTTAATGAGTGCCTATGACAAAAGACAAAATTCTTGTCCCTTCCCTCATAGAGTTTAAAGTCTGGTAAAGATAGACAGACATTGAATAAATATTCACAAAAGGAAATGAATAAATTACAAGTAGTGACAGCTTTAGTAGCTGTATTAGGAAGTGCAATTAAACAAGAGACTGAATCGAGTGGTCTCTGCCCAGGTCAGAGATTATACATTCATATCACTGGTTATAGTCCAGGGAATCCTTCCACTCAATTTCTACAACTGACTTCTTTTAGACTACTGCATGATACTTCACTTTTCTTTAAAGATACCTGAGCAGTGCAGATATCTGATAGCTAAGAACTTCTGACAACAGAAAATTTGCTTCTTGCTTACCTGAACTACCAGGTATGTGAATGTTTCTACCTCACATATCATGACAGAGACTTACTAGGAGAGTTATTTTTTTCTAGGTTTCCTTGGCAATGTCTTGACATTTTATCTATGCAAAAGTAGGAGATAGAAGACACAGAAAAAAATACATTTCAAAAGATTCTAGTATTTTGAAATAAAAAATTATTAAACGTGCATAACTGTGATATATAGAACACCTTGATAAGATGCTGTCTGCCTTTCCTTCTACTCCTCTAAAGAATCTTTTCTAGTTGATAGAAAAAGAACAAAGGATAGTGATAACTCCCCCCTCTGCCTTGTGTGACTTTAAGGCAGAACGTACATCATTTTAGATTTTACTCACTTTGGTCCTCGTTCACATCTGAAAAATCTTACCCAATATAAATTCACACTGCACATCTTTTTAGATACTCTATTATTTCTGGAAGTGCAATAACAAGACCTCTGTTCTCATTTTTATCTTAAGGTTGAGAAAAAGCAGGCCTTAGCTTTCTAGTTGTCTGATTCTTGATAACTTTGTTTATGGCAGTGTAGCCAACTAGTCACCAACACTCCGTAGAGGCAATACATACTAATGTAAAATGTTGAGTTTGCAAAAAAAAAAAAAAAAAAAAAAAAAAAGGAGGGAACAGGGATATCATGCCAAGGAAACTTGAAGTTATGCAGGATGCTACACTCTAGTGTGATAGTCCTTGGTTATATGTAACATAATTTTTCTCACTCATCTTCCATTCTCTGACTTTTCCATTTGTCAATCCCTTCCCTAAATTCATTTCAGCATCTGTGTGTTAATAGCCACTGTATATCACCTCTTCATTTAATTGCCACTTCCCAGGTTGTCATTCCAAAATGCTTGCCTTAAATGGCTCTTATTCCCCCAGTGTGATTTCTTCATCTATAAGATGAACATAGGGGAACATATATCTTTATAGATATATGTTTTTGAATTCTTTGGGTAGATACCCAGAAGAGAGATTACTGGGCCATTTGGTAATTCTATTGTTAATTTTTTGAGGAACCTCCATATGTTTTCCATAGTGGCTGCACCAATTTACATTCCCACCAGCAGTGTATGCATTATACACCATGACCAAGACATGGAAATAACCAAAGTGTGCTTCTGTAGATGAGTGGATGAAGAAGATGTGGGACTACATATATACAGTGGAATATTACTCAGCCACAATAGATGAAATACTGCCATTTGGGACATGATGGAGGGATCTTGAGAATGTCATGCTAAGGCAAAATCAGTCAGATGGAAAAAGTCAAGAACCATATGATTTCACTCATATGTGAGATATAAAACCAAAAGCAACAAAGAAACAAGACAAACAAATAAACAAAAATTCATAGACACAGACAACAATTTAGTGGTTACCAGAGGGAAAGACGGGACAGGAAAAGTAGCAAACGGTAAAGGGAGTCAAATATATGGTGATGGGAGGAATACACAATGCAATATACAGATGATGTATTATAGAATTGTACACTTGAAACCTATATAATTTTATTAACCAATGTTACCCCAATAAATTTAATAAAAAATAAAATAAACATATCCTGCCTAAAAGAAGGGGGGAAAATAAGAAATTAGATAATAAACTAATCAGAGAATCACTTCACACTGACGCACAGGGCATTCCCTCCTCTTGAAGGTACCTCACTCTATCTCCCTCAGGAAGATAACTTTTCCTGTTCAGAGCGATGCCTGGAGGCACAGCTTGTTTCCCTCTGATGGTTGAGGAGATTGTTTTTTCACCCCAACGTATCCAGATTTTCTTTCTTCACATTCAGCTCCTAGTTTTTCATTTACTGGATCCTCCTCATTGGCTCTACCACTTGTCTGAATTCAAACAGCTTGGGCTCACACCCTGCTCATAAATCTATTTATGACTGGCCTTTCATTTGTGGCAGTATATGTATATTTTACCCCACATTTTTATTTGGAAAAATTTCAAACATAGAGAAAAGTTGAAGAGTCCAGTGGACACCCTGTACACTCACCAGCAGAGAAGTTTTCTGAGCTGCTGTTTTGTCTTGCTCTCCATATGTTCTGTTTTCCTTGACTTGTGTACATCACTGGGTCATTAGTATTTTTGTAGCTGGGTGGGTGGAAGCAAAAGACTTTAGCACTGAGCTGCCAAATAAGGTAGCCACTAGCTACAGAGGACTGTTTAAATTTACATTACAATTAATTAAAATGAAAGATTAAATTAGGCAGTTGCACTGTCTACATGTCAAATGCTCAGTATCCACATGTGGCTAGTGGTTGCTGCATTAGACAGCATAGTTACAGGACGTTTTCATTATCTCAGGAAATACTCTTTTATAGCACTTCAGAAGACTTTTGGATCTTTTGCAAAATACTAAGTTTATTAAAAAAATGAGTCTGGTTTTCTTGGTGGGGAGGAGGAGTCAGAGCAGTGCGTCTGAGGCAAGAGAGGGAGGAGCACTTTCCAGAAATGGAGACCAGGACAAAACCTAATAGGGTCCTGTAATTTTGGGGAATCCACCCCCCGATCTGTGTCAGTGCACTCAGAAGGAGGTGCAACCTCAGATAAAAGATTGCACGGTGTGCCCAGCAGAGCTGCGTCTAGGACACTGACCTCCAGGATCCACTTTAACTTAGAAAACAAGGATTTCAGCAGAGGCCATGATGGACTGGAGGATCATTTGCTGAACACTGTGTAACCCTCTTGAATTCCGGTTGAGTCCTGGGAGGGAAGGCTGTTATACTACTGAGTGAGAATTAATTTCCTGATAATCCAATGGAACTAATGCTCAGCTTTGGATTTTATTAGACTTAAAAGAATAAGAAGAAATAGAAATGTCTTGCACACATCTAAACTTTGGGATTGAGTTTCAAACCCATTTAAAAATAGTGAAAATTGTCTTTGATAATTATTTTAAATTATATACATATGTAGGTCATGGATAGCAGGATTAAATGGGCAATCAGAAGTTCAGGTGGGAATACAACTTTAAAATATCTGTTATACGTTTAAGTGGAGAGATTGAGGAGGCAGTTATTGGGGCATGGAGTTCAGAAAACAGTCTGGACAGATTATACAGGTTTGGAAATCTTCAGAATATAGATGCTATGTAAAATCATTAGAGAGCATGAGATCACAAAGGCGATAAATATAACTATAGTACTATAGTCAAGCAATGATGAGCTCCTGAAGGCCTTGAAAGTAACCAGGTTACCTACCACTAAGCCAGGGTTTCCCAGACTCGCTGATCATGTGATTCTTTTGGGGAGATTGTTATAGCTTTCTCCTAGCCCATTCTAATTCAGCATAACTCAATGGGCATTTTCAAGTCCCTTTCTGGGGATTCTGATTTATTTTGAGGTGACACTTGGAATTGTAATTTTAGCTATTTCTCTGGTAGGTTTTTAGAATTAGATGAGCTTTTCAAAAAATTGCTCTAAAATTGTTGAAAGGTAAGAGAGGTTATATAATAGGCCCAGAGACTTGGAGCCCACCATACTGAAGTTATCCTTGGATTTATTTGGGCATTTAGTGAATAGCCGGAGAGAATGCCATGGAAATACTTAGGTTTTGGCATGGGGAAAGTGGAATGTCATAAAGTCCTAAGACATACCTGGCTGGTTTCATACTAAAATTTGTGTAATTAACTGCCTGAGTTTTATTTTAGCGAATTATAATATATGACAAATAGGACAACCTTTGCTTATTTGAATGGAGTTCTTTCTCACTCTCCTTTTATTTGAAAGAAATATCTCTAGGTAACCTAACAATTTTCCATAAATCCTGTTATCCGCCTCCTACCATATTTATAAGTTCATACTATATTTGCTCTAGCATTGCACTCACTTCAGGTTATCAGTCAGTATAATTCAATAGACATTTTCCTTAAGGGAGGACAAAGGGCTGCACTTATGACTGAAGATCAAAGGAACAATCCGTTTGCCTTTAGAAATTTGTGTTTTCTATGACTTCAAGAAATATTGCTGAACAAGACAGTTCTTCACCATCCTTGATGAAAGATGAACATTAATAATGCAGAAAAGAACCAAGCCAAGTGATGTTGAAGAGAAAACAAGGCTCAGAAGCCCTAATTCCTTTTAGAGGAATACATTTCAAATGGCAAGCTCAACAGTTCCACCATAGCAAAGAATGAAGTATTATATAACTCATGACTTCTAAAGAGTTAAAAATCAACTTATGAAATATATATGTGTACACCTCTCTATACCTATTCCTACACTTATACCTACATTTCTTTCTTTCTTTTTTTTTTTGGTAATTAAAATTTATTGTGATGACAATGGTTAGTAAAACTAAGTTTATTTCGTATAGGTAATAGAGAGTAAGCGTATGTGCTCTTATTGATGTAATATATGTTCATTTAAATGTTTATTATACATATATTCAATATTACTATAGCATACTAAGGTCAAGTTTTATTTGTAACGTTTGTGATGTTTTATTATTTTACATTTAATGACAGCCCTCTGAGATATATATATATATATATATATATATATATATATATATATATATATATATATATATATCTTAGAAGGGTAAGCAACTTTAAAGGAACAATTTAGAGCAATGCTAAAAATTAACTGATTGGCTCATTCACTAAATATCTACTGAGCACCTTATTTATGCCTGTTGTTTTAGCATAATTATTAAGTCTCCCCCTGCACTCTCAAAAGTGTCCGGATTTGGACATATACATCAGAATGCCATAGACGTTCACAGGAGACAAAATTATCTTCCAGTAATAAGAAACAAGGAAGCTGTCTCTGAATCCTAAAGAACGGGTTTTGTTTCTATGGGTAGAAAGCGAGACGCGGAAGGAAGTCAGGGCTTCTGTCTCATCATTGCTTGCTTGTTTATCCAAGTACCTTCTTAAATGATGTCCCTACTTTCCGTTGCCTTTACTTAAAATTAAAAATCTTCCCTAGCTAGTACCTTCACTCTACGTTCACTTGTTTTACAAACCTCTTAATGATTCTTCGTTGCCATAGGTCAAAGGCAAAGTCCCAGCATGCATTTAGGGATCTTCATTACCTGGCCCCTGCTTGTCTCTTAGTCACTGTCAATGCTCGCTTTTCACTTCAGCAATATTGAACTCTTGTGAGTGCTCTGAACATGCCTTCCTGTTTCTCATCCCCATATGTGTCTTTTGTTGTTATCATCAGGGCAAACACTTACATAGTAATTGCTAGATGCTTGGAACTGTTAATCTGAAAGCTTTACTTGTATTAATTCATTTAATTTGCTTAAGAATTATTATTACCATTTTACAGATGAAAAAATGAGGCAAAGAGGGGTTAAGAAACTTTTCAAGGTCATTCAGCTAGTAAGTAGCTGATGTTTGAATCCAGACAATCTGGCTTCAGAGTCTATGCTTTTGACCACTATCTATAATATTTCTGCCGTTTGGGCTGCCCTAGCCCTCTGATTCTTCTACCCCATGTTGAAATTTACCCTGTTATAACCACACTTGTATTCTCCCATAATTTCTCATCCATTCCTTTATATACTCTAAAATTTATGCTTATTTCCTTTGCTGAGCTAGAAGGATAACCCAAACAATTAGAGATATTGGAAAGCAGGTTGACGTCTGGCTAGTGTTATTGGTGGCTGGGAGAGACAGAATATAACCAGATAGGTTTTGGACATATTAAGTTGAAGGTTATAGCTGAATATGCAAACATATAAATGACCAACAGAAAGTTGGAATTGCAGCACAGGCTCAGCAAAAGAGCTGATGCTGCAGTATGAATCTAAAAGGAGAGAACAAAATTAATAAACCATAAAGGCAAAGAATCTAAAATATAAAAAGAGCCCTAGACTAGTTTATTTAGTTTTATGGAAGGCAAAGAAGATGCAGTTTAATGAAGGAGGTGGTGATGATCATCACCGTCAAATTCTAAAAATCCATGAAGTATGATAAAGACTGAATAAAGATTATTAAATTTGGCCAATTGTAGAGAGCTGGAAGTAAGAACCAAATTTGAGAGCATTAAAGAGAAGGTGCTTTGGAAGAATAAAATTTGGCATTGGCTTGGTATTTGAATCTGTTAGTCACAATTTATTTCACATAGCTTGAAAAAGAAAGATAAAACAAGTATCTTAATATGTTCCAACAAAATATACAGATATTGTGGCAAGTTTAACACAGGATAGTGAACTCATCAATAGTTTAGTGAGCAAATTAAATTTTCTGTAACAATATGTTTTCATGAAGAATTTACCCTTAAATATTATTTCCTATAAATTTATTTTGAGAAATTTCTTGTCTCCAAACTCTCATAAATAAAGGTCGCATTCCTGGAAAACAAACAAACAAGCAAAAAATGCTTCAGTTAACAATTGAATAGTTCTGTGACTATCTTGCTCTTCTAACTAAACATTAAAAAGAGGAGATGTAATTTATTATAACCCAGAACAGAGTAAGTACAGCTTTGTCCCAAATGGGTAATGTTTTTTGTTTCTATATTCACTTTTTCTGTTTTCCAGTCCTTTTCCTCTAATGTTATTGAAAAGAATAATAGCCAACATAACATTTTGAAAACTCAAAGTACTATGTCAACAAGATTATTCATAGCCAAGTTTTCTCATAAATATCACTAGGACCTATATTTCATTTAATTTTAATGAAGAGTGAAAGTGGTGAGTATAGAATACTAATTTAGAAGGTATTACTTTAAAGGAATGGGATAAAGGGACGGTATGTAAAAATGCCTCAGAATTGAGCAAAGTTATTTTCCAAGATTCAAAAAACAAATTTGAAAGTGTAAAGCCAGACAGAAAGGATTGATTGATCAGAGGCAGAGAATAGATACAAGAGAGGAGAATAACTCATATAACAAGATATCAGAGTATGTAGAAATGAATGGGGGAAAATGATCACTGGAAAGATATGAAGGAAAAGAAAGAGGGAGAAAGAAGGATAAAGGGAAAGGAAATAATGGAGGGGGGAAAGGAAAGGAAGGAAAGCAAAGAGAAGAGAAAGGAAGGGAAGGGGAGAAAAGGAAAGGGAAGAGAACAGAAGGGAAGGGAAGAGAAGGAAGACATATTTTTCATTGGAGAGGAAAGAAGTTCAAGAAGTGTATGACAATGTTCTTGTATTTCTTGGTGAACTAAAGGCAGAGTTATCTGCAAATATGAGTGTATTGAGGGGATGATAAAGGACTTGACCAGCACTGACTTGACATTGCACATTTTCCACTTGTGATATTAAGAATTTCTTGGTGCTGCAACTTCCAGCAATACTTGGTTACCTGGGCTATTTTCCTCCTCGAGTGCCTTTGTTGCCGTACTGATCAAGTCAATGTTAATTGAAAACCTCATGGAATATTTCCATGAGCCAGGAAGACATTTACTCATTGAAATAACAGTAGATTTTGATTGTGAACATTTTAATAAATTCACAGTGATTCAGAAACATTTTTTTCTTATGTAATAATAAGAAATTTCAGTGCATTTGTGACAGAATATACAATTACAGGACATAATATTTTCTGCTTTAATATGATTTATATAGTTCCAATTCTAAACTTTCTGGACACACAAACATACGAACTTATGATGTCGAGTAGTTGTCTATCCTAGTGGGTCCTAGACCCTTGATTTCATGAAGCAGTAAAATATAAATGGGAAGACAAACATAAGGCTGCCAATTTTTAATCTTGCCAAATAAAATATTAAAACAAACAACTTACTATCATTTATTCTCACCATAATTTCTAAAAGAGCATTTTAACATATAAATGATTTTAGTCTTTCAAACATAATCTAAAAGACACACATTTACAATAACATTCTTTAAATAGAATATGTTCAGCTTTATAAATATTTATGACATTATTCTTAATTTCTTGGGTTAGCTGTAGGCGTATGAAAATATTGTCATGAGGTGCTGGTCTTTGGAACTCTGTTTGGGGTTGTTAGTTTATACCCACAATGTGTGGGCCTCAGCTCAGACAGCCAATAACCCACCTTCTATTGTGGTATGGACAGAATCACCAGAATTTAGATCACGAGGCTCCAATTTAGATCTGTTGAGTTTCAAATGCTGGGGTCTTAACCACTATGCTACCGATCTCACCTAAAATATTCTTATTTTTAGCAGCACAAGGATTACAATGAAGGTCAAGGAATGTAATCATTTAAGTGACTCTTCAGATAAATGACTTCCAGAAAACAAAAATAGTTGTTAAATAGAGTATACTTTGAAGTAATTAGAAATAGTATATGTAATTTTGATGATGTAAATCATAAATTCTAGGATACCAAAAACAGGTGATAGAATGAACGCACATACATATACACTTCAATAATGCAACAAAAAATTGTTCCTTCCCCAAGCACACACACATCTATATCTATACCTATCTATATTTACATACACACATTTGCATACATGATTCATGTTTTCTTTGAACCTGTTGGAGAATGAATTGCAGACATCATCCATTCACTCCTAAATACTTTAATGTGTATTTTTCAAGAACAAGGACATTACCTATAATTATCTAAAAGCCACACTAGACTTAAAAATTTAGGAAAGTTAACACTTTTAGAATGCTAATAATTAATCAACAGTCTATATTCAAATTTAGTCAGTTTTTTCAAGAATATCCACTAATCACTATTGTTTTCCCTGTCCCATATCTAATCCAGAATCACACATTGTGTTTAGATTTTCATAGCTCTTCAACCTCAGCAGTTTCTTAACCTTTGTTTTTCATGACATTAACATTTTTGAAGAGCTCCTTCCAATTATTTTATAGAATGTCCTCAGTTTGACTTTCCTTATGTGTAAATTCTGATTATGCAATTTTGACTGGATACCAAATTGTGATGTATCTTTTTCACTATAGTTGGTCTCATAATTGATGATGTTATCTCCAAAGATAGTGTCTGCTAGGTTTCTCCACTGTAAACTTTCTTCCTTTAAAATTTTTTTAAATTAATACAGAAGAGGTACTTCGAGGCCTTGTAAATTTTCTATTCCTCATCAAGTTCACCTATAAGTTTTAGTATTCATTGATTATTCTTGCATGCATCAATTGTCATTATGATGATAGCCAAATGGTGATTTTCTAACTCCATTAGTTCTATTATACTTGTTAGCTGACAATCAACTGTAAGGAAGAGATTTTTAAATTCTCCATTTATTTATATCAGTATATACTTGTGGATTTTTATTTTATTCAATGGTTTACAATCTATTACCATTATTATTTATTTTGATGACAAATTGCTCCAGTTTTGGTCAATGGGAGTCCCCTTTAAGCTTTTCCCTATGTCTTATTGACATGACTCATTATTCCGTGAGCATTAAATTACTGTTTGGCACAAAAAATGTTATGCAAGATAATACAAAAATGAATATGGTTATTTATATGATTATATTTTACCAGTTCTCTTTGTATTTGAAAAGGTGAATACTGGTGTGGATGTGGGACATAAAAAAATCTGTTGGAATTTTCCTATAATCCTTATCTATGTTTGTTGGAAATGGGAAATTCTTGTCAGCTACTGATAAGTCAGAATTAATTGTCATGTTTTTTAGGGGCAGGCTGTTATGAAGAGACAAGATCAGTAAGTTGCAGAGGATGAGACAAGCATTGTGCATGACTGCTCCTTTTCTCGTCAAGGCCACATTCCCCTTCTGGCTTCATGATTGAGATTGTAGTAGTCTGATGACAAGTGAGAGCTTCTCTTTCCTCATAAATATAGGTGACTTTCTTCAGACTATCAATTTCACTGCCTGGGCCACTCCAGTAACTTTCCCACGATCTATGTGAATTCTGAGCTTGACTTTCTCGTTGTTTCCTCAGTTACTGTTCTCTATGCCAAAGCCAGTGAGATTAAGCCTTCAAGCTGATGCAAGGCAAATCTTTGTCTCTTGCCCACTTTCACGAGCTATTGAATCACTGTATCATCTAGGCAGGAGACAGATGGGACGTTGAAATGGGGCAACAGAGAAAGTTTTCATGAAGGGAGCATTTAAAAATGTGTCTGCAAGATTAGGGGAAAGCTAGAAGGGACAGGTCAGTCCAGCTACATGTCTAAGGGAGCAAGGGCGGGGATGATGACCAGACCTTGGACAAAGTAACTCTCATTGTAAGAGGGGGCTATCTGACCTGAGTATGACTTTCTGTTGACAAATGCAGCCACTGCTAACTCAGAGCAACCCAGTGAAGAAGGAACTGGGGAATAAATACTCAATTCTCTCTTTTCTCTCTGGTGTTTTCCTGATGGTGCTTTCCTGATAGGACTTCCCATTGGCCTAAGCAACTGGGAGCTAGAGAGTAACAGATTTATTGATGAGATTGATGCAATGCATACAATTACCTTCACATGGGGCAGGGTGGAGATGCATGGAGAGGCATGGTTCTAGAGGTGCAAGCAAAATACCCAACTCACAAAAAAACGACTTTAAATTAAAAAAAAATTTTAAATATAGATTTTAGGGCTTGTTTTTGTACTTCAAGTGGCCATCAACAATTGCTTGGGTTTCCATACTTTGCCTCCTGGGGTCTCCAGCTTATATTCTGGTATCAGTTCCTTCTGCTAACAAAGACACACCTTAGCCCAAGTAGACCCATTTGTGTGTGTGTGTGTGTGTGTGTGTGTGTGTGTGTGTTACCTCTTCTTCACCCCCCAATTTGTAGAATAAAAATAACTTCATCTTATTATAAAACATTTTTTTGAAGATTAATATCTTCTTTTTAGTTTTTTCATTTTTCAATTATACTTGATATTGAACATTAGTTTATATTAGTTTCAGGTGTACAGAAACACAGAGGTTAGGCATTTATATAATTTATGAAGTGATCACCCTGATAAGTTGATTATCCACTTGGCACCATACATAGTTAATCCAATATTATTGATATATTCCCTATGCTGTACTTTACATTCCCATTACTATTTTGTAACTACCAATTTGTACTTCTTAATCCCTTCCCCTTTTCTACTCAGCCCCCCCCATCACCTTCTGACAACCCAGCCCCCACTTCCCATCTGGCAACCATTAGTTTGTTCTCTGTATCTATGAGTCTGTTTCTGTTTTGTTTGTTCATTTATTTTGTTCCTTATTCCACATATAAGTGAGATCATATGGTATTTCTCTTCCTCTGTCTAACTTTTTCCACTTACCATAATACCCTTTAGGTCCATTCATGTTATTGTAGATGGTGAGATTTCATTCTTTTTTATGGCCACATTACAGTCCATTGTAGATAGGAACCACATCTTTATCCAATTATCTATTTTTTTCTTTTTTTTATTAGTTTCATGTGTACAAAACACTGTAATAGTTAGACTTTTGTCATTTATACCCCTGACAAAGAGATAACCTCCTTCCCCCAAACTACTACCACTCTGACATCACATACAGGCATTACATTTTCAGTGTCTCGATTCCATATGCTGTACTCCACTTCTTGTGAATATATATACATGTATATACACACACATGTACATATGTATATATGTATACACACATATATACACATGTGTATATATATATATATATAATTACAGTTGACATTCATTGTTGTTCAGCTTCAGCTTCAGGTGTACAGTGCAGTGGTCAGGCATCTACAACATCTTTGAGGTGGTCTCCCTAACAAGACAAATGTCCATCGGATACCCTACAAACTGTTTACTACATTATTGATTATATTCCCCAAATTCACTTTCATATCCCTGTGGCAATCTTGTGGTTACTGATTGTGTTTCTAATCCCCTTACCTTCTCCCTTATCCCCACCACCGCTCCCATCTAGCAACCCTCAGTTTGTCCTCTATGTCTCTGAGACTGTTTCTGATTAGTTCGTTCATTTATTCTATTCTTTAGATTCCACATATAAGTGAGATCATGTGGTATTTGTCTTTCTCTGTCTTACTTATTTTACTTAGCATAATGTTCTCTAGGTCCATCCATATAGTTGCGAATGGTAAGATTTTGTGCTTTATTGCTGTGTAATACTCCATTATATAAATGTACCACAGTTTCTTAATCCAGTCATTTACCAATGGGCATTTCAGTTGTTTCCATGTCTTGGCTATTGTGAATAGTGCTGCAATAAACATAGGGGAGCATAGATTTTTTTCAAATTAGCATTTTGGAATTCTCTGGATACCTAAGTGTGGAACTGCTGGGTCATAAGGTAGTTCCATTTTCAATATTTTGAGATACCTCCATACTGTTTTCCACAGTGGCTGCACCAATCTGCAATCCCACCAACAGTATGAACATTTTCTCATATGTCTGTTTGCCATCTGTCACCTTTAAAAAAATGTCTCTTCATGTCCTCTGACCATATTTTAATTGGATTGTTTGTTGTTTTGGTGTTGAGTTGAATGAGTTTTTTATAAATTTTGGATATTAACCCCTTATCAGATATATCATTGAAAAATATCTTCTCCCATTCAGTAGGATCCCTTTTTGTTTTATTGATGGTTTCCTTAGCTGTGAAAAAAACTTTTTAGTTTGATGTAATCCCATATGTTTATTTTTTCTCTTACTTCTCTTGCCTGAGGGGATATATCCTTAAAAATATTACTCCTGGCAATGTCTGTAAACTTTCTTCCTATGTTTTTTTCTAGGAGTTTTATGGTTTCAGATCTTACATTTAAGTCTTTAATCCATTTTGAATTTATTCTTGTAGATAGTATAAGGAGGTGGTCCAGCTTCATTTTTTTGCATGTATCTGTCCAGGTTTCCCAGCACCATTTATTGAATAGACTGTCTTTACCCCAACGTAAATTCTTCCTTCCATTGTCATAGATTAAATGACCATATAGGCCTGGATTTATTTCTGGGCTCTCTATTCTGTTCCAGTGTGTGTCTGTTTTTATGTCAGTACCATGCTATTTTGATTACTATAGCCTTGTAGCATAATTTGATGTCACGTATTGTGATACCTCCCACTTTGTTCTTATTTCTCAAGATTGTCGAATCTATCCGGGGTCATTTATGGTTCCATGTTCTATTTCTGTGAAAAATGTCCTTGGTAGTTTGATAGGAATTGAGTTGAATCTGTATATTGCCTTAGGCAGTATGGATATTTTAACTATATTAATTCTTCTTATCAATGAGCATGGTATGTGTTTCTATCTATTTGTATCTTCTTGAATTTCTCTCTTCAGTGTCTTGTAATTTTCTGAGTACAGGTCTTTTGACTCTTTGGTTAAATTTATTCCTAGGTATTTTTTAGTCTTTGAAGCAATTGTAAATAGGACCGTTTTCTTAATTTCTCCTTCTGATATTTTATTATTGGTATACACAAATGCAACCGATTTCTGATACTAATTTTTTATCCTGCTACTTTATTAAAGTAATTTATAAGTTCTAACAGATTTTTGGTGGAGTCTTTGGGGTTCTCTATATATTGTATCACGTCATCTGCATATAATGACAACTTTACTTTCTCCTTACCAGTTTGGATGCCTTTTATTTCTTATTCTTGACTGATTACTGTGGCTAGAACTTCAGATCCCTTAACTGTAAGGATAACCTGTTGATTTGTGATTTTTCTTGTTTCTTTAGGTAGGCCTGCATTGCTATGAATTTCCCTCTTAGGACTGCTTTTGCTGCATCCCATAGATTTGGGGCCATTGTGTTTTCATTTTTGTTTGTCTCGAGATATCTTTTGATTTCTTCCTTGATCTCATTGTTGACCTAGTCCTTATTTAGTAACATGTTATTCAGCCTCCATGTATTTGTGTGTCTTCCAATTTTTTTTCCAGTAGTTGATTTCGAATTTCATGGCACTGTGGTCAGAGAAGACACTTGGTATGATTTCAATTTTCTTAAATTTATTGAGACTTATTTTGTGGCCTAACATGTGGTCTATCTTGAAAAATGTTCCATGTACACTTCAGAAAAAATGTGTATTCTGCAGCTTTGGGGTGAAATGCTCTGAAAATATCGATTAAATCCAACTGTCCCAATGTGTCATTTATGGTCGCTGTTTCCATATTTATTTTCCCTCTGGAGGCACTGTCCCTTGTTGTCAGTGGTGTGTTGAAGTCCCCTACTATGATAGTGTTACTGTTGATCTCTGCCTTTATGTCAGTCCATATCTGTTTTGTATATTTAGGTGCTCCTATGTTGGTATATAGATGTTTACTAGGTTTATGTCCTCTTGTTGGATCTATCCCTTTATTATTATATTGTACCTATCTTTGTCTTTTAATATATTCTTCATTTTAAAGTCTATTTTGTCAGATGTAAGTATTGCAACTCCAGCTTTTTTCTCATTTCCATTTGCATGAAATATCTTACTCCAACCCTTCACTTTCAGCCTGTGTATATCTTTAGACCTGAGGTGAGTCTCTTGTTTACAGCATGTGCAAGGATGTTCTTTCCTTATCCACTCAGCCACCCTATGTCTTTTGATTGGAGCATTTAATCCATTTACATTTAAAGTGATTATGATAGGTACATAGTTATAGCCATTTTGTTATTTTTATTTCTGGTTGTCATTAGTTAGATTGTTTTCATCTTTCTTCTGTTTACAGAAGCCCTTTTAACATTTCCTGCATTGATGGCTTGGTGTTGATAAATTCCTTTAGCTTATTCTTTTCTGGGAAGCTCTTTATCTCTTCTTCAATTTTAAATGAGAGCCTTGCTGGATAAAGCAACCTAGGTTGTAGGCCTTTGTTTTTCATCACTTTGAGTACCTCCTGCCACTCCCTCTGGGCCTGCAATGTTTCTATAGAAAAGTCATTTGATAGTCTTATAGGAGTTCCTTCGTATGTAATCTGCTGTCTTTCTCTTGCTGCTTTTAGGATTCTCTCTTTGTCTTTAACCTTTGCCATTTTAACTATAATGTGTCTTGGTGTGGGCCTGTTTGGGTTCATCTTGGTTGGAACTCTCTGCACTTCCTGGGCTTGTATGTCAGTTTCCTTCATCAGGTTAGGGAAGTTTTCTGTCATTATTACTTCAAATATGTTCTCGATCCCTTGCTCCCTCTCTTCACCTTCTGGTATTCCTATGATGCGCATGTTGTTGCGCTTGATGTTATCCCAGAGGTCTCTTAAACCATTTTCATTATTTTTAATTCTTTTTTCTTTTTGTTGTTCTGCTTGGGTGATCTGTCCTAACTTGTCTTCTAAATAGCTGATTCAATCCTCTGCTTCATATAACCTGCTGGTAATTCTTTCAAGTGTGTTCTTTATTTCAGTTATTTTATTCTTTAGTTCTAACTGGTTGTTCTTTATGATTTCTCTATCCTTCTTTATGTCATCACTAAGCTTCTTAAACATTCTTATCATCAGTGTTCTGAACTCTGTCTCTGATAGGTTGGTTACTTCTATTTCATTTGGTTCCAATTCTGGAGGCTACTTCTGTTCTTTCATTTGGGACATGTTTCTTTGTTTCCCCATTCTGGCTGACTCTCTGTGTTTGCTTCGATGGATTAGGTAGATCCCTTAGGGTTCTCGGTCTTTGCTGGGTGGTCTTACATAGTATGTGTCCTTTATATTTGACTTTCACCACTTCCCTATTCTCCTGTGCATGTACTCCAGAGGTGATGCTTGTGTTGTATGTATTCTCCTGTTAAAGTTGAGCTTTAATTGCTTTTGGCTTGTCAGTAGATGGGACTGACTCCTAGGCTGACTAGTTGTGAGACTTCGCTCTACCCACAGTGGATGATCTGCTGTGTGAGGGTTGACCGCTCAGATGAGGCTTGGCCCCTATGGGTTCTTGTGCCTGTAGAGAATTCCCTCTTGGTGTGTCACTTGTAAGTCAAACCTGGTGATCCTCTGGTTTAGTCTGGAGTTGGTCTCTGGGTGTGTTGAATCTTGTGTCTTTTGGGCTGGGTCCTGGTGTATGGCAATTTCAGAACAAAACAAATCAGCAAGCACAACAGCAACAACAACACCAAAGAAAAAAACAGATATACTCACAGGTAAAACAACCGATAACCCAAACACAGGCAAAATTACCAAAAATATAAAAGAAAAAAAAAAAAAAAGGAAAAAAAGCAGCAGTCTTGGCTTAAGCCCACCAAACAATCTCTAGGTTGTTCTCTGCTGTACAAAGACTCCTTTGCGTCTTGTGCAGGCAGAGCTGGCCACCTGGCATCCAGACTGACCCTGGCACTGAAGTTCTAGATGAGTGGGACTATGGGGTGTGGATGGTAGTTTTTACAAAGTCAGTGCAGTTTCTCCTCTTGCCTGCACGTAACACACTCTGAGAGCACCACAGCCAGCCACTGGGAGGAGGGCTTATTTCCTGTGTCCAGGTCTCCTGAGTCTTAGGGCACTTCTTCCATTGGGGGGCTGTGGGGGGCGTGAGATTTCTGAGCTGCTGAAAGCCCAGAGCTGCCTCTGCCACCTGCTGTTGACCTCTGCATGTGTCTCTGTAGCTGTAATTGTCCTGAGCTGTAGCTCAGAAAAGGTGGGGGTTGGGAAGGGAGGTTTCTTCTGTCTCCCAGCCCAGTAGTGTCACACTCTTCCCAGCCTCTTCCCTACGTCCCAGCTATGAAGTGGCTTTTTCTAGGTCCTGAGCACTACAGCTCCTCTAAAATCTGACACTACTCTTCAGTTCAGGGACCAGCTTGAGACTCTGGAAAGGCAGGGATAGGATTGGTGTGGGAGAGTGGGGAGAGGGGCCCAGGTATGGAGTTTGCCTTTTGTCTTTTTTGTCTGACCTAGGGCCCAGCTGGAGACCTCAGCGGAGGTTACTGCCTCAAATGCTGGATATGCTGCTCTCTTGGCAGGAGAAATCAGCTGTGGGACGCAGTGAAAGAGCCCACCTCCTGGCTCTTGTGATCTCTGTTCTGTGACTTGAGGCCCTCGCATCCCGGCAGCCGTAGATATGGCCACGTCTCCGCACCACTCCCTTCTCTTTTCCCCTGCTCGCCCTGTTTGCCCACTGTCGTGCGGGGCGGCCTGCGGGGTCTCTGCTCCTGCTCCCCACACAAGAACGCAGGATATGGTGAGGCCAAAAAAGAACACCCACGGAGCCATAGGTAGGGGAGTCATACCACTATAGTCTCACTGGAGGCTGGGCCCACCGGACGCCCGACCTGCCATCCGCCTTTCTGCCAACCGACTGACCGACAACTCTCCTCCACTCTTCTCGACTCTCTTCCTCTGCTCTCTTCCGCTCTCCTCGGCTCCTCGGCTCTCCTCCGTAGCCGCAGCAGTTATACCAGCGGCCAATCGGCTAACCGGCCACAGCCGACGGCCAATCAGCCACAGCCGACAGCCATCCACTACCCGAGCCAGCACCTTTCCACGTGAGGCCGAGAGCCTGTAAACTACTTTCTGGGGCTCTGTCCCCACACCCACCTTCAAGTAATCCTCATAGGGGTCTCTTATGAGTTCTGTGTGATGAGCAGAAAGTCCTTTGATAGGTTATAGATGTTCAATTTGTGGTAAGTCTGGAGGAGAACTCAATAAGACCACCCCGTAGCTGCCATTCCTATGATGTCCATAAAATACTTTTAACAAAAAGTAACTGGGCAAACAATACAATAAAAAAATGTAATCTTTATTAGTTTTGCACATTTTTAATGTTGGTTAGCATCATTTAGGGTAATAGTAGCATTTTCCAACATGCAGTTCACAAATACAATTTATCTAAGTAGTTTTAAGAAAAAGAGGAGCCTATGGTTTGCTTCTGTAAGAAACACAAAATGTCCTGATGTAATTGACTATATAAGTTCACTACGCTCTTCTTGTGGAAAAAAAAAAGTGAAACCCACATCATATATAGAGCAACCTAGAGCAGCATAACTCCAAATAAATGAAAATATAAGGAGAAGTTAAAAAAAAGGACACACATGAAAACTAAACATTGTCTTCAACCAGTTAATGCAGGCACTATTAAAAATGTAAAAAAAAAAAAATTTATACCCTTTCCAATTGCAAAGCATAACTTGGATTTGAGTGGTGAACATATTTTATCCCTTAAAATTATGAAATAATCTAAAATTAGCAGAAGTAATAAAAAAGCAGAAATCTACAACTACCCAGTCTTGTTTTCATTTCTTATTTAGCAAATTTTTTTTCCATGAAAATGTACTATGGACAGAAAGTAAGAAAAGTGATTGTGATATCAACCTGAAGATAATTTCCTCTTCATATTTATGTACATAATGCTGAAAAATAAAATAAAATGACTTTTTTTTTACAGTATTTATATTTACTTATAAAATACTAAACACATTTTTAACAGGTTAAGCAGTTTTTTTTTTTTTTTTAACATGTCTGTACACTCTGGCTATACACCATATGTTATCCATTTAAAGTTTAAAAATAACCAAAAAGCTATTAAAGTGCTGCAAACTATTGCTTAATGGCTTAAAGAAATGAAGCCTGTTGAACAATTTCCTTGACTTTACCACTGACATATGGTTTCTCATAAATGAGATTCTGAGCAGTGGGAGAAACCAGATACAGCAGCTTGGTAATATAAACATGCATTGATAGCATCCAAACTATCTATAATGGTACAGAATACATTATATTACCTGTGTAAAGCTTGAACTCTACATTTCTTGTGGTACATATTTGATGCAATAAATACTGTGCTTAGGTCATTATTTGTTTGCTCAAACGTGCACCACAGGGTAAAATGACTATTTACATAATAAATAGCATTTCATTAACATATACAGTGTTGACCTTGCTGAGCTGAAGATGGCTAAACAAAGGGCAGGATTAAGCAGAAATTTATAAAGGGTTCTTTTGGTCAAATCGGTCTTCAAGGGGGAAGCAATGCTCATTATTCAGTTTTTTAATACAATAAACAGAAACATAACATTTATGACTTCAGACATTTGAATGAAGTTTGCACCTGCTAAGATTTAATGGCGTACCCCCGCAAAAATGATCCACATGGTCTAGGGACTAAATTTGACAAAACAAGATGAGCAAAGCACCTCCAATTATCACCTAATTATCGCTCCCAGAAATATGGATGGAATTTAAGAACTTATTGTTTTCCTTGTGACTTTTTTCATGCATGATCTCTAAGTGCAGCATGCCCTCATGCAAACCACTTTGTGCAGATGGGAGGGCCACGTGATTGCCATTACCCCCATGGCATACCTGTTAAAGAGGTCCTTTAGTCTATTTCCAAGCAGAAACCCTGTTTACAAAAATAGTCACATATAATAAACAACACATGGATTTAAAAAAAAAAGATGAATCCACTAACAGATTTTGTAAAAATGTGACAAATGTGGCAGTTGAAATGCAAAGAGTGGATACAATTACTATACTAAAGTGTTTCATGTTAAACAACCCCCAAATATAGGTTTACACCCCTTTGAACTGGTCCCTACATTCTGAGTAGCCATTGCGTCTCGTCTTCAGCAGTGTCAGCTGGTAGTGAAAACAGTAACCTCCTGTCAAGGTCATCTCCCCTTTACACAGTCACAGTTTTCTGACAAGGGGTCACTGTCTTATTGTAGGCACTGACCTTAAGTAGATTTGAGTAAAAACAGTCAGTTTGGCATTGACCTCCTAAAGGAGTCCTGTTGACAAAAATACATCACCTTCACAGGCTGTAAACAATTAAGTTACCCAATTATTTTTATTTGTTTTCATTTATTTCCCTTTGCCTTTTTCATCTTTACCTTCTTGCTCATGTTTTTCCACAATTGGCTTTGTTACCCGATCATATGACGGTGGACAAGCTGCTGTAGACATGGTCAGATCAGTTTTTTCTGTAATAGAGTTTTCATTTATTCTGTCAATTATCATGTCTTCTTTTACAAGAAGATTAGCCCCACTTTTGATTTTATTTTTATTATATGTAAATGAAGCTTGTTTCAAAGTTCGTTTTAAGAGGTGGCGCCTATAAGCACGCTGAATAATAACAGCGGACACCTCCTCTTGTTTTCGTTTTAAAGTCGTAGTAATTGGCTGATAGGAGACCTTTGATGGATTGGAAGCCATGAATCGCTCTTCCATCTGTATTCGGAGAGCATCCATCTCTCCACTCTCCCCCAGAACTCGCTTGGTAAAAGCAAATAGGATGTCAAGACAGTGGATCCGGTCACCACTGACCATGGGCAAATCCATGGCAATGAGCTGGAGTTTGTTAGGTTGTGGCAAATTGAGAGGGGGTTCAAGAGCAGCTGCAAACTGAGATAGTTTTTCAAATTCCATGAACTGGGTGGCATCGGGATCAAACTTCTCCCAAACCTCGTAGAACATTTCAAAGTCATCCTCACTCAGGGGCTCTGCACTTTCTTCAGTAGCAACACTGAAGTTCTCCAGGATGACGGCGATGTACATGTTCACCACAACCAGAAATGATATGATGATGTAACTGACAAAAAAGAAAATCCCGACAGATGGGTTCCCACAGTCTCCTTTAACTGAGCTTCCAGGGTGATCTTTCTCAGGGTCGCAGTCAGGAGGTCCACTGTTGAGAATAGGTGCCAACAAACCATCCCAGCCAGCAGAGGTGGTAATCTGGAACAGGCAGATCATGCTGTTGCCAAAGGTTTCAAAGTTGAACATGTCATCAATTCCGACTTCCCTCTTAACATAGGCAAAGTTGGACATTCCAAAGATGGCGTAGATGAACATGACCAGGAAGAGCAGGAGGCCGATGTTAAACAACGCAGGAAGGGACATCATCAGCGCAAAGAGCAGCGTGCGGATCCCCTTGGCTCCTTTGATCAGACGTAGGATTCGGCCAATCCTGGCCAGACGGATCACTCGGAACAAGGTAGGGGACACAAAATATTTTTCTATCAGCTCAGCCAGAAACATGCCTGTGGATAAAAAAAAAATGAGAATGCAAAACAGTGAAGAACTTATCAATTAAAATAATAGCTAAATTTCTGTCAAGGCAGTTACATAATCTTAAATTTGACATAAATATGCTATATTTATTTATGTTAAATATTAAATTAACTTAATATTTGCTATGGACTGAATTTTGTACTTCCCAAATCTGTATGTTGAAGTCTTAACCCCCAATGTGATAGTATTTGTATAGAACCTTTTGGAGATAATTAGATTTAGATGAGGTCATATGGGTGGGGCTCTCATGGTGGGATTAGTTTCCTTATAAGAAGAGACACTAGAGAGCTTACTGTCTCTCTCTATCTCCCATTCCTTCCCAAGCCATGTGAGGACAAAGTGAGAAGGTGATCTTTTACAAGCCAGGAAGAGAGCTCTCATTAGAAACCCACTATGCTTTATCTTGGACTTGTAGCCTCCAGAATTTAAAAAAAATAAATTTCTGTTGTTAAAGCTACCTATTCTATGGTAATTTGTTATGGAAGTCTGAACTAAGACAATATTCAGTTCAATAAGGATTTTACAGTACCTTTTGCCGTTGAGGAGTGTTTATAGACTATTTTTAATTTACTTAAAATTTTTTTCTGAAATTGCCAAATCACATATCCAATTTCAGTCCTTATCCATATCCATTTAAAAGTATCTGTAGTTTTTGATGCTATTTTCATCTCTCCATAAACCTGATGCTTTCCTATGCTTCCTCTATAATATTCTTATATATTTATATATGCTCTGGTGCATCCCTAAAAGGATCCAATGTTGGTGCTTTTTTTGGTCTCCTGTGTCTCACTTTGGTCTCTCAGCCTTCTACTTTTAAGTTTCTTTCTGCATTTGTCTTTTAAATTATGAAATAATAATTGTACTGAAAAGGAATTAAAGAAATTAAGTGACTTTGAACTACACTGTCTAATTCTGTAATGGGTAAATAGTTGGCTTACATAAGTTGTGTGTGTGTGTGTGTGTGTGTGTGTGTGTGTGTGTATGTCAGAGAGAGAGAGAGAGAGAGAGAGAGAGAGAGAGGAGAGGAGAGAATATAACTTTAGTATCCTATCCATAAATGACAACTGATTACACTACGGGTTAGTATATGAATCAAAGGCCACATACAACATATAAGTTGGATATATGACCAACTTCTTCAGAGGGGGGAATGACATGAAAAATCTGCCCAAACGGGATTTCCAAGATGGAGGAATAGGTAAATGCTGTGCTTGCCTCCTCATGACCACATTAAAATTATAGCTAAACTATAGAACAACCATCATTGAGAATCACCCTAAATCTAGCTGAACCAAAGCCCTACAACTAACGACATACAGAAGAAGCCACCTAGAGCCTGGTAGTAGGGGCAGAGATGTGGAATGGGCTGGTCCCACACCTGTGTGTGACCACTAAAAATTGGGAGGGATATCTTGGCTGCAGAGGTCCCTTTTGGAACAAAGGGTCCCAGACCCACACCAGGCTCTCCAACCCAGAGTTCCAGTGCTGAGAAGTCCCCATAACTTCTGGCTGTGAAAACCAGTAGAGATTGTCACTGAGTGAGCCTGAGATGTTGGAGTCCTAGGTGCTCCTCTTAAAGAAACCATGCACAAACTTACTCACTGATGGACTCACTCACTCTGAGCTCCAGAGCTGGGGCAGCAGGCATTGTCAGGCACCAGGGACATACAGGGAGGAACTAAGTTGTTTGGCTTCAGGACGAGAGCTGGAGGTTGAGCTTTCTCCCAGATGGAGGAGCTGGTAGAAGCCATTGTTTCTTTGTTGAGCCCTACCCTCACCCAGAGTGCAGACATAGGTGAACACCATATCTGAGTCTCCATCAACCTGGACAACACCGTTCACCCTGATCAGGTGATTCCCCGATACCTTGGCCCACCCAAACTACTTCTAGTGGCTTTTCCATGAAGCATGTCCTGGCCTATGCTTCAGACTTTCCTAAAAATATATTAAAGATTCAGCTAACCTCAGACAAGCAGATCTGGTCTTGGCCTGTGCCATACTTCTTATAAAGCAGCCCGAAATTGTACTAGTGGCAGTGAGCCTCGGTTCACATTTTAGCTTCTTCCTGGCACCTCCAAGCCCAGCACAGTGGCAACCATCTTCAGATCACTTTATAGCTCATACCAAGTGGCCCCAGGCAGGGCACAGGCAGTGGCTGAACTTGGCCTGCACCAGAGGCCCTCCCAAGTGGTCCTGTAATCAACACACCTGGTCGCCAGCTTCAGACCACACAAGAGCACCAGCCAACTACCTCCAAAACTGACACACCCAAAGGATATAGAGTGTAGGCATCAGAGCCCTGCTAAAGTGAATCCTGCGCCATAGGGTCAGCCCCTGAACAACAGCTCCTCCACTGTAGTCACAGCTACTCCTCACAACCAATCAGCTGGAGGGTCAATCCCTCCCACTGATGTGCCAACTGCAATCAAGGCTCAACTACAACAGGAAGGCACACACAACCAATGCAAGGGACACACCTGGAGCACCTGGCTCAGGTGACCAGGGAGACTGTGCCACTGGGCCTTACAAGACATCTACTACATAAGGTTACTCTACTAAGACTGGGAGATACAGTAACTTAACCTAATACATAGAAGCAAACACAGAGAGGCAGCGAAAATGGGGAGACAAAGAAATGTCCCAAATGAAAGAACAGAAACAAATCCCCAGAAAAAGAACTAAAAAATATGAAGACAAGCAATCTACCAGACAAAGAGTTCAAAACACTGATTATAAAGACGCTCAATGATCTCAGTGAGAACTTCAACGAAGACATAAGAAACATAAAAATGGATATAGAAATATAAAAAAGAACCAGGGAGAAATAAAGACTACAGTAACTGAAATGAAGTATACATTAGAGGCAATCAACAGTAGATTAGATGAAAGAAAGGCTCAAACCAGCAATTTAGAAAATAAGGCAGAAGAAAACACCCAATCAGAGCAGCAAAAAGAAAAAGATAATATAAACAAATGAGGGTAGTTTAAGGGGCCTCTGGGACAACATGAAATGTACCAACATTTGCATCATAGGGATACCAGAAGGAATTGAGAGAGAGGGCAAGGAATTGACAACCTATTTGAAGAAATAATGATGAAAACTTCCCTGGTGAAGGAAATAAACATATAAGTCCAGCAAGCGCACAGAGACTAAACAAGAAGAAACCAAAGAGGCCCACACCAAGAAACACCAAAATTAAAATACCAAGGTTAAAGACAAAGAGAGAATCTTAAAGGTAGCAAGAGAAAAGCAGTGTTACCTGTAAGGGAGCTCCCATAAGACTGTCAGCTGATTTTTCAATAGAAACCTTTCAGGCCATAAGGGATTGGTAAAAAATATTCAAAGTGATGAAAAGCAAGGACGTACAATCAATATTCCTCTACTCAGCAATGCTATCATTTAGAATTGAAGGACAGATAAAGAGCTTCCCAGACAAGAAAAAAACAAAGGAGTTCATCACCACCAAACCAGTATTACAAGAAATCTTAGAGGGCCTTCTTTAAGATGAGACAAAAAGGATAAAAAACATGAAGAATAAAATGGCTATAACTACACCTCTATCAACAATTACTTTAAATGTAAATGAATTAAATGCTCCAATCAAAAGACACAGGGTGGCTAAATGGATAAGAAAATGAGACCCTTACATATGCTGCATACAAGAGACTCACTTCAGATCGAAAGACACACATAGACTAAAAGTAAATGGATGGGAAAAAGATGTTTCATGAAAATGAGAAAAAAAAAGAACAACATTTGTGGTACTAATACTTATATCAGAAAAAATAGACTTTATAACAAAGACTATAACAAGAGACAAAGAAAGACCCAGCAATCCCACTTCTGGGTAGTTACCCTAAGTAAGCCAAAACACTACTTTGAAGGGACATGTGCATCCAAATATTCATTGTTGCATTGTTTACAAAGGCCAAGGTGTGGAAGCAGCCTGGGTGTCTGTCAATGGATGAATGGCTAAAGAGGAGGTGGTACATATATACAATGGAATATTGCACGGCCATAGAAGGGAATGGGTTCTTGTCATCTGTGGCAGCATACATGGACTTAGAGGATGTAAGTCCTGAGTGAAATATGTCAGACAAAGACAGATGCAATGTGATTTCACTTATATGTGGAATCTAAAGAACACAATAAAGAAACAAACAAAACAGAAACACATTCATAGATACAGAGAACATTTTGATTGTTGCCATATGGGAGTGTGGTTGAGGAGGTAGGTGAAAAAGGGGAAGGGATTAAGGAGTAAGAATGGGTTGTTACACAGTAGTCATGGGGATGTAGGGTATAGCATAAGGAATATAGTTAATAATATTGTAATAACTATGTATGATGTCAGCTGGATACTAGTCAAGGGAATCACTACTTAAATTATGTAAATGTCTAACCACTGTGCTGTACACCTGAAATTAATATAAAATAATATTGAATGTCAACTGTAATTGAAAAATTAAAAAGAAGGGGAAGCTGAAGGGCAATAAGTGGTCCAAATTTCAAAGTATAAAACAAGTAAGTCTTGGGGATGTAACGTGTCATGGGATGCAATATACAGCATAGTCAATAATATTGTGATAGCGTGATACAATGTCAGATAGTTGCTGGATTTATCACTGTGATTACTTCTTTAGGTATATAAATGTTGAATATGGTGTATACCTGAAACTATGTAATATTATGACATACACTGTGGCATATATAACAGTATGACATATATAACTATATGACTGTATGTCAGCTAATTTTAATAAGTCTTTTTTTTTTTTAAAGAAAATCTTCCCAACAGAGTGCCCCATATGAGATGGTGAAATATTGATCCAATCATATTATCTGGTTTAGGAAAGAATGAATACTTCAGGTCCACAGACAGTCTTTTTTACTTCACTGGAGTTAGAGTCGTATCTTTAATGAGATGAGCTATTGCTCATGTGCTTGTTGTACATTTTAGGCTTTGAAGTACATGGCTGATGAAACAATATCCCATGCCACCTCACTTGCCTTGTGCATTGTTACTGTAAACTGATTTCAAGGTGATCTAGAAAATTTCTACCCCATACCCTTAAAAGACCTACCATCTGTATTTGCTAACATTGTTCTTTATTCTCATCCCACTCCATATTTTTCTTTATCTTGCCATCGACTTTTCAATCCTATTTACATGCTGATGACTTTATGTCCATTTCTCTGGTGCAATGTATTTCCTAAGTACCAGACTAAATTTCTAGTCCTCTTCTAAACAAAGACAACTAAATATTGTATAGGCTATTCCATCTCAACCTGTCAAAAACATTTTTGTCTTAGTTAATAGCACATTTCTAATTCAAATGAATGAAACTTTACTGTATTGAAATAATAATACACCTAATGTCTAAAATGGATGGAATAGGATACAATGCTGTATATATAGCAGAAGTCTCATTTTATAAGAAAAACAAACACACCTGGATAAAATACATTAACATTTTCACAGTGGTTATCTCTGAGTGATGGGATGATCTCTAAATTTTATTGTTCCAACATTTACTTTTATTGAGCTGAACTTAAGAGACTTAAAATATTTCTTACCTACAATGGAGAGAATGACAACTACAAAATCAAAAATATTCCAGCCTATGGTAAAGTAGTAATGACGGAGGGAGATGAGCTTCAGCACACACTCTCCAGTGAACAGCACAATGAACACCAGGTTTATTCGTGATAAAATGCTAGTTACATAATCACTCTGATCATCTGTTTCTACCATCATCGTTACCATGTTGAGACAGATGAGAATCATGATGCTTATGTCAAAAACTTGTCTGGTTACAAAGTCAAAGACCATTCCTTGAAATTTATTCTGTAGAGAAAGAGAAATGCTTTTAGCAACAGAGAAGAGTTTTCCTGTACACAGTAAACATCTATGTAAGTACTTTCTGCATTAATTGACTTTCTAGTATTGTACATAGTAATCACTCACCCTGAATTTTGTAAAAGATGATTTATAGCACATTAATTTTTTAAATTTAGTTATCTAAATTGCTATTTACTACTTATGTTTGTTTATTCCACAGAAGAATCCCTTGCCAAAGGAGGTTTCTGATAAGAAACATTGTACACTAATACGCTTCTCTCAGAGACACAAAATGCATATTAACATTATGAGATTATGAGTTAAGATTATGAGAAGTTAAGAAGCCTGCTTCATTTTGTTTTACCAGGATATCTGACAATCAGGTGGCCCATGCCGCTATTTCAAAATGCAGTATCTATTAGCATTCCATTGTCTTATTTTCATAGAACTGTTAAAGGGAACTTGGGATTTCCAGCACACACCTATAACATTAGTATTTAAAGCTCATGAATGGCAGTATTGATATACTTGCATCAAACAGTCTTTGCTGACATTGTCAGACACAGAATGTTGATTGAGCCTACACACGGGTAATCAGACCAGAATGACATTACGTATGATTTGATGTCAAAAATTCATATCCCTTGTCACTGATCCGTGGTTCTGCTCCCCAGTTCTGCCATTGTCAGTCACTGCAGGCCATGGCCTGTCTCACTTCCCTAGGCCAATGGGGAACTCTGAGGATATCTTCTATCTCACATTTTTCTACATATAGCTGACTCGTTTCTACTTCCACTATTAAGGCTTAATAAGGGAAAATATGTTTTACTTATCATTCTCAAGAAGGTAACTGTTGGCTAGCATAATATGAATGTTCACTAGTATTTTGTTCCCCAATGCATCCCAGGAATTATTTTAACTTCACATAGCATCAGCATAAAAACCAGTACAGTGTGGGATGAGGCTTCTCCGTTTCACAGTAGTTGTTTGGTTGGTTCATCATGGAAACATGAGAGTATTATTTGTTATCATGAATTATATTTACTGACTCTGACTTCTGTAGGCATTAGTAATTTCTAACCTTTACAGTCATATACATGAATAGTAGATACTAGAATTCTTTCCTCCTCCAAACACTCAGTACCTTCAATGAAAAATAAAATGGAAGTAAGGTGTTATTTCACTCAAGATTTCATCAACTTGATAATCTAGCAGAAAGCTGGCATGTATTTTAACTCCATCCAAAGTGTACTCCTCTCCCTGACATTATTTAGTAACTACTTTTGAATTATATGATCAACTTTTTCTTGTGCATATCACATTACCTATGGGTCCTTAGCCATTTAGTTTGGATTCTAGATGTAGAATTCTCAATCCCTTGAAATCAAGGGTGCATTTTCTGTTCTACTTTTTTCTTGGTCTCTCTCTTTTTATATAATTTTTACCATTACCATGAAAAGATATGAATTAATGATACTCTAAAAGTGGAAGAAATCTTTGCTGCTGCAAATGTTTGCTGCTATCTCTTCTGTAAGAATACCCACGTAAGTTTTTGTTTTTGTATATATTTTTTCCCATATCATTTGGTGTTTCTTACTCCTGGTCGAGGTATAGGCTTTTGTGGCTTTTTCGATCCTAATTTTTTCATTGCATTATAGTATTTCTTCTGTTCTTCTGTCATAAAGATGTCTTGGCCTCCAAAGTATAGAAAAGAAAAATCAAAACTAGTTAAAAGTATGTCCCTTTGCACAAAATTTTTCAATGCTTAACTTAAAATAGGAAAGGTACAGTTAAGAAAGTAAATGCAAAATTCACCCAGTTAGAATAATTATGCCTGGAATTTTAAATTTGAAAAATTAAAAGTACTTTTTAGGTCATACAATCTTATTTAATTCTCACAATTATACGTAATTGACTTTATTATTTTCATTATTATTTTACAGAGAAAAAACCCAGAAACTGAGAAGTTGAATATTTTACTCAAGACTCACTGAGTGGTAAAATCTGGTTCACTGAGACACGAAATACTTGATTCCTTACACTATACATACTGCCTTTTAAAAGTTAAAGACAATGATAGGTTTTAGTCACATGTAGCAAAGAGTTAAAGTCTGTATATTGCAAGATAGCCTAGAATACTCATAAAAAGCCGCTTTCACTCTGCCAAGAATTGGTACAAAAAGATGGGAAGAAAATTGGACAAGTTGGTAAAATAGCAAGGGAATAAGTCAGGTATCACAAATATGGCAGGTATATGATATGGCAGGTATATGATAGTTCAGAGGATCAGAACTGAGGCTAATAAACGAAACAGAGTATCCTGATATTGACTACAGAATAATATTAATAATAATAACAAAAGGGGATAGGGACAGGAATGTTCTGTAGTGAAAGAGTCTCATACAATGAGTGAAAGTACTCAGTACGTAAGAAGAAAACACACTGAGCAAATCAGATGAAGGAGCAGTAAGTACACAAAGTAAGAAACAAAAATGGCAAAAAAACACTTGAAAACATGTTCAAACCTACCAGTAAAAGACATAAAACTTAAAATTAAATGCAAATGTAATTTATCAAACATCAAGTATTGAAACCAGAGGATGTTCGATGCCAGTGAAGCAGCAGTGACTGGGCACATCCATACACTGTTACTGGCAGTATGAGTGGGGATATTATTTTGGGGAAGCAAAATACTTCACTTTGGGAATTTATCTTAAGGAAATAATTAACAACTCTCTGTCTTTTATTTATTTTTGGCACAAGGACTTTTGAAAGGGCAAATTTAAATCATTAAAGATTAGAAACAACCTAAAACATCAATCCACTGGGAAATGGTTAAGTAGATTACGATAATGTATATATGAAGACTTAAGAAAATGGGAAAATACTTATGTTAAGTCAAAAAGAGAATTTATAATTACAGATAAAATAATTTCAACAAGAAGAATATATTTAGAGAAAGTCTGAATGGAAAAACATAGAATGTGAATAGTGGTTACTCCCAAGTAGTATTTTTTTACTTTTCCATATTTTCTATAAGTATATATTTCTATAATATATATATATAATGCATATATTTGGAATGATAAAATGGGCTTTACAAATGATAATAAAATAAAGAGCTGCTTAATTCAAGACTGGAATTGATAGTTTACAATTAGATATCAGGGCGGATGAAGTGAAAATATATAAAAGGAAACAATGAAGTAAAAAAAAATGTGAAAAGAAACACTAGAGAAGTTTACAACTCATGATTAATTTATTGCAAATATTCTAAGGGTTTTAATTGAAGATTTATTTTCAGGAAGGAGTTGTAGGGACAAAAGTTGACTTTGGTAAAGGTGCATGTGCCTGGGTTCTTCTCTAGTCCTTTTCTAATTATTTTCTTTCAAAAGATAGAAAATGTGGTCACTGCTTAAAAAAACACGGCAGAGGGGAGGGAGGTTCTGTGAGCCTATGCACAGAAATATGCAGCACAATCATTCTTGGCTTTTCATACTCTGAAAGAGATGGGCAGTGGATAGCAGAGTGGGAGGATGAAAAAAGAGAGTTAATATAAACACCCATTTGATGTCTGAATTAAAGCACCGTTTGGTAGCAAGAACACTTCAAATAATTTTGTGATCTTAGTGGGAAAGAAAATATTAGAAATACTTATCTTCTTTTTTTGCTGGTTGAAATTATCTATGATGACACCGATAAACAGGTTCAAGGTGAAGAAGGACCCAAAGATGATGAAAATAACAAAGTAAAGATACATGTACAGATTTTCCTCATACTTAGGCTGGAGTTCCACCTACCAAAGGAGAATATTTTGTAAAATATCACAATACATTTTAATGCTGGAAGTCATTGGAGGTTTTTCATGAAAATAGAAAAGAAAATTTCTAATAATACTTAAGCAGTACTTTCCTTTTTTTCCTCTCAATCAGCTACCTCTAAAAAAAAATCTCTGAACATAGCCCTTATGGATGTTTTCATGTGAAAAATATTGTTATTAGGACACTGTATAATCAATCTACTTTTATAACTATAAATACAACTAATATCTTGATATTTGGACGGTGGCCTGTGAAACTTTGTAAATTTTTAAGGTATTGAATTTTAATAATTTAAAAATTATTAGTGAAAAATTTTTACTTCAGTAAATGAGTATAGACTATTTAGAAGCAACCATTTGTGCCTGTATGAATTATTCAGCAAACAAGAGTTGAATCATTTATATAGATGTTTCTAATCATTCATAAAGATCATTCATATATTTAACATCATAACACTTAATGAATTTTCCAGATTGCGTAGACATAACTGGACACTCCATCTTATAAATCTTCAATTGACAATTTAATCTATAGATTAAACATAGAGTAAATTAGCATTGAACTATCATTTACCATTTAGTAAAGGGGTAATGGAATCATTATAGATAGTTTCCTAATAGATTTATTTCCTTCTAAAGACAAAAGAGTTAAAGACCAACCAAACACAAAAGACAAAATAATAATTAACCAAGGGAAGTAAAACAATGCTGGAGCGTATCAGGAAGGTACTCAGCATAAAACTAAAATCACTGACGGGAAGTCCATGTCAAGAAAGATAAAAGTGAGCTGTATCAGGTCAGTTTAAAGATTACAAGGAAAGAGGTTATTTTTTATGATGATAGACTAAACAGATTGGGCTTCAGAATGGAAAGATGAAGGCTGATAGAAAATACTAAGTTTTACAACGTTTTGAGGATCAGAGTTGGAATGAACATGGATTTCAGTTCTCTTCTTGAAGCCTGAAAAGAGGCTGTTGAAAGAGATATCATATAAAGTAGGTCTTAACTTTGGTGATATAAACTTAAAGGAAACTGTTGGCTATAGAAGTGATAACAGCATTGGTAAAGGCTTCAGTAAATTTATGGATGCTAAGATTAAATAACATAATGAATTTGAAATGGACTGTTTTAGAAACCTAAGGCTGCCTGGACAACATCCCTAACTTTCCATACTGTCTAATATGGAAATTAACTATACATTTCCAATACTGATGGTAATCATGTATTTTTTCACAGTTGCCTTTGCACACCAAAATTATTACTGGTTATGTAATCATTAGACTAAAAAGGAAACAGGAAATATTTAATAGATGGATATTTGTTATTTATTAAATATATGAATATGTTACTTTAGTTTGACTTTCAAAATAATTTGTCATGATTTATCTTCATAAGATCTTTCCAATAAACAGTGGTATAATTGAATATTAATTTGAGTCATATTTTTCCTTTGCTTTTAAAAAATCATCACAGAATCATTTCATTTAGCTGCTATGCTCTGTTGAATTAATTTTAGCATCTAACCAATATTATAAAAAGATAGGATGTAGGAAATACTTACATTTCTGGAATCAACTGCTGCATACATTATATCCATCCATCCCTTAAATGTGGCCTATTAAAAAGGACATGTGTGCTTTAATTTGGAGTAAAAAATATGAATATATCTGATGCATAATAAATAGTCTTACTTATATATTTTTTAAAAAGGAACATTTTCAAGACTTTTCAAAACAAATTTTACATGAATTTTGGACCAACACACTATCATAGTAACACTTTTCGTTTCTAGAACACATAATGAACAAAATGGTCACTTGATATAGCCTCCTGCTTGATAATCAACTCATAAATACTTCTCAATTTTTCAGAGTTAATGAAACCATTCAATTTAAAGTGCTGTCAAAATACAGAATATGTTCAGAAAGTTTTACAAATGACAACACACTTGGCAATGTCTGTAGCAACAAAACAATTATAACTTAGATTCAATGATCATTTGCTGAATTCTGTCTACAAGGTGATCAAAGTGACTGAAAGTTTAAGATTTTTCTTGGTTGTAACACTCTAAGGATCATAAAATTGTACACAAAGCTGGCATTACAAGTATCCTTTTAAGAATTTTGAAGCATAAAATCCAGAAACCCTATATTCTACCCTTCTCTGTAATTTTTGATAAGAGTGAGTTAATATGGGAAAGAAAAGTGGAAAATAGTACAGCAGACACTTGGCATTCACAGTTTCAAGAAGGATCTTAAGTCTAATACCTTATAGTCATTTGTTATTTGTCATAGGTCATGAATTGAGTCCTATGGGTCTTAGAGGGTTCTTCCTTAATTAGGGAGCAAGTTTAGCAAAGCTTTCAATATCTATATCCCAACAGACACACACACATACACACACACACACACACACACACACACACATTTATAACACTAACACTTGTGAAGTGGTGGATGTCCTGGGAAGAAAGCCAAGTAAGGGTGGGCATGATGGCAGCGAAGAAAAAGTAATGATTCTTAGCTAGAAAATAGAAGTTATTTGTGTATCAAAGAGGTAAAGGATGAATGTGTCAATGACTGAGGTCAATGACAGAGTAAGTCCATTACACACTAGGTACAGAAACAGAGAAAGGTGATTCAAGGAACCATTTTAATGGTTACTAATTAACAGAGAAGTGATTCTGTATAAAGCCAAGTATAAAGCAGTACTTTAGTTTCTTTAGTAGCAGAATTTATTTAATGGATGTGTGCAGGATCCTTCAGATATATTTTTAGAATTGTTTAATATTTTAAGGAATTCCTGGAAATTTTCTTTTCTCAATTTTACAGAGGAGATGATATGCTTTAGTGATATTTACAAGTGTAGTTATTAGTTAAGATTAGGATAAGTGGCCAAGGAAATATCATCATGTGTCTACTATAATATTTAAAGAAATCATACTTGCCAGATTTTTAAAATCCCTATTTAATTGAATGAGCATTCAAAGTAACTCTGAAACATCCAGAAGAGTAATAAAAATTTCCAACAAGAAGGTGGGAAGAACGTGCAAAGGGGTAATAGTACAGACACCTCTGAAAGAGATGCAAGAGGGTTTTGACCAGTGTAGGTTTGTTTGCTTGTTTAGTCTCCTGGTTGCACAATTGCAATCATAACCTTGGTGAAAAGAAATAGATTTTTGCCCTGAGAACTCTGTAGAACCACAAGAGAAGAACTTATATAGTTTCTTTTTTTTAAGCAGAGTTTCAGCACCCAAATTTGAGCAGCATTTTTATAAAGGTTTTTGAACAATCTGGACTGCTTTTATTCACTGCTTTGTTGTGATGCAACTGCAGCTAAACTTAGCATCATATGAAGATGTTTACAGGGCTGCTATCTATTACATTTTTATAAGTTGTGAACTATTTGTCTTTTGTGTAAATAAGTCTTGGAGACCCAGGAGTGAAAACATGACTATTTAGATAAAACAAACGTAAGTAATTGTACTAAGAGGTCATTTGGAATAAGACAGCAGCTGCTTGTGTTTCATTTCTGTGTCCAGGCATTACCCAGTATTACTTCCTATCACTATGAGCATCTGACCCTAAAACCTGAACAGCATTCCCCAATCTTCAGTCCAAATGACACAACTCAGTAGTAGTTAATTCCTACCAATTTGTTGTTATCCAATCAGGTGTGTTAAGTCTGTGTGCTTTGTGGTGTGATGCGGTATGATCTATCAGTGAAACAAGCTTTTCAATTGCAATAGAAAAAAAAAACTTATGATGCATTAATCAATTTTTTCATATGGAAGAGAAAGCAATATGAAGAGAAAAAGCCCTGGAGAAAGAACTGAAATTCCTGGACACTCTCAACTGTCTGCACTGCTTAAATAAACTGAAGTTTCCATCCACTTGGGCTGGTAAAGTGGTAACAATAAATCAAAATTAGGAAAAACAAATATGTTATAAACTTTCTTCTTAATAACTAAATAATGGATATATGTCATTACTTTATTATTCCAAACAGTAAACAAATTTCAGAGAAAAGAGTGTTCACTTACAACTTGAAGCAAAGAGAGATACCCAAATCCTACATTATCAAAGTTTACTTTCACATTTTTCCATCGGGCAGTTTCATTTCTTTCTATTAGATTTAGGCAATCAGTATGATTATTCACTTCGCTGATTTCAAATATATCACCAGTTGTGGTGTTAATACAGTGGTAGAATTTGCCAGCAAACAAATTTACGCCCATGATGCTGAAAATTAGCCAGAATATAAGACAAACCAGAAGCACATTCATGATGGATGGAATTGCTCCTAAAAGGGCATTCACAACCACCTAATACACAAATGGAAAAAAAGAAAAGTCAGAATTCTTGTTGTTAAATAATATGAGACATTCCCCTAGTAATCTTTAGTCTGTCTAATTTCTTTACTATCAAGATTTGTATACTATGATATTTTAAAGCAAATTAAAAAATCTTAAAATGTAATCTATTCTTTCTTAAGCAGTACATTTAGGGAAACAAATATAGACAATATGACATAGAAACCAAAAAAAAAAAAAAAAAAGTTTAAAAATAGAGAGAGTTAAGTACTCCAAAGTTAAAGGAAAAGGAAAACCAGAGAAATTTGCTGCCAGAGAAAGTCGGAATATATGTTGTTTATAAAAAAAAAAAAGAAGTAGGAAATTTTATAACAGACTAACTCATTGAAAAAAGGCAATCTGTTAATAATGAACAAAACTAAAATATTCTATGAATTGATTTGACCAATATATTTTAATAAACTAAAAACTAAGATATATAAATATAAAAATATTGTTAAATACCTAATATAATTTTGTCCTTAATTATTCATGCATTACTATGACTAATAATTTTTGCATAAGAAGCAAGACAATTTAGCATTATGTATTTCATTAAATCATCACATCGTTTATTTCAAGCTCCAGTCATGTCAGTTGTTTCATTTACTGAGTTTAATTCAATAAACTTATTTTAAATGAAACATAATAGAAATCAGTTTCTTTGGAAAGTAAGGAAAGGAGGGATGCCCAAATCTGATGTGATTACACCAAGGTCTGTGCTAAATAATTACCCGCTCTTTTTCCATAGAAGTATGTTTCCCACCCCCCATCTTTATTTCTGGATCATAAATTAAAAATCTGAGTTTTCATATTTGGCAACATATTTGTAGGGATGGCTGTCCTTATTTCCTCCTCCACAGTCCCCATTGGAGCCGCACATGAATATCTAAGATGGAAGATAAGACCGGTCCTAAAATGCTCATAAGTGGCATATGATGCCTCAGACTTGATGTTAACACGTAGCTAAGTTAATTCTACCTATGTACCTCTTGTCATTCTGATCCAAAGGAGACAATAGGCATCAAAATATCTTTCATCTGCCATTTGATGGCAGTGTATTTTTAGAACAAAATGTTTTGACTGCCTGTCTGAGAAAAACAAATACATGAGTGAATTAATTCCATATGCTTCCAAGGACTACTTAACATCTGCAAAGAACTGTGGGCCTTCTGGGGTTACAAAACAGTGTGATAAGTGGGCCAATGGAAATGATAAAACCACTAATGACAAGGTGGGGAAATGAGCATGCAAAAATTAAGCTGGTTGAGTTATCCAGGCAGAGTCAGATGATGTGGTCTATGTAGCCTATGAAGCTGACACATGACGCCTTACCTTACCCTACTTGGTTGTCTATATTATACACTTGATTGAAGAAATATTTATTTTATACTTCATTTTTAAATCTGTGGATACCCGTAAGATTTCTCTTGGATTCAAAATTTGAAAGCTGAAATCAAGTTATTTTTTATTTCCCTCACTTTCTGAATATCTTACCTACCATCCAAATAAAAAAGGTATTTCTGTTGTGTGTATACAGACTATATGTCAAAATGCATATTTTTACCGACAACCAATTTGGAGCTTGACCAGAACACTGGTTACCTATATCTATTTCTTGAATTTCTTTTCACATGGATCTGTAGGTCTCACACTTTTTTCTTTAAAACCTTTGTCTCCTTTGTTACTTCTTTTCCATTTTCATTTTTGCCATCCTTGTTCTGGCCTCTGTTAGTTCATACTTGCACTATCCTTAGAGCCTTCTTTCTCCTTACTTTGATCCATACAAGATGAATTAATCTTCCCCAAGTCTCACTTTAAAATTATTTACTGGCCACCAGTCATTATCAAATATTTTCCTTAGCTTGATATTCAAATCAATCTACAATCAACATTTCTAGTTTTAACTTCCTTAGCCACCTAGCCTTTATGCCAACCCAACTAATATAATTACCGTGTGTTAATATAATTACCCTAGAATTGACAAGCCAGTTCCTTTGTAATTCCTGTCCAATATTTCCCTTTGTTCTTTGTTCTCACAAGCTTTAGTTCAAGCAGCACTTTTTTTCATGGAGTCTAACTTCACCCCCTCCTCAGTTTAGCCTCTAAAATAAAGATGAATGTTTCCTCTTTTGAATTCAAGAATCAGAATTCCAGTGCTGGTCAGAACTGTAGAGATAATTTAGTATTGTGTTCTCAGTTGGCAAATAAGAAGAATGAGGCTGAGACAGGTTAAGTTCAGAAAGTAGACTAGAAGTAGTATCTAGTATGCTTTCCACTCAAGTTCACTCAGAGTTATTCACACTTATCTGGTACTCGTATTACTCTGTATTTAGAGTCAATTGAATTCCTATAATCCTCAAAGATGACAGGTTTTTTTTTAATTTAAATTTAAGATGCAAAAGTATATTTGTGAATTCTCCATGGCTTTGAGTGCTATGAATATAGGAATACAACAGAATACTTTGAGTAGAGGAGTACAAAAATGGTCCATTGAATGAATGAATGAAGCAAAGATTAGCTTAGCATTTATTGATTGAAGAATAATTTTAAAATGTTGTTTCTAGATATGGAATAATAATAAAGAGCTGGACAAAACCAAAAATTTGGGATTAGCTAATATGTCTGAGCGGTTTCCTTTGAAAAAGGGGATTTGTTAAGCATTAAAATTAACCCTATAGAATTCATTATGCAACTGCTCTGCAGCAGTGCCTTTCAGAATATGAAAAGGTTATTTTTATGAAGATAAAAGAACTATATTTTGGAAAACATTCCACATAGTATTAGGGAATTAACTACACAAAGGTCCATTCACATTTAAAATTTTATTAAATTAGGCAATGAAGGAAAAGGGAAAGGACTATCTTTTCCCAAGAGCCTCCAGCTATTCCTTGGTTCAGCACAGAGGAAAGTGTATTAACTCTTATCAGCCTCCAGGGAACTGCAGTAATTGGTTCCCACAAGGCAGACTGGCCTGAATAAATTGGAAAGAACAGATTGAGGTCTCAGGCTGCATAAAAGGAGATGTCTAAGAAAGGAACTATCTTAATGAATAAATATTAGAGGCTGCTTCTTCTCACAAACGTTTTATAAACCATCATCAAATAGAATTTCTCTGTTCTAGCACAGCTCACTCTTATAGAAACTCTTTATGTTTCTGGTTCATTATCTGTATTTTTGATTAAATCAATACAAAATGAGGAATCAACAATTAAATATGCAAATTAATGTGACAGATTTTGATACATGCAGAAATAGCCTCTTGTCCGATCGAATTGTCTGAACTTCAGTCAGTACTACTCATGGATTCTAATGTTTCTTGAATCAAAATATAGAAAAACTATCTGAATAACCATCAAAAGTTGGTCGTATAAGTCACATTATTAAGTATGGAGAAGAGTAACAGAGTCTTTTTAGAATCCAATGACTACATTTATGTTGTGGTGTTTAATTAAGGTAATTATTTTTGAAAGATATGATACACCAATTATCCAAATAAAGATTCCAACTTTTATATTTCTCAAAAATAAAAATTCTCCTTCTTGCACATTATTCCCAAACTTCAAGAAAAAGTTAAAATATAGATTTATTTTTATTTATGTTTCCGCTATGATTGATATCTTCTATGATCCTAAGAAGTTAGTTGGGGGTGACTTATTCTAAGAAGTGGGTTTATGTATTAAATTCTATCTTAATACACATGATAGGCTGTTTTTGTTTTATTTCTGTGTGGGTGTTCTAGTCTGCATAATTCAAATGAGTCATTTTATATTAACTTTTTCCCATTTAAACATTAATCATACATGCTCACTCAACTTGTTCTTAATATATTTTTGCCATGTTACATTTTGTTAATAACTCCTATGAACTTACACTTAATAAAAAATGAAAATGGTCGCACAGTCAATACCAGTCTTATGAAACCAGAAGTATCGCACCCTAGCATCTGCTCACATAAGTCAACAAGGCAAAGAATCTACTGCTGGTATTTCATTGGCAGTTTTTAGGACCCAGACCAATGTAGAAAATGACAAGGGTTTTATGCTTCAAACAGCATTATCAACTTGACAAGTTAAAATTGTCACCCAATCATTCTAAAGCAAGGTTCCTGCACCATCACCAATCAGTCAATCTCCCGGTCAATAGATAAATCAATATACACATAACTAAATCATATTCAGTGAAACTTAATAGACATCAACAGTTGGGGTTCAAATCCACAAGAGTAAATTCACAAAAGTTTTTTTTTTTTTTTTTTTTCTCAAATGAAAATTCAAGACAGTTGAAAATAGGGGATTAGAATGTAAATACTGTATTTTCCTTACTGTGGTGCAATGGTACCCTTCCCAACCCCTCCCTCATCCCACTACACAAGTCACAGTGAAAGGATGAAAGGTAGCAAAAGGGGTAATACAGTACCCATAATAAAGGGCTGAGGGGAGGAACCAGCGCTCCACCTCATCCAAGTTGGAGCAAGATTATCCTATATAAAATAGAAATATATAATTTGTTATTAGTTAGAAATCTGATATGACAGAACATTTGGTGTTACTTTTTGTATATGATGCTCTCTGTCTGTTTCCCTATCAATCAAGACTTGAGTTCTTTTGAAAAAGAAGGTCTTTATAATTTCCTAGATTAGGAAACTAAAAATACAAATTTAAGTACAAATTTTATTTCACTCTAGAATGTCACGACATCAATTCACTCAGTTCAATTTTACAAGTTGAAAAATTTGGACTGGAAATTTGAAATACAATAAATGTTTAAAAGCTCTCAGCCAGAATGTGCATAAAACATGCAAAACATAAAGTGTAACGTGATGATAATTTGTTTATTACTTTCTAACTTCCTATCAAGCATTGTACAGCATGCTTTATTACGTAATGTTGCATAAAAGCACATGCTTTGAAAACGTGACAAAACAACAAAAATAAAATGAATGCCTGATTTATGCTTTTATACAGCTATTGAGATTTTATGCTGCTAAGGAAAAGAATAAAATGAGAGTTTCTGAATATATTCCAATTTCACTTTCCAATTATAATCATCATTATATCCTCACCATCATCCATGATTATATTTTTCACAAAGTCAAAAAATACAGACACTAGAAACACAAAAAAATAGAATCAATAATCAGGTTATTTTGTCTCTACAATGCCAAATACACATTAAAATGATCAGCTCTTTTAGGGTTGTGTATATGCTATCATTATGAGGCAAAAAACCATATTCATAAATCTGTTAATTTAAATGATTAGTTGATCTATCAGCATTTATAAGAAGTTTATGTCCTTAAAGCTGCAAGTTTCAAAAATTTAAGTCTTCTTATAATATAAGAGCATTATTGATCAATACTTAAAGTTTTTTCTGTAACAATTAAAAGTGCAAACACAGAGCTAATATTGTTGTGAAAATAAAGTGTTAAATACAGGAGTACCTAGCCATTTTATTCACAGTCAATTTTGAAATCTTTACAACAACTTCAAATGCTTAGCATTGTTCCAATTTTAAGAGACTTTAAAAATGTCTTACAGTAGTCTTATCTGCCAGAGATACATTCCAAGACCCCCAGTGGATGCCTGCAACTGTGGATAGCACCTAATCCTATATATACTATGCTCTTTCCTATACATGCATACCTATGATAAAGTTTAATTTATAAATTAGGCACAGGGAGAGATTAACAACAATAACTAATAGTAAAATAGAACAATTATAACAAAATACTGTAATAAAAGTTATGTAAATGTGGTCTTTCTCTGTCTCCTAAAAATACCTTATTGTACTGTTCTCATCTTTTCACTTAAAGGAAGCACTTTACGGCTTCTCTTTGGCATATCCAAATTGCCAGCATCACTACTCTTGTACTTTGGGGCCATAATTAAATAAAATAAGCGTTACTTGAACAAAAGCACTATGATACTACGACAGTCAATCTAGTAACCAAGATGGTTACTAAGAGACTATCTGACTATTCAGTGATTCATGACCTGGGGGCCACAGAGAGGGATGGTGTGAGATTTTATCACCCTACTCACAAAGGCACGCAATTTAAACTTACGAATTGTTTATTTCTGGAAATTTTCATCTAATATTTTCGGACCATGGTTGACTGTGGGTAACTGAAACTATTTAAAGTGAAACCTTGGATAAGGGGGGACTACTATACTTTGATTCAGCTGACGTGTTTTCAAGTAGAATGTATAAAAATAATAAAAATAATATTTTTCCCCAGAACTGAACCTGCCAGTCTGAAACAATAGAAAGTGACCTTTTAATTGGAAATTAAACTTAATTTTCACATACCTTGGAGAGAATTTCCTTTAATATTCTAGTAAAAATATATGAATCTCTGTGAGAAATAAGACCATATTACATTGTGTTAAATTGTTTCTAATGATAAAAAAGTTTGTCTTTATATATGTTAGGAACAATGAAGACAAGTCTTATGTTCTTAAAAAGTGACATTTGTAATGAATTTTATTTCAGAAGAACACATAAGGCTATCGACAACTTAGAAAATGCAAATGGAAGCCTATAATACAGGTTAATTTCTATAAACATAAATTAACCTTAGGCAGCAAAAGAGCAATGTTTTTTTCTATTGGAATCATATTTAATTCAGCATCTTTGTTTTGGTAAAAAAAATTTGATTTTGTTAAAAAACAACTACTTTTTCATGTTATAGATCTTGTATATTAATGTTTTATGCTTTAAAAAAAGGCATGGAAAATAACAAGTCAATAATGGCAAAATTTCTAATCTGGGAATAGTTTACTATTTTCTTAGAAGAAGTAATATGAAATTCTGTGTGATCATAATAAATGAGATTTAAGTTATAGTTAATTTATGAATCATCTATGGTAATAAGTCAAAATTATATTTTGTGTTCATTATATTATAAATGTTTTACTTCATTGGCAGGAAAAATTGCGTATATGTATATAAAATCTTTAAGTTACTATCACTATTTATGCAATTTAAGAAGATTAATGAAGTTACAAATGCAGGCTATCTTAAACATAACTTTTAAAAAATTTAAAATTCAGTCAATATTTAATATTTACCCTTGAATATATTAAAATAATGCAAATTTTGGCATTATACAGACAAAATTCTGACAGCTTTTTATTTTTTCCTTTATGCTTATCCTTACGCACATGTATGATTCATATTATTTTCAACAAAACTCATTAAGTACCGTTTAGATCATCACAAATGAGAAGCATGTGATGTCAAATTCACTTTAGTTGATTATTATAGCATTACATATAGCACTTGAATAGTGCATTTGTTTTTTTGTATATAGGTTTGTAAAGAAACTCCCAAGATGGATTAGGAAACAAAATTTTTTAACAAGCACAGCAGATAAATGATAATTTATCATTTCAAGAGAGGACTAAATTCTCTTGCATATCACCTAGAATTACATATGCAACAGGTAAAAAGATAAAGTAGCAGTTTTGCAAGGATTTGCCATTCCTTTGCATGCATGGGTTTTCCTTTTTAAAATTTAATTTAATTTAATTTTGGCTATAAGCAATACTGAAGGTTCTTTCAGTTTCCTTACCCGCATCCCTTCAAATCGTGATAAAGCTCTTAGAGGTCTCAGAGCTCTTAATGTCCTGAGAGATTTAATGGCACCAAGTTCAGAGTAACCCAAAGCATTTGCTGTTAAACTGACCAATGAAACCTGTGCAATAAACAAATAAATAAATTGTTGTCATTTGATTTATAGTTACTATATAATATAACATGTATGATATTTGCTTATAATTATTCAGAAGATCAATGGTTGCATATTTTCAGTAAATATTCAAAAATTTTCAGGAAATATTTTCAGTTTGTTGCAAAGAAAGTAGCTTTCAAGATATTAAAAGCTAGTTGAATAAAAAAGCCCTCCAATGTCATGTAATTTATTAATTGCTCAATTAATTTATTAGTAAAGCAGTTAGTTAGAAAAACTAAATAAAAATTAATTTAAAAAAGAAAGAAATCCAGGTGTAAGAAAATGTCATGGGTTATCCATCGTTTATTTTACTAAGTTGCTGCTGAATTCAGGGCTTTGCCTATGGCTAAGTAAAATATAAAAACAGCTATTGTATCAGAAAAAGCAAGCAATCTCTACTCTGCATTAGTGTATTCAACTAATTATAATTGATACTCTCAGAAATTAATGTGCTAAGTCACATTAATCTTGCAGTTGATTTTTGGATGGCGATTCTTTGTCTTGTAATACCTGTGTTTGCACTTATCTAAAGGTTATTCCTATGTAAATAAATATAACTTAAGAGGTATTCCATCATGCAACTTCCTCAATTTTTTTCTATACTTTATAGCTTTCTATAAGGCACAGCTCCTGACATGGTGCCTGGCCCAAAATGGCCAATCAATAAATATTTACCAAATAAATAAATCAATGAATTTACTTGGTTTGTAATGAAATATGCAACGACTGAGAAATAAAAAATGTTAAGTACCTAATTCTCTAAAAATAATTCACCAAAACTCCACATCCAAACAGAGTTACAATTTATTTCATTTGAAAGTGTCTAGCATTGGACAATTTCAAATACATTGGAAACTCCTTCTGCAAAATTTTCTATTTTTAAGTGTATTAATTTGCCTTATATTTAATAAGCTTTTAACATTACTTTAGATTTACTATAATTCATTTTGTTTCTTTTTAGTGATTCACTGATCCTTATGAAATAATTAATCTAGAACACTGAAAAATAAAAGTATTATTATTTCAAAACAACAAAATGCCCTATAGAATTATTTACCTATAATATTTCAGAAATCATTATTAAAAACCAACTTGTAATAATAAAGGAAATATTCATTTTTTAAATAAAAGTTCTGATATGTAATAAGCATAATAGAGAAAAGCAAAGCTCAGGAAGTTTCAAAAGAGTTATATTACATTTAGATTTAAAATCTAGTGTGAAAAAGTATGAGGAACAGAAATATAACTTGAAATACGTGTGAAACCTCAATATTAGAAACTTTTTCTCTTTATGATGTGATAGAGCAATTCTTTTGAGGTTTCTCCCAATTCACTTGTTCATAGTAACATTATTAAGATTTTCAAATAGTTCTGGCTTTGCCTTTGTTCAGAATTAAGAAGACACAAAATATGCATGACTCTTAGCTCTAGAAATATTTTCCGTGAGAAACCTGCATAGACCTGTTAGATTATTATCTTTTGGAGATAATGCGGTTGCCTATGAAGTTTGTGATGTTTCGGACACTCATTTCTAGAGCTGAAATTATGCCAAATTGATAACATGAAATATGATGTTTAACTTTAACAAATCATGAAGGCAGCCACTTCTTTCAGGGCAAATGAAGTATTAATCATTAGGTATACAAATTCTGTGAAGGGCTGTTTGGTACATTACGGCCTTGCCACAAATCTAGTCTACATTCTAGGGAAACTTGTCACTGCATGAAGTAGCTTTCCCTACACTCTGTACACCTTACTTCCAATAATGAAGTTATAGTATATATTACATACTCTTTAATGCTATCTTTTAAAAACTTTGAGATCAAAGAGAATTTAAAAAATTGATAGGCGCTCCCGCCATCATCACTGTTTATTATGTGCCTTTAATACTGTACTTGTATATAATAGCAAAATTTACAGTCAGGAGCCAAGTAACTTACTGGCACACAACCAATCAGTGGTGGGGCTATATTCAAACTCAAGTCTCTCTGATTCACAATATAAGGAATTTAAACAACACAACTTATTTCAACACTTTCCCTACAAACTGCTATTTCTTTCCAGCTTTTTATACGAGGTAATCACCATAAATCTCATTCTGTCAAGGCTAAATCAGTACTAAATTAGCTTATTCCCACATAAACAACACTACATTCAGTGAATTTATTTAGTGTCAGTTAAATAGCATACACTGTCAATACAATGTAGTGTTCAGAGACTCACTGTTTTAGAATTAGTACATAGATAAGATAAACTACCTTGAATGGAAGACAAAGATATTGAGGATACCTACATCAACAATTAAGAAGTCCAGCCAGCACCAGGCATTGGTAAAATATGTTTGATAGCCATATGCCACCCATTTCAGAAGCATTTCCAAAATGAAAATATAAGTGAAAACCTTGTCAGCATATTCCAACATTGTCTTAATTGTCTTTCGCTGATCAATGTATACATCTTCAAATGCCTATAAAGAAAGGTTATACATTTTAGCTTTCTAAAACTATTATACTCTATAAGCTATTTTTTCTATTCACATTTTTTTCCTCAATGTGCGTGTGTGTGTGTGTGTGTGTGTGTGTGTGTGTATGTGTGTGTACATTCAATTGAAATGGGAGGGCAGGGAAACAGCAGCTATTGCTATTTTTTTTCCTCTCAGAGATCTTTTAATGAATTAAGGGAAAAGTTATACTCTCCATTGATATTATAGCTGTAAGAAAAACGTGCAAGTATCATTCTAATGAATTAATTTGACTTATTAGAAAATAGTTCTTGATGTCATATCCTGATGGTGCTACACCAACTTGAAGTGATTTATTCCTTTTTTTTTTTTTTTTTTTGCTTCCCTTTGTTGGATTTTTTTGGCCATAAAAAGGAGATTGAAAAAACAAAAAGTGAAGCTTAAATTATAATTTTTTCATAAAAGTAGAAACTGTAATTGATCATCACATTATCCAATTTTACTGCATAGTTGGGTTCATTTGTCCCCTTTTCTCCCTTCACTTTGTTGATAGTTTATATGTTTCAGAAGATAGATTGTGTGACAATAATGGTAAGATAAAATTATTTCTTGTTTAGAAAACAATATGTATTTTTCTAACATGAAACTCTCTTGATATTTTCCATCTATGTCTCATATTCGGTACAATGGTGAAAGATTATTTCTTGTCTAAAATAGCATGTAGAGAAAATTTATTTCATCAGAGAAATATTCAGGAAAATATAGCCTATATTAGAATTATAAACTTAAATTAATGAAAATTTGTGTTTCAATCAAGCAAGATATCTATTCTATCGATCGATCGACCGACCGATCTATCTGTCTATCATCTATCTCATGGCTAAGTATTCCATTTGTATCAGTATTTTTCTAAAATGCTATACATATGTTATACTGTATATTTTTGAAATTTTTTTATATAAATGTAAATTGATTCTGATGTAAAGAACACCTTCATATAAAGAGAAACCAATCCTTAGATGAATCAGTTAGGCACACTGCCCAATATTTATTGCTATCAATATTCATTGTTTGCTGAGTAGCATAAGAATAGTGACAGAATTCAAAAGGGACAGAGAAGTGATCCCTAAGAAGTTACTGATGTTTTTTGAGGAACCTCCACATTGCCTTCCATAGTGGCTGCATCAATCTGCATTCCCATCAACAGTGCATTCTCCACAGCCTCTCCAATACTTGTTATTATTTGTCTTGTTGATGATAGCCATTCTGACTGGGGTGAGGTGATATCTCACTGTTTTTTATTTGCATTTCTCTGATGATTAGTGAGGTTGAGCATTTTTTCATATGTCTATTGGCCATTTATATGTCCACTTTGGAGAAATGTCTATTTAGGTCCTCGGCCCATTTTCTAATTGGATTGTTTGTTGTTTTTTTGTTGTTGTTGAGTTGCATGAGTTCCTTATATATTTTGGATATTAGTCCCTTATTGGAGATGTTGTTTGCAAAAATCTTCTCCCATTGGGTTGGTTGCCTCTTTATGACCAAGCAATCCCTCTCATGGGTATCCACCCCAAAAATCTGAAAACATTTATCCATAAAGATATATGTACTCTGATGTTTATTGCAGCTTTATATATGGTGACCAAGACATGGAAAAAACAAAAGTGTCCTTTGATAGATGATTAGATAAAGAAGATGTGGTATATATACACAATGGAATATTATTTTGCCATAAGAAAAGATGAAATAGTGCCATTTGCGACAACATGGATAGATCTTGAGATTATTATGCTAAGTGAAATAAGTCAGACAGAAAAAGTTGAGAACCATATAATTTCACTGATATGTGGTATATAAAACTGAAAACAACAAAGGAACGAGACAAACAAATGAAGAAACAAAAAATCACAGACACAGATAATGGTTTCGTGGTTAGCAGAGGGTAAGGGGGGAGGGGGCGGGCCGATGAGGGTAAGGGGGATCAAATATATGGTGATGGAAGGAGTACTGACTCTGGGTGGTGAACACACAATGTGATATATAGATGATGCATTACAGAATTGTACACCTGAAACCTTTGTAAATTTACTAGCAATTGTTACGCCAATAAACTTTAATAATAAAAAAATTAAAAAAAAGAAGTTATTGACTGTTCATAAAGAGATAATAATAATGCCATTCAGAAATAAAATCCATCAGAAGTTATATATTTCCAATCATAGCACTTTCCATTAACTACACTGTAGTTGCCATGCTTGCTTTCTTGCTAAAATATAAGTATTAATAATTGAATATTCATATTCTTTGGTTATAATGAATGAACTGGAGGGACAAACTCTGGATTACTTAATAATAAGCAACATTTAATAAATAGCTTATTAGAAATGTATATCTATCTATCTATCTATCTATCTATCTATCTATCTATCTATCTATAGTAAAAGTAAATTCAGAAATGCATAGTTAAATATAAAGTATACAGTCTGAAAGATATGAAGTTGGGGTAATTAAAAATACACTGGAGATGGGTAGAAGGGTGAGTTAGTGGGTAGATGGGTGGGTGGGTGGAGAGATATAGAGATGTATGTGTGTTTAAGGAAGAAGTCATAGGTAGAGATAACAGTTTGGGATTTATCAAACAGTTGATGGCTGATGCTGTGGAAATGGAAATGGATGCACAATGAGGGCTCAGGGGGAAAAATACATAGGGTACTAAAACAATGCAACAGAATAAGTCATTGATATTAGACGATTCTAAAACAGTATTGTACAACTTTTGCTTAATATTCACTCACCAGAGCACCACTACTGAGGAGAATCATGAAAACAATGAAGGTCTCAAACCAGTTATGTTCAACTATTCGGAAACATGTTCTTCTCAGGTTCCACCATTGTTTTCCTCTCCCTTCTTCCACACTGACTTGACAACATTTGAATCTTTGTACACAGCCTGAAAGTATAATGTTCAAATAGGAGTAGATGAAATAACTTCTGCTGCTTCAGTAATAGCTTTTGGCATGTCCTTGATTCATTTTCTCATCACTATTGCCATCACTGTCTTGCTAGGATAACTTTCTAAGGCTGGAGTAGTAACAGCATATGCATTATCTGTGAGAAGTTGTGAAAATTATTCAGGCTCTTTAAATGATTCCCTGGCTAATAGCACCTGCTTTTTCTGACTCAACTGTTATCGTCAAAGAAAGAACTTTGAAAAGTACAAATAAATGTAAAGGAGCTTTGCCTTGTACTCTATCATCCCATGCTCTCTGATGAAACCACTCTAGAAAACGATTTCAAATGGAAATTAATAATAAACAGAAATCTTCCCTTTTAAAGAGGATGTAGAGTAATAATATACATCTCTCCCAACAATGCTGGATTTGTTACTGTTTAAGTTTTCTTGTGGTGCTCATAGAAGAGCTTATATAATCTTCAACATTCATTTAGCCCATAAAATGTGATTTGCATGGCCCTGCTTTGATTTGTCATTGCCTTCCTTACACTGCTTTTACTCATTGTAACATAAGAATTAAATCAACAGGTATATGTGAGTACCTTTGTAAGCACCATGGAAGATACAAAAAAAAGGTACAAAATATTGACCTTGCCCCCATGAACACCACATTCTGGTTTTCAAGAATAGATATGAACACAGGAACCCTCACTAAAGAACAAAAAAGGCAGGTATGCTGAAGCAAAAAAGGGAGAAAGGAAAGGGAAGGAAAGGAGAAAGGGAGGGAGAAGAAGAGGAAGAAAGACAGTAAAGATACATAAAACAGTTCAAAAGAGAAAGAAAAGAGCTTTCTTAAGAGAATATACGTGTATGATTAATTATCAGGAGAATTAAATGGATATATTCATTATAGCTGTTAAGAATAAGAAGCTCTTTTTCACTGTGGTCAGATGAAGGTAAATTGAGAAGGACTTTGAGTTATGTGTATAATTTATATGGGAAATAGATCACTAAATAGAGAGTACACAAATATACTCATCTCTTCAAGACTCATATTCCCAAGTAAATTAGATCATGGGAAATACTAATCATGGGGAAAACAAAGCTTCTGGATCTATTGTTCATACTTTACCAGGCTCAACTAGGTACTGTTCAGGTATTAGCTATTGGGTAGTGCTTATGTCCTGTTTCATCCAACAAGCATTGGAAAATGATGATTTCACTAAAAAAATACAATTCAGCATTTGGAACTCATTTAATTTTAATCATCAGAAAGTTATTTTAAAGGCAAATTCTGTGTATAAGAATTTTGACTAGTGTTTTAATTCCAACTTGTGAAATTACTATTTTATTTTTAAAATGATAAATTAGTCACTAGTTCTGATTATATTAAAATATTTTTCTCCATGTTTATGATCCCTTACACATAATGGGCAGAGATAACCAAAAACATAATAGATTTTAAATACATCAGCATATTAGAGGTAATACTTGAATTAGATCTACTACAAAGTTCTAGTCTACTATGAGTGGTGCATTTTGGATGATCAATAGCTAAAAAAACCTGCACTCTACAAATGGAAGGTTAACATCATGGTCATTTTCTTTACCTTCAGTGAAACAGGCTTCAGGTTCAAGGGCTTCCTCAGGTTCCAGTACAGGCTGTTCTTCAGCAGGCGCACCGATGTCTACAGTGCTGCCTTCTGATGAGCTAGTGCTTTCATTAAGTTTCTGTGCATGAGATGGACATAAAAAGTAAATCATTTTCATTTTGGTAACTAATAAATAGCCCAGCAAGAAAAGATTAGTACTCTGAACTGATTTTGAACTTCTTGGAATGAAGAGATTTTAGGGCAAAAGAGGGATTGAATAAGAAGAGGAAATAAAGAAATTGTCTATGTTAACTCCTTTACCGTAATTCACAATGTAAGTATGAAATCAGATTTTTATGTTATGAGGTTATACATAGCCATCAGAAACACACACTAAGCAAATCACTGTCCCCATGAATTAGAGAAGCCTCAACATTTGTTTAGGAGAAAAATCTCTAAATTTTCAAGTGGTTAGAATATTTTCTATCATTTTACTATTAATTTCTAGTTTAACTGCATTGTGATAACCCTATATGCTGTCTTCTATTTTGAATTTATTGAGATAAAAACCCCATACAGTGGCTGCTGTTTTGAATTTATTGAGGTTTACTTTGAGATCCAGTATATTGTTAATTTATATAAATATACCAAGGCCACTTGAAAATAAGAATTTTCTGTAAATATAATTTTTGAGATAATATACATTCACACCATATTTACATTTATTATTTATGTTATTCAAATCACCATGTTCTCATTTAATTTTCTGTTTTATCACAGGCTAAAAGACTGTTATTAAAACCCTCACAACCAGTATATTTTTACCAATATATTCTTATATATCTCACTGTTGAAATCAAAGATGATATAGCTCTGAGATTTTTATTTGATTGGAATAATAACACTATTACTCAAAAAGGGAAGGGGAAATTTTTCAGATGTGTGGAAAGAGTCCATTTCTACATTAGTACATGAGATATAAATTCAGATAAAATATTAAAGAAATTGGACAGATAAGAGCAAAACTTAAACATTCTTAAACAAGTATTTTATTGATTTTGAAACCAATAAGGTCAATTAATTGTTCCTTTTTTCTTCTTAAATTAAAATTTAATTTTGAAATTCACCATTCACATAATAAAAAAATTGGTTCTTGTGGTTTTTGAGATTAATAGACTTTTTAAAAAATCAATTTTAATGTTTACCAAACCATTAATCAACCTTTAATTTATTAACTTCCAAAATGAGCTAGTTCATTTGAAAATATGTATATTTTCACACATGATTCTCAATAGCTAAATTCTACACTGATTTTTATTGTCTATATATTTTGGCAGGTTGACTTAATAAGTGAGCCAGAGAATCCAGGGACCTCATCATACTTGAAGTATCCACTTTGCCTTGTATGGCAGGACATTTAATAACCACTTAATAACTATAACCTTAATGGCAAGAACATTTTTCCTTCTCAGTGTCTTTATGCAGCATTTCTTCTTTTTAAAAATGTTCTCTAATGAAGCAAATGATTTTCACCTTGAACGTGAAGTAAAGCAAATAAAATACTTAACAATATTTTTTAAGAGTAAATGATTAAGTGTTTTTTTTTTTTTTTGTACTCTGATTTGATCCTAGGGCGTTCATGCTTTTATTTTAGAATTGGTTTGTTACAGGGAGATTATTACAGAGTTTAATAGTTCAACTTATAAAACTTGATAAAAATATATTAAAAATAAATCTGGGTCAAAAGAGTACAGAATAGTAATGGATACATACATGTACACATATACATTTTTTAATTTTGAAAAAAAGCTTATTTTTTAAAGCTAGGCTAGGCATGCATTATTTTAAAGGTGAACATTTTACTACTGTTATATATGTATTTAAGATATCTGTATCTTAAACCATACATAAATGAGATGCTCTACAACCCCCAAAATATTAACATTTCATCGTGTACAGTGTGCATTAGTAAATATTTCTAATGTACACTGAGCATATTAAAAATTAAAATGACCTCTATTAAAGACTCAATAAAGCACCAATATAATATCAAAGGAAAAGACACTGTACTGAGATTTAACACTTTCACAGAGCAGTTAGAAAAGTCAAATATTAACTCATTAATTCCCATATCATCCCTAAAATCCAGATGATTTCTTTATCAATTTGAATGTTGGAAGGATAATCTTCAGTGGGTTACTCATATTTACTAAATATTAAATTATAAGAAACATAATATCTCATCACATATTGGACCAACAGAAAAATTACTGTAATGCAAATAAATTACACACAAAACAATCTGCAAAATTATAATTCCCAAGCTAGAACCAAAATTGTAAACCAAATGAATAGTTTTCATTGTTAAATTCATTTTGCTGAATTGAGCATAGAGTCTCTAGTGTTATTTTGACGTTAATTTTTAATGTTAAATAACTTATATTTAACAAATATTTAATAAGTGTCTACTGGCTAGGGGGACTGTATGATGAAAGGTTTAAGAGTTCTGTTTTGAGTCAGACAAGCTTGGGTTTGAATCACAATTACTGGTTTTATGGATTTTAGGCAATTATCCTGATTCCTTTAGCTTTAATTTCTAATTTGTAAAATGGTTCTTATTTCACATAGTTGTTATAATGATCAAACAAGATAACACATGGAAAATGCTTAACATGTGTTCACTGGATAAATAGTAACAATTTTCATAACAATATTGTATAGTTTGTAATATGTATAATTATTAATATTTGGCCTTTTCAACTACCAAAAATATTAGTGCAAACCCATCATCCAAATTAGGTCCTGAAAAATAAAATAGTCAATACAATAGAACTAGTACCTGAATTAATGGGTTTCCAATCAGATGGAAGATACAGATAAGCAAGCAATTACCATACACTGTAATAGGGTTAGTTCAGGATATCTTGAGAGCCCCACGTAACTCAGTCTAGGAAGGGCAGGTTAAAAGAAAGTGACATTTGGGACCAGAAAAATGAGTTGGGTGGGGGTGAGTCAGGTGAAGAAGAGGGGGGTAAAAGAGTATTCCAGACAGAGAGAACAAGTAAAAAGAACAGTGCTTGATAAAGCATGGGGAATCTTAGGAAACAAAAGATGAGTGTACTTAAATGGGGAAGGTTGGGGAGTACCATTACATGAGGCTAGAAAGCATTTGACAAATCCAACACCCCTTCATGATAAGAACTCCCAGTAAACTAGAAATAGAGAGAAACTTCCTCATCTTGATAAAAAATATCTACAAACAAACTACAACTAACATCATACTTAATAGTGAGAAGCTAAAAGCTTTCCCACTAAGATCAGGAAGAAGGAAAGTATGTTTCTCTGCACCACTCCTTTTCAATATCATACTGGAAGTCTTAGCTAATGCAATAAGACAGGAAAAGGAAATAAAAGGTTTTTGAGAAGGAAGAAATAAAACTGTCTTTGTTGGCAGATGACTAATTGTTTGTTTCAAAAGAACTGACAATCCTCCTGGAACTAATAAGTGATTACAGCAAGGTTGCAGGACACAAAGTTAATATACAAAATTAAATCATTTGCATATATACAAACATTTAACAAGTGGAATTTGAAATTAAATAAATAATACCATGTACATTAGCATGCCCCAAAATAACATACTGTGATATAAATCTAATATGTACAAGATCCATTTGAGGAAAACTGCAAAACACTGATGAAAGAAATCAGAGAACTAAATACATGGAGAGACCTTCTACATTTAAGGATAAAATATTGTCAAAATGTCAGTGGTTCCCAACTTGACCTATATTGATCTATAGATGAAAGCAGTTTCAATTAAAATCCCAGCAAGCCATTTTGTGGGTATTGACAAGCTGATTCTAAAATTTATGAAGAGAGACAAAACACCCAGAATAGGCAGCACAATGTTGACGGAGAACAAAATTGGAGGGCTGACACTACCTGCCTTCAAGACTTAATATAAAGGTATAGTAATCAAGACAGTATGATACTGGTGAAAGAACAGACAGATAGATCAATAGAACAGAACAGAGAGCCCAATAATAAACCTACATAAATATAGTCAACTGATCTTTGATAAAGGAGCAAAGGGTAATAGAATGGAGCAAAAATAGTCTTTTCCAACAAGTGGTGCTGGAACAATTGAACATTAACACAAGCAAAAATAATAATAATAATAATAATAATAATAATAATAAAAATAAATCTAGATACAGACTTTACACCCTCACAAGAATTAGCTCAAAATGGATCACAGATCTAATGTAAAATTGCAAAACTATAAAAGTCCTACAAGATAACATAAGAGAAAATGTAGATGATCTTGGGCAAGGCAATGACTTTAATTTAATTTAATTAACTAATTTTTTTTTTTTTTTTTAAGGAAGGCACAGCTTACAGTGGCCCATGTGAGGATCAAGCCACCAACCTTGGTGTTATTAGTACCACGCTGTAACCAACTGAGCTAACTGGCCACCCCAGACTTTTAAAGTACAATACCAAAATTGTGATCCATAAAAGAGAGAATTGATAAACTGAATGTCATTAAAATGAAAAATTTTGCTTTTGTGAAAGGCACTATCAGGAGAGTCAGAAGACAAACCACAGACTAGGGGAAAATATTTGTAAAAAACAAAGCTAATAAAAGACTGTTATCAAAATATACAATGAATTCTTAAAACTCAACAATAAGAAAACAAACAACATCATTAAAAATGGGTCGAAGACCTTGACATCTCATTAAAGAAGATATATAGCTGGCAAATAAGCATATAAAAAGATGCTCCACACCATATGCCACCAGGGAAATGCAAATTGAAACAGCAATGTGAAATGTGGTACCACTATACATGTCCAAAATTTAGAATATTACCAACCTAAGCTGGTAAGGATATGAAGCAACAGGAACTCTCATTCATTGCTGATGGGATACAAAGTGGTACAAGCACTTTGGAAGACAGTTTGGCAATTTCTTACAAAACTAAACTTTTACCAGCAATATGATACAGCTATTGCCCTCAGTATTTACCCAAATAAGTTGAAAAATATGTCTACACAGAAATTTGCATGTGGATGTTTATAGCAGCTTTATTCATAATTGCCAAAACTTGGAAGCAACCAAGATGTTGTTCAGTAGGTAAATGAATCAATAAACTTTGGTATATCCAGACAGTGGAATATTATTTAGCTCTAAAAAGAAATGAGCTATTAAGACTTCTCCACAATAAATGGGAAATGAAGGTGCTTCATTCTAGATTTCTTTTGGATTTTCTTTTATATCTATTCGAGTTTTAACTTAATACTTGTATTTCTAAGTAAGTTGCTATGGACTGAATTATGTTCCCCCAAAATTAATATGTTGAAGCCCTAATTCATAATATGACTGTTTTGGAAATAGGGTCTGTGAGGTAGTGATAAAAATTAAATGAGATCATAAGGGTGGGGTCTTATTCTGATAGGACTGGTGATGCTCTTATACGAAGAGGAAAAGACATTAGAGGTCTTTTTCCACATGCACACACCCAGAAAAGCCCATGTTAGCACAGAATGAGCAGCCAGCATCTGCAACCCAAGGACAGCACTTTCACCAGACACTGACCCTGCTAGCACCTAATCTTGGACTTTACAGTCTCCAGAAATATGAGAAAATATATTTTGGTTGTTTAAGCCACCCAGTGTATGACATATTGTATGGCAGCCTGAAAGATTAATACAATTTTAGACTAATATAATTTTAATTAGAGGGTATACATAGAATATTTCTTGTTGCGAAGTTCTGTTCCATATAAGAGAGCCAATGTGATGTAATGAAATATATACAGAACTTGTAAACAAAGGCTGTAAGTTCAATTCTCAGCTATATCCCTCATTAGTTTTATGACCTTAAGCTCCCTCAGCTAGTTTTCTTATCTGAAAAGTTAAAATAATAACACATTCCTTTTTATTATAAGTATGAAATTAAATGATGTTCCATAATTTCTCAGATCATTCATTCATTTATTCACCACCATCTAACAATTATCCAGTAATAAAGATGAGAAAATTCACACATATATTACATTATTCTTCAATTTATCAGTCATCTCCCTGGGATTAAATCTTTGATTTCTCAGTAGCATAAAATTATATGATGGCAAAAAAGTATTGATGGAAAATATATAATAATAAATACAGGCAATATAATACATGTATATACATATAAATTCATACCTACCTACAACTACAAATCTTACCTCTTTGCTTTCTTCCAGATCTGATTCACTACTGAAGTCCTCTGTGTTTAAATTTTCGAAATCAGACTCTCCTACAGCAATTGGTACAGTCACAGTAAGACTGGGATTGTTTATGAATGACATGTAGTCACTTTCATCAACAATGTATTTTTCAACACTGCTGCCAGTTCCTATTCCACTTGTGGTTCCATTTACATCTTTAATATAGTCAAGATCTTTCCCAATTTCTGTTGTATGATTGGACATACAACTGTCTTTCTTATTGTTTAGATCATCAAGTGGTTTAATTTCATCTAAAATCTTTTGTTTTCTTACGAAGGATTGTTGAATAAATTCATATATTTTTCTCTTCACATAAGCTATTCCCTTGTGCATCCTATCCACAGCAATTTGGAGATTGTTCATTTCGTTATCATCATCAGTGGCTGCAAGGTTGTCTGCACTGAATGAGCTTAGAAGCAAGGCCAGAAAGAGGTTCAGGACCTTAAAAATAATACAAACATGTTTATAATTTTACTCCAATATAAAGAAGAGCAGATTGAAATCAGTTATTCCTCTAAGTGTAGAAGAAACTATGAGTTCTAACAACTAGATGAGAAAGAAACACCCGAGCATAGTGATTAGAATTTGTGATCTGGCTCAATAGCTACTTCACTATAGATTCTTGGGCAAATATATGATTTCTGTTGGTCCCAAGTTCTTCCACTTATAAAATGAAGAATGTGAATGAGCTGACCTAAAGTTTAACTAAGTTTAAAAAAGTGTGATTAGAAGAAAACAGATTGATGTATGTGCTATACAAGAGTTACAGACTTAGAAATCATTAGTGTTTGTAATTATGAATTTAGATACATTCTATAGTTTATTTTTTGATAAACAGATATACTGAATTGAATATTAATTGAAAAATGATAATTATGACCCAGAATGAGAATTAGGGGCTTAACATAGGCATTGAAATTTGTTTTCCAAACCTATCATGTTTTTCATACCCCACTGTTGACTAATTAGAACTATTTATAAATAATCCCTAATATTTCCCTAAGCCTGGCATATTAATGTACATATCTTTTGGAATATATTATACATTTCTGTACTATAAAGAGCAATTTATTTTCCAAACTTAAGAGAGAAGAATAGATCAGTTACTCCAGTTGGGTAATCTCAGGCTTTATTAGCCAACCCTTGTTTAACTGAGAGCCATCAGAGAGTTGACTACTCCAGGTTGGCTGATGCATCTGTCATATTACATAGAGAGACTGAATGCCATTGCCATGAAGGGGTAAGGAAATGGTAAAATCACTATGAACACTTAAAGATGCCACTTTTTAGTCCTGTACTGGCAAGTAAGATTGGGCTTTCTCTAAATTGTTTTCAGACTTCTCTTTCATTTCTAAATGTTTCCAACATATCCTATTAGGCCTGTCTTCAATACAATATTCTATTGTCATTCAAATAAAATGTGATGAAATGATTGACAAAGTGGTGGTGAATATAAATGCTGTTGGGTCTCTGCTATATTGCTGTGTTGTCAAAATGAGACTATAAGCATATACAAGGTAAGAAACTTTTTAAATTATTAATTACAGTTTTTGTATTGGATCATATTGGATAATATGCTCATCATTCTATCATGTTCATAATCTATTTCTGAAATACATATCTTAAATGGGTACACACCACCAGGTTCCCAATGACCATGACCATCATGAAGACAGTAAGGCACATGGCTTGACCGGCGACCTCCATGCAGTCCCACATGGTCTCTATCCACTCTCCACACAGCACGCGGAACACAATCAGGAAAGAGTGGAAGAAGTCATTCATGTGCCAGCGTGGGAGCTTACAGTCTTGGGCAATCTTGCAGACACAATCTTTGTAGCTCTTACCAAACAGCTGCATGCCGACCACGGCAAAAATGAAGACGATGATGGCCAACACCAAGGTGAGGTTACCCAGAGCCCCCACTGAATTGCCAATGATCTTTATCAGCATATTTAATGTTGGCCAAGATTTTGCCAACTTGAAAACTCGAAGCTAGAAAATAAAAAAATTAATATTATTATTGTGATCTTTAAAAGTATCACATATATTGTTGTTTATCAAGAAATGATAATTAATATTGAAACTGTTGCAACATCTGCCCTGCCCTTAAAACCCCTCAGGCTCATGGCTAATTTCACACCCTCTAGCATGAATCTGGTTCTTCCATGTATTAACCATGTAGATCATTTTCCCTGGGAGTAAAATTTTAATGATAACTTGGGGTCCAACTGGACTTAATTTGTTTTGTGAAGGTTCCAAGGCATCCATGTCTGACACTTATATTAACATCTGAATGGAAATGATCTCTGCTAACATACTATTTACCAATAGTATGCAAAGTAAATCTTATGTGAACCCTGCTATAAGTGGAGAAAAGTGTCTATTATTCATTAATGCTCCTTTGGGGCATTGACATAGCTAGATATGCCTGCATTTAAAATTTTGGAATATTTCCCATAATTATAATTCCTTCCCTGATTTGCAAGAACATATATGGGAATCAATGGGCATGTTAAGTAATCCTAGAGATTTCTCTTCTCTGATTTTGGGAAGGAGCGTATTTTCAGATGTAGAATTAGGAAAAGTTTCTGGATGTACATCTTGTATCTGGTCGTCATTTACCACTACAAAGGGCTATTATATTTTCAAGTTACTACTAAAATGTGATACATTTTCATTAAAAATATTTTCGTAGATCCAGAAATATTAACTATAGTCATCTCTAGAAACAATAGTCAGAATGGTAACTGAGAAATATAGTAAGCTTTACATGACTATGCCTTTTGCAATAAAGGTTTTTGAAATAAGTGGGGATAATTTTACCCATTTACGAACAGGTTTTGGCAATGTGAATGTTGCACAAAAACTTAAAATGCTCATGGTTGTGTGGTCAAACCTATGACAGTGCTATGCAAAAACCCTGATTGTGGACATGTTGTTTTGCTGTTGTTGTTTTTTTACCAATCGAAATGAACGAAGTACTGATAATCCTTCCACATTGGAGAGGCCAAGTTCTACCAGGCTAAGCGTCACAATGAAACCATCAAAGATATTCCAGCCTTCTTGGAAATAATAGTAAGGATCCATGGCAATAACTTTCAGAAACATTTCTGCTGTAAAGATCCCAGTGAAAACCTAAGATCAAAACAAAATTACTCTAATTCCATCAGATAATGATAAAAGTAGAATGACACAGTATTTGCTCTTGGAACGAAATGTTTATCCTATTTTCCCCATAATGATTCTATCACTAGCTTACATTTGTACAGTAATGTATAGTTGATGAAAGGCTCTCAAACAGATTATTTCATTTTATCCTCACAGGACTTTATCATGTGGCTAATATAGGTACTATAATTATTAATTTACTGATGAGGAAAGAGGACTTCACATGGGTTCAATGACTTGTCTGATATCATACAACTTGAATATGGCAGACTAGGATTTGAGTGCAAATCGATTTTAAATCAGTGTTCTTCCCATTATATAGAACTGCCTTTCCTCCGGACTTTATACAGCACAGGTACTGAGGAGACTTTGCCCACGAACTGTTTTGTTTATCTATAAGCTTATTCTCATTTCTCTCAAATCAGATAGTTATTACACACGTGTATTATTATTATATGTGCATTACTATTATCAATTTGTTATGCACAAGAAAAAATAAATTTACTTCCACAGTATAAACACTAGAGCTTTAAAAATATAAATACTATAATGCAGGATGTTTTATAAGTTTTGCTTTTTACCATCAAAATTCCTAAACCTCAAAACAAATACTACAGAAAATGCATGTATTACTTTAGAGACCTCTTTCTTTCAGCAAATAAAAGCTAATATTCCAAGTTGAGTTAACTGACATTTTAATAATTTATGTTTTTTAAGCAAAGAAGAGAAAGAAGTGGCAACCTTCACCAAAAATGGCCTTGCTAATCATATAATACAGAAAATGTACTGGAGATTTTCAATATTTTATAGTTTTGATATAGAATAGTTGGAGAAAACAATCCATGTCCTACCTAGATCTTGGAAGCGAAAAGCTGGAGACATTTTTGAGATGTTAAATTATTGCTTATAGTGATGATGACTAAGCAAAATAAAAAAGGTTTACAATTTTATTTTAACCTTCTACAAGTAGGGGAACTGTGATAATGTCATTTCAAAAAGTGTGTCCTTCAACTGGTTCTGCATATTGACAAAGTTATAAATACCAGTATTGACTATTGCTCTCTTTCTCAGTTTTTGCTTTTACATTAAGAGCTATTATTGTTGGCAAAAAGTATGATGTAGCCAGCTCAATATAATTCCCATCTTTTGGGAACCAGGAGGCAGGAAGTGTAGTAGAAAGACTCCTATAAGCTATTAAATGTAAATAGTGTCTCAAACAAAAATTTTGAAGACTGAACACATTTACCTTCCAATATGCTTACCAAGTTTCCTACTGTAAGAACATGATTGAACTGATCCGTCATTGGATAGTGTTCCATGGCCATGAAAAGAGTATTTAAGACAATACAGATGGTGATGGCCAGGTCAACAAATGGGTCCATAACAACAAGGTTGACAATATGTTTCACTTTTAACCAATATGGTGAACAGTCCCAGATTAAGAATATGTTGGCAAATTTATACCAACATGGTGGGCATTTCTGCCTGGATTCTTCAAGCTCTATATTAAAAAAATAAGAACCACCAAAAGATATATTTTATACACATATATACTTATTTATTTCAGATCCACTAGACTTCTTCTCAGTAATCAACACTTTCCATTTGCTACAAAGTCAACCTCTTTTGTATTTGAAAACAAACAAACTGTATTTACTCTTTAGACTCCCAAAGATATTTCTTCAGAAATACACACAAAACCGAGATAGCAAAGAATAGATTTTTTCTTAAATGCATTGATAATATGGCTCAGCACTTGGCCGTAAGTGAATGATCTTTTAAATGAAGTCTCAGTAGAAACAAGGGGTGGGGAAGTGCAGATACTGTGTGTGATTCTGTGTTCATGTCTGGCTAAGTTATCATCCTCAGGTTATAAGAGATAGGGGAGGGATCAACTTGAGCCAAGAATCACCTTTTTAATTTGTTTTTATTTTGCAAAAATAACCGACTCTTCTCCTCCAATCTTGAGAGTATTTAGGTTGATGTTGGAAGTCCTAAGCTAAAAGGAACAGAACAGGATCACTATGACTAGTGGGATTAGAAACCCCTAATAGAAAAGCTCATTCTGCATTTTCAAGGACTTGCCACAGACAGGAAAACATTCATTAGAATTCCAATATCACTGAATTTAAGTAACTTTAAAAGCTCCTGGAATATATGAGTAGGTATAATGAAACAATCTCTTAAATAAGGCCTTTTATACTCTTTTTAGAATATACTGTTTCCAACTCACAAAGACAGGTATTTGCTTCAAAAAAGATAAGTTTAATAAAAATAACTGAAATGGAAATGGAATTTATTACAAACCTTCTACTGTATTTGTTAAAATGCTGGCTATACTCATTGCTCTTTGCCTTTGGGAAGGATCTTCTAGAAAGTCCATGGAAACATGGAAAGAACTTGACCTTCTTTTCCTCATTTCAGTTTCAGTGGTTGTCCCCTGTAAAGAAAATGCTAATGTATTAAATAATGAACTTGAGTAATATGATAAGCAAACAACTAAATGTGACACAGTGAATTTCATGAAACACATGCATCATGCACTTTCATATTTAATTGGTGATGGCAGATATTGCTGACTTATTGTATCATTAACCTGGAATATCCAAACTGTCAACCATATAGCCATACAGCAAAAACTGAGTTTTTTTAACCTTCTTTCTGATTTCATAATTTTCTGAGATGATGTAATTTGGATATAGTTGATGAATTTCTTGAAAGACACATTATCCTTAATTTAGGAACGAATAGTAGAAAACTAACAAGTTGAAATGTCATATTAATGGTCAAGGCATTTTATTTTGAGAAGGTAGCCACTTATTTTTAAAGAAATACAAATGATTACAACACATGTAGCTGCCATCTCATTTTCTGGACACAAGACATAGATGGTCATTGACAACACAAACTGTATGTTAAAAAGAAACACACACACACATGCTGCATGGACAACAGTTTCATCCAGGGTACCAAAGCAATAAGTCATCTAATTCTGACTTAGTCATGCCTCAACATGCTGATATACTTCCAGGTGAGTGAACAGTCTAGTAAGAGGCAGCGTGTGTTTAGAAACTCCTCATCTGGGTATACATCAGAAACACATATCATATCTTTGTACACAGACAATTCTTTTACCTGTCTGTATTTATAATTTGTTTCTCTTCATTTAGATATTTAGATTAGTTTTGAGAAGACCTATATCAGCATTTTTTTTGTTTTTAGTTAGACAAATATGAGCACTAGAAATTTTAAGATAACAATGAAGCTCTATCTAGTTAGGCACAGTGTTCCTGAAAATCTTCTAAACTAAAGCAAGGATATATTGAAGAATCTGTTGGAAAGATTTATTATACACCCTTTACACTTAAATATTGACATCATTCATTTACTTTTACACCAGGGCTTTGGATGTCCTGCTATCTAAGTTCAGCATGGGTATATAGCAAATTCTCCAACAGGCAGTAATTTATTTTTGTGTCTAATTTATCCTTTGCATGTTTAATAAGTAAATGCATCCGGGTTTTATGCAAGAGAGTATTGAGGCTTTAAGTTTTAGTTGGTTAGTTTATTAAAGGTATTACAAGATGCAGTTGCATTCATAGCTTGACCATCCAGGACTCATTCTCAAGGGGTTCCATTCTGTAGAAACACCGGCTGGTGCAGCAATAATGGGCCAGCCATGCCTGAACTATTTAAAACTTCCTTACATTGTCATCAGTAGCTGGCTTATCTATTATCACCTCTGGCAGAAGCTGTCCAACAGGCGATGTAGGAACCGAAGGTCCACCAACCAAGGAAACCACACCATTGCAGTCCACAGTGCTGTGCATCTTCCCATTTGCTGGAAACATTGCCAGCATCCGGGACGACCTACTGGTCTGACTTAGGTTACTGTTGCGTCGCTCTCCATGTCGTCGGGGCACAAACAAGGAATCTCTCCGGCTCTCATTATCCTCAAAGGTGCTGTGCTCATCATCAGCAAAGTCATTTTCTGATCCCACATCCTTTGCTCGCCCTCTAAAGCTGAAAAGGCTCGTTCTGCTATTTCTCCTTGGAGAAAATAGGGAGCCACGGATGCTCAACAAAGACTAACAGTTTGAAACAAAAAAAAAAAAAAAAAGGAAAAGCATATTAATATAGCCATTTTACATGTATTTTGCAAGATTAAGTTGAAGGAGATTTCAGCATTCATAACAGAATGTAATTTATCCCTTTTGATCAACACTCACTCTATGTGCATTCGATTAAGTTAAATTAGTTTTAAAAGAGAGGTTTGCAGCCTGTGAGATTAATGAATAGGGAGATAGATCACAACTAAAAGATATCGAAAAACAAAACCCTGAACCACCGTTTTTCAAGTTCAAAAGTAAACATCCTTAATACATTACTATAGACATTGTAAACAATTGATAAACAGCAGCATGGCCATAATAAGGCCACATTTTTCTTTGCTCTTTCTTTCCAAGGAATTTCAGCGCTCTTCACAATTGTTTTAGTCCATCTTTCTAAAATCACTTAAATTAATTATTATATCTGTTTCATCTATAAGGAACAGTGTTGTTAGAACTTGAAATTAAGAGTGATGAGCTTTTCAATTAAGCGCACCATGACTAATATTTTCAGAAACACACGTGACTGTTAAAAAGTTAGGGGGTAAAACAAAACAAAACAAACCAACATGAAATCACCAAAAAGATGTAATGGGATCAATTAGTCCCATTACCATTTTTTAAATTTAAATTAAAAATTTTTTTCATTTAAAAGGCTGAGGACCAGATAGATTTAATGTCATTAGTTACAAGTACCAGCAGACAGTGTCAGGATGAGAATCCAATCTCCTGTCTTTCAACCTATAACTGTTGTCTCAACTATACCAACCCATTAATTTACAAATATGTGGAGTAAAATATTCTCATAACTATGTGAAGAAAGAACAGGTTTAAATATGATAAACACAGCAGTCAATTCAGTTGATGAACATTCATAAGTCTGATTGAATTCTCCCCCTGTCTTTAGGATTCTAATCTTCATCCATGCGTCATTGAACTCAGTGGAACCGTACCTGGTGTGGGGAGGAGTACCTCTTTTCATATGTCAAGCGATTCCCTTCGATAGAGAAGCGAAACCCTTTCCTCCTGATGCTGTCTTCAGATTCAGATTTATGGAACTCATCCTCATCTTTCTCTTCCCCACCAGACTGCTCTTTCTGTTTTCTTTTCTTTCTCCGATTTCTTCTTTCCTTAGCACTTTTAGAACTCAATTTGGAGGCTTCAGATGAGCTGTCTGAGAGCCCGCCTGCTGCACTGTGTTCTCTGGAATGTTCTGAGGCAGTTATAGTTGCTGCCTGCTACATGGAGGAGAAATGGTTTTAGCACGGCACTAGAGAAGATTTTTATCTTTTTATAAAATGGCTCAACTATTTGCATGGCATTTTAAAAATACATTTAGCTGACTTAAGCTGATCTTACATAGAAAAAGCTCTGCAAGTGTAAGAAAGATATTTTTTCTTTTCACCAATTGAAGCCTTTCAGAGTTAATTTGGTTTTCTCTGTATTAACATTGATTGCGTATTACGCTTTACAGACAACATATTCAAAAGGATCCATCAGGCATTAACAAAAATAGAAAATTGTGCTACTTTTTGGGATTTGATATACTCAAAAATTGGAATTTAATTAACACTGTCTTTTTTCCTCTGGAGAAGAAACTGGGACATGGAAGAAAAGCTGATGAGGTACGTAAGGGCAAATCCAAACGTATAAGGAATGAGGTAAAGAGCTGAAGTCCTCTTGCCAGTTATTGAAACTTGACTGTCCAATACTCTCAAAATATTATCAATCAAAATTATGGAAGGTGATAAAATTCCTTCCTCTCCCATCCATAATACTCTATCTAGCAGACTGGAGAAGGGAGGGTCAGTAGTTTCTGCTAAGCAAGACAAGGCGTTCAGTTCTCCAAATACCATCCCCAGCTTCTTCAGCTCGGCACTGTTTGGTGCTCGTCACATGGACAGGGGATGGAAACAACGTTTCTGATCACAGCTTCTACTGGTATTAAGTTGTCAATTTATTATTATTATTATTGTCCACAGAGTACCCTCAAATACAGTGTCTCTTGCAAATAAATTAATATTCTCCAAACAACTTCAGTAAAGACAATGGGTTTGTATGGTAAACTATTAGAGTTAAGAAAAATGGAAGTGAGAGGAGAGGCATTTTATTGTACTATGCATACAAACACCTCACTATAAGAAAAAGTAATCCTTAGGTTACTTGATCTCTATAAAATTGATAACTTTCATATGCCTCTTGGACATTGCTATATCAGAGAACACTGTATTATTTGATGACTTTCTTATTTATATAAGAAAGGCAACTGAGCAACCACATTAAAGCCAATGTATTTTTGGTTAAAGAAAGGAATAGACTACCTTCTAAGAACCAGGTGAACTTTTTAAATATAATAATCAACCTTTTTTTTTTAGTAAGAAAAGATAATTTCTTAGGATTTTCTCCTAATGCCAGTATATTCGTTCAATAAAGTTTTTCACTTGAGACGATCCCCAAATCACATTTTCCTTTTTATTAATAGCATGAGAGAGTTCTATTGTGGTCAATAGCTTAAACATCTTAGAATAATTAAACTTAATGATCTATAAATGATCAAAATGTGGAAATCTTTACTAGTCCCCCATACTATCAACTTCTCTCAAGTACAAACAATTATCTGTCTCTCACTTTCTCTCCAGTATTTTGTAACAACCAAAACAATAAAAAAGGAAAATACCATGAGATAGGACATATTTGACTTGATGAATTTACCTGAGCTGCCTCCTGTTGCTTTTTAAGCTGTTCAAGCATCTGCTGAAATTCAGCCTCTTTCTGTTCTGCTTCTTCCATGGTGGCCTGATTCTGTTCCTCATAGGCCATGGCCACCACAGCCAGGATCAAATTTATCAGATAGAATGAACCCAAGAAAATGACGAGCACAAAAAATATCATGTATGTTTTGCCAGCAGCACGTAATGTCTGGAAGCAAGAACACATCAGAATTAGTTTTTCAATATTATTTATCTAACAGGTAGCTTCAACTTTCAACTTACTTGTTTATCTTATAGGACCCTATTATAAACAATAATTATGATGTCACACCCCCGACTACTTCTTGGTTTGTTTTTTTAACCTTCTCCCCTAACTCATAAATTTACGTTCTTATTTCTAGTTGGGAATTCTTAAATTTACCAAGAATAAAAGAGAGTAAAGTAGAATACCATGAGATTTCCATCAAAGACCTGAGTTTTGATGAAAGTCAAGGAAGAAACCAAAGTCATCTTTCTATACCTGCTAATTTATTTTCATTACCTGCCACCTGAGAGATAACACTTGAGGGGTTAGATGGGGAAAAGATGTGTCTTCTGTCTGGGAAGACTTGTGCCTGGGAAGAGTGGGAAGTAGGTTTTTGAGAGAATCACTGTCCCTGGCATGACTATGCTTAATATGTGTTGGAATTAATAGGATAAAGGACCTTAAATCTCCTGATTTCAAGTTCAGCTTTTTCCGCTATATTATGCTGTGGTCTGAATTTCATAACTAAGTTGGTTTCCTTACATACTTCTACTTAAATGCAGCGTGTGTCTCTGCAGGTTCTTACCAGTTGGTAAAGATTTTCCCAGAAGTCCTGAGTCATCAGTCGAAAGAGGGACAAAAAAGCCCAACTGAAGGTATCAAAGCTTGTGTAGCCATAATTGGGATTTCTACCAGCTTTCACACACATATATCCTTCTGGACATTGGCTGTAAATAGGGGGAAAAAAGTATTGCAAGAAGTCCTGTTTATTCTGGTAGCATGCTATACTTATAACATTGTCTACTCAGGATGATTTGCTATTTCAAGAAATAGAAGTATGATAAATATGTAAGTAATACATTTCCAACTTTGACTTAACATAATTTTACAAACTACTTGATGTCATCATTAAAATATTGAATAGCATTTCTAATAATATTTTACAAATCTATTTTCTGTTGACAATTAGCATTTTAACATATCTTGTTCATTATTCCTACTACAGAGCCTCCAGAGACGAGTCTTGGCTCACATACACTCATCTAAGAAAAACAGCATTAGAGCTAAAGTTACTTCTAGTTTTAGAAAACATAAATGCTTGCATAATATATAAATAATCTATCACTTTATAAGTAACCTTAATTATAGCAAATTAGTATAAATAAAGTTAGCTGGCTATTATCTGCTAGTTTTCACAAAAAAATGGAGTAAAAATTGTGTGCGTTCATACACACATACAAAAACACACACAAATTATTGGCTTACCCTGCATCAGAGCTATTTCCACATAGTAGTGCATCTAAAACACCCTCCAGAAAATAATGATATCCTGTTTAGAAAAAAGAAAGTCATATGATGAAATTCACATTACCTTGTAAAAGTACAAGAAAATCAGGTCCTACTTTTAGAATTCATTGAGTAATTTAAATGCATTAAATGCTTCAAAGACACAGGTATTTGCCCCTTCTCCCTCCAAACACTAGATATGATATTAAGAGGATTAAACACTGAATAATACAAAGCATTTGTTGTTTGTAAATATAAAATTAGTGATGACAACAAGTATTAAAATAATATTTTAAAAAGTATCAGTGTTTTTCTACCACCCTCATAAAAAACCAAAAATGTCACTCTGTAAAAATAGGTAAGAATAATATGAATTTCTTTGCCTTCTCTAATCAGTCACATATTTCAAAATAAAGGGATTATATCTTTTCTGGTTTTCTGTATTTTTAAACATTACTTATAAATATTTAATAATTAATTATAATATATTCTACCAACTTTCAGAATATATCACAAGCAGCTTATAGTAAAGGATGCATAAATCATGTCAATTACTAAAATGAAATTTAAAAAATCTTAAATACTAACGCTAAAATAATTACTGTAGGTAAATATATTATCTCAAAGCTTTTTGTCTCTGGCAAATTCCTTAGATTCTTTCGATATCCAGTTGAAGTATCACTTCTGTGAATTACTCCTTGATAACCTCTACTTCCTTCACACTAAAGATTGGCAAAATTGAGAACTCTCACTGTGATACCAGTAATATGCATACATTGGTTGGTGCAAAAGTAATTGCGGTTTTTGCAATTATTTTTAACCTTTTAAACCACAATTACGATTGCACCAGCGTAATACTTCCATTATTATTACATCCATTATCCCATATTGCAATTATTTGTTTACAAATATTGTTCTCCTTGAAAGAAAATCTAACCATTAATTATTTCCATTTACCAATGTTTGGGACCGAGTAGCCTTTAAATAAAGTTTACTGAATGAATAAGTAAAGGGATGACAAGAAGAAACACATGAAATTAAATAATTGTTTTGTAAGAAAATGTTTTAAGAATTAAAAGTTTAGATTTTCTAAGAAGAAATAGTTTCTAGATGCTAAATTTTCAGAGAAATGTATTCTATGCATAGTTCCGTAAGGGATATAAAAACACATAATAGGAAATATAATTTTCATTTCCAATGTCTTTACTTCTTTGAACATAGACAGAAAAATTCAGATATAATTTCTTAACTTTTAGTTAAAATTAAACAAAGTGAAAGGATCATTTCTGGATTAATTTTTGATATCAGATATTTATAAGTGAAGTTTTTCCCATTAAAGTCAATGATCTATAAGCTTAAACTGAAGAAAATAAAACTTTCAGTCATAACGTTTATCTTTAGTTTTAATAAATTTAATTTTCTAGTACTTTCAAAGACAAACTACTTTGTTTATATTTGAATTTGTTTTAAAATAATATTTTTCCACAAATGGAATATTATTAGGCAAAATGATAAAAAACAGGTTTTTAGAGCTGAAAATGACCTCAAATATCCTTGAATTTGAATATAAGGAAATGAAATCCAGTAACTTTTCCCTGGTGAGAATAAACCTTAAGTGACATCCTCATAGTTCCTTCGTATTCAATTTTTAAAAATAAACAGATTTCAGGTAGTTGATGACAGCAGTGGAATTACTGGCAAATGAAGCGAAGAAGGAGAATTTCATGTATTGCTCTGACACATATTTTTCTTAATCAAAGCATTTTTCTTAATCTAGAGATTTACAATTGTTGGTAAATTACTTGTGGGCATATCACTAATATAGAAGAGTTAATCTGTATCAACCGAGGTATTTTCCAGATCTGCAACTATAAAAAGACACTGATTAACTTTTTTATATTATTATTATGGTATCATTAGTTTAAGAATTATCAAACCTCAGTAACCTTTTATGACTAATCCTACTTTTTCCACACATCCAGTCACTAGGTTTTCTTTCTTTTTTGATATTTTTCCTAAATATTGGTCATTACCTTAAAATAATAAACATATAGCTAAATATAAGTAAATGTAGAGTATAAGTTTTATATATTTGATATTTTTTCTTTAAAAAATGACATTCCCTCTCCCCATGAATAACATTCTTACTCTGCTTTTGAAATACTGCTACTGGCACGTACTAGAATTAAGTAAAAGAGAGAGACAAAAACGTTCCTTCTTTTATTGTCACTCTAAAAAGAGAAAAAATATTAGGCCAATTATTTTTCCATTCTTCCAGAGTAGACTATTTAAACATTTGACTATTTTGTCTAAAGTCCTGAAATAAAAATAAACTGTCCCATATCTTTACTGATTTATCTGGCATTTTCATTACTCTCTTCTAAATCTTAGTTGACTTTAATTACCTTCTCTTTGATGTAATACTACTTTTAATTTTTATTCTATAAATGTAAGAATACTGTTTATCATTAGGTCTCACTGGATTTCATAAAATGACAATTAAAATAACCTACTGAACTATAAGCACTCTGAAGCCATGTGTCATCACCATTATTTTCCTCACATCCTGTACAGTCTCGAGTACAGAAAGGCATGCTGTAATTAGTGTTCAATGGGTTATAGCTGCATAGCACTTTAGAGTTCACATATGGCTTTACAGTATATTATATTATTTGATTGTCTCAATTATCACAAGAATGGACGGCACCCAAAGGTCCTAGGAAAATTTCTTTGTAGCTTAATTCTTCAGCCTCCCATTTGATGATACAACAGAAGATGCCAGTTAGGAGTCAAAATTAGAATAGTTATCAATAAAACAATTAAATGTATGTGTAAACCATTGATATGATGATTAATAGATTACAACCTGTTATGCAACCATTTAAGAAATTACCCATGCCTAAATGGAAGGCAGCTCAACACTGAAAAGATGAATCTATACAACAGTAATTCTTACTTGAATCTTGAATATATGATTTCCAGTCAAACTCAATGACAGTTTCGTTTATAAGTGTGCCATTGTAATTCACAGTTATATTCTTCTCTATACTATGCTCCTCCAGGGAGGAATTGGTGGGGGGCCATAGCACACATTTATTCCGCAGGTTGCCCATGAAGAGCTGCAGCCCGATCAGCGCGAACACGCTCAGACAGAACACAGTCAGGATCATGACGTCCGAGAGCTTCTTCACAGACTGGATCAGGGCCCCCACAATGGTCTTCAGGCCTGAAGGAAAGGATATTGTTACTATTAAGATTTAGAACACCTGAAAAACAAAACCTTACACAATTTTTTTGAAAACAGATTCCATGCATAAGTCTGAAAACGCCTGCGATGCTTGTGGAAGAGCAACACTTTATGGTAGGCTGAAGGGCTAATGGAGACGACCTCCAGATACGCAATGATCCAAACAATGAAAGGAAGATCCGTATCCCACTACATTGGGAGAAAACACGGGAGGTTCATGGTCTTCATGGCGCCAATATCAATGAAAGGAACTTGTATTTCTCTTTGTTGCTAGTGAAATTTGCTCCACAATTTTCATTGTTATAAAACTGACATACTTTCAGTTGTCATTTTTGTAACAAATTATGTGAATAAATGTTTTTGAATTCCTACTTCTAATTAAGAAAGATTTTGCTATAAAACTGGAGGTGGTTTGGAGTATAATGCACTTTAAGAAAATAAATCCTCCACAAGACTCATGTTATTCTTTATTATCTTAATCCTTTGTCTTTAAAAGCAATATTAAGGTTACATTGTATAGACATAGTCATCAATGCCAAAAATGAACAAGAAATTACAGATTGGTACATATTCAATAGGGAATAACTCTTTGGTACAACTGTTAAGAAGGAAAAAAAAAAAGCACGGACTGTATGTTACAGTGTCTCATGCAAGGAATTATTAAACTCCAAGGCTGACAAAAAATGTGAGACCATAAAAACTTTTGTCCAAATAATAAGAATCATTTTCTTTAAACACCTGATATTGGCTATCGTTATTTTAAATTATTTTGATTATCATTGTTCCTGATTTTCTGTGATCCTGAATGTCAAGCAAAGAAACTGTTACTGAAAAAAAAACATGATGGATTAGCCTTAGTGTTTAACCTAGCTCTCACCTGGAATGACTGAAATTGTTTTCAGTGCTCGGAGAACTCTGAATGTTCTCAACGCTGAGACATTGCCCAGGTCCACAAACTCTGTCACATATCTGTAATAGGGAGTTCACACACAAACACAATAACAAGATACAAAGAAAGAGCTGTAGGTACAAGGAGCCTTATGTTTTTCACTAATCACTTCTTACCTGTAATTACAGAAATAGTTTTCAAAGCTCTCAAGACTCTGAAAGTTCGAAGAGCTGAAAAATTGCCTAGGTTTACAAATTCTGTTACATACCTGTAGAATTAAATCAGAGTTATTCAAGATTTAAGCAGGATTTATATTATTTTCTTGGGTCTTTTATAAAGACCTTCTTGGAGATTTTAAATGATAATTTTGTAAGTAGCAATTTAGACATTAGAGTCTATTGGTATTGTTTTCTTTACTCACATTAACTAGATGTAAACTTCATAAAGTACAATCCTGTTGCCATTCTGAAAAGCAATACAACCAACATCATGTGTAACTTAGGAGAATTAAGCAAAAAGAAAATAAACCCTGGCCATAGTTTCAGTTAGAAAAAAATAATGTATGAAATCGTCCAAGAGAATCTTAAGCATGAAAAAGCAGCTTGCCTTACTGACTATCTGTACACAATAAACTTTCCCTCGTGCAACTCTTAAGTGAAAGTTAGACAAATTAAGGACAATATTTTATGGGAGCTCAATGATGCCCCTGCCTTTACTGCTATTTTATTCTTTACAAAAAAACATTAGTCCCAACATGCCTTCTTTTGAACTGTGGCCAGAGGGAAAGGCGACTAGTTGGCTTCTCCTGACTAGATAAGGAATTACTAGGAGACAGGCAGCATTTGGACCTGCGTGTATCAGCTCTACTCCTCCTCCTGTCCATCCCATTACACCTGTCAGAGGCCAAAAAGGTTAGCTGTTGAAGGAATCAGGAGAGCACATGGTGCTGGACCACTTTCCTCCACATTCTGATTTCACCTACTCGTGAATTTACTTCTATTACTTTCCTGAGTCTCTTCTTTCTTGGGGAGGTTTACCACTAGAGCAAAAAAAGGACAGGGATGCAGAAGCTGGGCACATTACTGAATGTATCTGGAAAGGAGATAAGGATAAGAAGGTTTATGCTGAGGGTAAAGAAAGAGAGGAAGAAAATTATAATAGGAAAGAAGAGAGGAAGAAAGAAAAAGAATCAGTTTAGAAATGGGAAGTTGCCAAGAGAGTATGTCTGTTTATAGGTCTTAAAATTAATTTGCTGATGGAGTAATTTCATATTAACTACATAATTAAATGCCTTATTTTTCCTATTAGCTTGATTTGTCAGAATGTTCAGTAGGTGCTTATTTTCTATTATGCTCCTAAAGTAATCAAAGAAGATGGAGAGAGTACATAGTATGGATAAGGTCAATGAAAGTTTGTGACACCAGCAGAGTTGTTTGTGACTGTAATTTTAAAAAGCCATTTTCACAGATGTATTATGAATACACTTGTGCTTTCATAGGGTGTATCTCTGTGTGTGTGTTTTGAAAAAGCAGCATGTATGAAATTTGCTGACAGATGTTACATGTGAAAACTGTAACTTCAACCACTGCACAGCCTTTATGCCAAAGTGAAATGCCACTTTGACCTCTGTGGTGCTAAATTAAAATCCGAAGCTTAAATGTATAAATCACACCAAAATATTCTACAGTTAAAGCAAACTTATACTTTCAAAGCATAAGCATTCATACAAAATCAAACCATCTCTTTTGAAGCTTCAAAAAGGCACTTACGCAAATGTAATGACAGTAAAGTCGAGCCAGTTCCATGGGTCCCGAAGGAAAGTAAAATCTTCTACACAGAAGCCCCTCGCAATAATTTTTATAAGTGATTCAAAAGTATATATTCCTGTGAAGGTGTATCTGGAACAAGTATCCAAAAGAAATTAAAAAGTAATACTTTTTTTTCATAGCGTATCATCAATTTCTTATTATTTTGTCAGTGGAATACATAAGTTAAAATCTTCTGTTCAGAATTTGGGAGAACAACAATCACAGAAACTATAGTGAGGAAAAACCTGTGGGCTTCACATGTTAACTTCAGGAATTATTTGTATATAAGTTATATTTCCTTCATAATCTTTGTTCCTTTTCTGACTGGTTCCAGTCTGTAAGTGTCCAAGAATGGAAGAGGTTCTTGGGAATATGTTCGGGGTCATTGTTTTAAAGGTCAGCAGCCACAGAGCAATAGTGGTTACCACGGGCAGCGTGGGCAACAACAACAGCTCTTATGACAAATCTGGACCCTCAGCCCTCAGAGGTACCCCAGAACAGAGCCCATCAATGTAGTCAGTTTCTGAAAATGTTACCCTAACTTTCACTTCAGTTAGTTTGGCCTTCAGCCCATTGAACGTTCAAGTTCTAAAATCCCAACTTTTGGGATTTTTTTTTCCAGAAAATTTTTTTGGTGACTGCTCTTGAAATTGATGCAAGCCTGACATGAAGTGGACATGCCTGATGGAAGGGACAACTTTGTGAGACTCAACGTTGTCTTTGTATGGTGTGTATCACTTGCCCCCATAAATTCTTAACTCACTGAATTCATCTGGAATTTAACTGGAACCAAGGTCTACCATACTGGCTCTTCTCCACAATTGCTTTCATCGCATTTACTTTGGTCACTGTAGATCCTAAAGGAAAAGTGGTGCATGTCCAAGAGTGATGGACTTCTGGTAACCACCAAGTGCAGGTGAAGGGGAGAGATATTAGATCCAACACCATCAGGCCTGAGGATCAATGAGTATTGTCTTCCTGCTTTGTAATCATGTCTAGAAATAGCCTTAATTAAAATGCTCTTCAGTTTTATTTAGAAGGTGCAGTGAAACATAGTTTCAAAATCCTAAATACAAATGTATCTACGTCTATATGACTATAAATCTATTTATATCTATCATCTATTTATCTATCTATCTATCTATCACACATACATATATGTACTCACATACTAGGTGGTTTAAAATATAAGTTGAACTTACTCTACATTCTTTGTCCAGTCAGGAGGATTACTCATTGTCATAAACACACAGTTTGTCAAAATAGTGCACATAATTAGCATGCTGAACAATGTGGGTTATTGTTAAGGAACACACACAAGAAATCCAAATCCATGTATTATATAAAAATAACATCAAAAACCTTAAACTACAGTTTACTCAGGACTCAATGATAAATACACTATGGGCAAGTCATCTAACCTCTGTAAATTTGTTTTATCATCAGTAAAATGTCGTTAATAATATCACCCTCACAGAGTAATGGTATAGATTAAATGAAATCATGTACAAGAAAGCTTTATGTAAGTACAAAGTGTTGCTTTTGTTACTATTATTAAATCAATATATTTACCATCCAGAGAACTTTATTGGGAAAACTAGAGTCATACAATTTTTGAGCAGAAAACATTGGCTTGAACTCATTCCGGTGATTAAAATAGTAAATTGTTGAAGAAGGTACATAGCTGCAACATTGTAATTCTTAAATACATATTATACAATATAGTTGAATATATTAAAAAAAATATGTACAAAGTGCAGCATGCTGCTAGGTGTCAGGTTCCTCAACTTTGACTGAGTTCGTACAAGTGCAGCAGCATTGGATACCATTAAAAGTGAATATTCTTGAAGGCTAAGACTTACATGATGTGAAGTAATTAAAATTCAACATAAAAGTGGTCTTAGATAAGTCACTCAGCTTTTCCATGCCACTGAATCTTTTTATGTCTCCACTGACTTTTATACAATGGAGCTAATTTTGTATAGCCCTAATCAAGCATAGATCTCATCAGTTTTAGGTGCAGGGTAAATGAGTTAATACGTGTGAAGTACTTGGAACAGACCTGTATATTAGTAGACATGATCCAAGTGTTAGCTAAAACAAATGACTAAGACATAACAGAATCATGGAGCTGAACCTAGCAAAGCAGCTAGTCTAATCACTATATTTTAGAAATCAGAGATATAAGGCCTAAGCCCTAGAGAAATTAGATAACTTGGATGAGGACTAGAACACAGGTTTCCTGCCTTCACTTCCAATAGTTCCACTACAGTTTATTGCCAAAAACAAAATTTTCCATAAGTAAAAAGAAAGTTTTCATCAAATGACCACATGATGGCACTAGGAACACAAACTAGGATAAGGAAACCTCCACAAATATAAAAATGCTGAACATATGATTTTTTTATATTTCAAATCTTTTAATGTTAGAAATAGCATATTTATGCCACTAAGGAATCGCTTGCTGTCAGTTTAAAAATAGAATGGACTTTTAAATTTTGGAAACCTTTTTCTTTAAAATAAGGTAGTATGAGTTCATCATCATTACAAAAGTATTTCTTTATTTATTAATGCCAAAGCCATCAAATGAAGCATAATCAGATATGAAGTTTTTGCCAATGAATATGAACAAATGAATTTAGTTGCAGTCTTTTTTTTTTTTTTAACGCCAGTGGGAAACACAAAGCCAAATCCGTAAAGACCATTTAGAAATATATATAATCTCAGCTTCTTTCATTCACTTCTAGAATCTTTACTAAGCAATCAGTTCTGAATGGCAGAATCATAATGCAATGATTTAAATTTGAAATTCAACCAATATTCCAATACTGTCTTTACAAATTTCATTAGGAAAGTTCCAGAGTTAAGTAAGTGTTGGCCAAAGCCCCCTGACATTCTCCCATGGAAAATATGCTTAAAGTTTTATTCTCAGTTACATCAAAATGCTTGATATTATATATATGTCTAATCTTGTTTCTGGAAGTATACTTCTTTGTTATTATTGCATTATTCACTGCAAATTTTAGATAATCACAAACTTTGTACAAAGATGGTAAACATAAATATGGTTATCTTACACTAGATTTGTACGACTCGATACATACAAGTAATTTTAGAAAGATATAGATATATATGTATATAACATTAAAGACTTTGATATATAAGATATATTTGAGCTATATTTAATATATATACATAATATTTACATAATGTTAAAGACTTTGTAATTTTCAGTGACATCTATGTGATTAGCAAACATTAAAAAAAGGTTTATATGAAAAAAGAAGATACAAAATGAGAGTGATGAAAGCCCTAAAATATGGACATTTCTCACCTTAATTTTATATTTAGCTACAAAGCACTTATAAATTATGTACAAAAAAATTAATATTTATCACTTGAAAAGGATATGAATGTACCAAAATCTTAATAGCTATTTTCCTAAGAGGATTGAAGGGAGTTAAAATGTACAGGGCAGAGGTGGCACTGAACCGGAAGATGGCCTTCCCTTTATTCAATACTATAAACGTCTGTAAGATAGGAACACAACATAGAAGTATAAAAGTATAAACCATTTGAACTCTATTGCCTACTTTCTGTTATTTGTCATAATGAATCATTCCAACGTTGCGACTTTTGATATGCACCATGAAGACAAACTGTCACTTGATCTCTTATGAACTAGAGAGGACATCCGATGGTATCACTTACCTTTTACCTGACACTTACCTGCAATTTCATCATGAAGAAGACATTTGGTCAAGAAAATATATTTATTATCTTAATATTTTAAGCATCTGAGTTAAGTGAATGTCTTAAATAGGTGCATACTTCATTTTATTCTAAAAATCCTAAGACATTACATTCCTTTTGTAAGGATTTCAGCTTTCCCATTTCTAATATCTTGAAAATTAATCCTATGGAATGCAAAATAGAACTAATCCATTAAAAAAAATATTCGTGTACCATTTACGCTTATAAAATAAACATTATCACTCTATTTGTATTAGGAAATAAAAACAGTCTCCTTCAAACCCACTCTTAGGTTAGATGGATATACTCCAATAATTGATTTTTGAAGGCCAAGTTCCCTGGAGAATATCTGTTGACTAGGAGTGCTAAATTCTGAACTGGGATTTCTGAGTTAGCTGACACTCTGAAGTTTAATCCCAATTGACTGCCTGTCTCATGTAGTGCTTTCTTAGCACAGAGGAAAAACTCAAAGCCCCTGCAGAATCTAGGATCCATGAACGTGAATGAAACTGCATTCTAAAAATTAGGTACATTGAAAAGCAATTAGCAGTGTGAAAACAAAAAAAATATTTGAGCAGCAACATACAATAGCATATGAGGAATTCTGACTCAGTGCTTCTTAAGAAATTTACTTATAATCAGACAGAGCTGGGCAGAGGGTAGTCATTTTCTCTGTGAAGAATATATCTTGGGAAAGGAAACTCAAACTTTTAAAATTAAAATTCACCCATGCTTCAAAAGTTTGCTTTTCCACTTTAGGATCTGTATCTGTGTAGATTACATTATGACACAACAAGTATTAATTTTATTTTTACATTCTACAAAGAATTTCTGATAAGAGTGTACGACATTTAGTCTTCTGGTCATTCATAGATTTCTCATTTATTTTTCCCTCTACCTTCAGGGTTTTCCAAATTCAAGTAGAGTAATCACTCCAAAATATTTACAACACAGCCGTTAGAGTCACTGATCCTTGTGCAATAAAAAATCTGCCGGTAACTTTTGATTCCTCAAAACTTAACTAATAGCCTATTGTTGACTGGAAGCCTTACCTATAATACAGATATCCAATTAACATATATTTTGCATGCTATAGGTGTTGTATACTGCATTCTTACAATAAACTAGAAAAAGAAAATATTAAGAAAATCCTAAGGAACAGAAAATGCATTCACAGTATTGATTTTTTTAAAAAAAATCACACACTAGTGGACCCATGCCATTCAAACCCATGTTGTTCAAGAGTCACTGTATGGAGTTGCCCTGTGTATGGTTAGAAGTGCCCAGAATCAGGGTTGAGAAAGTGTGTTCTCCCAACTAGTGTTGGTTTCCAAGTTGTTCTTGGTCTGTGACAAGAAAGTGTTTAGAAACTTTTAAGACAATCTGACAAACTAATTTTATATTTGTTGAGTGTAATAATAAAAAGGGCGGCTCTGTTTTGTGGGTCTCTTGCAATTATCTAGAAATTAACCTTATTGTATTTTATAGAAGAATGGTGACCTCATCTTTCTGACGGAGAGTTTGAGAAGCGTTGCTGTAAGTATAACTTTGACTGTATACTTCCTCGTTCATCTTTGAAGGGCTATGGGTTCAGAATACAAAGAAAACCATATACCAAGTCCATTGTAGGAGGGGAGAGTTTCACTTGCTCTTACTGAAGGAGCAATCACCTGTGTCTACAGTACATAGCCCCCTTTTTTTCTCATTCATTCAGTGCCCCGTCCCTAAATGACATTGTGAGATCATTGTAAAACATGAAAAGACTTGTGCACTGCAAATGCCTTTGCCCTAGGGAGTACATGCATGAAAGGACACAAAAAGGCCCAAAGAGAGATAATTCAGGACTGAATATGGTCCACCTTGCAAACCTACTACATATGCTCCCTTTCTCCAAAAAATATGCTAAATAAAACCTAACAGAAATATTGGGGGCTAGGAATGGGAGAGCCAGTAAAATATAACCTAGAATATGTATTTTAAAAATAAGAATTTCCTTATTTAAAATAATATCATTGGCTAATTTTGAAATACATGATTCAGAGATAGTGGAGAAGCAGCTGAAATTCATAGGTGGCCTAAATCATGGGCTTGAGGGTGAAGGGGATGATGATGGTACTGATTGTAGCTCAGTGGACAAGGAAAATCACCCGGCTCAGCCTATTTGGTTGGTGCAAAAGTAATTGCAGTTTAAAAGGTTAAAAACAATTGCAAAAACCGCAGTTGGTTTTGCACCTAATACAATGATGTGCCCATGCTCAGAAGAGATCACCTCTGACACGGGTGTGTTCACCCTTCAGCCCAAACCATGAGCAGAGGTAATAAAGGAAGAAGGAAGTAGATGGAGGACTAGGTGATAAAGCAAATGGGGAAGCTGTGCAAGCCAATAAAAGGCGCGGAGGAGAGAAAGGAAAATTCTGCCCTGAAGACTAAAATGAAAAAGAAGCAAGATTCAGAAATTGAACAGAGGGGGGGCCCAAAAAGTGAGTCCAAAGGGCTGGAACTCAGTAAGGTGAATTGAAAGAAAGTCACAGCACCCCTGATGCTGATAAGTAATTCTAAATAAAAAAGTCCTTTTAGCGGAGTTAATACTTAGACACAAAAGAACGAAAGGCAAGTGGACATAATTCTCAATTGTTCCAGCCTTAGATGGAAACTTTTCACTGATTTTAGGTTGTATTCCTTTTATTTATTTACGAAATTCAAAGAATGTGTGGGAGATAATTATTTTTAACTTCGTATTTATAAGAAATATGTGTACAATGTGAAAGTGCTTGCAATCTGAATTTATAATGAAATTATGAGGTTTTACTGTACAATGTTTGTTCTGTTTTAGTTTTTCACAACACATACTCATAGCCAAGGCATACTTGCTAGAGCTTCCCAGGAAGATGATGATACAATAACATGAGGTGAACATTTCAGAGGACTCTATTTTTCTCGGGTTGAAACATATATACTTATCAGAAAACTTCATCAATGTTGCTTTAAAGTATTTATGGGTTGATTTCAAACAGTCTTCCAGTAAAGCAGACTTATAGAGCAATCCAGTAGGTAGCATCTTAAATGTGTTTTCATCTTTATGTCAGTTAGTAAGTTCCATTTAGAACTTCAAATTTACTATTTGCAACTGATTTGATGTCTATTTCTTCATCTTTCTGTATCTATCCTCCTTATAGTTGCTTGCAAGAGTCAAACATTTACTTCCAATGAAAGGTACTTGGCTCTAAGGACTCTCAGATACATGTTTCTCCAAATAATGGTACTGATGATATTGAAGGGAGAAGACAGTCAGAAGGGAACATTGTTTATCACGAGTAATCAAGTCACTCTAGAATTTTCAAATATATAGATATTTGCCTTCCTTATTTCACAGATAAGAAAGGGCTCAAAAGGAAAAAATTCAAAGACTAGCCAAACGTATAAACAAATATTATGTAACTTTAAATCAAGATTTATGAACTTTTCAACTGTCACTTAAAAAAAATTTTTTTCTGTCATTTTTTAAAAATTGTGGCAAAACCTATAACATAAAATTTACCATCTTAACCATTTCTAAACATACAGCTCAGTATTGAGTTTTTTAAAAAGATGTATTGGATGGCTTACTACAATGAGGTATCTTAGCATCCTTTAAATTTAATGAGTTCTATACAAATTTCATAAACACAATTCAAGATAATTTTTATTCCCTGAAGTCACTTCAGTACAAAAGAAAAACTTCAAAATTGGTGGTGGAGAAGAAGAGGCTGATACAGTAGCAAGAAGCTTGAAACAGGCTTCTCTTGACACACCAAGGCTGTAGGAAATTCATGAAATCATTTTAACATGGGAATAATTTTGTGCCTCAGACCAAATTCTAAAACATGACATTTTGACTGAATTAGAAATGAGATTCTGTATATGAAATATCACTTTAAAGATACATTTGTAGGAATGTAACTCTATATATTTGATATCAGTCAAGTTTGTCACTTATCTTTTCATATATAGTTACCAAACTCAAGTAACCTTGATCCCCTATATGATGAGCTATTAATATTGTATGAGCATTGCAGATACCTGGAAAGTAGCATGTAACTAGTTTTAGGTCCACTTGTTAATTGAATTGATTTCAATGCAAAAGATGTGTATTAATTGTTTAGCACAATATTTGCAAAGCTCTGTGCTATGGTTTACAGGGAAAGCAAAGATACATAAGTACCTTTGAAGCTTATAAGATAGCTTATAAACTAGTAAATGTTCAACTATCTCTCGTAACATAAGAAAATCGAGAAGGATAAGTGAAGGTTTACGTAAACCAGAGCTGTCCAATAGAAATATTATGTGAACTACAAACCTGAGCCACATATGTGACTTTAAATATTCTAATAGCCATATTTAAAAAAAGTATAAAGAGGTGAAATTAATTTTAATGATGTTTTCTTTAACCCAACATATCCAAGATATTACCATTTAGGGATGAAATCGATATTTAAAATATTGAGATATTTTCCTCCTTGTTTTCCCACCAATTCAAAGTCTTCACAGTCTGGACTCATCACATCTCAAGTACAACAGCCCCCCGGGTGTAATGCCTACTGTATAGGGCGGTGCAGAACTGGACATACACCATTCACTACACTGCTAGCTCAGACTCTCTTCAGCAAGACTTGCCAGGGAAAAAGTCATTTCTCCTTTTAAAGACAAACCAAGAAAAATAGGTAAACATTCCTGATAATCAACATCTTAATAACCTGTAAAGCAACATCAAGACAATATAAGTAGGATTTGTTTTAATTTAGGTAGGTATTAAGAGTGTCGACTCTGGAGTCAGATGCCTGGCCCTCCAGCAGTGAGATCCTAGACAAGTTACCTGACTTTCCTGTGACTCATTTACCTGTTTTGAAAAAATGAAGATAAGTATATTTTGCTCATAAATTTCTCGTGATTCCAATTCGGTAGAGATTCTGATGCCTAGAATTCTGTATTTTTAATAAATAATTCAGGTGCTGCACTAGCAGGGCTGTGAATCTGTTTTAATTAACGAGGGATTTTCAAGATTGCTCAAATTAGCAATGATAGTATAGGTGGATTAAAATCTCCCCCCTTGATCTAACTACTTAGTCAATAAGGAAGCAATTATGTTATAATAGTTTGGTAGGAATTGCTATTTATGAATCTGTACTTGTTATTATCTAGTCATCTTGTCTCTGAGTTTTTTAGCTAGTGATGTGTTTATATATTTTTCCAAGATGGACGTTGAATTTAATAAGCCATAGTTTTCCAGTCTCTTTTTCTAAAGATGTCCATCATCTTAACTTTTTTTTTTAAGTCGTGGGGCCATGTTCCTGAAAGTAAATAGTTTAAATCTAAGGCCCATCCAATTTTGCATTTATCTAAACATCACTGAAAAAATACCAAATCACAGGACTGACTCCCAATTTAATGCATTTGTCTGCTCTTAAAGTAAATGTAGTGGCAAAAGCCGTAAGTAACACAGGCAGATTAGCAATGATATGAAGAGTAGAAAAATGCAAAACACACTATTGGTTGATTAAATGTATGCTTTAGCCTCAAAATTTAAAACCAGCAATTTTCAACTTGTACATACATTGCATTCGAAAAAATGTATTCGGAAGTAAATGGTTTGGAACTGCGAACATATTTCCCCACAACATAGTACTAGCTTGGGCTGCAAGATACACCTCTCGCCCTTGATGTCTCTCTGGCATTGGAACTAGAATTTCCTGGGTCTGTCTCTGCCAGAAGTGGGATCAACTTTCTTCCAGCTCCAGGCTACTGGCTTGAGAAGAGCTTCCAGCAGGGAGGGGTGGAATAAGGGCCGTGTGGCAGGAGAGACACTTCAGAGGTCTGTGTGTAGAGAACTGCATAGAAAGTCAAGAGATTCCTATTATTACATGTCTCTGGGGACTTTTCTCATTCTGGGCCAATTCCATAGCATCTAATTCTATTTTGTTCCTGTGGACTCTCTAAATGGTCTCACCCACTTACCTGCTTTTCTGTTATAACCTGTGGATTCAGACCAAGATTTCCCTCTTTTTCTCATTCACTGGGGAATGGAAAGCTTTCCCACAGGTTCTCTGCCTGACTCTGAAGTGAACATGCAATACTAAAAAAAATTTTTTCTCTCCTAGTCTCATTCTATTTTTCCCTTTAGACTAAGGATATTCAACCTAAAAAACTACCTGTGGCCCTTGCCTGCTTGTGGCCCACCTAGCTTTAATATGTAGCTTTCACCTAATTACCCCTATGGTCTATAAGCTAGCGATCACAAACCAAAATGCTCACAGATGCTAGGTGGCAAGAGGTACCTGCCAATTTTTAGTATGGAAACCAATGATGCCAGATATTGTAAAATAAACCCTAAATTTACATTATTATGTGTGTGTTTGTGTGCTTGTGTATATATGCACGAGTGAGTGTGTATAATCTCTAGATTCATAAATCTTGGAAATTAATTCAAAATAATAAACAACATTGTATGAGTCAACAAAATGTGTCTATGAGCTTGATGCCTCAGTTTTTCGTTTTTTCCCTCGGCTTTAAGCTGTTGCAAAGAAGAATTTGTAACCAGAGAAAAGTGTGTGAAATTGCTGACCCTGGCCTGTAGCTGGGTGGAATAGTGGGGGTGGGACCAGTGCAGGAGATGACCCCCTAGGAGGTACCTAGCTGGGCTCTCATCAGCCAGGGTTTTGGATGCATCTGCCTCTACCTCAGCCAGAGAGGAAAAACTATAACCACGTGTGAAATGGTAAAATCTGGGGGTCAAATATTCCTCAGCCCTGTATCTTATTCCATATCATGGCTGTAATACACGAATACTTGCTCAGTTAGTTTTTCATTGACTGGAAAAAAACTAATTTGAGGCCCTGTTTTATTGCAGACGGGTGTGAGAACTTTGAACACATTATTCTGTGTCGATTTCTACATCTGAATGGAGAAGATTATAGTAGTACTAACCTCAGGATTCTTTGGAGGATGAAATGAAATAAAATATGTGAATGCCCTTAATAAATTCTAAAGTGCCATATAAATACAAGGATTAAAAGATTAAAAATGTGTGCCTGTTTGATTCTCAAATATACATACGAACACTTAAATGTATCTGAAAGTGGTGCCAATTTTCACATTGGAACTTTCCTGTTCAATAACTTTCCTCCCAAATTTCATATTCAGAAAACAATGCCATTAGCTTGGTCCTGTCTGATACTTATACATCACATCTCCGAAATAAATTCTGATCCTATCCATTATTCTCCATTTTCATTGTTAAAAATCTAAACCGAGCATCTGGAAAGACACTTAACTTGATCTTTTAAAATACAAAGTGGACCGTGTCACTCCTTTACCCCAAACCTACAAACTCCTAAGCTTCAAACTCGTTAAGATGTATTTCAAACCCTTTAATCTAACCCCAGACCCACCTCCCGAACCTCATCTTATTCTCTCCTTACTTAGTACAGTCCAGCTACAGTGCATGGCTTCTGATAGGCTGTTCCCTTTCCCTGGAAGACTCTTCTCTCTCTTCTCCTTTCTATCCTTCAGATCCCAATTTAAATGGACTTTCTTCACAGAGGCACACAGATGAAGTTTCCAGAGTCTGTCCTCTTAGAAAAAAAAGGTGCTTATCACACAACTAGAATCTGGTGGGAAATGTAATTTTCTAGTTATTTTAGAAGATGATCCAGATCTACTGAGTCTCTAAGGTTTTACAAAGGCAGGGGATGCTCCTGGTGGACCAGAGGTAGTGAAAGGCCAAGTCAGCTTTGGGAAATACTGACAGCTTTGGAGACAAGGAGCACAAATAGCAAAGCGGCATGAGTAGAAGGGCAGGAAAAGCAGTGACACGTTTATTTAGATTCTATCACTGACTTCTCTTTTCCACTGGTATCGTTAGTACAACAACTGCAGACCCAAAGTATCATGGCCATGGATCATGGAAGCTGACAGATCTGGTTTTAAATCTAGTCTCTGTTTCTTAATAGCCTTGTGATCTTAGGCGAATTACTTCACCTCAGTTTTTCATTATTTTTAAATAAAGACAAGGGCTATCTTGGAAGGACGTGTGGATTAAATAAGAACTGTAAATACCTGGATACATAGTGCACAGAGCACAGAGCTATTGTTTTAGCCTGCCTACCATACCTTCTTAACAGTCCCTATGCCTTCCTTTTAGATAGAACCTCTGCCTCATTGTCTGCTCAGGTGGCTTTAATGGAGCTGACCTACTCGTTGGCAGCACAGGTCAACATGTGACACTGCTCTAGACAATGAGACCATCACATACCCTTGGCCACACTGATTTGTTTAGAGGAGGCCATGAGACCTAATTAGAACCAATTCCAGGGCTTTTGTTAAAGCTTTTGAAGTAAAAAAAATAGCTCTTTCTTGGGTTTACTAGGCTGTAGGATGTTAGTTTAGTGCTACTGGTGGCGATTTTTACCGTCTTTTGGAAAGGGCGAGCTTATGAAAGCAGCCAAAACAGGTGAAAGTAGAGCCAAAAATGGAAGAAGATTATGTCCTAATGATGTAGTTTTAGGTACTAGATCCTTTGCTATTAAAACCAGATTCACTCTATACTTTTTTTTTTGGTAACTAGTTTTTGTTGGGCTTTGGTCATTTTCAATCGAAAGGTCTCTTACTAATATAGTAGGTACTGAATAAATGCTAACCATTATTTTATTACCAACATTAATATCTTGGGATTGTTTCTGAGACAGAGACTGAGAGGTAACAAAGAAAGGAGATTAAGGAAGAAAGATTTGGAAGTCAAGTATGCTGTCTTGGATGTAAGGGAGAACCTCGGTGACTGGCAGTTCTAGAGGAGCCAAAAATATGCAAGGAAAAGTTGTGAAGTGGGGACTGTCCATATGACAGCTCATGGACTCATAAGCTTTAAACTACCATCTACTTTTTTGATGTTCTATTAACTTACTTTTGTAAGAAAAACTCCTTAATCCCAATTACAAACAAAACAAATAACTCTATCCAATATAACAACTGAAAACTCCTATAGCAATGACAGATGAAGCATGAATTTAAAATAACAAATTCATATATGACTCTTCATGCAGGTCCAATAAAGAGGGAGTATGCATCTTTTTTAAAAGAGCTGATAAAAAGGGACAGTATGTTGTTTTTAAATGGTCCATGAGACCACCAGCAAGGAGTACACTTTTAAAAGGATACATTTCTACATCCCATAATTAACAAACTTACCCATGTTCACTACAGATCTAAAATATCTCAAGCTATTTCCAGTATACTGTCACACTGTCAAAAGGATATGGTACTAATGAGTCATCTGTAATTTTAAGAACATGAGTCGAGAGAAGTTTTCTATAACAAAGAGTGGGTGAAGAATTTGAATGTATAGCCAAATGGTACAAAATCAATCCAAGCTATAAAAGGTAACTGTGGGAAAAAAAATTCCATAAGTGTAAAAACTAGGTATGTTCACAAGCTAAAATGTGCCTTGCCACACAACTATAGTAAATAAACAAAAGGAACTCAACTTGTAATGACGTTCTAAAGACAACTGGACCAGAGCTCACATGGTATGGAAATTCTACGACAGTTTTCTCATAGCACTATTTTATTCCTTAGTTCTTATCACCTACTTCTGAAAACGTTAAACATCTGATGGTCTGGAGAATTCTTAATGCTTCCATGCCCCAGGAATGTTCATGAGATGGCTGTTACTATTTCTTTAATATCACTGACCGTGATTAAACTACTTTAACAGTTTTAGTAGAATTTTTGAACATTATATAATATGCACATTTTAAACTGGGGCAAAAAAAGATAAAAATATGTGGGCATATGCCTTCTGAAAATACATCACCAGCAGTGACATTTCCGTAAGCTCGATGACATTGTCTTTGTAGATCACAGAGAGCTCAGTGTTGTTTCTGTTTCTTGAACATAAAATACCACTGTATTTTATTCTAAAGTATAACATAAAGAATAGATTCTGCAACCATTTTTTATAGTGGGCTCGCTTTGCTTATTCTATATATTATTAAGAGAGACACAAAAGACATTGTATATAGATACAAACGACATATTAATTATTGAACTTGGAGTAAAACCTCAGGGAAGTCACTGGCCTAACTGATGTCTGTATATTCTATGTCATTCAGGGAATAAAATCCACATCCCCAATATCAGTAATAGTGGGAAATCTCATCCTACGAAGCCTTTTCCCTGGTGAAATTTCCACCATTAGACCTGTCAGCTGTGCCGGAATACCGTGCGTCACTAAAATAAAATCAGTCATCAAATATCAAAAGAAAGAGTCATGATTTAAAACAGGTTATTATTTTGCTAAGCATTCCAACTTTAATGAGAGCACATGAATTCAGAAGTTAAGACTATTCCTTAATACTGAAATAATCCAATTATGAAAGAAAATTGAAGACTTAAAAACAGTGTACAGGCAACTAGAGAAAGCTTTAAAACATGAACTCACAAAAGAAGGAAATTTCAAACACACAGCTCAATGTGTGTGTTGCTCACCTGCCCTAAGCATTCCATATTAGTTTATAAGGACTTCGGTGCTCCAAAGTTTCATTCGCATTGCTGTTGAATGACTTACTTGAAGACTTGCTGGATGTCAGCTCAATGTGAAAGCAATGGATGTGCCTTACCTTGGGGAAAACTCCTTCCTGATAACAATATGTTTCTTATCAGGTTGTTCTACTTGCACACTGCGATGTGTTCCAAAATGCCAAAATGTTTTTCTTTTCTCACACAATGTGCATTTGAAGATAAGGATAGAAGATGTTAATGGCAAATTTGAATGTGAACCTAACAAAGTTTATAAGGGTCACGTCAGGCTGACTAGTCATTCCATCAGAGTTAATTTTTCACACTTGATTTTAAAGATTTGAAAGGGTCAGCATAATTTTGTTTCCAGCTGCCTTTATATCCTTTGTATCCCTCATGACAAACCAATTGTGGCCGTTTTTTTTCAGGGACATCCTCTCAAAGACAAGAACTTTCATCACTCTGAAAACTCTTTAACTGAAAGAAAAGAATTGATCAGGTGATCTGGTTTTCACATGAAAAATCACTGCCCTTGTCAAGATGCATTAGTTTAGTCTTTCTGAAAGCATCATTTATTGTTTTATAAATAAGGACATAGCACATGAGCTGGGATGCTAGATTTCAGCCCTCTTTGATAAAGGGGTAGACTCTGGTGCCTTTAACACATTTTAGAGGGTGATTACTACCAGAGAGGTAGGGGCTGGGTGTCAGGGGGTAGCAAAAGGCCTGTTGGGGGTCAAGCTCCCTAACCTATGATTAGAACAGTCTTTGAATAGACTGGATATATCCAATAGCTATCAATAAATTAACATGCTCTATAAGGTGAGTGAATTTCTCTCTAGAACACAGCAGAGTCATTACTTCAATAATGAAGTAATTTTAAATAAATTACAATGTTCAAATAACTGGATTATGTGCATTTTGACTTTTCTTATATAAATAAACCCCTCATAGTTGGCTTAATTTGGGCTTTAGCTTTTCAGATAGCATATTTAATTGTATTCCAAAGGGCTGGTTTAATGATAAAGTGAAACTTTTTCATAATTTTAAAAGTAGTTGTGAAATGGATAATCTCTTACCTACTAAGATTTGGCAATATTATATTAAAAAGCAAAGTTAAATGAAAGAAAATAAAATCTTTGGAAAATGAGTCTTTATCTCTTCCTTTATTATAAAATGGGCAAATTAGTTTTTAAAAAGGGAAAGTATGTTACACTTAAACCAGCTATATCCTGAAAGTTCAAAGAAAAAAAATTAACGTAGTGCCAGTCATCCTTTTGTGAGGTCTTTATCTCTGAAATTAAGGTGATACGAAGTGATTTACAAAACTGTCTCAAATCTATATATTACAATTGCCAAACTTATGCATTTGACAAGGACTGACTTCATGTTGTCAAGAACTGTGCGAGCAACAACAGTCTAGGCGCAGGGATGTCCAAACTGCAGCCCGCAGGCCAACTGCGGCCCGCATCCATTTTTAATTGGCCCGCAGCAAATTCCAAAAATATATTTAGTTTACTTAAGTAAACCAGGTGAGGTAATACGTCCTTCACCTCGCGTGAGTGGCCCGGCTGTTTGTGTATTTTATCGCACATGGCCCTTGGTAAAAAGCGTTGAAAAAAGTTTGGACACCCCTGGTCTAGGGTATTATAAGGCCCATGTCCAACAAAAAACTTCCATTTGTTTAATTATAATCTTTGTGCCCTACCCTTCTACCAAGAGTACACAAGTGTATTGTAGCAGATGAAAAAGATAATAAAATGTTGAAAATTAAGTACTCATAAATTCAATCTAAAATCAATACAATAATCTTCTTTGATTTTGCCTTTTTCTGTAAGCTTTTCATCTTGGTTTGGTGAAATTGTGGTCTTAATGAAATGTTCGGTGCTTAATACAAAGTATTCACTTCAAGCACGGATACAGAAAATGCAGGCATTCAAATATTGTTTATAGGTTCTTCAGAACAGTATATTTTTGTTCATTCTTACAAATAGAAATATATTTCTACCAAAAAATTGAATACTTTTTAAAATTATAGTTTATATAAGAATGTTCCAGAAATCAATTGATTTATTACATGTAACATGATATAGCAAGTGAAAGCCTCTGTGGCATCAAATTTTGTTCTATGAGAAATGAACACTAATATTTTTGAAGTCCTTATAACTTGTGATAATTTTCAGGATTTTCAAGTGCAGCAAATAACATAAAATTCTTTAGTAAATACAATCTCTGGGGAGAATTTTTTAATTTATTAAATTAGCTGTCACTAACTTAACATTTATTTTTAGGTATTTGTCATGGTGCATTTGGGATAGCTCCATCAATTATGATATAATCAATTTATTTTTCATGTGTATGCATAAGACACATGCAAATATGTTATTTCTTAAACAGATGGATACTTAACACTTTGTGCTAATTCAGCCTGTGTTGGTGCTACAATCGTCCAAGGTATGCGTAGGCAATTAGCAGCAAAATATGCCTGATAAAAAACACTCACTTTTTTATTGATATAGTATGGGTCCAGGTCCTCCAGCGGCTCTGACACCATCTCTGGAGGGATGTCTCCATAAATAAAAGGAAGGTTCTTTCCAGCTTCCAAGTCACTATTTGGCTTTGGGCCATTTTCGTCATCGTCTCTCTTGTCTGGTTTGGGATTCTTAGCCTTTTCTTCTGCAATGCGCCTTTCAATAGCTGCAAGAGATTCTCTGGTGAAGAAGTTGAAGCTGTCAGGTCCTGGTGGTACAAGCACTGTTTGCTCCATCTTGTCATCCTGCACATTTTAATTACCATTTACTCTGCATATGAAAGTCCTAAAAAAAAAAGTTGATATTTTAAGGAGATTAAGGGAAGACTTAGTATTTATAAACACTTGTCATGAAATATGACTAGAGGACTGAAAATTTTGTTTCCAACTAAATTGAAATGTAATTACAAAACATAAATTATTTTTGTAGTAAGAACATGTGACATGACATTTACCTTTTGAATGAATTTTTAAGTGTGTAAGACAGTACTGTTAACTATAGGCACGGAATGTACAGTGGATCTCTAGAACGTACTCATCCTGTATAACTGAAACTTTTACCCACCGAATAGCAACACCCATTTCCCCCTCCCCCAGTCCCTGGCAACCACCATTCTACTTTCTCCTTCTAAGAGTTTGGCCTAACAGACATGGTTTCTATGTTGGATTTTGTTAAGAGTTCCACGTCTATTCATTCTTATGTTTTGCCAATACAGGAACAGTGTCATAAGTTAAGAAAGTGGTTCAAATCTAGCCTTAATTCACTTACATTAGGCTAAATGCCACCATGTTCCTAATGGGCGTTTCCTCTCGAGCCACCAGAAGAGGAGGATGTTGTCCCATAGAGACAATGGTTAGCTCATCAACAGGAGGAAGTGGAAAGGGAGCTGGCTCTGAGAGGACATAAAATCCAACCCTCTAGTCTTGACAAATGGTTCCTGGCCAAGGGGATCAGAACAGTTTGCTGCAGCCAAACTTAATGACCAATCAGAGAGTCACTGCTGTTCTGATTGGGTCTCCGTCTCTTCTGAGATTGGGAAAATTAGAACTACAACCTGCTCATGTCTTAGCTATGATGCGGTTGGCTTACTTGAACACATACAGAAATAGCCACTGCAAGGCTGGATAAGTGCCAACGAAATGACTAAGAATGAGAGAAAGACTTGACTGGAAAGAAATTACTACATTGGGCTGCAGGTAACTAAAGATGCAGGGCAGCAGGAGTCTCCAATTTCAGGGAAAAACGACCAGAAAGAAGACAGGGTGACATGAGCTCAATAGCAACTGAAGTGGTTTTCTTCACTAAAGCAATAATACTATTCTTGCTGATTCTATAGTCCTATAGTGCTAAACATATTACAAGAACCTGAGGCAAAACTCTCAACTCCATATAGCAGAGTCAGACCTGATCTGATGCCAGAGGCTGAATCCCAAATGTATTGTTTTAAGGCATATTTAATATGAGCTCAAATTTCACAGATATTACTGAGCCAAAGCTTCCCAGAGCCTAAGCTACTGCTTGGCCACAAGTTTTATTGGGATACTGCATTAACTCATTAAAGTCAGCAAGCTCTGATACAGTTAATCTAGCTTTGGTGTCTATGAATTGTAATAATAAAATTGCAGCCATAACTATTTTGTGAGGAGTCCTAAAGAGACTGCAAATTTCACTGAAGGAGGTTCCCATTGTTGTGAGGTTTATGACTATATTTTTCAGTGGGTGACCAGAAAGAAAGGTGGGGGGGGAATTCAAGTCTAAATTTGTACCTTCAGTCTATTGAGTTATCTCACAAAACTTTCAGAGCACTTATAATCTACCTACAAGCTCTGGAAGAATAGGAAAATTAAATCAGTCAATTTAAATCAATGAAACTCTACTTTTCCCATAAGGCATCAGGAAAATAATGGCATTTATTTATTTGGAAATAAAACTTTAGGGATAATAAATAAGGTATCTCATAAGGGAAGTATTATGACATAGAGATATGTATGGTTTTTATTTTTAACTAACTAATTTTTTGATAGAAAACATGTGTAAATGATGTAAATTCAAAACATTTAACAAAAAATACAGTGTAAATTTTCCCTTCCACCTTGTTCTCCAGCACTCAGGTGCCTTTCCCAGAGGCAACCATTGTTAACTGTCTCCACGTGTTTTCCAGGTATGTAATAGATATATGCTAATCACATGAGCACATGTATACTTACACATATTCTAGTTAAAAACTCATATACATAGTATCTTACTGCACAAACTGTTCTGCATCCTGCATTTTTCCCTTGAAAATACGTATTAGAGTCATTCTTTCTCAGTTTTTATAGATTTGACTCTTTCTTTTTATTGGCTACATGGTTTTCCATTGTTTGTACGTACTATAATAAAGCTACAATGAATATATTTTATACACATACTTTTACAGATGTGTAGATATATTTATGGTATTGACTTCTAAAGGTGTACTTGGCTGTGTGTAAAGTGAATCTTTAATTTTGATATAATTGTATGATTACTCTCTAAGAAGCTTGCACCAATGATTCTCATGACAGCAATGCAACACAGTGTCTATACATCTGCATCCTCAATGCATATGTGTTATCATGTTTTCAACATTTTGAATCTGACTGGGGAAAAACACAGGTAATATTATAGCTTTAATTTGTATTTGTTTTACTATGAGAAAATGTGAACTTTTTTTCATGTTAAAGAGCTACTTTTTCTTTTCTTTCTGTGACTGTCTATCTAAAGAACAGCCTGTGTTCTAATTTTCTTTTTTAATCTATAGTATACATTTTTAGATATGATATCAACCATTTAATTTTTTGATGTGGGGCCTTTTTAAAAGTATATGTTTTTTGACTTTATGATGGTTTTGAGCAACAGATTTAAAAAAATGAATTAAGTTTTTAAAAAATGTTAATATGATAATCTAGCTCTAATTCTTCTTTGGCTTCTAGGTTTTTTTGTCACGCTTATAAAAGCACCCATGTCCCTAGAGGAGTGGAGGGACATATTATATATCATGTTTTCTTGCATTTTTAGCACTTTATGGTTTAATTTTATAAATTTAAATTTGTGATCTATTTGCAGTTTGTTTTCTATGTAAAGTGAGGTAGAGATCAATTTTTTCCAGTTGTTCCAACATTAATTCGTGAATAGATAATTTTTCTCCTCCAACACACAATGCTAACTTCATAGTATGTTGAAAATACAAATACATATTTATTTATATGAACCCCAGATTCAGCAACAAAGTAATCCTAGATGTATTTTCAATAAAATCAATATAAAAACAACATTACTATATAACATTTTTTTCTGGAGGTACAAATGAATCCAATTAAATATGAGAAATAATTACATTTTTAATATAAGGATGAAAAAGTAAAATTATAACTATTTGCATATTATCAGATTGCAAGCCCATGAAACTCAATAGAAGCATCTAAACAATTCCTACAAGTGGTAAGACAATTAAGGTGTCTGGGTTGAAAAGTAACAAAAAAAAAACAACCCTCAATTTATTTTCTTTATAGGAATAAGACGTGTTTAAAAATACAATGGAAAGAAAAGAAAATAGAAACTTTCTCACTAAGATTAGAAACAAAGCAAGGATGTCCCCCCTCACCATTCCTTTTCAATATCATACTGGAAGTCCTAATCAATGCAATAAGACAAGAAAAAGAAATAAATGATACACATATTGAGAAGGAAAAAAAAAATAGTGTCTTTGTAGCTGATGACATAATTGCCTATGTAGAAAAATCCAAAAAGAATTAACAAAAAACCTCCTAGAACTAATAAGCAATGATAGCAAGGTTGCAGGATACAACATTAATATACAAAAGTCAATCACTTTCTTATATCCCAAAAATAAACATTGAATTTGAAATTAAAAACATAAAACCATTTATATTAGCACCCCTCCCCCCAAAATGAAATACTTAGGTATAAATCTAACAGATTATGTATAAGGTCTATATGAGGAAAACTATAAAACGGATAAAAGTCAAAGAAGAACTATATAAATGTAGAGATACTCCCTGCTCAATACTATTGCGATGTGAGATCTTTCCAACTTGGCATCTAATCTGATCTATTGAGAAATGCAATCTCAATCAAAATCCCAGCAAGTTATTTTGTGGATATGAACAAAGTGTTTCTAAAGTTTATGCAGAGAGGCAAAAGACCAAGAATAGCCAACACAACATTGAAGGAGAACAAAGTTGGATGACTGTTGCTATCCAACTTCAAGACTTACTCTCAAACTACAGTAATCAAGACAGTGTGGAATTAGCAAAATAAAAGACAGACAAATCAACAGAACAGAATATATAGCCCAGAAATAGACCCATATAAATATAGTCAACCAATGTTTGACAAAGATATTGATGTGGGACAGGTCATTAGAGTTTATAACACAGGCTTTCAGGCAGAGAAGACGTAGTTTGCCTCAACTTCTGTACTTCTGAAATATTAAATGAATTATTTTAAGAGAATAGTCAAAGATAAGTAAATCAAAATCAAGAAATAGCAAATGTTGAAAGAAAAGTTAGAGAACATCTAATCCATCCTTCTCATTTAACAGAAAACAAAGTGAATCAAAGAAAAGTTAACATTTCTCTGTTTAGAATTTGTGTGTTTCCAACTTCCAAATAAACATGTAATTTGTTCAGGGTCACACAGCTTATTAATGGTAGAACTGGAATCAAAACTTTTATTTCCTGACTCCCAAACCACTGCCTGCCAGTTTCTATGTTATTTAATAGTTTTCAAGTACTTACATGATTTTAAACTTAAATAAAATGTATGCAAATATAACACAAGTAGCCATATTAAACTAGTATTCACTCAGTCAATTATATACTTGAAGAAACTCAAAATAAATCTAATAAATGAAGTATTTTGGCAGCAATGGAGACTGTCTTAAAAATCTTAAAAACAGAAGATACTAAAAAAAAAAAGATGGTCATAATATTTAAATTTAGACACTATATTATGCAGGTTTGAAACCTAATGAAGTATATTTCTACAGCCACTTTATATTTTAGTTCTATAACTTTTTTCATGTTGTGCTAAATCTGGTTACGTCTAGTTACCAACTGAGCAGATTATATAATTTATCTGCCCCATTTAATCTCCTCAAAGATTTCCTAACACCAAAGTTATAATAATACAACATTTAGGTATCTTGACCACCTTATACAGTATAATTTGATATGGAGAAAACTCATATACCTGCAATTCTGTCCTTAAAATTGTTTGATTTCATGCTGAGGAGAAAACAAACTGCTGCCAAAATGACTGCCAGCTCCTTGTAGATTCTACTACTATTTTGGGGACATAAACCATCTGGGCATGGCAATTCGTGCAGAAGTGTTTCAGTGGATTTTGTGGTGTTTCTGTCACCCACTTCACTGAAGAACATTACTGCCAACAACAATAAAAATAATTGGATAAAATGTTATTTGTACAGTTGTGATCTCAAATAACTTTTTTTAACACCCAAGAAAGATATTGCTTTTACAAAGAATTTCACAAGCCTAGGAAATGCCGTTTTATAAATTTCTATTCTAGAAATAATTTTGTTTTGTATGTTTTTGAGAAAAGTCTTTATTTCACTTGTTTTTTAATATTACCCATTTTTAGTATTATAATTGGGATTAACTAAACAACATAAATCATACGTATGTTTAAAACATTTACATTCTTTAAAACATTATTATCTACCCCCTAAATTTTCATGCTACATGCAGATTACATAAAATATGGTCACATAGCTCACATATGTCTACATCTATATTTGTGTATTTTCATTTTCAGGACATCATAATAACAAGCTATGAACTACAAAATTTACTCAATCCACCACTGCCTCCCATCCAATATCAATAAACTACTTTGTTCAAATTGACTACATACTTAATTAACATACTGAATAGATGGCCTATATTTACTTCAGATACTAATGCAAAGTTAACACAGAGTGAGATAAAAAATACTATGTGGTAAACTAAAGTAAAACATCGCATTCTAGGCATGCTTGGAATCAAGAAATATAAAACACATCACCTTTTTATTAATAAAATTGTGCAACTGGGGCATGCTTTTTGCCTTACTGTATAATTACTGAATTAAATGTTTAGGAAAACAAAATAGGCCCCAATGTTCCAATTGTATCAATGAACTTTAAATAAAATCCTAGTTTGGAAACATGTTTGAGGCAGTATTTAATGAATTAAAGAAAAATACATTGGTTCACTCAGTTTGGTTCCCATAGGTCTTGACCATATAAATGCTACTGCAGCCCACAGGCTCTTGCCCCACACAGAAATGTCCTACTCAAATGTAGCTCTAATAGACATTAACCTGTTGTTAGTTCTAGTTTTCTTTGCCCTGTGGTAAATTTTATTTGGCAAAATAATTCATTGGGTCTAGTCTCATGGGAAATTGACATTTTCAGACTATGCCTTTAACTATACTATCAGTTTGTTTCCTGAACTCTGGAAACCATTCAGCCTCTACCTAGCACAAGACATATCTTGCACTTAATGTATGTCTGAGTAAAAATGTGCTTTGAGAGTATGAAGTACTGAGATGTATGTGTTCTACATTTGGACTGAGAGCCTTAGCCATTAGAAAACTCCTTATGTGGTGGCATAGTTTATGGAAATATAAATTTGTGTGTGCTCTGCTTATATTTTTTTCCTTTATCAGTTCAAGCAAATTAAATTGTGAGGTCTTTATTATCTCAGGAATTTTAGTGCAGCAGTAAATAGAAGCTACTTAAAGTCCATGCTTTCTTCTCTCTCTTGGTAAAATCTTAAATGCATTATTGATATGATGTTAGAAGTCCCAGAGCAAATGAGACAGGGGAGAGAGTTGCATGCGTGAGTAATGAGAGTCTGTTGAAAGAGAAGGAGATGGTAGTGTCCTAGGCAGGTGACAAAATCGCAGAGGGGAAGGTGGGAGGATAGATTCTTAACAGGTAGTATCTTAATCTTGCCCCAAACTCCTACACACTAAACACGGCAGACAGCAGCAGGTCTTAAAGACTTGAAGGGATGAAACCGGCATTTCAGTGGTATTCAATTATGATATACGCTCAATCACTTGCTCCCTGTAAGGGGATTATACATCTCCACCAACTGCCATGTGACCTGCTAGCCCTCCTGGTAGATGGGGTTCCTGGAATATACTTCCTTGCCCCATTGTTGTTTCACCATGTGACTTGCTTTGGTCAAAGGAATGTGAGATGACAAACATAGTCTTCAATCAAACAGAAGCTTTCAAAGCAATGTTGTGGTTCCAGCCAGCCTCTTGCTCTTTTCCCTCTACCCTGAGAATGGCATGTCTCAGATAGAGGTTGCTCCCTCATCCTGGGTCCTGCAATAAAAAGATATGTGGAACAGAGCCACCAGAGCCAACCGGCAGCCACTCACAAGTTTGTAAAACATTGAGACTTAAAGGTTGTTTAACACAGCAAAGCTAACTAATCTGTCAGAGAAAGCCATTAATCAATGACCAGAGAAGTAAACTGATTAAACAATAATAAGAACACATAGTATCTCCTACTAAACTTTTTTTGACTTAGATTCAGTCAAAGTCTCTTTCTGTTGTCTGTTGTGAAGAACATAAGTATCATTAGAATGCTTTTATTTCCTTACGGGGAAGACAGTTATAAAAAGTAGGAATGGTGGATAGTCCACATTGAAAACCTTGTGAATTTCTGGATCTCTTCTTGATAATCAAACTCAGAATAATTTAAGGAAATTCCTTTGAACAACTCAGAATAGTTTGTTTCAAGAACATAGCAATGGCTTTAATTATAAACAAGTTATTTAAATAAAATTCTTCCATGTAAGAAAATAATCTTACTTGGGTGGGTGAGTGGTCTGGTCAGAGATTTGGGAGGATATAGAGGATAGAAGTCTAATTGTGCATGGCTGTGTCTGTGGTTGCAGATTTTGGGAACCCAAGTGTGAGGTGCTAGGCACTAAAAGATGAATGTGGGCCTCCCAAGCCTGTTGAGTTGGGAATGAGGGAGGCAGTACCTAAATCTGGGGTATATTTGGCAGGTTTTAAACAAAGTGGGTTACTGAGAGAGCAGGCTAAGGGGTGGCCAGTCCTGTTCATCTGTTCAACCATCCCTTTCTCATTGCACATCTTTTCTCTCCCTGATTCTCCATTTCCTTCCTTTTCCTGAGTCCCCACATCAGTTCTGCTGCTCATCTTCCCCACACTTCCCAACCTGCTCCTTCATTTGTAGAAATGTCAGGAGTCCACTCATTTTTTTTTTTTTTTTGAAAATCACTGTCTAAAACGAATTTAATATAATGACAGCTGGTCAAGATAGCAGAGTAGGTAAATGTTGCGCTTGCCTCCACCCATGACCATATCATAATTACAATGAAACTATAGAATAGCCATCATTGAGAACTACCTGAAATTGAGCTGAATGGAAGTCTTATAACTAAGGATATAGAGAAGAAACCACATTGAGTCTGGTAGGAGGGGGAGAAACAAGGGATGAACTTGTCCGACACCTGCATGTGACCATTAAAGATTGGGGAGGATATCTTGACAGCAGAGGTCCCACCCAGAGGAGCAAGGTTTCCCAGCTCCACACCAGGCTCCCCAGTCCAGGGTTCCAGTGCTGGGCAAAGAAGTCCCCTTAACTTCTGGCTGTAAAAATGAGCGGAGATTGTGGCTGAGTGAGACAAGGGTTGCTATAGTCCCAAGCTCTCCTCTTAAAGGGACCACACACAGACTCACTCACTGACGGACTGACTTGTTCTGAGCTCCAGCACTGGGGTAGCAGCTACAAAGATGCCAGTGACATAGGGGAGGAACTGAATTATCTGGCTTCAGGGCGAGGAATGGAGGGGCAGCTTTCTCCCAGAAGAGCTGACAGAAACCATTGTTTCTTTGTCGAGCCCTCCCCACTCCCAGTGTGCAGGTGCAGGTGGCCACCATACCTAAATCTCCATTGACCTGGCTAACACCATTTGTTTGCCTCACCCTGGTAATTCTGAGAAACTGCCCCACCTACTTTCAGGTCCACCCAAGTAGCTTCTAATGGCTTTTCTGTACAAACGGCCTGTCTTGGCTCATGCTGTAGACTTTCCTACAATCTCTCAAAGTTTCACAGACCTCAAAGAAGCAGCATCTGGCTTCAGCATGTCCCGAACCTCTTGCTGAGCAGCCCTAAGCCTGGCACTATCCAAAGTGGGCGTAAGTTTGTGGCTTGGCCTCTTGAGGCACCTCCAAGCCCATCTTCAGATTACTTCGTGGCTCAGGGTGCCCTGGCTGGGCAAAGACTGCAGCTGAACTTGCCTATGGTGAGAATCCTGTCAGGAGGCCCCAGGTATGGTACGCCTGGTGGCTAGCTTTGGAGCAAGCCAGAGCATCACCTGGCTACCTCCAAAGATGACACACCCAAAATTTAGATTGTGCAGGTACCAGAGCCCTGCTAAATTGAATCCTGCTCTGTAGGGTCACCTCTGCACAACAGCTCCTCCACTGTAGTCACAGCCAGTCCTCACAAACAATAAGCCCGAGGGTCAACCCCTCCGTTGACATACAAAGAGCAACGATGGCTCAACTAGAACAGGAGGGCACACACAACCCACACAAAGGACACATCTGGAGCACCTGACTCAGATGACTGTGCCCTGGGCCCCACAGGATACCTACTGAATAAGGCTTTGCAACCCTATCTAATGCATAGAAACACAGAGAGTCAGCCAAAATAAGGAGACAAAGAAGCATGTCCCAAATAAAAGAACAAGAGAAAACTCCAGAAAAAGAACTAAACAAAATGGAGACAAACAATCTACCACATGCAGAGTTCAATACCCTGGTTATAAGGATGTGCAATGATCTCAGTGAGAACTTCAACAAAGGGATAGGAAACATAGAAATGGACACAGAAAACATAAAAAGGAACCAGTCAGAAATAAAAGACTATAATAACTGAAATAAAGAATACTTTAGAGGAAATCAACAGTAGATTAGATGAAGCAGAGAACTGAATCAGCAATTTAGAAGATAAGGTAGCAGAAAACATGAATTCAGAACAGCAAAATGACAAAAAGAATCCAAAAATATGAAGATAGTTTAAGGGGCCTCTGGGACAACATTAAGCGTACCAACATTCACATCATAGTGGTACCAGAAGGAGAAGAGAAAGAGCAAGGAACTGAAAACCTATTTGAAGAAATAACAATGGAAAACTTCCCTAACCTGGCAGAACAAATAGATATACAAGCACAGCATACACAGAGAGTCCCAAACAAGATGAACCCAAAGAGGCCCACACCAAGACATATCATAATGAAAATGTCAAAGGTTAAAGACAAAGAATCTTAAAAGCAGCAAGAGAAAAGCAGTTATTTATCTGTAAGGGAGCTCCCATAACACAATCATCTGATTTATCAACAGAACCTTTGTAGGTCAGAAGGGATTGGCATGAAATATTGAAAGTGATGAAGACTAGGGACTTATAACCAAGATTACTCTAAACAGCAATGCTGTCATTTAGAATCGAAGGACAGATAAAGAGCTTCCCAGACAAGAAAAAGCTAAAGGAGTTCATCATCACCAAACTGGTATTAAAGAAATGTTAAAGGGACTTCTTCAAGAAGAAGAAGGAGGAAGAAGAGGAGGAGGAGGAGGAGGAGAAAGAGAAGAGGAAGAGGAAGGATAAAAAATATGAATGATAAAATAGCAGTAACTACGTATCTATCAACACTTACTTTAAATGTAAATGGTAAAATGCTCCAATCAAAAAACATAGGGTGTCTGAATGGATAAGAAAACAAGACCCTTACATATGCTGCTCACAACAGACTCACTTCAGATCAATAGCACAGACTGAAAGTAAAGGAATGGAAAAAGATAATTCATGAAAATGAAATAAAAAACTGAAGTAGCCATACGTATACCAGAAAAAATAGACTTTAAAACAAAAGCTATCATGAGATAAAGAAGGGCCCAGTAATTCTATTTCTGGGTATTTATCCAAAGAATCCTCAAACACTGATTCAAAAAGACATATACATCTATGTGTTCATTGTAGCATTATTTATGCTAGCCAATATATGGAAGCAACCGAAGTGTCCATTAGTAGATGAATGGATAAAGAAGTGTTAAATATATACAATGGAATATTATTACTCAGCCATAAAAAAGAATAAAACCTTGCTATCTGCAACCATATGGATGGACTTAGAGGGTATTGTCCTGAATATAGTAAATCAGAGAGAAATGACAAATGTCATATGATTTCACTTATACATGGAATCTAAAGAACAAAACAAACAAACAAAAACAGAAATAAACTCACAGATACAGAGAACATTTTAATGGTTACCAGATGGGAGGGTGTTGGGGGGCTGGGTGAAATAGGGGAAGGGAGAAGAACCAATTGGTAGTTACAAAATGGTCGTAAGGATAAAAAGTATAGCATAGGGAATATAGTCAATTATATTATAATAACTATATATGGTATCAGATGGATACTAGATTTTTCAGGGTGGTCATTTCTTAAGTTATACAAGTGTCTAATCACTATGCTGTACACCTGAAACTAATACAGTATCATACAACTGTAATTGAAAAATTAAAAAACATATTTTTAAAAATTATGACAAGTTCAGCTGGGTAGTTATCTCTGTTCCAAATGGTGTTGGCTGAAATTAAAAAAAATAATAAAAATAATTTAATATAAACCCCACAAAAATACAGACGGAACGAATGCCATTACTCTTGCTGCTCTCTCTCATGCAATGCTAGTCACCTGTGCCGATGGTGCTGTTAAAGGTGGGAGTTATGTAACTACAAGTAGCAGCCAGGGGCAATAGTGCTAGTGTCAGTATTTGCCCCTTTATTGGTATGGGAGTAATGGGAGAGAAAAAAAATCAAGCCTGCTTGGTACAATTCTCATTGAAGGAAAAAGAAACCAGCAGTAGCATTTTAGCACAAGATGTTGAAAGAAAAAACTGTAACACTCTCCCCTCTTTGCAGATATCTACCTTGATAACCATTTCAGTGAAATAATGCAAACGGTATGTAATTCCTTTCAGGACTCATGACATGCATGATTAGACTCTTTCTGAGATAAATATAATACATCTCTTTGGTAGCATCTTTACTGTATGTCTAGGCATTCATGTTCTTACGAACTCATAGTTATTTTTCTTTTTCTTATGACTTTCACCCTTCACTCTTAATGAATGTTGCATGGACAACTCAGGGTGTGAAATGTTGTGGTACACTGGTCTGGGTTAACGTGACCCCCGCTATTACAGTTTTATCCAGATTGACGGCCTGCCAGCTGATGATTATCACAGGTTTGTATAGAGTGGCTATCAGATGTCCAGCATGTCTCACAGCAGAGCCTTCGCCAGGTCCATTCCTCTCTGGGTTGAAAACACATGACATGTGAAATCAAGTTTTTTTTCACTCAAGTATTTATTGAATGAATACCATGTACTTGGTGGGCATAGGCTATGAAGAATATGAGTGAGGAAGTGGAAAAGAATAATACTGAGAATACTGCAATATAAGCAGATTCTTTTTACAAGATGCTTTATGAAATGGACTTCAGGCTATCTGGACCTTGACTTGGAGAACTAGGTATTTCTGATTTTAATGGATTCATTTTTTAAGTCCCATAGTGAAGGGAAATGGAGGTTGATCATCTAAGCATTGAAAACTGGACATCTCTCTAAATCCTACAAGTCAAGTCAGTGTGTGTGTGTGTGTGTGTGTGTGTGTGTGTGTGTGTGTGTGTGTGTGGGCAGTCAGCTGCAACGCTGTTCTGAATTATCAGTAAACCATGTCTTAATAATTGGGCAATCATTCAGCTCTCTGTATTCAGAGTCTCACACAAATTTCACAGGCCACAATGAATGTTAATAAACATGTGAGACAACAAAACAAGTTCAATGCACGTCCTGCATTCTTTCCTCCTAACAACCAGTTTCGTGGGGCCAATACCTTTTCTCAAGTCTCAGGGATGAATACCTGGAAAGAGATAGTTAAAACAAAAATTCCTAAAGAAAAAAATGCATGCTTTTTGGATCCAGTTCTGTTCTTCCATCTCAATATATTTTCTAACATTTCTGTTTTTTTCTTTAAACTTTTAAAATTTTTGAATTACAGTTGACCTTCAATATTATAATAGTTTCAAGTTACAGTATAGTGGTTAGACATTCATATAACTTACTAAGTTATTTCCTCAATAAGTCTAGACCCCCCTGGCACCATACATATTTATTACAATGTTATTAACCATAATTCCCTATGCTGTACTTTATATCCATGTGACAATTTTGTAACTGCCAATTTGTACTTCTTAATCCCTTTACCTTTTCAACCCAGCCGCCTAACACACCTCCCTTCTGGCAACCATCAGTTTGTTCTCTGTATCTATGAACTTGTTTCTGTTTTGATTACTTGTGTATTTTGTTTTTTATTTTTATTTATTTTTAATTAAAGTTTATTGGGGTGACAATTGTTAGTAAAGTTACATAAATTTCAGGTATACAATTCTGTATTACATCTTCTATAAATCACATTGTGTGTTCTCCATCCAGAGTCAGTCCTTCTTCCATCACCATGTATTTGATCCCCTTTACCCTCATCTACATTTCTTAAGTGCTAAGAAATAGTTCCTTTTTGTTATCCTCAATAGCAGGTGGCAGCTAAAGTCATTCAGTTACATGCTTTGTTAAATAAAACCTTATAAATAATTCAAATACTATTATAACACTCAACTGAAGCTTACAATCAAATTATTTTTCCTTCTGCTTCATTCCCCCACATTTCTCACCTGCTACTCCATTCTAATCCCCAGTGAAGTCCTAACGCCCTTGAGCTAGACAGGACATTATTGTATTTACAACGTTACAGAGTTAACCTAGAAGAGTGCTTGATTTATTTTGACAACTGCTGTCCTTTTCTGGGTAGAGTATTGGGTAGAGGAGACATAACGGTATCCAAACACCAACTCATTCGCTGGGGCTGTGCTGGCAGTTTGGAGGAAGGGAGAGCCAGCCCAGCTTAAGCCATGGGAGATGGGCACTGGTGACCACCAGGCTGATATCAGAAATCGGAATAGGGTTGCCAGGAAAAACACATGGCACCCAGTTAAATCTGAGTTTCAGCTAAACAACTGATTTTGTTTTCATTTTAAGCATATCCTATAGAATATTTGGAGTACACTTACATTAAAAAAAAAATACATTATTTACCTGAAATTCAAATTTAACTGGACATTCTGTGTTTTTATTTGTTAACCTAACAACCCTAAATCTGAAGAACAGCTTCTCTGTTAAAACTCCTTTTCACATTGACTAATGAATATTACTTAACATTTTCAGTATTGTTTACAAGTTTTTACAAAAAACAAATATGTCTGGGAAGTATATGGGTTGTTCATACACCAGTGTTCGGTAATTTAAAGAGACTGCTTACTTTTCAATATCTAACTTATTTCTCAGTATCAAAGTGGGCCACAAATTCAGACTGAGGGTCTCGGACTTCTTTTTTCAGTGGGAAGAGATAGAGTGTGGGGTTGGGTGAGAACTGCTCATTTCAATTGAAGGATACTTGTGGATGAACTATTTTTAGTGGGGGTTTTCTGACAAAATGCCAAGGAGTGATTATAAAAGGATGGAATGAGGATAGAGTGTAAGGTAGCAGTGCCAGAGAAAACTCACTTATTCTAGAATTTCTGTTGAAGACAAGCTTAACTAATGAGGGGACTCAGTGGTGGGACTTATTTTTCAAAAATGGATAATGGCAAGTGTTAAAATATGTAGAAAGCAGATTTTCGCAAATGGAGATATCACAATACACTAGTGAAACCAACTTTATATTTTAATTTTTAAAGAGAATCTTTTTTTTTTTTTTTTTTAGGGACTAGGCAATGATGATTACTTGAGTTAATAAAGAAGTATTCTGCATTTAATTCAGAGGAAGAACACCATTTATAAAAGGGTCAAATATGTATAGGGTTTTGTGACTAGGTCATTCAGCTCCTAGAAGGGGCTGTATTTCCAAGTAGAAGAGTTGTCTTTCCAAGTAGTGGAGATAGATTTTTCACTGTATCTATACATGTATTATTCAGACGAATCACTATGGTTAGGAACTCAGTCTGTTACCATGAAACAGACCAAACCCCTACCTTTGATTTCCTCAGTCCCATGTCTGATGGATCAAGAGAACAATATATAGAAAGAAAACATCTATGTGATGTAACAACAACCTTGCTGATAATGTTTCCTATGAACGTCAATGTATAATTAAGCAGTATTCTCAGATAAAGTCTGGAAGGTTTCTCCAGCATTTAAAGCTCTGCCTTTGTGAGACCTAGAAGGTACACTGAACTCGATCAACCCACCTCTGCATTCAAATATGCAGCTGTGATTTCCTAGTTCTCTTTCAAAACATTCAGCACAGTTCCTGGTCCAATAGAAACAACAAATCTTGTTGAAAGGATGAATGGTAGATGGATAGGTATTTGAGAGACGTAGGAATATATGTTGAGGTTGCCTGAATCTCAACCTACCGACTAGTTACAACACTGTGCTAAAGTTACTACAGCCACTGTTCATTTTTTGAGGGCATAGCTGAGGGAAAGGAGAAATGAATGAAATGTCAGGATAAATCCAGTTAACTAACTAATCATGGTCTCAATATGTGTAAATTATGATGTTTATATTAATAACATGGGCTTCCTTTTTTTTTTTTTTTTTTTTTTTTAACAGAAATCTCAAATAGAAGGTTTTGAAAACCCAGTTCTTGGCGTGGATAATATGTTTCCTCACATGCTGCATACATAGTCAAGTTTTTTTCATTATAAAGACTATCAACATGAGATTATCCTCAAAGGTTTGGGTAGTGCATATTTCCATATCAATGATTTTTCTCCTTTGCTGATTTTATCACTTCACTCTTGACTCAGTAGGTCCTATAAATGCAAATTTTCACAAGGAAATAAAGAGAAGGTAATTTCAGGTGACTATGGATGAAACTGCTAAACCTGAACAGCCATTATAACAAAAAGAAAAATTCTCTTAAATATCCATTTGACTCATAAACCTATACAATTTTGAGAGATACGGTGATTATATTTTTCCCTTCAATCTTAGAGGTGATGCAATGTATTCCTAGCAAAAGTGAAAGAGTAAGTAGGGATTGGCAACATTTAGTTCTTCTTAAGAGTCAGGCCATAAAGCCTTCCCTAGTCACCACAGTTCACAGCTTGCACAGTTTTCCCTTGAATAACATGGATTTGAACTATGTGGATCCACTTATACATGAATTTTTTTCAGTAAATACTGTAAATGCATTTTCTCTTCCTTATGATTTTCTTAATAACACTTTCTTTTTTCTAGCTTATTTTACTGTGAGAATACACTTTATAATACGTATAACATACAAAATATGTGTTAACAAACTGTTTAAATTATCGGTAAGACTTCCCATCAACAGTTGGCTATTAGTAGTTAAGTTTTTTGGGAGTCAAAAGTTATATGTGGACTTTTGACTGCATTTGGGGGAGTAGGCTCCCCTATCCCCATGTTATTCAAGGGCCAATTGTATTTTCTTTACCACTAATTGGGCACAAGAGAGATATTTTCTTATAAAATGTACCTATGTTATATATTTACCATAGTTACATACTCCTTTTTGCCTCCCATAACACCCAGAAGAATAATATGTACTTAACAGACCCTCCAAATATTTTGGTCAATTGGAAAATTGTTAATTAGAATTTATCTTTTAAGCAAACCCCCTCAAACATATTCAAATTCCAAAATTTAATCTGTTATATTATCTATTGGTTTATTCATATTGCTATTTGTTACTCTTAACCAAATAATCCAAGTTTAAAATTTCATTTTCCTAAGATTTGTGTTTGAAATAACCAAATTTACCAAAATTAACTCAAACTACAATTACATTCTATTTCAGTTACTAGCATTTTATTGCACCACAATCTGCATGAAACAGATGTCAGGACATAATGAACTAATCTGAATTATATTTTTATTTTTTGCCCCCTCTTGAACTTTTATGGGAAAGAGAGTTGAACAGCTGACTGACTGATGGGAGAAGTTATACAATGCAGAGTTCTGCAGCTATGTACTCATGCAGTATAGAGATGCTGCAGAGAGGCTGGGAATAAAACCATTTCTTTCTGGAGCAACACTGCTTGCTCTCCGCTGAGATGAAAAAGAAATTTTCTTTTCCTTTTTTCAAAAACTCACATCACTAATCTAACATTAATTGCTTTAAACACTAGCTACAAGGAAAGGTCTTTAGGTTAGGAAATTGTTCAGCAATTTTTAGAAAATACAGACATGGCACTTAAATATTTTTATCAACCTAGTACCCAAAGAAGAGGGTCCTTATTACAAGAGGGACTTTGATGCTACTGATTTGGATAAAGAAAAGATTTGGAAAATAAAAAGATAAATTTATTATATGCTCTGTTTAGTTTGAGGTTCATGTTGAGCTTAGAAACAGGGTTATAAAAACATCAGGGATTAAATTGCACTGGGAGAGGACATTAACTGAGCTGCAGAGAAGGGGCTGACTGGCCTGTTACATTGGCAGGCATTACGCAGCACTACGGCATTTTCGTAAACTGATAAATATTGCTGGCAGCATAAGTAAGTCAAGACCCTTTCTGCTGCTGCTCCATTGTTTGTTTTTCTGCCAAAGAGGAAGGGAGAAAAGACAACTTCAGCACTGAGGAAAAAGGCAAATTGTGCAAATATTCAATGAGAACTAAATCAACAAAATCTCTTGAGCCCTATGTTCTCCAACTCCCTTAGAAATATAATTAGTCTATCTGACATATTGGAGAACCAAAATGTGTGCCTTGCTGTGCTCATTAAATATTTTGAATGAGTGAATGAATGAATGAATGAATGCATAATTAATGGCTTACCTTAGGCCATCTTTTCAGTGCACAGATCATAAAACCGACAACACCACTGTCCTCTCTCATCTCATTCTAACATGCATGTTATCATCAAACTAAGAGAACTGAAACATAGCCACAATAGAATTTTTCAGAGTTTCATTTTGATAAAGATTCCCATTTTCTATGAAATCTAGGAATGTAACATAAAATTTTAATTAAGTGAAGATATTGTGTAATTTGTGCAGAACTAAAATTATATGGCATATTGCTTGTTTATCTAATAAACACTGATCTTTGAGGATATAAACCATTAAATTCATAAAAATCATCTGAGGAGTTCTTCAAAAATATATAATCTAAGATTTTGCTTCAGAGACCTGAAGTTGGGCTCAAAATCTGTTTTCATTCTATGTCTCCAGGTGATTAGGATGTAGAGCTTGTATTTAATCAATGGACAACTATTGGGAAACACTGGAGTAGAAGAATGGACTAAGTAAGGCATCATTTACAAATATCAAAAGCAAGCTTTTGTTACCTAAGGAACTGAGTTAATTCATACAAGTATTTGCTTGTTGATTAAAGATGAGTCCATGATTTAATTAATTTAAATGTTGGAAGGGATCATTTCTGACCCAGAGATTTATGTTCTCAACCATGGAAGTTTCATGGTGAGATCCCTGGATTTAGAATGAGAATATGTTGGTTCAAATTTTGGTTCTAATCGTTAATAAAATTGTGACATTAAAGTAGCTCTGTCAGCTTCAATTCCATCATTTATGAAATGGGAATAAGTCTTGTAATACTACACTTTAGGTGCTTACCCAGCCCTCACTCCTTTTTGGAAACTGTGCCCCATATAGAAGTTGTGCTAAAAGATGAACCTAGACAACCATGTTCATACCATCTGAAAAATTCCTATCCCTCTCCCACAACCATAATCTTGTAGGTTAAAATAAGGACACTGATTACAGAGCAACCGATCCATAAGCTTAACTGAGCCAATGAGATCCTCTTTCTGGAGAATGTTTAAATTGGAGTCAGACTGAGTGAGTCAGAGTGCTGTGGGAACCTGAACTGAGTGATACAGAGTTGAAGCAGGGGAAGTCTGACTATGAGCAAGCAAAGGACACCAGCCAAAAGAGCAAAGGAGAGATAAGCAAAAACAAGAAGTAAGCATGTAACCACTGAGAAAAAGTAGGTTATTTTTATTTGGTTCCTGACTTCTCAGTTCCAGTTCAGGCTCTTTATGGCTTAGCTCTGTTTTGGTCATGGGATTTCCAATTGTATGTTTACAATAAACAACCCATTTTACTTATACTAGCTTGAATGTGTTTTTATTCCCTGAAAACAAGTGTTCCCTGACCAAAATAAAGAGAAATGCAAAAAAGACTGCACATAAAAAGTTCTTAAATTTTAATTGCCTGCCTTACAGAGGAGAAAATGGAGTTTCAGGAAAGTTAAGTATCACAGACAAAAGAGTGATTAGATTCAGTCAGGTAGTTCATAGGAAGTTTGAGATTTGAATTTGAGTCTAGTGTTTCATAGTTCAATGCTCTTGTTTTAAAACCAGAAATTTAGGCCGCAAGGCTGATATTTTATTAGAAACATTTATTGCCCCAACCATGTTTTCTCACTGGGAAATTGAGCTATCTACTTTTTAATAAAAATAAACTAAAAAAATCATTCCAGGAGAAATCATCCTCAAAAAATGGTCTTGAATATAATTTTAAGCACTTGGACAAATACCTAGCTGGGATGTCAGAGCTCTGTGTTACAAAGGATGGATAAAAATTGTTAGCAGGAAAAAAAGCGGCCATTATTATTATACCTTAGACCTTTAAAAAAATGACACTTGGAGAATGACTGATTTTGAGGAGAAGAGTATACTGATAGGTCTGTCAGAAACGGCTACCTGCAAATGGAAGTTTTGAACCACTTAATGAGTCAAGCGGTTGAAAGTGTTCTTTTAAAGGATCAATTTAGATCTTGTAGAGCATCTGCCAGAAAGAATAAGTTTTAGTGCAGTTGACACTAAGTTCTGCCCAGAATATTAAATTGAGCCAAATTTATTTTCCACATGAAGTCACAGCTTTATATGTTATTATATAATCGTTTGGCAGGAATAGGAATAACACCCAAAATGTGGCACATCAAATCCAAAGAATCTTGGAATAAAAATATCTACTGTTTTAGATGTTTCAAAGTAGGGCCAAAAAATTCAGAAAATAAATTGGATATGAAAAATAACAGAAATTTCTATTCAGTTGGCTAGGTATGTAGTTGCTAGGCATATACGTAGAACAGAATTCAACAAAAACTGATCATTAAATACCAATCAGCCAATCAATCAATCACCAAAGTAATTACTACACCACAACTATGCTAAGTTACATGCTAGAGGACATAGGGCCATCAGAGATTTACAGTGTGCTCCCCTTTAATTACTAACTTTCCTGTGTAGACAATGGAATCTATCTATAGAATCCACCATGTTTTCCCAACCTGTCCCTTTAGTGTTCGGAGCACAAAGCTAAACTCAAGATCAAACAAAAAAATCACTACTATGTTTTAGCATTTGGCGACATCTACTTCACCACCCTTTTTGGATTTTTGTTCTTCATTATTCTGATTTATATTTTATTTGATTTTGTAATTCAGATCAAATAATTTTTGAAAGTAGAAAAGAAATACACCAAGTGAAGCTTTCCCTTGCTCCACTTTATGCCCATTTCAGTGACTTACCTTTCCATAGAGATAAAAGATCATATGTCATACTCTCTTTGGGACAAACCTCAGACACTTAAAGGCAGTCATGTGTCTCCCTTTAGTTTTCTCGTTACGAAACTGAAAACTTTTCAATGCAATAGAACAGTTTCAACTACATAATTATTTGCATTGTTCATTTGCTCCTTTCCAATTTCTGTCCAACTTTACTGATCTGTTTAGACACTCTAATAGGAAAATGGTAATAAGAACAGCATAAAGATGATGCCTGACTTTTGCACACACTTACCTTATTACAATTACTGTCAAGTCTTTTAGTAATAGGATATCTTTTTTTTAATTTAGACTGTTTCTTTTTACAAATCAATTTAACATTAAAAAAAAGGATTGAAACAACAAAATCGATCTTTACATGTAAAAATATCCTGTGATTCTCCTATTCTTCCTGCAATTAATCAGAAACAACAAATATTTATCAACTTCCTGTTAAACACAAGGGCCTTATTGATTCCAACAACTTGTGATTAATTACTTTTTCCACCATCTTATTGTTCTTGGTTTAAAATAGCATACACACTATACTTTGGCTGAACTTTACACACTAGAGTCTCTCTTGTCTTAATGAACCAGTTTCGAAAGGTTTCAAGGTATCTGTTTCCGACTCCTATATTCCTCAGAGCTATTAATATCATTTACTATATACCACTTAAACTTTTATTCTCAGTTTCAACATTCAGATCAGTGAAAATTTATTAAACAGTAATAGTCTCAGGATTGATTTTGTTAGAGTATAATTATCATGAAATAATTGTTAACCATCTTGAATCACTTGAACATTACCGTAACAGCAATATGACATAGACCAATATTTGCAGGAAATCAAGTTCAGCCTTATTCTAAAGGTTTCAAGAATCTACAATGCCCATTCCAGCTTTTGATTCATACTGAATACATGCTTTACACACGTTCATACTATAATCCTTTTAAAATTATATATGATAGTATTTAATAAAATACAAATTCTTTTATAGAAGCCTTTTTGACAGTCTGTTGTTACTATCAACAGACATTGAAATTACAACTTCTTTTATGTGGTAGTCCTTCATAATTCTGATATAAAATTTGGATCAATTATGAAAGATCATGTACAGATATGCAAAAACCTCCCTGAAGCACAGATACATGATATCTATCATTTTCATCTTGATCAACATGACTTTTTATTTTGTCACAGAAGGAAATTAAATTGGTCTGACACAATTTCTATTCACAAGGTCTAGCGATTTTTATCTGTACTATTCAAGGTGACTATCAGTTTCATTATATGTGTGATTTTTGTTGTTTTGTTTTCTTGTTTTTAAAGAGGATATTTCAATATACTGAGTTAAGATGAAGGTCCCTAAAGTTCTTTAATCACTTTTCTCAGAGACAGACCTCCAAAGTTGCCCTTTCATGCAGTTTACCACAAGAACAAAACACTCTAGTTTTTCATCACAACTCACAGAAATCTTCTAAAAAATCTATTATGCTTTTTTTGTCTTCTTATTTAATAGCTCACAAATCTACAGTAATTATACATTGTTTCTACTTTTAAGTTCTTCTCACCCCTTCTTGCCTGGAAGGGAATGTCAGACTCTAGAACTCTATTTCTACATCAACCTCTAGTCCCTATTAATTTACTCTTTCCAAATGCCAGAGTTTGAAGGAGATGTCTTTTAATAGGAGTCTATTCAAAAACATTATATGTGAGGCCATCGAGACTTCAATTTGAAGTCAATGGAAACGATATCTGGAAGTTCAAATTCTTGATTTTAGGTTTATTTTAGAGACTTGAAGAATTAGAACACTTATATCACGATAAATGGAGATCATTGTAGAAATATTTGTGTGCAATCTGTTTGGATTTAGTTTTCTTCTCAACTGCATATAAAACAATTCACAAAAAGGATATATGTGTGTGTGTATATATATATATATATATATATATATATATGCACTGAGATTAATAATAAAGTAGAGAATTTTATTCTAGCAATTTGAATATGAGATTTGTAAGGCTTTTACTCATTAAAGTTACATGAAAGATAAATCTTATTTGACTCTCCTCACTTAAAATAACAAGAGCCAGTGAGTAAATTTATGTGTTTGAAAATTAAAACTACTTGCCAACCAAACATCTTTTCGATTTCTATATTTTAGGATACTGAAATTTTAAAAGTTTTATATTGGCCCATTGTATACATAATTACAGAAACATACTATATGAATATCCAACATGAGAATTACTACATGCTTAGACATCAATGTGGCTGGCCAGTCCTTAATTTGGCATCTCTACTCAAAGCTAAGAAAATAAACTTGTCTGAGATTTAAAACAATAACATAAATAAGAAATATCTGAGCTTTTAAAAGTACAACAAATGATGAAATAATCTTATTGTATTTATCTGAATCAATGCATTTAAAAAAAAAGAAGTCACTTTAAGACTGAAGAGTTAGAATACACTTGGTCATATCTTTGTTAACTTAAAGATGAAGTTTAAGTATTTTAATGTGATAGTGATCTCTAAGAAAAGTATGTAAAACACTTATCATTCATAGTGAAAAACATTTTAGCATTGAGAAGCATTTAATTCACTGAATTAAAGAAAACTATTGTTATATATATCCAGAATTATTTAGATAATGTAATAATTATAAATATATTATATCTCATTGTTATTCAGATGTAACAGGTATAGAGAAAATATCAGTCAATAAATAAAGCTTCAGTAATATTTGATGTTATCTATTTTGTGTATAATGGAGAATTTTGTACCTGAAAGCATGGTTTAATCTGCTGAAGAATAAACAATTCTTGTGTTGCCTAACAGATTCCAAGGCTGATTTTGAGTTTGGGATATATATATATATATACATATGACATGGTTTCTGTTCTGGAGGAGCAGACAGACTATTAGGAGAAACATACATAAATACCAGTAAATTACAATATTGTGTAAGCGTAACAGTAACTTATCTATGAGACATAGAGGAAGCACAGAAGAGGTCATGATCAATTCTTTCAGGATAGGAAATAGGAGTAGAAATGATGCTAAGGGAAGCTTCCAAAATAGGTGAGAGTTAAAGTGGGTTTTATAAAATGAAGGAAAATTCACCGGAAAGAAAAAGGAAAAGGTTCTGAGGACATGTAAGGCATGCAAAATTAATACAATCTTTTTGATCACTTAGGAAAAACGTACAAAACAAAACGCTAACAGCATCTACTCGGTGCCAAGCATTGTGCTCCATGAACATGAACTTTAGACTTTACCATATAATTTGCAAGTATGTATTATTATCACTATTTTACAGGTGAGAAAAAAGTCAGAAAAATTAAACAACCAAAGTGACACAGTATACAGGAAGAACTGGGATAGGAATACTGGTTTGTCTGACTCCAGCCCTAGGTTCCTTCCACTACATCATATTTGCTGGAAATACATCTCTGTTTGTGGCATAGTGCCTGGTACTATGATTATGAGTATCTACTGAGTGAATGATCTGATACCAATCTCAATTGAGTCAGTTAATTTCATCAGTGGTATTTACAGATAGTAGAGAAAAGAACTGAGAAAAAGGAGGAGAGACTCGAACAGATTTATCGTAACTTTTTAAGGAAAAGGATGAAACTAGACACTAGTCAAAAAGAAATGTTTTCATTCTTAAAACTCAATTGTTAATCTTTGCAGGAAATGAAAGAATTAATCCTCATTTTCTAGAAGAGGAAACTGGGGAAGAGAGAGTAAGAAAGTGACAATGATCAACATTGTCTAATGTGACAGTGTAATCTAGTAAAGTAAGAACACAAAGGAGTCCATTGGATTAGTTTAGTCACTTTCATGAACATATAAAAGTTGTAAAGCGCTAGAAATATAAACATGATTGTGGTGGTTTAAAAAGTGCATGGGCAATAAGAGATGGAAGCACTAAAGAGGTCTGTTTTCAATCGACTTGACTATGATAGAATGACAATATGCTACTCGAGCTAGAGGGAGAAGGTGCATTTTGATAAAAAGGAAAAGACATCCTATTATATGCTGGAGAAAAAGAGCTACCGTAAGTAGAGAGGACTAAGATCTCTGAGAAGGTGGGTGTGGAGAACACAGAGGAATAAGGAGGCTTAAATAGAAGAAGAAACAGTTCAAAACTCAGATGCTTATTTTAGTGAGCAGAGATACATCATTTCAAACCTCTTAATCTTTTGTTCATCTACAAAATGTGGGGTTGAACTTATAAGACAGTTTCATGAAACCAAGGGATGGATCAGATCGTCTCTAACATTCCATTTTGCACCAATATCCTTTCACTATTTTATATATCTACCGCTTAGAATAATTCCTCTTAAAAGTAAATTAAGGTGCATTTTATTTATGGGAACTTCAACTGATATTACTCAGTCAACAGACTTTAACAGAAAAATTCCTTCATCTTTTGAAATGAATTAGCCACTTTGTCTTGCCAGCCTGCTGTTTGTAAGAAAGTGAAAAGCTGCTTGTGAGGAAGAAAACAATATCACGGTCCTAAGAAAGTATTTCCTTGGGGAATAAAAATAACAGAAAATACTTTATCTCTGGGAGAGCACTTCTAAAAGGAAATGAGATAAATTTTCAGTTTATTTCTGAAATGTTTCAAAGAAACTCAGTTAAATCCTGAGGGGAAGAGCTTATCCTGTTTTTGGGGGGACTTTTGCTATATGAATGTGTAGCTTTCTTCGTTTATTGCTTTATACATATTTGTTTGGTATGCTTCACCCCTATTCAGTGGTCCTTCTTTAGAAAGTGGTAAATATTTTCACTTTTACAAGATCCCAGAGTCAATGAACGTGTAGCCTGGCTGTTCCTATTTTTGGTTGTTTTTAAAATCTTTGAGCTAAAATTGTGTGAGTTTATAAAATGAATTATAAAATTTTTACAACTGCTTTTTTATCCAAGATTTCTTCCTTTTGCCAAAAGATCATAAGGTTAAAGATGAGGGACTGAATTTAATTATTAACATGGCTAGCACCAGGCCTGAATATAAATTAAGGCTCTGGCAATAGAAGTGAAAACAAAGTCATAATTAATACATGATTTTGTGAACTATAAACCTCATATATCTTAAAACTTTTACATAGTTATGCTTTATTGAAAACTTTACATTAAAAAAATCGTCATATAAATGACCACATGAAAATAGTTTAAGACTATCTCATTTGGCTTACCAAAACAATCGACCCCTACGAAAACTGTTATACAGATAACTCAATATGAAACCAAGCATTTGACTTGGAAATAGGATCACTGACACTATATTTGGTCAAAGACTGCCTGCCTAATTTTTATTTCTAACTGGGAGTGCTAGACCATATCCACTATTCACTAGTGAAAAAGCCATCTTCTGTGAAGCCAGGTGAGAGGATGATATGTCAAGCCTGTTTAATTCTTTTTCATAGATAGTGATATGAAATTAAGCCTTTACCTCTATAAATTGAAGAACTTGAAAACCAATATTAACTGAGCAAAAGAACTTGCAGAAACAGGTCCCAGTCTGGGATCCAATTAGGAGACAAAAACCACAGGCTGATTTAAACATGAAAAATTTAATATGAAGAATTATTAAATTATGATGGGAAAACAACTACTGTAAAGTTGTAAGAAAAGTATAAAGGGTGTCCTAGGTCTGAACGAAAGCGTCCAAAGGAAGATAGACATAGAAGGGTTCTCTTTCCCAAGAATGGGGTTCAGACCTCATTGGAAAACATGTGGTTGAAGCTGTCTTTCTGTATGGCACCATAATTTGCTGAGGTGTTCAGGTCAGAGCCGGGCCACAATTGTACGGCAAGCAGGAACAACTCTCCAGGGCACAGGTTAGCCAAGATTTTGGATGGACCTTTAGAAGGAGCGGGGAACAGCTTTGGGCATGAGCCCAGAGGCATGCATAGTCTGTGTTGTGAGGGATGTAGCAAGGTGGTCACTGGGCCCTTATCTAGGCTGTGAAGTCACCAACGGACTGCCCTAAGAGGGCATCTGGTTGGGGAAGACTATCACCAGATATTCACGCACGCGCTCTCTCTCTCTCTGTCTCTCTGTCTCTCTGTCTCTCTGTCTCTCTCTCTCTCTCACACACACACACACACACACCTCTAATAGACCATGCACCAGGAGCAAGTAAAATTAAGTTGTCACATTTAGAACCAGGAAGAGACTCTTGCAATGTCCCTTCAGTGCCCTCTTTACGTATTTGCCCTGTACAGCATTCTCCTTCCCCTTACAAGACAAATGCTTAAAAAGCCCAATACACTATCGCTTGCTAGTAGATACCAAAGCATGACTTGGAGCTGAGAGAAAATTGGTAACTAGCATGTATTGTACAATGAATATCGTTATTCATAATTATTTTTACCACAAGCCATACTTCCTAATAGCTATATATATTTAATTTATTTTCACCAATCACATACTTAAAGCTCATTCTTTTTGAACCCCTTTACTACTTTTACAGGCCAATGTGGAGTCAAAGTTGCTGTCATATAGACTGTTAATCACTTCATCCACTGGGACTTCTCCAAAACAAACACAAATCATCTTCAAATTCCCATAAGCATTTAGCTGCAACTCTCACATTACCTGCCATCCACCTCCCATTATGTTTACTTTTGAATGTGTTTTATTTCTGTTTTCATCCATAAATACCTTGAGAACAGCATTCATCTATGCGTTCTTCACTATACTATGCAGAGTGCTTTATTTATGACAGGCACACAATAAATAGTTGCTGAATTAATCAATAAAGTAATAGAAATAATAATGCCATCTCCCAAGAGTGAGAGGTGCAAAGCTCAATAGTTCAAAATTCAACAGCTATAATAAAAATCAAAAGCTAAAATGACAGAATGTTGTACAGTAAAGGACACTGTATGATGATATGAATACAATTTTGGGGAGGATCTCAATTTTATAGTGACCAAATAGTTTTCCATATATATACATATATTTCCATATATATACATATATATGTATATATATGTATATATACATATATATGTGTGTGTATATATATAAAATATATATGTATACTTTGTGTATATATACTTTATATGTATATATATATAAAGTAAGTAGTAATGTTTTCTTATTCTGATTCATTCTTGAATAAATAAGAAAAAAACACAACTTTGATAAGAATTTTTATCAGTTGAGATTGTGATTAGCAACTAATAAGATATTGCTCAACTGTTTTTGAAAAAGATGCCAAGAAAATTCAATGGGAAAATAATAATTTTTTTAACTGGTGCTGAAAAAAATGAGATATCCACATATAAAAGCAAGAGTTTGAAACCATGTGTAAGACCATACCAAAATTAATTCAAAATGAATCACAGACGTAGATATTAAAGCTAAAACTATAAAATTGTTTTAAAATGAGTAATTATTCATGACTTAGATCCGGTAATTATTTCTTAGGTATCACACCAAAAACATAAAGAAAAAGTGATCAAAGAAAAAAAACAATAAAATGGACTTCGTAAAAAATTATTTATAGTTCAAAAGACATAAAGAAAATAAAGAAAACCCATAGAATGGGAGAAATTGTTTGCAAATCACTTATCTGATAGGGGATTGTATACAGAATGTATTTTTTAAAAACACAAGTCAATAATAAAATGACAACAAAACCAATTTAAAAATAGACAGAGGATTTGGATAGACATTTGTCCAAAGAATATATGAATAACCAATAACCACAGCAAAAGATGCTCAGTATCATTAGCCATGAGGCAAATGCAAATCAATACCACTATGAGATACCATGTCATACCACTAGGATGACTGTAATAAAAAAGACAGATAATAACAAGTGTTGTTGAAGATGTAGAGAAACTAGAATCCTCATATCTTGCTGGTGGAAATGTAAAATGGTACAGTCGTATTGGAAAACATGTTGGCAGTTTCCCACAATGTTAAAAATAGGTATAACAGTAATGTCACTCCTAGGTATCTAATCAAGGGAAATGAAACATACATGCATGTAATAACTTGCATGGGAATACTCATCGCAGTCTTATTCATAATAGCTTATTGAAAAAAGTAGAAACCACCCAAATTTCCATTAATTGGTGAATGGATAAACAAAATGGGTAATATCCATACAATGGAATATTACTGCACAAATAAAAATAATAAATTACTGCAACATGGATGAACCTCAAAGATATTATGTAAAGTGAAAGAAGCAAGACATAAAACATGATGTACCGCATGATTCCATTCATATGAAATATCAAAAGGCAAATGTACAGAGATGGAAAGTAAATGATGAGGGCTAGGGCTGAGAATGGGAGTGGGGAAGGACTACAAATGGGCATTAGCTTTCTTTACAACTCAATGGAAATGTTGAAAAATTAAGTTGTAGTGATGGTTGTATAACTCTGTAAATATATTTAAAAGTACTGAACTATAAAAGAAGCTAACACCACAATGATAATCGTTTAAGCAGTAATAATTATTTGATTCCTTTCTTTTTTCTGTGAATCAGAATATCTTAATTCATTTTTTGTCTATTACCTTTTTTAGAGTTTCTAGAATTTGAGAATTTTATAGAAACAATAACTACAACACTTGAATGAAGTCAAGAATGATTGTTCTTCACCGACTGTATATTAATTATTTTTGGTGTGACATTGGGCATTATAATGGAGAAAAATCTTCCAAATTTAATATAAAAATATTGATTTTCTTCAGTAATATTCACATTTTGTTTATGTGGGTTGTTTATTGATATTTATTATATTTGAAATTAAAATAGAGAAACCCTGAAAATATTTTTAATTAATTTATAAATAACAACAACAAACCATAACCTGTTAAGAAAATAATAACTTAGGTGAAAAATAATCATATTCTTTAAAAAATTTACTGAGTGGCATTATTTTATTAAAAAAAAGCCAAATCTCTTTAATACATGACAATGTCTAGATTCTTAAATCTGCTTCTGCATGCAACCTGTTATAATTTACATTTGATTAAGAAAATCTGACCTCACATAAACATGCAGTTGGAAAATTTTAATAGCCTTTTCACATAATTATGAATAGTCTTCTTTGGTAGTCTACTGAAACTAGACAAGTCGAATCTGAAACAATATCGGTAAATTTATACTCTGCTACACTCAAATCTATTGGTTTATCATGCACTTTGAATAGATCCATTATCCATGCATGATTTTATATCGTTATGCATTGCTCATCTGTAAAATATTGGTTGACTGAGTTATTCAGATATTTGAAATGTTCAACGTTTCATTATCCATCGTTAACATCATCACTAATCACATCAGAAAACCCTTTAAGTTTTGGAGACGATGTTGAGCACACGGTGGCAGATACAAATTTTCCAAAATTGTTATTTTTCTCCTGAAAGTTCAAACGTTGTCATTGGTAACAAATATTGTCAGTTATTTTTCTTGAAATGACAGAATCACTTCATTCATTTTCTAAAAAACAGCTGCCAAATAACCAGCTCTGAATAACCACAATCTGTCAGTCATTCTTTTAAGTAAAAATGGAAAAGCATCTTGTTCAGCTTGCAACTCAAACCACTGCAATTTTTTTTTTTTTGAATCAACCATAATCATACTTTGGCATGTGGCAGATATTCTTTATGCATACTTCCTATTTCAAACTAGAGAATATTAAAAATTTGTGTACTGCATATCCAGGTGAAATAGAATTAATACTTTTTACTGCTCTATCAAAGAAATTTCTTTAGTAAAACTGGCTTTTAATTTTATGTATTTACTTATTTTTACTGGGAGTGAATGGCAGTGAAGAATACAATCACCACTAGCACAATTTGGTGCCACTGTCTTGATACGTGTCAAGGCTAGGACTTTTAGTTGTTCTTACACCAAAAACACAAACATAAATAGATTGAAAACGACAAAAAATAATTTTGTATTATTATGTAAATAGTTTTGACCGGATGGACTTCCTAAAAGGTTTCTAGGGAACTCAAGGGGATCTGTGGATCACAATAGCTGCTGAAATCACATTAATAATGTTCCTATTTTGGGATTATATTCTAAATGCATCAAAGACTATGAACATATTGAGAACACAATTGTGGAAATATTTTTACAGAACTATTGAGTGGAGGGAGGGTTAGAAATCAAATGCAAAACCAGAGGCTAAAACAAAGTATCTAGGAATTAAAAAAAAAAAAAAAAAAAGTTAAAAGAGAGTACGATAAGGTTTGGCCCCAGAGAAGAGAAATCTGAGATACTATTCTTTGTTATTCCATGAAGAGTTTAATGGAGAGCACCCTCTTATTTTGTTTTTGTTTGCTTACATATTTCTATTTAACTTCATTATGTCCAAATTTCCTTTTTGGAATTTTTTCATAAGGCAGTTCTGTCTTCATTCATACAAGTTGATCTACAGTCCGCTAAATGCCTTAAAATATAGTGTGCAATTTTCCAGATTCCTCAAATCACCCAAAACCTGAAACACCAAGGCCCTGGTAGTACTGAAATTATGGTATTCTAGACATGAAATCAGTCTGTTGCTTCTTTGGTTGTGTCCCAACACACTGACATACATAGCTCAAAATACCACTGGCCTTTTTAAAGGGCATATCACATTCCAGGGTAATATCAAACTGCTGCCTGGTAGCATTTGTCGTCTCAAAGTAACTCTTTCCAGGATTTTCAAATCCACTGAATTTCTTAGATTGAAATATTTTATGTAACAGAGTTCTCTTAGTTTTCCCTTCTCTATGAATATATAATTAGAAACCCTGAACTCTGGTTTCTTTTCTTTATTCAATACTTATTTTTCATTTTAAAATTATTAATAATTGCTTAAAATAATCTAGATATGTTATCTAAGACGTGTCATCAACCGTCTATTCCCCTTCACACAGATTCTTCCCACTATACCCTCAACACAAACAATTTTGCATCTTCAGCTGCAACACACACTAATAATGACCCCCAGTGCTCCACTCCACCACTTCTGGCTCAATAGTACACACTGTTAATTTACTCTTGTTATCATTTCATTTGATAATGATGGAAATCTTGTAACTTGATTTTGCCAATTTGATGAGTTTTATTCTAAATAGTTTTAAAATTTATGTTCATACTGTGTTAGTATTTACAGGATTTTTTGTTTGTTTGTTTGTTGTTTAGTGTTCTCAGTCTGTCGACTTTTACTAAAAATAATCATTGCAAATAGTAGATGCTCCATGAATATAAAATGACTTTCCTAAAATTCTGCTGAATTCTAAAGGGAGAAGTTAAATTACCGAATTACACAATTTTCGGGACAACAATGACATTTTAAAACTGACTTTATACTAGACCCCTTCATCTATTGTTATGAAATTTTCAAAATATTATAATTTTATTACAGAGGGCTTGGGGGCTGACAAAGTATTGATAAAATATTCAAACATTCAACTATTTCCTCAATAACTTTGAGTTTAGTATTTTGATTAGAGATACAATAAATATCTTTGCACAAAAAAGTACACCTTGTAGAAACTACCACAAAGTCCAAAGACTTAGCCAATTCCTTTTGAAAATGATATATGCTAACTTATATTTTGATTTTAAAGCAAAATATGCTTATTTTAGAGAATTTGTACAAAAATATTTTGGTATATAAAATAAATTATTAATATTGATAATTTTGCTCATGTAGAATTAATGGGGTCATTTTACCATCTTTATTCTTTAATAGTTTTCTTTTTGTTTTATATAATTAGCATGTATTACTTTTATTACAAGAAAAATAAGATGCAATATTCTATTTTTTAAAAAAGAAATTTATAAAGAAGAAAATAGAAATTTCAATTCCATAAAACAGAGATAACTATCACACTAGTTCCAGTGTTTTTTTTTCTCTAAGCAAATACATTTTTTTTTGTTTTCTGTTTTTTGATGAGATCATACTAGATATTTGTATTTACATGGTCCTTTTTTAATGCATCATTATATCCTGAGCTACTTGACATAGAAGTAAATATTCCTTGAAACATTGCATTTCATGGCTTTATAACATCTCATTATTTGCATGGACCCTGATTTATTTAATGATTCTTTAAACACTATGTATGTAGACTGTTTTCAGTTTTGTTTGGGTGGACTTACTCTTCAAAATAGGGAAATAGTTTAGTGGGACTGTCAGTCAAGGGGCCCAGTTCACTAAAGGGATCACATTCATAAACCAAACTGGAGCCATCAGATGCTCATTTCCTTGGATTTTAATCTTAAACCTGAATGAAAATAAACAAATAAACAAATAGGTAAATAAGTAAACAAACAAACAAACAAACAAAAACAGCCTGAAAGCAGTTGAGCAGACTCATCCCAGGAAATAACAGCACCTTGCAAAAACCACCAAAAAGTGCAAAGTCTAGGCTACCTGACCATCACAGCTTTCCTTACTCTTGTCATTTCCAATGTCTAGATTTTAGCTACCCTTCAACTCTGTGAGCTATAACAACATTCTAAGACATTACTTTTAGACTTAAATTAAGTGACTATTTCAGTTCCTTATTGAAACACTTTGAAATTAATTATTTTATTTATAAGTTGCTCATGAATAACCAATATTTTGTCACTTTTCTTACTGGCACAAATAAGAGCCTTAGCATAGTAAACTTATCATAAATTATGAGCATAAACATGACATTACAGGTGTACAAGTGGAATCAATGTCACCACCATTTTTACTTCTGCCTACTTCATTATTCATCATGTCCCTTTAAATACAAACCTAATAAATTGGACTATTAACTAATAAACAGCCAACTCTGTATCATCCAGTGGGAGGAAGGCATGAATAATGAAAATTCACCATTAGTATAACTGCAACAATGTTAACAACAAAAAATGACATCACTTTCAATCTTCTTTGTTCATTATTGTAGCAGTCATAAGTCTAGCCAAAGGCAATTGCTATGGGATGAATTTTGATCCTTTTAACATTCATACATTGAAGCCCTAACCCCTAATAACTCAGAATATGACTGTATGTGGAGATAGAGCCTTTATCTATTTCCAAATAGAGGTGATTAAGGTAAAATGAGGCCATTAGGGGGTCTCTATTACAATCTGACTGGTGTCCTTTATAAGAAGAGGAAATTTGGACACAAAAGAAGACACTAGGGATGCACACACACACACACACACACACACACACACACACACACAGAGAAAAAAACAAAAACATGTGATGATACAACAAGAAGGCTGCCATTGGCATGTCAAGGGAAGAGGCTTCCAAAAAAACCTAACTTGCTACCTAACACCTTGATCTTGGACTTCTAGCCTCCAGACCTGTGAGAAATATATTTCTGTTGCTAAGCTGTCAGTCTGTGGCATTCTGTTACGGCAGCCCCCTCAAGTAAATGCAACAACCAACCCTGTATGAATGAAATTCCTCTATCTCAAGTTCAATGATTTCGATCCAGTGAAGTTTGTGAAACGAAAGCATACTAGCAACATATATCATAAAGAACATGGATAATATTTGTAGATTTTTGGGAAAGCATGTGCCATGCAATAGAGATCTTTCTTAGAAATAACTAGTTATCTTTCTCCAAAAGTATTAGCTCATTACTGAATTATACATCACAATCTTCTTAAATTTCCAGTATTGTCACAAATTAATACGCTTTCAATTATAAGATGATTTTGACATGAAGCTAGGTCAAACAAGTGTGTAACAGTTAAGGGCATATGGGTCACTTTTCTCATACCTCAAAATTATGTGGATTCTCAAGAAATGAGCATCTCACTGCTCTTTTCTTAAGTAAAAAAGTTGTCCCTAGCACCCAGGGTATGAAATTATTGCTAACAGTTATATGCCAAAACACAGATGCACATAAATATGACATGGACAAGATTAACATGACAATTCAATGGGGGAAAGAATAGTCTTTTCAACAAACAGTCCTGGAATAACTGGATATCAACATGCAAAAGAATGAAGTTGGACCCCTACCTCACATTATATACAAAAATTGACTCAAAACGCAACATAGCCCTAAACGTAAGAGCTAAAATTATTAAACTTGTAGAAAAAAAAAAAATAGAACTTTCATGACCTTGAATTAGACACTGACTTCTTATACATGATATCAAAAGCACAAGTGACAGAAGAAAACAATTAAAGCCAAAGATTAAAGATACTTCATCAAAGTTAAAGTGAAGGTTGTAGATGGAGCACCAGAAGGAGGAAGAGGCCGTATGACAGGACAAGGACTTTCTGCCATCTACAGGGATAACATAAGAACAATGATATAAGTTAGATGAGACACTCACGTTTGCTGGAGAGGAACTACAATGTCGGTAGGTAACAGAGAGGGAGTGGGAGCACAGAGCCAGAAAATATAAACAGATAAGCCATTAGAAAGTGAGTTTTGAAGAAACAGAAGTATAACAACAGGTTTAATATAGACAAAAATGAAAGGTAGTGTTTGGATTTTACCTTATTACTCTGAAATCACATTAATATTAATTCATTTGCAAAAAATGATTTGTTCAAACATCTCTGAACTGTACATCACGATTTTCTATGGGGATGATCATATGACCACTCTATGGGGATGCACAGAACAGTTTCTATCCTTAACGTCTTCTCGGGTCTGTACCTCCTCAATTTAGTCATTTCAGGGGGAAGTCCTTAAGGGCAAGCAAGACCAACTGGGTCACTGAAGCTATTTTTATTTTAACTGATGGTTTGTATCAATCTAACCAATGTTTTCTTTAAAATATGGTGTCTTTTAAACACTTTTGAGCCAATTTCACCATATTCTAGGAACAATAGTATTTTTCATAAAATTTTACAAATTGTTAAAACTTTTTTTGTGTGTGAAAATGACTGGTTTAGTTTTTTCTTTTTTCTTTTTACCTAGTAACTTGTCACCATTAAATATGAGACTTAAATTGTTTTTTTATAAAAGCCGGGACAATTAGATCCTAAGCACACTCGCTGAGACACCGCAGATCGTGCTGGTCACCTGTGTGGCCCATTTCCTTCCATTTCTTCAGCTCTCACGATTGCTCACAAGGCAGGTGCCATTCCTCATACCTGAGACACTGTGCCCTTTGGGATCTTTGTGTTTTCTCTGCCCAGAATGCACTTCTTTCACCTCATTCAGATAAAAATCACTTTCAGCAACTCCTTCCTGTCGTTTTCTCTCTGCACGCCCCTCTTGCCCGCCCTTACTATCCTCTTACCCTGCTTTATTTTCTTCCAAATATTTTTAAAGTACTGCTTAGAATAGTGAGTGGCACAGAATAAATGCTATACATCTTTGTTAAATGAAATAATTAATAAATGGGAACCTAGAAACATGGACAAAAGAAAAAGTTGGAAAAGCATAGTTTGGGGGAAATAAACTGGGCTTAACATTTTTCGTGACTACAATTAATCTCAGAATACATCTCCTCCCCACCTCTACACTATACCAACATAATCTAAACAGAGCCCTGAAGTATGTTTACTTGGCTAATCAGAATTTCAAAGGGATGTGATTACTTCACAGCCACAGCCTCATGGACTTTGAGTTGAACATTGCAAGAGCTTCATTTGCTGATTCCCACTCTCCTTCCACCCTCCACTATTGTAATCTCTTTCTCCTCCCGTCCACACCCCCACCCCCCTTCAAGGTAGCTGGGAGATCAGGTCTTGTGCTCTCGGTATTTGCTGGGAGAAAGTGAGGGGTTAGGCTTCTCCAGCTACCCAGCAGGAACATTACCTGGTATGGGCCCCCAGGCTAAATTTTGGAGGGATGCTTTCTTGTGTCAAGCTCATACCAGTGTCAACCCACGAGGACCGCCTGGTCTGTGAAGTACTAGGAGTAACTCCAAACTAGCCCCAGATTTTTCCCTTCCTTGTTTGCAATCCCCAGAAAAAAAGTGCTCTTATGTTTTTCCTCTCTGAATCTTTGGGTTCCTGGAGAGTGTCCTCTACACTAGGAACTAGAATGCTTCTTACTGGACTCCTCTGTGAGATTCCGGAGTTTTCATTTCCTGTTTCAGTGGACATAGAGTTTACTTCTGGGTCTCTAATCTTTCCCTAAACCCTGATCTCTGGTTGGTAATGAAGAATCCTGGCTGAGATCCCCAAGTGCCTTCTTGGATGCTGTATAATTAATTAGGCCTCCAATTGTGCATCCTCTCCCTTCCCATAGATAGAGAATCCTCTAGATTTCTTAAAGGGAAATTGCCCTAGTAAATGAGTCTGCATACATAAAATTTCACAGCAAGTGGGGGCTTTTAGTATTGGCAGCAAAATCCAACAAATTATTTTTACCAGTACGAGCATTCTGGATGCACTGGCTGGCTAAAGAGATATTTGGGGTAACAGACCAACAATGTGAAAAGGGAAGAAAAGAAGCCATCAAATGAGTCGCAGTGAGTTTAATGAAACTATTTCCATTGCTGGGATCATGTGATATAACCAGCCACTGTGCTCTCTTCTAGTGGTTTATAATGTTACCTCACCCTCTCCACGAAATTGTTTTCCCATAAATCTCTGTGGCCATCCTTTCCTGTCTACACATTATGTTCCTAAAATAGACACATCTAAAAATCTCTTCAAGGAGCTCTGTGGAGGAAGGCCTAACTTGCAACACTGCTCCTAGAAGAGGGGTGCAGTGGCTTGAAAGCAATTTAAAAAGCAGCAGCTACAAAGGGGAGGTTTACAGGAGTTTTTCACCATAGTTATTCTGCTTTCAAAATGCACAGATGAGGGGAAAGAATGTGTCAGTCACCCTGTGAATGTGCAGAAGCTCCAAATTGCATCACCCTGGCATGCCAGGTATTGCAGCAAATAGGAAAGGTAAGCTACCCACTGCTCCCGAAGCAGGAAATCACCAACCTCAGCATGGAATTTTCCTATTTCTGTCTGGCACCATCCTCTTGGGATGATTTAAAGTGCTTTATTGAGAAATATGTTCTGTTACTACAGTAGCGCATCAGAAATACCACGTGAACCTGTAAATCCATAGAAAAACCAGCCACATTTTATAAGTGTGATAGCAACAGCGTTTGGCAATTTCCAAGTTTGCTACTGCACCTCAAACATTTAGTGACAGGCACATATGGACAGAACATTTCTCTGCTTTGCATTTAACCATTTCAGACATGTGAAAAAGCACCTATCACCACTCTGTTTGGACTGACTTGTTAAAGAGGAGTGAATAAGTGAAGGGAACAAAAAGAAATATGAGAAGTTAACGTGGTGGAGGTGGGGGTGGGGGGTTCGTGTCTTTAAACACATGCCTCAAACAGGTAGGAGAGAAGGAATACATAGTGAAAAAGCCTCACGTTCACCTAGACATTTCTCGTGCCATTTGGAAAAGCAAGACGGTTCACACTGGGAACCCAACAGCATCTGCAGTATCATTGCTGATAGTGACCTCTGTGTAATTAAAAGTAACTCAATATTTCCCATTTGGCGCTCCGTGGAAGAAGGGATTCTTGCCCACTTCCCTCAAGCTCCTTTATGAGCGTAGTTCAATGAGAGTTAGGGGGAATAAACCCTTGTCCCCCTCTTACCCAAGCCATGAGACATTTCTCCGGAAAAGGCCAGCCTCTGCCTGGGGAGGCTGGACACCCCTGCGATGCTAGGCTCCAGCAGCAGCCCCCCTGCCTTCTCTTCCTGGGGTTAACACTGAGATCTCATTTTTGCTCCCTCCTTAGGAACACTATGACCTCTATTCAAAGCTAGCTAGTTCAGTTCTATTGCACCAGTGAAGGAGGGGGGCTTCGAAAGGAGACTTTGAATAGGACGAAGACAAGCAAAGGCAAGAACTGGCCAGGTGCCAAGCTATTTCAGGCCAAAGAATCCCATCTTGTATCAAAACGCTGAACTGCAAAACAAACCTGATTTCAGTTCGTGAAGGTTGAGAGAGGAGGGGGGAGGGGAAAGGGAGGAGAAGGGGAGGAGAAGAGAGGGAGGAGGGGGTCAGTTGGTCCGAATTCACAGACAAAAATGGACTTCCTGATCTGCCCAAACTGTATTTCCACGGGCTCTTTTTCCAAAGCAATAACTGGAATGAATATGCCTAACATCGCGACGAAAGAATCCGATGGCTTACCTGATAAAAAGGAAAATTACCCATCTGCAATGAGGAGCTGCATCTCCCAAAGACCGGATGATAACGTGCCTTCAGTTGCAATTGTTCAGATTCCTTCTCGCAAAAGGTGAGCAAGTATTTACAAGGGCTGCAGTCTCACTGGGGCAGAACACACATACACAAACACACACACGCGCACACATACACACATGCACCAGAGACCTCTGCAGTATCCTCTCGGCTTCATCCTCGCCTCACTCTATGGTACCTAACACAAATCAGCAAATAGCTTGTTAAAAAAAAGTCGAGGCAGCACCTTACATTATATCGCCATCTAGTGGCCAAACATTAAATATTTTTTCATCCAGCCAGTTTGTATTCTTTCTGAACCTCTTCTCAGCCTACTTGTTTCCCTTCTTACCTTTGGCTCTCTTATTATTGCTTCCTCTTGTTTCTCCTTCATTCCCAATTGTTCTATCATATAAAACACCCAATGACTCAAATATGAAAAAGTTTAAAACTAAATATCTTCAAGTTTAGCGAATAACTTCAGTGTTGTTTCTGTATTTTATTTTGGTTTAAAAGTAGTCCTTTATTCCCATTATGAATCATTGTTGTCTTTACAAATTGCAGAATTTGTGAATAAAACTTTATTTGTCTTTTTATTTCACCAGAAGAAAACTGGTCGTCATTTATGACAGATCTATGGCTTTCCATTGGGGATCTACTCAAAATTTTTATGATTTTCAATATTGTGTTTAAATAATAGGTTCTGTATTATAGTGAACACCTCAGAGTGAGAAGATGTGAGTTTTTCTTTGAATTCAACACTAATTAGCATGTGCCTTTTAGCAGGTAATTGAACTTTTCTATGAAAACTTACATGTTCCCATCTTCATCTGTACTTAGCAGTTAAAGATTATCTTCCTATTCTAAATGTCTACGGTTTTACTATCTTTTACCACAATATGTTTCCCCATCTTGTGGACATGACTTAAAGCTTAATTGCAATAATATGTTTTAGTAAGCACATTTGGAATCCAATTAAGTATTACCTCTTGATAGAATTATGAAAGCCATATATACATCAGGTTTTCGTAAGACAATGGAGAATCCATGTGAAACTATTTATAACTCCAGGAACTGAAAGTAGAGCTTTCTATATTATATACTGCACTTTAAAACTGAAACAGTCTTTAACATTTGGTCATGCATAAACTCACAATTAACTATGTGGTGATTGGTCATTTGCAGTAGTTCACAGTAAATATTTCACCCTTGTTTTCTACCCAAAACGCATTGTTGATAACTATCATTCCATGTGCTTTACCATTTATTAAATGACATCACCTTTAATATTTTCTTTTTCTGTTCCTTACTACAGGACTGTATGATAGTGACAATCCATAATATTATAGTTATTCTATTGTACAGATGAGTGTTCTGAAGCTCTCTGAGCCGTATCAATAAGGCTCAAGCTCACGCATACAGCTTGGAAAACAATAAAAACTAAGGCTTTTAGTCCCAAAATCCATTTTTCTTTGCAACATACTCTAAAGCCCACCTTTCTTTCCCTGTTTTAGAATCACAAGAATGTAATTTTTATTTCTATGTTTGCAAAGCTTTTACTAACCCTTATTTATAAATTACTCATGGGCCTATCTTCTCATTTATAAAACAAAGAAATTGGGTAATCATTTTCAGTTCCAACTCAAAAATCCTATACTTTTGCAAAGCCCAGTCAAGGTAGCATGAACATGTTAATTAAAGTTCGTCAGTGTCTGGGAAACGGTGTTGCTCAGTCTGTGATAGAGTCCAGGAAATATTGAAAGGAGCCAGAGAGACAGGTGAGCAATATTTGGTAAATAATTACCAGGATGTAGAGATGAAGAAGAAGTGGAAAATATGTGAACTAACATGCAGTATTTTTTTTTAAAATTTCAGACTAACATATTCTATATGAGTAGTACTCCTGGTTTAGACATATATGCATAAAAATATGAACACCTCTGGCCACATACTTCAGTGCCTTCTAATTGCCTATTATAGGGCCCAATTTTTTGAGTGTCTGCTCATAACATTCCTCTCTACTGCTCTCCCTGTCTGATCCCCAGCAATGAGCCTGTGCTCCTGGTTACAGAGGAACAGAGCAGAAGAGGGTGTCTGAACATCTGACTTAGTCGAAGAGAACTGCTGCTTGAGATGCTGGCAGCTGTAGGGTCCAGCTTTCCTCACAATGCAGACTCAGGACCAGGTGAGCCAGGGCGTGAGGAAAGAAATCATCTAGGTATGGAAGAAGTGGTGACAAAAGACAGAGCCATCAAACTCCCAATGACCTCCTCTGTCCAGCTACTGTCCTTCCCAAGACCTAGATACTTTTCTGACTTGAGGTTCCATGATAGACACAAATTAACTCCTTTTATGCTTAGCTGAACTTGGTTTCTGTTATTCTGTGGAGTCCTAACCAGTTCACCCACTGCAGGAATCCAAACGCTTTAGCCCTTGAAAGCTATCAAATGCTGCTTATAGTCTGGGCATGTGGCACTTCATTTATTCACTTCTTTGAGCTCCTGCTACATGCCAGTCACTTTTCCAGAAACTGAGGTTATATCAGTGAACAACCCAGATCAACATGCTTCCACTGGTGTTTACTCTGACACTAAGCAAATGGAAAGACAAGATGCTTTACATGATAGCAGATGGATAGTACATTGTGGGGAGGGCAGTTATCACTTTGTGAGGAGTGTAAATGTTTAACCATTACATTGTTTTGTACACCTGCAACTAATAAAAAAAAGAAAGACACGCTGCTTTCAATGCATACTCCACCCTTCCACCTCTCTATCTTTGCTCACGATCTTCAATTTTCTTGACAGCCCTTCCTCCCATCTATACATGGAAAATTCTACCAATATTTTTGGTCACATATTTTTTTTTCTAACGTCTTCTTTGCTTCCTCAGTAGCTATAATCTTTTTTCTTTTCTTAATTACAGAACAACTTCACGTTTTATATTGTGGAATATTACAACTTATTTGTTAAGTTGAAAGCATTAGGCATAAGAGAAAAAAAAAAGACTGGTCTGGTACAGACTCTGAAAAAAATAGGCCAACATCTTTCCCATTGCACAATAAGTATGTTTCATGAATGAATATCTTGTCATTCCGTACACAAGACATTTCATTCAGAAATGTCTAGTCAGAGCTAAAGGAGTTTATAAAAAATGGTAACTTTACATATTCTTCATATAAGACCTGGCATGAAAGCAAAATATGAGGTTCTTGTTAAATTAGTGTAGTACTCAATTAAAATCTATTATTCATAAAAGTTGGCAAAAGATAAATTAAAGTGAAACACTCTAATGTGCTACCTTATAAGGTTATTGCATTTGTCCCCTTTGACCTTGTGCTAAGAATTTTATGTACATATCTTATTCACTTCCCAAATTATAAACTCCCCATGGAACTAGTTCTGCACTTTATTTATCCTTGTGCAGCAAGTTAATTTACTGAGATATAATTTTCTCTGTTACATCTTTCTCACTGTTATGGTTCCAGTTTCAAAGAATGAAAAGGTAACTTTCTTTCTTTTCCTCCCACCCTTAATGCTAGCCATTCCAGAAAATCCTCTGTAACCTTATCGCAGAGGTGGAAAGAATATACTGGTCATTTCCTATGTGGCAATGCTTCTTCAACCTGTGAATACATGGACGTGCTAACCCGGCTAAGATGCTTGGGCTGTGCCTTTCCTATGAGGGAATTTCTAACAAGGCAAAGAGAATGAAAGCAAATGCTGTCCTATATTTTTTGCGTAGTTCTCTACATCATGAGAATTAGATTGTTACTTTGGTGTGGCTCTGTTGGGGCCTAGTGGCAGCAGTTCACTGCTCAATGCCCAAAAGAGAAAGGGAATGTTGTAGTGGGACATCATCACTGTCAGTAAATATTGGGTATTAAAGAGGAAGAGAGGTCACTCAGATGGAAAAATCTGCACCAGGTCTTTTTGACTCAGTTCTAAGACAGGAGAATCCCCTGTTGTGATTAGTACTTGGAAAGACAGCTCAACATCAGAAGGCCAAAGAATCCATGTGGTTAATCTCAGAATACTATTGAATATTTTCTTGTGTGGAAAATACAGGAAATTTGTTACCAAAACATTCGCCCTAATTTCCATCTCTTGGGAGTTCTGAACATCTTGTCCAGCTGCCTTATGAAAAAAGTTACCTCAGTTAACTTGTGGCCTGGCCGGCTGACGGGGGTCATCCTTGATCGTTGGCCAACAGTTTCCCAAAGTAATGGTCAGATCATTATGTTTTGAGTTTTGGATTCCTTTGCTCAGAATTATAAATGAAATATGATTTTTAAAGCAGAAATGTTTATAGATTCTCTAGTAATTTGTTTGGGAATTTGGCTCACCTAGTGACATGAAGCTAGCTCCTTCCTGGGGAAAAGGAGTTGGGATGCTCGTATCTAGAGTTAAATCTGGGCAGTGGTCTGATCTTAGGATGGTGTCCCAGAAAATATAATGGGGATACCACTCAAGCTGTGTGTGGTGGCAGGTGTTCTGATGGAGTGGTGAGTGATTGCAACGTGGACAGCAAGTCCCCGCGCCAGAATTTGAACCCAGACCCTATGATTCTAAATACCTAGGACCACTGTATTCACTTTATTACCTGGCTTCAAATCCTGGCTTTGTTGGGAAAATGGAACTCACTTCTAAAGCACTGTACTGATGTGATCCCACAGTAAACATAATTTACCACCTCAGAATTTTGCTTTTGTAGATGTGAATTTCCCAGTACATTTTTTTTTTTTTTTTTTGGTTTATGCCGCATTCTGCAAAGATTTACTACCAATGCCTTGCTCTTCCCCAAGCATTTTCTAAAAACAGGGCCTTTAGTTGCTACTATTTTAGAAATAGAAAACATTTCCTAGCAGAAAATGATGAACTCTTTTCTTTTCAGGTTAATTTGTCATTTTGAAAATGAGCCAGAAATGAATGTGGAATTTACCTGTTATTTGATTTTTAAAAATGCAGAAACTGCAATTAAGAACCCTCTTTTAGGACTAGAGCCAGCTAGTTTTACAGCAAGTTTAAAGTTGCAATTTCTTCATAGCACAAAGTTGGCCTATTGGTTTCAGAATATTTTGTAGCTACTAGAAGGTAAACGTTTGAAACTGTGGTAAAGTCCATCTGCCACTCACACACACACACACACACACACACACACACACAATAAGCTATTTTATCAAACATGATATAAAAATATTTGGGGACCCCCAACTTGAATTTACTGAATCAAAACTGTTACAGGCCTGTGATTTTTCACTCATAAATTGCCATTTTTAAAATCACCTACAATGTATTGAGCCTAAATAATTGGATTTGTTTTTCTACTGATTTTATTCTAAAATGTTTCTCAAGTGTCTATAATCAGTGTGTCTGTGGACACAAATATTTAATGTTCTATAAAAAGTTTCTTTAAAAAAGCATTAAAATTACTCTTGATTCTCTCTCTAGTAGTGGAGGAGAATGAATAGTAAGGGTTTTTCTTACCTCACCACAATGCTATGTTTTAAAGAGAGAGGGGGGAGGAAGGTTGTAGGATCATGATGGATATCAGGTCGTCCTGTCTCCCCATGTCTTCCCCACCATTCCACCCAAAGCAGTGAAAGCCAGAATTTAATTATAAATCCAGAGGAGATCACTTTCACAGATGTAGTTACTTCTTGTTGGAACATTCACTACAATTTCCTTTCAATTACATAAGCAGCCATTGGTGTTGGAGAAGGAAATAATGGTATTCCTAAACCAAATAAATAGGTTTTATGGATTAGACACAGTAATATACAAACCTGATTTCTCAAAGGGGAATTAAGTATGAGAATGTAAGGGATCTAATGAGGTCAGCATTGAAATATTGGTTTAAAATGAATATTAAATTACAAAACTACTTTTTGTCACTTCATATAATTATTCTTCTATTATATAACCATCCCAGCAATATTTTAAAAAAAAAACTTTATCATTTTTCAGGATATACATATGAGGTGTGATCAAATAATGCGGTGAATGTTTAAATAAAAAGATTTATTACGGCAAAAGACACATCGCTATTAATTCCCCTCAAAATACTCCCCCTTGCTTTGAACACACTTATCCCATCATTCTTGCCATTTTCTGAAGCAGTTCAGGAAGTCCTCTTTCATGAGTGTATTTAGTTGTGCTGTCATGATTGCTTCAATATCCTGAATCATTTTTACTTTGGGGGAAGAGCCAGATGTCGCATGGTGCCAGATCCAGTGAATAAGGTGGATGGGGACACACTGTAATGTTTTTATTTGACAGAAATTTTCATATACCAGAAGTGAAGTGTGACAGTATTGTCATGATGGAGGATGATTTACGGCACACTTTAAAACACCCCTTCTCTCAACCATAGCTCACACCCCACTGACTGCACCAAACAAGTTGAAACAGTGTCACACACTGTTACTAAGGTTTAACACATGGCTTCCTGTATTGAAGATCCCTGACTTTCTGTTGGATGGCACTTGGCAGCAGCATTTACTGTATTTTGTGATCACATGGAAAGTTCTGTGTCACACATCACTCTGGTATGGCAATTTCTGTCAAATAAATAATTATGGTGTGTCCTCATTTACCTTAAATTGTGGATCAGGCACCCTGCGACTTCTGGCTTTTCCCCAAAGTCAAAATGACCATGAAATGTAAACATTTTTAATCAATTCAGGACATTAAGGCAGCCATGACAGTGCAACTAAAGACACTCACGAAAGAGGGCTTCCAGAACTGCTTCAGAAGATGGGAAGAATGATGGGATAAATGTGTTCGAAGCAAGGGGTTGAGTATTTTGAGGAGGATTAATGGCAATGTGACTTTTACTGTAATAATTTTTTTTAAACACTCACCATATGTTTGATTACATCTCATACATCAAATCATTTGTGTTATACACCTAAAACTAATATATCATATGTCCATTATATCTCAATTAAAAAAAATCACTTCAGTGTTCTGTATGAATTTCCAGCTTGAAAACCTTTTATTATTTGGGGGCCTGGTTTGCTTTTGGTCTTTGTTCTTTAGCTAAAGTGTAAGAGTACGCTATCAATATTCACTGAGGATGGCATCAATGTCGTTTTTCACAACAACAGACTCTTTGCCTTTCCCTAAATAAGTCAGGAGCCATCACACCTTCATTACTTTGCTTCCTTCATTTCCTCTGCTGGGAGATCTTCTATTTTCTGGCTACATCCCCTCCACCCTTTATCTGTGCACCTCCGCACCACCTGAATCCACCCCCTAATCTCTTTGAGAGCAAGAACTATGCCTTATTCGTTATTTTATTCCCCAAACATATCCCAGTGCTTGTGGTTGAATTGAGGTGTTTTCTGAATATGAACTGATGACATCTGCTGACTACTGATGAATCAAAATTCCAGAATAAAATTCCATGAAAACAGGTATGTTGGACAAAATACTTTTTTAAACCTTGTAAAACAGAATGTCAACTGACATAAATCTTTACAACTGCTTTATGGAGATGATAATCATTGAGGAATTGTGGAGCTGGAAATTTCTCTGAGATCATGCAGATAAGTATTCTTATTTTGGATATGAGGAATGATGTCAAGAGGAGTGATGTGACTTGCCCAAGGTCACATAGCTTGTTTTGTACCACAAAAGTCCATTCAAATTTTTTCCACCATCTAACTATGAAGGAAACTAATATTGAGTAGGTGCATCAGCACATAAGAAGCAAAATGGAAGTGAGTGGAAAATTTCTAGAAATGCCACAATTGATTTTCACTCATGTTTTGACAGAGAGATGGATGTGATGGCATGTATGATTGCAGTTACTATTAAAAAAGGTGATGGACTAACCAACATTGGTTTTAGCAAAGGATAAAGGAAGTGACCGTCCTTCAGCCAAGCTCCCCATACTGATCTTAAGTATTAACTGCGAAGGGTTCATGCTCAAGGGCATGAGCACCAGGTTCTCAGAGTATAATGCTGACGGCTTTCAGGAATATAGGCCTAAAGAGAGCGCCAGGAAATATGCAGGAAGCAAATGGTCTGAAGTTCTAGAATTTCTTTGAGAGACCAAAATGTAATCTAAAAATCTATTTTCTATTTCTTTAGGATCATAAACCATATTTATATGATAGCTGTCTTTCATATATGGAAACAAAATTTAATATTTCACATGCTTCAGTTTTATGCCTCTTTCTTTAAATACATAAAGTCTTCATACAGCTTTGACTCTTGAAACAAGATCAAAGTACATCACAGTATTGAAAGCATTATGTACTACTGCCACAGGAAGATAAAGAGAGAAAAGAAACACAAATGTAAATTTTTAGAAATGCATGAACAATCATAAACTAAATTTCTGTGCTGGGTTCTGTTCTGTGGTTACATCTGCTCTTTCCCATCCTCCTAAGTCAGTTAAACATTATGCTTGAATTTTTTTTTTCTTCATGGTCTATTTCATGTAGCAATTTCCCCCCTTTGCAAAGAAGAGTCAGTCAATCTAGTGCTAGGAAAAATATTGTTGATTACTTATTGAAACCCAGATAGTAGTTTGCCATTTTAATATATCTTTAAATCAACTACATCATTCGTCTACGTATTGAAGACATTTAATTAGATTTTTATGAAGAGGACTGTCTTTAAAGTAAATAGCTGACATTTATAAAGACAACTCTTTATTTACAGAATAAAAGTGAACTTTGCTATAACTTAGCAAAAGCAAACATGTCGTTCCTGTTCTCTTAAAGGATTCTTACCAATGTCTTTTTCCTTTCATGTTCAAAGGCAGAAAGCCATCAACTTTACCAAGAGCACAGCAAAGCTGTCTGTAATGTGTGCGCATGTCATGAAAATTAGGTGCTGCCATGTTTCTCTGGGAGATTAACACCCTTCACATATCCCTAAGCAGTTTCAAATCTTCAGAAATCAATTCCCAAACTCACACCAACCACATATGATTACATGTCTTCTGCTCTCTCACTTTGGGAAAAGCAAGAATTCTATTGTGGGCTAAATAACAGACAGAGGTCATTCAGGGCCCACTTCAATGTTTCATACTCTTTAGAAGATACTGCCACATTTAAGTGGGGAAGACTCAAGCAGAACTAGATGATAAATACATTTAGCCCAGTTCTCCTAGAATGCCATGAAAATTTTGCAGCCCATGAACTGAGTCACTACTTCTGGAATTGTTCTTATTCATATTGGACAGCACAGCACTAGATCCACATCAGGGATCACTTAGGACTTGGGTGTGGGAGAGAGGTGCTAGGCAGCTGCACTCCATGCCTATGGGAAGTCTCCTGCACCTGGTCTTCTGTAGTTGGATGAAAGACAAGCATATTTCTTTGCTCATTGTGGAATGGTGAAATGACAAAAATACTTCATCTTAATGTTTTCCATGGCACTTGATACGTAAGAAAGTTCAGAAACCAATATACTTCTTTCCATGTTCCACTCAGTCTCTTTGAAAGACTTTTACCTTTTGGTTGTTATCGTCACATTAAAATAATCTATATTGTTCTCTCTGTGGGGAAGAGCAGGCTGGATAAGCAGGAAAGGGCTCTTTCTGGGTCTGTACCTCTTTAACTAACACACATGATATGATCAATTACCTTTCTGATCCCCTTACTCGTTCTGCAACTAAGCAAATATAGAATGTGGATCTTTCCATGACGTCAGAGATGATAAAACTCAGAAATTATCTGCCCTGCTTCACATGGCACTTGCTTCTAAGACTCTATCTATCTATCTATCTATCTATCTATCTATCTATCTATCTATCTATATATTTCAGCTGTTTGTTCATGTCCTAGCTTCCCCTTTCTGCTTTCCTATTTTCCCCTCTGCTCCCCAAGACAGTAGTACCTTTATCCATCTTTTCATCTGTCCAGAATCTCCTCTCTAAGACGTCACAACAGAGCTACCTTTCCATGAAACATCTAAAGCTTTAAAATTGCACCTCTGATTCAGTCAAGATCCTGGCAGGAAACAGATGGTACACACAAAAGGGGTTAAATGAAAATAATTTAATGAAGAAACTATTTACTAAGTAGGGTACGATGGTTGGCGAAGCACCCAGGAACCAGCCTTAAAGAGAGCCAACACCGCCCTTGGGTCTTAACAAGCAAATTATGGAACAGTGGCACCAGATTCCAGTGAGCACTGGAGGTTTGGAAGACCCAGCAGAAAGTTTGCCAGAGAAGAATGCAGCCACTCCTTTAGGAGTGGTGGGAGAGGCCCTCCAATCTTCTATGAATGTCTACATTAGGCAAAACCCCAAGGAATCAAGAAGATTATATCTAACCATGGAAGGTGGCTCCCAGATTGTATCTAACCATGGAAGGTGGCCTTTGGAGGCTGAGGGTCTTTCCAGCCCCGAGTGCCACTTCTACCTGGCATTTCACTCCCACCAGTCCCTTCCTTGAACCTGTCTTCTGCAGCTCCTGCCAGGCCAGTGCCTCTGCCATGACTGCAGTGCTTGCTGGGCTCTCGAACACTGTTCCCTCCATGTGCACATTTAGTTTTGTCCACATTTTCATGTCCCTAGGTGCCTCATCATCTTGTTTTGGGTCCCTTAAACCTACTCTGTGTATAGTCTCTTTATTTACACTGTCCTGGGTAAACTTCCATTCTTTTGCAAGCTTAGGGAGGATGACTGGCAAGTTCTACCCGATGTGTAGGGCTGGTGGGAAGAGGGAAAAGGACTGCATCCCAACGTATCTTTACAAAACACTCCTTTCTATTTGCTTTGAAGAACAAACACATGAATTTGAAGTATTTTACAGAGATAAACAACATCTCTACGATATGAGATTGTGTTTAACACCTTAACTGTTAGCACGGTTGGTACTCAGAAATAAATAGACTGACATTCAAATATCACTATTTTCAAATCAACTCTAAAAATGATTTGAGAGGAATAATAATTAATATATGCCAGGACCTTGAAACCTCACAGCAATCTCATGAAATATATACTGACATTATTATCACAACTTTATATAAGGAAAGCGAGACTCAGAGTAGTTGAGTAACTTGGCCCAGATCACACGGTAAGATGATTAAGTGTGGTTTTGAAACCAGCAATCTGTCTCCAAAGTATCTAATCTTATTATAAGTTCATACTGTCTTGTTTTATATAAAACTCTATAATATCACATTACTAAGTCATGGTGGTAAGTCTGTGGGATCCAAGTTTAAAGGCAAACATGTGGGAGATGATACAAGTATCCCTCAGTGGGCTAGATTATGCAACATTATGGTCACAAGTATGCAATGAAGGAAAGGCATTTCTACATGTGGCCAAGCCAAGACAGTTCATAGGTGTACAGTAGATGTACAGCCTGATTTCTGTTAACGTGTTGGGGGTTAACAGAACCCTTCCCTTCTACCAAGGATGCAGCTGTGGCAGGATGGGAAGGTGGCAGATGGCAGCTCTTCCTTCTCACTTGCTTTGGATTCTTCAATCTTCCACAGAATGTGAAAGAATGTCACTATGTTTGGAAATACTCCCACTGAGTCAACAAATAAACTAAATACGTGAGGAGTGCAAAGGAGAAGCTTGCTTCAGTCTGGCAAAGCATTAGCTTCTAGAAGTCTGCATTTGTTACACATGGAGAAGCTCAAAAAGCACAACTGCTGATCATGGACATTTGACAGTAAGATTGCTTTGGCAAAGCTACATGTTGCAAACATTATACTTAATGAGCTGTTTTTCTCAGCTTGGTTTTCTAAAAACAAGCACTTTCTGGCTCTGCTTGATGTGTGTGTGTGTGTGTGTGTGTGTGTGATATTTGTGTGATATTTGTGTGAAGACACAAACCACACAAAAATACCATACTTTCTAACTTTTAAAGCCTTGCTTTTCAAAGTGTGGCAGTGGACTCCCAGCATAGGCATCTTTTAGGAGCGTGTGGGAATGCAGAATCTTGGGCTCTGATCCTCCCTGCTAAAGCAGAATGTGCATTTTCATAAGATCCCAAGGTGAGTCCTGTGCACATTCAAGTTTGAGAAACAGTATTGTTGGCAATTACCTTCACGGCTGGCCTCAGCTCCCTAAGAATACCCACATCTCTCTGCTCCCAGAACATATAAATCAGCCACTGTCCTTCTCACCATTCCCTAAGCATGCCCACCCATTTTTAGAAGGGGTGCTTGTACCACTGAGTCAGGTACCTACCTCTTCCCTTCTACCAAGAAAACTCCTCACTTACGCTTTAAGTAACATTTCGAGTCAGTTGTCCTTTGTGGACCTTTAAGAAAAAATTAACTTTCCAGTTTCTCTTCTCCCAGGCCCATCACTGTTAACAATGTGTTTTGAAACTTTTTGAAATTTTTTGTGTATATCCAAGCATCTGAAATATGCTTTATATATATTTTTTCATAAATGACAGTATATATGTGTGTGTGTGTGTGTGTGTATAAATATATATATATATATATGCCTTGTATAATATGATTTACATAATATATCTCGAATATCTTACCTGTTGTTACTTAAAGTATTTTGGTATGAATTTAGATAGATATACCAAAAGTTATTTAATCAGTCCTCAAATGATAAACACTTATTTTATTTCCATGTTCTTAAAAAAATTTTTTTGTTATTTCAAAAAATGCTGGTGTTAAACGTCACTTCACAAACACTTTTCCCAATTGTACAAATTTTTCTGTGGGTTTCATTCTCAGGAGATGACTCTGCTGAGTGGAAGGGTATGTGTCTTTTAACTTTAGTAGACATACTATGTAGACTTCCCTCCAAAGGTGTAGTACTCCAGCAACAGCATAAGATGCCTGTTTCCCACACCTTCGCCATCAGCAGGAATCATCAAACTTTTTTCTTTGTTAATTGGGAAGTGAAATCCAGGCCAAGTCTTGACTTCACCCGGAGTTTCCCATAGGAGTTTACTAGGACAAATACAAAGATGTGTGGAGGAGACAGAGAAAGTGCATTCTAACAAGAGGGGATATTGTATACAGAGAGGTATAAGGTTTGATCTGTGGAAGGGGCTGGAGTTTGGATAGATGGGCAGATGGGCAGATTGCAAAGGGCTCGGCACACCGGCTGCTGGAGGAAAGATGGAACCGTGTTCACAAGAAAACCAGGACAATATGGTGTAGCGAAGCTAAAACCAAATATTTTGTTTTTTCTTTCCACCAGTTTGAGGGAGCTATCTATTCTTGTCAGGGCACTGACTAATACTTGCAGCGTCCTTATAATTGGCTTATTTGTGCCTAAAACCCTATTTAGACAAGGTGGGTGTGCATATGGGAGGGTTGGCTAATTGTTAGGAGGACAGTGTTTAATAAATCTAGAGACTAAAACATGTCTTTCTGAGGTCCTGATCATGCTAATACAACGTTTTTTATAATGCATTTACTAGAAACTGCATATTTGAAACAAAATTCTTTTATTATTACTGCCACTTTTCCTTCTCCCAATATTAGATTATCACAATAATATTCTTTAGGAAATTTCATATGGGAGATTGACACCTGCTCCATTTTTCTTGCATCCCAAAATGAGACAATCCCAACACAACATTGATAACTCTTTTAGATATCCTGTTTCCCACACCTTTGCCATCAGCAGGAATCATCAAACTTTTTCCTTTGTTAATTGGGAAGTGAAATCTAGGCCAAGTTTTGATTTGACCTGGAGTTTCCCATAGGAGTTTACTAGGACAAATACAAAGATACGTGGAGGAGAAAGAGAAAGTGCATTTCCTATTTCCTATTTCACTGCTTCCTTTTTAGACATAAAAAATAAGTTAATGCCACTTTATCAGAGGACTATAAATTCATTTTTTAAAAAAAAACAAGGAATAATTTTTCACAAATGAGCGTATTTATCAAATTCTAGATCATGAGACATATGTGACTAATGATGCATTTTAGGATAATGATGAAAATACCAGTATTAAGAGTCACTTATTTATTTTAATTATCAATGGATACCTGAAATGGCTCTATTAAATGAAATTATCTTAGATTTGGTTGTTATTTGGATGATCATATTCCAGAGTTAAACTTATTTACACAGAATATTATAAAATACCTGAAGCATTAATTCAGGCTCTATGTTGTCAAATAATTCATATTAGCTTGGTAGAAATTTGTTTGGCTTTATCTTTAGGACCAGGTTTTTGTTTGTCTGTTTGTTTTCAAACAAACAAATCAGTGTAATTTTAAATGCATTTCCCAGTAATACTTACTTGTGCTCCCAATAACTGTTCCTTAAATTCAAAATAAAAAATTCTACATTTCCTAGGCTTTTCAAATATCTCAAAGGATTATTTATCCTGATAATATAATTTGTTTAAGAACAGGGGCTGACATTTTAGAAAAAACGAGTAAAAGATGAACATCTGCCTGGCTAGTTATCTTGGTTATTGCGTTTTTAAAAAGCATCTTTAGGGACAAGGTGAGAGTCCCAGTTTTCATCCATCATTAGTTCTCTTTGCCTTGTCAAATCACCATTCTTGACTCATCAGTTATTTGAACGTAAAGCCTTGATTTCAGCATCTTTGAGTCCTAAATCCTGCTGTTGATATGTTAATGTTCTAGTTGCTCAGAAAACACTAGGAGGACCCCCTGTGACAACCTGATATATTTAGGAGTACGTGATGCCAACTATTATATACTATTATTTTCTGAATACTGTTAATATGTGAAATACACTATAACAAATCCCTTGATATGCATTGTCTTTTAAATTCTGGCAAGGAGATAGTATGGTGCTCACTTGGGAGCTGAAGAAACTGAGATTTTCAGAGAGGTTAAATAAATTGTCTGTTGTTACAGAGCTAACCAGTGGTAAGCAAGGAGATTGTGTGACAATAGACTTTCACCCCTATCTTTATGGGGATAGGATGTAGGTTGAGAACTTCCACTCTGAACGAAGGACTCTAATACTGAGCTGACTGACAGCTTCAGAAAAACTGAAATTCATGTATACTACCAGTTCATTTGGATTTCACTCTATTTAATATGTGTTTAAACTAGCTTCTATTATTGAATAATTTTTCTCTGAATTAATGTTCTCCAATGGAATAAAAGATCTTTCAAGTTCTTTTCAGGTATTTGCTTTAAGATCAGATAAATTTGGAAGTGACTAAGTGACCCTAGTGTTGGAGAACTAGTATTTTAAAGAAATAATTTATATTTCATGTTGGCAATCATTTTTTAAGTCTATATCAAACCCAAAAGATTTTTTTTTTCAGGATAAATAAAGTAGCACGAATGATTGAGAGTTGCAAGGAGTTTCAAATATATTATAGCCATAAATGAATCCACTTTCTTTTGGAATTTGACATTTCATTTTAGATTTCATTTGCAAGTTGCTATATAATTGACTGTGGTGAATAATATTATGTAAAGTCCTAAAATATAAAGGAACTAGATAGCGATGACAATTACTCAATAATCATTCCATAAACATTTACTGACTCTGTATATGCCCAACACTGTACCTTGCACTGGCCATGGTCTGTTGCTATGGCTCTACTTTGTCTCATGAGGACTGAGCAGATGGCTGGGTCAACATCAAAACTGCTAAAGCTGTAGTTTAAGTTGAATTGAATTGAATGTCATCCTTTAAGAGGGGGACTAATCCCATCCTGCTGGAGATTTTCAGAGCATCAAGTGACATAATACATGTGATTATTAGTATAATAAGTGATATGTTGAAATCATTCCACATGTACTTTAGCAACACATATAAACAATTAATTAAGCATGTGATACAAATAAATGTACGATAAGTCAGGGAAAATGTATTAATCCTAGCAACTAGAGCAAAGAATTGGCAACATATCAGCACTTATGCTATCTGAATGACTTTGGAGCAGGAATTCTTGAAATAGGTCGTTATCAAAAAACACTTAGAAATTATACTCACCAATGTGTTCAAACTACATACACTATGGAGTCTTGCCTTGCAGAATAGTGGAAAGAGAAGTAGATTTTGCATCAGGAGATCTTGAGCTTTTATTTTCTTACCTGTAAAATAATAACAGTAATGGGACCCATCTTATAGCATTGTTGCGGATCTCAGAATGGATCATGTGTATAAAATGTTTTGGAAAGACAGATATACTCACTAGAATATAAGCTATTATTATTTTGATTAATTGAAATATAGCTATTGGTACATTTTATGCATTCATGTTAGGTTAAGTTCCTAATTCACAGATATCTTAGAACAACACTTAATTTGAATTTATAGTACAGCGTATTAAAAAGAATTTCTACCTCTTGGGAAGTGTGTATGTGTGTGTGTGTGTGTGTGTGTGTGTGTACACTTATCTATTTCTACCATACATATCAGCTTCAGAAAGAATCAGAACTGAGTTGCTGCCCTGTTTGAGGTAACAATTCATGGGCAGATACAATTTAAAATTCTAAGATTAGCATGCAATAAGTGTAATTTTAAGGGCCAAGAGCTATCATTCAGTATAAATTCTAAACATGTGAAATTGAACTTAAACTCAATATCCCTTCCAGCCCTATGACTTTATGATTAGATAATATGACCCCAACTATCTTTGTGAAGGGGAGATGGTCCTAAACTGAAGGCCCTTGATCTTCTGAACTCTTTGATGGGTTTGGGCACTTACATCTGGATATAACACCTGTGAAAAGCTGGACTACTGTGCATCCGAGAAGAAGAAGAATTTGTAGCTCTCAGCGCATCTTGCAGGGCGGGGTGAGGAGCAGAGATAGGAGAGGGAAGGGAGAGGATGACAGAGAAGAGCCCAAATCCTTACCAAACTCTATTAAACCCAAAGATGGTTGGTATTGATTGATCTCTGGTGGAAACTAGTGACAGTTGGAACCTGGGTCACTTTTTTCGAGTGATAAGATCATGTACATGGGAACAAGACTCCAGGACAAAGAGGATGATGTAAGATTTTAAGTCCCTAAGAAGTTGCAGAAGGGTTTTGGACTTCCAGACTGTAAAATTGGTAGCTATGTGAGAAAATTATACCTAGATCTGCAAGGGGCAAAGAGGCCCAAGCCTATACCTGTGTTGTACCAGTAAGAAATATATTTAATATTTATTTGTAATTTTTACCTTGCCTACTTCCAAAAGGAGAAATAATACATCGGTGGTATTATTTAGTGTAATAGAACTTCACGTAGTGGAGTTAACCTAGGCCTGTGGTTCTGAAATGTGGGCAGGGAAGGTGGGAAGGGCAATTTTGCCCTTAGGGGACATGTGTTAATGTCTGGAAATATTTTTGATTGTCACAACTGTGGGTTGCCATTGGCACCTTGTCAGGGATGCTCCATAATTTCATATGATATACAGGACAGACTGTATAGCAAAGAACATCTGACCCAAAATACCAATAGTGCCAAGTCGAGAAACCGTGACTTAGGCCAACCTCTCATTATACAAATGAGAAACTGAATATCAGAGAGGGTCAGTGACGCATGCCAAGTCATACAGTGAGCAAATAGAAGAGACAAGTCCTTTAGTGTTTTCCCCATCACACTACGCAACTTCTAAAAGCTGAAACTGGAACTGTTGGGAAATAAAGCTTCTTAAGGACAAATGTAGGCTTCAGATGTACTAAATATGCAGTTGTATAGCTCTATAAAACTCAGTATTGCTTACATTAGGAAATCTAGGCAACCAGGAAAATAGAGAATTTCATTATGCAATGTATATTTGACTACATGTAGTAAAACCAATTTTTCATGATATTTAACCAAAGTACTGCCCAGCTAGTGGTTCTCAAACTTCAGCAAGCTTCACAATCACCTGGGGGGCTTGTTAAAAGACAAAGAGCTCTGACCCAATCCCAGAGGCTCTCACTCAGTAATTCTCTAGCAAGGCCTGAGAATCTGCATTTTAAACAAGTTCCTAGGTGATGCTGACGCTGCTGGTCGGGAGGTCACACTTTGAGAACAACTGGCCTAGAATAGGTTCTCCATGAATGTCGGCCTAATATTGTAGGTATTTAAAAATATATCTGCACCAAAAAATGTAATCTCATTTTAGCAGAAATTAATAATAAAGCTAATTTACATTCAGAGAAATATAATCTACAGATGGCAGAACTAAAACTAAATTTAGACCTCAATTAGCTCAAACCCTTTACTTTAGAAATGAAGAAATTAACATAACTTTCTAAGCTTCATTACTAAAAAGAAGAATTCCTTTCAACAACAGCCAATAAAAAAGTATCAAATGAACATCATTTACAGACAATTTGAATACTGACAGTGTCATCCTGAAGATATATAAACTCAAAGATTGTGAGTACAACTAAGAATGTATGCATTATGTTTAATATTACATTTATGAGGAATATTCTAAATGCCAAACTGAGTAAAACCTGGTCTGATGAGTATCTTATGCCAAGCTCAGTCTATGGGGAAAATGCCTATTGACATTAGTGATATAAAATCAGGCCCTGAGGAACCATAACTGTCTCTTCAAATTATTTGGGAAAACATGTACATGTTTAATCAATTAAATATAGCATAAAATGATAAGCAGTTATATTCCACCATAAATATTCAATGTTCTACTGTTAATCATGATTAACAGAATGAAGAGTACCCTGGAAGAAATTTAACGCAGTAACACTCATTTTCAGTCTTTTAATTTAAAAAAATAAATGCAAGAAATTCCAGAGATTTAAAAAACTACCTGTTTACCTAATGAGTATACTCTAATTAACCTGCCTTATGCTTGTTCTCCTTGAGAGACACCCAGTAACTGAATATTCAACTTTCCATTTAGCTTTTTACATCATAAAGACAGTTTACACAGCCTTCATTTTACTAATTCATGACATCCTGTCCAAGGGACTGAACTTCACTTGCCAAGGGCTCACAGGAAGCCAAAGCCTCTCAAATGTGCTACATTTGCCCTCAGTTTTTTAAATATCCACCTATCTTTTAAATTAGGTGCCATCTGTTATACCATCATCTCTGGTAAAATCTTATAGCATTTCTTGCCCGTGTCACACTGCTGCTGCAATCTCACCCTGCTACTTTTCCAGGCTGTTCTGCAGCATTCAATAAGAGGCTGCTATTTTAACTAATTCCCAGACCAGGACACTGTCAGAGTCTAAAACAGAATTAGCACTATGCTCTTTCTACTTCTACTCAGAGAGCAAATAGCGATTCATGACTACCCTGGGCTCATGCCTTCAAGTCCCCGAAATGCAACACCGTTCGAATCAATGCAGTTAACCCAGTATCACTCAGTGCTGGCATGGAATGGCACTCTTACTGCAGTATTCACCTTGGAACTAAGTAGGCAGGATTTATTATTTGGTGAAGTGATAACTACCAGGTTATGCAGGCTCCGTTCTCATACTATCACAATCACGACAGAAGACACATACAGGAAAACATCTAGCTAATTTACAAGGGAAGCACATGTGTGATCAGACAAGGGCAACGGGGAAGCCAAGAACTGCAGTAAATCTCTTTGAGCTAATAGCTAGTAACGCTTCCTTACAACAGCTCTGAGCAAATGGATTGTATTCAGTTTAAACAGTCAAATCAACATTCATCCCTTGATGGTTAGAGAGGATGCTTGATAAGCAAACCCTAATTTACGATTCATTTACTCTAAAGTGTCTTAAAGCTAGGATGGCTAGAAGATTTACTATGCTTAGTCAAACATGCTCACAGCACTGGAATCTCAGTAATTCCTCCCTGTACCTCTCAGCATGGCTGACAGGCATTTGCCAAGAGTATAGCATATAAACTACTGAATCATGCAAAACATATTTACCCCCATAAGATGTAGCAAAAGCTCAGCTTCCTCCAGCTTCCATAGCCCCTGAAGTGTTAATCTGAAGGAACAGTTCCATGAGTTTTCACAGGCCAGCTGTATGTCTCCTACACTTGACCTAGACAGCCTTACATAAGAAGCTTCGGGACTGGGGAGCTCGCTGAATGTCATCACCAGCAAGAGTAAGAAGTATTGGCAGCAGCAGGCAGGCAGGCAGGCTGGGAGTTTGCATGAAAATCATGAAGTCTTTCTTGTCTTTCTCTTTTGAATTGTTTTGGAAGATGAGTTAAGAATAGCTCAGAAACTGGTCTCATTCTTTTTGTGGGAAGAATGACCAGAATCATAAAAGCTAAATCTTTCAGCAAGGGCAAGACACCTCTTTCAGTGTCTGCAGTAAACCTAACAGAATGAATTGCTGCCTGTAAAGTAATGTGCCATGACACCTAAAATGAAGGGAACGGTATCGCAAAGTAATGACTCAAAGGCTGCCACCAAGAGCTTTTGTCTTCCTTTAACTCATTGTGGTGAGTATAGGGGAATATGTGTATGTGTAATGAGAGTAAGAGTTGGAAGTGTGAGTTGGTTTGTAGAATGATAATTAAAGGATTTGTAAAGACTGTTCATGTTTCTTGTTGCAAGCAAGATGAGAGCATTTTTAACCACATCAAATTCAGAATTGGGTGGATTAAAATGAATGTGCTTAATATATTTCAAATTCAGACATTTTCGTGAAAGCAGTAAGAAAAGCAGGTACCTCTCCGTGGTGGATTGCAGATAACTGTCAGCTGTGTTAATTACTTCCATTGTCAATACTGACAAGGAAGTTCTGAATTTCAACATTCAGATTTTGCATACAATCTTTGATTAGACTTTAAATACAACTTCTCAGAATGGGGCAAGAGGATTACTGTGTTTATGAAATAAGCTTTTATAGACTCACTCCTAGGTATGGAAGATACTTTAAAATAGCAAATAAAAACAATGTACTCTCTCCATCTAATTTCCATTCAATTGTCTCAAATGTGTGCAATACATGTCCTTGAAAGCTTGAAATGATAAACTAAAAAAGTCCTATATGCTGATCCCGAGTCCAGGGATATATTATTAATATAGGATGATATTATATTACGTTATTTAATTATATATAACATTGTGATTTGATATGGTGATGTGGGCTAAGACATATAATTCTCAAAGCAACAGAAATAGCGAAGAAGGCATGCATCATTTAAAAATAATCTTAATGTGTTGCTCTTAGCTGGGAAACTTGTCTACTAATGCGTCATACTGAGAATAGAGCAGGGCAATAAGAGAATTTTAGATCAATGAAACAATGCAATGATCTAATACCACCCCATCATTTAACCCATAAGGAAACAGAGGTAGAAAGAAGTTAAATGGTGTGCCTAAGGAGAAATGGAGGAAGAGGTGAGTAGAAAGTGGTTTTCCTGAGATTCACACAGTATTTTGCCTGCCATACTCCAGTGAATAATTGTCCTTTGATAGTGGTGTAAAGGTGTGATATACAATGATTATTTTTTATCCTAGAAATGGCAGAAAACAAAGTGGAGTAGCAATAATCTGATTTTGGAAAAATGAGTTTTGTAGTGGATAGAATGAGAAGTTTTATTCCATTATTACTCGCAAGTAGTGAACATGTTAGTGCAACACTGAATTAAAATTTGAAATTATGAAAGTGTTCAGAACATCAAGTGAGGGACACCGCTTTGGTGGTTCAGATTCTTTTATTTTGTTAATGTTGATTGTGGTGCTAGGCATATCTGTCTCTTGCAGAGCTAATGCACATGAAATAAACAACCCATAGGAAGCAAAGAACTGGAAAATAGAATGTCTTATTACTTTCAAGTAAACTGAGCCTCTTATAGTCAGGCACTTGTTTTTCATCCTTGCATCCCTGCCCCCAGCACAGTGCTTACTGGGTCCTCAGTAAACATTTGCTGAATGGATAAATGGAGGGGTGAAATGCATTCATAATAACCCATGCATGGGAGTTGCGTATGTTAATGCCTAGCAGAGTTCCTTGGAGGAGTCATTTTAAGAACTGTATAGAAATGATTTATGAGTATATCAGTTTAATAATTGCCTAAGTAAGTGAATGCATCTGAAATGCTTCTTTGGAAACTGCTATTATAAAAAGTTGTTTAGTGTTCTCCTTGCAATCTAATTGAGTCAACTTCATATTGGTCTGATAGCTCATAAGAGTAATTCAACTTTCACTCGGTTAACCAAATAGAGGTTTTGTTTTTCTTAAGTGGTATTAAGTCCAGTCAAGAGATAGTAAGGTCAAGTAACATTAGGGTAGGACTTCACCCTCTTAGTAAACCCTCAGCCCTCAGGGCCCTCAACTCATTTTTTTTTTTTTCTCTTAGCCACTCTTAACAAATGGCTTTTATTATTTGATTGCTACTGGTGGTCCCAAAATGGCTGCTCCACCTTCAGCATCCTGACTACATTCCAGGCAGAGGAACAGGAAATGCAAAGGGCAAAAAGCAAGTGCCAGCTGAATTAGCTATTCCTCCAAAAGCTTTCCCAGAGGATCACCTAGAGACTTTGACTTATGTCTATGGGCTGTAACTGTGAAAAATGCTGTCACTCCTTCAGAGGAGTCTGGAATAATTGGGTTTTCAGCTGAGCCCATTGCCACTCCCAATAAAGTTGGGGCTCTGTTTTTAAGACAAAAGGGTCTGCTTCCCCAATATCCATTCTCCCTTAGCATATACTTTTTGGTAGTTGTGGTAAAATCCTAAGGCATTCAGAGTGATCATTTAGTCTAAAATGATTTATCTTCCAAATGAAGGAAAAGGCTTGTTCTCATTTGATACCTAGGTCTTCTATGGAAAAAATGATCCCACTTTTGCAGGAGAACATTACTTGCGTAACAACGGGTTTATACCTACACTGTAGCCCAATGGATGCAAGGAGAAAGCTGTAGATAAAAATTTTCAGAATGAAAAGGGAAAATAATCCTATGTGCCATTTCACCACATATTCAGCCCCCCCAAAAATGGTTGTCTAAAATAGTTTCTTTCTGAAAAAGAATTCTGACTGTGGAAGAATAAATGAACACTGAATGCTATCACTCTTAAAATTTATCTCATTACTAAGTAAAATGGTGTCTCACTAATTTAGAAAAGAGGCTTTTATTTGTTTTTTTTTTTCTTTTTTTTTTTCCGTTCTGCCTCTTGCCTTGTTGGATTCAGCTAGACTGAGAAGCATGTGTCTCCTTCTGCTGGACCATGGAAAGGCTTTGTAAGATACCCAGTTAGTTTGTAAGAAAACCTCTCTAAGCTTAAAACTGTTTTTCGTATTGGGACAAGGAATGATACTGACATCTTTTACAGGACCTGAACCAAGATAGCCCTTTGTTCAAACCAAATATTTTACTTTTAAATTTGTAGAGGGTTCCTGGGCAAACTGGAATAGAAGCTCTCTAATTCAAAAGGAAGAAATTATGACATTGTCTATTAAATAACTTTTACATGGAGGATAGTTGACTTCTGAACCCAAGTCACAATCATCTTGAAATAACCTATTCAGAAAAAAAAAAAAAAAATCAAATATTGCACCAGTATCTACTACCCTAAAAAGCCACATGGAGTATGCTACTTATTATTTACAGGAATAAATAGGGGAAATTATTTGCAGAAAAGCAGACTATATCCAACCTAACTGGAGACAGCATAATCAAAATATATTCAGTAAATGATAGGTATGAATATTAGAAGTTGTAAACTCAAGGAATAACACAACTGTAATTTGCTTCATTTTCCTATAAATGAATTTCTATTTTAATGGCAAAAAATCAATTATTTCTAGGCCGGCTCAATCACTTTAGTACTTTTTTAGTTATCTCAGGTTTAACTCAGTAAAATATGAGATTTTAAAAATGTACTCTCTTTTGAGAAGCTAGACATTGGTACTCTATTTGTAAAGAATAAAATTATAGAAATGATATCTATTATTAGCAGTGTTTAAGTTTAATATTTTTGCCCTGTATTACATAAGATGCTTTAGTTTCCCCAAATCTCACATTTGGTTTATTATTTTAGTTTTATGATAACCCTGTGATAGGTGTTAAACAGATTTCACCACCTTATCCTACTTCTTCTTTTTTTAAGAAAAGATGGAGAAAAAGTGCTTATGACTCTTCCCAGATCTCAGAGTTCGGTTGCTGAATCTTTCCTTCCAATTAATTAATTTCCTTTTGAAATTTATATTTTCCCAGGATGGGCCTCTGCTGTATTTAGTGTGCTCAGTAAAACTCTGAGTATATCAGCAAATTCAAGCAGTCAACAAACATTTCTTATTTGCCATCCTTTACGGCTTCTGCAACGTCTTCAGGCACTTTTAGTCAGAGTTCCAAATTGAACTGTTGTATTGGAAACCAGCTTTAGAAATGCTGTCTTCAAATAGCAAGACTTGGCTCCCTCAGACGTTTTGAACATGAAAATCTGTGAGTACCTAGAACTCTAAATCAGCAGAGCTCCCTTTGCTTAAGGTCAGAGTTCTCCTGGAGGTCGGGAGTTGAGGCTATAGATGCTGACCAGGTAACCCAGACCCATTTGTTTGTTCCTTTTGCCTCGTCTCTTTTCAACCTCCCAACTTTTCAGTGGGACACTTGGAAAAATTAGACGACTTGCCTGAGGCCACATAACTAGTTATCTTTAGGGCTTGACCAACATATAGGGTTTCTTGACTAGGATCAAGTAAGTGAAAAATCAATTATTGAAAAGTAAACAATAAACAGCCCAGATGTTTCTGTAGATATAGCTGGATTATAAAAAATTTTAAAATGTATTCTATTCAGCAAAACCTCTAAAGATGTTCTTCAGGGTGACATTATGTATGTTGAATCATCCTCTTCCTGCTTTATAACTGAAGAAGGTGATGAGAATTTTGGACTAATGACAGATAAATGTTAAACATAATCTATATTTGTACAAACATGCTTAATATTTTACAAAGCATATTCATGTATTTGATCCCCTAGATCCTTACCAGAGTCACATGAGGTCTGTAAGGCGCTTGTTTACCTGATCCCATGCCTCTATTAAGATGGAGCCAGGATATATCCCAGGCCATGGAATTCTGCACGAAGGGCTTTCTGCAACACACCACACTGTAGGAGTCTACTAATCAAGTGTAAGACCACATGGATATGAGGTGAAACATGTGAGTGAGGAATGGCCAGTCCTAACCCTAATCCTGCCACAGAGGATCTGTGTTACCTCTCAGGCCTCCACTTGCACTTCTGGAAGAGAAGCTCAGGATTTCAGAGATGGGCTCAGACTTGTGAAATCCAGTGATGGACAGATCTTCAGAAATGCCAAACTCTGTTATTCTAACAATTAGTCCCAGGATGATTTTTATTTTGGGGAAGAAAATCTCGGAAGCAATTAGTCAACTAGCTGAACAGCTGCAAATGTCTTCAGATTTGAAAACATTGCCCTCTTTGCAGAGGACAGGCAGTAGGGTTCCAAATGCAAGCAGATCTTGCATATACTGTACAAGGAACGAGTCTGTCAGCAAGCTTAAGTAGGTAGACGAAGTTTGCCTCTAATTTCAGTATTAAGGCCCAAGATAAGTCAACCATTCATAGGATTTGGAGGCTGGAGGAAATCCTAATTTTGCTGTTGTCCCACATCGCTAGCTTGGCAAATACCGAAGCAGATGAAATTTGACTTTGATTAGTGCTCTTTTTTAAAGAAAAAGCATTGATAGGACACATCATGACCTACAATCTTTCTTTAGTAATGAAAGGCAATTTTTAAATGTAGTATCCTAATAGTTCGATATTTAATTTTTGAGCCTAGTAAATCAGTAGTCTAATAAGCAATAACATTTGATATATATATTAAAGAATGTCAAAATCATATAAGCTATTACACTTCTTAATGTAAATTCATTTTATAAAACAGATCAGAGGAAATATTGCCTAAAGGAAATACCACATCTTGACCATATTCTCTCTATAATCCTGGTTCTTTAGCATCCAGGGCAAATTTTGGATGGGTAAATAGGAATAATAATGCCTCTCTCATAGAATTGTTGTAAATTTTATTGGGAAAACATATAGTAGTAACTGGGCATGTGATAGGTGGTCAGTAATGTTCAATTTTATCTTCTTGCTCCCCTCACTTAAAGATGGGAATTTTGATCCGCGGTCAGCCAGAAAAAGGCTATTTTTAGCCAAGTAAGGCTTCAGATTAAACTAAATTGGAAATATTTTCTTTGAGTTTCTTCTTTTTAAGATTTATTTTTATTCTGACTTCTCTGTAACAGGAAAGGTAGGAGGGCTGGAAGGGTCCCTTCTTTATAGAGAAAGCTCATTTTAAGCATGTGTGCTAACCAATGATCCACTGATTTATCGAACTTTTAATCTATCCTTGCTTTTAATGTACTTAGCCATTGCTGTGTATTTACTTTAGCTATAAGCAACGGGTATTTATTGGCTCCCTGCCTCCAGACCTACCTTTTAGAACACACAACTCCATCCTTTTGGAATGCTTAAGGTCTGGGAATATATGATATTACCCTGTATGATCAGATCACTGTTGAATGCTGGAACTATAAAGTACATTGGAAACAAAAGAAAACAAGATTGCTTCTTCATTTGGTGGTCAGAAATATCTTCTTGGGGAGAGTGGGATTTGGATAGAGAAATGGAGGTGGGGTTATCACAGGGAAGAATGTAAAGAGGGTGGAGGAGTTAATACTCTCTGAAGGCAAAAGGGAAGGAGAGGAATATTCCAGAAAAAAGGAACAGGCAGTTTATCTGGAGCTGAGGGTTTGTGCATTATCATGATTAATCAAAGGAAAAGTTGCCAAGCTTTCATCATAAAAAAATAGTCTCCAGGAGAATTCATCAAGTTCTATTGCCTATTAATTTCTATTGATGCATTTTATCTAGCATCTTCAATGACAGAGGACGCTTTTTTTTTTTTTAAATAAAGAAATGAAGGCAATAAAATGAAGTTCATTAGAGGAATGATGTATGTGTGATATTTAAAAACTAAGCAATGTCACTGCCCCAAGCAGTGAATTAGGAGTCTTTAATTTTAGTAATGATTGCAATGTCCTTGAAATTTCTAAATACATGACTTGGCATTTTTATTTAGCACTTATCAATTGATAGTATTTATTATCCTATATTTATTATTTATTGAGTAATTATGAAACAAGGCAATGTAGTGCTGTGTTTTGATTTGTAATGAAAAAAAGAACCTTGGTTTTTAGCCCTACGTTTACCATTAAATACTTTTTTCTTGTATGACCTTGATTCTGTTTCCCATCTGTGAATCTGTGTAATCACGTACAAAATAAATGAGACTAAACTTAAATGCATTTTAATTCCTTCAAGTTTTAAAATTGTATAATATACTTTCAAAACTCCAATAGTTCTCTATTATTTTATCCTTTTTAAAAACCACATTCATGATGAATAGGATCTGCACAGTTCAAATGTCTTTTTTTCTTAGGCAGCGAGAAAATTTCTCAAGGGCTACATAGCAGCTTTTGGCCCAGTTAAATTTTAATGTCAACACCAACATCCTAAAGAAATGTAATGAGATAAAGGATGACTTTTAAAAGGAGGTCTTCTTTCTGCTCCCTGTTAGGGCTTGCAAGGAATCCTGAAATATGTGTAATTTAACATTCATCACAACACATTATGAGGCTTTGCTGTTCTAAAGTGTACTCAGCCATACAATCACATTTGTCCTGAATATCCTTTTATGAAAGATAATAATGTATTAAAGCCTCACCACTGACACTGGGAGGGGATGCTGCCCTTATGAAGAGTGTGTGCTATCTTCCGTGTTGGGGATATATCCACAGGAGGCCAATAGCTGATGGATGGCTGCCCCACTTATGAGTGCAGCCAAAAGTCACTCTGGTAATATTACCATCTCTCTCAATTCCCCAACAGGAAGACTGAGCTCCCACTCTCTGAGCCCGTGTGTGTTAGAGAGGACATTTGCAGACATCAACCAGCACAGAACACTGATTAAGCATTGCTGATGAATCTCCAGCAACAGAAGCCATGGTGGGGGTGGGGGTGAGGTTCTCAGAACCCTGCAAGAAAGCCCACAATAGGTTTCTGCACATAGTTTCTCACAGCCCTGAGAAACCTTCTCAGACATTTTCATAAGCCTGGGTCCTGTATGGGCATGTAATTCTAGCTACACATAAATAACATCAGTGGTAACGGAACATACATTTCTTGTTGTGAGGTAATTTTGTCCTAAATGCCTGTTGCTATACATTTTTAATTCCCTTCAGACTAAATAGAACCTTTTCTTCACAAAGTGGTTAATGAAAGATTAAGCTCTTTTCTTCTGTTTTTCTATTTGACAAAAAAAAAAAATTATGTATCTTCTCTAATGTTTGAGAATGTAGGAGATCCTATCTCTATTCCCCAAAGCAGATTAGAATTTTCTAATTTTACTTTTTAATATTTAAAGGTAGCATATTATATAAACCAAAACAAGACTATGATTATAAAAACTATAATTAACAATGAACTTGCATCACATGATCATTTGAAGTTAGCTATGATATAGTGTAAAAATTATAGTAAAACACAGATTTGGATTGAGATTCCAGCTCAATAGCATGTGACTTCTGGAAGTTGCTTACATTTTCTTAGCATTTGTTCTCATCTGTTAAATGGGGATAATAATCTGAAATTATAAGATCATGAGATAAGGTGTTTGGCACATCAAAGGTGTTCAAAAAACACGACTCTTCTTCTTCCCCCTCCTCCTTAATCAAGTTGAAAGCACAGGGTTAAGAATTTAATGAATGCTTCCTTGAAAAAGAAAAATTAAGGCTTCATGATTTTATCCTAGACATCTATTTTCCTCACTTTCATACCTTCCTGAGCAATCTTGATCTCTTTGTTGGTCACAATTACCACCTTTATACTGATGGTCCCCATATTTCTATTTCTGGTCCAAACCACTTTCCTATGATCCAGACCCTTTATAAGTTTTTAGTAATCTTCACATACATGCGGTTGTTAAACTCACTTTAACTCCACATTTTCAAAACTGAGTTTATTATCTCCCTCTTACCACTAGAAAAAAATACAGTAACAATCAAACATTTGGCTTATCTTGCTCTGTTTTTATCATGAGTGTCTAAGCTAGAAATTTTGGTTACAGCTCAGATTTTTCTCTCTAACTTTTTCATACCCAAACACCAAGTCCTGTCCACTTCTACTTCCTAAGCATCTTTTAGATCCATCTACATCTCTCCATTCTTACTGCCACTACCCTATTTCAGGCCACCATCCTGTTGCCTCAAGTTTTGCTATCAGCTTTCAATGGGTCTCTTTGCTTCTAGTCATGCTTCTCTCCAATCTGTTGCTTATATTATAGCCACAAAGACCTTTCTAGATATACATCAGACTGTGTCTTTCCCATGCTAAAACCCAGGCTTACCATCATTTTAACATGGTTTACATGATATATGATATATTCTTAACATATTTTATTTACAATGGGGTGCATTCCCTAGACCCCCTGAGGACTCAACCATTTCTGGTACTGTTGCAACCAACAGCTCTCAATTATGTCCCTCTCTGGGACACTCCCTCAGCTGAAGAGAACCTATTGCACAAGGTCACACCCTTCCCAGGGCAGCCTGTCTCCAATGACAGCTCCATTTAGAGCTATAAAATTCCAGCTTCCTTATTCTAATCAGAGACAAATCTTAAGGTCCAATGTCAGAGCTCTCTGTGGGATTGGCTGAAGACTTTGTTTTGACCATATTCCAGCCCAACTTCTCCCCTCCACACAGAGAAAGAAGTTGGGCAGTAGACTGCCTTCTTTGCTCCATAGGAGTAGATATTGAAAGCTCTTCCCAGTAAACTTCCTGCATGAAAACCTCGACCTCTAAGTCTATTTCCCACAAAAACCAACCTTGACACAAGAGCCTTCCATGGATTGTTCAGCATTTGAACCTCATACTCTATGAGTTCTTCCCCCCCGTACTCTGTCCTTCTAGTCTGACCTAACCTCAGTTCCTCAAATATATAGTGCTCGACCATTGAGCCTTGGCACTTATCCTTTCCTCTGAGCTCTTCTCTCCCTCATTCTTTTGGTTTTTGCCTAAGCGTCACTTCTTTCAGGAAGCTTTTCTGATCCAGATTCTAGTTAAGTGCGTTTCCTTTGTGTTCACCTGGTATTGCCTCCCTTATAGCACTCACCATTTTCGTGTTGTATTGTTACAGTCCATGACCATGTCTAGTTCATATTTTTGACTGGCTATAGGCTCTGTAAAGAAAGGCAATTGTTCACCATTGTATCCTAGTGTGATTCAGTATTTGGCTTATGCTAGTCTCTCAAAAAATGTTTGCTGAATGACTGAAAGACTGAGTGAATGAATGAACTCATTAAGATTGGATGTACAGTGGTTAGAATTAAGAGATACATGGAAGAGGAATTTATATGTTTATTTAAGAATGATCATATGTATTTTGGATGAGAACTTTAGTTTGTACTGAATATACTCTTATGTGGGTGTTAATTCAGACAGAAATAGTCATTAACTCATCATTCAAACTCAGGGATTTAAAAAATTCCCTAATGCATAGCTCTCCAAAGGAATTGCTCAAAAAATGTCAATTTGGCTTCTGCTAAGAATTTATCTCTAACTATGTTAATATTATTTAAAACAACAACAACAAAAACCTCCATAAAAATATGACTGGAAAAATTGTCGGAATTTATACTATGTTTCTCTTCTTCACCATTGACTTTCCTTCTGCTGTCTGGGAAACGAAGGACCGGAATTGATCAAGTTTTGTTAGGGTGGTTTCATTAAGTGACCCAAGAAATTAAATGATTCAACAAAGATATTTGAATTAGTAAATTTCTAGCCTTATGCTATAAAATAGAAAAGGAGGAGGCTATTTGATATAAATGCCAACCCTTATCCACACTGACCGCCACTGGTTGGGTTTCCTCCCAATAGGGCAGGCTCTTGTACCTCACAGCAATCAGACTTTGAGGCATCTATGCTTCCTTGGTGAAAAGAGCAGGACTTCCTATGAATTTCCAAGCAAGGAGAGAGCTCCTGATAGACTAGAGCAATTCTTCAGAAAAAGGGAAAGCTATGAGCTGTTTGATATCAACACTGACAACAGCAGGAGAGCTGCACCCTGTCCTGGTAAAGGGGTTTGAGTCAGGACCACAGTGGTTACACTATTCCCCCATCCGTGTGTCCATGTCTGGAGATACCTACAGCCTGTCCATGCTACTTGCTGGCTCCCTAATTTAGACCTCACATCCTTCCTTTGGAACGGAGGTAAACTTGTATCAGAATTCCCTCCATTGTCGGAAGTTATCGCTAATTTTCTTAGAATTTCCAAGTAGTCGCTATATTGTAAATATAGAGTCTCTTAAAGTTGAAAATATAAAACGATTCTAGCCCAGAATTTAATTCTAATATCTAATTTACTATATTAATCACTCATTTAGATATGAGGAGAGAATATTAAAATCTAACAGATTCTTACAAAGTGTGATAGTGAAAAACAGAAGCTATTGTCTGAAGACCCAATTTTATTCTTATTTTTTTAAATACACTGTTGGTGTCTGTGGGAAATTGGCACATAATTATATGTTCACTTACAGTGAAATAGAAAAAGAGATGAATTGGTGGTAAGACTATTAGAGAGACCTAGAACTAGAAAAGCCACACCATGGGTCCACCTCCCATGTAAGAGCTTTGCTTAAAGCATTGCATACTTGTTCATGAAAAAGGTGTCATCCTTACAATCTACAAGTCTCATACTGAAGACATAAGAATTTTCCCTTAACTAATATCTCAGAATATTTATACTTTAGACCCTTGTCAGAAGCTGTAACATCAAACTCTGTTGTCAGACTCTTATCAAAAGTTAGAGAAGTGGAGTTTATAAAGGATACTCGGAGGGCATGCAATATGGTCGTTTCTGCAGTGTTTCCAGCCCACACTGGATAAGCAGAGAGTTTATCCTGGGACCATATTGCTTTTTTCATACAATATAGAAACTCAAGAGAAGCACACAATGGTCAAATTCTAGAGAAATCCACTGCAGGTTTGCTTTGATTATGATCCCATTGTTTTCAGTAATGTTGAATCATAAGAGACTGCAGTTGAAACCATTGCAGTGTCTGTTAATAGTCTGACCAAACAATTGTAGTTTAGAACTAATATCATCTAAATATGTATCTTTTGGACAATGGAGAAGGAAAAAATTATCCAAAGTGAAAATTGGCTTCAAATTCAAGTTTAGAAGGGATTTTAAATGAGATGATGTAGATCAAACTAAAAATATAAGCAAATCACTACCTAAATAAATATGAAATTGAACACATAAATTGTTAAACTGGAAAGAAGTTGGACAATTCTTTGCTTTCTGGGGAGTATGAAAACGTCCAGGCTGGTGGCCAATAGGCTGGATGCCTGGTTAACTTCAGGCTAGTTGGACACTCACTCTCATTATTGAAAGACTATCAAGTGACTTAGTTGTAACTCTGGAAGGTGAGATCTGGGGAAAAAGAGAAGACCACATGGCCAGGTTTGTCCATCGCAAAGGGCTTCTCCAACCTTTGCCAAGACAGAGTCTACCCTTGCCTCTGGGAGGAAAATGAAATTATTTTAAGAATCACTCACTAGGGAAAAATTGTTACCCTGTTTACAGATGTGTGTATGTATATGCGTTTCAAATTTTAAAGCAATTTTATGCTTGGAGATTTAATGGTTTTCTTAGTTTTTTTGCACAAAACATCTAAGATTGGATGTTTGGGTCTAAGTTGACTCAAAAAGAACACAAGAGAGCTTTAGATTTTTTTATCAGAAAATGCCAAAAGTAAGTTGGCTTCCAGGCTATCTTGCAGGACTAACTCTTATATTCACTTCCTATCCCAGTGGCTGCACAAGCCATGGAACCTCTGCTAGTTTATACCTACTTTGTATAGGCTACCTCTGCTTGTTTGAGCCATGGCAGCTGCAACTGATACAGGGTGGTCAGAGAACATCAAGGCCACTGCAAGGAATCTCTCTCTGTTCACCATATCTGATCTCATAGGAAACATTGCATTACAGGGGTGGGCACGGTACTACATTTCCACATGACAAGTGTTGACAGGAGAGAATATACATATATGTATATATGTATATATTTTGTATATATGTGTATGTATAGATTTATGTATATATGTATATATTTCACATGTATATATGTAAATTATATACATGTAAAATATATATGTAAAATATATATGTGTAAAATATATATGTAATATAGATATTTTCCCCCCATTGCTGTTATCAGAAACTTGACATCATCAGATAGTGAAGCAAGAAGTACTGACAATGGAGGCTGAATTATGGCCTCGGCCTAGACTTGGCACCTTTGAAACAGGTTCTAACTACCAGCTGACAAAGAGGTCAGAGAGGTTGCTGCCACCAAAAAGCCCTGCTGGAGTTAAGAATTGAGGTCAGTAATCGCCCCAAGAGTTTTGGAAACTAAAATGAGATTTCAGTTTTTTCTACACTTATTTGCTCATCCCCAACACACACATTTTTATGTACTTCCAAAAATAATATTAAGCAGAAATGTGTGTGTGTGTGTGTGTGTTCATTAATTTAGCTTTTCAAAAATTTTCTCCAAATTTTTTTTTCTACACACATTCACACACACACACACACACACACACACACACACACACCCTAGTTCATTGCCCCTGGGATATAAGAACACTTTTCTTAGAAGAAAGGAATTTATATTGTAAATGACATCCCCACAAAACTTCTTTAGTTTTATAATATGCTCTGTTTATTTTCCTGTGGTAGAAAGTGCTCTGTAGTAAGTAAAATCGCAAAACTCCACATTGGCGTATTGTCTGCAGATGGAATTAAAAACACTTTACTGTGCCCTTCAGTCCAATACTATCACTCCCTGGCTATGTTTAAATTGGGTTTAAGTGCTTCAATGTCTGCCAATGGCAATATCTATGTTAAACAGTGATTATGGGACATGTAAAACGTTTCACCAGTGTTTTTGTCTGAAATCTCCAATGCTGTCTTTACAGACATTGGATAAAATATTGAAATATAGTTGTTGGGAAGGTGTAACATTTAAATGTCTGCTCTGTAGTTTTATTTCTCTTTTAGTTGTACTCTGACTATAAAGTGAGTTTCATTTTTCAGTAGAACATATCTCTTAAGTTTCCTTTTATTCCATAGCTAGTTGGTAGAAAGGAAAGAGCAGATCAGATATAAATCCATCTTCCTACCTAATCTTTGGAATGCCTTAAAAACGAAAACTTCCTTGTATTATTTTGTAGTCATTTTGATCCAAGAAGTAAAATAATTTCACACATATTGAAATACTCCTCAGCAAGAGATTAATAGGATGAATATCATTTTTAGAAACTGAATTCCAAATATTTAATCATGGATTCAAAGAGTTCTCATCAGTGTAGTGATGCCTGTTCTCTAACCGAAGTACCATATTTGCCCCTGCAAATGGGACTGAGTCATTGTCTTCTTGTTTTGTGTGTTTATAAAAAATAACCTAGCCACTACTCACTGGTTCTTGACTCTGTTCTATATACTAAGAAAATAGAGTGTTGATTTTTCTTGTCTCCACTTCTTTATCTTCCAGGCATCCTCTTTTTTTTTTGTCTAGGTTTATTATGTTCACTTGTAAAATAAAATATCTTGCTCAGTTCTGAACAGCATGTGCAACGAGAATTATTCTTTCGAGTGTTCATAGAGAGACTAGCTCTCTTCAATCTACAATACTCTTACTTTCTCAATAACTTTGTTCTGTTTTAAAGACAACATGATAGTTTTTGGGGTCCACTGCTAAGAACAGTGTAATTAGAATCTTCTTACAAAGTAAGCTTGAACTTACTATTCTTTAAGATAATTGAAGCTGTTAAAAGTAATACAAACATGGGAAACATACTGTAGATAAATTATTCTTTAAAAAACAAATTCATGCAATTTGTAGTTGTTTTTTTATTCTTAGGGTTAAAGTATTATTCTTTTTCCAAAGTAAAATTATTTGATAAATGTTTTGTAGATTTATGCATCTGTTCAGATACTGAATTAAGAAAAAACAAACACACAGTATTTCTAAGACCTTTATGTTTGTTTGGAGATGCGTGACACATAAGCAGGCAACTTATCTCACCCACTGCCTGTGTTCGGGAATACAATTCTGTGCAACCTAGATGCTACCTGGCACTAGGGATCTGTGTCAGGTACAACATTATTGTATTTTGTTAATTTATCCTTCTTCCCCTTCACCATGAAACAATTACATCTCAAACCACAAAGCTTCCATTTAATGTGAACCAGTTAAAATCTTTACCAACATGACCTTAAGGAGTATCCAAGTAGACAGTGAGGTGTGGATCCTCAAAGTATACTCACCTGGCAATCTGCCCACTCTCTGCATTCATAATTAACCTGATTGTACTTCCTGCCCAAAGGCTCATTCTCATATCCTGGGGTGATGTCTGCCTCAAGGTTAAAGACTCAGTGTGCTATTCCAATTTTAAATAACCTTTTGCCCTATGCTCATTTCACCTGCGTTATGTCTTAAACTGATTATAGAATTCTTTCGCCAGAATGAACCTTTGTCTATGAGAACTCACAGTTGTATTTATTGAACTGTAATGTACATCAGTTCTTTCAGTTGTTCTTTATTTGGAAGTGTAGTTTCCATTATTCTCCTTTTGGCAAAAATGCCAGGATTCACTTTGGGCAAGATTTATAGGCTTCATTTTTATACCGTCATGGTGTCTTGCTCTCTGTTGTTCTAGAGGGAAGAGCAAATGATTCAAGTTGAGCTATCTGGATTCTCTTTCTCTCTCTCTCTCTCTCTCTCTCTCTCTCTCTCTCTCTCTCTCGACTTAGAACGTCGAGCAGAGTGATCACATGGTAGGAAAAGAGGTTAGTGCCTATTAATTCTCGTAGTGGCACTCTGATGGGTTTCCTACTTCAGACCTTTGGAGCCTTGTTCACCCCTTTTTTCTGAGTCCTCTTCTTTAGCCTTCCCATGAATTTTGAACTACAAAATATCCTTATAATACATTATTTCCTCCTTAAGTTAGCCAGAGTTTATTTTGTTGCTTATAACCAAAGAATTTCAGATGAAATATTTTCCTTCTTGAGTGTAAATCTGAACTGCATCTATATTCCTTATGGATTTAATTAACATAATTATTTTTGAATGTGTATTTCTGGGTACATTTTGCCATTTTAGAAATGGTTTTGCAGAGGCACAGGGTACTAGCTTGCATTTTAGCCCTAGTTAAAGAGAAGAGCAAATTAAGATGATCGCATTCCTGGTCATGCAATAAGTATTTATTCAGGTGCCTACAAAGGGTATATTTCTACGTTTGATTAAGAGGGGGAATATAAAATAATAAAAGCTCCATATTGCCAAGGAAGATTTAATTTCATGGCCTAATAAGGTTGTATTAGACACAACCACAGAAAGTCAAGCAAATGCAAGTCTTAAGTAAAAATAAAACCACAATACAAAACATGTCACATGGCAATCACAGGAGCTATTGCCAAATGAGGACAGAGATAACAAGTGCTGTTATGTCAGGGGAAGGGGAGACTCCTATAGGCTGAAGTGATCTCAGAAAGTTTCACAGAGGCCTGGAGTAGATAAGATTGAACTGGGCGAAAAAGGATGTATCCAGTAGAGCAGTGTTGTTCATTTAAGGATATCCCCCAACTCTGCAAAGCATGCCAAATTCAAGAGAGAACAGCGGTAGAGGCTACATGATAATAATATTCCCAAAGCAGCCTCTGGCACACCGATGCCTCACTCCTTTTACATCCTCCAATTCAACTCTCACATTAGCTTTCTGACTTTCTCTTTGCTCAGATTGTCTGACTTGGAAACTTATTTGATCAAATCTCAGAGCTCCTGATTCTTCTACTTTAGTCTCAGGTTGAAAATTGCCTTCTTCCTCCAATATTGATTTTGGAATGTCCTTTTGGTAATGCCCTTCTTCCAGTTGGCTCCTCTCCTGGTATAAACTGCCCTTTTGAGTAGCACTTCCTGGGTACATGCCAAGCTTCTCTCCTTTACAGTCCCCAAAGGTTGTGCTCAAATAACAGGGAAGACTTGGATAGATTGAGGGAAAGAGACTCCAGAGTGATAACGGGCAGACAAAATAACAAGTGGCCAAGGGCAGATGCAGAAAAGTATATGATATATTTAAGGGAGCAACTCTGAACAATTGAGGTGACAGGATTGAGTGGAGGAATTGTGAAGGATTAAAATGACAAAGCATATTGGAGTTGATAACACTGATAGCACCACAATAATCAGTATAGATTTTTATCCTGTAGGTAATGGGAGCACATCGTTTTTAAGCAGCACCATCTATTATAAACATTGACTGGATTTTAGAAACACTAATTTGGGAAAGTTATGACCAATGGATTGAAAATGGAAACTCTTGCAACAACCTTGATATTAAGAGGTGAGATCTTTGGCGAGAAGGTGACGGCAGATGAAAATAATGACTGATGTGAGAGGTATAATAACGGTCCTAAGACCGTAAGTCCTGGGCTTATGCACTCAATTACCAATGATTACTCTGTAGATTTCAGAGCAGGCCATGACAGGAAAAAAGGATTTTTACTCTTTTATACAAATTGGTTGTCAAAAATCTTCTGATTCTTCAAAACTTTTCTACTTGAGATGTGCAGACATAGAACATTTATCACTAAAATCATGGCCTAGGAGAACCCAGCCTTCATCCTCCCACAAAAGTAAACAATTAGACAGATAACAACAAACACACACAGCTCTGGAAGAGCTCAGGATTCCCCTTAAGAAACTTCAATAACATTGTGGAACAAAAAACCTGAGAACACAAAAAGGCAACGCAGAACAGCTTCATTTTGTCCGCTTCATCCCAAACCCCAGGGTGTCACAGCCCAGTGCCAAGAGGTAACTCCCCAGCTAGAAAGAGCCCCCCTCCTCAGGAAAGGGGGAGCAGGGTAAGGACAAGCTTTCCACCCTTTGGGGGCAGTGCATGAAGGGCCTTCATTTTCAATGAAGAGACCAGCAAAGCTAAGACATATAGAGGTGGCTAGAAATAAGGAGAGCGGGAGCTACCAGTGGCAGCCATGTAATGGGAGCTACACCTTACACCTGTTAGAAAGGCTGTTATCAAAAAGAGACAAGGGTGTAGAGAAAAGGGAACCCTGGTGCACTGTTGGTAGGAATGAAAATGGGTGCAGCCACTATGGAAAACAGCATGGAGTTCCTAAAAAATTACAAATAGAGCTATCATGTAATCCAGAAATCCCACTTCTATGTATATCCAAAGGAAATGAAATCACTATCTGAAGAGATATCTGTACTCCCATTTTTATTACATCACTATTCACAATATCCAAGATGTGGAAACAACATAAGTGCCCATTGATGGATGAATAGATAAAGAAAATATAGATTATATACACAATGGAATGTTATTCAGCCATAAACAAGAAGGAAATCCTGCCACTTGTGACAACATGGATGGACCTTGAGGGCATTATGCTAAGTGAAATAAGTCAGAGAAAGACAAATATTAGGTTGGTACAAAAATAATTGCATTTTTTCTGATTATTCTTAACCTTTTAACCCACAATTACTGTTGCACCAAACTAATACTATATGATCTCATTTACATGTGAAATCTCAAAACATCGAACTCATAGAAACAGATCAGAATGGTGGTTACCAGGGGCTGAGAAGAGGGGGAAATGGGGAGATGTTTGTCAAAGGGTACAAGTTTTCAGTGAAAAGATAAATAAGTTCTGGGGAGCTAATGTACTGCATGCTGACTATAGTTAATGATATGGTATTTTATATTTGAAAGTTGCTATGAGAGTAGAGTTTTAATGTTGTCACAATAACAATAATAACAAAGTGGTAATTATGTGAGGTGAAGGATGTGTTTACTAATCTTACATGGTAAACATTTTACAATATGTACATGTATCAAGTCATCACATTGTACATCTAAACTTACACATTGTTATATGCCAATTATATCTTAATTCAGCTGGGAGAAAAGAATTATCAGTACTGTAATATTACAGTAACTCATATTCCAATATCTGTATGCTGAAGGTTTCTTCTAGGCTGAAATATTTTCTCCAATTTAATATAATTTTAAGCATTTTATTGTAAGCCTTGGCCTCTGTAGAGGGCAGTTTAATCTTATTTTTAATGATTAAGAATACATAGTCTTCAAATATCTTTAAGAATTTGATACGAATCAGATAGGATGACATTTACCTTGTCACTCTGTAGTTTTGATTAAAGCTTTTCAAGACCCATTGACTGAAGCAAGGGAAGCCCACAGATCTCTGAAGTGAATATTGGAATAGTATATATGTTGTTGCCATATTCAGACAGACAAATGCCCTCTCATTTTCTATGTACCATTTCAATTGCTCACAAACAGGGGACACTTGACAAGGAAGCCTTGCACACGAGAGGAGGCCTGTGCTTGCTCAGTGCATCTCTCTGTGTTGGCTCCTCCCTGTCCTGGTGCCACCGACCTCCCTTCCCCACTCACTGGTGCATAGGCCAGGGCAGGTGCTCTGCTGAACTTTACCATGTAAAGGTTTTTGTTTTGTTTTAAACTAAACTGAAAAAAAAAAAAATCCTTTTTTTCTGCTAAAGTAACTCACACTTAGTTTCTAAAACCATTCAGACAAAAGACGAAATTCATAAAAGTACAAAAAAAATTCAGAAAACATATGCCAATATCACCACCGAGAGAGAGTAGTGTAAGATGTAAATGCTTCCATGCATTTTTATGAATTTATATATACATCAACTCAGAAGAGTTTTAAGGAGTTGAAAGTGCTTAAAATAATTAGAAATATTTTCCAACACACATCCTCTTCTTAGGGAAATATTTGCAAAATACATATACACACTCTCGTTCTAATTGTGATTATAGGAACAATACATGAACAGATATGTGAGGCTGCTTATGATGGTACTTTGAATCTCACGGTGGCCTGCTGCCAGGACCAGAGAGATGGTTTAGTAAATGTGTGTAATTGAGGGTTTCTACACACATTTTATTTCGGAATGTCTCCCCCAGGAGGATTAACAAATGGAAGCAGGACTGACTGATGATTTTGTCTTTGCTACAGCTAGGAAGAAGCACACAAAATCCAGCTTCATTTCCTTGTCCACTGCAGTCAAGTAAATTAAATTAAATAGTTAAATACCATATTTTTCTGTATATAATTACTTCCATGTATTACGTGCACTCACATTTTTGGCCCAAATATTCAGGGAAAAATATCTTTCGATTTAACTTTTTAATTCAAATTTTTATTTGTACATTTAGGTACTTGATTTTTTGTATTATAAAGGAATTTTAGCATTCATTTTCTAACATATTATGGTACAAGAAATTTTATGTACCGGTAACAAATTTACGGTATTTACGCATCACAGAAGGCCAAGAACTTTTCATCCTTACAAGTTCGTCATCAGTTCAACAAAACCAATTATGGTATTCCTGGGTATTATTTTGCATACGGATATTGTTGTTGATTTCTAGAGTTACACTTTTAACTCATAAGCATAAATAAAAGGATTCAAAACATTTATATACATACGGAATTAGTACTACCCATGTACAATGCACACCCTTATTTTTCCCTCACAAATTTGGGCAAAAAATTGCACATTATACACGGCAAAATATGATAGTATAGCCTCCATATGTGGTCCTGGGGGGGTGGGAACTTTTTACTAGCATAGTGCCTTCACTAGTGTGAGAGAGAGAGAGAGAGAGAGAGAGAGAGAGAGAGAGAGAGAGAGCTCTGTAAGAGGAACCAAATACAGCACTGAGTTGACAACTGACAGTTTTAAGAAATAAATGCTCTTAGGTTACTCTATGACACCACGACCCTATTCAGATGACAGGAAAACACAAAAATCAACTTTAGCTGCATAGGAAAAAATAACTGGGAAGAAATTCTCCAAAATACAGTAATTGTTTATCTCACAGGAATATGACTTGGTTCCTTTTCTTCTTTTTTGGGTTTCTGTGATTTTCAAATTTTGACAAAGAACGCATGTTACTTTTGCAATCTGAGGAACTAATCCTCGATTTCAAGGAAATAACAAATGCATGCTCCTGCAGTGTGGTGTGGTCCCCCGCACTGCACAATCAGGCATTGTAGACACCTTTGCTACGAGCACTGTGATTTGTCTTGGCTGGAGAAATGTGTATGAGAAACCCTCCTGAGCTGGCCAGACTGCAGAGGACTGGTCTGTGATCAACGACTTGTGAATGTATGTTCACGGTTGCCCTCTCTTCAGTTTATACCAAACCTGCAACAAGCAGTGCAAAGACTAAAAACAAATGAGCGAGTGGATGCAGCTCCCCAGAGCTCTCAATCCTTTCTGAGCGTCACCCACAGGCAGCTATCTCTAAGCAGAGTGAGCAGTCTGGAAAGTCATAGGAATCCAGAGCTGTGGGCTGGTTGCCTTTTACATCTTAGGTAATTCAATTAAGACTTACCTACTACCATGTAGGGGAAGCCTTGCTGTCCACAAATACACTTTCTAGATCCATTTTTACCATCCACCTTACAGGGGTCCTTTGATAGTGAGGTCTGTGCAACTTCTATTTGTTTACTGAGGTGTTCCTGACCTGGCTTCCCTCACTGTTCTAGCTTGCCTGTTCGACACCTTACTTCCTCCACTGACCCCTGCCCCACACTTCATTCTCTTGATTCTTCAGGCCATTTCAGTGGCTCGTGATAACAGGCCTCTATGAAGTATAGATCTCAGTACTGTGTAAGTACCATGTAAAGATGAAACTAAATCCACAGAGCTCGAGTACTGCTCGGGGATGTCCCAACAACTGGCACAGAGGATAAGCATTCAGGCACAGGGAATTTAAAACAGAAGCATGTCACCTTCAGTACCCTCTCCTCCACCCCCAAACCTTCTTTCTGCCATACTGCTTAGAATGAACTTGGATTGGTGTGGATTTTCTTACTACAAATGAGAGAAGAGAAGGATAACGAAGAAAAGAAAGGGACACTGAAGAAATTTGTTATAAATATTAATTGAGGAATAAATTAGGTGAATTGATCACTTAGGATCTGGTATAATTATGCCTAAGTACTGTTAACTATTGCTACTGCTGTCATTATTATTCAAAACTGGAATTTTTGTATGTTTTGTTCACTGCTTCCCCCCTGCCCCCCCGTAGTGCATACAACAGTACCTAGCATAGGAGGCTGTCAATAAATATCTATTGAATTCATTAGTCCACCAAAAACTCATTGGTTATCATTTCTTTTCCTCATACATTTCATATCAGAGACCGTCAGACTTTGTTAGTGAGTTAGTCAAAATATTGTGTCCACTGGGGGTCCAAAAGAGGTTTGGGCAAAGGTTTTAATATTTGGAGCATTTGATACCCTATTCCCTTATTTATTTTTTTTTTTTTTGGTTTATTTAGTATACGTTAAAGGTGATTTTCTTGTCCTTTCGTGTTAATAAGCTATTTAAACTATCTCAACATTAAAGTATTACAAGAGACTAAGTTTTTTCATTACCAAATTTGTAGCATAAAACAGTAGCAGACGTCTTGTACTTCTTATAAAGTAGTTACAGAGAAGAAAGTATGGCATTTCTTCCTAACTTTTCTTTTTACTCAGCTAACTGCTTGGGTGTGCTTTATACCAAGAGACATATTGATAGACTCAATATGTGTTGCTATGAGTAATATCCCATTGGATTCAATATGTCTTGGTTTGAATACTATCCTTTATTGTGGCCCAGAACATTCTAACATGTGCGAAAATAAATCATAATTTTCTTAAATAAATATAAAGAATAAAAATATAATTTCTAATAAAGTATGTCATTGTCTCTCTAGTCCAAGAAAAGACTTTTTCCTGGAATAAAAAGCAAAACAACAACAATAACAACAAAGCTCAAACTGGATTTCTAAAATACTAATCTAGCTGTATGTATTAATATTCAGTTATATTGCACTGTGAGCTATATTTACTGAGGTTCAGACAGACATGGAAATGTAGTTTAAAATGGCCTACTCTTTTGCTGTATTGTAAGAACTAAAGAATATGGGTACATTGTGTTATGTTGGCCAGAGGAACATCAAATAGACTGGGGACAGGAGAGTAAAACGTTTCCATGAGATTTACATGCAAACAGTAAGTGGGTTCATAATCATTTTCTTTTTCATTCAAGTACACATCTTTTATATCCATTTAAAATTTATGCTTTTCAATAGGTCTTCATTTCTACTCAGCTAAGCCCATAAACCCCAAAAGATCCCACAAAATTATTAGATCCAGATTTATCATTGAGAGTCTTTCTTCTGCTAGACCTTCTACCTGCAGAAACTAAACTTTGTTTGTGGGTCAGGCCACAATTTCTCATTGCTATGATAGCATACATTTTATAAAATCTCTTCCAAATTAGAATGAAAAGTTGGGTACAGAGCATGACACGTCAAGTCTGCATGAAGCCTCAGGGGTGGCAGCAAGTCTCTGAGTGCCAGGGAATGAGGTACCAAGATGGAAGAATGAAGAGTGATGACAAAGGAAATTAGAGGGAACAAGATAAATATAGCCCCATTTCCTTTAACATGGCAGCATTAGAGAGATAGGGGTCAATTTAAACAATAAACAAAGTAAAATTCCCAAGGAAAAAATTAGTCAAGTTTGTGGAACTCTTCTGAATAAAAAGTCACTTTATTCTTTTTCTGACTCATACTAAAACAAGTTTAATTATTTATGGAACATGAAACCTAACTAGATTTTGGAGCCTGAAAACTCTTTCTTTGACCAGAAGATGGAGCCATTATATAAAGAATTTTAAAAACTTGCAGGCCAAAATGGAACTAGGAATTCTCTTAATTTTATCATTTTAAAACATTTTTTGGAATCTGAGTAATCTGATTTTTTTAACAATAGAAAGGAGGTGATGTGTTTTAACCTCACATATACAAAGAAATAATATATTAGGCGATTAGCTCTAGTTAAATAAGCATACACATGGAAAATGCATAGCTTCTGCCCTCAATGTGTGGATTCTGTAAAGAGACACATCTGTATGGTAGAACAAGATGTTACATATTTATACTGTAGAATTATAAGCACACTGGTTATCTTGGACCAAGGCAAATTTCAACAAGCAGGTAGCATTTGAGCTACTCCTCTTTAACATTCTTGTTTGGGATTCAGGATTCTCATATAACAGATGATGTGGGATAACATTTTTAAACTAGGAGGCACACTAATTTTTTAATCCATAATGTACTATCTGTGGACACCACTGTCGTCATACCCATTAATAATGATTCTTCTCTATAACTCTTTAAAGTTTACCAAGATTTTCCCAATTTCTTTTATATACTGTTTACTGTTATCTATACTTACACAGAACAGAAGACAAACAGAGAAGTTAAATGTCGTATTTAACTAAGTAAGTATTGCAATAAGCAGCACAGACTGAGTGAGACCCATGGGCGAGCTACAGCCTCCTGGCTCCCTCAGCTGTCACTCCAACTTCTATCATTCAACCCACGCTTGAAACAAACTAGAAAACTGAAGGAATGAGCACTTTGCTGATGGTTCCGTTTTAGTCGGAGTCACCATTAGCTGTGTATAAAGAAATAGCACCTACGGATTAAAATCCAGAGCAACTTCCATTTGAAAACTTAGCAGCGCATTAGAATCACCTGAGAAGTTTCTAAAATCCCAGTACCCAGGCTGCAGCCAGACCAAATAAAGCAGAATCTCTGGGGTGGGACCCAGGCATTGGTTTTAAGGTTCCCAGGTCACTGCATTGTGCAGTCAAATTTGAGAAGCAGAGGTCTTGACCAGTGTTTTTCCAGGGGTAATCAACATAGAAATTACTTAACATCTGGAGCATTTCTACTCCAAATATTTCTACTCCATCTACTGGATGAAAAGCCTTAGCATCACCTGGGAACTTGCTTGAAATGTAAATTTGGGGCCCACCCTAGATCCACTGAACCAGAAACTAGGCACACAGCTCAGTATTCGGCAGTGGTTCTCACTGTGCTAACATCTAAGAAATCACTGATTTAGCTCAGGACCAATCTCTTCCTCCTTTTATCTCTGACAGGTGGTGACTCCATCTTCCAAAGCGATAGAGCTTCTCCACCTCATTGACAGTTTTATCCTGGAAACTGATCCATTTTTTGCTTTTCTCCACAACTGCTAAACCAAGGAACACATCCTGTTTGACACTGAGTCACTTTTTCCTTCAATGCCTGCTCCCCTTTATGTCTAGGATGTTAATGTTTAGAGGGAAGGAATTGATAAAATCTAGCAAAGAAAACAAGAAAGAGGGGTAGAGAGGGGTTCCAAGATTTGTCGGTGTATTGAACTCTGATTAGTATTCTACATTTAGGATTCCCACTCCATGTAATTATATACTCCACATATATTGGTGCTAGCAATAAAATTCACATCATCTACGAGACAGCCAGAGTATTCAGAAAATAACCATGATCTTAAGCGGCAGCTTGACATTTAACCACAGTCTTATTTTGCTTGTTGTTGAGTTTTTGGACTACCACTCCCTAAAACAAATGAAAGATGTGGTCCCCGGAATCAGAGAGATCTAGATTGGAACTCTGATGTCAACCCTTCCATGAGGGGTATCCTTGGGCAAGTTACCTCAGTTTATTTCCTCATCTCTGACATGTCTAACAAATCAGTTTTATGGGCTGCTCTACAGGAGAGACTGAATATAAAATGTTTCACACTGTTCTTGTCACATGGTAGAGGTCAGTGGGGTGCTGGAGCCAGAACGGACTAGTTAGAGAGGGATGTGCCCATCTCCTCCCCACTCCACATTCAGTGGCTTCAGGCTGTTTGCTTGAAACTGGGTGTGGTGGGACTATTTACACCACAGAAACTGACAAAAGGTACATACAAATAAGAGCTTTGTTTCTCCAGGAAAGTCAGTTATTAAACATTGGCCAGCAACATCACTGGCAGGCATTCCTTTTGTGGTTATTTATCTCCTGATGGGTTGATTTAGGAGATCATTTCCTTTTCTCTTATGAAGCAAACAATAATAGCCAAACATAGCCCAAAGATCTGATCTGAATGAAAGAACTCCAGGAAAACCCTTTGTCATGCAGGGACTCTGGTCCTGCTCCCCACACAAGAACGCAGGATATGGTGAGGCCAAAAAGGAACACCAACGGAGCCATGGATAGGGGAGTCATACCACTATATTCTCGATGGCAGCTGGTCGAGACACAAAAGCAAACATCCACCAGTACCTCACTTGCTAGCCACAATATGCCATCTGCTTCTCTGCCAACAAACAACCCCTAGCGTAGCCACGGCAGTTATATTAGTGGCTGATGGCTAACCGGTAGCTGATGGCCACACAGCCACAGTGGATGGCCATCTGACCACAGCTGATGGCCATCTAATAACCAAGCCAGCACATATTCACATGAGGCCGAGAGACTGGAAACTGCTCTCTGGGACTCTGTCCCCACACCCTTCCCTGCCATCTTCTCCCACCATAAAGCTCCAAAATTTCTCTGTTAAATTCACAGACCCGTGGAAAAGGTAATAGTAAACTATGAGCACACACATACCTTTTCATGATGTTAGTCCATCAGAGCTTTTCATTTTCAAGCCAAACTGACAGAGTTTAGGGCCCTGAAGTAATCTATTTAACTAATACTCAGCATTTGTCAGATGTCGGCGTTTTAAGGATGCATTTTAAGGAGACAGCTAAAATAAATAAGGCCTGTACCTCAAGGGGTTATATTGGTTAATTGAGACAAGTAAACAAGTAGATAAAAATCACAATAATATTAGATAATCGTAAATGGTAAGATGAAAAATGAAACAGTTTAAAGTGGTAGAGAACAACTAGGGCAGTGGGGTTGCTTTAAGCAGGCTGATGAGGGAAGGCCTCTCCAAGGAGGAAATATTTGAGCTGAAACCTAAGAAGATGCAGCTGTTTTCGGAATCAGAGGAGACTTCAAGGTGGAAAAGTGCAAGAGAACAGGTCCTGAGGCAAGAGTGGAGTTACTGGGTCGAAGAACAGAAAGTCAAGGGAGCGAAAGTGCTATGAGTTTTAGTAGAAGGTGGTGCACATGGGGTAGGGCAGTTAAGTACGGGCCAGATCAGGTTAGGCTCTTTAGAATGTTAAGAAGTCTGCCTTTCTTTCCTTTCTTTCTTTCTTTCTTTCTTTCTTTCTTTCTTTCTTTCTTTCTTTCTTTCTTCCTTTTGTTTTTTTTTAATTAAAGTTTCTTGGAGTGAAAATTGTTCGTAAAGTTACATAGATTTCAGGTGTGCAATTCTGTAATACATCATCTATATATCACATAGTGTGTTCACTACCCAGAGTCAGTTTTCTTTCCATCACATACATTTGATTCTCTTTATCATGATCTACCACCCCTCTCCCCCCTTACCCTCTGGTAACCACTAAACTATTGTCTGTATCTATGAGTCTTTGTTTCTTTATCTTGTTCCTTGCTGTTTTCAGTTTTATATCCCACATATCAGTGAAATCATACGGTTCTCGACTTTTTCTCTGACTTATTTCGCATAGTCTAATAATCTCAAGATCCATCCATGTTGTCGTAAATGGCATTTTTCATCTTTTTTTTTGTTATTTTTTTAAATTGGAGAATATTGGGGAACAGTGTGTTGTTATTTTTTAGGTTGTCAAGTTGTTTTTTCAATCTAGTTTTGGGGAACGCAGTTCAGCTCCAAGTCAGGTTTGTTGTTTTCAATCTAGTTGTGGAGGGCACAGCTCACTGGCCCATACAAGAATCGAACCGGTGACCTTGGTGTTATGAGCACCTTGCTCTAACCACTGAGCTAACCAGCCACCCACCAGTGGCTCAGCTCCAAGCTCAAGCCATTGTTTTCAATTTAATTGTGGAGGGCGCAGTTCACTGGCCCATGTGGGAATCGTACCGGCAACCTTGTTGTTAAGAGCTTGTGCTCTAACAAACTGAGTCAAACAGCTGCCCCATATTTTATTTTTTCTTATAGAAGAATAGTATTTCATGGTGTATATATACCACATATCCTCTTCCAATCATTTATCGAATGACACTTTGGTTGTTTCCATGTCTTAGCCACCGTAAATAAAGTTACAATGAACATCGGAGCACATATATTTTTATGGATAAATGTTTTCGGATTTTTTGAATAGACACCCAGGAGAGGGATTGTTGGGTCATATGATAACTCTAGTCTTAATTTTTTGAGAAACCTCCACACTGCTTTCCTGCCTTTCATGCTAAGTGCATGAAGAACCTGAAGAGGAATTGGGGCCATGGGGAGAACGGCTTCATCTAAATTAGAGTTTCAAAGAATCACTCTGCTCTGTGGAAACAGATTGTAGGAAATCAAAAGTGGAGCTAAGAGACCAATTCCATGGTTACTACAACAGTCTAGGCAAAAGATAATAATAGTTAGGACTAGGGTGAAGGTGGCAGAAATGAAGATAAATGAGCAGATGTGGGGTACATTTTTTTAAAAAAGTTTTATTAAGATCATTGGGTGGCATTGGTTAGTAAAATCATATAGGTTTCAAGTGTACAGTGCTATAATATATCATCTGTATATTGCATTGTGTGTTCACCACCCAGCATCAGTTCTCCTTCTATCACTGTCACGTCCAGCATGATGAGGGTTGTGGGGAGCGAGGAGGACGGCGCAGGGTTAAGAAAAGACAGTAGCCATGAACAGAGTTAAATGGGGCCAAGGGATCAGCAGCCCCGCAATAGCTTTTACTAGTTAGGTAGGGAAGTAAAGGAGATAAAGCTTGTTAATCTCAAGATCAGTGAATTCCGTACACCATAATAGGAAACTGATTCAAGCCAATCACCCTTGCCTGCAGGCAGCTGCACCCTAAGTCTCAACTTCCCCAAGGGAAAAAACACATATGCATATGAATAGATGGAGAGCACATCATTGAATCACTTCCCTTGCAGGTTTTGGGAAGGAATGCAGCCACAGAGGCAGAGGCTTCCCTTAGCCTGGGGAAGGTGGAGGGCTGTGCCCACCTCTATGAACCCCGTGGGTTCTCCTGTTGGTCCCCACGTGACTGCACCTGGCTTGAGTTGTTCCTTCCGTGAGGAATCTTACTCGTCATTGACTGACCAGCTATCTTTTTGGGGCCAAACAAGGAGGAAGGAGGTGCAAACATAAAGGTTTAGCAAAGTCCCTGAAAGGATCCATCTTACAGACTCTCCTTTCTTTGGGGGCAGGTACAGGAGACAGACGGTTAAGCTGCTGCGTGGTGACACATCACCATATATTGGTCCCCTTTTTCCTTTTCCACCATCCTCCCTTCCCTTCTGGTTGCCTGTGTCTTTGACTTTTTGTTTGTCTTGTTTGTTTTTGGCTTTCAGTTTGATATCCCACATATGAGTGAAGTCATATAGTTCTCAACTTTTTATGTCTGACTTATTTCATTTAGCATAATAATCTCAAAATTCATCCATGTTGTTGCAAATGGCAATATTTCATCTTTTCTTAGGGCTGAGCAATACTCCATTGTATAAATGTATCACATCTTCTTTATCCAATCATTGATCGAAGGACACTATGGTTGTTTCCATGTCTTGGTCACCGTGAATAACGCTGCAATGAACATAGGGATACGTATATCTTTACAAATAAATGTTTTCCGATTTTTGGGGTAGATACCCAGAAGAGGGATTGCTGGGTTGTACGGTAATTCTATTCTGAAGTTTTTGAGGAACCTCCATACCATTTTCATAGTGGCTGTACAAATTTACACTCTTACCAGCAGTGTATGAGGGTTCCTTTTCCCCCACAACCTCTCCTATATTTGTTATTTCTTGTCTTGTTGATAACAGACATTCTAACATGTGTGGGGTGGTATCTCATTGTGATTTTGATTTGCATTTTCCTAATAGTGAAGTTGCACCTTTTTTCATTTATCTGTTGGCCATTTGTATGTCTTCTTGGGAGATTGTCTGTTCAGGTCCTCTACCCATTTTTTAAATTGGATTGTGTGTTTTTTGTTATTGTTGTTGCTGAGTTATATGAGTTCTTTATATATTTTGGATATTAGCCCCTTATCAGAAAGGTTGTCTCTAAATATCTTCTCCCATTCAGTTTTGCTGGGCAGAAGCTTTTAAGTTTGATGTAGTTGTTTCTACTTCCATTGCCTTTGAGGTCAAACTCATAAAATCATCTCTGAACCCAAGGTCTGTAAGTTTAATATAATTCTGCTATGCAATTTATTGTTTCAGGTCTTATGCTTAGGACTTTGATCCATTTTGAGTTAATTTTGGTATATTGTGACAGATAGCAGTCTAGTTTAATTCTTTTGCATATGGCTTTCCAATTTTCCCAGCACCATTTATTGAAGAGGCGTTTTTTTCTCCATTGTATGTTTTTGGCTCCTTTATAAAAAATTATCTGTCCATATTTATGTGTTATTTTTTCTGGGCTCTCAATTTTATTCCATTGATCTGTGTGTCTGTTTTTCTGCCAATGCCATGCTATTTTGATTGCTGTCACCTTGTAGTACAAATTGAAGTCAGGAAGTGTGATACCTCCAGACTTGTTCATTTTTGTCAGGATTGCTTTGGCTATTCAGGGTCTTTTTTGATTCCATACAAATCTGATGTTTTTTTTTCTTATATTTCTTTAAAAAATGCCATTGGGGTTTTAATATGGATTGCAATAAATTTGTATATTGTTTTGGATAATATGGCCATTTTAACTACGTTGATTTATCCAATCCATGAACATGTCTTTCCATTTCTTTGTGTCTTCTTCAGTTTTTTTTAATAATGTCTTATGGTTTTCAGGGCCTTGGTATCCTTTGTTAATTCCTAGGTATTTTATTTTAATGTTTGTTGCAATTGGAAAAGGAATATTTTTTTCTTTTTCTGAAATGTCATTGTTACTATATAGGAATGCAATGGATTTTGGTACATTGATTGATTTTGTATCCTGCTACTTTACTGTATTTGTATATTGTTTCTAATTAGTTTTTTTGTGTGAAGTCATTAGGGTTTTCTATATAAAGAATCATGTCATCTGCAAAATGTGACAATTAAACTTTGTAATTTCCAATTTGGATGCCTTTTATTTCTTTCTCTTGGCTGACCTCTCTGACTAGAACTTCCAATACTATATTGAATAACAGTGGTGACAGGGGGCATCCCTTTCTTATTCCTGATCTTAGAGGAAAAGTTTTCAATTTCTCACCATTAAGTATGATATTAGCTGAGGGTTTGTTATATGTGGCCTTTCTTATGTGGAGGTACTTTCCTTCTATACCCATTTTATTAAGTGTTTTAATAATAAATGGATGTTGTACCATGTCAAATACTTTTACTACATCTATTGACATGATCATATGATTTTTATCCTTTATTTCATTTATATGATGTATCACATTGATCAATTTGTGTATGTTGAACCATCCTTGTGCCCCTGGAATGAACCTCATTTGATTGTGATGTATAATCTTTTAAATGTATTTTTGTATTTGATTTGCTAGCATTTTGTTTAAGATTTTCGTATCCGTATTTATCAGAAATATTGGTCTGTAGTTTTCTCTTTTTGTGTGTGTGCTATTCTTATCAGATTTTCATATCAAGGTGATGTTGGCCTCATAAAATGAGTTAAGAAGTATTGCCTTCTTCAATTTTTTGGAATAGTTTGAGGAGGACAGCTATTTAATTACCTTTGAATATTTGATAGAATTTATTAGTGAAGCCATCTGGTCCTGGACTTTTGTTTTGGGGGAGGTTTTGAAGGGTTGTTTCAATTTCCTTACTGTTGATCAGTCTATTTTGATTTTCCAGTTCATGATTCAGTCTGGGAAGGTTATATATTTCTAAGAACCTGGCCATTTTTCTAGGTTATTGAATTTGGTGGCATATAGTCTTTCATAGTATTCTGTATGATTCTTTGTATTTCTGCAGTATCCATCGTAACTTCTCCTCTTTCATTTCTGGTTTTGTTTATTTGTGCCATTTCTCTTTTTTCTTTAGTGTGTCTAGCCAGGGGTTTGTCAATTTTATTAATCTTTTCAAAGAACCAGCTCTCTGTTGCATTCATTTTTTAAATTGTCTTTTTGTCCTCCATTTCATTTAGTTCTGCTCAAATTTTTATTATTTCCTTCCTTCTGCTGACTTTGGGTTTCATTTGTTCTTTTTTCTAGTTTTCTAAGATGTAATGTTAGGTTGTTTATTTGGGATTTTTCTTGTTTCTTGAGATAGGCCTGTAATGATACAAATTTCCCTCTTCATACTGCTTTTGCCACATCCAAATAATTTGGAATAATGAATTTTCATTCTTGTTTGTTTCTATATATCTTTGATCTCTCTTTTTATTTCTTCCTTGACCTAGTCATGTTTTAGTAGCATGTTGTTTAATCTCCATGTACTCATATTTATGGTTTTTCCCATTTTCTTTTTGCAGTTGGTCTTCAATTTCAAAGCATTGTGGTCGGAGAATATGCTTTGTATGATTTTAATCATCTTAAATTTGCTGAGGCTAGTTTTATGTCCCAATATATGGTCTATCTTTGAGAATGTTCCATGTGTGCTAGAAAAGAATGTATAATCTGATGTTGTAGGATGAAGGGCTCTGTAAATGCCAATTATGTCCATTTGGTCTAATGTGTCATTTAAAGCTGATATTTCCTTATTGGTTTCCTGTTTGGGTGGTCTATCTATAGCTGTCAATGGTGCATTTAGGTCACCTACTATAACTTTGTTTTTGTCAGTTTCTCCCTTTAGTTATCTTAGTAGTTGCTTTATATACGAGTATTTGGTACATATTGATAAGTGTTATGTCTTCGTGTTGTATAGTCCCCTTTATCGTTACGAAATTGTCCATCTTCATCTCTTGTTGCCTTTTTTATCCTGAAGTCTATTTTACCTGATATCAGTATGGCTACACCTGATTTTCTCTGGATACCATTTGCTTGGAGTGTCAATTTCCACCCTTTCACTTTGAGTCTATGTTTGTCCTTGTAGCTGAGATGTGTCTCTTGGAGGTAGCATATGGTTGGGTTTAGTTTTTTGATCTAATCTGCTACTCTGTTCCTTTTTATTGGTGAGTTCATTCCATTTACATTTAGAGTGATTATTGATATGCGGATTGCCTATAGGCATTTTACCTTTTGTTTTCTGGTAACTTGGTATCTCCATTGTGTCTTTGCCTTTATGTTTCTGTCTGTTATTTTAGTTTGGTGGTGTGCTGTGATTTTTTCCCCCTCTTTTTTATGTTGTGTCTCAGTTCTTTTATTTCTTTTAACTCTCAAGTCTCTCTCTTCCATCTGCATCATTTCTAGGTTTCTATCTTTGAATCAGTAATTCTTTCCTTCATCTGATCAGCAATATATTCTAAGCTTCCTATTTCACTCTTTATTTCTTTTATTGAGTTTTTCAGCCCCAGAATTTCTATTTGGTTCTTTTTTAAATTTCAATGTCTTTGGTAAAATACTCATTTTGTTCATTGATTTTATTTCTGAGTTCATTAAACTACCTATCCAAGTTTTCTTGCATCTCATGGAGTTTTTTCAGAGCTACAATTTTGAGTTCTCTGTCATCTAAGTCACATATTTCCATATCTTTAGCTTTATTTTCTGGAGATTTTAAAATTTTCTTTCTGAGCTGCCTTGTAATCTTGGTTATTTATGGTAATTAATGGATTATTTCTCTACCCAGGCATCTATGAAAGTGAATTCTGCAGCATGTTGATATGAAGAGCTCTTTCTCTTGCTTTCCAGTACATAGCGCTGGAGCATTTTATTTTCTCTTGCCCTGTTCTGACTTCTTGTGTGGTGGGAGATGTTTCGATGAGTAGATCTCTCAGATGTGTTTGTGTGTAGCACAGGGAATCCTTTGTTGAATTACAGCTGTTCAACTTGTTGTAACTTCAAGGGGAGAGATCAAGCAGCACCCCTACACCGCTATGTTTCTGACATCAGGTTTTGTAGGTTGAACCGATAGTGCTTGTAGATACAGATTGGATGCCTATGTAAGGGAAGGAAACAAGAATGCTCTTATTTTTTTGTTTTAATTTGAGGAACATGGTATATATTATGTCTAGCAGTTAATTTCTACTTTGAGGTCGGTTTTAACGAGAATAAGTTGTTTAGTGAAGAAAAAAACAAATCTTTACACTTATTACAAGTCGAAGGAAAGAGAGCCGTTCACAGTGCATCCTTTATTTCAAGTCCTTCCTCCTAAGATAAATGATTAATACATTTATGGAATATCTAGATTCTCAAATAGTTTGTGTTATCAGTGAAATGCAATTACAATGCAGTGGAAAATGATGCTTTAATTAGATCATAAAATAATTACTCTTGTAAAAAGAATGAAAAAATATTGAAACTGACTAACTTAAGCCTCAGGTTTAATGAGTTTCCTTGAATAAATTGTTTTTTCCATTTCCTTACTACTTTTTTTTTTTTTTTTTTTTTAAAGCTATTTCTAGGTTTGCTCTGGAAGGCATTAGAAATGGAGAAAAAAAATATTTTGGAAGCCCAATTTTCATTCTTACAATATTTACCCTGCTAGTGTTGGAAAGGTGAATTTTATGAGAGGTGGTTAATAGTTACATTAAGACTAACATACTTCTTTATTGACTCATCCAATGTGGATTTTGCATCTAGTATCCCAACAAAAATGCTTGCATTAAATGATTGACACTTTATTGTTTAGTTATGTGACAACTCTGTAGCAATTTGTAATGCTGATCAATTTCTCTTTCTTAATATTCTGTCCACTCTCCTTAAAATCTCTTTTTCATGCTTCTACTTGCATGCATACATTCTCGTAGACTGAATTTGTGGATTCAACTATCCCTAGGAAGCAATGACTTCTGGACATGTGTCTCTAACCCTGATGTCTTCATTGAACTTCGGACCTTTTTATTCAATTGCCTGCAGGACTTCTTTACTTTGGCCCATTGTACCTCAAACTCAACACATTCAAAATTAACTCTCTCTCAGTGTTTAAGACTCCTTTAGACTACCTTGGCTAGATTAAGTTCTTCATGATATTTCAATGATATGATATGGAAACATAGCACAGTACTATTATCATTGGCTGATTCTTTTAGGACACAGTTGATGCTCATTTTATGGAATTTATGACTGAATGCTAGATTAAGAGGTACAACAGAAAATTCATAGTAAATCATTGCCCTTTAAATTTCTTACCATGTACTTATGTACTTTGGAACTACTTACGGCCACCAGTCTCTCTTATAGATGAAGAACTGAGGCCCAGAAAATATAGTACATTGTTAAAGTTCACAGTCACATTGTTAGTAACAAAGATTTAAACTCATGATATTACATAATGTGCTGCTGCTGTGTATATGTTTGCACATTTACATTTATTGACAATGCTTAAAGGCATAAGGTGGTATTACCCTCTGAAAAACGGAGCTTAGATTTCTTTAAGTGCTTTCAGTGTCATGTCTAATTTGCTTTATTGATCTTATAAAGAGGAAGAGATTAGTTTTGTTGGTTTTAGCTCCCAAGATGACAGAAACAAGGGAGAAGAAAGAGTTCTCTTACTCTAGGAGGAAAGAACTGGACAGGAAGAAATGCTAATAGGGAACAAAAGGCCAAAGGCTGCCATTTTAAGCTGCCGTCATATTCCTCAGCTTTGTGCAGATCAAAGGGCTTTGTTTTTCTATACAAGCACTGGCTTCTTTAGACCAAGCCAATCAGGCCCATCTAGCTTTGGGCACGAGAATTAGTAAATTTTTAACTTTATTTCAAAGAAAAAAAATATGCTTATCAGCAAATATTCACTTCTTGCCTGCAGTCATTCTTCAGATTTCTCATATAGGCTGTGGCTGACTCACAAAGTTAAAGTAGATTGTTCCTCTTGGTTTTCTTGGCTGTCTCCCAGATCCTTTTCTGCCCATAACCTAGCTCTAAGTGGTATTCTGGCTGAGGTTTGTAGGAGGCAGACCTATTTGTCTCTAAAATAAATGGACAATGTGTAATTCTTTAAAGATACACATAACTTTTCTTTTAGTTGCAAGTGCCAGGGCAAAATTAGGGTGATTCTAAGCCTGTTAACAATCTTTGTTCATAATTTATGGTCGAAATGAGATTGTTAGGGTAAAATGAGTATACAAAAGGAAATACATTAGACACAAAAATGAAGCATGGAGGAATTCTTTCCCCACCTCTGTTTCCTCCCAATCCTCTCTTATCAGAGCTGATTTTATTGAGGGCACCAACTAGAACCAATATATCAAGACGTATTGAGTTGTTTAGGAAGATTACAAAATAATTCTGTCTTTACCAGTTTCTTAAAGGGAGTAAAAATAAGATTTTGATATTTAAAAGTTTGGTAGTTGTGAGCTTCATGGGATTTTTAAGAAAAAAAAATTTTCTTTTCTGTAGAATTTTGTATCTATTTCTCATCTATAAAATTTTATTACAACATTAGTTCTTAATTTCCACTATGTAGAACGAAATCAAGGACAATGATAATGTCATAGCTTCAAACATAAACACAAATTTGTACTCTATAAATTTCAATCTTTTCTCATTAAATCTTTGGCCTGGACTGCCAGAGTGAAATGTCTACTTTCAACTTTTTAAAAAACTCACTTATATTTAGGAGTCAGAAGGAAAATAACTATTGGGAATGAAAAGTTAGCTCTAGAGTGATTTTTGTGCGTGTGTAACAACACAGCTTATAGATGATTGGAATGAATAACTAGAGTAATTCTAGACTTAAAAATTTTCAGTAAAAGAATCTGCACAACCTCATCTCTATTTTTAAGTTATGACTCCCAATTATGAAGCTTTTGAGACAGGAGCATCCTGATACTCTTGTTCTAAATATCACAAAATAAAACAGTATATAACATAGGTAATAGAACATGTAACAAAACATAATTGAATATATCTGACATATACATGACTTATAATGTATGATACAATCAATATATTACTCTGATATTTATAATCATTCAAGTGTAATCATTTCTGTCTCCTCAAATAAAACTCCATGAAGGAAGGGATTTGTGTCCGCAATGTCTGAAACAAGGGTGGGCAGATTGCAGGTGCTCAGAGGATGTTTATCGAATGAATGAATGAAAGAATGAATGAATGAATAATTCATGTATGATGTTTAATTCTCTTTGAACATAAAATGAATTTCGCTAAATTGGACTCACAAGAAATTAATCAGGAGTCCAAAAACTGAATTCGTGGATTTGTTTTCTTAGGCTGAGCAGAAGTGAAGGTGTCCACAGCTCTAAATTACTGATGAAAGATAAAAGTAAATGAGTTTTGGTGAACCTTGGGATAATTGGAAAACTTTGCTTACCTGTAGTCTCAGGAGTCAAGAGACTTGCTTAGACTTCATCTTGGAACTGCTTTTTTTTTCAATACAGTAAAGAAGTTTTCTTTGGTAATACTCGTTTCGATTTTGCTAAGGGTTTAATGCCATTAAAATCAATTCTATTGAAAATTCTTAAAGGTTATGAAATCTCAATGCATTCTGAGTTGAAATTCCCATTGGGGCCACCGGCTAGTTAGTACAGTAGGTAGCCTTTGCAGGCTGTCTTCTTTCACTTAGTAATATGGTTTGTCTTTATTTTTCATTATTCTGATTGGTTCATAAAGACATTCCAAGCTGTTGCCAATCACCTAGTGGAAGTTTACTAAAGAGAAGACATTTTGTCTTGTATGAAACAAAACCAAAACTAGGACATGCCAGCAAATATTTCATCTGGAACAGGCGTAATTTTTGGTCAATTCTATTTGGTTTTCAAAATTGCTAGCAAGCTCCGAATCTTTTCTGTATACTTATTGTGCATCATTTTATCTATTACTTTGTTGCATTTCAATTGTTTATAAAAATATTTTAAATGAAATTCAAACTAGAGCATGATACACACCTTACACATGCCTCCTAAATGTCTTAAAATTGTTTTTTGTTTTTTTCTTGGTTGGATCAATTGGTAACGTAGGAATCTAATTACATGACTCAGAGTAGGGAGTAAAGTGTAGCATGTTTTCTCTATTGATTGTTTATAGCTATCAATTATTCATGTTCCTCTTCCTGTGTGCATCAAACGCTGTTGCAGCAGAAGTCTCCTCTGCTCTAGACAGTATGCAATTTTTTCCTCCCTTGAGAGAGATTACCATGTACTTTGCAGCTCATTTTGGTAGGATTATGGTATAGTGTTATCTATAGCAAGGAAGAATTTAACTCTTGTTGTGGGGATTTCATGTGATTGCCAATCAGTTGTGTTGAGATGGATAATAGTACTCTTCAGTGATTCATGTTATTTTGTAGTGACTATCACTGCCAGAACAGAAGTCTCGAGAATATTTTATGCCCTTTTACATGCCATTATAATAGTACACAAGGTTGAAATAATGCCCCAGCACAGTAGCAATTATTTATAGTATATTTTAATTAAAGACCAACGCAGGATTGGATGCTCACAGTTAAATAAAATAGAGCTCTGGATTTGACTATTTAGCTAAAAATGGGAATTAAAACCTCCCCAATTTTTCTTGGAATAAGCTAAACTTTTGTAAATATGCATGTTTTCTCATGTTAGCATGTTGTTTGAATTCACAAATATCAAAAATAGCTCAATTTTGAAATATTTTGGTGTATATGTCACATCACTAAATGTTCACTGCATACTAAAAGGATGCATACTCTTTTGGGTACTATATTTACAAAGCCATACAAAAGAGGACATATTGTCATTAACATTTACGGAGAATTTATTGTGCTCCAATATGATAGAGAGGTAGCCTGGACTCACAGATTTAGTGGCAAATTGACTGCCACACTTAGTACTGCTACCAATATAAACTCTTGATTCTGTTGTCAGACATTGTTCTAATTGCTTCATGTGGATTTTCTCATTCTATCCTTATGGCCATATTGGGAAGTGGTATTAGTATCTTTATTTTATAGATGAGAGAGCTGAGGCATGTATTTGTTAAATAATGTATTTAGGAAACTCAGAAAGTCATGGCTTAACTGGGATGCAAATGCAGTTCTGATTTTCGAACCCAAGCTTTTAGCCTTTATGTATGCTATATTATCTCTCTCTCTCTCTCACACACACACAATGAATACTGTCATTATGTGGCTAAATGTATATTTTCACTTCCTGTCTCAATTTTCTCCTTTGGCACAAACTCTGTTGTGGATTTCAATGAATTGCTTTGGAATTCTATATTCTTTATCCCCATCTTTCTCATCCTGGAAGACTTCTGATGGAGGACATTTGAAACTGTACATCTTTCAATTAAAAAAAAAGCTATCAGTACTTGCAACTTAATTATGGATGCACTGAGTTTATCTCCTTAAAGGTTATTCTTACAGAAACAGAAAATACATGCAAGCATGATTTTATTTTTTTGATGACTTTTATTTATAGATTCTATTACAGTGTGTAAGTCTCAAGTATTACTATAATATAATGGATGACAATCTCAAACTCAAATATGAGCATTCATAAATGTAGAAAATTTGTAAAGAATTCTATGTAAACAGCATTACTATATTCATGGCTATTAATTTATTTTTATGAAGCAATTATTGTTTTTTCCCAAGAATATAACATAATAAACCACAAATATTTTTAAAAATTGGTGGCCTCTATACATAGGTCCTAAACCCAGATCTATTACTTGGCTATTCTAATTTAGCTGGTTCTCCTTTCATTACTTCCATTAACATTTCTCCAAAATTGCTCTTTTGAACTGCTTTATTTACATGTGCATTTGATCGTAACTCTTTTTAATAAAGCTTTCAAAATTCTATAAAATCATGCTGAACATTTTGGGTTGAGGTTTAACAATCAGGATTTAGAAACAGCCCACAAGCCACTTATGTGTTTTGCAAACGATATAACAATCAAAGAGTTAACTGAGATTCTCTGACTTTCATTCAAATTGTATATATAGATTTGTGCTCAAATTTGTTTGCTTCCATTTTATTCTAACTTAAATTTTACAGTGTAACTGTCACCTAACATCATTAGGTGAAGTGATTTCAGTGATTATGTAATTTAAATATTGGTATGATAATGCCTTCTGGAAGGTGATATCTCATAATTGTTACAAAACAGTAACCTACATGAAAAGTCTAATTTTTCTTCAAACTTACACTGTACTAAATGAGATCTTAGTTCCAAATATTGTTTTTAATTGATAAAAAGTAAAAATTAGACATTTCTGGGAAAACATGTATGTGTACAAAACCTGACTACGTTATGTTTAAAAGAAAATTATAGTTCACCATGAAATAGGAGAAAGAGTGACTGTAAATTTTTTTGAAATGCTAAGAAGAAACTATGTTGAGGAACCAGTTGCCAGTATTTTTTATTTTACATAAAAATCAGGCAATATAAAAACATTAATAGTAAATCACGCATAAACCTGCCTACCATACATCTTTTCATAGTCTATAAATATGCAAAATGCAGTAATATTTATGTGTTTAAAATAATAAGGATACACTTAATTCAAATGTGAGATGATATTAATTTAATTTAATGTATTAAAAAATCTTATAAATGTAATATATTTTGTAGGGTTCCCTAATTAAATTGTCAAAATATATTTTCAACAGGCTTAGCTGGTATGTTATGCAATGCTCTACATAGTCTAGGAAAACACTGCATGGTATCTTTCATATTAAATAAAAAATGTGGCTCAAATAACCAAAGATGAGTGATTGAACATAGGTGTAAACAATCTTTAGCCCTATATTTATTGATAATAAACTAGACTGATATTAAAAACAAAAAAAACAATCTTTGGCCCTAGATTTAATTTTCTATAAACCTTAGGACAAATGTCTACATGTGACAATCTCCCTCATGGATGTTGTAAAACACATCACAATTAAATTTTGTTTCTATATAGGAAGTTCTGTGGAAATGTCTCTTTTTCACATCTGTTTTTTTTTAGTCTCTTCCTCTTTCTGTCTCTCATTGTCTACCCATACCTCTTCATCTCTACAGGGATGTTTAAATCTCCTTTAATTTTAACGAGCCAGAACAATAAATATGTTTGAGTACTTATTATAGAAATATATTAGGTTCTTTTTAATTTAAAAAGCAAATGAATGAAATACCTTCTATACGTTTACTTTGAAAACTCCCATAAAATCTAAATAAAACTACTTTCTCTTTACATAACTCAGTTTTTGCCTGCACATGAATAACTTGATAGGAGAAAGATCCCATATTCCTGAAATAAACTTATGAAAAAAATGCACTATAGCCATTTCCTTTCAAGCCACTATCAATAAGAATTTCTTAAAAACTAGATTTATAATCCTCAGTAGGAGAACAACAGCTAAGCAAAATGAGTATGTGCTTGGTGAATTATAAGCTCAGGGTACTTTATTGATTGATGCATAATATACCTCATAACCATAGCATTTTAAGCAGAAAGTGTCATCTGCCTCATTTTACAGATGATAGAGTCCCAAAAGGATTACTAGTATAAATTAGGAAAGTTAACTGGCAAGAAAGCAAGTTGGTAAGAATCCCAGTTGAATGCACTTTCAGTCATACCACAGACAAGTGTGAGTTGAAAGGCTGCCTTACATTATGACTTGAAAGCTTGCTGTACACATTTAAGGTTTTGTACAGGTGATGCAGTAAATACTGTGCCCATGTCATGATCTGCACAGACATGTACCATGACATTAAACAGCCACCTGTACATCAGGGAGCATTTCACTGGGGGGAAATATCAACTCTGCTTAGTGCTAAAGGATGGCTACACAATACTGCATGAGCAAGCAGAAAAATGTGACAAAAGAGCTTAAAAGTTGGGTCATTATTGGTATGATTGGCAGCGCAGTCCAGTATTAGAATGCATAAATAATAGTAAATCAAGCTTTCTTCAGTGGCTTCTTGTCTCAACTATCTTTATTTTTTTTCTTTTGAGGAATGTGATAAGTACTTAGAATAATTTTTCATGTTCTGTGGTTGCTGTATGCACAAAGAAGAATATAAAAAAGACAGACTATGAAGCACAATACTCTAAAGGTAAATCTTATCCTGGTGGTTATATGAGTCAAGAAGAACGAAAAGTATTTGTTGAAATGAATAGCCTACCTGTTTGTAATCCCATAGCATTTTACAGATACATATAAATTGGTTTTGATGCAATATAGAATACATTTAAGCACCTCAAAATCTAGAGTGACCTCTTTACATGGATAAAAGAGTCTTGCTCCCTAATAATAAGATGTTTTAATTAAACATTCACTATTAATGTCCATTCCTTCTATTAGGACATTTCAGTGCAAAGCCAAGACAAAATACTTTTGTAGATATCCAAATGATAGGGTGTGTGTGTGAGTGAGTGTGTGTGTGTGTGTGTGTGTGTGTGTGTGTGTGTTTATATTTTATCTGCAAGGGAAACATGAATATTTGCAATCCTGTGAAAAGATGACAAGGCAGATGTGAATATGTTTCTATATGGTCTTATGATTTATTAAAAGCAAATAAAATTAAATTACCTTGGCTTGCTGTAATTAGTAATCCTTATAGAGTTACTCTTATAATTCTTACAGAATCATTTACCAGTGCAAAAATAGCCATCTGCTAACACTGCCCACCTATCTTAGGGAACCAGAGCTAGTGACTGCACTGACTTTGAGAATATTTTGATAAAAAGTTTTGGCATAGACCTCCTTAAAAGAGTCTTATTAACACAAATATATCACCTTCACAGGCTGTAGACAGTGTATCAAATATGAAGCTCTATTATTTGCTTTCCTTGCCATCTTTTCCTTTGTCTTCCTTTTCTGTTTTGTCTTTTTCATATTTCTCTTTGTCTGGTTTTGTTACACTATCATATGAAGGTGGAGAATTGGTGGATGCAGTTGCATCTGTTTTTTCTGGACTTGTTTTCTCATTAACGTTGCCAAAAACCATCTCTTTTTTATTGGTCAAATCATCATCTCTGTCTCCATCTTTTATGTATATACTTGATATATTTTTGACATTTTGCCGTAAGCGGTGACGTCTGTAAGCACGCTGAATGACAGTAGCAGACACATCCTCTTGTTTTCGTTTTAGTGTAGTTGTGATGGGCTCATAGGAAACTTTAGAAGGATTTGCTGACATGAACCTGTCCTCCATCTGTGAACGAAGAGAGTCCATCTCTCCACTCTCACCCAAAACACGCTTTGTAAAGGCAAATAAAATATCGAGGCAGTGGATCCGGTCGCCATTGACCATGGGCAGATCCATGGCGATGAGCTGGACTTTGTTTGGCTTTGCTATGAGAAGAGGAGGATCCAGGGCAGCTGCAAAATCAGAGAGCTTGGAGAACTCTATAAACTGGGTGGCATCGGGATCAAACTTCTCCCAAACCTCGTAGAACATCTCAAAGTCATCCTCGCTAAGAGGTTCAGTACTTTCTTCAGTAGCAACACTGAAGTTCTCCAGGATGACGGCGATGTACATGTTCACCACAACCAGAAATGATATGATGATGTAACTGACAAAATAGAAAATCCCAACAGATGGGTTCCCACAGTCTCCTTTAACTGAGCTTCCAGGGTGTTCTATTTGAGGGTCGCAGTCAGGAGGTCCACTGTTGAGAATAGGTGCCAACAAACCATCCCAGCCAGCAGAGGTGGTAATCTGGAACAGGCAGATCATGCTGTTGCCAAAGGTTTCAAAGTTGAACATGTCATTAATTCCAGCTTCCTTTTTAACATAGGCAAAGTTGGACATTCCAAAGATGGCGTAGATGAACATGACCAGGAAGAGCAGGAGGCCGATGTTAAACAACGCAGGAAGAGACATCATCAGAGCAAAGAGCAGCGTGCGAATCCCCTTGGCCCCTTTGATCAGACGTAGGATTCGGCCAATCCTGGCCAGACGGATTACTCGGAACAAGGTAGGGGACACAAAATATTTTTCTATCAACTCAGCCAGAAACATTCCTGGTGTGGAGGGAAGGAATAAAAAGGAAATATTTAAATTTCCATGCTACAGAAAATCATGACTCTACAAATAGTTTTATCTTCCACCTTCCATCTTATGTCTTAACAATTTCAGGACTGTAATTTTATTGCAAGAGATTTCATAACAATCAAAGGATTGAGCAATTCCAAAGGAAAATGATTAGACTTACCATTGTGACATTTTACCCCCTTTACTAAGTTTGTGGACATTGTTTTTTTTTTTCCTCCACAAGAATTTTTTAATTATAAGGTTAATACCTACTCATGTAGAAAATTCAAGCAATATAGTAAAGTGCTAAAAAGGAAATATAAATCACCTGAACTATCACCAATCCTAACTATTGTTAATATTTTGTTAAGTATGACTCCAGACATTTTTCTATGCAAGCACACACACACATATGAATGCAATCATGTTATATAAGCATTTTTTGTAACCTATTTTAGTCATTTCATGTCATGAAAATATTTCCATATAAATGACAACTAAGTAATTTCTTATAGTTGTCTAACGTTCTGTCAAAATAACCACACAGTGAAGAATTTTATGTTGTTTTCCAATTTATGATCTCTACAATACCTTACTGTCTAAGATTTATAATTCTCAAAATAAATGCAATCCTAAAATAGTGGGCCAGGCATGTACAGATAATCAAAAACAAAAGGACAGAAAAACAGCTATGGTAATTAAAGGGGAGAAAGTATAAAATTATGTATTGTGATTCACAGACATGACGGGTTGGTTGAGAAACGACTGCATTTTATAGATTTGCCAAGTACGAAATCATAAGAAATGAAGATGGCATTTCTTGAGATCTTTACTTTAAATTCAGGAAGAATTTTCACAAAGAGTCACCAATATTCTGCTATTAATATTATCATTAATCAAAGGGCAGTTCTCATATGTGCTAAAACTGGAAGTGATTTCAGATTCTGCTTTGGCCTTCTTAGAGACACCTACATAGAGATGCAGTTGCTACCACTGTGAATGGTGATCTTAGAAATCAAATACTCTATCCAGGGGGTATTATGTACATCTAACAGACAGAAAACTTGTGGCTTTGAGACCTGTAGTGTGAATCCAGGAATTCTGACACAGAGGATTTTGTTTTGTAAAGTTTTATTTTTAAGGTTCCTTTATTTTCATTTTACTAACTCACTCAACAGTTAATTTATATTCAAGAATTCAGAAACTTCTCTGGGCATGTGTGGAATTTGGTTTGATTCAAAATTAAAATCTGATTAATAAATGGTCTTACCTACAATGGAGAGAATCACAACCACAAAATCAAAAATGTTCCATCCCACAGTGAAGTAGTAGTGTCTGAGGGAGATCAGTTTCAGCACACATTCTCCAGTGAAAAGGATAATAAAAACCAGATTTATCCAGTATAAGACATCAGTCATATATTGACTTTGTCCCTCTTTTTCTACCATCATAGTTCCCATGTTGAGGCAGATAAGAACCATAATGGTGATATCAAAAACTTGATTTGTTACTAGGTCAAATATACATCCTTGGAGTTTGTTCTGCAAAGAAACAAGAATAATATGGAATATAAAGTAAACTTTCCAAGTAGTGTCCACTAATCATTACATTAGTAAAAGTTTTTTTAAAAAGGTATCCGTCTTCAAAACTTGCATAAATTATCCTTGGTCATAGGTTCGTGCTTTCTATAAGAAATGTTATTAATGGGTTAAATCAAAGTCAGAGTAGATGAAACTTTTTGTTGTTGTTGACTTTCAATATATCAGACCAGTATTCAGTTAGCCTTGTATACTAACACTTGCTTTTAAGCTTATCTACCTTAGTATGTTATATTCAATCAAAAGCACATTTATTTTGATTTTCTTCAGGCCACTGTAGTAGTAAGTTGTGTAACTAACATAAAAGTAAAAGCATATACAATTATTTTTCATTTTTAGAGAAAAATAAAAAATAGGAAGGAATATTAAAAACTAAATTAGTGTTCCAAATACATACATTAAGCTTTATAAGGACTTTTGTTCAAAATATTAGCAATTGTGTTAAAAAATTATGTTCAAAATTTTGTTCACAATATTCATGTTTAAGAAATAGTTTTACATTAAAGATTCTAAAGATATATATATATATATATATATATATATATATATATATATATATACATATATATGTATATATGTATTTTTTTTTTTTTTTTACCCCTGGTCGAGGTATTGGCTTTTGTGGTTTCTTAGATCCCAGCTTTTTCATTGCATTATAATATTTCTTCTGTTCTTCTGTCATAAAGATGTCTTGACCTCCAAGGTAAAAAATAAATAAATCTAGTTAAAACCAGAATCATTTCCTAGATCTTTCCTCAGATTATTAAGACAGGTTGAAAATGTATTAGTACAGAAGTGAAACACATTTTTATTATACGCAATGTAGCTATAAATAAAACCTGTCTTAAAGGATTATCTATGTGTAGGCACATGACTCTCTATACTTAATGTAGTATGCATATATAAAATACATGTATTAAATATAATAATGATTGGCTCAATTTTCTTTTGGTGAGGTAATCTGTGTTGTGTTAAACTATGTGCTGGTATTTCATTTCATCTGCCACTTGTCTCACTAGGCATTTCATTGCTAAATAATGAATATATTAGAAAGGGTTATGAAAAACTAAAGTAGTTAATACCTTTTTTTGATGGTTTGGCTAATATTTAGGACTCTTATGAAGAGCAGGGTTCAAAAAGAGTAGCAAAAATAGTGTTAGAGTTATATTCATTTTAAAATGCCATATTCCTTAACAGAGATAAAAATACAATAAATATGTAACACACGTATGTGTGTGTATTTCAAGAAACTCTTTAGCTATCCTTTTAATTTGAAATAAAGGAATTTCAACATAAATAATTTTTTGGGTATCAACATTATGTATAACAGAGTTCAAGGCATTGAGAAAATTACTAATAGTCCAGGGTCCCAGATCTGAAGGTCTTTCTATTGAACATACAACCTTTAAAATTCAACAGTAAAAAAACAAAAACAAAAACAAACAAAAAAAACTACCATCTAAATAAAGGTTTTGATCATTTCATCACTGTAAAAGCCTAAATCTAACAAAATGGGCCTAAAAGCTTTGCTTGTTCTTTTAGGATCTGCTTATTTCTTAAAATCATCTGTAATTTTTACAGATTCATGCATGTTCTATACTGATCTATAATATCAACTTTTTAGTTATGGCATAAATCAGAATAATCCATGCCATTAGAAATTTATTTGGGGGAATTTATAGTTCTGAAATCTTACTTAAATCGTAGGGTCCTAGAGTTAAAGACAATCTAGTTATGGTTTTCCTTTAGTTTGCCTGGATTAGGTAATATTCAGCTTCCTGTTATAAACTGCATTAAAAAAAAAAAGTATCAAGTACCTAATAATAACCAGAATCCCCTTTCTGTCTTAGAGTGTTTTAATTCACCTTTCCTCTAGTTGATACGCAGTCGTTATGAAATTTTGGTATTCATCTGATCTACTGATACTGTGTTTCCCTGAAAATAAGACCTAGTCGGACCATCAGCTTTCATGCATCTTTTGGAGCAAAAATTAATATAAGACCTGGTCTTATTTTAATATCATATAAGAACGGGTCTTATATAATACAATAGGGTCTTATATAATACAGTATAAGACCGGTCTTATATTAATTTTTGCACCAAAAGACGCATTAGAGCTGATGGTCCAGCTAGGTCTTATTTTCAGGGAAACACGGTAGTTGGCAAGAAAGAGAGCCTTTGTTCCAATGTCAAGAGAAGCCCAGATCCTGTAGTTCGCACTGATGAGGGCTGACCATTACAGCATGTCAAGAACTTACCTAAGAAGCTATGAAAACACTGGGGAGAGAACTCTGAATTAGAGATAAAAATCAAAGGAGCAGATTTTGTTTTCCCTTGATGATATCCTGGTTGCCAACATAAAGAAGGGGGAGATGAAACTAAGAGGAGATTAAAAGGCTCTAATAGTTGAAACAGAAATCTCAGAGAAGTGCCTCACTTGCAACATTGACCAAATCTTCATTTCCATTATATGTGTCATTCCTTCTGCTATAATATAAACTCCTTGAGCTCAGGGACCTGATTTTATGTTGTTCTCCCTGACATGCCAGCCCAATCCATACCACACCGAACAATGGCACAGAACAGAATGAAAGAACTACTTATGAAATGTGTTTTGAATAAATAATCAGTGCATTACTATTTCTTAATTATTCAATCCTCTATAGGGAACATTGAAAAAAAAACCTAAACAGTTGCCATATTGTTTAAAAACAGCTATGAATTAGGAGATTACTTTCTGGGTAGAGATAAATGAGATTAAACATATCTGTAACTGTACACTGGCCAATTGAAAAATAAATGAAATTCTAATGAAAATAATTATTCATTGATATCAAATTAAATTTCACATTAAAATTTCGTGAAAATAACTTCCTATTTTTCAGTGCAATAAAAGAAACTTAAAATACTTATCTTTTTTTTCTGTTGGTTGAAATTATCTATGATGACACCAATGAACAAGTTCAAAGTGAAGAATGACCCAAAAATGATAAAGATGACAAAATAAATGTACATGTAGAGGCTGTGTTCATATATGGGTTGTTCATTTACCTATAAAATTAATGTAAGTTAGCACTTTGTCGACAATAACATTCCTCATTTTCTTTTTCACATGGGTTTTCAAGGTAATCCAAACAGTGCTATTTTAGATGAACTTGGCTTTTCAGAATCCATATATTGTTATGGATCCATATAATCACTGTTAAACTTTTTTTAACATTAAATAAATATTTCTTAAATGTTTACTGTGTACATGAATATAATCTCCAAATGACTAAAAAGGGCTTAACCATATATCGTACTTGTTCTCAGATTGGTAAGGCAATTTAGTAATAGATGATGTTAAAGTATGTTTTCTATTTCCAGAAAATAATTGTAAAAGAGATAATACCATAATTATATAAATTTTGCAGACTTGTTTTCATTTGATTACAGGAATGTCTTCACTGGATTTAACTTTCTTAGTGTGGATCTTATTTCACATAAACACTTCCATCGCTCTTTAAAATATAAAAATTTAAAAAACTATGACTAAAACATGGTATTTCATATTTATTTTGATAAACTTGTACTTACTGAGAATTTATTAGTGTGCTAAGTGCTCTACTTGTGTTTTGTTGGTGGAGCCTCAGAATAACCCCATGATGTAGGCATTGAATTAGTTTCTTTATACAGTCAGTAAACAGGCTCAGAGAGGTAAAGTAATTTGTTCAAAGTCAGTCGCACAGCTTATACGAGTACGATACTGTAGAACCAGAATTTGAGTCAAGGTCCGTCTCTAATGCTGTACATGTAATCAGTGGGCTACCCCTGGGTGGAAGTTCTTAATTTTGAGTGTACATACCAAGGGCTCCTTGGAGCTACTATTTGAAAATGGCCAAACTCAACTAAGGAGCTTTTAAAAATCGTAGAACTTAGTTATATGTTGACCAGTACTTACATCAACAGAATCAACAGCTGCATACATAATATCCATCCATCCCTTAAATGTTGCCTGTAAATATAACATTTATAGAATCTGAATGTGAAGCTCATACTCTAAAGCAGCCATATATGAGTTTAGTTCATTGAATGTTACAACATTTATTAATATCAATCACTAAGTTTTACTGCATTTCAAAATATCAATTTAATATAAAGTTGCTATGCCAAAAACAAAAAGGACACATTCTCAAATCACATTCTAAATCTTATTCCTAGTTAGTTATTTCCAGGTTGTTAACAATTCCTGAGAATTTTTGTACATGAACTTTTATTTTTTTCAGAGGTCGAGGAAAGTTTTATGAAAAAGGCAGGAGACGATTTTCTCCATTTCTAAAGAAAGGATTCTCTGTGCTAGTGGGAGTCCTTGCATTCCCATATAGTGTAAAATTGGCAGTCCAAAATACAACTATTCCGTTTTGGAGCAATGTGTAGGTGGTGCAATGGTGAAGGGCCAAATGACACCCAAAAGTCAATTATAGATTAATAACTCTCAAATGCAGTAGAACTTATACCTTATTTTTACTCATTTTTATACGCATATGTTCTAAGAAACACCAAGTCTCTTTTTAAAGACAAAGAGTATTCGATCTTTAATTGCTGGTTAATAGATTATTTAAAATAATGACATATCCTTCATCCAGTGTCCACTAAAATATAAAGAAACAATACATGAAAGGGGTTACTTACAACTTGAAGCAAAGACAGGTAACCAAGTCCAACATTATCAAAGTTCACCTTCAGGTTTTTCCATCGTACATTTTGACTAACATTCATCAGTGCAAAACAATCGGAACGATTGTTAACTTGACTTACAGGAAACCGTGACCCATTTGTGGTGTTAACACACTCATAGAACTTGCCAGCAAATAAATTTACTCCCATGATGCTAAATATTAACCAGAATATCAGACACACAAGTAGCACATTCATGATGGAAGGAATTGCACCTATGAGTGCATTCACGACCACCTAGTATTCAAAGAAAGAAAGGAATAATTAGGATTCATACAAATTTTAAATGGGCAACAGTAATGAAACACAGTACAGAATTAAAGAAATAGAAAAGCCACCCTTAAATGTTTAAGACATTAAATTAACCAGCCAACATGTATTAATTGAATGGCTACTATGTGCTTGGCAATATGCCAAGCAAGACAAAATGAGATAGAAGCCCTGTGATCAAGTTGTTTACAAAAATACATGGTGAACATAGAGTGAAACTATTAGCAACAACACAAAACCAAATAACAAAGATGCTATGACAGCTTAAATGAAAAAAAAAAAAAAGATAATAAACCAAAACCTGATATATGTAAGGTGAAGTCGTAAAATCTGCATACTCTAGAAAAGAAAGAAATTTACAAATATAAATGATAAAAAATAAAATATACATTTAAAGCTTTATAGTCCTAGAATTACCACTCTAAAACTCTCCCTTACAGAGAAACTACTAGTGTGTAGATAAACTGGAATTAAGACTGAGAATCTTTCAGCGGTGTGAATCCCTTAGGTCTAACTATTTCTCTAGTTGTGCGATATGTGAATTCAGTTAAGATCTTGGGACGCTTGTTTCCTCATCTGCAAAATGAGAGCAATCTTTTCAAATTTATTATTCTAACTCTAAAAATACTTTATGTATGTCTTTGGCTAAATATAGATTATGTTGGCCTCAGTTAAAACAAAAATGAGGTATAGTTTGTCTTCAATACTTCCTTTTTTTTTTGCTTTTCAGCATTTCTATTGCTATTGATCACCAATGCCTCTGGCCACGCCAATTTTCCTGCATGACGACTTTGTAGCATTTATCACTCCAGCTTTTCCTAATTACCCCACCCTTCAAAATCTACCTGTCTTCTGACACTTCAGCTCTAGTCCAAATTTGAGTGCAAATATGTTAGACTAATTTGTTACATAAGAATGCTGTGCTCCGACTTGTTTGTAATAAATGATGCACTCTTCAGACATTTCCAAATGGTGAAACTTTAAGGCTGACTACCTTTGAGACTGTCTAGAGCAGGGGTTGGCAAACAGTTTCTTAAATATTTTTAGGCTTTGAGGGTTCTATGATCTCTGTTGCAACTATTCAATTCTGCCACTGTAGCCACAGAGTATACAGAAAGGGGTGTGGCTGAAATCCAATAAAACTTCCTTTACAAAACAGGCAACCAGCCTGTGGGCTTTGGCTGGTCCAGAATAATAGTTATTACCCTATGGTCGATGGACCTGTGCAGGTTCCATGAGGGCATGCAATTACATAGGAAACATTAGGGGTATGCTTTCTTTATGGAATGATGATTCATACTTTCATGCGATTCTTACAGTGTATACGACACTAAAAGGGTGAGGGAGAACAGGATTAGAGAATAAAGTTTGAAGTGGCCAACCCTTATTCATGCCTACTTTTCCATGCTCATTTCCTGCTAACCTGCCCACTGTGGCTGTTACCGAGAAACACTGATCCTTCTCGTCACTGCTCAAACATGCCTTATACACTCAACTCTGAGCTTCTCTACGATGTGGCAGAGATGCCTGGAATGCCTACCTGCCTGAGATTTGGGGCCCGCTCTTTCAGCCCTCCAGCCTTCATGTAAAGCCTTCCCAGACTTCCCCAAGTAGCAGTTCCCACCTCTACGTTCCTTAGTGCTGTGTGCTTACCATTCTCTAGCAGATGTCATAGACTACCTACTGTTCCCTTGTCTGTCTCTCCATGACCATTGTTCCTACTCAGTCTTGGATGGGTAGGGTTTATTCACCATTGTACTGTTTTTGTAGAACAACATCTAACACATAGTTGGTGTTTAAAATGTTTGCTAAAAGAATGTGAGCAATGATGGGTCTCTGAGGGAGAGAGGTACATATTGCTCTGATGAAAAGCCTCTAACTTGGGAAAGCAACAAGCTCAAGAGCCTCAAGACTCAAAGGAAGCTCACTACAAAATACCTCAAATCATTATTTTAGTTATTTTTCAAAATGACATGCAGTGTGAAGGAAAAAACTCCTTTTTGCCTGGTTAATAAATGTAACTAAATAGACATGTTTACCCCTCAAATATAGTAAAACATTCTTTTGCATCCAACTCACCTGTATTATAGATAAAGAACAAAGAGCAAACAGGGTAAAATAATGGGCTGGCTGAATCCCTGAGGGAAGTCGTTTTGTCGGGGAAAGTATATTATTTATTCATGAAAATGGAGTATAATGTCTGCTTGAGTCCAGGGATCAGTCGTAAGTTCCGGATAGATTGTAACATTCTACTAATGCCAACAAATGAAGATGATGTCAATGAATTCCAGAATCATCTTTCCGTATAACACGTTAACTTGCAATTTTTCAATTCTTATATGATAAAAAATACTTGAATTTGATGGATTTTTTTGTATAATCATGATCATATACACGGAGCCATCACACACTGAATGCATTAAGCAGTAGAGGTGAGTCATAATTAGGATAGCAGTGATAATAATGAAGATATGCTAAACGAAAAGGTCTCTACTGTTCACCTGAGGCTTCAGATTTCTGAGCTCCATCTCAGAGTTTATAATTCACCATGTCTAGGGTGGGGCCTGGGAATTTGCATTTCTAGTAAGTTCTCAAATGATGCCGATAGATAGCTGGTCAGTAGACCACACTTAGAGAAGCAGTGAGATAGATTAACTCTGCATGTTAAATTGTTCAGAGACTACAGGTGGAGAGGAAGTCAGATAAACAAATAAACAAAACACAATATAATGAGGGTTTTATGTGTCTGAACATAGAGAAAAGATGCCCAATTATGTCTCATGGTGGACAGACAAGGAAATTTTAAATTGAGGCTTCAAGGATGGGTTGATGTTTATCTGCTATATTGGTGAGTGAGGGTTGAGAAAGGCAGGGAGAAGCATTCCTGGCCAAGCGAACACCAGAGGCATGAAAAAGCAGGTACAAATTTGGAAAAGAAGAAATCTGAGGAGAGCAGCAGTGGATGAGGATATGGACTAACTAGAGAAAATAAGGTTATTGTCCTCCACGTATTTTATGAAGAAGTTGCTGGTTTAATATAGCTCTTAAAGCCAGATTGCTGGTAGTCATTTATCTTGCACCTTGTTTGTCTTTGCAAAATGAACCTCCTTTCAGGCACTATATAGTCGAATGCAGATTAGGTAAACTCTCAGAGCTTTAGTTTTCTTGGATATAATTTGGAGATAATCCTACTTTCATTGCAACATTTATTTTAAGGACGAAATTAAAAGTGATGGCTGTTTCTTCACTTCCCTTTACTTTCTAATTCCCTTTATCCACGATAGTTCCTTAACAAATATTATTGATCACCTAATACAGGCAAGTCCTTGATGACTTGTATATGAGAAATGTTTTCAGGACATTTTCAGAACACATAATAGTGTCCCCTTCATTTGAATTTCCTAGCATGGGCATTTTCATTTAAGAAAGGAAAAGCTACTTATTTAGATCATTGTCTAACAATATTATACAAAGGAGGCATTACTGTATTTGATTTACTCTTTGTTAAATAGTATGTACTGAAATACTGTGTATATACACATGTATATACATTCATATACATACACAGTTCACATATATGTATAGATGTATTTATATATATCTATGTATAGAGTCCATAATTTATACATACTCATTTTTTCATATTTTATACTCAATTTAAAAATATTATATTAGGAAGTTTAGTATTTTCTTACCCTCATTCCTTCAAATCTAGATAAAGCTCTTAGAGGTCTTAAAGCTCTAAGTGTCCGAAGGGATTTAATGGGGCCAAGGTCTGAGAAGCCGAGAGTGTTGGCAATTAAAGTAACCAAAGAAACCTACAAAAAAAATAATTTTTCATTAATCATTTCAATGAAATAATAAAGCAAAAAGAGGAAAAATCAATTTCAAAGATCACTAAGAGAAGCTTAACAAGAACAATATGATTTTATATATCACGTTATCTAGTCATTGCCTAAAAAAAGGGTAACATGATAGTTTTATAAGGAAAATAGTTTTAAAGGAAGGTTAACAAAAAAAAAAATAAATAATAGAAAGAAAGTGGGTTATTTCTTATATCTGAATAAAAATGACATGTGCTTTGCACACCTTGGTAGTCAATGGTTATGTGCTTGCTTATTAATTCTGAACATTTAATTAGAACAATTATCAAAATTTCAACTGAAGTAAAATCCAGGGCCTAACAAAATGTGTGATTCTGAAGCTAAGTCATAACAGAGTGGCATTAACTCAACCAAGTCCAAGTCCTAGTATAAACCTTACTCAAAATCAATTTGAAGACTCGTGATTCTGAAGTGGAGCTAATTCCTAACCAAATTATTCTGCTTTACCATTTCTCAGAATTGGTAACAAACATCTACTAGTAATAATTCCCTGGGAGAAAATCTTACTTGTATTAATGAGTGCATGAGAGTAGGTGATGTTACTGGCTTCACAATCAACACACACACAACTTCATCATGTCAGATAGATCTGCCCCAATCACCATAACAAGTATCCAACAGAATTGTGTGTTTTTATCGAAAATTATCTCAGAAGAAATAACATGGACAGAAAGAAAATCAACAAACTTTCTGTTAATAAAGCAACGAGTTTCTTAATGACCTTAGATCTGGATCTGTAAATGCATTTAGTCTCTGATTAAGTTCCATTAAATATATTCATTTGTTTTACACTGGGTAGCAGGAGCAATGTCTAAGAATAGTGTCTGGAATGCAACTCTTCATTACAAATTAAGTAAAGACTAAAAGATTTAAGTTTTCCAGGGAAGAACAAGAATATCTGAGAGGCAATTTTTATTTAACAAGTATTGACGGAGTAGATAAATTCATTGCTCACAAGTTCACTGCGGCTACTATCAGAGAGAAGTAAACTGATTTATGGATCAGGATGTGCTGAAGTGTTTTGTTCTCATGAATGTCTCACCAAATGTAACGTTGCTTCTTTTTAAGTCCTAATGTTATATATTCAACATAACTAATAGTCCCTCATATCATTCCTAAACTCACCCAGTCTTTCAGGTGCATTATTTTCCACTTAAGTACACTAAAAAATATAAGTATACTTTTTAATCAGAATAAAAAGTGGTCCTTTTTAATCAGAAAAAATAAAGTTTTAAAATGTTTATTATCATTTAAATATCCCTTAAGGAAATGGTAGATCCAATCTACAAACCATTGTTAGAGGATATGACACTGAATATAATAGATGCATATTATTGAGAAAATTATAGTATAGTACATAACTGACAATATATGAATATGCATATATACGTGTGTATAAAAATAACCAAAAAACATGAAATCAATATAAGGTATCAGAAATTAGATTTCTCATATAAGAAGCCCCAGAGAACATATGAGGTGCAATGTATAGCTATACCTCGGGGAAAAAAATGTGCATCACCTATATAGAAAACAAAAATGTTAAGGTTTAATGTTTCATATATTGAGCTATTCAAAACCAAAGAGTTTACTGAGCTTTAGATAACAGTTGAGAAATTGAATTTTGACAAGACATGATTAGTTTTGGCTTAATTTTGCAGTCAGATTTTGCTATATATAGTCATGCTTACTACTAACTTTGATATCTATGAATGATGCTGTATTAATTTACCTTTTCTGAAAAGTTTGATAATGCAAATTCTTAGTTAAATGTTACAGCACTTGTTGGTACTATAAAAATTTGCATGTTGCCCTCTAATCTCAGACATCGGATGGAAAACAAATCTCTAAAAACTATGACTGATTGTATGTTTCTTCCCTAAACACAAAGACTACATTTTGGAAAATCTAGGAGAATTAGTAAAAGATTGAAGAACATAATTCATTCTGAGAAAAATAAGATTGAGAGATTGTGGTCATGAATTAAGAAAGTCTTTTAAAAAATGTAAAATATATGATATCACATTATTATATAATGTATTATTACATTATATCATTAAAATCTAAAACAAAATAATTAGAGTATACTGCATAAAAATGAATTGATAATAATGGATATTATACCATTAATTTCTATTTGAGATGTCTTGATCTCACAAGCTGTTTTAGGATCTGTTTCCTGACTATTTCAATAACATGTCTAAAACTATTTTTTCTTTGTTAAAAATAATACATAAACTGAAGTATTCTTATGGATTTTCCATCATCCAAGTATTCAACAGTTATCTGAATTTATTATTTGAAATTATTAATGCTGATTTTTCTGTCCTACTCCACTGTAGAGATGAAGGGTAGGTTAGATATTTGACATGGGGCCAACAGCTGTGACTCATTTTGGTTTTCCCTATCATTGTGACTGAGATAAATATTTTGAAATTCCATGTCTTCCCTTCTTCCTAATGTAGAGTCATTTAGCTTTAACACTACCATTTTTATGTAACTTTCAAATAACATATCAGACAACCTGATACATCCCTCATCCTCTTTTATTTTCTAGTTTTACATTCTATTAAAAAAAAAAATCTGTATTTTATCTTTTTATTTGTGCCTCTGCCCTTTTCCATTCCCCCTTCCCATGTTTTAGTTTTTCATTTTGTTCATATTCCCAACAGGGATGATATTCAAATCATGTATATATATTCAAAAATCACATCTATGATTGCAGAAAACACATGAAGAGTAAATTATATATGTTACAATAGTGCAGAAAAGAATTTACATTTATTGAAAGGTTTCTCTTTCTGATATGTTTCTGATAGATTTCTACTGGCTGTATTAATATTTTTAAAAGCATAAACCTATAGCCTGAAAATATAAAAAGCTAACCAAAATGAAAATATGATAATATACAACACTAATGAACGTTTTTCAGAACACTTATTTGTAAGAATAAATCCTCCTTTAAAATTTACTCAAAGTACCTACATCGACAATTAAGAAATCTAGCCAACACCAGGCATTGGTGAAATACGTTTTATAACCATATGCGATCCATTTTAGAAGCATTTCCAAGATGAAGATGTAAGTGAATATCTTGTCAGCATACTCCAGGATAACCTTAATGGTCTTTTTCTTTTCAATATATATATCTTCAAATGCCTGTGGAAATAATATTCAAATTTTAATTGACGTACAACTTAAAGGTTATGTTTCATAACAAAAACAGGAAATGAAATTCTGATGGATAAACCACTGAAATATACTACAACTAGGAGTCAGCTGACTTTCGTCTGGTTTATAGCTACTGTGTAACACTTAGTTCTAGAATTCCCACTAGTCCATGCCATTGGGTCACCAGAGGTCAAGAGAACATGGGTGCAAAACAATGCAATTGACCAGATCTCTGAAACTTACAGAGATTTTTACTTCATTTGACTCCCCGTTCATCCCTTTTCAAATGGGTAAGACATCATTTAAGACACGATTCCAGGATCAACCCCTTATATATCTTTCTCGCCCTGCACTCTCCTTCGTAGCTACCAGCGGGATTTGGATCCTTCCTTCAGCTCTTACATGCTGTGCATTGTGCATCCCCATGCCTACCACTGAGTCAGGAACACAGCAGAAGGCAAGGAAAGGTTTGCTAAATGAACAAGTGCAGTAGCTTAGTAGGGCTACAGAACATAGAAGATGATTTCTTTCCTTGAATTTTGTACAATATTTTATCATTAAAAGCTTCAGCTCTACAAATCAGTCTTATATTCATTCCATGAATGTGAGACCTTTTAATGTTTTTCAAGAACTTTTTGAAGTGACAGATGGTGATACTGTGGTATGAGCCACAAGCTCCTCGGGAAATAATTTGAATGGACTTAGAGAACTGAGCTCACTGAAGACATCTAAAATGATTGCTGACCTAAACAGATCTAAAGTATTAGAATTTTCCCTTTCAAGTTTAAACAATATTCACCATGTTGGAGAAGATGAAAGCAAAAGGGACTGTATCCTTAGTGGTTAACAGTATACTTCTGTCCAGAGTCATGGGCACGTTCCATTCTTATTCTTCCTATTCTAAGTTCTTCTATCAATACTTTAAAAATTATCCTTAGCACTTTTTGAATATTGAAGAAAACAGAGAAGTTGGGACAGAATGAGCAGATTTACTAAGATGCTAAAAGAAGGTTCCAGCAGCTGGCAGAAGTTCTGAACATCAATGGAACTGAAGTGCAAGGGGAGACTTCCACTCCTCTGTCTTTTCTTGCCTCCCTTTTCCAGGTTGTAGAGGAATCAGGAAAGCTACTCAAACAGAAACTATGGCAGTGCCTCAGTCCTTGAAATGCAAAGCTGAAAAAATCCTTGATCACAAAGAAGAAGACTGCTGTTCCTGGACCTAGGGCACAGAGCAGGACCAGTAGAAAGTCTTGGTGCTCAGAGCCAAATACCCCACCAAGTGCACCTTGCTCTGACTAGTCCCAGAGCCTGAAATTGGATTCAGCCTGCAGGGCTCCTAGCTTCTAGGACTAAGTTTGTGGATGTGGGAGCAGGGAGGCAAGGAGGTCATTATATGAGCTCCATCTGATTTGGGGTGTAGGCTTTACTGTTCCTCATTGCAGTGACCACTCATTTATTTCCGCCTGGAATGTACTCCGTTTTCTGAGGAGCCCCAACAGTGAAAAGATACAGCGGCTTTGATTTAGACCTCAGTTAACATATGGCCCTGTCATTTACTAGCTTTGGGACATTAAGCAACTTTTAAAACTCTGTGCCTAGCTCCGTCATTGGTAAAATAAGCAAAATACCAAAATCTCACAGGATTGTTTGAAAATTAAAGGAGAAAACCTGTATAAAGATCTTGAAATAGAATGACTATGTACTAAATTAGAGCTATTACTTTTTATTTATTTTATAGACAGGTATTTTAAAATCTTGAATTGGCAAACTCCCTAAGTAAAAACACCAGATTCTTGAAATGCTTCTCCCTTTTCTTCCTCACGAATCTTATGAATTTCAGTTTTGAGAGTGCCCCTCTGCAAAAATGTCCTCTTTGTTTTCAGACATTTTAAACAAGGGCTTACTCTAAACTTTTCTTTAATTTTTTATATATTCTATTTTTTTAAAATCTCAGCCACATGTGACTCAGCATGGGATTAACTTCTTTAATTATTAGAAATACAAGCTAATGTAGACATTGTCACGATTTCTACTTGTATTCCACAAGATTAGATGAGTGACACTTTGCTCACTCATCTTGTGTTTTTGAGAGAGGAGACTTTTAGGAAAGGCGATCTCCTGTCGGCCCTGAGTGTCCCTGAGTGTTTTGGTGGGTATGCCAAGAATGCAAGGCCCTGACTGCTCTTTATCCAGGCCATTTCTCAGGGTTGTTTTTGCAACAAGCAACCATGAGAGATAAGACAGTGTCTCCCTGTGGAACAAAGAACAAGGCTGCTTACTTCTTACTTAAGAGGATGGGTTCCGTAAGCTCAGTGCTGCTCAACTCTGATGCTAACACACTGTGAGCACAATGTTCATTTAACTCCATGCTATGACCCCATGTGACTTGGGGACAAAGGCGATCAACACAAACATGTTGAAGATCATGCTGCTCTTGGAGCCATGAATAATAAAGTCCTGTGTCTCTGACTCGAACGTCTCATATCTTCCACCAGGATCCATGAAACAGTAACAGGTTAATTTCTTATAAGTAGGGTAAAATGAAATCCCAGATTTACGAGAACTGTCTATGAGGCAATTTATAAAGTTGTTGAGTATTCTGTTTTTAGTATAATGGAATTTCCAGTGGTATCTCTAGGTGGAACTGGGTTTCCAATGGCTCATCTCTGTTTAGTGTCAGCAGGAAAGAAAAGCACATCAGAAAAGGCTCAGGGAGCTTGTAACTTGCCCAGATCCCTTTCAACTCTCACATAAGGTGGCTGATATACGTACAAGAGTGAGAAACTTGTCCCATTCTCACCCTAAAACTACAGCCTATTTTTCCTTATAAGATGTAAGATGTTTATAAACTGACACTGCAAAATTTTGTCCCAGTATCTCTGGCTACCACTTTCCTCCCTGTATTTGCTCTTCCTCCCTTGACACTTCCTTCAGTTTGGCAACTTTTAAGTTCCTGTATATGTGATGCTGTTTCATGCTTCCTTACCATTGTACACTTGTTCCCGTCAGCCCACTTTGCATGGCTGGAAAATGACTATTAATCTTTCTGGATCTTGCAGAATATCATCTACCTTTCTGAAATCCCAAGCAGACAACTGTTCTTGCTACAGAGCTTTATCAAGTATATTCTTCACTTACCAACACATCCCAGTTCTGGAATCACTTGTGCCTCTCTCTTCCTCAATGCTCTCTGAGCTCCTTGAGAAAAGTACCTGGGTCTTACCCATCTTTGCATTCAAGAATGCATTCAAGGGCAGCAAGAATAATGCCTGGATGCAACAGTGCTCAGTTAATATTTACTGAGCTAAACTAAAAATTTATCCTTGGTACTAATCACAGGGAATAACTATTAGATAAAACAACTTGTCAAGATACTTTTATCTTCCAACTCATTTATTAAAGGTACTGACAATTTATTTCATTAGGTGTCAGATCACTTACCAGAGCACCACTGCTGAGCAGGATCATGAGAACAATAAAACTTTCAAACCAATTGTGCTCAACTATCCTGTAGCAGGTTTTCCTGATGTTCCACCAGATTCTTCCCTTCCCTGATTCTATGTTAACTTGGCAACATGGGAACCTCCGTACACAACCTGGCAAGAAAGATATGTATGTAAAATCTTGATAGTCAGAATTTTAAAAATGTTTAAAATGCACTATTGAATACAAAACTTTTCCCATAATAGTCCCTCAACCATATAATTTCTAACACTTACAACTTCTAACACTGCAGCTTCAAATAGATTCAACTTGGGTGCCACCTTCTCTTATCTCCTCACTCTCCATGGTGTTTCCTTAATACTTGTCAGTTATTTCTAACTTAGAATATATTCTTGTTTTCTATACTTCCCAGATTTCTCAGCAATCTCTCTACAGTGTTTAAACCACTTATCTTTTTTTTATTACTGCGATCCTAACCCGATACACAATGAGCACTAGATAATTACGTAATGAATAACTGAATGAACTAAAATCTGAGGATAAAAATGCATTCCACGGTCCTCTTTGCTTAAAGTAAAGTTTCCTTGATGTGGATCTAGTCTGCAATCTGGTCCTGCTTCAACTCCTGTATAAAAAACCCTTCAAGAAACACCACTCTAAGTAATAGTAAAAAAATTAGTGGAAGGTCCTAAAATCAAGTTTAAAAAAAATAGATCTTGATGAGAAGATGCAGATGAAATTATTTCGAGTACTCTAAGTTAGAATCAAATCTGACATTGAAATCCTAGGTGTAAAACATACGAAAAATTGAGGAACATTTTATTTATTTATTTTTTAGATTTATTCATTTATTTCTCCATAAAAGAGTAACTGAGAATCTTCTATGTACTCTAATGTGTACATAGATTCCTCTCCTAAGGAAATTTATTTTTGGTTTTGGTTAGGCAGATAGATATAGAAATAAATGACTATAACTGGATAAGGCAACTATAATGACACATATGCAGGGGTTATTTTGGTAGCACTGAAGTAGTCCACCTAGCCAGGCTTATTGGTGAAGAGGAGAGATCACAAGAGGATGCCTAGAAGAGGTGGAGCCTTAAATGAATTAAAGTCTGAGCCAAAAAGGGTTTGGGTGGAATTTCAGGCTAAGAGATGGTAAAATATGTTATGCAAAGGAGTTCTAAGTAATTCAGAATTGTGATGAAAGCAGTGTACACAAGAGGCAATGGTGAGAAATAAGGTTAGAGAAATTGGTCAGATTATGGAAAGCATTTTCCCCCACCTTAAGTGATTTGGTCTATATCCTATAAACATTGAGCAGTAAGTGAAGGACTGTAAGCAGTGAATGATATAGGCAGATTGCAATTTAAATGGAAGTCTCCAACAGTTGTGTCCCCAACAGTTGTGTGGAGGATTATTTAGAACAGAAAAAAAAAAAAAAAAGACGGGTGGAGGTGAAGAAAGACCCAGAGCCAGAAATCCATTTAGGATTCTGGTTCAGCAACCCTAACAAGAAGAATAGATTAAGGCAATAGGAACCAGAGCATGATAAGATTCAAGACACATTTGGCAGGTAAAATCAGTAGGACTCGGTGACTGAATGGATATGCGTATAAGAGAAAAGGAGAAGCCCAGAATGATGGGGTGGATGTGACCAATGAAACAAAGACTATAGGAAAAGGAGCTGCTTGGGAGATAATGAGTCTGACATGCTGGTGACCCTTCTAGATATCAATACCTGGAGGTGTGAAACTGAAGCTCGGGCTAGAAAATAATATCTAGGAATCATTAGCATATATGTGTCAGCTGAGCTCAGGACACAGTTTTTGAGGTCATACAAAAAAGGTATTTACTGTGAAGAGAGAGAACGGTGAAATCTGCAATATTCTGGAACAGCCATAACAAGGGACAGATTTCAGTGGTGTGCTGGAGCCAGCTCACACCAGCTCTTGATAAGTCATTATTAAATTGTCAGGTAATTTTGCTAGCCTATTGTTAAATGCAGCCATTATAAAAATTAAATTGTATAAACTTAAAATGAGTTACTTAAGAAAGTCATAAATAGTAAAAACATATCACTTTACTACATTTTACTATTATCTATGCTCTTGAGCACATTTCTGTATTCTATCTGGTGGTGGAAATTTGTTATACTGTTGAGTTACTGTGCATCTCTTCTTAGTTCCACATTTAGTGAAATCACACCAGTAGTTTGAAATCAGCCACAGTGGGGAATCTTTACACTATAAAAGTCATCAAATGCTACAAATCAGCGTTTGTTGATTTTTCTAGAGTAGACTTAAGAAAGTGATTGAAAAAAATGTTAAACAGATAAAACAGTACATGTCATGTCCGTAGCCATTACACTGTGAATAGCACAAAAACTGAAGAAATATTTTTCATTATTCAAAATCTATTATCTGATTCAGCAAAGATTTGCTTACATCATTGATGAGTGAGTGAAGTTGTAACATAGAGCTTCTTTGTTTCACTTTCACTTTACTGATGAACATCATTGAAAATACCAACCAACTTTCAGTTTAAAACTATGCTTGTTCATCAGTTGCAATCCTTGGTTGTCTATAAATACAAAATTTTGGCAAAATTCAACAAAAACATTCTGTAAGGATCAAGGAGCCATATGGAATGCACACTTAAGAGTGTTTATATTATTATTTATAAATTGAGGGCCACAACTTTTATATCAGTGAAATTTATAATAAACTGATGTGCATATACAAGCTGTCTTTTTCTTGTAGAGGTGATGATTAAACATTTACCTGCACACCACTGGGGAAGGTGGAAGAAGAGAAAACCTTGACGGAGAAGCAAACAGAGTAAGAGAGGGAGAGATGCACAGGAGGCAGCAATAAAAGAGAAGTCAGGGAGTAAAACGTTTCAGGAAAGACTGCTGAACAAGAGCCATGACCAAGGAAGGCCCAGAAAAATAATGATTGAAAATTTAAAAATTAGATTTAAAAAATTAAAGTTGATTAAATAATATTTATCTAGAATTATTTGGAAGAAAAGGAAGGATTTTAAAAAGAGGAATTATAATTAATTTATCTCTTAAAAATTTTAGATAAAAAAACCTCATTTGAAAGGAAGGCAGAAGGTGGGAGAGCACTTTTTAGATACTTGTTTCAGAAGTTTGAAATTAGGTATTTAACTACAATTAATTTTGTTTTCTACAAAACAAACTATATTTCATAAAAACTATTGAACCTATCAAGTAATAACTTCATGTAGTCATACACTGCATGTCCTAAAACAAAAAAACACTAGAATTCTCTTGATGAACTACATGTTTTAGACAATGTTTTGTTATGGCTTCTTTCATGATTCGATTCTGTAGTGAATATGACTCACTGAATATAAGGGATCTCCTAGCACTTCAACTTCCAGCTTCATAGAAATGCAGCAGCTACGTATTTTCCCTTAAGTCTCCCGTGTTTTTGCTATCGTGTATAGTTTATGTATTCCTGTCCTTTCTTCCCAGAAGCTTCTAAGTTCCCAGAAGGCTAAAACTATGCCTGCTATGCCCTTTCTTTCTTCTCACAGTACTTACTGTATTCCTATACAGCTTAATATGCTGTGTATAGTTGACTGAAAAGACATAATACCCCCAAAAAATGAGTTCTGAAATCATCCAAGCATTAATCATAATCTGAAAGGTCTCATCTCTGTGTATTCTAGAATTTATACAAAGATTGGATGAATAAAAAAACAAACAGAATAAATGGAAAATACACATCTGATGACTTCATTTATCCAATGTTAATTACAGTTAACATGATCTCAGATCTGAACAAATTTATATTCATTGTATTTAAAATAATTATATTTCATATACATTTAGTAAAGAGAAAATATTTTATAAAATGATATGCAAAAATAGTAAAAGGATAGGGCCAAAAATTGACTCCCACATAATCTCTTTCAGGGCAAAAGAAAACACCAGAAAGGGTGCAAAAACTTACGATGGAATTTGTTTTTATATTAACTTAATGCTTGAGACTTTTGAATTTATCTTTAACTTAAAAACAAAGATCTCGTGTAGAACAGAAGCTACGTGCCTCAAGTATAATTACCAGAGGAGAAAGTTACCCCTTTTGTTAAGAAGATTTTACTATCTGGGATTTATTTTTGTCAGTCTTATAGTTGAAGAAAAATGTTCTTATGATTGAGGCAAGAAAAAGCATTATACATTCTAATTAGAAAAGTAGGTAAGTTTTTTATCTGAGATGAAGGTTCCTAAATATTGCCCTCAGGATTTATCACACCTCAGAGAGTTTCCGTCTCTTATTTTGAGGTGGGAGTGCTCAACCACTTGTCTGGCTTTTATGCGAAGGCATATCCCAGGAGTTTTTCAACCTACCTGGTTAGCAACATTATCACTTCTCCTTTTTAAAAAAGACTATTAATTAAATGTAAACATAACAGAGAAGCTCTCAAACATTTTAATAGGTCCCCGTGGATAAATAATATTTCTATCAATTGGGTGATATACTTGTTTGCTTCTCCAACAAAATTAGATTTGGCTTGTATTAAAAGAAAATCCATGCACTTATTCTAATTTATAGATATCATTATTTGCCAGTCATTTTGTTTACTGCCTGAGTGTTATAGGAGGCTGAGAAAATCTTGAAGAATGAAAGCACATCAATTAATTTCTATAAAAAAATCCTGATGCTGAGTTTAAGCCCATGAATAGATATTGAGTCATTAGCATAGACGCTATCATAACTTCTATATAGAATTGTTAACAAAATACTTTAAAAACAAAAAGGAAAGTAGGAGAAGGAAATAGAAGGCACTGTGCTAATTAATTTATAAGTGTTACCCCATTTAATCTCCTCAACCTCTCTGTAATATGGATGGACTTGCATCCTATCCTCAGAGTTTCTGATCAACTTGCATTTTCTATGATCAACTTGTGGCTAGAAAGAAAGAGATTAGGACTGTCTCCAAGTCTAGCTTGAGAGGCATGATAGATCAGGATGTCACTAAATGAGATAAAGACTGAAGGAAGCTGTAGATTATATGGGGATAACCCGCTAAAGTTTATTTTAAACTTATGAAACTTGAGATGTTTAAAGGCAGCAGGTGGAGATGACCAGTGGGGAGTGATAGGCAGTTCCGGAACTCAGGAGTGAGGGCAGGAGTAAAGATAATGATTTCAAAGTCAACAACACAGAGATGGTTCTTCAAGCTATAGACATGGATGAAAGCCCTTAGGGCTAGAGACTGTGACAAGGTAAGCTAACCAAGCATCAAAATGTGGAGGAAAACATTATTTAAGGGATGTGCATAAAACTCGTCACTAAAAGAAGTAAGGGAAGAAACTCAGAACTCTCAGAGATGTAAAAGAAGAATGCAGGAACAGGGTGGGCTCTGAAATGAAGGGAATGAATAATTTTGAGACAGACGGTGGTCAAAACAGCATCAAATGATTTACTGAGAGTTAGTGAGTAGCTTAAACTTTTGATGAAAAGGACAAGAGTACCATCTATCCCATTAAATTTTATCCTAGTGGTTCCATGGAGCTGGGATCATGAATTAAGGCTCTAAAATGAGAAATATGAACATCCTACTGTAAGTAGGGTGCATTAGAGTATAGTACACTGTCACTGAAAATTATTGTTAGTAGAGCATCACAAGTATGCAAATGGCAACTTAGAAAGCTCCAATGACTTGCCCTTGGTCATAGAGCCATGACTGACTCATCATGGAATGGAGTCTTCTGACTTTTTACTAAGCAACCCCCAGTAAGAATTAGGTTTTAAGATAAAACCTAAGACACTAATAAATGAATGAGAATCAAGGGCTTGACTTTTCTCTTACCATCTGTAAAACAGGCCTCTGGCTCATCTGAATTTATAGGTTCAGCCTCCGCTTCTTCTCCTTCTCCTGGCACAGGGTTATCAATTGTGCTGCACTCAGAGGAACTCAGTTGGTTCAGTCTCTAAAAAGAAATTCACCGTCCCACCGGATAGTCATTTAGAGTTCATTCAAATCTTGAATTGAAGCCACATTTAATAATCAGAGTCATGCAAAGTGTTATGAAAAAAGATTAACAGTATGATGGCCATAAAAAATGTATAAACACACATTGAGGTCAAGTAACCTTACAGTGCATCTATACTTGATCTATCTACACATCCCGTGAAAAATAAATTTTATTATTTTTATTATGCTACAAGTAAGTAATTAGACAGAATAGCGTAAGGTAATATTTTGATGTAAACTATAACATTTGCAAAGTATTGGCCACATTTTTGTTATTTTCCATATTTAACCTAAATTTGTTTACATCAGTAATTATTATTTTAGGACAACCAAGACCCTAACAGCAGTAACATGCAAGTTCCAAATTGCCAACGCCTGATCATTGAAAGGTCAGATCTGACAGTTGGCAGAAAAAACTTGTTGATATTTAAAATTAAAAAAAGAAATTAGTATCAGATGAAATCCAAACATACTTCTTCTAATACCTCTTGGATTTAAGAATATGTATTAGGATGATATAGATAGAAGGCCTTTCATCAAGACCAAAAAAGTCAAATATATTACAATCAAAACTCCAAAAAAACATAGTAATCATTTCATCCAACACCACCCATTTTAGAATAAAATTTCAGGATATAGTAGAAAAGATCATAAAATATTATTTACAATGTCAAGAGATAGTGGCTACTAAAGTGAGTACCACATGCAAACTCTGAAACAAAGATTCAATGAAATTAAACATGGCAGACTATTAACACATGAGAGGAATGAATTCACTGTTATTATGATCATATTATTGATCATAACACAGACATATTTTTCCAGCCAAGAACTTTATGATCAATATGTTTACACACATACACAGAAATGTTTGGAAAAAAAATTCATACAGCGACAGTAGCAAAATTCGCAATTTTTCCTAAATTGTTTTATAAGGGGTAAAACAGCACATCAATGAAGAGCTTATTTTTCATTCTCAATTGCTAAATGACATGTGAATATTGAAAACTACTAGTTATTACAGCACATACTTCTCTTGTAAGATCAGCTTTACTTTTGTTTAGAATAGTTAAAACAAATGCAAGTGCTAAAAATCATCAAATACCCATTTTAGTTCAATTGATTCTTCAATCTATTAATATGTATTAATATCATAGGCTCAATCTAAAATATTAATTTTTAGAGATTGACTTGAAAGCTAAAAGTGTTCCATATGGGTACCACATTAAAATTTTTAATTCAAATCAGTATTGCCCATCTTTTAATTTTGTAGCTTAATTTTACAACTGATAACTCTAATGAGGGTCCTGAGTCATTAAGGACTAACATCATAAAGCTCAGAATAAAGGACTAAAGGTCCTCTAGAGAGGAATTCCACAGATAGCTACGATGCTTTGTGTAAGAGTCCCACGTTTTCTAACTTTACCATTTTAATATGGGACAACTTGAATTTTAAATATTCTTTTCTGGCTTAGAACCAAAATACACTTTAATTTCCCTTGCAGTTGTAAGGACCTATTTAGAGAAATGCACAGATCCCCTCATCTGTAGGTTGGAAAGAGAAAAGCTATGCAAAACTCCTGTGCTGAGAAAACAGCTATTTGGAGTTGCTGTCTAGGCATTTTACAGTGTGACAACCCTCCTCGCACTCAGAGTCTGGACATTTAATTAGGATTAGGATTCCTGCTCCACGTTCCCGTTCTGATTTTCCAGGGGCACCTTTTAAAACAACCACTTCAAGTTGAGCCTGTGAAAGTTTGTGACCTCTGCCCCAACCACCTTGTAAGTAATAGGTGTTTGCTACCCTGCTCTCTTATCTCCTGTTCACTCTATTTTTTTAAAAAATATATTATTTTTTTATTTTTCCATTACAGTTGACATACAGTATTCTCCTGTTGGCTCTTGACCTGGGATGGAGGGCTGCCCTTCCCCCAGTTCATTGTCCTGCACCCCCCCCATTTCTGGGATTTGTAAGTAATACATTTTGTGACTTTATAGAAAAACATCTTTTTTAATTACCTTTTGTAGCCTTTTAAAATTGGAGATCACCTCTGATATGATAATTTGTATTTTTCATCTTGAGTGTAATGATATTTCATTTCTTTACATGATTTAGTTTTCTGAGCCCCTCAAGGTCCCTACAATCCTTTTCTATTCTCTCTGAAATTTCTCAAGGTTCATTTAAAGTTTTAAAATGGTAATGACCCACTAAATAACAGTATCTAAAAAAATAAAAAGTCCCAATTTGAAAGTACTCCATATATCCTTCGTCAATAAAATTCAATACTATTTTCCTGTTATTCTAGATTTTCATTTTACTTCCATTCAATTTACCAGAAAATTGTTAGTGTATTTACTAGTTATAATAAATTCTTAGATTGTATTAGATTTATGGGAAACTAAAGCTCCAGCACTTTTTCAAATAAAGGGCAAGAAAATGGAATTTTTCCTTTCCTAATGTTCTTTGCTCATTGTTACCAGAGAAACTGGGTAGGCTTTTTGGGAACAGCTGTTCATTCAGCAGGAAATCTACTTAACAGTTCCATCACATGTCAACACGGTATATTGTATTAGATGTTGGAGAAACAGTGAGGTCAAATCTCAGCCACCACCAGGAAAATTCAAAATAAATCTAATGATTTCATCAAGAGTGCTTAGATTTCCTAGAATTTCTATCTAGGGCACTTTCTATCCAATAACATGACAACTTATGTGACTAAAAGATATGATATTGAATATAAAAATAAACGCAACAAAGTTGCTCCTATAAGAAGGTTGGACTGGTATAGGTTCTCAGCCAGATCCTACAGTATCATTTTGAAACTTCTTTCTAATGTAAAGGCAAGCAGAATTCACCAATAAGGCCTTGCACCATAAAGCAACTGACAACAGTATTCAAGGGCCTTGTGCACTAACACAAGACTGCTATTTGCAGAGAATAGATATTTAAGTAGCTGGACCACAGTGGATCAAATCAGAAAGAATGTCTTATAAACATTAAAAACAAATGTTTAAACAGTTCTACTACTGAGGACTGCTAGAAAACTGCAATAAGTGGGTAAATAAAGATTAGAATATAGGTAAGCATGAGAGCAAAATGAGAGGTAACAGTGTAGGCTCTAAAACTCAAGCTCATTAAATATTATTTATAATAAAAAAAACCCAGAATGACAAAAAACAAACGACTGCATTTGAATGATTAATGCTAACCCCTAAAACTACTCAAAATGAGGAAGTACAAGAAAAGACAAATTCCAATGAATGTAACAATTACCAGTTTTTTAAACGTGATTTCTAATATCGTAAGTACAATATAAAATGAAAATTGGCACAAATAAAATATATCTTTCCTAATCTTTACATAGGCAGCTTCTGCCAAAGAAATGTAACATACTTCAAGTCACTCTTCACAACTGAAGAATGGTCAAAGAATGGCCATTTGTCAACATGTACCTCATGTTTTCTAATAGTCGTTTGGTTAAAAAAGGAAAAAAAAAAGTAATAGTAATTTAGGAATTAAACACGCATACATACACATATTTCTATAAACAATATCTCAGAAATTGTGTTTTATCTCTATAGATAGTATTGTATATGTGTACATCTTTATTTAGGTTCAAGGTGGGAGGAAATTTAATATATTCTGGAATAAAATTGTTTTCTGAGAGAATATTGCCTCTAAATCACCATCAATGTGAAATAGAAAAACATGTCTTTTTATTTAGGAGCACCTTTAAAGTTAACTTCAAGTAAACTGGAACAATAATATAAGTTTAATTTGAAATTATTAGCATTATTATCCCTACTGAGTATCAATTTCAGGATAAAGTTTTGCTTTCCTCATTGTACAATGGAAAATAATACAAGCATCCCAACGATGACAGAAAAATTCAAAATATGAACTTAAATATGAAAAAAAGGGCAAGATTCTTATCAACATGGATCATCCCCAACATGGAACTATTAGAGCTGTAATTCAATAAGCTGTACAAAAATTATAACAAAATATTATATCTGCATAGTATAATTTATTTAATACTTGTTAGAAATATTAGATAAGGGAATTCATATTAACCTATTTCTAATTGTAGGGAAAGTGTTTCATAGCTTATTGACAGATTTAGTGTTCACTTTACAATATGTTCTATTTAAACCCCTTCTTGAGGATACTCCGCGTATCTCTTTATGAGGTATATACATAATCAGAAACTTATTCCCATCAGTGAAGAATATTGATTCTGGAATCAAATAAAGCATTTCAAGCCTTGTAACTCATTAGTTCCTTGGCAGGGCCTAGTAAGTTATTAACTGGCACATTTTATATATGATGAAATAAAAACCAAATGTTAATTACTGAATTGATTAAAGAAATAAAGCTATAGCTATCAGTGTGTTTAAAATCATTTCAAATCTACTCAAAGTTTGGCCTAGAAGCTGGGTACTTTGGTCTCTGTTCCCAACTTTCCAGATGTGTACTCAGGTAGTAGCTCATCTGTATGAGCCTCAATTTCCTTAGCTGTAAATGTAGGGCTAGCACTAGAATGGTCCTTTCCTGTTCTGAGATTTCATGTTTACACCTAAAATACTCTCCCTCAAGAATTGTTTCTTAATAGAGTTTTAATTTACTGAATTTAAATGTAACAATTTTTTCCAGCTTTACTGAGCTATAATTGACGTATAACATTATGTAAGTTTAAGGTGTACAATGTGATGATTTGATACATATATATTCTGAAATGTTTACTACAATAAGGTTAGTTAACACATCCTTAACACCTCACATAATCACCATTTTTTTGTTGTTGTTATAGTGGGAACAGTACAGTTTTACCCTCATAATAATGTGATAATTTAATGTGATATATACATCTATACAAATATAGGTTCAATTAGGAGGGGAAGTTGATGAGGTTTTAAGATTAAATGTTGTTTTAATGGTTTCTGTTACTTTCTGCATCTTACTTTTATAATCCATCCAATAAAAATATATAAATCATGCACTTGAAATTACCTAAGGACATGAGAGAGATATAGAAAACCATCAAGAGAATAACAAAAAATGATGGAATTGCCCCAGTGACATGCTATGTCAATTCATCTATGGAACAATTGTACATATATGTTTCTACTTTCTTGCAATGGGTCAGGCAGAAAGATTTTTGTAGCTGAAGAGCATGCATGACACTGAAAAAAATATCATATATGTATGATTTTTTTTTTTTTAGGTAACCTGTGTAAAAGTGGTCACATATGTCTCTGCCTGGTTAAAGGAACAAAGCTGCATCCTTGAACGATCCAGTTTGTTTTTACCCCTGTGAGAAGTAAGAAGGTTAGGTATGGAAATTTAGAAATGCATCATGATGAACCAGTTCAGTCAACTGATTTAAAACACTTAAAGTCACATACCTATAAGTAGAAATTAGTTATATATTTGACAATACATGCCATATGCTCATTGCAAAGCAATATATTTGAAACACAGTAATGGAGTTAAATATCCTTCAACAAAAATTTGATATAATGAACTAAACAGTTATATAATTCTGTTTTTTAGGAGATGAATTAAAATACTGTAATATGCTCAGGCTAACTTTTGCATTGTTTGTTCTTCATAAAAAAAGAAGCAAACGTTTAAAATAAGTGATTCTCAATATTGGAGTGGGGTGAGAGTAAGAATGTGCAGTTTTTAAAAGTATATTCTAAAAGCAGCATTTTTATTTACTTTTAATTATATTTATTTATTTTTGTATTTCAAACATTACAGAAAAGAGATGTTTTCGAATTTATCAAACTAAAAAGATTAAAAACAATTTAAATATGTCATACCAAAATTGTTTCTAGACACATGAAAAAATTCAAAAAGATGAAAGATTTTTCAAATAGTTTGGAGGCAATCTGCAAAAGAAATGGTCTAGGTAAAATTCTAAAGGAGTTTTTTGTTTTTGTAAGAATCTATACATAAAATATAAGATCAAATGTCAACTTCCCCTAACGGTATAATTGTAACAAAACCTTAAATCTTGCTAAGTCAAAATGCATTTCTGGTAAAATTACTTTATTTTCTAAAATGCAATAATGAGATGAAATCTAAACTGCTTTCAACTGCCTCTCTGAAGAAAAAACTTTATAAAAAAATCTGAAGAGAAAGAGACCTGAGAAGAATGTAAATGAAACCATCACATAGTAAAAGGACATCATATATTTAACCTTGATGACTATACATATTTAAAGTATTTTTATCAAATCAATAAACGGAATGCATTTAATAACAAGTAAGCACATTTAAGTTTCTCCAAAGATGATGGCTTTCAAAATTGAATACTGAATAGATGAATGGGTGGATGGATAGATAAATGAATGAGTGAATCAGGTGAACAGCACGAATGTATGTTATTCTGCCTGGGATTTCCTTCTCCACCATATTCACCCAATGAATTCATCTCCATCCTTCAGGATCTGGCTCAAGTGCGACCTCCTTTCATGTGACTGCAACCTGATATAGTCCCTTATTCAATGCATCCTCGATGGACTGGCTTATTATTCTGTTACGGAATGTGCTGTGCTCCACTGTATTTTGTATTATCGAGTTAGACTATAACCTAATAAATCAGTATTAAGGAGGATTAGAAGCTGAACATGAATCAGCAAACGCACAACACCATTATAACAGGATATTTGATCCTGAATTGCAACATTACAGGGATATAATAGAAAACAATTACATTCCTACTCATTCTCTTGCCTTCCTATGATATGTATTATGATAGTTAAAGCTTGGAGTTCAAATTCAAATAGACCCCCAGAAACATTAGTGACTAATCAGCATCATTTCTTATAATATTTCAGTGTCTTAGTCATCTGTAAACATAGATTAACAATATCCACTTGCCTGGGTTATTATAAAGAGGGAAGTTATATGGTGTAGACAAAAGTGGTTAACGTGTACATTTTTCCTTGGTCTCTTTGGTGCTTTCTTCTTTTGTGTCTGCCTCTCAAGTGCTGAGTTGATCACCTGTCCTTTTACTGTCTATGGTCCCTGTAGTGTAGTGGATGCTGTGATGCACTGCCCAGATCCTCTTTTCAGGCAAACCACTCATTCCTGCTAGGAGTGCTGGCAGCTGAAGACTCACAGGAGAGATCCCCTCTGGGAATGGTCATGCAAAAGGGAGCTGACCTTACACCCCATCCGCTGGAAGAGTGGAGGGAGAGCTTGCATCTAGTGACCAACTGGTTCAGGATGAATCCACAGGGTCATCCCAGGGCCAGAGATGCTTGCAGAACATTTCAACTTCTCTCTCTCATCTTGCTTCCCTCAATTCTTACAGATGTAAAAATTTGCTCCTGGAACACTACCAAGTAAATCTCCTGTACATTTTCTCTCAGAGTTGGTTTCTCAGGGAACCTGACCTCAGACTGACTCCCTGTATAATCCCATGGCTAACATAAATTTACATACACAATTCCAACTGTCTACAATGCTGACTTCTCTTCTTAAGACCTACATTTCCAAATAGCATCACTTAATCTATCTTGCAAGTAGCTCACAATTAAAATGTCCCCAAATTAAACTGTCTTCTCTACCCTCGGTATTTTCTCCTCCCCCTGTATATTTTTTATAGCATCAACAGCTATAGTTCATAGAAAAGGTACTCAAATGTATCCCTTTGCAGTTTTTTCTGCCAGAGTGATCAAGTGAATGAAACGTTTATAAGGACTTTGCTTCTTTATGGAACATAAAGTTTTGCATAAATGTGGTTGTAGTGTTTTGAGTGACAGTCCCTTGAAGGTGGGAAATTTGATTATGTAAAATGAAAAGGTTTCATTGATCCAAGGATATCAGCTAGTTACATCATGACTTTGATACAATACTTCAAAACACTAAATAACTATTAAGTAAAGTGTCTGCATTTGGTTTGAAAAAGAATGAATTGGGGGATCCTTCTGTGAGGAAATTTTTGCACAGGATGTTTTCCTCTCTGCTGAGTATACAAGATGAGCAAATTCAGTTAAGCCAGCTTTGATAAGTGGATGCATTTATTAAAAGAGCACTAAAGATTTGGGGTATGTGATTCATGGCAAGTAAAGGAGCTTCTCTGAAAATAGTAAGAGTTTATGCTATGTAATTTAAAATCACATGTGGCTGTTATGTTTTTCAATATTTGGATAAATAAACTGGATAAATTTAATGTTTTCCCTGAAATTTACATACACTTCCATAATCAGTTCTGTAAAATGGCTTTATTTTTTTCATCTTTAAAGCAGAGAGAAGTAATCTGTAATAACTGAAAACACAGGGAGCGTCTCTTTAACCTCTAAGGAAGAACTCTCCATTTTTAAAAATTATTAATTTAGTTTTTTAGGGTTTTCAATTTGAGACTTGGCACAATTAAAAAAAAAAAAGAAGTACACTTCTTAAGTATTTAGTTAAGCCAGACGCCAATCACATTAAATTATTGCAGCTGGAGGAAAGAATCTTTTCCTAAGCAACTGTTAGCATAGTGCCTGGAGCACAAATGTCAATAAATATTTACTGAATAAATGGCTGCATTTCATGCTTTGTTTGAGGCTCATAATAATGAAATGTTTCATCGCTAATGTAAAAATCTGTGCAGTGTGTGGTTATTGTTTGCCCCGTGCTTAGAGGGCTGCATTGTGCCTCAGGAGAAGGCTGATTCTGAGGGAGACCATCAGTTCAGTGTCTGCGTTCTGAGAAGCAGTACCAGGCATCTTGTTTTCATGGATCCACATGAGGCGACACTATGTTTTTCTCAATTCTGAGACAAACTTGATCTTCAGAAAAAAATGCTGACATTTTATTGCCAATTATTTCCTCCGAACTGTTTAAAATAGTGTACTCAACACTTCATTTGAACTTATTATCTCTTTGGTTATTTTCTGATAAGGTGTTTTATTACAGAATATTTTGACTTACAGATTTAACTGTCTATCAGGACAAGGAAACCTGCCTATCTGAGAACTGGTAGCTGATAGTAGAAGAGGACGGACATGTAATGGGAAAACAGGATACTAAGCCATAAAAAAAGCCATAACCCCCCCACCTTTTGTTGATGGGGAGGGGGAGAGAGAGGGGTTAAAGGTCAAAGATGTTCTCTCCCCTGTTCAAAACACAGATTCTTAAACTTGCAAAAGGGGAAATATCCCCAGGTCCTGAACAAAGATAATGATATCTCAAGAAATCTGGATCAAAACAAGCCAGGGATGAATGTTGGTTCATTTCCCATGGCAATTCAGTCTATCACAGTGGTCCCTAGAAATACTGCACACAAGGATTCTGAGGGTGCATCCAGGTTTAGGCAGAGAGAGTTCAAAGGATATGGCTGATAATGGAGAAAATAAAATGGAATTAAGCATTGCTAAGAAAGCCACTTAATATAATCGGAAGGCCACTAAGGAAGTGGGGCTTATGCACGTCTCATGGGTCAGTTCTCAGAAATGCTATGAAGTTCTAACCTGCTGCTAAACCCAGCTCAAGCTCAAGCCATAAACATCCTGAAACAACTGCTGTATGGACATATATGGACCTAACTTCCTCTTTGTAGTTTTTCTCTCCCTCATTTGCATATTGGAACTAACCAATCCCAGTTATCCTGGCCAACAATCCTTCATTTGCAAGGAAGACCTAAATGCACACTGCACTTGTGGTTTTTGCTTTTATAAACCCTGCCTTTCCTTGTTCTCTTCAGAGCGCCATTTGGTTGCTACCTGAATCTGCACCTCCCGGACTGCAAACCTTTTTGTTTAAATTAGTGCTTTTTGTTCTTTATTACAGCTTAAACCTCTTCTTTGGTTACCATGGCTTAGAACAGGCATTTATAACAAGCTCCCTAAGTCTGTCTTTACACACTAACATTGTGAACCACTGATCCACATCACGCGACCTCTCTTAAATTTAACCAGTAGCAAATAGCTACTTACAATGTGCATGTGGCTACTCAATTTCATAACCATAATAAATGTTAACTGGACACTTACTCTCCAGAAGGCACTTATCTAATTAATAACATAAGTCCTTTAATATTCATGATAATTCTATCTGGCATATAAGGAAACTGAAAAAAAAAAGAGATTTTTGTAAATTGTACAAGATCATAGAGTTAGGAAATACCAAAGCTAGTATTTAAGGCAAGTATTGTCTCTCCAGTGGCTGTATTCTTAACCATTCCTCAAGGTAGTACTTGAGAAGTAAATAACCTAAATGTAGTGAATCGGGCATTACTTTCCGTTAGGTAATCAAGATTTGCCTGTTCAGGAAAGGTTCATCAAGAACATGGCAATCGCTCATTCAAAGATGTCTCAGGCAAGACATCAGGCAAGATGGAAAAATAAGAAAGTTACAAAGGAGGGAATAAGCAATTAAAAATCTTGGAACTCAACTGAGAACTAAAGATTAGGGGAATTCGAGCAGGTAGGTAAGCATGGAAGTGTAACAGAAACACTTTAGATAAATAAAATCTGCATTGTTTAGTGGTCCAAAGTGAAAACCAAACCAAAACCAAGTCATAACTAGGAACATTTAAATCTCAAGCAACTGGAGAGAAAGACTCTGATACAGGGTTTCACAGTTGATGACAGCTTAATATTATTGATAAGCTATCTAACAAATTTCTGATAAATCTTGAACTTTTATTATTTCTTAAATCCAGCATACAGTCAAGTAGGTTTGAATATATTCAAGATGACAGACTTTGAGTAATATCTTGGAAAATTTCTTATGAGGAAGGGCAAACTTTCAAAGTCCATAATATCAAATCTTTTAGATGACAATGATGATGAATTCAATAATAAACAATATCTAACACTGTTTTAGGTCTGAACAACTCAAATGCTGTGGTAAATGGCTTAAAGAGATTATTTTATATATTCTTTATTACAGCCTATGAGGTAGTCCCAAGCTCCTGTATGTTATACCATGTAAACCACAGATATAAAAGAGAAAAAGTGTACATGTTTCTCCTGTAGCTATGACTAACATATCATGAAAAAATGATAATCAAGAATATTAGAATGAAACCATCAACTGGTCTGTAGATAGCACAGTTTAAGGATACTAAATTTCATGCTTTTTAGCATGGGTCTATGGGATAGGTGGCAGAGTAACTTTATGGATGGCTAAAATAGTCTATTTCAGTAACCAAATAATCTACATACTAAACAACATCACAAACCTCCTCTGATGCCACAGGTACATAAATTCTTCAGAAGCATGGCTCAGTGTCCCATGGGAGACAACTTGGGTATTAACCCCAACAGGAATATGTTTTATACCTGAAATGGACAAAGACAGGGGAAGGACGGTAGAACTAGAACTGACCTATGAAGCCTAAGACTGGGACTCGTGTCATGGCTCTGCCTTTAATTAACATTATAACTATAGATGAAGATACTTCCTCTTACTGAGGGGGTTTCCTCAGTTAGAAAATGAGGTGCTAAATGGGCAGATCTATAAGATTCTGTTTCAAATGTTATAATTCAACATACTAACAATAAGAATAAGACTTTTGCCAGCAACTAAGGCGATCATGTAAGGTTGGCCACAGGCTTAGAGCAAAGGAAAAATGACCAGGTAAGAAATGACTCCTCCCAAATACTAAGATGTAAGAAGTGTTTGGTCAACTCTGCCAAGCTACCAAAGCACCTTAACACCTAGAATCCCAGCTTATTCAGAAAGTCTATCAGGCAACTGGAGTTTTACAAATTTAACCTCGTTAGCAGAAAAAGGGGCAATTGAATTAATTTCCCTTTCCACATGAGACTAGACCGAGATTACTGCTCCTGAAAAGTAAGATGTAGAACTTGTTTTTCTACCTTCAAGCCAAAACAACCACACCTTTTGAATTTTGGAGATATTAACTTCTTCCATGCAAAGGTTTTAAAAACAAAATATTTTATTCCTTACTCTGTCATCTTGGAAAGAGTTTCTTTGGCTACTTAGAAACGTATATTCATAATTTAATCATTTATTCACTCAATAAGTAGGTACTGAGCATTTACTATGCACCTAGTACTGAGCATATGGCCAGTACACACACACACACACACACACACACACACACACGGCTGTGTGCCTTCATTCCAAAATTCACTATAAATTCATGAAGGGCAGGTTTAATATAGGGTTAAGCAGATGGAAGGTATTTGGTAAATACCTGTCAAAAACTTTAAAATGTGATCTAAAGAAAGGAAAATATTTTAAAGTGGTATCTTAAAAGTTTAAAGAGATGCCATTCTCTTAATGCTCTGCCATAAAACTCACTTATGGTTATTATGTTCCATATTAATAAAAATAAAGCTCAATAATACTTTGAATATATGCAACCAAGTGTGGGGAAGTAGGATACAAAAAAGTTTGAATAAAATATTTCTATTTTTCAATGAGTTTACAGCACCCTTTGATGCACACAATCATTTCTCAAAAAAAATAAATAAATAAACTATAAGACTAATAAATCCAGGAAGAGGCCATAAAATGGTGTGGGGTTCAAAATGAGGAGAGGTCATTATCTGCTTGGGGAGAAATCAGGAAGGATGCAATAGCTACATTTTTTAGCACTGAATACTGTTCTAAGCATTTTACAGGTGTTAATTCATTTATCCCTCACCCAACCCTAAGATGTAAGAACTAATCATTTTACAAATGAGGAAGCTGAGGGCTATGTCATTAAGGATGTGTATCAGATTTTGAATAAAGAAGGAAATCCCAAGCAACGTCATGCAGGGAGTGAATATATGTGGCTCAGAAGAAACTGGTTTTCACACGTGTAAGAGCTCCAGACTAACATGAGGTGCAGGAACTCCAGGCAAACACGAGGACACACAGCCTTTAACTACAATCTCATTCAGGAGACTTTGGGGACAAAGGATACTGCAAAGGAGTGACATGATTAGGGTTGAAACTGAGTAAAAGTAATCAAACACATAGACTAGAGTAGATGGAAAATGGAGGCAGAGAACCAGTCAGACCCCACTTAAAATTGTTTAGTGAGTGTAGAGGTTCTGAAGAGGGGCAGTGGGGTCAGCAGACACTGAGGAAGGAGACTGTATGTGAGTTCAGAGCTGATAACAAACGGGACAGAGGAAGGGAAGACTGAAAAATACCTGGTGCTTTCAAATACGGCTAGTTAAGATTAAATAAATTATTAAGAACCAGTAAGCAACACCATACCAGATGAACCTTCAGGAAGCATGAAAACTATCCATGAGTATGCAATATAGAAAGAACTTCTGACATGAAAATCTGTAATTTTGATTCATTTCATACTAATCAATTATATGAAATACAATGTATATAAAACAACCTTACCCCTTTGCTGTATTCACTATCTGAATCACTGCTAAGTTCCTCGGTATTCATATTCTCCAAATCTGATTCCCCAGGTGCAATTGGCACTGTCACTGTGAGGTTGGGATCATGCATAAATGACTGGTAGTCACTTTCTTCCATCAAGTATTTGTCTATGGTCCTTCCAAAACCACTGGTTTTATCTTTGTCCTTGTGGAAATTGTGATCTTTGCTCATTTCAGCAAGTATACTGTTAGAGATATAGTTTTCCTCCCTATTATTTAGATCTTCAGCTGGTCTTATCTCTTTGGAAATCTTCGGCTTTTTAGGAAATTCTTTTAGAATAAATTCACCTACGGTTTGTTTCACATAATGTATTCCCTTGTTAATTCTGGCCACTGCAATCTGGAGGTTGTTTGCATCAGTATCTTCTTCAACTGGTGTAAGATTGTCTGAACTAAATGAACTCAGTAATAAAGCCAGGAATAGGTTGAGGACCTGTATCAGGGTGGGGATGGGGTGTGGAGAAATAGGGAGACAAAAAGAAAGTAAGTATACTTTTCTGAATTACAGGCCCAAATCCACACACCAATGAAGATCCCTGCACTGTCACACATCGATAAGAACATGTGATGGGGGTAGATGAGAGGCTAGACTCCTCATCAATCACATATATAGCTCCTGTGAACTCTGGGAACGTGAAGGACTAGCATGAGGAGCAAAGAGAACGCTCCCTTCACCAATGTCATTATGTCATTCGGCAGTTCATCCCTGCGGCAAGAGTCCCTTGGTCAAATTCCCTTTTATGGACCTAATAAGCCCCAACATTTACTTGTAATTAATATATGTGAGAAACAAGTAGAACAAGAAAAGTGTGACTATTGTGCTGTAGGAACTTAGGCCAAGTCTCTTTTCCCAGAAAGATAAATGTCACTTGTTACAACAAATGGAATATGTAATACTCGGAGACCTCCTGTAATAAAATATTTGGTCCAAGATTGTGTCAGCTTGTAATTTAATGAGGCTTTTAAAGCATAGAAAAGGACTTGCCCATTGAGCCCAATTCAAATGAGATAATGGCATTATGACTTGGGTGGCTTCATTGCCAATCATTTTGGCCCTGGAAAAGATTATAAAAGAGATAAGGACAATTATCCTTGAAGCAAAATCCTGTTTGTGTGCAAAACCATTCCTGTTTTTCTTCCCTGAGATAGGGGTCTAGGTGAATTCAACATTGTGAAAGATAAGAATTCTCACAGAAGGCTGCATTATATAAATTATGTTTATATAGAAAACAAAAAGGTAATTGAATTGCTCTTTCATGAAAGTCTATTCACGGCCCAAAACGTCTACCTCATATTAATATAATTAAAACTAGATGGAACTGAAGAGAAGGGACTCACCTTGATTTTGGCCACATCTAACTAAAGCAATTAGAAAAGCACAGGTTAAGAATGTTGATGTTAGTATGTCTGTTTTAAGAGAAGAGTCTGAGGGGGAGAGGAAAACGAAAATAATAGAGAACAATTTTGATGAATCACTAAGAAATTCTGAAATAGTTTATTTTAATTTTGGTGTTTATTGTCAATGAGAGAATATATTTTACTATGAAATATATGTTTGTTTATATGTATATTTTAATAAGAATGTTGATGAGAAGCCAAGGTGTCCTTTTACTACTTTAGTCTCCCTCATCATTGCAAGTGTTAACAAAAGGAAGGGAAGAGGTACAAATGTGCAGTTATAAAATGACTCATGGGGATGTGATATACAGCACAGGGAATAGAATCAATAATATAATAACAATGTACAGTAACAGATGGTTACTACACTTATTGTGGTGATCACTTTGTAAGGTGTGTAACTGTTGAATCACTATGTTGTACACCTGAAACTAATATAATACCGTATGTCAACTAGAATTAAAAATAAATTTTTAAAAAATTTCAAAAATATCAATTTTATAATTAGCTTTATTTTCTCCAGCTTTATTGAGCTATGCTAGACATATAGTGTAAGGTTAAAGTGTACAACATGTTGATTTGATGCACTTACACATTGTAAAATGATTCTAGCATTAGGGACCACCTACCTCCATCATGTCACATAGTTACCATTCTTCTTTGTTGTGAGAATATTTAAGGTCTACTCTCTTAGCAACATTCAAATATATAACACAGTATTATTAACTATAATCACATGCTGTAAATTAGATTCCCAGAACTTACTCAGCTTATAATGGAACTTTGTACTCTTTTACCAATATCTCCTAATTCCATTACCCGCCCTCCCTGCCAGCTCCTGGTAACCACCATTCCAGCTTCTGTTTCTATGTAAACTTGAGCTTATTAAAATCTTATTTTCCTAAACTACCCTCTAAAACTTACAATTTTTAATCATTTCAATTAATTGGTAGTAAAACAACCTAAGGAATAAATAAGAAAAAAAAAAAGAGGTCTGTTTAGCATATGGCTATAATACGCAGAGAACTATAACAGAAGCATAATTTTTTGTTTCTTTCTTTTCAGATTCTAATTCTACATCATTGGTAATTCCTTAATCAAATATTGGTTATCAACTTTGTGAATGATACTTCTGTTATATTTCATTGGGAAAACCTTGTGAAAAATATAAGTATGGGTTATCTGGAAGAGAAAATAAGACAAGATTTCATTTTCTTTTCTTCCCTGTATTGAAATGATCAATGTTTTATTACAATTAATAGCTTTAGATCTAATTAATCCTAAAATTATAAAATAACTGATCATATCCTCATATAACAATTTCCTATGGAGAATTTAAATGTGTGAACATCTGATTACCTACCACCAGGTTTCCAATGACCATGACCATCATGAAGACAGTAAGGCACATGGCTTGACCGGCGACCTCCATGCAGTCCCACATGGTCTCTATCCATTCTCCACACAGCACGCGGAACACAATCAGGAAGGAGTGGAAGAAGTCATTCATGTGCCAGCGTGGGAGCTCACAGTCATCAGAGATCCTGCAGACACATTCTTTGTAGCTCTTACCAAACAGCTGCATGCCGACCACGGCAAAAATGAAGACGATGATGGCCAACACCAAGGTGAGGTTACCCAGAGCCCCCACTGAATTGCCGATGATCTTAATCAGCATGTTCAGTGTTGGCCAAGATTTTGCTAGTTTGAAAACTCGGAGCTAAAAGTAAACACAAAGTATAATATTAATTATGATGATAAGTTTTATAGTTTCCAACCTTGAATTTTATTCCAAATTTTAAGTTCTAAAATATTATCATTACCTAGCTAAACAGTGCTGCTATTTTTCATCTATTTTCCAATATTCTTGTCATTTTGTTATACTTGCCACAGTATAATCACCGCACATGTTTTAAAGGAAGTGTGTAATTCTAATTCAGAATTGCTGTAGAAGCCTTTTAACATGGTTTCAGATATTCCTTTGAGAATTGATAATTTATCCTTAATTCTATTTTCTGATGTTTTTATAAAATTTTTAATGCTGACATAGAGATGAAGCTCAACATTCTAGAGAAAAATGCCTTAAAAAGTCTACAAATTTTTTTGTATTTTTTGTTATTAGAAAACAATTGTGTTGGGAACAATGATTTGATCTTGAATTATCAAATCCACAAAGTAATGACTATATTATAATGGCTGAAATTCTGTAAATCATAAGCTTTTTACCGATAAATAAATTATTGTCCTACTGGGTAAAGAAATATTTTCTCTTATACTAGTATATGCAACTTCTATTATACTAGTATATATAACTGAATACTTTTTCAAGATTCTAAAATTAAATATATATGTGATTTTTGAGCTCTTTAAGTGCATTTGTTACTGAAAGAACTATATTTTACCAGATATTTGGACCTAATCTTGTTTTTTTATTTAAACTTCCAAAAAATTTAAATAATAATAATGCAAAGCTGAGAAAACATCCTTTTACATACAGAATATAATGTAAGGTTGGTCTATATTTACCAGTCTGAATGATCGCAGAACTGACAATCCGTCCACATGTGATAGAAAAAGCTCCACTAAACTTAAAGTCACAATAATGCTGTCAAAAATATTCCATCCTACTTGGAAATACTCATATGGATCCATGGCAATCAGTTTTAAAACCATTTCAGCTGCAAAGATCCCAGTAAAGACCTAAGCGAGAAATATGTTTTGTTTTTTTTTTAGTATTATTAGAAGGTATGAAATCAACATAATGATGAGAATGATTATTTGTTTAGTATTTACTTTGCTTCAGACAGTGTGCTAGATACTTTACAAATGTATGTTACTATCTCATCAATCCTATAAACTAAGTATCATTATTCCTATAGCTCTAACACAAGCATTGAAGGGTTAAAAAGCTCTAACTCTCCTGTCAGCAACCACTGTGGTTAGGTAGCATTTTTAGAAGAGCATATTAAAATTCCAGATAAACAAAACCTTTGACAACTAAAACACTCACTCTTTGCAAAAACATTTAAGTGGCCAACAAGTAATTCTGGAAGAAAATAAAAAGGAAACACGGATACTGAGATTTTGAACCAGTCTTTTTTTTCTGGTCTGACTACTCTCAGACTAATAAAGAACATGTTGACTAACTCTAAAGGTCTGTCAATAGAAGAGGGGAAAGTATTTAATTGACACAGTGCAGCTAAAGCAAGACTTCCAAAGCTCTGACATAAAAGTACATCACAAAACATCATTAATTCATGACACTAGTATCAAAGGACTCACTTAAAAAGGCAACAGAGAAAGACTTCTTTATGAATCATTCAGGTACAATTTGACTCAAAGAAACAAACCAAAGAAATTTCAAAGGGTAATGGTTAGGTCTATTGACATGAGTCAATCTTAAAATAATGCAGCATAAAGAAAACCATCAGGGGGTACTCAGACTTGGGACTATGTTAATATTATAGATTAGAAATGTGGTGACTTCTTTCTGAGTTCACAGTGATGCAGTCAACTCAGTGAGGAAGTATGATTTTCATGATCTGGACCTGTACCAAGTAGATAATCCTGTCTTTTTTCCAAAGTGGAATAGAAGAGAAGAATGCTAACTCAGCATATGGGGGTACAAACATTTTGACTAGGAATATTCGTAAACAAATTGGGAGAGAAGACCGATTTAGAAATAAAGTCTTTGGCTTCAAAGATCAATTGGTTTAGGACCACAGCGAAAGTGAAATTATCTAATGTAAATATTCACGAAGTCATCCAAGATGATTCATGATTTATGTAGAATAATAAACTGGGAATCTTCACTGCTTGCTTCATGCAGAGTTTCAGAAACTAGCATTTTTTGGTGGTTGTTTACCATAAGGCACTAATGAAGCTGGAGTATGACCAGCACTGCACATTTAAGAGATTACTCTGGCATCAATTTTCCTAATTGGATCCTATAGCTTCCTGAAACCTACAGATCACTTTCTCGCCTGCCCTTGCATCTCCTGTGTCCAGTTCAACCATCTAGGTTCCTCAATATTCCTGTTCTTAAGGCTTGTATCGGCTGACGGATGCAAAGCATGATGAGGATAATGATGATGATCGTAATAATAGGTTTAATTTGTTGAGTATTTACCACATGCCAGGCTAAGAAATTAAGTAGAAAGTGTTTAATCCTCCCAACAGTGTGATAAATGAAGTATTACTACCATTATATTGTAAATAACTTATTTTGTAAATGAAATATTATTACTCTATAAATGAGAAAATGGAAGATTATAGAGATTAACATATTGGTTCAGGTCACATAAGCAGTTAGAGGCAGAACTGGGATTCAACCCAGTGCTTTGGGGCTCTAAATTAGTCCCCAGATACTTCACTTATTATAGCAAAACAAAGCATCCATAGTTTTTCTGAAAATATGTGGCGTATGTACTCTCAAGGAAGCTGCAATGTAATCATGAAACGGGTAAGAAAGCATCAAATTTTCCAAGTATTGATCCCAAGAAACACACTGAGAGAAAAAAAAACAATTAATTCCCAAGATGGAGACCATTATAAAAATATTGTTATTTATAGACCTCAACACTACTACAAAATTATTTTACAAAATCTATCACCAGAAACTGAACTCTTTACAATGATTCACAGGGTGAATTCTGGATAGACATAATTACCTAGCTGCGTATCTTTCTAACTTAAAAAAAAAAAAAAAAAATGACTATCATGAAAATGAAAGAGATAACACATATTAAGAGACTCACCAAATTTCCTACAATGAGCACGTTTTTAAATTCCTCAGTCATTGGGTGATGCTCCATAGCCATAAACAATGTGTTTAAAACTATACAAATGGTAATAGCAAGATCTACAAAAGGATCCATTACAATAGAATACATAAGCTTTTTAAATTGTATCCAATATGGAGAGCAATTCCAGATCAGGAATGTGTGTGCAAAACTGTACCACCAAGGTGGACATTTCTGTCTGGACTCTTCAAGTTCTGGGAGAAAAAAACAGAGAACACGAAGTCAATCAGTTGTATGTTTTATTGCTAAACAGATATAAATCAGCAGTACTCTAACACTGAAACAAGTCTTCTGGTTTGCTTGAAAATTTAATAATACTGTTTCCATGCAGTCATAGCATTATTACATAAAAATATTATAGCACATTTGCTTACTAGATCAAGCATAAATAAGGGGAAAGCAGTGAAATTAATGACTAATAGCAGATATGTGCATCTCTCAAAGAAACATGTACCTAATATGTGATGGTAAACAAGAATATCTATGTTTTCTTCAGGGAGAAATGTATATTTTTCCACAAATGTACATACTTTCCCCGTGCCCTTAATCCCATGACAACAATAAAACAATTCTACTCTATTCAGGAAAGGTTTTTACTAGTTCATAAGTGAAAACAATCCCAGAATCAGGAGACTAGAAACAACTTATGGAGTGACTCATATAATATTAATAGATATTTCATACCATCAGTCCATTTACTTCTCAACGTAAATTTAGAAGGTGGATAAAAACTTTGTCTGGGCCCATTACAGGTGTGTGTGGGGGTGAGGTGACAGCGTTTGAACAAGTGGGAATTGGGGCATAGTGTGGGGGGAGAAAGGGGGAGTCAGCACATTTTAAAAGTTGTCACCCTTTGACCCTCTTCTCAATGCATCTGAGGATCTAACCACTATTGTTCACATTACAGCCTCTAAACTGTGTTCTCTAATGCCTTTTCATCATAATCTTAACAGATGTCATGCCATATGTTACCACTTGACAATTTTATAAAATGTATTCAGAGACAGCAATTTATAGACATCTGGAAGTATGCATTATTTCCTTACATATCAGAAAGATGATAAATTCAGAGAGACTAGGTAAAGTTCCTAAGACTACAAAGTGAGAGAAACACACAGCCCTGGGTGAACCTAGCTTCTTCATGAATTAACATCAAGCTATTTATCTTTGAGAGGTCATGTCATCCAATGCCTGTCTTTAATCACAAATAACTTTATCTATTTTTTTAAGCACATAAAGATCATTCTGTCACTCTCCACTGCTTATTTTTACCATTGCTTATAACCGTTTTATATTCATTGGATTCTTACTAAGAACTTCATGTACTGACCAGAATTTACTGGAATTTTATTTAAAAATGTGATTGGTAAAGAGAATATTTTGCCTACCTTCTACAGTGTTTGTCAATATACTTGCTCTACTCATTGCTCTTTGTCTGAGATTGGGATCATTCAACATATCTTCAGAAAGGAGATATGAACTGGAACGTCTCTTCTTGTGTATTTGATTGGTTGTACCCTGAAAACATACGATTAATTAAAGTTTAAAAATATAATTATAATAAATTGTAAGTATACAATGTTGCTTAGGTAGCTGTAATGAGTAATTAAAAGTAGAGACAAGATTGCTGGATGCAAATTATGGCTCTGCTACTTATTAGCTTTGTATCATAGGAGGGTTACTTGACTTCTCTCTGCCTCAGTTGCATTTTTAGTACCGTGTTTCCCTGAAAATAAGACCGGATCTTATATTAATTTTTGCTCCAAAAGACACATTACAGTGTATTTTCAGAGGATGTCTTATTTTTTCATGTACAACAATCTACATTTATTCAAAAACAGTCATGTCATCTTCTTCTGGAACAGCATCATTACGTACTAAATTCAACCGTCTTACTGACGACCTTAATTTTTTTGGTGTAAGTCTTATTTTCGGGGAAACATGATAAAATGGGGATATTCATAGTACTTGCCTTACATTCTTGCTATGAAGATTAAAAGGATTAATACTTACGAAATAAAGAATTAAATGAGCTGCTTTTGTTGTTTTAATCACTATCGTCATCTCTCTGTTTTCTGGTCTCCAATTCATTCAGGTAGTTTTACCATGTAAGAGTCTTATATGAAAACGGCTAAATTAGCATTCTGGTGGTATGTGTGTGTAAAGGGGTAGAATTTCAGTATTCTCTGATAAATTTCTTTAATCATTCTTTGTTGAAGTAACAGCATAATGGAGGTGACTATAATAACAGTTCTCATGGCCAAGGAAGAGCTGATGTGAGCATATGGTGATAAATGACTCAATTTGAAAAGGACAATTAGGACTGATGGGAACTGTAGCCAAATGGAGAATGTAAGCTCCATCTAAAAGAGGTGACCACTGTTTAGTTCAGAGGATTGTTGCCATGCAAGAATATGAGCTCAGTTTTACCACGTAAACTCATTTGTATGTGAAATTACTTACTTTTAAATTTTGGCAATAATTCAAAGTTAAAACACTACGCAGGTTCAGTGCACGTCAACAACACACACACACACACACACACAAACGTGCTCACACACATATATACATGCAAACAACTATACAACTCTACATTTATCTATCCATTTATATATCTGCTTGTGTGGCTTATGTATGTATGTGTATATATACACACTCCACTTACAAACCTATACATTCGTATGTGAGTTCTAGAATTGTAAACTTGCATAGTTGTTTAGATATAGTTATATATGTGTGTATATCAAAACACAGACACACAGCCATAAATATATGAATATGTGTATGTATCTATGTGCATGTTCACAGATATATACACACAAAAACACATCTACAGGTAGCTTTTTATAGAGAACTCTCTATAATCATATTTTCTCAGATAGCTTCTCCTTTCTGACTTTCTAGAAGCAGAGACTTCTTTTATCCCAAGTCAAACAAGAATTTGTTTAATCAACAAATTCTTGTCTACGTAGACAAGTTTATATTATCATGCAATTTTTTCATTCAAACTGTGCATTATGTCACATTATTATGTTTTTACATTTTGTATTGAATCTTAAAGTATCCACCAATTCCTCTAATTTTGTAGTTTTAATTGTAAGGTTTATATGGATACTAATTTTTCTGTGATAAAAATAAAATTTTCAATGAAACCATTTTATTTAAAAATATGACAATCTCCAAATTTCACATAACTTATATAATCTTTTGAAGATAATACACATCATTGAAAAGCAAAACACAACAAAGATCTGACTCCAGAGAAATTTCACATGCTCGTTTGATAAGGAAAAATACCTTGACAGCAGGGCTGAAGCTATGTCATGCAAGCATAGAGGCCGCATGTTACCTAAAAGCACATGCATTCATTCAAACTGAAATATGTGTGTGGCCATGGTTTTGATGGAACTTTATTCTCACGTGAAATACTACATTGTCAGCAAATATGAATACATGAGTAAATAGCATGAGTTCAAAGCTTATTAGTTTAGTCAAAGACTTTGCTGATATCTAGTAATGCAGTGTAACAGTGAGTGGTCTAAAGTGGTAACCTGGAAACTCCAGAATCCAGAAAGATCTCACTTTCAAGCCTAATCAGACCCTTTTCTCTAACTACTCAATGACTCCTAAACTCTTGAAATTGTTGTTTTGGAATGGTTTCTTTTTGTTTTTATGTGTGTATGTTTGTGTTCATGTGTATATTTTGATATGTTTTTATTCATAGACTCTAGAGGTTTTTTTTGTTTTGTTTTGTTTTGTTTTTTTAAATGACAACAGTACGTTTCATTTATGAAGGGTGAAAAATACAGCTATTCTAAATCACTTCCAAGTTAAGAAGCCTACCACACATTGGATAGAGAGCAAAGTGTGGCAGTCAAGAGCATGCGCTCTGAAACACAGGGTTGTCGTTTGAACTTCAGGACTACTGCTCATTAGCTTCATTGCTCTGTGCCTCAGTTTCCCCTTTGTAAAACAGGGATAATAATATATCATCTCATAGGACTATTGTAAATACTATGTTTGCTCTTACTATTACTGTTATTAACAACTCAAATAAGATCCCTTCCAATAAGGTATGTACTAAGTGGTAACTTGAAAAAGATAGCAGAAGGTGGCAAATAATCTAAATTTCCTTACAAAAATGGGGTCTATTATCAACTAATAAGATTAGAATTATCACTGCATTTTTTTGTGCGGATACATGTCTTTTATAAATTATTTTCTAAAGAGATAATTTATAATCTTCAAGTTTAATATCAATAGATAAGTACCTTTTCCAAACGTATCGAATCATTATGTTGCACACCTGAAACTAATGTTATATATCAATCATACCTCAATTTTTAAAAATGGGGTTTTAACTATTGTTGAATTCTATGCCTACAGAACACAGAATATGGATTAAGTTAATGAGGTAAAGGTGTGTTTTACAGACAGACTATTGCAAACTGCAGCGCCATTCACAGGACCAGAGAAAGCCCCTCCAGCAGAAAGACTGACTAATGCAAGAATAAGGGCCGAGCCATGCCTGAGCTATTTAAAACGTCCTTACGCTGTCATCAGAAGTTGCCTTATCTATTATCACCTCTGGCAGAAGCTGTCCATTGGGGAGCATGAGAGCTGAGGGTCCATCAACCAGGGAGACCACACCATTGCAGTCCACGGCACTGTGCATCTTCCCGCTGACCAGCAGCCCTGGGGGGGACCTACTGTCCTGACTGACGTTACTGCTGCGCCGCTCCCGAGGTCTGTGGGGTACAAACAAGGAGCCTCTTCTGCTCTCAGTGTCTCCAAAAATGCTGTGCTCGTCATCGGCAAATTCAGTCTCAGATCCAAGGTCTCTTCCTCGACCTTTGAAACTAAAAAGACTTGTTCTGCTGCTGCGCCTTTGAGGAAACAAAGAGCCACGAATGCTGAGTGGTGACTGCAGAAAAAGAAAAGATGACATGTATTTGCTGAAGCACCTAAAAACCAAAGTGCATTATTTGTTGCTGTACAGCTCCTTGCTCTTCTGGCCTGGAGCGACCTCTCCATTCTTTTGGTACCATTCACTTTGCTATAAAGAATATATCACTTAAAAATAATTTGGTATTGATACCGGTTATTTAGATTTTCATGTGTAAACCCCAAAGTTCCATAAGTATTAAACCCCCTGGATTTATTTGGTATATCCTATATGCTTCTTTACATTCCATTGCTTGCAACTCCACCTCACGTAGTGTAAGAGCTCAGTTATGGTGTCTTAAGAAAGACCTTTTAATACTAGCGAGTTTACAAAGTCATAAAATAGTAGAACTTAGAAAAGAAGTTGCCCAATACCAAAAAGGGGGAAAACTCACATTTACGTATATGACTCATGTCCAGGGTAATTTGTGTCCATAAACCAAACAGAATGAATATTCTTTGAAAGTATCTAATTCAATAAACGTTAGCGCTCCCTCTGTAAAGGATCAAGTGGCAAGCATTGAGAGTAATAGAAAATGAGTATAACAAGGTCTTTGCCTTGAAACTAGTTTGGACTGCCCTTGTCATTTATCTTTTTATTGCTATCGCACGTATTAAAGTTCTGTCTCCCTAACTAAACTATGACGTCTTTGAAGGCAAGGACTCTATCTTTTATTTCTATGCTTATCCAACACTTTCTTACAGACTGAAGTATTTATTAGGAGCTAGGATTTTAAATGAAGACATAGATGAGAAAGATAGTAATTGTGAGTGGGGCACCAAACAGCTAATTGAGCAGTGGAGAGGATAAAGGAAAATTGGGGGGATGGCTGGCACCTAAGCTAATGAGTAAAGAATAGGTGATACTACTATGCCAGGGCAAAAACAAGGAAGAAAATTATGACACTAAGAGAAAACCATGTGTGCTAATTAATAAAAGCATGAAAGTACAGTGCATGTAGGTAAGAGTGAAAACTCATGGTGGACTGAGTGTACATGAAGGTACAGAAGGGTGGGAAATGAGGCTAAAGCCATTCACGACATGGATAACTTGTGGGTCCTGTTCTCTAGTCAGCAGTTATTCGCCAACATTTTTTTTTTTTAATTTGAGCAAAGGGACAGCTTTGATTTAGGAAAAAAATGATTTGGAGGGGTTGTGAGATAGAAAATAGGGTTAAGGAGAATAGAAGCAATGGTTCATCTTGGAGGTTTGTAGGTAGAGAGACCTGAAATATTAAGGTGTCACTGGCAAAAGAAAGAAAGGGAAAGAGAAATTTTACATAATCAGAAATAACAGACTGTGGGTCTAGATGTTAGTATCTGATGCAGTTGGGAGTGGAGGCTGTCAAGGTGTCTCCAAATTTTCCAGCTTAGGTGAGTGGTATTCAGGTGATACATTACCAACAGTGGTGAAGAAATGAGAAAAAAACAAAACAAAACAAAACTAGTGTAAGGTTAGTTATTAACCAACACAGCATTATAAAACAGACTAAATAAAAATGTAAACGTTAATCTACAGTGTAAATAATGTCTTAATTTCTACAATGGTTGTCATGAATATTTTGTTTTGAAAATTTGTGTACTGGAGAAGTTATGACAATTCTAAAACTATAAGCTCCTCACAAACTTAACTGGAAAACGACGTACGCCATGTTCTTTCCATAAATGGTCGGCAATCAATAGGTTTTTAGCTAAAAACATACCAGTGAAGTTATTCACTCCCTTCTCCTGAGATCCTATCCCTCAGAAAAGAACATTTTGCTCTAGAATCCTACCTCTGGTGATACGAATTTGATGGTGTCAATGTTACCTGATTAGGGGTAGACAGTCTCTTTTCACGTGCTCGCCTGTGACCTCCAACACCAAGGTGGAAACTTTTTCTCCTGATACACTCATCTGATTCCGATTTGGACAATTTCTCATCATCTCCCTTTTCTTCGCCACTGGAGAGCTTCTTTTGATTCTTTTTCTTTCTTCTGTTTCTTCTTTCCTTAGCACTTTTAGAGCTTAGCTTGGATGTATCAGAAGAACTCTCCGAGAGGCCCATAATTCGGCTTCTTCCCATACTTGTGTATTCAGCGGCTGCTATCGCTATGGCCTGTTGGACCCAAAGGCCACACATTCAGTGTGTCATTTCCAAAGTTCAGGATAACAGGGCACCTCTCTATCATGAATAGAATTATGTGCACATAATCATGTTCCTTACATGGGAAGTAATGTCACTCTCTTTATATTATGACCAGAGAGCTTACAAAACATATATTTATTGCTTCTCCTGCATTGTAATAAAGCTCCATTGTGCTTTGGAATTCAACTATTGTATACTATTACTGTATTTATACTAAAGCAATTTTAAATAGTATATGTGAAAATTTTCCTAGGTAATTCTGAGACATAAAGCATAAACCATGTGATAAGAAAATTAGTATATCTTGTTCAGATAATTAACTCAATATTATCAAAAGAATTAGGCACTCTATAGTTTAATGAAGAATAAGTTGTCTGAAAATTAAAATTATTACAGAATAATATCTCATGAAAATGAAAGGGTCTTCTAAGGTTTCCCTAGGAAATTCATAGGATAACCTAGTGCTACCTACCCCTTTATAAAAAAAAATTAAACAAATAATTCTTGTAAAATTTTGGAAAATAAAGATATTGTCAATAAAAAAATCAAAATCACTCATAATGCTGTATCCCAGAAATAACTAGTATTAATATTTGTTCCAGTCTTTATATATATAATTTTGAAATTATATATATATTATACTCAATTTTGTATCCCACTATTTAATACACGACTATATTAACACCTATTCCTGCCATATTCTTAAAACACATAATTTTATGGCTGAATAATAACCGAAGTTACAAAAATATCATAATCTATTTAACCATTTTCTAATTTTTGAAAATTTAAATGTTTTCTGATTTTTAATAATACGATACTGCACTGATCATCTTTCTAAGTCAAAGTTTCTCTGCATTACAGGTTACTACCCTCTCCTCAATAGCTTAGATTCCTTGAATAGATTGAACTAGGTGAAACTATCAAACGAGTTTTAACTCTTTCAGAATATTTGAAATTTTGGTTCTCTTAGTACAAATCTCAAACTTTTCCAGTGAAGTACCCTTGGGAGAGAAGATTAAGGAGATCCTTAAGAATTTGCTACTTAGCCTAAAGTGGCCACAACCTTAAGTATGATTTTTTAATCTCACATTTTATCCTTGAAACATTTTTTTAAAAAATGGATGCACATTTTGATTTCTAACCCATAGAGTATCTGTTAACTTTAATATTAAAATAAGTTTCCTAAACCTTTGTGGTACAATTGTTCTGGGGGAAATCCATCAGGTTTTGGGACTTTCCATAATGCCATGCACACTGAGAAATGGTGGGTAATGGGTTTAGGAGGAACATCTTCGAACATTCTCTGTGTTAGAGTGAGTTGATTATGGAGGAAGGTGGAATGGGTCACATGTCAGTTATAACTCCATCTAGAACTGGTTTCTTCGACCATACGAGAACGAGGATTCAGTTTATATGAAGGAATCCATTAAAGAAAATCACCCTGGGGAAGACCTAGCATAGACCACAGGGGCCTCTGGTGTTCCCCTTTGCACTTCTAGTTCTAGGAAGAATTTTAAACCAAATAACAATACCTCAGCTTCTTCTTGCTCTTTTTTAAGTCGATCTAACATCTGTTGAAACTCTAACTCTTTCTGCTTAGCTTCTTCAATGTTTGCCTGGTTCTGTTCTTCATAGGCCATCGCAACCACAGCCAGGATCAGGTTTATTAGATAAAAAGAGCCCAGGAAAATCACCACAACAAAGAAGATCATGTAGGTTTTCCCAGCAGCACGCAGTGTCTAGGAAAAAAATGGAAATCATCAATTTAATAATACAGTGTTTGTTTTTTTTCTGTAAATTCTTTCAACTTGAATGGCATATTAGGCATGGGTAAACTAGTTCTGTAAAATGTCATGTTATCAAAATATAAAGCCGTTAAAATCATATCTCCATGGAAAACAATCAGTATTAATACACATACTTTCTCAGTAAAAAGGCTATAGCAATGTATTAAACTGGTACTAAAATTAGGTATGATTCTTGATTATTATTAAGCATAATAATCCGGAAAATTTTCCCTAGTCTGAAAATTACTGAAAAACTAGCTGCTTTGCTCACTTGCAAAATACAGGACCAGATAATTTCTATAGTCTCTTATACTGATAAAATGCTATCTTTAACAACTAGTAATGATGGTGTATTATGTTCACACAAAAGAGATAATTTTATTGTATGAACTTATGTGTTCCTCTTATATATGTTTTTAATTATCATTTACTAAATATTTAAAAATATAATAAAGGATAAAAAATTCAAATGGTACAGATATTAGATGGGAAATATGTCTCTTTCTCCTATCTCTGATGCCTACGTAATTCCTTTTTCTATCAGTTACTATTGCTATTGATATCTTCTGTTAGATGAATTCTTAGTACGTAGTGTAATTGTTAGGTCAACAGGTATATTCATTTTAATTTTCATAGAAATTCCCACATTATTCTCTCTTGTAGTTCCCAGCAATGTGTGAGAACATCTGCCTCCACACAGCTCAGTCAGATAGTATCTCTCTTTTGCTCTACTTTTTGATCTTTGTCACTCTGACAGGTAAAAAAAAATTGTATGTCAGTCTCACTTTAATTTGCAGTAAAGGTATCTTGTTGCATACTTAAAAAGTCATTTGTATTTTTTTCCTGTGAAGTATAATTTCTATATTCATTTATAATATTCTCAGAAATTAAATAAACATACAAGTCAAAAAGAGAATCAATGACAATCTGAGAAAAGTGATTTGCTATTATTTGTAATATAGAATAATCATTTTTGGTCTCCTACCTCTTGGTGTTGGGTGCTAAGAACATGTAAGTGAAAAGAGAGAGCCCACAGGCCCAAGAGGATCACATTCAAGTTAGAGGAGATGGCCATGTGAATTAACAATTACAGTACAAGCAACACACACTATAACCTGAGAATATCAAAGGGCATAAAAGTTTAGAACAAGCAGCAACGGAGTTGGGAGAGGAAAGCATAGAGAAGTGAATTGAGTCTTTAATGCTTTATTAGTTTGCTAGGGCTGCCATAACAACGTGCAACAGACTAAGTAGCTTAAACAGAAATTGTTTCTCACAGGTCTGGAGGCTGGAAGTTCAATAGTAAAGTGTCAGCATGTATGGTTTCTCCTGAGGCCTCTATCTTTGGCGTGCACATGGCCACCTTCTCACTGAGTCCTCACATGGCATTTTCTGTGTGCGCATTTCTGGTATCTCTCTAATGTCCTAATCTCCCTTTCTCATTAAGAACACCAGTCAGATTGGATTAGGACCCACCCTAACAGAATCATTTTAACTCAGTTACCTCAGTAAAGGCTCTAACTCCAAATATAGTCATTCTAAGGTATTGGGAGTTAGGACTTCAACATATGAATTTGGGGGGATACAATTCAGTCCATAACAACTGTATAGAGGAGTTAAAAAAATAAAGCATGATGAGTATAGGAGAGCCTGACGTTTAGGGTACTCCAAACAGAAAGACCTGTGAGGAAAAGCATAGTTTGTGTCAAGGGAGGTATGTGAGAACATTACAGTATATTTCTTCTGTTACTTAGGACCTACGGGATGCTATATTCACAAAGGGGGAAAGAGAGTTAGAGGTCAAATAAGCCCAGGAAATATAAGAAAATAATTTATGATTCAAGAAATATCTATTCTAATAGTGCTAGATGTAGAAAATGTCTAATTTTAGTAATAATAGGGTTTTCTCAATTCAAGATTGAATATATATATTCATATGTAAAGCTTGTAACGGCTATACATTATATTAGGCAATGAATGTTTCTCTTGGCACTCACCTGTTGGTAAAGGTTTTCCCAGTAATCCTGGGTCATTAGCCGAAACAAGGCTAAGAAGGCCCAGCCGAAAGTGTCAAAGCTTGTGTAGCCATAGTCGGGGTTTCTGCCTGCTTTCACACATTTGTACCCTTCTGGGCACTGACTACATGCAAAAAAGAATATCACAAAGTCAGAGTGCCTTCAGGATGCAAGCTAAATAGTACTACAAAAAATTGGGAAACTCAAGGTTCCTTTTCTAGGGGGACAATATTGAATGATGATTAAGAACCCATTATTTGGAGTCAGGAATAACTGGGTTTGAATCCCACCCCTGCTATTCTCTAGTTGGAGACTTTGTCAAATTACTTAAGTTCTCCAAGGCCTGGAGCCCTTCTTCTTTGAAAACAAGATAATAGCATCTATCTCAAATGGTTAACATTGTTATTAAGTTTAAAGAAGATCATGTACGCAAATTACCTTGCCTGGTTTGTGCACACAGACAGTATTTAATAAATGATAGCTGCTATTAGTATAATCATCATCATCATCACTATGAAAACTTGGAAGTGTTCACCAGGTGTCATATAATAGTTCTTAAATCCATAAAAATTGACATATAGGCCTCTAACAAAAATGTGTTTTCCCAAATTATTCTTGCAGTGAATTAGAATCAAGTATGGCAAAATACAGCAATTGTGTAAGTTCATAAAGATTTGTAGCTTTAAGACTTTTCTCTTTCTAAGTGGAGTGGTATCTATGATGCCAAACAAACACAGTGATCTGAGGAATCATTGGGCACAGCAAACTTATCTTGTTTATTTTGATGTTCCCTGTGTACACAGAGCCCAGTGAAGAGATATCTGGGTGGGGGGAGAGCAGGAACAAAGGCCCTGCAGCAGAATGAATTTGGTGTATAGGAGAAACAGCAAGATGGGCATTTATATTAATACAAGATTCTTAAAGCATCTTTACCAAGTCTATGGGGTCCTTTTATTTAGAGTGGCCAAACTGATACTGCATTCAGTCAACTATAATTAGAGTCCTACTTGACTGAAGAATGAGTAGAATTTGGGGATGGAAAGAAAAATTGATTTTGTCACTTCTTTTAAGAAAGAAAGGCTGGAAACTATCTAAGAAACTTTTGGTGGGATTTATTTTTTCTTAAGATTTATGTAACATGTATCTTGTTTTAATTCAAGTACTACCTCCACGTCTTGATTTCAAAGGTATACAGTAACTATGAATGTTATGAAGCCTGGACTCACTGTGGGACAGAATAAGTCAAATAATGCCATGAAATATATGAAGACAATATAGAATCAAAGGTTTTTATCAATAAACTGATTGTTGTTTTCTTTTTTTTTTCCTTTTTGGCTGCCTTTAGACTAAAAACAAGTGTTACATACCCTGAGTCTGTGCTGAAACCACAAAGGAGAGCATCTTTAGATCCCTCCAAGAAATAAAAATGTCCTGTTTAGGAAGAAATCAAACAATATAAGGTTATGGAAGGTAAGCTTTAATAGTGATACAGCAGGTAAGTTAATCAACATAGACATATTCACAACATGTAGGCTTGATCTCAGGCAATGTGTGTTCATTTATTTATTATATTCTCATATATTCTTCCTTAAATATTTATTGGTAACCTCTTATGGGCCAGGCAGTGAATCCAATGATAAACATGACAAGAAGGTCATTAGTTTTATAAAGCTTTCTTTATGTTTAGGTAAGGGTGGAGTTTAGGGATGGAGAAAAACACTTAAGTAAATAAATAAATGCACAAGGAGTTTTCAGATAGTGATAAATGCCATAAAGAAAATAAATGAACACAATGTGAAATAATGTGGTTAGGGAGGGCTTTTTAAAGAGATACATTTGAACAGAGACCTAAGCTCCACCGAGAAACCAGCCATTCACAGACACTGGTGACAAGATAATCTTGGCAGGGTAAAGAGCAAAAGCAAAGGCCCTGAGGTAGACATGAACTTGGCGTATAGAAGAAACAGCGAGATGGCCAGCCTGGCTACAGTGCAGTGTGGGGAGGACTGTGGTGGCAGCGGTAGGTAGGGGCCAGATCACGTACAGCTTTGCATGTCATGGAAAGGAGTTTGGATTTTCAGTATGATTAGAAGTAATAGAAGTGGGAAGTGAGATTATTATGCGAAGTGAAATGAATCACACAGAAAAAGTCGAGAACCATATGATTTTACTGATATGTGGTATATAAAACTGAAAACAACAAAAGAACAAGACAAACAAATGAAGAAACAAAAACTCATAGACATTGACAATAGTTTAGTGGTTACCAGAGGGTAAGGGGGGAGGAGGTAGTAGATGAGGGGAAAGGGGGTCAAATATATGGTGATGGAAGGAGAACTGACTCTGGGTGGTGAACACACAATGAGATATATAGATGGTTGCATTACAGAATTGTACACCTGAAACCTATGTAACTTTACTAACAATTGTCACCCCAATAAACTTTAATAAAAAAAGAAGTAATCGAAGTGGAATGTAGAGATATGAGATAATCATTAATATTTTAAAATGTCACCGCAGTTGCTTTGTGGACCCTGGGCTATATGGGAGAGCAAGTGCAAAAGCAGGGCTACCATTTAAGTGACTACAGTGAGAGGTGCCATGGCAACAATTCAGAGAATAACTGTGGATATGGAGAGAAGGGGATGGAAATAGAGTGGACATGATTTGCTGACGGAGTGCGTGCGGGGTGTGTAGAAAAGGACGCATCAACTGGTAAGATGGTGGTGCCAGGTACTGAGATGAGGAAGACTGGGGCAAGAAATGGCCTAGAGAAAAACCAGGAGGTCTGTTTCAGCTGTTCTTAGTTTGAGATGATTATTAGGTATTAAACTATATTTGTCAAATAAGTGATTGGATTGATATGAAAGTCTTGAAGTCAGTAGTTATTAAGGATGGCGATATAAAGATGAGAGTCATCATCAAGTAGGTGGACTCGATGGGACTTGATGCGTTAACCCAGACAGAAAGCGTAGTTACGGAAGGACGGGAAGGCAAGGGAAAGGAGCCCCTTACTGATCCCCAAAGCACTCCAGGAGAGGTGGAGTCAGCAAAGCAACACGGTAAAGGAACAGAATTTGTTTTCTGAAATTCGCTCCTTGTTTATTCACCAATAAACATTTATTTAGGACTTACTAAGTTCTGGATGTTGAGAATATAGAAGTGAAATAAATGCACACTTTCCCCTTTCATGATACCCTTCGTGTCCATTTTCAGGTGTAAACCCATTCACTATTAAGGCTTAGTCCTTAAAGAGACAGCTGTTCCAACTGTGCATAGTAAAGGAAAAAAGACTAACAAAATCCATTCCTTTTAATAAGGGTTCAACTTCCTATTTGGCTCAAGTCAAAGGAATAAAGATGTAATTATTAGGAAGCTTTTGGAGTAATAAAGGAAGAAAGGCCTTCAAGTCAGATATACTTGGATTTGAATGTTGTTTCTACTCCTTCCTATGTAAGTAAATTATCTTACCACTTGAAGATTTAGTTACTGCATCTGTAAAATGTGGATAAGCATCCCTACTGTGTGGAGTTGTGATATAGAATAAATAGGATATGGCATGGCAAGCACCTTACACAGTGATCCCCACATTCTGTACAGCTACTCAAATAGTAACAGCGGCTGTTATTATTAAACAATTTCAGATAAGACTAACTACCTTACACATCACCACTTTGTATCATATAGAATGTACAATTCTTAGAATTGTACATAGTAAATACAATAGTAAAGCCTCTTAGTTTGAGGTGAAAATTTAAGTGAGAATGTGTATGAACAACTTGAAAAAAGAAAATTCTGTGCCTCAGAGTGGGTGGGCATGATAGAATGAGAACGGAGGAGGTTAAGATGCAATTTTTTATACATAAACCTCCATATTTTTATTATGAAAGGATTACTTTATTATGAAAGGATTGCTTTAGAATTATCTTTTAAAGTTATACTGGTTCATGTTTACCAATCACCGAGGAGCTGCTGTGTAAGAGTGGACTGTAGAGGTGTCTGTAGTAGCAGTCTGCAGGCTAACACTCATTTCAGCACAAGAATGATTAAAAGTTTAGCAATAGCTCACTCTGGTCTTGTGGAACACTTTAAATAATTCCTATATAACTCGCCTGAAATTATTAGGGTAGTTAGCCTCAAGAGAATTTAAGGGTAACATGTAAATGGAAAATGTAATGCAGAGAAAACGTATGTCCACAATAAAACTTCCACACAAATGTCCATAGCAGCATTATCCACAACAGTCAAAAACTGCAAACAAGCCAAACATCCATCAGCTAATGAGTAAATAAACAAAATGTAGTTTATGCATACAATGGAATATTATTTAGCAATAGAAAGGAATGCATTACTGCTACATGCTACATGGATAAAACTTGAAAACATGCTAAATGAAAGAAGCCAGACACAAAAGGCCACATATTGTATGATTTCATTTACATGAAATATTCAGAATAGGTAAGTCCATAGAGACAGAAAGTAGATTAGTGGTTGTCAGGGGCTGGGGGAAGCAGGGGATGGGGAGTGACTGACAATGAGTGCAGGGTTTCTTTTGAGGAAGATGAAACTACTCTAAAATTAGATAGTGGTGATAGTTGCACAACTCTGAATACACTAAAGAACACATTAAAGGGGGGATTTTATGGTATGTGAATTATTTCTCAATAAAGCTGTTAAATAAATGTAATGCAGTATAATGGCAAAGGTCGTGGGTAATAATGGGTGTCTCAATTTCACAGTAAAATACACATAGCGAAAAATAGAAATTACAAAATTCACACAAGAAAAATCTGGAACGGATATTTAATCTAGTGTAGATTCTAGGAAAATTTTCTATTAATGTCAAGGCCAATGGAATAGAACGGTGAAACATAATTGGTGACCCAAACATTCCATGATTAGTTTTAGCTGACCTGGCTCAGAAAGACAGCTTGAGCAATAATGTATGGCTTGGGCTTTCAGAGTCAAGGGATTATTCCTCAACCAAGGAGCAATAATAAATCAACTCTGGGAAAACTAGTGCAGGGGATCAGGTAGAGTCCGAGTGCCTGTACGTGACACATTCTGGGAGATTTCGTCCCCAGGAGAAAGAAGTCTGGATGAAGGAGACAAGAACAGCCTTGGCAGTAGTGTAGACCAGTGCTGTGGTTTTTCCAAAAACTTTTCTATTAAATGCCTAACATTCAGAAAATAGGAGTAAAAAGCTATCCCACTTTATCCCCAAGAACTGTGGCATATTAATGCACAATAGTTACTAAAAATTTAGCTACAAACTGCAGTAGCAAGAAGGCAGATATCAAAGTAGACAGTGCTTAGCACCACGGAAAATCTATAAATTGTGTATTTATAAACATGAGGCTAGACGATGGGCTCATTTATTTGATAAGGAATTTAAACAGCACCTCCAAAGAGGCTCTGCTGTCAGCAACAGAAAACACTTTTAGAATATGTTCAGGCTTTGTGTGTAGGTTGCCTTTACCATTACATTTCTTAGATATCACCAAGAATTCCAATTCATTTACTTCACCACTTGTCCAGTTTAGAATCCAGGCACTCATTATCATCATTCTTTTACAGTTTCCTCAACTTCCATGCATTTCTCTCAGTCTATCATACTAACCTGGCAGAATCCAAATCTTATACATAATCTAGCATCCACTTTCTCCATACTTGCCCCCAAGTACCTGAATGTTATTAGACAAACCCTCACACCCAAGTGAGTGATTATATTTTAAATAAATGATCCGCAATATCAATTGACATTCAAAAGAGACTACCTGTGCCATTACCTAAGATGACCACATAGTGCATTCTCCTCAAACCCGCAGAATTCAACTCCCAGCCAATGATCTCATCTCACACTTTTCTGAGGAAATAAAGCCACTGGATTTAACTTAATCCTGTTCTGATAACTCTGCAGCCTACTCGTCCATCTTTCCTCCTGCTTCCGTGGTGGAGAGACATGCCTCTCCCCCTTGCTCTTCCATTTTTATCAAGGAATTGACTTCTCCCTTGTCTCTTGAACTATTAATCCATATTTTACTATTCACTCATTTTTATCACTGAAAAACGTTACTATCAAATCTATCCTTTAAAAGAATGGCAGCTATTTCCCCCATTATTCTGCTTCTCTTTACAGCCAAATTTCTTGGAAAAATTGTCTGAACCTACTATCTTCTCTTTGATCTGATGTCTTATCCACACCATGACTACCATAGTCCAACCTCATGCTCCACTAAACCTACTACTTCACTAAAGTTTTCTCATGAATGTCTCTGGTGACTTCCATGATGTTACAGCTAATGTCTATTTCTCTAACCTCATCATCCTTTATCCTTGATCTCGTAGCATTCTTCAACACAAGCACTCCTTTTTTTTTTTTTCAACATACTTTCTTCCCTTGGCCTCACTATGTATATCTTTGTATGCTTCTTCTTTATGGGCTGGTCCTTCTGTGTCTTTTTCTGGGTCCTCTCTACCTGCTTTTTAGACATTAGGGTTGTGGAGTTGAGCATCTTCTAAATGTCAAACCTACTTTGAACACCAGATTGCCCATTCTCTAACTACTTACAAGCATTTTTCAGAAGGACATATGTATGTCTTTACGTGCCCTTTCTTTTTGCTGATTACTTCAAAGTATATATATTTTCAAACCAGGCAGTTCCTCTATCTCTATGCTTTAATCTCCAGTTGTTTACTTAATATCTCCTCTTGGATGTCCCAGTGACATCTCGATTTTGAAAGTTTAATAGTGACTTTTCTGTACAAACCTGCCCACATTTCCCTCATTTCCCATCGCCACCTATTCAGTTACTGTAGCCAGAAACCTAGAAGACATCCTCAAGCCCTCTGCTCTTCTTTAATCCATCAGCAAGCTCTTAGATTTTATCTTGAACTCTCTTTTCTCTTCACTTCCTACCACCACTCTAGATGAAGCCACGATCTTCTCTTATTTGGATGACAGAAACATCATTCTAACTGGTCTTCCTTATTCCAATCTCCATCCACCTTTGCTCACTTATGTGGCAGTTCTTGCCCAAACATATGGCAGTGTTCCACAAACTAATTAAAATCACAGCATTTAAAATAAAATTCAAACTCTTTTCCATGGGCTATAACATCCTTCATGATATGACCCTGTCTTTTTTTTCTTCTTCTTACTTTCTGTTGCCATTCTGTCTCTCCCTTGCTCAAGTCTAACCGTATCACTGTTTTTTCCATTCTGTGAATACAGAATACTCTAGGATCTTTCCATATGCTATTCCTTCTAACTCAAGCAGCAGCCATCATACACACACTCTCACCCACATTGACACTATTTAATGGCTTCTTATTATCCTTCAGATTTCCTCCTAAAGGTCACCTCTTCAGAGAGCTTTTATCATTTAATTGGTATCTCAGCCCCTGAGATTTATTTTCTTTGCAGAGCATTTATTAAAACTTGCAATATTTTTTGTCTAGTTTTCTGTTCTCCTAGCTTTAATCTTTGATTCCCACTAGAATATAAGCTCTGTGAAAGCAGAGGCTGAGGCTATCATTTTCATTACTATAGCTCCAAAGAAGTACTTAATAAACACATGGCGATAAATAAATGTCTGAATAAATAGTACAGTAAGACCCATTTTCTATAACACAGAAAACAGGTAGGAAACCAAAGACAAACTTGACAAAAACATCTCCTCTCTAAAACTATATTTCAGGAGGAAAATCAATAATACTGTACAGAACTGAGGGAAAGGATTATGGAATAAAATTTCAATGTTAGCTATGCTGCCACTCACATGTAAAGGCAATATGAACACACATTGCAAAATTCAAGGGCTCCTTCTACTCTTTTTTTAAAAAAAAAATGCTTGAAACAACTCCAGAAGGTTAAAAAAAATCATTCAAATTACAAACTCAGTAATGGAGCCAAGAATCAGAATAAAAGGATCGGTAGTGATCCTAGTTAAAAAAGTTAAGTTGAAGGAAAAGTTGTAAATTGATTCACAAAACAGAATGTGAATGTCAATAATTACCCACAAGTTATATTAACTTCATGGCATATAAACTAAGGAATAAAATTCCTTGGAAATTGAAAATATAATTTAAGGTCATATTAATAAAATCAGAAACTGAAAATAATAAGTAAAGATAAAAGAAAGGAAAAATATGCTAAACCCCTCAGCAAAAGCTGGTAGTAAAAAAATTTACATTAAATATTTTACTTGAAAACATTTGTTTTGTTTTGTTTTTTTGTCTTAGGCTTTTTAAAATTTTTCTTTATTTACAGTATTTAACTATAGTAACTAGGTTTTATTTGCTTTTATGTTTCCCAGTGAGTGGAAATTACACATTTAGTAAAGTTAAAAAAAAAAAAGATGTATACAATTCTTTATTATCCAAGGAGAATTCTGACCTTTCCTTCCTGATTTCCTTCTATCACAGGCACATACATTTGAAAGGTTTCTTGATTTCCACCCCACCTCTGGATCTAATTATCTGTTAGGATTTGTGGGCTCATGTGGGCAACATCACACAGACACATTGCAGGTGTTAGACAGAAAGCACAGTCTTGCCTGATCTCATTCTCACCCAAACTTATCAACAGCTTTGGTGAGAGAAATGGTGTTAGGAGATAATCATTCAGGAAACATGCAGTTCATGCTTTCTGTAACATACTCTAAAATATACTTGTGAATTAAGCAGACGTCTGAGACTATGAGTACAGATCATCTCATAAAGTACCTACAGAACTAGTTCTGATGAATTAAACTTTGATGTGATGGATTAGCTAGATTGAGGAAAGTCATTAGAAAGAACTGTGAAACTCACAATTGGTTATAATATAAAGATAGTGTTGATAAATCTGAGTAAACTGTTGCACTTTAAACAAATCTTTAGAAATATTATTGAGACATTTTAATATGTGATAATTAATATTATAATTATATTATGGTTAACATAAATATATCATGTTATATTATAGTCATTAAGTATAATATACATGTAAAATATAATTATATTATGATATAATAAATTACCCTATAAACATCAGTATGAATTACACAATAAAACTATAGTTTATATTTTATGATGAAATGTAATGGTTAATAGCAGTAGGTCATAGCTAAATTTATTTCTCTGGAGCGAATTTATTCTTTTTTATCTTACAGAAATGGAGAATTATGGAAATATCTCATGTTTCTAATACCAGGGCTGCTAGAAAGGTTAGAACAAGGGAGATTTATAAAAATTTAACACGATCCAAATCCATACTGTAGCAACTTTCTACATAGTTGAATAATTTTTAAATAATTAAAATGAAAGCAACATTTCATCGCTAAAGGAGATCAACGCTTTTAGCCTTATTTCAACTTATTAACCACTGTAGAGATAGTCTTACTTCTATAGTATTCTTCTTCAGACATATCTGATATGGTCACATTCATTTCATGTGAAGACTGCATACACTTGTGCTTCAGGTTGCCCATGAAGAGCTGCAGCCCGATCAGCGCGAACACGCTCAGACAGAACACAGTCAGGATCATGACATCCGAGAGCTTCTTCACAGACTGGATCAGGGCCCCCACAATGGTCTTCAGGCCTGAAGATGGGGTCAGAAAGGTGTTCATAATGAAATAAGGCCTCTGAATGAGAAACAAACACAAACACAAGCTTTCCTAGAAATGCATGCACTATATCAAATCAATGACCTTGAAAAACCTAATTAAAAAAAAAAGCCCACTAGGTCAAAGGGTGGATTTGTTGTTTCACATTTATTTTATTTAAATACATATGTATATTACATATAGCAAATGATTGAAAATTGTAAAATATTTTCAAAGAATAATAACCAAATTGTCAAAATGAATAATTTGGTTGCCCAAACCATATCCACACTCACTTGTAAAAAGTAACTTTTAAAAGTGCCAGTTCAGGAAATGCTTGTCAAACAAACCATCTCCCTATAATGACACTAAATCAAAGAAGAGACTGCATTGCAGCACACAGTGACAATTTACTAATTTTCAGTTAAGAAATGGTTTGTCGAGGGAAGATAAAAAAACAATATGTCATGCAATACCTTCATGCTAATATTTTTTCTCTCTTTTCTTAACTATACGAAAAGCAATTAAAACAAACTGAAATTTTCATTCCTGAATAAGCAAAATGGAAAAAGAACTGTTAGACAGGAGGGAAAATTTCAAGTTGAGATGTGAGCCAAACGGCCATCTTCATCTTCTAAGACCCATGCAACTGATTAAACTCAAAGGCTGACTTTTAATTAGGATTCTGAAAAACATAAGAAATTAAATTTAATTAAAATTGCATAAGAAAAAGCTTTTCTTGTCTTTCTTCCAAAAGTCAGCCCCGGTGTTTAACCCCACTCTCACCTGGAATGACTGAAATTGTTTTCAGTGCTCGGAGAACTCTGAATGTTCTCAACGCTGAGACATTGCCCAGGTCCACAAACTCTGTCACATATCTGCAATAGGGGAGTTTATACACAAACACAGTGACAACACACACACAAACAAACAAAGAACAACTCCCAAATAGTTGGAGTTATGAGTGGCCTAATGCTTCACACCAGTCACTTCTTACCTGGGATTACAGAAATAGTTTTCAAAGCTCTCAACACTCTGAAAGTTCGAAGAGCTGAAAGATTGCCTAGGTTTACAAATTCTGTTAAATACCTGTAGAATTAAATCAGAGTTATTCAGAATTTAGATAGAGTCTATGATACTTACCTGTGCCTTTAGTCAAGGTATTTCCAACATTTGGAACATCTTATTTAAAGACTCTGCAAGTCTTTTTTTTCCCCTATCATAATTAATTTAATTTAATTTGATTTGCCTCAGTTGATGTGAGCAAAATACAAATATATTATTAAAATGGTTTCATATACTTAAATGCTTAAATAAACAATTACAGGCTTCAATTATTAGACCTTGGCCTTCTGGTAATATAGGTATTTAATAATCCTTTAAAACATCCGTGGCAAACCTTGAAAACTGTATGACAGTTGAAAGAAGCCAGACACAAAAGGCCACGTCCTGTATGATTGCATTCACATGAAATGTCCAGCATAGGCAGACCCATAGAGGCAAAACCTAGATGAGTGGTTCCCAGCCTGGGACTGATGGGAGGAGGGAATGGAAGTGACTGCTTTTTGGGGTGATGAAAATATTCTTGAATTAGAGAGTAAGGATGGTTGCACAACTTTGGGAACATACTAAACAACACTGAATTTTATATTTTAAAAAAGTAAATTTTATGGTATATAAATTCTATCTCAATACAAAAGGAGAGCCCCCTTAGAAGAGGCAGCCCTGTTTGACACAATGTTGTCGTATCAGCAGGTGGTAGGTGGGACTGCAGCAGCCACATGTGATCACTACAGGAATTAGCCTGATGGACAGAGGTGGGACATGACTGAGGAGGAAAGTGGAGACTGGAAATCTGAAGATCCTTCTGTATTGTCTAAATTCCTCAAATGAACATGCGTTACTTTTACAATTCAATAGCAGAACAAAAAATATTGCATCTAGGTTTGAGATTTAAAAAAAAAAAGTTTCTGACAAATATATTTGGGAAAAGAGTAGCAATATGAATAAATTAAAATTCTATGTTAAAGTAATATTTTACCCTTGAAAATAAACTATGGATGCGTGTGTGATACACATACAGTGTATTACTGTGAGGCTTAGCCATCAGTGACAACCCTTATAAAAAGATTTACTTACTAGCGCTTGAATAATATAGGTTAATAAAAAAGACCACCATCCTTATAATTAAAGGCCTGAGTTATTTCTGTGATTCTTACAGGTTTTATTAGTTTTTAAATAAGAACTTGGAAAAAGTGTGAACCTAACTGGCACCAAATAGACTGTCCATCCAAGTGCTGGACATGGAGGGAGATGATCAATTTTAATGATGTCATACACTTTTGAGTGAGAAATGCTCTTCCTGAAAAAAAAATTGTATCTGCCTGTAAATGACTAACTTTCATACAGTTTCCTTTAAATGAAACCAAGACATGGAGAAAAAGTCAGAACCTAAAACTCTATCCTTTTTTGTTTTAATCTTCATTAAATTTATTGGGGTGACATTGGCTAGTAAACTACAAAGGTTTCGAGTGTACATTTCTATAGTACATCAGCTATATGTGACACTGTGTGTTCACCACTAAAGCTCTGTTCTTACTGGAATACTGTGCTGTCTGTGATTTGCATGAGATTGCCATTTCAAAAAACCGAATGTGGTACTTACGCAAAAACAATGACGATAAAATCAAGCCAGTTCCATGGGTCACGAAGGAAAGTGAATTGTCCTATACAGAAGCCTCTTGCAAGGATTTTTATAAGTGATTCAAACGTATATATTCCAGTAAAAGTGTACCTAGACACAAGAATCCATTGGGATATTAAGTTTGAAAAAGAATACAGCACCATGTGAATCTTCGTAATTTATTTTTTTCTGATTGATCAAAGAAAGGCATCTATTGCAGTGTGGCTGTTGGTTTACACACCCACTCCAAGTATTACAATAAACTACAGTAAAGGTCATTCCAGAAAAGCTTAAAATGTTCCTATCAGAATCTCTTTAGAAAGTAGGGGTATTTAAAATTACTAAGAACATAAATGTTAGGTCTGCCTAGAAAATTCCTACACTGCTCCTATCAGAAATACACCAAAAGAAATATGTAACATGTCTAAGAACAAGGCAGCACATCTGATAAGTTTATTCTTCTAGAAAAGACTGTATCATCTAATTATTCTATTTTACTGCTAGCAGGTTAATACCATAGAGGAAAGGAAATAATGGAAAGAAAAGCAATTATATAACATTGGAAGACAAACACCACAGTTTTAATAGATGTAGTAACTTCCTGGTAGGAAAAGGAAAGAATAAAAATGATAATACTAAGACCATATCAAAATGTACTTATACCCACTTACTCTACATTCTTGGTCCAGTCTGGAGGGTTCTTCATGGTCATAAATATGCAGTTCGTCAGAATAGTGCACATGATAAGCATGCCGAATAAGGTAGCTTAGAATCAAGGAATATGAAGAAAGACCACAGCAGAGACTTTGAATATTTGATAATAACACTTGTTGAAATCTTTTCCTTAAGAAATACTTATAAATAGTTTATAGGCTATCTTTTTAATATCTCTGAACAAGGGAGTAATAGATAAAAGTAATTTATCCTAAAATGTTAAAACTGCCATTCGTCCGATCTTCTCAGAGACCTACACCAAATTATACTGAAATGATGAACTAAAACCAGAGTCTTTTCAGGTACAAAAGGACACAAATCCATATTTAAATAAAACAGCAAAAACAACATTTTAAAGAACCATTGCAAGTAAGCATTTTAAAAAGGATATGAGTGTACTAAAATCTTAATAGATATTCTTCTTAGAGGACAGAAAGGAGAGAGCATGTACAATGCAGGTGTGGCATTGAAACGGAAGATTGCTTTCCCTTTGTTCAATACTATAAAAGTCTGCAGAATCAAAATGAAAACAGGATGAAATTGAAAATCCAAAATTTCAATCCAATACTTTAATCTCAGTAGTATCATGTTAAAAAAACAATGCCATGAGACTCAACCAATGCGGTTCCAACGCCAATTATGTGGCTATATGTCATGCTGGCCAATGAACTCCAAGTCCATTTCTTCTCAGCAAATTAAGAAGTGAACTTTTTATGAGCATGTATTGCTCAGAGCTCCCAAAATACAGTATTTTGGCTTTTTCACATCCCTTTAACACCCACATCAGGAACAATAACTTCTAGCTATTGGAATTAGTTTAAAATACCACTTCGTTCTTTCATTACACTACATTACAAGCAAACCAAATAGAAACTGGCTATCTTTCATTTTTACCATAAAAGCTTGAGAATTTTAATACTTGTTGGCTATTGTCATGGTTAGTAAAAGTGCTCTAAAAATATGAGCTTTTTCAAAAAACTATTTTCATAAATTTAAGGAAAGTTAGAGTTGGAGGAATCCTATTATCCAGTTCAATTTTCTTATTTTAGATGTAATATTAATAAAAGCTAAAGTAAAAGACAAAAATTAAGGTACTTGCTTGCTACTATCCATGGTAATTTTTAAAAATAATACAAATAGAACCAAACATTTTAAAAATATGTTATGTAACCATTACTTAATGAGTGACATTTTCCCAAATTCAAAACCTTGACTTATGTTTCTGCATTGGCAGGCAAATTATTTGTGTTATCTAGAAGACATGTACTTTGTCTTTTTGCTGCTGTTGCTGTTGTTGTTTAATCTGAATTTTATATAAGTTAATAAGTGGGTTTCTGGTAATACACATTTGTCACTATTTGGGGACATAAGTTGAAATATCTTGCTTTTCAATTGTATGTGGAAGTGTTCTCAAGAAAATGAACCAGAATCTATTATTTTCGGATGCCTTTTTGTATTCCGGGTCCCTTTCACTATACTTGTTATGTCTAAACATAATTTAACATCAAGTTCACTTTTACATTAAAAACTAGTTTTAAAATTAATATCTAGTCTTTGAGTACAACTGTTGTTTTATTGAAACTCAATATACTGTAGTAGTATATGAGCAGCTATGGCATAAGAGGCAATGTAAGGAGCTTGAACACAAATGAGGCATGAGTTTGCCTTCAAGGAACTTCCTAGAAAAGTGATAAGAACACAATAACTCTGGTATAAGATGTGGCAGGTAACACACAGAGAAATACAAACGGAGGAGTATGAGAGTAAAGAGGGGACAGGGTCACATGTCTGTCAGAATTATCTGGGAGACTTCAGGAACCAGAGGTCAACTGCACTAATATGAAAATCACATTACTCCCAGCCTTGGCAAGATCAAGTTACCTTGGACTTGAAATTAAAACAAAAACAAACAAAAAAACTCAAAAAAAGATTAGTTTGCTATTTTTAAATTAAAGAGTCAATTTTAATTTGCATTAAAAAACTTTTTTTAAATACTTTTTTATTTATTTACTTATTTATTTTTAATTTTATATATTTTTTAAAATTTATTGGGGTGACAATTGTTAGTAAAATTACATTGATTTCAGGTGTACAATTCTGTATTACATCATCTATAAATCCCATTGTGTGTTCACCACCCAGAGTCAGTTCTCCTTACATCACCATATATTTGATCCCCCTTACCCTCAAAAAACTTCTTTAGGAATGTCTGGCCTTATACACACCTAGGTGTCATAGACTTTATACATAGGAAAAGTAGGTATGCCTATGAAATTTTAGAGATCAGTATGAGTCTCTCCAGTAAATTCTAAAATCCTACTAGCAAATCCAGAGATGTAAAAGTCTGAATAAATTCTTTTAAATTTTGCTCATTTCTTTAAGAATTTATCGAATTAAAAAGTAGAGAATTATGGTGCTTAAGGAGGAAAGGCTTTACAGTTGGACAGGTATGATTCTTAACACCAAATCTACCATACAGCAGCTTGAGAGCTAGCACTTACTGTCTGTGAAGTTTCAAGTTTCTCATACGTGTAAACTCTTAGTAAACGGGGGAACAACTGCTGATATTATAGGCAACATATAAGTACCATGGACAGGAAGATAAGATAATGTTACTGTCCTCTTAATACCCATTGTAGTGAGTGACTGGTAATTTATTCTTTCCTAAAGTCACAAACTTACTTACAATAAAGATGCTGCATAACAAACACTATTGAAAAGCACTTACATATCCACCACTGGCTATTGTCATGGTTAGCAGCAAGTGTTCCAAAATAAAAATAAAGCCCTAACTTCTATTATCTGTTTATTAAGTGTTCTTTGTTTTAACAAAGCATTGATAATTATAATCAAATGTAAATTAAAATCTGGATCCAAGTCAAACTATGGCTCATTAAGATTTTTAATCCAAGCAATAATTATAATGTAGCAGAAATAAAGTTTTTGTCAATTAGTGTAAGTAACATGAATTACTGAGGAATCAATTAATAGAGAATACAATTCTAAACCTGCAAATAGAAGTTAAAGCTAAACTACTTTTATCAAGAATGTTTGAGGAGCTTGGACAAGGCACAAAAAGTTGATAATTTACAGCTCCAAACCATAAGGAAATAAAAAGACTCAGTTATCCCTTTTGTGTATTTGTTCAGATGCTAACAATAGAGAACCATGAAAATAGATTACTTTGCCTCAGTATGCAATTCTACCCAAGTATATTAATGCTGATGTGGGTTAGGCTTTTGATGTGGTTGGTTTTACATTATTTGAAAGGAGCTGGGGCCAAGGTGAGGGGGTGGAGTCCCACCCCAAATATTCTCTATTAAATTAGCCTATCACATAGCTAAAATTACTCCATTAGTTAATAAGTCCATCATCCTCCATTCAAATGCAAACATTATCTCCTTACCTCCCAAATCACTTTAAGCAAATATTAGTTTATATCTCTGACTTAGGGATTATTCCAGCAAGATTCTTTCCTCCTTAAGGAGTAGCTGGTTAAGTAATATATACAGGCTTCCTTTGGAAATGAGAAATACAGTAGGTATCCATGCAAAGCCAGGAATTTTTCAGGATGAAGTAATAAGTAAAATGAGAAAGTACCTTTTATTTTGCTGGTTTCATTATTTACTCATTCATTTGTTAAAAGTTGTTAGCATTGTGGTTGCTATACAACAGAAACTAAACTTAGAGTTGTTGCATTTCAGTAGGTGCAGAGTTGTTGATATCTCAGTAGAGAGTAAAACCAACTTAAATTTTAAAAAATCTATGACAAAATTTACTAGTATATAACATTTTGCAAGTTGCTTAATTTCCCCAAGCCCTTTGTCTCATCAAAAAACAGGGTATCACTTCCTATCTCACCAGGTTGTGAAACATACCTGTGCTAATTTGTATAAAACGTCTAATGCCTGACACAGAGACCCTCAATACCTATTAGCATTTTTCCTTTCTGTGTCAGAATACTGATTGGTTAATTAGAGTGTTGTGTAATATTTCAAGGTTCTCTCAGGTATTCTGCTTTCTATTGCTATGCCATCAGCTTGATGAGATTCTGGTTTTAATGTGAATCAAAATATTAGATATGGCCATTCATAGGAACCATCACTGAGGCAGACGGTGTTTCTACCATCAAAATTAACTTTATTACATTTTATATTTCTCAAGACATTTCAATTATGTTCTTTATTTTATTTGCCAGATATCTTATCAAGAAATATTCCCTTTTATTCATTTTTTAAACAAATCAAAATAATTTTTTAAATGGACTTTATCCTGCCTTTCTTGACCTCTCAAAGATCAGTCTTTAGGTGCTGTGCAACAATGCACTGTTGGAGAAAATAATAAAATCTGCTGATCTAATCCTTTACTGTCTTCTCTTTTCTCCTCTTCATCTTCAACCTGGTTGTATCTGCTACTGTGTCAAAAATTATTTAATTCCCCTTCGCATTTTCTCAACAGAATAACCTTTTAGCAGTCATTTCAAACTTTTCCCCATTTCCTTAATTCAGTCAACACCTTCTCCACGCTACTACTCTCAATGTTGACTCTCAAAGGACAATTTCCACTCCTGTAGTATGGAAAAGACTGACTGCAGTTATCATGCATTTCCCCTGATGTATCTACATTGACTTCAACATATCACTCTTAAATCCATCCTCCTATTTGCCACTCAAGCCTCAGACAAAAAGACTTCTTTCCACTTTCTAATGCAAATACAATCAGACCTACAAACACAACGTTGTACCTTGTCCGTGAACATCATCAACTAACTACATTACTGAAACGCTCTATATTTTTCTCTGACTCAGAATGATTTTTCTTTACTTCCAAACATGCTATTTTATACTCTATGTTTAAAATGTTTTCAATTGATTTGGTACCAAAAATGACCACCTTTCTGGTGGAAACTTTCTCAAATTTCTCAACATGCACATATTGTCACCTATTTCCTCTTTCTATTTGCTCTCCGTTATTATTTTCCTTTGATTTCCATCATCTAACACAAACTGCTTACAAAACATAAACAACTCATCCTCTTTGCTCATTTCCATAGCCTTTCTCTAGCCTCAATTTTCTGGGTAATTTTATGAGGTACTTATTTCCCTTATTTTTTAAACAATGGAAAATTCTCTGATTTATGCCCTACTTCTGTGACCATCTATCTCAGACTCCTCTTTCTCTCCAACACCTTAAATGAAGCAGCTCCCCAAACTCCATTTTGAGTTGAGTGATCTTATGTATTCCCATGGATTTAGCTGTCACTTCCATGCAAATGCATTCTGGACATATCCTCAGATCTTACTTCTCAAACTGACAATTATTTTGATCCTACCTATATGTATTTTTGGTCTGTCCAAAAAGGCAGAACATACATATTCTGAATATCATACATAAGTATTTACCTGAATATTTTTGTCATGACGTGTTTCTTTTCCCCCCCAAATTCCACTTGATCGCAACTTAAAATAACTTTCTGTACTGAAAGAAGCCGAGACCACACCATTGCAGTCACAGTAAACTCACTTTTTTGTCTGCGTAGTAGGGGTCCAGGTCCTCTAGGGGCTGTGACACCATGCCTGGAGGAATGTCCCCATAGATGAAGGGCAGCTGTTTACCAGCTTCCAGGTCACTGCTTGGCTTTGGGCCTTCTTCATCATCATCTTTCTTTTCTTCTTTGGGTTCCTTTGTTTTTCCTTCAGCAATACGCTGTTCAATGAGGGCAAGAGACTGTTTTGTGAAGTAGACAAAGCTCTGAGGTCCTGGGGGTGGCAACATTGCCATCTTTTCATCCTGTATATTTTATTTCCCTTTCAGCTCCTTACATAAGAGGCCTAAGGGGAAACAAAGAAAGAAAGCCTTAAGTGTTTGCCAGCCAAGGATAGCCCATTAAAATTAATAATTAATAATAATAATAATAAAAACAAACAGGTTTTTGGTTTCAACTACAAAAAGTAAAGTTTTCACAGAATTATAGGCATGTTAAATTAGCATTTATTCAGATACAGCTGAGATATTCAAAGACGAGAGGAAGTGCACTTTATCATTTAGCAGTTCTACTATTGAGATAAGTAAGAGCTGCTAGAGGACTGAATCTAGAGAATATAGGGGAAAAAATAATAGTTAAACCAGATTTGAGTCCAGGCTTTTATTTTTTTTTAAATGTGTTTTTTGAGGATTCATCGGCTCCAAGTCAATTAGTTGTTTCAATCTAGTTGTGGAGGGTGCAGCTCATGGTGGCCCATGTGGGGATCGAACCGGCAACCTTGATGTTATCAGTACCACATTTTAACCAACTGAGCTAACCGGCCACCCCTGAGTCTTATCTGCTCTCTGAATCGTAATTAGAAGGCCTTTCAATAGTTTTTCATTTTACTGATATCTGAACACCTGATAATATCACTGAAGGAAAGCAATAGACAGATCTACCCTGGCTATAGGGAATACACTTGCAAATTTGGTCCCATCCTTTGCGGGATGACCACAACATTTATGCTATGAACCATTTTTCTTTTTCAAGAATAAATGGTACATCACGTTGGACATCAAGACAACAGGCATTAGCTGGAATGTTCTGGGCAAGCTAAGATATATGCTCATGTGACCCAAGAGAGGTCCTTGGATAAATTACTAAATTGGACATAAGATCCTGGCACTGCCTTGTAATGCTTTCCTTTTTATAGGAGCATATGAGACTAATGGTCTTGATCATTATTATTTATCATGTGCTTTTCTGAAAGATAGATTTCATGGCTGTACAGCAGTACCAAAAACAAACATGAGCAGAACTTAAATCTCAAATTCTTAAGACTTAATCATACTGACATCACTACTGTTTGGAAATCCTGCACCTTTCTTAAATAGTATCCAGAGCCTGGGACTTCAGATAATTGAAGATTCCCAACTTTGGGCTTGAAGGCTGGAAGCACCATGGGCTATATCCAAATACTGCTTGGCATTGCATTTGATATGCCATAAAAGGTTTGTGAACTCCCTGACTGATCTTTTAATTTGCTGCCTTGAAATTTCTGTGTTATTTTTATCAAAATAAAATACATATTTTTAGCTCTAATTTTGGTGGAACCTCCAATACTGCCTGCGTATCATTGGTTTACCATTTTTGAAGATTGTACAGATTTTCAAACTGCCAATTGTTCTACCTCTGATGTTTTATCTTACTCTTTGCCAGTTCAGTAAAACTGATGGCTATAGTCCATTATATATTTACGTATTTAGGTGATAGCCACAGTATTTGTTTTGTTACCTGAAATTTAAAAGTTAACCCAAACTTTTATACTTAAATAGGCAGTAAGAAGACTAGAATTAAGACAGCCTTTACGAATCTATATACAATCTATTTCCCAATACAATCCCTTCATTTGTTTTTAACTTTATAGTTTCTTAACATGGCATCAGAACAGTCAAGTATAGCAGAACATTATTTACCAATAATTGCCTATCTTCATTATGGATTCATCTAGCCCATTTCACTAGAAAGCTAGTTTGAACCAGGGTAACTCTCCCCAGCCCCTTAGGCTCTGGTAACTCCTAGTGGTTCTTCATACTTCATCAGTGCTAAGGAGCCTTCCCTGACAAGGGAAAGGTGCAGTATCTGTGTCACCTTTAAATTACAGTCCATAAATACATAAGCTTTATTTAACCTACTGTTAGAATTAAATGTCTCTGGGAATCTCTAAGATTATGAAATCCAACAGACAGCAGTGTATCCTTAGCCTATAATTGTGCCGGAATACAATAGACTGACCTCTCGATTTTGTAGTTAGTCTTTGTGGTTCCTAACAATCCAAAATATTATGGGGAATAAAAACGTATTTCTAGAGTGAGGGAGTTCTGTGTTTTTATTCCAGTGCTGGTTGCATGGTGTGTATAGTGTGCAAGAGTTCACTGCACTGTATATTTAAGATATATGTATTTTTCTATAAGAACATTACACTTTTTGAAAGGTTAACAAAGGGTAAATGCGAAATTAAAAAGAAAAAAAGAAACCTTTTTCAGAAAACACAAACTAAGAGAATTCATCCTTGTACTAAAGTATACATAGGACTTTTTAGGCAGAAGGAAAATAGCCTAAGAACAGAAGAATGAAAACATAGAAAGAATTGAAGACTGTAAGCATGGGTATGTAGCTATGTATATATCAGAAAAACTGACTCTACCATGTAAAGTGAACAGTGACTATACAAAGCAGTAACGATCATGCCTTAGGGATTTTAAGACAATGTAGAATAAAATGCAAAATGAATCCCAGTTTGTATATTTTCTTAAATCCTTCATCACTGTTTGTATATACAATCTAAATTTCCTTTAATCTTATCTGACTTTGTTATTGCAGTTACATTTCAATGGTTTTATTAAGGTAATTGTTCTCAATTTTTTTAAGTATGTTGAATATTTTTCTCTGTTGTGTCGAAAACACTGTTCAAGAATTCCCTAAGAGTTGGGCCGGCCCGGTGGCTCAGGCGGTTGGAGCTCCGTGCTCCTAACTCCAAAGGCTGCCGGTTCGATTCCCACATGGGCCAGTGGGCTCTCAACCACAAGACTGCCAGTTCGATTCCTCGAATCCCGCAAGGGATGGTGGGCTCTGCCCCCTGCAACTAGCAACGGCAACTGGACCTGGAGCTGAGCTGCGCCCTCCACAACTAAGACTGAAAGGACAACAGCTTGAAGCTGAACTAAGATTGAAAGGACAACAACTTGACTTGGAAAAAAAAAATGTCTTGGAAGTACACACCGTTCCCCAATAAAGTCCTGTTCTCCTTCCCCAATAAAATCTTAAAAAAAAAAAAAAATTCCCTAAGAGTATACTGTTATATAAAAATTACTATTTTTCAGAATAGTCTTATTTTGAAAGGCCCTTCAATAACTTAAAAGTAATTAGAGAATTAATTTTACATGACCAGCCATCAGTTAAATTATTTGCAATATTATTATTTTTATTAAAATTTATTTTTATATGTCATCATAATTACCTGTGAGCAGAATTAACAAAATATGCTTTGGGGGGAGTTTGTTTATTAAGCTACAAAAGACTAAAGCAAGAAGACATAAACATTATTAATTTCTTATTGTTCAAGTTACTAAGACAAAATGAAGTTGATCTTGATTTTAAGATTATCCCCCTACAGGTTATAAAAATAGTGATTGTTACATGTGTGAAATCATGTGATGCTAACATTCCTTTCAGATGTTCATGCCATGTTATTTACTCAATTTTTTTTTTTTTTTAAAGTGATCACTAAGCTCTAGACAGAATGCCAGGTGCTCGGGACACAAATACAAACAAACTAGGCAGCATTGGTCCTTGTCCTCTGGGACCTACAGTCTATTGGGGAATATGAGCAGGTAAACAACTGCAATTCACCTACCATATGAAAGCAATGCGAATACACAGGAAAGGTACCTGACCTGGACTCCTGAAGGTAGGGTTTGGTCAGGGAGGGAAGTTGAGTAGAAGTTCGCTGTTCTTTACAACTTATTTCCCTAATAAGTCCTACACCTTGACATTTGGACTTCATTCATAAGATTATTTATTAAGTGCTTGCTATGGTCCAGGAGCTGTCTTTGTTATTTTCTAGGTTTTTCCCCAGTCTGATCATCGTCACTACTCTCAGCTTTTCCAAACAACAAAAAATTATCTTCCATTGAATTTGACATGTGTAACTTCATAAACTCTTTAAATTCTATCTCTTTAAATTCTATCTCTTTAAAATCTAACCTCCGGTGATTCTAATTTAAAAAATTTTTAAATGTGCACAAACCTTTTAAGATTGAATCACAATTTAGCTATATTGTGGATAATATAAACCAAAGTTTCTACATTCCATAGATTTTTTTTTTTTTTTTTAATTTCAGGTTTAGAGAGTTAAAATTGCCCAGTTCATGGCCCATTGTCACCACTGGCCATGCAAATCTCTATTTTTTTTCTGTCACACCATATCCCACTCTGCAACATTCCACCCCCTTTTCATTCCCATCCTTAGGCAATCGTCCAAATGTATTTACTGTACATCTTTATGTTACATCTTTGTGTTATTATGCTTTCTTGAAAATCTATTATTATCTTGGATGTATATATCTATAATTTACATAAACTGTGTTTTCTTTTTCTTTTTACTAAGTACTATGATTTTAATATCCACCCATTTTACTATAAGTACATCTAATCGGTACTTATAACTACAGCACAATACTCCAAAGTATATTAGCAGATATTTCACCTATTTGCTCTTATTTGGAACACCTGGGAGCCATCTAGCCCCCCCACAATCCAGAGACAGATCCATGTTTTACAGGCCTGTAGCCTATATAAATGGGGGGGAGGTGATAAGACAAAAATGCAAAATACAAATCGGATACAAAAATAATTATTTATTAAAAGTGACCTCAGAAATTTTTAAAAACTAACCAATAATATGAACACCACAAATTCCAAAATTTAATTAATCAACTCCTTAGCACATATTTTTAATACTTTCCCTCCATTTTTGGCTTCATTCTCTTTGATCATCTCTTTGCAGGGCAACAATTTTGTGATTGGGGGAACAGAAGCAATTTACTCTTTCCTGTAACCTGACTGACTGGAATGTGTATGCGTGTTTAGTCCTGATAGTTGAGCAAATTTCTTTGAGCTACACAACTTGTTATTGTTAGCAGCAGGTAAATTTTTAAATATTATCATCAAATTTACAAACACCACCATCAACTTGTTCAGTCACTCTAAGTCTTGTTAAGAGGCTACTCTTAAATACTGTGAGTTGATAATACTCATCAACCACATGTCACCAATGTCCTCAATGTAGTTTTATATTACCTCATGTGTTTGGGTATTTTATGGCAAACTAGCGAGAAATTTAAATATTTTTTCCCCAATATATTCATATGATTCACTCTTCTTCATCAGCTGGATTATCAAACAATCCAAGAACCTGTTTAATACTTCTGTAAGAAAGGCACCTCTTCCTCTCAGTGAAATTCTGTTTTTCTTACTTTTGCTTCTGATATGACACAACATTTTGTTATATTTCACTGCTCACAGTTAGTACCGATTCTGTTGCTTTTACTGACCATCTTATGATTTGTTTCATATCCCACTAATTTTATATCTGAATTTTCTCTCAGTATTTTAACACAAAAAGTTAAATATGAAAAAGTGCTCTTCATATATAGAGGGTGCCAAAAGCCAAAAAAAAAAAAAAAAAAAAAAGTATACACATTTTAAAGTAACAGCTCTTAAAATGTGTATACATTTTTTGGCACCCCCGGTATATATGCATTTCTATTTACATGTATATATACACATATATATTCAATAATATGCAATTCTTAACTTAAAATATTCTTATGTATATTTCCAAATGGCAGTTAAATTGGAGCTTTATCATGTTGATGAATAAATATCTTGCACCTCAACTGTATTTGGGTTTCTAAACAAATCTTTAAGGGCATATTTTTAGAATTTCATTATACCTATTTTGTGTAGCTTGGAAAGCTTTATAATAGGCAGAACATATAAACTGAAAATTCCAAGTTGGCATTGGTGTTTAAAACATGCCATCTATGAAATGCAACCAAAAAATATGTAACTGTTAAAAAATATCAAAGTCATCACAATTTCAGGTACTGGGGAGGCAATTTCTTTCCCTGGAAAGATTAAAGGAAGGAGCTGAACACAGAGCCTGTTTTACATACTTAGCAGTGTTTTTATAAGAGGATGTGTGATAAACGTATATGAAATGACTGCAAACCACATAAATGCATCCCATTGAACTAAAAAAAAGGAATCTCCAACTCAACTCCTCTTTGCTACAAACCAGATATGCCTACAGCTACTCCAACACTACTTGATGGGAGGAAAATTGTGGTATGGTTACAATGTCTACTTCGTACATCTCATCAAAAACATAAAACCATGTGGACACATTGCGAGGGCTCCTCCTAGCTTACACTTCATTACTTCCTCAGTAAACTCACTTCTGTCACCACCACAGATAACACTGTCATGAACAACTTTGTGTGTCCTCCATTATGGAGTTGTGAAGAATTCCCTGTTAATCTATACCTGGGAGCATAAGCGCTGGGCCTTAGGGTGCATACGTACTTACCTGGTCCAAGTAATGCCAAGTTCCTCTCCAGAAGGCTGACCTCTTCTGTTCTCCTACCAGAGTTCACGAGGTTCTGTATCCCCACCAACACGCAGCATTATTCAGTTTTCTAACTTTTACCAGATTAAGAGGTAGAAAGTATACCATTTTATATTGTTTGAATTTCCATTGGTCTATAATGTTGAGCATTTCCTCATATGTCTATTAGCTTTCTGGATTTCTTCTTAAGTGAATTCTTTGTTCTTATCCCTTGTCCAATTTTTCCATTTGATTGTTGTCTTTTATTGGTTGATTAGTAGGTGTGCCCTGTATATACTAGATTTTAACACCTCTGTTTCAGAATCCTGACTATCTTCTACTCTACCATTACCTTTGTCAATGGTATTTTTCTACATATAGTTTGTCTTATTTTAATGCTTTGAAAGCATCCTTTACCTACTATAGCCTTCCCCACCTCTCCTCCCACAAAAATTTTTTTGTCGTACATCTTAGTGGATATTGAGATAAGTCCTCTTCTTTTACTTAAGCTTAACTTACCTATAAGGATGATTTCTTCTTCTAACAATTTCCCCAAAAAGTCAACTGACACATAGTAATTTTTGAAGAATTTATAACTTCATAATATTGTCTTCCCATCCATAAGTATAAAATTAATCTCTGAGGTAAATAATCTTCTATGTCCCGTATCAAAGTTTATTATTTTTTCTACATAAGGATTTGTGTATTCCTGGTTAAATTAATTCTAGATACTATATTTTTATGTTGCTATTGCAAATGGTGTCCTATTTTTAAAAACATACACATTCTAGTTGATACTGGCTACTAATTTGACTTTATATCCAGTGATCCTTAATTTTCATTTTTAACAGTTTGTCAGTTGTTTTTTGCATAGATGATCGTATCTTCCGGAAATAATGACAATTTTATTTTTTTCTCCTTCTATTTCTTTTTCTGTTCTTGAAGCACCAAGAAAGAGTATGAGTAAATATTTCATGTCAGATACTGGGTAAAATCTGGGAATTCAATGATAAAAAAGACATTTTTAACTGTTCAGTCACTTCATGTCTGATTGCACACACCTAATATTATTTGCTTCGTTTTTTTAATCCAAAAGTAAGTTATAGATATGTGTATACGTGTGTGTGTGTGTGTATATATATATATATATATATATATATATATATATATATATATACTTATATTTTCTCTCAAACATCCAATCTTCCTTCTATTTTGGAGTGGATGGAGATTCCCGATTGTGAGTAGTGGTGATAGAATTCGAGCCCTGCCTCTTATTGTGGAAATCTAAGAGGAATTATCCTTCTTTTATACTTGTTAGTGTGGTGAGGCCACACTAATTCCTAAGCTAATCTGGATGGATTCACTTGCCCTTTACTTTGACTCTGGGATGAGTGAAGCCAAGATGAAGGAAGGTCTGGTTGGAATTCCTCCTTTGTAATGGAGACTCTGGCAACTGTGGTAGAATCCAGTTGTGGCAAGCAGAATCACCCAGCAGTCCTTGCAGATGGGTCTGCGAAACAGCTTCTAGTCCTCCCTTTGGTCTGCTCATTTCCCCACCCAGTTCATCCAAGTTTCCACATCCTTCCAATAACTCTGTGAGAACCCAGCATCTTCTAATAAATCTCCCTTTGGCTTAAGTCAGCCAGTATTCATTTCTCTTGCTTGCAAACCAAAATCCTTGTTTGATATGGGGAAATTACTTTGAACTCACTATATAGAACCGAGGTTATGATCAGAAAAGCTAATTTTAAACAGAGCCATTTTCCTAACTTATTAAAGCATTTCTTTTGAATCACCTGAAAAATAATTATATAACTCAAAAGTAGTGGTTTAAAAGAAAAATAATGTAGTCTACAAATGTAGAATCCATTTCATATTACTTCTTAGTTTATAAAATAGATGTGGTTATTTTGCCTATAACCTCTGTTAAAAGTACTTCTGCAAAATAAGTAGTCCAAAACTTCTATTATGAACTAAATTCAATTTTTAACCTTCACTTTAAATATACAGCTCTTCTCTCTCCCCCATTATTATTCTCAGCCTTTAAAGGAAACATGGACATGTACATGCAATAAACTCAAGCCCATTCTCTAACCTGATAGGACCATAATCCTTTAATGTCACCTTCCGGCTAGAAGTCAGAACAGCAGGAAGCCAGAGGATCTGGGTGACTTTGTGCAGCTACTCTACCAGCTTTAGATGTCTACCTTGGGCTCGTATTTAGTGAAAGCATAATACCTGGGTGTTTAAGCTACTGTGTGTTGGTCTCTATTATTAGCAGCTGAATCTAATTCCAAACAACACTAAAACAGTATTGAATAACTATCATTAAGTTTTATTAATGTGATTCATATTAAATTATACTGATTATCTGAATAAAATTATTCTTAGTAACATCAAATACACTAAAACACTTTACATGCTTCTATTTTTTTATTTATCAAATATTATTTCATTTTCCACAATTATTACATTAAAAAAAATTATGTTATTTTGTTTGAAATACCATGTTTCCCTGAAAATAAGATGTAGCTGGATCATCAACTCTAATACATCTTTTGGAGCAAAAATTAATATAATTAATATAAGACCTGGTCTTATTTTAATATAAGACTAGGTATAATAATATAATATAATATAATATAATATAATATAAATACAGGGTCTTACATTAATTTTTGCTCCAAAGGATGCATTAGAGCTGATGGACTGGCTAGGTCTTATTTTCGGGGAAGCACACAGGTATTACCACACAGGTTGGTTCCCTCAAGAAGCAGACTTTATAAATTGCAAAGGGTGATAAAAACAATCCCATGTATATCGCAATGGCTATATTGAAACAATTCTTCCTAATTGAAGTTTTCCAAGACCAATAGTACTAAATCTATTTTATAGCCTAGAAATAGAATAAAAATAAAAATAAAAAGAATATTTAAGAATATTACATTACTATCTACTGAGACTCAACAATTATTCACCATTTTCATTTAATATGTAAATCTCAGATGGCAATTATCAGACTCATTGTTCTGAAAGGAACAGAGTGCAGCAAAGCCAGCTTTAAAATGTAACCATCAACTGACTTTTAGGATGCAGCAAATACTTAAAAATGCACCCCGCCCTAACAGGGTACAATATTACTTAGAGCCTTAAACACATTTCTGCTTTTCTATGACTAAATTTAGGCTAGATGATTTTTAAAAAGCCTTTATCATACATATTCCATACATATTTTGGGGTTTATTATTTTGGGGCATGGCATTTTTAAGGTTGTCACAATAAAAATTCTTTTTTGGGAACAGATGTCATTTGTTAAGTTTTCACTTCCAAACATTATAAATCAAGTAGGAAATCTCATTAAGATTCTAGAGAATTCTCTTCATAATTTTGGATCATGACCCACAGTGCAAACTATATTTTACACTGTGGCTAAGTATATTCACTTATGTCTGAAACAAAGTTTCACAAACAATATTTATTCTTACTGTAAATAATACTGATGTTCCCTCGTCTAGTTTACCCCCCCCATTATATTTTTGTTTTTGTGTTAAATCTACACACTACAACCCACTAATTCCATTTTAATATATTACACTGGAGTAACTAGAGCTTAAAAAAATCGAAGTCAGACCTCTCAATTCACAAATAAGGAAATGACTTTGTCCAAGATGACAGAGCTGTGCAGTGCAGAGCATGGACCAGCACTAAGGTTTGTTAATCCCCAGTCCAATAAAGCGGGGGAAATAACATTGGGGGATATCTGTGTTTTTAAAAGTTCAAAATGCAGAAGTATACATGGCTTATAGTAAGTGCCTGTCACAAAGTTCTTGGCATCTGAATCACTGACGTTTTTAATTGATAGCTCATTTGGCTTTTTTCAGCAGGCTTGAGTTGACAAATTCAATCAGCGAGTAATTTTATCTGCTAAATTGCCCTTGTAATCAAATGAAGCAATCCCCAGAAAACTAAATGAAGAACACCTTCTCATCAGTAACACCTAGAAGCTACATTGCTTTTGACACACTACTCTTTGAAAATGAAGTTTAAAATGACAGGCAGGTTGCTCTTAACTTCCATAAAGGCATGAACAAGTAACTGCAAACTCTCTGATATTTAATGTGCCACAAAAAAGCCTCACTTCGTATATAGTAATCTTTTATTGACAGCAATATAATTTGGGGATTTCTAAATTTGTAACACAGAGTTTACTGTAATTAAAGGTTAATAAATATGCAAAAATAAGTCTTGAGAAAGAGGTCCAAGATGGTGGATTAGGTAAAGGCTATGCCTACTGCATCCCAGGATCACACCAAAATTACAAATAAATTATAGAACAAGCAAATCTCCAGAATCATCTGAAGACTAGCTGAACAGAACCTGAATACAAAGAAGAGGCCACATACAGACTGGTAGGAGTGGGGGGAGATGGGAAGTGGGATGACCCCATGCCGATGGTTGGTGATTGAATGCCAGGAGAAGCACCTCGGTGGCAGAGGTCCTCCCAGAGGGGGGAGGGGTCCCAGCCCCACAGTGGAGTCCCCAGCCCAGGGGTCCTTTGCCAGGAAGAGGAGTTACCATGCCATCTATCAGTGAAAATCAGCGAGGACTCTGTCTGCTCATCCAGGAGGGGCAGAGGGTAGCTGGAAACCCAGATGCCCTCTTGTAGAGCTCACACCCAGAGTAGCTCACTTGTGGACACTTGACTGGTCTCTGGTGGAGGGGAGGCAGCTCAGGAGGCCCACAGAGGGAGGCCCAGGGACATGCGGGGAAAGACTGAGTTGTGTGACTTCAGGATGGGTGCTGGAAGGACAGGAGTCATTGCTGTCTCGGTGTGGAGCCTACAGGAGGGCACCATCTTTCAGTGTTAAGCCCTCCCCCAAAGGGCCACATGTGGGACCACAATGATCTCGTGGAATCCGCATGTACCCACCACCTTGGTGATGCTTTGTGTCTCTGCCCCCCATAGAGCTGGTGCGATGTTACCTGGGACACTCTTGACTGCTGGGCTGCTGGCACCACTCGACAGGCTGTGGAAACCTTTTTGCGGGGGCAGATGGCCTGCAGAGGCCCGGGAAATATTTGCCAGTGGGCGGTGACCCAAGCTCTGAGCCCCAGTATCTCCTGTGCAGCTTTTGGGAACCTGTGGGCCCTACATGGCAGTGGCTGGCCATGATGTCCTTGGAGAGTTTTGGCGGGGTGGTCATGGGCCTAGTAGTGGTGTGGGAGCCCAGACTGCACTGACTTTGTAGAAACCACCAATAACACCCCTTACCGTGTTTCCCCGAAAATAAGACCTTGCTGTATAATCAACTCCAATGGGTTTTTTTGGAGAAAATTAATATAAGACCGGGTCTTATTGTACTATAATATAAGACCGGGTATAATATAATATAATATAATACAATATAACACAATATAATATAATATATGATATAACATAATACCGGGTCTTATATTAATTTTTCCTCCAAAAGACGCATTAGATTGATTGTCCGGCTAGGCCTTATTTTTGGGGTAGCACAGTAGCTCCCTGGAACCCCGCCATGCCCACCTAGAGCTGCACTGCCAGGGGCACTCTGGGCGCCTGGGTGGCCAGCCCCACCCCATAGGCCTCGAAGGCCTTTTACTGAAGCGACAGCCCACGACAGCCTGGGGAGATTCTGTTGGTGGACAGTGACCCAAAACCTGTGCCACAGCCCCTCTTGGGCAGTTCTGAGGCAAGCAGTGGATGGCTGTGGTGTTCTTAAGGGCATTTCACGAAGTGATCACAGGCTAGGCACTGCACTGACGTGAGTGGTGGCTGGCTTCAGTATTCCTGGGGGCTGGGTGAAGTGGTCACAGGCCAGGCACTGGCATAAGAACTGAATCTGCATTAACTTTGCAAAAATCACCAGCCATTTCTCATGATTCCCTGGGACTCCCCCACACCCAGCTAGTGATGCATCACCAAGGGAACTCTCAACACCAGGTCAACCAGCCTGGCCCATGAACCTAAGGAGGCTCTTTAAATGGCTGAGCATTAAATGGCACGTGGTAATAGGCTTAGGGGGTCCTGGGCCTTTTGCTAAGTTGCCCCAGGCCCACTATTGGTGGCAGCAGGCCTCGGTTCACAATGAGGCCACTCCCACATGCCTTCAGGTCTAGCACAAGCAGCAGCCAACCACATAAGCACAGGCAGCCGCCAACCACATATACCTTTGTGTCTCGTACCAGCTAGCCATGGGCTGGTAACAGGCAAGGCTGAAATTGGCCTGCACAGGAGCCATTCCCAAGAGATATCAGAAACAACACACCCAGAGGACAGCTTAAGACCACACCAGAGCATTACCTGGTTAGCATCACAAGGGGGTCTCAACAGGCATAAGAGACTGCGGGGGGGCGAATCCTTCTCTGAGGAGTCAGTCCCCACCCAGCAGCTCATACACTGTGGGTGTAGCAAATCCTCACATTCAGTCAGACTGGAAGTCAATCCGACCCAGGCCAAAAGCAATCAAGGTTCATCTACAACTGGAGAGCACACACAACACACTCAAGGGACACTCCTGGAACACACACACAGGGAATCAGGGAGACCGTGTCATTGGACCACATAAAACACATACTATAAGGCCACCCAGCAAAGACTGAGAGACATAGAAGAGATACCTAATACATAGACGTAAACACAGAGTGCAGCCAGAATGAGGAAACAAAGGAACATGCGCTAAATAAAAGAACAGAAGAAACCTCCAGAAATAGAACTAAATGAAATGGAGGCAACCAATCTATCAGAGACAGAGTTTAAAACACTGATTATAAGAATGCTTAAGGAACTTAGAGAATTTTAACAGAGATAGCGAACATAAAGAAGGACATAGAAACCATAAAAAAACCCAGTCAGAAATAAAGCATACAATAAGTGACACGAAGAATATACTAGAAGGAATCAACAGCAGATTAGATGAAACAGAGGATCAAATCAGTGATTTAGAAGACAAGGTAGCAGAAAACACCAAATTGGAACAACAAAAAGAAAAAAAAAAAAGATAGAACAATGAAGATAGCTTAAGGGACCTGTGGGACAACATCAAGTGTAACAACATAGGAGTAACAGAAGGAGAAGAGAGGGAACAAGGGAGCGAGAACCTATTTAAACAAATAATGACTGAAAAATTCCCTAACCTGCAGAAGGAAATACATGTACAAGCCCAGAAAGTGCAGAGTCCCAAACAGGATGAACCCAAACAGGCACATACCTAGACACATTATAATTAAAATGGCAAAGGTTAAAGACAAAGAGAGAACCTTAAAAGCAGCAGGAGAAAGGCAACTAGTAACTTATAAGGAAGCTCCCATAAAACTAAAAGCTGATTTCTCAACAGAAATTTGCCATCCAGAAGGGATTGGCACTGAATATTCGAAGTGATGAAAAACAAGGGTCCACAACCAAGACTACTCTACCCATCGAGGCTGTCATTTAAAATTGAAGAAGAGATAAAGAGCTTCCCAGATAAGAAAAAGCTAAAGGAATTCATTACCACCAAGACAGCATTACAAGAAATGTTAAAAGGACTTTTTTAAGCAGAAGAAAGGAGAAAACAAACAAACAAATGAAGATAAAAAATATAAATAATAAAATGGCAATAATTATGCATGTTATCAATAATCACTTTAAATGATAGGCTAAATGCTCCAATCAAAAGACATAGGGTAGCTGACTGAATAAGAAAAGAAGACCCATGCATATGCTGTCTATAAGAGACCCACCTCAGATTAAAAGACACACACAAACTAAAAGTAAAGGGATGGAAAAAAGGTATTTCATGCAAATGCAAAATAGAAAAAAATATGGAGTAGCAATACTTATATCAAACAAAATAGACTTTTAAACAAAGGCTATAATAAAACAAAAAATGACATTACATAATAGTATGTAATGTCAATCCAACAAGAGGACATCACCCTAGAAAACATCTATTCACCCAACGTTGGGGCACCTAAATATATAAAACAAATATTGACCAACCTAAAGGCACAGATCAACAGTAACACAATCATAGTAGGGGACTTTACACCCCATTGACACCAATGGACAGATCTTCCAGACAGAAAATCAACACAGAGACAGCGTTCTTCAATGGCACACTAGACCAGATAGATTTAATTGATATTTTTAGCGCATTTCACCCCAAAGCAGCAAAATATACATTGTTTTCAACTGCACATGAAACATTTTCCAATATAGACCAGATGTTAGGCCACAAAACATGTTTCAATATGTTTAAGAAGACTGAAATCATATCAAGCATCTTCTCTGACTACAGTGGTATGAAAAAAGAAATCAATTACAAGGAAAAAAACTGAAAATACACACACACACACACACACACACACACACACATGGAGACTAAATAACATCCTATTCAACAATGAATGGGTCAACAATGACATCAAGGAAGAAATCAAAAGATACCTTGAGACAAATGAAAATGAAAATACAATGACCCCAATTCTATGGGACACAGTGAAAGCAGTCCTAAAACGGAAATTCATAGCAATGCAGCCCTACCTAAAGAAACAAGAAAAATATCAAATCAACAATCTAACTTAACACTCAAAAGAACTGGAATAAGAAGAGCAAACAAAGCCCAAAGTGAGTTGAAGGAAGGAAATAATAAAGATAAGAGTGGAAATAAATGAAATAAAACCTAAAAAAAATACAAAATATGAATGAAACCAAGAGCTGGTTCTTCAAAAAGATTTAAAAAAAGAAACAATAAACTTTTAACCAGACTCACTAAGAAAAAAAGAGAGAGGACCCAAATAAATAAAATCAGAAAAAGAGGAGACGTGACAGCCAACACCACAGAAATACAAAAAAATTTAAGAAAATACTACGAGCAACTATATGCCAACAAATTAGACAACCTGGAAGAAATGAATAAATTCTTAGAAGCATACAATCTTCCAAGGTTGAAACCAAAAGACACAGACAATCTGAACCGACTGATTACTACCAACAAAATTGAATCAGTAATCAACAAGTGCCCAACAAATGAAAGTCCGGGACCAGATGGCTTCACAGGTGATTTTTATCAAACAGTCAAAGAATAATTAATGCCTATTCTTCACAAACTATTACAAAAAATTCAAGAGGAGGGATGGCTCCCAAGATTATTCTATGAGGCCATCATTACCCTGATTCCAAAACCAGACAAAGACATTACATAAAAAAAAAACACATGCAAAAAAACTATAGGCCAGTATCCCTAATGAACAGAGATGCAAAAATCCTCAACGAAATATTAGTAAACAGAATTCAGCAATATATTAAAAAGATCATATACCACGACATTCCTGGTATGAAAGGGTGGTTCAAAATCTACAAATCAATTAATGTGAAACACCACATAAACTAGATGAAAAATAAAAATCATATGGTCACTTTGGTTGTTTTCATGTCTTGGCCACTATAAATAAAGCTGCAATGAACACTGGAGCACATATATCTTTACTGATAAGTGTTTTCAGAATTTTGGGGTAGATACCCAGGAGAAAGATTGCTGAGTCATATGGTAATTCTATTCTTAATTTTTTGAGGAAACTCCTTACTGCCTTCCATAGCAGCTGCACCAGTCTGCATTCCCACCAACAGTGTATGAGTGTTCCTCTTTCTCCAGAGTCTCTCCAACACTTATTATTTGTCTTGTTGATGATAGCCATTCTAACTGGTGTGAGGTGATATCTCATTGTGGTTTCTATTTGTAATTCTCTAACAATTAGTGATGTTGATCATTTTTTCATATGTCTACTGGCTATTTGTATGTCCTCTCTGGAGAAATATCTATTCAGATTCTCTGCCCATTTTTTAATTGGATTATTTTTTTGTGTGTGTGTGGTTGAATTGTATGAATTCCTTGTATATTTTAGATATTAGCCCCTTATTGGAGGTGTTGTTCACAAAAATCTTCTCCCATTCAGTTGGTTGCCTCTTTATTCGTCGATAGTTTCTTTTGCTATGCAGAAGCTTTTCAGTATGATGATTAGATAAAAAAGATGTTTTATATATACACACACACACACACACACACACACACACACACACACAAAGGAATACTATTCTGCCATAAGATGAAATAATACCATTTGCAATAACATGGATGGATCTTGAGTTTATTACGCTAAGCGAAATAAATCAGACAGAAAAAGTCCAGAACCATACGATTTCACTGATATATGGGATATAAAACTGAAAACACAGAGCAACAAGACAGACAAATAAAGAAACAAAAACTTATAGACACGGACAATAGTTTAGTGGTTACCACAGGGTAAGGAGGGCAGGGGTGGTAGATGAGGGGATCCAATATATGGTGATGGAAGGAGAACTGACTCTGAGTGGTGAACACACAATGTGATATATAGATGATATATTACAGAATTGTACACCTGAAACCTGTGTAACTTTACTACCCATTGTCACCCCAATAAACTTCAATTAAAAAAATATGGTCAAATCAATAGATGCAGAAAAATCATTTAACAAAATCCAACATTGTAACAGCTATATTCAATTACAATAAAAACTCTCAGCAATGTGGGAATGTAAGGAACATATCTCAACATAATAAACAACATACATGACAAACCCACAGCTAATATCATACTCAATAGGGAAAAGTTAAAAGCATTCTCCTTAAGATCAGGAACAAGACAAAGATGCCCACTTTCCCCACTTTTATTCAACATAGTACTGAAAGTTCTAGCCATAGAAATCAGACAAGAAAAAGAAACAAAAGACATCCAAATGGGAAAGGAAGAAGTAAAATTGTCATTATTTGCAAAAGACGTGATACTATATAGAGAGAATCCCAAAGATTTCATCAAAAAACTATTAGAACTGAAAAATGAATTTCAGCAAAGTAGCAGGATACAAAATTAATATTCAGAAATCAGTTGCATTTTTATACACCAATAATGAACTATCAGAAAGAGAAATTAAGAAAACAACCCCATTTATAACTGCATCAAAAAAATAAAATACCTAGGAATAAATTTAACCAAGGAAGTAAAAGACCTGTATTTGAAAAATTGTAAGAATATAGTTAAAATATTGCTATTACCCGAAACAATCTACAGATTCAATGCAATCCCTATCAAAATACCAATGACATTTTTCACAGAAGTAGAAAAAAATAATACTAAAATTTATATGGAACCATAAAAGACCCCAAATAGCCCCAGCAATCCTGAGAAAGGAACAAAACTGGAGGTATCATGCTAACTGATATCAAATTATATTATAAATCCATAGTAATCAAAACGGCATGGTACTGGCATAAAAACAGACACATAGATCAATGGAACAGAATAGAGAGCCCAGAAATAAACCCAAGCTTATATGGTCATTTAGTCTATGATGAAAGAAGCAAGAATTTACATTGGGGTAAAGGAAGTCTATTTAATAAATGGTGCTGGGAAAACTGGGCAGATACATGCAAAAATTGAAACTGGATCACCTTCTTACTCCATATACGAGAATAAACTCAAAATGGATGGAAAATTAAATGTAAGACCCAAAACTATAAAACTCCTAGAAGAAAATACAGGAAGTAAACGCTCAGACATCACCCTTAGTAATATTTTTATTGATATATCTCAGGCCAGGGAAACAAAAGAAAAAATAAACAAATGGGACAACATCAAACTATAAAGCTTTTTCACAGCAAAGGAAACGATCAACAAAACAAAAAACCATCCTATTAAATGGGAGAAGGTATTTGTCAATCATATTATCTGATAAGGGGTTTAATATTCAAATTTATTAAATAACTCATACAACTCAGTATCAAAAAAAAAAAAAAAACTTCAATTAAAAAAATGGGCAAAGGACCTGAATAAATATTTCTCCAAAGAGGATATAAGAGATGGCCAAGAGATATGAAAAGATGCTCAACATCACTAATGATCAGAGAAACGCAAATAAAAACCACAATGAGATAGCACCTCACTCTTGTCAGAATGGCCATCATCAATAAATCAACAAACAAGTGCTGGCAAGGATGTGGAGGAAAGGGAACCCTCGTGCACTGTTGGTGGGGTTGCTAATTGGTGCAGCCACTATGGAAAACAGTATGGAGGTTCCTCAAAAAATTAAAGAAAGAACTACCTTATGACTCAGCAATACCACTCCTGGGTATTTATCCAAAGAAATCCAAAACAGCAATTTGAAAAAAATACTCGTACATGCACCCCTGTGTTTACTGCAGCACTACTCAGAATAGCCAAGACAGGGAAACAACCAAAATGCCAATCATAGATGATTGGATAAATAAATAGTGGTACATTTATACAATAGAGTATTACTCTGCCATAAAAAAGAATGAAATCTTATGATTTGCAACAACATGGATGGATCTAGAGGATATTATGCTAAGCGAAATAAGTCAGAGTGAGAAAGGCAAATACCATATGATCTCACTTATATGTGAAATTTTAAGAAAGAATAAACAAGCAAACAAAACCAAAAGCAAAGAAATAAAGAAAGAATAAACAAGCAAACAAAACCAAAAGCAAAAAAACAAAAGCAAAGAAATCAGACAAGAAAAAGAAACAAAAGGCATCCAAATGGGAAAGAAAGAAGTAAAATTGTCATTATTTGCAGAAGACATGATACTATATAGAGAGAATCCCAAAGATTTCATCAAAAAACTATTAGAACTGAGAAATGAATTTCAGTAAAGTAGCAGGATACAAAATTAATATTCAGAAATCAGTTGCATTTTTATACACCAATAATGAACTATCAGAAAGAGAAATTAAGAACTACCTTATGCAGAAGTCAAAGGTGACTTGTATTCGAAATAGACTCATACATACAGAGAAAAAACTAACTGATGGTTACTAGATGGGAGGGGGCTTGTCGGTGGGTGAGAAAGTGAAGGGATTAGAAAGTACAAAGTGGTAGTCACAAAATAGTCACAGGGATGTAATACACAGTATGGGGAATATAGTCAATAATGTTGTAAAGACTATGTAGGATGTTAGATGGGTAATAGTCTTATCAGGGGAATCACTTCATAGATTATATAGATGGCTAACCACTGAGCTGTACACCTGAAACTATATAAAATAAAATTGAATGTCTATTTTATATATATATATATATATATATATATATATATATATATATATATATAGAGAGAGAGAGAGAGAGAGAGAGAGAGAGAGAGAGAGAGAGAGAGAGAGAGAGAAAATGTGTACACATTTTAAGAAAAGAAAAAGTTGTATTAAAATTGTAATACTCGGCCGGCCCGGTGGCTCAGGCGGTTAGAGCTCCGTGCTCCTAACTCTGAAGGCTGCCGGTTCGATTCCCACATGGGCCAGTGGGCTCTCAACCACAAGGTTGCCAGTTCAACTCCTCGAGTCCCACAAGGGATGGTGGGCTCTGCCCCCTGCAACTAAGATTGAACACGGCACCTTGAGCTGAGCTGCCTCCCGGATGGCTCAGTTGTTGGTTGGAGCACGGGCTCTCAACCACAAGGTTGCCAGTTCAATTCTTCGACTCCCGCAAGGGATGGTGGGCAGCGCCCCCTGCAACTAAAATTGAACACGGCACCTTGAGCTGAGCTGCCGCTGAGCTCCCGGATGGCTCAGTTGGTTGGAGCGTGTCCTCTCAACCACAAGGTTGCCGGTTCGACTCCCGCAAGGGATGGTGGGCTGTGCCCCCTGCAACTAGCAACGGCAACTGGACTTGGAGCTGAGCTGCGCCCTCCACAACTAAGACTGAAAGAACAACAACTTGAAGCTGAACAGAACCCTCCACAACTAAGATTGAAAGGACAACAATTTGACCATTGTTTCCCAATAAAGTCCTGTTCCCCTTCCCCAATAAAATCTTTAAAAAAAAAAAAAAAAAAAATTGTAATACTCAATATATACTGATAACAAAAGATGAATACAAGTCACCTTTGACTTCTGCAATTACAAGAGGTCCTCAAAGTGGTTACCATCAGTGTAATTTTAATAGAGTTTTTTCCTTTCTAAAAAATGTGTATCTTTTGGCACCCTCTGTGTGTGTGTGTGTGTGTGTGTATACATATATACATATACATATACATATATATACACACACACACATATACGTATATATGTATATATATGACATTGGATATAAAGTACAGAATAGGGAATATAGTCAATGGTATTGTAATAGCTATATACAATGTAAGATGGTAGTAGACCGGGAGAGGTTATCACTTTGTGAGTGGTGTAAATTCTAATCATTATGCTGTTTTGCACAGCTGGAACTAATATAAACAAAAAATATGCAAAAATAGGTGAGGAGAAGGAAAAATTAAAGAAATACCTTGGGAAGGATATGACTTTTCATAGTATTTTGTTGAAGTATGACACATCTGCAAGTCCATGTATTTTTATAGGCCCCCCCACCACTAAATGTAATGAATTTATAAATGCAGAGAAGCTTCTTAATCTATTACCTTTCATACCAATATTTGATATCAAGTCTCTCCATTTACATAAGAAAGACATTAACAACAAATGTGAGTCCCTTGCATCTAAGTGTCTGCTCAGTATTTCTTAATTAATTGCAAATTTGCCATTGCAAAGAAGAAACTTCATATTAGTGTAAATATCATCTTAACAAGATGAATCAGCTGTTTTATTTAAATAACCTCTATATAATAAAATGTTAACAAAAATGAAATGAATAAGAACCTTAGTACAGAATATAAGTACATATAACACTTCTATGGTATCTCTCTGAAATTCAGGACAACTATCTACAAGAGGCAGCATATTATAGTTGGAAATTCGTAAGTTTTGTTGTCACAATAGCATAGATCCAAATACTGGCTTTCCATTGTTGTGTGATGAGCAAGTGATTTGTCCTCTCAGATACTCAGGAACTATATATCTCATTTTACTGTTGCAACAAATGGGAAACCTGTCTCCTTAATGAAAATGAATGAAAGCAAAATCCCCAAATAATACAAACTGGAAAGGATGTACTTTTAGAAATTTTGTAATTGATATTGACTGCATTTGACATGGAGATTCTTCCAAGCTATATGATTTGAACACTAATGTATATTATTTAAAGGCAAAATACATGTGCCTCTTTACAACATATTGTTTCCACATCAATTCCATTACTACTTCTCTGTTTTACTTTCCCTCTTTCAACTAGTAGTATTGATTCTTGATTTTCTAATTTTTATTTTATCAGGTTTCTAATGTTTATTTTATCAACTTTCACTACTACAATCACATCATAAAGTTTATTTCTTGACATACAAATATATACCAAGAATATGGTATTATTGCATATTTCCTCTATATTTTATTTTTATACCTATATTTCTTTGCATTTTTCACAGACATTAATATGTCAACATCTTTTCTAAAGAACTAATTTCTTTTGGAAACTTTCTTAATTGATAGAACTTTTTAAATAGAAAATATTGAAAACATTTCACATTCATGAATAACATACAAAGACATGTTCAGTTACAATGTTTTTATTTTCACAGCTCTTTCACAGACAAAAATGCTCTGAAATATAAAATAAAAATATTCTTTTCCTTTTTAAAAAATAAACAGTTACATAAAGATTTACAGAGATTAGTATTTGCTAAGTCTAGTTTAAGGAAATATTGGAGCTCTGACTAGAAATCAATTTTTTAGTTCAGTGCCTTCTACCACTTCATACTATAGCAGATGATGGAAGAATCTGCAACAATAAGCCTCATATTTGCTCTTACAAAACAAAAGAAAGACACCAGTTTATCCAGTATGCCTAAATAACAATAATATAATGTATTTACTTTAAAATACATTATGTGGGTCTCTTTGTTTTAAGGTTCTCATTCAAAGACGCTGATAAGATTCCATGGGAATGAACTCTACTTATCTGTGAATAAAATCTTAGTTCACAGTTGCTGTGGAAATAATGAAAGATCCAATTATAAGTCTGAAATGTTTCCTATAATTAGTGGCTATTATATTACTTTTGCTTATGTCACAATACAGAGGTAAGGAAAAATGGAAGAGGAATTGCTGTTTCATTTCTTTATTATTTTCCTAATTGCTTTTTTACTAACAGCTTATGTTTCAAGGAAGCCAAGCCATAATCATTTCATCAATAACATTAACCTGTCATTTCATTCAGGAAATCTGAGGTAAGTTCTGGTCTTAACTCTAAGAATACTAGGAGATTCTGGTCTCTCTTATACTGTCTCGTAAGCACACTTGCAGAATAATGTGATCAATACATAGGAAATGTCTCAGACTTATATTTCTGTGTGTGGCATAAATATCTATCAAAATAATAATTCAGTGATGACTATGTAACTTTCCAAAAATCTTGTCATGATGATTCTGTCCTTGACATTTGGAAAATTATGACGGCTTACCAATAGGAAAAAGAAAAGCAAATAAACATGTGAACACATGTATAGATGATATAATACCAATAATATAATGTATTTACTTTAAAATAATTTAGAATTATTGTTTCTTTCAAAGTGGTATAGGAAACACTAGTGATTTAAATCAGTGGTAGGACCACTCGTTCAATCAATGTATATAGAGATGTTAGCGTTTGGTCACTTTCTGATACACCAGGTCAATCCTACAACATGCCAACAGTTAATACCTGCAGTTAGTTTTCCTACCTTTCCTTATCATGGTGATAATTATAGGATAATGTTTTCAATCCTTATCATTCAGAAGATGTCCCAGACTCACTTTTCCTAGCAAAATAATAACAATAATGACAGTAATAATAAAAAATTGAACATCTCTCAATATATGAATTTACACTATTGCTAAATTTTACAGAATCTATATGTGCAACTGTAAAACATTTTATGCATAAGAAAATATGAAATACTGAAAATTTAAATACAAGGATTAACCAAAAAACAAACTCTTTCAGCATCCTTCTTAGGTGTGCATATTCCACTAGGAGACCACAGGTTACACCTTCTCCATGTCCAAATCATCAACTATTTGACAGGCTCAGCTCTCTCATCCACCACCAAAACTTCCCTAGAGAACTCTGGCAAACATGTCCCCATCTAGTCCCAGTACCTTCATACTGCAAAAATACTTTTAGCATATAGAGTACATTTAGTTTTAAAACTAACATTCTTTCAACACCAAGATTAATTGTAATATCTTCAGTATAACATGTTTTGAGGTGCTGTAAAATTAATTACATGATTTAGTGCAGATAAAAAAATCTCATTCATGTGAAATAATTATTAGAGTGATTTTTCTTGGTGTGGTGAAAAAGAGAGCACATATGATTCTTAGCATATCCTTTGTTAGTTTTAGAAGAGAAAATTACATTTTTGGGTATCTTGTTTAGAGTTTTAACTGACGTTTTATTTTGAAAAGAAAATTAAGAAAGACTTTACCTATGAAAACCCCAAGTGTTTAGGAGACTTTATATATGTCAATGTTTTATAGAACTGGGAATGTTTGTGTTTCAAAAATGAAGTTCCGAATCAATGTAAAATACATAGCAGATGCCCTTTCCGGGAAAGGGAAAAAAAAGAAAAGATTTTTTTTCAAGAATTATTCTATACATTTCAAAATCAGGCACAGTGAGCGTTTAGTTTGAGAGACACAGCATAGTATTAAAAACTATGAATCAGACAAACCTGAGTTTGAATTCCAGTTCTATCATTTTCTGGTTGTGAGTGACAGACAAGTGTCTTTACTTCTCTAAGACTCAGTTTCCTCGTCTAAGAAGGGCCTATCCTCATTATGTTATTTGTGTGCATTACAATAGATAATACATACAAAGCCATCTACTTTATAAAGATACATAACATAAAGTGCTGAGAAGGGTGCTGAACACAAGAATCACTCAAATATTAAATCTCAGAATGCTAAGGGTCAATTCCATGCTTGTGTGAGTTAACTGGCTAGGGTCACATAGGACTGTCTCAGAGGATCATGTATTTTTCCATGGAGAAATGCTAAGGGTTCCTTACAGGGATCCAATCCATTGCATTAGCTTCAGAAGAATCATATTCCTATCAGTTAAACCAAACAGGCACAAATACTTAATTAAAAAATCATTAACCACATCACATTACCTAGAATAAATGAAGCATCATTAAAACCATACTTTGATATATTTGTAACTTTTTAAAGCTTTTTAGTATCTATTATTTCATTTGAACCTGATAACACTGCACTGATGAAAAGATACCATTAACTATTACTGAGGCGTTAACACAAATGTGAAACATGAGAAACCACAAAGTAAAGCTTTGGGTGAGAAGGTATCTGATGAAACAGGATTTGTAATTTTTTTTGCATTGGCTTAGAAACGGGTCCTCCTCGTCATCTGTCATGAGAATCATTCAACTTTTTGAGAGTGCTGGACTTCGTCAAAAGGAACCACAGAATGGATTTTAAGAAGATGTACCTGAGCTGCATAAATAATCATCATACTAGCAATTCATCAATATGTGTTAGATCTGGTGTAAAAGATAACATTTCCTGCTGCTTGGATTTTATTTTCCCACTGCAAATAATATCGATTTACTTTGATATTCCTTTCAATGATCCCTTTCATACGTATGTGTTTTATGGAAAACCACCTAAATCCTTTGTATACACAGGAAAAAATAATCAAGATAACAAACAAGATGGAAATTTCCACCACTGATGTCACAGCTGTGCCTTTAGATGAGCAAATCCAAAAGATGTGGGAGGAGAAGGTCACTAAACATAAAATTCCCTGCTTTTGATGTGAAGCAGGATTGCAAGTCAGAAAGCAGTTGAGTCACGTCCTTTGTTATCTTGGCAAGCAGCTTTTTCTCAAGGCACCAAAAGGGAGTTCTGACCACATTCAGACCTCATAAAATTGACAAATTAGATTTGAGCTGATTGTATTGCAAATACACCCACAATTACTTCAGAAGTTAAAATATCACAGCTGCCATGTAAGATGGGCTTCAGTGGCCTAAATAGAGACTTCAGCTATCCTCTGTATAGAATAGCAAGCAAAGCCCTGCTTTAAAATACATACCTTGATTTATTAGTACCCAAAGTTCTCTCATAGAATCTCTATTCTTAGGCTATCTTTAGGATATTTCACAACAAAATTGGTACTGAGTTGTGAGGAGCATAGTTTATAAAAATTGGCCAGTGACAAGGGAGCTTTTACAAAGCTGTAAAGGTCATCGGGAGAGAATACTTCTGAGAGTAGGTGGAGTTTAGTTGTGATATAGAAGAACAAATTACATACATAAAGCAGCTACTATGTTAAGTAGTGTGTTAGAAATGGAATTTTTTATAAGACTAAGAATGTGTTACTACCCTCATTTCAATTCATGGAGACTTAGACATGTCATTTGATGCTGCTAGGAAGGGGTAGAGGGAGTCAGGCTTTAAACTCAGTTCTGCCTATTTTGAAAGCTTTCATCATGTGGGGTCAGTAGGCTCTTGAAAAAATGGAGGGGGGAAACTAGAGAAAAGGGGATTACTGACTGACAAAGATGTAAGTTACAAGAAAACTCAATAGGAATAGGTATTTCAAATCAATAGAGGAATAAAAATAAAAACAGGATATCTGCAAGAAGCGCCTATTAAAAGTGCCAGTACTTGTTTTCTTCTTTCTGAGCTCCCAGAACATGTTGCCATGATTAGGAATGGGGATGATACCCTTGGTTGTGTTTTCCCCTACTCTCACTGCCTCCCAAAATAAAACTAATGGTGTCTAGCCTGTATCATTTTATTCTCACCCCAAATGAATATCTTCTAAAGACAGAAGGTATAACTTGTTATTTTTAAAAGACTGCTTAAACATAGGCATTATAAATTACACTTTGCAATATTTTTACTGAAAAACAATGAGACCGAGCATCCTCCCTGATTCTGGGGAATATTCTACACTTAAAACGGTCACCATGGAACATGAGATGAAGTTCCATGTCATCAGGTGTGTTTACTGGGATCTATAAGCTGAGGAGCTTTGGTCATCTGCCTTGAAACCACCAAGATGGAGGAGAATTCTGTACTGAAATAGTAATAAAGAGTAGTATCTCATCCTCCTGCTCCTCTGAGCCTCTACATCAGGGGTGTCCAAATTTTTTTCAACGTTTTTCACCAAGGGCCATATGCGGTAAAATACACAAACAGCTGGCCACTCACTCGAGGTGAAGTACATATTGCCTTACCTGATTTATTTAAGTGACGTAAATATATTTTTGGAATTTGCTGCGGGCCAATAAAAAATGGATTGTGGGCCGCAGTTGGCCCGCGGGCCGCAGTTTGGACACCCCTCCTCTAGATAAACCTGGGCTGCTGTGGGAGGTAACGCATCTTGCCACTTGCAAACAAACAAGGAAAGACAGATCAGTGATGCCCTAACACTTGACCCCTCTTTCTTGCCTTAGTCAATTTCTTAAGTGCTATGGGCTTGGTCAAGAGATATAAAAATGCAACAGACCATCATGAAAATCTTCTCATTATTTAGGTCTAACCTTAAACCTAATACCGAAGACCATGAACCTTTTGCCATGAAACTTTTCTCCTTTTCCCCCCCATGAATCGAACACGACTTGGCATATTTCATAGATTGTTTCAGTCTTGCTTCAGGAAAGCTGAACACCTTTGATTCATCTCAACAAAGTAAGAGGATTTACTAAAATTCTCAATTATTTTCAAACAATTCAATACCGTACAACAGAAAACGTACTAAGGATTTTAAAGTATACAATGTTTGAGCCATGGCAAGGACATAGAGATGGGCCTCTAGGGGCATTTTTCTTAATGAATGGGAGATGCTCTGCCCAAGCTGGAAAAAGAATTATCACATGTTTGTGAAAGAGATAGTTCAGCTGCTGCCTTGACAACAAAACCAAGCACATTAGTGACCGGAAGGATTGCAGAGTTACCTGCTATTGTTGGACACCAAAATGAATTGTAAACTTACTAAACATGAAGCAGGTGCAGAGAAATTGATCATTGTTCTCTTTCAAGCATGGGTTCAGGTGGGAAGTGAGCTCATTGAAAAGGGTACATAATATATAAGAGCACATAATAAGGTATATGTTTTCCAATAGTAAGTAGAAAGGCTAGGAGAGGAAAAACTCAGAAAGACAACAAAAATATAGAAAAGTAGACATATGCACAATAGTTTTGAGACCATCTTTCAAATCAGTTGAGCCTCAGACTAAACAGAACTCAGTTTTCTTGAAGGTATATACTTGATACATGCTTTATATTTCAAATGAAAAAATAAAATGAGGAATTGCTACTGGGACTGAGTCACGCATGTATCTGCCATATTTCTCCACACCAATTTGCTGGTATCTGCCTGGTGTATGTTTTAAAATACTTTTTATGTATGATAGTAACCCTGAATTAATAAGAATGGTATTTAGAGAACACAAACAAGAAGTACTAGTGCTGCAATTTTGTCTAAAATCTTTGGGCACTGGTCTGCAATTCTCTTTTTCCATCTTCCTAGCCCACTGTCCTCTCTCTCGGTGTTCTTATTCTCTTCTGAGGCCTTATATTTTCGGAGTATTATGTTGATTTCACTTCCACTGTTACTCCTGGATCAAAATGTAAAATATTTTAATCATGTCAAATAACTTGTCAAGTAACTAAAAACAACTAAAAATACAGATGAAAATAATTTCACATTGTCCTAAATCCAGAAGGTTCATGAATCATTGCTTTTAGAAAGCCTTTGACACCCAGGGGATATTTTTTCATGCAAGCAGTCACACTGGGAGATCAGAATTCCTAGTGGGTGATGTTCTATATGTACAAGTTGTGTTTGTTTCCCTTGGCTTAGTAAAGTGCTATTTAAGTGGACCCCCAAATGAGGTGAAAAGCCTTGAGTTCTGTGCTACTTAGAATGCCTCTCAAATATTTCATAATTAACTAATTGATGCTCAAAACACACCTGCGGCACTGTTAGTACTATTCCATCATTCTTCCTGAGTTATAAACACATTAGGGTTTTATGTGAAACAATCGATAAATGACAACACTGAAAATAAATCCAGGAATCCATGTCTGAAGTACCTGGAACTGACCGGTAGACTATTCTCCCCTAACCCCATCCTTCACGTGCATTTGACATTCATGTCCCAGAATTTAACGGGTCTAGAACATTCTGATCTAGAGATTATATAATGGGTCATGAAGAGACACAAAATAACATTTGAGAAAAAAAACATAGGATAGGGTTGCCAGATAAAAATACACATTGCCCAGAAACATTTAAATTGAAATAAACCCAGGACCTACATTAGGAATTGCAACTTTTCATGAGCATGTTACAGAAGGACTAAGCCTTATCTCTACAGCAAGACAGTTGGGTACTCAAATCAGGCACACATCAGGGAGAACATGTGAGAGAGATACTGCCCACTTCCCAGCTGAGAAGCTGTGGCTCTCAGAGAGGATGCCATGCACCAATCAACTCATAAGCCAACGAAAATGAACTAATAATATGCCACCTTTGCACATGTGCAATCATTTGTTGTTTGTTATATAGATTGTTTCCTACAAACTAAGAATGGAAAGGCTTTCCATTGCAAAAATTTGAAAAACAACTATTTTCCAATCTAGATGTGTCCTTCAGATTCAGCAAACTCATATCTAATTTTTCGTCTACTCCTGTATTACCCTGCTCATTTAAATGATACTAATCAGTAGCCAGGGGTAGAAATGACAAATATCATTCACTAATTGGGGACTCAGACTAGATTCTTAACATCTAGTCAGGAAGTCCTATTGATTATTCTTTCTCTATCATCTCTAAAGTCATTCTTTTTGCATCCCCACAGCTTTTCTCTTTATCTCTGTGCTTCTTATCTGTATTATCACAATAGTTTAATCTCTAGGTTTCCAGTCTCTTTACCTCTTATCTATATAGGCTATTAGTACTATCAAAGTGGAAAATAAAAACTGATGTGGTCACATAATTTCTCTATTTAAATATCATTCAATGGATCCCCCAAGGCTTATGAGATTAATCCACCAGGGCCTTTTCTAACTGGTTCCAGCCTCATTCTCTGCAATTCAGCTCCATCAATTTATCTAGGACTCTGGATAGGTGGCTGTGGTCCAAAGGAGCATTACTATTCATCCTTCCAGAGCCAGTCCAAGGGTTATTTCACCTAGGACCACTGTCCTTAAGTCTCCAAAGTAGTTACTCTCATCATGACTTGACATCTTATTCATCTTTCTGCTCTCAATGTTTACCCCAATGAGGCACATAGTAGGGAGTCAACAAACATTGATTCAATGGTTATACATTTTTTTTTCTCTATTCCTTACTCCAGAAGGAAGGGAACAGAAAAATGAGAAAAGACTCAAAACTTAAGGCCCCAATGGAAAAAAAAAAGGTCACAAAGTTATGTAATGAGTTCTCTACTTCCTTCTTGTAGTTATTATTTTCTACATAACTCATTTTATTTACTTCAATTTCTGCATTGAACGAGATGTTTTACTTATCTACTGAGTACCTTTCTTTTCATCTTGAAATTTGGGAACATTAAATATTCTCAATGGTCAGAAAAAATTAAAATATTAATTCTGCAAATTATAATATCACCACTACATTTTAAATTAGAGCATAATTTTATTAAACACTGTATGTAGAGATTGGGGGCAGTGTACCATAGGAGCCTAGAGGAACCATGTGTATCAAAATGTTTCAATTAACATGCTTGGTCTGCTATATTTTCAATTGAAAGCCTTTCTAGTATTGGTTCATGACCATAACTCCAACTTGGTATGCTACAGCTGAACTATCTCTTGGCATCAAGAACATTTAGAAAAAGAGTAGGACATCTATAAGGTTCCTTTCAGTATGAAAACTGTATATTCAATTTTTCCTACATGTAGAATTTAGTTAATTTGATTATTTTACTTAACCACAGAGATCATCAAACAGGCCAGTGAAGATGCCCTTCCGGGCACTTCTCTATTCCTTCGTGTCTGGACTTGTTTATGACACCTTTCTGTCTCTGTGTGTAACACCCCCACCACTTGGTCTCATGCAACTAGGCATTCCTCTATGTGTCTCAGCAGCAGAAAACCCAACAGAATCAGAGCTCCCTCCCTTCATCTCTGCTGACTTGAGGGTTTAGAGATTTAAGAATATGGAGAGAAATTTTGATTTGGGGGAGAGGATTTAGTGTATACAGGTTGCTCAGAAATACCCTAATGAAAAATTTTAAATGATAATTACTTTCAATCATTTCTTTAACTGTGCTTCCTACTATTCTAGACACATGGACTTGAGCTCTCAGGAACTCATCTGTAAAATAAAGAGGTAGACTACAGTTTTTGAGGGACCTTTCAACTGAGTCGCCTCTAATTCCATGATTGTAAGCACATTCTCTGTCCGTCACCTTACTGTTGCCTGCTGATAGAAAGCAGGGAAAAAGTGAAAGGTTATTCAAAACTTTAAAAGAACATTCTAAATGCTTGAATTACCTCAAGTGGGTTAGTAGCAAGTATATTAATATAATATGGGAAGCAAATTATTAATCAAAATATGGTTGTAATTACGAGAAGCAGAAACTTCTAGAACAATAAATATAGTCAAGGTTAATGTTATTTGGTGACATTTATTAACGACTACATTTTTTTTAAACATTATTTTTATTTAAAAAATCATTTGGAAAGCTAAGAGAAATTTTCATGAACACACATTTTTTTCTAATTAGATATTTAAGATATGTACTATATCTAAGTGAAAAAAACTAATTTTGGGAACAAAGAGGCCTCTATTGGAATTATTTTTAAAAATATCTTGAAATATGAAACAACTAAAACATAAAGAACAATAATATAAAGCAAAAATGGGGTATGGACATTAGCACGTCAGAACTATTTCCTTTATAACGTGTATCAACCACACAATTACCTTATAGTTCACACACAAAAAAATCATGAACTGCATAAATCTCATCATAAAAAATTTCTTCCTGTGACTGAGCTGAGGAATTTAAAGATGATACATGTCAAAGGTAAAAACACATTTCTTTTTCAAGCAGGAGAAACGGGTCACATGATGATGTTCTTTTGCAATATCCTCATAGCTCCCTTGCCAAAGGACTGATGTATATTTAATCACTTTTTATCTAATGGATGCGATTTCTCAAGTCATAGTTACCCATTAGGAAAGCTCTTGCTCTGGGTTCAGCTGAGCACTCCGATTACATTTCCTGATTTTGTGGTTTGAGAGAGGAAAGAATTCCCTGGCTGATCCATCTGTCTTTGCAGGGACAAGGGAATACAACATGATCACCAAGTCATTAGGCTTGGGGGTTGGGTAGAAAAACCACATGGATTCACAAGGCCCGAAACTTTTGAGCCAGGTGCCCATAAGGTTAACTTCAACGACTAGAAAACAAATCTTTCATATTTTTTCAAAATGCCTTATCCTTCTTGATTGGAATGGGAACAAATCTCATTCTGGAGTTCTTAATTAATTACTATGACGCATATTACCATACTTGATACCACCTAAGAGTATGTTTACATGCAAAATAATGCAGTGACACTTGGAAAGTCTTTTTTTATTGTAGTATCTGACATAATATTTTTTACTGTTTAAGACACAGTAAAAAACAGCAAGGCCTGGATTGTATCACAAATACTCCCTGCTCTTTTGGCATGTTCTTAAGGAACACGTACGATGTTGAAATTATACTTGACGTTGCTAGAAAATAAACCTTCTACCTGTAAGATCAGAGAAAAACTACTAACTTGGGATACTGATAAGTTTTTATACTATAACTTGAACAGAGTTACAGTTTTACAAAGCCCTACTTTGGACAGTTTAACAGAAAATTTAAAATAGATAAATCCATGCTGATTTAGATCCTTCCCTACTAAAAACAAGTCCTTTCTAGCTGACCACTACCTACATGCTAACCTGTCAGGTCTCCAGTCTAGCATTAAAGCTTTACCTACTCTGCTGCTGACAGCGTCTTCCCCTCTTTCCTTCCCCTATTTTCAGTCTACATTCCAGATACATCACTCTACATTTCATTAGCCAAAGGACAGATATTTCTATGATTGCTGCCTTCTCATGATGCCCCCTCTGTCCAAACAGTCTCAACTATCTTTATCACCTGATTACTAATCTTTAAATATTTAGATAAACGACTCTTCTATAAACAGATCTGACATCATTTCCTACCTTCCTTCCTTCAGATATAAATTCAACTCTTCATCAGTTTTTCCTCTCATCTCCAGTCTGCTTTGGGCTCCCAACTGCCCCCTAAGCAGGTTTTCACCATAACTCCAATAATACCTAATTTCTTTCATCAGTCTCCATGGCTTTTTCAACTAGACTCTAAGCAACATAGATAGGAATTTGTGTTTGGCGTATTTTATCACCAGTGTATAGCATGATATCTGGGCATCGCAGAAATTTGTTAAACACTCGGCGAATAACAGCTACTCCTGACCCAAACACTTGAAGAAACATCTTGTCCTTAAGATAACATACATGTCACTGATTTGTAAGCAAACTTTAATTATTACTTAATGAAATCACTTAAGATTCTCTGCAATATTTTGAGAGTATCTTCAAATACTTATAATAATCAATAACTACCATTGACTCTACGCAAGAAACATTTCTTTTTAATTTATGGCACTCTCAATTTTTCTTTTCCTTCTCATATAACAAATTAAAACATATTCAGAAACAAAAAACTTCTTAACTTTATATGTAGCCTGATGTTCATAATATGAAAGTTCTGCTTATAAGTTTCTCACTTTAATGACACTAAAATAAAAACTACTACCTATCTGCTTGAGTTTAATCAAAGTAGCTTTCTACCAACCATAAAGATTAAAGTTAAAACCTTGTTCAGATGGATGAGAAGGAAAACCAATATGGTGGACACCACCTAATTAAACTTTAAAACTCCCTAATTCTGAAATTACACTAGTCATAGCAGAAGTTAGTAGTATTTTTCCATATTCAGCAGTGCTTAAGCACCCCAAACCTGCAAATATTTCTTTTGAAATATATACTTGATAAGGAAAAATCACCAAATGTTTGGAGAGCTAATGACGTGATAAATTAATCAATTGTTTTAGAAACATAGGCACAAATATAATACTAGATTGTTGGTTAGTACTAACTTAATGAAATTAAATAATGCAGTTTATTTAAAAGTTTGTAGGTAAATAACAAGGTCAAGTTATAGAGAAAAGATTTTATTATCATTAAATCCAAGATACAATCCTTTACAGCAAGATGTACATAAAACTAATTTGGGGTTACTAATATGGTCCAATATAAGAGTAGTAAATTTTCTTTGGCAGAAAATTTGGGAAATACAGAAAGGCATAAAGGTTAAAATAAAATTAACCTACTCAGAGTAAATTACTGAGATTTCAAGCTATTTGGTTTTTTATGTACGTACATACAGCCAAAAAGGCTGTAATAATTAATGTTCCCTCCAGCAATATATAAGCATTATTTTTCCATACCAGAACAACATTAACTATAGTAATTTTTTAAATGCTTCTCAGTTTCATAGGGAAAAAAACTTTTCTTTTAAAATGTGTATCCCATGGAACACTTCTTTTTTTGAGCCAGAGAATTTGAGGATTTTCATTAGAAAACTCCCAGTTTGGATAAATTGAAAAAAAAATCACTAATTTTATTCTACTTGAATAAATATTTCTTTTCTGAAAATAAAGGAAACATCATTGAAACTTAAATGATAGTAATTTTATACAGTTGAGTAAGTTCTCTTACAAATATTTTTTTTTCCAATGGAGATATTGATGTGACAGATGAGAATGTTGAATTCACTAATTTTCTTTCCTTTTATTTTATTTTATTAGTTTTAGGTGCACAAAACAATGCAATAGGCAGACATTTCACTCATGGAACATTTCTGTTTCTTCTTTAATGAATCCATTTATTCTCTTGGTTATTTTTCTATTGGGGTATTCATTATTTCCTTCTTTGATAGGGGTCTTTTTCTACTAAAGATATTGATCCCATTTAGAAGAAATATATAATTACTACTTAAAAGAACTATGCAGTTACTTTACAATTAAAATATTCACACATTTTGTGCATATATATTTTCCCTAGTGTGAGGAAAGGGTTTTAGTTTCAAAATGTATTTCTGGGGAGCATAAGCCTAGGAATGAGATATTTACACAGTCCCTGGAATATCGTCTGAAGCTGAGAGTGTTTACTCATTTTACATCAAATGGAACCTTTGCCTCTATTCTTTCCTCTGTTGAGTCATGTACCTCCTCAGATCTTCTGTATAAACTATTTTGCACATGTAATTTTGTATAGGGAAATTTCTTTAATTCATATGACTATTCTGAATAAGGCTAATGATAGTATTATATATTTTTATACACATTATGGTTTGCAAAACACTTTTACAGGTATCATTCATTCATTCAGATTCATTCCAGCCATATTTTTGAGGACCCGTTACTTGATTATAATCCTAAACTTCAGAGCTGTTAGTAACTCTAAGAACTAGAACACTTTTAAGTTGAATAATTGGGCCAAAACTGAAGATTTATGACTCTTGTTTTTCCCCTAAGTAGGATTATTATATTTATTTTTAAAGAATAAGTATAGCCGCAACATTCAAAAACATGTGACATGAAAAGTAATTCTCCCTCTCTGCCTGTTTCCCAGCCACCTAGATTTCTACCCTGGAGGCAAGCACTGGTACCAATCCCTTGTGTATCCAGCTACATGTTTTCTTAAGCACATCGATACCTATTAATTTTTCTTTGAACACAAATTATATTGTATGTACATACTGCTTAACATTTTTTCATTTGTCACGTAAAAATATAACCTGGAAATATTTTCATATTAGTATGTATAAAGCTACCACCTCTTTTTACATCAGCTTCATAAATTCTGATGGTATGGATATACCAAAATTATTTAGCTACACCCCCCGCCCCACTGTAGAACATTTAGGTTTCCTAAAACTACAGTGATTACCTTCTAATACAGCTTCACAATATGAAATTGTATTTGTGAGACAAATGCTTGAGAGTGGAATTGGTCGGTCATAGTTGTATTTGCATTTTTTAAAAATAAATATTTCTTTGTATTTTTTTTTTTTTGTTAAAGACTTTATTGGGGAAGTGGAACAGGACTTTATTGGGGAACAGTGTGTACTTCCAGGTCATTTTTCCAAGTCAAGTTGTTGTCCTTTCAGTCTTAGTTGTTAGTTGTGGAGGGCGCAGCTCAGCTCCAGGTCCAGTTGCCGTCGCTAGTTGCAGGGGGCACAGCCCACCATCCCTTGCAGGAGTCAAACCGGCAACCTTGTGGTTGAGAGGATGCTCCAACCAACTGAGCCATCCAGGAGCTCAGAGGCAGCTCAGCTCAAGGTGCCATGTTCAATCTTAGTTGCAGGGGGCGCTGCCCACCATCCCTTGCAGGACTCAAGGAATTGAACTCGCAACCTTGTGGTTGAGAGCCCACTGGCCTATGTGGGAATCAAACCGGCAGCCATCGGAGTTAGGAGCATGGAGCTCTAACGGCGTGAGCCACCAGGCCGGCCCTGTATTTGCATTTTTAATTTGGAAAAATATTGCCAAATTGTCTTTCATGGGGGTTCTACCAATTCATACTTCCCACAAACATTGTGTCAGAAATGTTTGTATACAACTCCAACAGTGTTTTATGTATTTTTTTCATCTTTGCCATTTTGAAAAGTGGGAATTGCTAACTTCCCATTGTATTTTTCTTTTATGAGGGAGGTTGGGAATTTTTTCTTTTCTTTAGAAATCATTTGTGCTTTGTTTTTTGTGAAAAGACTTTGTCCATTTTTGTAATGAGCTATTAGTCTTTTCTTATTAATTTAGGAACTCTTAACATAATAATGAAATGAGCCCTTTTCTGTGATACAAGATGCAAATATTTTTATCATGTTACTGGGTTTTTTTCCCTTTAGTTTATGGTGATTTTTTCCCTTTAAAGCATTTGTTTTTTATTAAATTGAATTCACCAATCCTTTCTCTAATGGCTATCACATTTTATATCACCTTAAGAAAAAATTAATACTTCAAGATTATGAAAACAATCTACATGTTTTCTCATAATATTTCTTCTTTGTGGTTTATATATTATATTTTGAATTTGTGCATCTGAAATGTATCTGAAATGTATTTTTGGTTAGGTTATGAGATAGCAATATGAATTTATCTTTATCCACATGGCTATTCAGTTGTCCCAATGAGTCCTATTAATTTCTGTTATAATGTTAACTAATGTTTTATTATAATATTAACTAATATTTTGTTATAATATTAACTAATATTTCCTCCCACCTATTTAAAATGTAATCTTTATAATTCTCATACGTAATGTCTATTTCTAGACGCTATATTTTCTTCCATGGCACTATGTATCACATCAATACCACACTATTTTAATTGCTCTAATTTTATAAAATGATTTAATATCTAATGGTGTTAATGCTATCAGATATTACTTTTTCTTGTGTATATTGTACTAACTCACTAAACTCAGGTCATCTTTATTTTCATAAAGATTGCAGTAAATTTATAAGTTAACTTAAAAAGGACCGCCATCTTTATATGCTGTGACTCCTTTTCTTAATACCCTTTCTTTACATCATACAAACAAAGTATACAATCATAAGACAAATGGGCTGAGCTGGCTACCCACCTTAGAGCCTCTAATGTTAAGTATATCATCTATAAATTAAATATAATAATCACTAAATAAGTAATCAATCATTTTCATTAAGTACTTTCCTGATTACTGAAATCTTACTATTGCATCCTTCATATTTAGTGCTACGTTAATCATATGAATAAATTCTTAAAATTATTATTTCTTAGAGGCACAATTTATACAAACACTAGTCTAATTGCTTCAGAAAAGTAGTCTAATATTCCATGTCCTAAAAGAGCTTTACAACATTTTATGGTATTTAAGCACTGGTATGCAAAAAAATTTAAAATTGTATGTGACAACTTTATAATTAGAGTGCAGACAGATAGTTAAGGGTTTACTTCTAGACTTTCTGATGAGAAAAACTATCAAAACACCGTGGTCTAAGTCTTTCATAACACCCTGTAATGATTACCTGTATTATACTTTAAGAAAGAAGTTGTCTCTATGTATGGGCATACAAAATATAGTATTCCCCAAATTTACAAAATAATTAAAGTTTATAATCTCAAGAAGCATGTTACTTTAGAGGAAATTAATTTTATTGTCAATGATTGCTGGCATATCTGAAAAATTTTAATAGCAAAATCCACATATTCTCATCTATACATGATATATAAAGGAAAAAGGGAAAATATGTATTAGCTCACCTTAATTTTCTATTAGTCAGAATTAATCCTTTCCTGAGAGCACAAAATCATCACAGACTTAGATGGCCTGTGGAGTCACTAAAGTATGCCTGCAGGAGAGGTCCTATACCTCTGGATAGTGTTGTACAGAAACGCATTTTCACTCTTTGATTATGCATGTACCTACCTCCTGCAAAACATCAACATGGCTTAGGAGACAGGGGGAAACATCTCTGATGCCAGGATGACTTAGGTTCGAATTTCCTGATTATGACATATAACTAGCGCTGTGGCATTATGTTCATAAATGAAACAGAGAAAATGTCTTACGAGATTATTAGAATAGAAACAGTTTCTGTAAAGTAACTAACACAGGGCCTAGGCTAAATAAACAATAGCGATATTATTATCCTCTTTCCCCATATATATTGCAATTTTTAATGATAAACTGTGAGCTGGCCAGTAAAAGTAAAACCTTGTAATCTTAAGTGGAGAATATTTGTTACTGATATTTTATTTCATTTTCCTAACATGTTTATGGCTTTAATTTAAAATAGGTTGCAGTAAGACAGGAAAACAAAATAACATAGTTAATTGTGTAGCTCCAGAGTGAGAGAGACCCAGGTTCAAATCCCATCTCTACTGCTTACTAGTTTGTGCGCTTGGGCAAGTTAATTCTTCTCTTTAAAGCTTGGTTTCTTCATCATAAGACAGGCCTGAAAATGATTATCCTATAAGGTCATTCTAATGGACCTTAAAAAATAAGACACTGCATTTTAATCATTAAGCACATTGCCTAGTACACTTTAAGTGCACAATACATTCCAACATTTCCTTTAGCACATTTCCTGATACATTTTAAGTACAAGAATAAATATCTAACCATTATTAGTGATTTTTATCAACTTTCCTATAAATTGATATTACATACCTAATATTCTTAAGGAAGGAGACTAAATTTTGTTACTTCATAACAGACAGATGTTTGTTTTGCATATACAGAAACTTTTTTTTCAATTTGGGATATTTTAAAATTTAAAACAAAACTACGGTCATTGCAAAACCAAGACCACCCTGCTTTCTATCAATAGAGGGCGATGTATGCCACATGCACATTTAGTCCCTGCCAACCTAAGGCTCATTAATCCATGCAGTGTATGCAGGATATGCATTGTTCTTAAGTTGTGATGAAGATTGTTAAGTCTATCAGGCTTGTTAAGTGCAAATATAATGAGAGTTGAAAGATTTACTAAACAAAGGAACTGGAATATGATGGAAACCAAAGTAGAAATAATGAAATGATAAGTAAGAAAACAAGGTATGTGGCGAGTACATGAAAGATTAATTATCTGACAGCAGAAATGATTATTTAGGATTGAGCAGGATCATCATGCAATAAGTTCATAATGTTGAACCTGGTCAATAGCCAGAAAGACACAAAGAAAAAAAATTTTTAAGGGAAAATGTTCTAGTACGGTCAGACGATGTTTCTTCATGAGCAGTGGATGCTCCAGAACTTAATACTAAAGCTAAAGAAGGCTTGGTACTCATTCAAGAAGGTAAAATCCAAGCACACTGACAGTTGCTGATGAAATATTCCTGGCATGCCAGGAATGGTTCAATAGGCTCAAAGCCCTTTAATTCAGTATCAGAATCAGTGAGTTAAGTAGCATGCAGGCCAAGGGATTCCTTGGAATATTTATGGACTTTATTAAGAAAAATTGTCATCTGCTTATAAGATTTTTGATTTAGACATTGTTTGAAAGTGTATATTGGCAGAGCAAGGAGGTACCTGACTTTACGATTCTAAAGAAACAGCTTATTTCGTGGGAATTCATCTAGGGATTCTAAAGTATTGTGGAATAAATCACATGAACTTACAAACAAGCCTTTTGCAAATTAACATGTTCATAAACAGAGGACCTGCCCGTGTTTCATATTTCTCTACTCCCTCATGGCACTACAGGCTAAAATCATGGCAAGGCATTTAGAAGCCCTGACCTTACTTAATCTGGGAATAACATGAAACCCATATAATATTGTTTAAAATGTATTATCTTAGGAGGAGGTTGTTGTTTAAAAGGTACTAAGATGAAGAGCATAGCTATTTTTTAAAGGGTTGAATTAAATATATGATAGTATTTCTTACTTTCTACTATTTAAAGACAAGATTTTCAGAATCTCATAACAGATATAAACAAGCTTATATACAATAGAACAAACTCTACCCTTCAAACTTCAGTTCTCAGGAGCAAACTTTTCTACAAATACTTCTAACAAAAAATTGATTTAAAAAATAGTGTCTTCACTAAGAATTAAGGGAAAGGGGAAAGGAGATTTTTGAACTTTTTTAAATAAAATGAATCTAAGATTCAAAAAGTAGAAGTCAGATCTCCTAGACACTTAAGGTAACAAGATAGTCTTTATTACTCATTTACTCACTAAGTATTAATGAGTAGCCACTCATCGCAAAACATTATGCTAGGTAGGGTCAGAGGGGATTATGATTGTAGCAAGACAGAATTCTTGCTCTACTTAATCATATCATCTAATATGTACGATCAGAATATAAAGAGTCTGAACCTATTAAGTAGTTAGCAAGGAATCAGAATTCCCAGATTATACAGGAAAGGACTAAACTCAAACATCTTTCAGTAATAGGATTGGTCAAAAGGATGAATGAACCACATCAGACAGTTGGAAAATATGAATATATAATATTCTTTCTTCATCATGAACTCTGAGATGACAAAATATTTGTAAATCATTTATCTGATAAAGAATTAATATCCACACTGGACTTACCAGGGGGATCACTTCATAGACTACGTAGATGCCTGACCAATACACTATATATCTGAAGCTGAAGTAGAATAATATTGAATGTCAACTATAATTCTATATATATATATGTATATGTATAGCCACAGGATATGGAGTACAGCATAGGAAAGATAGTCAATGGTATTGTAACAGCTATATACGATGTCGGAGGGGTAGTAGATTGGGGGAGGGGAGTTATCACTTTGTGAGGGGAGTAAATGTCTAACTATTACACTGCTTTGCACACCTGAAACTAATAAAAATAAAAAAATTAAAAAAAAGAATATCCACAATATATAAAGGACTCCCGCAACTCAAAAACAACAAACCTATTCAAAAATGGGCAAAGGACTTAAATAGATATTTCTTCAAAGAAGACTTACAACTTGTCAATAGGCTCATGAAAATATATTCAACTTCACTAACCATTAGGGAAATGCAAATTAAAATTACAATGAGATACCACTTCACTCCCAGTAGAATGGCTATTATGAAAAAAGAGAAAATAAATGTAAGCGAGAGTGTGGAAAATTGAAACCCTTGTGCATTGCTGGTGGGAATGTAAAATAGTGCAGCCACTGTGGAAAATGGTATAGCAGTTCTTCAAAAAAATTAAACACAGAATTATCACATGATCCGGCAATTGCAATTGTGACTATATACCCTAAAGAATTATACGCAGAGATCAATTTGTATACCAATGTTTATAGCAGAATTATTCACAATAGGCAAAAGGTGGAACCAACCCAAATGTCCATCAATGTATGAATGCATAAACAAAATGTGATATATACATATAATGGAATATTATAAGCCTTGAAAAGAAAGAATATCCTGATACATGCTACAACATTAATGAATCTTAAAAATATTATGCTGTGTGAAATAAACCAAACACAGAAGGACAAATATTGTACGATTCCACTTATATGAGGTACCTAGAATAGTCAAACACATTGAGAAAGTAAAATGGTAACCATTACCAGGGACTTGGAGAAGGGGAGAGAATGAGGAAATATTTTTTAATGGGTACAAAGATTCAGAACAGAATGATGAAAAAGTTCTAGAGATGGATGGTGGTGATGGCTGCACAACAATGTGAGTGCATTTAATGCCCCTGAATTGTACACTTAAAAATGGTTAAAGTGGTAAATATGTCATGTATATTTTACCACAATAAAATGGTATTTAATTCAGAAGAATTTCCTTAAGGGTGTAAGGAGGGGTGAAGAGTCAGGAGGATACTAAAGTCATAGCAGTAGCAGTGGGTCAATCTTAACAGGACACAAGTGTGCTTCTCTGGAGTGTATTTTGCCAGCCATACTCCTTGACATTTATGCAGTAGCACTATTTCATGAGTAATAATTACACAATAGGCATAAAAATTAAGCAAAATATTATTGTACTGTCACCATGTTTTAGTTTCTAGAATTTAAATATTTAAAGATACTCTCAATTGTAACCTGTTGTCCTACTAGTCCTTTTTCCCTTAAATAGTAATAAGGGCTTCGGAGCCATTATGGGAAAAGAATATAAAACAATTACATATAAATCACAAAAAAAGACAAAGAGATAAATTTTGTATGGAAATATAGGAGTTCCCCAATCATTTATTTGGATTGTGCCATACCCATGTCCAGAATGGTATCCAACTGGGGGGAAGGAGGGCGGAAGCACATTTCATCCCCTCCCAGTTTGTCCCATGCTGGTCACTGGTCACTGTAGAATTGACTTTCATACAGATCTCTACAGACTTAACGAGCTTTTCCAAATTAAGAAAAAGCCCTCATCTTCTACTACTTTTTACCTTGCTCTCTCCACCTCAGCCACACTGACTTCCTTGATATTCCATAAACACATCAGACATGCCTAGGGCTGTTGCAGTTGCTGCTCCTTGTGACTGGAATGATTTTCCTGTTGCTTAGCTGGCTCCCTCACTTCCTCAATCCCCTTTAGCTGTCTGCTTAAACATCGCCTCTAACAAGGCTTTTCTCACCCCCCTTATTAAATAATGCCACCTCCCCTCAATTCTCTCTGTCCTGCTCTACATTTCTTCAGAGCATATAATACGAGAACAGGTAGTGGTAAATATTTGTTTACTTACTCATTATCTGTCTCAAAACTACCATAAACCTCCATATTTTGTCCATGTTTTGTATGTCCAGTGTCTACAAGAGTGCCTGAGTAGCTTAAAGAAGTGAATGAAGGAAGAGGGAAGGAAAGAAGGAATTTCTGTTAACTGTTAAATATCAGAAAACATGAATGCTGAGAACAGTGACGCAGAGAGTTCTAGGAGCTGACCTGGAGCAACTCAGCATGCCTTTACCACTATCCCTGGGATCTCTGCCAGGTTCTCCCTCTCCACAAGCCTCAATGGCACTGACACAAACTTGGATTCCAACTCCTGACCTATATATGCATTTTGGAGGCCAACCAGATAGGGCTTAATGATTGATCACCAGCTGAAGACAAATGAGTGGGAAATTCTAGTTTTCATTCTCTCTCTCTCTCTCTCTCTCTCTCTCTCTCACTATCTGACTGCAGTCCACCTCTTAAGCAAATCCTCCAATAGATTAACTCTCACTTTTAGGAAAGAATTGAGGCTTCAGCTTTTGTAAGGCATCAGCTCGAGTACATGTTAAAATATTTTGGCTCTTTTATACAAAAAAGACTGAATATTGTCACTAGAATTGATGAACCCAAAATGTGGCACAGAATAAGCAGGAGTGCTGTTCCTTTCCTGTGTAAGAAATAAGAAGTATGACTTTATCCTATCAGGACCTAAAAAATGATAAAAAGCTAGGCTTGAGGAGCATAAATTACTAAGTCCTTGTAAGTGATTTCTCCTATATTCTTAGAAAGCAAATCTTGGTGAAAAGGAGCTGTTTCAATAAAAGTTGAGCATATAGTTGTACAATAAATGATTCATTTATTCAGCAACTATGTATTAGGAATCACTGCATATAAGACACCCTGCAGGGATGTAGATATGAACAAGATGTGGTCTCTACTCTTAAAACCTTACAGTCCAGTGGACAAGCTGCCAAACCAATCCACAAACATTTGAACAAACTGAGAAATATCATAGAATTCAGGGGTCCAAAGTCTCTTGTTTTTTTATATCTATTATATACTTTTACAGTATTAAAGTATGTAACAGATAAAAAAAAAAGAAAATCATTTGCACTGGAAATGATCAGTATAGCGTAAAATAAATTAATTTTCCCAAATGTTTGAAAACCTTCAAGAGTAAACACCTTGAATCACTGATGGTAAAGAAACTCTTTAACTGACATAAATCATTGACCCTTTGTGACAATAAGTACTATGATGTCGGTTACATTTGAGCATACCAATGTGATGCTAAAAGTGTTTGTAGTCTTCTAACTAGGAATGTCTGTATCTTCATTTCTCAGACATAGAACTTTAGATGAATATGTCTTCTTTTTTTCTTACCCTGCAAAAGGTCACTTGACTTTCTCTTTTTCTCCAACCACACCCAGGATCTCACATGTGCAACTTCATTCCATCTGCTCTCCATTTTATCACTCATCGGTGAATGAACTTCACCCATATCACTTCTACGATATTACTTTTAATTAATGACATTACTCCTCTTCTTTCAACTCTTCTCTACCTCAGGAGAATCTCTTTTCCTGTATTATTTCTTCACAATAAAACAAATATTCGGATCATGGTCAAATCAAGTCAGCAGTACAATGACACCCCTCGACCAGGAAAGCAAAGTCACTCAACCTCTGAAATAACATCAATAACACTTTTTTAAATGTATGATACATTTCGTAATGTCATTATGTCTTCAAACGTCCACCTAAATCCAAACTCCAAATTTTAGTTTAACACAAATGCACACCCCAAAAGTCATTATTCAAGATGTACATTTCAACAAGCTTCGATCTTTGTTTTTCTTGTTCTCTAATATTGTAATGAAATATGTAGATTATTTCAGTTCCATTATGGTTTAAAAAAGGCTTTTGTGGAATTGTTGGTAACATAACCATCAGGTATATCTGTGTGGGATATGTGCAAATACATTCTTGGGATAAATAAGATTTTTCGCTGCTTTGAAAAGAATGTGTATGTTCCTCAGGTTTAGTAATCACGGCGAGTCTTTGGGAAGGTTAGGTAACTTCTGAGCCTTCGTGTTCTCACCTCCGATGGTAGTGGGGATTTAAAAGGAACATTTGTAAATCCCTTAATGTAATGCTTGGCAAAAATGAGACCTTCATATTTGAGGCTGTTATATTAATGCTATTGTCAGTGATATTAGCAAGATATAAACTGTGCTATCTATATGTTCCCTTATGGCAGTGTATCTATAATATATTCATTTTTTGTCTTCATGATATTGCCCTGGCCTACTCCTTGTAATACGTAGTCTATTATTCTTTGTTACTGGGGAAGAATTGTGGATTGCAAAAGAAAACAATAAATAAAAACGATTCAATTACGCTTAATTTCATGAGTTGGTTTACAAGATTCTGATTTTTGTAAATGTATCACCAATGAAATAAAGCAAGTGAATGGACTTACTGGCAAATACTTCCCTCAGGCTGAAACATCTTTTTTGCTGATTTAAAAATTCAGAGTTATATTCCCGATGACTGAATTACTAGAGTAAGGTTGATTTCATACATAAGTGAGAAAATTTATCACGGGCTTTTAATAAGTTTCCTATAAAGTAGATATTAGTTGTGAGACCCACTAATAGAACATCTGGGAGGTCACCCCCACTGTACTGCTTTCCATTAATGAAGAATTCTAATAGATCAGGTTCAAAAACATAAAGAAAATATAATTGGACGGTCAACAAATTCTTGATTGTTAAACATGTCTCCCATGTTTTCCGACTGATAAGTTTTTAGATACCTCATGTAAACTATTTGCTATAGCTTATACCTAGCAACTTTACCAATTGAGTGTTACAGAGTTCAAAATGGAATGGTCCTACTTGTATATCAGAGCTGTATAACTGTCTTTAGAAACAGGGAAACTGCATTATTAGGATTCGTTGAAATAGGATTAAAAGTAAAAGTGAAAGTAACAACAAAAAACCTTAAATGTACCATTTGTATTAAAATACAATCAGAATATATTTTGATTATAATATACTGTTACCAAATGTCTATCTACCATAGCCAAATACCTACTTATCATGTCTGAGACACTAAAATGGCCTTTTAGTATATATATATTTGTGTGTACAAATATGTGTGTGTGTATTTAACTTGATTTGTACAGAAACCCTTAGAAGTAGACACTACCTATTTTACAGATAATGAAGTTACATTTTTGAAGTTAAAGTATTTGACTAAGACCACATTTTGAGCAAGATAAATATTTAGAAAAATACTTTTTCACTACCCTAATATGAATATAGTTTTATTCCTTGGTGTTTTGAACACTTATAAGAATATTTACAAAGATTCTGAAGTATAGTAGGCACATAATATGAATTTGCAAAAGAGCTTCTCAGCATAACCATACTAGGCTGTCGGATAATCTCATAGGGTTTTAAGAACCTTGTTCCCCAGCGACCCAAGTATGCCACTTCCCTTCCCCCTCTCTGAATTACCTGGAGTCAAGTTTGTCCAGGAGAACAAGAATATATGTTATATTAAGGGGAGAAAAACCCTCACTTAAACTGTGTAATATTTTATTCCATTAAAAGATCATCTATAAAGATTGGTCTCATAATATTTACCGAGATGGAATGTTAACTTTGTACACAAAGTTAATCAGAGAAAATGAAGGCACAATTTACCAGTAAAGTATTCTATTGATCCTATTCAAAATTTACATAGTCAAGAAATTACCTTTACCCTAATCCCTAAAAGAAGCACTGTACATTGGACTTGAAATTATCATTGATTGAGTTTAAATCAATTTATAAGGAGTTATCTCATCACAGAACATTTCTGTCATTTTCCCGTTTTACTTTTCTGTATGAATTTGAATATCTACATTTACTTATTTTTTAATTTTTCTAAATTATAGGCCTTCAAGAAGATGACATATTTTAAAATTATCTTATTATATTCTAAGATACATAGTTTATGAGTCATTAGTACATTTGATAGACACTACATCTAATGAAATCACCCTTATTTAAAAAAAATTAGATAATGTTAGAAGACTAGTTTGGCATATAGCACAGAAAACTTCACAAAAATATCTACAGAAAGGTTTTTTGCTTATATCTTATTGCATCTGTCTAATGTATTAATTTTTATTTAGAGGTTCAATTTTCCAACTATATGTATTAACAGTTTGACCTAATAGTCAAGCAAAATTTGTATTACTGGCATGTATATCAAGTTCAGAAGATGAAATGTAGAAGAGAAGCAGAAAGGAAAAAAAAAAAGGCATTCATTGCAGGGCAGAGACGGTAGTGGTAGGTTAATGACATTGGAAATGTACTTACTCCTTCTAAATTTCCAAGTGAATAATCACAGGTGCAATTAGAGTTGCATCTTATTTTGATAAATGACTCAGAAAGCTTTGTGAAAAATCCAAGGAAACATTTTAAGGAACTTTATAATCAATAATAGCAGTCTCTCAAACACTTGACACAACAAAAGGAAATCATAAAATGAATAGCAATGAAATTACAATTACAGTAATGGTCTACTTTACTAGTAATATAGGGCATTTTGTCTCCCTGACAATATCACTTTAAAAATCCATAGGTATTCCATTTCTTATATACAAGAAGCAATAACAGCATGTTTTCACTTAAAATGCAGTTGTTATTTTAAAGAGAAAAGACAAATTCTTTTCTCAGTGGAGGTAAAAAGATATCAAAAAATTTAATTCTATGTATATAAAATGTTAACTCAAATTTGTCCGTGGCAGATTGTTTATCGGCACTGTTCAAGGTATTCGCTCCTCCTTTCCCTCTTTATTGTGGTCTGGTATTTTTCCTCACCACCCAGGTTTCATTTCTTCAAACTTCATTCTACTGTTAGCTGCCAAGAGCTGAGGCTTTCCCTGTTGCCTAAAGCCATTTCCTCCCAGCTATATAGTGAGGGAAGGGTAAGTTAAGCCTTCAATGAAGAAATTTCATTTTGCAGGATGGCAAGACACCTAAAATTTCTCTCATATTCCACAAAAGTTGTGTACCCACATTCTGTAAATGCTCTCCTATAAACCCTCATATGACAATTATTTTTACACTCTTATAATATACTTTATTATGACCTTGCCATTGTAAGTGGTAATCTAACTGCATAGTTCTGAAGAAGGAAGCTGTAATACTCCTGTGTAAGAATAAATTACCTAATTTATAACATGTAAAACAGGGCTATCTCCAATTAGTACACAAGTGAACCCCAACATAATACAACCATCACAATGTGCCACCTTAATAGCAAATTTAACAAAGTTCCTGGTGACAGTTCATGAAATAGTTTAGTCCTTCAAGAAGAAACATGACTGCCAAATTCTTTACAAAAAGATTAAAAAAATAAAAAAATCAAAGCTGGTCACCTAACTGAAAGCTAAACTTTCAACCAAATGTTAATTGCAAAATTACTTGCTTGGTTAATATCTTTAAGTACAGTCTCAAAAAAATAATGGGTATACTTATAGCTACACAAAGAGAGAGACAGAGACAGAGAGAGAGAGAGAGAGAGAGAGAGAGAGAGAGAGAATGTGTGTGTGTAAATAAGACATTTTCATTAACCAGCGTGAATTTTGAAGCCCCTCTCCCAGCTCCTAATAATAGTGATGGATCTTCATGGATTAGCCCACCGTGTCTCTGAGTCTTTCTTAGTGAACACTTTGGGTTTGTGAGATAATTTGCCCCTTGAGCCTGGAGTAAACACCAACTTGGATCACGTGAGCACCGGACCTATGGCCTCAGCCTCATCTCACCGTACTTAAATCAACTGAGCTCACTCAAGTACCCATATTCATTACAAAACAATATTTTAAGTGATTACTGAGTGAACCTTAATTCTTGGTATAAGACAGATTTAAACCTAATAAGGTCATCACTGTACATTAGGAGTCACTCATACTAAAGTCATGTAACTCGGCTTAGGTACTCCAATCTTTCTTTAAAATATATTTTAATCCAGTTGTGGCCATTGCCTACTTAAGAATACAATATAATCCACTTACCTTTGAAGACACTGTTGCTTAATAACTGCTGAAATATGGGAATATATCTCAGGATATCCTGAGGCAGTATAGATATAGAAAACAAGGTGAAACTGTACATCTGAGAAGCATAATTGAATGGAGGTACATTTAGGCAGTGAGACTGATAGATCTAACTAGGGACTGGTTAGGGATAAATGCCATCATGAGGAACAGAGAGTAATGAACACTTGGTGGATGGTGGAGCCATTTATTCAAATAAGGGAGACTGGGGGAAAGGAGCTGAGAAGTTTTAGAGAAAATCCTAAGTTACTACCATTATGACATTTACAATGACTCATTCACATTATTCACATTAATAAAAATTAAGCTCCTTTACAAGGTTAGAAAAATACCATATAAATCCTTCCAGCACTTCACACTTTTTCACAAATCTAGTAGGAATAGATATAAGATAAATACGAGTTTTCATTATTCATGCAAAATGTAAGGTTCTATTTTTTCTTCCTTGCTACAGAGAAAGTGCGTTAGTCATATTAAATAAGGTGAATAGGTTCCCTCTGATTCCACCTCTGAATTTCTTACATTTTCTTTGCGGCCAAAACTCATCTCGGCCACAGGTAGCAAAAACACAAGCACTAGCACAGGAGGACTCCCATGTTTATCTCTGGGTCCTAGGAGACACAAGAAGGTACCAGGATGCTCTCGGCACAGAGCCAGACCTGACTCATCTTTCTGCTGTAGAAACACCAGGTACCATGTGAGCCCTGCCCTGCACCATAGAAATCATGGCACATTGTATGCCCAGTCTCTGTAAAAATATGTAACTGTGTCTCATGACTGCAGAATGGTTCACTTCCAAAAGGGAACCTCCAATCGATGTGTATTTCAAACGTCCACAAAATACAAAAACTTACCGTAAGTAAAACTATAATCAATTGCCTAAATGGAGGGCACAGCCTCCATTATACCAAACGACATATTTTGTCTACCACTTTGTTGTGAATAAGCAGTATTCTAACAATCATGGTAATTCTATTATAGTTTAAATTAAAAAAAAAATAACCGAAAGAATATTATTTTTAAAAAAATGGAAAAAGATTTGAAGGCTTTTCAATAAAATGAACTATTTAATAATTGGATTTGGTTTGCATATTATATATACATAAGTTTTACTTATGTTAAAGCAAAAATCATGAAAATATATTTTAAATTACCAAAAGAAAGAAAAACATTTTTTTTCTGCCCACAGGAGAGGAGAAATAGAAAAGAACATCAATTGTGTTTCTGAAAAGAACTGAACCTCCTATTGATACTCAGCAACTGAAAACATCATTCTTTTAAAAGCTCATGTTGATTTGTTCTTTATCTTATTGAAGTGAGCTTTTTAAAATCTCCCTCTAAGCTTCTCTCACATAAAAATTGCTCTTATAACCAAGAAAACTGCAACTGTATTTTTAAAAAGCTACAAAAATGAGTTAAATGTTTGCTATAATCATAGTTGGCATTGCATTTTCCAGTTTGGTAATCTTGCTTTGATCTTTTAACCATCGTTATCACAAGTAACAAAAGTACCTACTTTTTTTCTAAAAGTAAATGACAGTTTCAGTTGAAGTTGATCAAAAGTTAAAATGATTCTGAATTTTATCTGAATTTCACTATAAAATGCTTATTCGTTTGAAAAGCATAAAACTGCGTTGAGAAATGTGGCTAGGCAGTCTTGTGGCTCGTGTTTGTGTGCTGCGAAGGGGTGCGGCGCTTCTGCGCTACCCGCACAGGTATTGTAAGCGGCTGGTTCTGCACGCTCTCCTTTGTGAATGGGAAATACAACACAGCCTTTCTGCTCGTAAAGCACACGACCCGCCCGCGGAACCGAAACCCATACAACGACTCCGCTAGCATGGACAGAAAGAAATAATAGACGGTGGGGAAACCATCCGGTTCAGCTGCTTTCCCTTTCCACATTTTCAGAACCTGACAGCAAACCCACACGGTGAAACCCCGCAAAGGACCGGCCTTACAATGGAAACAGTTCTGTCTCCAGCCAGCTCCTCTTGCCCCAACTGCTTTGACACCGCCCCCTCGCCCAGCTCCTCTCGGGTCTCTACTTTCCAGGTGGCGTAACACCGGGTGGCAAAAGCCGAGAGATGCTAATAACAGAGGTGGGTGTGGCGGTTGAGGCGAGCGCTAGGGAGAGACTAGCGGCTTCCCTGTCCGCCACACCTGAGGAGCAAGATAAAAGGCACTTACTTGTAACCTTGCTCGCCAGTCATGCCCACCCAATGCATCCGCAGAATCTGGCCCCAGGGAAGGGCGCGGGCTTCAGGGACCCCTCCTCGCTCCCGGCTTCTCTTCCCCGGCGTTGTCTCTGCTGCTGCGTCTCCCTCTTTCTTTAGGCTCCTGTTGCTCACGGAGCGCCCGCCGCTACCAGCCGCTGGCACCCAAACTAGCACAGCCCGGGCTAGCCTTGGGGAAGAACTGGAAACCAGGCGTCCGCCGCGGGAGCGCAGGCGAGGGCCCACACGCAGACTGCGCCCTCCCTTCAGGGCGCGCCCAGGCCGTCGGCAGCCCCGCCCCTCCCCGGGCTGCGGCGCCGCTCCCTCTCCTTCCACTCCTCCCGCCCCGCCCTGTCCCCCCCTCCCGCGCGGGGGGCGAGCGGCTAGCACCCTACGCGGGGCGCGGTGGTGGCGTTAGGGCAGCCTCTCCACTGTGGGCTAAGTAGAAGGCAGAGGAGAGGTCGCGATCTCTCAACTAAGGCTACAACTATGGGTGGGGCGCGCGCGCGTGCTTTGTGTGTGTGTGTGTGTGTGTGTGTGTGTGTGTGTGTGTGTGTGTCCAGCAGCTAGAAGAACCCTTCCCTTATCTCATCCCTCGCCCCCATAACCCCTTCCTCTCTTCCTCCTCACCAGAATCTGCTAACATTTCCGAGAAGTCACCTTGTGTGGCTTGCTGGAGAGCCGGAGAAGAACTCCGGGCAGGGGAGATGGGGACCAATAGGCAAAGGCCCGGCCAATGCCTCCTGGGCCCTGGGCTCTGAGGATTCGAGACTGGGAATCGGTTCCTTCCCTGGGGCTTGCCAAGACCTCTGTCTAGGCTGCGAGTTTTCTTTTCTTTTTTATAATTGATCGATCGGCTTGCCGAGTCTTCCAGGCAGGCAAAGGATACATTTTCTTTCTACGGTGGAGTGAGGAGTCAGAGGTGGTCATCGGTGGAGAGGGAGCTGTGGGGTAGAGACAGCTTTCTCAGACCAGGGACCCGCTCGTGGGGATACAGCATCTGTCATAACGGTTTTGAGTTTCAGAGCTCGGTAGGAGCCACTATAAAAATAAATCTTTATCAATCCTTTGTGTGTGTGTGTGTGTGTGTGTGTGTGTGTGTGTGTGTGTGTGTGTGTGTTTTCAACAGCAACCTGCTGGGAGAAAGAGTAATGGAAGCAGGATTGAATTATCTTTCTCAAAGGGAAACAGGAAATTTCCACCAAGGGGGATAATCAAAGGATTACATTGGGACAGAGTGCATTTCTGGATCCGGGCCTTAAAAAGGGACAGATTACTTTGCAGTATAAAAATGAGTGATGGGCATTTGCAGCTATAATGTTATTTGCTTCCATATCTTCTATTGTGGACAAGCTACTTAGTGGTAAACACAGGGTTTTAAACCCCAGTTTACCTTTCCCTGCTGCTTACTGAGCTACTGAGGTTTGCCCTGGGGGGTGGGGTGGGGTGGTGGACCTTAAATTCTTAACTTGTAACTTGTGTTATTGAAGGAAGGAATTTTTCAGTTTCTGAGGCTCTACTGAAAGGTGAATTTGGTCACTTGGGGATAATACTCAATGGCAATCTGTTCTTTGATTAGTTGCAGATGTAAGAGTTCAACTGTGCTAGTAGTGACAGTCTTTTTGATTAGATGCAATCAATGCCACTTTCTTTTCTTGCCACTTCAAGTCCCCCTTCAACTAAATTGTCTGATGAACAGTCACTGAGAAGTAAAATGAGCTCAGTCAACCCTTTCTCTTACAGCTCTCTGACATCTAATCTCCTTTTTTATCAGGTAATAAGCCATATGACACAGAATAATTAGAACCCACAGGATTTCAAACCCATGTTATATTTTTCCTTAAGAGGATAATTAGAACATAAATACTCCAGCTGCTTAAGACGTCTAAAAACATTAATGTCACTAAAGTTATCAAATTTATTGATATGATTAACAGATTTGATCAACAAATTTCAAAACATTTAAAGCTAATCAAGAACAAATCAAATCACGATATTATGAAATACAGAGTGAGCTTATTGGATTTGTTATTCCTAGAAATGATACAAAAATGAAGACAAAAATAGATCCAAGGTGAATTCATTAAATGATAGCACCATATGGAATTATCATAGGAAGTTCAGGGTCACCTTTTGTGATTAATGTCATACAGCACTACCCAGAAAACATCACTAGGTATAATGACTGGATATTGGGCTGGATGATCCATTGGTTTAATGAAGTGTAGCAATTCTTAATAGTGGACAAAAAAGTAATTTCCATCTGTGTGATAGGAAAGGGATTTGTTGTCCCTTTCCCCGTGGAACTAAGAAAATAATGAATGATATACACGATGCTTTGCCAATGAGTATGTGTGTATTTTTTATTACACACACACACACAACATGAATATATATATATATATATATATATATATATATATATATATATTCTAAGAGACCATTCACAAGTACATACTATTCTCAATATACCTAGGTTCTTGTTAGGAGTTTCAAAAATAAAACCTCCTAGGTCTGTCTCAGGTATCCCTGGTAAGATTTTTGCCTTTGAACACATTGGCAAAGCATTGTGTGTAGTTTTCATTATTTTCCCACTTCTCTTTCATCCCCAGTTATTATCTACCCTCTATTTATTTACTTTAGGTGCCATTTTCAATCTCCTAAGCATTTTGTAATCTGTTGCATTTAGTCTGTGCAGTTTGTGTTTTTATTGCTCTTTTGGCAGCTCTGAGATTTTTGTCTCTGTTTAAGTCCAGAGAAAGACTATCTGAGTCTCTCACTGAATATTATACTAAACACTGCTGAGAGTTCACCAAAAACTAAGTGATGGTGTCACATGTGCACATAAGTAGATAGTGCCACTGTAAAGCCTAAAGGGTAGACTTGAATTATGGGAGGCAGAGAAGGTACCTGGTTGAACTACCGAACAACCAGTAAATTCCTAAGACTATTCACAAATGGTCATCTATAATTGGGTAGAAAAAAGTAGCTATTTATAGGTTTAAATTAATATTATAGTTCAAAACAAGAAGAGGAATAAATGATTTTATTTTACTTGATGGTACTGTGTAAATCCACCCTCCTATTTTTTCCAAAATTTCCACTTCAATGTTCAAAATTACACAAGTTTCTACAGAGGTGAAAAGATAGTAATAAGAAGACAATGAATTAAACAAAACTACCTAAGGCTAGGAAAGAACTAATAGAAAGCAACAGGTCAAAAAAAAAAAAAATCCCTGGACTCCATACAGAGCTAGAAATAATTTGTGTTCCCTTCAGCCAAAGTGGAAAGACGTCATCACATATGAAACGATCAGAATACCATTGTTCTACAGTTTTTTTGACAAGTAATTTTTTTTCACCTTGTTTCATTTTAAGCAATTTAGTAAATAGACTCAAATTTTTGTAGCAGTGAGGAAACATACCAAAAAAGAAAAAAAACAAGGAAGGAAAGACATAAGATTTCTTTAAAATAGGAAGTATTTGTATAGTGATGAATGAGATAGGATAACTTTTGAATTCAAGGCTTGATTTTGCAATGTCTGAATTAGCTAACTATTCCAAAAAATATGTTGATATTCTGAGAATGCATTATTGAGTTAAATGTAGTGAAGACAGGTTGAATGGTAAACAATACTACTTTTTTAGAGATGGTCAGTATGTTTTTATAAAAAATCCAGAAAAGTAGTTATATTAAACTCTTGAAATTATTTTGGTCCCTGGCAGTGACATATGATACGTAACACTTGTTGAAGTTTTAATATGTACAAGGTATTATTTTTTAAAAATTTACATGTTTAACTTATTTAATCCATACAATAATTCTTGGAGGTAAGTAATATTATGATCCATTTTTTTCGGGTAAGAAAACTAAAATATGAGTGATTAAACAACTTGCCCAAGGCCACATAGCTAATATATGGAAGAGCCAAAGTATCTGCCTGTGTGCTGAATTAAGCACTAAGTATATTACCGTTATAGGGAAGTAACTATTCTATATCTCATACAGACAATATGTGCATTGGTCAGGCTATATTACATATATTATGAATTGAATTGAATAATTATTACATAACTATGAATTGAAAATAAAATTTGGCGAGTGTAGAAGAAAAATAAATACATAAAGAAAGCAAAACTCTCAATAGCTTATTTATTTACAAATAAACCTGTTGACTGAAATCAAACACGTCAGAGAAGTTAAATCTCATCATAGTATTGTGGAGAGTTCAGAAGTCATTTCCTGATGCACCAATTTCCTGATCTACTCTGCCTTTCATTCAGCTTTTCTCCTAATCGTTGTGTATTTCGTTTTCTCCTTGGTAAATGGGAAGGTTTGTATTAAATTATTTTTAAGGTCCTTTCTTCTCCAATTTTTAAGATTTGTTTCTTTTATATGAATATGTACAATTTTCTAAGTCAAATTTAAATAGAATATTCTTTCATTGAAACATTTTCTACCAGGGAATTGTTGTTTGTGTGCAACATGTATTCTTATTTTCTCTATGACAGCCATTTTTGGAAGGTGTTGCCAAAATGTCTAGCTAATGTCTTTTGATACAAGTTAAGAGAAATAATCAAACGAGACTTACTGAATAGAAGATATGGACTCAAATATGAACCTGTCTTTACTTCACTGGATTATGACTGTTTCCCTCAGAGGTACCCCAGTACAAATTCTAGCTCAGTGCTACAATAGACACTCCATATATACTATTAGTTTGCATACATAAAGTTCAAAATCTGTTTCCTCTTCCCTCATTTATTTTTGATAAATGCTACATCTACTGCCACCTGGTGTTTAAAATAAGTCAAATATCTTAGAAAGTAATCTAAAAACCGTTTACATTTTTTGACACATTTTTCAGGGCAGTTTTAGGTTCACAACAAAATTGAGAGGGAGGTACAGAGATTTCTCATATACCTCTGCTCCTAAATATACCTCTTCCCCATGATCAACATCACTCATCAGAATAACACATTTATTATAATATATGAACCCACACTGACATATTAATCTCACCAGAGTCCATATTTTACCTTAAAGGCCACTCTTGGTATTGTACATTCTATGGGTTGGAACAAGTGTATACTGATATATATCCGTCATTATAATATTATGTGGAGTATTTTCACTGCCCTAAACATCTATGCTCTTATTCATCTCTTCTCTGTCCCTCTCCACCCCGGCAACCATTATCTTTTTATTGTCTCCATAGTTTTGCCTTGTCCAGCATGTCATATAGTTGGAAGCATATAGTATGTAGATTTTTCAGGCTGGCTTTTTTCACTTAGTAATATGAATTTGTTTCCTCCATATTTTTTCATGGCTTGAGAGCTCATTTGTTTAGCGCTGAATAATATTCCATTGGCTGGATGTACCACAGTTTATTTATCCATCTACCTACGGACATTACGGTTTCTTCCAAGTTTGGGAAATCATGAATAGAGCTGCTATAAATATCTGTGTGCAGGTTTTTGTGTGGACATAAGTTTCCAACTCCTTTGGACAAATACCAAGAATTGGAATTGCTGGATTGTATGCTAAGAGTATATTTATTTTCGTAAGAAATTGCCAAACTATCTTCCAAAGTGGCTGTACCATTTTGCCTTCCCACCAGCAAAGAATGAGAGTTTCTGTTATTCCACATCCTCAACAGCATTTGGTGTTGCCAGATTTGGGCCATTCTAATAGGTATATAGGGATGTCATATAATTGTTTCAACTTGCCTTTTCTTTATAACATATTATGTAGAGCATCTTTCCATGTGCTTATTTGCCATCTGTATATCTTCTTCATATATCTGAGGTGTCTATTAACATCTTTCACTAATTTTTTAATAGGTCTTTTTGTTTCCTTATGTTGACTTTTAAGATTTCCTTGTGTATTTGAATAGCAGTCTTTTATCAGATGTGTCTTTTGCAAATATGCCTCCCTGTCTGTCGCTCATCTTCTAATTCTCTTGACATTGTCTTCACAGAGCAGAAGTTTTTAATTTTAATGAGGACCAGCTTATCACTTCTTTGTTTCATGGATTGTGTCGTGTTGTATCTAAAACATCATCACTATATCCAAGGTCATCTAGGGTTTCTCCTGTGTTATCTTCTAGGAGTTTTATAGTTTTGCATTTTACAATCCATTTTGAGTTAATTTTTGTGAAGGATATAAGGCCTCAGTCTAGATTCATTTTTTTGCATGTGGATGTCCAGTTGTTCTGGCGCCATTTGTTTAAAATGCTATCTTTGGGGCCGGCCTCATGGCTCAGGTGGTTAGAGCTCCATGCTCCTAACTCCGAAGGCTGCCGGTTCGATTCCCACATGGGCCAGTGGGCTCTCAACCACAAGGTGGTCAGTTCAATTCCTCGAGTCCCACAAGGGATGGTGGCCTCTGCCCCCTGCAACTAAGATTGAACACGGCACCTTGAGCTGAGCTGCCGCTGAGCTCCCGGATGCCTCAGTTGATTGGAGGGCATCCTCTCAACCACAAGGTTGCCGGTTCAACCCCTGCAAGGGATGGTGGGCTGCGCGCCCCCTGCAACTAGTAACGACAACTGGACCTGGAGCTGAGCCCTCCACAACTAAGACTGAAAGGACAACAACTTGACTTGGAAAAAAGTCCTGGAAGTACACATTGTTCCCCAATAAAGTCCTGTTCCTTCCCCAATTAAAAAAAAATGCTATCTTTGCTCCATTGTCAGAGAATTTATCAGAGAATTTATTAAATCTGTGCTTCACTAGCATTGTTGAAAGAAAGGGGATATTACCTGAAGATTCAGTCATCCATATGTACTTCTGATTTATGAACACCCCCACCCCCCCAAATATATATCTGAACCAGGTCATTGGTGAACTGTAAAGTGAGACCCAATTGGCACAATTGCTTTTCCTGACCTCTTAGGCCAACACCCCACATTAGGGGATGCTATCATAAACATCAGCTTCATGGGAATTGGAAAAGGAAGAAAATGGCGATAGAAGGCTGAAATGATGGCTACTGGCTGATTGTAGCTTTTAATGATCTACCCTACAGGTTTTTGGAAGTCTCCCATATTATACATATTTGAAAAATAATCCGTGTCATCAAGTGGATTGGCAAGGACATTGTAGTTTTCAGGAATTAAGAACAAAATGACTCCATTTTAGTGGATTTTTTTATCAATCACTTTGCTTTATATCCTTTTTCTCCAGTGATTTAACTTTGTAGTTTCACTAGAAATGAGCTGTAGAATAATGCAGTCTTATCTTGTTTCTTTCCTACATTTAAGTTCAAAATACCTTTATCTAAACAAAGCTAACCAAATATGCTTAGTGTCAATATTAAGGATCATCTTTCCATTTTTAAAAAGAAAATGAAATAAACAATTCAATGAAAGGGTGAAGCATGCTGTAGTATTTAAAAACCTAGGCTTTCAAGGCTGGTGAAGCATGTCAATTGTATTAATATGAGAAAGTTATTTAAACACTCGAGGCTCTAGTTCTCCCTCTAGTTTTCTCATCTGGGAACAAAAACACCTGCCGTGCATGAGTCTGTGAGGACTATATAAATGCTGGGCTTGGCACAGAAAACACATAGGTAATGCTCAATGATAAGTACATAAACAAATAGAGTAACAGATAGCTAAGTTTTCTGAGTGTTCGTGACATGCCAGCATTGGCACACAATCACATTAAATTCTTATTACAGTCCATGGGGTAGGCATTTTTATTTTTCCTTTTTAACAAAAATACTGGGGCTTATCTTAAATAACTTTGTACCCAAATGATAATTGATGCTATACCACCTCTTTTGTGTGGAAACAAAAATCAACACCCAAAGGAAGAGGAAAGAAAAGGAAGGAGCAAGAGAAGGAAGGGCGCAAAAGACAAAAAGGGGGTGGGGAGAGAGACATAGAAAGAGAGAGAGAGAGAGAGAGAGAGAGAGAGAGAGAGAGAAAGAGAACAGAAGCAGTTTCCTTTAGGCTGTTGGAACATAAACTATTCCTTTTCATTTGACGGGCCTTTGGCTGTGCAGCTTTCTTTGATTGGAAGGACACCCCCATTCTTTGTGTAGCTAACTCTTTTCTTCCATTATTTCTCAGTTTGAAGCCAATTCTCAACTCATAAGACTGGGTCATGTTGTCCCTGCTTTATGCTTTGAACTTTTCTTTCATCATGCTTGTCACAATTATAATTAATTGTCTAATTATTTTCCAGCCTAGACTGCTAAACAAAAACTCTGTAAAAAAAAAAAAAAAAAAGAGGACTATATCTACTTTCTTTATTACTACACTTTAATGTGAAAGGGTGCCTGATAAAGAGAAGCTCAATTTTTAAATGAATGAATGAAATGAAGAATAACAAGGAGACAAGTGAATGTGGGGCTCACGGTGGTGAGATATTCCATCAAGCAGCGCGTGCAGATATGAAATATGGTATAAAATAGTGTACTAAAATCATTACAATCTGTAAATACCGAGGTGATGGGGCCTCCTGTCTACCTCTTTTACATCATCTTCTACACACTTTCTCTCACTCAACATATTCAAGCTCCTGAGTCATCTATCAGGTCTTAGAATTCACCAAATTTGTTCTCAGCTGTGTTTTTTTCCTAGGGCTGCCGTGACAAAGTACCACAAACTGGTTGCCATAAAGCAACAGAAATCTGTACTCTCAGGGTTCTGAAGGCCAGAAATCTGAAATTTACTTTTAGTCTGTGTGTTTCTTTTGATCTGAAGTGAGTCTCTTGTAGGCAACATTTGTAAGGGTCTTGTTTTCTTATCCATTCAGCCACCTTATATCTTTTGATTAGAGCATTTAATCCATTTACATTTAAAGTAATTGCTACAGATATGTAGTTACTGTTATATTATTATTTATATATTTTCTTCTTCCTCCTCTTCCTCTTCCTCCTTCTTCTTTTTCTTCTTCAAGAAATCCCTTTAACATTTCTGGTAATACTGGTTTAGTGGTGATACACTCCATTAGCTTTTTCTTGTCTGGGATTAGTTTAGTCTTTTTGAGGCTGGTATTGAAGTATACTTAAGTCAGGGTGGGAGCAGCCATTAATACAGTGCAGGGATTCTGAGACTTGTCTTAGGACCCTTTCTGTCACATTTCAGTCCTGTGCTACCCATTGTCCAATGTCTACAAATATGTGTTTCATACATTTTTGTCAAGTTTTCTAGTTGTTTACAGTGAGATGGCAATTCTCACGGCAGTTAATCTTTTATAAATGGAAGCAGAAGATCTTGACTTTAATTTTAAATAATCTCAAATGAATTCCTCTTTTCCAATGATCGCACTTCACACTAATGGCAGTTTAGAATTTTATTATTTTCTTCCACATTAGCATATTTAATTTTCATGCACTAAACCAACAAAGATAAGCAGGAATAACTAAGCTATGGAGAACATAACTATAGCAGAGTAATAATATAAATAACACTTTCTATAATTGGCAGCATAGAATCTCCAGAGTACCTAGATAAATAACTCTATAATTTCAGAGAGAAAAAATAAATCAGATACAATTAATATTACATAGAACTTAGTGATAATATAATAGCCACTGTGGTAAAACAATATAAAACAGAACAAAACATGCAGCTATCATTGTGATACTGTCTTACCAATGCCTATAAATGCTTAATAATAATAATAATAATAATAATAGTAAAAACAATAATCCATAGTATATTTAGGGTTATATACCACATTTCAATCTTCTTGTTAAAACATCAGGAAACTTATATCTGTCTTACATGATTTAGCCATGGGGACCATCCACACTCCCCCCCCCACCAATAGCAGGAATTAACTGTAACCAATTACGTTGATAATTCTGGCTTAGTGAGGTGAATGCCTTTGTACATTCACCTCATATATTTCAGGTTTAACACATAGTATGTGATTGGGGGGAAAAAGGTGCCCGCCCGCTATTGTTTTTCATTTAAAACAATAAAAAGATAATGTGATCATATTGGAGATTAATGATGGCTGTTCCAGGAAGTGCTTGGAGTCTCATGATATTTCATGTCACTGGTGTTAAGAAAATGGACTAGAGTGGATTCATATCTTACAAGCTGTTCCACTGGTAGCACATCAGTGGTCAACAAGGCCTTGTAAGCACTTACCTGATTATAAGGTAGCCTCATGATAAACTGTTTTTGCTTTTTACATACTCTGCTTTTGCTTTTTACATACTGGAAGGATTGCTCTGGATTCTCATACTTGTAGCTTTAAAATGGTTTACATTAATGTTTAGACTCACAATTCTGGTTATTGCTACAATTCACATGGGTTTTCAGTAGAAAACAATGCAGGTCAATGCAAGCTAATGCACATGCAATCGATGGCTTGCAAAGCTTTTAATCACACTTTCTTCCGGTACAGATCAATTGGTAATGAAGATATCCAGTTACTTTCCTCAGAATGTGCTTGGGAATAGCATTAAGTGATGAGATCTTGATATGGCCACCTGTTTACAACTGTACATTATTCACGAGACCTTCCCTGTGTGTATCAAATGCAGTAGCAGCAGAGATCCCTGGTGGACCGTGACTGGTTTTGCTTGGGTTGCACTGCAGTGGAAACTTTATGTGCACTGGAAGGATGCAGTGTTTTGTTCTGCAGAAAACAATGTGAAAACACAAAAATATATTTAAGTTAAGGTTCAGGAGAAAAGCAGACATCCTAGAGGTGATTCTTAATCACTTCTGTGATGTCAAAGAAAAGAAGTCAACACATCTCCTTTCATCAGACTGATGCTGCTGTTGCAGAGTCTCACTTCTCCTAAATATGTCAGTGCTTTGCCTTCATCTAATGCAGGTTCACTCAGTTGAGAGAACAAATACTTTTCTTCACCAGTACTTTCAAGCCTGATTGGTAGAACAATTAAAAATAAACATTTATTCAGCCAACCAAAATAGCTCTTTCACATACAGTAAGAGCACACACACCCAATGATCAAAAGGGCACGTCTGTTTCACATTGCACTATATTATGGGTATATGATAATTTCCTTCCAATTCAGTTGTTTAGGAATCTTGGAGAGATTTGTACTTAGTAGGAAGTGAAAAGCAATGCAGGGTTAGAAACTACTGCCCATAATACCCATATGGCTTACAAACAGTCGATGACAGTGGGATATTATATTAGACTCTGCTACGTTCCCTATTGCACTACTGTATAACAATTATTCAGGTTTAAACTCTAGAGAACATAATGCTATTTTAATGGTGTGGATTGTTTTCTAAAGATTTGGACCTTCACCTAGAAATTTGAGGAAGAGGTTTGGGACATCACCTCAGTGTTACTCCAAGGTTCTTATTTTTCTTGATAGCTTAGTTAAAGGAGATAAAATTTGGTCTTCTTATTCCCTGCTACTGATTCCCTGCTACTTTATGTTCTGTCTCATTGCTTCCCATTCGTGGATTGTTGGCTTCACTTGTTTCAGATGGCCCACCACCTCTTCATCCATGTTCTAATCATTGGGAAAAAAGTTGAAAAGGAAGGACAGAATTTAGTTACATGGTCAGCCTTAACTGAAAAAACGAGATTATGAAATGTAATCTCATACTTGTGTCTACCCAAGTGTCTGCCCAAGAATTAAGAATACTGTTATCATAGAAGAATTGCAGAATGGATTTTGGGGAACAAGTAGTCATTTGTAACATCCTTAGTTTTCTTAATGATGAAACCTAGTTGTTAGGTTGGTGCAAAAGTAATTGCGATCTAAAAGGTTAAAGAAAAATTGCAAAAAACGGAATTACTTTTGTGCCACCCTAATAGAAAACAAACCTCTATCTCATTGAAGCTTACACTTATGAAAAGCAACTTAGGGAACCGATTTTATTGCCACTCCTTGAAATTGTCTGCAGTTTTGCTCCTCAGATGGACAGGGTGGTGCCTGCGGTTTCTGTTTCTACCACATGGTGACAAGGAGAAAACTCAGAGATGCCCTAAATTAAACACCAGCAGGCTGGAGGGTGGAAGGAAGAGACAAAATGGCGTTAGTTCATAACTACAGTGCAAACCAACAAAAGACTGCTCATACCCACATGTTGGAATTATTAAATTAACTTCCAGGTGGCTATTTCTGATATTATCTAAAAAGAGAATAGCCAGGCACCGTTGAACCCCAGGAGACTCTGCTTCTTGTCTACACATGTGCTATATGGAGTCTGCTGTGGACTCTGGTGGGTTCATCCCAGAACTAGCCCTGCTCCACCTTCTCCCATTTTCTTTGTCTATAGCTAGTGTAAATACTTTCAAACAACTTACATCCTCCTCCCCTCTACTTTACACATGAAAACACTTGCAAAACTCTGGGATGACAGACGGACATGCTGTCTGCCCTCCCTAGTCCTGCCGCTGGTGCCTTAGACTCCATGCCCCAAGAACGGATTATTTTTGCTAGCAATGGCTTAATAAACTCTTTCTTTTAAAAAGGCTTTCAGTGCTGGAAGTTAAAAATTCTTGTTTAACAATAGACAGGAAGCTGTGAGAGCTTTATGACTCAGTACCCTTGGTAATGGATTTTCAAGTGCTCTGGCGGGGCTGTGGAGGCAAAGAAGCAATTTTCTGTGCAAAAGATTCAAAGGTCTGGAGCAAGACAGGAAGAAGAATTGGCCTGAAACTTGTGAAAATATTGTTTATCCTAATCGGGTGCATACCTGTTAGTGTGTGGTCACAGGCCCTGTCAAGTCCTATAGTGATACCAGCATCTGTGGTACCTGTACTTCCGTTGATAATGTAGATAATGATAATGTAAATTGCGGAAGATACTATCTGTTGTGCCACCTAGGTGATAACTTCCTGAGGTCAGAGAGCCTGTATTTTCCTCTGTTTTTGTACTTAAGTATACAACCTGGTAACCAGAACAGACTGGCTTGCTGGCATACACGGGACAGTATATGCTGTAATAGTTTTAATGCAAAAATTGCAACTCTATTTTGCATAGTTTAGGTATTATTTGATATCAATTCAGGTTTTTGTACTTCGTATTTTACCCTTTCCTCCTCCCTCTCCTACTTTCCAAACATTCAGGTAGAGAACTGATATCTTTTTTGCAAAACTCAAGCAAAGTATATGTCAACACAGAAAAGAAAAATAGCCTTTGAGTGCTGTGGCCTGAGGATTTTGCTTTCAAAATCCTAGATTCTTTGGAAAACGTACAGGTTTTAGGTCAGTTTCAAGATATACACACTATATCTTGAAAAAGCATAGGGGAAAGGTGACTTTCTCTTCTTTAGACTAGAGCAAAACACTCTCTCTAGGTCAAATAAATAAATAAATAAATAAATAAATAAATAAATAAAGCTTGTTTCATGGCGGTGCCATGAGGGAGATGAAAAGACCTGGAAAATATAGTTTCAAAATCTCCACTATGTCACTTCTCCCCAAACTTTTCTTACTTAACCCTTCAGTATCCAAGTTTTCTCTCCTAATTCCTGTGTCCTCATATTCTTTCCATTGTTCCCAGCAATCAGTTCAGCTGTGGTTCCAAGCCATGTAACACAGTCAGCAAAAACAAGTATCACAGCAAGTACCTTATAATAAGCAGTCTTCCTTCCTTCCTTCCTTCCTTCTTTCCTTCCTTCCTTCCTCCCTCCCTCCTTTCCTTCCTTCATACCTTCCTTCCTTCCTTCTTTCCTTCCTCTTTCCCTCCCTCCCTCCCTCTCTCCCTTCCTCCCTTCCTTCTTTCCCTTCCTTCTTTTCCTTCCTTCCTTTCCTTTCTTCCCTTCCCTCCTTCCTCCCTTCCTTCCTTCCTTCCTTCCTTCCTTCCTTCCTTCCTTCCTTCCTTCCTTTCTTTCTTTCTCCTCTCTCTTTTATCTTTCCTCCTCTTTATTTAATGAAGAGAAATGAGATTTGAGCTTACTCTGGGGGAAGTTATAAGAAAGAGATTTTGAGTTCTTTCATTTTCAAAAACTAATAAAAGGCTGAAAGTTTAATTGGTGTATGGATCAGGGATATGGTCTTACTGTAAAAAAAAGGAAGTCAAATCACAAAGGGAGAGTTTAGTAAAGGGGCTAATAAAAGGTACAGGTGAGGTTTAAGGAAATCAAGGAATTCTGCTTCTAGGCCTGAAAGGCAGTGGGGTTGTGGTCAGTATAGTTCCCTAGAAACTAGATGTAGGTATAAGAAAGGGTTCTCTACCATAGTTGTGGCCATAGGTAAAAAGTGGAAACTAAACCCGTAGGTAAGGAGTAGAAACTTCACCTGGGAGGAAGAAAGCACTTACACCAGTGCTTCTCATTGACCAAAACAAACCTGAAGGCAGAGGACAAGATAACTTATTGAAGTAACATTGTGAGTGAGCCTCTAATTGCAAAGAGAAGGATGGAAAGTAGTTTGGGCAGGGCAAAACAAAGATATCCAGTACAGCTGATAATTCATGGTTATAAATACATTAATTTCTGACAAAGTTCATTTATTCCTACATTAGTGCTATCTAATAGAACTTTCTGAGATGATGGATAAATAATAAGTTTATGCTGTCTAATACGGTAAACTCTAGACACAGATATTTACTGGGTACTTGAAATATGATCAGTAAGATTTAGAAACTGAATTTTTAGTTTTATTTGCTAATTAATTTAAATTTAAACAGCCACATGTAGCTAGTGGCCACCATATTGGCAGTGCAGATTTAGGTAATTGTTTCTTAAACTTCAGTGTACAGCAGGATCACCTGGAGGGCTTATTACAACACACAGGCGTCTGGGCCCCACCCCCGTAGCTCCTGACTCTGTGGTTGGGTCATTGAATTTGTATTTCTGAGAAGTTCCCAGGTGATCCTATACTGCTAGTCTGAGGAATACATTTTGAGAATCAGTGCTTTAGATCAGGATTTATCCATGCAAAAATTGATTATAGTTTTTAATGGCTTAATTTGGTTTTTATTACTATTTTTTATTCTTTGTGTTAAGTAATAATGTTTTATTAATAATGATAATCCTAAGCAGCCTGATTAGTGACATTACAATTTTAATATTTAGTATTTAGGACTAATTTTATAGTATTTTTATTACTTATACTATATTTATATAATTGTCCAATTAAACTGCTACCCTATTTATGTGATATTGGAAAATGAGATATTATATTTATTTAAGCAAATTTTCTCTTTAATTGTTTTAATAGACCTTTAAAAAATATATCAGCAGACTTTTGGTCAGACAAGATGTCATAGAACATATTTTTCCCTTCTCTTTTCTGCCCAATACAACTGTAAATGACACAAACGACAACCAAAAAAGGACCCTGCGAAGGCAAGGTGGCTTGAGACCAGAGGACTGGAGACATACCACAGTAAAGGGCATCTTCCATCCCAACGCCCAACAGCAGAAGCCCACTTACCCTTGATCTAAAAAGAGATGACAACATTAGACAAGCTTCCACTACTGACGAGGAGGATCTATTGAGAGCCCTACCAAAAATAAGGCGGCTGGGTAAAAACTCTCCTTCTCTGCTGGGACTGAGATGTCCCTTTTCTGGCAAAGTGGTTGGAACTGGCAAGAGAGACCCAGCTGCAGACGGGCTGATACAGAAAGCCTCTTTGATCCAGAGGCCTGCCTGAGACTCTCCTTCCCTGGCCAGGGACATACGACTGTGTGGGTGGAGTCATCAAGGAGGATGCAGCTACAAGTGGCCCCCTCCAGAGAGCCTCTTTGTCCTCATGAGTTATCAGAGGATTCCCCTCCCCTACCCCCCCACTGAGAGGAAACCCTGTTGCCTGACTGTGGAACCTCTTCCAGTACCTCAAGCAACAGCAGAAGGAACCAGTGGGAGTCTCAGCCACACCAGGTAAACCAAAAGGACCAAAACAACATCAATGCTTCTGAAAATTGAACTACCATGGGAAACATAGCCCACAAAAATACACCAAGACCTGTGTGTTAAACCTAAACAGTGTAACTACCTGCTAAAATGAAAGATTTAAATAGGATACAGTATCAAAATAGACAAATTTTTCAGAGGAGGAAAAAAAATCACCCAGCATACCAAGAACTAAGAAAATCACACCTTGAAGATGAAATGACAATTACTTGACACTAATACTGAAATGAATCAGATGTTAGAATTATCTGAGAAATATTTGAAAGCATCCATTAAAACAGTACTTCAACAATCAATTACAAATTTTCTTGAAAAAAAAAAACAGAAAAGCTCCAAAGAAATAGATTTTTAAGAAAAAATGGAATTGTGAAACTTAAAAATACAATAACAGAATAAAAAACACAATAGATGGGCACAATAGAGTGGAGTTGACAAAGGAGAAAATCAGTGAACTTGAGTACAGGACAGCAGAGTTCATCCAAACTGAGCAACAGAGAGAAAAAATATAGACTGGGGAAAAAAACACAGAAAAACAAAAAACAGAGCCTCAGGGACCTGTGAGACAATAACAAAAGAGTCATTATTTATGACATCACCCACCCAGAAGGAAAGTAGAAAAGAGTGGGGCTGAAAAGTTGTTTGAAAAGTATTGGCTGAAAATGTCCTAAATTTGATAAAAGACACAAGTTTACAGTTCCAAGAAGTTGAGTGAATGTTAAATAGAATAAATACAAAGAAGTACATGCCAAAGATATACCACAGTTAAAAAAATTTGAAAACTAAAGACAAAGAAAAATATTGAAATCAGCTAGAGGGATATTATAGATTACCTATAGGGAATACCAGTGCAAACAACAATGGATTTCTGTTTTGAAGTCATGGAAACCAAAGGAAGTAGCACAATATTTTTCAAGTGCTAAAAGAAAAGAATTGTCAGCCACAAATTCTATACCCTGTGAATTTATCCTTTAAGAATCAAAGAGAAAAAATATTCTCAGAGGAAGAAAGGCTAAAAGAAGGTGTTAGTAGCAGCTACAGTCTTTTTAAAATTTTAGAAATAGGTTTTGTTCAAACCAAAATATAAAAAATGTTATCATTTCAACATGTAATACATATAAAAAATATTAAAAGGAAATAAAATCTCACTCTTAAAGATTGGCTAAACAAAATTCTCCTAACAGAAACGAATTCATAAAAAAAGGAATGATGGAGCATCAGAAAGAAAGAAGGAATAATGGAAAGAACAGAAATATGGTACATAAAAGAAACTTTCTTTTCCTCATGAGTTTTAAAATCATATTTGATGATTGGAACAAAAATTACAGCACAATCTGATTTCCATGACATTAGTATTTAAAGATGAAGAAATGGGGCTTCCACACTTCACTCAGAGTGGTAAAACATGGATACGAGTGGTCTGTCAATAATAATACTCTGAACAATAACTACCAAAAAGATACAAAGAGGGGTATTAGTAGATTTGGGGAGAGGGGGTTACCACTTTGTGAGGGGTATAAATGTCTATTACATTGTTTTGTACACCTGAAACTAATAAAAAATAAAGATACAAAGAGATATATTCAAAAACACTATTAATAAATCAAGATAGAATCCTAAAACATATTCAAATACTGTGCAGAAAGGCAAGAAAAGAGAAATATAGAAATGAGACCAGGGGAATCAAATAGAAAACAAATAATAAATGGCAACCTTAAATGTTAACTCCTTAAATGTAAATGGTCTAAATACACCAATAAGAAGATTAAAAATTTGACCCAGATATACACTGCTTACGAGAAACTCACTTCAAATTCAATGACATACACATATTGAGAGTAAAATGATGAAAAAAGATTGCCCTCACCAATGTTGGCAAGCATCATCCAATCCACTGAGGGCCCTGATTAATACCTTTTTAGAATAAGGACAATCTTATTTATCTCTCAATTGCTGTGCCTAATACCTAGGAGGTGTTCAGTAGATTTTTATGAAAGGAAATACAGGACAGAGAAAAGAAGGGAAGAATGTTGATGAAATTGTGCATGAATGGATTATTTGAAGATATTACTTTCATGCAGTGTAGGCTAGAATCCAGGAACTGGAGTGTTGTGACACCTGGATAGTTAATAGACTAACCAGCTGGAGATGAGATAAAATTCTTTATATTGAAAATTCTTTAAGCTAATGTGTGATTTTGAAGTCAGTGGAGGTAAGCGTTTCATTTATAGATGAAGAGATGAGTTAAGTGTCTGACCCTGCCAGTTTTAGATTACCTAACAAAAAGGTGAAAACCTACAACTGTGGAGTGAAGACTCAGTCAATCATTCACTGGAGCTCTTATTGACTGTAGAGTTGAGAATGCAGACCTGGAATTTATGGAAAGAAACAGTTAATGGAGAAAAGGGTTCAGCAACCAAAGGGCAAAATAGACCATGTCTGAGAAGGGATTCAGGGCACCTAGAGTAATTTTTCCTCAGTGGCCCACTTTACTATAAATTCCAATGCTGAACCCATCATTCTTTCCTTATATGTGTTACAATTTATACCAATGGCATAAAAATTATATATAATTATCATATATTATAATCAGCTGTATAGTTATGTTTTCCTCCAGTAGTCGGTAAGTTCTTCTTTTTTAAAATGTTTTCTTTTATTTATTTCTATTTTTTTATTTTTTAAGGTGGGTGCAGCTCACAGTGGCCCATGCAGGGATTGAACCGGCAACCTCGGTGTTATCAGCACCATGCTCTAGTCAACTGAGCTAACCGGCCACCTCAATAGGTTCTTTAGTCTCAGGTATATTTGTATATATGTGTGTCTATCCAGGCTCTGGGTTTACCTGTAGTATCTAGAGTTCAATAAATGTGGAATGAAAAACTTCTATAGTTTTATCCCTTGTGCCTTTCCTTTTTCCAGGGGTTGTCTTATACTTTTAAAATTTCTCCTAAGAGGGACACAGAGATAGATAAACAAAGATAATCCTTATCTCTGTAGAACAATTTAGTTCTTAAACGTCCTCAGTCTCTACCCAGGTCATTTACTACTAGACAGTTATTGAACAGAGTGGTTAAATATTAAGGCTCTAAAACTAGACCTGGAGTCCTGGTGTGTCATTTGCAAGTTCTGTGCCATATGAAAGCTCTTATAACCCTCCTAAGCCTAATATTTTTCATCTATAAAAGGATAGTTATCACTGCTTCATAAATTGTTGTGAATGCTGAGCTCATGCATGATAAATACTTAATACAAGGCCAGGCATAACAGTCTGTTTGATAATTGGTAGCTATTTCCAATATTTTTGAAACTATTTTGAAGTACGTTATATTTATTAAAAGACCAGAAACACTTTTTTAAAGAAGCAGTTTTAAATTTTGAGCCTGAATGAATTAAATTTGATGTAAGGCTCATTTTGAAACGTTCTAAAAAAATAAACAAAAACCAAGAGCTCATGCAGAACAATGAAGAACAAACAATGTAAATTATGAAAAGAAATATTTTTTTAAAAAGTTCTTATTGTCGAAAGTTGCCAACCTGACATACCAAAGAAAAAAAACAAAAACAAAAGTTAATGTGGTTAACAGGTTGTGTTTATTATTCTCTAAAGTATCTAAAAAGTAGAATATATTGTAAGACTTTGTTAAAAATAATTTTTTACACAATTTGGGTAAGTTAGTGGCAAACACAGTTTATAAGTAAAAGATATAATTTTCAAACTAAAATCAGTTTATGGTCTTTATGGAATTTACAGAAGCAAGTTAAGATTAAGTTTCAGTATCTGTAGCAGTTTCCACATTAAAGCATTTCCAAGAAATAGAAAACTGAGACGCTTAGATAAAGCACCATCTATCACCATGTCACCAAGTTAACGATGATTCCTCATGGTTCCAGTTCCCATCATGTGATGGAGAGCAGGAGGAGAAAGGAACACTTATAGAAAGAAACAGAACCCTGAATTTATACTTGCTTAGGGGATCCCCCAAAGGCATCTTGGTCAGATTAACATTTCTGAGGAGCAGAAAGAGATTATAATAGTTAAGGCTCAAGATCATGCATTCATAATAAAATATAATTACTGATATTTAAGTGGCATTGAACATCATATAAGCTTCTTATTTAAGTCAACAGTATACATATTATCTTTTCGAATCCTTTAGGAATTTGTAGGCACACTGAAATCCATCTTCATACAAAAGGAATAAATTTTAGAATCTCAAACCACATGGATGTGCCTGCATTTTTATGAGAACACTGAAAAACAACTTAGTGCCTATCTTATAAAAATAATTTCAATAGTGAAAATTAATGTTTAGGATTTTAAAGTTTTTCAAACACAAACATTTTAGTGAGTAATTATGTATGTAATGAGATAAAACAAGAAAACTTGGGAAGATAAAAGTAAGTGAACACTAACATGTACATATTAATGTTATAAAACCCTACCAACAACAAACTTATACTTTGATCTCCTAATTCAGAGTCCTCACAGTTTCAGGGTCATTTTCTTTCTCTAAGTTATAAAGAACGATAAAGTTTGTGAAAAGTACTTCAACGTGGCCAGTTTCCCAACTACAGATCAAAACACTGTGAAAATCCCTAAACACAGTGGTAGCTCTTGACTCTTCTAATTCATATATGATATGCATTTGCCAGACCTTATATACTCAGTGTTACATTATAGATAAATGATAAAAATACATTAGTTTTATGATAGGACTTGAGTCTACTAACACATTCTCTATTATATCATTTTAGTCAACGTATACTTAAAAATGTAAATAAGAAAAAATGAGGAAAATGGAGATCATAACTGTTCCCTTTATTCTTCTTGTTCTATGAATCCATTCTGTTAAAGAGCTGGAACTTAGGTGGAACTAGCCATAGACGAGAAACAATGAAACAACATTAATTCTCTGTACCAAAAATAAAACAAAAACAAACTAAAACAAAAGGTGGGCTCCAACCAATATTTTCAAATGTGATTTGATTCAGCCCAAGGTCTCTGTGATTGATCTCAAAGGCACTTTTTAAGAATTACCCTTCCTCTTCCTTCAATTGACATCTGTCTAGGCAAGTTTATGACTTCATGGCCAATGGCATTGTACTATTTTTTAAACACCATCCTACATTAAGAAAGTGAGGACTTGAATCCCATCAAGTTAAAGTAGACATAAAATATACCAGGAAGACCCTTTTGTTACTAATTTCTACCACTACCTCGCCATCCTCCAGAAGAAGCACATACCACCTAAACCATATAGAGAAAACAAGCACTGAATTATCAAACAGCAATTTAAACCCACTTTAACTCACTGCAGTGATTTAAAGGGTAGTCTTGGTTACAATGAATACATAGGGGTAAAAAGTGAATTTGATATGGAGTCTTGTGAAAACAAGCAAGAGTTATAAACAAATGATTATTAAGTGAAATCTTTACTTTCTCTAATCTTTGCTTTAATTCTTGATTTAAACTTTTAAGAGTTTTGGGTATATGTGAAGAAGGTGGTAAATAGGATTAGATCTGGTTTTTAATAGTCAACTTTTCCTCAGTTTTATCAAAGTCGGTAGCTTGAATTTCCATATCATCATCTATCATATGAATATCTGATGTGTTTTTGTCATTTCGTCTCAAACGGTAACTTTTGTAAGCACGCTGAATGATGGTTGCTGAGACTGCCTCTTGTTTTCGTTTCAGAGTAGTTGTAATTGGCTCATATGTGATCTTAAAAGGGTTGGCTAACATAAACCCTGATTCTATCTCTGAAAGAACTTTCTCCATCCTCATATCTTTACCCATAACTCGCTTTGTAAAAGCAAGTAAGATGTCAAGGCAATGAATTCTATCCCCAACAGCCATGGGAAGATCCATGGCAACAAGCTGGGCCTTGTTTGGTTTTGCCATGAAAAGAGGAGGATCCAGGGCAGCTGCAAAATCTGACAGTTTGCTGGAGTCTATATACTGGGTCCTATCAGGATCAAACCTCTTCCATACGCGAAAGAATTTCCTAAAATCATCTTCACTTAAAGTCTTGGCATTTTTTTTAGAAGCAATATTCAAAAACTCCATAATAAAAACAATGTACATGTTTACAATGATCAGCCATGATATGAGGATGTAACTGACAAAATAAATAATCCCAAGAAAGGGGTTACCGCAATCTCCTCTAACCTGAGTCCCAGGGTTAATTTTATCAGGGTCACAGTCAGACCATTTACTGTTGAAAATTGCATTGAGCATCCCATCCCAACCAGCAAATATTGTAACTTGGAAAAGACAGAGCATACTGCTGCCAAAGGTTTCAAAGTTGGACACATCATTAATTCCAGCTTCCTTTTTGACATAAGCAAAATTGTACATTCCAAAGATGGCGTAGATAAACATTACGAGGAAGATGAGAAGACTGATGTTCAACAACGCTGGGAGGGACAGCATCAAAGGAAGCAGCAGATCATGGAAGACCTTTGGTCCTTTCCCAGGACGCAGGATGTGGATGAGTCGAGACAGAAGTAACAGTTGCACGAGGGAAGGAGGCACCAGGTAGTATCCTACCGTCAAAGGCAGAAATAGTCCTGGATGTGTGGAAAGATAAAGCAAGCAATAAAATTATTCAAATTTGATTGTATTTAGAAGGATATAAATTATTTTACATTTCATTTTTTTCTATATGTTAGGATCATTTTATTAATCCTGCCCATATAATAGCACATAATGAAAGTTTGGGTTAGTCAAATACTAATTGTGGCAATGCTCAGAGTATCTATCAAAATTTGGAAGAGAATTCTTTGTACCATCATCTTAAGAGTACTGTGGATCAAATACTTCTGGAATCACAGATGGCATGAATCCATAAAATGTGACATCAGTCACATTTTTTTCTGATTGTAGTTGGATCAAGAAATTTAGTTCAATCCAACTTTTATTGGATACCTAATAAAGGTATCATACAAATATGCAAAGATGAATGATGTGACTTCTGTCCTAAAGACCTTGTAATGTATAGAGGTAGACATTTAAATTAATTAGAGTGCAAGGCAGAAAAACCTGGTTGATAAATACAACTATAAAAATGTCTGGCATTTAGTGACTCACAGATTATAATTTAATTTATTTATTTCATAAATAGTGTTTGGGCCCTTAGGAACTTTAAATGTGAATTGAATAAATGAGTCTTTACCTATAACAGAACGTTTTTCTGGTGGTGGTGGATGAAAGAGGGAAGTATGGAAGTGAGAGATAGAACTATAAAACAAGACGAAATTATAATCACCACAAAAAGCATAAGGAATACTCTGAAAGTACTGGAGATGGGTGGTACATTTTCAGTTGAGAAGGTCGGGGAGGGGAGAATCATATGAAGCTTCTAAATGAGATGCTATGTTTACTGAATCTGGAAGGATCACATCTCACGGTTTCTGTTGAACTAGGTCACTGTCACTGATGATATTCTTTCTGACGTTGTGTCTTATCCATACTCTCATCTCACAGTGCTTTAGGAAAACTACTCGGCTCAAATTTTTGTTTCTCCACAATCTTCTAAACTCTTCTATTATGCAGGAGGTATCCCCATTTACTTATAAACAAATGTTTTTTACATCCTCATCACTAAATTTTCTTCACCTCCTTTCTAATTGAAAATCTGACTCTATCTTGAGAACATTATTTCCCTCGCAATACTCCAGTGCAGACAGCTCATTCTTCCTCACTACATAATTCTCAGGGTACAAAGGTGGAATAAGCAAGCATCTTTTTTTACTTCCAATGTGATTTCTAGACACCTTTCCTTTCCATGATGTTTATAAAGGGAGAAAAAAAATAAATTTTGGACACTTGTGGATCATGCCGTTTAACTATACCGTCTTCTACAATTCCTTGGCTCTCTGATTATTCATTTCTCCTCATTCATAGACTGGAGTCTTTAGTCCTTGGCTCGTGTTACTCTTTCCATCCCAGCACCTACTATCAACAACCCATTCAAAGGCCAGTCTCTTAGTCTTTGACTTTCTTAACTTTAATAAGCTCCACCATTTTACTTTAGTTATACATCTATGGCCACATTCTGTACCCAGGCAGAATACCTGACTTTCTGAGATCTCAAATTCAAACAGCTTTCTCTCTAACTGCAATTTTCTTTCTGTCCAGATCTCTGATTAAGTAACTCTCACTTTAGTCTCCTAGGGCTCTTTAATTCCATATTCCTGTGTTATCTTCCTAATGCTCTCCTCCAGTCTCTATGTATTATTCTATGGAGCTTCTTGAACCTGTCTATCAGTAGTTAGCTGCACTGCTTCCATTACCAACTGAGTGAATGAATTTTATGGAAGCATAACTAGGCAGACAGTGTATCTACATATTTTACTACTGACTACATAGAATAGTACTTTGTTTCCCCCAAAATAAGACCTAACCGGAAAATAAGCCCTAGCATGATTTTTCAGGATGACATCCCCTGAACATAAGTCCTAATGTGTCTTTTGGAGCAAAACTTAATAGAAGACCCAGTCTTATTTTCGGGGAAACACGGTACTTGATGTTAACCACTTAAATATTGTCCTTATTCTCATAGAGCTTACATTTTACCATGTGTCTTATGGGCGACACAATAAACAAACTTTTCTAGAATACTTTTATCCAAGATTATTTCTTGGCTACTTCCTTATCCAATAGTATCTATTTAGATTTTTGTTTCTTCCATGAAGGTTTTTCTGATCTCTGCTTCCAGATCAGGTGCTCCTCAATTTCTTGCACAGCTATAGCACCCTGTGCTTCTTCCCTTATCATAACCTTCCGAGCACAATATTAAAATGCACTGTTAATTATCTGTATCTCTTAATACATTACAAACTATGTTTCTATAAGAGTTATGCCTACCTTGTTTACTACTAAATTCTTTGTATGTAGTATAATATCTATTCACAAAGAGGGTAATCAAATACATTGGTGAAATAAAAGACTGAAACCTCCAGAGTAAGAGAAAGCTAGTAACCAATCCATCACAGCCTTCAACTCTACTGTTGTCAAAGTTGTCAACAGTTTTAAAGATTAAAGGGAAAATAATGAGCTTGAAAGGTTATATCATGCTAAGACATAAAGATCCCTCTAGTGTCATCCTACAAAAATTATGCAGGTGATACACTGAAGGGGTAATTAAGTATTTACCTGGTGGTCAGTGCACTCAAATAGATGTATTAATTCAAAACATATTTTTAATATATCTGTCAGGCCTGTGTACATGTGTGAATACAAAAATGTAAAGCATTTCTGTTGGAAATAAGTAGGGGCCCCACCTGTTTTGCTTACTAAGAGGCTGTATCTCAGGAGCTTGCCTGAATTAATATTACTACAAATGAAGATCTGAATAAATAAAACCTTACCTGTAATAGAGAAAATGACAACCATAAAATCAAAAACGTTCCATCCAATGGTGAAGTAGTTACATTGAAAAGAGATGAGCTTCAGTACACATTCTCCAGTGTATAGTATAATAAAAAAAGTGTTAATCCAGTAGAGAGCAATGTCCATTTTTGGACTTTGTTCATCACTTTGTATCATAATGGTTATTGCTTGGAAACAGATAAGAACCATAATGACAATATTAAAGACTCGATTTGTTACTAAGTCAAAGGTGAATCTTTGGAACTTGTTCTGTGGGTAAAGAAAAAAGTGTAATAGTCTTATTAATAGGATATAAACACACAGTCTTTAGATTTACAACTTTATTCCCGGCATAAATAGGAGATAAGTGAGGGCCTAAATTTTTACCAAATTATAATTATAGCGTCTAGTGAAAACAAACAAAAACCATTAAAAGCTTTGTCAAGGAACATATTTTTAAATTTCTGTCACAAGCCTTTGCTCTTAAGAATTTTAAAAACACATGTTTGTTTTTAAAGATGAATATATAAAGGAAATATTTTTAGAAGCTTCAAAAAAATTCTAGATGCTTTCTTACTCCTGGGCGAGGTACTGGCTTCTCAGAGTCCTCATATATCAGCTTCTTTAGTGCATGATATTGTTTCTTCTGTTTTATTGTTATAAAGATATTTGAGCTTCCCTGGTAAGGAAATGAAAGAAAAATATATGAAAATCACATTTAATCCAAATTTCACCTTATATTACTATGCATTTTGGAAAGCTTGGCAATGACTGATTTAATCCTTTATAAAAGGCCTTAACGGCAATGAATTAAATCATGTTTAAACATATCTGACTTTCTGCACAAAAATCCATAAAAAAAACATATATAGAATATACACTGGTAAGGATTGATGTTCAATTATTTTTGGTGCAATTTCCTGTGGGTAGTCAACCCTATTTTAACTTTTCAGTCTCCTGATGGAGACAACAGAGCAATAGCACAGGATATCTGGAAAAGTCTACTAAGAAAGGTTGAACTCAAAGGCTAAAGGTAAAGTTGGTTTGTACCTTTTAATAAGCATGAAAAACTAGAATTGATCACATATGCGTTATTATATATTCATAGCTTACTTCTTCATAGCCCCTCTAGAGCTTATTCATCATTGTGTTTCTAGTGCTCACTTCAGTATCTTATACAAAATATATAAAATAAATAAGCGCTGAACATTCAATGTGTTAATCTGGGAATTAGGAATTGTTACTGCCCTAAATCAGGACTCGAGCACTTAAAATTGACAAGAGACACTGATTAGAAGCCCAGAAGCCAATCCTAGGATGTTTTCCCATTGGGCTGATGTCCCAAGAAGCCAAAGCATCCAATAAAATGCTTATTTGATCACTGACCTCGCTAATCCCATCTAAAATTCAGTGCTTTGTTTACCAGATTTTGTACATGGCTAAACTTTGATGACATAGTTAAAGATGGAATTTCACAATTAAACTGTTCTTTTCTTAGATTTTTTAGAAGTTTTTCCTACCCCTACAAGAAAGTAGGTCTCTGTGGTTAAAATGAGTGGATTTATATGACTTTGAGTGTTTTGCAATTTGTAGAAGCCCTGAAGAAAGTCTTTGTGTGGAGGTGGCACCAAACAAGGGCTGTTCAATTCTGCCTCTAAATTCTCTCTTATTCATTTTGGCCACCCGATTAGGATTTATGATTCTCTCTACTTCCAGCATAAAAATTTACTCCAACTGATGTAGTGTCTTTGCTGGTTATGACTCTGAAGGCTTTGAATATTTCAGAGTGAAAAAGTGCACTTTATTTTTCTTAAACTTCTCATATTTGTGCAGATGCACAATATTATTTATTCTTCAGCATTTCATTATTTACGAGCCTTCATTCAGAAACACTTGTAATTTTTAACTTTTAAACTTGTATGTATATATTTAAATATAGAAGACAATGTACAGATGAACATTTTAGCAATATTCATCAACATACAGGACCACCAATTATTTTTTTTAGGTAAGTACCAAATAAAAATGACATCAAGCTGAATCCAAAACCAATTATTTGAAGCAGAACATTTTTATAAATGTATTTGGTTTTCTGAGGCCTTGATGAACAAAGAATAGTTATACTTATCTTTATTTTATGCTTGTTGAAATTAGCAATAATAACACCGATCAGCATGGTCAGAGGAAGAAATAGTCCGATGATAATAAAGACAATAAAGTAACAATACATGTAGATGTTGTCTTCAAAATTAGGCTGCATATTTACCTAAAAGTTAAGTTAGAAAAATAAGCAAAATAAGGCAGAGCATAGAGGATTTTCAAGGTAGTGAAATACTCTGTATGATATTATGACGATGGGTACATGTCATCATACATTTGTTCAAACCCATAGAAGGTACTACACTGAATGAACTCTAAGATAAACTATGAACTCTGGGTGATTATTATGTTGTCAATCAATGTAGACACATTCTTGATAAAAAAAGAAAAAAGTACAATTCTGGTGGGTGATAATAATGGGGGGTTATGCATATGTGGGGGCAGTGGTATATGGGAAATTTCTGTACCTCCCTCTCAATTGTGTTCTAAACCTTAAACTGCTCTAAGAAATAATGTCCTTAAAAATAAATACATAGAAAAAGATAAGCAAAATATTGATACTGACTTTTTAAAACATAAGCTTTATAAAACAAGTTATGACAACATTCCAATAATGTTACTTGAGGTAATGTTTCCTCTTCGATCTTTGGTGAAGGGATATCGTTGCTTTGTTTATTGGATTTTAAAGTTTATTGTGTTGGTTTAATCATTGTTAGGAAGTCTGGTAATCCTTTAAATAGGGCTATTGGGCCTCAACCTTAGTGTATAATCCTGGAAGGATTTCATTGTCCATGAAATACTCAATCTGAAATGTATTTAAATTCTGTCTAGCATAAGCATTTGCTTTTACACTGTTAACTATTCGATTATTGCTGGTGCCCTGTTCTTGAATTTCAAAATGACTTCACTTGAACCTTAACAATAGCTCTAAGATCATACTGTACTTACACCAATAGAATCAACAGCTGAATTCATAATAGTGATCCATCCATTAAATGTTGCCTGTAAAAATGGAATGTATTTAATTCTTATGAAAATTTTATGCTTCATGGTAAATAAAAAGTAAAACTCAATCTGTTATTAATATAGTAAAATATTTGATTAGTAAGGCTGACCATACTTCAATATATTGTGTAATTGAGATCTTTATTATTTTCATTATTATATTTATATTGTCTCTTAATAACTATTTACAACTACTTAGCACAATTGCAGTTAATAACATAAAATATTTTATGATAGTATAAATAGAAAGAGAGAAAGAGAGAGAGAGAGAGAGAGAGAGAGAGAGAGAGAGAGAGAGAGAGAGAGAGAGAGAGAGAGAGAGAGAGGCAGATAGATAAATAGTTAATAAATACATGCTCCCCAAGAGTCATAGTTACTTGTAACTGCTGTATACGTGTTTTTCTATGGGGAAACTGAGAGAGGGATGGTTCATCTCCTCAAATCTGTCACATGCTGGGTGACTAAATAACCATTGCTCAAAGCGCTAAATAGAAACAAAATAGTAGTAACCTGAGTTGGACCAAAAATTGTGACCATATTACATGATCAGTGATGGAAATAGATTTGGCCAGTACCTGGCATTTCCTCCATCAATTCTACCTTCATCTTCACTGCCTTCTCCGAGAAGAGCAGAAATTGTATTTCACTTTGATCTCCCTAAATGAACTCATATCTCATAACATGTATCTACTAACTAATAATTGCTAAAATAATTTATAACCAACTCTATTAACCAGACATATTCTGTCCTTTATGTTTATGTACAATATGGGTGAAGATATAATAGATTAAAAAATCATAAGTATACTTACTACTTGAAGCAGTGAAAGGAAACCATTTCCAACATTATCAAAGTTCAGTTTTGCATTCTCCCATGGCATGGATTCATTAAATACAAGACTTTCACATTGACTCTTATTACTGACTTCATATACAGGAAACCTTCCTCCACTTGTGGGGTCAATGCATTCATAGAATGTGCCAGCAAATAAGTATACTCCCATGATGCTGAAAGCCAGCCAGATCATAAGGCAGACCAGAAACACACTGAAAGTGGGTAAAGTTGTTTTTATCAAAGCTCTTACAACCACCTGACATATAAAAAACAAATATGCAAATTTTAGGTAAGAAATGTGAAACTTTTTTGATTAAATTGGAAATACTAATTAATGTAATGTTATATCAAAATAACAAACACAAAAAAAGTCCATCTGTAAAGATTGAATAGACCACATGCCGGTATTTGAAGAACCTAAATAACCTAAAGAATCTAATTTTCAATTATAAAATGTACATTAAAAGTCCTGGTATTCTCAACATGTGTGTACTAAAAAAAAATCATTAAAAGACAACAAAGTTGATTAGTATAAATACTAGAAAGAATTATTTTACTGATTTAACACGTTTATCAACTTCCTATATTGTGCCAGAAATGAGCAAGATAACTGAACCTAGGTATGTGTATGAGGTTATCTAGAAAGTATATAACATGAAAGCAGAACAGACCCATATCTAAGTCTTGGGGAGTCTAACCTTGAAGAAGAATAGCTTTCAAAGGAGAAAGTAAAGAATGGCTGGGGAAATAAGGGAACACCAAGAGATTATAGATCAATGAAGTCCAGGCAAGAGACTGTGTCAAGAAACACTGAATGGGCACCTAGACCTTGCAAAATCACAAACCTCCTCATTGACCCACTCTGTCTCACTGGTGAGCCACTCCAGAGTGGGAAGTTTGGGAAACGAAATCGCCACCTACACCTGAGCAATAGTCTATAATCACTACCTCCATTTCCTCAACTCCCTTCACCCTTTAATGTTAAAACCAGAATTTTATTTTTATCATTCCAATAATGCTGTTATGGCAAATGTAAACCTGTTGCTCTATCCAATAGAATATTTCTAATCTTTGCTACTTCTTTATCTTTCGCTTAGCAGTTACACTTTTGACTCCCTCCTCCCAATCTCACTTCTTTCTCTGTTTTCTCAAAGGCACCATTGATCTCTTTTCTTCCTTTCTAACTTCTCCCTCTCTGAGCCATTATTGGATACATACCCTTTTGTTCTTATTCTCTTGATTACATTCTTTAGTTTTCTGGCCTTGAATTATTAGTAATATTTTGACTTTTAATTGTATTATCAACGTCAATTTATTTTATTTCTAAAACTAAGTCATATATCTTTCGTTGACACTTTAGATATTTTGATAAGTCCACTGATGCCTCTGATGACAAAATGCTATGCCTATTAGAAAATACACGTATGTAAGACTAAAAGCCATGGTTATGGTTGACACAAATATTTCACTAGAAGAGCACCCAAGACCTAAAACTTATTAAATACATAAAATATTAATTTTGTAATCATGTAGCTTCCTTATATACTCAGTGGTACAGCTTCAGAGAGCACTCAACTACAGAACTTCCAGAGGTTGAGATGAAGAGAAGATCTGGATCTGACCTTGACCTAAGCATGGCTACTATACTACTATACACCTCATTGAATTGTCCTTGGCTACTATCTCATTGCCAGTCTAATTAAGTTTGGCATCAAATGGTACAGTGCTTCATTTCTTACAAATTGGGGCAGTCTTCCCTGGCAAATCTCTTCCTACTTTTCTCAAAATTAGGGCCAGACAATTTGCTGATTTGGGCAGTTTTCTCCCACCCTCCCGTGAATCAGAATGTATTGGGGAAAAAAACCCTGGTATTCTGCTATAATGTTTTTGTACAATAAAGAAGAATTTATTCTAGTTATATTCATTACAGTGTGTGCATTCATGCATGTGTGTGTTTTCCAGCTTTACTGAAGTATAATTGACAAATAAAAATTATACATATTTAAGGTGTATTAAGTGATGATTTGATATAAGTAAACATTGTGAAATGATTATCACAATCAAGAAAATTAACACATCTATCACCTCACATAGTTTCCCTTTTATTTATTTATTTATTTTGGTGGTGAAAACACTTATGATCTACTCTCAGAACATTTCAAGTATACATTTCAGTATTATTAACTGTACATAGTCACCATGCTGTACATTAGATCCCCAGAACTTATTCATCTTATAAATGCAAGTTTGTACCGTTTGACCAACATCTCACCATTTATACCAACCTGCTCCCTCCCACAGTGTTTTGAGTTAATAGGTCATGTATAATTTATAGCCAGAATGTTCTATGAACTTTTTCCATCACTAATTGCATTTATGCTGGAAATTTGGCTGTTTTGTCATTTTAATCTCAATCATACAGACCTCTTCAACTACTTTCTCCTTTTCTACTTATTTTCCTCCTTGTTTTGGTTTAAAAGCAAACCAGTGGGGACAGTACCACCTTGTGGACCTCCATGATGTTGCTAATAAAATGCTTAATAAATTATAATATAAATTATCATTGATATTTAGATATTTGTTTTCTAGGTGTATGATAATTGGTATTTTACTGTATTTGCTACATAGTCAAAATATTTCTTCCCAACACCACAAATCAAATGCATTTGAGGAAAAGTCTAATCAGGCTTAAATTCTGTTATAATGAGTCAACCTCAGATTCATATGAATTACCAAAATATTAATAACCATGTTCTTGCACATATATTAAAATGTAATCAGTGTACTTAAACATACAGTGCTCTATGTATATATGTATATACACATGATATAAAGGTAATACTGTTAAAATTTAAGCAATATTTTTTTGGTAAAATTCACATTTGAAATTACTTATATTTCTGTTTGGATTTATAATAATCACTCCCATTTTGAGATAAAACAAATATCCATTTTTTTAACCAAGTGAAAAGAATTTAAGTGTTACGGTTTCTTAATGAATGGCAGTTTAAATGTAACATATAATACATCAACTATAAAAATACAGTTTAAACATAAATAATTTTCTTATTGGATCCTATCTACACTGAATATGTGATATTACATAATATTAATCAAATAGGTCACTAATGGTATAATAAATATGTAAATGAAAAATGTAAGAAAACAAATGTGTGATTATGAAATAAAAGGTAAAACTAGACTTTTTTCTGCTATTTTTGTACATAATCGATCTCTATACAGCCACATAATGTACTATTTATGGCGGTAATACACTCTTTTTTTTCATTAGTTTGAGAACAGATGATTTTCATAACAGGCCCATAAGTTTGAACACTGGCCATCTTCAGCCTATTAGTTTCTCTCACGTTGTTCAGAAGAAGTTTTGACATGGTAGTGAGGTAGAGACAACTGGTAAGAATTCATAATTTGTGATTTCTGGCTTAAAAAAAAGTAAACTTATTTTAAAATGCAAACTTTATTTTATGGAGTAAATAACTACTTAGTTTGCAAAATGTTCTTATAATTTAAAAGAGTTACTAACTAATCAAGGTTTCATTTTCTGTCAGTTATATTTTTAATATTGAGATAATTTAATTAATACTCATACATATCCATGTGGGTTAGACTGGTAATACTTTTGAAATTATATTTTCTCTCAGCTATTAGATTTTTTGCTTACCTTTATTAGTTTTCATATTTTATGAGAAATAAAGACCTAAAATCAGAATAAGCATAGCTAATATACCTTTCTTCTATATTTTTAAGTAGTGGAAGGTAAGGTTTTTGTATTAACATTGTTAAAGATACAAATGAGAGAATTACAAAACTTTTAATTTGTAGAAATATAGTAATCCTAAATAAAAACTTACAGATTTATTTGGAAACTTTTCTCTTACCTTCATTGTTTCAAACTGAGATAGAACTCTGAGTGCCCGAAGGAATTTAATGGAAATAAGTGGTTTCAGTTCTTCCCGAGATTTGCCTATCAAGCTAAGACAAAACACCTAGATATACAAAAAAAAAAAGAATTAATAGGATTTAATTTTAACTTTAACCAAAACAATCTGTAAAATAGACTTTGTATTTATTTTACAAAAAAGATATACAGTCAAAGCCTACCAAGAAATAAGCAAAAGATTTAATACATATTTCAGTATGTTTTAACAATGATTACAGAAAAGTAAAGAAAATAATTTTGTGTTAAAATCACTTTAAAAAGATAAAAATATTTTCTGGTAATAGGAATACATGTTGAAATAAAAATCATTTATATATTTGACATTCTATAATTAAGGATTAATATTTATATCCATTTTTTCATTTAAAATTAGATTAAAAATTAATTTCATGATTATCTGCAATACAGTAATAGTATACAATGTATTCATTAAAACAAAATTTGGAATGTATTTACATATGCATTCATATATAAATATGGGTAAGACAATATACAGAATTAGATTTCAGAGGAGAGGCATCAAAGAGGATAGGAATATTGATAAGTCCAAGTACAAATTACAAAAAGTGTAGAAAGATACTAAGGTGATTTTTTAAAAGCAAACATATATGAATAAAAATGATTCAAAGTTAATAAATGTTAATGGAGATTAAGGTAGTCATGATTAACTTTTATTATACCTTCATATTTTCTGTATTTACAAGGCAATATACATTTTTAAAAAATGTTCTTTTTTAACCCTAGACTAAAGAGATGGTCTTGAAGTGGGTTTTGAAGTAAGGGTAGGTGTCATTTATGTAAGCATGGAGGTAAGGGATGTGGACACATAAGAACAATGACCAGGAAACAGGAAGGTGGGTTACAAGTAAAGTGTGGTTTGGTTGGAGTAGAAGGTTAATTTGCAAGAATTAATTTAGAAGACAGAAGTCAGATAGTTTAAGTCTTCATTAATAAACAAAGAAGCTTCAATCGCCTATAGAATAGGGAGACATTTGTTCATTCAGCAAAATTACTGAGCACCTACTATATGACATAAATTATTCTAGGAATAGGAGATAAGGAGAGAACCAAATTGAGAAAACAATTCTGCCCTAATGGGGCTTATCTTTCAGTGGGGAAGACAATAAGCAAAATCAATGAAAAAATTATATAATATCAGTAGGTGCTATGGAGATGAAGAAAGCAGGTAAAGGAAAAAGAGTGCGTTGGAGTGGTGCAGTTTTAAATAGGGAAATACGGAAACACCTAACTTCAACAGTTCCATTTGAGCAGACATAATGAGGTGAGTTGGCTAAAGCTCCAGGTGGATGGAAGAGTAAGTGCAAAAGCACTAAGATGGAAGTAATCTTGGCATATCTGAGAGCTTCAAGAATGGCAGCGGTGGTGGTACAGTACATAGATTTGAATGCAGAAAGGGAGAGTAATAGAAGGCAAAACTGGATCTTGTAGAGACTTGCAGACAGTTGATTGCAGATGTAACTTTTACTCTGAGTGTAATGGGGTAGGTTTCACGAAGAGAAGTGACTTGAACTGACTTCCATTTTACAACAGTAAAATGTATGTGGTTGCTATGTGGACAATAGAATGAAAGTGTGCAGTGGTGGAAGCAAGGATATCAGTTGAGAACGCATTGCCGTGATCCAAATGAAACATTTTGGTGGCTTTGATTAGTGTGGTACTGGTGAAGGTAATGATAAGTAGTCTAATTTTGAATATATAATTTAGAAGTTGAGCAAATAGGATTTAAATATTTTAGGACGTTTATATTTCCAAGATATTGTACAACAATCCTATTCTGTTAGCACTGGGTACATAGATGGACTATTAGAATAATTGAGGCATGAAATGCTGAACTTTTAAAATTTTAGAATGAGAAGAAAAGAATAAGTATTAAATATTACAAAGGAAGAAATATGGGATGCTGGTGACTACAAATGTATAGAGTGAGGAAAAAGGAAGATCTAGGTAAATTGAAGAGTGAGAATAAGAGTAAAGAAAGAAGAGCAAATTAAATAGCTTTAAATTTTTTTCTTTAAAAATACATACAATAACAACCATGAAGTCTAGTCTGTACCAGCCATTAGTAAAATAGGCTTTAAAACCATATGCCATCCACTTTAGAAGCATTTCCAGAATGAAGATGTAAGTGAAGATCATGTCAGCATATTCTAATAAGATTTTAATAGTTTTTCTTTGATCGATATATATATCTTCAAAAGCCTGCGGGTAAAAATTTAAGGATTAGTCTACATGTAATTTCTAAAAAGTCTTTTGGCATAGAGGGGAATGGAATGCCATCTCTAGTAGGCAGATGGTGAGCAAAGTCATAGGTTGTAGTCTCAAGGGCTGGTTCACTTCACTTGGATTAATTCACATAATCCATAAGTACCACTTCTTATAGAGGCTAAACTTGGTCTTATAATTGTTCTAGTGATCTAAAATGCCTCTCATATTAGTTAATCAAACTTAATATAAGAGATGGAAACTTTAGTCATATCTGACATGGCTCTTATCTCTATTTCCATGTAGTCAACTCACAGATATATGCCACTTGCTAATAATGAAACAGAGAGGTAAAAAAAAAAAATGTTTTCATTAATATATACTGCTATCATAAGAAAACATCACAAAGTTTATTCCACTGCAGACATAATCAGATAAACCAATGGAAATACATGAATATAAAATAAAAATATAATAGTTTCTCCAAAGCTTCTCAGTTTGAATATAAAATAAAAATATAATAGTTTCTCCAAAGCTTCTCAGTTTTAATTTCACTGTAGAGGTTGTGAAGTATGATAATGCCATTCAAAGCAATTTCATGGTTCTTTTCTTTTAGTACTGAAAAAAGGCAATAAAGTATCAATAATCTCAGGCAGACTTGCATCAAAGTACATTGAAGTTCAAAAAGTAAACAAGAATTCAAGTAATCTGATGTAAAGAATGGTTTGATTTTTATAAACCTACTGTTACATAAAAGTAAGTATAAAATAGCAATAGAGTTACTAACTTAATTGGACAAATTATGGAGTAAAAGTATCTATAAAAGCAAATTTAAAATGTAATCAAAAGTTATTTTAAAGGACTTTATTTTATTGCATGTATTTATTTATTGAATGGGTACATAATATAAAATAATATAAAAAGATATACTAGAAGTCTCTGCTTCAATTAAACAATTTTAAACCTAGGCAAAACTAATCTATGGCAGTTGATTTGCGTGTACTGTCTACTCACGTGGAGTGGGGAAGTAACTGTGAGGAGTCAGACTATGGTTTTTAATTCCTGGCAATGTTCTATTTCTCAAGCCAAGTGACAATTACACAGGTGTAGTCACTCTCTGAAAATCCTTTATCCTATACATTTATAACTTGTATGGTTGCCAGAATGTGTAATAGATGTCAATATAAAGTTTACTTAAAAATATATGCAGTACAAAGTCTGGTCCCCAACCACGACTCCATCTTCCCTGTTCTGTGCATCTCATAATTAACTAATTCTTGTGTAGCCTTCTCTGATCTTCTCCAATCAAATACAAGCAAATAATATACCTTCTATTTCCCTTTCTTTCCTACACAAAATGTAGCATGTCATACACTTTATTCTAGATCTCTCTTTTTTCCTTATTACTATATCTTGCAATATCAGCATGCATATAACTTCTGAACTTTTAAATGGTTGAACTGTGTCCCATTGGATGATTGTACCATAGTATAAACTGTCATCTACTATGGACTATTTTTGCTTTTTGATCTTTTGCTATTACAAAAAACTCTCCAGTGCATGGCCTTGTAAATGCATTTAATACCTGTTCAGATATTTGTAGGATAATTTCCCAGAATTAAGATTGTTGGGTATGAGTAAATATATTTATAGTTCAAAGGTCCTTAAAAGTATACGCAACACTCCTCTTTCCTTACTAAATAGGTACCAAAGTACTAGCACAATACAATAGTTTTGTATGTGCACATTACTAAACTTTGTTTCTTATATGAAACTTTATTAAATTAAGAAGAATTAGGTATCTATTAACATTCCTTTCCCCACTGTTATTCATATTTTTGAAACTGCATTATTTATTTAATATTGAATGAGGCATATATAGCTTCAAAAAGAACTATAATGTATGTTCCAAGACTAAAATCATAGAATACAAACTTTGGTGCTATAATAAGTTTTCTGGGGAAAACTAATTTGGCATGGTAACTACATAAATTGATACAAAATGACTTATGTTACATTTTTCCCATAAAAATCTCACATACTATCACTTACCAGAGCACCTGTGCTGAGTAGAATGACAAGGCCAATGAAACACTTAAAAAAACTGTTTTCTACTATCTTGCAACAGGTTTTCCTCATGTTTTGACAAATTTTTGCTCTCTTGGATTCTTTACTGATTTGACAAGGTGAAGATCTTCGTTCATGCCCTATCAAGAATAAAACTGTTAAGAAGAAAATTCTGGAAAACTCATGGAAAAGTAAACATCTCAAAGTTTCTACCATATGCTTTAGCAATTACTTATTTACAGAATATAGGTGGTCTCTGGCTTATAAACATTTGATTTTTAGCCCTGCTGTACTGACAACTGCAATCACTGAGGAAAAAAAGAAAAACTTAACTTGTGAGTTTGGTAATAGGAGGAAGAAAGAAATTATGAAAGGCAGAGATAACTTAGCACATCCCATAATCTTGAAGGACAGAGTCTGAGAATAGTATTTATCACCGAATCGGAAGGAAGGAAGGAAGGAAGGAAGGAAGGAAGGAAGGAAGGAAGGAAGGAAGGAAGGAAGGAAAGAAAGAAAGAAAGAAAGAAAGAAAGAAAGAAAGAAAGAAAGAAAGAAAGAAAGAAAGAAAGAAAGAAAGAGAAAAGAGAGAGAGAGAGAGAGAAAGGAAGAAAGAAAGAGGAAAGAAAGGAAGGAAGACAGACAGACATGTACAATATCTTTTGAATATCACAGTTTTGTATAATGCCTAAAAATTCATTTTCTGAAGATTTACATGGCATACCAAATAGTCTTATTTAAATATACAACTATTTATGAAATATTAAGAGATATAACATCAGATAAGTCAGATAAATTGATTTCAGTTCTCAGGTGGTATGGGGATGGGAATTTTGGTTGAGACTATCTAAGGAACTAAGTACATTGTAGAGTACTTTGTGGGTAGGGTACATGTGCATGTTTTTGAACTCTAACTTCTGGTCAAGTTAGCATAAAGAGAACCTAAGGAGAAGGGAGTGATTAACAGGGTGGAATTAAAAGTCAACATTTTTCATTTTAGAATTTTACCTAATATCAATTTATATATCTTTGGTCAAAAAAAGTATAGAAAGTGTTTCTTCCCTTGTCTTGGATGATGTATGTCCTAGAACTCAATTTAGTGAGGGCAGGTTCTTATTTTGAATATAGAAATTTGAGCACTTAGCAGTTTCTATTTTGATTATTTCCAGTGATTTCAAATGTCCAGAACATGTAGTCATTTGTTAATCTTGTTTAAAAACTAATTTTAATTATAAGTCAAGAGGTATATGTTACATATGTAGTGAGCCAACCAATTGAAGCCTTGTACATTTCTTAATATTCATGTGAAATGTAAAAATACATCACCATTGCATGATTTGTTTTCCTATGAAAGTTATAGGATGTTTTCATATGAGCATTTAAATATTGACTCCATTCCATGAGGCATACAAATACACACACACACAAACACACACACACACACACACGCATACACACATACCCTAATTTAATCTTTTTATTAATCCCAGAAGGTAACTTTTATTATTATCTTCATTTTACATATTAGAAAACGAGTCAGAGAGAGAATAAGTAAAAGCTAGTAAGTGGTGGACTGGGATTTCAACTCAGGCTGCCTGATTCCAGAGCCAACACTTTTAACTGCTTCATTAGTCTCCCTAGGAAATATAGGTCCTTTTTCTTTTTTCCAAATGTTGACTTTTTTCTTGACATTTATTATAAGTTTCTATCATAATTCATGTGTGCATGTGTGTGTGTGTGTATTCCAAGCCAAATTAATAGACTTTTTAAAATTAAAAATATATCCAATAGTATTACTTAGGGTAAGAGAAATATAGTCTAATTTCAATATAATTATCAAAGAACTTTTTTCCTTACTGTTTTTAAGATGTTTTAGCTTTTCATGTTCATAGATCATTTCTTCTTCTTCAGAGATAGCAATGTCAACTGTACTGCATTCAGATGAGCTAGATGGCTTCACCTTCTGAAAAGTAAAATCCCACCAAAATGTGAACAAAATTTCATTTACTCACTGTAGTTAAAGTTTATTTCATTTACAGAAATAAGAAAAAATATGTACATAAAGACTATTATCAGGTGTGAAAGACTTAAGGCCAATGTCATGATTGGTATTAAAATGCATACATACCTTTGTGAGTTGAAGTACAAACAGAAACTCACAGACACTGACAACAGTTTAGTGGTTTCCAGACGGTAAGGGCGGGGGTGATAGAAGAGGGTAAAGGGGATCATATATATGTTAATGGAAGAAGAATTGACTTTGCGTGGTGAACACACCATGTAAAATACATAGATGATGTATTATAGAATTGTACACTTGAAACCTATATCATTTTCTAATCCGTGCCACCTCAATAAATTTAATATTTTTTAAATCTCAAAAATTATTGTAAGCTAAAATATCTTTTAAACTAAAATTAACATTTACTTAATAATACTGTTCTCCCCAAAGATGTACAGTCTATCTCCAATTTCCAAAAAGATTTGAGTTCCAAAAGCTTTCCCGAAGTTACTCACAAGGATCCTATATACTCATATGCTATTTCAATTAGATGAGTAGTATCAGAACAAGTCACTCCTTGATGCTAAAAATAGGTAGACAAGAGTGTACTTAGTGTTTATCGTAAAACCTAGGCCAGACATTCCTGTGTATGTCCTCACAGAATGGGATTCATGTGAAGTTATCCTGAAGTGAAATTAAATGGCATGAGGACTAGTGTCAAGAGAAGACCTGGGAAAGTGGTACCAGCCCTATGAGAAGAAGCTAGGTGCAGATATTGACCTTCTTTCCCACTCTATTCTTGTCTGAAGTTCAAGGCGGGCTAGCATAAGGCAGACTTTGTACCTGTGGTAATAATGCAAATGACAAACTTGGCCTTTACTTGAAATGATTTTCTCACCACTCTTAATTTTACTTGATTTAAAAATGAATATATAACATATCATCCTTAAAAGGACCAAGACCCTAAAGTTAATAGCATACAAAATTATTTTTTAATTTTAAAAATTAAGATGTGCACTAAAACATTTGGAAGAAAACCAGTCTTATTTCTTAAAAAGTTAAGGAAAGATCAGGGTAGAGTATATAAAGAAAGGAAATTATATTTTGTCCTACTTCTTAGTCTTATGTACAATAAATGTCAAGGAAATATAATTAGGAAGCTTTGTTTGCTTAAATCTTAGTGGTGAGTTGTCAGTAAGACATGGTGCTCAATTAAAAAAATATGTCCAGCGGGATACTCTTAAGTAAACAAATCATTTTTATTATTTCAATTTCCCTTAAATTTTCTATATTTGTGATGAACTAAAGGCTACAACACTTCACTACTGAGTTGGAAGCACACAATCAAATGAATATTATATAATATTTGGACATACAATAATTGAAAATCATACACCTTATATGTATATGCTTTTTAAGAGGTTTTAAACCCTTGCATCTAAACTATTTGATGTGATTTTTTTTCCGAACTCCTTTTATTATGCATTATTTTAAATTTACAAATACACCAATTAAGATTCAAAATTATAATTTAGTTTAGTGGAAGATTGCTTAATGGCATGAGAATGTGACCATGATATATTGCTGCATTGTGAAAAAAGTTACAAAACCCAATGTAAAGTTTGATATTATTTTTATAAAATTTATAGTTACATATTTGTAATAAAAAAGCTGCAAGTTTAAAAACCAAAGAAACAAACATATGTATCTGAATTATCAGATCACACGCGATTTTTATATTTTATTCTTTGGCTTTTGGTAGATCAATATCCTAAGTACCCATGGGCTTCATAATCTGGAAAGTGTCTAAATAAACTAAACATACAAATAAGTGAACAAACCTGTGAGTAGTTAACCAATCAACAGGATCAAATAATGATGCAGCATGAATTATAGCTTCTGCAACCTCAACAATTATATTTAATTCCATCTTTCCTATATATTTTCATATCCCAAACTTTTTAACGAGATTGGAAAGGAGTTTCCCAGAACATCTTGACTGATGTACTGTGATAAACAGCAATGTTACCCAGAGATGGATGGTAGTCAAAGTCTTAAGTGAAGATACAGAAGTGTGCTGGAGAGGAATTGCCCCCTGATTTCTCATAATGATATTATAGAAAAATGAACCCTAGAATATCATGTGTAGCAAGGAGTGAAAGTGTTTCTCTTAAACAAAGATGCCTTCACTAGGAGCTGGAGGGACTTTGAATAATTAAATCTCAACACCTTTCATAAGACTAGCTTGAAAAGTTACTGAACAGAACAGCTGCCAAGCCAGAAGGGGTCTGGGAGACAAGACAGTGTCAGAGACTTTGGGAACTTGCCCCTCTTCAGTGCCTATGAGTGATCTTCAGTGAGTTCCTAATGTGAGGCCCAGTGCAAGAAGCATAGTGCCAATGTGATCTCTGTAGATGTAGCTTTCTATTAAACTGCACCTCTTACTAAGACATTATGCAGCTTGCAAATGAAGACAATAAGACTGTATCCAGTAGGGTGTACATTTTAGAAGCTACGTGAACAGCATTATCTACCCTTCTTTAAATGTGTGCCCCTTTTTTTTTGTCTGGGAATTTGGAAAGCTACAAACTGTTTGCAAATCAACCTGGTGATTTCTCTATTCTTTTAGTTCAATTCAATTATATATGTTATAATACCTGTTTCCCCGAAAATAAGACCTAGCCAGAGCATCAGCTCTAATGTGTCTCTTGGAGCAAAAATTAATATAAGAACCGGTCTTATTTTACTATAAGACCGGGTGTTATATAATATAAGACCAGTTCTTATATTATTTTTTCTTTTTTTTTTACTTTTTTTTTGTAATTGGGGAAGGGAACAGGACTTTATTGGGGAACAGTGTATACTTCCAGGACTTTTTTTTCCAAGTCAAGTTGTTGTCGTTTCAGTCTTAGTTGTGGAGGGCAGAGCTCAGCTCCAGGTCCAGTTGCCATTGCTAGTTGCAAGGGGCGGAGCCCACCATCCCTTGAGGGATTCGAGTAGCTGAACCAGCAACCTTGTGGTTGAGAGCCCCCTGGCCCACGTGGGAATCCAATCGACAGCCTTCGGAGTTAGGAGCACGGAGCTCCAACCGCCTGAGCCACCGGGCCAGCCCTCTTATATTAATTTTTGCTCCAAAAGACACGTTAGAGCTGATGGTTCAGCTAGGTCTTATTTTCAGGGAAACACGGTATATGTTGCAGAAATTAACTGATAAGAATTTTAGAATTGGCACAAGCAAGGAAGTATCTTAGCACTCCTCTAATAGAATCTCAAATTTTAAAGATGCCCAGGAGAGTTCAGTGATTTCCCTAGTAATATAATGGAAAACTTAGTTTTCTTTAGTATGCTTTACATAACCCTCTACTACCTGCTTATTAATTTATAGAATTTTATAATTATATTACCTCATGTTTCCTAAGTGCTTACTACATATTGGACATTGTTCTATGCACTACTGAACTATTGTTCTTAATCCTTTTATCGTCCCTTAGAAATAGATACAATTTTATTCTCATTTACAGATGAGGAAACTGAAGTTTAGAAAGTTTAAGTAACTTGATCAGAAGCATAAAATCAAGAGCAAGGAGTGCAATAACAAAACTGAATGGATAATCTAATTCTGGAACTTCAGTGATGATTCACTTTCTTATCAACAATGCCATAAATTAACAATAACTAATCAAGATATGGAAACATCTCACCTCTTTGCTGCTTCCATCGCCTGACTTGCTCTGAATCTCCTTATTATCCAGATTTTCTATGTCAGATTCTCCGGAAGCCATTGGTACAGTTTCAGAGGCACTAGGACTGGGGATAAGTGATTGACGCTCATTTTCGGCCATTGTGGTTTTCACTGTGCTACTGCTCTTTTCCTTATCCTTGAGGAAATCTTGGGTGTTGCTCAATTCAGAAAGGGTATGGTCAGAAATATTCTCTTTAACGTAGGTATCATTTACATTGTCCATTGGCTCCTTGGGAACATTTTGTTTTTTGCGTAATACTTTAGAAAGCACACAGTTTATTCCTTTCTTGATCCTTGCCATTGCGTGCTGGAGATTTTTTGCTTCATCATTCTCTTCAGTTGTTGCAGCAGTGTATGAACTAAATGAGCTTACCAAGGCCAGAAACAGGTATAATATCTAAAGGAGGAAGTAATGAAAATAAGTATATCTCTTTTTTGTTTCCTTTTAAACAACAACAAATCCTTATAAAACAAAACAAAACAAACAAAAACTAACCTGAGATTTGAGAGCAGCATATGAACTACAATACTTTTTAGGCAATTCTTACTCATCTACAATGGGTCAGGTGCTGTGCTAGGGATTTGTAGAGCCAGAAGTCATCTTAAGGTCACAACTTTCTTTCTTTCTTTTTCTTTCTTTCTTTCTTTCTTTCTTTCTTTCTTTCTTTCTTTCTTTCTTTCTTTCTTTCTTTCTTTCTTTCTTTCTTTCTTTCTTTCTTTTCTTTTCCTTCCTTCCTTCCTTCCTGCTTTGTTTTTCTTTTTTGCAACATTTCATATATTTTTTTATATTTTTTATTTATCATTTTTATTAGTTTCAGGTCACAACATTCTATATTTCATTTTTATAAATGAAAAAAAAAGGCAAGATTTACAGATGTCAAATATCAAAGGACACAGAATGAACTCAGGTCTATCTAATTCTGAAGCTTGTTTTATTTCACTGAGCTAAGCTGCCTCTCCCAAGGTAAGAAAATGTATTGCTACTCCTGGTGGCTGACTTCACTTCAGCTTTATCCCAGAAAGTTGTCTAATGACATCGTCATGGATTCTGCAAACCTGTAAGGAATCTCATGGGGACAGAGCTATTCCTGGTTCTGAAGCTCACATCTAATTTTCCTTGAGACACACAAGCACAGGGATTGGATAGGTTAACTGATTATTGTGGTAATAAATTTGGTCAAATAAGACAGTGATGAGTGACATAAGTATCATTCTTAATACTTGCAAGTTATTTGAACCCAAGGATAGTATATATTTTAACCATAACTATCACTGAGAAGTATGATCAAGCATGTTCAGCTTCCAGAGAATCATTTTTTATTTTGTTTGTAATTGTGGAGAATTAGATGACATTTTAAACTTTAGTGTAAGAGATTCATATTGATTTTTCTCTTAAACTTAAAGTAATAATTTGAGCATTTTGCCTATTATGGGAGTTTTCTCTCTTCAGATATTTGAGTTTTTTAAGATTTAATTTACTTTATGCTTTACATATTTTTTTTAGAGGGAAAAGTTCAAATGGCGTACATTATCTATACAGTTAGTCCTCACTTAATGTCATCCATAGGTTCTTGGAAATGGTGATTAGTGAAATGCCATAAAACGAAACTAATTTTACCATAGGCTAATTGATATAGGCTATATTACCATAGGATAATTTTACCACAGGCTAATTGATAAGAACTAAGTTCCTACAGCATATTTCTGGTCACAAAAAACATCACCAAACTCTAAATAAAGACCCAAAACTCTTCTAATATTATACATTGAAATAAGCTATATATACATTTAAGAAAGATTAATAAAAACAAGTAAAACAATTATTTTCCAATCTGCTTATTGCAAGTCAGGGTTGAGGGTGGCCGAAATGATGTTAAACAAAATGTGTTATTCGAGTACCTGCTGTGCATATATAACTTATATAACTTGTGTTTCTGATTTCTTCACACATGAAGGTATACGTTCTCTTAAAAATAATTATACTGACAATTTATGTGCACATAAAATAAAATAAGTATATAAAGACCTCCTAATACTCATTTGTTAAAACTTCTTTCTGAGTTCTGGATCTATGTGAAGAGATGAAATTCTCAGCTACTCTGATAATTACTGTCTTTCTCATGCACATACACACCTGAGATAATATGAACTGCCCCCCATATAGTATTCAATTCTAATGGATTGCTTTTACTTCTCTATACCTAGATCTTCATATCTCTTAGGAAAAGAAGGTTTAATTAAGACTCATATGGGAAAATCAGAATACTATAGCAGATACTAATGTCATCAAATAAATAACCTTAATCTTAACCATAGTTTTGGGGCAGCAATGAAACGTAGGGTACAAGATAGCTCAATGTGGAAATTTCATACAGGTGAGATCATCTGAACGACTGCCATATGTTTTCTATAACCTACAATGAGAGAGTCTCAGAGGACAAAACATAAAAACTGACAAAACAGTGATCCAGAGATTAGTATGGCTGCTTTCACACTAGTGTCACATCTGACAATAAGGTTTACTACAGATAATCTTGGCAGGGATTCCAGGACCCTTGTAGGAACTACACTTTTGTATCTCTATCATTTTTCAAAGGATAGTAAGTTCAGGATGTAAGAGGGCAGGACCAAATATAAGTTAAGGTAGTTGATTGTTTCTTTTCCCTCCTTTATTTGATTTAGTATTAGGCATGGTGAGAAATAAGGAAAAGGTGTTAGATAATAATTTCATGACTATAAGCTCCATATGAGCAGGAACCACATTTTCTTTTAAGTAGACAACACAGTGCTAGGCACAAAGTCAGTGATAAACATTTGTTGAAAAATTAATTATTTATGGAGTGAACGAAAGAATAGATTTTGTACAAGGATTTGGACAAGGGAAAATTATGCTTTAGCAATTGTATTTTTAAGAGCTTTCAATCTAAGATCTCTTACATCATAGACATAGACACACATTTCCCTCATATACCCATGCAACATATATGTGTATACATACATATATAATAATAATGTTAAAAAGCTGAAAATGAAGTTCAAAATACTCTGGAACTGTGGAATAAAAAAAGAACTTTAAAACACTATACAACACTACTGCTTTGTTCAAATGTGCTCTGAATTAAAATAGTCTACAGTCTTTTAAAGGATTAAAAAGGAAAAACAGGATATGTAAATGACCCAAAACTATACAGGTCTGACTATCTCTTCTAATTTGAGCAATAAAGAAGGAAGGGGGAAATATATATTATATAAACTCAGGGTAACTTTCTTCCAGTCACAGTGTTACAACAAGATTCAAAACACATTTTGTTGCTTTTTGTTTATAAAGAGATAAAAGGTGAGATAATGTATAGAAAATAAAACATTTAAAAGTCTCTCCTGAAATTTGCTCTCTCCTTTACTTCAAACATATCTACTACCTATTAGGTGAGACTTGAGCAATTGATACCAAAACACAGTAGCAGGGAAGAGAAAGACAATTCAAAATTTACTTAAGTAATTATTTTTCTGATTAGTAATCAAGTACTTTAACATGTATTAAGGGTCTTCTATTTTAATATTGTTCTATTACATATTAATGTATTTAACTTGGAAATATATAAATATATTAACATACATATTTAGGGTCAAATTTTTTATTTTTAAAAAGCAACTAGATTTTATATTGTTTTCTACTTCTTTTCATGTTTTGATCTCTCTTTGGTTTGTTTATGTGACCTTAATAAGATACCATAATTCACCTGGTGACTACTATTTAAATTGCAGGTAAAACATCTGGAAGGTGCCTAACTGAAACTTATAATAATGTCAAATAATTTACAAAATTCTATAGTTGTGGGAGTTATAATTTCTAGAGTTTAAAGAAACTAAAGCCAACATTTATGATTATTTATAGAGTGTTAGCTAATTCTATTTAAATTACAATGACCCTTTAAGGCACGTATTATTGTTCCGCTTGTTCCGTTAGATATTGTCAAGGTTAGATAAGAAGCTGTGTAATTTGCATAAAGCTGCTTATTTAGTAAATAACAGAATTGAAATTTAAATCTATTTTTGATTGACTCTGAACTCTGTGTTTTCTCTACAACTCAACACTGCACAGAACTATTTAAAAGGCACTTTAAATATTAGCTTTTGTACACAATGACTTTTTTTTTATGATGACTTTTTTAACGTTTCCACTTAAGCCTCTGAATCACTGTTCGAATTTTGCTGGGTGAATAAGATAAAATTAAATTTTAAAAAAATTCTGAATAACTTCCCTTTATACCAGTGCTGTAGTTTTGGTGTGAAATTTTAATGCTGTAATGCAATGAGTTGGATGTGTGTGGGGAAAAAAATCTACAACCTCAAAAATTCTCTCCTTGCATTTCCCCCTTGTATTTACTCTAGTATTATTATTATGATGCCCCACAGCTGGATGACTGTTGAGGGGAATAAAACTTAAAAGATTTAGGAAGCCAAGCAATATGATGGTCTATCAATTGGAAATGGAAGTTCATGTAACTTCATTTTATCCTGAAACCCCTCTGCCCATAGACTTGAAGTTTCTGATCAGTATGAATGAGAAAAATGAGAAATGGAGTGGAGTCCAAAAACAAAGAAACAAATGAAATTACATTATTACCTCAGCATTTCCGATTCTTTTCTTTAGAAATGTGTGTGTGTGTGTGTGTGTGTGTGTGTGTGTGTGTGTGTGTGTGTGTTGTTCACCCCAGCCATCAGCCAAAGCCCTTTCTTTGGGAATAGAAATCTATATTTCATTTGGGAAATCACCCTTATCCCATTAGTAGTTGTATGATTTGGGTTTGGATTGACACCATCTCCAGCTCTAAGAGAGGAGTCTGAGAGGCTTAACATAGTAATTAATATATGTTAATATATTCCACACCCTGGGCAATAGAGATTGGTTCAGAAATGGACATGTGACTCAGAGCTAATGAGATAATAGGGGAAATTTGCTGTGGCTTCTAGGAAAGAAATAGGAATTTACTCTTCTATTAGACTTGAAAACATGAAGCTTTAGACTGCAGCAGCCATCTTAATAACACAGAGGCTACCAGACAGTAATGGGCATAGAAAAAGACAGATCTGAAATATACAAAGAGCTGTCTTTAATGATCTTGTTTGAAATTATGTGTCACACCATAACTGAAGTTAAATATCTCCTGTTTTGAGTTACGTATTGATATATATGCTCATTTTTGTTTCAGCCAGTTGGAATAGTATTTTATGTTACTTGGAGTTGAAAATGTATTGATAGCTAGGAAGGCAGGGGATATTGCAGTATATTTACACATTGGGCACTGTTCTAGGCTTTGATGATACAAAGAAGCATCATGATCTCTTCCTTCATGGAGCTTACAGTTTAATAAGGAAGAGAGATAAGTACATCCACAATGAAAGATTTTGTTGACATTATTGTGGATAAGCACATCCACAAGATTGACATTATCAATAATGTCAATGTGGTAAGTGTGTGACAGTGGTTATGGCCAGGGTGAAATAGAAGCAATGAGGAAGGGCACCAATCCAATGGAGTCTAATCTGTGATGTTCTTTTTAGTCTCTTGGGAAATGTACTTGATCTCTAATAATTATGATTAAAAAGCAAATATCATGTCCATTTATTCCTGTAAGAACAATTTTCTTTTGTAAGTTGTTCCTTTCTCTTAGAAGAAGAAAAACCTACTTACTCAATTCATGTAGCACCACTTCAATAACTGGAAATCTAAAAGTGAAAGCTTTTTCTCTTAGTTAATGCATAATAGTTTTATAGGACAGTGGTTTTCAAACTTTGCAGCACAATTTAATCAAATGAGGATTCCTAAAAAATCCTGATGACCAGGCTATGTCCACATACCAATAAAATCAGAATCTTTGGGAATAGATCCAAGACATTAGTATATTTTTATTAATTCCTCAGGTACTTTCAATGCACAGCCATGCTTGACAACTAGTGTTAGCTTAAGTGCTTAAGTTTTCTACACTTAGCGCACATCTCAAATTGGACCACCCATATTTCAACTGATCCATAGCCACATGTGGCTCGATGCCACCATATTGGACAGCACAGCTATAGACCACTGAGTGCCATAAATCCACAACATGAAAATACTGGACTATATTATATCAAGGAAAATTTAAAAGCATGGATTACTTACCAGTAAATTTCCAATTAAAATGACCATCATGTAAAAAGGAAAACAATGGAATTGGCCTGCTACATTAAAGCAATCCCATAAAGTCTCTATCCACTCTCCACAGAGAATCCGGAACACGGTCAGATAGGAGTGGAAGAAATCAATCATGTGCCAGCGTGGGAGTTGAGAGTCTTTGTCCACGTTCCAGATACAATCTTTGTAACTCGAACCAAACATGTTCATGCCAACCACAGCAGAAAAGAACATGAATGTGAACAAGAGCAGGATCAAGTCTTTCAGGGCCACCAATGAGGTACTAAGAGTCAGCATCAGAATCCTAAATGTTGGCCAATATTTCCCCAGCTTGAAAATTCGCATCTAAGAGAGCAATGTAAAAAACAACAAACATAAGAAACAAACAACACAAAACCTAGTTAGCATTTATTATGATGCACATTTAAGATTTTTATCAACATTATTCACATACACATATACAATATTTAATGCAATATTCAATTTTGAGCATTAATACTAACCACCAAAAAGTCATTTCATATAGAATTCTTAATACATCATAGATATTCTATAATTTTGTACACTAAACCCATATATTCTCATCTATTGATCGCTCAATTCCCATTCAAAATTATACTATTACAATTAATCTGGTTTTATGTTTTAATGTCTGATAGGACAACCATCAATTCTTTGTTTTGCTTTTTATAATGTATTGGCTATTTTCCCACACTCTGACATATAGGTGATGTTGGAAAAGCTTGTCACCTTCCACTGAATTCCATTGAAGGATCTATTGTGTATTTCCCTTTTAACGTAACATATCAGATACCAAACGCAACATTCTAGGTTTAGTTTGAATATTTCCCTTCTTTTCACTAAAGTTTGGATTTCTTTTGTTATAGCACAAGATTTCCTTAATATTTTAGCCACCATGTCACAATAAAATTAGGCATCTAAAACCCATATATCATTTTAATACATTCTGTGTCATCCCTAACTATTTCTAGTATATATTTGGCTTTCTGGACTCAAGAGTACGAATTTATGTTTATCCATGTAAAACTTAATCATCTTATATTCAGTCTGTTATTACCCTTTCATATATTTTGATACTATCTTTTATCATATTTTCTGCATTCCCCAGTCTTGTTTCATCCATGAATTTGATAACTATATCTTGTATATATTTCTCTCACTCATTAGAAAAGTTTATGGATGAGGATTTAAGACAGGGCTCTAAAGAATCATTTGTATAAGATCCAATCTACTAAGTTGTTCTTATTTATTGCTACATTCCTTTAACTTGTTATCAGAATGTGAAAATATATTATCAAATACTTAACATTTCCATAAATACCATTCTAATAACACTATTCCATTTCCTAGTTTTCTGAGTCTTATCCTCACCCTGCATTGAGACATACACTGATTCTGACTTAACAGTTTTCAAAACATTCCACTGGCCTGACTGCTTTTACATTTAGAAATACCTGATTACAGTTCCTTACTTATACATTGACATTCTGCTTCTGGCGCTCTTCATTACCCTGTTCCTCAAAACTGACCCAGTACCCTGGCCCTGCTTCCTAAAACTACATCTCAAATGTGCTACATTTATGGTTATTTCCTTTACCGCTTTGGTCAAATAACAGCATTTGGAGACTGCTTTCTGTTTCCTGGGGTAGTGTTAATTTATTCAGCTCTCAATGACCCAAGGGTATTACTATTCTTCCCATTTTATGTCTGAGGAAACTAAGATAAATTTTCATTAAAAAAAAATTTAGGTCGTGGACTCTACTTACCACCCTGAATAATCGAAAAAGAGCCATTCCATGAATCTTTGTTAGATAAAGTTCTGCTAAACCATGGAACACAATTAGGCAATCAAAAATGTTCCAGCCTTTTTGGAAATACCCATATGGATGCATGGCAATTATTTTAAAAATCATTTCTGCTGTGAAAATTCCAATAAAAACCTAAATAAAAACAAAGCACATGGATGAGAATATGATTCCAATAGCTCTAGTCAGAACCCTCATGCACAGAAACTAACTTTTCACTGCCACACTCTTCATAGTTCCTCTGTCCATATCTAATTAGGTTTGGAGTCTATATTATAACAACACACTCATACATTTTATTTAACAATCTAATGTTAAACACTGTATACAGAATCTTCAATTATTTTTTTAATGTCAGTCTGGAAGAAACTGAAAGAATATTTGAACGTGAAATTTTTTCAGTTTGGATAGTTCCTTTTGGTTTATGGAGTATATATTAAGGTAATTAATTTTTCAACTAGTAAAAGAATAAAAGAGGTACATATATGATACAGAATGAAAACAGAGTAAACCTATGGAAACTGCCCTTTTAAAGCTATACCGGTAGAAATAACTAAATTACTGTTTTGGTATCAAGTAAATGTATGATTCAAAACTGGGAGCTGTTTACCTGTATGAATACCAAGCAACTAACATCAGCAACAATAAAAATAAAATAAAATGAAATAAAATAAACACTATATATTTGCTTAAATGTGACTTGTTTTTAAATTCACAGGACTCTCTTTTGCCTTTTAAATCATATGGGAAGAAAAGGATCGGTGAGACCAAACGATACCTTGACAAAGGCAAAGGCAGGTGGTGAGAGCAGACAGGGTCAAGTGTAGCTGTAGCCAGGATTCAGAATCAGGTGTCAGTGTAGAACTTTTGTGTTATTGCACCATGGCCCTTCTTTGATCTACGGGGCTATAGTACCAAGAGAGGGTATACTTGGGAAGGGAGAGGGAATAAATAATTTCCACTTAACCTTACTGCCAAGCAGCTGGCTAGGAATCCCAAATTTAAATGACAGAATTTTCAACTCTAGGTAGAAACCTATTCAGTGATAAGAACATTTACAAAATAGGACTGGGAGTGGTGAAGTGGAGAAGCATGAAAACAAGACTACATCCAATACTCATATAATGCACTTGCAACATATTGCAGTTATAAAATAAATAAAGGGATAATAATGATTAAAATTTTAAAGTTGCAAATGAAAAGAACCTTACCTTGTTTTCAATGCTGAGAACATTGATGGTTTCTTTACTTATTGGATAACATTCCAAGGCCATAAAAAAGATGTTTAGAATTATGCATACAGTGAGAAACAGATCAGTAAATGGGTGCATTATAATTACATGGACAAAGTCTTTCAATTTTAACCAACAGGGAGAACAATTCCAGATCAAGAGAGTTTTAGCAAATTTATACCAACACAATGGGCATCTCTTCTGAGAGGTTTGATGTTCTGCAATGAAAGAATGGACAAACTCAACGTTAGTAAATTGTCTATTTAAATTTAACTAATAGAAAGTTTTCACTTTTGCATGTAAAAACAGGTTTGAAACTAGACTTTTGACTTGGAGTTACCAAATAGAAATATTTTATATTAATAAAAAGCAGAGCAAAGGAAATTTCCTCTGAAATTTTGTTCATGCTCGCTGAGTCAGACAAATGAAAACAAGACAAACTATATTAGAAAAACAAAACATAGGCGTGTCTCTCAAGAAAAACAAATATGGAATATAATGGAGAGTTATATAATTCCTAGATTTATATGCTTTACAAATAATGCCTTTCAACATTGTCCATGATAATGAGTTACTTGCTCTGTGTTTAAAAAGCAAAAGTCAACATAGAAAGGACCTTAATATCTTAATGTTATATATTCCAACCTATATTTTTAGTTATAACTTACCACTTTTATGTTACTTTAAATACTAAAGAAAATTCCTTGGCACTCTTTGGTAATGCTTTCTAATGTTTAAAACACTATCTTATGGAAATTTTATGACTTGTTCATCCTAGTATTCTCAGGTTATTCCTTAAATTTTAGCTATTATCAAAATTCTGAAGAAATTGCAGGATTTCTTTAAAAGCAAATTTTATAAATAGTACCCTCCATAGTATCTAAATATTCTTTACCTTCTCCATGTCTGATAGTAGCATCATCCAACACATCCAAAGAAGTGATTATACAAGTTGGTGATCTTTTCTTCATTTCTATTTCTGTGGTCTTGGTCTAAAAAGAAAGTTGATGAGTCTAATATTGGCTTCTTCCCTTTGTGGCTCCAAGGCTATAACTATAAGAAGATTTATAACCTTCTTAAAAATGCTGATTCTACTTCCAGAAACTTTTTTTTAAATGAATGTGTATACTTTAAAACTCAACGAAAATAATTTTATGCTATGAGGTCAATTATAAAAGGAGTAAACGAGAGGATGAGAGTGGTATTACCCATATTTGACAAGGAATTCAATGTGTAGTTTAGGATTATTGTGAAATATCCAGTTGGCAAATATGTTATTGAAAAGTGTTCCTTGAACAACTTAAATTTTTTCCTTGAGGAAATGTTAATTTTATAACTTTATATATTATCTTGATAAAATTAAAATGATTTAGTTTCATGGTAATGAAATAAGTCTTGAAGAATATCAGGTAATAGGATGAATTTAAAGGATTGCTTTGGTTAGAACATATGAGTATATGAAAATTCCATAAACAAATCATTCTTTCTGTCTCTCATGTTTCTTGAGCAATGGTTTTAAGGTACTCTCTGTTTTGCTGATGTGGCTACACAGGGTTAAAAAGAACCCTTGTACTGGAAAAACACTCAAAACTCCTAGGCTTTGATGTAGATATTACAAGTTCTACACATTCATAAGTATTACAAATATAGCCCAAAGTGTTTCTAGTGACCATGTATAAAATTTGTATTAGTATTTAAACTCTAAGAAACTGACAATGGGTAGACGATATTACACCACAGAGTTTCCAACAGTTTTTACATTTGGCACATAAAAGAATGAGAATACTTATATATTTGGTAACTTGGGGTAAAGAAGTGAGGCTACTCCTGGATAGAGGAAACTGACATGGGAGAAGTTGCCACTTTAACACTGAGGCAATTAGTAATTGAGGTTCACTGGTAACCCATACACTACACACTCTGGTTGGCAAGTTCTGCTCTGGCCTCTCTGAAGAGGCATAATAGGCATGAAAGCATTCATATTCATGCCAGTCAAGTCCCCTCTAATGTCATAAATACTGGAGCTAGAGGAGGTAAAAACCAACTGTATTACATCATGAGTTTCATTAGCAGAGTCTGCAGGTCTACAGATCTGATTCTCCTCCCCATTTTTTTAAAATTCAGAGTAAGCTAAAAAGTCAGGATGCAAAGTTAATTTATTTACTTAAACCATGGTTATTTCAGAAACTATTTTTTAGCTGACCTATAAGGTTACATAAGATATGAATTTTACAATTCCAAATTACCATGAGATTAAAAAACAACAGAAGTATAATTTTTCTGTTATTAAGATCTGACAGGGATTTCCCAAATATCTTCATAAAGATGATACTGTGGTGACATAGTGAAGAATATCCTCCACTATGTTCTTAATACAAAGAAATTACTTCTTGTAGAGCTGTTTCTGATAGTGAACAACATTTAATGGAATCACACCAAAGAACAACTGAGTAAAGACAATTACGTGTGTGGCGGATGGGGGATGGAGTGCGGGGAGTCATAATGTTATTGTTGACATAATTCAATGCTCAATTCTCTTCTAATTTGGCTTGAATGATGGACATACTTTAGAATATAAAATGAACAAACCACATATCGTTCTAGTAATATATACACCCTGATTGAGCTTCTCAAAAATATTGCATGAATGCCCACAAGTGGGCCAACTCTTGAGGATATAGCTATTTACAATACAAATTGAGAGGATCCTAACTCACTAACTCTCCTTTTTGGAAGTTTGAGAGCTAATAAGGGCATATACATGAATTTCAAACAATTCAATGGTAAAACGAGACTGGAAAAAGGCACTAGGCTTCTTCTCACAACTGGTTTAAATTTTCTCTGGAGGGAGGAATGAATAAGGAAGAACCCAGTCAATTTCTAGCATTTAGCAATGAAACTACCTGAAGTGCTCATTTTGGACTCAGACCGTTCTGGACTGCAGCCACACTGGTGATTCTAATCCTCTGGCTCACCCTGGTTCCTTCACCTATATAGCATAAACTCATTCCTCAGATCTCAGCTCAAGTGTCATTTCACAGATAAAAATCTTTTCAGACTCAGAGATAGCCTTTATTATAGGCTCTTAAAGCATCATGTTTCTTTCTTTTACAGCACTTACTACAGTTTTTGTTTTGTTTTGTTTGTTTTTTAGTAGAGAGTAATACAGTGAACCACGATGAATCCAACATTCAGCTTCAACAATTAATATAATAACATTATATTCTGCATTTTTCATGTGTTGCTCATCTGATTTTTTGATAGATTTTAAATCAAATTTCAGATGTTATATAATTATCACAATAAGCATTTAAAAAACATAATCACAACACCATTATCATTATCAGCACAATTAGTAATTCCTTAATATTATCAGATACCCAGACCATGCTCAAGTTTCTTTCATTGCTCAGAAACATTCTATTGTAGTTGACTTGTATCAATCAAAATACAAATTAGATCAAAAACTGAGAATTTCCACTCAAGGTGCTGGATTAGGTAAATGTTGTGCTTCCCTACTCTCAAGACCACATCAAAATTGTAACTAAACTACAGAACAACCATCACTGAGAATTGCCTGAAGTCTAGCTGAACCAAAGCCCTATAACTAAGGACATACAGAAGAAGCCACATCAAGACTAGTAGGAGTGGCAGAGACATGGAACAGGCTGACCCCACACCTGTGTGTGACTGTTAAAAATTGGGAGGGCTATCTCGGCTGGAGATGTAGGGTATAGCATAAGGAATATAGTCAATAATACCGCAATACCTATATATACTGCTTGGTGGGAACTAGAATAGTCAGGGGGATCACTTCTTAAATTATATAAATGTCTAACCACTATGCTGTAAACCTGAAATATAATATGGAATGTCAATTGCAAAATTTAAAAAGGGGAGGAAAAGGTGAAGGAGAAAAGAGGTTCAAATTTTCACGTATAAAAAAAATAAGTCACGAAAATGTAATGTACAAGATAGGGAATACAGTCAATAATATTGTGATAGCATGGTGCAGTGTCAGATGGTTGATGGATTTATCATGGTGATCACTCCTTTAGGTATACAATGTTGAATAACTATGGTGTACACCTGAAACTAAGATAATATTGTATATTAGCTATATTTTAATAAAAATTTTAAAAAGAAAACAAATACAAATAAGTACATATTGTATTTAGTTTGGCAGGTCCACGGATTACCTTGTGATTTTATTTTTTTTTCCCTATGTGATTTATTTGTTGGGGATAGGTCACTTATGCTGTAGTATTTTCCGTATTCTTTGACAGATTGTTTCCATTTAGTGTAATTTAATCTGTTTTTCTCTCTCCTATAGTCTCTAAAAAAATTAAACCTAGAGGCTTATTAGATGTAACTCAGATTTTGGAAAGGACATATTGTATGTCGTGTTTTATGTTTTCTATTTCATAACATAGGGGAACACATAATGTCTAGTGGTACTAGAATTACAATTTTGTGTTTATGATAATTTTATAGTTTATCTCCTCATTAGACTATTAGCTTCATGAAGATAGACACTATATTTATATTTATTAAAGTATTTTTATCTTCAGTGCGTAGTACAATGGCTAGCATATTACAGATTGTCAATAATGTTTTATTAGACAGATCAGCTATAGGAATGTCTGTGTAGATGGGGAAATAATTTGAAAATATTTGTAATCCTAAAGTTGTATATATCTGATTCCGTTTCTAAGGTTTTGCCTGTAACTGACAATTCATAGAAGAGTTTCACTTGAAAACTGTGTAATTGATGGAATAATAATATTGTTTCAGCATTGAAACAAAGAAGTGGTTAACACTAGATTCTCTTCTTCAGTGTTGACAAATCTAATACCAATAAATGTAGATAAAACTTTGCAACTGGAACTCAGTGAGGATTAAATTTGAAAAGTCATGAAGGCACATACGTGTCTGGTACATAGTTGATGCTCAATAAGCATTTATTTTATTATTATTGTTGTTGTTGTTTTTGTTGTTGTTGTTTTTCCCCTCAAAAGAGGAGAGGATATTGTCAAAGACTTAAGAATTTTATGTTTCTGAAGTATTCTCCATATAGATTGCTGTGCCTTCTTGTGTTTTTCTTGTTGTGTTCCCTACAACTAGCCATTGACATTTGCCAGTTGCTTAATATAGTCTAAGAAGTGCCAAGTTCTTAACATGAATTTATTTCACTTGCATCTTACAACTACCTATGAGACAGATACTATAGTAATTTACATATTACAGATGAAGAAGCTGAAGTTTATAAAGGTTAACAGAATTGGCAAATATCATACATCCATGAAGTAGCTCAAGTCTATATCTGACTGCAAAACTGTGCTTTTAGCCAATACGATCCATTGCTTTCCTATAATGTGAGAATATGAAGCATCTAAGCACTCTCCTGGTAATACCAACATTGGCATTAGAATCTGACGAGTCTTCACTTAGATTGGTCACCTAAAGGGACCTCAGCTTGTTTCAAGTTCCTGCTCCAGTGTTTTCTTATGTATAAATAAAACAAGAAATCTTGTGAAAGTGGTTTTCACTCTCACTTCCCAGAAAATCTTTGCATGACAAAATGTTCTAGTAACTCTTCCAAGAAAATAAATCCTTTGTAATTGAAAGATGTTAATTAAAATCAGAAAGGCTTTTTGTGATCCAGAGCAGCCAAATGAATGGAGATATTGGGAAATTGGGAAAAAATTCAAGTTCTTAAGCAGAGTTAATAGGGCATCTTGTCTTGGGATAAGGCAAGCATTGTGCTCTTGGATATATTTGTGGGTAGCCCTTGACATTTGAAATGACACTTCAAAACAAATTACACATTCAACATATCATTCAGACCATAATCATTCAATCTGAAGAACCCTAGACTCATTTCTAGAGACAGAAAGTTTTTGTAATTTGTTCTTCTGTGACTTCCTCATGGGTGATATAATGGCTATACTCAAGAGCCTCTTTTTACACATGCTTTCTTCATATAGCTTATAATTGCTTCCTGTTTCAATGGTATACATGTTATGGACCAGGTAGACAGAAGTATCTATTGATAACTTGTCATTTGGTATGATCTTACATCGTGTTGTTCAGGCCCCACTTTTTGGTACAATGACTTTCTTAGAGCTTATTCATTGATAATGGTTTAATAAAACGGTTACCTAGGTAGGCAAGTTAACGTTTTCCTCTTTTTGACCTAGAAGGGTCCTTTGGCATTAATTGACCTCTTAGCCAGCTTTACTGTACATTCCACTTAGTACCATAGTGTATCTTGTCCCTTTACCTTTCCCCATCTCTTTTTACCCTCCTCAAATGAGAGGGTCCTTGGTATAGCTACTTTCTATGCTTTATTTGTTCCCTCAATCTGTGTTTGTCCATTTAACATAAAATGAAGTTAGTTTTTTTTCCCCCCCAGTATAGACAATCTTCATTAGCAGGTATTAAGGTGCAAAATAGTAACAAATCCAGAGGGATCTAAAGGAGGTAGAACATGGCTCTCTTTCCCCAAGTGAGGGCCCTGTAAGCAGGCCAGTGGCGTGGGAGCACTTGACTTGACTATGGACACTTTGGGCACAGCACTCCTTCCAACAAGATCCCAGCAGGAGGTCTCCTCACAACAGGGCGAAAGGAGCAACACCTGGAAAAAGCATGGGCTGTGTCCCATCCCAGGTTTCTTGGCTTCTGCCCACCGCACACCTCAACAGCTCCTGGGAGGAGTATTAGGACACTGGGCTATATCTATTCCTCTCTGAACCAAGGAAGAGGTGTGAGATTGCCAGGTCCTATGGGATATAAGGAAGCTACTTCTAGTTGCTTTCCTGGGTCCTTTTCTTCCTTTTAGCACAATTACAGCACAATTAAGAGTTTAAAAAATAATTTCCTATGACTTTGTTAATGTTATTTCTGTCAATACTTTTAGGTTCATAGACCAAATCTTTTGCTATGAAGTTTAAAATCTGAAAATATATTAAAACACAACACTAAAATAATTGAAAATAAGTGTAATCCCTCATGAAGTTTTACTAATCATGGGTTTAATTATTCTATGGATAAAATAATTTCTAATATCATCATGCTCAGTGCATTTCCTCTTGAAGAAACTAGAAAGCCAATAAAGTAATTTTTTTCTCTTTTTACAACTTCAATACTGTACTTTATCCTTGCATTTAGTACTTCATGATTTCTAAATTATGGAAGGCACTAGCACTTTTCAGTTGAACACCAAAATTTTGTAGTTAATTCTGATGTACTATCTGAAGCAAGTTTGAATTAATAAACTACACTTGCATTAAGAGAAGTCAAGTTCACATATATATACATACACATATATATATATATATATATATATATATATATATACATATATATATATATATATATATATATATATATATATATTCATAGTTTAACAGAAGTAATAATACACATTTTGGAACAAAAAATATATGTATTAAAGAAATCTTTAAAGATGTTGGCCGTTCTTACCACAGTGCACTCAGGAAGGAACATTATGTAGCAAAAGTGAGATCTCTTACCAAAATCACTTTTGATCTTCTTATCATGTACCACAAACAGATAGTGAGCATCTAGTAGAAGGCAATGTGCTCTAAGACTGTGAGAAGAGAACTCAAACTCTGTCATTCTAAGAAGCATTTTTACAAATGTGTACCTCAACTGCTTTGTTTCCTTCTTGAAGTTCTTTTAAAGTGTCCTGAAATTTCGGTTCAGTCTTCTGAGCTTTTTCAGCGGCTGCCTGCTTTTCTTCATCATAGGACATAGCGAGGATGCCCAAGAACAAACTTGCCATGTAAAAGGCAAACCAAAAACTTATTACAATAAAAAATATCATGTAGATCTTCCCAGAAGCATAAAGGATCTAAGGTGAAGTGAAAAACAGGACAAAGGAGGAAAATGTTATTTGTTTTCCTGTAATCTCCTGTTTTAAAATAAAGTTATACGTGGAATGTAATCACAAGACAGTTTAAGTACTCATACCTAGAGAAATAAGTAAAATGTTCTTCAACTGAAGACATTACATATACATACACATATATACATATGTATGTATATATATGTATATATATATGAGATATATATATATATATATGGTATAAAATATATGGTACAAAAACAAAAGAAGAATTGAGTAATTTAGGGTGAGCATTTTACTTTTATATCTTCATAAAATAGACAAAACATTTTGAAAAAAAATTGTCATCTCTCAATAAAGAAAGCTGAACAATCTGATTATGGAAGATTACTTTCTTTGCAGTAGAATCTTTAAACTTATGAAATTTAATAAAGTCAGAAAATGAATGTTTAGAGATTACTTTCTTCTGATCATTACTTTACGGAAACACCACAGGTACAAAATAAGGTATTCAAAGGGGTGGGGAACAGAATTATTTCTGCATCTGTCAGAATACCTACTTTGGTGAAGAAGCTTTGAATGAATCACAAGGGAAAGTCATATAATTCAATTATATGAATTCATTTTTAGATAGAAAACACAAAATTTTAGATTTCCAAACTGAGAATTGACTAGCTTTTATTTCTTAATAATTACCTAAGATAAATCAGGAAATTTAAAAACTTAGGAAATTATATGTAGACATTACAAATCCAAAATATAGTCCAATGACTTATTCTCATTGATTAAAAGTACATGAAGAAAATTCAAAAAGAAAATGGGAATAGTTTTTATTTTTCAGCATCCATTTGAATCAATAAATATTATTTACAGAAAATATTGTGCTGATGTAACAGAGTTAAGAATGTTTACGGATTCATAGGAAGTTCTATTCAATCAGAAATAATTTTTATTAATCTATAGTATACTTGTCTTTAAAAGTATTTTAAATAAACCTTATTATCCCAGTGAGTCAGCTATTTAGGATTTGGTTAAGTATGTAATTTTCCCACTGAGCATTTATAGTAGTATATTCAGGAGTCAATAATAGATATTATGGAGTATACCACAGGCCATAAACATTAATAAGTAATTTATGTTTATCATCTTATTAATTTTGTGCAACACTTTTATGTGGTATTTACTATTATTTCCAAAGTGCAAAAGAAGAGAGATGAAAATCGATAGCAAAATGACTTGCCAAAGATTTCACAACTACAGGGGGATACCTAAATCCAAAATTTTTGCTCTTTTCACTATATGAAGTTGGTGGAGGACAAAAGAATACAATCTTATTAGGATGAAAAAGTGTAAAAATTCTAGTTCTATTAGATTTTAGTATGAAATTGGAGCAAATAGTTTTGTTATGAAAATCAAATGAAACTATGCATGCAAAGATCTTAGCTCATGGCAAATATGCAATAAACATTTAACTATTGTTAAATATAACTCCATTCCATGAACATTAACACTTTGTTTTGCTCATTTTTGTAACCATGGTGTATCAAAGAGTACATGGATGAAATACTTATTTGTTGAATGAATGGAGAATAATATTCTCTAAAGCACGAGCTGTTCTCTTTGGGAATAATCACTGAATTTTCCTAGTCATACTCAGTTCAGTTTAGGGCAACGCGCAGAGTACAAGTCCAGTTCAAATCAAAGAAAACTTTATCTACACAAGTCAATAAAACTTAGAATGTGATAATGATGAAGGTACTATGTGGAATCCATTCCCAAACGGATTTTTCATTTCAGTGGTAGTGGGAAAGAATTTCCTTTAAACCAATGCTAACAACAAAATTAGCTAACACACTTTAAGGGTTGTAAAAAAAGCAAGACATTATTATATAAAGTGACAATCCATAAATATTCACTTATACTTTTCATTTATTAAAACTTCATTAAGCATTTCTATGTATTAGATGCTGAGAACACAAAAATTAAAATAACACAAAATACATCTTCTTAGGTAGTATATCTCCTAGTGGAAAGAAGAACTGAACAAACAATTGAAATAACCACTATCAGAGGCAATTATAGCGTTCTGTGGAATTCTGTTATAGGATATGCCTAACTCTGAAAGGAGGGCTTAGGGAAAAGCTCAAAGAAGGAATCTTTGAGGCATGAATTCGAGCATGAAACTCAAGACAGAAAGAATTGAATTCAGGCAGAGTACAACCTAGATTGAAACAAGAAATTATGGGATAAACTCACCTAGGAAACAACAAGCCTTTTTTCATACTCAAATAAAACAGAAAGTATATATTGGGATATTGTTAGGAAATAAATCTGGAGAAGTATACCCAGACTAGATCTTGAAGGGCACCATGTACCATGGGTATGGACTTTGAACTTCATCCCATAGGAATTTGGAAGCCACTGAAGGATTTTAGAAGGATGATAACATGATGAGATTAGTTTACAAATAAGAAGTTCCTGGTATTTTGGAGGAGCCATTGATACTTGTCAAAAACTTTTGGAAATAACAATACAAATACTAAACTTACAAAATTAGAAAAATAGTTTTCATAAAGAAAAAAATAACACTTGAAATATTTGAATGTAATTCTTTAACTAGAAATATAATTATACTAGATCAATATTTGGTTTAATTTTTATTTAATAATATGTCATGAACCTTTGTGCCAAAAATATATTACATTATCCTATCATTAATGACCTATACACACACACCATAATTTACTTATCCAATCATAAAAATTATGGGTGTGTGTGTATGTATTTAAAAAAGCACTCTCCTTCAACTGTAAATACATTTGGAATTTAAAGTAATTTATTTATTTTATCTAATATCCTTTGATATTAGCTATGCTGCTAAAATAGCATTGCGTATTGTACCGTGATGAAACTTCTCTTAAAAGAAAAACTGAATCTCCATTTTAATGAATATTATATCCTCTGAGAAACTATTGTACACAAATCATCAATTATGAAGACAGACTCTCAGAATTTAGATTTCAAGTCTCGTAACAGCAAGCCTTCTGTTAGAACTGAAGCATGATTGAATAATAAAGAGGAAATGAAAGAAATAGAAGAATTGAAAAGAAATAGCACATTGTAGGTATTCAATAAATAATTGTTTAATACTTGGTAATCTCATAGGTTCAAATTCTTGACTAAAGAATTGAAACCTAGAAGTGTTCTTAATATCAAATGTATGATATCACAGAGCAAGGCAGTGATCTGGCACATAACATGTAACTTTGGGGAGGTTACCCAACCACTCTGATCTCCATATAAAAAGCACATATACATATATACATATACATATACATATACATATACATATACATATACATATACATATACATATACAAACACATACTGGCCATGTAGGATTGTGTTAAAGATAAATGAGATCTCGTACATAGGAGCACAGACTTTGGCACAGTGTTAGGATATAGGTTGACATTTAATAATTCTAGTTCTCTTTCCTTCTGTCTTCACATTTTTCACCACATAAAAATGTAATAAACTATGTTACATTCCACCATCATTTTGAAAGGGAGGAGCGTGGAGCATGGCATCATTCTTATAGGTGCAGCCGATTCTCTCTGTTCTTACCTGATGATAAAGTGCTTCAGGGTAATCCTGCGTCATTAACCGGAATAGGGCTAATAAGGCCCAGCCAAAATTGTCAAAATTTGTGTAGCCATCATCAGGATTTACGCCAGCTTTTACACATACATATCCTTCGGGACACTGACTAAAAAAGACAAAGAATAGAAAAACTGCTTATTCTTAGGTTGACTTTCAGATTATGGCCAAATCATAAATATAGAACATCTATCCATACATAATAAAGGGCTCCCGATTCCACCAGGAGTCTTCTTCCCCCAAACAATTGCCAGTGAAAAACCTGCAAATGTGTTAGATTTTAAGTTTCTAATAAGTGAACAGTGTTAATTAGGCTAAAAAGGGGGCCTAACAAATGGTTTTTGCCAAGCCTTTGTTAAAGATTTCTTTAATGTCCAATATCAAAGCGAAAGTATAACTGACAGAACATAACACTGATAAAAATAAAATTGTAATAGCTGAGGGTTTGATTTTCTAAATGATCTCACCTCAAATCCTTAGATCCTATTATGTAAGGGTGAAAAAGCATTTATCACATCAACAATTATAAGCAGTACTTGCAAATTGGTGGAAAAATCAGAGTCAATATTTATTTCATTTCTTTTCCTGGAGTCTTCATACTTTTATCTACTGGGAGCTTGGGTGCTGTGGTTGATTATTAAAGTAGTGGCCACTAAAAAATGTTTCCCACTATCCACGTGCTTACGTAGTTCTCGCCCACATTATTTTGGCTTTGGCCATGTGACTTGTTTTGGACGATTGTTAATGATTAACACATGTGATATAAACAGAGGTTCAAAAAATAATTGTGCATTGAGGCTTGCTAAATTGCTGACCCACATAATCTGAACAAATGAATTTTTGTTCTTTTCTTAAGGTACTAACTTTTAGGATATTTTACCATGCAGCAAAGTATGATGGCTACAGGTGAAACACTGCATGACTCTCTCTGGCCTTAAAATATATCATTGTGATTCTGACTATTGATGACCAGATATCTTTAATATGAGTTTGGAATGTCCATAAGAAGGGTTAGCTGGAGTGGTATAGGAAAGATACAATGGGATGGGTTCACAATTTGGACTTGATAATAGAACAGAAGCTCAACTCTTTTAGTGAGAAAGTATCTAAATCAACTGATAACTAAACTGTATAACTCATGCTTCTCCCTACCATGTGCCTTTTGTCAATCTGGCTCCAGAACCTAAGAAAGAGTTGAGCCTACAGATGAGCATCAAGTCATCCCAGCTGAGGAAAGTAGCATAAGGAATTGTGTGAGTCATAGCACTGACTAGAAGCACTCTATTTCTACTTCCTTGTTTCCACACCTGAAATTATAGGACCGGAAGACATGAGCGTTTTGTCATCTCACTGAAGAATTGCTTATGAATACTGTTTTTAAGAACAATACGTTTTTTTATTAATGTAAATTATAGTCATAAAATATATACAAACCATAAAATAAGTGAAATAACAGCATACCTTTAACATTTCTCTTCTTCATAGGCTTCTGGACAAAGAAAAGATTATATTGTCTTTTTGATAATTTCCACTAGCTCTGGGGCACACTCAAACAAAAAATCAGATCCTTGTTTAGGTCCCAGCTCTGCCATTTAATAACTTCTTGACCTTGAATAAATCATTTAGCTAGTCTACTGTGTTTTTTTTTGCTTTTTGTAAAATTCGATTAATACTATTCCATACTGTGCACTTCTCAGCATGGCTTTGATGATAGAATGAGATAATGTAATCAAATGGGACCCATTAGTAAAAACAATAATTATTCAATAAATACTATTGATTTTTGGTAATGACTTCATAGAAGAAAACATTAACATCACTTACCCAGCATCTGTTCTGTTGCCACAAAGGAGAGCATATTTTTCTCCTTCCAAATAATAAAAGTTTTGTGTTTCTGAAAAATAGGAAAGAAATTATATTGTATATATAATTTTGAGTGACCAGCTTATCTGAAATCAATTTCACTCTGTACAGAAGATGACCATCCCCGTGTATGGTGAGAAAGAATGAGGATATGGTGTGGCCTTTTTAATCTAGGAGGCTGGCCTAACCTCTGACGCACAGGCCAAAGTGCTCTGGCAACCCACCTACTTCATGGCCCTCAAAGAGACAAAACTCAGCATAGAAAGAGGAGAATCCCTTTCAAAATCAGTTCAGGAAAATGCATTTAACCAGCTGGTTATGACCAGACCCCTGAAGAAAAGACTCCTAAAATTCATCTGTTTGAAAGCTGAGGACCTTTGCTTCCAGGGTTTATTCCTGGTGATCTTCCTGAGCAGACCAGATTTTCCTGTCTCTGGGTTTAATTTCCATTCTTTTCCCACTTCGAAGCTTATTTTTCTACATTGAACATCCAGTACTAGTTATTTCCCTGCGTCACCTAATTTTGAGCACAACCCAAGTAGATCTGGGTCATAGCCCGCAGAATTTATCCAGGTATTCTTATTTGCTGTCAACCAAAATGTAAATTGTGTATTTATAGATACCAGTGACTAAGGTTGGCAACATGCATACTTAGGAACATTGTTTTTTAGGTTCTAAATTCAAATCACAGAGATCGAACCCATGAGATTGGTCCTGAGTGTGTGTGAGTGTGTGTGTGTGTGTGTGTGTGTGTGTGTGTAGGCAAATATACATAAAATTGTAAATGTATTATATATACAAAATTGAATTACTCCAATCTCAAATAAAGTCTTTAATTTGTTACCCAGAAGAATTTTAGAAGAATTTTTAAATCATAAATAGTTAGGAATCATTAATCAAACCTTATGAATGGCAGTCAAAAACCAAATGAAATTTGATATTAGTAGAACTGGGCAGTCCCAACTACTCTTCCAAATACAAGTACTATGACATAACAATTAGGTTCAATAACATACAAATATAATGTTTTCAGCAATTCCTAACGTTATTTGAGAAAATTGAATGACTAGAATGGGATAAATTTTAAAGTAATAATCTTTGAAAAGTGATTTTTTATAATATTATACTTTAACAAAGATGAAAGGAACCTATATGCTGTTTTCATAGCAATAACCTTTGAAGTAGCAAATATTATATATTTTTAAAATAATTAGCATATTTTTGTTACAATGTCAAAGAAATCAAAAGATATTTCAATTGGAATCTAAGATTTAATATCTATTTCCTGTTGTCCTCACCACTAAAATTGGGACCTTGAAATAGACACATATAATAAGGAAACATTTCACATTCTCATATACTAATGATTTTGTATTCCTTACATCAGAACCATATTATGGGGTAAACCAAAGAATAAAATTTATTAAGATTTGTTTTAGAAATTATTAAATTCAAAGTATAAATAAAACTAATAAAGGAGTACATAAGATTTAGCAACATTTTATTTTTATTAGCTGAAAAATTTGTTTTAATTTTTTCTAAATATTGCCACAAAGGACCTGATAATTTAAAGATGAGAGAAAAATCCAGTAAGAGTATGGCCTGGTGAAAAAAGAATGGGTTATATAGCCAGATTGAGTTTGGTTAGAATCTTAGTTTTACCATCAAGTAGTTATAGTAAGCTGGAACATTCACTGAATTTCTCTGAACTTCATTCAGTTTTCTTGTTTGTAATCGGTTATTCATGTGTCCTCTGCAGGATTATGGAAAATGTGATCAGGCATGTAAATTACTTACGTATAAGAGTTAAGTGATATCTATTTGGCATTATTTCTATTAGTCTAAAATATTTTCATTATTTAGTAAAGTATATCTCACAGCATTTAAAATGAGCAGCAGTAATTGAAATCCAACAAGAATAAGAATTTCTACACCGTAGGCCATTTTTTCATTTGTAAGGTCATCTCAAAATGTCTAATGAGTGAACTCAAATTTATATTTTATTTGTATTTAGTCCTTTTTTTGCGGGGGGGGTGTCTTTTCTGAGTGAGGTTCACCCTGGATGAGGTTTATTAGTGATTACAATGACAGTTTTCATGCTTATGTATGTGTCAGAGCCTGTGCCAAGTATTCTACTGACCTCACAAAACCCAAGAACTCGGGTGGGGTGAAGGGTAGTGGACATGATCTTTACACCCCCATTTTACAGATGGAGGAAGTGAGGCTTGGAGAGATCCAAGTTTACAGCCTGTAATTGGGGGAGCCGGGATATGAACCCAGGCAATCCAACTCCTAATCCTGCACTCAACAGGCCCCTCAGAGGGGCCTACCTGTCGTCCTCCACTATCGGCCTTGTACATGCCCCTGGAAATTAGGAGTATATAATATTTCCCCAAAAGCCTCACTTTGTGGCTCCAGCGCTAGGAGACAACAATCCTTGTCCACAGGCAAGTTCTGTAGACACTGGTCTGGCCTGGGCTCAGAGGCCACAGTCCCCACTGTTTCACTCACACTGTGAGCTCCGAGCCCTCTGGGAGGCACAGGAAGTGCCCACGAGGCCGTGGGAGCCCAGGAAGTTCTGGCCTGCTGCATGAACTTGTATCCCTCGCCTTGATTTGGGTCTCAGTTTCCCCACCCTCGCCTCCCACTGGTGGCCTCTCTAGAGCTCACACCAGTGGAGCTGCAGGCCTCTCACATGCCTCCTTCAGCCTGCCCAAACCTCTTAGGCTGGAAGGCTGCTGCTCCAGGGATGCCCACCTTCGCCAAGTGCTTCGGTTGCAAGCCTCTCACCTCCACTCACCTCTAGGGTTAAATTTATATTTTAAATAAGCAACTTTATTAAAGAAAGGTAGTGTTATGGGGATTCTACTCTGATGGAATTGCAAATAAGACTGGCATGTATGTATGCATTTATTAATTTATTTATAAAATAAAATCTAGCTATTCTAAACTTAGGTTTCCATGATTTACCTCTCTGAAGATATGAACTTTGCTATTCTGATATATGAAACTGATCCAAATTAGTCCTTAAGCATACTTACAGCATTTACATGAAGTTTGTTCTGAAGTTAAATTTGTTCTAAAGTTGAGAGTTCAACATTTCTGTGAAGATTGATTTTCCATTAAGAAAAATTTTAATTTATTTTGACATAGATGGGAAGTGATTCTTACCTCGAATATAATGTGAGTTTCTGGTTCTGTTGTGCAGGGTTTCAGTTTCATTTTCTTGGGGCCATCTTAAACATTTATGCTTCAGGTTCCCCATGAAGAGTTCCATCCCAATTAGAGAAAATATGCTCAGAAAAAACAAAGTAAGTATAATAACACCAGTAAGTTTTTTCAAGCAATGGAGCAGGATTCCTACGTAAGACTTCAGACCTGAAATGAAAAGATTTGTTTTTGAAAAAATAAAATATGTAATATGTTAGTATAGTAGCATTAGCAAATTTCTCCCATGGCAAATGCATACTCCATCGAAATTGGTAGCTTTGTGTTTTATAATATAATTCATCATTATAGAGGTCCAATAAATAGAATGAATAAAAATTTGAGTTTTCTATTTTGCTAATCTATTGCACTTAACAAAATAATTCAGACTCAATTTGTTTTAAAATTAGTCATTTGTGATTGTGAAACAAGAAACCAATTACAAAAAAACAAAACAAACAAACAAAAAAACCTCTAGAAACACACAAACACATGGAGGCTAAATAACATGCTGCTAAACAATGAATGGGCTGACAGTGAGATCAACAGAAAAAAAATCAAAAGACCCCATGAGACAAATAAAAAAGAAAACACAACAACCCAAAATCTATCTGACATAGTGAAAGCAGTTCTTAGAAGCCTACCTCAAGAAACAAGAAAAATACCAAATCAACAATCTAACAACACTCAGAAGAACTGGAAAAAGAAGGACAAACAAAGCCCAAAGTGAGTTGAAGGAAGGAAATAATAAAGATAAGAGTGGAAATAAATGAAATAAAATCTAAAAAAATATATAAAATATGAATGAAACCAAGAACTAGTTCTTCAAAAAGATTTAAAAAAAATTGATAAACCTTTAACCAGACTCATCAAGAAAAAAAGACAGAGGACCCAAATAAATAACATCAGAAATGAAAGAGAAGTGACAACTGATGCCACAGAAATAGAAAAAAAAATTAAGAAAATACTATGAGCAATTACATGCCAACAAATTGGAAAATCTAGAAGAAATTAATAAATTCTTAGAAGCATACAACTTTCCAAGGTTGAATCCAGAAGAAACAGAAAATCTGAACCGACTGATTACTACCTTGAAATCTAATCAGTAATCAACAAACTCCCAACAAAGGAAAGTCCTGGACCAGATGGCTTCACAGGTGAATTTTACTAAACATTCAGAGAATAATTAATGCCCATTGTTCTCAAACTATTACAACACATTCAAGAGGAGGCATGGCTCCCAAGATTATTCTATGAGGCCATCATTACCCTGATCCAAAATCAGACAAAGACATTACAAAAAAAAAGAAAACTATAGGCTGCTATCACTGGTGAATATATATGTAAAAATCCTCAACAAAATATTAGCAAACTGAATTCAGCAATACATTAAAAATATACACCATGAGCAAGTGGGATTTATTCCTGGGATGCAAGGTTGGGTCAAATCTGCAAATCAATTAACATGATAAACCACATAAACAAAATGAAGGATAGAAATCATATAATCATATCATTAGATGCAGAAAAAGCATTTGACAAAATCCAGCATCCATTTATGATAAAAAAAAAAAACAAAACAAAATAAAAAACACCCCAAAACAACAACAACAACAAAAAATTCAGCAAAGTGGGAATAGAGGGAACATATCTCAGCATAATAAAGCCCATATGTGACAAACCCACAGCTAACATTATATTCAATGGGGAAAAGCTAAAAACATTCTCCTTAAGATCAGGAACAAAACAGTGATATCCACTTTCATCAATTTTATTAAACATAGTATTAGAAGTCCTAGCCACAGCAGTCAGACAAGAGAAAGAAATAAAAGTCATCCAAATTGGAAAGGAAGAAGCAAAACCATCATTATTTGCAGATGACATGATGCCATATATAGAGAACCTCAAAGATTCCACCAAAAAACAAACACACAAACAAAAAAAACTATTAGAACTGATAAATGAATTTAGTAAAGTAGCAGGTTACATTTTTATCCACCAATAATGCACTATCAAAAAGAGAAATTGAGAAAACAATCCCATTTACAATTGCATCAGAAAAAGAAAGACCTAGGAATAAATTTAACCAAGGAAATGAAAGACTTATACTTGAAAAATTATACCCCTGAAGAGAGAAAGTGAAGATGATACAAATAAATGGAAGCTCATGCACAGGAAGAATATAATTAAAATGTTGATACTACCCAAAGCAATCTATAGATTCAATGCAATCACTACCAAAATGGCATTTTTCACAGAACTAGAACAAATAATTCTAAAATTTATATGGAACCACAAAAGACCCTGAATAGCAATGGCAATTTTGAGAAAGAAGAACAAAGTTGGGGGTATCACACTACCTGTTATCAAACTATACTACAAGGCTATAATAATCAAAACAGCATGGTACTGGCATACAGACACAGATTAACGGAACAGAATATAAAGCCCAGAAATAAACCTATGCCTATATGGTCAATTAATCTATGAAAAAGGACACAAGAATATACCTTGGGGCAAAGACAGTCTCTTCAATAAATGATGCTGTGAAAAAGCACAGATACATGCAAAAATATGAAACTGGACAAACTTCTTACTCCATATACAAGAATAAACACAAAATGGATTAAAGACTTATATATAAGTTTCCAAACCATAAAACACCTAGAAAGAAACATAGGCAGTAAACTCTCTGACATTGCCCTTAGCAATATTTTTTTTGATATATCTCCTCAGGAAAGGGAAACAAAAGAAAAAATAAACAAATGGGACTACATCAAACTAAAAAGATTTTGCACAGCAAAGGACACCATCAACAAAACAAAAATTCATCCTACTGAATGGGAGAAAATATTTGCCAATGATAAATCTGATAAGGGGTTAATATTCAAAATCTATAAAGAACTCACAAAACTCAACAGCAAAAAAAAAAAAAAAAAAGAAAAGAAACCCAAAAACCCAAAAACGAAACAAACGAAAATCCAATCAAATAATGGGAAGAGGACCTGAATAAGCATTTCTCCAAAGAGCTCCTAAAGATGTCCAATAGACATATGAAAAGATGCTCGACATCACTAATCATCAGAGAAATGCAAATTATAGCTATAATGAGATACCACCTCATACCTGTCATAATGGTTATCATCAATAAATCAAAAAACAATTGTTGGCGAGGATGTGAAGAAAAGGGAATCCTCGTGCATTGTCGATGGGACTGCAAATTTGTGTAGCCACTATGGAAAACAGTTTGGAAGCTCTTCAGAAAATTAAAAATAGAACTACCTTATGACACAGCAATTCCAATTCTCTGTGTTTATTCAAAAATTCCAAAACATTATTTGAAAAGATATATGCACCCCTATGTTCACTGCAGCGTTATTTACAATAGCCAAGTTATGGAAATAACCTAAGTGTCCACCAATAGATGATTGGATGTAGAAGATGTGATACATATATATGATAGGATATTACTCTGCCATAAAAAATAATGAAATCTTACCATTTGCAATAACATGGGCGAACCTAGAAGGTATCATGCTGAGTGAAATAAGTCAGACAGAGAAAGACAAATACCATATGATCTCACTTATATGGGGAATCTAAAGAACAAAATAAACGAACAAACAAAACAGAAACAAATTCATAGATACAGAGAACAAACTGATGGTTACCAGATGGGAAAGGTTTTGGGTGGCTGGGTAAAAACGGTGAAGGGATTAAGTACAAATTGGTAGTTACAACATAGTCATGGGGATGTAAACACAGCATAGAAAATATAGTCAATAATACTGTAATAACTATGCCTAATGCCATGTGAGTACTAGACTTATCAGGGGGATGACTTCCTAAAGTATATAAATGTCTAATCACTATGGTATATACCAGCAAGTAATATAAAATAATATTGAATATCAACTATAATTGAAAAAATAGTCAAAGTATAGCATAAAAATATAGGCAATAATATTTTAATAACTATGTAGTGTCAGATGGTAATAGACTTATTTGGGTTATCACTTTGTGAGGTATATAAATGTCTAATCACCCTGTTCTTTTGTACACCTGAAACTAATATAATATTGTATGACAATTGTAATTCCTTCTTTCCTCTCTCCCTTCTTTCCTTCCTGTTTTTACCTTGCTCTCTTCCTATTTGTTCGTCTGTTAATATATGGCATCCTAATAACAGCTCAGCTCAACAATGGATCAGAATATACCAGCTCTGTGATGTTGAGCAAGTTATCAACATTTCTATGTCTCCATTTTATTATCTTTAAAATGGGAATAATAATAGCTGTTTCTTATATTATTGTGATTATTGAAATCTATTTTTTTTAAATGACTTCCTCAGATGATTGGATTTCTTGAGTATAACAAAATAGGGTTGAAATAAAGTTATTCCTGTGATTAAAGAAATGTTGTATCTAGATTAAATACACAATTTCAATTGCTAGTATATTAAAACACATGTTTATAGCCTAGTTTTGCCACTTGGAATTATACTGTTATTATTATTATTATTTTGCTATATACCAGTCTTTTTTAAGAGTTACATTAAAAATGGAATTTCTGTGTCAAAATATATTCATATGACCAGATTTAAGTACTGATACATATGTCTAAATTGCTTTTGAAAGATGTTGAAACAATGTATAAACCAAAGACTATGTATGAGTATAGTAAAGACTTCTTTAAAAATTAAACATTTAAAAAAGCATTATTTTCAACTTATTAGAAGAAAAATGGGATCACTTTACTTTGATTTCTGTGATTACCATAATGAACTTTAAAAATATGTATGTTTTTCACTATGTACTTTATTAGGTAACTGTCATGAGTCCTCTGTGTATTATTCTACTGAAAATATTTTTTCATATTATTTTGTTGGAATTATTTTTAAGAATAGCAATTCTTAAATAAAAATAAATGTGTGTTGTGTGTGTGTATGTGTGTGTGGATATATATATATATATATATATATATATATATATATATATCTGTATTTATATATAAACTAAGTTTTTAGAGCTTTAATTTTAGTGGTGACATTTTGTTTGAAGGTAAAAAAAGTCACCATCTAATTTTACAGAATCAGATTTATTAATAATTTTAATTGTCATCTACCGTTTATTGTTATGTTCAAACCATATGACAATTTTGATTTTGATTTCCTGGTATGACTTTCTCTTTCTCTTTACTTTTAAACTTTCATTTTGTTTTAGTGTAAGTATGTCTCTTGTGGAGTTTAATTTATTTCTGATTTAATATTAAAGTCTACATATTGACAGAAAAAGTTAACACAATAATTTTAACTTTCATAAATTGGCTTTATTTTGGATTAGCCTTTGCCATTTTTTTGTATTCCTCTTATTATTTTTTTATGTGCTCTATCTTTTCTAAATAAACTTTAATTTCTTTCTTTTCTTCTGTTCTTTAGATAAAATATATCTATTCTAGAACCTTTATCAAACTTAAGTTCTTATTTTGAACAAATGTACTGTCTATATCAAAAATAAAACTGTATCTACTATAGTCTCACCAGATAAGAAAATAGCCATATTTACTTTCTCGTATTTCTCTACTTCCACTTCTCAGTTTCTGTTAATATAATTTAGAACTTTTGACCTATTTATAGTTATTGAATTTTATGTATTTTGCATTGTACATTATCTTTAATGATTTGTAGAAAAGGTAACATTTTAATTCTTACAAAGACTTGTCAGAAACATAAATTCATGCAAATAGGGAGGGGAGGGGACTTGGATGAATATAACTGACTTAAAGGGTCAGTGGCTTCTCAATTACACCTGGTAGTTTCCATGCAGAAATTCAGTTGGATTGATGTTGACAATTTATCCAAATTAATTTGTATTTTGTAAAAGTCAAGAGATTTTTATAAGGTTGGTATCTATTTCAAAGTTTTTTAAAGCACAAGAAAAATATGTCTCTAGTTCAACAATGATCCACAGATGTCCTTGTTATAACTTCCGATTTATATTTGTATTCTGTTTTGCAACCCAGTAACGACAGTACTTTGAAATGCATTCTCTGTTGAAATGATTTCAGAATTAATTGCAATTACTTTTGGTAGTAAATCTTCCCATTGTTGAATATTTTATTTTCATATTTTTCTTTTTCAGCAGATATTCAGGAAAGATACACATGTAAAATTTCAGAACCCTTGCATGGCTGAGAATATCTTTCTATTGACTTCACATGTGAATGACAGACAGATACAGAATTCTGGTGTCACAACCTCCCTGCCCACATTCCCCACAAGCTCTGAAACTCCACTGCCCACTCATGTTTAATGTTATTACGAGGTCTAAGGATGACCTTTCCATAGGCTCTTTTTCTTTGCTTTATTGCTTGTAGGTGTTTTATAATACTTTTATAAGAATAGCTTTTAGGTTTTTTGTCTTTTCCATTTATGACTAAGTTAAGGGATTTTAAAAAATTGTGGTGTATTTTTTAAATAAATTGTCTTTTATATTTATTCTTATCTCCTTTTTAGTATTACCAATTATCCATAAAATGGAACTTAGTTTTCTCTCCTTCATTAATCAATGAAATTTTTGGTTCTACTGTATTAATGTAGAACTTCTCTAGTTTTTCTTTACACATGTGGTTTTGTTTTACTCTACCATAATACTATACAGATAATACTATATTTTACTGCTTCCATTGCCATCAAATATTCCTGGAAGTTATTATAACTTTTACCACTTTTTAGTATTAAAGGTATTTTTATTTGTCTATATTATAATCTCATTTTCATCTTCTGCTTGAAAGAGTCTAGGTTTTGTTCTATTGGGACTACAAAACAGATGATTTCTTATACTTTTTCCTATTCCTCAGAGCACCTTTTTCAAAGAAAAAAGAGGATTATTTTCCTTCTCTTAAATAGTATGTTTCTCTTTCTATATTGCAGAATATTTGTATACACTCTATATCATTACGATGTTCCTTGATTATTTTCTACCTTGAAAAAAAGAGCAGGCCCTACCAACCTGTGTGCTCCCAACTCTAGTGAGTGTATTCTTGTATTAACTTGGATTCACATGATTTCTTCTATAATCCTTACTTCTTATCCTAAGATGAAGGAGCAGTTGATACAATTTTAAGTTCTAGCAATCTGCAAAGAGTAGTAAGGAAGCTAGGACCATGGAAATTCCTCCCTGGACAACTCTCACTGTTTTTTTTTCACTGGGTTTGGTGAAGGTGCCATGACGCAGACAATTTTTATTAAAGACCTTTATTGAGATATAATTCATAAACTGTACAATTAATTCATCCAGTTAATGTGTGAAATTCAACATTTTAGTATATCCACGGGATTATGCATCCATCACCACACTCACCAATCTTTGTGCTGTTTTGCCCCACCTGGACTCCAAGTACATACTATGCATATGTTTGACCTTCTTCCCGGTGTCCCACAGGAAAAAAGTTACCTGTATATGTTACTTTTGGTATTATCACACTTACCCGTGGGTTTATTGATCCAACTATTTCATAATACTCTGACTTGCTGCAACCAAAAAAACTCTAAGCAGCATTGTTCTTATCTGATTTTTTAAAAATTAATTCTGAATGAAAATTAGAAAGTGTTGGTGGGCATCTTTAGGATATCTTCAGAAATGGTAGCTATAAATTAGTCCTCAGAAACTTCCATCAATGTAGTCACAGCTTTATTTAGCATAACCTCCTTGAACTTTGTGGCATTTGGAATGCATACTATCCAAGCATTCATAGCCAAAGGGAATTTATCTTATTTCATATTACTTTGTTAATTCCAACTCGGTTTTAGATGCAATAAGGAAAAGAAGTAGGTAGATTAGATATTTGTCTAAATTGTTATCAATCTCAAAAGTCTAAGGACAATTTTATAAGTTCATATGTAAAATGTAAGAATAAATAAATAATACAAAATAATATTTTTGATGGATCGCTACATTTTATCAAAAGTAATGAACCCAAATAACAAATGTGATTTTTTTTGTCTTTCCTGTAGTGACTGAAATAAATTTAAAGATCAGATAATTCACTGATTTCAAAGCTGAAACATTGTTCAATTTAGCATTTCTCCAAGACATAACAGAGGAGTTCAAGGGAATGTGCGGGAAGACACAAAACAAAATGAAGAAAAGGAACTCACTGCCATTTCTTACCTTGGTTTAAAGGAATAATTTTCAAAATTCTCAAATTTCTTACAATTCCAAATATTGGAGTGGAGTTTGGAGTTGAATATCTTGTTATATGCCTGTGGAATTAAGTTAGAGTTATTTAGAAGTCAGATTGAGTCTGTGCCACTTATCTTTGGCTTTTCATATTCTCTAAAATTTATTTTTAAAACCATATAACCTTGCTCTCATTATTTTATTTTGCAAACAGTTTTATTATTGATAGGAAGACAAAGATAGTTACAAAGTGCCAAGTACCCAGGTAAATATTAACCCACAAACAAATTATGACAGTTTATAAAATTTTGACACTGTGAGTACTCTGAACCATATCAAATACTTTATATTATGTTCACAAATACTTTGTTATCTAATTAATAAAAAGATAATTTTAAAAATCCATAGTTGTTTTTTTTTAGGAATGAGCTTCATGTTAAGGATTTAAACTTTAGGTGATGGTGATTTTGGTGATGGCGATAACAATGATGATGGTGGTAACAATGGTAATGGTGATGATAGCAGAAAGTAGGGTACATAGTGGTGTAGAAATCCAGGCTCTCCTCTTTACTAGCTGTGTGACATGGAGAAATTCACCTTTTGCACCTCAGTTTCCGCAAAAGTGGTGATAATAATCCTTCCTCATTTTGAGGACTTTTGTGGGGATTAAATGTGTTACTCTACGTAAAGTGCATAGAAGAGTACCTGGCACATAGTAAGGGCTAAGTGATTGCTAACGGCAACAGCAGAAATGATGACAGCAATAGAAACAGTAGTGATAATAATTGCAATGATATCAGCTACTATTTTTGACTGCTTACAATAGGGCAGACACTCATTATTAACCTTTATAAAGATTTTTTTAAAATTTGATCCAAAATCTACAAATAGAATGTTATTTTAAATTAATTTAAGAGGAGTTTAATGCCAGTTATCATTTCCTCAGCCATCAGAGTACATTTAATGCACGCATTTGAAAAATAAACACATGTGTAAATCATTAGAATTTGATGTAACACACTAGAAAATGTGTGTGTGTTTTTAAAACATCTTATTCAGATATCAAATATATTTATCGGTCTTAAGCAATGTAGCTAAAGAAAATGTAGACTGGAGACAGAACCAAATAAGCCACAATCATCTCCTAAATTTCCAGGGGATTTTCTGCTCACTGAAAATAATCACTTAAAAAGCAAAAAATCAATCTCTATCATCTTTGCTTCATATAGAAAACAGAGATAACACCCCATTCTTTTCATTTTTATTTCATATTCTGAGGACTAATTCAGTTGGAGCTGCCTGAGAGAACTCACTATGACTATAATACATGAAATATTCTTTATTCGCAAAGGTTTTACAGGCAGAAAACTTTGTCAACTTCAATTTTATTTTATTTTTAATTTTTATGAAAAGCATTTGCTTAGCAAGGTATTAAGATGGTCATAACTTAAAGAAATACTCACTCAAACAAAGTTATACTTAAATCAAGGCAGTTCCACGGATCACCAAAGAAGTAGAAAGGTCCTGCCCCGGTGCCTCTTGCAGTGAGTTTTACAAGTATTTCAAGTGTGTAAATTCCAAGCAAAGTAGACCTGCATAAAAATTTTCATCTATTCAGTAAAAGTGAAAATAATACATTAGCAGCTCTGAAATACCATGTCTATGATAACTATCTGGCAACAACCAACCAACCAACCAACCAACCAACCAACCTACTAACCAGACCACAAGGAAAAAAGCATTTGTTCTCTAAACTATAGGATAGAGCTTTAGATAGGACTTATCACAGTCCTATAGGGTGGGCTATGTCTTATGGCATTAACCATGAAATTTGACTATGTTTTTCAACAAGTCCTAACTCAAGGTTATAGTCTGTATGTATGCATATTTAGGTAAATGACAAAAATACCAAATATCAAATTTATTCCATATTGGGAATCACACAATTAACCGAATTGTAAAGTTGTGTGAAAGAACTTATTATACATATATACAAAGATACTTTTGGCACATAATAAAATTATGTAACTTACTGCAATGCTGGCACCCATTTTGGCAAATCATTCATGGACATATGTATGCAGTCAATCAGGACACTAATTAAAATGAACAGTTGGAAAAAGGTAGGCTACAGTCAAGGAATAATAGATAACAATGGTTTTGGAAATACATATTTCTAAAATCTGTTTATATGTATATAGCTATGTGAGATAAACTATTTTCTTAAATGTCAAAAAAAAAAAATATATATATATATATATATATACTACTCATATTGAAAAACAATTAAGATTAAGATTTGCTAATATTTGGTACTGCTGTATGTGTTAGAAAATATGTTTAAATGTATTTTCAAATGTGGAATTAGTGTAGTGAAAATCCAGATTTCAATATGACCTACAATGACATATCATTCAAAAGAGAAAACGACTGCAGCGATATTTGAATAAAATTGTTTCTTTTGATAGTAGTACAGGTTAAAGTCAATAGAAAAGGATATGGATGCACCAGAATCTTAATAGTTGTTCTTCTAATTGAATTGAAAGGAGACAATGTACACCAGCTGGCATTGAATCTGAAGATTGTTCTCTTTTTATTTAATACCATGAAAGTCTGTAAGGCGAAAAAGAGCATTGAGTGAAATAACCTAACCAATTATACCATGATTGGTTATTGCCAATGATCATTTCAGTCAATTCTAACAGTTATACTTTTCTTATATTTTGATATTCTTTAAAATGTGAAATAAAATGGAATGGTTTTGCATTGATATTTAGGCTTATCTAACAGTTTCTTTTCCCAGTGTTGTATCTGTGAAAGCCATTTGCCACATACCGATCTTCAAGTTTTCCTGCAAAACTAAAATAATAGGGAGAAAACTACATTCTAATAGTTTGTAGAGATGCATTTAAACATACCAGAATGCAATGAATGTAAGAAAAATAGTTAATTTTATTTCAAAGCAAATAAGGTGTGGGTCATAGTAAAAATGACCCAATGAACTGAAATGTTACATTAATCATCAGTAATTTTTCATGGTATAAAACTCTGCTTGTATGTTATCATTGACATAAACATACACTTACATCAAGGAAAAATAACATATTGGATATAGAAACATTAAAACCAAAAATAACGAAAGATCAGAAATATCCTAAAAATGATTCATATATGTATATGTGTGTACACATATATGTACAGGTGTAAATACATGTACACAAGTGAAAGTATGTATGTCTCATATACATCCCGGGGGTGCCAAAAAACGTATAGAAGTGGACATTTTGGTCAACATTGTTCAAGCAGTAGTTCGCTGTAATCAGAAGTGTCTGGACACTGATGGTAACCACTTTGAGCACCTCTTGTAATTGCAGAAGTCAAACGTGACTTGTATTCATATTTTGTTATCGGTATATATTGGATATTACAATTTCAATACAATTTTCCTTTCTTAAAATACGTATACATTTTTTGGCATCCATATATATATATATAGATATATTATGTATATGCACATCTTTAGTATAGATACATATCTATTTGGAAAATTCATTGAATGTGGCATGTGCATAAATATATTACATATTGAATATTATACAGATTATAATATAATATAGTATATAATATAGTATATAATGCAATGTAATACAATATACTATATACCAAAATGTTATGTATTAAATATAATCTCTTATATACTATTATATTATATATTATGTAATGCATAGTTATACAGAAGTGTATATGGTGACCACAAATACATTAGTGGACACAAATATATATTTGTCACTATTTTATGATTACATGTTCTAGATGGAAACTAAACTGTGCTATAATTTTCCTTAATAAAATACTTTTCCAAAATACAATCTGTGGACATTTGTCCTGTATTGTAGTTATTTTCCCTCATTTCATTTTAAATGCAAAGAGAAAATTTTAAAAGGCCAAAGAAAATAAATTTGATTATTTAAAATGTGATTACCATGTATTTTCCAGAACAATCTCAAACTTCACACAAGATGTATGTGCAACCAACCAGTTTTAATATTATTGTGAAACAATGTGTAATTCCCAATATAATAATTTTCCAGTTAATGTTTAAGTGCTGAAATGTTTAATTTTAGAATCATTAACTGATATGCCTTCTTTAACAGAATAAACTGAATATAATTCAAAATTTTAATAACTTTGTGTCATGATTAATATACTTTTCATACTTAGCTATCTTTGTAGTTTTTGGCTTGTTTAATTTTTCCAACCCTTTTTTTTTCTTCAATAACAAACCTAGATTTTTCTACCACTCTGGATATAGTACAAAGAACTGAGAACTCTGTTATATTAATCTCTAAGGTTACCGTGTTACATCAAATGCTATGATTTAAGCATAACAAAATCTGAAAGCAGAGATAATTGAGATAAGGACTTACATTTTCACTAAAATGTTCTCAAGATTTTACAGGTGTTTTATAGTTACTATTTCATAATACCCATATAGGCAACCAAGATACTGAGGTCTTTTTATAATACATACACTTACGCTGTAAAATACCAATACTCTTCCACCGTGTCAAGTATTCAAAAGAGTTGTGTTTATACAAAATGATCACTTTGCCTTACATCCAGAATTCTTGTTCAAGTCCATTTCACCCATTTGTTAATATAATTGAATGCTCAACAAGAATATAAAATCACATTTGTCCACAACAGGGCTAATCGTCATCTCTTCCAAAACTTGAACTTTTTAATAGTTATTTCATATTTGTCAGTAGCAGCATCATTCTTCCAGGCTGGAAATTTTGGCATTATTAGTCAGTCTTCAAATCCTGCTATTTCTTTCCGGTTTGTTACCTCTCTTTTCCCTGGACAGTCTTATAATCCAGGCCTTTGGAATTCAGCCTTGGATTACTTTTACTCCTATTTCATTTCTCTGATCCTATCTCTTCCATGCAATAATAGTTGAGAAACTTCCAGGTTAACATTACTTAAATATTGCATTCATCACATCACTCTTTTGGCCACCAAATTAGATCCAAATTGACATCTCTGTTATCTCATTTCCCACAACTTGCAATACAGTTGCAAGGGTTCCAGTTCTGTCATCACCCTGTCTTCTTTCTATTCCAGAATTAATCTCTGCTCTTTCCCTGTTATAGAAGATCTTTCCTTTGTTTTGTTAAAATTTGAAGTGTTTTCCAAGTTGTACCTCAAATTCTATTTCCTTAATGAAGACCTTTCCAGTTCTGTCAGTCCACACAGATCTCTGCCTTTCCTAATGATATTCTTTTATTTTTTTAAAATAGTTTAATGTGTACATATTCTGATTTTTAATCATTCTGTGCTTGTTATTGGATTGTTCAAATATTTAGAAGGTTCCTCAAGTCATTGTGGAGATAAAATAGGATGTGAAAGTATGAATGAATAAAAATGAGTAATAAAACTTAGTTTGGCATCATATTCCTAATTACTCAGTGAGCTCATCAAGTTGAACAGTTGAAATTGTTGTACATATTATGGAAATTTTATATTATAGTTGTTTTAAAATTACTAACTTGAAATAGCCAATCATCATACTCCCATAAAACAAATTATTATATTAAGGCATAGCAAGACAGCCTACTGCTAAGTAAAATAACCCCAAATAAGTTAACAAATCACGCAAGAATTTTTATCACTTTTGATAAAAATCTCAAGTATGTGTGAAATTTCTTATGCAGTTTTCTATAACTTAAAGTTACTTTTTAGCTTATTCTTCTTTCTCTTTTTAATGATATCTTAATTACATTGTTGCATGTGTGCAAAATAAAATAATGAAAATGTAGTCACAATAAGTTCAATTAATCCTTACATTTTTATTCTGATAGTATGGGTCCACATCTTCCAAGGGCTCTGACACCATTCCTTTAGGAAGATTTCCATAAACAAATGGAAGCTCTTTTCCAACTTCCAAATCAGTGTTTGGCTTTAATTCTTCTTGGTGTTCCTCACTGTGCTTTTTAGCAATACGCTGTTCCATAAACTCAAGAGACTCTCTGGTGAAGGGGACAAGGCTCTTAGGTTCTGGGGAAGCCATTTCCAATTTTGCACCTGCAAGAAATGTATTTTCTTTAGTTCTATATAAAATTTGAGTATACTGTATGAAGGAAAAGCTTGAATTACACAAGTTTAGGATATAAATAAAGGAGAACAGCAAACATGCACTCAAAGATAATTGCTGAGTTTTTTAGAAATTTGAGTTATTAAATCAGGTTTTGTTACACATAATATTAGACTTAGTTTGTAAGGTCATTGACTAACTCATTCTGTTTCATTTACTTATCCACTGAATCCTTTTTCTTTTACTAAAATCGTCTTTTTTTCATTTCTCCCTTGTAATGAAAGAGTTCTAATGTTGTTAGAGATTTTGGGCTTGGGGGGCAAATCCAATTATTTCACTCTCAGCTGCATTTAACCATTGAGTAGACACTTCTTTGCTAAATACAGTCTTCATTGGCTCTAAGCCCCACTTTTCTTTTATGCCTTTGATTAACTTCCCTTCACTCAGGTCTTCCTCTAAATTTTAACTTTGATATCCCTTAAAGTTCTGCCTTCCCCCTCAGTTGTATCCTTCTGTTTGTTGAATACATAGGCAAACACAGAGTTTTAATTACTGTACATGGTTATTTACCAAGTGCATTTCCCAAAACACTATTGTCCCTCAGTCATTGATGTGGCAATCCCACCAATGACAGTAACTTAACAAGTAAAAACAAAATTTATTGTTTTCTTCATAACTAGAACCACTTTTTAACCTTCTTGCCATTGTAAAAACAAAAGCACAAATACAAACTAATTATTTTGAAAATTACTCATGAAATTTTTCTTTGTCATCAACTCCTCTGAAGAAAACAATGTTCTTACAGTTATTTTTCATTATTTAAATACTAGCCATTGTTTATATATTTACATCACGGTAAGTCATATTTGTAATTCTGTATGCAGGTTGCTGTAGTAATCTTTACAGGGTTCCCTCTATTCTAGTCTTTACCTATTTCAAATCATTCTACAGGCCATTCAAAATTTTCTTCATTCAATATAATTTTATGCATCAGTTCCCCATCATGAACTTGTTCTTTCCTCTCATATAAAAATATGTTCTTTTGCTGATTTTCTCCCTCCCAATTCCTGTCAAAACCTACTCTTCAAGTGATCTTATTCAGTGACAACTGATTATTCTTTATTCATTTTCCCTTAACCCTCTTTGTAATTTTATTATTGCAATTATGGATAAGAGATTTTGTACTTGATATTGTGGCATTTTGTATGAGTATATTTTTTCTCTTATAGTGCTGGCCTTAGATTAATTCCTTCTATAATGTTTTCCTAAAACAAAAATCACACAGATATGCGCGCACATGCGCGCGCACGCGCGCACACACACACACACACACACACACACACACTGCACCAGAATTTCATACTGTTGAGTAAAATCGAGTTGTTTAATAGTTTAATTCATTATTTGTCTATTAATGGAAAGTAAGAAAAGAGGTTAATCTTAGTGGAGTACCCATCATTGTAAGAATCAGATTCCTACTGGTAACTTAAATAAATAGTGTGTGGGAAATATTTTAAATATACAAATGACAATCTCATAGACATCCAAGGAGAGAACACATAGTCCAGTTCTGTGTCGTGGCAAATAAAAATGAAAAAATCAAGTATTGGGATGACTCCTTATAGCTTTCATGGGATCACAGTTTTCTAGTCCTTTCATTTTCATTTCTACTGCAGTCTATTTAAAGAATGGCTTCCTTGCTTACTTCAAGAATGCACATAAAAAATGCTATCCTAGCCTCAACTTTATTTGATTTTTCAGTTTAAATTCCCACCATTTGCCTACCTCAAAAACCTCTATCTCAAAAACTGTAAATAAAAAAGATACTCTTAATTGGTCTAGCCCAGCCTATGGATTTATTTCCCCTTGGTTCAGTAATTTGCAACCAGAGAGGGACTTTTCACAATAGCAATGGCTGCTTATGCTTGCTTAAGGGACGTTACAAGGATGGGATGTGAAACAATTTTAAAGAGAGAAATACAGAATAGGAATATTAACATGTATCTACTCAGAACTCTCTTTCCAGACTAATGGTGTGAAAACTAAGAATTGCCCATCTTAAAATTTACTTATTTTCTAAATATCTTGCTAAGTATCATGCACAAAACTAATATATGAAAAGTTTATTAAGAATTATTTATATTCACCATATGTAACACAAACACACATATAGGAACACCTCACATATCAAACTTTGTTGAGGGGAGTCAAAAGTCTTTGAATACGTACAATTTATAAACTCATGTTACACATAATTGAAGTTTGCTCTTATAAATGAAGTCTTCTTCCCTTAAAATATTTAATGAGCTTTCAAAATTATATTCCTTACATGGGGCTCCTTGAATATATATTAAATAGTTTCTTAGTAACTCATGATTATAGACTAGTATAAACAAATAAAACAAATATGAACTTTGGAATTAGATAAACTTGCATTCAAATGTTCAATTTTGTTACTAATGTTCTGAGAGGTCACAGCCTAATTAATTAATATTCTTCAATCTATCAGTTATAAAACTGGGATTCCTCTTTCAGTTAAATAAGGATAAAATAATATGGGTTAAAATGCCTACTATAGTGTTTGGCACATAATGGGTAGGATGTAAACAAAAATTTAATTGTGATAAGGTTTTTATATCTTAGAATGATGGGCCAAATCTAACAAAATAATATGTAAAAGGAATATATGTATGATTTTGAAATTTGGACCAAAACCTCCTATCTACCAAAGTACAGTAGAGATTTATTTTTAATTAAATGTATTGGGGTGACCATGGTTAATACATTACATAGGTTTCAAGTGTACAATTCTATAATACATCATCTATATATCACATTGTGTGTTCACCATCCAGAATCAGTTCTCCTTTTATCACCATATATTTGACCCCATTTACCCTCTCCAACTACCACCCCTACCCCTTTACCCTCTACTAACCACTAAACTGTTGTCTTTGTCTATGAGACTTTGTTTCTTTATTTGTTTGTTTTGTTCCTTTGTTGATTTCAGTTATATATCCCAGATACCAGTAAAGTCATATGGTTCTTGAAATTTTCTGATTTATTCCGCTTAGCATAATAATCTCAAGATTCATCCATGTTGTCGCAAATGGCACTGTTTCATCTTTTCTTTTGCAGCAGAGAAAACTACCAAGGGGTTTTACTTAACAGTGATTACAACATAAATCAATACTGATTTGTACTTGCTAAGAAAGCTATATAACCTTCATCTGTATTGAAGGAAGATGGAGGAGGTAACCCTTTTCCATTCTGCTGTAATCCATGACTATATGTAAAAGGCATGTACTTAAACTGGAGGGTCCTCAAATAGAATCAGAACAGTGATTAGACTCAAAAAACACCATCTATAGACTAGTTAAAAGAATGGATGATATATTAGTTGAAGCAGAATATACTCAACTAGAACATTATATTTTTCAAAGTATCATAACAAAGCCTGTGTCATATATCCTCAAATGTAAACTTGAGAATGCCCCATGTGTTTCACAAGGTCATAAAAGTTAAACAGACCATATACAGAAAGCCTCGGTGACAGTACTGACTCTATCAGTGCTAATTCTTCCTCCCAACTCAGTCAGTTCTCATTGAAATCTTCCTTTATATACTTTGATGTTGAATGAAATTACTTTGGGTTGTTGACTATGTGAATGAATTGACAGTGGGCATTTTCTTCTATGGTATGACAAAGAAATGCAAGCACTTATCAGATGGAACTGGCATGCATCCAACTTCTTGATAGCTAAGGGCAGATGATGAATTATTAATTAACTCATAATTCAGTGAAAGCATTTCTATAGGGGGACTTATAAAATATGGTCCAAGCACTATGCTTTCCGGTGAGTGATCTTAATACAGTGCTAAAGTCTGAAATATATAGAAAGCTTAATAGTAAATCTGTCCATTAGGCTTCCCTCCTAAAAAAATCGAAAGCTAAAGTAAGCTTTTGGCAAGAATTGTATCAAAGTCAACTCAGGCTTGGACTCTAACAAGTTCCAGTTGCACTAATATTTTATATTATTGATGAAAGTGCAAGCCACCTCTCCTGGATATCAGTTAAAAGTAGAACCAACACCAGTCTGGAGAAAAGAGGTACATTCTTATAGAAAAATAATTCTCCTGAAAATGATTTTCAAGCATTTGAGAATTAGCCAATATTTATCATAATTAAGGCAATTGTAATCATGGTCACATTACTGAGTGACTAGTATTTGTTAGGCACTAGACTAGATGTTTTTAATTCTATTATCTCATGTTCTCACATATCCTTGTGATCACCATTTTACAAATGAGGAAACAAAGATCGATGAGTTTCATAACTTCTCCATCACTCTAGACAGAGCTAGTTGGGTGGTGAAGATAGATGCTAACCCAGATGTGTCTAAGGCTAAATTTGGGTACTTGTAAACTACACCACAAAAGTGGTTAGAAGTTGTAAATTTCTTAGACAAGGATAAACTCTGTAGTAGCTACTACAAACTCTGTAGGGCTACTTTAGAGACACCCCCCCAAAAACAACAACAGGCTTAATGGAATAATTTAGACTAACTTGCATCACTTTTGTAGCTGACAAGTTGATGTCAGGTGGAATTGTCTGGAAATAACCTTTATGTAAATGTTGTCAAAGTCAAATATTTTGTAAAATTTAAGGTAAGCATGCATCATTTGGAGGGGAGGACATGCTGCCCAGTATGATGATCCCCTATACAGACTTAGGGAGTTTGTTATTGTATGAATTATGAAGGAGACTTCTGGCAACTGATGTGGAAAGGACCAAATAAGGCAGATAATGACTTGTGCAGGGTCGCATGGAATCTAAGAAGTGACCACATGACTAAGTCAGTCAAATGCATCAGCTCAAGATTTTAAATTTGGATTTAATAACACAAAATAAGAGGGGCAGCTGAGAATCCACTTTTGAAAGGGAGTTCGAAGCTTCAGCAGCAACTTTAGAAATTTGGGGAGTGGTCTGGAGCCAGTAGCCGTGTTCAGTGCTATATTTTTGGTGGTTTGAGCTGAAATGTCATTCATGCTCACTGGACTGGTTCTGCCGTTTGATATTGGCTGTGATCTTGACTGTGATTTATCAGCCCTCCTCTTCCCGTCCCCCCTCCACCTCCACCATTTCCTTCTGTAGATGTCCAGATTTAGGATTATCGAGAATTGAGTTTAAATCTATCAAAGGTTCCATTCCTGCCAGGCTGTTTTGTTACTGTCAATAAGCATAATTTGAAGTATTGGTATAGTATAGAATCTACATAAAAACTTAATTTATTTCAAATCAGAGTGGACAATAGAGCTCATTCAATAATTTACAAGGAAGTTTGTGGAAAATTTGTTTGTTTGTTTTTTCAGTCTTTTAACCATTAGGGTGAGAATTCTCTGCCAGTCATTTTAAATCAAACTTAGTCCCGATTTTCTATAAAGCCTTTGGGGGGGGGGGGAGAGGGAGAAGGAGAGGGAGAGAGAGATAGAGAGAGAGAGAGAGAGAGAACAAATGGATTGGGTTTTACTTTTACTTTACAGGTGTTTTGAAGTTTGGGCATTCTCTGTCTTCTAGCTATGCTGATGGTATAGGTTTTGTGTAGTACTGATTGTTTTTTTGTTGGTTTGTTTTTTGGGTATTTCTGCACTGTATTGTTTGTGGGGCATATATGGGGATGTGCAGAATTGGGCAGTTCCCATTATCCATAGCTCCATACATTTCTTATATCCAAATAAATTTCAGATGGATCAATGATTTACATACAAAATAAAAAAAATTAAAAACCAAACAATAAAACTTATAAAAGAAACCATAAGTAAATTAATTTATAATAATTTAAGATGGAAGTCCTAGTTTAATGAAGCAAAGTGCTGATTAGGATGTGAGGAAATAAGCAGTTCAATGAACTTTTTTGGTAATTTAAATTGGTACAATTTTCTAGAAGGAAATCTGGCACTAGTTCTCTAAATTAAAAAAAATATACAGCTTACCCTAGCAATTTGAGCAGTAGGAATGTACCAATGGCTAAACCACAAACCAATTAATGTGCACAGGATTGTTCAGAGTAGCATTTTGATAGCTAAGAATAGAAGCGGTCAACATGCTTCGCAGGTACAGCTGCTGAAAAATAGAGTACATCTTTATAATAGACTGTTACTAATTTTTTATGCTTCTGCAACTATATATATATATATATAATATATATATAATATATATATTATATATATTTTTTAAGTGTGCGTGTACAATTATTTTTAAAATAGAAACAGGTGTTAACTAGGAAATGATATGCTTCTTAGTATCTTCGTAACATTTTTTTGAAAAAAACACCTAATAGTTGATTCCTAACTAGGTACATAGATCACTGGTTCTGACAGTGAGGTCTATAAGATCCGGATTATATGACTGATTGTCATACCTTATAGAGACTATGGAATATGAGAGAAGTACCAGTTTAGGGATCAGGGGAATGAGAGATAATGTTCCATATTTATTGGGTTTGAGGTGTATCTGAAATATCCAAAAGTAAAAATTCAGAGATTAATTAGAAGTCTGGATCTGGAGCTTAATAAATATAATTAAACTGTATATTTGTGTGCATATGCTTTATATACATATAGTATAAATATATGTGTGTATATATGTGTATATTTACATATATAGTACATGGTTATATAGTTACTAGCTGAAGTCAATGGAGTACAAAATATCATGCTTATGTGCAAATGTGTAAAATTCTTTATAGAATGATTTCAAGCACAGCCCATTGAAAAGCATCTACCTATCATTTAACATTTGTGATAAAAAACAACAGTTTAGAAAGCAAATTATTTTATATATCACTGCTAATAAATGTTTTAAGTCACGCGGATCAATTATTAATAAGGAATATCACAGTTAAAATATTGAAATTACTTAAAAATAACATATTATGTATTAGGAGACAATGATAAGAATGATTACTGGCTTCTCATCACAATAAAAAAGATACCAGAAGGTAATGTAACAGTAGCTTTAAAGAAAAATAAATATGAAGCTACAATTTAACACAGCAAAAGTACCCCTCAGGAATGAGGACACAATAAAGGTATTTTCAGATGTAAATTTAGATCTTCAAGAAGAAAAAAGTGAAAGAGAAATGAAAATTTGTGGGAAGCATACAAAAATATAAAACATAATTACCAAAAAACTGGAAGCAGCCCAGGTATCCATCAAGAGAATAGAAAGAAAAATAAAAACTGTGGTATATTTATACAATAGAATGCAATTCAACAACAACAAAAAAACAACAACAAAAAGAAAACAAATTACTGATACACATAAAAATGACTGAGTCTAAAAACATCATACTGAGTGAAAGAAGCCTTACAACAAAGATTACAATCTATGTGATCCACTTTATATGACGTGCTAGAACACACAAAGATAATCTCTAGGAGTGGAGTAGTAATTGACTGGGAGGGATGATGGAACTTTCTGGGGTGGTGGTAACGTTCAACATCTTGTTAGAGGTTTGGAGCACACAAGGGTATATACATTTGTAAAAACTGATAGGATGATACCCTTAAGGTTTGTGCATTTTACTTTGTTTCACTTTTTTTAAAGCCATAAATAAATACTGAATTCTAATTACTTATATGAATTATGAAGTGTTAATGGGTCTGGTCTACTAGTGCTTATAACTTATTTTGAAAGACATCAAAACATAAGAATTGATGGATGGTTTGAAAATACATTGATAGATATGTGACAAAGAAAATACTATAAAATAACAGTTGAAGACTAGTGTTGAGTGTTTGGTTGTTTCTTGTGCAGTTCTGTCTGCTTTTCTATGTGTTTGAAATATTTTATAATAAATATTTGAAAAAAAATCTAGCTCCATAACCAATAAATATTTGGCTATGGAGCTAGATCATCTAGATTCAAATCTGGACTTCAGAATTTTCTAACTGTGACCTTGCACAAAGCACTTAACTTCTCCATGCCTCAGTTTCCTCAACTATAAAATGAGAATAATAAGAGTACTTATCTCCTAGGGTAATATGAGGATGCCATGAGTTGATAAATATAAAGCACCTAGACCAGAGCCTGCCAAGTACTACACACTCAATAAATACTAGTTGTTACTACTTTTAGTCATTTAAAGCACTGTATTTTTATGTTTAACCACATTTTTAATTGAAATTACTGCCATATTTCCTGGAATTTATAAAGAAAATATGCATAATATAATTTCTTACTGATAAATCAAAGTAATAATATACTCCATTATAATCAACTGCAATACTGTGATATCCTTAAATAATTTTTTTAAAAGTTCTGCTTTTTACATTATCTTTCATTTTATTCATCTGTATCTCCTTCATCATCAGAATTTCATACATTTTTTCCTTGCTGCTTTCAAACTGTTTGTTTATATCTGCTTCCTCTTCTAACAATTCCTCTCTAACTTGCTATGTGTAAACACCATAATAATGGGCTGTAAATGGCAGCCCAAAATCTCTAATAGGAAAAAAAAAATCAACCATACTATAAAAGTTTTGGCTCTTTATAAATCATCTCTCCTGTCCCTAACACGAAGTCCCATTATTTTCTTATCCTGAGACATAGCTTAAAAGGTTGAAATTGAGGACTTCTGGATAAATATGGCAGAACGTACGTCTCTTTAGAGTCCTAGATTCCAGTAATGTTTAGAAGAAGCTGATGATGTTTCCTTTATTATAAGTATAATCCAAACCATGTCACAATTATTACTTGATGACTTGAGGTTCCAAGAGTATAATTATTCCTAGGTGGAAGGACTGAATGACAGGCAACTGGACAGACCTGACATCTGATAGAAAATGACCATGTACTCCTGTGAGTATACAAGCACTAGTCTCCAAAACTGGCTCAGATTTCACTTAATTTATCACATTACTGATTTATATGCTAAGATTTTTCTTGTACTAGCATCTCTTTAGTGTGGCTATCACTTTGTTTTTTCCAACTTTTTTTCTTGCTCCTGAGATTGTTTTGCTCTTTTCTGACTAAAATGACTTTTGATTTATAGGTCTTGTTTTTACATTCTCTGTAATTACGTTTTGTCCCAAGTTCAGCCAATTTTGGCTAAGCCTCCTCAATATGTGTCTCTGACCTAGGATTGACCTACTCTGGGTCAAAGTTCTGTGCTTTTTTGGTGGTTTCACATTTTCTGATTGCTGAATGCTATCCTTCTTTAGTTCCCTTGTCACAACCCTTCTCAGACCTCTTGGGAGCCCCTTACTGAAATATGTTCTCTTGAAGAAAGAAGTTGCAAACAAGTCTCGTCTCGTCTCGTCTCGTCTCGTCTCTTCTCTTCTTTCTCTCTCTCTCTCTCTCTCTCTCTGCATATATATGATAATCTGTACTTATCATTAATTCTCTATTTTAACATTTTAATTTCAGATATATTTTTAAAAGTGAGCTTCAATTTTCCTTAAAAGATTGTTCTTGCAGTTTGATATGTCATGGAGGGCAATATGAGACTGAACTTAAAACCATCTCCAACACTGGTGGACCTGGATTCTACAGAGTGTTTATCCAGTATTCTAATAATCTGATAACAATTAATGTCTCTCTTCTTGAAGGAGGGAGCAGTCTAGGACATTAAGTTTCCAAATGACATAGTCAATATGATTAGAAGTCCATAACCGGTGTCAGGTAACAGTCTCCCTATCTGCATCTGACTGCCAGTTTACTAAGAACAATGAGCATAAGGAAAACTTACTGGCAGTTGAAACACCAGGAAAGGACGTCGATCACCAGGGATAAGATCCCAGTGAGAGTCTCCTGACTCACTAACAAATGCCACTATGACACTGATAAAGACAATAGAATGTGAGGTTGCCAGGAAGACAAAAGCAAAGCTGATTCTGCCTTAAATATTTCTACTTGAATCTTCTAAGACAACAAAGGTTTTGGTTTCCTACCAGTGAATTTGAGAAAGTGGTCTAACCCAACATTCCAAACCACTAAATGTCTCCAATTTCTCCAGATGTTTTTCAAACTTCTACTCCTTTGTGAAATTGGCCTCTAAGATTTCTGAATGACTCCCTTGTTATGCCAACAAAACAAGCAAGTTGTAGAGGAGCCAGGATCTTCCTAGAGTTGTATTTCTGGTGAACCCAGTCTGTCAGATCCTTGACCAAAAATTCCTGGCCAGCAGCCATGTTAGAGCTGAACAAGTAAAAGGACCCTTTGCCACTTCCCAATGGAATGCACAGGAGGTTTTATCATGCAACCAGATTCTATAACTTCCTTTCAACCCTGAAGTCCTTGATGCAACTGGCTCCCCTGAGATACAAGACCGGATCTCAATTTCTGTTTAGTAAAATCCAGAACTGGAACTCTTCCTGGAACTCTTGGGGACGATTCACAACCAGCTGGCCTCCCTGAGCATCCTCTTAATCTCCAGTGAGTCCGTTAGATTTCTTTGAACCTTCATCGTTGCCCAGTTTCTGAGAAGTGGAACTAAGCTCATAGATGCACAAACCATGCCCTGAATCTGTGACCAGATGAAAGAGTTCTGAACCCGTTGTCATACAAGGCCAACCACAAACTTCTAGCACCTAGTCTGGCTCTGGGTTAGCTTGAGATGGATACAAGACAATGTATCAGACTCTGGGTGGCTGACAAGAAGTGACAGTGTCAAATCTGCAGTTCATGAATCCTGGGACCTCTGAGAGGACCAAGAATGGGAAAGGATAGTGGCCTCTGGTCAACAGCCTGTTACTGAGCTATAGGGAAAGAAAATCCTCTCAGTGCAGCTGATTTGAATTATATCAGCTCTTGACTGCATATTAGAAATCTCCTAGAGCTAATATTGAAAATCTAGGAGCAAGTGGCCCAACCCAGACATAATTTCAGAATATGGGTAGGGGTCCCTTGTGATGAATGTGAGGCAGCCTGCCAGAGAGAAAGATTCCTTTGGATGATAGCCAAGCTTCATCCAACCACCCTTATAAAGCAAGCAGAGGAAGAGACATCATTACATTTTCTTTGGGTATGTTTTGTTGTCTCACATCCTAAGTGTGAGAGATAAAGCATATATGGAATTGCTGAGGCAAATACCTGTTTTAGAACATCACTTATCCAGAAAATCCACATTCTTTTCACCTCTTTGGGCACCTTCTCTCCCTCAGCTCTAGAATTTCCTATGGCATTTCTGCCATAGCGGTCCTGGTGCAAAACGGCTCTAACGTTTGAAATCAAAGAAATGCAGTTGGGACATCTACCTTATCCTGTTGCTCCCAGTTTGCTTCAAGATAACTAATCTCTCTTTCCTTCCACTCTTTCCTCTTGTTTCCAGCACATTCAATCTCATATTTCTGTAGTGTCATTAGGAGTCATGGGTTCTGGGGACAGTTGGGTTTATGCTTGTTGTTGAGAACTAATTTTTCATGGCATTCTTGTTCCTTTTCAAAAGCATCCTGAGCTGGATGATAAATGACACAGACACAATCAGTGATCCAATGTTTGGCCTCTGTGTAGCTTAGTTCTCAGGGAAGAGGCTGTGTGGCTAGCGTTCTGTATCAACAACTGCAGCTGCATCTTCTTAGAGATGATGAAGGATAGTGAAGAAAGAGGTTGCCAAAAGTCACTGTTTTCCCTGTCTCCTTCTCCCACTCCCTATTGCTTCCTCTATCCCTCAGTTTGATCCCCAAGCAATGGCCTGCCAGTAATGCAGTCAGGCTGTGGGGACAGATTGTGACTATCCAGAGCAATCACAGCCTCCTCACTTTCATGTTTCCCACAGTAGGGAATGAAACTACAGCATCTAATCAACCTCTATGCTTTCTGGGAAACTAGATTGAATCCTAGAGATGAAAAACAGATGCTAGATTAGCTTTGCCAAAGAGAACTATGAAATGTTTTACTCAATAACGGATTACATATATTTATTTATTCTCCTAATTTATTTACCAAAAGATTTAGGGTACCTTACAATGGAATGGTATAGGCCATAGAGTGAGGTAATGTAAATTAGGAAAAAATGAAGCCAGAAAAAGAAAAAAAAATGGACAATGGACCCATAAAGTAAAAATAATATCCCAAATCCCAAATGCCAATTTCATTCTGACATCGAATAGGGAATAAAGAGTAAAGTGACTTCTCACTTAGTTTCCAACTATTCTGAAACAATTCTACTTTCTATCAGCCATGGACAATGCTTTAAGCCTACTGTACCAATGAGATTCAGATAATTTAAATAAAAAAAAAAGTTCTGAAACAATTCTACTTTCTATCAGCCATGGACAATGCTTTAAGCCTACTGTACCAATGAGATTCAGATAATTTAAATAAAAAAAAAAGTAATGCTAGCAATGAAAAGGCTGATAAAAGAGTTAACTTGGGACTAGAAGATACTGCATGTTTAAGTGAAAGAGACAAACGTAATGTGATCATTAAATGGAAACTATATTGCTGAGAAGGTAGAAACCACACCTGCTTTAGTGAATACCAATTTAGATTGACATTTTCATTCATTGGGGCTGTTCGACTGTACTTTATAGATATATTCTGAAGTACTTATATTTCATTTTTCCCACATTCCGTGATGACTCAGCTAAATTCTCTGATGCAGAGCCTTTTCCTTTAGAGATCTCTATCATCTTTTCTTTTTCTCCAGGGTTTAGAACTCAAATGATATTAGATGCATTGTTTGTTTGTTTTTTCTTATGGAGAATACAAAAATATTATCATTGTCTTTTAGGAAACAGAAGGCTATCAAGAAGAGGGCTGAAACTCATGAGATTCTGAGAGATGGATAAGATTAAAACAATCAATAATTTGAACAATAAAACATCAGAGACATAATTGAGACTCTCCTAATGGATGTGACCTTTGACAAGCTAGGATATGGAAGCAAAAGGCCCCCTCTCACAGTTCTGGTGAGAGAGTGAATAAGTGCATTTTCTTCTGAAGTACTGATTGTCAACAGCTTTAAAACAATCTTACATGTACTCTTTGGCCCCCCAAATTAAACTGCCCTATGAATATTCTTGCTGAAGTTTGAGAAGTCATATTTGCAAAGATGTTAATCACAACATACTTCTAATTTCAAGGACTGAAAACAATGAAAGTGTCCACCCAAGGAAGTAATACCATAAATTATAGTTGGTTGCTATCAGGAAACACTATTTAGTAATCATGAAGAATGTGATATATCTGTGCTCCTTTGGAAAGAATCCCAAAATAAATTATTTATTGAAAAATGTAATGTTGAGAATGGCTGGCATTGTTCACCTTTGAATAACACATTCTATAAGGATTTTATACATAGCGTTATTCATGCTCGCACATGCATAATGTTTCCTCCCTGGAAGGAACTAAACTGCTGTATCTATGGAAAAGAACTGAAAAGGTATCAATTGCTTTCTGGTTAATATTTGTATACTACTTGAATGCAATATGCCATGTATGTATTACTGAAATCCAGAAATGGAAAGCTTACGTACAGAAAGCTTGGGAATAATGGACAGACTGACCGGAATGGTATTTATTCACCTGGAATTTTGCAGCTGTCTGTTCCCCTTTACTTGAACCTACTTGCTTTTCTGCTTTGGGATTATTTTTCCACTCGAGCTACTTACTTCCTGTGTAACTTTGATTATCTGACTCCTACTCTTTAATTCTTCTGGAATACAGTTTATCTGGCCTGCCTTAATTGATATTTCTCCTTTGTCCCTGGACATGGTTTCTGCCTGCAGCTGTTTTTGCTCCCAGATCAGCCTATTTTGGCTTCAACATATCCACTTAATTCTGGACTCAACTGCCTCACTCACAATCTCAGCCAACACATTCCTAGAATATGTCATCTTACAGAGGAAAATTGTAAACGATTTTCTTAAAAAACATAAGTATGTATTGCCATTTTATTTTTATATATTTCTGAAGAATTCTGAATCAAGTCTTCTGGATTCAAAAACTAGGAAAACAGTCTTGTAAATAGACAAACACAAGCAAAAGCCAAAGGGGCAGACTTCACCTCTTCCCAAATTAAAATGTTCTTTTATGAGAACTGAATTCCCCTCAAAATCTGGTAAACTTGGATTCTAGTGGTGGTTTGTTAAAATAATCAAGAGCTGAGGTCTTTGCAAATGTCTTTCTGGGGAGGAGCAGTGCAGGTCATACACATTCAGAAGGGTACAACTTATACTGAGGGGAAGCAATCTGTACGACAAAGTCTTAGCGCCTAGTCTCAAATTCACTTACAAGAATGAGCCCAAGGAAAGCTCAGAGGATGTTTCTGAGTGCCTTGAGAGGATGTAGGACAGTAAGTCTCCGTGGGAGACAGAGTCTCACCAGGATGAGCCATTATGAGTGGCAAGGCAATGGAGATAGGGAAGGGGTTCCAGGAACAGGAAGAATGGCTGCCTCGGCGGTAAGTACGCCCACTTGAGCTTCTCTATGGCAATCTCATGGTTCACTAGTAGGGTCCCTTGTTTCTATGGATATGACAGCAATTTCCAAGCTGTGCCTGTCCAGCCCACCAAAACAAGCATGTTGGGGAAAGGCCAGAATCTATCCATAACTGACTGTTCTGTGACCCTAGTCAGTCTCTTGACAAGAAAAATCTGGCCAGAGGCCATTTAAGAGCTCAAGAGGGAAGAATGTATTGTTGCCCCTGTTAGAGTATTACAAAGGAGACCTTGTTATGTATGTAACTTTCATATTGAACAGCAATCCTGAGACCTTCTGACCTATGGTTTTAGATGCTACTGGATCTGTGGAATATAAAATTTAAAAAAAAGAAAAGATCCAGGACAGCCATATTCACTGGAACCCTGAAAGCCTCCTAAAGCTGGTTATTTACCTCTGTTCTTGATCACTCTTGAATAGTTGGTCTGCTTTTCCAGGATCTAGTCTCACGCCCAAAACTACTCTAGCTTTTCAAACACGGAACCAAACACATAGATACCCGACCACTTCTCAAATTTTGGAAAAGCCAGAAAGGAGCCTTGAAACACATTAGGGCAAGACTAGATATGAACTAGAGCCAATGTTACAACCTGTAATCAGGTGCTTAGACCATGCAGCCTTTGGAAGAACTCAGAGAGTGCAAGGCTGGTGGACCCAGAGCCTCACTCTGGCATTTAGAGCAGAAGGGAAGGAATATTCCACTCAACACCATATATTTAACCAGGGACTACGGCCCCCAAATCAGTATCCTCTGATGTTCTAGGTTAAAACCAATACCCTGTTGTAATTTTAGACTTTTAAAAACTGCATTGACCTGGGCAGGTCCCTGGCTTCAGCATTTCATTAAGCTCTTGTTTGATGCTGATACAGTTGATTTAGCACCTGGCTGCTACCACATAGCTAGTTATCCTCAGCCAGCAGCAGGCCGAGTCAATTCAGGCAGAAATACTGTGTATACAACGGGGATATCTGTTTGCCAGACAAACAGGGGTCCCCCATCAACATGGGATATAACCAAAATAGCCTGGTTTATAAACAGCAATGATTGAACAAATACATGGAAATCACCATCCCAGCTGGGCCAAGAGATACGAATCAGCTGAAAACATCCCTAGAAGTGATCATATGAAAACTGTCTCTTCAACCTTAAAGGTTCCCTCTGTCAGTGTTGTGGAAGCGAGACCTTGCTTACCTGGCCTTGGTTTGCATACACTAACAGAATAAAAGGGGACCAATTAAAGGAAAAATGAGATCTGTCTGTACAAGTTAGTGTCATAATGGGTGAGTGTACATTACTGATAACTAGTCAGGGTGGGCAGGGTTTGCAGATGTCCTGTCACAACTGACCAATGTTTATATTGGTTAGTGGAAATAATGGGTCCGGACTCTCAGAAATCAAGAATGTTCCTTCTATGCTAATACCCTCACTATACACTTTCAAGAGACAGTCCACGGTGGAAGGGATAGGATTATGGGTCAGTCTCTGAGTGCTCCAGTTGTGGCACAGAGCCTGTCATAACGAGATCTAGTAGAATACTTCTTCCCTAAGTAAGGGATTGAGTAAAATATTCTTGTTTTAATTTCCATTGTGCTTCAGACCTGTATTTATTCTCCCTGGTCAACATTTACTGGAGTATGTATCAACTTTCCTACCAGAGCTTCTTTCACAGGAGGCTGTGAGACAGGATGCCGAGTTCCCAGGTGTTTGGCTCTATCTCCCACTCTTAGCGGAGACTGATATGCAATGGCAGGTCCTGGGGCCTGCCCACGTCACCTGGGATCTGTTGGTCCCTTTTCCTGAGCCTATGTCCAATTGTAGGTTTTTCTCCTATTGTTTTAAACACATTGATGGGATAAAGGGAGCTCACAGTACCTCTTCTCTGAGTGCAGGGTTTTAATGAATCCTAGCAGTCAAAAGTCAAGTATTTATACCTATAATTAATCATATATTAATTTATACCTATAAGTAATAATATATTAATTAATGGACCAACTAAATTCAGCAATATCCAATATACCCAATGATTTCATCCCTAAGAAGACCACATACCCTAAAGCAAAATTTAAAACTTAAAAGAGAGTGAAAAGCATATTTTGAGAATATCCAAAGGTGTTTAAATATGAATTGTTAGGCAAAGCACACAATTTTGTGAGGATGGAAGTTCCCAGGTTAGAATATACTTTAAAGTGTACAGGTGGCAAGAGATAGTGACTGGCATTTGAATTTCAACTTCCTCTAGTGCATTCTAGTGAGACCAATCAAAGCCCCTTTTATTCCTCTATTGAACTAGACTTAAGATGAGAGCTAGAATAATAATATGCATAAAAACACAGAACAATTCCTTTTATAAGCAATAGTTACACATGACACTACCGTCACAAAACCCTTCATGCAACCTCTGTCATTTAGTCCTTACCAAGATGTGTAAATTTTTGATGGGTCATTTTAAAATAAGAAAAATAAGGCTTAATCAAAAGTTAAAGCATTTGCTTCATTTTCACAAAAATGAAAATCAAGTTTTATCATTCCAAATCCCATAGTTTTCTTCATTGACTTCCAGCTCATCACTGACTAGCTAGGTAATTACTGGCTAATTACTCCTCATGGGTGGAGTAATTAAGTAACTTCAATTAGGGCTCATCAGGGCAGGTCTGGTGCCCAGGATTCTGTTTAGTGTAGGGTCCAGCTTCCTTCTAATTTACCATGGACTACTCTCCTGAAAGATAGCCAGGAAGAAAAAAAATCCACAGAAAGCACCACTGAAACGCCTTCCTATTTCAAGAGCTTTTTCTGACCAATATCCAAACTTGCCTTCATCGTTTCCATTACTAAGACAAGCCCGTCTTCGTCAGTGTGCCTTTCCACCTGTAGTCATCATTGGTCCTGCTTTGACTGATATCCTAACTTTGGAGGCAACATATACCCAGAGTCACGATGCGTACATCATCACCTCTAAAAGAAAATCTCCCGAAGGTATGCTTTTTCAGAGCTAAACAATGAAAAACAATAAAAAAACCTGTTGATCCAAACAATACCAAAATGCCCAATGCTTTAAACTGGGCACACTATTTCCCATTCATAGTCATGCCTCTAATTTTATACTGTCAATTCTTACATGAAAAGCACCATTCTTTAAATCACTAAGTTACTTAACAATAAAAGACAAGATTCCTTAGATGTATACTCACTCCATCCTGCATAAATTTTTATTCCTTCGATTCTATCATTGTGTCATGTAACCTAAAAACCATTGCCGTACAGGGTTTCTAGAAATTGCACACTAATAGAACGTCTTGCTTTCAGAAGCTTACCTGGTGGGATGAGAAAACTGACCACACATTCAGTGCAGAACAAACACCCACAGGCCACTGCTGCTCTAGGAAGTAGCTCTCTTAATTTATGTCCAGAACCTTGATCTCCTGCTGGGGACCTAGGGGAGTGTATGGGGTGGGGCTGGCATGGGCTGGGTGGGAAAGACTGGCCGCAGATGGCTGCTATCACCGTCCTTGGACTGCACACACCAAGAAAAAAGCACTTACTTGCTACCATGTGAGGGGTCTCCACCAGCACCTCAGGGAACCCTGAGAAGCTGGGCTCCTTGGAGCCCTTTTCTCCTCCTGGGCTTCTCTTTCTTTCTGATTTCTCTGGTTTCCTGGGCTGTGGTTGCTTAGAAGGTGTTGCTAGGCTGGCATCTGCCCTCACCAGCTGATGCCACCCAGACCACGAAAGCTCGGCAGTAAATGGCCCCACTGAATTGCCAGCTAGAAACCAAGTCTCAGGAGCGGCTGCCCAGCCCCTGACCGAGCGACCCCTCCTGCCAGTTGCGCAGTGAAGCCGCGCCCGCCGCCTGGAAGCTGTTTTTGTGTCTTTCCCACTACTCCCTCCCCTCTCCCCGCCACACCACCTTCTCCCCCCGCCCTCATCTCCAGGCCAGTGCGCGACTTCAACCAGACCGGGCGTGGGCGGGGTGATGTCGACAGAAACCCGCTGCAGCCGCTGCAGCAGCTTGAACGGTGGCAGCTGCGGCGGCGTCTTTTCTACCAGCTGTCTGTCAAGGGAAGGGGAGAGAAGCTCGGGATCGGTGAGGAGGTGGAGCAGGGAGAGGACCAGGGCTTGAAGAAATGGAAAGGAGAGGAAGAGAAGGGATCCTGTGAAGGGGGTAGGGGTAGGGGTAGGGGTGTGTGTGTGTGGGGGGGGGGGTGAGAACAGGAGGGAGAAGATGGGAAGAGTGAGAAAGGGAAGCACCAAACTCAGGTTCTTTCCCTCCTTGCTCTGTCTCTCCCCGTGCCTACCTGCCCCAGTGGAGCTTGTCAGGGGCAAATGTCAGCTTGCAACATCCACATCTGGACAGCACTGTAGGGTGTGTGTGTAGGTGTGTGTGTGTAGGTGTGCAGCTGTTCAGGAAAAAAAATGGGCTGGAGTTACTATAACCTCACTCTAGAGTTGAAACAAGGAACAGAAGAAAAATTATGCATTTGGGGAATTTTTGGAAAACTGGTGGGCAGCAGAGTAATTTGGTCAATTTGGCGGTGAAGAGAGCTGTTGAAACGTCTTTCTTCCCAAAGGGAGTTTGGAAAATGTAGTCACACTACAGAACATTCACTTTATAGTCCTATCTTGTTCGGAAAAGGTGAATTTTCCTTAAAAAAAGATTCCTGCAACACATCAAGAAAAGATAACAAAAATGAGGGAAAGGGAAATCATGTATATTTATAAGAGATTCAAATTTTATATTCTAAGTTACAGAAGAGGAAAGTGGAACTAAGCTAACACTGTCATGGTTCTGTGCAAACCATGTCAGGGGTAGCATGCTTCATCCATGATTCATAGAAAAGTTCTGTTACATTTATTTTGTTTGTTTAAATTATATATTTGTTATGAAAAATTTCAAACATATACAAAAAGACAAAGAAAGTATAATAAACTCCTATGTACTCAGCCTCAATTATTGTCAACACATAAACTTGTTTCATCTGTATGCTCCTTCCCATCTTGAATTAGCTAAAAAGTAGTCCAGACATTGTATCATGTCATTAAAAAACACATTAGTATGTCTCTGAATTATAAGGACTTAAAAATGTAACTCAAGCCCATTATCATGCCTAAAAGTTCACAATTATTTTGTAGTGTCAAACATCCACTTGATGCATTTTGAATAGGCAATGTATGAATGACCAGTTTCTCTTCCACATACATCGTAGTGACAAGTCAAGTGAAGATTCTAGTGCATAGAATTTTCCCTTGGAGGAATCTGACTTATGCATCCCTTCTCAGTAAAATTCTATGCATCTATCAGTGCATTTAACTTAAATTTAATAATATCAAACATTGTATAGCTTACATAAGATATTTGGCATAAATAAAGAGAAGTAGAGTAGTCCCGTTTATCTGCGGTTTTTCTTTCTGCTGTTTCAGTTACCTAAGGTCAACTGAGGTCTGAAAATATTAAATGGAAAATTCCAGAAGTAAACAATTCATAAGTTTTAAATTGTATGCCATTTTGAATAGCATAAGGAAATCTTGCCCATCCTGCTCCATCTCACTCTGGATTTGAGTCACCCCATTGTCCAGCGTCTCCACGCTATATGTGCTCCCAACCCTTGGTCACATAGCCATCTTGCTTATCAGATGGACTGTCGTGGTATCAGAGTCCTTGTGTTCAAGTAACCCTTGTTTTACTTAATAATGGCCCCAAAAGGCAAGAGTAATTATGCTGGCAATTCGGATATGCCAAAGAGATGCCATAAAGTGCTTCCTTTAAGTGAAAAAGTGAAAGTTCTTGACTTAATAAAGAGAAAATCATACACTAAGCTTGCTACGGTCAAATTTTCTATCTGCAAATTTTCTATCTGTGAAGTTGTGAAGAAGGAAAAAGCAATTCATGTTGGTTTTCTGCTGCACATCAAACTCAAAAGTTATGGCCACAATGTGTGATAAGTGCTTAGTTAACATGGAAAAGGCATTAAATATGTGGGTGGAAAACATGAACAGGAAGCTTGTTCTGATTGAGGGCAACCTGTTGTGACAGAAAGCATTGAACCTATACAAAGACTTCAGCAAGGGCTCCCCTGAAATGAGTGACACCGAGCCATTTACTGCAAGAATATTTACACAGATTCAGGAAAAAGTTTGGTATTTTGTCATCTCACATCATCACAAGAAGAAAAAGGGTGACTACAGTATAATAAAATATTTTGAGGAGGGAAACCACATTCACATAACTTTACAGTATATTATTACAATTCTTCAATTTTATTATTAGTGATTGTTGTTATTCTCTTACTGTACGTAATGTATAAACTAAAATGTATGACAGGTATGTATGTATGTATAGGAAAAAACATAGAATACATATATAGGTTCAGTACTATCCTCAGTTTCAAGCATCCACTGAGAGTTTTGGAACGTATACCCTGTGGATAAGGGGGACTAATGTACAGCTATGTGTAATGTGTAAGGAACAGGCAACTAATCTCAAGACATTTGCAGAGCAATAGTAGAAACAAGAAGAAAATAAAAGGGAAACCAATGAGTTGCACAACCATTTTTAATTGCTTTTGTTCTGGAGCAAATATTTTGCCACCACTGTTAGATAATGTTACTAAGTTGGAGTTGATTGATTTTGGCAATTATTGTGCTCCTAATAATGAGCTGATAAGATCCCCTTGATTTGCTCAATGGACGATTTGGTGGGAGGGCTGCGTTGTAGGTGGGAGGAACAAGTTGCTATTTGTTTTCCACACTTCTGACTGAAGACCCTTAAAATCATGCGTTCTATTTCTGTCTGCTAGGTATATATTCAGAAAGTGGAAGCTCTAGACACACGTGTCCTGTGGTGTTAAGAGAAACCTGCTCTGTCTCACTACACTTGAAACATATAGGCTTCTGGGGAATTCCGTTCCTTGCTGTCAGGTTAAGTGGGGGCTATTTATTCTAACATCAAAAACATCAGTGTCAGGAGTGTGGATGGGCCTGGTGTTTTTATTCTCACCCTGTATCACCATATCCAGAAGTGATAAAACCTTGTGTAAAAAAAAGCAAGCAAACAATTCTCCCCAAACACAAACAAATCAAAAACTCTTCCTTTGAAGATATTTTAGCTGTGTCACCCTTTCCTTTTCCTAGTATGGCAATCATCTTCTGACATTCTTATTAAAGATTTATTTTCTGATTGACAATCTTCTCCTCCACTTGAACTCTTACTCTTATTATTAACAAATTTCTCATCCATTTGGGAGCCAGTAACCATTTGCATAAGATATACCACAGCCTAGCTTCTGATTTCCTCCCTAATAGATGATGTTTCCTACACTTCCCCTCACCTATCAGTTCTCACACTCACACTTTGAATCTTGTCATAGCTGGTGAGTGAGTGCCTGAGCATATTAATTATCAATTGCTTATGTGTTTCTTTTCTGTCTTGTTCCACTTGTATGCATGCTGCATGACAACAGGAACTTGTTCCTCTCCTGCTATAAGGAAGTGCTTAGAACAAGGGTTGTAATACACTAGGTAGCCAGTAAATTTGCTAAAGGAGATTTATGGGGTGGGGGATGACTTCATAAATTATATAAATGTTTAAGCACTATCCTGTACACCTGAAACTAAGATAAAATAATAGTGAATGTCAACTATAATTGAAAAAAAATTCTGCTAAAGGAATGATCACCAAGCATACCCCCAATTTGCTATGTGCTAGAAGAATGTGCTGATTCACTATAGGAACAGGCCATAGAGCACATATAATATGAAGAACATGACAACTGTTTATCTGCTTTCATTCTGCCTAATCTCTGGTACTTATACACCTTAATGCTTCTGTAATACATAGGTGTGGAAATTTCCCCTGGCTGCAGAATCCTTTTTATTTTTCTTATGCTATTGTACTTTTGCTGCCTGATTTCAGCAATCACCAAGATGTTTAGGTAAAAAGGATAAAATCTATAGCTGCAGCACCTGGAAATAAGCCTTTTATTCCATAATCCAGTGCACTCTGGAATTTTCTGGAATTTTCATAGTTAGTATATTTTAATATTATTTATACCATGCAAATTTTTCACTAAGTTTATTCACCTCATGCTAAGAAGAAAGAAATTCAATAAATGAGAATTTCAATAAATAAGAATTTACTTACTAGTGGTCAGAAACTCTTATATTTTATATCAGGGATCTTTATTGTTCTCAATCTCTGCAGGATACTTGGTATGAAGGAAATAAAACCCTTATTTACTGACAAATGTGTAAGCAACACAGGAGCGAGGAAAAGTAGTCGTATAGATACTTTTATTAGTCTAAATTCATTATAGTCTATGTTATTAATGCCTAAGCTATGTTCAGAAAATAATAAACCCCAAACCACTAAATCCGCTTTCCAAATCTACTAAATGTGGGTGAATTTGCTTATTTTTTGAGCTTTTAGAGTTAGGTATAAACAGCTAGTGATGACGGTAGTTAATATGTCCTCCAACTGCCAAAATACTAAATCGCTTTCAGAGAGGACTGACTTTTAGAGTCAGTCGGAAAACTCCCTTAAAAGTAAGATGTTATGTAGACTATATCAGGTGCCTCTGACAAGAGTAGGATATTTGATGTTTACATTGTCTGGTTGGGGATACCATTGTATATACATATTATATCACTTTATGATGTTCTCTATTAATGAGAGGAAGTCATTATTATTTTCTGGTTCTCAAGAACAGACAATTTAAGGTGATTTCTAGGCTAAAAGACAAAAAGCTGTAGTCAAATCTGGACAGTCTTATTATCTTCTACATAAATAGATTTATTCTTACTTTTCAAGGCAATGATGAGACACCCCATTTTTTCTGTTATATGATGATTTTACCCATGCAATGTATAATTTAAACTGCAGAATTACTTTGTAAAGGGATTCTAGCATAATGCCATTGTTTCAATATTGAACAGCTTCATCTCTCTCTCTTTCTTTTCTCTCCTCCTGATTTCCCTCTAGACACTCTCTTCCTCCATTGTGATATGTTCCAGATCAAAGGAAACAGAGTCTTTGACAAGGCTTTAGAAAGAGACAAAAAATTTGCATTACACAATCTATCTATGCCTTTAGCAAACACTTCTTTTTTTTTTTTTCCTGGACATCTACTAAGATGGCATATCCTGGTTAAGAATACATTTGATACAATACTGTGTCTCTCAGTGGCCCTTCTGCTCTGATTTCCTGACACTTAGGTGTGGCTAGTGACCTGTGAGTATATGGAACAGCTGCCACTCCAGGTATGGCCTATTCAAACTTCCCATGCTACTATGTTTTTTTTTTTTTCTTCTTTTTATTGTGGTCTAATTAATATACAACATTATATTAGTTTGAGGTATACAACATAATTCAATATTTGTATATGTTGCAAAATGATCACCACAGTAAGTCTAGTTAATATGTCTCATCATACATCTTGATACAAAGCACATATCTACCTGAAAAAAAATCGTCAAAAGTCCAAATTTGTCACAGGGGAATGCCAAAGCAATTGGAGATATAAAGCACTCAGCATCAAAAAGATACTTCCCTTACCTTTACTCAATAAGGAGTAGACACTGGTTTTTGTTGTCAAAATCCAGGCCTAGATATTTTTTTAGGATGAATATTATATAAATCATATTGTAAAAATGATGTCTCTGAATCATTTGAATTTTATGATTCTTAAGAATTCATATTTTCTTTTGCTAATGCCAGTTAATTCTCCAAACATCACATGTAATATCACTGGCAAATACTTATATCATTTTGTCTTAGTCAATGGGGGTTGCTATAACAAAATACCATAAACTTGGTGGCTTGTAAACAACGGAAATTTATTTCTCACAGTTCTGGAAGCTGGAAGTCTGAAATCAGTGTTCCAGCATAGTCAGGATCTGGAGAGAGCTCTTTTCTAGTTGCAGCCTGCTGACTCCTCATTGCCTTCTCATATGGTAGAGAGCAGAGAGAGGAAGCAAGCTCTCTCACCATTATTAAAAGAGTATTAATCCAACTCATGAGGGCTCCAACTTATGACTTCTTCTAATCCTAATCACCTCCAAAAGTCTCCCTGGAGGTGAGGCTCCCAACTTTTAATAACATCATATTAGAGGGTAGGGTTTCACCATATGAATTCTGGGGGGGGACACAAACATACCATCCATAACACTTTCTTTTCAGTTTTTCGCATCCTCACATACCTACATAAAGACAGTGCGGTAAAGCCAGAATCAGTTTCTTACCATTATTTTTTATGTTTAAAGCATTATACTTATAATTCTGGCTATTTATATGTTTGAGTTCCTTAGAACTGTTCCATGTAAACCTTGCTACAGTCTTCCACTCTGTCCCAAGTTCCAGAACTAAAACAATTTTGATATGATCAGGGACTAAAACTGTAAAAAGTTGTTTAACAGTTGCAGATGAACAAAACAACTTGCTTCTTAGGGATTCTCAGAAAACAATAGACCACAAGTGGTACAAGCAAATTGGGTTCCCATACAAAAACATGGGGGAAAATCGTTTTAGAGCATTAATTATCAGTTGATAAATGTCTAAATTGGTTCCAATTCTTCAGATCCCCTGGGATACACACACATACACACACACACACACACACACTCACACACACACAAAATCCCAGTTTGGTTCTTTCCAAAAATCTTCCAAAGACAGACACAGTCATAAAGAATATCAGCAAAAAGCCAAATTAAATGTTAGAGATCAGCAGATAAAAATATGTCAAACACCTCATTTGGAAAACACACACTCATAAAGTATAAAGTGGACCTTTTTGTGCCTATATTTATTTCATAGTTTGCCTTAGTCCCAAAAATCAGATTACAAATATCACAGACACATCTATAGTTTATGTTCAAAATGTTCCTGAGCACAATACTCATACATTCCATTTTGCAATTTCATATCCAACAATCATCTCAAGTAATTCCTAGCCAGGCTTAACAGAAGCCCAGAATATTATCAAGTAAAAAAAAAAAAAAAAAAAAACACCCAGAAAACAAATTACAAAATTGCAATATGCTGTCATTTATCTGGAAGTTCCATTATAATCTGTGCGCGTATATGCGAAATAGTTGAATATATGCATGCCATATGCAAAAGTTAGATTTAACTTCTGTAACAAAAACCTAAAATAATTGTGGCTTATACACAGCAGAAATTTATTTCTATCAAACCTAATAATCCACTTATAAGTAGTCTAGAACTACCAAATATCATGGAATCAAGCTCTTGGAATCTTGTTGATTTTCTGTTTCTAGTGTACTATACCCTCATTTGCATAATTTATGATGGTTCGTTGACATACTTGTATTCCAGGCAGTGGGAAAAGGGAATAGAGGAAGTGAAATTCATGCTTATTCCAGTAAAGGTTATAATAAGGAAGATTTATTTTATATATTCTTGAATTATATCATGTTGGCGAGAACTTAAATCCATAGTCACAACTGAGTGCAAGGAAGTCTGCTGGGAAAAGTCATATTTACTCTGGTGCCCATTTTTACTGAGCCAAAAGCTGAGGTTTCTACTAATGTAGATAACGGTAAGAATAAATATTGGAGGATGACTAGCAATTTCTGCCATGCCATGTCTGCGTCTGTAATTGTCATTTTACTTAGACTGCATGCCCCTGCCAAACACAAAACGTTGTGACTTCTAAAGATTAAGAACTTATAAAAGCATAACCAAATTTCTTAGTAAACATTTTTTTCCACTTAAATTAGAACTACCAGCGGAAAAACATCAGATTGAAGAACAACTGATTGCACAGTTAACTTAAATTCTAGTTTGTTTCCTCAAATGCATTAGGTTTCACCGTTATATTATTATTTCATTCATTACAACAACTTTGTTTTTGGTTTGATAATAAGTCACCAACTCAAAAACTTTTCACTCTTGCTTCTTTTCCAAATTTTTCAAGAAAGTAGTACAAAAAACAGAAATTGCTAACTACATTCAGTAAAACTATGAAATATTTGTAACATCAAAACACAACATAGGAAGTAGAATATGGATGGAAAAATAATAAATGCTTTAGTAAAGTGAAGCAAAAAAAGTCAAACCTAATTGCCTGGTGAAAGTCAATTAATCCTCTTTTCAGATAGCTGGAAAATCTCAGGAAATGAAGAGACCTGGTTATCTTGCAAGTGAGCAAGTTTGGGTACTGCAAATAGGAAGTTCTTTGAAAATCTTTAGGCCACCAGAAATCCAACTTAGCCCACCCTGACAACTACCCTCTTTTTCATCTTATGTTGGGAAATATGTTCTCTAGGAAATTTGGATTATGGAGGCTTAAAATCTGGAATATTAAATACAGAAGAGAATGAAGAAAGGTGCTGGACTGAAATAAGGAACATTAATAAAAATTTGTATTCTAAATGATGAGACTCCTCCCTCCACTCCAGGTTATTTTCCTAAATCAGCACCCAGAATTCTGGTAGTCACATTTTATATCTCAGAAGGGAGATGCTAGGTTTTCCTTTGGAAAACCTGATCTATCCTATAGGACAGACCCACTGATACTGAGATGTTGATGTCTTCAATAAGAAAATTGACTCATTACTGGATCATCCTAGAATAAAGCCTTCTAGTCTACAAAATTTACTTCCCCAACCATCAAACAAATGCATAAATGTATAGGGTATCCAATTGTGATACTTAGTGATCACTAAACAAGAATCATTGGACATTTGAGGCATGCCTTAAGCTGCATGGCAGAGAGTAACTGAAACAAATCTATTGCAAGAAGTAACTTCGTGGAAGTAGAGACAGAGCAAGACATAGAAGAAAATTCAAAGATGATATAATTAATATGGGAAATAAGAATGATATATCTATGGAACAAGCATAAGATGCCCCATTTTAAAGGAAAAATATATGAAAGAGCTCTCGGAATCTTAATCTATGATGATTTGATGGTGATGATGATGATGATGTTGAAGAAAATGAAGCAAAAGAAGGAGGAGGAGGAAGAGTTTGGAGAACAAAATTGTGAAAATCACTAAGAATGTACAAAGAATGGCTAATAGGATATTAAAGATAAAATTAGAGAATAAATTCCAAAGGTTCAACCTTCAGCTAATAGAAATTCCAGAAAGAGAAACACAGTACAGGAAGAGTGAATCATCAAATAAATAATACAAGAAAATTTCTTGGAATTGAAGGACCCAGTCTCCCAAATGACCAAGTGACTTAGCCCACAGAGGGTCAATCAGTTTATATGAAAATAGCTCCTCGACCAAAGAAAATCATCATGAAATCTGATTCTTTGGATACAGATAACGTTTTAAAGCTGCCAGACAGAAACAAAAAAAATTGAGTTAAAAACAAAGGATGGTGAGGATACCTACTATCCAAATTTTGGGTCTAATATCATTCTTCAATTAAAATTCACCAAGACTCCTTTGAGAAATGGCTGATCCTAGGACTGGGGTAGGAAATTTACAAGGCGAGTCTGGAGAATCTTGTAGTGCCAGAAAGTAAGGAAGTGCTCAAAAAAACCTCACATTAATGGAGGTATATCAAAGCAAAGGGACATGGGAGCCAACTGAAAAAGCTACTAATGACCGAAGCTGGAACAATTTGAGCAACAAAATAAATAAAGTAGTGTTGGATTATAACCCAAAGTATAAAATATCCATGAGTTCATACTGATATAAATAAATGATTGAATAAATTAATAAATGTAGGAGACAAATCTTTCATGCAGAAGAATTCTAAATAATTGATGTAGATACTCCACATTAAAGGAAAGGGAGCATAATTCCTCAATCCTTAAGTGTGGGATGAGCATAGAGACTTACTTCCAAAATGTACAGTATGGAAATGGGAAAAAAGATAAGCTTTACAGTGTAGAAACCTGACAAACATTACCTCAGCCTGGTGATCAAGGTCAACATCCGCAGTCATAAATCATGTTGATAGTATGCACTCTTGATGTGACTTGACCTCTTTACCTCTTTGTACTTTACCTCTTTGTGTACTTTACCTCTTTGATCTTCCTCTCCACGCCCATATTCCCAGAAGAAAAAACAAAACAAACAAACAAAAAAAAACCAGACAAATTTCAATAGACAAACAACCTACAATATACCTGACTAGTACTCCTCAAAACTGCTAAGGACGTTAAAATAAGGAAAAGTCTAAGAGACTGTCACATCCAGAAGGAAACTAAGGATATAACAACTGTATGTAAATATGGTAAGCTGGATGGGATACTGGAACAGAAAAAAGAACATTCAGTTAAAAACTAAAGAAATCGAATTAACTATGGATGTTAGTAAATAATCATGTATCAATATGGGTTTGTTAGTTGTAACACATGCAGCATAGAATGTAAGATGATAATGATAGGAGAAACTGTGTGTGTGGATGGGGGGAGGGTAACATGGGAACTCTGTAATATCTTCTCAATTGTTTTTTTGTAAATCTAAAACTGGCTTTAAAAAAATTATTATTTGGAGTGAAAGTATGATGAGAAACAGGATATCACCATAGTTTTAAAGAATCCAGTCACAAAATATGAAATAATTACAAAGGGGAAAACAGCAACTTTACAGGGGCGTATTCTGGCAGAGAGAAAATAATAAAATAATCATAGTTAACATCACCAATTGTAAGACATGCAGACATCATGTTCCTTCTGATAGAATACACTGAGAAGGCATCAGTATCCCTTCTGTGGTATTTTGCCAAATATGCATAAACTTAATCAGGAGAACACATAAGAAAACCCAAACTGAGGGATAGTCTACAAAATTACTGGTCAATACACTTCAGTGGTGTCAAAGTCATTAAACACAAAGAAAGACCAAGGAACTATCATCGATTATAAGAGACTAAGGACACGTGACAAGTAGATATAATGTGGAATTCTGTATTAGATCCTGAACCGCCCCCACCCCCCCAAATAACACCGGTGGGAAAAGTAGTGAAATTCTAATAAAGTCTGTAGATTAAAAACTACGACAACAAGGGGTTGGGCTATAATGGTATAGGATTTAGCAATAGCATCATTGGAATCCAGAGGGCAGTGGAGTGGTATGTTCAAATTTCTAGAAAAAAAAAATGACCTGAAAGCTCGTATCCTATACACAGCCAAGCCACCAGTCAATATAAGAGAAGAATACAAATTTCAGATGTGGAAATTCTCAAAAATTTATTTTCCATTAACTGTTTCAACTGCGCATTTGTACTTAAGTTATTGGGAAATGTGATCTATCCAAGGAGATCACATTAAATGTCTCTGGCATCCAATAAACAGGGTTTTAACACATGAAAAATGCAAAGAGGTGATTCCTAATGATGAGAATGAAAGTGCCAGAATGAGAGATGCACAGCAGGCCCTAAGAGCACCCAGTCTAGACTTGAAGAGGAGGGACATGTGGTATTTTACAGACATTTTGAAGAGTGTGAGAACACTTAACAAACAGGTAAAAAAAAGTAAGAAATTTTTAAAGTTATCCAAGTAGTAACTCTAGTAAAAACAAAACACATATATTTAAGAAATATGATTATACTACTCTCCTTGACTTAGCAGTATCGTATTATGAAAGCAACCAATGTGGGTTTCATCAATGTCATATAGCCATATCGGCAGGACGTTTGCAGGGGCAGAGGGAGAAAGAGAGGGAAAATGCTCCTTTTCCATAGTAGAAATGTAATATATAGTATCTAAAATTGATGAATCAAAAGAGAGCAGTAACCATATATTATTTGTAGAAAATTACAGATGAAACAGCTAAAATGATTTAAATGGCTGCCTATTGGAAAGAAAAGTCAAGAAGATGAGAGGGTTTTGATATAAGCCTTTAGGACTATTTCTCTTTTTAAACAATGTTTATGTTTTACCTTAATAAAACATAAAAATAAATTGAAAAAAGTTAATACATAATTTCCCAAGAAGTTATGACACGAACATGAAGATATAAACAATGCTCCACCGCTCCCCTTGACTGCTCTTTATTCTCCTTGAAGAAAAGACAGACTGGGGGTGGTAGATTTCACAAAACAACTGTTCAAGAGATGACTCTCCATGGACGTGGTATCCCATCTTTTCACCTCACCAGAAATGAGAGAAATTTCCAGAAAACCACTAAATCTTAAATGAGCTCTTGTCTTATTAAGTGAATATTGCATTTAATGTCATAGCCTAAGAAATTCACCTTCACATCCTTCGAAACTCCACTTCCACATTCACTGAAGCCTGCCTGCAGACTCTATCTTGTAACCTCCTCTGCAGGCAACTCCCTCCCAGAAGTAACTGCATCCCTTGTAGAAAACAGATTGTAATTGTCTTTCAGGACTTCCACTGTACCCCCTCCCTCCGCCACACACGCACACTCACACATGACCTCCAACATTACAGCAGATGAGAGAAACAAATCTTGAATGAACCAATAGTCAGCTTGGAATGAAATGCTCCAGGAGGGTTCATATCGTGCCAACATTACCTCAGTTTGTATAAATAACATCAGCTAAGGTAAGTAGCTACTCATCTATTAGGTTGGTGTAAAAGTAGTTGCGGTTTTTGCAATTACTTTTGCACCAACCTAATAAACCCAGCCTTCTGAAATGTTTACAAATGGTGAAGAAATTAGATTTTTTCCCTCCAGCATGCTATACAAAACAGAAAGAATTAATTATCATTTCATTGTGAGTCAGCTTCTTCTTCAACAGTATCTCAAGCCATTTAACCTCTTGCTTTATTTTTCCTTCAACTGTTTGTCCTTCATTTTTAAAGTCCTTAGGGAACCTTTTGCTGTCTCCTATCAGAAAGAGTTAGCTACCCCAGCTATGGGCTTCCATATTACTTATTATAATTAAGTTATTAATTGTGTCACTATTTGTTTAATTTATATCTTGTTTCCAGAATGTAACATCCAAGGAATCAGAGAACTTACTGTTCTTACCATTATGTTTCAGTATGACCTCTGGAGATTTCAGATTTGTTGCATATATTATCTGTAAAACAAGATAATAACATGCCTATGTCTAAAGTCATTGGGATGATTAAATGAGGCAATATATTTGAGGCTCTCCTATGTAGTAGTTACTTAATAAATGCTATATTTTATTGTTATTGGATTTTTATTACAGATTATTAAGGAACTTTCAGACCAATAACAGAACAACAATGCAATTTCCAAACATCTACTTTAGATTAGATGTTAAAGGAAATAATGTCACACTGCTCTTAAAGGAAATAATGTCACACTGCTCTTAGACAGGGTTCCTAGGAATTTTGACTACTTTACGTAAAGTACAATGAGGATTTTGGACAATCTAGAAGAAAGGTGGAAAATAAATTATAATGAATAGGAAAGAAAAGTGAGATTCAAAAATGTACTAAACGTATTACAATTATTAGTCATATGGTATAGTTCTGATTGTTTTGCATAGTTCTGATTTTGGTACAAGCAAGCATATGCAAAAATATTAAAACATAGTACTGAGCATAATCAACTTATATTAAGAGCTTAATTAGAATGTGTTGACAAATTAGTTTCTAATCAGTATTTTTAGATATTTTCCACAAAACGTAATATACTGTTTAACAGAAACAATTTCCTATGTACAGGTCATATTTGGCAAAAATGTTTGGAGTAAGCCAGAGTGAAACCAAGAAGAAATTTGAAGCTCTTTGAACAAGTGTTGCTGCATTTCTCAGTCTGATTATTGAAGACTGTCTGTCTGCTATTCCAGCCTGTCTTCCCTGTGATGACCAAAATTGAGGTTTTTGTGATTTTTTTCCTTAGATTTACTTCTCCCCTCTCTTCCTGATTCCTTTTCTTACCTGCTTCCTCTGGGACCCTGCTCACTTGGTTTTCACCTCTTTTTCATCTTTAAATTCTCCCATCTGACTAACCTATACATATGCTACACACTTTATCTACAGAAAAAGACACAAATGCACAAACCTAGAAAGTTTTGTACTTTGTTTCATAAGATTCATGAACTAGTCTGAAGCTCATTTATTAATATTAAAATACAGAGTATGGTGAAACAAACTCCTGGCCTCCCATCCTCTACCATCCTCTCTTTTCTCTGCTACCTTTTAAGAAGAACAACTTATGTTCGATGGTTTTGCTTTCACCCTATTTGTTCTTTCACTCTACTCTGGAACTTGGCTTTTGGCTCTTCCTCTCCCACTGAAGTGCACTTGTCAGAGTCACCAATAAGAGCATTTCATGAATAAAAGACTTTCCAGAGGGCGCACAGGGAGTGGTTGATATTGCCAAAAATACCCTATTAGTTTAGCTTTCCTTCAGTTTATATTTTCACAAATATTTTGCAAAGTTTTCACTACAAAAATTAAAATTGGATATTTCAATACTGACTAATTGATATTATATATTATCATATCTTATAATTCAGTCATTTCATTTGTTGGAGTTATTTTCCCTCTCTGAAGACTCACGATGTTAAGTGAGTAGAGAGGCACTGTATAAAGTTATAGAAATGATCCCCTAAGTGCTAGAATCAATGGATTCTTTTCAGTTTCCATCTGTGTGACACCTCTGTTGTATTATTATTTCCTTCTTGAAGCTACCTTTTATTGTTATTTGCTGACACCACACTTTTCTGATTCAGTTTCTCTGGCACATCATCTCAAGAGATCTGGTTTTATTCCAGTTCTTTCTCAAATCCAGGCTATCCAAAAGAACTGTCTGCAGTGAGGGAAATGTTCCATGTTCCATATCTGCCTATTACAGTAGCCATTAGCCATATATAACTATCGAGCGTTTGAAATATAACTAGTGAAACTGAGGAACTGCATTGTAAAACTTTAATTTAATAAAGGGCGAAAGATATGTTCGATCTGAAAGGAGACCTGAGCATGTAAAATGTTAATTTATTATAATTGATTTAAATTTGAACAGTGACATGTGGTTAGTGGCTACCATACTGGACAGTGTGATGCTAGAAAACAGTGTGGTATTGGAGAAGACATTTTCTTCTCAGTTGCTTCATCTGCAAAAACAAAGATATCAGAACAGTTGTTTAAAATTATTCCTTCTACCTTCTAGCTGTAAAATTTTGATTGTGTTCCTTCACACAAAAGACAATGATATCCTGAAAATATAAATCCCAAAGATTTTCTTTTTTATGGTTTAAAGCTGTTTGAATACTGGAGAGGACAATTAGCCCTCAGTTAGTTATAGTCATTTATTCAGAGAGCATTTGCACAAAGAAAGTAGAAAGCCACTCAAGAAATTATAGTTTAGTTGCTAAGAAAGTAAATCTTAAAAGTAAAAGTTCTCATCACAAGAAAAAAAAAAATGTACATATGTGTGATGACAAATGTTAACTTATTGTGACCATTTCACAATATGCACATATATATCATTATGCTGCATACCTGAAACAAACACGTTATATGTCAATTATAATCTCAATTTAATAAAGCAACCATCGTTTGCTGTTATAAAAGGCATACATATTAGCTACTTTGTTTTTAATTTAATTAGGAATCATTGACTTAAAAAAGGAAAAAGGTTAACATTGGACGGATGATAGATTTAATAATTATTCCACTCATAGACACAGACAATAGTTTAGTGGTTGCCAGAGGGTAAGGGGGGCGGGGGGTGGGGGGTGGGAGATGAGGGTAAGGGGGATCGAATATATGGTGATGGAAGGAGAACTGACTCTGGGTGGTGAACACACAATGGGATTTATAGATGATGTAATACAGAATTGTACACCTGAAATCTATGTAATTTTACTAACAATTGTCACCCCAATAAATTTAATTAAAAAAAACACAGAAAAAAAACAAAACATGTGAACTGCGTGCATTATTTCTTAAGGAATTTTCTCAACCTATTTTTCAAGGGTCTGCACATAGTAGGAATTGAGTAAATGTGGCTCATTGAAAAATGTTTCAAATTAGGTTTTTCCTTTATACGCATATATACTATATTTTAAATAAGAAAATACCCTACTGCCACCTGGTGTTCAAGTTAAGCCTTGTATGCTGCACAATCTACCCCCACCCCACTTATCCAAGGTTGTAGGAAGCTTTTTCTTCTTGGAGGTAGGGTGTAGTGCAAATTTTGTTTGCAGTCGATCTATTTTCATTCCAGGTATTACTTTGGTGCGATTAATAATTATACTTGATATGTTTGAGTTGATTCAGTTGGTATATTTAACATAATTCCTGTATAAAATCTAAATTTCAGTCTGTCTGCTCTTTCTTCCTTTCTTGCTCCTTTCCTGCTCTCTCACTCTCATCAATTACTCAGCTTATATATACATTCATACACATTTGCAAAGATGCAAGTTCATTTAGCTTGCCTTTTGCTTCTCCTGTTGAAATTAACCATAAAGAATAACAGAAATCAGATATTATCAGACATTCAGAGCTGGCAATGATTTCTAGATAGCATCTAATTCAACTTTTTCATTTTAGCACTTAAGATGTATTTCATAAGCAACATTTAAGATACCAGAGTGTCAACAATAGAGTGTTAGATGTCCTGCCCACCTGTCAGGCTTTTCCCTTATTAATTCCCCAGAGGCAAGCAGAAAGGAGTTTTCATTGTTAATTTGTTACACATATGTTTGCATGATATCTATTACATGCCAGATATTGTGTTAGGCATAAGGCAGACCCCTTCTTGCCTTCATGAATATTACAGTCTATTAGGGGATACAGATAAATAAATAGGACTTACAGTACAATATGATAAACACATTAAAATAACAAACAGAAGGTACTATGGAGAATCCGGAATAATCGTTCTGATCTAGATGGCAGACATCAAAAAAAATCTCATCAGAAGTGATGGCTGAGCTTTGACCAATGCAACAATTTCAATAACCCCTATGGCTGTTAGTTTGGTTGTAGCTGCAAGAAATTCAGGCACAAAGTATAAGAGCAAGGAGCTTACATTTCTAGAGGCTATATTGTTTAGAAATAGGCATAGATGTGTAAAGAAAAACAAAAATGAAAATAAACTTAGAACCCATTTTCTTCCTTATTAAATACTTGAGCCCACCTAACCCAGGAATAGGGAAAGGTAAGAGAGAGAAATAAGTTGGCAGAGATGATATTAGAAAGTTTAAAAATTATTTCAGTAAAAAATAATAGCACTAATGTATTTCAGAGAATGAAGCAAACTTGAAATTCAAGACAGACCATATTTATGTGAAAATAGCTCTCAAACTTTATTTTAATAAGATAATTTATTTCAAGTACTCAGAATGCAAATAAAATTTTGCTACATTTTTGGGTGAAGGTATTGCAAAAAAGTGACCAGTTATATTGGGATCTAGGAAAAAAGAACAACATTTTGGAGGTCAGAATTAGCTGCAAGTACCAGATACTGTTTTAGAAAAACGCTTGTTTTAGAAAATTACATTTTCTATTTTAATGACGATTGAGAATTTGTCTTCTTGGACACCTACAATTGCAGATTTTAAAATTTATAAAAATGGTATAATTGCAACTAAAAGAACTTTCTGCATATAATCGATTACAATTGCTTTTTGGCTTCTACCCTTGTAGTCATTAAGAATAAATGTCAGTCTTTGTAATAGCACAAAAATTAGACTTGCTGCACCAGTAATGATTTTCAATAGTCCAAGAGCAGAGAAGAAAACTGAAAATGCATTTAGAGAGTGAAGATAATGTAAAAGATATATTACTGCTTGGGCAATTCTCTGAATCTTGGGGACTTTGAGACTAAGAAGATTGAGATTGTCTGAGAACTCACAATTGTATCTGAAACATGATGGCTTCATTTTACACAAAATCAGTTGTTTTAAAATATTATCTATTGTCAAAAATATTATTTATAGCATAATATACAATACATACTTCAGCTCAAATTCAAACTTACGATAGATATTCATTTCATGGAGGGCTAATTATTTATGAAATCAGAGGCATAATGGAGTACGTAAATAATGCAGTATATTGTACTCTCCAATAATTTGTTTGCTTGAAATTAGCCTAGATTCTCTATTTAGTAAGGTTCCTCTCTCCTCACCCAGTTACTGCCTTCCCTGTCCACCTAAGATCTAGTTATTCTTCACTTGTTTTGAAACTTCAAATAATCCTAAATTGCTCACCTGGTCCCAGTTATTTGGGGACAACTCAGCCTATTTTCCCCTGACATTTAACACAGCTGAACAATAATGCTTCTACTTAAGTAACTCTAGGCTTTCCCATGTGTAGGGAAAACTAGACCATAAATAGGGCCCCCTGACTCTAGAAAAGTGCAGAATATCTCTTTTTGTTTTCAATCAAAACACCCCCAATCATGCACGTTTCAAATATAGTTAAATGATCAACCAGAAAATTCTTAAAGGGGAAATTAACTCATTAAAAGGCATTATTCAAGGAGCACAGGCGTTGGAGATATGGAGCGTTGCCTTGACAATTGTCATTTCAGACACTTTCATTGAGCACGTTTATATGGTGAAGTAAAGGCTCATAAGGGAAGTAAGATTATAATCCCAACATAAATATAGAGTTCAAGTAGACTTATTTCAGGGTCCATGTTCTTAACCCCTAGTGGATAAATTCTTAACCTTTAGATTCTAAGCCAACTCATACTCCCCAAACTTTAGTTCACATAAAAAATAGCTTGAAGAACTTATTGCAAATCTAGCAGGGATCTACATTTTAACTGCAGTCCAGGTCACACATTTAGACATATTGACTGAAAGTACTGTGCTATACTTGTTTGGCAATGATTGTAAATGTCATAATGGCATCATTTTGCACATGTCAGTGTCAGGTATTTGTTTTCTACCAGTTGGAGGAACCACCTTCCTCACTCAGTTATCATCCCTCCATGCATCACTGCCCACCCAGCACAAGCCAAGCTCCCTCTGAGATCTGCTTTGTTTACTCAGGAAGAACAGTACTGGTGTCTTCCAAATACTCACTTTTCCTAATATAACTGCTTGGGCTAAGCATTGGCATCTTAGAATATAATGCCAAGAGTTGGAAGCACATAACCTCACAGGCCCACTGGGACTGCTGAGAGCATAGAAAAGCAACTCTTTCCAAGCTTTACTAAGAGCCATAAGTGACAAGTTAAATTCTAATCCATTTTCTAAACACATTTAAATGGAGATGCTAAAAGAAATGGAAGGATGGAAGTAGCCATTTCTTATGGTATTAACATAATTTTCAGTTTCATTGTAACTTGGATATTAAAGAAAAGTGATAAACAACTTGTCAAACCATTAGCATATTGGTAATTTTTATTTCTTACTTCTAATCATCCAACTCAACTTTCACTGTTTTCTAATTGTATTTCTAAGTTTATTTTACTGTGAATATTGTTTATAGCAATCTAAAAGGTATCCAGTTTTTGCCATCACACCAAGTTTTATGTCTGAGAAGTGCATAGTGCACTCAAGAAATGTTAGCACAACTAGTGAGTGTACCCTAAGAAGTGCTATAAAAATAAGAACTAAAAGTATGTTTGGGTAAAATTATTGGTTTTGATAAAGTTTGCCATTAGCACATATCCTATTAATATATTCTGAATTTCAATGTATAATTTGTATTTTTGAATGATAAGTTACTTTGGTATATTATGCTCTGCTAGGATAGGTGATGTGTGTCCTAGATCTTAAAAATGCAGTCATACGGAAAAGATAATGAGTCAATCTAACAGTGTTCTTGAGTATGAAATTGAAAACCAGCAAACCATTGTATTCAAAAAATGGCAAGACTGTAGAAGTATGGGATATATGTCTAGAGTTTAATGGGCAGACTCTGGCTATATGAGTACACCTGGAACCACTTATTGCTACCACAGCTCTTCTTGAACTCATCTTGTTTCCTAGACCAATTCTTTGGTTCCAGTTGTTGATCTACCAACTTTATGTGGACTTTTTCCTAACTGTTGCAGAACGACCTCATGCTAAATTTTGTGATGCTTGCTCCTCTCACCACTTCAAAGAAAGTTCCACTCAGCAGGCAGAGGGATTTGGCTTCCTGATGGTAGCTGAAACAGTCAGGTGGGAAATATGGAAATGAGAGCAAATTAATCCTCTATAGGGGAAGACACTGACCAGTGAGGTGTAGGCATCCAGAACCAGAAGGAATTCCCTGTCAACATCCTCTTGGTTTGGACTGTTTGCGATGCAGTAGTTCCATACTTCTATGAAAATACCCAGCAAGACAAAGCAAAAACCTAATCCTTGTTACAGATCTAGGGCAGCCTCAGCAATGCACCCTTCTATATCTATTCTGTCTTCTTTTATAGAAGTCAGAACTTGAAGCAAAAGCTATTTGCTTATGTTTTAATAGATGATTACAGTCCCTCAGACCTCGGCTCCCGAAGGGTTGAATCACCAATAAAAATTAGGCATAGGACATTTTACTTCAGATTCTATGTTCTATGAAATCCTATCTAAGATAATATGACTGGCTGGGTAATGTTTAATAACAATTTCAGTCCTAATCCAAGTCTCAAAGGGTGTAGGAGTTTGTTCAGCTTCCACTGGAGGAGCATGGAAAGTCATATAGACATAACAGAAGGCTGAGTTAGGGAATTCAGAAATAGATCCACCAGGGAGAGTTGTATGCTCAACACTCTTTACTCAAAGCTGCCAGAGTATTGCTGGAAGATTTGGAATTGTGGTTGATAGGCATCCCTATTTAAGACTAGGAAGACTTCTGAAAGGCACAAGAAAGAAAAGCATGATAATATAAAAAAAAATGAAGTTGGGAAAATCAAGAAGCAAAAGAAGCAAATGATTCAGAATTCATCTAAGAAAAGTAACCCTGGCTTGGAAAAAGGAGTCTAGGAAAAAACTCCTTTTTAATGTCACACCAGCTTTACATTCTTTCAAATACACCAATCTGATCATGGTGTATTTTCCTTTGTAAATTTTATTGGATTTAATTTACTATTGTTTTGCTCAGGGTTTTTGCATCTATGATCATGAGAGACATGAGAGAGCATGTAATTTGTCTTTCTTATAATATCCTTGTCACATATTGGATTTGAGGGTATGCTGACCTCATAAAATAATTCAAGTCATTTTTCTATTTTCAGAGAGAGTTTATGGATATATTTAGAAAAGTTCACATGTGAAACTGTCTGGACCTGGTATTTTCTTTAGGGTAATGGTTTTAATATCTTATTCAATTTCTTAAATAGGTAAAGAGCTATTCATGTTTTCCATTTTTTCCCATGTCAAATTTGGAAATTTACATTTTTAAGACATTTGTTCATTCATCTAAATGTTTAACTTATTGGAATAAAGTTATGCATTATACTCTCTCCTTATCTTCTTATACCTGGAGAATATGTGGTGATACCACATTTTTAAATTATTGATTCACTAATGTCCTTTTTATCTTGATCAGTTTTTTTCAAAGTTTAAGTCTTTTTAAAGAACTGAAATGTTTTTATTGTCCCCAATTGTTCATTTGTTTTCTGTTACATGGCTTGTGCATCTGACCTGTATTATTTATTTTCTTTTTTATTTTGGCTTGATTTTCAGATATTTTTTTCTAGCTTCTTTAGCTGGATTCTTCAATTATTAATGTTCAGGCTTTGTTCTTTTTACACAATATGCACTTTAGCTTACAAGTTTCACTTAGCACTGCTTTAGCTGCACTCTAAGTTTCTGTTTGTTTTATTTTCATTTTCATTTAGCTTAAAGTATTATCTTACTTCCTTGACAATTTGTCGAATGGGCTATTTAGATACATTGATACATATTATATATTAACTTTTAATAGATACAAAATAAAAATATATAAGAAATTGAATAAGATATTTGTTTTGTTTCTATTAAAAGTTAATATATAACACATATCAAGGTATATATATTATATACAAACTTGGGGCTAACTTCAGTAAGTTGTCCAGATAGGGTGAATCACTCCCTCTGTGCTCACAACACATTGCCCACATGCTTTTTTGAGTACTCATGTAGGTATACTGAAATGTGTCAGTTTACTCAGCAGATTCATAATTAAATCATTCATTCTTCAAGTAGGGTTCTGTGAAAGGTAAGGGCATGGGTCCCTAAGGATCACAGTCTTCCATCTTGTACTAAACCTTAATTTCAGCGGGGGGAAATGTAAGTAATGTTCTCTTCAGCTGTGACCTAAGCTTGCTGTCATGATCCTAGAGACAGGGATTGGCACAACAACCCACTGGGAGCTTGTGTTGTCTTTCTACAAGAAACTGAGGCTTATCTGCATGGCATCTAGTTCCTCAAATCTGTCTGCTTTTTTCTCAGTCCTAGAGTCCTGTCACCATTCTCCCCCTTTTTCCCTTTGTTCTTCACTAACTTTACCAAGTAATCAAGATGTGTGATTAAGACAGATTTCTTCCTGAAGAGAGATTCAGCCATGTTTTGATTCAACTAGTATTGATCTTCCAAAATATTGACTCCTTAACTTGCCACTCAGAGTGGAAGTTTTTTCTCTTTAAACTCTTACTCAGATAATTTCTGCCCTTCTTGTTCAAAGAGTTGTTATAAATTATGCATTTGAATCCAAGTTACTGTATGTACTACCTTTAGAGTAATGAGGGCATCCTCTGCTGAAATATTGTGTACCATTGCCTGACCCTGTAGCCCTTCACAAAAATTAGCAGCATTTTTTTGCTTCTTTAATAGTTTTCATCTTTCTTTTATAACAAGAGGTTATTGTTCTTTTAACCCAAAGTCCTTTTCTCCTCTTCTTTATACAAAATTAGCTACTCATGTCTTCAATCTCTTGTAGAAAACAGCCCTTACTATCTTCAAATTCTATAGCAGCAGCCAAGTCTCCAGCCTCAGCCAGCAGGGCAGCATAGTGGCTATAAATTCATCCAGGCATGTCTAATATTGACCATTTCTTCCTCGCCAAAAAGCTCCTACTGCTTTGGAAATTGGGTTTGCATGCAGGTTGGGTTGAAAATACTGTTTAGTTTGCAATTTTACAGTGCAGCTTCCCTGGTTTTCTCTATGCAATGAAAACAAAAACAAAAACAAACAAACAAACAAACAAACAAACAAAAACATTGCACAGAATATTTTATGTCTTCTATCTTAATAAACAACATTTTCCCCCAAATCACAACTTCAATCTGGTCCACTTCTATGATTTTCAACAGTCAATTCTATAGTACATGTTCATAGTTAATCAGTCCTCTTGGCGTATCACTAGGGTGAAGATTTTAATCCTAGATATATTTTGCTTTCCTTTTGAGGACAAATTTGCCAGAGTCAAAAATAAATCCAACACCAATTTCTAGTTCTCTCCAGTCTTCCCAGGAACACAACTGCTATCTCTTCAGCTAGATACCCAAGTCCGAAACTTAGTAGTCATCTGTGGCACTTCCTCTCCTCAATCCTCACATTTATTCTACCACTAATGGAACCTGTTGATTCACTCTTACAGCTTTCATCTCCATATTCTCACCCACATTTACAACATCACTACCCTATTCCTAGCTACTACCAGCTCTCACCAGGTCTAATGCAGCAGCCGCCTACTGGTCTATCCAGATAGTCTTTTCTATTTCAAGCAGCCTCCGAAAAAAAATCATTTTACTATATAAAACTGACTATATCAACCCTTTTCTCCTAAAGACAAAGGCCAAAATCATTAATAAGACTCTCTTGCCCCTACCTGGTCTGACCTCTTTCTACGCCTCCATTTTGCTTTCACTCCAAGTACCACTTCACTGAGTGCACCCCAGCCACACTCCATTTCTTAGACTAGGCAGCACTACCTCCCTTAATCATCCTCAGGTCCCAGGGAAAGCTTTGTAGACCATCCTGAGCAGATCAAGCTCCTCTATTTTTACAATTATAGCATTGCCACATTAACGATTGAACATTTACATGGCTGAGTATTCAATCAATGTTTGTCCTTCTTCCTGAATAAAACTAAATGTAGATAGAAATCTAGTTTGTTTTTATCTTCATTACTATCTCAAGGACCCTAGCACATAATATGACCCATGGTTTTAGTTCATTAATAATTTACTAAGTGAATGAATGAAAAAAATTATCTGGCGACCTTAAAATAAATAAAAGTAAGTTTAGTCTTGTCATGCAGGGTCTCTGGTCCTGCTCCCTGTACAAGAACCCAGGATATGGTGAGGCCGAAAAGGAACAACGGAGCCATGGATGGGGGTTCACATCACTACATTCTCACTGGCAGCTGGGTTGGAGACACAGGAAGCAGGCTCCACATGATGTGCAATTTGCCGTCCGCTTCTCTGCCGACCAACCAACCCCTTGCTAACTGCAATCCATGCTTGCTAGCTCACCCACGGCAGTTATATCAGTGGCCAATGGCTAACTGGTTACAGTTGATGGCCAACTAGTTACAGTTGATGGCCATCTACTACCCGAGCCAGCACCTTTCACGTGAGGCCGAGAGCCTGGAAACTGCTTTCTGGGCTCTGTCCCCCAGTGGTGGTCAGCCTGGGAAAGGTTGTGAAAACACGTGTGTGTGTGTGTGTGTGTGTGTGTGTGTGTGTGTTCTATTTGTGCTTGCCACTCCCTCACCAAACATCTAACACAAACTCTAGAAAATGACCAATAAAATACCAGTAGAATGAGCAAATGAATGGAACAATTAAACAACAAATCAGTCCATCAAGTGGTATGATTTAAGGGGTTGAAGCAACAAAGTGATCATTAAATGGCATGTGTTAAAAAGAATAACCTGTAGGATAGACTGTAGGTGACAGCCTTGAAAAAACACTAGTAACTAGACACATCATAATTTACATATGAAGTGGTGGGCCTTGGACTAGAATATAATCATGAAGCTGGTCAGATAAATAACTTGTACAAAATTTCTTAAATGTGAAGTTCTTTTCCTATGTTTTTCCTCTGGCTTCTATTTACATATCTGTAGAAGGCAATAAGGCAGATAATGGGAAGGGAAAAGTAATTTATACATTATTTAAATATATCATGGTCCAGATTAAAAAAACACTCTCCAAAAAGGCCAACCTCTGCCTTAACAGAACTTGTTTCCCACTTAATATCCAGTAGGAATTATATTGACCTGTTTCATTGTAGCTTTACGTAGTGATAAGAAATAAACGAACTATTTCCAAAAGGGTCTTTTTTTCTATTTTTCATCTTTATTGCTTTCTTCCTCATTAAATTTAAACTCAAGTTTCTAAATGCTACTGTATTAGACAGAATAACATCCTCCCCCACTTCCTGCCAAAAAATGTCCATGTCCCAATCCTTGGAACCCGTATGTTTTCTTACCTGGCAAAAGGGACTTTGCAGATGCGATTAAGCTAAGGATCTTGTGATGGGGAGCTATCCTGGATTATCTGAGTGGGTCCAATGTAATCTTAAGGGTCCTTATAAGAGGGATGCAGGGATGTTAGCGACAGATAGTTTTGAACATTCTCTGCTGTTTTTGAAGATGGAGGAAGGGACCAGGAGCCAAAGAATGCAGGCGGCCTCTTAAGCTAGAAAAGGCAAGTAAACAGATTGTTCTCTAGAGCCTCCAGAAAAAAATGTAGCCCCTCTGTATATCAATTTTAGGATTTTTGATCTCCACACTATCAGGTAATGAATTAGTGTTGTTTCAAGCCATTATGTTTGTGGTAATTTGCTACAACAGCAAATTAGGGAATCTAATACCCTTACAGTGTGTCCATAACTTTTTTTTTTTTTTTTTCATTTTAAGATTGGCAAAGGAGAAAAGAACTAGTACTGATTCTTCTCAAAGTCAATTATTTTGCTATTGATGAGGACAGAGATGAAGCAATTCTTAGAACATTCTAAAATTAAGGTTATCCTGTTCTGTTCTGTTTCCAGAGATGCTTTAAGTGGTTTCAGTATATCTTAGTTTTTCAAAACTGGATTACCCCTGTAGGAGTAAGAGATTGATAGAAGAATGGAGAAGAGGCAATGTGGAGGAAAATAGATGTAGACATTGATTTAGATGCATGCTTAACTCATAAAGTACCAATTTTTCATTCCATTATTTAAGATGATGAGAGAGAAAAGACAATGGCTCCTGAGAGTTAATGTTATATTTATGTATCTATCAGTTTGATATACAAATTTTACTTATAAAAGACATTCTGGAATTATATTGTTCAAAACAAACTTTTCTGCAAATTAGAAGCTATGCTTACTTTCCTCTGTGTTACTTACTCCCTTTTATCCATATCCTAAACTACAATTAACATTTGAAATTGTATTATTTTCCACTGTAGTACAGTCTTCCATTAATTTACCCATAATTTAAATACTTAATTTCTCCTTTGTATCCAATTAATAGATATTTACCTTTTCCCATATGTTGTACATCTAATCTATCTATCTACTGGTCAGAAACTTTCCAAGACTAATTGAATATATATTTAAATAATAGGGGAAAGATATAAATATATCTTGGCATAATCTTATATTTAAATCCTACAGACTGGGAGAGAAATCTATGTTCTTAATATATTATTACTCATGCTATGTAGATAAACTGGGAATAATTCCAAAGTACCTTCTGATTGTGTTTGCTAAATGATGGGTGATTACCATGTTTTAGTCCTCAAAGTAAGTTAAGAACAAACCTTCTACCTACCAGATATCCCTCTCACCCCTGTTACACTTATACAGGGAGAATTTTCACAGCATGAACAAAGTTTTGCTTTGTTAGTAGATGCAGAGTGCAAACTAACAGGCCATGATCTCACTAGATAATGCCAAGAGAATCTATTATTTCTGCCTGATTGCATGGAAAACATAGTTCTGCTGAATGTCCTGAGCAACAGGGTTAGGCAAGAACTCAAGCATCTAAAAGAAGAAGCCAATTTAAATATTGATTAAAAATCTAGAAAAAATAAGATTTTTTTCATCATTTCAGTAACTTATTGGTCTGACATCATTTTTTTTTTTTTCAGTTAAAGAAGGTATCTTTGTGCCTGAATTAACTACTTCTTATATAAACATTTGAATTTGGTGGAAACAGAATTGGTAACTACTGTTCCTTTTATGTACTTGTCCTTGCATCAATCATAACTTTGTAGTTGAATTTCATCATGTCAAACAGTTCATTTAAGTGATGACTACCATTGACCCTTGTAATTAATTCTACAGTCCTTTGCAATTTCACATTGTCTCATTAGGTTAGGTTCCAACCTATTTCATAATCAGACTGCTAATGTGTTAGTCTTGCATTAATGTCATTATAGGCAATCATTTAAGAAGCTCTCTTAAAGCATTGCCAAGTGGAGGGAAATTCAGCAGGTTTTGGAGTTACTCTGCCTTTGGATATACTCTGGGCAGATGATAACATTCCAGAAACAATCTGGACTTGCTCTCAAGTAGCCTTATGCCTGTATTGTAATTTCTATGGTTCCTATAGCCAGGAGGTTTGAGTGAGCCTAATTAATCACTCTTCTCATCTTTGGGAACTTAACCAATTGAAGTCAGACAAGGAGCCAATCGGTATTAAAATTAGGCTCAAAATTTTTACTGGTAAAGCTGGACTGATTTATTTTGAGCCTAAAAATGAGACCCTCAAGTCTCTGACCTGTCCATCACATTGCAGGTGGACAAGTTCTGTCTAAAACAAGTCCTGCTTCTTCAGCTTGCTCCACGGAATCATCAAGAATAAGCATTTGATGTGCCTACACACAGTTCTCTCCAAAGGACAAGAGAGAGTTGGGTCCATTCTACCTATATTATAACGCTTGGGTCTGAACCTTATGATTATGTGATTCAAGGAATCGCAGACTTAATCTAAAAGCTCATTTCTATGACAGTGAGAACTCAATGTTGGAGCAAGGTGGGAAAGGAGAATGAGATGAAGTATTCCTGGGAAATAGAGTGGAAGTGGAGAAATAGCTCCCTGCCCTCTAGGAAAAATACCCTCAAGTACTGGATGTTTGACACCCTGACTTCCAAGTATTTCTATGGAGCTTGGGCTCAGCAGACATGACTTTAAATCCCAAACTGTCACCTTTCAATTAGATCATTGGAAAAATATCATTAAGTGTCAAAATCCCAGTGTCTTCATCTGGAAAGGGGCAATGATACCAGAACCTGTTTACAGGGTTGATGTAGATAATTAAATGAGAAATTACATGTAAAATACTATATAAAATGTTTGACCTGTAGAAAAGCCCCACCAAAATGATAGCTATAATAGTAACTATAAGTATTATTATGTTATTATTATCATTATTTTTATTCTCAGATGAATATCTTCATTTTGAACCAAACGTGCTTATATATTCACATATAGATCAATGGGTGCTCATGTACTTGTTGAAATCACTATTTGACTCTAACTCAGGACTAGCAAACATAGCTCACAGGCCAAATTTCACATCAAATCCCTTTCTTTTTCCTTATAAATAAATTTGTGTTGGACCACAGCCACACTTACATAAATTGCATACAATTTATGGCTGCTTTTGGTCAACAATGGCAGAGTAGTTGGGACAGACACTAGACACCATCCAGCTCACAAGGCTTAAGATGTTTACTTTTGGGCCCTATACAAAGGAAGTCTGGCAATCACTCCTAACATCTGTGCAGAGATATGTAAAATATCAAAATATCTACTTAGGTGGTAAGAAACACTTAAGGAAATTCAAAATTAGATGAAGTATCTATACATTTTGAAAAAGGTAATGATTGAAATGTTAAATTGCCTCTGATTTGAGTTTATGAGGCAGTCAGACTTTGAAAACTTTGCTGAGATGACTCTGAAATAGTATTGTGTTTGGTCCTTCCAACAAGACACAAATAGGCATGTTTTTGTTTTATACTACCGTGTTTCCCTGAAAATAAGACCTAACCAGAAAATAAGCCCTAGCGCATGGTTTTTTTAGGAGGCCATCTCCTGAACATAAGCCCTAATGCGTCTTTTGGAGCAAAAATTAATATAAGACCCGGTCTTATTTTTGGGGAAACAGTATTATTTCTTAATAAAATATTTTAAGCATATTAGCCCTTTTCATCTTTACAATTCTCTTCCCTCATTTCTTTGAATTTGTTATTCTTTTTAAATAGCTTAAAGTAAATATCAACTCCTTTATTTTTCATCTTCATTAACAATAAAGTATTGTGAGGGTACAATTTTTTTTTCTCAATCCTGCTTTTTCTGTATCCCCTAGGTCTATTATAAAACATTCTCCTTTTCATTGCTTTTTTAGTTTTTAATTTTATTTCATTGTTTCCTCTGAGTCAAGAGTTAAGTGTGCTTAATTACCAAATATTTAGCATACATTTTAAATTATTTTTTTCTAATTTTGGTATATTTTGAGAATGTGATAAACACTTAAATTTTTGGATTTAAGATATTCATTTTAGCAAAGTGCATGATTAATTTTTGTAAATGTTTCATAGATATACAATAAAAATTATTCCCCACTTGTGAACTTAAGCCTCCCCACATATATACCTACAATTACGTAATTAAATATACTGATTGCATTATTCATAGCCTCTATGTCTTTACCTGTTTTTTTTTTGTCTACTATCTGAATCCAATTCCAAATGGGTGTATTGAAGTCTTCCACTTTCACTAAAAGAAAAAAAAAAAAGCATGATATGAACTCATTCCTGCATATGTAAAATTATCTTTAAATATGTGCAAACGTTTTTATTCCCAGGTGTTACTGCCAAATTGACTTCCATCACCGTCTTATTCTTATTTCCACCAATTCAGGGTTTCTATCATCTCAAATTTTCCTATTTTTAAAGCTAGCATATGAATGAGTACTTCTATTTATTGGCCCTGTAAATATTTGGCAAATTCATTAGACCTAAGAATGGTTTCTCTCGCACGCCTGTTTCTCAGGACAGTAACTAAGAAACATAGTAACATCCCTTGACTGTACCTGCTTTGATTAAGTGCCTAGCTTTATGCTCTCTGCCTAATCTGAGTCTTATCCATGAAAGGTTAGTTTTTATTTCCAACGTGTGATCCTACTATAGGACAGTAGGTGGGGCAAAAACCTCACTAATGCTTTTCATAAGGCACACTGATCTGGGTTTTCTCCGAACCAAATCAACTCTGATTTTTGTTTTTTTCACTGTATCATATTCTTGACACTCATATACAGACCACAATCCAGAGAGATTTCTTTTTTATTTTTTTGCACAATAGTCTTCAATATTTCTTTAAAAATTAAAAAAGAGAAATAAATGCTAGGCATTTCAATGTATTTGTTGATGGCATTATACTTTGTTTTATAAAAAGCAAAAGTAAAAAGACTATGTGGCTTTAGAAAAAAACAGTGTTGAAGGAAATGCAAAGAAAGGAAAATTTTCATAGGTCATGGAAAGCACCAGACCAATAGCTTACTTCTCAATGTTTCTCAGAAAACAGAATGTAAACCAGAATGAATGTAAATCAGAACGGGCAAAAAAAATTTGACACTTCAAAATCTATCATACAAAATTAAACATAGAAGAAAAAAACTTTTAAATTAAATTTAAGTATATAAATATATAGAAAGTTCAAGTGTTTTTAACAACTACAACAGATTTTATGTTGGTCAAGTTGGTTATTTTTTCTCTAAACTACTTGTTTAAGGTAGATTAATCCTATGGTTCTCTGAGGAAAGAAGAGCTACAGCTGCAATGTATAGTGCCCAGAATTGTAATCTAGTAACCCATAGCTTTTGAATTGAAGTTTTGGTTTAGATACCCAGTTTAACATGATTTAACATGATTTTTAAAAGATGGGCAGTGGGGTTTTACCAATAAAAATATCAGTAAGCAAAATTAGAAAGTGACTGGAAACACACTCCAGGTATAGTTTACCTTGTATGTCTAGGACTTAAAGACAAAGCCCTCATTCACCTAGAACATTCACTCTAGAAGTATGGAGGCTGCATCCAGTGACCTGACATTTAAGTCTTGGACATATTACTGCTCACTTACCTCTGGAAACCAGTAGAACTGAATATTTATATCAGAAACCTTAGAATTCTCTTTGTATAATATTAAATTTTACAAATTTATCTGCAATCCACTTCTTCCATTATTGCTCCTTCCAGGAAACTTGACACTCTCCTTTCGTGGTCTCAGGAATCTTTTCAACATAATTATTTCTCAAGGAAAGGGAATTTTCTAAATCACTCTCCTTGAGATGATCTCCTTTTTGCGATTTATCCAGATTTTCAAAAAACTTTTCAAAAACTTTTACAAAAAAAAGCTAGACTTGTCTTTTTATAATCTATGATTCATTGTATGATATCAGATTCAGCTTTGTTTTCCTCTTCATTAGTGGAAATGGCATCCAATTTATGGCAGGTGGAGCTTTTTGTTGGAATTGTAAATGGATCAAACTTATCCACTTTTCTGTAAATCAATAGGCACAGAAATTCAGCCTTCTTCAGATGCTCCAAACACTGAAGTGAATTGTGATGCTTTTGGAAGTTTTGTTGAAGTTCATCATGAATTGTTTTTGGAACAGGGCTAAAATCTTACTCCAGTTTTATTTTCAAGAATATCTTGATCAATCAAGGCATATTCCTCAAAGTACATTTTCATTATGTTTATAGATTTTTCTGATAAAGGGTGACTTTTTTTACTTAGGTTCTTTTTATCTTTTGTCCATGCTTTACAAAACTCACTCAACTATTCCAGAATGTACCTCAGAAGACAGTTTTCTGATTCATCACTGACCCAACAATGAACACCTTTCCTTCCAGAATATATCCAGAGATGATACTTGTGGGGACAGAGCCAGGAGTGCAGTTTCTGGGCTCTCGGCCTCACATGGAAAGGTGCTGGCTCAGGTAGTAAATGGTGATCAACTGTGATTGGATGGCCATCAGCTGTGGCTAGTTAGCCATCAACAGTAACTAGTGAGCCATTGGCCACTAATATAACTGCTGTGGCTATGCTAGCAGCAGATGGGGCCTAGCAAGAAGATGGTGGCTGACCTAGTAAGAGTGGATTGCAGTTTGCACGGCAGATTGCAGCTAGCAAGTGAGGTTGGTTGGCAGAGAAGTGGACAGCAGGTTGCGGATAGTATGGCTCCTGCTTCCTGTGTCTCCAACCCAGCTGCCAGCGAGGCTGTAGTGGTGTGACTCTCCTATCCATGGCTCCATGAGTGTTCCTTTTTGGCCTCACCATATCCTGTGTTCTTATGTGGGGAGCGGGACTAGGGACTCCGCATGACACCCCGCATGACAACGCTTCAATCCAAAGTCCTTTCTCAATGTTCAATTGATGCTGTGAATGGCTATTGTCATGAGGGTCGGGCCCTTAGAACACGTCTGCAGAACTGCAACATCTCCTCACATAGTCAGTCTTCCATGCCAATGTCAAACACCAGAACTCCCAACCCCCGCCCCTCCACCCCAGCCTGGAAAGCTCCCAGCTTCACTATATTGCGTTGATTGGGTCTGTGGGGACATACTGTGCCGATATCGATCTTGTACGGACTCATTTGTTGCATCTCTTTTTCCACTCTGGCTGAAGGATTGGTAGCAAACACAAATATCGTCTTTCAATGTGAATGAAATTCATGATATTTAAAGTAATTCCTTATTATTCTGCTACAGTTGGGCAAGAGATAGTACTGTGAGTAGGGGAAAAGCCTAAAGTAATAAAGCTGAGGCAGCTTGGAGACACAAAATGTCTCAATACTAAGCGGAACTCAACGCAAGCGGGATTACCATAGGAATTGGCGGGAACAGCAGAGCGGAGCCCCCACCACTGCACAGGTTCTTCGTGGACGTGTTCTGCAGTTTGCAGGGGTCTCCAGAAATTGTAGTTCCTACTTGCGGATTGGCCTAGGCCCAGGATGCGCTCCTGAGTTTCCGCCCACCAGCTCTAACACTAGGCCCAAGACTCAGGTGGACCAAAGGAGGCCCGGCTCATTACAGGTAAATCTGCAGAGGAAGGTGAGCGCTTGAGCATATTGAGAATCAACCACCAGATGAAGAGACACATAAAGCAAAGTATGTGCGAAGGGTCTTGGAATTTCCATCCCCGACTTTTGCCAATCTGAACGAGTTCACAAACCTGGAAGTCCCCAGAGGAATTTTTAATACACTGCAAGTTCCTTGCTGCAAAAACCTATGTATTCCTGAGGAAGAGAAGAAGATTGGAACAAAGGGGTAATTATCAAGTTCATTTGCCCTCACTGTGTAACTGCTACCTGGATTCTGAGCCTCAGGGTATGAATTAACTTCAGATACAGTTCAGAATTTGCTTATTAGTCTTCAAACCTTCATGGTCAAAATGGTTGAGAAACTTGCCAAAATGAGACATGATTTCTTTCTGGGTAAATCTTCATTTGATTCTTTCTGAACTAATAATCTAAATTTCAATACAGTGAGAAAAACAAACTGGTGAATTGGTACTGGACTTTCCCCTTCATTGCCTGTCTGGCACAATCCAAAAAAGTTAACATTACTCACATTTTTTTGAGACGATCTGGTTTAAGAACGTTTTTTCCTATCCTAAGACCATAACTATGTTTCACTGTATTTTCTTTAAGAACTTAATGTTTATTTTTTCATAAATAAGTCTTTATTAATATGGAATGCATTTTTAAAAGCCCAGTGGAAAAAAATAACTTACTAGGGTAGAAAGCCATGGAAAGGTTTGGGGACAACAGGATGATAGGCTATATTAAATTATCTATCCTGTCTTTCAGGAAAATAGGGTAAAGGTTGTGCCCTCAAAACTCTGCCAGGTGAAAGTCATTTCCCCAAGGCTCTTGCTGGTGAGGATCCAGCCCTGAAGATTCTGGAAGACTTTAGCCCTACAGTTTTAATATGGAATCAGATGCCAACTGTACTGTTGAAACTGGAGTGGTGGCAGCTTTAATGATCTTTGAATTGTCATCAGGGTTATTTATTTATTTTTTAGGTATAATTGACATATAACATATTAGTTTCAGGTATACTAAATAATGATTTGTATATATTGCAAAATGATCGCAATAAGCCTAGTTAACATCCATCATCACACATATTTTTTTGTGTGATGAGAACTTTTAAGATCTATTCTCTTAACAACTTTCAGATATGAAATACAATATTATTAGCAACTTTTAAATATGCAATACAGTATTATTAACTATAGTCACCATGCTGTGCATTAAATTCCCAGGACTTATTTATCTTATTAACTGGAAGTTTGTACCTTTTGACCCACTTCATCCATTTTGTCCATCCCCCACTTCCCAACCTCTGGGCAACCACAAATCTGTTCTATGTAACTACAAACATTTTGTTGTTGTTGTTCAGGGTGATTCGTCCTTTTTCTTGAATAGTGCATGTTCACAGCTGAATAGCTTTACTGCCCTGTCCTGTAGAATCTAAGAAGCCCAATAGCCTTTCTTTGTTTTACTCCTTCAATTCAAATTTACAATGTTTCTGTTTATATAATCCCAAAATCTCTTTATCAAATGATAGTTTAGTCACAGGCTTGGTATTTTTTTTCTGAATAAGCTTTCCCACTTCTTTTGCAATATGGAGAGGCTGAGAATTTTCCAGATCTTCAAGGTCTGGTTCCTTTCTGCTTAACAAGTCCTTCTTTAATTCACCTCTGTCTTCTCACATTTTACTATAAGTAGTCAGAGGAACCAAGCCACATCTTCAACACTTTGCTTAGAAATCTCCTCTCCTAAATGTCCACACAAACACAATTCAGCCAAGTTCTTTTCCACTTTAGAACAAGGATTGCTTTTCCTATAATTTCTAATAACATGTTTCTCATTTCCACCTGAGACCTTAAAATGGTGTTTAATGTAAATGTTTCTACAAATATTCTGTTTTTATGATTATTTATGTATTCCTTAAGCAGAAGGAAGCTTTCTCTTCAGCTCTCTTTTTTTTCCTTTTTGAGGTTCACTCAGAATCACCCTTAACATCTATATTTCTAGCATTTACCTCAGAATTCCTCCAGTGTCTACCCAGTACCCAGTTACAAAGCCACTTTCACATTTTTAGATATTTGTTATAGCAGCACCCTACTTCTTGATACCCACATCTATGTTAGTCAGCTCAGGCTGCCATAACAAAATATCGTAGATTGAGTGGCTTAACAGGAATTTGTTTTTCACAGTTCTGGAGGCTGAAAAGTCAAAGAGAAAGATGCTGGCCATTTGGTTCCCTGGTGAGGGTTCTCTTTTTGACTTGCAGACAGCCACCTTCTTGCTGTGTCCTTATATAGCAGAGATAGAGAAAGGAAGCAAGTTCTCTGGCATCGCTGCTTATAAGAGCACTAATCCCAACATGAAGGTCCCACCTTTATATACGATATATGACATGTGATATCATATAGTATATCTTCCACATAACGTATGTTTATGTACATAAATATATGATATATATAACAGAAATATACCTTATACTTTATATATATTTAAATCCAGCAGTATTAACTAAATCAACTAATAATCCACAAAAGCTATACAACAGGAACCGATTTAGCAAGAATGAACAATCTATATTTACTGAAGTTTGTTATATTAAGTTTTTTAAACAAATTTGAATAAATAAAGAGGTATATCACATTCATGGTGAAATGACATAATATAGTAAATGCATCAAATACTGAGGGGGCCAAAAAAATATATGCACATTTTAAGAAAGAAAAAAAAAACTGTATTAAAATAACGCTGATGGTAACCACTTTGAACACCTCTTGTAACTGCAGAAGTCAAACGTGACTTGTATTTGTCTTTTGTTATCAGTATGTACTGACTATTACAATTTTAATACAGCTGTTTTCTTTCTTAAAATATGTACACATTTTTTGGCACCCTCTGTATTATCAATTTTCTTCCAATTAGCTTATAAATTCAACGGAACTTCAAAAAAATTATGTTGGACCTGTGATTTAACTGAACAAAATCATTCAGAAATTTATGTTGGAAGCTAAGGACCTATAGATTGCTAGGTTTATTTTAAGAAGATAAATGAGAATACTGACCAGATATTAAGACATTTAGAAAAGCTATAGTTATAAGACCATTATCATCTTTAGGCAAGAGGAGACAAGTAGATAAATGAAACGTAATAGAAACATGCATATGTGGAAACACAAAGTATATTATGAAACAGCACCAAAAATCAATGGTTAGAAGATATTGGGGAAAACAGACTCTAATTGGAGAAAAATAAGCCTGGACCTTCCCTATTTCTGATTCAAAGGCAGATTCCAAATATGTTTGTGGACAAACCATGTGAAATTTGCACCATAGTCTACAAAGTTACTCTTAGAAGAAAATTAGGAAAATTGATTTGTGGACCATAAGTAGGAAAAGACCCCCAAAGCACAAATTATGATATAAAGAAGCTAATTCCTATGATGTTATCAATACAAAGGTTTTATGCTAAATGAAGGATACCATTGAAAAATGGGTAAGCTATTGGCTACATTTAAAACAAATAAGGATTTGTTATCTGTTGTATAGAAATAACTTGTATTAATCAAGAAAAGACGAAAACTCCAATGGGGAAAATAACGGACTAATGAATGAGATAAACTACCATAGATCAGACTTCTTCACAGCTAAATAATACACAAGGAAACTCCCTTAATCATAATCATAAAACGCAAATTAAAACAGTGAGAGATCACTTTACTCTTATCGAAAGTCTATAATTAAAAAGGATAAAAATATCAAGTGTTGGTAAATGTGTATTGGACAGAGATAAAATCTATGTTAATATTAATAAGAAACATCTACTCAAATGCATAGTAGCTATTGGTAGTGTTGGTTTTTACAACAATGTTGTAAAATACTCATTTCTCTGCATTATCATTTTCAGATCTTTGTCATAAAGGTAATTATCCATTCACTGTGCCTGACATATTTAGATTCTACTATGTACATATCTTGGAACAAAACAGTTGCTAACTTTATTTTCATAAAACATAATAATATTGGAATTAAATATATTGAAAAGAAATCATTTTACTCCCCATAAGGCTCAATCAAAATAAATTCCTATATTAAATTAAATTGCATTTCAGTGATTTCATCCTCTTTTAGTCTTTAGCAATTAGCTAGTTCTAAGTTTCTATGTCCTTTAATTCCATATTCAGTCACTTTATTAACTTCCCAAGTTGATAATTACAAATATTCTAAGCCATCCTCAGTAGTCTTTCTCTTAGTGTTTTAATCTACCATTACACTGGAAAAACAGCTTTGTCATAAACTGGGTAAAGAAACAAACCTGACCAACTTTTACGTGAATTAAATATGTAAAGAACATAGGCTTTGGAGTTGGAGAGACCTGAGTTTGTATTCTGGCTTCACTACTTAATGCCTCTACGACCTTAGGAAAGTTATTTAAGTCTCAGTTTCATTGTCTGTGAAATACTGGAAATAGCACATAAATCTCAGGTTTGTTGGAGGATAAAAATGACATAATATAAAACCATTGGTCCAGTACTTATCCCATATCAGGGGCTCTCAGTGATGATTCTATCAGATATGAGAGTTCTAAATTTGATCAATTTTATTCCTTGGAACCAAAGTATCTAAAGCAAACTAATATCTTTAATATATACATATTTTATTCCATTTTTGAGTATTCACTCTGAGGCCTGTATAGTCCTAGTTGTTGGCAGTGCAAACATGAGCTTGAATCTACTCTGGTGAGGAAGAACATTTCTAATTAGAAAATTTACCTAATTTCCAGTAAAAGAGCAGACAAAATTGAGTCCTGGGAAAAAGAACCAAGAGCTATAAAATAGTTACACTCTAAGAAAGCTATTATCCACATTTCTTGTTCTTTCTTTTTTGGGTTCATATATTCTGTCATCCCTGCTTCTTCTGTGGGTCAGCTTCTTTATCTTTCTCCTGTGCATCAGAGTTTTTTGTTCAAGTTGCTCATGGAAGCCCAGTGACAGCCACATAAGACTCTTCGGTGCAGAGACTGCATCTTTTAATCTATCTGGATAATGACTTCACATTCCTTGGAGACAAATTCCAATTGACCCAATTTTGGTTAACTGTTCACCTAGTCCAATTGGCTGTGGCAGGTGCCAAGGTCATGGAGTTGGTTGCTAATCAGAAGAAGCTAAGAGGATGTAAAGATCTAAAGATATGGTCTGTGCAGCCCAGAATGGATTCATTTCTAGCCACTAGTAAATATTCTTTGGAAGGGAAAATATATTATTCAGAGAAATGGAACTTGAAAAAAAAGCTAGCATAGGCTGATTGAAATAAGATCAACCATGTCATACCTGACTTCATCTAAATTTTCCCACATCAAAATATCTTATTGCAATACAGTGACAAAAATGGAAATATTTATGAGTTGATGAAACTGTTACATGAAGCCAAGAGTTCCCAGACAAAGACTTTTAGTGTCTTGATAAATTGTTATAATTGTACAAAATAATTTTTAGACCCCTTTATAAACCATATTTATTTGTGAGCTCATTTGTTTCAATCACCTTGCTGATGTAAATAAGGACACAAAAAATTTGTCTTCTCTCTACTCAATTTGTGGTACAAATTCTTCCCCAGATCCCAAACAAATACAATCTATTGGACTGAAAGATGAGCAGGTGAGACTCTGTATGTATGTTATTTTTAAATATATGTTTGCATAACAATATTCGAGAAGGAACTTATGGTAACTCGTTCAATATTGCATCAAAAAACATTACTAAAAAAGTATTTCAAATATAATGCCCTACTGAAAATGGATAAAGGGCATCACTCTACATTACACACACAAAAAAATCAATAGTATTATCTGGAATTTAGATATAGGAAAAAAGAAGTTGTGGCATCCAAGGACAAAGAGTAAGTCAAACAGAAGTAGAAACATAATTGGATTCTTAACACCAATTAATTCTGTAGCAAAGACAGTGAAATTTGAAACATTGCAACCGTCTTAGAGTGGAGAGCTTATCTAAATTAAAAATAAAGTATTTCTCAGGCTGTGTGCCCATAAGGAGAATTAATAATATATGATTTACATCGCTGAAACTCACTCTTTTTCTTGAACAAAATTACCTTTAGTAAAGTTCAGATCAACAAATACTCAGTGCCTAGCATATATAAGATTCCATATTAGGTTTTGAGGAGAAAGAATAAAAAGTTGCAATACCTTCCTTTAGGGATTTTAAATGAAGATATTAGATGAGGAAGACATGAATACACAAATATTAATTCACTATTATTTTCAGAAAAAATAGAAGCATGTACGCAATGCAATAATAGGAAGAAAGGTATGTTGAAATAGGAAGAAAGGTATATGGTTTACATACAGTATAGAAACCACAGTTTGGTTTACTAATCTTATAGATTCCAGACTTATGAAGATAAGATTCACCATAAATCTTAGTGTCACCTTGCTGAGGTGAAAAGAATTGACAAGTGCTCACTTCGGCAACATATATACTAAAATTGGAACAATACAGAGAAGATTAGCATGTCCCCTGCGCAAGGATGACATGCAAATTCATGAAGCATTCTGTATTTTTTTAGAAACAAACAAACAAAAAACAAACAAACAAAAAAGAAAAGCATTGAAAACATATTTATTTTCTATGGAGGATCAAAACTTTAAGCCAAATGTGAGAGGTAGTAAATATTAAATCAACAATTAGTCAATAAGTGAAAGAGGTTTTTGTTTGTTTGTTTGTTTGTTTTAATATATTAGGACCTCCCATGCATCTGAAATCAAGTTGGATAGTCAGTTACCTACTTCATGTCTTGCACATGGAATGGGTTCCCTTTCAACATCGCTCCATCGCTCTACTTGGGACCCCTGTTTGTGACAGATCTCAAACAAATTTTCTGGCTCACTTGTCTCTATTTTTCATTCCATAGCCCCAATTTATTCTTGTCTGTGACCTTATGGTCTTCTTGTGACCTTCTGCTCTAGGTATATTTAAAGATTGTCCCTCATTTGTGTACTCATACTTGGCATCCATGATGTTCCCTTTGTTTTTTCCTGATGGCCTAAGTTCTGCCAAAACTTTTTCCAGTAGATTCATGTCTGTCTATTATGTATCAATAATCGTGAGGTTGGTGCAAAAGTAATTGTGGTTTTGGACTATGAATTTTAAATCATTATAACTAGGCTCAAACACATCTTTATTAATCAAAATAGGAACAATTACAATCAATACATTTTTGCCAACGAGAAATGTTTGTTTATTCCTGTAGCATAAAAATTCGTGCTTCGGGATTCAACGAACTCTTGGAAAGCATTTTCTACATCCTGCTGGTTGTGGAAGCGTTTTCCCTGCAAAAAATTGTCAAGATGCTTGAAGAAGTGGTAGTCTGTTGGCGAGAGGTCAGGTGACTATAACGGATGAGGCAAAACTTCGTAGCCCAATTCGTTCAACTTTTGAAGTGTTGTTTTTGTGACATGTGGCCGGGCATTGTCATGGAGAAGTGGGCCCTTTCTGTTGACCAATGCCGGCTGCAGGCGTTGGCAGTTTTCGGTGCATCGCATCGATTTGTTGAGCATACTTCTCAGATGTAATGGTTTTGCCGGGATTCAGAAAGCTATAGTGGATCAGACCAGCAGCAGACCACCGAACAGTGAGCATGACCATTTTTGGGTGCAAATTTGGCTTTGGGTAGTGCTTTGGAGCTTCTTCTAGGTCCAACCACTGAGCTGGTCATTGCCAGTTGTCATATAAAATTCACTTTTTGTCACACATCACAATCCAAACATGAAATGGTTCATTGTTGTTGCATAGAATGAGAGAAGACAACACTTCAAAACAACAAATTTTTTTTTTTTTTGGTCCACTCATGAGGCACCCACTTATTGAACTTTTTCACCTTTACAGTTTGCTTCAAATGCCAAACAACCATAGAATGGCCGACATTGAATTCTTCAGCAAATTCTCATGTAGCTGTAAGAGGATCAGCTTTTTTTTTTTTTTTTTTTTTTTATTGCCCTCAATGGGTCGTTGTCAACTACCGATGACTTGCCAATACACTCCTCATCATCAAGGCTCTTGTCACTTTTGCAAAACTTCTTGAGCCACCACTGAACTGTATGTTCGTTAGCAGTTCCTGGGCCAAATGCATTGTTGATGTTGCGAGTTGTCTCCACTGCTTTATGACTCATGTTGAACTCAAATAAGAAAATTGCTCGAAGATGCTTTTTGTCTAACATCATTTCCAGAGTCTAAAATAAATATAAAATAAAAAGCAAGTAATACGTCATTAGCAAAAAAAAATAATAAAGTGAGAAATATACATTTAAATGGTATATAACATAACCACATTTATTTAAGAATGTATTCCAATATCAAATGGCAAATTTCAACAATGCAAAAACTGCAATTACTTTTGCACCAACCCAATACTTTTCAAGCCTTGATTACCTGGCCCAGATTTTGTCCTCTTCTCCTTGCAGCTTGCTTTAAAAACTTCAGAATTATGTTAAGGATTTATAATAGTTGTCTTGTATTGCTCAAAATCTGATTTATATTTGGTTATTCTGTCAAAGTTTTGCAAATTTTAAGCGAAGGCTTTATTATTTTTATTCTCACTGTATCTACAGATCCCATCAAGCCTACACCCCTCTTTCTCACAGTGCCAGTGTGAAACGTCTTGGCTGAGTCTGTGATTAGAAGCTTAACACGGAACATGCTCCCAAAATACTTCCAATAGTAGTGCAAGTGAATGGTTTGGTAGAGGATGGAAGCCGTATGGTACATTTCTTAGTACCAGGTGCTGTTCTCCTTGGAATGTTATCCTCTGTGTTTAGATATTTGATTTTAACAAGCTGCATTAAGAATACAGTATTATTTAGGAGAAAAATTCCTTAAGGACTACTTGACATAACCTCCGTTAGGATTATATCCATTAATGATATTGTATTGCCATTTCCAGAGGGCAGCCATGGAATGCAGGACAAAGACATGGGTAGGTGGGAGGCAGAGTTAGAGGGAACTGAACAGAGGATTTTAATGATACCACATACACTAATTACTAGAACTGGCAATTAGACATCTTTGTCCTAATCTTAAATATGTCTCAGACTGTAATTGGCAAACCATTAAATCTCCATGTTTTCAAAATTTTCTTCTGAAAATAAGAAAATTAAGTTTGATTCTTGAAGGTACCTTTGCTCACCATGTGCAAAATTTGGAATGGCTGTCAGAGCTTCATTCTTTGCTTTTGATTATTTTTTAAATTGAAAATACAAATATTTTTATTGCTTTAAAAATACTCCTGAAATGATAGCAATTTATAAATTGTAAAATGGAAAAATAAGATATAGACTTTAAAAATATTGTAAATACTTTTGAGATATGGGGGTTACTTGTATTTAAATATCCTTTTTAATATAGGATATTAGTAAGAAACATACAGTACATACATACAAATTGACAAGTTTATACACAAGTGGCACTGAGCATCCTCATTCTTGCATTTCATATTCTTTCTGTTCTCAGAGGAGAACTTGCATTTCATGTTCTCTCTGCTCTCTCTGTCTTCAAATTTTCAGTCATTCAGTGGTCTCAAATTCTGAATCCCCTCCCTTCTAGTCAAAGATTTACAAACCACATGTAACAAGGCATAATAAATACATTATAGAAGTTGAATTTCTTCTCTCAAGAACTTAAATGAAGCATGGTAGGTAATTAATTATTTCATGCCAGGACAGAACTATTCTTAAAATCATTATATGTTGTCTTATATTTCATACAATTTTATATTTGAATTATTCATAACAGGATTTGCTTAAATTGTATTGTATTTTTCATGTCATAGTTACAAAGACATTTTCAAAATAGGACAAAACATAAAATGCACAAACAATGATGTAAATTGAATTTCATTTTATCTGTGCTATGTGAACCAGAGACATGTTGGACAAAGCAATTTTTTTTTCACTTATATGAATTGGTGTGCTAAAGGGGAGAAGAGAAACATTACTTTAAATCTAGGGAGTTGGAGTATATTACACAGCTGAGCTTATACTGTTGGAATACTTCTAGGGCCATATTACGTTTGTGATTTTCAAAGGCAGTGTGGAAATCTGGCCCTGAGGAAATGGTCTTGCTGAAATGGTATAAACATTATCCAGAAAGGATGAGGTATAACAGAATGATGGTTGCTGACTATTTTGTTTTGTTTTGTTTTTGTTGACTCTTTTTAATACTTTCATTGTAGATTTATTGATCTCAGTTTCTGTGTCTTGGAAGAATTAATTTTATTGTTGTTCCCTGCTGATGTTTTTCCTTCTATTTCTAGTGTATTATTTGTACACAATACCACAAGTTTCCAAACAGGATGTTAAAAAGCATAGAGAACTTAATTTGATTTACCTTTGAGATTTATCACCTTGAAAAAAGAAGCACAGGTGAGATATTAAAGAACTTCATTGTACAGTAAATTAAATGAGACCAAAAGTTGCTAGAATATAAATTAATTGATTAGCATGTAGTCTTGTAAATAAACATTAGGATGCTAAGTTCACCTCCCTTAAAAATAGATCATTTCTGCTTGAGAAATATGCCTACAAATTAAGAATATACTAAAAGCATTATTCTATGTTTTCATAATATTAATACATTTTGTTTCTAATATTTAAAATAATATTTATAAGGATTGTGTGAGGTTCTGACAGGAACTTGTATTAAATTCCCATCATCAAGACAGAATTATCTTCCCATCCATTCATAATTGTAACACTGAATATTATTACTGTATATAAAGTATGGACTTCTAATTCAACTTTCTAGAAGACTGAATATAATAATATTTATGTTGGTCTATATATGACTATGTATATTTCATTTAAAATGTATAAATTTGCCATTATCCAGTACTCAGAATATTAGGAATAATTCACAAGAGTTACAACTTAAAATGATGTATGCAAAGAACAATGCAAGTGAGTTTTAAGTTATTTTTCAATTAGATTTAAGCTAATGTTCTCTTACCGCACTTTAACTGATGCTATATTGTTATTTTTAAAGTATCGCTGGAATTTATTGTTTAAAAGTATGAAGATTTTCTGCTAAAATTTGAAACCACTGACAGTAGCAAAGGCCATCCAGGAAAAAAAAAATTTTTTTTTACTGCTGGAATGCTACCTCATTTAAGACTATTCATTTAAAATAGTTATGAAACAGTGTGAAAACTATTACATTTATAAAACACTAAGCCTATTTTTTTTTGGTAAAAATTCTCACAGTTGCCTGTTTCTGATACTTTAAATATAAATAATTCACCAGCTACTTTTTTGTACTTTTTAAGTGATTATGCATTGTAAATATGGGATAGTTTCAAAATGAAATACAAACTCACAAGAGACTATGGCTTCTAGTCAAGATGGAGTAGGGTATCAGGATTTGCACTTTAATGTGAAAACAAATGAGTGTGTGTATTTTTTTCTCAATTATTGGATACCAGGCAACACATGATGGTGATCCTGAAGCTATGAGAGAGGGAGGAAAATGAGGTGAATCCTATTTTTGCCTTAACATACTGCCTATGCCTTTCCATGATGAAGCACAGGGTAGGGGGTGGCCAGGGAGGAGTCTAGAGAACTTTCTGAATTGAGGAGATGGATCTTAATGCCGGGGGAGGCCAAGGTGTTCATATGTCGTAGGCAGAGTTCTGGAGAGGCAAGAGATACACAGAGAGAGTACTCTGGAGATTTTTGAAGGGTCTCATTCGAGTGTTCAGCTGAGTAAAAACTACGTGTGGTCAGGAAAATAACTGTCTGAAATGAGTAAAGGGAACAATCCAGAGAGTTTGCACAGGGCCTGGAAAAATTGGTCTTCCAACAATCCAAAAAAACCTTATATTTTGTTGGACATTGACTATTGCCTGGTGTATTGCTTCAGTTTTAGGGAAAATTAGCCCTAGATTAAGGCTGCTTTGTTCCCAGATAATAAATTTTAAAAGTATGCTTAAAAAGATCAAAGAGGTTTTAAGAGCTTCCCAGAAAAAACTCAAGGATATACAGGGGATATAAATGCATAGAGCACCTCAAAAGGTCAATGTCTGGCTTCCAGTCAAAAATTACCAGACATGTCAAAGAACAGAAAAATACAACTCATAATAAAGACAAAAAACAAGAGAAACATCCCCAGAACAAATACATGATAGAATTTATAACAAGTGTTTTAAGAAGATTATCATAACTGTATTCCATATATCTGAGAAGCTGGGGAAAAAAACTTGATCAAGTTTAATAGTGATATGAAATCTATAAAAAAAGATTCTGTGAAAACTACTAGAAATCAAAACTTAAAATTTCTTAAATTAAAAGTACAGTACAAATTATCAAAAATGAAATTCAGAGAAAATAATGACTTTAAAAATTGAAAAAAGGAGCCAAGTGCTGTTGGACAAATTTAAGTGGCCTAACATGTACTGAATCTCAAAAGAGAGAAAGAGAGTAGGAAAAATATTAGAAGAAATAATGGTCAAAGTTTTTCCAAATTTGATGAGAATTTTAAAGCTCAATAAAATCCAAACACAAGAAAGCTTAAGAAAACTACAGAAAGGCACATCATAATCAGAGTCCAATATTGTTTTGTATTATTAGAAAATCACTAGTTGAGATAATTCAATGCCATCTAAGTCGGGGGGGGGGGGGAGCATAAAAAACAGATAAACCAAAAATAAAAAACATGATTTCCATGTTAGTGTTTCATTTCAGTTCAGAAAATAAAGAAGACTGTTGGATAGTGGGTAGTTCAAAAATAAAGGGTCAGTGGAAATTTCACATTTTGGGGCATGATGGGTATTGAATCTTTTCCAATGAACTCTGTAGACCTTATAATAGAAAGACCTGTTCATGTCCTACTTGAAGAACTCTGATCTACAAATTACTTTTCCATCCTAATCTCTCATACCTTTCTCCAACTCTTTTTTTTTTTTTTCCTAAATTTTGAAATAGAAAAACTAATTCTGCAAGAAACTACTTTATCTGTCAGTCTTCCATGGCTAAGAGGTTTCCTAAGAGTATATAAAGGGCACAAGAGAAAGGAATTGTGGAGAAAAAAATATAATTATTTGAAATATAGTTCAGCTCAATAGATTAGGATGAAGATGTCAGGAATAGGTTTAGGTGCTGGTTTAGGGGCTCTGAGCTTGGACCAGGTCCTATGGTCAAATGGTTATTTGGTCATTTGGTAGATTTTTCTGATCTTTCTCTCATTTGTTATTTCTTTCTCTGTTCTTAATCTGTCATCTCTTGATACTCTCTTTGAAAGTGTCAGTAGAAAGCAAAATTTATATTTTGATAACAATATTTTATTTTCATAACTGTAATTAGGATACCAGTGCAGCAAAACTGTAGAGGTGAGTGAAATATTTTTAGTATACTTCGCCAGAATCAAAGTGAGCTAATACATTTGCCTAAGGAAATTGTGCTCAATAAAGAGCTTTTACAAATAGAGCTAATTACCACCATTTACATTTTCATACGTAATAGCCCAGCCCAAAAGTGTACGATTAATGATAGTTTCATTTTTTTATGGTGAAAGATGTGTCATTTAGAAGATTAAATAAATACATAAATTAAATAGCTAATGAACAGGATTTAATTTTCAGAAACTTGGCCTTGGATTCCAGAATTATTTGCTCCTAGGAAAGACAAAATATATATATGTTATTTTGGGAAAACCAATAACTTGATCAAAAAACCCTTACATTTAATTTTTAAAAAAGGTAAGTATGATAATATGGTACTTTCCAAATATTAACACAATTTAAATAATAAATTTCACAAATAAAATTTAGGTGTTTCAAATCCAGGAGACTTCAACTAAGAAAAGGAAAAGTATCTGGGACTACATGCAAGGCTTTTTGAAGTGCTCAGATATAAAATGTGCATTTAAAAATGATGCAAGAAATATTATATAACCATAATAAAATAAAAATATCCCACAAGAATAAAGTGAAAAGCTATAGGAATTATGAAATTATGAATCCTTTTAGGGCTATATTCAGAACAGGGACAAGAATAAGAAAGAATCCCTATTTGGAACATATGATATAAAATTATCAAATAGAATAAAGGGAGAGAAAGAAAGAGAAACAGAACATATAAGTACTATTTTTTCTTGCTTTTTTTGTGTGTTTTGTTTTTGTTTTAGGTTATTTGCTTCCTTAGAAGGAAATGTGTTTAGATTATGAAGATAATTACACAGTTATTAAGATAATTACCTTGAAGAATACTGCAAAATATTATCAGACATTGAAGGTGTGAATGTAACATCACTATTGGTAATCTTTTAAATGTGATAGATATTGGGCAATATACTATAATAGGTGATAGAATATTGGTGAATGTCGACATCATTTTTAATAAAAGGAAAAGTAGACTGAAGACCATTAGTTCAATCCTTGACAGTACATGTGAATATTATTAAAATGAATTACTTTAAGTTATTTTGAAGAAAAATTAATCTTGGCTTTATTAAAAACATTTCTCTGAAAGATATATTTCCTTTAAATTTGGTTAAAATCACTATAATAGTCAGCAAAACATGATTTCTTGGTCTCTGTTGCAGTAGACTTATCTAAATAAGACATCTAAATAAGAGTAATTAAGTACAAGTTTAATATGAGCCAATACTATATTATTTAAAAATAACATAAAGAATTTCCAGCAACTTGATTGTAGCAGCAGTAAAGAACTAATGAGCAAAGAATATCAAAAATATCAAAAGAAAAACCTTCTAGATTATAACTTCATTAGAATCAGGTGGCAGAGGATTTCATTTTTGATTAGGACATGAAAAGATATGGATAGCCTTCACTCTGGAACTGTGTTTCCCCGAAAATAAAACCTAACCAGAAAAGAAGCCCTAGCATGATTTTTTTTTCAGGATGACATTCCCTAAACATAAGCCCTAATGCATTTTTTTGGAGCAAAAATTAATATAAGACCTGGTCTTATTTTCGGGGAAGCAGAGTATGTTATAGAAATGCTGGAGGCAGTCTTTCAGTCTAAACAGAAATAATACAAGTTGGAAAGGTAGACCTACAGGAAGGATTAAAGAATACTATAAATTGTAAATAAGTACATATAAAATATTTTTTTCTCATTTCTTCAAATACAGTTGTCTGTTTAAAGCACAGACAATAGCATTTTGTTGTGAGGTTTATAACACACATAGTGATAATTTGCATTATAACTAGCACATAGGAAAGCAAGGGAGTAACATGGAAGATTACTTCTATAACCGTGTTACATTATACCTTTATTGGTTTAATATTAATTTAAGAAAGACTAATAAATTAAGGATACTATTTTAGTACTTAGAACAATCACTAAAACATTAAAACAAAGAGGTATACATATAAACAATGGAAAAAGTAAAATGAAATCCCCTCCCCCCAAAAAATGGAAATAATTAACTTAAACAGGCAGGAAAAAGGATCCAAAGAACAAAGAACAGAGGAAAAATAGAAAACATATAGCAAGATAGCCAACAAAAATCAATCATAAAATTACATTAAATTTAAATGGATTAAACACTCCCAATTAAAACGTAGAGATTGACAGAATAGACTAAAACAAAATAAAAACACAATTTTTCATTCATAAGAGCTGCATTTTATTTTTATTATATTTGTTTTCCTTTTTTATTTTGAAATACTCCCTAATATTCAGAATGTATAAGAATGGTAAAGAGAATTCCAAAATATCCTTTATCCAGATTCACCAATAGTCCACACGTTGCCGTACAATTCCATGAAGACATTTAAATTATCTTGAGTCATCAAGGCTCAGAGAGCATTAAATGACTCCCCAGAGCGTCACAGCTAGTATTGGTGCTTCATTATAAACTCAGACAGTCTAAGTCTAGAACACACGTTCTTAAATAGTATGTTTAATTACTATCTATATGTATAAATGCAATTGGTAACTGCTGGTGTCAATACTCAAATGAAAATCAAGCTGGCTTTATAATACTGCTTTGTATCTCAATGTAAAATAATTAGTTGACCATAAATGGTTGGTCAGAAGTCCATTGTGATACTTGGTAGAGTACAGTAGTAAGCTGATCACAGGGGTTGTTCAAGGTTACAGCTAAATGACCATATATCATGGATAGTATATAGAGAAATTCTGCCTTGGGTAGGTGATCAAATTAAATGCAAGAAAAAGCCTGTTTAAATTCTAAGACTTTATTATATCATCTACTGTTTTATTGGAATACTCATAATTTCAGTTCCCTAATTTGCCTTTTCCCTGCAGTCCAAAAAGTATATTGCATCCTTTAGAAGTCATCTTAATTTATCAATAGATTTTCATTGCATTCATAATTGCCTTAGGAATTAAGGTACTTTCCAGATATTAAGAAAAATCTTCATAATCTTAAATTAGAAGGAGGGTCTTATGTCTCATTAAAACTTAAACTTCATTAAAATTTTCAAGCTCCATTAAACTTAGTTAAGCTTCCTTTAATGTGGTTTAGTGTATTTAGTTCTTTAAACCAAACTAAAAATATCTAAAATTTTAAAAATTCTTGTTCTGTGTTTAGGCTCAAAGACTAGATAAGCATCTAGAAGACTGGTTAAGCATCAAAAGCTAATTAACCTGGGATCATTTAACATCTTTTCTTCATGGTTGACAAAACACTCAGGTTGTTAAATCAATTTGGATTACGTTAAGTAATTTTAAATATTGTTAAAGTTTTTTAGGCATCATTAATCCAATTAATCATAATAAAGAAAGTAAACAGTCTTTTGTTCAATTTTTAAGAAAAATTCTTGTTTAGTTTGGACAAAACTCATTAAGTTTATGAGTAACATTATTATTTCTTATCTTCCTTTACAGTTATTAACTGAAACTACCCCTATTTAGAGATGAAGACATTGAATCAGTTAAATTTTAAGCATTTCCTTTACCAACCTATACATTCAATGTTAGAGAAACATTTAAAATTTACTGCACTGTTTATGATTCAGACTATGTCTGTCTGTCTGTCTGTCTGTCTGTCTGTCTATCTATCTATCTATCTATCTATCTATCTATCTATCTATCTATCTATCTATCCTAGCTGAATAATGAATGAATGGATAAATATGCCAGATATGGTCATTCTTTATATTCAATTATTTGTTACTGAAAGGAAGAGAATGTATAGCAAAGGGCACATGAAGGAACCCCCCGTTATTTTTTGATCACCATCTGCTTTTGGTGCGCCCTTGGACTATTTATTTGTTTCAGTGCCATTTGAATTAATATTTAAAAATGCCTCTACACTGTTCAGAAAGTTAAATATTCTCAGTGATTTCCTTTTACCTTATTTCCTTTCAATTAAAGAAATGTTTGAAAAATGGTAAAAAGGAACATTAATTTATGTTCCTAGGTATGGTGTAAACTGCCTTTCACTTTGCAAGGAATATTCCAACATACCCCTTTTTCCGAGAAACTGCACAGATGTGTCAGACTCCTTAACATTTACAAGGTTCATCTCATATCCTCTTGCATGTTTGTGTCTTACTAAGGCAGCTAGAGAGCTTGTCACCTCCAGCTATCAGTCCAGTCAGCATAATGTCATCAATATAATGAACCAGCCTGATAACTTGAGGAAAACAGCATAGTCAAAGTCCCTCTAGATTATAGTATGACCAGGAGCAGAAGAGTTGACATATCCTGATATAAGAGAGTCAACATGTTCCATTTTTTTCTGAGCATGATTATCTTTGTTGATAGAAGTCTAAAGAAAGTAACGTAGATGTGTGGGGGATATATTGGTTATAGGCACTAAAAACTCTATTTCTCTACCACCATTGTTATTGGTAAAACTATCTGATTGTTTGCAATAATACCGAGCCATTCATTTTGAAAGGCCTGTCTGGCTTTTGTAGTAGCCAAAAAAAGTAACTTAACGGGCATGCAGTAGTATCCATCAGCACTAAATTTTCCAGGTACTATTTGATAATAACATTGATTTCTGCCAATCTCCTGGGATAAAGTATTGCTTTTAATTCACTGTCTTTGTGCAGGTGTGATTTAATGGCTTCTACTTGGTACAACTGCCACAATGGCCCTCACTGCACAGGAACAAATCTAAGGATTCTTCTAGTTCTAGGACCAAGGAAAGAACTACATGTAACCACGCTTCCACTGGATGTCTTGTCAGATGACTGACTCATGCCACATCTTCATCTTTTAACTGACCTCCTATGCCACTCATTCTGACCAGTGAATCATAGTGGAGTTTAGGGTCTCTAAGAATTAGCTTCAGTTCAGAGACAACCTCTAAAAATTCCTGGAAGGTCTGGGTATTTCTCTTTCCCCAGGTGTGTTCACCTTGCTAATATTTACATTAGCAAGTTTCTGTAATTCATTTTGGTAAAGGCTATATTTTCCCAGAGTAGGTCTTTTACTTCTGCGTTGTAATAGGAAACAGATCTCTTGTTATGGGCCTGGAGGCAATGAAAGGTGGTGAGGTTGGGTCTGTATGAGAATCAGGCCTCCTTGGGGCAAGTGCACAAGGTAAAAAATTTTATGGGCAGTGATGTTTGTTCTCTCAGATATGAAGTGGCTGCTTCTATAAGTAAGGAAGGTTTACGGTGATTTAGGGATTCAGATTTCTTGGTCTTACCTATTTTTACCCAAATGACCCTGACCTTAGGTTTTAACATCTTCCACAATATGCCTTAATGTTAGTGAAGAGACCTGGAGGTGTTCCACATTTAATTGGCACTGCAGCTTTGTAACCCTTGCAAGTCAGACCCAGAGTTATCTATCTTGTGGCTGTAGAAGATTAGGAACCTTCCAAAGATTTTTATAGAGATTTTCTAATTCTTTTTCTTTTTCCTATTTTCTGACCTAAACACTCAAAAACTTACATTTCTCGTTTCCCCTGGGTACCATACAGGGTTTTCAGAAGCAGCCATCCCATGCTAGAATCTTTGTAATCTCTATTGTGAAACAACCACTGATGGTACAGCCACTTTATATTAAAACATCAACATCAATATACATAACATTTCATATATACATATGCTTTATATATGTATGTTTATATATGTATATATATATAATATATATGTTTATAAGTACATATATACTAATACATGTACACATAAATACATATATAAAACATTTCCCTCCAATTTATATAACAGCTCAATCTTTCAGAAGAACTGCTTTTGTAAATTAGAAGGATCCTCTGGGGCCACAAAAATCTATGCTAAATCAAGTAAGGTCAAATAGCAATGATCTTTCTCTTTCTATGAAAGTTCACCATAAGCTTAAACCCTCCTCACTAATTCAGCCTAAGTTTAAATGACAAACTCACTCAATCAGAAGAGATAAGTCTAAAATACAGGCAACAGACATTAATCAAGTTGGTATCATGCGAGAAATTTGTGACATCATTGCCATATAAAATGGATCCTATGTAATCATGCAAGGTGGACATTAAGATGACATGCTGACCCATGACCAATCTAGTATTGTGATGATTGTCAATATTTTCTCCAATTTGTCTGAAGTCTTTTAAGCCCTAGGAGGATCTTCAGGCTTGAAGCTACTGAATGCATAGCTAAAGGAATAAGCAAGTGTTGGGTGAAATGGCAAACGCGTTCAGTAGAATTTGTCTGAGCCTCAGGTCTGTGGTCTGCTCTGCTTCTCTCCAGGAAACCTGAACCACAAACTCAGTTTTCTTCCTAGCATTTTTGGCCATGAATTCTCTCCATTATTCTCAATAACCATCACTGGCTGTTTGACTCCTTGAGGATTCATGTCACAAAATTAGTATGTGTTAAGATTTCTGATCTGTGAATTTCTCTCATAGATTCAGCCAGACTCCCCTCATCTCCTAAATCCTGTTGAGGCATATTAGACACGCACATCTTCAGTACCCTCATTGTGCTAACAGAATCTGATCTGGTACATTTACCTGATTATTTTTATAATAACAAATGAAACTGTATTTGGTTCCATACTGTACAAGAAAAACATCTTGGTGTTTGAGGTATCATCTTCCACTAATTTATAGAAACCATCAATTTTAATATCAACTTACTGAAATTTTGCTGTCTATCTCAGAATGTGAACCAATTAGCAATCAGGAATAACATGTAATAAATGAAGCATTATGTTCTAAGTAGTTTCATCTAAAAAAAGGAACAGGTGTATTTGAATCAGTAAAACTATGGGATTGAAAAGCTTTTGCGGATACAGAAATGCCATTTTATTACACCCTCTATCATGCTATCTCTATTCAGCCTTCAACTAGAAAGTTTCCTGTGGAAGTGGAACTTAGAAAATTTGATTTAACTAACAGCTAAGAATGTTTTATAATTACCGTATCAATTATTCATATGTAAATGTTTCCAGGCTACAAGGAATATGTATACAATTTGTCACATAAGCAGGGCAATTTCTTCACAAGATAAATATGCTTAGCAAATTATTTTCTCATAAAGCAAAGGTGAAATTAAGCTGAACCCTTACTGAAATATCAAAAATGTGTATTAGTCAGGCACAAATTAGTTTTTCCTGTAGACTTAAAAACAGTACCTAATAGCTTCACAATCATGTGATATTTAGTATCCATATATTTGCATATAAATTACTCTTTAAGATATCTTTAATATTTATATGGAAAGACAGCTGAAAATGTAGTGAATGTTAAAAGCAGCAATAAAAATGTGTCCATTGTGTGAAAAAAAGTGAGCCTCCTAAGATGCATCAATGATGCCCATATTAAATTTTCTTAGCTTATGCTTCCCAACAATATTTTTCAAATGCTTTAATGTCATAAGCGGAGCAAGCCAACTGCAAATCAAACTGTTTATTCTGCTTCTTGTCACGAACACTAAAACAAGAATTTTGGACTTAACAATTTACCTGACAATTTTGCAGATGATGCGTGAGTCAGACTAGCATACCGCCTTTAATTTTCCTTCACTTTGGTTCTAATTTTGAGAGTAAAACCACGCATGTCTACATTCAAACAAAATGATGTGACAGAATAATCACTTTCCATCATGAAAAGTGCAGTTGATGGGCAACTTATATTGTATCCTCCCAATGTTTTGGGGTAGAGCCTCTCGAGCTACCTGGGAAGAATTGGAAGATTGTGGCACACCTGGAATCGTGGGTTGACTTGTGTGTTCCCAAAAGATATGTTGAAGTCTTAATTCCTGGTACATGTGAATGTGATCTTAATTGGAAATCTGATCTTTGCAGCTGTAATCAAATTAAGATAAGGTCACACTGAATTAGGGTGGACCTTAATCCTATATCACTAGGTGATCTTACAAGGAGAGGAGAAAAGACAGAAAACACACAAAGAGAATGTCATATGATGGTGGAAGCAGGGCTTGGAATGATGCTTCAATATGCCAAGGGGTACAAAGAATTGCTGGCAACACTAGAAGCTGAAGAAAGGCAGAGAACATCTTCCTTAGAGTCTTCAGAGAAAGCATGGTTCTGCTGGAACCTTCTAGCTTCCAGAACCTAGAGAAAATACATTTCTGTTGTTTTAAGCCACCCAGTTAGCAGTCACTTATTACAGCAGCCCTAGGAAAAAAATGAATAAAAAACATTTTTTATGAAAGGCACTGTTTTCGATTACATAAAGGAGGACTTTAGTAAAATGTGTTTTTTGAAAGGACAGTGAATTAATATGTTATCAACTGTTAATATATCTTCCTGAAAACAGTCTCTGAAGAAATGAGACAAAATCAGACACATTTATGATGAAGATAAGGAAAGTTACAAGTATGGGAATCTATCTAAAAAGGAGCAATACAGCTGGGCCCTGATGATTGTATTCTCTATTTATTCATCAGGCAGAGCGAGAGCCTATTAACTGGAAAAAGAAAAAAATCATATGGATTGGGTGGCCATCAGGGTGTTAGAAATATCCATGTCATTCTACACTGTTGAGGACCAGGGCAAAAACATAAAAATTACCCATGATGTTCACATTAAGACCAAGGGTAAGAGGAAAATGGATGAAGATAAATTCATTGCATGCAATAGAAAGAGAGGTCTTTAAGCAGTATAATGTTCAATATTTGCTGGAGGTAGAATGAAATGTAGGCTAGAGAATGTTAATGGAAGTAATGTGTCCAATAAATTGAACCAAAATTATTACTGAAAATGTAATATGGCGATAATATCAATACAAATGATATGGTGATAAAGAAATATGCTAAGAATAGACCATTTGAAAACTGTAATCATCTGTAATAATTTATTTTATTTTATCTAATTCTTGCATAGAGCTTCACTGAGATCTTATGGCAGCGATAGTCATTTAAGCAAAAGCCCTGAAGTTAGATTACTATAGGAAAAAGCTACTCTAGGAATGAAATTCTACAGTTTGAATATAACAGAACTCATAACTAACATTTAAATTTATCTGTGAGGCAATTTTTCAGTGCATTATTATCCCAATGATGAAAAGACTGTGTCGTAATCCAGACAAACTATTAAGGATTTCCAAAATACAAGCTTAATTAGCTCAAAACTATTGTCAAACCTAATGAGATACACAGCTTTCTGTGGTTAACATGGGGGCAATATCAAATCATAATTGTTTAGCCTTCCCAAAGTTTGTATAAGTAAACTGCAATTAACAGAAATGTTTTAAAGAGTGTGAAGGGAACAGAATTTGGCTACCCTGAAATATGCTTCTTTTGGGGATATTGATTATTTTAAGCTGGTTATTTTTAAGAAATGAAAGACTTAAAAGAGCCGATTGTTTTATCACTGTTTGTTAAACTGTTTGCATATGCATATCTTTTCTCTATTGAATTTCCTTCACTCCATTGTCAAAAACCAGTTGTCCATATCTATTTGTGTGTCTGTTTCAGTACTCTATTCTGTTTCATTGACCTGTCTATACCAATACCACATTGTCTTGAGTATTGTAACTTTATCGTGTCTTGAAATCAAGTAGTTTTAGTCACCAAACTTTCCTTTTTCTTTTTTAAGAGATTACTTTTAGAGCAGTGATAGGCACACAGAAACATTGAGTGGAAGGTACAGAGATTTCCCATATGTTTCCTGCCCCAATACTACACGCATAGCCTCCCCCATTATCGATACCCCCCGACTAAAATAATACATTTATTATAACATATAAACCTACATTGGCACATTATTATCACCTAGAATCCAGAGTTTACTTTAATATTCACTCTCGCTATTGTACATTGTATAGGTTTAGACAAATTTATAATGACATGTATCTACCATTACAGAGTAGTTTCACTGCCTTAAAATTTCTCTTCTATTTTTTAAGTTGTTTGGGGTATTTTAGGTTCTTTCCAATTGCATATTAATTTAAAATTTATTTTTTTTTTAAAATGACTGCTAGGATTTTGATTAGCCTTGTGTTTAATCTATAGACCAATCAGGGAATAATTGATATCTTAATAATGTTGATTCTTTTGGACTCACAGACATGGCAAATCCCTTCATTTATTTAGGCTATCCTTAATTTCTCTCAGCAATGCTTTGCAGTTTTTAGTGTACAGATCTTGTATATCTTTTGTTAGATGATTCTTGTGTTTCATATTTTTGATGCTATTGTAAATTGTATTGAGTTTATAGTTTCAAGTTTCAGTTGGTAGTTGCTAGTATATAGAAATACAATTGATTTTTGTGTATTCTGTATACAAAAAGCTTGCTAAACTCACTTATTAATTCTAGTAACTTTCTTGTAACTTCTGTAACATTTCTGCAAAAATGATTAGGTCATCTGTAAATGAAGGCAATTTTACTTATTTATATATAATCTCTTTCTTTTCCTCCCTTCCTTCCTTCCTTCCTTCCTTCCTTCCTTCCTTCCTTCCTTCCTTCCTTCCTTCTTTCCTTCCTTCTTATCTTGGTCCTATTGCACTGGCAGTGTATTTTATTTTAACTGAATGGACAGACCAAGCATGGATATGCATCCATATTGGGGTTCCAAAGGAAACAAAGAAAGCCACAGAATAAATGTGGTACATCTTCAAAGAATATCAAAATTCATAGGGAGACGAGATTTGAATTTTGACTTTTTAAAGCATTTTTAACTAGCATGTATAATCAAAAGCAGAAAAACCTTCTTTTTCAATGTTATTCAATTAATCTTGGCAGCAATAAATTGCTGTCTTCACCTTCAAAACATTTCCAGACTCAGACTAGCCCCCACTTTCCACCACTACTCACAATAATCTTGGACTATTGCATTGGTCTCCTAACCAATCTCCCTGTTTCCATTCATTACCATTTATTACTTTTCTCCAGGACAGCATCCAGAGAAATTCTTTCAAAATGTCATTTAAACCATGTTACTCTCATTAAAATATTCCAATAGCTTCTTTTTTCACTTACAGTAAAATCCAATGGACTTACCATGGTTATTAAAAGGTTATATATGATCTGCTCCTAGTTATTAATATCTTTCTATGTCTTTTACCACTTTCTTTGTACTGCTTGCTCTATTTCATTAACAATAGCCTTATGTTTTGTTTCTTGCATATAACATGAACACTTGTGTTAGTATGGATGCTGTTTTGTTTACTACTGTATGCTTATATATATCACCTGGTGTTCAGAATAATGCCTGGCATGTTGAAGGTATTCAATATATATTACTGAATAATGATTAGTTTTGAATGAATAGATTAATTTTACCAACAGTACTGCCCTGCAGTTACTGAAATTCTGGCAAGTGATGATCTGGCTACTATGATTTCCTAAGAAATGAGATCTGTGTAATGTAATTTTTAGTGAACTAGTCAACATAAGAATCAACACTTGCTTTAACATACCAGGTTTTCATGCTCCCACAGTTCACACTAAATTTAATGCCTGATCTAAAATCATAAGACTGCCCAGAGATTCATTCCTTGTCACAGTGAATTACTTAATTAATTTTTGTATGAGTTTCTTTTTTCATTTACCTTTGTGCTTTCAACCATGAACATGAACCAATGATTAAATGAGAATCATGAAACCGGTGAATATTCTCAAGATATTAAACAAAATTTCAAAGAACCACAAACTCCAGAAATATGATAAGATTTGGCTTCAGCTATGAGACTGCTTTGACGCAAACAAGGTAGCATTTTTCTAACTACAAATAATGAATCAGTAAGAATAATCCTAGAATCTTAGCATGTACACAGTTGCTACCTGATATATGGGTTTTATTATTGTTAAACTACAAACAAGTCTAAATATTGCTTCCTTTTCTTTGGTAAAAACCAGAGCAATAACTTCATATAAGCATTGCATTTGCAACATGCAACATTTTGAAAGAAAATCTCAACAATTGCTTGTAATTGGAAAGAGAACACTCTTGGCTATGAGCTATACAATTTAAAGCAAAAATAAACAAAATCTGTTTGATGCTTCCTTCAAAATAAGCTTCAAGAATACACTTTGGACATTTGAAGTTCATGTAATAAAATAAAATTTAATGAAACACTTTTCTGTAATTATAAGGCAAAAAATATTGTACCAACTAAAACAAGTTTCATCATTTTCTATGTTTTTCTCACTTATTTCGAAGCTTAGAAGTGTTTATATGTCAGAACCAGAACACTTCACCACTATACATTCCAATGTGACATTAATTAAAATGGACATAATATATGAAATATTTTTTTTTCTAGTTAAAACCTTGAATCTAGCTGCTTCTATACTGAGGTTTCCAAAAACAAACAAAAATGAAACTAAACACACACACACACACACACACACACACACACACAACAGTTTAGTCCCTTATTTTGAATTATTTTTTGTCTAAATTTCCTCCCCATCCTCATTAATTTGTTCTCTTTTGTTGACAAGGACTTTGTCTTATTCTCATTTCTGCATACATGTCCCCTTGTATCAACTTTCTTATTCCCTGGACATAGAGAATATTTTACATTTTAATACTCAATAAACAGATATTTTATTTTTAAATCCACAATTAGATGTCTGAGGTGGATAGATTTGATGTACGATGAAGCCAATAAAGGACTGTCTCAGAATTAACATTATATCAATAGCTTTATGACAGCTAGATAGATTAACTCAAATTAATATCAAAATAGACTATGATATATTGGTTTTCCAATAGTACTTCATCGTCTCATAAATAGGAATTGCACTGTGCAGTGTAGATAATATATAGAACTCTTTGAGTTCTCAAATTCAAGTGACGTGTATACATAAAATCTGTGACAACACCTGGAAGAAAAAACAGAATAATGTTATCGTTTTTGTGACAAAAGGACCTATTTATGGGACATCAACATAAGTGGTAAAAAGCTATTAGAAATATTCTTAAGCTGAAGTGATAACATTTCTACTTTCAAGTTTTGAGATAAAAAGTCCAAAGTTCAATTTTTAGCAGAAATTCATTTTTCACATTCTGGCATAAAAAATACATGTAGTCTTGATATCTATCTGTTATTAGAGGAAAAGTCACAAGACAAAGGCAAACTCTAGAATAATTTAAAAGACCCATTCTCTAATCTCACAAATAGTTGAGAGAAAACAAAACAACAACAACAACAACAAAAACAAAAAAGGAGAGAAATACCTATAGGGGAAAATACTGTCATTTTTAGATAAATTACTTCCACTCTATCACTTAGATGCCTTTAAGAACAATAAATATAAAACTATTTTAAATGATAAATTTGATATAAACTGTTGACTACAATAACTAACAGTAAACTCAGTGTCTCATTCCCCCTGCCCCCAGTAACTCTTGTGCCACTGTTTCTTTCCATGAGTTGGTTTCATTATGAGATTGTTACTAAGACCATGGAATTAGTCCCAGACTTCAGATCAATTCATGATAATAAAAGAGAATGGCCAAAAAGTTATTTAAATAATCATTTATGGAGGATAAAGGAATAATTTATCTGTCACAATTTCCCAGCAATTTTTTTCTCACATCTCATTGGTCTAAACTGGGTCACATGTCCATTCTTACACTAATAGTTGATGAGGAAGGGTGGGAAAAATATATATTAAATAAATTAGGACACACATATTTACTTAAGAGTAGTTGATAAATAATTTGAAGGTAAAGTATGACCATAAAGAATGATAATCAATAAAATAATATTAACAATATTGTCAACAATATGCACATGAACAATACATAAAATTCTAGATGGATTAAATAGCTCAAGGATTTAAATATATTGTTTTGAGAAACTAAAGAAAAAAGTTTTTGTGCTACTGTGAAAAACAGGCCACTTCTAAAAAATATTGAAAAACAACAGGCCACAAATAACCATTGTAAATTTGATTACAATTTTTTTCCTTGAATGACAAAACACCCTGAGTGCAAAATTAAAATGTAAATGAAAGAGAATTCCCTTTTGAGTAGAATTTGAAAGTCACAGGTAGCAAGTGATCCTGCTATAATGACTAAACAAATGGTATATACTGTAGCAGTAATATATTTTTTTTTTTATGTAGTTAGCTATGAAAACAAAAAGGACTTGAATTAAAATTTCAAAGAGGAAATAGCTTTCCTTAGGTGAGGTGACAAGAGACATATCTTTTCTTTCTCAGGCATTTTCTAATTCTGAGTACAAACTGCAGATTACCTTGGTTTTTGTTTAGGGACTATACTAAGGGGAAGATAAGCCAGCAGAGCTTTTCAAGATCATTCTAGTTGGTACGAAGGGTTAGAATCTAAAGAGGCCCATACATATGGCTAAATTTACTCCTAAGTATGGTGTGGGAGATTTTGAAGCTGCATATAACAAAAGCCTAACAAGCATACTCAAAACTTCTGACATATGGAACTGAACATACCACTGTCTCTTAGGATTAAGGCAACAGAGGCTTGCTAGGCTCTAGATTAAAATATTGTGGTGGGGCATTTCAAAGGAATCAGGAGGAACTGAAAGTAGACTAAATCTAAAACTGAACACTAGTTCCCCACCTAACTAATTCCTAACTGAATGGATGGAATAATCACTTCATCCTATCTGCCTGACAGAATCAAGAGGCGATCCGCCTGAGAGAAAAATAACACCATCTACAATCTCTATAGTTGTGTTTTTTTTTTCTTTCCCATGCACAATATTTAATGTAACACAAAAACCATGAGTTACAAAAACTGGCAGAAAAATATGCTTAAAAATCTTGAGAGGAAATAGGCAATAGCGTCAGACCCACAGATGGTACATTCATTGGACTTAGCAAGACAAAGACATTAAAATAACTATTATAAATATGTTAATGAAAATATATTAAAATATGGACAAAATGGATTAAAAGATGTTTAACTTAACCAGATAATTCAAATGTATACAAAAAATAACATGGGCTTTCTGGAACCAAAAACATAATATTTGAAGTGGATGATTCAACACAGTAGAAGGCAGGGTTAATGATCTGAAGACAAGTCAATAAGAAATACACAAACTATATTACAGAGAAGGGGGAAAAAAGAATGGAAATAAAACTAGTACAGATCATAAAAGAAATGTGGGACACACTCAAATGGAAATGAGAAGAATTCTATAATCTTATGATTCACTCTCAGTTGGGTTTTTGTTTTTGTTTTTGTGGTCCTGAGTCCCTGGACTATGACCTTCAAAAGCCTTTCTTAGACTTTTTTTTCCCTCCTCTTAAGTAAACTAGGAAGGTTAGAGCAGTATAAAGTTGTCTGATTTACTTGTCCTTCCCCCAGATTGGGGCAGTTCTCTTTGCTAATGCTCTGGACCTATTTCAAAATAGTTAGTTTCCCCTTTACCAGACTAAAGCACTAGTAAAGTTTTCTCCCATCTTCACCATAAGAACCTAGAGTTACTTGAAAGTAAAATCCATGAAATTGTGGGTGCTTCCTTAAGACTAGGCCCCCAGGAGTTTTTAATTCTCAAGCCAGTCCACACTCAGCCTCCAGGAATTAGTCAATTACCACTTAAATATTCCCACTAATTACTGCTCTAGCTAGTAAACTGATCTCAGCTGTGTTTTTCATATTCACCTTTCTCTCCAGTTCTCAAGGCTTGTTCTGTGACCTCCATTCTCCCACGGATCTAAGAAGAGCTGTTGGTGTTAGTTTGTTCGGGGATGACTTCCAAGTTCTTCACGTGTCAGAACTGAAACTGTATGTACTGATCACTTTTCATTAGTTTCTTCCTTTGCAGCTCCCGTGACAATATTAACACTGTATATTCAACATATAAATGCATGGGAATGAAGTCTGTTCTTAAAAACTCTTGAGATTGTTTTTTCACTCTAAGTCCAAGATGAAATAGACAAATTTTTTTTTTTTTGGTTCCTTTCTTGGCTGTAACATATTTTCTAGTCTTTGTTTCTCTGAGTGTGCTGTCTTTTACAATCCCTGTTTCACTCAGAGCTCTCAATTCCGATGTCTTATGTTGTTCTACGATAAGGCTTTGTATTTATCCTGTAAATACGCTCAGCTACAGCTTCTGAACCAATTTACCACTCTGGATTTCTAACCTTGCTTCACCCCTGACCCCTTACATTGCTGCAAATTTATATGAGAATTTAAAGGTTGTTTGTCCTATTTTAAATCTGAAAGATCTTTGTGTTTTATTATTATTATTATTATTATTATTTGGCAGGCACATTTTAAGTTTCTTTTTATATATTGACTTGTTTTCGGTATCTAGTCTAAAAGTTCTTTCTGGTTCACAACTGTATTGTGGAAAGTTCAAATTAGAAAATAGGTGACCCTTGGATTTCTGAGATGTTGTAGCTATTGTTTATTAATGGAAGCAGTTATTCACCCTACAGGTACCAGGCATGTAAAATGCAAGAATGAGCAAGGTATCATTAGATAAACTCTATTTCTTCTAAGATGTTTCTATCTAAAATAGGGGTTGGGAGGAAAAATTTTCCCTGCTTCCCTCCTAGGTTCTTTGGCTGGTCTAATATAATTAAATTTTGACATATGATAGATTAACAAGAGAAAAACAAATTTAATTTGGTATGTGTGGAGCCCTCGATAAAAATATGAGACTCAAAGATATGAGCAAAGCAGGAAGCTCATATACTTTTAAGATAAAGAAACAAGAAAATTGTGAAGAACTGACAAGACAAAGAGGTTTGCGCTTAGGGTAGTAAATTAGTGAGGAAGCAACACAGTTTATTTATAGAGACTTCTTGGCCCAAAATTTCCTATTTCTGATTATAAGAGTGCCTTCTACCCTCCTGGGACAGAGAGGGTACTTTTCATGGGGAAAATTTATTTTCTGCTTCCAAGGGGAGTGGGGGAGGGCAAAGGAGAGTCAGAGTCTCATTCTTGTATTGGCTGTCTCTCAAGTGACTTTAATGCAAAAGAATCAATATGCCCACCTGGCACATTTTGGGGTAGTATATTGTGCTCCCCTTCAAAAGTAAGACATAAATTTAAAAACGTCTAGAAAAGCAAAGTGGTAGAGGTACATGTAAGAGTGTTAAGAGAGATCGATGAAGAGGAGAGAAGGCCTAAATATTCCTTATTGGGGTGAACATTGTGGGGATAACTGAGGGAAAACTGAATGGAGAAGATGACAACTGAGGAAAACTTGAAGAGTAATTAGAAATGATCTGCATTTGAAAGCGTTTTCCAATAATCAGAAACAACATATGCATAGGTAACAAAGGGAAGTAAATCCATTTCAGTGTGGCTGGCATGCTGTGTTGGTGGGAGATGAAAGTAGAGGAGAAAAACATGATGGTTTTTATGTGAAAATGAGTCTGGATTGTATTTTGAAGATGAAATAGGAAACGTTGAAGTATTTTAAGTGGATGAACGTGAGCGTAGTTAGAAACCTGCTTTAGAAAAATCACAGTAATAGATGTGTAGAGCAGTGGTTCTCAAACCTCAGCATATGTCAAATGCTCCTGAAGAGCTTGTTGAAACCAGGTCACTGGGTACAAAACCTCTAGAATTTCTGTTTCTAAGTCTGGGGTGTAGCCTGTGAATTTGCATTTCTAACATGTTCCCAGGTGATAGTGATACTGCTGGTCTGAACATCGCACTTTGAAACAATCACTGATGCATAAGATAAGCAGACTAAATGAAGGACAGGCGTGATAACAAGACCAATTAGCTAATGTGAAAGCAATAAAATCCATCAATCAGGTACAAACCAAATGAAACAAAAGCAACAACAAAATTATTGACTCAATTTAATTATATTTTAGTAAAGAGACAAATTTAAAACATCTTTCTATAGCATGTAGTCCTAGTCCTAATTGATCACTGTGGCCTCCTTTTCTTGTCTCCTTCTTCTCCTTTTCCTTCATCCACTCTCTTCCTCATTCCCTAACTAGTCTATCATGCTCTAAAGTGAAGTACTTGGATGGAGGTCCAAGAAGAAGTAAATTTAAAATATACAAAAGAAATGGAAGAAACTAGAGCAATAGGGTTACTAAATAATTATTAGGCTTCTATTTTAATGATTTTGGGTTTTATGATACAATTGTTTTTACATCCTTGTGGGCCATCATAATTTTAGGTGCTAAGGCCTTCTGACATCATCTGGTTTTGAGTAAATGACTTGAGAAAAGACAGAAAAAAAGAAAAAAAAATCAAAGAATTTTGGAAAAGATAAATCATGCCAGGTCATGAAGCATGAAAGTGAAAAGGGCAAAAAATGAAAAGTAAAACAAACAAAAAAAATTAGATACAATAATTTATCAGTAGTTTGGTAAGTATAAATGACAGTGAGGTTAAGGTATTTGTGCTAAATATTCCCCCCCTAGTGAGTGAGGACTGCTTTGCACCTGTAGTTAGGTTTTCATCTGTTTAATAGGTTTTTGGAGAGGCAAATATACAAACTGAAAACTTCTTCCACTGTGTAAAACTGCTTAGTTTAGTGGTTACCAAATGAAGAGAACACATGCTTTTATTTTAAGTTCAACCAGAAGGCAAAACTAAAGGGGAAAACAAACAAACAAACAAACAAACAACAAAAAACTGGTGTTCCAGAGTCTGACATCCAGGTCAATAGGACATAAGTTTCTGTTAATAGGTGTGTTTTTTTATATTATCGTTCATAAAAGTTGGTTTGGTCGTGAATTTTGCTAAGTCATTTGGATACAAAATGTAATATATATTCAGTTCTGACAGTAAGGACAGAAAGTGTCCATTTTTTTCATTAATGGAGTCACCTGATTGTCATTTAGTGGCTGCTTTTAAACTGATGGGTTTGGGTTTCTGTGGGGATTGTCATTCTGCTTGGTATTAGTACCATGTTATGAAACAGCGGCCCAGTAGAGTATACTGATTTTTAAGATAGTTTGTATGGTTTGTTGCACATTCTGTGAGAAGAAATAAAGTATTACACCTCTGTGAAATTAATCTTTTAAAAAATACCAACTCATAACTTTTCCTTGGTTACTCAGAACTCTTTATTGAACTATCAGTGTGATTGTATTTTTTTTTTTTTTTTTTTTTTTTAATTTTGAAAATATTGTCACCCTATCCTTAGGGACATATCTCCAACCTTAAACTCTGTCTGGGACATTCTTTCCTCCCCAACTTTCCTCAGAGATTTTCTTTTCTCACTCAACTCTATATAAATTGCTTTAGTCACTTTCCCACACAGTTATACTTCAGTGCTTTTTTCCTTTCTGTTCCCATAGCACCCTATATATGTATTTTATTGGTAAAGTGATTGTAAATTCTTCCAAGGCTAAGAACTATTGTATACTTATCTCTATATCTCTATTGATCTGAATGTATTTATTAACTCAAAGATTATTCCCCATTCGTACTTCTTTGACAAGGTTTTGTTTCTTTTCTTAATATGCCCTCCTTTTATGATCTCACTGAAAGATATGTGTTGCATATTCTAAAGATGTCTTGGCATTGTTTTATAGATAGAACTCTTGTACTGATCTGTACATCATGTATCCAAAATAAAATGACCATCATGAGAAGGTGATAGGATTTGAGAACTGCAAAAATGCAATTGGTGAGATGGAAATCACAGCTTGTGATCTAAATTTATAATCACAGTTTATAATCACAGTTTATGAACTAAAACCAAATTCCTGTATTTTTAGTAATACTAAATATTTTTAGTATTACTAAAAATACAGGAATTTGGTTTTCTATAAAAGACAGTTACTTATAAAACTGAACAATGAATGAAAATCTTCAACGGTCTCATAGTATTCAGTTAAACAAAATATTTAGAGAGGCAGTTCTTAAAAACCATTGCTATATTAGGATATAAAATAGAAATGTATCTTTCTATCACTTAACATTCTATTCCAAAAATTCCCCTTAAAATAAATTAACATTGGCATCCCCCCACTTTGCTCTACATTCTAAGTCACAACGAAATGGTATAAAGTATTTTGTACACAGCGTAATCTGCTGTGTCTTCTTGAGCCCTCACTTTTTCAAAACTTTACAGTTTGAGATGAGTGGCATGTTCTGAAGTACTCGTCATTGGCTTGTTAGTATAATAAAGATAATAATTGAACATGAAGTTTCTTTGTAGCTGTATCAAGGGTCTTAGCTTCTGTACTGCATAGCTTGTCATCTAGATTTATAATGCAACCTCCTATTTTCAGTTTTTGAATAATGTAAAAAGGAGGCAAGTTCCTTTAAAGAACTGTGCTTTTTCTTTTCACAGCAGCAGCAGCTGCTGCTGCTACTGCTGACGTTGTTGGTATTCATGTATAAGGATATAGCTGAAAAGAGTAACTGTGACTCTAAAAGGTGTGATGGGGAAATTTAATCAGAAAATGTAAAAATAATTCTTTTTGAAAATCAGTGAAATCTTTTTTTTTTCAGTATTTACTCTAAAATGTATGTAACTACTACATATTAAAATACTGATTTTTTCACATTGGCATTTCTCTTTTCTTGGCCATTACTGTGATGTTGCTAAAATTAAATACAGAACAAGGAAAACCATGTAGCTGATGTGTTGAAAATTCTAAGGCACTGAGAAAACTACAACCATGTTTCCCCCTGCAGCAGATAGCATAGAAGTGAGCTAAAATCCCCCCGTTAGCTAGATTCTGGATAATGGTACACTCAGACATAACTGCTGTGAAGAACAGATGTTAGCAGATGTTTAACCTTTTGTGAAATGAAGCAGAAATTAACAAATGTTATGTGTCTGAATTAAAATTGTGGGGTTACTTGTCCCATTTCCCAGGGTTTCTCAGTGCTCTTACTGAGCAGATTAGTTTCAGTTAACTTGACTCTTCGTAGAAGAACGAGGCAAAACATTTTAGAATGGTTCCCAAACACAGAATCATGTTTATATAGAGGAGACAATATGCTTTGTGTTAATTTATTTTTGTACCCCAAATTTAAGTGGGGAGCATCATTAATACATACCATAGAATCTGTCTCATTTATTAGAGAAAGAGTCACCAGATGGTTTTTACCTTGCACTAGATAATTTCTATTAAAATCCACTTTCCATAAAGTGTTTCAGAGGAGAATTTTATTACTGTTGCTATCAATTCCATCGAATAAAAACAAACCGTAAGAAAATTATCATATGCTTTATGAAGAAATAATTTCAGTGTGTTTTAGAATAGAATGTTTTTGGATTTGAAAAATAACTAAGGTTTGTAAGAAATATATGTGGCCATAAGCAGCAAAAATAAAGAAAAAAACTACAACATTTCAGTAAGTAAATATGACATATTATGTGGTACACACTTTATATTTACTCTAGTGAAATCATCTGCAAGCAAAAAATAAAATAGCCAAAACTTTGCATGACATTTTCTGCAGATATGCTCATGAGAGAAGGCATTTTAGATCTCATTTCATAAAATTCTATGTAGATGTTAAGAGACATTTAAGGGCATTTAATGAAATACTTTCTGTTATTTATTTCTTCGCAAGCTTGGGGAAATGGGCAGTTGATAACCATAGAATCTATTTAAGGTCTTTTAGTCTCTTTATTTTTTTAAAGAAAGTCACACATTACATCTCAGAAGTCTCCATTTACTTTATATCCACTTCTGAATATGTAGGCATATTCACATCCACAGTGATTGACAGTGTAAGACAGTATATAGCTGCCCTTATATGTAAGCTTATAAGAATGGTGATCAGAGTCCCAGAATTTGAGCATTTTTAATATTCGTAAAGTTCATGTTGTCTGTTTTTCTCATTTTAAATGAGATAGCAAAGCTATATTTTAATCTAGAGTATGTACCTTGATGTTGATAATAACAATTATAATCAGCCACCTTTTATTGAGCATTAATTATGTTTTGGTTGCTTTACATTCACTTTTCTGATTTTTCAGATGAGGAAACTGAAAGAAGCAAGAGAGTTCAGTAACTGCCCAAGTTCACATAGTCATTTAATATCAGAGCTGGTATAGTTGAATACAGAACCATGTGACTCAAAACAGTTCATTCTACCACACTACACTGACTCTTCTCATCATGGTGTCTTTACAATGAAAGCAAAAGAGTGGTCAATCATTTTCCCTCACTGAATTTTCCAGTTTTCCACTCAGATAGTAGTGTTATCTACAGGAGAATTTGAAAGTAAGCAAAACTGGGAGGTAGGCAAAGTTCTATTTTTATATTTCTTATCTCTATCTTTGACCATGGCCATTTCATGCCACATTTTTCTCTATCTCCTTCTCTAGATAGCCTCGGCCTACAAGGGGGCTCTGTTGACCCAGGCTCCTGATTTCAGGGTACCATCATGGTGCCCTCTCTCAGCAAGAACATTAGTACTTCCCTTTTATCTCTCCAAAAGCCTTGCTCCATCATTAAACTTTACCTCTTCTGTGACAGAAAACTAGGGATTGCACTCCATTTTCTAAAGTGACAGTTGATAAATTATCCCTCATACCAGCGCTAATAACTGTTATAGCTTAAGGGCTGTATCCTTTCCACTGGCATATGCATTTTAACAGAGGATAGTTAGAGTTATTTTTAAAATGATGTAACCCTTTAATGATGGGATATGTGAGAATAGCCGGGATTTAAGGGAGACATTTTGGGTGAGACATTTGTCAGGCACTAAATCTCACTGCATTTGCAAGTAAAGCTAATTCTTTTTTCAATGTTGTTAAGAAAATTGATGGCAAATGAATCTAAAATGCAATATTGTTTCCAAAGCAAATGATGGGGAAAAAAATCATTAAAATCACAGTACCTTAAAGAAAATAACAAACATAAGGTTAAACTTTCTGCTTTAATATGTATTTGGAATAGCAGTATGTTGAAAGATATAATCAATGAGAATATTAATGTGTAGGTGCACCTGATGCATGAGCCAAAAGTTGAATATCAAAAGAACACCATTTTCATCAGCTCAGTGAAGGAAGATAAGTGATTGAACGGAAATAAGACTGTAGTTTAATTTAAAGGAAGTGGTTTTATGGAATAAGGGTGAAAATTATTTCTCGTTTTCTTATAGTTAATGTTTTTTAATTGCATAAAGCAGTTTTATTATTGCTTTGTTTAACAACCTATGGTTAATGGGTTACACATTAACTAATAATACTGAGATAAAAATATTGTCATTATAAACCAAGTGACTGGCATTTTGCTGTAAACATTAATATCTACTTAAAAGAAAAAACTTGAGTATTAGCCAAGAAAGAGATTTTCAGGCACAGGTGCTCTATTCAAGAAAATTACACCAGTCTCCCTGGGCATGGGTCCATATACTGTTTATTTGTTTGTTTGTTTGTTTGTTTTTGTGTGTGTGTTTTTTGTGTGTTTTTTTTAGCGTCTCCCATGTTGATTCTAATTTGATGGCAAAATTGACAAATTCTGGCCTAGGATATGTAGATGATAGGATATGTAGAGGGACTGATCTTATTGTTTCATATATATTACTGGTGCTTGCCAGTATTTTTAGATCTCTTCCTATTCCTGGACATATGGAAGTGTTGTCTATTGAACTTAATCAAAGCTGTCTGACTTACTTCAGTAAATAAAATAAGAGTCATAGTACTTAAAGTTATGATTATCCATACTCTTTTCCTCTGCTTACATGAACCCTGAAGAATCGTGTTAAAAGACAGGTGTCCTAAAATGCCTGGAATTCTGAATTACTTCCTGAATGTTAACTGTTTTTCTGCTTTTGCTTGAATGAAAATGAGTTTTCATAGTATTAAACCACTGATACTTTGGTGCTGTTTGCCAATTAATGCAACATAACTCATGTTTCTGACTGACATTCATGGCTCCAGGTGTCCATAAATCTCTTACTCCAAACTTTTTTATTTTACTACCATTATAATAGAGAGTGTACTTTTTGTCTCCAAGAGCAATCCATCAATTTTTATAATGTAAGTTACATGAGGAAAAGGAGATTTTGTAATGTTGTTTGCTTTTTATTTCTTTGTTTCACTTATATAGCCCAACTATTTGGGCAGATTTGGATCTCAGTAAATATTTTTTGAATGAGTGAATGTGCTTTGTGTCTCATTGCCTTCATATTACCACAAATTTATCTCTTCCCTTAGCATATGAAATTGATATGTTTCTTTTACCCAAATATTGTACTTTCTTTCCCCTCCATTCATAGACAAATGCTGATATCCTATACTCACCTTTCACAACTTTTACAACCCACTAATATCCCACCCCTCTCACACTATTAAACTTTTAGAAAATATATCAATAATGGCTTGTTTATCTCTAAATACAATGGACACTTTGTACAGTCCTCATCTTACTTGGTTTTGACCAGCAGAATTAATACCAATCTCTCCTGAGACATTCTCTTCCTTTGACAACGGAAGCATTTTTCCAGTTATCACCTTCACCCTCTTAGAGGCAACTCCTCTGTTCCCTTTCCAGGTTTTTCCTTCTCTACCAATCCAGTAAATGTTAGAGTTTCTCAAGATTCAGCCCTCAGCTTTCTTCTCCTTACAGGCTATATTCTCTGTAGGCAACTGGCCTACAGGCAATTACTCCAAAATTCCTTTACCACCCATATCTCTCCATGGAGCTTAATGCTTATTGAACTTTGATTATGTGACAGGATATTATAAGCATTAGAGGCACATGGCATTATGACTGGCCTCCACAACTTGTTGTTATGGTGCTTAGAGAATAGTAGAAGAAACTGAAGCTTATTTCAGCTGTGAATATTACATTTACAATGTAACTACTTTGATATTCCTTCTCGTCCATTGGATTGTTAGTGTCTCAAAAAACAGAGACCATATCTGATTTTTCTTTTTCTTTTTTTCATCATTATACAAGTATTTCCACTTCCCAACAGTGCCTGGTAGGAACTCAATAACAATTTGTTGGGTAAGTGAATGACTGAGTGAGTGGGTGCACAAATAGTTTATACCCATATTGTATTTGAGAGCTTATGTTTGCTTCATTATTTACCTGCCTCTGAATAAATCTATTGCTTGCTTTTGTACTTGCTATTCAAGTCACAGATACCTAAACTAAGAAATGCAAACAACTTCAAATCTTGCCTCAGTTCCAACTAGAGTAATGTATTAAAAGTATCAGCCAAACAATTTTCAGATGTAACAAAAGACATAAAGACCAGCATTAATATTGAAGGTGAAAATTGTTGTAGTCCTTTGACCATTTTAATTGAGAATTCCAAAGAGCTGTATGACTATTTTTAGTTGTCTTTATTTCTCTAAGTGAAAACTCTTATTTAGAAATGATTAATGGAGTTCAGACTGAAATGTATGTGCTCCAACCACAGCACAGCATTCCTTTGATGTATATGAGGTATCTTCTAAATGTTACTCCACACTTAGATACCAAGGCAAGATTCTGAATGCAGAAGTACTAATTATTTTTCAGTAGAATTGGTATTTCCAGGTTAAAATGGTGTCAATATTTAAAAGAACACATCTTGTCCTACTATGTTACATTTGTATGATCACCAAGCCAGCACCACTGCATATGGCTGTAGATTGTGCACCATAGGGGGCATTTGCCTGAGAGGCAAGTGTGGGTTGAAATTAGTTCATGGAATATTTGGGAAGCTGTTTGGTTTCCATGGGTCACTAAATTTTAAGACCTAACTCCCAATGGGTTTTGTCTTAGTCTTTATATTGAATATAGATAGATAGATAGATAGATAGATAGATAGATAGATAGATAGATAGATAACATATATATTATATGTATATATAAAATCTATATATAAATATATAATATATATATATATATATATATCTGTATATGTATAAAACAAATAAACAAAGGGTGCCAAAACAATGTATATGCATTTTAAGAAAGGAAAACTGTATTAAAATTGTAATACTCAATATATACCTATAACAAAAGATGAATAAAAGTCACGTTTGACTTCTGCAATTAAAAGAGCTGCTCAAAGTGGTTACCGTCAGTGTCCAGACACTTCTGATTATGATGAACTACTGTTTGAGCAACGTTGACCAAAGTGTCCACTTGTATATATATATTTCTGGCACCCCAGTATATTAGCTATATAACACACACACACACACACAGTATCCATTCTAGCATATCCTAGACTAAATTAATATCCTGAGTGGATTTGAAAATTTCAAGAAATTCAGGAATCAGGAGATTCCCAAAGGTGGCTGAGGGCTCCTGGTACTTGAAAATGTGAACTGACATTATGGCTACAGTTGCCCTTCTATCCTGGAAATTCTTGACATACAGCCTGGGAAGTTTTCACATGCCCTGTGGCTTCCAGGCATGGGAATTAAACAAACAAACAAACAAACAAACAAACAAACCCCACATGGCTTTTACTGGTAAGACACTTGCTGTTTTGTAGCTTTTGTAAAAATGTTTCCTTTATTGTATATGAGATGCAGTATTTAAATCTGAATTTACATTTGCACCACATTTGTCAATCTGGTTTAAATTGTCACTTTGAGTCTTCAGGGAAAAAGTTTTATATATCACATATACTTGTATATCACTGAAATACAGTAAAGAAGACAATTTTAACAAAGCCAGTGAAGAATTGTTCTTAGAATAATTTAACCATGTACCAAAACCAAGAACCAGAAAATCCACATTATTTATTCTTTGTGTATTGCTATTTACCTTTTGAAGAACAAGAAATTAACTCAATTACATTAGGAAAAACCTACTCCTGATTTAAAATAGTAGTAATAATAATAATAATAGCCTTAGAGAACTGATTTTGAAGAATTGCAACTATTTACCTAATAATTCTTGAAATGGTAACATTTGCCAATGACAATTATGATTTTTCTTCTTATTTGGAAGGAGTAACATTTCTCAAAAATTGCACCTTCATATACGGTTTAAAAATACAAACTCCTATTTACATATATTATATGATGTATCATTTTATACATAAACCTTTCACCAAAGTTTTTTTTAGAAAGGTTTTTAGTATACCCAGGGAGTAATGCAACCATCACTACATCAATTTGAGAATATTTATATCACTCCAAAAAGAAATCTCGTACCCATTAGCAGTCATTTTTTAATTTTACCATGGATCCAGCAGCCCTAAGCAACTACTAGCCTACTTTCTCTATGTGTGTGTGTGTGTGTGTGTGTGTTTTCTCTTCTGGACATTTCATACAAATAGAATATGCAATATGTAGTCTTCTTGACTGGCTTATTTCATTTAGCATAATGTTTTCAAGATTCATTCATGTTGTAGCATGTGCCAGTACATCATTTTTATGAATTGCTAAGTAATATTCCATTGTATGGATATATTACATTTTTGCGTACATTCATCAGTTGATGGGCGTGTGAGTTTGCATTTTTTGGCAACTATGAATAATATGAACATTAGTATATAAGCTTTTGTATGATCATGCATTTTCATCTTTTCACCTAGGAGTGGAATTGCAGGGTAATATTGTAAATGGTTTTCTGGTACTTCAATTATGTATATGTTAGTGCATTTAATGGTGTCTCTTGTTTCTCTGAAGCTCTGTTCATTTTTTTAATCCTTTTTTCTCTCTGTTCTTCACATTGTATGCTATCTATTGATCTAGCTTCAAGTTCCTTGATTCTTTCTTATGCCAGTCCAAATATACTATTGATCCTTTCTAGTGATTTTTTTTTTCCCTTTGGGTTACTATGCTTTTCAACTGCAGAATTCCATTTGGTTCTTTATTCTCTATTTGACGTGGCATTGTCTTCACATCTTCCTTTTCCTCTTTAAGTCTGGATCCTTTTAGTTCTTTAAACATATTTATAATGACTTCTTTGAAGACTGTGTCAATTAAATGTGACATCTGGGCCCTTTCACGGTTTCTGTTGCCTGCTGTATTTCCTGTGTATTGATCACAGTTTCCTGTTTCTTTACATATGTCCTAATTTATTTTTCTGGAAAGTGGACATTTTATTAATATAGTAATTTGGAAACTGATTTCTCTCTGCCATCTCTGATATTTATTATATTGCTCTTTGATTATTTAATGACTTGATATATTTATTTCTTATGGCTCTGCAATAAATTGTCACAAACATGGTGGCTTAAAAGAAAACAAATTTATTATCTTAACTCTCTGGAGGTCAGAAGTTGACAATGATTTTCTGTACCAAAATCAGGGTGACAACTTGGCTGGTTAAGTTCTTCTCATGCTGCACTGACTTTATTGTCTCTTTCTTCCACATTATGAGGACGCTTGTTATTACATTAGGCCCACCTGGATAATCTGGGAGAGTCTCCCATCTCAGAATCAGCTGATCAGCAACCTTAATTCTTTCTGCAAAATTAATACCTTTCTGCAAAGTAACCTTACATATGTATTCACTGTTTCCAACAATTGGGATATGGCTGTCTTTGGGGAACCATTATTCTGCCTACCACACTTAGCTAGAATATTTTAGTGAAGTACATTTCTCTATAATTTGAAATCTCTGAAGTTACTTCCCAGAGGGGAAAGCCTTGGGCATGTACACAATCGACCTGGATGACTTTATTTTGCATACTGGAAAATAGTGCTCCATAAATATCAGGAATCCTTTCAAATGTTATACAGATGTTTCTCTGCAGAGGTCAGACTAAAAACTAGTTATTTTGAATTTCTAATTCACTGTATATTTTTCCTTATCAATTGGCTTTCCAAATATTCTCAAGGGAGGATTATAATGTTGGTGGCTACATAGATTCATCTTTCTTCATAAAGGAAATGGTGTTATTAATATAACTCTCTATGTGCACACATGCACTCATTAGAAAAGGGACTGTCAGAACTAAATCTATTCACATTCTAAGTGATAAACTATTTTAAAGGAAATTATTTCTCTGGGTTGGGTACTGTTGGTTGATCAGTAAATTTGGAAATGATTTAAAAAGAGACAAAATGTTAAATGTATAGCTGTTTGCTTTGATAACAATGTATTCTGAACATATTCCTAGACTTGTGATGTCCTCTGGGTTAATTTGTACTGTGGTAATAAATGTAGTTATTATAAGGGCAATCATAAAATGAGTGTCTCTTTAGAGAATTATGAGAAAAGAGATCAACTTGTAAGACACTAAGTACATTTTGTCATGTCCACAAAATCCAATGTTTAACATTGAATAGTTTTTTTTTTGTTTTTTTTTAATAAATTAGATGTATAGGCATCTTTAGAAATTGTCATACTGGTTTCTTTTACAGTTCATCTGTAAAATGTTGTGTTGTATAATTATGAAAATAGGAATTTTGCCTAAGATATTAAATGGCAGGTTGTATTGTCCAGATCTGCATCAAGATATATTATTTTTTAAAATCTTTACTAAATTTATTGGAGTGACATTGGTTAGTAAAATTATATAGGTTTCAAGTGTACATTTATATAATGCATCATCTATATATTGTATCGTGTGTTCACCGCCCAGAGTCATTTCTGCTTCCATCACCATATATTTGATCTCTTTTACCTTCTTCTACCACCCCACTTTCCCCTTATTGATAGTTAATATGGGAGAAACTGGGTGGTAACCATTAAAGTGTTGTCTGTATCTACGAGTTTTTGTTTGTCTTGTTTATTTATTGTTTTCAGTTTTATATCCCACATGAGTGAAGTCATATGGTTCTCAACTGTTTCTGTTTTGTTTTGCTCAGCATGATAATCTCAAGATCCATCCATGTTGTCACAAATGGCAATATTTCATCTTTTCTTATGGCCAAGTAATATTCCATTGTATATGTGTACCACTTCTTTATCCAATCATACATGGAAGGACACTTTGGTTGTTTGCATTTCATGGCTACTGTGAATAATGCTGCAATGAACAATGGGGTATATTTTTAACCTTGCCAAATTTATAGAAATAGACACTTAAATATTTTTTGTTCAGTAGTAAATGAAAGTTTCACAGTCATTCAGTGAGTCTTAAATTAAAAAAACAACACTTGTGTAGCTCCAGCAGCATATAAAGATAGCATACAGTGGAAAAAACAGGACTATCAATAGTTAAGATCTGATATATGAATTGAAATCAATAAAATAAGAGATAGTACAAAAAGAGGGTACATTTATTTAGAAAATGAAATGGAGAATCTAAAAGGAGATGTGAAAAAGTCAAATTATTCCATATGAAAGAATGACAACCCAACAATCACATGGATGTGTGAGAAGGCATAGAAAAGACTCATATTACATAAGCTTATGAGGAAAAAGACAGTGTGTTTCTTAATCATTACAACAAGAAAACAAGGAAGCTTGCTTTCTTCTGGAGACCTTGAGTATAGAACACAAAGGATATATATTCAGTAAACAGACAAGCCCCGTATAACACGGTTGTTGGGTTCCTTAAAAATACCGTGTTATGCCGATCCATGTTATATGAAACAAAGAACTAATACAAAAAAGGGGGTTAGGTTTCAAAAATTAAAAAAAAATACTATTGTAATTTTATAATTAAGAGAAATATCTTTACTAAAGCAATTTTCACCCAAAGTATAACATATTAATATGTATTAAATAATGTTTTCTTTGTCATCACTACTAAGCTTATATCATGTTCCATGTTGTTCGGGGATTTCCTTAATTTCAAATGAGATATCTTTTGCTCTTAAAACCTTTTATTACATTCCGTGTTGTTTGGGGATTTCTCTAATTCTCAAACCGTGTTAGAGAGAAATTATATTATAGAAATGCCGTGTTTTGTGGGGGTTACCTGCATTTAGTTATGAATGACTGTGGAAAAAAAAGATTGCATACCAACTGTGTTACCTTATGCATGATACTACCATTCATATTACAAACTCACACATAGTTAAGATAATGGGCAAGCATTGTTGTCCAGCATAAAGCTAAAGGGCAGTAAAATACCTCATATGGTTTCTACAAGGGGAACATTGTACCTCAATGTTTTTTCCTTTCAGGAACCTAAAGGAGGTCTTTACTTCATTTTATATGTTTCTTTGAATTTGCATTATGCTGCAGACCTCTCAAAGTTGAACAGGCTTTTTGTATCAACCAAGTGATCTATAGGAAATGTAATATTGTTTATGCAGGAGCTGAGTACATGAGGATACTGAGTAGGACAACAGTACTCACTTTTCACGGGCTGGTCAAACTAATGAGGTAACTGGTTCAATGACTTATGCTTAAGCAATCTTCAGAGAATATCTACTTAGTATCATCTTATGGCAAAGGCTGATGTATTTTTATAGACTCTTTAATAATAGAGATAGAAGAGACCTTAGAGATCATCTAGACAAATTGGTGCACAATTTGTAACAGGTAATATTTTTAAATAAATAATCAAGTACCTGAATTTGGCAATAAATGAGTTTCACTAAATTAAATTATAGCTAATTCAAGGTTAATCAAGTAATAATGTGATTCTCCCTCATTTGCATATATTTGGTTGAATGACAGTGAAAAGGGGGTGATTGATAGTTAATATGGGAGAAAGTGGGTGGATATTATCCATATGAATGTAAATAATGCCTGTTGTGATGGGAAAATATTTGAGACCTGCAGATTTAGAACAACCTGTCCAGGGAAGTTAATGCAAAAATACATGACATGACAGCAGAACTTCAAAGCTCTTTTGCTTTTCTACTACATCAGTCTCCTCTTTGTCTCATATCTTTGGAATTCAGAAAATAAATGGTGGGGAGTAGGAAGCATTTTAATTATCTTCCATTGTAGATCCCTCTGTTGAACATCTAAAGAAATGCTATGGCAGCAGCAATACCAAGATGTAGCAGAACAGTGAGCTGATTCAAAGCTATTGAATGGCAGGAGAGCAGAAGAAATAACCTGTGACTTTGCCATAAATAATACTGAGGAAGAAATAGCCCAACATGGTGTGCCATGCAATGCTCAGAAATCTGGGTGCTGAAATCCAGAGCGGAAATCTGGATTCAGCTTACTAAATAGCAGAGGGAGTAAGTCATATTCAGGGAAAGGGCCACGATCCCAAAACAACAGTGTTGCCAGATAGACTATCCGTTTGGAATGCTGTAAATTTATATCCCTGCCTCACACCATACCCTGCTGAAATGAATGAAAGACACAAATGGGTTAAAGACGTAAGTGTTAAAAAATAGAACTACAGAAAGAATTGCAAGGTGAGACTAATGCATTTGTTTTGACTATACTCCTGGATGACTGGATTACTTTCTAATAATAACTATTATCAGATTTAATTAAAAATTCAAACAATTTAAAATAAAATAATGCAAAATTAATGGCTGGTATCTACATAAACAGCAGCATCTTACTTCCCAAGTGGGACACTATTAAATCTGTGACAAGTAAATAGCATTTGCCCTATGCATTTGTTAATCTTATTTATAAATATAGACTTTAAACCTCACCAAAAATCATAATCTCAAGTAATCTACATTAAAATCACTATTTTATAAAGCTATTTTAAATAAGATTAATCTATAATAAAAGAGTCAAGGATATAACTGTAGGATATAACTATTCAGTGCAGAACATTCCCAAGATAACAGTTAGAAGCATTTTCAAATAAATGCAAAAGCGAAATCTCTTGTTAACAGGTTGCCATAATTACAAAATGACTTGTAATGCAAAGGAACAGTAGACTAATTCTCCTAGAAGAGGAAGACTGTGACTTAGCATATAAATGACCCTTCCATTTCCCTTAAAGTATCTCTTATAAAAATCAAACAGCATTGTTAATATCTGTGCTGCTGTTCTTTAAATGTCATCTTCTTTGTAGTTATAAATTTGGAATATGGAGGTGTACATAAGGTTAAATTTTGTAACACTGAGCATATCACAAAAATAATTTTATCATTATGTAAATTTAACCATTCCTAATACAGAGAAAAAGTAAATTCAGTATCTCCAGTTCATTGTTAATGGAAAAGATCTAGCAAGGGTAACAATTATAAAGCAAGTTAGAAGGGAAGTTTCAAGAGATATGATATTTTGGGGAGTATTCATTTTGGGGAATATATTTATGTAGAATAAGTCCCCTAAAGAATGTGTCATATCTATAATTCATAACTATAACCCTTATGTATTTAATGCAGACTATAGGTCTAAGAATAATTTCAAAACAATTCTTTAGAGAATTTATAAATTAATCTTTAAAATTACCACAACATAGTAATATCTGCAAAATTAGCACATAGAATGAGAAATAGATAGTTGCATAGCATTTTAAAATGTCTTCAAGTTTGAGAAATGCCCTTATCTACATTTACGTATGTTAGTGTCATTTTAGAGCTGGACACATAGAGGCATAAATTGCAGAGAGTAATAGAATAGAATAGTATTCCCATGTGCTTTCAAGAGCTACAAAAAAGAATTCAGTTGTTCTTACATATTTTTCAGTGTAATTTTAATTTTCATAAAATATTTTTCTGATTATAACTGTAATGTTAAACTATTGTCAAAACTTTGACAAATACAACAAAGTAGGAAAAATAACTTACCCATTATGCACATTTTGATGTTTTTACCCCAGGCTATTTATTGTAACATAGTTATTTTAGTGATTGTGTAAATTTTTATTCTGCTTCTTTTCATTTAATATAATAAATGTCTCTTTTGTGAAAAATTGTATCGAGTCAAGAAAGAATCAAGGAAAACATTACTGAGGTTTTTGCTATGTTTAAAGTGAGCGATGATGGTTTGGACTAGATGGTGTTGGTGGTAGTAGATACGGGAAATACCACATCTAGGATAAATCTTGAAAGTAGAGACAATACCTGCTATGGACGTAAATGTGGTCTGTAGTTTATAGAGAGGGATCAAGGATGACTTCTGTGTTTTCATCTTAAGTAACCAGGTGAATGTTATTTACTGAGATGAAGAGACTTGGGGAGGAGTGGAGGATATAAAGAAATTGATTCCATTTGAATCATATTAAGATTGAGATGTCTAGTAGATACCCAAGTACAGATGTCTGTTGGAAGTTGGGTATACAAATATGAAGCTCAGGAAAGTGGTCAGCAACTAAATAAAAAACTGGGGTCCATTTAGGAAGTAGGAGATAGGGAAAAGATTATTACCTATAACATGTAAATGTTTATTGAATGTAAGTATCCATTATGTATGAAGGAAACATAGATAAATACTGTATTCTGTTGGGAAATCACTACTGCACAATTTTGAAAAAGCTAATATTTTAAGTGCCAGGCACATTTGCATATGTTTTATAGTTTTTGTTTTTTTTTAATCCTCAAAATATGCCTATGAGTCTGTTAATGCTTATTATCAACATAGAGCAAAACATAGCCAAGGCAAGGTCACTCATAGAGCCTAAGAAATTAAATTTACCGGCAGCCTGAGAACAGCCTAAATAAATGCTTCTGTCAAACTCCAGGGGAGTTCTCTGGCTCTGTCTTAAGAGGCATGAGCTCCTGAGGTTAGTGACCCCTCTTATTCATAAATTGAGGGTCTGAGCTCATCTTTCCCAGTTTGAGATTAGTCACCCTTTCAAAGGCCCCTGCAGGACTGGGTCATACATACATCTGAGCTGATGATGGGATTGCTTTACTTTCTTAGAGCACTGTAACATCACAAAGCTTTCCTGTTCAAGTCCCTTATATGTCTGAGAAGGATTAAACAAAAACCAAACAAAAAACAGTTTAAAGGACATTGAGGGTTCATATTGAGTGGGCTCTTATCTTCTTATCTTAACTATTTGAGAAGACAGTTCTTGTCCTACTTTGGGTTGTCCTGATTATCAAAAGCAAAGCCTTCGTAGATCACAGTTCTGACCCAGGTTGGCAATTTTTAGAAAGCTATGTGGTAATATAGAGCAGACGAAACATGTTTGCCTTGTGTCAAAATGACCTGCCTGTAAATTAACGTAACAGGCGTTGATTAGATTTTACCTTGGGTACAAAATTTCTGCAGGCATTAAACTGACATGTTAAAATACATTCAGTTTAGTTTTGCTATGGAAAATATGTGCAAATATTCAGCATCAGATACACACACACACACACACACACACACACACACACACACACACACACAGTTTGAATTTGATACTCCACACAGTAACATAATTCTTGTGCAGAGATCTGGCTGATAATTCTTTCTTGTTGACAGTGTGGGCAATTTCCATGCATAAATAATGTATGGAATATGAGATTCATAAACCACAGTGACTGAAGTGAATAATGATTCTGTAAAGATTCTGTAAGTTTAAATTTCCATGAAAACCAGACTTCCTAGAATGACGAGTAATTTTTAAAACCCACCTTTATGGGGTATATTATATTAGAGACCATTATATTTGTAAAAAGAAAAAAAAAGCCAGTTTCACAGAATGAAAGATTGTGTTTCAGTTTGTTTCTACTGGTAGATTTTTCTCCTAACTTATTTCTGTTGTGTGTACCTAGAGACGCACACTGAGCTCTGCAATGTCACATGTGTGATGCATGCATGGAGTTGCTGATGTTTCCTCCTACACCGTATAAAATACAGAGCAAACAATATGCAAGGGATTGCTTAGAAAAGCTATAAGAGATAAGGTTATCGCCTCCAAGCCTGATTAGCTAAAAATGGGTTCTCTAATGAGGATATGATTGCTAGCTTCAAGCTTTAGTATTCCTTGCTGGAAATACCACTGATTTTCTGAGAGCATTTCAAAGGATGGATCTGGGAAGGGAAGAGCAAGCACTGGCCCAGAGTCATGTATACTCGTATATATATTTCTACTCCTGGCTCTTTCTCTTATTTATTAACCTGCAGAATCTCTTCTAGGTTCAGTTTCCCTATATGTGGTAAGGATATGGTGGCTGTCCTTCCTGATACAGTGTAGTTGTGAGGATCAAGTGACAAAATGCATGAATAACATAGAAACATGCATATAATATAGTCATACAAATGTTATTATTAATAATTTATCTTTAATCACCTGGGCTCATGCATTCCATACAAAATATTTTAACATTTAATGAAAAGCCAAGTGAATATTTTAAAAAGTGATAGATTTCCAAAAGACAACTTAAGTTTTTTAAATTGGCCTATTTACAAAAAAAAAAAAACCAAAAAAAAAAACAAGAAAAAAAAGAAAGAAAAAAATGTATTCTCCGTAAGTTAAGTTTGCAAAGACTTAATGTGACAAAAGCAATTCTCAGAGAATTTTTTGAAAACCACATGATCCTCATAGGCATATAGAAAATATTTGTGAATGGTTTGTGTTATTTCTGAGGTTTGTATATTTTAAGGCTCCTTGATTACTTATTCAAATTTGCTCCCATCTTCTCAGCTATTCCCAAGCACCATTATTCAAGGTGGTATGGGCAGTGTGATTGTCTTCAAGCAAAACAAAACTGAAAACAAAAAGCAAAAAACTAGTCATATTTCGCCCTTATTCTAGGGCCATGACTCTTTTGCTTAATACTATCTTTATAAGCAGAGACATGTATTTCATTCATTCACTTGTTCAACAACATCAAATATTTGTTGAACATTTACTGTGTGCCAAGGCAGTGGGGATAGAGCTGTAATAAAAGCAGTGTTTGTCTTCATGGAGCTGGCATTCTATTGATGAAGAGAGACAATGAAGTAAAGGATGAATCATGCTAACACATGGAGTAAAGAGCGTTCTCAGCAAGATAACAGCCATTGCAAAGACCTTGATACAAGTATGGTTGACATAATGGAAGAACAAGAGGTCAGGATGGCTGGGACAGAGTGAGTAAGAGGAAGAATGACGGAGCAGTAGGCAGGACCAGATAATGCATAGGAGTTGAGACCAAGAACATTGAATTTTATAGACTCGGCATACATAAAATTATTAGATTAATGGCTTTTTGATACTCATTTAACATAACGACTTTTTCTCAGAACACTATACTTAATAAATGTGACATAAAATGTAGTATTTTTGTATCACAGTTACAGACAGATACATTAACTAACTTACTGGGCACATGGGTTTTATTTGGAGAATAACATAAAGGACGGATTTGAATTGTGCATGATTTTGGGATGAACTCACCATGTTTGACTTTCGTAACTACACAAAACAAGAGGGATAGAAGGGTAACATCTTCTATGATCTTCTATTTGTTGAATGTACATGCTCTATCTATGTGTTTCTGTCCGTGTCCTTATCTAATTTGTTATACCAGAGGAACAGGATAAAATTGTACAACGCATGGCAACCTAAGTGTACAAAATCACTTTCAGACTCTTGTTCAAAAGAAGGCTGTTGGCATAAAGAACTTAAGGGTTTTATATCCAGAATAATCTCTCTCTCTTTCTCTCTCTCCCCCCCAGAATTGCACTGCTCACAAACTTATTGTTTATGCAATATCTCAAAGAATGGCTAGATTGCTGGAAATTTCCAGCACTGTTCATCCTAACTTACTTCCTACTCTGGTGTATGCTGGAGGCATATTCTCTGACTGGAGGTAGAAATCACTATTTTCGGATTGGGCAAAGTGAGGAGCATGACTCTTTCTGACTCAGAGGATGATTCCCATGTAGCTGGATTATGGACATGTGATTTTAGATTTAAGTTGTTGTTGAATCCCAAAGAAGGTAAGATAGTAGGATGATTCCAATGTTTATTTTATTCATTGAGAAAAGCAATACTCTCCTGACTACAGCGTAGATTACATGTAATTTAATCCATTGCCACTAAAGAAGTAAATCCCCCAGATGTTGTTATGTGGAATTTCTTCATTATTATCTTTCACTGTTAATGCCAGATATTTTTTTAAATTTTGGAAATATTCATAAATAGTTTAATCAATATGCTAGTCATTTTCCAAAAGTCCCTCTTAGTCTGCTATCAGGTATACTCAGAAATATAAGTCCAAATTTACAAACTCAAATGATTTAGGCACCAAACAGGTAACATCAATGAATGGAAAACGGAGACTATAATATGATAGGGAATGGTGTGAACCATGGTGAAGTAGAAAATATGTGCTGTGTCTAAAATTGCCTAAATTAAAATTTATGTTTCTCAAAACATGACTGTGGCAAAATGAACACATTTGTGAGCCATGTTGGTGTTATGGATTGCCAGCTTGTAACATCTGCTTGTTTATTTTTTTCAAATCACTCACCTGGTAGGAGAAGAAGAAATAACTAGACTTAGTCCAGGGTAAGAGAAGATTTCTTAATCTTTATTTAACGTAGAAAGATCAGACCAGACCATGTTTATGGGGAGAAGATATTATAAATTGCTGGAAAGAAAAAAAGAATGCATTGAACAGTTGCCAAACCTGGGGGACACATGTAAAGATGGAGAATTCCATTTTATGTAAGATAAATGGGTTCTCCTCTTCTGAGCCTGAAGCCTAGCTCTGACGTTCAGTGAACTCACCTCTCAAGCCTTTGCTCAAAAGTGATATCAATGAGACTTCCTGTGACCACTGCATTTAGTAAGACAAGCACCCTGGCACTCCTAATCTTCTTTACCTTGTTCTACTTTTGCGTTTACCTATAACACTGACCTGTAACACTAATATAACAATATTAGTGTTATGCCAACACTAATAGAACAATATTAGTGTTATATCAACACTAATATAATAATATTAGTGTTATGCCCATTTTCCTTACTAGGATGTAAGTTAGATGAGTGCAGACATAGTCATTTTTATCCTCCGATGCATCCCAAGGTCTTACAATAGAACTTGAAATATGGTAGGCTCTCAATAAATATTTGTTGAGTGACTGAGAATATGAGATAACACACGTGTGAATAATTACAGGTAGCAAATAAATTTGCTGTTGGGTGATTTCATATTCTTGCAGAACAGGAAAGAGTCATCTGTTTAGAGATAAGGATTTAAAGAGTAGCAAAGTCTTTGAGTAGAATGATAAAGTTAATAATACCTGAGGAACCTGAAGCCATGAACAGAAAATCATCTGGCTTACTCCATTGAAATCCTATCTGAAGCTGGACACTTTAATGTTACAATGGTAAGCTTGGTTCTGTCATTTTTCTCTAGCAGGACCCTATAGCCTATGGCAAAAGAATCATGTATTTAAATTGAACTGAGGTAGTGGATTAGAAATGGCCCAAAGACAGGGAGCATTGAGAACAAGACAATGATTAGAGCATCGATACAGTATAGTCTAAAGAGGGAAGTAAAGCCATGGTCAGGAATTTACCTGGGAGAAAATTAAGGGTTTATGAAGTATGCAGAGATGTCAGAGAGGACAGCAAGCAAGTATACTTGGAATCGGGTGTGAGGACATTATGGTTAGAGTCGCCCTTTGTTAAAGCAAGTTCCATAAGAGCAGGGATTTTTGTCTGGATTACTGCTGATGCTCAGAAGTGCTTGGCACCTAGTAAGTCATTAGTGCATGCTTGGTGAGGTCCAGCATGTGACCATGAGAATAGTTTCCTATGGTAAAGGAGTGGTAAAGATGTTTGAGATGAGAGAGAGAAGAATAGCAATTATCAAATTGCTGAATGATTTACACCTGGATTAAATGCTTCTGTAAAGACAGAAAGAACAATTGGAGGCCTGGTGTTAGACTTTAAACAGCAAGGCCATATGGTTAGGAGGTCTACACATGGCAGGTGGGATAGAGGGTAGATGTCACAAAGCTCCAAAAAGAGGGGTTTTCTGCATCAAAGAGGAAGAATAATAGCCTTGAAGGGACAAAGGCTATTTCATCTGTATTAATTTTGCTCCCAGTGCCTGACATATAGAGCAATGGCAGATAAAACAGATTCTCCAAAAAGTTACATCAGGAAAAAGCCAAATTTCACTTAAGGCAAAGAGGTAGAAGCAGCATTCTGTGAACACTTGGATGTATAAGGGGACTGATTTACAATGGAAGGGTTTTCCTAGAGGGGGAACGGGAAATGTCTAAGAAAGGGTTGGAGAGGGGCCTAGGGGCAATTATGTGGGAAGGAAAATCTTCTGATGGTAAATTGTAAAGTATAATAGAATGGGTAATGACAACGTGTCAGTAGCCCTGGAGAAGGACTGATGAATTTGTCCTACGGTAATACATAGTGTTTTGAAAAAATTCAAACTGTTTTACTAGCACTAGAATTTCTTATTTGTAACTAAAACAAATGTATTGTTATACTCTGAGAGTGTCACTATAATTAATATTTATTTATTGAGCATTATGCTAAGCACTCCATTGCATTATCTCATTTAATTCTTATCCTATGAGGTAACTACTGTCATTATCCATAAACGGGGGTTCAGTGAGGATAAGTGTTTCGACCAAAGCTACAGATAACAAGTGGAAGTGTTAATACTTAACCACAGGAAGTTTGATTTTAGGTCCCTCATTCTTAACCACAAATATATCTGCTATACTTTACATCCCAAATTCTTTATATTTTAATTTGAAATAGGTTTCCCTTCCTAATTTACTTTCCAGGTTTTCGGTGCACTAGAATATACATCCAAAGTGCATCCGACTCTGCCAGCCTCACTCAGACACAACTCCCAGTGATATAAACATGAGCTGTAAGGTAATACTCAATTTTGAAGACATGTGTCGAGAGTACAAAATAGAGTGCTGTTTTTAAATAGAAACTAAATCATTTGAAGTTTTGGTGCAAATATATATGAAAAAAAATTTTACTGAAACGGTGAACAAATTCTAATTTATTGGCTTATATGGGAATTGAGAAAGGGAGTGAAGATAAGGAGAACTGACTTTTCTTTATATGTCTACTATATATTTCAGATACATGGTTTTTTATGTATAATCTAATTAAATTCACTAACAATTGTGTGAGGTATGCATATAAATGAGGAAACTCAGTTTCAAAAGGTTGAGATCATACAGCTGTTAATTGACAGATCTAGGATTTTGAAAGCAAGTGCAAAATATTCCAAAACTTCCATTTTCTTCTACTATCTTATGCTTTCTGATAGAAATATTATCCAATTAGTAGAATTTAGCTCTGTGAATGCATTTTATGGGAATTTCTAAGTAAATGAAAGTGCATTTGGTTAAATATAGGTGTGTCAGATTGTTTTAATACACATAGCAAACCAAATTGACTGAAATTTGCCTGCCCCACCCTAAAAGAGAAGATGCACTTTATGGGAAATTTATTGATAAATTAAACATATTCCATTTCCCTTTTGTAAAGAAAGTTAAATGAAAATACAAATGTTGATCTTAAATGAAAACAACAGCAACAATAATTAAGGTTTATTGAGCATTGACTGTGTGCCAAGTACATTCCATATGCATTAAATTAATCCTCACAACTAGTCTACTGGGCCCTTCATATCCTGACTTCTGACTGTCTCTCCAGCCTTGATCAGCATGCTTTTTATCAGCGGTTTCCACAATGCTGAGCCACAGATTGGTGCTTGTCTGGCCTCAAAGGATACACCCTAGGTCTAAGAAAGTAAACATGCCAGGAGAAGAGCATGAAAATATTCATTTTAAATAAGTTTCTTTAACAAGTGAAAGCTTTCTCTAACATGACAAAGTACGTACATATCTTACTGATCTACTATTCAGTCTGTTGTGTTACTCAGTCCCTAGGTTACACATGGCTCTAACAATTCCACACTGGTATGTGACACATGAGTTGATTCGAAACATTGAACATGTTTAATAAATCTAGAGTAGTAGAGTTTAATTTTCCAAAATATTGATCCACTCTTTAAGATTATGTTCAGGGCGCCCAACTCTCATAGAGTATAGACAGTTTTTTTTTTCCCTACAAGTGACAGCATTCAAATCTGATTTATTTGATATATTGAAGATTTAAACTTAGTCAAATATAAAACGATCAGATCATTCTATTGTGAATTGTAGAAGGATCCCACTTCTGCAATAGAAGGATCCTTCTAGAACACTCGAGTTCTAGTATACACATTGGGGCTACAGTAGTATATTTACTAAATAGAAGAAATGAAGTATATGCCAGTCAGGTTGCTCAAATTCCTGGTGACATTGATCTGATGTAACAGACTTGTTCCTTTGTACCTTTGGAGTAATTTAGGACATAAGTTGTCTCAAATTATAGGTCTAGAAAGTGAGTATGTATACTCAAATATACAGTCACATTATAACTTTTTTGTATAAGTCTGACATTTATTGATATGTTTATATGAATATTTTTACTCACTATTGGCTACTTGGTGAACCTAACATAAATAGCATGCAGAGTGTAATTTAAAGGGTGCACAGTGGTATGTCATTTCCTTAAAATAATGTATCCTATTGGCCCTACCTCTGTGTATAAAATTAATTTATTATTCTTAAGCAAGGTCTTGAAAGACACAGATAAAATGTACATGTTACCTGTGAAAAATCAAGCACTACTTTCACATTGGGATTCAATTGTTTTATTGATAACTTTTCAGTCACTACTGTCTGACTACTGTCTTACTATAGACCCTATTTTACCTAATTTACAGGGTTCAAAGAATTGCATTGTGATGTTGATAAATGAAGCAAAAAAAAAAAATCATCATCTCTCCATGTTTAGGGTACAATACAGATAATGTAGTCTTCTAAAGATCTTTATTTTCCAGAAAATATCTTTAAATAATTGCCTTATTCTTCCATATTTCTTTGAGTTCAATAAACTTTTACATAGTATAATAATGAAGTGACTAGTATTTGGACTAAATACATAAAATAATTCTTAGTTTTCCTCATAAAAAAATGGTTGGATTGTGTTCTAGATGTTGGGCCAAGCTACTGAAGAGCCCACATCCGAGAAGGGTCATGATGAATGCCTGGTTTGAACACTTTAGTTTTGTGTTATAGAATGTTGTTATGCCACATGAAAAAAGAGTTGACTATAATCCTCTTGTTATGTTCTGCATAGGCTTTCCAAATAGCAGTTCAGCTGCTTATATTTCTTAATAATACATGGTGTAGTCAGTGGATAAATATTCCATACATTTTTTAATGAGACAGAATATTCAGTAAACAGAAGGAAGAGGACATACAAATGGCCAATAGATATGAAAAGATGCTCAACTTCACTCATGAGAGAAATGTAAATTAAAGCCACAATGAGCTATCACCTCACTCCTGTCACAATGGCTATCATCACTAAATCAACATACAAGTGCTTATGAGGATGTGTGAAAAGGGAGCCCGTGTGTACTGTTGGTGGGATTACAAATTGGTGCAGCCACTATGGAAAACAGTTTGGAGGTTCTTCAAATGATTAAAGATAGAACTACCTTATGACCCAGCAATTCCAATTCTCTGCATTTATCTGAAAAAGTCCAAAACATTGTTTGAAAATATATATGTACCCCAATGTTCACTGCAGTCTTATTGACAATAGCCAAGTTATGGAAGTAACCCAAGTGTCCATCAGTAGACGATTGGATAAAGAAGATGTGATGCATATATACAATAGGCTATTACTCTGCCATAAAAAAGAATGAAATCTTACCACTTGCAACAACACAGGTGAAGCTGGAAGGTATTACGCTAAGTGAAATAAGTCAAACTGAGAAAGACAAATACCATATTATCTCCCTTACATGTGGAATCTAAAGAACAAAATAAATGAACAAACAAAACAGAAACAGACTCATAGATGCAGAGAACAAACTGATGGTTGTCAGATGGGAGGGGAGTAGGGGTCCTGGGTGAAAAAGGTGAAGGGATTAAGAAGTACAAATTACTGCATTTTGCCATTTATAATGCATACTTTTTTGCCCAATTTGTGAGGGAAAAGTAAGGGTGCACATTATACATGGGTAGTACTAATTCTGTATCTATATAAATGTTTTTAATTCTTTTATTTATGCTTATGAGTTAAAAGTGTAACTAGAAATCCATAATGATATCCATATGCAAAATAATACCCTGGAATACTATAATCAGTTTTGTCGAACTTATGACAAACTTGTAGCTACAGAGAGTTCTTGGCCTTCTGTTTGTTACCGGTACATAAAATTTCTTGTATCTTGCATCTGTTCCTCTATTATGTAATTATTTGTTACATAAAATTTCTTGTTAAAAAAATACATGCTAAAATTACCTTATAATACAAAAAACAAGTACTTAAATGTAAACAAATAAAAATTTGAATTAAAAATTTTAAATGAAAGATTTTTTTCACTGAAAGTGTAGACCAAAAACATGGGTGCACATTATACATGGGAGTGCATTATACATGTCAAAATAAGGTAGTAGTTACAAAATAGTCATGGGATGTAAAGTACAGCATAGAGAATATAGTCAATAATATTGTAATAACTATGTATAGTGCCAGGTGGTACTAAACTGAGAGGGATTACTTTGTAAATTATATAAATGTGTAACCACTATCTTATACACCTGAAACTAATATAAAATAATATTGAATGTCAACTGCAATTAAAAAAAACATATTCAAAGTTTATATGTTATTCCATATGAAAGGGAAGAGTTTATTGTATTATCTGTTGCAAGGAATATTTTACGGATAAAGAAGAAAGGGAAATGTAGTAATTATGTATTAAGTGTCAGATAAGGCTATGTTTAATTTTATATTCCTTTTTGGGCTTCCAAAGAATAATGTATACGATCATCATAAACTCTTGATCTAGTATCACAATTGTTCAGAGGTGTTTTATATTCAGTGAGGTACCATCTCAGAGAGGCATAAGGTAAGATTTCATCAGAATCTTCCTTTGCATTTAGTTACCATTCTCCTTTAAATGCTTCCTTTTTCCTTTTAAGAACTCCTTTGTAAAATTTCATGAACCAAATGAGTTTTGCTCCTAGGTTGAGTAGTAAAATGAAGATAATGATTCATGCATTTATTCATTCTTTCATCTAGATTGTATTCATTGAATATCTGCCTTGTGCCAGATGCTGAGACCAGCACAATTAACAAGGCTCGTGTTTGCACTTAGGAGATCTCAGTCTTGTGCAGAGAGGCAGACAAGACAACCAAAAATGACAACACAGTGTGATAAAGACCGTAGTAGAGACATGCACCATCTTGGCCTTCCTAATTGCCTTCAGAGATGGGATGGCAGAGTTGGGGTTGCGGTAAATATATTTCCAGGATGGCTTCCAAGAGCCAGTGAAGCATGAGTAATCTTGAAGAATACGTACAAGATGATCAGCAAGCTAGAAGAAAAAAGTTCCAAATGGGATTAGTAAATTAAAAGAAATGGTGCCACGAAAAAATATGTAATATTCCAGGAACTGAAGTAGCTCAGAATGGCGGAAGGTGAGGTGCTGTAGGGGAACGTGGGTAAATACACACTGAAGGCCTGGTATAGACTAGATCATGAAATGGTTTATAGGTCATGCTAAGGGCTTTAAAAACATAAAAGGCTACAAGGAACCATTGAAGAATCTTGAGCAGAAAGGGTGGGAGTTGGATTTTAGAATGCTTATTCTAACATAAGAGAGGAGATTGGAAAGGAGGCCAGACTGGAGACAAAATTATTAGTCAGAAGGTTTTACTAAATGATGAGATTTTATTCTAGGGCAGTAACAGTGGTCATGTTGAAAAGGAGATAAACAGCTGAGATACTTAGGAGTTAAACAGGACCTTGTTACTAACTGATATGGAGGCGAGCAAGGTGAGAACGTTTTCTTGGATATGGCCCTATTTTTCCTGGTAAGGTAAAAACTATAGCAGGAAAAATAGGTTTGTGGAAGCTTGCAGAGAGGATTTTGCTCAACCAGGTTGTACATGTTGGCTCTGAGCTATCCTCAGGATATTCTGGCCAATGGCTAGGACTATAAGGAGAGAAAAGCCTAGTGGGTAAGGGCACAGACTATGGAACTGAATTTTCTGGGTATGAGTCCTAGACTTACTACCGTTTACTAGGTAGGGGATACTTGGAGAAGTACTCACCCAATATAAGCCTCAATGTGTCTACATGTAAATGATTGTTACAAACATTAAATGAGATATTTCATAGAAAATGCATACCAATGCTTAGCAAAAATCAGTGCTCAAAAAATTGTGTTGCTGTTATTGTCAACATAAAAATAGACAGTATTATTTATGAATCTTATGTTCAAAATAAATAAATGGACTAGAGAGATAAATTTAGGGCTGTGGATTTAAGAGGCATCAGCGTACAAATGGTTCCTTTCCTTTAAACCCAGTTATCTACTGTCAGTTTTCTCTTGCTTCAATAATCAAGGCACGGAAAACAAACCTAAAATTTTTGAGTCTTCATATCAGCTGTGCATCTCTTCTAGTTTTTAGCTGGGCTTATTTATATATCTGTGGGTTGCTGAGTTGTTATGGGCTCTCTCATTGGGAGGTTGGCCAGATAGTGACTTGCTTGATGGCCTCACTTAGTTTTCATATGTGTCTCAAATTTCTCTGGTAGGTTTCAGTATGTGCTCATGGAGAGGCAGATGTACACAGCAGATAAATCCAACTGTGCCTGAAAATCCATACATATTCTTATCAAACTTTTGCTTTCATGATGATTAATAACATCCCTTTGGCAATAAGAAGTCACATGATTGATCTCAGAGTCAGACTGGGAGGAGACTATAACGTTAGAGGAAAAAGAGGCATAGAAATAGTGTAGGAGGCATTCATTGAGATCATTAATGCAATCAGTCTTTCAATCAATCAATCAATCAATCAATCAATCAATCATTCGGTCTATTGACCTAGAGCAATAAAATCACACTCTGATCATAAGGTAAAATTCTATTTCTTTTTCCTTTCATAAACTTGACTCTTTCTATGGCATGATTTCTTCTCCTCCACCTCCGCTTGCTATGTGTGTGTTGTTGCCCTTTTGTGTATTTGTGTAGAAGGTTTCTGTATCAGATTTCTAAAGTAGAGCCACTTAAGTCTTCCTTTGTTGAAGGTTACATTTAAAATAGCATTTTGATAACAATGATTACTAGCCTGGATTCATTCAATCCATAAATATTTATTGAGCATTTGCAATCTTCCCAATCCTGTTTTAGGTTCTAGGAATAGTGGTGAACAAAATAGACATGTTGCTTTACTTCATGAATTTACATTCTAGTAGGTGAAACAGACAATAAACAAGTAACCAATAAACCCATAGATATTTTCTGTGCATGATATAGTCGATGAGAAATATAAGGTGGAATGAGTTCATCAAGACTTAGGGTGATTAGGAAAGGCTTCCCTGAAAAGATGTGTTTCGAGCCTAGACATCCAGGATGAGGTCTCAGTCATGCAGAGATCTAGGGAAAGAGTATTCTAGGTGGAGAGAGTAAAATGCTGAAGGCCTGGTGTGGAAAGAAGCTTAGTTCATTGGAATGTCAGGAAGCAGATTAGATTGCCGAGGAAGGATGAATGAATATGAGAAGAGGTCAGACCTCTGGAGCCTTGTATGCCATGGTAGCATTTGGCGTTTATTGCAAATACAAAGGGAAGCCATTGGAGAATTTTAAGCAGGAGAGTGACATGCTATGATTTTTGAGTGGTGAAGCTCATTGGAACAGTTTAATGACTACATCTCTGCCTCCTGGGCTGGAATCCTCATCCACCTGGAGCAGATGACCCATACAAATTTATCCCATAGAAATCAACTCTGTTGGTACAATGGTTTTCTAGTCACTGCCAGTTTAAAATTAAATTTCTCTAGCTAAACTATTTAGACAAGTTCAATTATTATCACTATTTCAGTTACTCTTCACAATTTAATACTTTTTCTTCAAATCTCCTCCTCAGAAAACTCCAAGGGGTTTGTATTTTACTTAGTTCATTTTCATTCAGCTAGAGAGTGAAAATTGTTTACAAGGAGCACAGGAAAGTAGGAAAAAATAGAAGAGTTTTCTATCTGATTTGTAATCAATTCACTGCCAGCCCTGTCTGCTGGTGTCATCCCTGTGGCTCTGCTGGCATGATTCTGAATCCCCCATGAACCCCCTGCACCCCAAAAGTCACCTGCTGTTGGAATATCTGGGAGGTATGCTCTTTCTTCAACTGTTCATCCTTCAGCAATAGGCCTGTTCTTCACTGTCAGCTGATAAGACACATTGATCCCACTGAGTGGTTTCTGGGCAGGTGAGTGGGGAAGCAGAGGGGAGTCTTAGGGGAAGGGCTAGTTGGGAGAGAGGACTTGCAAACTTGTTGTCATCAAGGCTTATTGTATCTTACTGAAAACCTAGGAAGTACTGGAAAACCAACAGTTGCTCTCCAAGAAACTGAGGGTAAGCTTTGTCTTGCCCAAATTAACTTTAATATTTTGTCTTCCATTTATACTTGTCTCCTATGCTTTAGCAGCTTACCCTATGTACAATGATGTACTGTGATAAACTAGCCTTATGTTTAGAACCATCCTTGACCCCAGTTCAAGAAACATTATCTGATGGTTTGGAGAATATCTGCAAGGGAACATTCATGCACAAACTAGACCTCCCAATGAAAAGAACAATTTATCAAGAAAATATGTAAGTGCTAAGGATGCAACCCTCCCCAAGGGGAAAGTGCAAAAATTTCAATGCTCCAAAAATACTCTTTCACCCTAGAAAAATCCTCTCATCCATCCAAATTCTTTTATTCATCTCCTCCTACAGGTAGGAGAGGTCCAAAACATTTCTTTCTTTTTTTTTTTTTTTTTGGTTTCATCAATTGCCCCTGTCTTACCCCAGAAAATACCTAAATTCAGTTTAGCCATTTGCATTTTTTTTTCTGAAAACTAAGCTAGGGATTGTCACAAGAAAGAAATGCAAATATCAAACTTTTGCTACAGGTAAATACTTCATATACTATACTATTACATATGATTTTTAAAGGATGGATTTTCACAGCTTGTCGGGTGGTGGAGTGGGGGTGGGGTGGAAAGTGAGACCCATGTAGAAGCAAGGAAAGGGGTTAGGAGGCCTTTATGGAGAATTAGATAAGAGAATCAATTGGACTAATTAAAACTATCTTGTATTTTCTCCCGCAGAGTACCTAGAAGGGAGATAGGTACATTATAGGCACAGAACTTTTCTTTTGGATTATCACTTTAAAGGGAATACCTGACTCTTATCTAAGCTTTAGGTGTACCCTGAGGAAGAGGAAGGATCCCTGTGCTGGAAAAAAAAAAAAAAAAAAAGCATTTTAGAGGTGTCTGGAGCATTAACTTTATGGCAGAGTTGTACAATCTAGTAAAAATGTTAACATGAAATGGTTTTAAGCAAAGCATTTATCCATAGGCCTTTGAATTTTCTGACTAGGCATTTAATGGTGAAATTTTATTGTTAGTTTAAGTAGGATATAAAGTCTGAAAGAAAAATGAATAAATCTAGAATCTGAGACATATAAGCAATCGCTAGTTAGTTAGCAACTCTAAGTAGATGGACTTAAACGTTAACAATTTCTGAAGAGTCTTTAAATTTTGGTTATATGTATTTTAGGACAAGTCATATGGATATTTTTACTTCAAAATATCAGTTGACTTTTCACTTTTAAAGAAAATATATGAGGAAAAATGGATGGTCACAGTGTGTCTACTTGAATACCACAAAAGCTAGGTCATTTAATTCTAGGAGGCAAAGTCAGAGAACAGTACAATAGAAATGCTTTACCTTTATAAAAAATGGATGGAAAATGTAATTATTATTTTAACTTGAACTAATGCATTATGTCAATGCCCTAATAGTTTTGGTATCAAATTCACCAAATAGCATTTGGTGTCAAATTCAATTTTTTAGTGTACACGTCCAGTGAGCAATGAATTAAGATCAAACCCCATTGCAATGAATATTGGTGTTTGTACAATTACATACATACACACACACACACACACACTCCCCTAAAAGCCCTGGAAGGGCCTTTTAGGAACAGAGCTTTATTGACCTTTTATGTATATTTTCATACAATAGATAATTCAGTTTGACAGATTCTCTTTATTCTCCAATCTCACTTCCTATTTGTATCTTAGTGTCTCCTTATAATGTAAAAACACATGACAGTTTAGAATAGTACAGTGCAGAGTGGAGCTGAATGGTGTGCCTGATCATAGCTGAGCTGAATTAAGAAGTTAGAATTCCAGAAATCTGCTTTGGTTAAAGTGGGGCTGGGGATCTTAGTGCTTTATGCACTTGTCCTCTTGCTCAGATTCTTTTATAAAGCTTTATGTCAAAGATTGTACCTTTCCGGTTGGGCAGAGGTTGTGGTGGAGTAGCAATCAGCAAAGCACTACTACACCCTCCCTCCCATCAGTCTGCAGTAAATTCACCCATGCCAATCAAGGTTTTCTGACTGACAGCCAGAACTTACAGAGTTGGATTCCGATCTTTGGACCCAGTGATTCCAGAATGATGTGACTTGGGAAGCTCCTGGAGTTGCAAGGCTCCTGTGACACATGCCTGTAATATATCAAAACTTTGTTGATTTTTCAGAAGGCAGGACAATCTCACTTTCAGACTGACCTTTCTACTAGAAGTTTTAATAAAGTCCTGCCTTTGTTGTTGTTGTTGTTGTTGCTCCACTTCGGTGGTCCCTATTTAAGGGCCCTTTGGTCTGTCTTGTGGCTGGCTTGCAGATACTGCATTCTAATTTCTTTGGAATACCTTATACAGGCCTTATACAGAGTAAAACTGAAGCTGTTGGGAGGCATCTTCAAATAATTGACACATATTAGAGGGATGAATTGATGTTTGCCAAAAAGGTTATACATATGAAAAAAAGAAAAATAAAGTTTGGAAGATGAGAACTGTTTTGAATCAATTGATTTAATAAAAATATGTTAAGTCAGAGGATTATGGGATGATAGCAAAATAGGAAACACCAGAAATCAGTCTCCTCACCTAGACAACAATTTCACTGGCAGAATATGTCTAATGCAAATAATTTGGAACTCTGGAGTCTATTGAAGGCTTGCAACTTCTAGGGGAAACAGGAAAGTATGGCCTATACAAAGCGGAAAAAAAAAAAACCAACACAAAACAACAACAACAACAACAAAACAATACATCAACTGTCCCTGAAAAAGGCCTGATGGGAGATGTGTTAGACAGACTTTAAAACAGATTTGCAATCAAGATGGTGGAGGAGATAGATGCTGTGTTCACCTCTTCCCATGACCACATCAAAATTACAACTAAATTATAAAACAACCATCATGGACAGCCACCTGAAGACTAGCTGACCAGAATTTCTATCACTAAGGTTATAAAGAAGAATTCATGCTGAGACTAATATGAGAGCTGAAGACATTGAATGGGCTGGTCCCACACCTACGATATGGTGGTTAAAATCAGGAGGGATATCCCAGCTGCAGAGGTCCTTTCTGAAAAGCAAGGGGTCCCAGCCCTACACCAGGCACCCCAGCCTAGGGTACCAGTAAGAGGCAGAGAAATCCCCATAACATTTGACTGAAAACCAGCAGGTTTTGTGTCTGAGAAAGACAATGGGCTTCTAGAGACCTAGGCACTGCAGATCTTAAAGGGCTTGTGCACAGATTCACTCACTCAAAGACTCAACTTGCTCAGAGCCCCAACACAGGGGCAAAATCTTGAAAAGTGCCAAGGACATACGGGGAAGAACTGAATTGAGCTTAGGTGTGAGGGCTGGAGGGGCAGTTCTCTCCAGGAAGGAAGTGCTGGCAAGCACAATTGTTCATTTATTGAGCCTTCCCCCTACCCAGCCTACAAGTGCAGGTAGGTAGGTACTGATCTGAATGCTCCATTGACCTGGTTAAAACTGCTCGCACCACAATGGTCATTCCCTGAGACCTTACCACACCTAATTGTGCACCCAGTCCAAATGTCTTTCAGCGGCTTTTCCATACAAATAACCTGCCTCTGCTTGTGCTGCAGACTTTCCTAAAATTTTTCAAAGATCTACAAATCCCAAACAAGCAGAGGTTGGCCTTGGCATGCCCTTTAACTCATGCTAAGTGGCCCCAAGCCTGACACTAGTTGCAGCTGACCTCAGTTTGCAGCATAACCTCTCCCAGGCACCTTCATGCCCAGCACAGGGAGCTACCAACTATATATCACTTTGTAACTCCTACTAGGTGGTCCCTGGCTGGGCACAGGCAGTGGCTGTCTTGGGCCTGCACAGGAGTTCCTCCCACAGGTTACCAGAACCAACACACCAAGTGGCCAGCTTCAGACCATTCCAGAGTACCACACAACTAATTCCACAAATGACACATCCAAAGAGCAGAGTTGGCAATCATCAGAGACCAGCTAAAGTGAATCCTGCTATGTGAAGTCAGACCCTGAACGATAGCTCATCTGTTGTAGTCATGGCCAGTCCTCACAGCCAATCAGCCTGAGGGTTAGTCTCACCCACTGGTGTGCCAACAGCACTCAAGGCTTATCTACAACAAGAGGGCACACACAACCCACAGAGTGGACACCCATGGAGCACCCAGCTCAGATGACAAGGATAATATGTCACTGGACCTCACAGAACATCTGCATAAGGCCACCCTGCCAAGACTGGGAGACATAGCAGATATACCTTATACATAGAAACAAACACAGGAGGGCAGCCAAGATGAGGAGTTGAAGAAACATGTCCCAAATGAAAGAACAGGACAAAATTCCAGAAAAAAAAAAAAAAAGAAAAAGCAGAAGCAGAAGGCAAGCAATCTACCACATACACAATTCAAAACACTAGGTGTAAGGATGCTTAATGAATTTAGGGGTTGAATAGATTAACTCAGTGAGGACCTCAACAAGAGATAGAAACTATAAGAAAGAACCAGTCCGAAATGAAGAATATAATAACTGAAATGAAGACTACATTAGGTAGAATAACAGCAGATTAGATGAAGCAGAGGATCAAATCAGTGATCTGGAAGACAAGCTTGCAGAAAACACCCAATTAGAAGAGAAAAATGAAAAATGAATTTTAAAAGAAAAGGATAATTTAAGGGATTTCTGGGACAACCTCAAGCGTACAACATTTGCATCATAGGAGTGTCAGAAAGAGAGAGGGAGAGAAAAGGATTGAAAAACCTATTTGAATAAATAATGACCAAAAACTTTCCTAACCTGGTGAAGGAATTAGACATAAAAGTCCAGGAAGTGCAGGGAGTCTCAAACAAGTTGGACCCAAAGAGGCCCACATCAAGACATCATAATTAAGATGCCACTGGACAGATACACGCAAAAAAATGAAACTGGATCACCTTCATATGCCATATATAAGAATAAAGTCAAAATGCATTAAAGACTTAAATGTAAGACCTGAAACCTTAAAACTTATGAAAGAAACATAGGCAATAAACTCTTTAACATTACTGTTAGTAATTTGTTTTTGGATATGTCTCCTTGGCAATGGAAAAAAACAAACAAAATAAACAAATGGGACTACATCAAACTAAAGTGTTTCTGCATGGAGAAGGAAACCATCAACAAAACGAAAAGGAAACCTACTGAATGGAAGAAGGTGTTAGCCAATGATTGATCCTATAAGGGGTTAATATCTAAAATACATCAGGAATTCATACGACTTAACACCAAACACACACACACAAAAACACACAACAACAACAAAAAATCCAATTTAAAAATGGGCAAAGAACCTGAATAGACATTTCGCTAAAGATGACATACAGATGACCAACAGAAATATGAACATATATTCAATGTCAATAATCATCAGAGAAATGCAAATTAAAACCAGAATGAGATATCACCTCGCACCTGTTAGAATGGCTATCATCAATAAAACAGTAAAAAACAAGTTTTGGCAAGGATGTGGAGAACACGGAACCATCATGTACTGTAAACTGGTTCAGCCTCTATGGAAAACAGTATGGAGGTTTCTCAAAAAATTACAAAGAGAACTACTATATGATCCAGCAATTCAACTTCTGAGTGTATTCCCCCCAAAATTGAAATCAGGATCTTGAAGAGATAGCACATTTATGTTCATAGCAGCATTATTCACAGTAGTTAAAATATGTAAACAACTCAAGTGCCCATTAATAAATGGGTAAACAAAATGTGGTATATAATACAATGAAATATTATTCAGCCTTGAAAAGGAAGGAAATTCTCATATGCTACAGCACAGATAAACCTTGAGGACATTATGCTAAGCAAAACAGGCCAGTCACAAAAAGACAAATACTGTATGATTCCCCATATATGAGGTATTTAGGGTAGTCAAAAAATATGGTGACAGAAAGTAGAATGATGATTTCCAAGGGCTTAGGGGGAGTTATTGTCTAATGTCTATAGAGATTGTTTTGCGAGATGAAAAGAGTTATGGAGATGGATGCTGGTGATGGTTGCATAACCTAATGAGTGTATTTAATACCACTGAACTGGTACACTTAAAAATGATTGGGGGGGTAATTTATCTTACAGTATTTTACAATTTAAAAATTAAAAAGAAAACTATATTAGTATATGAATTAGTGATTAGTAACTGGCTTTTTTCACTTAAGTCCAATAAATACTTTATTATGTAATTATTTTTTATGTGTACAGTTTTTCTACACTTCATTATACATACCTCATTTAAAAATGCCTAAAAATGATTCAGAAATGAAAAGAACAAAAGAAAAATAAATTGAAAATTTATAAGGATATATAAAAGTTGGAAAAGAGATATTGGGGAATTTTGAATCAAAATTACTAGTTTGAAAACCCAATTGACTAGAAATCATTTGTTTCTGAAGAAAAAGTGTTCAATTTGATTTTGACTAAATTTTATATTTTAGCCCTGACCAAGGAAGTAATCCTGAAAGGTGTACTTTAGAGCAAGGCAAAACCCACTAATTTCAGTTTCCACATTTTGCTTAAGATGAGCTTATCTGCTTAAAAGAAGACTATTTCCTACCTAACGACTAAAAGAATGCCTAGATTTTATGTATTGGAAAACTCACTCTAAACCATTCTAAATAAAAATGTTATTTTGATAAAAAAACAAACAAATAAAAACATCCTACTTCCCACATGCCATTACGAATTACTAAGTGCCTCATTACTATTACTTGCCATTACTTTTCATGACTCACAAATTGATTTTCTGGCTTTCTGTCTATGAGAGACAGTGGGCCTTTTTAATACTATAATGTTTCATAAGCTGATGAATACAGAGATGATGAATGAGTCTTCATCTCAGAGTCTCCTCCAAGTGGGCTCTTGAAAAGAATGTTATTTTTATTTAATTTTACTACCCGTTGCTTTGCAGTTTTCTGGAATTTACATTCCTTTCTTTATCAATTAGTATTAAAATATTAAAACCTGCAGTATTAAACCCTTTCCTTTTTTTCCTTTCGGGTATGGAGATTACTTTTAGTACATGGAGCTGGAGAATGCACAAATGAATACCTTGTACTATCTACATCCAATGACAAGACAGTCAGGTGGTCTTATTATCAGGTTGTGGCTACACATTATTGATTATGCAGGAGGTTCTAAAAATATGGATGCAGAGAGGCAGGAGTGATATCCTCAAAAAGAAGGGCAACACAGAGAAGATCAAAGTAGTAATAACCTCAGCTTCCTTCTCTCTATCTCCAGGGTGCAGCATTGTAAAACAAGTTTTCAGAGAGGGTTACAATGCAACCACGTGTGTCTTTAGTGTTTCTCCTCTCTATAGCTTTCTCCATTTATTGAAGGTGATACTACCATTCAACCTCCTTAGGTATTCAGGGTTCATAAATTGTTTCCATTCTCCCTAATGGTATCTATTCTCAGGAAAACATAGTGCAATATTAAAGTCCTCAGAGGTACTTCTCTTGACAGGAGGTGAATGCAATTAGAAATACAAGGACAATAAGAATAGGTTGATTGCATTTGTTAAAGTTTTGTTAAAATACCTACACAGGATCTATCTATCTATCTATCTATCTATCTATCTATCTATCTATCTATCTATCTATCTATCTATCTATCTAACTGGATGCAGGATGTGTGAAGAGTGAAAAAGCATAGAAAACTCTCCCTTATCTTATTCGTTTGTCTGTCCATCCATCCTATCTATCTATCTATCTATCTATCTATCTATCTATCTATCTATCTATCTATCTATCCATCCATCCATCTATCTATCTATCTATCTCATTCATTTATGCATTTTTATACAATATTGTTCCCCGTATTCACCCTTCTTAGTGTAGAGTTCTATGAGTTTTGACATACCTAATTATGTAACCACCACCACAGTCAAGATAGAAAACAGTTATATCACTCCAGAAATTTTCCTTCTCTTGTTTTGTACTTAATCACTACCCCACACCTAGTCACTGGCAACCACTGATAGGTTTTCTCTTCCCTTCATTTTGCCTTTTCCAGAATGCCATATAAATGAAAACGTATAGTATACATTGCCTTTGGTGTCTGACTACTTTCATTATCATGTGTTTCAGGTTCATCCATTTTGAAATGTGTATTAGTCGTTTGTTTTTATTGATGAGTAATATCTCATGTGGATGTACTACTGTTTGCATATTCATTCATTTACTGAAGGGTATTTGGGCTGTTTCTAGTTTTTGGTTATTATGGGCAAAGTCGCTGTGAACATTCACAAACAAGTTTTTGTGTTCATATAAATATTTTTTAATCTTGGGTAAATTCTTACGAATGGCATTTTCCCTCACTTTAAATAATAAATTAATGCTAGGGTATTATGTATTCTCTTTTGTGAATGTATCTCAAGTGTGTTAAGGCAAAAACATCATTAGAATTGAGTGTACTGATAAAAATTGAGGTGCTGGACTTGCAAAGATGAAAACCCTAGGATAAAAATCTACTTGGTCAAGGGATATTGTGTGTGTGTGTGTGTGTGTGTGTGTGTAGTATTCTATTTGTCATAATAAGTTTTAGAACAGTTTTACTAAGATGTAATTCACATGCCATAAAATTCACCCTTTTAAACTATAATTCAGTGGATTATTTTGTGTATTTACAGAGTTTTAGAACATTTTCTAAATTTACAATATCTAACTTTAGAACATTTTCATCACCCCCAAAAGAAACCACTCATTCTCCACCTGCCTATTCTTAGGTCAGTCATTTCCCATTTATTTCTCCCCACCATGGCTGGAAACCACTAATCCACCTTCCATCTCTAAGAATTTGCCTATTCTGGACATTTCATATAAATAGATTCATACACATAGTGACTGATTCTCACACTTAAGACATTTTGCAGGTTCATCCTTATTGGTAAATGTTAGTAGTACTCATTCCTTTTTGTTACCAAATAATGTGGATATATTACATTTTATTTATGCATTCATCAGTTGAATATTTTTCCCTTTTTTGGCTATTATGAATAATGCTGTTGTGAATATTTGTGTATATATTTTTGTGCAGACATATGCTTTAGTTTCCTTTGGGTGTATACCTAGGAGTGTAATTGATGGATCATATGGTAACTAACATTTTGAGAAAGTGCCAAAATGATTTCCAAAGTGGTTGTAACATTTTATATTTCCACTTGCAAAGAACGAGGGCTCCACTTTCTCCACATTCTGACCAACATTTGTTATTATCTGTCATTTTTATTTTAGACATCCTGGTATATGTGAATGGTATGTCATTGTGCTTTTGATTTGCACAAATCTAAAGACAAATATTGATTTTGAGCATCTTTTCTTTTTTTTGCAATTACTGACAATTTGTGTATCTTCTGTGGAGAAATATCTATTCAAATCATCTGCTCTGTTTTGAAATTGGGTTTCTTGTCTATTTATTATAGAATTGTAGTTTATTATATATTCAGAATATAAGTCCTCATCAGATACATGATTTGAAAATATTTTCTATCATTGTTTTCTTATTCTCCGTTTCATTTATTTCCACTCTAAACTTTTTTATTTCCTTCCTTCTGCTTGCTTTGGGTTTAGTATGTTCTTTTCCATGATAGCTTCTTAATGTGGAAAGTTAGGTAATTGATTTGAGATTTCTTTTTTACTATAGGCATTTATAGCTATAAATTTTACTCTAAGCCTTGATTTACCTTTCTACCATATGTTTGGGGATGTTATTTTGCTTTCACTCATCTCAAACCTTTTTCTAGTTTATCTTGTAATATAATTTTGAACCCACATGTTATTTACAATTGATTTGTAAATTTTCTCATATTTGTGAGTTTCCTAACCCTCTTTCTTTACTTGATTTCTAATTCCATGTTGCTTGAACAAAATAATTTGTGTGATTTAAATCATTTTAAATTGATTGAGGCTTCTTTTATGGCCTAACATATGGTTAATTATGGGGAATATTTCATATGCACATGTGAAGAATGTGTATTTTGCTGTTTTTGGTTGGAATGTTCTACGTATATCTGTTTGGTTTAGTTAGTTTATAGTGTTGTTGAAGCCTTATATTTCCTTGATCGTCTTTCCAATTGTTTTATTTACTACTGAAAGTAGGCTATTGATGTCTCAAACTATTATTTTTAATTATTTTCTCTTCAATTTTGTCAATTTTTGCTTAATGTATTTTGGTGTTTTGTTGTTACATGCATATATGTTTATAATTGTTATGTCTCCTTGATTGATTGATCCTATTATCTTTATAAAATGTACTTCTTTGTCCTTAATAAGAATTGTTGTCTTGAAGTCCATTTTGCCTGATATTAGAATAGCCATTATTTCTCTCTTTGTTTACTGTGTGCCTCATATATCTATAGCTATCATTTTACTTTCACACTTTTTTCTTTGCTTTGAATGTTTATCTCTTCTGTGCAGCATATATTTTTATCATATTTTTATCCATTCTGCCAATCTCTGCTTTTGGTTGAAGATTTTTAAAAATCTACTTATTCTTAACGTAACTACCAATATTGTAAGTTTTATGTCTGTCAACTTGGTCTTTGTTTTTTATGTTTTTTCCCTTTCTTTTGCTCTATTATTGCTTTCTCTTGTATTATATAGATATTTTACAAGTGTACCATTTCATTCTCTTTTATATATACAGAAGGTGCCAACAAAAATCTCTATGCATTTTAGAAAGGAAAAAACTGTATTAAAATTTTAATACTCAATATATACTGTTAACAAAAGATGATTACAAGTTACGTTTGACTTCTGTACTTACAAGAGATGCTCAAAGTGGTTACCTTCAGCATAATTTTAATATAGTTTTTTTCCTTTCTTAAAATATGTATACATTTTTTTGGCACTGTGTATTTGTGTGTGTGTGTGTGTGTGTGGTGTTATAGTGAGTTTTCTTAGTATTAAAATTAACATCTTTACCGAAAACAATCTAATCTGAATTAATATCAACTTAATTTCTAAATTATATAGAAACTTTTCTTTAATCTAACTCCATTCTTTGTCTTCTATTTTGGGCCATTATTGTCATGTATATTATATTTTTTAACATTATAAGCCCTTCAACACAGATTTAAAATTAATGCTTTATGCAGGTGTATTTTAAGTCAGATAGAGGAAGAAATGGGAGATAGATAGATAGATAGATAGATAGATAGATAGATAGATAGATAGATCTGTATTTATTCTTCTGTATTTATCTATGGTATAATTTTTATTGATGTTCTTTATTCTTTATACAGATTCTAGTTACTGTCTAGTGTTCTTTTATTTTAGCCTTTAGTATTTCTTGTAAAATAGTTTTGTTCTGCATCAGATTTTCTAGCTGACATTTTTTTTTTCATTCAGTCCTTGGAATATATCATCCCACAATTATTAATACTAATTAACCATATATGTGCGGGTCTATTTCTGGGTTCTTGATTGTGTTCCATTAGTATATGTGTCTGTTTTTATGCCAGTAGTATTTTGATTCATATAGCTTTGTGGCATACTGTGTTCCCCGAAAATAAGACCTAGCCAGACAATCAGCTCTAATGCGTCTTTTGGAGCAAAAATTAATATAAGACCTGGTCTTATTTTACTATAATATAAGTATGATGTTAGCTGTTAGCTTGTCATATATGACCTTTATTATGTTGAAGCATGTTCCTTCTATATCCACTTTGTTGAAAGTTTTTAATCATGAAAGAATGTTGAATTTTAGTTTGATGTTTTTTACCATGGCAGATAAATGTTATGTTGGGATTCAAATAGTAATTTAGAAACTTAAAATCCAAGTATTTAATAACTTGGATTTTTAACAGAGAACATCTTCATATTTTGAGATCCAAATTTATAAATTCCCTTTATACCTCTTATTTATATAATTTAAATTTAATTACTATTAAATACTATTTTGCAAGGGCCCATAAGACCACTTACTGTTTATTTTGATTAGAGATATTCACATAATTATATTCATAAAATTCAAAGGCAGTTGATTTCATTTTAATGAGCATAGTCAACATAATATTTCATAATGAAACAAATCTGTTCTCCTTGGTTTTTAAAGTAAAAGTGAGTATAATTCTTTCTCTGTTGTTTTATTCATAATTTGATTAGGGCATACATAGAATTTTAAATGGGAAATAATGTTACTAATAAAACATTTGTATTTAATAATATTCGTGCATTATTTTATTCTCTTCATCCTAAATAGAACACATTAAAAAACAAAAAAAACAAAGAATCAACCTGGATTTTAAGTTCCTCACACTGCTTCCTTCATAGAAATAATTATTTGGAAATCAAAGACAAATTTCAGGATCAATAGAAGAAAATGCCTGTGGTTATTGACTTGTAGAAGGTTGAGTCATATTGGGGTTCATCAAGTGAAGAAGCTGTGTGTGTGTACATAAAGTTAAGAGAGAGTATCTCATTGCAGAGGAATATGAGGGTCAGTGAGGAGCATTTGCTTAATGAAAGCTATTAATACAGGCTGACTTTTGTGTTGGAAATATGCACAACTTCTAAGTATCCTTTTATAAAAACATCTATATATTAACTATAAGAATTACATCTATATCATGTCTCCGGTGATATGATCGATTAAAGAACCAAGAGCCAAAACTTGGACTCTAGTATTGCAGGTAGAGCAAGATTTCTGGAAGCTGTGAGTGGGTTGGGCTCCTAAAGAAATTTTCTTCTCTAGAAGGTGATTTTTGGCTTCAGGGAAGGAGTCATTCGTGTTAGAACCTTTCTGGCCATGTGGTCCCATTAGCCCTGAGTGGTGACCTGCTTTGAACCTCTTCTCAAAGGAATTCCTAGTTTAAGTCTAGTATTCCTATCCTCTGGGGCTCTATTGCATTCCAAATTGCCATTTTCTTATCAATCAATGATATTGACTAAGTCCCTTGAATCTAGGAATAAACTCCCAAGGTGCTTTTATGTAATATGAACTCTTGGGACCTAAGTGAGAGACAAAACTCAGATGGGTCTAAAAAATAAGATAGCAAGGATCTGGGATGAGCTGAGTCAGAGTAAGTTAAAGTGGTAGCAAAGTGGTAGAGATTCATTATCACTTTCCCTTTGTCTCTCTAAGAAAGGTTGTTGAGAACCTGAACTAAGCAAAGCAGTTTACTAGAAGTCGGAGATAAAAATAAAAGAAAAAAAACAACTTTGACCTCATGACATGGGAAGGCCATTTAAGACAAATAACAGTAATATAACATCAAGGTTAAGTTTTAGAGAATTTTGACATATCAAGTTATGCCTGACAAACTGGTGGAGCAGGAAAACTCGAGGCCTATATCCAAGGGGCCACTGAGTTTCCATAGGAAAAAACTGTTTTCACTCCCAGAATTCAGACATACCAGAGCAAGGCTGAGGTGATGTAGTTTAAATGGGCTCTCTGTAGAGCTCTGAGGAGAGAATTCAGAAGGACCTTAGCCTATGGAAAGCGGGGCCCGTGGGTGGTAGTTTATATCAGAGGATTAGTGGACACAGGGAAGGGGCAATTTTGAGTACAGGCAAATGCAAATAGTGACCATTCATATTTGTCTGAATCTAGGGAGCACACTAGTCAAGGAACAAAGCACATTCTCTTCCAGGTTGCCTTTCTTTAAGCTGTGGCTTTCATTCTAGTATAAAAACAGTATAACAAATAGGAGGCATGTGTTGTTTCATTTAATTCTTACTACGAACTTGCAATTTAGTATTCTTATGATAAAGAAGAAGAAATGGAGAGTCAGAGAATTGACATTAATTTTCAAGATGAAACCAGTAAGGACTGGATCTGGATTTGAATCTGAAATCTCAATCTCTGTCCTCTAAGTGACCCTGCCTGCCCTCGAGGAGTAAAGATGCAAACAGGAAAATATTCTTATGACAGAGACTGAAAGTTTAAGTCATAAACAACAACAACAGCAACAACAACAGCACTTCTTATTGTCTATGTTATCTTTAGTTAAGCAAGAGAGTTGAATAGTTCAGAAAAAAAGAGCAGTTAGGTCAAAGCTGGGAAATAAGAAGTAGGTAGTTCTAGGGACATATGAGAAGAAATGAAAACCTAGTTGAAGAGACCAATCTATTCTAAGGAAAATCCAGGTTTGGGCCTGCATTGGGTGGGTTGGGACTCTGCCTGGGAAATGGACAAGCCCCACTCTCAGCTGATAAAGCAACTCTTCCTTTTTCTGTTCCCTTTCTTGTTCCTTTTAGTACGTGAACATGTTAGTGAAACACAATCAACAATAACAACACAAAAACTATGTATTGTGCTTTGTGCCTATCATTCCTAAGCAAGGGACAGACCCAAAGGATTTAATTGAAAGCAAAACAGTCTCTGAAACTTGGATCCTTTAATATGACTAAAATAACATTAGCATTCCAAATTAAATTTAAAAATCATCTATGCTCTTCATTTGGAGAATTAATGTTAGAAGTTTTTTTGCTTTTTTTGTTTTTTTCCCTGATCAGACCAGGCCTAAAACACAGTCATTAAGAAACAAATATTTTCATTGCTATGTTCTTGATTTATAGTATTTGTAGGTAGCTGGCCTCCTTCAAATGGGCTATGACATTTTGTGTTTTTTCTTCTGAAGTTCTAAAAATATATTCTTAATTAAAATGTCATATTATTGGGGTGAGATGCATATTGTTTTGGCATCTTTCTTATATCTTTAGGGATATATTTGGAGAACATTTTCTGAACAATTCTCTAAATCTCCTTGGTGAACAATATTATAATCATTTGAAAAATATATTAGAGGAATTGTCACTATTCAAATGTTTAGCATAATAACTATTGTTTTATCTATTTTGAAGTTACATTTCTTATTCTTCTTGTGCTTCCTCACATGCAAGGGCATGTCACATTCAGTGGACTGTGTTATTACAAAGTCTTCAATGAAAATTTAAATATACAAAAAAGAAATAGTCCTAGTGTCGATATAAGTTTCATCCAAACCTGTAGAGGATCTTTATAAGAGTTTATTTGAGCCAAACTGATGACATACATCTATGTTGGGGAGAAAGATCTCTAGTGCTCTGGAGAACAACAGTTTTGCAGCTCTGTTTATGCATTTGAAATTAAGGAGGGAGCGTACATACAGGTGGGAGAAAGCAAAGTGGGGATTGGGTTACAGGATAGTTAACATGATTATGTGCTCACTTGAGGGTTAAAACCCCCTTTGAGGGGTACTACTTCTGGCAGTTCAAAGGTGTGTGTTAACCTAAATGCACAAGAACAAAAGACAGTGCTGGCTTAAAACCTTTCACTAAAGAAGTTATAGGCCTGGGGGACGACTACCCACCATCACGATCACTATGAGGTTACTTTCTATAAAAGCCCTTTTTTTTTTTTTTTTTTTTTTTAATTAGTTTCAGGTGCACAAGACAAAGCAAAACTTAGACGTTTATCATTTATATCCCTCACACTGTGTGAACCCCCCTCCCCCCATCCACTATCCCTCTGTACGTTCCCAAAACCTCTCACCTTCCCCTTATCCCCACCCCCCGCCCCTCCAGCAACCCTCTGTTTTTCCTCCATGTTTCCAAAACTGTTTCTGATTAGTTCATTCACTTATTCTTTTCTTTAGATTCCGCATATAAGTGAGATCATATGGTATTTGTCTTTCTCTTTCTGACTTATTTCACTTAACATAATGTTCTCTAGGTCCATCCATGTTGTTGCAAATGGTAAGATTTCTTTCTTCTTTATGGCTGCGTAATACTCCATTGTATAAATGTACCACAGTTTCTTAATCCAGTCATCTACTGATGGGCATTTCGGTTGTTTCCAGGTCTTGGCTATTGTGTATAGTGCTGCAATAAACATAGGAGTGCATAAAGATTTTTGAATTGGAGTTTTGGATTTCTCCGGATAGATACCTAGGAGTGGGATTGCTGGATCATAAGGTAGTTCCATTTTCAGATTTTTGAGATATCTCCAAACTGTTTTCCATAGTGGCTGCACCAATCTGCATTCCCACCAACAGTGCACCAGCGTTCCCTTTTCTCCGCATCCACGCCAGCACTTGTTGTTTGTTGATTTATTGATGATAGCCATCCTGACTGGGGTGAGGTGGTATCTCATTGTGGTTTTTATTTGCATTTCTCTAATGGTTAGTGAGGTTGAACATTTCTTCATATGTCTGTTTGCCATCTGTGTGTCCTTTTTAGAAAAATGTCTCTTCATGTCCTCTGCCCATTTTTTAATTGGGTTGTTTGTTTTTTTGGAGTTGAGTTGAGTGAGTTTTTTATAAATTTGTGATATTAACCCCTTATCAGATATATCATTGGCAAATATCTTTTCCCAATCAGTAGGATCCCTTTTTGTTTTATTGATGGTTTCCTTTGCTGTGAAAAAGCTAAAAGCCCTTTTTTATCCACACTGCTTTTTTGTTGTTGTTGTTTTTGTTTGTTTTTTGCTTTCATGTATAACCATCTGTGGACCAAAGAATATAGCTTTTTAATAATTTTTTAAATGTAATTGTTGTTTTAATGTACACTATTGTTCAAGAAGGAAGATAAGAAAAAGGGTATGGTTATGGTCTTAAACAATATGCTGTTGTCTATACTGTTGTCTCCTTTGTCTAAAGATCAGTATTCGCAATGTTGACTACCATGAGAGAAAATAAGGATTTTCCAGTTACTACTTGTTCTTTTGCCCCTCCTCCCTAGAAAACAGACTTTTATTTTCACTTATTTTCAAAACACATTATAATTTGTGAAAATGACTGTTATTGCCAGTTTTGTTAGGCCTTTACATAGTAACCCTTAGCCTCCTTGTCAGAATGTCTTCTTTCTTTGAGTGGAATAATGGGAGTCAAATTGTCTAATTGTACCATTTACATCAACATGTCAATGTAAGAAATGTCCAAACCTGTAGAGGATTTTTATGAAAATTTATTCGAGCCAAACAGAGGATACAACTGGAAGCAACAGCTCAACAAACTGATATAAATGCTTCAGAGAATAACAGTTTGCAGTTTCTTTTATACATTTGAGATTTAAGGAGGAAAAATAAGGAAGATTACGAGAAGGTGGCAGAAAGCATTGTGGGGATGGATTGCAGGATAAAGATTATGTGCTCTCTTGAGGGTGGTTAAGATTTAATTCAAAGGTGTGTTAACCTGGATGCACAGAAACAATGGGCAGGGCTTGCTTAAGGCAAAGATAAACTTTTTCTAAAGAAGTTATAGGCCTGGGGTGTGACTACCCACCATGATCTGCCCAGTTAGGAGTTTATGATCGGATTACTCTGTGAGGTTACTTTCCATATAACTCTTTTTTATTTCTGTCCACAAATACAAAAATCCTTTCTCTTTTGAGGAACTAAAAAAGGTGGGTTTTTCCCTTCATTTTTTTCCTATGCAAATTTTAGTTTGCAATCATACAAATAAACAGAAACTATCTGATAGGCAAGGTATTGAGAGTTCTGAAATTAACTTTTCCTTAGGGCATTGTCAGCAGAAGTTCTGTGTAATAAAGAACTAATCTTGCCTAAAAAAGAGGTCTGGTTTATGCCTTGGGATTCTGGGAGGTAATCTCTAAACTCTTGGAATATCATGCCTGGTGGGAGTATCTTTGTTTGCTTTGGGGCCATGGATCATTAGTGGCCACATCAGAAAGACCAAGAACGTGATTTAGTGTGGGCACTTTGAGTCACCTGGTATCAGTGGACCTCTAGAGGGACGGCTGATTAAGGTTAGTCTCTTGGACGGTCAATCACTGATGTCCACATAACAGGCCTGACAGCTCTGAATACTGAGGCTTGGTTGAGCTTCCTTGGTTGGCAATACGCTGTGTGTATTGTCACACTTCAATGCCGGAAAGAAACTTGTCCATGACTCCATGGGGAGAGGAGAATAGAAGCTCTGCATTTGGTACCTTTCCTGAGCTCTGCTTACATGCTCTTTCCTTTGCTGAATTTAATCTATATTATTTCATTGTAATAAGCCATAAATCTGAGAATAAAACTTTCAGAAAATTCCGTGAGCCCTTCTAGTAAATTATAGAAATTAAGAGTGGTCTTGGAAACCCTTAAACTTGCAAATGGTGTCAGAAGTGATGGCAGTCTTGTGTGGGGATTGTTCCCTCTAACCACACAGTTGGCTAAAACCTTTACACCTTTATTTTCCTAAATAGGAAATATTCGTGCTATACCTTTTGGTATGGATCATTCAGCAATGGATTGAGGTTTAAACAGTAAAATTAGTGAACAAAAATTCTGGCATCTTTCTGTGTATGTTAATATTTATGTTTGCACATGGGGTTTCTGTGTGCTGACTACAAGCTTTCTCTCCATATGTTAACTTCAGAAACTCAAAGTAGTATGATGAGCTTACTTCTGAACTAAAAATAAATGTAATGTGACCTTTACAGACTTTCAAGAATAGTGGGGTGCAGGGTTGGGGGCTGTAATTGATTCACACGTTACTAGAAATTGCCATCTAGAATCTAGATTGTCAAGAGCTGACAAAGCAGTGGTAACCTGCTCTCACAACTGTGGAGCTACGTATCTGGTATTCCTGCCATCTCCAAAGTCTTCTGTCATCATTACCCACAGGTCTGAAGGAGCCCTTCATTTCTAATGGATTACAGACATGTACAGATTCTTAGAAGTTCTTTATTGTCACTAAGATTTTGATTCAGCATTACAAAGAAAATACAGAGAAAACAAAGAAAAAAAATTGGATTGAAAGCGGAGACAGCTATTTTAGTCCTACCTTTGCCTTTAATTAGCTGTGAAACCTTAAACAAGCTGTTTTAACCTCTCTGGGCCTTAATTTACCAATTGAAAAAAAACAAAAAAAACACTAAACTAGATTGTCTCTTAGGCCCCATGTGGCTTTAAAATGAGGTGATGTGCAAGCAGTTTCAAAAACTTAGCTTCCGAACCCTGGTCAGATTTCCAAACTTGAGTGGCTGGAGGCGCATATCCTGGTGTTCTCTATGTCTCTGCTAAGCTAAGAATTGTATCCTGCTTTTCTGTTCCAGAAACAGTGCAGTTTGGCATCTAGCTCAAATGAGTTTAACTTTTTGCATCTCAGATGAGTTTAGAAAGCACTTTTATTCAAATATTTTACATGACTGCTTTATTTTTTTTTTATCACGTAGGGACTATATATATATATTTATTTTTAAATTAAAGTTTATTGGGGTGACAATTGTTAGTAAAGTTACATAGGTTTCAGGTGTACAAGTCTGTAATATATCATCTATATATCACATTGTGTGTTCACCACCCAGAGTCAGTTCTCTTTCCATCATCATATATTTGAACCCTTTTACTCTCATCTACCACCCCCTTCCCCTCTTCCCCACTGGTAACCACTAAACTATTGCCTGTGTCTATGAGTTTTTGTTTCTTCATTTGTTTGTCTTGTTCCTTTGTTGTTTTCAGTTTTATATACCACATATCAGTGAAATTATATGGTTCTCCACTTTTTCTGTCTCATTTATTTTGCTTAGCACAATAATCTCAAGATGCATCCATGTTGCCGCAAATGGCACTATTTCATCTTCTCTTATGGCAGAATATATTCCATTGTGTATATATACATCACATCTTCTTTATCCAGTCATCTATCTACCTAATAATCTATGGAAGGACACTTTGGTTGTTTCCATGTCTTGGCCACCATTGGTGGGAATGCAAATTGGTGCAGCTGCTATGGAAGGCATTGTGGAGATTCCTTAAAAGATTAAGGATAGAATTACTATATGACCAAGCAATCCCTCTCCTGGATATCTACCCCAAAAATCTGAAAACATTTATCCGTAAAGATTTATGAGCTATGATGTTCATTGCAGTTTTAGTTAGGGACTATATTTTTAATAAATAAATATTTTATTTTACAGCTCAGATTATTATAATGAATACTTTCGCCTTAATTTATAATAACTAAATATTTTATAAATTGTTAAAATTAAAATCTCTACTATTAATTACAATATGATTTTATAATACTTTGTACTTCAATTCTACCTCACCCTAGCATTTCCAAAGCATCAACTTATTTTATGATCGATATCAGGCTGTCAATATGTGTCATTATAGGGTGGATGGAAGATGGAGGAGAATAATTGGGGTCAAGGAAAGAAAGGAGTGGAAAAAGTTAGGAAAAAAAAAGGAACAAGTATTTAATTTCTCTAAAAATTAGGTATTATGATGCTATCATGCCATTTATATAAAAAACACTCGTGCATGTTTGTGAGCACATGTGCACATAATTAATTAGAAAAACATCTTTTCAATGAATGGTTGATTCTATCTACTGATACGGAAATAGCTATTTAAAATGAAACATAAAAAGATTACAGATAAAAGTATATAACATATGATGTAGTCAATTCTGAAAACAAACACCTGTGTGGGTCTATATATTTGGGTGTGTGTTTGAATAAGCAAGGAAAACATTGTGAAAATGCACATACTAGGCTGCTTGTGTGGATTGTTCAGGCAAGTAGAATTTGGAGGGTGTGTTGGGATGAGATGATAATCTCTTGTGGTACCCAACTGAGATTTTTTTCATTTGACTTAATGCATACATTCCTTTTGTGATTTGAACAAAAACATCAAAGTAGGTGTATAAATAGAAATGTAAACTAGTAGATGTTAATGTTCTCTTTAATACATGTGGGGCTGTACATTAATGCATCTATACTACCGCATCTTTGTTTTTTTGGGCTTACTACTTAGTTTATAAAGCATCTTTATTTTATAAAACTTTGCAAATAATTTTCTTTAAGCATTTAAGCATTGATAAAAATATAATTAATTAAATTTATTGAACTACCAAAGCTATAATCCCATTGAGGATTTCAAACCTTTTAAATAGCAGGTATAACATACATAAATACAAGGATTAACAAGTATTAATGCCAGTTCCCTTTACCCCTTATCCACAGTGTGTACATTCCAAGACCCCCAGTGGATGCCTGAAATCAAGTATAGTACTGAACCCTGTAATATTCTGTTTTTCCCTATAGATACATACCTTTTCACTTAAAGGAAGCACTGCACGGTTTCTCTTTGGCATGTCTGAATTGTCAGCATCTGCTTAGTGTCTTCCTTCTAAAGTGTGCATTGTATATGATATGATTGTCCAGCATTATATATCTCATGGAATTATTATTGTATAATATTGGTTCACTCTCTTAGCATTACTGAAATATTAGAAATGCATTATTAGTGTCATAATAATTGGATAGTCATCCACAGAATTAATGTCTTAGAAAATGAGGAAATTATTTTGAGAAGTTAACCTATCTCTTTTAAACATTTGTCTAAGTCATCATTTTAGAATACAACATTGAACCCTTTTTCCACCTAGCTATAATGGTAGTTTATTTGTGATAACCAGTTCCTATTTTTGCAGGATAATTTGCCTTACTTGTAATTTTTTGTGTTTACTTTTATCTACTTATATACAGAGAAAGCAGTATACAACCTATACCTTATAAAAAGACATATATGTAGTAAAAGAAGCAAAATGCCTATGTGTACTAATATTGACTAATGTTATTAACTAACATTATAAATTAATGTTAGCTATTGTTGACATAATGTTTAGTAGCATTGACTGTTTATTAAATTACTAAAATCTAAAACATATTCTGTAATATATATCCATGTTTTGCATAGCTAAACCTGTTGTTCAATTTATAGTGGTTATCTCCTTTCAATATAATAATGAATGAATAGCATTTCACAAGCTCAACTTATTCTATTATTCATAATACTAATAAAGATTATTATTGTAGTGGTTGAAATTATCACAACTTGGAAAAATGGTAGCCCCATCAACTTCTCCTTTATGTTTTTTCATTTACTACCACCCCATCATTCCTACAAACATCCTTGTTTTCTGGCAACATATGATATTATGGGGCCATTCAGAGTTCTCTCAACTCCAAAGCATGGCATTAGCTAGACTCTGAGGATCCTTATACTTTTCAGTAGAAAAAACAAAATTTGGAAACTTGGGCTTCACTAGACTGTTGGTGGTGGGTCAAGTCCTGCTGCCTCTGTTAGCCAGGTTGAAAGATGTTCCTTTTTAATGCCACAAGTTCACACTGAATCCAGGAAAATGCCTACACATACAATAACTTAGTCAATGGTAGGAGTGACAATATACAGAGGATGCCCCAAAAATGTATACACATTTTAAGAAAGGAAAACTGTGTTAAAATTATAATAATATACTCTGATAACAAAAGATGAATACAAGTCACGTTTGACTTCTGCAATTACAAGAGGTGCTCAAAGTGGTTACCATCAGTGTCCAGTCACTTTTGATTACGGCGAAGTACTTCTTGAGCAACATTGACCAAAGTATCCACTTGTATACATTTTTTTGGCATCCCAGTGTATTGCAGGAAGGATGAGTTATTCAATATATGTTGCTGTGACAATTGTCTAGTCACCAAAGAACTAAAATCAGATCTCAACCTCCAATCATGCACAAAATAAATGCTAAAGACGTAAATATAAAAAGTGAAATTAAAATGTTTAAAAGAATATAGAGGCTGTTTTGTTATGATTTTTAATACCCAGCTAGAGAGTGACACAATGTGAGCAAATTATAAATGATGGATTACTATATTAATCAGATCTGTGTGACAAAAGACACCATAAACAACGTGAACACTTTGAAAAAATCGGATGGAGAAAGTATTTCCAGCACATATAACTGATAGAAAATTAATATCACTAACATATATTTTTAAAATTCCTACATATCATTAAGGAAAAAAACATGATATAAAATGGGCAAAGAATGTAAGCAAGTAATTCACAAAGAAAAATCACATATTGTCAATATTGACGTGAAAAACTGCTCAACCTTTTCAGAAATCACAGAAACACACATTGAAACAACTAAAGACTAACACCATTCAGGTTGGCAAATCAAAAGAAATCTGCTAATTTCAAGAATAAGCAGGGAAGTGGGGAAATCAAACTGCTTGCGCAGCGCAGATGGGGGTGGGAGAGATAAGCTGATATAACAGCTCTGAAGAACAGTTTGGTGTTATGTTGTAGAACGGGATATATAAATACCACATCAGACCCAGCAATTCTGCCCTCGGTGTGAGAAACAGAATAGCATTTTGCATTGCTCTTTCATCATCTGTGCATAGACATACGGAAGCTAACACAGAAGTTTCAAGAGCGAATTCTTATACTTTAACTTGCAATGTGCTGTTATTTCTTTTTTTATTCTATTTTTGTCATATCGTATCATGTCATAGGCTATCCAGAGTTGCACAGGCACCATTGTCCTGCGGGGTACAATGAGCTGACATTCTCAGTGTTAATCGTCACTAGGCCTGCACCAAGTCTGCACCCCCCAAGTGGTCTTGCTCAGTGTCAGTTCCCATATAAACCCTGCTAAGGACCAAGCCTGACCAGAAACAAGGACGGGTTCAGGAACAGGCCGTTTCACACACCCTGAATCTCTGTCCTCCTTCAAAGATCTCTATTCCTTGGACAACTTTTCCTGAGGAGAGCTTATATTTACCCTACACCCATCCTTTGGGGAAGCCAGTGTGTCTGTATGTATTTGTCCTTTCTGAGTCATATCAAGGGCCCCACACAAACTCTTTCAAACGGGCTGTTTTCAGTGATTCCAAAGTGATTTTCTAACTCTCATCTCACTATGGAAAAGGAAAAAAAAATGTGTGTGTGTCTGTGTATTTATATATATAAATAAATTTGGACAGGGCCCCCAGCCACAGATGAACAGTAAAAAATATTGCCAAAGAATCCTCAAACTCCTCTGTGTCTGTATCCCCTTGGTGTTCCCCACTCAGCTGCCTCAGTCTCTGCTGAGGTTTTGTTTCCTGAGTCCTTTGGACTTGGGTTTTCTTCTTGTCCACTTGCTCTTCAATTCTCTACTCCACCTGTAAGTGGTTTCCAAGGGGTTTCCTTCCGTTATTCCGTATTTGCCTGCAAAACGACATCTAAGGCAGTAATGAAGAGTTAGTTGCCTGTATAGTTCAATATTTTATTATTCCGGTGAGATTTTTGTCTTGATAAAGTAGTTTTATTTTTAAAATTTAAAGGAATTAAAGAATAGATTTGGCACAATGTATTCATTAAATAATTAATAATACAAAATGTTCTTATTAATGTTTAAGGTTGTCCTTGATCCCAGAAATTAAATGGCATCTCTCTGTATTTTAAAATTATTTGATCTGCCACCACATAGCAATCTCTTAGAACCACTCATTGCAGGACTATTCGTTTACCTTCCGAAATTCTGGTTTAGATGGATTTTCCAAAATAATGGGTAATTCCCTTTAAGAAGTTCAAGTCGTTAGGGATTCTATTTCCTTTTGTGTGTTTTCGTAAGTATTTTGATTCCAATACTACCAATACATCTTTATAGTATCTTTTTAATTGCTCATCATTATTGTAATAACTGGTTTAAAATTCTCTTGTTCTCCACCTATCAATAAAGCAAGTGGAGAGGCAGAGACTGAAAACCTCCTGTGGGGGGGAGGGGGGAAACTGCAACAAAACAACAAAAAATCCACAATGATGAAGAATAAATTTAATGAGTATAGCCTGATCCTGAGAGGCGAATGTTTTCATTTTGTTTTATTTTCTTTAGGTTGTAAAGGTAATGACTAGATGTGTCAAGCAGGTCGCCATGTTAATAACATTTATAGGTGGATGATTTGCAGTAAACACCTGATTATGGTTGACTTCATTTAAAACTAAACCCTTTGAAAAGGGCACATTAATATTTTCTCTTTGCTGCTTGGAATGCATTCCTTCCATTGCCCCCCTGTCCCTACCCCCCCCCCCCCCCACCGGCCTGACACCTCAGACAAACAAGGGAGAGCATTCTAACTAACCCTGGATGAGTTGCAGTAATGCAGGATTGTTTTGTGTTCTGTTTTTCCTTTTTCCTTTTAGTAACTATAATAAAGCATATAACTAGAGTTTTTAAACCACAAGCAGGGTTCCTCTGTGTGAAAGCTCTGACAGCAGTACAGAAGACTGTTACTGTGAGTTACTTATTGGTTTCATACAATTTGTATGTTATAATTTGTATGTTACAATTTACAGCACAGCTATCAGGACTCTTTGGGGACTAGGCTGTCACATTAAGGAAATGTGTATGGCTTTATGTTTCTGATGTGATGGTAGAGAAATATACATATGTATTTCCCTAATTATTGGTTTAAGTACAGTAAACAACTTTTGAAAATATATTTTAGGAAGATGACATTCTCATCTTCAATAAGGAAAAAAATGAAATATTCTTAAACTACTGTAGAGGGAATTTAGCGGAGAACAAATGAATAACTTCTCTAAATGAGATTTGCTTATCATTTCTGAGTTTTTGTGTGAGAAGTGGATAAAAGGGGGTTAAGTGAGTTAATGATGTAAAGGGTCCAATGTGGTAGCGGACACTTCAGATCCCTCTTTTTTTTATAGGACTTTGTGTAGTTAGAGGCAATGCATAGTCTGGGCATGTGTCAGAATAAAAGAAATAGTATTCCATCCCACTGTGGCTGCCATCCAATTTGGGCATATTAGGTTTACTTAGAGAGCTTTTTCAAACCTGAATGGCTAGCCCTTCTTTAAAATCCACTCTGAAGATTCTGATAGGCTCTCTCCTAAGTGAAATTGATGAAAAAAGTATATCATGATTCTTCTCCAGAAAGCTACCCTGAATCTTTTGATGACTTGTCTATTTTTAAGTACCCTTTCTGCTTATGTCCCCCACAGTTCTTATAGCTCAGTTTGGACTATGAATGTTTCCAGTGATTTTATTCCCTGGGTACTTTCCTATAAAGTGAGTGAAGAATATTCCTCGCACAAAAATATTTTATAACGAAGACTTTAAATCGGTCTTTTTTTTTTGGAAGAAAGTACAAGAAACTACATTCAAAGATTCAAAGCTACTGTGAACAGCCCACTTTATTTTGGTTTGTTTTATTTACATTTTTCTGGCATATTTGAAGAATTCACTTTCTGATTTAATCATCTTTATGAATGGATATGTTATGAGGGAAAGTTCTAGGATAGATGGAATGGATGGTTTGATTATTTGCATATTATAAATAAAAAGGAGGGTTTAGCAGTTGTGATGGTTAATTTTGTGTGTCAACTTGACTGGGCTAAGGGATGCCTAGATAGAAACACTATTTTTGGATGTGTTTGGTAGGGTGTATCAGGAAGAGACTAGCTTTTGAATTAGTAGACTGAGTAAAGAAGATTGCCTACACCACCAATGCAGATGGACATCATTCTGCTGAGAGCTTGAAGAGAACAAAAAGGTGGAGGAAATGCAAATTTGCTTTCTCAGCTGGAGCTGGACATTCATCTTCTTCTGCCCTAAGATGTGGGAATTCCTGCTTCTCTTCCCTTCGGACCTTGACCAGGACTTACATTATGGGCCCCCAATTGTCAGGCATTTGGACTTACCATTCATGCCCCTGGTTCTCAGTTCTTCGGGCTCAGACTGAATTACCACTGGCTTTCCTGGATTTTTAGCTTGCAGATGGCAGATTGTGGGACTTCGCAGCCTCCATAGTCATGTGAGCCAATTTCTATAATAAAGCTCCTCTTGTATCTATCTATCTATCTATCTATCTATCTATCTATCTATCTATCTACCTACCTACCTATCTATCTATCATCTATCTCCATAATCTATTTACCATTGGTTCTGCTTCTCTGGAGGACATTTACTCATACAGTGGTAAATCCAAAACTGATAAAAAAAAGAAAAATTATTAATACAAAACTAATAGATATTTATTGCTTTTCTTTCTCTATAGAATCACTTCGTGAATATGAGCTAGTCATGTACAGCCTGAGCCTGGTATATTCATTTCTAAATGAAGGAGTTGAACAAAATGAACCCCAGTGTCCTTTTCAACTCTGAAAATCTGGGTTTGATGATAGCTTTCTCAATACGCTTTGACTGTTAGGAATACTAAATATTTTATGTCCCCCCACATTGTGTTCTCTCTCTCTCTCTCTCTCTCTTTCTTTCTCTCTCTCTGCATGTTTTATTCTCATCAAGTCTAACAACTAATCCTATTTTCTAAGATTACTGTTACGGTGAGAGACTGGTGGTTACACAGATCAAATGCAGGTTCTCTGTGATTCATTTTTCTATAGATCCAAACATCAGCTATGGTATGTTTCTTCTCAAACTCTTGACTAAATTGCCTGAACATCTCTCATAATTATAAAAAAACACAATCATGGATTTCAATCTTTATTGACTGTTGCAATTTCTATATAGTTCTGAAAAATATTTAGGAGACAATGAAACAGCTAAAAACAGTTGTCAGATTTACTTATCTATTTGCCAGTATTTACTGATAGCCTACATGTGCCAGGTTTTCTAGGTGATGGAAACATGTTAACTCTTATCCTATCCTAGTAAGAGCCTATTTAAAATATATTTTGATCCACTATAATTTTGAAGTCTTGTGTCAACATTGAACTGTAGTTTTAATAATACATAAAGAATACCTAGTATCTAGAAATGGTTTCTTAAGAAATGATAATGTATCCTGTCATTTTAAAAATACTGAATTATCAATGTATTTTTTGTGTTCCATGTAGTTAGAAAAATCAACATTAAGTAGTTCTGTGGGAGAGGGGTCCATTGACATTCTAAAAGCTGGGCCGCCTTTTTATGCTTTTCTGATTGCTTCTTATTGATTATGGAATAACTGCCATGGCTGAAATGGTTAGATAAGACCTTTTCTATCAATACAAGCACAGGATTTTGAATTCATTCTTTCAATTTGGTGAATCAAAAATGTGTGTTTATGATATACAGACATAAAATGATGATCTATATACATTTGACAGTCGGGGTTTATGGTGTAGACAATTTATACTATTGGTTTATAGAATGGAAGAGGAGAGGATAATAGAGAAATGACTTGACCAATGTAGTCAGAGTCTGGAAAATCCAAATTCCTGTCGGCTAGTGCCTATATTCCCAAATTCAGATTGCCTTGGTTCAAATCTTGACTCCACTTCTTACTAGCAATGCAATATTGGTCAGCTTGCGTAAGTGATTGAAATTGTTATATGACATGGATATACACCTTGGGTGTCTGTACTTTTTGCCTGCAGGCTATTTCACTTGGATGTTAAACTGTTAGGTAATTCAAGTAGGTATATGTACTTGTACTTACTGATACAGTTTACCGATTAAGCAACCAGAGAGGAGTCTCCCAGGAGCTAGACCCACATACAGTCCAAGCAGGCGGACTTGTTTTCTGCATGTGTTTTTTTTTCCCTCTGTATGTGATAAATACTCTGTGAAGAAGGCCAGCTCTCCTTAGGGAGGAGATTTGTGTACTGGTTCTTTATTATGTACTTAGGATATAAGGGTATATACAGAGGGTGCCCAAAAAAGTATGCACATTTTAGGAAAGGAAAAATTTACTAAACTTGCAATACTCAATATATACCATTAACAAAAGATGAATGCAAGTCATGTGTATTCATTTTTTTGGCACCCCCAGTATTTATCTCCATTTATAGCTGTTTTGTATACTAGTTATTTATTCTTTCTCAGCTCCAAATCTACTCATCTGTACTCTGTTCTGTGATGCTTGGGCTGGGATTCTGCAAACTATGTTTTCCACACTTCCTTTTCAGCTGCTTTTCTATTGGGTGAGGACGCAGAATTGGAGGGATATTGGAAGGAGAGAGGATGGGAGATGACACTTCCTTTCTGTTGTGCTGTTGTTGCCCACATTGTTTCTACCACCATGGTTGTCCTAACCTCCAACTTCCTTCAGCCATCCCTGCAGGGTCCCTTCAGAAGTAGCCGTAGCAGCCCAGATGCTCTTGGCATCAGCTTTGTGGGACCTTCCTTTGAGATCCATAACTTCATCTTTTTATCTTTTGTTCCTCCAGACCTTGGGGTTATAGCTGCTGCCTCATGTTATTTTATCTGAGTTAACTAAGTATAAACTTAGGAAGAAAACCTTCCATGTTAAGGAACTTTGACAATGAAAAAGATCAACTGTTAAAAAGCTTTCTTTCTGGAACGGGACTTTTATGCAGCTGATCATGAAAGCCATGCTGATAAAAATGCCTCAAAATGGACGACTGACTGTCCCTATGTATCTCGTGGCCTTCCCTTACCACTAATCCTCACTTGCCCAAACAACAGTTGACTTTCATTTGTTCTACAAAGACTACCTGTATTTATTTGTTCCTTCTTTCCATAATATTAGTATAGTTCTAAAATAAGCCTTAAACAGTGTTTGAAGGCTTTCTTTAAATTTATCCCAGTAACTTTGTATCTCACAGAAATTTCCTTAAAGCTTAAGACATGACAATGGCACAGTTATCTAGATTCCAAGATGTTATCGTCTTACAAAGAAGACTATTTTTGCTTTTGGCAAGTAGTTGGAGTAGAGGGTGATGCCTAGATTCTACTGGTTTGTAGCAGTTTCAATCTTTATAAGGACAGATCTACAGGTTTCTATCTAGTGTACCCTTACTCTTCATCACTGGAGTTCAAACAGAACGCTTCTGGTGTTTACCAGTTATTCTTTGGTGCCTGTGACCTACAAATGTTGTCTTTCCAGCTCCGGATTAACAAAAGCTCTATTAACCTTCTTAGCTTCTTACCCACCCTTCTTACCCACTGTTTTTGACTTGGCTTCTTAGCTTCTCAGCCACCAGTGCAAATAGGTGAAAAGTTCCTTCAGATATTGTGCTCACCTCTATGTTTTCTTTTCTTGCATTTTGGGCCCTCAGATCCTTGATGCCTTGGTGGCTCTCTGATGTCTTTGAACCAATTTTGTTTGTTTAGTTTAAACTTTTATCCAGATTTTAAAAAATTGAATAGATTTGACATGTAGCACTGTATAAATTTAAGGTATACAGCATGTTACTTTGTATATATTGTGATTTGATTGCTGATGTAGTGACATCTATTACATTATATAATTGCAGTACAATATTGTCTAATATTCATTATAATGTGCATTGAATCTCTATGGATTACTTACTATTCATTAAAAGTTTGTACCCTTAAATTCCATCGCTCTTATCACACATACCTCTGTCCCCTGATAACCACTATTTGCCTTTCTGTTCTTTACAGTTTAACTTTTTTAGATTCCACATATGACAATATCATACTGTACTTGTCTTTCTCTGTCTGACTTGCATAATGTGCTCAAAGTTCATCCTTGTTGCTGCAAATAGGAGAATATTTTCTTTCTCATGGTTGAATAATATTTCTTGTGTATATGTACCACATCTTTTATATCCATTCATCCATTGATAGGCATTAGGTTATTTTCATATCTTGGTATTGTGAATAATGCTGTGATAAACATGGGAGGTCATTTATGTCACTGAAATCCTGTTTTCGTTTCCTTTGGGTATATACAGAGAAGTGGAATTGCTGTATGTTATAATAAATCTATTTTTAATTTTTTAAGAAACCTTCATATTGTTTTCCATAGTGGTTGGACCAGTTCTCATTCCCATTAATAATGTATGAGGGTTCTCTTTTCACCACATCCTTGACAGAACCTGTTGTCTCTTCTTGATAGGCATTCTCATAAGGTGTGAGGTGATATCTCGTTGTGGTTTTGATGTGTAGTTCCCAGATGATTCATGATGCTGAGCATCTTTTCACATGTCTGTTGGCCATATTGGTATCCTCTTTGAAGAAATGTCTCCTATGGCCTACAGAATAAGGAAAAAACTTTGCAAACCATATATTGGATAAGAGTTTAATATCCAAAATATATAAAGAACTCCATCAACTCAATAGCAACAACAACAACAACAAAAATGTGGTTAAAAAATTGGCAGAAGAGCTATATAGACATGAAACAGAGACAATGTCTGTCTGGGTGTGGTGCTGATTTGACTTCTCATTTTATAGAGGATTAAATTTCCTCCCCGGGAGGGATTTATAATGAAGTTCTTTCTGAGGGTTTCTTTTTTTCTTGGGATGTGGGGAGCTCTGTTTTTAGGCAGGTAAAGGATCTCAGGAAATCAAATGCCTTGAGTTGAAAATAATTTTAAAGTAACTGTGGCATGTTCTGGGCCCTTTCAAGTGTCATAGGTTGAATTGTGTCCCCCAAAAAGTTCTAACTTTTCAACAGAGTTGAAGTTCTAACTCTGCTGCCTGTGAATGTGGCATTTGGGAGTGAAGTCTTTTCAGATGTAATAAAATTAAGATAAGGGAGGCCTTAATCTAATATACTTGGTGTTCTTTTAAGAGGAGCAAAAATACCATGTGAAGACACAGACCCATCGGGAGAACACAACTTGATAACAGAGGCACAGATTGGAGTTATGAAGCTTCAAACAAAAAGTACCAAGGACTGACAGCCATCACCAGAATATAGGAAGAGGCAAGGAAAGATTTTTCCTTACCGGTTTTAGGGAAAGCATGGTTCTGCTATGGGGGTACAAAACATAACTTTTTTCTTACTTTCTAAGTTTTTTAGCTGAGCTAAACTTGCCTTAACAGAGACAGATAATAGGGGAAAAAAAAGTACAGAATTTGTTACAATTGTCCATGCCAGCATTGTCATAAGATGTGAGATGCAAGGTACATTGGACAAGTTGAGGTTTATATGCGATTCTGGACTAAGGAGAAGTGGGGCAGGTGTCTGGAATTTCAGACAGAATGTAGATAATTCACAGGTAGGAGAAAAAACAAACATGTGGTAAACAAATTCTTGCCAGACAACTTAGAAATAATGGGACACAGAAGTAGGTTCAACAAATAGGCTTGCCAGATTTTTTCCTGTCTGCCACATTTATTAGTTCCTACGTGCTAAGGTGAATATACTAAAGTGATGCTTCCTTCCATTAAGTGAGTTTTTTTGTTTTGTTTTGTTTTTTTATCTGAATTCCTTTAGGCAGGAAAGGGGAGAGTCCAAGTTTCTTTTAAGTCTTTTGTTTCTTAATAAACCACTTAAAGTTAATATCCCAAAAGGCACATTTTGGGTGGTGAAATTTAGGTTTCCTTCACTGCTAACATGCCAACTTTGGACTTACAGCCTTGAGAGCTATGAGATAATACATTTCTGTCTTTTTAAGCCAGGCAGTTTTTGATACTTTGTCATGTCAGCCCTAGGACATTGATATAACCAGGTATAATGAACCTAGAAGAGGTCCCTTTTATTATTGCAGCATTTTTAACTTTTTGAAAAATTACATAAAAATCCACCTTATAACTTTGAAAAAAAATGAAAGAAAAGAAACACACCTACATACACAATCTAAACTAAAACTCAGACCACACCAATTGCTTATAAATTGATTTACCCAATTTGAAAATCAGGTTTGGTGAGTCTAATAGGCCAGGAAAATGATTAAAATTCCTATAAGAAAAGTTCAAGCAAAGTTCGCCTAATGTAAGGCTGTTTTATGAGTAAATTATTTACCTGATTTATAAATAAATGCTATCTTTTATTCATACACTAATGACAAATAAATTGTTGAAAAGAGGGCAAGTGACAGATTACACATTCATTGCTGCATCTGATTATTATTGCATATAAATCAATTCAAGATTCAAGTGTTTAGAAGCACCATAAACAGAGTGAGTGGTACACTGAAATACTTGAGGGTATGACAATAATGATACATTTTTCTACAAATATTTATTTATTTTTTCTATGTGAAAGACACTTTAGATATATATAAAAATGAAAAAGATGTGGATTTCAGGAATTTTCATCTAAAAGGGACAGGACCAAAGATAGTCAATAAAAAAACTTGAACATACCAGTGGAAATGCACAAGAAGGTATGTACAAAAAGTAGAAATCAGCTCTGATGGGATGAAGCAGAGTTTATAAACAGAAAGAGTGTGAGATAAGGCTTGATAGGTAAATTGGAGACGGATAGTTGGAGACTCTGCATAGCTATTAATAATATTAACATTAATTAAATATTTAACATGAGTCCTATACTTGCTTTGTATGCATTAATTATACAATCACCACAATAACACTTGGAAGTAGATACTAATATTATCATCACAATTATGTAGATCAAGATATGGAGGCACAAAGAGATTAGGCAATTTACTCAAGGATAACAGCTGAAATTCATAGGATTTCAATCTAGGCAGTGTAGCTGCAGAGCTCTTAATTATTGTGCAATACAAGCATTATAAAAGAATGGCTAAGTGGAGAGCTGAATAAATTAACACGTGTTTTGCAGGCAATGACATATAAAAATAGTTCATTATAATGGAGCACTTACTATTTGGTAGACACCCCACTAAGCACTTTACATGCCTGCATCATCTAATTTTAATCATCACATATTCCTGTAAGCTAGGGCACTGAAGACTTTAGAGGCAAAGTAATGTAATTTACCAAAGATTAAGTAATGTTCTAGGGAAAGTATCTGGCAAGTGTATACTGGATCAATGTGGAGGTAAGAGGAGTGAGAAAACAAGTTATGAAGGTGTTCACATAACTCAGACAAGAGAAATTAAGGGTAATAGAAATAGGTGCAGAAGAAACTAATATGAAATACTGTAGGGGTAGAAGAGATATTATGTGACAACTACTCATCACAAGAGGGAAAAGTGAAAAAAATCATTGAGAAATCTTAGACTCAGAAACTGGGTAACTGATGGAATTGTGGTGCCACTGAGAGCAGAGGGGACATAGAGAGAAACGGAAACTAAGGTGAAGATGTTCTATCATGTGTAAATTTTAGAAGTTGATAGGGCTATTCAGTGGGAGTGGCTTAGCCTTGAGAAATATTGACAAAAACTCAGAGAACCTTAAAGACGGGATGATCTTAGGAATGATCTGCATAGAAAGCAAAGATGTAAGATTAAAGAAAGCTAACACCGGACAGAGAGAGAGAGAGAGAGAGAGAGAGAGAGAGAGAGAGAGAGAGCCAGTAAGGGGTTGCTAACAAGATCTGCTAAGGTGCGAGAGTCTTCTTATTCCGCTTCCTTCTCTTGTTCCTCTACCTCTTTGTTCCCCATCCTCTCCTCATCCTCCTTTTCCAAGTATCCTGGAAGGAAGTAGATACTCAGTGCTGAATGAATGAATGATGGAGTAGAAGAACGAATAAATGAATGAATTAATAAATGAATGAGGAAAACTTAAGCATATCTATATTTATGAAACTTTAGAAATAAAGTCAGAGAAAAAGATAAATTAAAAAATAGGAAAAGAATCGAGAATTTAAAACATGATAATTTATTTTCTTTTTTAATTTTTATTTTTCAATTATAGTTGACATACAATATTATATTAATTTCAGGTGTACAACATAATGATTAGACATTTATGTAACTTACACAGTGATCACCACAGTAAATCTAGTACCCATCTGACACCATATGTAGTTATTACAATGTTATTGACTATGTTACCTATGCTGTATTTTACATTCCCATAACTGTTTTTAAAACTGAAAATTAGTACACATTAATCCCTTCCCATTTTTTACTCATCCCCTCAAGCCCCTCCCATCTGACAACCATCAAAATGTTCTCTTTATATATAGTTTGTTTCTGTTTAATTTGGTTTTTAGATTTCATATATAAGTGAAATCATACAGTATTTGTCTTTCTTTTTCTGACTTATTTCATTCACTTAGCCTATTACCCTCTAAATCCATCCATGTTATTGCAAATGGCAAGATTTCATTCCTTTTTAATGGCTGAGAAATATTCCACTGTATATATGTACTACTTCTTTATCCATTTATATATTAATGGACACAGGTGCTTCCATATCTTGGCTATTTTAAATAATGCTGCAATTAAAATACAGGTGCATGTGTCTTTTTGATTTAGTGTTTTGGGTTTCTTCAGATAAATACCCAGAAGTGGAATTGCTGGATCATTTGGTAGTTCTATTTTTTGAGGTAAAACATTATTTAGCCCATCAATTACTATGCTATGTAGATCCTAATTATAGACGTAAGTTTTTTTCTGCAACCCACAAAATGTATAAGAAATACATTTCTTTTAAATTCAATCTTATAAATCAAGTGTATTAGAAGACTTTTTTAATAGCAAGAATACTGTCATTTTTCCTAGAGTGAGTTGAAAAGTCATCCCACATTAATATTTTGAATAAATTAGATCATCATATAATATTTATAGTACAGTTTCACTTGTTTAGAAATTAGCTCTCTTCCTGGGAGAAAGGTGTTTTTCTCTTGTAGCATATTTAACAACAATATAAACAAAAGGATAGAGAATTCCTTTTGTGAACTTACTATGTCTCTATTTCTTGGGTTTTCTGATGTATAGGAGAAAATTTCACTCTTAGAATAAAATTGAAGAACTGAAAAATATTTATATTGTATATAGAGGTATATGTTATATATAATTTATATTTATAGTTACACAATGTAAATACATCTTTAATTATATATATAAAGCTATAAAATCTGATATATATTTCTCATCTCTCATATATATACTATATCAATGCACATACCTACAAAATCTTTGTGTATATATTATAGCTTATATGTAAATAATATATATGTGATGTTATAATATACACATCTCATCTGACATACATTTTTTTTATTTTTTTAATATATGATTTACCCTCTCATGAACCTGTTTTGACTCTGTTTTCTATTTGTTTGTTGTTCCAAACTAAAATCTAACACCCTTAGGAAAGATACATCTCTCAAAATCTGAATATTATGAGTACTGACTTGTGACAGTATCATATGTTTCAGCATAACCATATTGTTGCCAAGGTCTTTTTCTATATTCACTCTGTAAACCAGCGTAGGTGGTTCATCACATGCCACGTGCAATATTTCCTTTCTTCCCAGACTACAAGTGTGATCCTGTTAGAGGCAGGTGCATCTATACAATGTGCTCGTCAGGGCTGCTTTTATGAGAGGGAGACAGGCTCTGCTCAGACGGGCACTATTCTGTCCTCTTTTGCACTCTTAGAAATAAAATCAGTTTTTGATTTTGCTTCAAGTACACATTGCTTTGAAAAATGGGACAATGTAAATGGAAGTTTCTGAGGATACCATAGGCTTCCTGAAGGTTATAGAATTCTTAGGAGGAGACAAAAAAGGAAATATCACCTCATAAATCTACTTATTTAACTGAAGGGGAAAGAAAGGAAGTCTCAGGGTAAGTGTTTTGTTGTTGTTATTGTTGTTGTTGTTGTTGTTTTTCCCAAATTTGCACAGCTTTTGGAAGGCTAAGTTGGAACTAGAATTGAATTTTATTATTTCACTTTTTCTTTGTTCCTTCAGTGACATATATATTGAATTGTATTTTCCAATTGCACTTAATTACATGAGTTGCATTTCATTGAAAGAAAAAGAAAAAAAGTTTATTCAGTCTCAGGAGAAAACTTTCTTTTTCAACTTTGTATATCCAGGAGTTTATACCTAATGATGGTTCTAGATGGTTCAGTCACATAAATCAGAACATCAGAGATTTTCTCTGCTACACTTTCTTCCTTCCTTCCTTCCTCCCTCCCTCCCTCCCTCCCTTGCTTCCTTTCTTTTTTAATTAAAGTTTATTGGGGTGACAATGGTTAGTAAAGTTACATAGATTTCAGGCATACAATTCTGTAACACATCATCTATATATTACATTGTGTGTTCACCACCCAGAGTCAGTTCTCCTTCCATCACCATATATTTGGTCCCATTTACCCTCACCTACCACCCCCCACCCCTTACTCTGTGGTAACCACTGAACTATTGTCTATGAGTTTTTGTTTCTTCATTTGTTTGTCTTGTTTCTTAGTTGCTTTCAGTTCTATATCCCTTTCTTTCATCCAGTGTGCTCAGTCTACTTATTGGCAACCGAGTCCTGATGTTTCCATGCTTCTTCTTACTTGCAAGAGATTTAACCAAGGTGAAGATGTTAAAAAGCGTGGTCATTTTATAAATGCCTATGAGTTGTAAAAACAGATCTGCAAATGTTAACCCATATTTTGCCTCAGAATGTCTATATTTCTGTGGAGTCATACTGTTCCTTCTTGTCAGCTTGGCAAAATCCTCCTTTTCCTGTTGGAAGTACTAGAATCTCTATGATAGGCCATGCTTGTTCAAGAAGGCAGACACAACTCACAAATCAGAGTGAGCAAGCATCATTATTCTGTCACTTTTTCTTTTATATATATACTAAAACATGAGTTGGAGAAATTCAAAGTGAACTATCATGTTTTTAGCCAACATTGATGGCTTCTTTGCTAGATATTGAAGAATTAAGAGGCAGTTTCTACTCTGATGGAGCTCATGATATAAAACTTAGCTCAGTTTAATATAACATAAATAGCACAAAATGCTATGGAGACAGAGGAAAGCCAGATAATGGTACAAAAAAAAACACAAGATTGTTCAAACAATCTTCTTCCCCGACAGAAAAGACATCTTGAGATGTGCATCACATGGTAGAGGTTTGCATTTTTCAATCTGGGTTTCTCCTCTAAACCGCAGAATACAGAAAATGCCAGAATGACTCTCTCTTAGTTCTCCCAGGGGTTGTACGTGACTAGTACTAGTCTAGATTCAGAGGAGAGATGGTAGTTTATTACATGTAATGGATGCCTTAGGACATTGGGGCTTACCTCTTTCTTTCATGGAATCCTGGTGAGACCACCCTAGAGGGGTCAGAGCACTGGATCATGCTTGGCTTGGACTTTAGGACAGTTTGTTCACCTGTCGTAATTTTCTCTGTGAAGAAAGACTAAAAAACAAGGCCATGTGGATCAAAACGGGAGAGATTTGTGCATGTGTGAGTTCAAGTTTTCTTACTTTTTTTACAATCAGTCTGATAAAAAGAAAATCCCAGATACTAGTAGCCTGGAGTGTAAACCTAAGGAGTCTGAATAGATTAGGAAAATGCAACCATGATTATCTATCACATACTCTATAGAAATTTATCTCTTAAGAGACTAAGTTCCCTGAATACAAATTAGAATTTGCACCATATAGTCCAATTATTACTTCCATTTAGAAAACAGCAAGAATTTAGCATTTGTTTACAATCACTGAAGGCAAGCCCGTTGAACCATTCACTTCCCAGCTAACCAGGTTGCCCAGTGGCCTGTGTTTAGGTGAATTGAAAAATAACCACTTGACAACTGCTGACTTTTAGCAGATCTGTCTGCTCCATAGGCATTGGCTCCCTGTGCCTGGCAGCAGTTGGCGCCAGTTCTTTTTCTTGTAGGTCACTTGCGCTCTCCTCAGAGATTCCCTGCTGTGCTTTCTCTACACATAGCTCCCATATTTTGGGTATGGACTGACTTATGATGGCCACTGACCCTCAGTCTCTGGTGTCCTGGCTACCTAATCTCAACAGACTCTTTTTTGAAGTCCCATCCATCTTCTTGATAAGGAATAAGCTCACTTCCCCATGTTGTCCATATCTCTTGCAAGGGAAAAATCCATGCATCCTTCACTCAAACAAATTCTTAGAGTTCAGGCTGAGCCTAGCGCAATGACTTTCCTTCATATTGCAACCTTCTATGTCTGGAAACACCAGAGACTCTCTATATGATTTCACTGAAGGCCCAACCAACAAAGCTTATGGCTAGCCAGTAGTTTTCTCTACTCCTCCTCATCTGAAGATGAAGCTTGAGTGAGTGGGACTCACATCATTGCCTTGTTCAAAGAGATGCTCCCCAGAACCTGTCTCTATGTAATCTGCTCTCTACTCCCAACTGAGACCTCTTTTTATAGCCACCATCTCAAGCGTAATAATGCTGGTTGGCGTATGATTTTCTGTAATTTTCCTTGTAAAATACATATTAAAAAAGTCTTTACTGTGAAAGAAGTCATTACAAATTACCCTACTGTGAATGTGCATCACTGTTTGACAAAGAGAATTCACCCAAACATATTCAATTATGCCCTGATCACACAGTAAGGGTTTTTTGTTATGCAACAGAATGCATTAAATCAATTGTAGTTGTTGTTGTACATGCATTTAACTTAATATGAAAATAAATAAATTGAAAATATTGAAAAACTAATGTTAGTGACTGATGAAATAGTCTTAATCACATGAACTAGTTGATATATGTTCATTTATTTACCCTTCGTCATGCAAACTCCATTTCTGTTTGAGGGGGATGTGTTGTTACATAGAACTATTGGGCCGATAGTCCACATCTTCCACTATGAAATCCCTTCTGGGAGATCCTCCCTCTCCCTCTTTGCTTTAAAACCAACATGAAAATGTGTGACCTGTTTCAGCCAATCCAAAGCATATGAAACTTTGACACTTTCATATGCAAAAGATGCAAGTTTATTTAGAAACCATTTAAGTCTAAGCACAAATAATAGGTTGATTAAGGTCATAGCGAATCATTTATGTGATTTTTTAAAATTGAAAGCTAATTAAGCAAGTTTATTGTTTCAAACCCAATGCCATTGAATCCTGCTTGCCTTCTTAGTGATAGTGGTGAGCAATCACTGATCATATCACTCTGTCCCCTTGGGTGGGCAAGAGGTGCACACTAAACCCATGAGAAGTCTCTCACAGGATTGTTAAACTTAGAGCTAGTGGTGAAAAGTTTCTTTCCTCTGGTTACAAAGATGTGAGCTTTGGGGCCCAGAGGTTCTGAGGGTCAATCCCACCTCACCGAAAAGGTAGTCTCAGCAAGAGAAAATAGAAATGAGATGACAGACATTGAGAGGAATCTCTTACAGATTTTAAATTCCTGGTTGTCTCTACCTCATCTCTGTCATTCGCATGGTTTAGTTATACACACCAATGCATTTACTTTTCTTTTCCTAAGCCAGTTTGAAGTGAATTTCTGTTGTTTGTCACCTAACTGGCCTGAATAAATTATGGTCCTTTAAAGACGAATTCACATCTATCACTCTGTCACTGCAGTTAGCTTTTAAAGTCAGTTTAACAGATTAGAAATTTTGAAATTTAAAAAATGAATTATATTATGGAAAATGTGGGGTCTTATATAGAATGAAAATGAACTATAAAAATCCTTAGTGTCACACACACACACACACACCACACCCACACCCCCCCACACACACACACACTCCACACCCCACCCACACACTCACTGTCGATTCTAAATAAAACTCTATTCCATCCACTGAGAATACACAGCTACAGGGAGACTCTTGTAATAATTGTCTATAGCAGAGGAATAGGATGATTAAACTCTGGAGTCATCCACATCTGACTCAAGTCCTTGCATTGTCTGTTATTAGCTAGGTAATTTAAAACACTTTAGATAATTTAAGCTCTTCATAGTACAGTTTTATGAGGAATGTATCTGTACATCTGTGATGCTTAGATAAAAGCCTGTCTGAAAATGTAGTGAGCACTGAATAAAAGTTAGCACTCATTATTAGCATAAGGCTAGAGGTTATTTCTATTCAAGTCTTGTATTTTATGAAGCAACACTTCTGTATTGTAGGTAAGGGTTATAGTCATCAATGTGTAGCTTCCAAAAAGATACATTTCAGCCATCACTTTCTCCTTCAACATGATTCATGACTTATAAATGGTTCGTGATTTACAAATGGTTCATGATTCATGATTTACAAATGATTAATAAGTGGAGGATAACCTTGATTAGCTGAAGTTAATAGGGCCATAGAAAAACTTTGGTTAATTACAGGCCAGGGGATTTGGTAATAAGTAGGTTAAACAGTGATGGAACAGATAGTAAAACACAATTCTGTATGATGGATTGGTTCAATCCTAGTTGTTTTGTTATTAAAAATCAATTACTGTAAAACTGGGTGGGGGAATTGTTGCCTGTGCGGGTACAGCAATGTTATAAGACAGTGAATTCAAATAGTCCAATGGAGTATTTATTCATGATATTCTCTTCCTGATCCATTTTTCCCCCCTTAGGATTGATTACTTCTGAAAGCTTTCCTGACATAAACTTTTGTGTGATGACAAAAAGGAGGTGAAGCAAAGCATCTTGATCAGTTACATTGTAGATCAATTTTTCATAGAGTTTACTGGAGCAAAGAACACATTGAGTGCACTTAGAAGATGCTTTCTAAGACAAGCTGCAGTGGAAAGCCCACTTTGCTTTTAATCATATTTTTCAGACTTAATAATTTCTCTCCAGAAGTCCAGATACCATCAAGTAAACTCTTGATGAATTGGCATTTTTTTCCCTTGACATAGTTCAAAAAGGAAGAGTGTTACTCTTTTTTATTTTTTTCACGAAATATCAGAGAACGTGGGCTTTTACAGATTTGAGCTCCAGCTAATGCTTCTCATTACACTTTATGTGCTTGCTTATCCAGCAGAAAAATGCAAGAACTTAATTCGAATGTGTGTATATGACATGGTTAAGTTTGTTTTGAATTTTTATTTCAGAATACAGTGGATTTTTAAACAAATCCTAAATAGTGTCCTTTGTAGCCAGAGAATATTTGTAGTAATTTGGACATTTCAGGTTTTTGAAGTCTCTTCAAGACTGACTTCTTTTTACATATAACTAACAACCACCTAAAATGTGACCTTTAATTATCAAAGATGCTTGGAACTGAGTGGCTCAGCTGAGCTAAAGGATGGCTCTGATTGTTGCTTGGAGAGCGTTGTGCTTTCATATTTACTAGAGCTATTTGGTAAAGTGCACAATAATCATATAATTAAAATTATCAAACTTGACCTTCTATGTGTTCATTCTTCAAGATTTACATGCATATGCACACACAAAGAAAAAAAGGAATATTTTGAAAAAGTATTAATGATTCAACTTCTTTTCAACATTTGATATTTTACATTGGTAAAAATAAAATATTATTAATATATAGAGCTATTACTTAATAAGAAAAACATGAACTTCAGTGACAGCTTTTGTTTGGAAACCCTGTTGTGTTCGGACTCTTATGGTATAGTATAGGGCAAGGAACCTATGTTTTCTAAGCCATATATTTCTCATCTGTAAAGTGGAGGTGATAATAACTACTTATGAGTGTTGTTGTGAGAATTAAATACAATTGTAAAGGTAAAGCATCAAGTCTTTTATTTGATATATAAGATGTGCTCAATAAATTGTAATTATATTGGTGGTGGTGATGCTAATATGTTCTTTTTCCATATTAACCTCTTAGTCTCTGTTGTATATCAAACAATTGAGTGTATTAAGGTGTGAGGGAAGAAAAAGAATTTGTCTACCTTTCTGGGTTCTTTTTGTTGGTCTAATAATTAAATCTACATGAGCTAGATTAACAAGAGAAAATAAACAAAAGTTAATTATATTTGTACATATGGGAACCCCATATATGCGAGAGGTTCTGAGACAGAAACGTAGAATGAGGTATATGTGGTGTCCTGAGCCAAGGAATGACGTAAGATACCTTGGGGCTTCAGAGCGGAGAAAAGAAATTCACAGGACGATAAGAAAGAAAGATATGGATCATACAGATAGGTCATAAAAAGTTATTTAGGTAATAACTCTTATTATACGTGAGGCCCCCAATTTAGATTAAGGGAGGGACAGACATTTTTCCTGAGCCACAGGATCTCGACTGCCTTCAGTTCAAAATAGTTCATATGCTAAAGTGGAACATCTTGGGGAGGTCTGTTCTGAACCCTTTCAAAGGTGACTTAAAATCAGTGCTTTTAGAGACTACTGACTTTCTATTCATTTTGCATTCTTTGTGTAAAAAGCAAATTGTTGCAATATATGTTCTGTCTTAATCACTTAAATAGCATGGAGTATAGGGAAAATCATCTAATGATAGTTCATAATTGTGATTCTTAAACTTTAGGAATAATGTGCTAGACAATAACAAAAGTGTAATGTGGAAAATACCTTGCGTATGTGAAAAGTTGACATAAGTCAAGCCATTTTAAAATGGAGTTAGGGCAGCCATTCCAGAAGAACTGACTTGCACGTCTTACTCCTCAAACCTTTGGAATGTTTGAACTGGGAAAAATAACTTTTGAACTGGGCCAAATCAGCATCGTATTTCAAATAACTATTTGCAAATCTAGCAGGAAAACAAATATCTTGATTATCAGACTGAATAAAGACATTCTTTTGAATTAGCACCACCATGTGCAGCTAAAGAATAAGTCAGCTTATTTGCATGGATGAAAATTCTTTCCTTAATTTATTAACATTAATAGAACTTCTTTTCTTCTATTCATATAATTATTTCCCTTGCCTTTTTCATAAAATCTCCTTGACTTCATCCCCTAATAGGTACGCTACTTGGGTTTCTACCTGAGTGAGTGCTTCCCGAATAACTGTTCTTTTCTTTTTTTTTCTTAAATGCTTGTTGCCTCTCACTTTGGCCTTTATTTTTAGGTTAACATTATATGTGTGTGTGTGTGTGTGTGTGTGTGTGTGTGTGTACATACATATATACATGTATATATGTGTATATATATATACATATATATGTGTGTGTATGTATATATACTTATATATTTAGCATCAACCATATATATATGTATATATAAATATATATATATATACATATATATATATGGTTGATGCTAAAGTAATTGTGGTTTTTAAAATTTTTAAAAACCTTTTAAACCACAATTACTTTTGCACCAATCTAATATATATATTCCATATTCCATATATATATTCCATATGTATATATATATATATAGAGAGAGAGAGAATATTAAATAAAGAAATTGTTGATTGTGTGCCTAAATCCCATAGGGTTCTACAAGGACTCTAAACATCTTAATCATAGCAATTTTACTACAGTGTTATGCTTAGAAATAAATGCAACATGTTCATACATTTTTGAAATATGAGAATTATAAACTATCTGCCCTGTCATATGTTTCCAGAATTTAACAGTGTGAGGAGAGTAAAGGCAGAAGTTTTGTAGAAGTGGGAACGGGAAGTAACTTTTTTATATTTGCTCTAGTGTTTGAGAAACGTGTTCATTGCCAATTGAATATTCATCAGTATAAAAAAACAGAGGGTTGCTAGAGGGGCGGGGGGGTGGGGATAAGGGGAAGGTGAGAGGTTTTGGGAACGTACAGAGGGATAGTGGATGAGGGGAGGGGGGTTCACACAGTGTGAGGGATATAAATGATAAACGTCTAAGTTTTGCTTTGTCTTGTGCACCTGAAACTAATTAAAAAAAAAAAAGTTATTTAGGCAGAAGGAAAATAAGCCCTGGTGGAAGATTCAATTTCAGTAAGAAATGGAAAAAAATTGGCAAATATGTAAGTATAGCTAAATATTTACTGCATAAAATTATTATGATAATCAGTTATGTGGGATTTCTATCTGTATGTATTGTGAATGTTTGACAACAATATAAGCTACAGGAATAAATAAAATGTTCCAAAAAAAAACCAAAAAAAAAAAGTACTGTCCCTCATAATTACTATTGTAAACTACTGTAATATTTCACCAAAATAAATTTAGTTATTAATGCAGATCACAGAATTCCATGTATGCTTAAAGAAGAATAAAATTTTGTTTGTTTTGATTTGTTCTCTCCTTGTTTTAAATTTTTGGTTTTTAATGTTTATTTTCAATGTAGACTATGTGTAAATTTTTTTCTTTGTTTTATCTGGAATCCAAGTCTCAATAAGGGAGTTAACCACTTAATTTTTGTTTAAAGAATAGCTAGTTACCAACAGGCCAATAGAGGGCAGCAAAGCCTAGCCATTATCACTATGACTCGTACGTGAAGAGCAAGGACAGGAAATGGCGCGCAGTCTGATGTGGCTTGAATGAGATGTTTGTATCAAGTGACAGTTCTTTTGGGTAGGATGTTTAAATGGAGAGGGTCTTAAAACTTCAAGACACTCTGTATGACTATTTCACCAACACAAATTGAAAGTTCCTTGAGTTTATAAAGAATAAGGCCACCCAGGCTGTTCTTTCAGTGAAAATTTAACCTACTGAGTAAATGGTTTAAGATTTAAATTGAGTAAATAGATTAAGAAGGATCAGAAAGAAACCCTGAGCCGAGTGAATGGGACAATATGAGCCATGGGTTGCCTAGACTTTTCCCATCTTTTCAGGATGTCTGTCTCCTCTTACTTGCTGTCTTTTGCTGTCATCTGTCTTCCACTCACAGATTCTAACCAGTTTAATGACTATCATTTGCCCCTTTAGCAAAGCTAAACTGGGAGGTTCTCAAAACACTCTAGAGTTTTTCAGATGAAGGTGTGTAAGTTTGTGCCATAAGAACAGGAAAATTGTGATCAGTAAAGTATAATTGGCAAAGTTGATATTGTTTTAGTGGGAAAAAATCCATTACCACATTGAATATTCTATACTTCTAACTAGAAAAATGTTCATTATCTCAAGGAGATTTATTTAACATTTGAAATAAGAGCTGGAAATCTAATAGCCACAGGGATTGGAATTACTTTCATCTGTCACTGGTATCAACAGAGATATTGTGTTTTTAGAGAAAAGAAACAAATGAAAACTTACTTAGGAGTGTTCTCCTCTGTCAGTCCATTCATCGAACCACTGGGGGTAACCAAAAGTATGGTTATGTGATAATTGTTTCACAAACAGAGACCTTCTTTTAAACTCTTCATCTAGGAGGAGGCCCTTATGCCTGCTGGGAAATTTTGGAGACAAAGAACAACAGGATGTTTTTCTCTTCAGTATCAGTTTCTATTAACCTCCTGATGTTTGGCTCAGAGGGTTGTGATTATGAATCTGCTGACACCAGCCACCCATCTACAATGAAGGAGGAATGTTTTGGCTCAAGCAGTGAGAGGCCCAAGACTTGGTTTCCTACCTGATAATGTAACTGCGTGAGAATTAGGTGTGAGGAAAGATGTACTATCCTCCTAGCTGTCTAGTGGTGATGTTACTCAACTCAGCAAATGCCTAAGGAGATTCTCCCATGGTATTAGTGATACATTAAGTACCAGATGGATACAGACAAGCATTAGGCATGTCAGTTGCTCTTCGGAAGCGTATTGTGGAGAGGGGGATTATATAAGCACAAAAATGCAACACGATTTCAACGCTAGATTGAAGGGATTCCTGTCAGAAAGGAAGTGTGATTTAGACATTAAATGAATCTGCTTGGTGTTTAGGAGAGGAAAGAAAATTCCTCAGGCAAAAATACATATCGGAAAACAGTCTAACTTGCTGTCTGTTGTAATTTACATATTTCAAGTTGGTTAAATAAAAATACACATCACTCTACACACATTCTGGCATTCTGATGAGTAAGCTCTTCTACTCTTCTCATTTTGTAAATAAGGCAATCAGGATGTTGGGAGATTAGTGTGATTAGTCTAACGCCAAAAATATTAGGAATTAGGAATAGCATTTGAATATACATTCCTTGGATTTTTGTCTCTAGCCCAACCCAGAGTTGTGGGAGCCATTTAGCAAACCTTCAGTAATGATGGTATTAATGAATTCATGAAATATCAACTGAAATATATTGGTTAACTTAGGCGAATTTAAAAAGTCTTTCATGAGATGAAATACTGCCATTTGTGACAACATGGATGGATCTTGAAAATATGCTAGGTGAAATAAGGTGAAAAACGTCAAAAAAAAAAGAAAAACATAAAGAGCCATATGACTTCACTTATATGTAGGATATAAAACTGAAAGCAAGAAACGAACAAGACAAACAACAAACAAAACTCATAGACACAGAGTTTTGCTGTATGGCGGTTACCAGAGGAAAAGGATGGTGTGGGGAAGGAAGAGGCCAAAGGGGGTCAAAAATGGTGACGGAAGGAACACACAATGCAATACACAGATGATATATTATAGAATTGTACACTTGAAACCTATATAATTTTATTAAGCAACATCACTCCAATACATTTACTTTTTTAAAAAGTATTTCATATTGAGGATAAAATGTTACAGAAAATCTAAAGAATGACAGAAGTAGACTAGGTTCTTCATGCACCATGACCACACTAAACTGAAATGAAGTAACTATCAAATCTGAAACTGACTGATTCCAAGCAATGCCTCTCTGTAGTGAATATTCTTCACTGAGGCTAAAACTTTCCACCCTGTGGATCTTCCAGCTTTTTTAGGACAGGGATCATAACTTTTAAAACTCATAATACCCTACACATTCTTATTGCTTGCTAAGAGGAAAGGGTTTACTTGTCCAACAGTGATTATCTTTAGACTGGCATCCCAGGAAAGGAGTTGACCCCTCCCCTGCAAAGCTCCATGAAACTGACTATGGCTGGGGCTAAATGCAGTTAAGGTCAAGGACAAAACTTGCACTTCAGTTTCTAGATGATGCCAAGAGGAAGGGCTGTTTTTTCACCACCCATGATTGGTGATGTAGCTAATTTTGCTTCTACGTGCAGCATCATAGTATTGCAACCTCAAAGTTTGGGTCCCAACCCCTGAGAACCCCAGAGCTGAGCTGGTGAATAGGACTGGAGCTCATACTGATGCTTCTTCATGGTCCTTCACCACAGCAGGAGAGGGGCCATTGCTTTTCCAATCATTCAACTTAATGACCCTACAGTATGAGAGAACAGGGTGTCTCCACCTTTAGAACACTGAAGGATGGTCACGACTCTTCAGCACACAGAAAAGGAAGATATTCGAGGAGGGCACTGTCCATTTAGAAGAAAGGGATGAAGACCATCACCTCTGTATGAGTTTAGGATAGCAAAGTGGTCAGTCTGATGGAGTGGTTCCTGCGTGGCTCCCCAGGCAACTGATCCGTTCAAACCTCAGAATCATCTAGTTTCTTGGAAGCTACGCAGAAACTTTTGCTGTTCAAATGTAGATGTCCCTCCCTGCACTATTCAACTATTGAATGGATTGGGAGGGGTGGCCCTTTCCTATTGGGATATCCAGAATCATTGCCTCAGATAACTCTTCATGAGTTAGGTATTATGACACTGCAATCCCAAAGTGTGTGTGGAATAAACAAACAAACAAGCAGATGTATTTACATACAGATAAATATATAAACACACACACATATATTCCATATCTCTCTCTATATATGTCTACCTATATCTATTTGTATATCTATATTAGAGAGAGCCCTAGAACAGTATAATCAAAGACAAACTGAACCTATACTTCCCTTGCTTTCCCTGGGAGGCTGGCTGGACTTCTTACTTAATGTTGTGCTAAGGATTGCCTTCTCTTGCAGGAGTCCATCTCCTTGGACCTGTCTCCTAGAGACCCAAGAATTGGAGGGTGAAAGGAAATTCTTGGAGTTTCACAAATATGCATGTGAACCTGATTCATTTAAACTTCCATACATCTTTTTTTTTTTTTTTTTCCCCTATACCCAAATTTCCTCAGGTGATTGGCAAATCTGAACAGTATCCTATGCCAAGGAATGAGCAAACACCAACCTGCAGCGCACTGCTATTGATTGGCTGGCTTTCATTGACCCACCCACCAGCGGCTGCATCTACTGTCTTGTACCCCGCTCATGTGATATAGCAGCTCCAAATTTAAACATCTTACGTTAAACATTCTATGCTGGCCATCCTCACTTGGGTTGTAGCTGCATTTCATTGCACTCAACTGCCACAGGATCATAGGTGTGTAATGTATGAAGTGGTGGCATGACCTCTGAGTAAGCAAAAGAGCCCTTGCTTAATAGGAAGGTGTGTCATGGTCCCCAAGACCTCTCTCAGGCTCAGTGATTCTCTGGAAGGACTCATTTGACTCATAAAAGCTGTTATATTCATGGTTACAGTTTATTACTCTGAAAGGATACAGATTTAACCCAGCAAAGGTTAACAGGTGCATGAGGCAAAGTGCCGAATAAACCAGGTACAAACTTCCGGTGCCTCCTCCCAGTTGAATTACATAGGGGCACATTTAATTCTCTCAGCAACAATATGATACATGACAACACATTCAAAGTGTTGCCATCAGGGAAGCTCATGCAAGCTTTGGTGTTTAGGGTTTTTATTGGTGGTCAGTCATTATGTTCCATGACTGCCTTCATCTACTCAGACTCCAGCGCACAATATATACACACCCCAGAGCAAAAACAGACATTTGCCAAACAAACAAACAAACAAACAAACAAAAAAAACATATTGTTAGGATGAACTTACCTGGTCAAAAAGGTAGAGCAAATCCCCAGGCATCAGGCACTGGCACACAAAAACACTTTTATCATGCAAAATGTCCACCAGGACAAGGACCAGGCCTAAAGACAAGCTTTTTTCTTTTCTTTTTTTCCCTCCTTTTTGTAATTTGAAGAATTTGAGCAACAAGGGCCCATGAGGTCCAAACTTTTCTGCCCAGAAAACAACACCTGAGGTTATGGGAGGTGAGAAGAGAAATTAAAAACATACTAAATTGTCTTATACCAGGAGTTTTCCAAGATAGCTGTCACCTGGACTTCAGTGAATTCAACATACTAGTATACATCCCTGACAAGTGGTGGCCCTCTTGGCTCATCTGTCGTGATGTTAAGCTTGCTATCCAATACTGACGTGTCAAGTGCAAAGCTAGTTGCCTTTGAGAATCTGCTAATGATACTACTATGCTCTTGGGGCCTCCCAGACTCCTGGTAAATACCTTTAAATTATGGACCCTAGTATCTGCCAAGTAATCTATTAACACCGGATCTAAGGACAGAAGATGAACAGGGGTACGGCTCTTCTCCAGTCTTTGGGAGATACTTGGAAACATGCTGTTTCTCAGCCTCCATGCCGCTGCTGTGGATGGCAGCTTTGTTACACTTTGTGGACTGGGCATCATGCATCTCTTGGGCTGTGAAATCAAAGGGCCCCTTCAAAGGTCTCCCAGTGTGCTGTGGGAAAATATGACTTGCTTCCTGGGGTTAGCCACCCAGCTATTGATTATCTTCTGGGTTTCCTGCATGGATTTCAGTGACTGGTCTTACAGCTCTTAGAGATTTAGATGATACAGATTTCTCATAGAGTGGGGTATGACATTTGGAGTCCATCATTTGGGACCAGGGGCGTGAATTTAGAGAATCCAAGACTGACTCTATAGGATGGACTCACCAGAAAAACAAGGCATCCCCTTTGAATTTCTGTGGAAAGGGGTTATGGTCCAGTGCTTAAGGAAATCAAAGATGGTTAACTATAATGACCATGCCAGACTGGGGTTTGCTGTTTTGCCATTCGGTAAATCCTGTTGCTACCTTGTTTTGTTACACAGGTGGCCCTATAACGAAGCTGTCAATGTTGAGCTGGCAAGAGAGGGTTGGAGCCATGTAGTTAACACATCATATTGTTATTGAATCCTGGTTTCTAATCCCAGCAGGGAAAAACCAATGCCTCCCTAATCATGCACCTTAAAAATCTCCACAACCCAAAGAGACCTTGTCCTAGAGTCTGATGTCCAGCCCTGTCAGATTCTGTGTCCTATGCCAGGATGCACTGGGGCAAGGAAGGACACATTCCTGTCATTGATCCTGCCTGCATACATTTCTCCCCATGATCTGCTCTAGAGCAACTAAGTAGATTGTAGATGGTCAAGGTCAATGAACAAAGGGCCTTTATCTTGGCCAATATTTGGTTTATATATTCGCTATTTGCATGATATAATTGTCAACTGAGGCTCTGGACCATATTGGGGAAACAGTATTTTTTGAATGTGTAACCTGTTTTTGTTTTACATCTGGGCTATAGGTAGGGGCAGAAGTTCATTATTCTTAAACTAGGTTTACTATTTTCTCCCTTGTCTATGATGGAAGCAAGTTTTAACCTCTTCAAATCATTTTGAATGTGTGAGAAAGTGGTTAATAATACTTGGTTACTGGAGTCTTGTCACTATAAATTGATTTCTTACTTCATATTAGCTAGCACTTAAAAGTGAATAGCACAGTGAAAGGTACTGAACGTAATCCTCATAAACATAAATATTAAGAATCTATATTTCTTGCTTTATCCTTTTAGGTCATGTTCAAGCACACCAACTTGCTGTGTGTGTGTGTGTGTGTACTTCAAAAGCAAAGAGTAGAGTGTTAAAACAAATGCATTTAAAGGCCAAATTTGGAGATACCATGTGTTATAGTCAATTTTCTAGATAGTTAAAAAGTCTGAGAACTCACGTATGGCAGAAAAGACTTTGCTATATGATTTGTGTGCTGGGTTACTTTATTATGCATGGTTGAGAAAAGACTATAAAATATTTTTGATCGGCAACCATTTGCATTTTGGAGCCAATTTGCATATGATAGTATGCTACTTTCTGAAAAGAGATTGAAAGGGAGCCTCAGGACTCACCTGAGAAAAAGGAACAAGTTAGAAATTCTGTGGGTTGGGGGACGAGAGTGTAGGAACAATTTTTATACATTTCCATTTTTTGAGTCTTATATCTGTTGAAAGAGAACTTGCTCTATAAAAACCTTATCAGCAATGAACTATTTATTTCAGAATGAGACTCTGGGGAATAATCTCATAAGAAACACATCTTACATTTGTAGAGGCACCCAAGGGGCTACTATTCATGAAGCATTATCCCAGTGCAGGCAAAAAATGACAGCCATTGCAAACTCATCAAACAATTGAAAAGGAAATGCTTGATTACTGAATAATTTTTTCCTCCCCTGACTCCTGCTCTTTCCCAAATGCACAAATCCATCATTCTGTGTTACAGACAGACTGATGGTTCTTTGTCTTTCACTCCTTTCCTTCTCTGTTCCTACATAATTTTTCTCTAGTTTCCATCTTACTACCCAACTAAGTAAAGCGATATTCATTACATACCTTGAAGTTTCCTAAGTTATAAATCAGGCCTTTTATGCCATGCAATCTCAATCACATGCTTTTTGTGAATAATCATTCTTGTTATAGATTTAACTATGGTTTAATCTGTACGGTTTAACTATGGTATGGGAGCACATAGGGGTCAGTTGTAAGGTGTCAGGTGTTCAAGTGCTTGAAAGATTAGCTGTCTTATAAATTATAGTGGATTCAAGGTCATCCCTATAATAATATCATGTTCACTGACTTGTGTTTGCTTTTCAAAATGAGAGAGAAAGGCCTGGAATTACAACTAGGTGAATGCACTGAACTTATACAGTGGCCTAGAGAGGACCACGTCTATGACCTTTATCCATGGGATGGGTTAAGACAGGGGAACCATTGTCTTGGATATCCTTTTCTCTTGGTTTGATGACATCCAAGCATATATTCCTTAACCTCAGTCCTATGGGTTCCCTCCCTGCCTTCACTAGATATGTTTTTATTTTTAATTTTTTTTTTTAATTTCAAAGTTTAGATCCTACTCTAAATGGATAGGATAAAGATAGTAGAAGCAAGCAGTTTCTTTTCATTCTTTTTATTCTACTTACCAACCCAGGAGGCAGCTGAAGAAAGGATTCACAATAACTATAGTAAGCCAGTGCAGAGTTAGGGTCTCAAGCAACTTCACGAAGAAGATAGTGAAGTTTGCCAAATATTGTTGGCAGATTTCAAATTTCAAGAGGTACTTCTTATACAGAGTGATGTGTAAAGTAACGAAAATAATAATAAAAATGGTGAGCAATAACTCTCAGAAAATAAATACAAATCTCCTTTCACTGAAAAGTTTTGACCTTCTTTAATTTCAGAAAAATGATGGGAAAGGTTAAAGGGAGTATGGAGACACTGAAATAAAGCTACCAAAGACCCAAAATGATGTCATTCTGTTGATGGCTCAGAAAGTTGGCCAGTTTGAGAAATGGTGATAGCCTTATTGTATGTCCTCGGAAGGCATCATATTGCATCACAGAATTATATTTTTGATGAAATTTTTTTACTATTAATAGTGGAGAAGTGTGATCACTTTTCTAGGCAATCTGAGAACTCATATCTTTTAAGTAAATAGATTGCAAGACTTTGAGATTTCTATTCCTCTGGCACCTTGCCAGAGCAATACTGAACCACTGCTGAAATAGACAGTGGCGATCAAAAGAGCTGTAGGGTTACAAATGAAAAGAGAATTCAACCAAGTCATCAAGATAACTTACTGTGTTCGGGAAGCCCCACAGGAAAATCCTTTTATTTAATTCTATAATTGGGGATTTCTTGTGGTGTGTGTGATCTCCTGGGCACATTTAATTTTTCCATCAAAAGGGGCAGAAAGAAGGAGCAATACGATGTCTGCTTCTTGTCAAATTTCCCCTATTGAATTGCCCTGATGGGATTTTGGTCTATAAGCTGACCAGGAAGGATGACACATTTGACCAAGGTCAAAGAAATTCGAATCTTCCCTGTCCCTGCCTGTGTAACATTACAGTGGAAAGATTGATATCCAAGTTCATTAACAGTTTGTTATCATGAGCTGAAAAGTGTGGTATATTTTCTGTAAATCTTTGCTATAGAAAATTGCAACCCAAAATCTGACAGCTTCCACGATTATAAGTTTCTATTGCTCTCCTCTTTGTCTCTACTTTGCCCCTTCTCTTTTCTGTCGACGATTTCTATCTAAATGTAAAGATATTTTCCTGACTCACCATGTCACACCTCCTAAAACTGCCTTTTTCAGAAGATGAGGGGTCCAGACTTTCCCCAAAAATAAAGTGAAAGAAAGAGTTAAAATTTTAAATACACATTTAAATAGACCAATATTTTCACAGTGTAGAGACCACAGTTCCCAGGCTGTAAGATTTACCTGTGCTCTGATTAAAGGTGTTAATGTAAATTACTGAAGGGCTATAATAGACAGCAGGGAGGTTGATCAGTCGTGGAATCTTAAGAGGAGGCAAACACTAGTTGAAGCCACCCATCGGGCAAGAACACATTGCTCAAGAACATACCATCTGTCCAGTCCACACTGCAGTTAATGGCTTTATGATAGAGTGAAAAAGTATAAACTTTCTTTATAGGGTTCAAAGGTTTAATGGCATTGGGTCACACACTCCACTTATTCTGATCACATACTCACCAAGCAATCTTCCAATTATGATTTAGCTTTCCATGAAGTTTGCTTACCAAGAGATAACACTGACTGCAGAATCCTACCTGTCCAGTGCCTTTGGTAGATATAGATTAAAGTTGTCATATTAGATTAACAAACTGATATCCGTGTTCTAACTTGACATTCTCTATAAAAGCCTAGAGGGGCAGTCAGTATATGTTAAAAAGAGGACCCTCGTAGCTTTTTTCTCAGCTAGAATGATTCTCCGAAACAGAGAAATTTAGCATTCTGGTTTTAAACTCAAATCTCTTGATGAGTCTGTTTCTAGAGGTGGATTCAAGTCATGAATAGATAAAATCAGGTTAGTTAGTCTTTCAGGCTAACGTATCCTGACTCAGACTGTCCTGCATTCAGTAACTTTATGTCACCCTGTCGATTGTTACGTCACCAAGCAATATGTTCTTCCTGGGATACTCATACTCTTTCACTAGTATTTCTCAAAAATACTGCTCAGAACTACTTAGAATGAACCAATTTACTTTAAGGATCCAATTATTTTTCTTATTACTGAAGTTTTATATTGCATAATATTCCAACCTTTAATAAATGATGTGATAAGTGATGTTTAGTCCTCAAGTTTTGCTTTCCAGTGAATCCATAAAAAGGATTTGAAATTCCCAAAGCTGGATGAGAGATGGAAAGAAGTATTCTACAACGCTAACATACACATTATCTCCTAGCTGCAAAGCAACCCTGTAGAGAAATATAGATGATATTCCCAGTTAAGTTTGAGAAACCTGAGACATCCAATTTAGATTACTGATTTATGTTTGAAGTGATTCCTTCTGAATTCAAAGCCTAAGTTTGTCTTTTGGTTGTTTGTTTTTTCTGTTAGATTTGGATGAATTGATTCAGTTGTGTGTGTGAGTGTGTGTGTGTGTGTGTGTGTGTGTGTATGTGTGTGATGGAAGTGGGTAAATTCAGGTTCAGAGTAAACCTAAAGTTAACCAGTGAAACTTTTGATAGCATAGTGAGTATCTGCTGAGTGGATGCCTCCGGCATGGGATTTTAGTTAAGCAGCCCTCCATTTCCTTCACTTTGTGGTAATGCTTATCTCAGAGCAAAACGTAGTAAACATGTCACTGCTTAGTCAATATAAAGTTCTATGGCAAAATGGCAGGTAAACATTTAAATTGCAGGTTTAATAAGTAATGTTTTTATTTAGCATGAGGTTAGTAGTTGCCATCTTTCAAACGGCAACTTTGTAGGCATTATTCTAAGGGGTCATATACATAGCATTAAGAAAACTCTGTCTTCACCATTATAAACATTTTGGGTTGCAAATCACATTGAATTGCAAAAGTCAGAGAAGTAGCTATTTCTAAATAACTGCATTAATTGAATCTTAGTTATCATAATGCTGATGGTTTGTTTGGGTGTCTAATTGAAAGGAAGAGAAAAGGGAAGTGAAGTGCTTCCTGGAGAGGTAGGGATTCACATATGCTAAAGCATGGGATTTGAAGTAAATGTCTCCAAAGGTCAGTCAGCAACAATGAACTGGAAAAGGGTATCTGATACAGCCAAGCAGGAGAGCTGATTATGGAATTCTTGAAAGAAAAATGGATATTCCTAAATGTTAATATTATGGTATTAATTTGTTTATGATACAACTTTCTTTGAACCCCATTTATCAGAAGATATCTTTTTGACCCTTGACATCCTCATTAATAAACCCAAGAACATGACTTCTGCATTTGGATCTTCCTTTATTTCCCTCTGTCATCTTGGGTAATTGATTTATCTGTAACTTGTCCTCTTCAAAGGCAGGAATCTATGTCTGCTGCCATCATTGGAAGTGCGGTACCCAGACAGCAGTCTTTAGGGTCAGCCTACGGTGACTTTCTCATTCAACCACAAGAAATACACTTGTTTTTTATAAAGTTAAATTCAGTGCAGTCATCTTCACTAAGACATTTTACTTCAAATGCTTTTGTGCATTAAAATATATTTTAGGAATTGATAGTAGACGAAACTTGTTTTCTTTTTTAATGCTTTTACTTGGAAAAATTAAAGTCAGTGCCTTTCTGTCAGGTACAATTTTTTAAAATACAGGTATGTAAATTGTAGAAATCCAGGATTTTTGTTTGTTTGTTTGTTTTTGTTGTTGTTTTTTGTCCTTGAAACCTGGAAGTAAAGAAATCTTGTATGAGAATTTTTAGAAACGTGGAGAGAAAAGAAGGAAAGCATAACCAGACCAGCTCTTCCTCACCTGCATACAGATCATTTGTCATGAGTTGGTAGTGCCCAGGAATTAAGGGCCTTTATTTTTGGTTTTTATCAAATATTTTCATTATCTCTCTTTCCTCACATGGAGCCTGATCTAGCTTATAGACACCTAGGTACTACCTTCTGTCTAGTCCCTTTCTGGTCAAGTATACCTTTGCAACCATCTATCCTTAATTAGAAATTGGGAAGCTATACAAGTAGAGCTTTTGTTTCCCTAATAAAGACAGGGATTTTTACTAGAAGAGGATGTGTAGATTGACCAGATTAGGTAGCTTGATGAGGTGGGATTATATTTTATTACAAAATAAAAAAGACACTTTTATTTGAGAAGCATGTTTTTATAGGAAAGTATTATCTTGTCTTTAGTGAAGTTTACGGTTTAAAATTGGAATTAAATAGACATTTAAATAGAGTAAGCATTTAGAGCCAGATGTTGTACAAGTGTGACAGAGAGTTCTTTGATTATTTACTAGTGTTTATTCAATTATTAGTTATTTAATTATTTAATAATTCCATACTAATAGAGTTGTAAATAAGTAATACTTTAAGTGTATTATATTCTGCTGCTTATCAAAAATCCTGTTAATCACAATATTTAACCAATAAACATTTCCTATTTCATAGCCAAGCAAAACTCATCCACCCATACATCACTCATCTATGCATCCATCAGGCATTAATTAGGTACCAGTTAAGCACTGCAGACACAAAGATAAATAGAACAAAGTGGGAGACAGACAGGAGAACATCTAATTACCACAACATAGTATGCGATGAAACAGAAGTAGGAACAATTCATTAAGGAAGCACAGAAAGGGTTTCCTGGAATTATCATGGAATGCTGCTGGAAAAGGAAATATCTGAATTCCGTACTGAACAAAGAGTAAAGGTTCTCTATGATATGAAAGTGTGTTTTGGTGGGGATGCATTTACTGGTGAAGTGGGAAATGAGAGATAAGATGATTTAGGTAACAGAGAAGGTAGAGTTACAGATGAGAGGGAGAAAAACTATGTGTGGAACATTTAAGAAACTGCAGAAAGTTTAGTATGCCTAGAGTTCTTGGTGCACGTGTAAAGGTGGTAGCAGGAGAGGGAACCTGGAAAGGACCGAGGATTACGTTCTATGCAGTGGTGTTTGGACTTGCCTGTCCAGGTAATGGCATACCGTTACAGGATTTCAAGCTGAGAAGTTAAATAATTAGTTCCTTAGTTTAGAAATTTTGCTCTGGTTTTATTGTGGGTGGATTGAATGTAGGGATCTAGAAAAAGTGGAAAGTTATTGAAGAACTCCGGGAGAGAAATGATAAGGGCATAGGCTAAGGTAGTACATGTGGAAATTGAGAAGTTTAGTTGAAAAGATTTCTAGGCAGTAGCATCAATAGTGCACAGATAATAATTATTTATAAGAATTGAGAGAGAAGGAAAGTTCAGAATTATTCTCAGGTTTCTAGCATGGGTGCTGCAGTAGAAAAATGTGATGATAACTAGAATTGGAGAAAATATGCAAAGCTTCGGAAAAGTCTGTGAATGATACAAACATATTTTCTTAAGACTCATTTTGAAATGTTAACTGACATTCACATAGTGTGTTGTTTGAATTACCATAGTAATTTGTTTACATGCACAATTTATGTTGTTTATATTTAGCTAGCTCTTGAAGGTAAAAACTATGCAACTGGCTAACTTTCATTGTACAATATCTACTCGAGTATAGACAGTTTTGATGATGATAAAGTTATAGCCAGGAAAATTGGAGACACTTAGAGGAGAAAACATCTCCCATTAAGTTCTGAATCTTAACTTAAAAAGCTTTTAGTTTCTAAGTATACTCAGTCTTAAAGATGAATGACTATGTTTCAACATTAATCAATTTCAAGCATAGCAGGAAAATAAATGTATGCTTTTTTGGAACGCAACATTGAGAGAGCAGCTTAACCTAAAGAGTTTCCTCTTAGGATAGCACAGCATGCTTAAAATGCAGTCTGGTGATTCCTTCAGGTTTTTGTTTGGTTCATTTGGTGGTGCTAAGATGAAGCTCTGAGCTGCTGACCAGAAAGTGTGATGGACACTATTGCAATTATACCCTCATTTTTACCCATCTAAAATGCAGAGACGAGGAAATGCTTTGTTAAATGAATAATCACTTAAGAAATACTCTTCACCTTCATCCTTTAGTGTAGGGTGTGGTTTCTCTCAGACAAAGGCCTAAAGGAATAATAGATGTACTCTGCAGGCCCATTGGGGCTGATGAAACAGATCTTTGATGATTAAGTGTCTGTTAACACCCACCTCTACTCAGTGGAACACATGCTGCCTTTTTTAATCTTCCATTAATTTTGATTAAATCAGCCAAGACAAGAACGGAATTCTTGTTGCCAAATTGTCCTTATGGTATTTTCTTACTGGAACCCATTCCCTCAACTTCTCCGCACTCCCTCCCCGCCCCATCCTCAGTCAAATGTAGACAGTTCTCCAAGGGCATGGGATTTAAATTGAACTGGCTACATCAATGGTAATTTTGAAAGTGTTGACATTTTGTCCTCATTCCTTCATTCTTTTGCAGTACGTACTGCCTTCTCTCGTCTGAAGAGACACAGTCTTCTGGCTTTAGACTGTGAACTGATGCATTACATAGAAAGAAGGTCCTTTGGCTCATTCAGTTATACCTGGATGGGCCATTTTGTTTTGCACATGTATGAAATCTTGCTCAGAATTCCTGACATTGAAATCTGTACAATGCCTATAAAGATGTAAAGATACTCTTAGAACTAGGTAATATGCTCGCCAAAAAATCCATAACTTATAAACACAATTAGTAGGAAGAAGACAGAAGGGAGCTTAAAGGTTAAACCTAAATCACAAGTTTAAATTGTCATTTGGTTGAGTAATGATTTTTGTGGCTTGTTGAATAAATAGGAGTAAAATTTTCATTTTATGTAATTCTGTGGAAGAATGCCCAAAGCATAACGTAGGATGAGAGCCTAAATCATTATGCATTTGTCATCAAGAATAATGCATTTCCCATTTCACCTGGTTAATAAGGACCTTAAAATCAATTTGCCTCTCTTGGGATTACTGCATAAACTTTAATTCTTTCTGAAGGTCTTTGAGGTTGAGAAGTTGAGTTTTCTGATGTCCTTTGCTGTTGCGTGAATATGAATACTTGATAGGAGAAAGAGAAAGGAACATTCACTGCAATGAAGAAGTTTAAGGAAAATATGCAAATTAAATTTATTTTATTTCACAATAGAAATATAGTGCAAAAACTAATGTAACTGCCAAAGTAGCTGAACCTGAATTGAAGCAAAGGGCTGAGTATAATAATCACTATTATACTGGATTTGTTCCTCTCCAGGCATATATCTTGAATATATTAGATTTTCTCTCTTTGTAGAGTGTGAAACCCTTTCAGGCTGTTAGCCACCGCTTAATTTAATCCCTACTTCTTTTGAACTAAAAGACAACTAAAAACATTTGCAAACATCACCAAAGTATGTTATGAGTTATTTTCTCCGACATCACTAATTGGACAAATTCTCTTGGTGGCTGATGAAACATTGCCTGAATGCAGTGCTCAAATTGTTTGATATGATAAAAGTCTTTTAACATATTTATTTTGCTTAAGAATTGTGGGTTATAAGAAGTAGGAGCTGGTTTCTAATCTCAGCTCTACTGAGTCTTTCCTAGTCTAGTCCCTCTCTGAAACAGAACTTGCAGTCTGTGAAATGAGGAATTTGCATTGCATGATTAACCCTTTGTTTACCATTACTAATTATCTGTAACACATTTTTTTTCTTTAACAATTTAGGTATCAAAGAGCAAAAAACTTTGCCCTATTTGCTCTAGAATGGATCTAGAAGTATGGAAATAAACATATTGTAAATGAAGTGTTTGATATCCTCTGTCTTATGTGTGTAGCCCTTGATTTTGAGAGAATGTCAGATGACATTTTGGAGTTTGGGGTAGGGCTCTGCACATAATAAATCCTCCAAAGCATGCGGAGTTTGGAATGGATAAGAATAGTAAAACAGTCTGACTTGGCAAAGGTTTGTGGAGGGAAGATGGAGTACTCAACAGTGTGCATTACGATACATGCCTGGTGTTACAGGAAGCTGATGGATGACTGAATGTTGACATTTTTTATAAAAAAATTGACCTGAAAATACAATATTTTTGAAGTATTTTGACATGTAAAGTCTTTTATCCTTCTATAAAAATACTTAAAGGCCATAGTTGATATATACCAACTATGGCCATATATATATATATATATATATATATATATATATATATATATATATATATATATATATATATATATATATGTTTAAGAACTGTGATGATGATCTAATGTCCTGTCCTCTTTTTTTTTCTTTCTCCTATGAACTATTATTACAAACCATGGAATCTAGTTTCCAAATTTTTTTTGTACCTGTTGAGAATTTCAAAGGAAAGAAGATGCAAATGTTCTAAGGTCTTTTCCTTCCTCAAAAGAAAGTTATCTCAAATTGTTCCTCTCTTTCTTCTTACTTTGTCAGATTAGCATTTTGCTCCATGAAAACCAGGACTCTTAAGTAAATGTGAGAGAAAAGATGAATCTTTCTCATGGAACAATTCTAAATAATTTATTTAGATATTACTCTTGCAATATTTAGCTCACTGGCCCATGTGGGAATTGAAGTGACAACTTTGTTGTTAAGAGCACACGCTCTAAACCAACTGAGCCATCCGGCCACCCCACTTGCCAGTATTCAGAATTTAAGCCACCCTCTGTTTTCTTGAGTGTGGCTGGCAGTTGGTAGCTCACTTCTAAGAAGTAGGGTATGGTAAGGAAGAGTACCCTTACAGTGGAGAAAACTGGCAAACACTATTTAACAAAATGATCAAAGTTAACATTACCAGTGATAACTCCTGTTGATACCATCCACCACTGATGTGATAGGATGAAAAGGGCATTTCACCTCTATTATATCCATCCTCAAAATCCATAACACCAGTCTAACCATGAGGAAAACATCACACAACCCCAGATTGAGAGGCATTCTACAAAGTAACTGGTTAGTAACTCCTTAAAATTGTCAGTGTCATTAAAATTAATAATAATAATTAAAAAAAGCAAAAACTGAGAAATTATCTCGGATGAAACGAGGCTAAACAGACTTGATGACTAAGTAGAATGTAGTATTCTGGAATGGATCCTTGGTATTAAATAGGATTCTAGGGGGAAAAAAGGACATTAGTGGAAAAATTAGTGAAATACAAATTACATCTGGTTTCCTGTTTGTGGTAAATGGCACTATGGTAATGTAAGAAGTTAACCATATGGAAAAGTGGGTGAGTGATAAATGGAAACTCTGAGCTATCTTTGCAACTTTTACGCATATATAAACAATTATAAAATTAAATACTTGAAAAATGGAAGCCCAATTTCTTTGTTCATTTGATTAGTGTTAGAACTTCACTTATCTCATTTTACAACGAAATATCTTAAATAACTTTCAATTTTTGCTTTATGTTTGAACTAATTGTTTAATGCTTCAAGATTTAGGAGGATGTAGGAAGAGATATTGGAATTAGAAGTGATAAATTGTTATTTATGACCCACAATTGAGTGCAATAAGTAAAGAGCAAAAGCTTTTTCAAAAATTTATTTTAGAAATAGCCATTTCACAGTAAGAAAAAAATGGTTTTAGAAGTAAAGTGTTGAGAGGAAAAAAAGTAATATCCTATTTGAATGACTTTTAAAAAATTAGGTGATTCAACTATTTCCAAACTGGATTTTAATAAGATTTGAAACATGAAGGAAAATGCTTTGTTGATAGTCATACTATGAGCTCGTGGAGTCATAGTGTAGAAGTCATTGAGTGTTAACTGTGGTGCAGTTAAATAGTATCAACCGATTACAGTTAAGAATTGAATACTTAGAGATTAGAAACTTTAACACACAGTTTTTAAAATGTGGAGTTACAGAACTGAAAAATATTACTAACAGCAAAGTCAGAGAGTTTATTGCCTATGTTTTCTTCTAGGAGTTTTATTTATGGTTTCAGGTCTTACATTTATATCTTTAATCCATTTAGAGTTTATTCTTGTATAAGGTGTTAAGAAGGTGGTCTAGTTTCATTTTTTTGCGTGTATCTGTCCAGTTTTCCCAATGCCATTTATTAAAGAGACTTTCTTTACCCCCATTGCATATTCTTGCCTCTTTTGTCATAGATTAATTCACCATATAGGTGTGGGTTTTCTTCTGGGCTCTCCACTATGTTCCATTGATCTATGTGTCTGTTTTTATACCAGTACCATGCTGTTTTGATTACTATGGCCTTGTAGTATAGGTTGATATCTGACAGTCTGATACCTTTAACTTTGTTCTTTCTCAAGATTGCTGTAGATATTTGAGGTCTGTTGTAGTTCCATATAAATTTTAGAATTATTTGTTCTAGTTTTGTGAAAAATGCCATTGGTATTTTGATAGGGATTGCATTAAATCTATAGATTGATTGCTTTGAGTTGTATGGGCATTTTAACTATGTTAATTCTTCCTATCCATGAGCACAGTATATGCTTCAATTTATTTGTATCTTCTTCAGTTTCTTTCTTCAATGTCTTATAATTTTCTGAGTGTAGGTCTTTTACCTCTTTGATTCAGTCTATTCCTAGGTTTCTTTTTCGTTTTTTCTTTTTTGATGTAATGGTAAATGGGGTCGTTTTAATTTCTCTTTCTGATAGTTTGTTATTGGTGTATAAAAATGCAACTGAATTCTGACTACTAATTTTGTATCCTGCTATTTTACTGAATTCATTTATCAGTTCTTATAGTTTCTTGGTGGAATCTTTAGGGTTCTCTCTACATAGTATCAAGGCATCGGCAAATAATGACAGTTTTATTTCTTCCTTTCCAATATAAATGCACTATTTTTTTTTCTTGTCTGATTGTTGTGAGCAGGACTTCCAATACTGTGTTGAATAAAGTGGTGAAAGTGGACATCTTTGTCTTGTTACTAATCTTAACGAAAACACTTTTCGTTAATGAAAACACTTTTCACCATTGAGTATGATGGTAGCTGTGGGCTTGTCGGTATGGCCTTTATTATGTTGAGTTATATTGCTTCTATTTCCACTCTGCTGAGAGATTTTGTCATAAATAGATACTGAATTTTGTCAAATGCTTTTCCTGCATCTATTAATATGATCATATGATTTTCATCCTTCATTTTGTTTATGTGCTGTATCACAATAACTGATTTGCAGATATTGAACGTCTGTCTGGGTTTGGATTCAGGGTAATGCTGGCCTCATAAAATGAGCTTGTAAGCCTTCCTTCCTCTTGAGATTTTTGGAATAGTTTGAGAAAATAGGTATTAATCCTTCTTTGAAAGTTTGGTAAAATTCACCAATGAAGCCATCTGGTACAGGACTTTTGTTTGTTGGGAGTTTTTTGAGTACTGATTCTATTTTGTTAGTAGTTATCAATCTGTTGAGATTTTCTGTCTCTTCTTGATTCATTCTTGGAAAATTGTGTGTTTCTAGGAATTTATCCATTTCTTCCAGATTGTCTAATTTGTTGGCATATAGTTGTTCATAGTATTTTCTTATAATCTTTTGTTTTTCTGTTGTGTCACTTGTCACTTCTCCTCTTTCATTTCTGATTTTATTTATTTGGGCCAGCTCTCATTTTTTTTCTTGATGAGTCTGGTTAAGGGTTAATCGACTTTGTTTATCTTTTCAAAGAACCAGTGCTTGGTTTCACTGATCTTTTTTATTGTTTGTTTAGACTCTATTTCATGTATCTCCACTCTAATCTTTATTATTTCCTTCCTTTTAGTCACTTTGAGCTTTGCTTATTGTTCTCTTTCTAGTTCCTTTAGGTATAAGGTTATATATATTTTTTTTATTTGAAATGGTTCTTGTTTCTTGAGGAATGCCTGTATTGCTATTTCCCTCTTAGGACTGCTTTCACTATGTTCCATAGATTTGGGGGCCTTGTATTTTCATTTTCATTTGTCTCGAGGTAGCCTTTGATTTCTTCCTTCATCTCAGTGTTAACCCGTTCATTGTTTAGTAGCAGGCTATTTAGCCTCCATAAGTTTGTGTGATTTTTGTTTGTTTGTTTGTTCTGTTTTTTTTTGTAACTGACCTTGTAATCTAATTTTATATCATTGTGATTGGAGAAAATGCTTGATATGATTTCAGTCTTCTTAAATTTACTGAGACTTGTTTTGAGGCCAACTATTTGGTCTATCCCAGAAAATGTTCCATATGCCCTCAAAAAGAATATATATTCTGGTGCTTTCGAGTAAAATACTCTAAAAATATTAATTCAATCCATCTGATCTACTCTGTTATTTAAGGTCACTGCTTTCTTGTTGATTTTCTGTCTGGGAGATCTATCCATTGGTGTCAATAGGGTGTTAAATTTCCCTACTATGACTGTATTACTGTTAATCTCTCCCTTTATGTTGGTCAATATTTACTTTATATATTTAGGTACTCCAATTTTGGGTGCATAAATGTTTACAAAGATTATAACCTCTTGATTCTTTTATCATTATGAAATGTCCTTCTTTGTCTGTTATTATAGCCTTTGTTGTAAAGTCTATTTTATCTGATATTTTTTTCCATTGGCATGAAATATCTTTTTCCATGTCTTTATTTTCAGTCTCTGTGTGTCTTTCAATCTAAAGTGAGTCTTTTGTTGACAGCATATGTATAGGTCTTTTTTTCTTCTCCATGCCTCCACTCTGTGTCTTTTGATTGGAACATTTAATTCATTTACATTTAAAGTGATTATTGATAGGTACGTAGTTATTGCCATTTTATTAGTAATATTTATGTTCTCTCTCTCTCTCGCTCCCTCCTCCTCCTGCTCCTCCTCCTCCTCCTCCTCCTCTTCCTCCTTCTTCTTCTTCCTCTTCCTCTTCCTCTTCTTCTTCTTCTTTAAGAAGTCCCTTTAACATTTCTTGTAATACTGGTTTGGTGGTGATGAAGTCCTTTAGCTTTTTCTTGTCTGGAAAGTTCTTTATCTGTCCTTCCATTTTAAGTGATAGCCTTGATGGGTAGAGTAGTTGTAGGTGCTTGCTTTTCATCACTTTGGATATTTCGTGCCAGTCTCTCTGGTCTGCAAAGTTTCTGTTGAGAAATCAATTGACAGTCTTATTTGAGCTCCCTTGAAGGTAACTAACTGCTTTTATTTTATTGCTTTTAAGATTCTCTGCAGTTAACTTCTGCCATTTTACTTATGCTATGTCTTGGTATGGGCCTCTTTGGGTTCATCTCGTTTGAGACTCTCTGCACTTCCTGGACTTGTATGTCTATTTCCTTTGCCAGGTTAGGGGAGTTTTCCATCATTATTTCTTCAAATAAATTCTCAATCCCTTGCTTTTTCTCTTCTCCTTCTGGTACCCCTACGATGCGAATATTGTTATGCTTGATGTTGTCCCAGAGGTCCCTTAAACTATCCTTTTTTGGATTCTTTTTGTTGTTCCAATTGGTTATGTTCTTCTATCTTGTCTTCCAAATCACTGATTTGTTTCTCTGCTTCATCTAATCTGCTATTGATTCCTTCTAGTGTATTATTCATTTTAGTTATTGTATTCTTAACTTCTGACTGGTTCTTTTTTATTGTTCCTATGTCCTTTTTTATGCTTACTATTTCTTTGATGAAGTTCTCACTACGTTCCTTGAACATCCTTATAACCAGTATTTTGATCTCTATATCTAGTAGATTGTTTGCTTCCATTTCATTTAGTTATTTTTATGGAATTTTCTCCTGTTCTTTCATTTGGCACATGTTTATTTGTCTCCTCCTTTTGCCTGCCTCTCTGTGTTTGTTTCTATGTATTAGGTAGATCTCCTACATCTCCCCATCTTGGCAGGATAGCCTTATGTAATAGATGTTTTCTGGGGTCGACTGGTACATTCTCCCTGATCACCTGAGTCAAGTGATCCAGTACTGTCTGTTGTTTGAGTTGTGTATGCACTCCTGTTGTAGTTGAGCCTTGATTGGTGTTGGAATGTCAGTGAGTGCTATTGACCCTCAAGCCAACTGGCTGTGAGGATTGGCCATGACCACAGTGTATGATTTGCTCTGTGGGAGCTTACCCCCAGAGCAGGATTCACCTCAGTGGGCTCTGATGCCTGCCAAGACCACACTTTGGGTGTGCTGCTTGTAGAGCTAATTGAGCTGTTGTAGTCTGAAGCTGACCACCTGCTGTGTTACTTCTGGTGCTGGTTGGGAGGGCCTTCCATGAAAGCTAAGGTCAGCTGCTGCCTATGACCAGCCTGGGGCTACCTGGTAGAAGCATAGTTGGTACCTGCTTGTGCTGTGTCTGAAAGCACATGGGAGAGGTGGCACTATGAACCAAGGCCTGCTGCCACCAGTAATGGCCTAGGTCCACCAACCAAAGGCCCAGGGGATCCCAAGACCTGCCATTGCCTGCTGGCTGTCTGTAAGGCTCAGGTGCAAAATAGCTTAGGGTGATAAACTAGTTGGGTGCAGCGGGATTTCAGGGAGTATCCAGGATGGGGCGAGTGGTTTTTTTACCTGGTTAATGCAGATTCAGATTTCGCACTAGTGTCAAATCTGGGGCCACTCAATAAGAGGAACAAGGCACACTAAGGACAGCTGCCACCTGCCTGGGGCCTGTGGACCTTTGAGAATGTTTCAGAAACACTGCAGCTGTGCCAAGACCAGCCGACCACACGGAAAGAATGCTGTATGGACCAAGGCTTACTGCTTGCTGCTGAGAGAGACTAGGGCAGTGCACCAGCTGTGGCTGCCTACTTGCTGCTGAAAGAGCCTCCAGCAGTGGGCAGTTTGGGTGGGATCGGTCTTAGAGAATCATCAGGGTGGGGTGAATGGTGTTCATTAGGCTGATGGATATTCAGATTTGGCTGCGTGGGGAGAGGGCTCAACACAGGAAAGATGGTGCATACCCACCAGCTGTGTGGGAGGAGGTTTCAACACATGGGCAATGATGTCTATCTTTCCAGCCCTTGCTCTGAAGCCACAAAAGTAGTTTCTCTCTGTATCCCTGGTACCCCCTGGGGTGCTGTCCCTCCGCTCAAGCCCAGGTCAGTGCCTGAAAAGGAATGAGTCTGTGTGTGGGCCCTTTGAGGATGCCTTGGTTTCCAGAAGCTTTCTGTCTCACCAGGAGGAGCAGTATTCGCACTGATTTTTACAGCCATTTGTTTTGGGGGTTCTTCTTGCTGGCACTGGTGTTCCAGGCTGGGGAATTCAGTTGGGGGCTGGGACCCCTTGCTTCTCTGAGGGAACCTCTGCAACTGAGATTTCCCTCCCGATTCTCAACAGTCACACATGGCTTTGGGGTCAAGCTGTTCTACATCTCCACCTCTGGTACCATTCTCAATGTGGCTTCTTTATATCTTTAGTTATAGGACTTCTGTTTCACTGGGTTCAAATGGTTCTCCAAGTTGACTGTTCTATAATTTAGTTGTAATTTTTATGTGGCCCTGGGAGGAGATGAGCACAGTGTTTACTCCAACATCTTGATTAACTTCTTGTTGATTTATCTTGCTACATAAGATACCACATTGAATCTCACTAGAGAGCAGAGTAGGTTTTGTTCCAGGAATGTCATCTATTCTGTTGTTGTTATGAAGTAATTAACGAGGAAGTACTATTTGCAGTTTCTGTCATAGCCAAATATATTGACATTATTGAAACACCATTGTAAAACAATGCTATCAAGAAATTAGAGTGTAAGACCAATTAATTTCAACCTCCCCAAAACAAAATAATATAGTTGCTATAATTTCTATATAAAATAAATTCTAAAACTCATTATTCCCTACCCCAAAATAAAGATTTATCATCTATACTATTATCTAAGTCATAATTAGGATGAAATGAAGAATTGAATAAATGTTGAAATCTAACAAGGAAACTCAGGCTTGTGTAAACATTTGAAAAAAAAAGTCATATAGGGCAAGTTGTGAAGGTTGGATTATGAAAAGTATGACTCAAAATGTAATTTGTATACTACTAAATTGTAATAATTAGAGCAGAGAGGAAACAGGTCATGTGAAAATAATTGAGAATCAAAATTATATCTAAAACAAAGCAACATGTTTAGATTTAATTTCTTTTCACGAGACAACTACATTTTCTTAGGCTTACAGAGAGAACCAAAATTCAAGAAAAAATAGTCCTAGGAAAATAATATAATTCTGAAATTATTTTTGCTGTAAACCCTAGTAAAATAGATGCTGTAGAAAGAGTACATGTATTGTTAGACAGCATTTCTTCATTATCTGAGTTAAAATCAAACTCACTTGTCTTTGATTTTGGCTAGTTGTAATAAAGCTCTAAGAATGAGCACCAGTAAATCACACAAGGTGCTTTGTTTTTGGTTTTCAAGGTGGCACATTGTTCAATTTCTAAAAATATTATGTAGAGAAGCATGATGAGACATATGTTTCAAAGACAATCTCTGAAATGTGCTGAGGATTTGTGGAAAGCAAATCAAGGTCATCTTTGTTTCTATGCAAAAAGAAAAAAAACATCTCTGCAAAGAGACACAAAACAAGCGAAAGTTTTAAATTATTCATAAAATTGAATGCATTACAAAACCTATTCTCAGAGAACATGTACATCTATTTTATAGCTAGAAATTGTTGATCTTGACTCTCCAGAAAACAGTTTTGAACCATACCCCTTAATTCCAAAGCAATATTAAAAATAATTACATAAATATCAATGAAAAAGAGTAATTATTTAAGAACTTAATGAATAACATATTACCTTGCCACCTGCCATCCTATATACAATCTAATACAAGCTGAAAATAACTTTATTTTATATAATGCTTTCAAAATCTGATGGGAAAATAATAAAGGAAATGGTGCAGTAACTGTCAGGAACTGAATTCTAACTACCTTATTTTTAATATAAATTACAGTTAAATGAAGCAAGTTTCTGGAAACATATGATCTGTACAACAAAAATGGGATAATAGTATATGGATTGCTTACGTTTTCTGTTCCTTTCATTTTCTGTGCTTTGGATTCTAGCATTTTATGATTCATATAAATAAATGAGACAAACACAATGTTAATATCTCTTATTTAAATATTTCAGTATTATATTTTTCTTGTTATAATGGATAGGCTATCTATATTGTGACTTTCTGGCTGAAATGGTAGCATTCCGAATTTGGTGACATACTGGCAGTGGTTTACCATATTCCTGTTACCTTGAATATATGTTTATATTTGTAGTTACTTTTACATCTCTCCCAGTTTTTCAGAAAGAAGATGGGGTGCTTTGATGTATTTAAAAGCAGAATAGATGAAAGCTGCTGGAGGATCCAAGAGAGGTAGGGTTGTGTAGTGGTTAAAAGGAGGGACTTTGGAGCTGAGTTTCAAACCTGAGCTGAGTTTCAAACCTGGCCCTTTCACTTATGAGTGTTGTAAGCTGAGTAAGACAACAAACATCATTATGCTTTAGTTTTCTGTTTGTAATACGAGAATTACAGAAGCAATATTAACAATAAAATGAATAGCCTGTCTTATAGGGTCATTGTGAGAGGTGAGATAATACATTCAAATTTTTAATAGGTCAGTGTTAAGGGTAACAATTATTATGTGTGAATGGTGGGCTCAAAAGAGAATAACTAAAGGTATGTATATTTCAACTTTGTTGAACTTTACTGTGGAGAAGCAATATATTTTGCATTCTGCATTACATTAGTACGGTTGAGCACAAATTTATTTTGGGAACATACTAACTTGAATGCAATTTTTTAAAACTATCTTAGGGGAAAATTAATTCAACTTTTTTCCTTAAAAAATTCCTTAGAAATAGACAGAATTTATAACTACAAATGATACACATTAAAAACATTCTATAATATAGTATATATATAATAGATCTAGTATATTAATCTAAGATTCACCACTGATTTTTTTCTCCTTTCTTAAATGGAATTGGATTATAACTTTACTAAGATTTCTTTCTGTGCTGAGATATTACTACCCAGCAATAAATTCCTCAAGAGCTGTGAGCATAATAATCCATTTCACGTTTACAACACTTGGTAGTTTACTACATCTCATTAGATTCTCACAACAACTCAATTAGGGAGCATCTGAATCCTGTTCTTCAAATTATAGGGGAATAAATGATACACAAGAGCATCGAGGTTCATATCCAAACCAATGGCTAATAAAGAGCAGAGCAGGGATAGCAATTGGCCTCTCTATCCAGGGCCTTTCCTTTAAGATGTCACCGCTTTGTGAATCTGTGTGTATTTCTCTCAGTCCTCAGTCTTTAAGGATGTAGAATAGGACCTTGAACATAGTGGATGTTTAATAAATACTTTTTCAGTTACTTAACCATAAAAAACAAGATACGAAATAAGTAATTTCATTTTTCGAATGCTATTTAATCTTAATTTCCTTTATGACGCCTCCTATTTCTCTATCGCAGCAGAAACCTTAAAACATATTTTCATGTAGTTTCTTTGAGGTAAATATTCAATAGAGTTCAAGTATTTTTGTTTAATCACCAGTCACAATTCCCTTTTTGATTATTTTCCTCTTCTTAAGCATTATTTCTTTGCCATGCCCTGGTCCCATTTCTATTTTCACAGGGTTCTCTTGTGTTATTATTCAGAAGTAGTGAGGATGAATGAATCATTAAGAAGGTTAGGCAGGTTAGGCTTATTTTGAAGGAAATGGAAGGGAAAATCCAATTCCCCATTTTATTTTGAATACTATGGGCCATTCAGTGGTTTATGTCTGTGCTTGGTTCTGAGCATTTCTGCTCTAATATGAACTTCTCTAAGTTGGGTATGAGATGATCTCAGCACCCAGTCAGGCCCCTGGGAATCTAGTTGGAGGTGATCTTGCCACCTCTACCCTAGCTGTGCTACTTTGCTATTTTTCTACACATTCAGGGTGTTCCATGGTTTCTGTTACCCATCAAATTAAGAGGACACTATACATTATTTTTAGAGTGACTGGTAAATGTTAATGAATAATCTCTTTCCCCTCCTTAAACACCTAGAGAGGGTTAGCCGACTGAGCATGCAGTACAAACTCCTTTCTTTCCTCCTTCTGACCATGTTCATGTATCAAATGCCCTAGAAGGCATCCAGTCCCATTTTTGGCTGGACAATTCTTGACTTTGTAGAACTGTCCCAGACATTAGTGCAGGCGTTTCATCACTGGACCCTGTGTATTAAATACCAGGAGCACTAGCTCTTCCCTCTAAACCTTCAATCCCTTTAAAGACAGCTGACACCTCTGGTTGAGAATCCTTAGACATACCAGCTGTTCTCTTTCCCTTATCTTTCCCAATTATCCCCCCTACACACACACACACCTGACTAGTTCTCCATCGAATGTGACCCCTTGTTATTATCTGTTTTTGTTCTTTGCTATATATTTGTGCTTTTTATTTAATTATATCTATATTTTGGGGGCTTTATTGAGATATAATTGGCAAGTAACATTGTGTATGTTTAAGCTGTGCAACATGTTGATGAGGTACAATTACATATTGCAAAATGATTGCCACCCTTGCATTAGCTGACACCTACATCATGTCACATAATTATTTCCTTTTGTGGTGAGAACTTTTAAGATCTGCTCTCTTAGCAACTTTCAAGTATATAATACATTATTATTAACTATAATCATTCAACAATACACTTTTGTATGGAGTAGAGGTAAAGCCTCAGAAAAAAGAAATTGGAATTCATTCAATTATTGTCACAAATACACACTTCACCAGTTCTCCCCAATAGTTCGGGCAAATGAAAAAGTTAAAAAAAAATTGCAACTGAAAACTGTATACTAATTACAGGATAACCAATTGAAAAATGAATAGATTGTTATAAAGTTATCAAAGCATTTCTGTAACATTACATTTTTGGTGGGGTGGGGAGGTGGCATAGTCTTTTCTGAAAAAGGGAATGATATTTTAACACTTGAAGGTTTTGGAACTTTACCTAACCATTTCAAGATTGTGCAGTTAAGAATACTACAAAAATGGGGGTGGATCAAGACTAAGATACTTTTTCACATAAATTTGAAGACTGTTAGTTGTAGGACGCCTCAGTGGTAAGACCTCTTTAAATTGCAGGCCAAAGACTACATATTATGTGAACATTCATCACCTATCACTCCTACCTGCCTCTTGCTCCCTCCTACCTATTTTCTTCAATATTTGCTTTAATTCTCAGCATCAAGAATGTGGAAAATAAGTTAAAGTAGCATGATGCTAATATCTCTAGGCCTAGACTGCCATGAAACTCTGAAATGAACATACTAACCCCTTAAGAGCTAAAAAAAAGAAAAAGGACAGAGAAATGTTAATAACAAAAATGGGGAAAGCGTATGTAAAGCTATGATGTGACTAATAGTGCAAATCTTGTTCAAAATTAAAGATGAAAAGAAAACATCCTCCATGTAATGAAGGCAGCAAGACCAAGAAAAAGGTACTCTCTTTTTAAATTTTAGGCAGAGAGAGTTGATCCACACTTTTGATTTTAGTGCTTCACTTTGGTTTTTACAGTGGATTTATGTTTAATCAGATTTGTAGAATAAGTGACAATTCTAATTTGAGAATGGAGGACTCAGTTGAACAGGAAAAAAAATGACTGAATATTACAGTATAACCAATTTGATAATGTACATTAAAGAACATCTAGTGTATTTAGGAATTAAATGTGTTGTGATATTTTATGGACATCATAAAGACTGAGAAAGAAAGATTTAGTTGCAATGTTTTATAAAGGAAAATGTGTCTCTACTTATCAGATTTAAACTAAGAAGAACAAAAGTCTCCAGATAGTAAAAGCTTAGTTCTGTGAAGACAAAATAAAAATGGACCACTTTCACTAAGCAGTCATGTAGTCACTGTTTATTTTATTGATTAAAATGTTCAAGTCCCCTGTACCAGACATAAAGGACTACAAAAATGTGTGGATATAATACTACCTGCATGAAACTTGTATTGTAGAAAAGGAACTTGTAATCTGATTTCATTCTGTATCAACATACCCAGCTTCTGACTTAAAAAAGGTAAATTGTAGACAGAGTCTATCTGAACTTCAGATTTTTGTCCTTATTGATGGTTTTTCATTGATTCATTTGGGAAAACTTTTCTAGATGTCATGTTGTCATTGAACAGAGGGATGTTTCTGTATTGCATTAATTAATGTCTCTAAAATGTGTAAATACATACACACACACAAACACACACACATATAATTCCTAAAATGAAAGAGCATATATTTATAGTTAATATATGTATGTATGTATGTATACATACATATATGTGCTATATAAAATGTAATATGTGTATATTACACATATATATGTATACTACATACATATATATATATATATACCAGGGATGCCAAAAAATGTATACAAGTGGACACTTGGTCAGCGTTGCTCAAGCAGTAGAGCGCCATAAGCAGAAGTGTCTGGACAATGATGGTAACTACTTTGAGCACCTCTTGTAATTGCAGAAGTCAAATGTGACTTGTTTTCCTCTTTTGTTATTGGTTTATATTGAGTATTACAATTTTAATAGTTTTCCTTTCTGAAAATGTGTATACATTTTTGTGGCACCCTCTGTGTATAAAGGAATATATACGAGGTCTGAAAGGTAAGTTTTTGAACTCATCCTAGAAAAAGTGCTACATATTTCATTGCTGAATATCACTATGTTACCTTTGAAGTACTCCCCTTGGGAAGCTATGCACTGATGCTAGCGCCTACTCCACCCTTCAAAGCAATTTTGGAACTCTTTGTCTGGAATGGCCATCAGAGATGTTGTCATATTACCCTTGATGTCCTGAATGTCATCAAAATGTCTTCCTTTCAATATTTCCTTTATCTTGAGATAAAGAAAGAAGTCATTGGGGGCCAGATCAGGTGAGTAGGGAGGGTGTTCCAATACAGTTATTTGTTTACTGGCTAAAAACTCCCTCACAGACAGTTTTGTGTGAGCTGGTGCATTGCCGTGATGCAAGAGCCATGAATTGTTGGCAAAAAGTTCAGGTCATTTTTGCCTAACTTTTTCATACAGCCTTTTCAGCATTTCCAAATAGTAAACTTGGTTAATTCTTCATCTAGTCGGTACAAATTCATAATGAATAATCCCTCTGATATCAAAAAAGGTTAGCAACATCATTGCGACAAGTTCGCAAACTTAATTGTCAAACCTCATAGGTGCACACACACAGGAATGGAGTGGGACAATTATATTTGAAGGGTATATAATATTGTATTAATTTTTTAAAAGAGACTCAAGTAAAATATGTAAATGTTGTTATCAATTATGTTTGAATTGTGATATAGATGCAATTTTTATTGATTTCTATTAGTTTTTGTCTGTTTGAAAGCTATGTAAGTGAACACAAAAAAATACAAAATATGAATAAACAAAAATAATGGGAACTGTAATTCCAAGAGAAAGGTCAACATTATTCTTGCAGACAAATAGTGCAATGAGAGTTCAAGGAAGAGAGAAATCATCTCCCAGATTCCAGAATAATGGTAGTTCTTGCCTGTTCTCTTTTCAGCTAACTGTTTGGGGTATCAACACTCTGAGCGTAGCTCCCAGCTTCAACATGTTCTCATGTTAGTTAAACTACTTGTTCAGGTAAAATCTGTGAAAGAACTCTCAAAATCCCCTGCCTTAAATAAGACAAATAAATGAAGAGAAAACAAAGAAGGTTTGCGAGCAAGAGAAAGAACAAGTGAAAGAGAACATAAGCAATAGGAAGAGTATATGCAAATCCTATAGTTTGTGTCACGATTTTAAACATGAGATCTCTCTCTCTCTCTCTCTTTCTGTCATACACACATGAAGTATGGGAAGACAAATATAGACACTGGAAACATTGTTAGTCATTAGAAAATAAGAATTAATTTCAATATATACATTTGATTTAAAATTCCAGGAATACAAAATGCAGAGAGAGAAAAGCTAAATTATCTTTAAAAAGGTACATATAGGTGTCATAATAAAAATGAATGGAAAAGAGTTTTTTCCTTTATTAGAAAAGGATATACAAGTTGGGGATATCATTACAGGTTTATATGTGTTCCAAATCACCTTAAGTAAAGATTCATACAGATGGTAGCAAATTATGCAAAATCACCATTGTTTAGGAAACTAAAGTTATTTCTTATTTAAAACATTTGTTTTTATAGAAAATATAGAAGTCATTATTATATAAAATATTGATTGAATGAGTTCTTCTCATTCTTATAAAATGTGACTGATAAACCCATAAAACATTAAAGCACTTAAAATCTAAAACAAAAACAAAAACAAAAATGGTTTCAATTCTTGTCTTTGCCCCTTTTTATCTGTTTAACCATGACTGTGTCTCTTATTCCCTTGAATCTACTTTTTCTCCATATAAAATATGCAAAATAGTATCTACTGTATAAGGTAGCACAAATAAGATTACACATGAAAATTTTGGTAAGTTGCAATATAAATATATATGTCAAGATATATACATATATCTTGTCTCTTATTTGTTAACTAAATTAATTTATTGACAAGTCATCTCTATAATAAACTAACAGAAGTCAATCAATATATTGTATTGACAGTAAGTGTGAAAGCGTGAATTTTACTCAAAATCCATTAATAATTATCATAGTATAAATCTGTTGTGCCACTGGAACACGCATTCTCATTGTCTAGTATCAGATCCCGAATTTGTTTTGGGAAATCATCTCTTTCTCTTTGGTGCAGCATTGGTGACAATATCTATAAGATACTCCAGATCCTCTTGGCCAAGGTTGGACACGTGACCTAAAATTGGCCAATGGGACTTACTTCTAGGAATTTTGAACAGTGACTGGAAAAAAAAACCACACAAAAAAATGACTGGAAATAATTGGAATTTTTATATTTTCAATCTTCTTCTCCGAAGAGACTGATCTTTATTTCTTGCTCCTGAATCCTCAGCCATGAATAGTTCTCTTTCCTGTTGTACTGAGTCCCAGTCCTTTAGCTTCTCCTTCCCTGTGAACCACTCCATGCACATACATATACAGTATTTTATTTTTAGTAAATTAGCCACAGTTGAATTCTGATGCTAGACTCCAAGAAAGCAGTTGATGCAATTATTCTTTTTAAATGCAAATTCAGTTTATCTCCAGCTTATAGATATATGATTTACTTACTATTTACAGCATTACTCAGTTGGGCATGCTATATCAATTTTGTTTTGTCTAATTTTTAGATGCATAAATAAGCAAGATATCAATGGAGACAAAATAATAGAAGTATAAAATTCAGATCTAATTTCCACTTGAGCTGTGCTATACTCTCCATCTCCCCTTCTTTTCTTCCATTTAGTATTTACCTTTCTATGGGGAAAAAGTAGAATATGGAGAAAAAAAAAAACAACCTGAGAGAACTTTAGCTCTACTTCCACCTACATATTGGACATTACCTAGAAAGCGGAGGAAAATTGTTAAACCAGTATAATGCATTTCAATGAATGCTTGTACATCTGCTGTTATGAAAACAAGAACTATTAAAAGGTACCCGATACTGTGCTTTAAAATGCAACTTTGGAATATTTTGTAAGAGAATATTTCAGCTCAGTGAAAACCGAGTCCCAACAGAGGAGAGGTTAGAAGGGACTATGAAAAATGTTTGGGGATGTACTGTACTCAAATGTAATTTATTGTGCATGATTCAAGTATGTAAAATCACCAAGTTTAGCACCAGGCCTCCTAGTTTCAGAGAACTTGGAAAAGTCCTGGTATCATTCACATTTATTTCTGCTGCTATTAAAATAGTTTAACTTCTCAAATTTCTCTCCAGAAAATCAGAACAGAGTTGCTTGTCAAAATGTGTTATGGATGAGGGTGAAACACATAATAGCAAACAAGTTAGATAAATGGATTAATATACATAATCACATAAGCATTTTATCATTTGTCAAAGGAATCTGAATTAACATTTTGTATTTAATGTATGATATTATGTCTAAATGCAGGACAAAACAAAACAAAACACTACTTTTATTTGCACCAGGTGACTGTTACCTCCCCAAGCTAATAATCAAAGTCCTAGTTAATATATTTTTCTGAATGACTATTTTTGGAAGATACTGATTAATTTGAAGTATAAATATTATGTATAGAAACAAAATTGTTAAAATCTCTTTCAAAACTCATCCACACTTCTATCTTTAATACAAATTCTGAGCAACTATAGTAAACATTTTTCATACAGCTGCCAATAAGACATCTTCCATTTACATTAAGACCAGCATTGAACTTACCATAATGTAAAAAACAGTCTATTTTTGTTTGATTATTGAGAAGACCTTATTAAGTGTATAGACATATTTTCTGAAATTTGTCAATAATTCCACTTATTTCTGAATGAGGTAATGTTAAAGGAAAATAATGAATGCTTTTATAAAAGAAAGTCTTAGCCTCTACATTAGGCTTTTAATCTCATGGCAATCACTTTTTGGCACTAGGTTGGTTATTTTGAAAATTAAAAAGGGAGTCATGAAATAATGCATTAAGTTTGGGATGCATATGTATATATTATTGAAATATAAATGAAATAATTGGTTATACTATTGCACGATTGCTTATTATTTTTCTAATGGGAGAAACTCTGTGAAAGTATTTTATAAGTTGATTTCATATTCAAAACGAACCTTCCCCTATATTGGGAAATGTAGTATAATTTTAAATTATGTCATCAAAATGTAGGAAAACTACACAAAATATCTTATAAACATAAGAAAGCACTCATGTTTGAAAAACATGTCAAAGACTATAATATGATTGTTCTGTCTTTGTGGTATATTTTGAAAGCTAAGTGATCACAACATAAATAAATAAATAAATAAATAAATAAATAAATAAATAAATAAAGCTGAGATTTCACTGTTTAAAACATTGTCCCCTGGACTTCTAAGTAAGAGATTGATATATTGTAAATGATAATTCAGCACAGCTCTGTCTCCCATAAATGAACATTTAAAAGGTAACTTTGAAGAATGTAAGCATTTTAGCTATCACTGACTGTTTAAAGGAACATGGCCACAATTTCTAAGGTGGAGGGGGTTTATTAAGGTGAATAGATGTGATAGAAGATTTATAGTCGTGGGCTCTACTGGCCTCCATGGTCTTTAAACAAGTCTCACTGTGCCTTATTTTCTGAATTTATAAACTGGAGCTTATCTGTAAATACAAAATTCTGAGACCTTTGAACAGAAGTAAACAGAAGGTGCCGTGGGACAGAAAAGAATTATTATTCAGAGAAAATGTTATCTTTTTCACATTGCAGTTTATCCCTCTCTGCCTTTCAATTGATAAATAATGGAAAGCAGGGGAAATATCATTGTTTTCAACATACTGATGATTTAATTTTGTTGGTGTTAAATTTGTCTTGGCTATTGGCCCTCTTAATCTTTTTTTTGTTTCCCTTCATAATCTTTCCTACCAAGCAAATACGATGTAGGAAGCCACAGAGGACTACACTTATTATGTAAAAACTTTACATTATTGGTTATAGTAATAAATGTGTATGGATGTGAATAAAAAGCCCGACCTATGTAGGAATTCCTCATAACAGTAAATCTGTAAAGGCTATCAAGATTGTCCTTACTCTGTAAAAATGGTGTTAACTGTGTCTTTTTTTAAGAGACCATCTGAAACATCTATGGAAATTGAAAATGTGCAATTTCTATGACGAGCACTTCTACTTTTAGAAATCTACTCTAGCATATATTTACTCATAGATTGAAAGATATAGATTCAAATATGTGCATTTTGGACTTGGTGAATACTAGTGAAATATTAGAAACAAACAATACATATGCCCACCAATAGAGAAATAAATCAATAAAAAGTGATATATATATATATATATATATACACACACACACACACACACACACATATATATATACACACACACGAATATTTTGAAAATTTACATATTCATGAAAATTATCTTATATCTATACATTGTAGAAATGTTTCAAACATTATGGAGTGAAAAAACTGAAATTGCAGAAAAGCATGTTATTCTTTACGTAAATTAATAAAAATACACAAAACTATACGTCTACTCTAGATAAATATGTGAAGTTTTAAGGAAAGGAATGGAAGGATAAGCCATAAACACGTAGCAATAGAAAGTTCTAAACAGAAACACATAGCAATAGAAAGTTCTAAACAGGAGTCAAGTGGATTAGAATAGATGGAGGCAGTCAAATGAGCTTTACATTCTGTTGTCTGCTAACAATTCTACTGGCAATGTATTCATATAATTCCTGTATATGTATGAACTTTAATAGATATCATGTAGAGATATAGTCAACTGTGTGGAACAGAAAAATACAGAAATTACTGTGGTTTAAAGAAGGTAGAAGTTGATTTTTTTATCACATGAAGGAGGTAGGTTACAGGGGCTAGTATGTTGATGGCATGGAGTCATCAGGTAACCAGCCACCTAATTTTCTCCTCCGCCATTCTCAGAATTCTTATGTCAACTCATGATCCAAAATGGTTGTTGGAGCTTTAGTTGTCAGTTTTTTGCTTTCTAAACCAGTAGCAATCACAGTTCATAAAGGCATAATCTTCATCCTATTTAGGGATGCAGATTTACCTTTGTTCCCATCTCATTAACCAGATTTAGTTGTCTGATACCCCTTGAGGCTAGGGATACTGATACATGTGTCCTTCTACATTAGTCTGAGAAGGTCTAAGGAAAGAATGGGTGTAGGAAAGGAATTTGCATTCTTAGAAGAGGGCTGGAGGGAGGGATACATGCAAAAGTGAATAGTAGTTAAATTTGACTGAAGGGATGTAGATGGCTACTTTTTTCCTTATTTTTTAATATTAAAAAATCCCTATACTTTAAAATGAAAATATTAAATTTGTCTTTAAAAAGAGAAAGAATTAACAGCTCAATCTGGTCAACGATATTTTATCTGTAAAATGTAGTTAATAAGACCACCTACCACATATTCCGGAGAATGTTTTTAGAGTCCCTGGGTCTTGCAGCAAGAAGCTGTCAGTGCGAATGCTGTCTGCCAAGGAATTACAAATGGTCACCAACAATGTATGCTACCGTTGTCTTGAGTTCCAAAGGATGCATCCAAAGTCTGTCCCCCTGGAAGTTTATTTGGTTTATACTCCTTTTGAAGATGATGAGGTGGGGCAAGGTTATTTTTATTGGTAAGTGGAAACTGAAATTTTAAGGCTTAATTAGAGTAGGTGTGATTTTACTTCAATTTCATTAACTCAAATAAATGATCCTATAGTATGTAGTAAAGGGAAAAACAAAAATTCTAAAACTTGCTATTCAAGTGCTGTGCCCAGAGGGCATTACCAAGTGTGTTCATTGCACAATTGTCCGCACTGTGGCACTGAGATGGCAGTTAGAGCTGTGGATAGGTATCACTCTGCATAGGTGTGCTTCTCTGAAGCCACTGTCTCCTGTGTGTATAAGCATGAGGTGAATTGATAGTTATAAACTCCAGAATCACATTTCTTCGTTTCCTTCTCTTGTCCCTAAATACTCAAAGGACGTATGAAAAATATACATTGAGACATTGAGATTATGCATTATTTGGTTATGACTGTTAAATGCTGTTTAATTGCTTGTTTTTGCTTCATATATCAGCCCCTCCCTCTCCCCTTTCCCCTCCCTCTCTTCCTTCCTCCTTCTTAAATACTTGCAAGTAAATTAGACATTACAGATATAGTTAAACCCATTTCCCGTCTTTCTCTTCTGAAGTTTATCATCCCAAAAAGATGGGTGGTAGTTTTTGTATTTACATAAATAATAAAATCATAAACCAATCCTTTTCAATGAGCCTATCCTTGCTTTTTTCCCCCACTCATTATGTTTTGAAAATGCATCTATGTTGATACATGCAAATCTAGCTAGTTATTTGATTTAATAGCTGTTCTTTTCAAAAAGTTGTGTTTTATTCATCTCTATACTGAAACTAGTATATGTAAAATGTGGATCCTTGTTACTAATGTTTATGTATTTATTCTAGTAGCTTTTGTTTAGCTAGTGTCCTGTTTAGTATTAGATAGATTATATAATTGAAAATTTGGCATTCTTACAGTAACTTATTTTGACAGCTTTTTAAATAAAATAATATGAGGATATTAGAATGCTTTTAGGTCTTTAAGTTGGTCAGAAACCTCACCATCTTCTTGTACAATATTTCTGATTTTGATCAATGATATTTTCTACTTGTTCATATAAATATTCCATTATTTCATGAATGCTTTCCATTATTTACAGTCACAGTCTAATTTATTGATCCAATGTAGTATATTGTGTTTCCACTCTAAATCATTTATCTCAATCACTTGAGTTGGCATATTTAAATGGATTTGACTTGTCAGGGTAAGGATACACTATTTTAAACATTGAACTATAGGGCATATCCTTTTAGCTAAAATTGTAACCCATTTTGTTAAACATTAGTTAATTCAATACATTTATCTGAATAAAGACATCTTGTTGAGACACATAAATAGATAATACACTCAACATGTAAAATTGTATATAACTAAATGAACCAATCAGGATAATTGTTAAATTGTTAAGTAGCAATATGGCATCTAACAATATCACCAACTAGCTAAGAATAGTCACAAAAACCTAAACTTAAATGCAGAAATGTGTATATTTTAAACTAAATATGTTAAGTAACAGATGGATCAATATACTCGTACAAATTATTCAATATACTCGTACATAAATCTGGTTTAAATATGAGGTATTTGGAGATATTGAATCTAAATACTTTCCATGGAATATTGAATAAAAAGATTTATTGAATTGCCAGTGAATACATGTGCAGCACTTAATTACACTTAGTGGGAAAATACAAAAGAAACAGGAAACATATTCTGGGCCCACAAGGACTCTATGATTAAATATGAAAATAAATGAACTAACACAAAGAACATATTTCTCAAGTACACATTGATATTGTGGAAACTCTATAAATTCACTGTCATCCTGAATTATTAGTATAAACTCATTCAACTTAAAGAATTTCTAGCTAACTGAAGTATTGAAATGGCAATTATGTTTAATATAATTATCTAAATGAAAATCATACCATGTTTCCCCGAAAATAAGACCTAGCTGGACAATCAGCTGTAATGCATCTTTCAGAGCAAAAATTAATATGAGCTGTTATTATATTATATTATATTATATTATATTATATTATATTATATTATATTATATTATATTATATTATATTATATTATATTATATTATGACCGGGTCGTATATTAACTTTTGCTCCAAAAGACACATTAGAACTGATTTTCTGGCTAGGTCTTATTTTCAGGGAAATAGTGTATGTAAGTGAGGACATACTTTCTAAACAGAGAATATTTGGTGCAAATTTATTCTAATGAAATAACTTTTCTGTCTCCTTCTGTGATGTTAGTGCATCTGCTTTTATTCCTCTGTTGCAAAGGATGCTGAGGAGACTAGTGTATGTTCCCCACACTGTACCACTTAGGGGTAAAAATGTTAAAAGCTATTTAATTGAAAAGTGGGGATTTTTAGAAAGAATGGCCCATAGCTCAAAAAGTTTGGGGGACAATTTTAAATGTAGCTAAATAGCTACATTGGCTTTAGTATCACTCACAGCCTATAAAAGTTAAAACTTTCACGATGAACATTTTGTTTGCAATATTTCACCAATATTATTAGATCATAGAACTCATATTGGCATTTTGAAGGCATTGGTGTTCCACAAAACACAATTCTGGAAACACCTGCTCTATATATTGTTCCCAGTTTATACACAGGTGATTTACCTCAACAATTTGATACCTATGTCTATAAATATCTTTAAGAAGTTAAATTAAAATAAACAATTAAAAATTGTTTAGGCTGTTCTAGGTTCTTTGGATTTTCATATACATTTTTAAATTAGTTTGTCAATTTGTGCAAAAATACCCAGTGGAATCTTGATTGGTATTACTATGAATCTATAGATCAATTTGGGGAGAGCTGACATTTCATAATATCAAATCTTCCAATGTATTAATGTGCTATAGTTGTATACTATTTAACTTGTCTTTAATTTCAGTAATATTTTGTGGTTTTTGCAATCAAGATCTTAAGTCCTTAAGACTTTCTGTGTAAGCAAGCATGTTCTCTGTGGAGAAGACAGATTTATTCTTTCTTTCCCAGTAGTATTGCTACACACGTATTTCACTGCCTCAAACCCTCAGCACAATACCTATAACAAGGTGAAGTAGACAACTTTGTATAGCACCTGATTTTAGAGAACAATCATTCAATGTGTCACCACTACAGTATCAGCTGTAGGGTTTTTGTAGACGCTCTCTATCAAATTAAAGAAATTATCTTATTTTCTGAATACTCTGAGAACTTTTTTTAATGCATAAGTGTTGAATTTTGTCAAAGGCTTTCTTAGTATCTATTGAACTGATCATGAGTTTTCCCCTTTATTCTGTTAATGTGTTGAATTACATTATTGATTTTCACTTATTGAACTAATTTTGCATTCCTGAGATAATTCCCAGTTGATCACAATGCGTTTTCCTTTTATATAGCTCTGTATTTGATTTTCTAATATTTTGCTAAGGATATATATATATATATATATATATATATATATATATATATATATATATATGAGAACTGTTGGTCTCTACTTTTCTTCTAATGTCTTGATCAGATTTTGATGTCAGGATTGTCCTGGCATCAAACAGTAAGTTGGGAAATATCTCCTCTTGTGTGTTTTCTAAAAGGGTTTTTTAAAGATATATATCTATATATCTTAAACATATATCGATATATATGTTCTATCAATATACATATATATCTGTTGTTGTTGTTTTTTCCCTTAAATGTTTGGCAGATTTACCGTTGCAAATCTCTGCCTCTGGAGCTTTCGTTGAGGGTGGGTTTTTAATTCTGAATTTGATGACTTTTAAAATGCTATTTTGATTATTTCATTCTGAGTCAGTTTTGATAACTTATTTTTCAAGGTGTTGTCCTTTTCATTTAAGTTTTCAAGTGTTTTGGCATAATGCTATTTGTAATACTCCCTTTTAATGATTACAGATTCTGTAGTGATATCACATTCTTCATTCCTTTTATGGGTATTTTGTGTTATCTGATTTCTTAATTTGCCTTGCTAGATGCTTATCAATTTTATTAATATTTCCAGAGAACCAGATTTTGGCTTTGCTAATTCTACTATTTGCTTTGTATGCCACTGATTTCTCCTACTTACTCTAGCTTTAATTTGTTTTTCTTTAACTAGCTTCTTAAGTTGTAAACATTGATAATTTATCATGAATCTTTCCTTTTAAATATAGACATTGAAAGTTATAAATTTTTCTCTGAGTTCTGCCTTAACTGCATCACACACATTTTTTTTTTTCTGCTTTCGTTAATCATTTTCTACAAAATATTTCCTGATGTCTCATGTCTCATGAACTTCTCTTTCATCAGTGGATTCTTTTCCTCATTACTTTTAAATCAATAACTAGGGTCAAATATCAGCATGTCACTGGCAAAAATTACTTTTCTGCCATAAGAATAGGAATTCTTTGTTTGGTATGTTTTACCAAAAGAGCTGAAAGATCTGATTAATAGGTATCAACAGGATTTGGGAAGTGCCAGTCTGATGTGGGGGTGGGGGTAAAGTAGGGTGGCATGTTAAGAGTTGCAGAATAAAGGCTGTATAAAAGAAAGTTTGTTCATATGTGGAATTCTACTATTACTAATACCTAATATTAAAGATACCTAGAGCCCCAGTTCTAGTATGTTGCAGTTGACAAGAAGTCCATGCTTTGGGAGCCATGCAGTATGTCCATTCCTCCCGGTATTACTGCTCCACTCATACACCTGTCATAGGCCTATCACATCACATCAGGGATGGAGGGCTGAGGAGGAGGCTGGCTGCTCCTCACAAGAGCCTTTTTCTGGTTATCATGCATTTCCTCTGCGTTGGACGTAGATGTCTCTGGTGGGCACTGGAGAGCAATACAAAGATTTGTACACTTTGTACCCACTTTCATAAAGCCATCCATATGCTTTGTCCCCAAAACATTTTTGTCTGATTTTCTAATCTTAGACTTTCCAGGCCCCTGATCAACTAGCCACATCATTTAATACTGCTCAGAATTTCATGGCCATCCATATTTCCATCCTAGTCTCCCCCTACACCAAGTCAACAATCAGGTGTATAGCTCAGATATCTGATTACTGGGAAGATTTCTCCTCATCGTTTTATTTCAGGGCTACTCCTGAGTGTAGCTGGAGTTCAATAGCAATCTATTTTTTTATTCTCCAAAATAAGAAGGCAACCCATACTGAACATGACCTGGGTAACTTTGTTCTTTGGTCAGCTTGTCATAGGGATTTCTCCAAAAGGCCATAGTGTGACCTGAAGGAGATCTGTGGATATGTGGTACAACAGAGGTTTAGCACTTGGATTCCATGGCCAGTGTCTTGTTGAAACTTATTTGTGCACTTTGGGTCTGCTTGGGCCCAATCCTAAATAATTTCCATCATATTAGGTTGGTGCAGAAGTAATTGCGATTTTTGCAATTATTTTTAACTTTTAAAATCACAATTACTTTTGTACCAACCTAATATAATTTGAGCGTAAGCCTGTTGTGGAAACTCTGAGCCAGTGTAAGATGTCCAGGGGATGGATGAACTTATTTATACACCAACTCCTGTCAGTCATTGGTTAGGGGCTGTTCCTACAGGGCGCTAATTTTCAGGTACTTCTGGCCTACCGCACCGGCAGAACAAAGCAGGCTACAATAATTCAGAGAAAGTTCTCAGGAGTTGGAAGATGGTATTTGGTTTGGTCTGGTCTGGATGACAAACAGAGATGTTAAGCAATATTTTGTTTAATTGCATGGTAGTGGTAGATTTCAATTAGATTGCTGTTGGTCACAAAATTTTAGAGTACTCTTTAATTTTTAAATACTTAGTTTTTACAAATAGGATTAGGTTGTCCCAGTTCAAATTACAAAAAACACAAAAGGGTTTGCAACAAAAGGTTTCCCAACAGCCATTCTGCTCACCTCTCTAGATACGTACAATCATTATCCATTTCTTAAGTATTTTCTGAGAGCTATTGATGATTTTATAAGCATAAATACACTCATATGCATTATATGGTTCTCTTTTCGATTATTTTGTTCTTTGCCAATCTGATAGGAGAAAATAGTATTCTAATTTTTATTTTCATTATCTTTTTATGGGTGAGGTAGACCATCTTTTCAGATATTTGCAGGCTACTTAAATGTACTTTTCTGTGGGTTATTCTCATGTCCTCTGTGTGTTTTCTACTTCTTCTTGGTCTTTTATTTTTTATTGTTAGAAATATTTTCTATACTAATTAGAATGTAAATATTTTCCTTTGTGTCTGTTTTGCAATGTAGAATGCTTGATTTATGCATTGTTGGATTTACCGATCTTTTATTTCCAGTGTTAGAAAAGTTTGTTCATTTCATGACTTAAAGAAATGCTCCCATGTTTTCTTTTATTGTTTTTATTTTATTATCCATATCTCTTGTGTAAATGTTACTTTTTATGTAAAATATGACTATCAAATTATCCTAATACCATTTATTAAAATACATATTTTGACCATGAGTTTGAAATATAATTTTATCACATTATAGGTTTTTGAATGTAGTTTTTCTCTTTTTGTTTTTTAATTTTTGGATTTAAGTCTGTTCCAATAGCCTGTCTACAAATGCTATTTTTAAGTTTAAAAAAGCTTAAATTCCCTATCATTACAGATTTATTAAGTAACCTTAAGCATCAATGCACAAGTTTTAAAGCACATATTAAAAACAACAACAACTTTACATTCCTCCCATCATCTATAATTAAATCAGACTTCAAAACATTAATTTCAGACTTTTTAATTAAAAAAAAAAAAAAGACTGGGGCAATAAGCCAGATAACAGGCCTCTTAGAAAGTGAAGATTTCTTCATAAAAAAGAAGTTTTGTTATTAACATGTTAAGTATAAAGCCTCTGTAGTTTCTTCCATTACATAATTTATTTTTTTTCTAATATATTTTTGTCTAAAAGTAAGTCAGGTTAACAACTCAAAAATTAAAGCTAGTGTGTATTTAAGGCCCTCGATGCATCTAACTTCATCTGGTTTCATTTATTTTCTGTAGCTAATAACTTAATATGATAAAATAGAAGGTCATATAAATTAGAATACTAACAATTGCTTTCAGTTTAAAATATGCAAGATGGGGGAGATTCTGCTATCATATCCCAAGACATCTCCATTTACCTGCTAAAACCTGAATTTTCAACAGATGGAGATGTACTCCTATTTCTCGTCCTAGGAGTCAAATCATGATCAGTTTAAACCTGCCGATGTTATCTCAGTGGCTTTCTTGGGCCTAGGTGGGACCATTATAATGTAAGCAGAACCAGCTAGAAGGTTTCTGAGATTTCCTTCTCTCATGAGAGGAGAATGCTTGCCAGTGCCATCTTTTTATTTCTTCCCTCCTTGAACTAAGTGAGGCATGATGCCTGAAGTTGTGGGAGCCAAATTGCATCCTAAGGGAAAAACCCTAAAGATGGCAAATTTGTCATTATTGTCATAGACATAACATTATTGATCTACTGAATCAATCACATTATGTCCAGAAAACTATAGCTTTGGGGGAAAAAATCATTATGGGCCAGAAAATGACTTCAAGCCATACACTTATGCTTCTTCCTGATTTGATATATTACCTTATTTAAGTATGTAATACTGGCAGGTCTATTACAAAAATATCTCAAATAGCGGATTCTATGGTCTTCAAAAATTTGATGTTAACCCTTTTTGTATGATTCCATCAGAGCACTGAATACAGACCACCCCATTGTTTCCAGTATGTAAGCACGCGTCAGCCTTCTCTCTGGTCCTGGATGATGTTCGCATATCATCCCCGCCCCTTGAATGTGGTCTGTATTCTAAAGAATAGAATGCAGTAAAGATGATGGGTTGTCATTTATGAGATCAGGTTATAGAAAGACTGTAGCACTCATCTTGGGTGATCTCTCTGGCTCTTTTGCTCACTCCCTGTGAGTGAGCTGCTGTATAGGAAAAATAATCCCTGTGTGTTTCTCCTTCACTCTCATTCTACTACTTCATTAACACCATTTCTGACTCCAGATGTGTGGGGGGAGGGGGAGGGCATGTGCTTCCACAACAAACAATTTTGTGTAACACCAGTTGGGTGCCCACAATTCATTTCAATTCTGACACTAACTGGAGTTAGCACCGACCCTACAAGTTAAGGGCTGTTCCACAGGACTCCCCACATCACTCTACCCAATCCCTTGCCAGTTCAGATGCCAAATAAAACTAGTAGACCTCAGGTTACCCACTACTTCTGTCTGACTTGGCTACAAATCAGAGGTTTCCATGATCTACTATTTGGATTCAATCATTTGCTGGAACTGTTCACAAAACTCAGGGGAACAATTACTTACATTTACCAGTTTATTATATAATAAAGGATATGGTAAAGGATACAGATGAACAGCCAGGTGAAGAGATATACAGGGCAAGGTCTGGAAGGGTCCCTAGCACAGAATCTCTGTTCTTGTGGACTTGGGGTACCTCAACCTTCTGGTACCTGGATGTGTTCACCAACCTGGAAGCTCCTTGAACCCTGCACTACTGAGGCTTTTATGGAGGCTTTATCACATAGGCATGATGGATCATTAAGTCCATTTTCAGCCCCAGAGAATGGGAGCGGGGTGGGTCTGAAAGTCCCAAGCTTTTAATCATGGTTTGGTCTTTCTGGCGATCAGTCCCTTTCAGGAGCCCATCAAGATTCACCTCATTAGAACAAAGTACATTCCTATCACCTGGAAAATTCCAAAGAATTTAAAAGTTCAGTGTCAGATGCTCCTGTCTCTCAGGTAATTACAACGGCCTTAGGAGCTCAGTATCAGGAACTAGGGTCCAAGACCAAATGTGAGAAGAAAAGATACTCCTAGCAACCCTATATACAAGAGTTTTAGGTGTTCTGTCAGGAATAGGGAAGAGACCAATATAGAGAGTTCTTATTTCACAGCTGCCCTAAGGGATGCCCAGGTAGCCTGAAGTTTATGTTTCTGGCCAGCGGCCAAGCAAGGACCTGAGCCCTTCCTAACACTTACCTGGCTGAGCTTGAAAGCAGATGGAACCCAACAGTGCCTCAAGATGCCTACAGCTCAGACAAAACCTTGGTTACAGCCAGGGATTTTCTGCTTTATGTACAAAACTAGGGAGAGCATGAAAAATGTGACACAGCTGCTGCTCGTTAGTGTTATCACTTACCACTTAGTCTTCCTTTACTCCGTCTTTCTCATTTGGTATGTAGTGGTTATTCATCACCACACATAGGAATATTCTGTAGTCTCTAATTTGTTCTCATCCTACATTAATTTGTCTGTTAAAATTTTGCTTGCACTAAACACAGTTGTAATGAAAGTAAAATATTGTCTTTCAGTGATAGTCTTTCAATAGTGGTGATTATCATAGTACATTCACTTACCTTTCAAGAATTTTTTTCTTTCTTTTTCCCCACTGGGAGATGCACATTTAGCAATAACGAGAGCTGAATGCAGTACAATGCAATTATGTGGGAAGGATTTCAATTTCATAGTAAAATGGTCAACTTATTATGAAATGTTTACATTTTATTTCTTAGAACATCACTGTGCTAGTTATGAAGCTATTGTTTCTCAGCTATGAATGCACCCTCCACACTCAGCTTTTTGATGCAGGGGCTGGTACTTTGCCAACCACATTTCTTCTTTCCAACTGGCTCCCTATTAGGTTCTGCCAGTAGGGGGCGCTAGAGCAAGTGCAGAAGACAGAAGGGAGAGAAAGGGAGTTCCCCTTCCTGTTGGCTCGCTCTTCCTGTTAGCATTGCCCCAGCATTGGCCCTTCACCTTGATCAGCAGCCATTGCTTCTAGATCCCAACTTCTTTGCTACTCTCAGAATGCCAGCCCCAACCAGCTGGCATCCCTCCCTCAGGGTCTGGGCCCAACTACCCAGGGGTCTTCTTTCAGATTCCACAGGTATTAGTATTAACCTTACAGTGTCTATTCTTCCAAGTCCTTGGATCTAGATCTGTGGGGTCCTTCCACCACACTGCTAGTTCTGATAACCCCACGTAGTAGTCCTTGAGCCTGAGGGCTATTAGCTACTTCTTATAATTATTATCTCTTTCCATCTCTGTATTGCTGTTTGTTTGTTTTTTCTTCTTGATTTTCTAACATCAGCTTAACTAATTCCCTGCATATAGTTCCCTTAAAAAAAAAAATAACTATTTTGCTTTCTATTTTTCGACCTTGACTGCATTTTGAATATTGACTACTGGTCTTAGAACACAAATGCCCGTAATGACAACCTCTTTTAAAGAAAACACTTAAATAGTCTTAATAAGTAAGATGGCAGTGAGCCATCCTGTGATGTCCTCCCAATTCAGAAAATACTTTAACCGTCACAAACCACCCCTTTCTCTGAATTTAAACTTGCTTTCTATACTCTGCTCCCCAATTTGGTAGTTCTTATATACTGTATTATTTCTACTATATTATTTTTTTCTCCCAAATAAGATTGGAAGCTCCTTGTGGATAATGAATCATTTTCCTTCTCTTTTATCTCTCAATGTGCCTAGCAGCACTTCTTTGAAATACAACATTTTTTATAAATAATTGTTGAATAAATTTGTCCACAATGCTCTACTACATTTGTAAAGAAATATGTGTTCTAAAGAGGTTGGAGAAAATAACATGTTAATGGCAGAGAAAGAAAGAGAGAAAAGAGCTAATAAGTACTGATAGATTACAATTTGTTGGCCTATTTTAATAAAAACTCTTTGCTGAATTGTTATTAAAAATATATGCTGCTAAACATTTGCTAATGACCAAATTTTATCTAAATCTGCTAAAAATTACTATTTCTACTTTACATATAAAAACATTTGCCACAATCAACAGCATAGCTGGGAAGTTAACTCAAGCATTGTCAAAGTGGCTCATGAGTGTGAAATCTAAGCCCCAATACCTGGACAAATAAAAATTTATGTCATAATTTTTTGCACTAAAAAAAAAGTTAGAGAATTTAAAAAATCATTTCTAGTCTTCAAAGTTTGCTTAGTTTCTTGCTAAAATAGTCCAGTCATTAGAGATGTCCTTCTTTATATTCCATAGCAGCTACTTCACAACTCTGATCTCCAGTCAATGATTTAACCTTCCTATCTCGGAGTTTCCTCATCTGATAAATACATTTAACAGTAATTTCTTTACAGGGATATTTTTAAAGGTAAACTGAAATATTACAAAGTCAATGCAGCAAACATGTAGCTATATGCAGGCATGTGATGCAAAGCACAGAGACAAGCACATAACTGACACTCACAAATCAATGCATTTTTGCTCAAGTATATGTTTAACCTAGCAAATATTTTTTTGAAAAAATTGAGGTATAATTGACATAACATCATGTTAGTTTCAGGTGTATAACATAATTAAATATTTGTATATATTGTGAAATGATCACCACAGCAAGTCTGGTTAACATCTGTTGCTATACAGTCACAATTTTTTTCTTGTGATGAGGACTTTTAAGATCAATCTTAATTACTTTCAAACATGCAATACAGTATTATTAACTATAGTCACCATGCTATACATTGCATCCCCCATGACTTTAGCAAATACTTTTTATAAGTCTAAGTTGCAGTCCATTATCTCTACTTAGAAGAGTCTCTTAAACTTAAATCAGTTTAAGTTAAAAATGAATGAAATTGTCTGCCAATCTAATTGCTTTGTAGAATCTTTGATCCTTTTGGCACGTTTATTGCATATACATATAATGTGCAAAATGTTAGCCCTGTTTGAAACAGCAGTTTTCTTGTTAAGCATTTGAGTGCATTCTTGAATCATAGAGCTGAAAATACAGACTAGGGTTTCCAGGCGGGAATTCCCGCCCATTCTCAGGATTTTTTTTTTTGCTTTCCCGTTCCTGAATCCCAAGATATAAACTGTTTTCTCTTCTCCACGATGAATCGTTTCCACAAAGTGAGGCCGATATTACCAACCACCTGGATTCAAGGAGCTGATTTTCTGGATTTCCTGACCAACTTTTCTCGGGATTTGGGAACAGAAAAGTAAAAAATATTCCTGAGAATGAGTGGGAATTCCCACCTGAAAACCCTAATACAGACCAATGTAGTGTAGATAAAAGGATGTAGAGGTGTGATCAAACAATACAATGAATGGTTAAAAAAAAAAAATATATATATATATATCTCACAGTAAAAGACACATTGCCACCAATCCCCCTCAAAACACCGCCCCTTGATCAAACACACTTATTCTATCATTCTTGCCACTTTCTGAAGCAGTTCTGTAAGTCCTCTTTTGTGAGTGTCTTTAGTTGTGCTGTTGTGGCTGTCTTGATGTCCTGAATCATTTTGACTTTGGGCAAGAGCCAGAAGTCACTCGGTGCCAGATCCAGTGACCTAAGGTGGATGAGGACACACCATCATGTTTTTATTTGACAGAAATTGCTGTACCAGAAACGATGTGCGACATAGAGTGTTGTCATGATGGAGGATGATTTACGACATACTTTAAAACACACCTTCTCTCAACCATAGCTCACACCCAACTGACTGCTCAGAACAAGTTGAAACTTGTTACACTCTGTTACTAAGATTCATCGCGCCACTTCCCATTGAAGATCCCTGCCTTTCCATTGGATGGCACTCGGCATTCACTGTATTTTTGTGATCACAATGGAAAGGCTCCATGTCACACATCGCTTATGGTATGACAATTTCTGCCAAATAAAAACATTATGGTGTGTCCTCATCCACCTTATTCTTTGGATTTGGCACCATGTGACTTTTGGCCCTTCCCCAGTGTCAAAATGACCATGAAAGGAAAATGTTTTGAATTGATTCAGGACATCGAGGCAGCTATGAGAGTGCGAGTAAATACACTCACGAAAGAGGACTTCCAAAACTGCTTCAGAATGTGGCAAGAACAATGGGATGAGTGTGTTCAAAGAAAGTGGGGTTTTTTTTTGGGGGGGGGGGAATTAATGGCAATGTGTCTTTTACTGTAACAATTTTTTTTTTTAATTTAAACATTCACCATATTTTTTGATCATGCCTCATAGATATTCCTGACATCAACTTTCTGGCAATAGAGTATTTATGTTAGTGAGAGAATGTGGGATATTTTGTAATACTAAAGTAATTGCAATCCTATATAAACATGTCTGTATTAACTGGAAAGGACCTACATCTTCACAGAGGTTTTAAATCCTTGAAAAATATTTTAAACATCAATTCTATGTTGCTGTAATAGATAGTGTGGCTTAAATAGAAGTGTATTTATCTCTCACATAACAGTCTGCCTGCTCCAGGCCAGCAGAACATTTCACAGGGTTGTTCAGGTATCCAGGCTCCTTCCATCTTAGTTGTTCTCTTTCTTAGGTGCTCCCCATGTCTGTACCGTGAAATCTAGTTGATGCCTATTTGATGTACAACTTACAGTAAAAAAGAAAGCATAGCTAAGGCAAACAACGTACTTGTAACGAGGGATACAGAATTTGCACTCATCACTTGCTTTCCACTTTATTGGCAAGAATTTAGTCACATAAACACATGTGACTAAGGAGATTATTTTTCAATTTGGCCACAGGAATAGAGTCCAATGTGACAATTGTTTTTTAAAATTATTTTATAGTATCTTATAAAATTGTGTAAATGTTCCATATGTTCTATTCCACATGTTCCAAAATGCATATATTCTCCTTTTTAGCGTATAGGAGTCTATAAATATAGACATATGGATATATATACTATATACAATCAATTCATTATGTTGTTTACAATTCTATATATATTACGTTTATGACTGTTTATCAGTTTCTGATAAAAGCATGTTATATTCATTCACTATAAGTATAGTTTTGTTTTTCTCTTTGTTGGTCTGTCAATATATGGTTTATCTCTTTCTAGGAAATTTATTAGTGCATACAAATTCATAAATATATCTTCCTAGTGGATTGGTTCCCTCTTTATCGCTCCTGATATTTTGGCCAAAAATAATACTGTCCTTTTAATTAACATTACCCCAAACACTTTATTTTAGTTGATATTTGCTGTAAATATCTTTTAAACTGTAAATGCAGTTACCATATAGAGAGCAGAGACAGGGCTCTCTTGCCTAAAAAGATGTGACTCTGCTTTGTCCTAGTTTTCATGGGTGATTGTAGCCCATTCTTTATGTTTTCACTGTCCTTTCCCAGTTAATATTAAGATCAAAGCTAGTTTCAGGAATCTTAGTGATTAATAGTAACACTTTATCCTCAAAGTTTGCTGTAAGAATGAGATTTTCATGAAAATAGAAGGATAGCTGTAATTATATCTGGAATAGTAAATTCTAGATAAAATAAATGTGTGCAAATATTTGTGACTTTTTTATATGTTGAGAATATTTTGAGAGTCATAGACAAAGATGATACCATCAGCGCTAAACCATTGCCCAGCCACCTGATCTTTAAATAAGCCCTTGAAATATGAATTTTGTTTCCCTCAGTCCACTAAAATTGCTCTAAAGCAGTCAACCGTCTGATTGCCAACTGATAGAATTTTGCTTTGGCTGAAAGCAATCTTTGTGCATTTCTGTGTCATCTTCCTCAGTAGATTAGGAAACTGTGGTTCAGGAGTGTGTTTAGTTCATTCTGTTTGCATCTTTAACTCTTCTTAAAATCGAACTATTTTATGCCTTTAATAAAACAGCATTATCATTGTAATTTTCTTGCCTCCTACTGCCATGCTCCTTTAGCTTCTCTTCAGGGTCTCCTATTCTGAATCCAAAACTTAGACAAAGTTCGTGCTGTGTTTGGATGCCTTTCTCTTTATTTCTTGTATATTTCTTGTATATTTTTGATTTGTGGTTACCATGTGCCTCAGATATACCAACCTATGTTCATAGCAAGCTATTTTAAGTTGATGGTTGCTTAAGTTTGAACACATTCTATAATCACTGCCATTTTTATTCACCCCATTAAAATAGTTATGGGGATGAAAAGTACAGATTAGGGAATATAGTTGATAATGCTGTAATAACTACACATGGTGAGAGTTGGGTAAAAGACTTATTGAGGGAATCACTTTGTAAGTTAAATATATGTCTAACCACTCTGCTACACAGCTGAAACTAATACAATATTAAATTTCAACTGTAATTTAAAAGAAAAAAAACACAAAGTTAGAGTTTGAGTCTTCCATTCTTAGTATATTTTCTTCCTTGGTTATCTGTTCACCCTCATGGTTTTAGCTGTCATTCTTAACAGGTATTTTGAAAATTTAATCTCCAGCCATAGCTTCTCTCCAAATTATTTATTCTTGAATTTTACCAATGGCTCAACGTTTCCACTGGCACTTGACATGCAACACATTCAATATCTCCTTTTCCTTTTTTCCTTTTATTTCATTACTCATTAAGATTAATTCTTCTGTAGAAATATAAACTTTTAAAAGGCATATGTACTCTCAATAAATACAGTTGTTTTATTATTAAAGGCTAAATATGGACTGCAATTAATGTTTCTGAAAGGGAGATAATTTCACTTTTTTATTTTATGAAATAAAATATTGGCTTTTTTCATAGTTTAATATTCATTTTTACTTTTTGGCATCTAATACATAGATTGAAGTCATTGAGAGTAAATACTCAAATTACTATCCTTTGTTAATTTCCCTCTGTTAACTTGTGGCTACTTTCTCCACAGTATCTGTTTTCTAGGGTGCACATTTACAATACAACTATTAGAAGAGTAGAAGGTGACCGTGTCCTTAATGAGCTGGCTATTAGCTTTTTGAGACATATTTTTATCTACTCTTACAGCATCTGGTTATAAATGTCTAATTTATCTAGGGCTATGCATATGTGTGTTGTGTCCCCTGTTTAAAGGTGAGAACATATGCTGATGAATTTCACCCATTTGTTAGTAGTATTCAACACATAAAAGCATGTTGCAATGTTTGAATAGTACTGCCAGTATGTCAAAAGCTTTGAAAATTGTTTAATATTTTCTGAGGCAGCGCTCCTCACCTACTGCATTTTCCCACATTGCCTATTAAATATACCAGCCATCTGGAATCCTATTGTTATTGAAGGATTCATTTAAATAAAATCCCACAATTTAGTTGGTTAATAATCCATTAAGTATCATGCTACTGAAGAAATAATTTCACTGTCTAAGTTTTTAGAGACGTAGGTCATATACAAAACTTATCTATTGGCCACCTAGGCCCTAGATGTCTCAGAAAACAGTTTAAGGGTCTGCACAAGTATGTAGATATATACTTCTTATTAAAATGGAGTATACTCATCGACATAAAATATAGCATGTCATGATAAGCACAGTTAAGAAAATAAGAAAAATAAAGTATTGTGTAAATTAGTGGCGTAAATCAAGGATTCAAAGAACTTTAGGATGTTCAGTAATTATTCTGCCAAGATATCTAAATAAATGAAAGTCATAAATTGGATGTTTTAAAATAAAATGTATAAATCTTCTGTCTTGCAAACTGGGATTTAGCAAATTTATAAATTATATGAGGAGTGGTAAAATATCCTTAGTTTTGAATATAAATCAAAACAAAATTGAATATGTTAGTAGAATCGGGTTGTACTCTGCGCCCAGCTACTAAAAAGCTGCATGATTTTTTATGGGTCTCAGTTTCTTTCCTGATTCAGAAACGAGAGGATTGGTTGAGTCAGAGCTCACAGAAGAGTGAGTCTCTGTCTTTCTAGAATGTGAATCCAAATGTTTCTCCATGTAGAAACCATCACTCACTTACCTTAGCTGATTATCCTGAAGATATTTGAGTTTATCCCATGTAGATAGCTCATTTCAATGGTCTCCTTCTAAGCTAGAATTTTACGATTTTAAATGTCATGCATGCATCAATGTGATTGAATTAGACACACCAAGAAACGCATGTGGAAGAAACAAGATTCTGGTTGTCTGAAACTTGACACTGTCCTATCTGTATTACTAAGGATATACATCAGCCCCTCTCTCTCCATGCACTTATCGTCATGAATGTGGTTTTCTCTGTACATTTCTCAATTGATTGTTCTTAACATAGGCTTTAGGCATTGTACAGGAAAAACTCTAGCTAATGTTAATGTCCCCTTATCCTTGAATAAAAATAACCAGTGACCTCTAATAGCAACAGAATGTTAGTAGAAGGGAAGGGGACTTTTAGTAGATGAGTGATTCTCTCATTAACAGTGTGTCATTGATACCATTTCCAGACATATGCTCTCTGGAATTTGGTGACTCGCAGATGTTTCAAGGGGAAGCCGTCAGCAGAATTGTCCTTTTGATATACAGTAGTTCCAGAACATCCTGCATGCGTTATCACATGACTTAATCAAAGTCTGTAAATTTTAGTAGGTAAAGAGTAAATTCATATCTTTTGACTTTGGTGTCACTTTGATAAATATTGCTGGCTGTGACAATCATTCTATTTTGGGGGGCCTAAATATAGATGCCACATTTCAAAAATATAATTAATATCCCTATTATCAATCATTGCAAGTCAGCTATAACTTATTCTGACTCACTAAATTTATTTAAGGTACCCATCAGAGTGTAAGCTTAGGAAATATTTTGATGTATGTACAACATTTTCTAGCTCCTGGGTCACCTGTTGAAATAAACCTAACACAGGCTTTCTCATACCTGCTTTGTTTTATTCTGTAGTTATAATTTTCCAAAATATTCTTTAACTTTCTATGCCAATAAAGTTGCAAAATACATGTTAGTCATTGTGAAGGTAAAGTAAAACTTTTATCTAAACTTTCCTGTGTTTGTAACGGGTGTGCCATTTGGCAAAGTGGTTTTACTGAATTGATCTACGGTATCTCGTTTGATATTCACATGAGTCCTAAAAAGTAAACTGAAATATTATTCTAACTTTGTAAATGGAGATAGCAGTGCTCAGAAAGAACAATAACTCAGCCATCATCATCTCTTGAGTGTCAGATCAGCCCCTTCATCATATCCATCCCAACATTTTGTCACACAGCATTATTCCTCCAGCAAAGCACCACCAATGAACCCCTCACATAAAACCAAATATAGAGTGACTGGCTCTCAAACTTTAGCATGCATTGAAACCACTGGAGGGCTTATTAAAAATGCATCACGATGTCAGTCCCTAAAGATAATGAGTCGAATAGGAACTAGAATTGACATTTTAAATCAACACTTCTGGGTGTTCTGTGACAAGTGGACAGGAAATCACACTATGTAAAATTCTGATTTAGAAAAGTTTACCTCAAATCTTTAGTGGTTTACAAAATACCTTAGACCAGAACCTATGGTGTTTGAGTGTAACAGAGACACTTACACTGGGTGGGTAAGTTTTATACCTATGTGTCTATAGAATTTCATATGTAAACCACAAACGTATTTAGATAACAAAGAGGTCAAGCTGTCTCTTGATCACATTACTTTATACCCTCAAGTAGAGCAGATAGTTCTCTTGTATGTAGCATATTCTTGAATGCCTAAGATTAAAAAGAATTTATTTAAGCCATAATTTCTGTTCTTCCTCTGTCTCTCTCTGCTCCCTCCCTATTCTACTGTGAGTAAGCAAGTGGTATGAAGGAGGTTTATGGTAGTATTTAAAATGAAAAGCAATTGGAAGAGTAATTAAAAATGGGAACTGACAACATGTCTTGATGTGCCTGATGTATAAATGATAAATATTTCAGGGAAATTTTATTTTGTTACTTAAACAATTGTGAATCAAGGGGAAGCACAGAATACTGGTTCTCACTAGCTCCCTCATCACCATTGTTTTATCAGCTGTGTCCTGAGCTAGAGCCAAGAAGGGAAATGTAAATTATATTTATTTAGAGAAAAAACTGCTACTCCCAGAAAATGACCAAAAACAACCTCAATTCTATTGGAAATATGGGCTCTTTAACTACTTTGCTTGCAGTATGTGAAGAAATGACCTCCACGATGTACTTTTTTGCCTGAGTTAGGCAGAGCCCAATGTTCTTAATTGTTAAAAATAGAGGGTGTGCAGAGTTCCACTCTCAGCATGACATAGTGAGGTGCTCCATTGATCTGCTTTCCAGTAAAACTAATCAAAGAAAAGGGGGTAAATACGGGGGGAAATGCCTAACTATGGGTAAAATCGCTGAAAATGACCGTAGGAGCACAAAGCAACTGAAAAAAGCAAGCAAGCAAGCAAACAAACAAACAGAAACAATAGATTCAAGAGAATCTACTAAAACTCAGTAAGAACTGGGAAAGTCCTATAATATTTGAACCAAGCCTTCTCTCTCCTAGCTTAGCTGTCACTCCAGACTGGTACAGTGTAAAACATAGGGCTCACTCTCCCACCAGCTTTTGTTCAGAGGGCAGTGTTCCCAGGAGATGCAGGATGTCGGCATTTCTCATCCTGTCCAAGCTCTGTTGCTGAGGCTAAGTTCCACTTGAGTGCAGCTGAGAGATGGGAACTCATTTCTTCTACCCAGCTCACACTGAAAGGACAGAGGCTCTACCTTAGGCACCACTGAGAATACTCGGCCCCAATCACCCTGGCTCCAACTCACAGGTGGGATGTTAAATGCTGAGAGAAGCAAGCTGAGGAGGCCTGGGAGTGCCCCCATAACCAAGCACTCAGCTTCTAAAGTAGGGGTGCCTCTCACATAGCAGGCTGCCATTATCCCTTCCCTCAACACAAGAGCCTTGGCTCAGAGATTTTTGCCTGGGAAGAGAAACATACTGTAGAATTAAAAGCTCTAAGTTATTCCCCAGTGGACCTGACTGACATCCTTTGCAACCTATTGTGGAGAAGTTTAAACTTAATGGGAGTCTCAAAAACAATGGAGATTGTGGTAAAAGGTCATTGCAAGGACATTGATATTAGAGATATAGACTACTGTAGGACAGGTAGTTACCCCCAAATAGGAAAAGAGACAGTTGGGAAGAACCCTTCAGGGATCAGAACAAATCCCAAATACTAACTTGGGGAACTATTTCTTCAAAGGAGTCAGAATTTGATTGGGTAAACTGTGAAGCAATTTATGTTCCAGGGCATTTTTGAGAACAATGGAAAACAACCAGCAATTAGTAGAGCTTTACAGTGGGTGTGGTCAGGGGACTGAGACAGTCAAAGAGAGCCCTGCCCTAACTATTTTCTTTCCAGGATAACTGAACATACTCAAGGCTGCATTCCCTGAGAAGCAATGTTAGAGCCTTCATACTGGCTCCCTCATCATGGGGGAAATAAACTTCAATAAAATAATCAAACCAGTCAAAAAATAAATATACAACTAAATAACAACAATAAGTTTCAGAGTGGGAGGAACCAGGACTCAGACTTGCTAAAATATGTTATCTAACATGTCCAGTCCAACAAAAAATTTTGAAGATATGCAAAAAAAAAAAAAAAAAAAGTATGATCCCATACATTGAAGAAAAGCAGGTAACAAAAACTGCCTATGAGAGCAAACAGATGTTAGAGTGACAAAAAAAAAAACCTCAAAACACTTCAAAGAACTAAAGGAACCTATGCTTAAGAAGTAAAGTATGATGACAATCCTACATCTAATAGAGAATATCCATAAGAATTGGACAGAATCCAACACCCTTTCATGATAAAAACACTTAAAGTAGGAATAGAAGGGACCTTCCCCAATTCGATAAATGTTATCTATAAAAAAACGCAGTTAGCATCATATTTAACAGTGGAAAAATGGATGCTTTCCTTCTAAGATCAGGAACCAGACAAAGGTGTCCACTCCCATCACTTCTGTTCAGTATTGTACTAGAGGTTCTAGTAGGGCAATTTAGCAAGAAAAAAATAATAAAAATCACTCATATTGGAAAGGAAGAAATAAAACTATTTCTACTCACACATTACATGACCTTATGTGAAAAAAATCTTGTAGAACACACTACAAAAAAAAACACAAAAAAAACTATTAGAACTAATACATTCATTTAACAAGTTGTCAGGGCACAAGAGAAAGATACAAAAATCACTTGGATTTTAATACATTGGCTACAAATACTTTGAAAATGTAATTACAGAGTAATTCCTTTATGATAGTATAAGAAGGAAAAAAATATGTAGGAAAAAATTGTCAAAAATGGTGCAAATCTTGTATTTGTACTTTGAAAACTACAAAATATTGCTAAAATTAGAGATCCAAATAGAAAAACATTTTATGTTCATGGATCAGAAGATTTAATATTGTTAAGATGACAATACTCCCAATTTGTTCTACAGATTCAACATAATCTCTATCAGAATCCCAGGGCACTTTGTAGAAATTGGCAAGCTGATCCTAAAAAAATCTTATGAAATTGCAAGGGACCCAGAATAGTCAGAACAATCAGGACAAACTTGGAGGACTCACATTTGTCCATATAAAAATATACTATAAAACAATAGTAATCAGAACAGTGTGGCACTAACATAAGGATATATATTAACCACAGGAATGTAATGGAGCGCTCAGAAAAAAATCATGTGTCAACTGATTTTTGATAAGTGTGCCAAGACCATTCAATGGGGAAAAATAGTTTTTTTCTACAAATGCTGGAACAACTGGATACCATATGGAAAACAATGAAATTGAAACCATACCTTATAACATCTATGAAAATTCACTAGAAATGAGCCAACAATGTAAATGTAAGTGAAACTTACAAAACTAAAAAAATCCTAGAAAAAATATACAGGTAAATCTGTATGAATTTGTATTTAACAATCAATTCTTAAATAGGACACCAAAAGCACAAGCAACAAAAAAGAAAACATAAATTGGGCTCCATTGAAATTAAAGATCTGTTTCAAATGACACTGTCAAGAAAGTGAAAAGACAAATCACAAAATGGGGAAAAAATATTTTTAAATCATATATTTGATAAGGAACTTGTCTCCAGAACATATGAAGAACCCTTACCACTCAATAATAAAAAGACAAATAACTCAACTATAAATGGACAAAGGACTTGAATAGAAATTTCACCAAAGAAAATACACAAATGGCCAATGAACATGTGTAAAGATGCTGAGCATCATTAGTTATCGTCAAAGCCAGAGTATGATACCACTTAACACACTCGAATAGCTAAAATTTAAAAAGTCAGATAATAATAAGTGTTGGTGAAGATATGGAAAAATTGGAACACGTACAAGATATGATAAAAAAATATGGTGAATGCTGCCACTGTGTGTCATCCAATGGAAAGGCAGGGATCTTCAATATGGGAAGTGGCACATCAAACCTTAGTAACAGTGTGTGACAGTTTCAGCTTGTTCGGTGAAGTCAGTAGGGTGTTGTTGTCACACAGCACCCTAACCGTTTGTCCCTACCATCCTTTCCTTAAGGAAAGAGGGTTGCGGGGTTGTCCCTCTTAGGGGTTGAGTTTTATAGGTTTCCTCTCTTGGTCCCAGTATGCTGGGTCTGCGGTCAAAGACGAGTAAGATTCCTCAAGGGAGGAACGACTTAAGCCAGACGGGACCCCAGGGACCCCCATGAGTTAATGTGAAACTAGGAGGGATGCCCCTCGTCCAATGCTTTCTGGAAGCTGCTGACGCATGCTTCTGATGTCCAGCACCCTATTGTGCTAAGGAACGTTAACTGAGCGAACTTATCTCGCTTCCCGCTTAACTCATGAGGTAATTGCTCTGAGAAACCTACTCCCCCAGGGGTTGTACACACCGCACCTTGATCATGTGGGGACAGCATGCACAGGTTGCTTTGGGACAATATGATTGGGTATTGGAAATATGCTAATTGTATCAGTGGTGTGAGAGTCTTGCAGACCCTGCCCAGAATCATGTGATGCCTATTGTAAAAAAACAATAAATACCCACGACAACCCGATTCGGGGCTCCAATCCCTTGAGGCTGTGAGTCCCTTGGTCCTCTGTGGTTTCTTTGCATTCAGTGTCTCTTGTCTCTTTATTTCTATAATAGAATTTAGCCCTTGCCGCCTCCCTCGCTTTCCCCACTGCTTGTGTTGTGCAGGACGCAACAGGGTGTGAGATACGGTTGAGAGAAGATGTGTTTTAAAGTGTGCCATAAATCATCCTCCATCATGACAACACTCCATGTCACACATCGCTTCTGGTATATGGCAATTTCTGTCAAATAAAAACTTTACAGTATGTCCTCATCCACCTTATTCACTGGATCTGGCACCATGAGACTTCTGGCTCTTCCCCAAAGTCAAAATGATTCAGGACATCGAGGCAGCCATGACAGTGCAACTAAAGACACTCATGAAAGAGGACTTCCAGAACTGTTTCAGAAAGTGGCAAGAATGATGGGATAAGTGTGTTCGAAGCAAGGGGGAGTATTTTGAGGGGGATTAATGGCAACGTATGTTTTACTGTAGTAATTTCTTTTTTTATTTAAACAATTCATCATACATTTTGATCAGACCTCGTACCTCTGGTGTGAATTTAAAATGGTGCTGCCACTATGGGAAAATGTCTGACAATCTCTCAAATGATTAAGCATAGAGTTTCCATATGACGTAGGAATCCACTCGTCGGTATACACCCAAGGGAAATGAAAATATAGGTCCACAAAAAAACTTGTACACAAATGTTTATAACAACTTACTCATAATAGCCAAATGAAGGAAATAAGCCATCAACTAATAAATGATAAATGAATTGTGAGATATTCACATAATGGAATATTATTGAGCCATAAGAAGGAATGAAGTGTTGATAAATGCTACAGAATGGGTGAAAATTGAAGACATTATGCTAAATAAAAGAAGCCAGCCACGCACACAAAAAAAAGACACATATTATTCCACTTACATGAAAGTCTAGGATAGGCAAATCTATAGAGACAGAAAGTGGAACAGTGGTTTCACAGGGCTTGGGGGAGCAGGACTAAGGAAGTTATAGCTAAATTATACAGGATGAATACCTGGAGGCAAGGACTAATGGCGCCATCTTAGAGTCTGTCCATCACAAAGTATCCCATGCTGTAGTGATTCCTAGGTGACAAAGAATAGAAGAGAAATTGATAAGTAGGCTTTAGAAGTCATGTCCATAGTTTGTAAGACATTACAGTTTCATCTGAGGTCCTTTGTGTGTTCATTTTGTTTGTTTTTGTTTTTGCCCTTGATGCTTAAAAGAGTTATTAAATAAGGAAGGTCAAAGTTTCTGAGCCTACGTGGATATCAATCTTCATAATCTACCGAAGAATTATCAGGAAGAAAAAAGCAGCCCTCATTAGCTATGATTTCCTTGGGATGAAAACCAATATATACTGTTTCCCCAAAAATAAGACCTAGCTGGACAATCAGCTCTAACACATCTTTTGGAGCAAAAATTACTATAAGACTGGGTCTTATAGTAATTTTTGCTCCAAAAGACGCATTAGATCTGATGTTCTGGCGAGGTCTTATTTTCGGGGAAACACAGTAGTGATAGTCATCTAATAATCTGATAGTACAAAGCAACAACAATAAAAACTATAATTACTAATATGTACTGCTTTGTGATACTATTAAATTGTAATTTTGCTTCTTATGTCTCTTCATCTAAACAATAAATTATTTATATCGGACTGGGCATGATACACTTTTCTCATTTTTCAAAGTGTATAGAACAATACCTTAAGTCTAGTAGGCCCGCTAATATTTATTAGATATTAGGCCTATAGAATGCCCCCCTTATTTCTCATATTCCAAGCTGGGTTCTTCATAAATCAGACTTCTGAAATATAGGTTAATTTATATGAGAAATATTGAAGCTGTACTTAAGAGTCGAGGGTATGCGTTCAAAACATAATCATTTGTTTCTTACCCAGAGATACAGTTACTTGCTGTTGTCTATGTTTTTCATTTTAACCTTTCCCTTGTGCTTGACCAAGGGAGCAGAGTCCAGAGTCCCTCATTCAGGGACATTCATGGCGTCCCCTCTGCCTCCTTCTCCGCTTGCTTCAGACGGGATCAGTTTGTACTCTCCAAGTGATAATCCTTCTCCTACTTGTTCTTCCAAATCTATTGCCTATGCTTTGAGTGCTTTTATTATTTTTTTTTAAGTTCTAATATTTAAAAATGCAAAGTTTAAGCCTTTATTTATTTGTTTCTCTCACATCCCTTCACCAAACAAAATAAATAGCCTGGTTTTCTGAATGGGATGATGGTCATGAGACGTAAGAAAATACATAGGTTTTTAAAAGTATGTATCCTAACATATAAATATTAAAGGGTTTATCCATTTTTATCTACATAAATTGACCATTTAAAAAAAAAAATCAATTCACCAGGAAGCTTTTATCTTTGAATTTCAAATTAAATGCCCTAGTGACCCTAGGTCAAATGATTCGTCAATGTATATTTTCACACTTACAAAATGTATGAACAGTGTATAAATAGATGTCTCCTCTCTCTGAATACAAATAGTTAAGTCATTTTTTAAAAATTGCCATATGACCTTATTTCTCCCAGTACCTGTGTATTTAATTAAAAACAGAGGTAAATGTGAAGGTCAGCACAGAATAGGAGAGTGAGCGCCTGCTTTCAAACTGGGCATACAGGAAAAGCCCTTCTTAGTGATATCACCAGGGATTTGGTGGTTGGGGAAGATAACCCTGGAGTAGCCACTAATGTATAACTTTGACATAGATTTCAGGGCTGGGATGCCAAGAACCCTTTATTAGGGCATTCTCACAGCACAGGGCCATGTGCCCTAAAGTAGTAAAGTGATGTGGTAGAGAGTACTAGATGTTTGTTTATTTACACATGTACTTACCCAGTTATCTCTTTGATTTACAGAACTCAGAGCTGGGATGCAGAATTCCTTTTCTAAGCTATCCATATAGATTAGTGGCATGTGTCATGAAGTAAAGACTACAAGATGTTTACCAAAATTAGTTTTTGCTTTCTCCTGAGCAAATAGACTACATTCCTGAGCCTCTCTTGTTTTCAAGGGACTCAATTCTAGCCAATAGCATGCTATCAGAAGCAATGATTGTTATTTCTGTCCCTGTCCCACAAAACCCTCCTCCTGCATATTCTCCTCCATGCTGTCTTCCTCTTCCAGTCATCTGGGAAGGCGATGACCCCACAAAGCAACTATGGGAGCCATGTATTGGAGAGCCCCAGAGCTGCAGGCAGACTAGGTATCAGAATAATTTTGTTAACCAGAGACCTCTCAATGTCAAGGTGCATCCACCTAGGTCTGTTGCATGAGCATCAAGTGCACTTCTTTTGTATTTGTGCCTTTACATTTTTAGATCCTTTAAATCCAGCTGTAGGCATTACCCTAACTAGTTCAAGTGGAAAGAATGATTGTGTAATGATTAGAAATCCTGTGTGCCTCGCCCAGGTTTACCACTGATTGTCTCTGTGTGGCCATGGACAGGTCACATTACCGCTTAGGACTGGAATTTCCTCATTATGAAGTGAAGGTAATAGATCAGTTGATGTAGGCCATTCCTTCCCATTCCACATTGCAGAGTGGGATATTTTATTTGATTGTCTCAACAATGTGTCTTTGATTTTAACACAAGGAAACTAAAGTATTTGCCATTGGTATGTAGCTACCATGTTTCCCTGAAAATGAGACCTAGCCGGACCATCAACTCTAATGCATCTTTTGGAGCAAAAATTAATATAAGACCTGGTCGTATTTTAATATAATATAATATAATATAAGATCCGGTCTTATTTTAATATAATATAAGACCCGGTCTTATATAATATAGAAGACCAGGTATTATATAATTCACATAAGATCGGATCTTATAATTCATATAAGACTAGGTCTTATATTCATTTTTGCTCCAACAGACGCAATAGAGCTGATGGTCCAGCTAGGTCTTATTTTTGGGGAAACATGGTGCATGTCCATTTTTTTATTTTTAAATCTGAAAGTAAGTTTCCAGTAACTTTCTAGGAATATCTGTTCACTGCTATTGGTTAAAATTCCAAACTGAATTGCTGAGTTTACAAGTAAACTGGCTCTTTCTAAACTACTGAGGTCTACATCTATCTATAAATTTGCTCTCAAATCAATAGGAAAGTAGTACTTATTTACTCAAAAGATAGTATCTGGAAATTGTTACTATTTTAAACCATTGCTTCTACCCTGCACTATTTATAGCATTAAAGAAAAATGTGCTTTTGAGAAATTCTATGCTTGGCATCTGTGAAAAGTTTATTTTTTTTATTTTAAAAGTTTGAGTGAAATTGATTCAACCACTTTTGAGTTATTTGGGTGTCCGCAAACAATTTTTTTTCATTTATGGGAATAACAAAGATTGCTTGCATATTCTTTAGCTTATATCATTGAATAAAACCAGAAAGATACGTTACTCTTTGAAGTGTGGGTTTTCTGTATATATTGTAAGTAATTGCAATGGGTGCAAAAATGAACGTATGTGTAATAGAGCTGGACTGACTTAACTTTAGGTTCATTCCTTCTCTGAGAGGATTTTCAAAAAGCTTATGTTACTGTTGACATTTATGAACTTGGCACAGTTTCATAACTGGAATCCATTCTACTTGGAAACATCAACCTAATGGATAATTTTAAGTGATCAGCATTATCTAGAACACATTAACTATTTAAAAAATTTTTAAGTATGTTCTTCAAATTAGTCCTTGATATAAGAAAGAAAAGCTGACTCATATGGGCTCTATAAATGTTTTGCCCTTGATAAAAACAAACAAATAAACAATGACAAATCGTAGAACTGATGATTTTTATTGAAAGCACACTTAGTTGACTATTCAAAGAGGTAGCATTACTGGCAAAGGAACTGCACTGATTATATTTGTCCGTTATTTTCCTTTTTTCAGAATTAGTACATTTTCTTTCCAAGTACAACTTGGGATGTCTCACTAAGGACAATTGGTCATTTTTTGGTGTGGATGCCATTCAATTTTATGGCTTAGAAATGCTTTTAACCCTCTTCCCTGATACCATAGATGACAAAAACAAAGGCTGCCAAACAAGTGAAATCTGAACAGTGGAATGATGCTGAATATATGTAATAAAATAAATTACTCTGGTCCTCTGTATAGTATTATTTCAACCAATAAGTAGAGGTCAGAGAATCATCTCATATTTGCTCAGATCAGAATGACAGAACATATTTTTTATTCAAATCCCTTCTAATGAAGACAAGGAAGTTAAATGTCTACAGACCTTTGTTTTATTTTTTAAAATTAAAACTGGTAAATAAGTCATACTTCCAAATAGTCTTTCTTATTCTCATATATAAGTCCCACTGAAACTTGTTATAAATAATCTGCATTATTCAGGTCAAATTTAACATTTTTCACTTGTTAATACCTTTTCTTGAGTTTAACTTTAATGAAATATTCCCAACTTTCAGGTACTCATCAGTCCCATAAATTTATCACTTGCTCTAACCTCCAAGAAATATTCATATTGCCCGATAATATGGTAGAAAGAGAATATAAAAAGGATTCTTGAAAGCACAGTAATATTCATAAACTGCCTCACAATTCATTCAAAAGCCTTTGCATATTGAATGGTCTGCAGATGATTATATATCTACACACACACACACACACACACACACACACACACAGAATAGTCAGGGAGTTAAAAACCTTCTGTAGAATAGAATACAAGAAATCAATAAACAATTTCTTTAATTCTCTGGGCCAGTGGGGAAGGCCTCCTTTAACTGTCAGAGACCTATTGTCACCCTGTTGAAGGGTAGCAATAAGTTGAGGCATCATGTTGCTTTCCACTACTGTGTAAGTTATTAGAGAAGCTACTTTAAAGAAATATAAACTGGATTTCTTTTAAAGGATGACAGCTTATTACTACTAACTCTGTCAAACAGAGTATTTTCCTTTCATTCTGCACTTTGTAACTCTTCATAATCATCAAGAGAAAGCAAATGGGATTCCTTCCTTCCTGCTGACATCCAGAAGTCGCATTACTGTCAGTTGCAGCCATGTGGCAAACGTTCCAGAGAAGAAGGAATTAAGATGAGAAAGACTCTCAACTAGATCATTTTGTAACTTTTCTGACTGAATTCTTTTCAAATTGCACAGGAAATTAACTTAAAACGATTTCCACCAACACTTTAAAATGTGTAACATGTGACCTTTAACATCTGCATATTTTGTATATTTTCGTTATTGTGTTGCCAGAAGGTCGGTTCTCCGTGTTCACTACAGGAAAGAATTCAAGGATGCACCGAATAAGCGAAGCAAGCAGTAGACTTATTAGAAAAGAATAATACACTCTCAAGATAGCGAGAGCGGGCAGTCTCTGAGAAGAGCAGCTGCGCAGAAGAGAAGTGGGGTTTGAAATATATTATACTTAAAATGAAACGGTAGAATATTCAAGATTCAAGGGTGGAGTTCTAGGTGTTCCTATGCAGGTCCTTGATGACAACTCCTTCCCATCGGCAGGGGGCATTTTTGTCCTAATTTGTCTCTTTCAGAGCTGTCATGGCAAAGCAGGGGTGGAGTTTTTTCTTGGCTGCCATGTTATCATTATAATCCATATAATCAGCTAAAGTTTACCTAAAGTGGCAAGATGATGTCCTGGATCCTTTACGGGCAGCTGAAATCCAGTCCTGGCCTGATTGTAGTGGGCCATGTCCCTTAACTGCTGACCTTGCATCCTCCATCCTTCCCCTGCCCCCGCTTCCCTTGCAGTCCTATTCTTCCTGCCTATGGTAACAATTGTGCAAATGTTAGTATCTAATTTTAAACAAGATTTATAATTATTAGAGCAATGAATAAACATGTCAAAAAAATAAATCAGTGTGCAAGAATATAAAATTGAAAATATATCTTTCCATCCCTGTGATTACATGCTATATGGACTCTTAGGTACTTTGCTTTTATTGGTCATGCTCTAAGAACAGTTTGTCTTCCTCTGTATATATATTTAAGGTCTCAAATGGACAGCATGATATATCCAGACTTCTGTTACCTTAGTGAATCATATTTTTTAACTAATAACTCCCCAATTCATGAAATACTGGATAGATCATAAATTTTAGAATCAGAGAGGAGGTTTAAGATTCTAGCTTCAAAACTGTTTCACTTGTCACATAACTTGTTCTGTATTCTCATCTCTCTCCCTTTAATGCTTATTTAATAAAAATTCTGTTTCTAAGGACTAACCCAAATAGTGATTCCTCAGTGAATTTATTATTGGTTTCATAATCCCTCTTCATTATCTATTCTCCTCTTCAACTTTACAGATATACCATGTCATTTAGCACCTAACAATGAGTAATGATGCTATCAGTTTATTTTCTTAGTTTTCATATTTATCAGAGTACTTTGAATATTGTTGGCTAGCCCAGAGATTAATAAACGTCCATTGATTGATTGATCAAGGAAGCAAATTATTAAGTCAGTGAATCCATTCAGACACTGTAGCCCCTATTGGCACAAATGACAACATAGCCAGATAAATCCATTCCTAAATAAAGATGGTATCAGCCTGAAAATCACTGCTATCTTTTATTGCATTTCTATTGCACATAAAGATAAGTAGGCGTATCAGGTGGAGTGTCTGACATAAATATAGAAGCAATTTGATTTTTATTCCTTTTCTTATGATCATATTTCTCTATTAAAGAATTTAGTGCACTGAAAATACCTCAATGAACTTCCAGTGGGTGGTTCTCCAGTTTGAATCACTCTTAAGCTTGAAGCCAAGCCACTCCATAAGTTTAGTTTCAGTAGCTCTGGTGCTCCAAAGAGAAACACATTTATTATCCTTGCTTCTTCAGATGGTACTGGGGATATATAAGAAAAAAATATATGTATGTATGTATGTATGTATGTATGTATGTATGTATATATATCAATCATACCAAAATTTTAGCATTAGAGTGTGCTTCTAAAAACACTTGGACCCTATAAACCTAAAAAGAAAAAGAAAAAGAAAAAAAAAGTTTAGGTCAACTAGATTGAAAAGGAAACCCTACCTTACCCATTTTTTGATCACCATAGAATGAAGCTGTACACATCTCTCTAAAACTTGAAATTGAGTTCTTAGGGGTGGATTTATTGAGAATTACTTATAGAGATATAGAACAGAAGAAAAGAAGACCAAAGAGAGAAGAAGGAAGGGAGAAGTCCAAAAAGGGGCATTATATGCTGTCTTCTGTGCTTCAGACACCTAAATAATAAAACTATTATTTTTTGACTTTGGTCTATATTTAGAATAACCAAACCTTTATAAGTAATTGCTTGAGAATGGTTTCTGAAATGTAAGTGAATATTTCTTTTATCAACTTCAGAAAACATAGTCATAACAGTGGTTTGCTAACTATTTCTAAGCACACCTGAAAGTTATAGTGGAGGCTCACAGCATGCATGCAGCTTAATGTTTTTCCTTAGAAAGCCTCTGAGTGTAGGTGCGAGATTTAAACAAAATTCTTCATACATTACTGTCTGGCTGGTGCTGAAGTTCAAAGCAAATGCCATCAGTACATCTTAACATTACAATGTGGGCTTAAAAGACGATCCTCTTTCTTTCAAGTTACCTCAATAGAAGGTGATTCTTGTTTTAACTCTGAATAACTCAATTGTCTAAGCAGTTGTTTTTTTTAATGGGAAATCAATACAGTTCTCAGTAACAGTCATTCTTTCTAATGTGATAGATATCTGTGTGTTTATAATATATCTGATAATTGTCCCTATATCTACCTATATCATAGGTTTATTAGGAAGATTAGATAAGTTAAATTTTAAATACTTGGAACAGTAATTAGCACATGGTAAAAACTCTTCATATAATGTGGGGTGGCGATTATGATGATGGTGATGTTTTGAAATATAATTTTTTAGTTGATTTGTAATGTCATTTTTATTAGTTTCCGGTGTACAAAACAATATGTAGCTAGACAATAACAGCTAGACATTTCTACCCCTCACAAAGTGACAACCCCCGCCCCCTACCTACCACCCCTCCAGCATGGCACACAGCCATTACAATTCCACTGACTCTACTCCCCATGCTGTACTCCACATCCTGTGACTATATACATAGTATATTAAGTTATAGTAGATATTCACCACTACTCAGCCCCAGCTCCAGGTGTACACCGCGGTGGTGTTTTTTTAAGATCAAATTCTACTCTATTAAGATGTGTAAGAAGCTCCAACAACGATCACTAGTTCATGTTATAAGAATATATGTAATCAGTTTACATACGTGGTACAACCCTACTGCTGCTCTTCCCGATTTAGGGGCTCCCCATTTGGTATTAGGGTGGATATATTACTTATATTTTCCATCAGAAGTCATTCCCCGAGGTCTGGAGTAGAACTTAGACATGGTGGGGATGCATAAGAATCCTGTTTCCTAAGCCAGAAGCTTTTATGTTTCCAAGGTCATTTAGTAATTGCAGAGGCTTCTTCTGGTCTCATGACCGTCAGGGTTCAAAGCAGAAATGCAATTGTGATTTCTTTGTGTTTGTAATAGGAGACAAATGAAGAATACCTATAAAACACAGGTTATATTTGGATTTGATAGCAACTGTAAAAGCTGCGCCTAAGAAGTTCTGTAATGGGCAGCTGCTTCTCTCAAGTAAGAACAATGTTGCCACTCAGCTCAAGTGTAAAAGCATAGCTGAAGCAGTTCTGGTATTCCGAAGACCTGGTAGGAGCAGCACTGCACACTTACAGGGCCTCTCTAGCTGTTTTTCCCCCCATCTTTTTGAACTTGCAACAGCTTAGACTTTAGATTGACACTCTGTGAACAGGAGGCCAATTTGAATTCAGCAAGAGTTGGCTTTGAAAACCGACGTTTTCTGATGCTATTTGATTCAAAAACAGCAGTGTGAGTCTGAAATGTCCCATAAGTATGAAGGGGGTTATATGGTTTCAAAAGTAGCTAAAGCAACATTACCTGCATGAAACAGGGACATTAATTGACAAACGTCCTTTCCCGATAAAGATCAGGGTTAAAATAAAATAGAAAAGGTTTTATATAAAGCAGGAGAACTTTGACTCACTTGAACTTTAAAACTGGGGTAAGAAATGAGAAAAATCCTATGTATATATTTTCCTAAGCAGAGCAGTAATTGATGGTGCTATTGCTGGGGTTTTTATTGTTGTTGTGTAACTGCTCTTTAGATTTTTTTCTTTTCTTAATACTTTTAGAGACAGGAACCAAGGGATCACTTGAAACGGGGTTTCACAAACCAGAGTGTGCATGTGAAGAGCAGACAAAATCAGTGTCCCTTGGCGAAATGCTACTGTCCTACCTAAGTATAGCGATTTGAGAGTAAGCTTTGGCAAATGTTTGTAGTGATTGGACTTTGCTGCGACACTTAAGTTTGTGATCAGTGGACGGTTATCTCATTGAATAGGGTATAGTACATTCAAATGTTCAACTCTCCTGGTATAATTTGTTTACTGGTCATGTGTGATAAAACTGTATATCTGTTTATAACAGATTTGAAATAAGGGGAAATGAAAAAATCCTTATCCTTAACCAAGGTAGTTTTCGAAGCTCTGACCTGGATGGTCTGAGAGACTTTGATCCCTCAAACTACTTCTATCATAGAGTATGAAATGGCTACATTATTTGCATTTTTTGCTTTCTTGTGTTAAGGTACTTAAGGCTCTTAAAATACAAATTATTTATGGAAGAGGTCTTAGTAGATACTTATTGTACAGTTTACATAAGCCCTCCTTCAGGATTAAATGAACTGTACCCCAGCTGCTGTGACCCAGTGTTGACGTCTGATGGCTAGCAGCTGTGTGTTCCCTCTGGATTTGCTCTGGACTAAAAAGGCATACCTCCTAATAGCATCCCCCTCTTCCAGTGGCAGGAGTTGAGAGGGGGCACCAGTAGAAGGGCACAGACCCTTGGTTTGTATAGGAAGGGATTCTAAAGATACACATTTTCCTTCTTCATTGCCAGGGATAACTTTTCCTTTCTATATAGTCACAAATTCAACTACAGCTCAATGTTCTTATTATAGAGTTGCCGGGATTTCAGAGCTGGTGGTGGCCCAATATTAAACTGAATACTGAGTGCTCATAAAGCAGTAAACTCCATCTCAATCACAGTATGTAATCTAAGGAACTGGAATTGTGTGCCTAATTTTTTATTTTTATTCAAAAAGGCTCAAAAGCATCCCTTTATATTTAAAAATCTCTAACCACAATTTATTGAGTCCTATCCCATTGCTATGTCCATAGCTGAGATTCCTCAACTTCATGATGCCCCAGCTGCTCTCACAGTGAGACATCCTGCTGACCAACTCCAGAGGACCCCTGTCACAGTATGATTTCCTTCTGTGCTGTTGCAAGTGTGCTCTTCAGACAAGCAGCTTCAGCATCACCGGAGAGCCTATTAAAATTGGGACACTTAGGCCCTTCCCAGACTTACAGAATTGGAACCTGCACTTTAGAAAGATCCCTGGATCATACTTCCATTTGAGAAGCATTGCTCTGTGTGACTGGGTCCTCCAGAGTTGTTCATGTTTCAGCTTGCATTGATGTACTCAACAACCTTAATATTAGAGGCAAGCTCTGCAATGCTGCCTTTCTCATTGACTCCAACCAGCTATCGTAGTATTTACTTCATATAAGAAAGTTGGACAAGGAGTGAACTGAGGCCAGAATGATAAAAATTATGTCTTCCAAGACACAAAAACTTTAATAAGTGAAGACAAAATACTCTATGATACATATACGTAGAGAAAATGTCAGTTTATTAGGACACAGTCCAGAATCTGTAAAATAACTCACAAGAACAAACTTGAATAAACTTAGTTCCCTTTTCAACCTGATCTTTTGCTCCTGCCACCTCTATTAAATACACACACACACACACACACACACACACACACACACACACACAGATACAGATCTAAGCTACTAGACTGATCAGTTTTGTTTCTTTCTGAGCATTGCATGAGTTGTCTCTTCTGAAACATTCTTCATTTTCTATTCTTTTCACCTAGAAAATTTATATTCATGTTTCAAATTTCATAGAGATATCATTTATTCAGGAAAGCCTTCCATAGCTCCAATAAGAGCTTATAATTCTTCCAAATTCTTGCACAATATCATGAGTGTCCGATCTGTTAGCCTATAATCCTTGGTTCAGCAACTGGACTCAGCACCCAGCACCATCCCTGAGTACATATTGGTGGAATAAACAAATGGATAACTTAATATACATAGGTATATTAATTTTCTATTGCTAAATAAAAATATTACCATGAACTTAGCAGTTTTAAATGACACATACTTATAGCTTATGGTTTTTATGGGTCAGGACTCCAGACATATCTTAGTGGGATTCTCTACAAGGCTGCAGTCAAGGTGTTGGCCAGGGCTAGGTTCTCCTCTGGAGACTCCAGTGGGAACAAATATGCTTCCAGTCTCTCTCAAGTTATTGACAGATTTCATTTCCTTGCAGCGGTGTGATTAAAAAAAAAAAAAAAAAAAAAAAAAAAACACACAAAAAAAACACTGGTGAATGATTAAATTACAAAAAATATATTACAGTAAAAGAGACATTGTTATTAATCCCTCTCCAAATACTCCCCCTCCCTTCTAACACACTTACCTCATCCTTCTTGCCACTTTCTGAAGCAGTTCTGGAAGTCCTCTTTTGTGAGTGTCTTTAGTTGCTCTGTCATGGCTACCTCAATGTCCTGAATCGATTCAAACATTTTCCTTTCATGGCCATTTTCACTTTAAGGAAGAGCCAGAAGTCACACATTGTCAGGTCTGGTAAAGAAAGTGGATGAGGACACACCATAATGTTTTTCTTTTACAGAAATTGGCATTCTAGATACCATATGTGACACAGAACCTTTCCGTTGAGATCACAAAACATGGTGAATGTTGCAGCCGAGAGTGCCATCCAATAGAAAGGCAGGGAAGGGATCTTCAACACGGGAAGCATGCATCCAATCTTAGTAATGGTGTGTGACAAGTTTCAACTTGTTCAGTGCAGTCAGTCGGGTCTGAGCTATGGTTGAGAAAAGGTGTGTCAAATTGTGCCATAAATCATCTTCCATCATGACAATGTTCCATGTCACACATCACTTCTGGTATGGCAATTTCTGTCAAATAAAAGCATTATGGTGTGTCCTCATCCACCTTATTCACTGAATGTGGCACCGTGTGACTTCTGGCTCTTCCCCAAAGTCAAAATGATTCAAGACATCAAGGCAGCCATGACAGCACAACTAAAGACACTCATGAAAGAGGACTTCCAGGACTGCTTCAGAAAGTGGCAAGAATGTGGGATAAGTGTGTTCAAAGCAAGGGAGTGTATTTTGAGGGGGGGTTAATGGCAATGTGTCTTTTTACTGTAGTGCATTTTTTAATTTAAGCATTCATGGTATTGTTTGTTCACACCTCATATGATTGTTTCTTCCAAGCTAGTAATGGAGACAGAGACATTGGTGAGACATATGCAACACACTTATGTGATAACACACACCTAATCATGTCCATCCCATTACCTTTTTGCATCCATTCGGTTAGAAGCAAGTCACAGCTATCTGAGCAGACACAAGGGGAGGGGAGTACACAAAGTGTGATTACAAGGAGGTAGAGATAGATCATGGGTACCCGCTTAAAGTCAGTCCACCACAGAAGGTCTTGTTAAAATGTTTGTTTGTTTTTGCTGTTAATCTTCTAATTTATTTTAAAAATTAAACTTTTCTGAGATTCAATTTAATGTCCTATAAAACAATTGTAGGGAGGTTTTCTCAGTTTTATTTTCTCCTGTTTGAGTCTCAGCACTTGGATTATGTACCTCTGAATAAACCTAATTTTCTCTCTAGAGATGGTTCCCCTATTCCACAAGAAAACACTGCATACTTGCCAGATGGATATAACATATTTATCTTCCTGACTTGAGTCTTTGTGTATTTTTTTTTTTTCTGCTAAACTTTGTCAATAGTCAAGTTGTTTGTTAAGTTGAAAGTTTAAAGCTGGTTGGCTGGTTGGCAGCTCCATTTAATTCTCATACATTTTTCTTTTCACCTCAGTAGTTTTTTTTTTTCCCCTCAAATTCCTCTGAAGTCTCTTGTTTTAAATTTTTAAAAAATTTATTGGGGTGACATTGGTTAGTAAAATTATATAGATATTAAGTGCATATTTCTGTAATACATTATCTATATATTGCATTGTGTGTTTACCACTCAGAGTCAGGTCTCCTTTTATCACCATATATTTGATTCCGTTTACCTTTTTCTACCGCCCTGTCTCTCCCCTTACCCTCTGATAACCACTAACCTGTTGTCTGTGTCTATGAGCTTTTATTTCTTTGTTTGTCTTGTTTTTTTGTTGCTTTTAGTTTTTATATCCTACATGACTGAACTCATATGTTTCTTGACTTTTTCTCTCTGACATATTTCACTCATAATAATCTCAAGATCCATCCATGTTGTCGCAAATGGCAGTATTTCATTTTTTTTATGGCCGAGTAGTATTCCATTGTGTATATGTACAGAATTAGTAATAAGCTGTGTCTAGCGAGAGGGAAGAATTTCAAATTTGCCTCTGCCAAATGCAACTTTTCTACTAAACATCTTTCATATCTGTAGAAAGTAGTTTAAGTCCTCTTGAAACCCACATTAGGTACACGATCCCTTCAAAAAATAATGAGAATCACTCCCATTCATTTCTTTAGCAGAATGCTAGATATTAGGATAAAGAAACATAGAATGGATGATAGTTTTTATTATTATATTTAGGAAAATAAATTCTTATTTCACTTCCTTCTAATATGGTGAATTTTTATTCAAACTGCATCTTTCCAATGAGCTCATTTTTTCATATTTATGATGTGTGTGTGTGTGTCTGTGTGTGTGTGTATGTATGTGTGTATGCTGTATTTTTTCTCTTCCTTCTGAGCCAAATTACACTGATTTCTCAAATAATAGTTCAAATAGGATTTGTGGTTGTTATCAAGATCGTCACCACTAGTGTAACTGTAACTTTTAAAAAGAACAAGAAATTATTGCCAATCTAACCCAAATTTCCAAAGTAAATACAATTTAAATATAAGACAATATAACATAGAAAGTGGAAAGGTGATCAAATTTAAATGGTTAAGTATGTTAATGTTCTTTAATTATGAAGCAAGAAGGGAGAGATTAGTTTTAGACGGCATTGAGACAAGTATGCATGTTAAAAATTTGAGGGTAACCACTAAACATTCAAATATAGTTTAGTCTCTAAGCAAAGAATGGGAAAAGGAAATAAAAAATATTTAATTCAATAAAAGTTTGGCTTGAAATGTAGAAGAAATTATGGATTAAAAAAAACAGATTAAAATCATAGAAATAAGTGCAGTATATAAATAAATGAATTATAATACATGTTGATTATTTTCACCCAATAAACTAGAAGCATTCTACAATTAGATAAAACAAAAGAAATCTACCTAAGTGTTATTTTCATCAGATACACCTGAAACTAATGGCCCAGAAAAAGTGAAACTTAAAAAATAGAAAATTCATATGGTAACAATAAAATCCCATGTCTCCACTCCCCGCCCCCCCCCCCAAAAAAAAAAAAAAGAAAAACTCCAACTAGGAGTAGTACTATTAACAGCAGATAAAATAGCATTTAAACGCTTCTTGGGGAAATGATTGATTCTAGGACTGGGACAGGAAAAATACAAGATGAACCTGGATAACTTACAGTATCAGAAATTAAGAAAATGCTAAAAAACAAAACAAAACAAAACCTTCACAAAATAGCAAAATAAATAAAGCAGTATTAGATTATTACCCAAAGTATAAAATAAATATCCATGAGCCCACAGTGATATACATAAATGGCTGTCTAAAAAACTAAATGGGGGAGAAGAGACAAATATTCCATGGAGAAAATTTCAAATAATTTATGTAGATACGCCACCCTGAAGGAGGTGGAACATAACTCCCCTCTACTTAAGTGTGGCTGTATATACTTACTTCCTTTCCAAGAGTGTATGCAGTAGGCAAAGAAGGGGAAAGAGTTAACTTTATAGTGGAGAATTGTTACAAATCCTACCTTAACCAAACGATCAAGGTCAACATCAACAGTCAAATTTTGTACCCTTGATATGATGAGATGAGAATGGTACTTTGCATCTGTGATACTACTCTCCCAAACCTATAACCCCAGTCTTATCATTAGGAATATATCACACAAATTCAAATATGGGAACATTTTACTATACACCTGACCAGAACACTTGAAAACTATCAAGGTCATTAAAATTATGGAATAATCTGAGAAACTGTCATAGCCAAAGGATCCACTATATTACCAAAAATTGCTTATAACTTTTATCTTTTCTTAAAATTAACACATAATTACCTAACCTTGCCATCTTTGCTGGTTAACTTAACATCTTATGTATCAAAATTCTCCAAAGAAAAAGAACCAGTATAATTATATATAAAGAGAATGAGATTTACTACAAGGAATTGGTTCACATGATTGTAGAAGCTGACAAGTTCCAAGATCTGCAGTCGGCAAGCTGGAGACTCAAGAGTGCTGATGGTGCAGTTTTAGTATGAGTCCAAAGGCCTGAGAACCAGGAGTGCCAGATGTAATTCTAGTCCAAAGGCCCGCATTCTCAAGACCCAGAAAGAGGCAATGTTTCAGTTTGGGTCCCAAGGCAGAAAGGAACAATGTCCTAGCTGGGAGGCAATCAGGCATGAGGAATTCTCTTACTTGGGGGAAGGTCAGTCTTTTTGTTCTATTCAGACTTTCAGCTGATAGGATGGAGGCCACCCACATTAGGGAGGGCAATCTGCGTTTATTCATTCTATCAATTGAATGTTAAACTAATCCAAAACTATCATTAAAGAAACACCCAGAATAATGTTTGACTAAATATCTGGGCACCCAGTGGCCCAGTCACGTTGACACGTAAAATTAACCATCACATTCTGATTTCTACAAAGCTTTTGTATATGCCACTCAGAGGGTACAGATTTTCCAAAAATTTAGTTACGTATAATACGTATCACTCTACTCTTGGCACATTATAGGATCATACACAATCTTAAATTCTCCAACATGGTGTTCTAAATATCTAGAAATTCCACCTAAAGGAAATTCTCTAAGTTTAGAATTCTATATTAAGTTTAGACTGTCTTTCATTATGAACCACTAGTGTCTGGCTTTTTCACAGCTACCCATGTTAACCTATGTTCTATTGACTTCCACCTCTAGACTGGCATGTTCTGGGACTGGCTTGGGCCAAGTGCGTTATAAACATGAGGATCCTGAACATGACTGTTTGTCAGTATGTGCTAGTGGTTCTGTTCTGTTACAGGTGAACTTCCTTGCAGTCACTGTGCTTTAATTAATTAATCTTATCCTCTTTCTCGATTATGCGCACCACTCTTACCACCTGCCTCTGTCTGTTCTCCCAGGTCTCACCTGTCATTGTCTATCCGCTTTCTTGTCTTTCTAACTCTAACTTATCTCAGTTAATTCTGTTTTACTCTCAGGTTTCTAAAATCTAATTCTCATCATTACAAGGAAATCGACCATAAAAGGAAAGCTAATAGGCTAGGGCAAACTAGATTCTGATGTATAATTATCACTAAAAACCATTTACAAGTCAGCCAAAGAAAAATTGAGTTTTTTGTTTCGTGCCCCCCCCCCCCCGTTAAAGAGACTTTCTTTGGAAGCAATGCTCTCTGTGCTGTCTTGGATTATGAGTTCTCTCTTACTAGCATGCAATCATTTTGACCACTTGACTTCATTTCTGTTTGAAATTTACTGTGACATTTTCATCTCAGTAGACTTCAAGTGCACACAGATATCCATGAAGCAATCATGTACAGCATGTGGTATCCCAACAGCTGCATTCTAGATATACGAACCCCCAAAGATACAAAAAACATTTGTGAATGAGTTTCACACAGTGGCAATCGTATCAACAACTGTCAGGATGAAGAACACTGAAGTTATGTATCTGTTCTTAGCAAACCCATACACAGTTATAGGACAAAGAGAGCCAACTCATCTATTTTATGAAGAGATTATCTAGTCTCTCCCACTGGCTGCTGGAGAGGCCTGTGTCTAAGGCATTTTACATTTATAGTTTCTGTTCTATTTATCAGCTGCGTCTTCTGATACCTTTGGAAACTCGTAAGTTCCAAATTGCTGACTCTCAGTAAAAGGGCCTCTTAGCTTCCACTGATAAAATGAATCATGTTGCTTATGTACATGACCCTGAATTCAGTGCAGTTTTCTTCGTAAGAGGCCTATGGTGTTTCCCCAAAATAAGACCTAGCTGGACCATCAACTCTAATGCATCTTTTAGAGCAAAAATTAATATAAAACCCGGTATTATATTATATAAGACTGGGTCTTATAGTGAAATAAGACCCAGTCTTATATTAATTATTGTTCCAAAAGATACAGAGCTGATGGTCCAGCTAGGTCTTATTTTTGGGGAAGCACAGGATATGTGTTTTCCTAGGAAATGGGCATACCGTGTTTCTACGAAAATAAGACCAGGTAATTTTTGCTCCAAAAGACACATTATGTCTTATGTTCAGGGGATGTCATCCTGCCAAATCATGCTAGGGCTTATTTTTCGGTTAGGTCTTATTTTCAGGGAAACATGGTATTTGTTCTCTGTCAACCACAGAAATAGAGAAGAATTGTTTGCCATGTTCTTCATACCATTTGACCTTAGGAACTTGGTTGAATTCTAATATTTTCTCTGTCATTTAACATCTATGCTGATTTAATACTACAAAGACATTGCTGTAATATTTGATATAAATTCTGAACTAGAAGGGACATGATATGTGAAAAGAACCATCAAATACACGCCTCTAAAATGTTAGAGTTACAAGTGACCCAGATGTTGTCTAACCCTCCTTTGACCATCATATCAGAAATGGATGAACTGAGGCTCAAAAGGGTGGAATGGCTTGCCGAAGGCCATGATGCTAATTAGGAAGAAGTAGAATCCTGGCTTCTTGACTCCTATCACAAGCACTAGGAAACTGTGCTGCCTCAAGCATTTATACTTCAGGAAAAGAAAAATATCTTAAAAAGAGGAAGGTTCTGAATAGATGAATTATGAAGCAAATCTATTGAATGAGTTAATGCTTTTTGTCATCTTATTCTTCCATTTCTTCAAATAAGCTAGATATTGTCCAATCATAAGATTAAATTTTAATTAATATCTAATTAACGTAATTATCTTGATTGGCTGCCAATGTAATAGATTGCTCTGAGCTCAATAGAACTATGTTGTGTGGCTTCCCTGACCCAACAAAATCCCTTCCTCCCCCCTTGCCAATGGGGACCCAAGTTGGTTTTGGTTTGTTCTGGATTCTGTTATATTTAAAGTGTTATATTAGAAGTCACCCATTATCCAGAAATAATTAAAAGTCTAACTTTGAGGGGAAATGTATTAACAACGGTCTATGGGGCCACATTCAGTTAAGTAAACATAGCACCAATCCCCTTTCTGTAAATAGAATCAATTTATTTTGCCATTTGAAAATTGATTTTTAAAAAAAGTAGAATGGACACTTATTCTTTGGCCTCCAGTTGTCACCCAAACTCACAGGAACTTTATTATTATTATTATTATTATTATTATTATTGTTCCTCTGTAAGAGAATATTGATATAAGGTATATACAATCATATGTTACTTTAGGAAAAGATGGTCAGCCATCAGTTGAAAAAAGAACACATGAATGATGATAAAAGATGCCTTTTGCATGCATATCATATAGATTGATTGTGATAATTTAATGCAATTTTAAACATACACACATTTTGTGCAATGGTAACTATGAAGAATAGTTTTGAAGTTTACTTTTTTTTTTTTTTAGTGTTCTCTCCCTGTGAATTTTCCCTATATATCTATAAAGTCTCTATGCTTTAATTTCTATATGGTTCACTAGAGAATTTCAAAGCCTAGAAATCTTCCATTTTCTATCTTAAGTTGAATTAGACTCTATATCGATTGATACTTAATTACATAAGCACAATTTCTGAACAGAGATATTGTTCATGTTTTAGTTATAAATTAAGTCATTGAATTGTTCAGGATATGAATCCTCTTTTTATGAAGTTGTCAATAAATCAAGGGTACTTTTTTGAAATTTCTAAGGAAGATCACTTTTACAATATTGTACATCTCGCATGGTTTAGGGCTCATATTTATAGTCACATGGGACCCATAACTGTGGGAATACAGTACTGTTAAATAATGTTACCATCCTCATAAATTGTGTATTTTTCAGCTGGGTGCAACTCAGGATAATTTGATATTTATGATCTTCTAGGTTTGAAGTACAGATGGGCATTCAAGTTATGCGACAGCAAAGGAAAGTAAGGTCTCCTGGTAGTTTCATGTTAACACAGTAATCACATGCAAAATAAATGTGTTTGAGTTCAGTGTCACCAAAGTGTCAGGAAGCTGCCCCAAAGGAAGTAATTTAGTTACTTAAATAGATATTCAAGAATAAAGCCCCAACCCTCAAGTTCAATAAAGAAGTGTAGAGATCACTGGTAGAATTTGAACTTTTAATACTGACATCCAACAGAGAGGACTTTCTGCTTGCAGGCTGCACAATCCATTGGTGACTTGGGGAAAACAGGGTTCTAATTATGACTTCCTGTATCATATATTATTTATATAACTTTGTAGAATGTAGAAGGAAAATTCTAGAGGGAGTTTTGCAGAGAGAGTTTCAGAGAATTTTTCAGACAATTAATAATAGTCTGTTTTGCCAAAGATGTGTCTTCAGAATTAAAGTGTATGCCTGCATAGCACCTTGCTTTGAGGAAGTTTAAAGCTTTTTGCCAATGTAGTTAAAAACATGCCTACTACCAAATAAAATAGCAATAACTGTGAAACTTTGGATTTTGTATAAATATTAATGTCTTTTTCGTCTATTAAGAGTGGTTATATTACAAAGTGATTTCTAATCAAGAACAGTGAATAGAGTGATTCAGTCATTTATTCACTTTGTATGTGTTCACTCACTCAACAAAAATGTTTTGAGTGTCTCCTATGCTCCAAGCACCATGTTAGGTTTTCATAATCACAATCAATATACTCAGTGGTCTGTTCTACCCTGGTGAAACCCAAAATACTCTTTGGATTATAGACGCATCCACAAGCAAAAGAGGCTGGTAGAGTCATACTCCATCTCTTAGGTTCAAAAATCTGTTTAGAAAATTTACGCCAGAAGAAACACTTTATTCTTGTTTGCCACTCAGTGGTACTTCAAAGTAAATCCAAGGCCTATGTGAGACATGCATGAATAATAATTCAGAATTAATATATTTTACGTAACCCTCATTTTTTAAAACATGGCTTCCTCTATATCCCAAATGGTACACAATAAATAATTTAGAGTTAAATAGAACATTGACTCTGCATAAAATGAAGATAAAGTTGGCTCTCTTGAGTAGAGTAGCTAAGAGATATCATCTTCTATTGATAGCTTCTAAAATATTAAGAAACCCTATTCCCAGAATACATGAATGGAATAAAGTTAGGCAAAGGATACAGCCTTTTTTCCTGGCAGACATGATAACTGGTTCCTAAGTTGTTGCATGCACTGAAGAAAAAACCTAAACCTTTTATTTGAAAGGCTTGCTTTTTCAGTTGATTCTTATTCTTGGGTTTGCTTGTGTCTATTTGTGAAGAAAACTGCAACTGAAACAATGCATGAATGGGAAAGGACATGGAAGAATTATTTACTAGAGTATCATTTTTCCTGTTCACTGATTACATTGTCAGAAAGAATTAAAAAAAAAAAAAATTGAACCTGATCATAGAATGCTAGTGCTGTAAGTGATGCAAAGATCACCTAGGTCAATAATTCTCGGATATCAGAATTGAGGCTACTAAGACAAAATTATATTTAGTTACTAAGGACAACCAAGTAAATATTGACAAGGTCAGAACTGGGCTACATTGTGTCTCAAAATTCATTTTTAAAAGAATTCTGAAAAATTAATTTGTCTTATTAAGCAACTGCAGCCTGTGATACTATCAGGATTAGTAAAAACATAATATATTGTGGTAAGTTGTGTTTTAGGTGTTGGTTAAAAAAAGAGTTCAATTTGGAATGCATGTGCATATATTTTTTCCAATAATATACGCAGTAGTTAATTGATAAATGATAATTGGGTAGATAGACATATACATACATATATACTTACACGTATATACACAGAATTAAGTATGGGATTTTTTTTAGGAATTAAATTCCTTGAAAAAAAAATTAGTCTTCTGTTATATTTAAATTAAATTGGCACTTAGAAAATAACATGTGAAAATAGAAATATCACTTGTAAGTTACTTACATTAAAAATAAAATTTCATTATAGTGTCCTCCATAAAAGCCTTTAGCTTTAAAAGAACAAAACTGACATACCTGTATTGAAACTTTTTTTGCAGCTATCTTTTGATTTAAGCTTTAACGAACAGATTTAGCATGTAAAAGTGGCATGAAAGCCCAGGATAATACACTGAAAAGATCATAAACATGATTTATTTCACATAAAGATGAAGGAAGAACAAATGTTTTAACACTGAATACTATTCACCTTTTTAGAGTAGAGATGAAAATATTTGTAGCTCCAGTATTTTGAAGGTCAATAGGGAGCCTTCTTTAGAGATTGTTTTCGTTATTTTGATTCTCCAAGTAGGAAATCTCTTTGGAGAAAATCTATAATCTATCACTGTAGAGGGAATTTCTTTCTTCTTCTTTTCTTCTTCTTCTTCTTTTTTTTTTTTTTGTGTTAAGAAAAACTTTTATTTATTGAAATGGTGTAATGACAAGAAGATAGAAGATTTCTAGTTTTCTCAAATCCACTTAAGAGCACCCCAAGTTCCAGTGCCCTGTATGTCCAAGCAAGGGAGAAGGGGTGGGGTCAGAAGTGGAATCCAAGATGATCAGGGGAATCTCCAAATCTCAGTTCTCAGTTGGTCAGACCTGAAATGACTCAAGTCTCAGGTAGAACTCTTCCAATCAATTAGTATATCTAGAGAAATGCAGGCTGGAATTATGGTGGAGTCAGATAGAGAAGCAGAAGCATTTTACCCTGTTACAATGCCCCTACCCCTTTTTATTTTTGTTCATCCCTCAATCTTGAGGGAAATAGGGCAGCTGGGTCCAAGCTCAATCAGAAGGGAGGATTAGCATGTAAGATGGAATCAGATCTGTCTGCCCATCATGCCCCTGTCATCCAGCTCTTACAATCTCACACGCCTACCTTTTCTGTGAAGCTCCCTGAGCCTTAGAGGGGGCATTCAGGGTGTTCAGTGTATAGGCAGAAATCACAGCAATGGCAGCAGAAGCAGTAGGCCAGGATACTCGTACCCTAATATGAGACAATAAAAAGTAATGAACACAGGCAGTGAAAATTGACAGATTCTCATGGTCCATAGTCCGAATGTGTCTGATGATGTTGTCAGGTGTCCGGTGAATGCTCTACGTGGCTTACACAGCATCAGTCACTGAGACTGCCCAAGCATGAGCTGTTGTGACAATTTCTCCGAAGTTTACATCATGTTGTCCAGCTGTAGTCTGCAATTATAAGACTCAGAAAAAAACAGTTTTAATTCTCAATAATTCCAAGGCAAAGGATGGGAGAAAAAAAATGAAATACAAGTTCAGAGCATTGCAGCCAAACACACCAGAAAATTTCAGGATCTAGTGCAATATGCAGGTGAAAAATAAAACTTTAAAGACAATTGACCAAACTAGAATCTAATATCCACACTTGAGCTTTATGGTTTCTATTGAAACAATTTTTCTCTGTACAGTCACTCTCATTTTTATCAAAGATAGCCAAAGTAAGACTAATTCATTACATAAGTCTAGCATCAATAAACTTAGCCTGTTATTTGCGTAAGTACAACAACAATAGCAACCAATCTTATAGGCTCCCTTAAATCTGCTTTGCTGGAATTTCGTAAGGAATCTATAACTATCACTATAGAGGGTATTTCTGTAGCTCACACTTGGGAACAGAAAGCTCTACTGTTCTAATTTTGGCATCGATGACAACTTCCTCTTAGACTCAGCATAGTGATTCATTTTCTCAGCCTAGAAAACATATTTGCTCTTTCTTAAAATCTTTCTGATCAGGATCAATTGTGCAAAATTTGAAAATGCATTTTTCAGATGAAAATATTCTTGAATATTTAGAAGAAGAAAGAAGATCTAAAAAAAAATTGGTGAGTCGCTTCAGTTGAATAGAGTGCCCAAAGGCCTGAACTTAGCTAAGAGTTTCATTTGAGCTTTTTGTACATGCTGTTTGTCAACCCTCTGGGGCCTGGAAGTGAAGAGAGAGTTCGTGACGCAAGTCAACAAAGGTTTATTACTAAGACAAAACAAGTGGAATAAATCACAGGGGAATCACAATATTTCTTTGATGCGTATGACACACAGCTTCCATATAAAATATGGTAACAAGTATCATCTCTCAACTCAGGAAATATAAAGGAATGTATTCAATTTGGATAGAGCAACATATTATAAAAAAATCACTAGTGATTATTTTTTGATAATATATTGGTGCTGCTTCACAAATATCATGGTGTCAGGACAAAATACACTAAAACCCTGATTTCAGGTAGGCCTCTGGGCTCAACTAGCACCCAGATCTTGGTTTCTAATATCATTCTCCAAAATAAAAGAACCAAAGGTTCTTGGAGAATAGGCTGACTCTAGGACTGGGGCAGGAAAATTACAAAATGAACCTGGAGCATCTTACAATGTCAAGAAGTAAGGAAGTGTCAAATGAAAAAACAAACAAACAAACACCTCACTGATAGATTGATGGGAGTGGGATTGAAAGGGGCACAAGAGCCAACTGAAAATGTTCCCAATGGCCACACCTGAAACAATTTGAGCTACAAAATGGTGTTGAATTATAACCCAAAGTATAGATTAATATCAATGACTACATGCTTAATAAATACATTATTGGGTAAATTAATAAATGGGGGAGAGACAAATAACTCATACAGAAGAATTCCAAATAATTTATGTAGATATTTTGCCCTAAAAGAGGGGGAGCATAACTCTCTACTCCTTAAGTGTGGGCTGTGCATAGTTACTTCCTTCTAAAAATAATAATATAGAAAGTGGGGGTGCGGGTGGGGGTGGAGAAGAACTTTACAATGGAGAATTCTGACAAGTACTACTTCAGCCAAGTGATCAAGGTCAACACCAACAGTCATAAATCATATTGATACCATGTACCCTTGATACAATGTGATGAGAATGTCATTTTACCTGTTTGATCTTTTCCATCCAAATCCATAATCTCATCCTAATCATGAGAAAAACATCAGACAAACCCTGACTGAGAGACATTCCACAATATCTGACTGGGTAACACACCTCAAAACTGTCAAGGTCATCAAAAACAATATAGTCTGAGAAATTGTCACAGCCCAGAAAAACCTAAGGAGACAAATGTAATGTAGTATCCTGGATGGAATCTTGCAATAGAAAAAGAACATTGGTAAAAATTAAGGAAATCTGAATAACCTATGGACTTTAGGGTAATAATATATCAAAATTGGTTCATTAATTATAAGAAATGTACCATACTAATGTAACATGTTCAAAATAGGGGAATCTATGGATACTGTCTGTACTATCTTCTCCATTTTTTCTGTAAGTCTAAAACTGGTCTAAAAAATAGTCTTTTATAATTAAAAAAAAAGCTTTCTAGAGTAATCTATAATAAAAATATGGATAAATGTAGGCCTAAAGACAAAAAGGCCAGAAAAAGCCACTTAGGCATTGCAGGAGATGCATGGAAGAAATATGTTTATATCCAGAATTATACATGTTGGCAGAATTTTATGTGTTTATTTTATATTTACTCCCCATTTCCAATATGTTTAGATGCAATTTGTGAGTGAAAAACTGGCATTGGATGAAATCAATATTTCGGTCCTGGGGAAAGCATAAACTTTTATAGATTATTTAATTCATCTGGTCTTCAATTTTCAAAGATTGTGGAATAGTTTACTCATGACATGATCTAAAACTCCAACATTTTATCTAAATTGCTTGATAGGTATTATTAATAGTTTGAAAAATTACCTTCTGATCTGAATCTGCTAAAGTAATTTGGGCACATCATATATAAACATGCCTTTTAATTCCTTTCAAGCCCTCTTGTTATATTTCTTTATAGAATACAGTATTCCAACAAACGTTAGTGTAAAATGTGGTTCACAAAGTAGTGAAACTTCGGGTGATGTTTTCGTAGAAAACAGCTTTTTGTGTAATGAAGAAATAAAGAAAACAAAACACATTTTATAGGTATGTCAGTGAGAATTAAAAGTGGCTGAATATAGAATCAGTTTCCATATGTTCACTTCAAGTTGTGCGTGTAAAAACTAATGTTTGGCGAAATTTTCTCACTGAACTGAGACTCAGTGCCAAAGTATAACAGTATATTCACAAAGTATGTTCACAAAGGATATGGCTTTCGTGATACATCCTTTGTGAATTCCCAGCTATATCGTGCAATTTTAACATACTTTTTCCATAGCATCAATACAATACAATTGACAATTTTAAGTGACATTTTCTGCCTTCAATACTGTCTATGCATAGTAATAAATGCATTTATAAAGCTCTTAAAATAATTTTTTGCTAAAATTCCATACTATATGACAATCATTTTTCTTTATTAGCATTAACTTAGAGCTTAACTGAGTCTGTCAGATTACAGTGGTGATGATAACAAACGAAGCTGCACTCTTCGGGCAATAATATTCACTTTACGTATGACAACAAATGGTACATGATGACCACAGAACAGTGAGGACATGTTCTTTTCAGTAGATGAAATCAATTTGATTGATTTGATTGAATCAACAGTTGAGAAATTTCCTCCTAATACTTTTGTTGACCTTCAGTAAAAACCTCACCAAAATTCAGATGTTGAATAAGGGTGCAGTTGTAAATGACAGCCTCTTTCTTAAGCAACAGAATGAATTCATTTCTTACAGGATCATTTGTAGTTCTGAATCTGCTTACTCTTCTGGATACTTATTCTGCATATGAATTTGTCTCTTATTCCCACAGTGCTTCTACCAGTACCGTGTTCGTGGACTTCCTGAATGCCTTTCTTTTCTAGCATCATGTTGAATCTCACCACGTGAACACCATAGCTTGAATACTGCTTTTGGTTAAGAACCAATTTTTAAAAATCAACTATATTAAGTTTTACTTTGTATACAATAAAATGCTCATTTGAATGTACAGTTTAATGATTAGATGAATATTTTTATAACCGCAATTAACATATGCACCATTTCCATCATCCCCCAAAAGTTCCCATCATGCCCCTTCCCAATCCCCACCCTCTAACCTGGCCCCAGGTTAACACTGGTTTGCTTTATAGGACTATATATTAGATTTGCCTTTCCTACAATTTCATAGAAATGGAATTATACTTTCTGTAGTCTTTTGCTACATGCTTTTTTATATTTGGCATAATTTATCCATATTGTGAAATATGTCAGTAGTTAACTTTTATTATTGAGTGGGATTCTAGTTTGTGGGTATTCCACAATTAGTTTATCCATTCTTCCACTGATAATTAAGTTGTTTTCAGTGTTTTGCTCTTATGAGTAAAACTGCAGTGAACATTTTGTGCATTTTTTGTGCATTTGTACCCAACATTTTCTTATTCTCACATTCGTGTTCATTGTATAGTCATCAAGGTTTTACTCTCTTCAGCATGAGCTGACATTTATGTTGAAGGTTTTATCCTGATTTTTATGGTGGAAGTAAATATACAATATAGCTCATATACCATGAAGTAGTTTGTAACACCACCATTGGAAAGAGGACTACAACAATATTAAAGGAAGGTATATAAATATTCAGATATACAAACAGCAGACTTTATGCAGGGTCTAAGATGTTCTTTATGAAAATTGAAGTTCCTGGGAAAGAAGACAGTTCTTTCTTCAAAGAAGTTCTGCAACTCTATATATAAAGAGTTGAACCACAACTGACACTTTTTGTTGAATAGCTAACATATAAGTCACAAGTTATTCTTCCTTCTTTGTTCTCTAGGGTTTATAAAAAAGCAGTGCCAGCCTGGCTTAATCACTGATTGTGTTGCATGGCCATGAAGTAGAACACTCCAATCAACTCCTGCTCACTAATCTTTCATATTGGCTCTTCCTTGGAAATTTATGTTTATGAAGGCATTTTCTTCCATTATAAGCTTGTTTCGTCTGTGCTGTATACATCATCTGGCTTATAAATGTTTTCCTACATATTCTTGTTCAGCTTGAGAGGGAAAGTTTCTTCAATAACACAGTCAGCAGAAGCGATCCAATCTATAACTTCAACTTATAAAATTTTACTTACCATAAAAGCAATCAGTTATAAAACTGCTGCCTTTTCCGATTTCTTAGTGAAAAGTTTTATGTGAATCAATATTCAATTTGAATCACTTTTTTTTCTTTACAGATCTTAATGAAAAAAGTTAATTATCTTTTCCATTTTGACTAAACATTTTGTCTCCCTGTCTGGAACCATTGCTGAAACCTTTCCATCTTTCTCACCTTTTCCCATTTTTCTGAAACAGAGAAGAGTCAGTGGTTAAAGCCAGAATGCTGAGGTTCATATCCCAGCTTTGCCACTTATTAGCTGTGTGACCTTGAGCAATTTGCTCAACCACACTGCTCCTTTACCTCATCGGTAAAATGAATATGATAATAGGACCTATCTAACGAAGTTGAAAAGTGATTAAATTAAGATTTATCAAGTGTTAGAAAGTGTATGCAATATAGTAAAAGTTATATAAATGTTAGCTTGCTGATATAAGCAAAGAAATGCCTGCATGTATATATACACAAACATATACATACATACAAAAATGAATACATAAAAATTGAAGCAACGCAGTTCATTGCTAGACTCTACGTTTCATGTGTTTCACCTACAAGTCCATTTTGGTCAGCACTGAACATTTTATCTTGAACAGTACCTGGCATTGAGTTAATGTTCAAGAAAAAATTAATTAAACAGATTGAATACATTTAAAGCCACACATTTAATATTATATTCTTAGCTTCTCCCAAATGTATATTTTCCAATTGAGAACAATCACTGTTTGAAGCCTCGTTGCTTTCTCTTTATTTTCACAGTAGCATAACGAGCCAATTTCTCTTAGAGACTATTTCTCATGGGAGACAAAGACTGATCACTTCAAAAGAGTTCACTGGATATGGAACATCAAATAGAAAACAACAAAGTCCTATTGAAATGGATATGCTATGAGGTCTGCTGGTCTCAGTTACCACCTGAGACCTCTTCTTATCCCTGACCTCAGTGTCTGTAATTCAAACACATGCTTCAAGCAAATGACCTATTCATACATGCCACCTCCAGAATCAGGAGTTAGTTGTCATAAATACAGATGTTAAATTCATTTGAGAGTCTACTGTAATTCTAGATTTGTAGTCTAGTTCCAATTTTTAATTTTTGTAAAAGGGATACATGTTCATAAAGATATGTAGTTGATCAGACATGACAGAAAGCTAAAAATGGAAGAGGAAAAGAATGAGAATTCTTCCAGAATTTTTTTTGAATATTGTATTTTCATATTATGTATGTGTATACATTTATGTATCATGTATTATATATGTAAATATCAGCATATATAAGCATATAAGGAAACAGGGAGAATGAACTTTGCATGGAATGATAGCTTCTTGAGAAAATACATAGACACCAAAGAAAGTTATAAATGTTCATCTGGGTAAACCTCTAAAGAAAGAAATAATTTACTGAAATAGATTTGATATACGATATCATATACAGTTAAGGAAATATTTAATGCAGGTGACATTATTGTCATTGAATCTATATTCCTGCTTTCTCTTGATGTGCCAGATGTCTGAACAAATGAGTCACCTTGACCCTCTATAACAGATGGTTCTCAGTATTCATTTAAATTAAAACATAACATTTCCTTCCTTGAAGTCAATTCAAAAGAAAGCAAGGACACTGATTTTGAAGCAAGATGGATGCTTTTCCTGGTTTTGTGGCTGACTAACTCAAATCTTGATGATATGACCTATTCCAAGCATCATCTATATCATTAATTTTAGAGGTAAAAACTCTGTTCTGGGTGGAAGAATCAATCTGAGTTGTGTTACGCATGCATAGCCTACCTACCTTCCAAATCCCACTTATTTGCTAGATTTAATTATTGCTAATTTTTGTTATCAAGATCAAGTAAAATGTAGTTTTTCATATTTTGTTCTTCTTAATTAATCTTAGTCTTCTGTGTTGAGGTCCCAGTAGGAAATTAGGATATTTTGATTGAATCACTGAAGGAAACCTTTTTAAATACGGAGTAATCACTCTTCAGAGTGACATACTTTTTAGAGGTGGAAAGCCTGAGTAGAATGCTTATTTACCTTTAAAAACTCCATTATCTCACACATGTAAGAATTTCTAAAATGCTTTGTCTAATTTCTACCATGTTTCCCCAAAAATAAGGCCAGGTCTTATATTAATTTTTGCTCCAAAAGACACATTAGGACATCTTTTCTGGGGATGTTTTATTTTTTTCATGTACAACAATCTACATTTATTCAAATAGTCATGTCATCTTCTTCTGGAACATTGTCATAACATGCTAAATGTGTCCGTTTGGCTGATGATCTTAACTGGGACTTATTTTTGGGGTAGGTCTTATTTTCGGGGAAACACGGTATGTATAGTAAAGCATATACAAAAGGATGTGAAGAATAGTTGGGGAAAGGAAGACCTAGATCATTAGTATGATACCATGTATTCAACACATAGAATAGTAACAAAAGTCAGTATTGAGTAGGAATCTCTGGATATTGATCTTGGTTGGACAGAGGTAAACACATTTGTGAGAAATTCAATAGGCCATGAACTGAAAAGGTTGGTGGGTTTGTCAGCTTTGTCTCAATATGGTTGAGAATCCAAAGTAGTAAGCTAAGAATGAATGTCCCTTGGAACTGGGTTCAAGGCAAAGATAAAGGCAGGGAATGGGAAGTGAATAGGTGTATGGTGTTTAAAGATGGAACTCACTTTTTTGGATGACATCTAGATGGAACCATCAAATCCAGAGCTTGATAAATAACACTAACACAAATGCTCTCTTTAGGTGCTAGTGAAGCCTATCTGTCTATTTCATCTATCTATTAATTTACTCATCATTCATTGATTTTGACAACATGTATTAAATGCCATACCTTTCTGTGCACAGATCCTGACAATGCAGAGAGAAATAGAAACAGATTTGAGTTTACAGAAGCACACCATTAGAAATATATAAGTAATTACCAATTGTATGTAATAGGAAACAAAATAATTGTGTGCTCTGAGATACTATAATAGATGGTGGGTAGCGGTGGGAATTTAGTTAAAAATTTCAAGGAGCATTTCTTTGAGGAAGTATCACTCAAACTGAGATCTGGAGATGGAATTATCCAGACAATAAGTGGGGAGAGCACCCTCCCAGGTAAAGAGAATAAGAGGTTTAAAAGCCCCTGAAATCAGGAAAAGGTTTGCAAGGTTGTCAGAAAAAAGGAAATACAGTGAGGCTTCAGCTTTGTGAATAAAGTGGGTAATACAAGGTGAGGATGGTGAGTGAGGTAGATCAGTCCTGAAGGGCCTAGTCGATCATGGTAAAATGTTAAATTGTATCCTCTGTGCAAGTAAAACCATTTGATGTTTAGAGAGAGAAGTGATGTGACCTGCTGTATATTTCATTGAAATCCTTCTGGTTGCTGTAAGGAAATAGATGGAGAGGACATTAAAAGGTCAAGCGTAGATATGCAGTAGCATTTGCCTAAACTAGTGACAAGCATGAGGTCAGTGTCAGGGAGCAATGTTGGCACGTGGACAGACGCTGTAGTGTGTCAGTATGCTGAAAGCATCAGGGAAACCCTCAGTCTATGGGGCCTGGAATGACATGGGCCTGCTTGGCAGGCTGTACAACTACAGCTTTAGTGACTGGTAAGAAGGTATGTGTAATTAACTTTTAGTCCAGCTGAGATCTAAGAAATAATGGAAATTATTGCTAACACCTACATGTGCCAAAAGAACAGCTGGGATCTGCCTAGGCGTTAAATTTATGAGTTCTCACTACAGTCAAGAGTTGAAATCATGCAATTAGTAATCTAGTTAAATCATTGAATCACTGGTAAATTAGAATTCTCTCAGCCAGTCTGTGAACCTATCCATATTTATAAAGCTGTTTCTTTGGGGGGAAAAGAAAAATCATTGTACGTTGGAAGGAACAGAGCCCATGTAAAGTAGTAAGATGTCAAGGAGAATCCAAAATACAGTTCAATAAATAAAAGGTCCAAATAGAACTGTTCTATCAACGAGGAGAATGACTTAGAATTTCTACAAAAACAATTCCAGTTGAGAAAAAGTTTTTTAAAGATGATATAGAAGAGGTATTCTTGTTTTGAAAACAAATAAACCAGAAACTCTTACGAAACTAGAACTAGATATGAAAACTCTGAACATAATTAAAGTTTAAGGTAAGAATTAGGATCAGGGTTGGGTATCATAAGCCAATACCAGTACATTGTTAATAGTGAAAATATAGGTTATTCTTATTAAAATATGGACTAAAAAAGGATTTTTCATGAAAATTAATTTAACCTTTCTCTATAAATATTAACCAATGCAATAAATAGTATAAATATACAAAAGTGGGAAAATTATTATTTTTACATATTATATAGTTGTATGTATAAAAGTTCAAAAGAATCCCCTAAAGGATTATGAAAATAATAAGAGAATAAAGTGAGTGGTTAAAAATTAATTTGCCTTTAAAAATGGCTAGAAAAACTTAAAATATATTGTTTACTCATATGAGCTGCACATCAAAATATCAATGTAGTTGTAAAAAAGACTTATTTTTATGTACACACATGTCAACTATCCATGATATATTGTTATCTATAAATGCAACATATTTAATGTGATTTTATTTTTGAAGAAAATCTCAGTATACACAAAGAAGTATATGTATTGTAAAAATGTCTAGCAGAACTCATATTAAATTTTTCAATAGTTGCTTTCTCTGAATAATGTAATAGAGAGCAAAGAGTGTTATATCTTATGTCACAAAATTATCTAATGTTTTTATGGCAATTTTGTTTCTTATAAGTAAAATGCTTTGAAAATAAAATTACTTATTTTACTTTTCTCAAGGCATTATATTTTTCATAAAAGAATGTTATAAATTTTAATTACATTTTTATCAAGTTAGCATTTTGTAATATATGCAAATAAGTATAGCTTGCCTGTGTATAATAAAAAAAGGAGAAGCAAGACTATTGCTTCTTAAAATGTGCACTGTATCTACTTTAAAAGTTCAGACACACATACACCTTTTGCAATACACATTTTCCCAAACTACATAAAACATTAATATTTTTGCGATAGTTATTGGTATCATCTTTATAGTCTTTTCCAAATCAGTTTTAGACATTTAGAATGCATTTGTGAGAAATGTTTACCTGTTCCAGGAAAAGGAAAATATTATATAAAAACAAAAGAAAAAAATAGTTGTCTGTTTCTATAGGTCTTCCCATTCCCATAAAAGACTTAATCTGATATTAATTGACCAAGAAAAAAATAAGTTGAATGAAAATTTATTTGATTTATTCATGAATAAAACACTGGAAATGCTTCAAATAAATGGGTCTATGTTATAGTGATATATATTAAAATATCTGCAAACTTCAGAACTATCAAAAATATTTTGATTAGTAGAATTATAAATGTTCAACTAAATTACCTGGCTTAAGTGAACATAATGTAATGACAGTACTTTCCACTGTTTCTCACTCTGCCTTTTATTTCAATGCTAAATTCCATTGCACTTTTAATTCAATTATTCTAGCTTCATAATTCATAATTCATAATTGTTCAGAAGCAATTATTCTAGCTTCAGAATAAAGACTACATATTTCTATGAAATAGAGGTATTAATTTCAATTCAGAACTCAATATTATGTAAGTAAATAAATTCTATCAATTATCCTCGACTTTCAATATGACTATTGGGAATAGCATTTGTAGGTTTTAGCAGGCATTGGGTGCATTATTTCTAAGAAAGCCTTGTATATGAAGTGGAAATTCATTACTGATTCCACTCAATATTGCACTTAAAATTAGAAGCTGAATAGATGTGTATTTGTGTGCATTTTAATATGTAGTTTTGAAGGTCTATTTTAAATTTCTTCCAGGGTATTTCTTTTGTAAAACAAATAATTACCTTAGCATTTATGCACATATTTTTCAAGGATATTTAATAGTGGTTTTCAAGGATATTTAATAGTCGATGTAGTCTGCCAAATTATGTTCTTTTAAAATTATTTGAAGCACTTGTTTTACAATTATTTAATAAGTCACATTATGTCAAAATACTCTGAAGAGTAAAATTTTTCTTTTATAAAATATGCAAATTATTTAGGAATGTGTATTTCTTTCATACATTGTCATATGCAAAACTAATTTGCAAGGACAGGTATCATATGAAAAAATATGTGCATAAATGAAGAGAAAAACAATCAGATGGCAAGTAAGAAGCTAGAAAAAAGGAAAACTCTTTTCTTCTGTGTTCAATTGGTGAACTAAACTCAATAAAATTATTGGAACAAAACCTCAGTAGTGAAGAAATGAAAAATGTTCCTTGGAGTGAAATAGTTCTTTCAACCAAAGAAAACATGTCATAAACTGTTGAACTACTGTCAGTGGTTAAAAATTTAATTATGTTTGTCTTTTTAATCAGTAGATGAAAAGGATCTTTAATAATATTGATTCTTAAATAGAAGACTCCCTAACTATACGTAAAGGATGAATTCTCACAAATTATTGAGTTCAGATAACTTGGTTGGTAATAGAGAAGAATAAAAATAGGCACTTATTACCTGGTTACTAGAGAAGAAAAAAGGAAGCAAAATGGGATGGGGTTTTTGAATAATAGTCATACTCCTCAAATCTAATAGTATATATTAACACTCAGCTTGGTCCTTAAAACAAATACTTCATTCAATCAAGTAATTTGTTAGTCTCCTATACGTGACCTTCTGTCACATACTATTGGTGTGACCTTGGGCAAAAAATTTTCCTGTCTCCGTTTTGGTTTCCTCATTTGGGAAAATGCGGATAATGACATTTCCATTGTAGGACATGTAAGGCTTAAACAAGATCAAGCGTGTGGAAGCATTTAACCAAGCAATTGACAGACAGAAGATGGGGGTGGGGTGGGAGTAATAAATTGTAGTTTCCTCACTCACAGGGATTTTGGGTGATTGTGGAGTTAACACTGTTCTGCATTCTATGAAGAAAATGCATACTCTATAAAGGAAAGATGTGAATAAATATATTTCTGAGAGGTTAGATAATGGACTAGGATTTTATGCTCAGGCTAAATATCTCTTTAAAAAAATCCTCTACACAGTGTTTCTAAGAGCAGGCAGTTTATGAAACAAAGTCAAATAAAACTTTTCATCCCCAAGTCATTTAAGTCAAGTATCATTTGGCCCTAGTAATTGAGACTGACTGTGGGAAGAATTCAGCGTCTTTCTATTTTCTTTTAATCTTTCATGTCTAACCTTGCATATTTTGAAGCTGAATTATTATTATTGTCAAAAGAGATTCTTAGAATCTTTTTTAGTGTAACGATCAACAGATTCAAATTTAAAACTACATCTTGGTATGGTAAGAGCAGCAGTGGAAATTTAATTCATCATTCCTGACAGATGGTAGAGAATTTATATAGTCAGTAACACCATGAAAAGCACATCTCTCTTGAAAAGTAGTGGGGAGGAAAGGTGCAAGATACCCTAAAGTTCAGGTGGTCAAAAAGGAATAAGAGAAGAGGCTTGGGGAAGGGGAAAGTTATAAGAAAGGAACACAGGAAAACAAACCCCTATCTGACTTGGTCAGTTGCAGCCTGAGAAGAATGGAGGAAGGAGTGAGGTCAGGGAGGAGAAAAAGGCATAGAGGAGAGCATCAGGTAACTAATATTAGAATTACCCTGGTTCCAGGGAAACCTGAACTCCAGTGGGAGAGCAGGTATGTTTAAGGTAGTCCGGAGACCTTAAAAAAAAAAAGGAATTGGATATCAGAAAACATTTTGTGATGTTGTAATGAGATCTCTGTGTTGGTGGATTCGTGCCCTAAGGAATACAATGCAAGTCCTGTCATTTGAAACTTGTTGAATTAGAGAGGGAAATCTACTCGAATACTCTGTGAGGAATCACTCTGATAACATCGTATCATTTATATCATGGTTAAAAAAAATGCAAATTTTGCTTCATTTTGCGACTCAGGAGCCCACTGAGCAGAGGTACCTAAAGTTAGTCAGGGTATTATTATATATGTTTGCATAGAACTGGTTTTGGTTTGTTTTTGTTTTAAGCTAAGATGACTCCACATTTCCTTTCTTTATCTAAACCTAGCCAAGTGTGAACTCAGAATCCCTCAGATAACTAAACCATCCAATTAGGGCAGGTATGTAGCCTGCACCTGGGTAGTTGGCCCTTTATATTGGACCATGTAAGGGAATGGAGTAGAAATAGGAAATAGACACCCTGGGTTGCATCTCAATAGTTGACTTGTAATTTTTGCAGCTCTCTGTGGGGGCAGGCTGTTACTTTGTGTTAGCTGTCATACTAAATAAGGGAATGTTTGCAACTCACCATAGTGAGACATTTCCTCTTCCTAGGGAAGCATATTTGTGCAACTTTGCATTAACAAGAAGAAACAGTGTTTGCAAATAGCCTAATATTTTTCAATAGGGGGACAGAAATAGAACAAAGCACCTAAGTAGCACTCAATTTTTCTTAGTAAACTGAAGCTACCTTGTTTTATTTTGATAAATGATGCTATGAAGCTTGGAGACTTTTATAGGTGTGTAATTCTTTTTTTACCACATTGTTTTCCATTATTTTCTGTTTAGGCACCTACATGCTTTTAAACACAGTCTGTTTGACAGCCAACTTTCCCACAGCATTGTTTTTGACACAATATATTTAGAAAATGAATAATCAATGATGAATCTACCCAAATTCTCTTTGTTCCCATAGTGCCTCTCATCCTCAATTTTTCTGTTGCAGACAGGTCATTGAATCAGGGGCTTTGTCCTTTCCCCAAATTGCCAAAACCGGCAAATGTGAACTCATTTTTTTTTTTTTTTAGTCCACGTTTAGAGTCCACGTTTTTGTGTCAGATCAACTTTACTGACTTACTGGAAAAAAAGGAGGACATGAAAAACATATCATAGGTAAGCATAGCCTACCAGTGCAGCTTGGTCATGGGTGATGCTACTTCTTGTAACTGTGCAGTTTACCAGTTTGTGATAGAAATATTTTATGAGATCCTAGTAGTAAATCAATTTGTGGGGGTAGAAATATATAACATCTAGGAGTATTTTCAACATTGTCTGGGCCTTGAAAGTTAGTTGCCTTATGATCACTCAAAGCTTTCCCAAAGTTTTTTTCCTCTTCATTTGAGATATGGGGAACATATTTTAAAAAGCCAGCTTATACAAGTGTTCTATACTTAGGGATCGATTGTTCTAAAAAGTAAGGAAGAATATAGAGTGGGAGCAAAGTAGGGCCCCATCTCTCTTTTTTTGCATCTTGTTGACCCCAAGAATAAATGAGCCTGTTAAGAAGGGCTCCTGGCGACTGACTGGGCTCAAATTTAGAGTCTAGTAGTAGTCATTGCTCTCTGCAAGCCTCCTGCACTATGCTCCTGCCATCTCAGCTGATCCTTATAAAGGAGTTTCTGGAATCATATTTCAACCAATAGAACTGAGATCTTCCTCATTTAATTGGAGCTGTGCAGCTGTATCCTCATTTGCATCTTCACCAACCAATCAGAGAGGCTCCATTCTGACCAATCAGGACAGTGCTTTTTGAGCCAATCAAACTATGAATATTTGGAGTCCTCATCTGCATGAACATGGAACCATCAGGGACTGGAGGCAGGACCTCTTTTCTATATAAGCCAGCTTCATCTCTGTGTTGGTAGAGCACATTTCCCCTTTCCATGGAAGAGTGTGTTTCCCTGGCTGAAGCTGAAATACCTAGGATGTCTTGCTGGACCAGAGCGTAAAAAGCCATCTGGGCAGACCAGACTGGGGCAAAGCTGTCTAGCCAGAGAGAGGCTGAGCTGCAACACCAGGTAGAGCTTCCTTACCCAAAGCCCACCTCACAGCCATGCTGTTTCATAATTGAGCTGTAACACTATCGAGCTATTCCAAAGCCGTGCTGTTCCACAGGTTGCTAATCTCTTGGTCAGGTCGAGGATATTCACCACAAATACTGACAAGTTATGGCCACACATAAGGGCCACAACTGACTTCTTAAATATATATCTTTATGTTGTTTGTCTGCAACTATAGAAATATAGTCTACTAATTTTAAAAATTTAAATAGTTAAATATGTGAAAAGAGTGAAGATCACCTAAATTTCCTTCCTTGCTCTTTATCCCCGAATGAAACTCTTTGGAATATATCCTTTCAGAAATGTTTTAGGGCACACATAAACATTTTCTTAGAAATAGTATCATTGTGACTATATTTTAAGTTATATTTAGAGTAATAATGTACTCAGCCTTTTCTTGACCTTCTAATAGATTTATGACTCTGTCAAATTGTCTCATTCAAAATATAAAATGATTCTGTCAACCAATATGCAGCCCATGCTGGCAGCAGGGCACTGAGTATCAACTCTATTGCTTTCAACTACATTCTAGCTTAGATTATATGCAGTCTCAGGGGTGCAACTGGAAAAGAATGGTGATAGAATATTGTCTCTATTATATTATCTAAACCACGGCTTATTTGGTTTATATGTACAAACTTCGAGGCAGTTTGAAATATGAATTTTCTTGTTAGATCCTTTAGCATTTCACTAAATCACAGGATGGTAAGGAACTGCAGCAATCATATAATGCCACTTCCTTCTTCTACGGATGTGAATGCTGCGATATAGAGCAGGTGAGAAACTTGTCCAAGGTTCTACATCTCATTAGTGGCAGGTCTAGATCAGAATACTTAGTCCAGTTTATGTCCAATTACACATTTTCTGGAATGAATTGAAACAACAGATTTTGGGTTATAATTTGCCTGTATTACTTTTTAAAATCTTTTTTTCATCCTAAAGGAAAACTCCATAAACTTACTATGTTTCTATAGCAGCTCTCACAACCATGGGAAATAACATGTTCCTACTACTATAGTAGACCTTTGGTTGCTGACGGTAAAGCTTTTCTACAAATCCTATGATATTGCATTTCTTCTATGCTAATTCTCTTGTTGGCATACTGATATTGGCTCATTCTAATCCTATACTTGTCTCTTACTTTTATTATTCCAACAACTCCCTTTTGTCTCATTGTCAAGATGGTACATAATTTAAGGCCACAGATTACATAAAACTCATTTCTTCACAAATTCAAAGGATTTCACTTGCTTCAAAACCTTTACTGTGTAATATTTGCCAAGCCCTAAACTATATTTTTGTAGGAAATGTAGGCCTATTTGATAGCAGTTTTCTTAAGGCCGCCATGTATTTCTGGCTCCAGATAGTGGGGGAGGTGGCATTTTTTATATAGTCTTCAGTGCGTACATTTGAATGCTCAGAGTTTCTATGCAGAGGTCACAAGAAAGAAAACTTTCCAAGACTTCATGAAAGCTTCCAGAATATTCTGAGAGGATTTATAATTATTAAAGTTTTCTTCTCCAACTGTAGCACTTGGGTGACATTTTTGTACTGAGGTCATTTTGAATACTGTCTATAAGAATGAACTTGGTAAACTATTGTTCTTTCAGGTACAATCTTGGCATTTTGTTTCTCAGAATGTTAAAAGATCTACTTTAAAGGGCCTAGGAAGTAAGGCATTCTATGTTATTAATATGAATCACAGACTTTTCTTTCCAGGCCTGGCGATATTTTTATACTATTTGCTAACTAATTACCTAGGCCTCTTTAGGTAATGAAAAATGTAATGAAAAATGAAAGAATGCAAATTCCTGTTTATCTTATCTCTGGCTTTTAGGTATATAATATAATATCACAATATACACCACACATAACATTGCAATTGACATGCTCAAGGCTACCATAGGTGCCAAACTATTTACAGGCAGCTATCATAAATTGAGACTAACTTATTAGTGAGACAAATTAGTAAGCATGTTATGAAGCAGACAGGAAGGTCCCTGGTGGAATAAACAAAAGACAGACATATTCTGAAACTTCAGGTTTTGAAATCACTCTTTCACTCCAGGACAAAATGTAACAGTGCCTTGAGGTTAATCATCAAATTTGTTTTGGCCTGACAAACGGAACAGGTCTGATAGATAGAAATAGGTTATTTTGCTAGTCCCTTCAGGATGGGCTAACAGAACAAACCTAGTAGATGAATTCCATTAAAAGGCGCCAGCTCCCCTTCCCCAAACAGGCAAGGGAAGATATAAAAGTAAGAACTTTTGCCTCAGTTACTGGGCACCTCCACTCGGGACCCCCTGCCTCTTGGGAGCTCTGACCCTTTGCTTTCAATAAACTATCCTCGTTTTAAAAACTCCTTGTCTCTCCTGGGTCCACGTTCCCTTTCTTCGGTCTCACGAGACACAATCCCAGCACTCTCTCACAGCAAAAATCTCCTACATCAATATCCTACATCAATTCTTTTTCTTGTCCCTCTTTGATTTTTCCACTTTGTATCCCGATTCTCTGTAACTGCTTTTGATGCCTTAAATTTTGGCAGTTAGTTTGAATTCTCTTTTTGATTACTGGAAAGTACTTACCAGTCAGCTCTCCTTCTTCATATTCTTCTGATTTTGAATCTCCAGAACTCCTGGGAGAAATTCCCCTTCCCAGCCCTAATTCTAAGCACCATGCCTGCTTGGGTTGGTCCCTTCTCGAGAAAGCGTTTGGATAGTCTCAGCTTTCCTCACAAACTCCTCTGTCTCTGTCCTCTTGGCTTCACCAACACCAGTCATCCCCAACAAATTCAAGATGCTCCTAATCAGGCCTCGACTGAGCTGGAGGTTCACAAGCCTCAACTATTTATTATATATCTTTGGAGTTACTTTTTTTTCCCCTTCAGTTTATTGTACATGCAAGTAGTACATACAATACGGGGAGTTCCTATATTTACTGGTGGGTGTCATTTGCACAAAGATTATAATCATATTGGAATCAAGTTTATGAACCCAAAGTTACAACTTCCATTTTCTGGAAAGTATATCTCTTTTAACAAAAAGTAATATCAGTGAAAACTGAAGAATAAGAAAAATGTCAGCCTCGACATGTGGGGATTTGTAAAAGCATAAAGGGTTTAGAAAGAGTGGTGAAGTGCTCAGAGAAGTGAGGTCAGGTGAAAGGAGAATCCCAAGGGACCATGAGTACATGGAATGAATACGACTCAAGAAGCGGAAACCCAAAGCAGGATAATGAATCTGAAGGACAGAAGGCACCCTGTCCCTGCTTTTTCCATGGGCTCAATTCCTCCATAGCAATGTAAAGCACACAATATGAGAGGTCCAGGAAAAATTTTTCTTTATTAACTTAATCCTTTCTTTCTGCCTTTCTTCTTCAAATAGATTACAGATTTGTTTTGAAGGTACATAATTTTCTCCAAAATCTTTTGTGAATAAGCATGAATATTTAAAACTGGGAAGGTATAGGAACTTTTCCTTTAATGATTCGAAAAGAAACCAGAAAACAGGGAAATATACAATCCCTGCTTATTTGTCCATTCAACAACTATCTTATTGAGCTCTTTCTTGTGCTAGGCTTTGTACAGTGCCCTAAGCATCTCAAGGTAAATACATTGTCCCTTGCCCCAAGGGATATGCAGCCTATAAGGAAGGAAGATGCAGATAGCCAAGGTCTGTCATAGAAAGACACACTGTTTACAGTGAATGCAAAGAAGAGAGAGGAAGTTTTCTTAAGTGGATCAGACAAAGTCTCATTAGAGGTCTCATGGTAGATGTTATATGGGAATGGGAAGGTAGAGAAAAAGGAAAAAGAAATTACAGATTTTTTTCTTTTGCAGAACACCTGCGAAAGGAACTAAGTCATGGACGATTCATAAAATCTTGAGTATTTTGGATTTCTGAAAAGTGGAAGCAGAGTGGGGCATAAACTGAGAAAAGACTGACATATTGTCAGGGAGTAATCGAGGAAGACAATATGGAATAAGAAAGGACTTCTGCAGGCAAGATCACCTACTGGGAGACAAAAGATGGGCCATTGGAGCCAAATAACCCATTGCTTTCAGTCAAAGCATTTCTAGCTAATACATGGCAGCAAAAATAAGCAACTGCAAAGGATTCATAGCCAGTCAATAGCCTAGACAACAGATGTTTCTTTTTTTAGACCCCTCATCCTGATCCCAAACCCCAGACATTCTTCACAGTCCTATGCATGAAAATGTCTCTTCATTCTCTTGGCTTCCTATTCAGTTGAAGTCAAACTTCAGGAAGTCATTGATTGAGGAGCTCTAGGGAGATGGGCGAGGAGTATTAATTCCTTGATATTTGCAGTTTAAAAAACAAAAAACCTTCAGACACATACGCAGATACTGACAGTCATCAACCAGCTTGAAAGATCAGAAGGGTATGGGCAAGGCATGGTCAGTCTCTGCTACAAATACCTTTTGATTATATCCTGCTCTATTGACTCTTTATACTTTTTCTTACTTTTCTGGAAATTGGTGATACATTTGGAAGGGGAAACTGTTGGGGTAGAAACAGAGATGAGTGATAATAATTGAATGCATTGAATATTGTTGACAAGTGTTCTCATCCTACTTCCGTATTTCTTCTTGGCAGATTAAAACTGAACTGAATGTGAGTGAAAAGTCTGGGACAGGACCTCTGCAGCCCTCTCACAGATGTAGGGTGTGGTCTACTGCTTTTTCACTTTCCCCTTGGCTTTCTTCTTCCACTGCTGGAGACCCCATTTACCTGGCTCCTGCATACCTAATGTCTTCGTACTAGTCTCTTGTTGCCATAAAGTTGTTTCTGCTGATCCGATCAGCTCAGACATTCCCAGTATTCTAACATTATGTTGTTCTTTCCTGTGTCCCTCTTCACCAATCCCCTGTTCTATCAGTGTCTACAGCTAAGAAATAATGGAACAAACAGTGATACTAAAGTGCACATAAAGAAGTATCACGTTAACTTTAAATGTCCGCAAATTAACTCAATGCAATTCCCCTCTCACGTTACATGAGAGAAGTGTGACAAGCCAGGGGAGGAGATATTTGGGGGAATAGAAGTTGTTCCAGCACTTTCTCAAAACATCCCATGAAGCTGTAACTCATACACTCAAATTTGATTCTATTTGGTCCTATGTCCTGGTCTTTGAAAATGACCTAGGTTAGAATTTTAGGGGTTAAATTGCACTCCGATACTCTCCATACTAGAACAATCTGTTAAAGATCATTTTAGCTAATTTATTTATTTGTAAAATAGTATTATGTTCCAGCAGTCCAGTCTGGAGAAACTAGGCTTTTAAAATGTTAATTGTTCATTTAAACAGTATCTCTGTGTCCCAGTTTGCCTTATAGTGCAGTACCTAGGAGAAGTGACAAATTCTGTGCTTAAGTCTGGACTAGTCAGTGTAGTATGCATGATACGTAATTTGACCTTCAATTTTCCATTCTCTGATAAAAAGGGAAAAAAGGGACATTAGTTGATTTTCAATTTGTAGTTAGTTCTCCAGCAAAGGATGGCAACTGTAAATACTTTGACTCAGTCTCCCCAACTTCTGCCATCTTCCTGCTCACCTCTTGTTTCTCCTCCAGAGAGAGAATATAATGTATTTTCGTATCTGGACTATTTGTCCATTTTCTTTTAAGAATGCATTCAAAAGATATGATCAGATAGAGAGCACAGGGTCAGTAAAAGTATTATTGTAATGGGTCTGTGTCATTTGTCATTGGACATTTGTTAAAACCTACAGAATGTACAATACAAGGAGTGAACCCTAATGTAAACCATGAACATTAACAATAATATGTTATATTGGCTCATTAATTGTAACAAGTTTACTATACTCATACAAGATGTTAAAAATAGGGGAAGTTGGAGAAGCTGAGGAGTATATGGGAATTCTATACATTTCATTCAATTTTATTTTCTGCAAACCTGACTGCTCCAAAAAAATCTATTAATCTAAAAAGAAGTGAAATATACACCTCACTGACCTAACCTTTCCACTTTTAGATATTTAAGAGAACTGAAAATATATGTCCACAAAAAGACTTATACATGAATGTGCATAGCAGTTTCATTTCTAATAGCTCAAACTGGAAACAACCCAAATATGCATCAACAGATGAGTGGATAAACAAATTGTGGAAAATACATACAATGGAATACTAGTCAGCAATAAAAAAGGAAATTATAGTCAGCAATAAAAAAGGAATCTCAGAATAATTATGTGGAGTAAAACATCAGATGAAATAGGGAGAAAGGTTATGAAGGGGAGGAGGAATCTTATGGAGATGGTGGATATGTTCATTATCTTGACTATAGTGATGGTTTCATGGACATGTATGTTTGCTGAAATGTATCAAATTGTCTTTGTTAAATATGTGCAGCTTACTGTGTATCTATTATATCTCAACACAAATATAAAAAGATTCAAAGAACTTTACACCTTCCTCTGCTTTTCCTCCCCACTCTTGTTCTTCCCTATATTCTCTACCCTTCCCAGACCATAATATACAAGTTCTGAGATATTTATGGTACAAAAATATTATCTATCAAAGTTTTCCCAGTTCTTGTTTATCAACTAGGGGTTGCATAGCACAAAGAAAAACAGTCATTGTTTCATTGTTTCTTAGCACTCAGGAGTTGGGTCTGAGACTGTTCTCTTCCTACCTTTTGAATGTCATCAGTGTACATTGCTCTATCCTGTGATTGCTCTATGAAGTAGGAGAAAGATATGCCTTTAATCTGTTGCCCTGCTCAAATCTTAACCCACCACGTTGCCGCTAAGTTTAGAGTTCTGTGTATAAAGGGAGTCTACCACTCAAAGTAAAGCTTAAAAGGAAGATAAATTTTAAAAAATAAGGAGCTTTTTCTGCAGCACCATTTCTCAGTGTAATTTCTTATTGTATATCACTAAGATTCCAACAATACTATTTAAACCTTTAGAGGTCAAACGACATAAAATGTCTAAGTTATTCATCGTACTAATTCACTAAACCTTTTAAAAAAGACAGCCATAATATATCTGCCTAAGTCCAGTCTCTTTCTGTAGATTAAGGAGAAAATTTTAATCTTTTTACTTTAGTATTATTTTTTATTCTCTTTTTTTGAAGCGAGGCTATTTCTTTCAACATTACCCTTAACAAATAAGTTGCACAATAGTACAGTGTTAGCTAGAAGCCCTCCCTATAGGCAGACTGCCTGGATTAAATGAACAGCTTGCTAGTCACAATCATGTTAATATCCTCTGAAAGCTTTAGTGTCTTTAACTGCAAAATGGAGGAATTAATAGAACGTATCATAAAGTATTGCATTTGTTCTAAGGATTAAATGAGATAAGATATGTTGAGCACAGTTTCAGGCGCACAAGAGGCATAAAAATATATTTAGATAATATAATTATATTATCATAATGGCATATAATATTGGGCTCCTCATGCTTGAAAGATATAACAAAACTATATGATAATGGCTGATTAAAGGCATTCATCTCTGTTCCACAAATGCTAAGCAGTAAATATAACTGTTATCATTTCTCAAGAAGTTCAAATGAAATGTTAGTGACAACTAAACAGTGCAGTCATAAACTGAGGATTTACTGATCATGTACATTCTTTTATGTGAGGTCCAATTTGTGCAATGGTAACCTAGCATTATCTGAACTGTGAAAATTGTGATACATCCTGAGAAATCTGCGCACTTATTAGAGACTTAATCATTCAATTATTTGTTTAACAAATATATTGAGAACTTACTGTATGCCAACCACCATTCTAAAAGTTAAAATACAGCAGCAGCAAGATGTACACAATTTTGCTCTCATAAAATTTATACTCCATCAGGAGAGGGAGACAATAGCAAGTAATTATGTGATTCCAATTGTGATTAACCATTGAAGAATTATGAAGTTATAAGAGGGTAAATAATAAAAGATCCCAACCTGGTCTGTGAGGAAAAAGTAGTTGGAAAAACTCTGCCCCACAAAATTTGCATTCAAGCTATCACTTTATTAAATTGGGCTTAAGATAATACTTCTTGAATTTGGTACTTATTAGCTTTGTGATTTTGGCTGTTATTTAATTACTCTAGACTTAAATTTCTTTGTTTATAAAAAAAGTGATAATAATATTTATTTTAAAGGAATAATTTGGTGATTAGAAAAAAGTGTGTGAATTAGTGGTCAGTACTAATTATTGAGTGTTTACTTATGTGTCAAAAGTGTAACTGTTGTCTATTCTTGGAATCAGAGAGACATTTAGATTTTAAAATATTCGATGTTATTATAATGTATCTAAATTGTACAGAGATAAATATTTATTCATTAGATGGTTGTAATGGATACTGTTCAGAATGACTAGAATAGAGATGAGACATTTCTGTATATGTGCGTATGTATGTAGGTGTGTGTATTCTATGTGGGTGTGGCTTCTGCTTCCCTTAGTGTACAAAAAGTTTCTAAAATCGAATCTTTCACAACTTTGGTAGTATTAAATGAATTATTAAACAGCAACAAGGAGAAACTTAGTTGGACTATTGAACATGAAAACCTGGTTAATCCTGATACATATATACTCCTTGAGATATCAGTCAAGTGTCACCCATGTACAAATATGGAGCAAATGGCCTCCTAAGGTGGGCAGATGATACGTCCCAGAGCAATTTTGAGTACATCTGAGAAGAGCAATAAGATCCTGGCTTTACTTAAGGAATACCATTAAAGGTAGACAGTTATACCTTTTCCACCAATTTTCTCTCTGTTTATATATAAGAGCCTCAAGAGTTTTACTGTTGTTGTTTTACGAATCACACTCCTCTGGGATTCTCAATTTACAGGTCAGATGGGGGGAACTATTTTCCCTGGGGTCAGCCTTTAAGCCTAAAAGTACACCCAAGAATAATGTTTAAATGAGAAAAACTTGTCATAATTTTTCCTAATAATAAATAAATACTGGTTAGGTGTTGTCAACTAGAACAAATAGTATTTATTTAAAATAAAGTTGGTGGTGCTGTGGGGATTAGGAAATATATATATATATATATATATATATATATATATATATATATACTTCAGGGTGGATAGAATTATTCACCTCTTTGAACACAATATATACGGTTAGGTGGAATTATATATAGACTATAACTACTAATTAGAAAAGCAGATGTTCCAATATCTAGTCCTATGATTTAAAAAATAGTTATTAATTATGACATATTTTCCATGGATTCTAAGTTACGTCTTTTTTCTGTTTTTTCTTTTTTGTCTTCTGAACACTTTCAAATTTTCTTGACCTTTGCCAGGCATATGGGTCCTCAATTAATATATATATATATATATGTGTGTGTGTGTGTGTGTATATATATATGTGTATATATATATATACATATATATATATATATATATTTTACATTCCCTCTCTTAAATATAACCAGACCTTTTCCCCAGAAACTTTAAAAATCTATGATTAAAAAACCTTCAGAAGTTAAGAATATACTGGCAGTTAAGGGAAAAGGCAAACATTAAAGAAAATAATAAAGTCCATAAAGTCCATATAGGATTTTTCAAAGGAGAAACAGCTAATTTATTTTAAAATCATGTATAATGGTTAAAATCATAAGCAGAGCAGAAGCAGTGATTTTCAAAAATAAATGCTAAAACAGGATGCTGTTGCTTAATGCAAAACTTATATCATTGGACTGTGAGGTTTATAACATGTTACATGTAAAACACATAAAATGAACAGTACAAAAAATGGAGAGGTGGGAGGGTTATAGAAATATATGGAGAGAAACATATAAAAATGAAGATCTAACTATATACTGTCTACATAAAATGCAAACAAAAAAATTAATATCAAGATTTGGAGATACCGAAATGAAAGTGTGAAATGAGGTATGCATAAAAAAAAAAGTGTGGCTATGTTAATATCAATTAGAGTAGATTTTAAGATATAAGTTGTATTATTCCCAATGATAAAGAACATTATTTGATGATAATGAAAGACTTAATTAATCAGAAAAACATTACAATTATAAATGTTTATATACCTAAATTAAAAAAAAATCACAGTATAGAGGCAAAAAACTGACAGATTTAATGGTAGAAATAAAAAGGTTCATAATGATAGCTGTTGCTATTTATGCCCCTTTATTACTAATAATTGATAGAATGACTAGACAAAAACACCAATAACTGTATAGAAGATTTCAGTGACATTGTAAACTACTTTGACATATTTGATCTGATATTTATATAGCAGTGATCAACAGTAGACGTCCTGTAGAAAAGAATAGACATTCTTTTCAAAGACATCATCAACTAGTCACCAATATACAACATAATAGTAGGCCATAAAATAAGTCTCAATACATTTCAAAAAAATTGAAATATTAGAGTATTTATCTGATCACAGCCAGAATTAACAAAATAAGAAATAGAAAATCTGACTACTATAGAGCTATTAAAGAAATTAAATATGTAATTATAAACTGTCATTGAAAAATAATTTGACCATATAGCACATGCATTCATGATAAAAAACACTCAGTAAATTAGGAATAGATAAGGTAAGGCTCTGTTTTCACTACTTTTATCAACAATGAATTGAAGTCCTGACCAGTTCAATAAAATAAGAGAAAGAAATCAAAGACATAAAGATTGGTAAGAAGTAAAATTATCACTTTGATTTTTTAAATCGAAAATTCTAAGAAATCTACAAGGCAAGAATAAAATGAGGAAATATAGTGACATTCCTGAATACAAGGTCAATTTATATAGTAGGCAGAATTCTAAGATGATACCAAGATGCCCTCCATTGGTGCATACATACTTTCTCCTAGTCATTAATAAAAGACTAATTTCAGTGCTGCTATGAAGGAATTTTGCAGATGTAGTTTAGATTTCAAATTAGTTGTCCTTAAAATAGAGAGATGATCATTAGTGGGTTTGGTGAGCTCTTAACTGGAACAGGGTTCTTACCAGTGAGAGAGATTCGAAGCATGAAAGTGATTTGACATGAGGGAGATCCTCCATTTTGAAAGTGGATGGGGCCTCATAGCAAAAAATCGGGCATCCTCTCAGAACTTGGAGCCATGTGTGGCTGAGAGCCAGCAAGGTAATGGGACCTGTCTTACAAATGCAAGGACCTGGATATGCCAGCAACCTGAATAATCTTGGAGGTGGATTCTTTTGTCCAGGCTTCAGGCAAAAACTCAGTATCGCTGGCACTTGGATTTCAACATTAAAAAACTGAGAAGAGGAATCAGCTATGTCATGCCTGGGCTTCTTACCTACCGAACTCAGAGATAATAAATGATGTTTTAAGCCACTAAGTTTGTAGCGATTTGTTACACAGCAATAGAAATACAATGTAAAAACTATATTGTGATCGTATATACTAGAAGCAAATATTTGCAAAATGAAATTAAGAAAAAAATGTTCCATTTTATAATAGCATAAATGGTTGGAAATAAAGTTAACAGAAGAGGTGCAAGACTTCTAAACTAATAACAGGAAAATATTGCTGAAAGAAACTAAACACAAAATAAACAGCACTATCTATCTATAGTTCATGATTTTTGAGAATTAATATTAGATCTCAATCCCCCCAAAGTTAGTCTATAGTTTCAATGTGACCCCAATTAAAATCTCAACAAAATTGTTCTTGGTAGAATTTGGCAAGTTTATGTTAAAATTAGTAGTCAAAACAATCATGGAAAAATTTTTGGAGGAGTCACACTATTTGATTTCAAACTTAATATAAGTCTGCTATTTAAAATAATGTGGGATTGACAGGTGTAAACAAATAGATCAGTGGAGGGAAAAGAGGATCTGGAAACAGATCCAGACATAGATGATTTTCAACAAAGATGCTAAGGGAATTTAATAGGAAAGGATAATCTTTTCAACAAATAATGATGGATAAACAAGGGGGAAAAGTGAATCTCCACTTCTACATCACAGTGAATTAATTTGAGATGGATTATAGACCTGAAATAAACCCTGACACTATAATGCCTGTTAAAAAATATATCAGGGAATATCTTTATGACCTGAGATAGGCAATACTTTTTCAGAGGGGGCACAAAAATCACCAACTATAAAATGAAATATAAGATTTTATAAAAATTAAATATTCAGTATGTTAAAATACATCATTAAGAGAATGAAAAAGCAATATAGACTGTGAGAAAGTATTCTCAGTACATATATTTGACAAAGGCCTTGTATTTAGAATATATAAAGAATTTCTGAATCAATAACAAAAAAAATGTCAACTTTAAAAATGAGCAAATGAATGTATCAGTGGCTAAATAAGCCTATAAAATGTGTTCAAAACCATTTTCATCATTAAACATCAAACTAAAACCAAATGAGATACTATATCACATGTACTAAAATGACTAAAAATGACTAAGACCAAATTTTCATGAGAGTGCAGAGCATCTGAAACATTCGTTACTGGGGAAGGTATAAAATAGAACAACTGTTTTGAATAATATTTTGTCAATTTCTTTTAAGAGTAAATATGTACTTATCCTATGACCCATCAGTACCACTTCTAGACAGAAATGAAATGTATGTCCATTCAAAGACAGTTTTACTGTCCGCAAACTGCAAACTACACAAATGTCCAATTAACAAGAAAGTGAATAAACAAATTGTGACACATTCAGTTAGTAGAATACTAATCAATGAGCAAAAATGAATATACAGGTTTATAAAATTATCGTGATGAGTTATCAAAACATTTTATTTACCATAAAAACAAAAGTCATCTAGGTATTCTGTCACCAAAAAGGATTATTCAGGAGAAAGAGAAGACTGCAATCCAGTACAGGTAGCCATGGCCAGCCACATATGGAGGAAGAAAGAATCAGGAAGCCCCTTTTATAAAGGGGAAGAGGCAATTAAGGGGAGGGGCTGTTACAACCTTAGACCTCTGTTGTAAGCAAAGTTCTTCCTGTATGTAGGGCTGCCTTATGACCTAGAGTGTGATAGCTCCTCCCACTTTTTGTAACTCCTCCTACAGGATATCTGTTTTTGTCCCAGTTAAGGTCTCTGTCACAATTTTTTTTTAAATTAAAGTTTATTGGGGTGACAATGGCTAATAAAGTTACATAGATTCCAGGTGTACAAGTCTGTAATACATCATCTATATATTACATTGTGTGTTCACCACCCAGAATCAGTTCTCCTTCCATCACCATATATTTTATCCCCTTTACCCTCATCTACCACCTCCCTCCCCCCTTACTCTCTGGTAACCACTAAACTATTGTCAGTGTCTATGAGTTTTTGTTTCTTCATTTGTTGGTCTTGTTCTTTTGTTGTTTTCAGTTTTATATACCACATATCAGTAAAATCATATGGTTCTCTACTTTTCCTGTCTGACTTATTTCACTTAGCATTATAATCTCAAGATCCATCCATGTTGTCACAAATGATACTATTTCATCTTTTCTTATGGCAGAATAGTATTCCATTGTGTATATTTACCACATCTTCTTTATCCATTCATCTATCGAAGGACACTTTGGTTTCCAGTCTTGGCCACTATAAAAGCTGCAATGAACATTGGAGCAGACATATCTTTATGGATAAATGTTTTCAGATTTTTGGGTTAGATACCCAGGAGACGAATTGCTGGATCATATGATAATTCTATTCTTAATTTTTTGAGGAACCTCCACACTGCCTTCCATAGGGGCTGCACCAGTCTGCATTCCCACCAACAGTGTAGGAGGGTTCCTTTTTCTCCACAGCCTCTCCAACACTTGTTACTATTTGTCTTGTTGATGATAGCCATTCTAACTGTTGTGAGATGATATCTCATTGTGGTTTTTATTTGCATTTCTCTGATGATTAGTGATGTTGAGCATTTTTTCATGTCTATTGGCCATTTGTATGTCCTCTTTGGAGAAATATCTCTTTAGGTCCTCTGTCCATTTTTTAATTGGATTGTTTTGTTGTTGTTGTTGTTGAGTTGTATGAATTCCTTATATATTTTGGATATTAGCCCCTTATCAAAGGCGTTGTTTGCAAAAATCTTCTCCCAGTTGGTTAGTTGTCTCTTTATTTTGTTGACTGTTTCTTTTGCTGTGCAGAAGCTTTTTAGTCTGATATAGTCCCATTCATTTATTTTAGCTTTTACTTCTCTGGTTTTTGGAGTCAAATTCGTAAAATGCTCTTTGAACCCAAGGTCCATAAGTTTATCACCCATGTTTTCTTCTATGTAGTTTTTTTGTTTCAGGTCTTATGTTTAGGTCTTTGATCCATTTTGAGTTAATTTTGGTAGATGGTGACAGATAGCAGTGTAGTTTCATTCTTTTGCACGTGGCTTTCAATTCTCCCAGCACCATTTATTGAAGAGGCTGTCTTTTCTCCATTGTATGTTTTTGGCTTCTTTGTAAAAAATTGTCTGCCCATATTTATGTAGGTTTATTTCTGGCTTCTCTATTCTATTCCATTGGTCTGTGTGTCTGTTTTTTTGCCAATACCATATATTTTGTTGTTTTGTTTTTTTAATTTTTTTTTTAAATTTATTGGGTGACAATTGTTAGTAAAATTACATAGATTTCAGGTGTACAATTCTGTATTACATCATCTATAAATCCCATTGTATGTTCACCACCCAGGGTCAGTTTTGATTATTGTTGCCCTGTAGTACAAGCTGAAGTCAGGGAGTGTGATACCTCCAGCATTGTTCTTTTTTCTTAGGATTGCTTTGGCTATTCAGGATCTTTTGTGGTTCCATACAAATCTGATGATTTTTTGTTATATTTGTTTATAAAACACCATTGAGATTTTGATGGGGATTGCATTAAATCTGTATATTGCTTTGGGTAATATGTCCATTTTAACTATGTTGATTCTTCCAGTCCATGAACACAGAATGTCTCTCCATTTCTTTGTGTCTTCTTCAATTTCTTTTAAAAATGTCTTATAGTTTTCAGTATATAGGTCTTTCACATCATTGGCTAAGTTTATTCCTAGGTATTTTATTCTTTTTGTTGCAATTGCCAAAGGAATTTTTTTTTGTATTTCTTTTTCTGAGAATTCATTGTTATTATATAGGAATGCAATGGACTTTTGTACATTGATTTTATAGCCAGCAACTTCACTGTATTCGTTTATTGTTTCTGGTAGCTTGCTTTTTGGTGGAGTCTTTAGGGTTCTCTCTCTCTCTCTCTCTCTCTCCATATATATATATATATATATATATATATATATATATATATATATATATATATATCTAGCATCATGTTATCTGAGAAGAGTGACAGTTTAGCTTCTTCATTCCCAATATGGATGCCTTTTATTTCTTTCTCTTGCCTGATTGCTCTGGCTAGGACTTCCAATACTATGTTGAAAAGTAGAGGTGATAGGGAACAGCCCTGTCATGTTCCTGAATGTGGAGCAAAAGGTTTCATTAATTATGATAGTAGCTGAGGTTTTGTCATATATGGCCTTTATTATGTTAAGGTATTTTCCTTCTATATCTATTTTAAAAAGTGTTTTAATCATAAGTGGATGTTGTCTTGTCAAATGCTTTTTCTGCATCTATTGATAGAATTATATGTTTTTTTTATTTTCTGTCATAAATTTTAACAATTTTATTAAGCAGAAAGAGTCAGACACAAAAATGTACAAGTACATATTGTCTGATTCCATTTTTATTAAGTTCAAATAAATAATGGTAGAGCAGAAAATGTCAAATGATGATTAAAGTATATTAATTAAAAAATTATAATTGAAACTGTTGAGAGGAAAGATCTGTTTAAGGTTCTCACCAAAATTTAGATCTAACTGCTTTGGAGGGTATGGGAATGAGTGGGAAAATCGAAAATTATTTGATCAATGGACAGTCAAAATAAAGTTCTGGCATATTTTTGTTTCAGTGCAAAACCTTGAATGCTGCATTGCCATGGCCCCTTCTCAGCCTCCTGCAACGTTAGATTATTTACATCCTTCTTCTCAATATTGTTTGCAACTGACCGTTTCAAAATTACAGCTAAATTAAAGACATTGCCTGTTATTTGCTGGGCACTGGAACTCACATTTCCCCTTGGAGAACTCTAAACTCATTCAATGAGGCATAGGACTTGATTTCATTTGCAGAGTTTCTGCTATTCAACTTTCCACAAATTAAATGAAAGCATTCATTGCTTCTCCTGTAGACTAATGGGACTTATATTGTTTGTCCATATTTAATGTCCTAATATCTTGGTTTTATGGTCTAATGTTTAATAATGAATCAGTAATGAAATTGAATGAACTGTAAAAAAAAAATCCTTCAGTTTATTACCTTTCTATTGCTTTATGGAACCTTAGGATTTTATCTCAGAGTTGCAACCATAGATGCCTACAGGAACCAGACAGACTATAAATATATGAACTGAACTTGATGTAAAGAATAGAGTAGGTTTGGTCCTATAATAATGTGAGGAAAAGATTCTTTATTCTGATGAGCGAAAATTAGGTGCACAAACATATCAAGTGTCTGTGGATGGAGTTTGCCCTAAAGTTTCACCAGTTTTTCAACCTGATTTTGCCCATTTCTCCAATTTTAAAAGTTAGAAAATAACTAGTGTACAAAACAAGTTAACTAACAGCAAATTCATTCATGATTCCTAGTTTAGTGCCTGAAAAACTATACCAACAGTCTCTGTACATGAGAAGAATTGCTCATAATCATAATTGTGACCTGAAAGAAGAAAGGAACATGCATATCATAGAGGAAGAGAAAGGCTGGTATTGGATTAAGGTAAAGAAACAAATAGCAGGAATCAGAGTGCAGAGTATATGAATAAGCAAAATGAGTACCTAATAGAAAGCAAATAAATTTATAAGGGTGGTCAAAATAGCAGGTGTGGTTTAGATGATTCAACTAATTAAAGTAGAAAGTGTCAACTGTGTAAAGAGACCACATAAACTAACAGGAACATTAGCTGGACTGACAAATATGGCCCTTGTTTTTCTCTATTTTGGTTTTAAGCATGAAGCCTTAGGCTTAATAGCAGGCGTTTTCAAGCAACCAAACTACAAATGAAACTGGCAGAGTATATACTCATATCTATATATCATGTGTGAGGTCAGTAACTAATTGAAATGTGTTTCTTTATTAATTAAGATTTGGAAAAGAATCACAGGATACTTGTATAAATTATTATAAACAGTGAAGTTTATTTGAAGACACAGGGGAAAACACATCATTTATATCAATTTTCTGCTTCCTAGAATGGAGAGGTGGCAAATCCAGGCATGCTAGCTCATGTGAGCAAGATTTGAAAAAAGAGTAGTGATCCTGGGAATTCATTATATGTTTAGAGTCACATGATGGTTTTATATATGTTAGTTAGCTCCTTTGCTGTGAGGTTACACCAATTCCTGGAATTCTCTTTGGTGCTTTAGAAATAATTCACTCTCTTGGCCAGTGTAACAACTAAAAATATGTTTTAAAATTTTTTAAAAAAAGCACTTTGGACAGGTGACACTTGGCTGGAGTTTGCAAATTTGTGATTTTTAACTCTAAGAGATGTTTTGAAAAGTGTGTTTCTAGTCCTACAAAAATCACTTTATTGACTGAAAAAGCAAGCAGGAAACGGTCTTCAATATCTGACATTGTAAAAAGAAGCTTTCTGGAGGTAGATTCATTATGTACGAATGGAGAGACTTATTGAAAGTTGGTAACTCTTGTTTTTTAGTGTAAGTTTGAAGAATATTAAGCTGGGTGAAAGGGTCAGAATAGCAGGTGTAGTTTAATGATTCAACTTAAAGAAGGAATGTTTCAGATGAAGAGAATGTCCCAGATAAAGGAAACCGTTTAGACTGAAGGAATTAGGTGGAGCTGAAATCATAAATCATATTGTCAATGACTCCTCCGGAAGTGGTTCAGCAGGAAAGAGGCAAATTGATCTCTTTCAGAAGTACACTGCCAGGAAGTTGACCTAAAATTCAAAGATTTTAAGAGCTTCTCAAAGCACTTGATAGTATATAAGTAGTGAGGAGAAAAGCAACTTTAATGTATTCAATATCTACATTTTAATATCTGAATATAAATTGAAAACACTATTTTAAACAAGTGATGAAAGTGACCTCAAGCAATGCAAAACTGGGAAAAAAATATGACTTTAGAGAAATTCTAATACCAAATATGCCATTTGAAATTAGGCTTACTGACGTTTTTTATTTCTGGTAATACTTGCATGCCAAAGATGATTTTCAAGGGAAACTCTTTTCTGTTAATCTCATGGATCAGTTTCTTAACCTGACAGTTCACGTTATCTCTCTTGCTCATTAGCTGACCAACATTACGTGGTGAGGTAACACTGAAAAATGTCTTATCCAGTCTCACATACTCCCAAAGCACTTTTCCATACGTCTTCTCCCTGCACATTTCCCTTGATGAAAGTAATATTTTCACTACTGAGAAGGTAATCAGATTCTAAATTATGAAATTAATTATCCATGGATTTAAACTTTCTATAATGTATTTGTACTTTCAAAGATTATATTTAAGTCAAATGACTTCTCATTTGCTAGCATAAGTGCAGAAAAGACATTTTTAAGGAAGGGGGCAGAGATTTGCTTGCTCTCCATAATCCATTATAAAAATGACAGAAAAAGTGGGATCAGTGACTTGGCACAACTCATTGAAACACTTTCCATGTAGATTGTTTTTTATTTTGTATTTTAAATGTATCATAAATGTAAGTATAAATTTATAGTGAATTGTAAGCTTCTTGAAGTCAGGTGCCTTGTGTCTTGATTTCAACAGTAGAACAGTCCTAGCACAGTATCTACTAGCTAGAATGTCTCCATAAATACCTTCTAACTAAAGTAATAATTGTAGTTTGTAGAAAAAATGAATTTTTAATCAGTGCATGCATGAGTTTATGAATGACCAATTTTGAGATTGTATTATGTTAATTAGACATAAAAATGTGCAATTATGGTATATAGAGTAATTAACTGGCTTTTCTAGGGCATTTCCTAAAATTTCAATATAGTACAAGTGACAGATATATCATACTTGGTAGAGAAAATCACCTTAATTTTGTATAACCCTTGAGGAAAAGGTAAGATAAAAAATGGATATTCTTGGCCTCATCAGTGCCCTTTGCAATAATTTGAAATTATTGTTCATAAGTCAATCACATACTTCCTTGAGTAATATCTGATTATAAAGATGATGCTTGCTTTATGTTCTGGGAGAAGACTTGATTTCTTCCACATTTAATGAGAGAGATTGTTTTTTCTCTATGTAAGTAATAAAAAGTAATAAAAAAACCCCAACAAATATTAATTAAAGCCCTATTCTAGGTGTTCTAGGGCTACAAAAGAACCTTAGAACTCTTCCTTTAGGGTTCTGCAATACGACCTACAAGTTTACAACAACCACATACAAATTTACATTGTTAGTAAAAACACTGGGATATACATGAAGTAATAAACAGAAGATCCCTAAAAGAAAAAATCAGATATACCAAATATGGCTCCTTAATATAAATGTCTTTTCTCTTTTTAAATTCAGGTTGAAACATCTCATCCCATAATACTAGAATCTAAGATCTGTTTCTTGATTTTTTTTTTTTTTTAAATAGACATCAATAGTCTTCAAACTATTTTAAGCAGGGAAAATGGTTTGAAGAAAAACTACTTGATTTAGCCCAAGATGAAGAGATTTATTGTAAACAATACATATTTTAAAAATTTAAAGGAAAACAGAACTAGATTTCATCAAAGTTGGAAAACATGAAGCTCCAGGGAATTCCACTGTAGGAGTTCATGGACCTTTACTCTAATGATCTGCCATTACCTTGAGAGCAATTTATTAGGTTTCCGAATATCTTACTTCAAATTCTCAAAAGGGAATCTGATTAATTCAGATTAGTTTATGGAGTGGTTCCTCTGGGGTTAGATAGCTACTCTTTTTCAATCAGCCATATCAGGGGAATGACATTGCTAATTAAGGATAAACAAGAGGAAACATCATCTTTCTGTAGTAGAGATATTTGCAATGCCGGTGCATATTTATTTATATGTAAATGTGTAATAGAAAACAGACTATATGGACATAAACATAATTATATTTTCCTGGGGAAGTATATTTATGGGCACATTGCTGACAGTTCTCATGCCTGTGTGCCTGTGTATTCAACATCAATGTAGGTACACAAGCCACACGTTTGCTTAAGTCAAAACCTAGGTGTCCTTCGTAACGGACCCCATTAACTCACCCCACAGTCCAATCACCAAATTCTAGTTCTTCTATATCCTAAATAACATTATATTGAAATTATCTACCCATGACTGAAACTTTCTCATTGTATTATAAAATCCATGAAGGAATGTGCTGTGTTCAGCTTTTTTATATTTGTTCTCTAGTAGTTAGCACAATGGTTGGTACCAGCAGCCTAGCTGACACATTGATTGTTGCTTTGTGAGACTCTACAGCAGAGGACTCAGCTAAACTGTTCCCAGAGAAGCTGTGAGATCATAAATGTGTATTGTTTAAGTTGCTAAGTTTGTGGTAATATTGTTCTGCAGCAATAGATAATATACCTGAATTTCTTTTTCTTTCTGCATTGTATTTTTAAAAATAATTAATGGCAAAGTCTCATTCTAATTTATGAATCTATGGTTTTGTTTTCTACTACAATCTAGCATTTACCAACAATTTAGTATTAACTTGGCATGGAACTCAAAAATGGTGGGATGAGTCAGCAAGGTGAAGACCAGATGTGGGTAAATTATTGATATTTATCTTTAGATTCCTCCTCCCTGCCTCCCCTCCACACTCTGGGACTGACATTTTAGGCCATGGCCCCAGAGAGTTTCAGTTCAAAAGACTTTGTTGTTTTAGTTAAGAATCATCACTGAATCTTTGGTTAGCTTCTGTCATACCTCCACGCCTCTTAATCTTTCGTATAAGACTCCATGAAAGTATAAGGTGACTTGTTTTTGTCTCATGTTAAGATCAATCTACCATAAGTGTTTTTCTGTTTCAGGAACAAAAGGAACATTCTACTTCTATTAAAAAATTAGTAGACAGTTATGATTCCCAATCTAAAGTTTTGTGTTGATACAACAGTGATGATTCAAAATTATTGTCTCTTCTGATGGTTCCAGGGACCTTAATATTCTGAGACAGCTAAGAAATCCTGAGACCTGGAAGATACTCATTCTAACTTATTTGCTTAATGGTATGTGTGGAAAAATGAATGTTCCCACTCAAATTCTCAGAAGACATTACAAAACTGCATAAAAGATGTTGAAATAAAACCGGAGTGACATTTTTATATATGTGTAAGAAACTCTCCGAATTATTCATTCATCACTGCTGTATCTGAATATAAGCTTCTGAAATTATGTGTTGAACTCTCTTCTTATCAGGTGACAATAATCTTTTAGATGGACAAGTTCCTCCTCTTGCTCTACTCCTAGAGTTAGCTAAGTCCACGTTTGTATCATGTTTCCACAATGCTTCTAGAATTCCTGCTTCTAGGAGTGCCAGGAACTCCTAAGATTGCCCTAGAATAAGACTTAGCATTTGAAACATCATCACCAAAAATTAAGGACACAGAACACCCATGAGAGCTGTTAATGATGAAATATTCAAGTGATTGGAAATGGACCAAAATGGATTAATTCTGTATTCAGAGTAAGACTAGACTGCACAAAACAAGAAGGCAGAAGATACATACTTTAAATTAGGAACCCAGGCTAGCAAGAGATATTGAGTGGACGCTGAAATTTCAATATGTATACGAATAAGCAGCTCTGTTTTTTTTAGTGTTAGATAATCTTTGTTTTGGGGATAAAAGATCTATTCCCTTGAAAAGGAGCTCTGGGTACTCATATTCATAAAACCACCTCTATAAGCTTATTGAATCCTGAAATGTCTTCAGATATCTTAGTCTCAAAAATTATTTTTGGGCATGGACTTGCAAAAAAACAAAAACAAAATACTTGATTGTAAACACTGATTTTATTGTAAAAAGGTAAAAATCTATGCTTGAGTAATTTGCTGCAGTATATGTTTCCAGTTAAAAGGACAGAATGGCTCTGTGAACATATTTATATGTAAGTTAAAATCCTGAGAATTACCCACTTGAATAGCAATAGTTGTTTCTTTTTAGACAGTGCAAAGCTCATAAAGAAATTCAACATTTGTATTCATGATAGAACATAGGTAGGAAATAAGAGTCTTAGTTGCCCAAGGCTAGATGTCTTGAAAATTTTTTTAGTAATTGCAATGTTTGTCAATTTTTTTTCTAAACTGTGGAATTAAAAAAAATGTAACGAGGAAAATTTGAGTAAAATCTTTAAAAAGAAGTGAAGTATTATATAATGAAACAGAAATGTAAGTTTAACATTAATTTTAAAAATAATTCTATAGTTTTATTTTGTATTGATAAATGCAATTACTACAGAACACAAAATTGTCCATTGGTGGCATAGCATCATTGCTTTCTAAGTAATTTTGATTTATACACTAAAACTAATAGCTAAAGTTTTGTAGAAATATAAAATAGAACCTAGTATTTGAAAAAAGTATAGTTATTAAAGTGTGTAACAATTATAAAATCTAGTGTTTTCTATTGATGTTTTAATGAATGAGGTAATCTAATTTTTTTAATGATTTTGTAGGAAAAAATGTATATGAAATATCAAGAAAAGTTTCAAGGTATAAGTCTTACACATTTTTGTGACAGTGTTTTACTTTGTCCTTAATAAATTCTGCTTCTATTTTCCTAATATTATAATGACTTTGAGAATTTAGGTTCACATGGTATTTTAGTAATATGGATGCTTGGACAACACAGATTTGAACTGTGCAGGTCCACTTAGAGATTTTTTTCAGTCAATATTGTACTGAGTTCAATCCATGGATGCAAAGGATCAACTGTATGTGCTATTATATATCATCTTATATAAGGAGCATCTGAGATTCTGATATCTGTGGGGGGTCCTGGAACCAATTCCCAATGGAGGACAAAATGTTGGTGGAGTTACAATTTATATATAGATTTTTTACTGTATGGGGGGGTCAGCTCCCATAACTTCTGCATTATTCAGGGTCAACTGTAGATACATTGGAATTCTTCATTAGACTTTCTATAACTCAAAAAGATTCTAGTTTTATATGTTCAGAATTTTGAGATGTGAAAAGATCTCAATTTTTTAAAAAAGGTTTTGTATGTATACTAACTTAGCAATAACACAACATTCCAAGATACTAGGTATCTTCCTCAAAATCCCCCTGGAACAAAATAAAGAACTGTATGGTCCTACGTGATAACATTACCTGGGAAGGGCATGTATGCGCTCGCAAGCCTTGGCATAACAGTGCACAAGCAAAATATATTAAGGCTGTAAGGGAATATTATGTTTTATAAAAAGAAAGTGATGCTAAGCTTATTAAAGTGAGAAAGATAAATAAAATAATTTATCAGAACAGGATTTTGTAAAGTTAAAATTTAATTGAACATAAAAACATGTAGATTGTAATATTGTTTGAAACTGAACATAGAAGACAGAATTGTTCTGCCCAGCCTGAAGTCATACATATGGATCATAAGCATATAACCATGCATTTAACTGTGGGAAATAGACCAGATGGTGGCAAAATATACAAAGCTTTGGACATTAAATTGCTGATTCCCCGCCTCACACGCGCACACCCACACATACACACACACACACACATCTCATAAAGTAGACCGATAGGGCTGATTTCCATCGCTCTCTGCCAGAAGCTAAATATCAACACCTAAAAATGACACTTTCAAAGAATATGGAGCTGCCATCTGTCGGAATGATAACATCATGAATTTGAAGTAAACTGCACCAAATCATACATCAAGTAAATACTTCTGTAGCCATGTAGGGTGAGTTATAATGGCTCTAAAACAAAGTTAACTGTATACACATGCTTATTGGAATTCATAATAGAAGCAGAAAGATCTATATAGGAAACCTTAAACTTAATTCAGTAGTTTCATTTTTATTATTAACACCCACTTTATTATTATTTTTGGATTGATAGACAAAAATATTTAAGTACATTTATTTTGTCAGACATATTTTCACTATAAGTAAAAAAATAGAACAATTACTGGATCACCTGAAGAAAATTATATTAACACATTGTGTTAGAACTTAGTGGAAATATCAATATGAAGCACTCATTTAAAGAAAACCAAATAGTTTTTTTTCGTCCTCTTCACATTTTGCCGGTTACTGTCCTGGCCACGCCTCATAGCCATGCCTGGCAGAATTGAAGAAATCAAGGCCTTTCTGCTCACAGCCAGGAGAAAGGATGGCTGTGAGCAGAAAGGCCTTAATCTGTCAAGATCAAGAAAAATAAGGATAATGTGAAGTTTAAAGTTTGATGCAGCACATACTTTTACACCTTGGTCATCACAGACAAAGAGAAGGCAGAAAACCTGAAGGTTTGGCAGTGAAGGAGCTGAAATGAACCAGACATGCTGATCTGAACTGTATTAAAATTTAAAAAATTTAAACAAAACAAAACAAATGTTTGTTTTATACTTCTGTATACTGAAATGACCTAGAAGCACTGTTATCCCAGCAACATGCAATCGCAACTCCTCAATTACAATTTCTAATACCATTCCCAAATAAAAGGACACAAGGTGTATTTGAGCAATAAAATTTCCTATCTGGGTTAAAGAAAGTACAAGATAGGTCTGGGATATCTTAGTGTGCCGAAAAGAAAGTAGGCTTTCACTGATTGATAGCATAATTTCAAGCGGACACAGGAGTCCTATAAAGAGGTTCGTACTGGCCAATATTTTAAAACTATGAGCATCCAAAAGATTAAAGCTGTGGCTTGTTGAAACATATTGAAGAAATGAAAATTGGGAAGTCCATAAAGAAAATGTAAATGTGTCGAAGTGAAATTAAATGTGTTTCTGTAGTCTTATTTAATTATTTTGATATTATTGAGTCATTTATTATATTTTATCTTGCATTCTAGATAAAAAACAAAACAAAACAAAAACAAACAAACAAACAAAAAAAACCTTGTGGAGCCTGAAGTGATCCAACAATGCTTCCATTTCTGAAGAAGAGCAAAAGCAGAAACACCTACTTTCTAGTTAAAAGTATCCCCAAAATTGGACCCACAGTATTACCACAGCTAAGAAAAAAATGACATACTCACAAAGGTTACTGAATAGATGAGAAAGCATATGAGAGTCAACAAAAGCAAGACACAGTCATACATAAAAAAAGAATGAAGAAATAAAAGATGTACTTGCAAAAGTGAGTGTACCAAGTTTAACAGATACATTTTTTGTAAAATGAAATTTCAAGAAATAGAAATTATAATGGTAGGAAGTTAAATATGTTACCCAGTTTTACCCAGTTAAATCTCAGGGGTAATAATTGAATTTAAATTAAAAAAAATCAGAAATCCTAATATACATAGATAACAAATAGAATAAGAAAATAAAAATTTAAAAACAAAGAAGAGAGAAAAAATAGGAGAAGCAGAATGAGAATAAGTCAAATGTAAGGTGATACAATATACAAGACCTAAATCATCAATAGTTTCACTAAATGTAAATGGAAATAAAGAAAAAAAAACAGTTAAAGAGGAAGATTGTCAAATTGATTATTTAAAAAAAATATCAGTTATATTTGGTGTGGTAGACAGAATAATAGCCCATTCAAAAATGTTTAGGTTTTAATCTCCAGAACCTGTGAATATATTGATAATTTACATGGCGCAAGGACCTTCGCAGATGTGATTAAGTGAAGGAAGTTAAGGATACTAAACTAACATAGGGAGGAGATACCTCCAGTAGATAGTGTAATGTTGCTTTATCAGACTGTGCCCAATGTAATCACAAGGGTCCTTAAAAGAAGAATCAGGAGGGTAATGAAGGAGCTGGAGGTTGAATTAGTTGCCAACAGCCAATGATTTAATCAACCATGCCTATGTAATGAAGCCTCCATAAAAAACTAAAAGGATGTAAATTGGGGAGATTCCAGGGTGGTGAACACGTGGGGATTTGGGGAGACTGGTGCAATAGGAGAGAGCATGGACACTCTATGCCCTTTCTCCATACCTTGCCTTATGCATCTCTTCCATCTGGCTGTGCCTGAGTGATACCCTTTCATAATAATCTAGTAATCTAGTAAATAAAATGTTACTGAGTTCTGTGAGTTGCTTTTGCAAATTAATCAAACTGGAGGAGGAGTCTTGGGATTTTCTGGTTTATAGCCAGTCAGTCAGAAGTACAGGTAGCAACTTGGACTTACAACTGGTGTCTTAAGTCCTTTGGGGGGTGGGGAGGTGTTGTCATTGGAACTTCCAATGTGTAGCCAGTAGGTCAGACGCCATAATGATAATTTGGGCTAGCAATTGGCATCTGAAGAGAGTTTGTATATTGTGTGCTGGTGGGGTGGGGGTGGAGGCCCGTCTTGTACAACTGACTGCTTAACCTGTGGAATCTGATGCTATCTCCACTAGATAGTGTAAGAAATTAGTTGAATTGTAGAATACCCAGCTAATGTCAGAGAATTGCTTGTTGGTGTGGGGGAAATTACCCTGCTTCACACATGTGAGTTGGGTTTGGAAACCGAAACAATTACATGTACAACAGAGATTTTTAAAATAAAAGAATAAAATTACAATGCCTCAAAAAATTCCTACAAAATGTATTACCAAACCTGATTGTGTATACATATACATATATTTTTTCTATAGCACCAATATCTATAAATAAAACCAATATCCATATAAACCCAATATGGTATTGGTTTTGTTTCTCTGGAGAATTCTCTAATACTAATACCTTCCAGATAGAAAGGGAACATTACTGAGGGCTAGTGAATAAAATCATGTAAAAGAAAAACATAGAAGGAATTATATGGACTTAGACTGACACAGATGTCATTGTGGTCCTCAGTAATAGCAATATTGGTGGAGTGTTAGGGACAAATGCCTGATTAGAGAGAGTTGAAGAAAAATAAATGAAAGTGAGTAAATGGAGATGATGACCATAAATAACATTTCCTCTGGTTTATTCAATGCATGTTTCTTTTCTTCAGTAAACTTTGCTTGGGGAGGGTAGGACCACATATTTATATCCCACACAGTACCTAATGAATTCATTTGAATGGTGTAGGCACTATCTAATGTTTGCTAAATGAAATGTAATATAATTTGTGTCCAAAGAAATTAATTATATTGCCAATTGGTAGATAGGAAAGCATTCTGAGATTTGGATAAGGGTGGGGTAGAAGAACCTGTACAAGACATAAAATTTGACTTGAAAACAGTGTAGGGACTTATGGTGGTAGGCTGAATAATGGCCTCTAAATATATCCAAGTCCTAATTCCCAAAATCTGTTAACCTTATCCTATGCGGGACTTTGCCAATGTAATTAAGATGGGAAGATTTTCTAGGTTACTTGGGTGGGCCCTAAATGCAATCACAAGTGTCTTGCAAGAGGAAAGCACAAGGAGACTTTACCAAGGAGGAAAAGACAACGTAAAGATGCAGAAGAGTGAGATTTGAAGATGTTGTTAAATGGATCTAAAGTTTTGCCACCTCAAAACCTGTGCCTTATTGCAGCAAAAAGAATAAAATACCTAGGAATAAACTTAACCAAGGATGTGAAAGACCTATATCCTGAAAACTATAAGACATTTTTGAAAGAAATTGAAGAAGACACAAAGAAATGGAAAGACATTCCATGCTCATGGATTGGAAGAATCAACATAGTTAAAATGGCCATATTACCCAAAGCAATATACAGATTCAATGCAATCCCCATCAAAATCCCAATGGCATATTTTAAAGAAATAGAACAAAAAATCATCAGATTTGTTTGGAACCACAAAAGACCCCGAATAGCCAAAGCAATCTTAAAAAAAAAGAACAATAATGGAGGTATCACACTTCCTGACTTTGGCTTGTACTACAGGGCTACAATAATCAAAACAGCATGGTATTGGCAGAAAAACAGACACATAGACCAATGGAATAGAATTGAGAACCCAGAAATAAAACCACATAAATATGGACAGATAATTTTTGACAAAGAAGCTAAAAATATACAATGGAGGAAAGACAGCCTCTTCAACAAATGGTGCTGGGAGAATTGGATAGCCACATGCAAAAGAATGAATCTGGACTGCTATTTGTCACCATGTACCAAAGTTGATTCAAAATGGATCAAAGACTTAAGCATAAGACCTGACACAATAAACTGCATAGAAGAAAACATAGGTACTAAACTTATGGACCTTGGGTTCAAAGAACATTTTATGAATTTGACTCCAAAGGCAATGGAAGTAAAAGCTAAAATAAACGAATGGGACTATATGAAACTTAAAAGCTTCTGCACAGCAAAAGAAACCATCAACAAAATAAAAAGGCCACCAACTGAATGGGAGAAAATTTTTGCAAACAGTGCCTCTGATAAGGGGCTAATATCCAGAATATAAAAGGAACTCATACAACTCAACAACAAAACAACAAACAACCCAATTGAAAAATGGGCAGAGGACTTGAAGAGACATTTCTCCAAAGAGGACATACAAATGGCAAATAGACATATGAAAAAATGCTCAACATCACTAATTATCAGAGAAATGCAAATCAAAACCACAATGAGATATCACCTCATCCCAGTCAGAATGGCTATCATCAACAAGACAAATAGTAACAAGTGTTGGAGAGGCTGTGGAGAAAACGGAACCCTCACACACTGTTGGTGGGAATACAGACTGGTGCAGCCGTTATGGAAGGCAGTGTGGAGGTTCCTCAAAAAATTACGAATAGAATTGCCATATGACCCAGCAATCCCTTTCCTGGGTATCTACCCAAAAAATCTGAAAACATCTATAGATAAAGACACGTGTGCTCCAATGTTCATTGCAGCTTTGTTTACGGTGGCCAAGACATGGAAACAACCAAAATGTCCTTCGATAGATGAATGGATAAAGAAGTTGTGGTATATATACACGATGGAATACTATTCGGCAGTAAGAAAAGATGATATAGGAACATTTATGACAATATGGATGGATCTTGAGAGTGTAATGCTGAGCGAAATAAGTCAGACAGAAAAAGCAGAGAACCATGTGATTTCACTGATATGTGGCATATAAACCAAAAACAACAAAAGAACAAGACAAACAAATGAGAAACAGAAACTCATAGACACAGACAATAGTTTAGTGGTTACCAGAGGGTAAGGGGGGTGGGGGGTGGGAGATGAGGGTAAGGGGGATCAAATATATGGTGATGGAAGGAGAACTGATTCTGGGTGGTGAACACACAATGGGATTTATAGATGATGTAGTACAGAATTGTACACCTGAAATCTATGTAATTTTACTAACAATTCTCACCCCAATAAATTAAAAACAAACAAACAAATGAAAAAAAAAAACCTGTGCCTTTTGGGATATTGATTTTAAACTGGAAACAATAGGCTCAGAAAGAAACTTTGACCACCCCCTTCCTGCCTAAGGAATTCAAAGCAAACGGCCTACTCCAAGAAGGAAATTTCAGGATGTTCACCTTAGCCTCATTTAAATTAAGTATGGTAGATAGGAAGGCACCAAGCAGGGGCCTGGTAGCTATATCACTCATTGAAGCAAGAATTTGCCTGACATGTGTGTTCCACCCAACTACATGTAAATTGCTCAGTCTCACCTTCAAAATCTAATATCTTGTTCCCCTCTTTTCTCCTTTGTCCAAAATGTCATATATACCTAATGTTGCCTCACTATTTTTGGAATTTTTGTGTAAATTTCCCATGTGTACATATTAAAATTTGATTTTTCTCCTGTTAGTCTGTCTCTGTAAATTGGATTATTAGCCCAGGTAGAAGAACATACAAGGTGAGAGAGAAAGTATTGTTGTGTGTTTTTTTTTTTAGCTCCAACATTGTACTGCTGGCCTTGAAGATGGAGGAATGCAAGGAATGCAGCTCTAGAAGCTGGCAAAGTCAAGGAGATAGTCTCCTTGACAACCTGAGAAGGGAGAATGGCCCTGTTGACACCTTGCTTTTAGCTCCCTTAAATTCATTTTGCATTTATGGTCTCCAAACTATAAAACAACACATTTTAGTCATTTTAATCCACTAAGTATGTGGTAATTTGTTCTACCAGCAAGGCTAATACGCCCACCTTCCTGTATAGGCATTCATTCTACAGAAGATTCAAAACAAGGTTTGATTGACTATGTGGGATGTTGGAGGTTGTTTGAGTAACTCTTATCTGGGACTTTGACAGCCTAAGGAGTCTGAGTCTTATGCTGTGAGTCATAAATGAGCACTAATAGTTTTTAGAGAATTAACTGGACAAAGAGTGTTCTAAGACACATTTTTTCTGATAGCAGAAAGAAAAAGAGTGGGCATGGAAGTTTTGGTGGGTAGTTGGGTGAATCTATGAATGACGTGATGAGGAATTTAGATAGTAATAGAGAAACCATGGAAGGGAAAAAGCAACCATTAAAAAGAATTCTCCAGGGTCGCAGTGATCTTGATGACAACACCTGAATTGAGTAACTGGACATTAAGATAAAAAGTTTAAAATGACTCAACAATGTTGAAAATGGGAGACTAGAAGGATCGTGCTCTTAGCAGAGTTGGTATATACCAGAATGAACAAACAAATAAATAAATACAGAACATACAAAATTATTAGGGTGGAGAAGACCAAATGAGCCATTAGTTCATTTTTGCATTCCACATGAAAATGTCCAGTAGAAAATGAAAAATCTGAAATTGCTATTTTGATGAATAAGGCTACAGATGGATCTGTGTGCATGGTTGAAGCCCTCGAAACACATAAACCATCTTACAGAGAATAAAGAGACAAACAAAGATTGAAAAGTTGATGCAGAAGGTGAGAAGAGAATGAACTAAAGATAAAGTGTAGTTCAGGGAATATCACATAACAGAAAGGTTTCCAGCTGCATGATTTCTACTTCAGTCTGACAACCTAGATATAACTCAGATTTCATAGGGTAAGGAACATGCAGTTGAAAACAAAGAAACAGGTTAAATCTGTAATTTTCCTCCTTATGAGTCTTTCCATTTAGGCTACAGATAGCTGTGATTTCTTAATTTTAGGAACTCCACACCTGATGGTCTGACATTTCCTTCTCCAGGCAAGGATCTCTGATGGATCTGTCATTACTTTTATTGCTAATGAACTTCAGGGTTTTCCTCAGTCAATATTGTCAGGTGTAATGTTGGTGTTTCATGGTCCTAGACTTCTCTGTGTCTTGGTAGCCCAAAGGACGTATGCATTTTTTCTGGTCCCCTTTATGCAAACCTTTAGGCAGGGGCTATTATTAAGGGTGACTGTGTTGCTTCTCTCAATATCTTTGCATTTTATTTGGAACAAGGCGCCTGCTGAACCTAATTTTGGAGTTCAGGTATACAGGCTGTGATAAAAGATTCAGTTCCCTTCATTTCCTCTTTTCATTGTCTTCTTTTATTTGTTTTCTGTTTTTCTTTCCTTTCTACTTAATGAAAGAAAAAAGTGGTACCCTTAACTTCTTCAAGCAGCACTCAATGGTTGACCGAATCAGACAGCTCTAGTAAGGTTAATTTCAGATCTTCTGGAGTCAACAGAAGATGGACTAATGCTCCACTGACCACCATTCAATCTACCAAAATAACAATTTCATTTTAATTGTGAAACTGCCAGTATTGAGGAAGGTGCAAAATGAATCACCATGTAGTTTAATGCATTTTTGCATTCTTCTGCTTGAGTAACAATAGAACAGATGGCCATAAATTCAGGAAAGCTTAATGAATTGGCAAGTTATGACATAAAGTAAGTGGGAAAGGAGTAACTTAAATGAGTATAAACAATGGAGGAAAAAATCTTCATATTATTTTAGAAAATAGAATACATTGTGATTTATGATTTGTTTTCTTTTAATTATTATTTCCTTGATATGATTAACTTAAAATCAGATTCAGATAAGTATAACTCCTTTTATAAAAAATTTAAAATGGGGTGATTTTTGGTGAATATTGTTGTTTCATTGTATCTGTACTGCAGATTACTCCTCAACTCTCCAATTTCACCTTCCAGAGGCACAGTGCGTGCCATGTGCTTTGGGCCAGGCACCCAGAAAAGTTCAACATTCTATAATAACCTGAACACTGACAAGGAGAGCCTCTGGAGGCAGAAAATGAATTCCCCTGGATAGGACTGAGTCATAAATTTCTTATTGAAGTTTGCTCTATATCCTAGAATGATTATAAAGCAGAATAAATTTATATGCAAATGCCAAGGACATAGAAAAGTAGATGAGAGAGCATTCTTCAAGCGTTGGGTGATTTGTGGATAGTGGGTATTAATCTCTTTTACCATTTATTTTTTTTAATTACATTTCCTCACAGTAAGCATGTATTTATTGACAAACCTTGTCCAACACATACAAAGACTGGAAAAATCTCTGGTGATTGTTCTGTAAAATATTTTTAAACAAGACCTTGTACCCTCTTCCACAGCCAATCAAAAACAGATTTTTCAGAATAAGGATATACTATAGGTATATAACAAAGAAGTACAGTTGAACAAAATGCAAAATTTTTTTTTGTGTGTGAAATGCTGATCTATCACAATGATTTGCCAACTTGATATTAACCCTTCCAATTCAAAGAATTCACAGAAAAATCATTGGGACCATCCTGTTCTTTAAACCAGGACTTTATGTTAATGTATTTATTTTATTTTTTATTTTTTGAAGATGAATTATACATTTTATTATTTTTTTTAATCAATAGACAATAGTTTCAAGCTTGCTGACCTTTTCTTTTTTTAAAAAAAATGTTTTTATTAGTTTCAGGTGTACAAAATAATATAATGGACATTTATCATTTATATCTCTCACAAAGTAATAACCGTCCTCCCCCCATCTACTACCCCTCTGAAACCACATGCAGCTGTTACATTTCCACTGTCTCTATTCCTAATGCTGTACTCCCCTTCTTGTAGATATACAGATATATACATATAAAATTGTAGTTGACATTCATTGTTATTCAGGTTTAGCTTCAGGTGTACAGTGCAGTGATCAGGCATCTACACCATCCCTGAGGTGGTCTCCCTAATAAGACAAGTGCCCATAGGATACCCTACAAAATCTTTACAACATTATTGATTACATTCCCAAAATTGACTTTTGTATTCTCGTGGCAATCTTGTGGTTACCGATTGTGCTTTCTAACCCCCTCAACTTCCCCCTTATTTCCATCCCCCCCCCCCATCTAGCAACCCTCAATTTTTCCTCTATGTCTCTAAGACTGTTTCTGATTAGGTCATTCATTTATTCTTTTCTTTAGATTCCACATATAAGTGAGATCATATGGTATTTGTCTTTCCCTGACTGACTTATTTCACTTAGCATAATGTTCTCTAGGTCCATCCAGATTGTTTCAAATGGTAAGATTTCATTCTTCTTTATGGTTGCGTAATACTCCATTGTTTAAATGTACCACAGTTTTCTTAATCCAGTCGTCTACCAATGGGCATTTCGGTTGTTCCCATGTCTTGGCTATTGTGTATAGTGCTGCAATAAACATAGGGGTGCACAATTTTTTTAGAATTAGAGTTTTGGATTTTTCTGGATACATACCTAGGAGTGGAGTTGATGGGTCATAAGGTAGTTCCATTTTCAGTTTTTTGAGGTATCTTGGTACCGTTTTCCATAGTGGCTGCACCAATCTGCAATCCCACCAACAGTGCACAAGGGTTCCCTTTTCTCCACATCCTTGCCAGCACTTGTTGTTTGTTGATTTTTGATGATAGCCATTTTAACTGGGTGAGGTGATATCTCTTTGTGGTTTTTGTTTGCATTTCTCTAATGATTAGTGAGGTTGAACATTTTTTCATGTGTTTGTTTGCCATCAATGCATTTACTTTAAATATATTTTGCATTGCTTAGTAATTAATATGAATGATTCAAATGCTTGGTAATTTATGGGTTATTCTTCAAAATGATTTTCAAAATAAAAGCAATTAAGGTTTTTATTCCTTTATTCATAATTAAAGTTGTTGTGGTGACATTGGTTAATAAGCTTATATGAGTTTCAAGTATACAATTCTATAATACGTCATCTGTATATTGCTTTGGGTGCTCACCACTAAGAGTCAGTTCTGCTTCCATCACCATATATTTGACTCTTTTAACTTCTTCATCCTCCCCTAATACCCTTTCCCCTCTAGTAACTACCATAATATCATCTGTCTATGAATTTGTTTGTTCATTTGTTGCTTTCTGTTTTATATCCCATATATGAGTGAAATTATATGGTTCTTGTCCTGTCCCATCTAACTTATTTCATTTAGCCTGATATTCTCAAGATCTATCCATGTTGTCTCAGCTGGCGGTATTTTATATTTTGTTATGGCCAAGAAATATTCCATTGTATGTATGTACCACATATTCTTTATCCAATTATCCATTGAAGGACACTTTAGTTGTGTTCATGTCTTGGCCACCGTGAATAATGCTGCAATCAACATGGGGGTACATGTATATTTATGAATAAATGTTTTCAGTTTTTTTGTGGGTAGATAACCAGAAGAGGGATTGCTGGGTCATATGGCAATTCTCTTCTTAATTTTTTGAGGAACTTCCATACTGTTTTTTTTTTTTATAGTGGCTCTATTAGTTTATATTCCCATCAGCAGTGTATGAGGATTCCTTTTTCTCCACATCCTCTTCAACACTTGTTAGTTCTTCTCATTGATCATACATTGCCATTCTAACACGTGTGAGGTGGTATGTGATTGTAGTTTTGATTTGCATTTCCCATATAGCTAGTGAAATTCAGCATCTTTTCATACATCTGTTGACCATTTGTATGTGTTCTTGGGAAAAGTATCTGTTTAGGTCTTCTAAAAGCAATTAGGTTTTAATCCGAAAACAGTTCTCATGGTTCTAAGAGGAGCAAAGAAGTAGAAAAATTTGGCGGTGAGCTTCAATGTAAAGACAGCAAAATGTCCATAAAATACTATAACATAAGATTAATTTGAATGTGAGTCAATTCAGTGATCTGGCAGGGCTGGAATCCAATTTATGGAAGGATAATGAGGAAATGCGAACAAGTAATTGTAGTCAGTGAGCCAAACTGCTTTTTCAATGTGTTTAACTAGAGATGGCAGGAGAAGAAAGACATGAAAATATATATTTGGAATCAGACTTTAGCATATTTTGGGGTAGAATGAGCCATAAAAAGGAGGCCAATTATTAGTGAAATATGATCTCATTCTCTCTTATGTATGACTAAGATGCTGAAAAGGCCATTCTTGCTACAATTTGGGAGGGATTTTTCCTCTTTCATATGCAGCTTTTATGTTTTCTTTGAAGCCTATGCTTAAACAGATTCCAACAACATTAGGTGTTAATACCCTTGAGGTTTGATAATTATACAAAAACGTTTTATAAGTAATGTGGCTACATTCAGGAGTGGATAGAAAAGCTATCCAAGTCCTCCACAAAATGTTCATGTTGGAATCTTTGAAATATATTTCACTATTCTCTGGAATAAGAGTTAACAATAATCAAAGTGTCATATATATACTTCATACATTATTTTCTCCACTAAAGTCTAGAATACTTTATAGATCAACTTTAAGTGTCCCAACTTAAATTTTGTACACAATGGGATAGTTTTTAGAAAATAACATTATTATTGAGTATATTTATTGGGGGAAAATAATTATCTAATGAACCTACAAAAACCAAGGGAGTAATAAAGTGTAACTTCAGACTACCCAAAAAGTTTTATCTTCTTAATTAGAAGAAAGATTATTTTACTTAACCTACAACATCAGTTAGATTTAACTATGTTTTTTTTTTAAGCCTTATAACATTTTTACAGTACACAGGGCAATGATGTCTGTTTTAAAAAATGAGGAGGTATCAATAAAAATAAAATTTAAGAAAGCAGGAGCTGCTCAAAACTCTAAGGATATGGGAAAACTTAGAAAAACACACTAAATAAATTTGTTTAATTTAGGCAAAACTTTTTTTCAAGCATATTTTAAATTCATATTATTCATTTAAATATTAAGATGTAAAATATGATCCTATTAATAAACCATCTAAAATACATATTTCTGATTTTTATACATTCATAGATCTGCATAGCTTAAAAGGACTCTTTGCCAAACTTTTCCCATGGCCCTATGCTAAAAGAATTGTATTCTATACTTTGTTGTTTGTTATTTGTGTTATAATTGGAAATCACTAATTACTTCTGAAACAAAATGTTCTCATCTGCAAAATGGAAGACAATATGTTTCCCTATAAGGATTGCTGTGAGGACTTAATAGGAAAATATGAGAGAAACTTATTTCCAAATTGCAATTGCAACATAAGCTATTACTGTTATTAGACATTTATTATCTTTCCCAAAAATAATAGAAAAAGAAAATTTATTGAAGCACTTACAAATTTATCAAGCAGATTGCATACAAAAGGTTGGTTTTAAGCTTCAGACTTCCATGAAGGAAAAACATATATATCGGAACAAGTTGAAGCAAAAACATTATCCACTTAACAAGTATTTATGAAATGCTAGGTGCTATGCTGGGAATAAAATGGTGAATAAGATAGGGACAACTCTTTCCCTTATCAAGCTTATGACCTAAAGTAGAATCTATAAGATGGGTCATTGAAGGCATGTTAAAAAAAAAAAAAAAAAATATATATATATATATATATATATATATATATATATATATATATATATATGTTTGACCCTACCTCAGATTTACTGAATCACAATCTCTGATAATGGAACTTGGGAATTTTCATTTTCCAAAAATATACTCTTAAAGAATATATGATATATAAATATATATACATATATATCTATATATTATATATAATATACATATTATATGTCATATATGATATATGTATATTATATATCATATATATTCTATATATGATATATATGATATATCATATATATCATATATCATTATATATCATACATATGATATAGATATATGGCTGAAAAGTGTATACACATTTTAAGAAAGGAAAAAACTGTATTAATATGTACTGATAACAAAAGATAAATACAAGTCACATTTGACTTCTGCAATTACAAGAGGTGCTCAAAGTGGTACCATCAGCGTCCAGACACTTCTGATTATGGCGAACTACTACTTGAGCAACAACATTGACCAAAGTGTTAATGTCTCTTAAAATGTGTATACATTTTTGGCACCCCGAGTGTGTCTATGTGTGTGTGGTTATGTGAGTATACATATACATACATATATATATATATATATATATATATATATATATATATATACACACACACATATATATTCATATATATATTCATGTATATATTCATATATATATATTCATATATATATGGCAGTATTTCATCATTTCATCTTATGGCTGAGTAGTATATATATATATATATGTATATATATATATGTATATATATACAGTTGAAATACTGCCATTTGTAACAACATGCTAAGTGAAATAAGTCAATGGAAAAAGTTAAGAACCATATGATTTCACTCATATGTGGGATAAAAAATGAAAGCAACAAATAGAAAAAAACCCTCATAGACAAGGCAATAGTATGGTGATGATCAGAGGGAAAGTGGAGTGGTGGGGGAGGTAGAAGAGGGTAAAGGGGGTCCAATATATGCTGACAGAAGGAGACTTGACTTTGGGTGGTGATCACGATGCAGTATACAGATAATGTATTATAGAATGTACAGTTGAAACCTATATAATCCTACTAGCCAATGTTACCCCAATAAATATAATCAAGTTTAAAAAAAAAATCCCAAGAAATACTTAGGCACACTAAAGTTTGACATCAGTACTCTACAATTTACAAAGGAGTTCCATGGCGTATGATTTGTATTGTTAGTGGACCAAGAAAGTGGTGGCTGTCTTTCTCTCTCCTGCTGTTTATGTTAGTAACTTAGTTACCCACTGGAAGGAGTGTGGTGCCAAGATTCTGAAGGTATAGGTTCTGTTAAAAAAATATTGCAGTAATCACTTTAAATAGTCAAGGACAGTTTTATTCGGTAGGAGAGAGACATTGGATTCCACTCCACTGAAAACAAAGGCAGAAGCGTTTTTGGTGCTGGAATGAGGTAGTTTGAAAAGTACTGGAGGACATGAGTGGGGAGGGTAGTCAATGTGTTTCGGCCATCTTTGTCTCCTAATTGGTGATTATTGAATTTAAGTTCCTGTCCTCCCCCAGAGCCTGGGAAATTGGGACACTATCTTTCTTAATCATTATGTTTCAAAGGGATGGCTCCCACATCCATGAGAAACCCATATACCTGGGTTGTAAAATTGGAAAGAGGCTGGGAGAAATTTACTTGTCAAAAAGTCAGCGAAATAATTTACAATTGCAAGTTTTCCAAAGTAAATGCATTAAGAAAAGGAAGGTCAGGGACCTATACAGTCAGTAAGAAATCTGTCTAAAGTTTAGTCTAGCTGAGGGAAGACTTAAGGCTGTTCTTGATCAATTCGACAATTGTCTCTGTCACAAAGTATGTGAACTTGGAAAGGCCATCTTCCCTGTCATGACCAGGACAATGAAAGTGTTTGATTACAGGGCTTCTATTAAACCTATAATGCTAAAAGCCTGTGTCTCAGAAGCTATTATTTAGCCATTATGTACTGTGATTGTCTTACTGATTTTTAAAATATTGTAATATTTCAAAATTGTTTATAAATAGCCTCTGGCCTTCCCCAAGACTAACAGACCTTCCCAATTATACAGTCAATGCTTCCTGACCTGGCTTCAATACTAGGGTCATGTCCATCTGATATTAGTTGTTAAATATTTTGAATATCACTTCTTTGTTACAGTCTACTTTATAGTTAGTCAGAAAATGACTCCAGTAAAAACATGGCATGAGCATAAAAGAATTCCTAACATTTCAATATGTCATAGTTCTCTAAAAATCTATACTAGTCATTTTAACACCTCCACTCTCAAAAAGTCTCTGATATTCAATAATATTTATTTTCCAGACATTAAAAAAAATCATTCCTTTATGTTGAATTGAAATCTATTGATTTTCATCCTGTGTAAAATGAGCAGGAGACCACAAATGAATTAAATATTAACTTTTGTTTAAGATTTCTGACTCTACTAAAGGGAGAAAGATAAGTAACTTATCTACAGAAAGCTAAGAGAATGCCTGATTAATTCTGATTTTAGGTGATAGAGGGATTAGCACTGAGATGTTTGGGAGAAGTAAGACCATTTTTTAATAAGGTACATTTGGGGAGTGGTTTGCTTGGATAGAAGATGATTTAGGGGACCCATGAGAATTTTTTTCAAATATTGAAAGGTTTTTCACGTGGAAGAAGAATTAGACTTGTTCTGTATGGCCCCAAGGCTTTGAACAGGCTCAATGGGGAAAGCTACAGGCATATTTGAGCTTAATGCAAGACATAATTTTTAAAATCAGGGCTAATATAAATGCCCTGTTCTGTACTTCCACAGCACAGCTGCCAGAGCACTTTCAACAGTGAATTAAGTGAGAGATTAATTCAATGGAACCTCTCATCAGACTATAATATCCTGGACAAAGACCGCATGGGATTTAATCCCATATCTAGTGCTTTTTTCAGCATATTCTGGATCTTAGTGTGTATCAAGTGAATGAATTAATAGATAACAGTCCTTTTTTTAATAATGTTCCAGCCAAGTTTGGAGGGCCCATTCATAAATGTCCAGGCATCAAATAATTCTTTAGACTCGATGAACTAGCACAGCTCAACAGAAATAAGTCTCCTTAAAACACAATTCCGTAAAGCATCCTGGGTTCACATTCTGCACATTAGAATCTGGAATTCAGCAACCAGGTGGATTTACACAGACCAGCTGTGTAACAACTCCTAGACAAAGTCTTTAATTGGAGTTGCAATGAAGACACCAGTGCCTAGTTGAGATTGAATAAATGGATTTTCAAGAACGAATATTCTCTCTGGATTTACTTTACCAGTCAAATATAAGTACTGTAATTAAGCTCTGATATAAATTTGCAGTTTTTCTCATTATGGAATGAGGGGAAAGTCTTCCATTCTTAATGAATAGTCAGTGCACTTTTTTTTTGGTTTACTTAATGACACGAAATTATAAGAATCAGTCCCACCACAATTTGGTCTTGGACTTTATCATCTTTATATCTAACCAGTCACCTTACTTGTTTAATATGTGAATTGAGTATCATTTCCAGGTATATTAAGCACAGCCATTAATAGGAGCTCTGAATAAAGATAAAGTGACACCCAAACTGTATGTATATATATATATACATATTATATGGAACTGCCTCTATATCCTGACCAAAGTCAGGGTATATTTGGTCCATCAAGTTCTCTGTGTCTACCATTCTTGTCTCTCTGTCACGGACAAAATTAAGTTGATTTGACAGGATTTATTTTTCACAATGCCAAGTAGATTTTACCCAGTACCCCATGATTTTCTAGGTGGTTACAAATTGATTTTTTGGTAATATGATTCAGTAAGTTTGTAACTAAGTAGTGATGATGACAGTTCTATAATTTTTAGGGCTGTTTTTTAAAATCTTCCCAGGCTGGGAAAAAGAAACACACTAGGATAAGTACTTCATTTAGTTTTTCCAATATAGTTGAATCCCCAAATCCTTTTTAAATTAAAAAGATGTTGGGTTAATTGTTCTTCATTGACTTTGGCAAACTCCTGAAAAAATGTTGTAAGTCATCAGAACTTGCAGTTAAGAATGTACCTAATTTTTGAAAATAGTCTTACAATAGAATCTTTATATCACACACTATATCTTTTCCAAATATAATATTATAACTCTCCTATATTTTAGGCTTTCAAATAAACTTGTAATTTGAAGACTAACTAAATTCCATAGTTTTTTTAATATGATTTAGAGTCCTTTGTATGTAAGAAAATTCATTGGTTAAACATGTAATATTTAAGATACTACACTAAAATGTATTTCTGCCATTGGATTCATTTCTCTACAAAAATAGGCAACATTGTCCTGAATAATTTATCACTGTAACAATTATATATGAAAACCTCCAACCTGGAATAACATCTATTAGAAAGACCAAATAGAAGTCAGATGGTTAATTAGAATTTGTGATTATAGTCTCTGAGGAGAAAGATTTGTAATAAACTCAACTGAAATAATATATAGTTTAAAATATATAAAATAAAATTATCTCAAAAACTGTCTTCTGTAGTATGTAGAAGATAACTGACATTTTAAAGCACCCTTTAGGTGCCAATCACTTCACTGAAATGCTGCCAAAATTTTAACAGAACTTGATTTCCCAGACTTCATTGCACATAGGACTGGTGATGGGACACAGTTCTGGCCACTGAGAGGTAGCCAGGAGTTTCTGAGAAGGAAACTAACAAAAAGTAGCCTCACAAAGAAAGCATTAAGCATTTGTCCCTTCTTCTTTTTTCTCTTAGACCATGACTGCAACTTTTAGGGGTGGGGCAACTTTCTGATAAACTTGAAGATGAAAGCGACATGCTAAGAATGATAGAATGATGGCCTTACCTATCCTGGACTACTTCTGAATTCATATGTTCACGAAATTACCATGGTATAGTCTTCTGTTTAAGCCACTGTAGCACAAATTTCTGTAATTTGTATTCATGGATTCCTAAATGTTAAGTACAGTGACTCCCAAACATTATTTTAGTCATAATCTGATTTCTTTAAATTAGTATATATGTGTGTGTGTGTGTGTGTGTACATATATATGAAGTATATCTATGCATATATATATATATATATACTTCACATATATATATAAAGTAATTTATATATTTTGTAAGCATAAAATTATTAAAAACATTGATTCTAAATTGAGGGAGGTGTGTTAAATGTGGACTTTCATTCTAAGCACGCCTCACTGTCCTAAGTCGGAAAAAAAAAAATGAGAAAGAGATTCAAATTAAAATAAGACTAAGGTTTGAATTGCAGGCCAGAAAGAGTGGACTGCTCATCAGTCAGAGGCTGAAGACCACTACACTCTTAACATATCATAATTTCAGCTTTTCTCTTGTAGATTAAGGTAATCCAAGAACCTCCCTGAAAATTGCCTGGACCTCTCTTACAAGGAAAAGCCTGGTAAAACCCAGGCAGGATAGATGAGAGCTCAGGATACTCATACAAAACGGGAAATTTTACCTTACGGTTCTATTTAGCAAACTTCAAAAGGACTGAAAGAGGTTCTAATAAAATATATTTAAAAGAGGTCTTTGTGATTGTTCAGCAAAACATTAAAGGCTTATTCATTTGCTAAGTACCCTTTCTTCTTTAACTACCAACCTGCAGCGCTTTCTTATTGTGGAGGGCTAATATCTTCACCATCCTCTTATACAGGTCTCACAGGACACCCAGGTACCTGAACACAATTTGTAAATGATTGATGTTGCCTCTGCTTTACTGAGCAAGTACTGGCAAATGTTACTAGAGGGGGTGTCCTGCCACAGAGTAAGACTGTTGTTCTCGATAGCTAGAGAAGGGGCCCGGGTCATCAGAGGGTATGTGAAGCGCTCATTACCAGTAATCTCCCTCCGCAAGTAAGAAGGTTGGGAACGTCTAAGAGCTGTATCCATAGAATCTGGAATTCAAGCTGAGAAGTCCCATTCATGTTTTGAAGATTTTTTTTTTTTTTTAAAAGAAGAAAAACGGATACATCTCTAGATAGCGGAAGATAGGAAAAAAACAGTGTTTCTAAGTCCCTGGGATAATTTTCCAGAACCCGGTCCTGACCCGACACTCATTAGACTGGGTTTTGCCATAGGAAGTGGCTCTCTGTGTGAGCAAAGTTGTTCTGAGGACCCTGTTCTAATCAGAATACTTCTTGGAAATGCCTTTCCTCCAAAGAATTGATGGGAATGGGCTTGAGCCTGGAACTCATTTGGACCAGAGCAGAGCAGAACTCATTTGTACCAGTCATTAAATTGGGGACCAAACCGTTGTGGACAGCGTTGCCCACTGCAACAGGTGAGATGCACTTTTCTGACAAGTGCATCTTTTCCCCAAGGATTCACCCAGCCTCATCCCGAGCAACTTCATGACTTCTTCCAGGGGTACTTCGTTGTGGACCCTCATCACATGAGTCAGTTCCACAGAGTGCGATCTAGAGTGTTGGACTCACCTCTGAGGCTGAGGGTTCCTGAAAATGTAAAAGCAAAGAATTTATGAACTTTCTACTATCACCATGGTGTTCAGGGAATGGACTGGGGAATATTGTTTGAACCCAAAACTCTATAAAGGACAACCCAATTTATAAACGTGTAAAGAAAGCAAATCCCTGAAAGACCAGTGACTTGACTGAATATATTTCGGTACACATTTGCCACTTTGGACAAGTGGCTGTCATCTCAGCATTTCTAGAAGTTTCATAATTTAAACCATCCAATTCCATTTAATCCTTTGACTTAGACAGACTTTATTTGGGAAGATCAAATCCATCTTTAACAGAGAGTCAGTCTCCACTGAAAATTCAAAATTAATTCAATTTTGTAAATTCAAAATTAATTGATAACCTTTGAGGAAAGTTTTAAGTATGTTTTGATTGATGTTAGTGTTATGTTTGCAAGAGATGTCTCTATTGAATGCATTTCTGATATTGTGAAACACTGTCCAAGTTCCACGTATTCCCTCTAAAAAGTGATCTATACAACTATCTCAGGTCAGGGAATTATGAGTCCCATTTCATCCTTGAGAAACTGTAGTTCAAGGCCATGTGGTGGCTGAATAAAAAAAGATCTAGGGCAACAATCTCTATAGGCTGAGTCCCAGTTCTATATTCTTTGCTTCTTCACTATAAGCAGTGTAACCGCGCATAAACTTCATTTCCTTGGCATGCATTCTGCTTCAATCCAAGCTTGGGTTACCCTGATAGAACTGTGACTCACTAGCATTCTTTCCCCCAGCGCCTCCTACCTGTACATATACTGTATGTCCTCTCCTTTTAATCACTAAGCCCTTAGGACACTGGGTTCTGGTCAGAATCAAACTCACTTAAGAATAAAGCTTCAGGTCTGTCAACCATGACCAAGAACCAAACCTTAAACTAGAATAAGGTTTTAGTCAAACAAAGATAACTCCTTGGCCTCAGTTGTGTTTCAGCTCGGGACTCATGAAAGTGGAACGGGCCCCACGGAGAGCATCCCCTGGGAACCAGACAGAACAATGTCATGACTGACAGCAGGACCTGGAGCCATGATCTGCGGCTCCCTGCCTCAGCCCCGACCAATCAGGAGAGCCCACGGCCCCAGCTCCCATAGTAACCATAGATAATGATTGTTTCCCCTTATATAACCTGGCTACGAGAGGCCATCGGTGAGCCAGGTTTTTGAGAGCAGTAGCTCACCTGTGTCTCCGGGCTGGGCGCCATTTCCTTAAACAAACCTTTACTTTCTTTGCTGCAAACTCCTGCTTGTGTCTTTTTTGTTTTGTTTTTGGATTGGATGCGCACAGGCAAGAGGACCTTTGAGTCCATATTATCACATCCATCCTTATTGCACTGCTCTCAGTCTGCATAGTGTTCAATTATTGAATAAGAAGGTGATTTGGATGTTTTTGTTGTTCATTGCCTAAGGAAAAACCCTGAGATATTCATTTGCCTCCTTATTTACAGAATTTAAGCAATATCAGATTCTATTGTCATGTTTCAGGTGGGCTGATATTTACATTACATAATGAATTACCAAATTTCCGTTTCGCCTTGATTTGTGTGTGTTTGAGGTCAGGGCACAGAAGGGGCCCTGCAGGGGGGGAAGCACCTAGGATTGGGTCTCTCCTTCAACACCAGTTCAAAAATTCTCTTCACCAAGAAACCTGTTTTAATTTATTTTACCACAAGTCATTTACCAGTATACCAGTATACTTTCTATGCTTTCTGATTACTATTTACATGACTTTTGATGGCATGTTTTCCTGTATTTTTTTATTGTACTAAAAAATACATATAACATAAAACTTACCACATTAGCCATTTTTAAGTGTACAGATCAGTAGCATTAAGTACATTCACCTTAGTGTGCAATCATCACCACCGTCCATCTCCAGAATTTTCTCATTATTCCAAACTCCCAAACTGAACTGTACCCATTAAACAATAACTCTTCCTTCTCCTCTCCTCTCAGCCCCCAGCAACCACTGTTCAATATTCTGTCTATAATTTTGACTATTATAAATTCTAGATAACTCACGTAAATGGAATAGTACAATATTTGTCCTTTTGTGACTGACTTCTTTCACTTAGTATATAATGTCATCCATGTAATAGCATGAGCAGGAATTTCCTTTTTTAAGGCTGAATAATCTTTAATTGGATGTATATAGTACATTTTGTTTATCCATTTATTCTGTGACTTCTGGTTTGCTTCCACCTTTTGGCTATTGTGAATATACAGCTATGAACATAGGGAGACAAATACTTGTTTGAGTTCCTGCTTTCAATTCTTTTTAGGAATATACTACCCTGTAGTAGAATTGCTGGAATAACATGGTCATTGTACATTTAATTTTTTGAGGAACCACCATACTGTCTTCTAGAACAGCTGTGTCATTTTACATAACCTCCAGCAATGTACAAGGGTTCCACTTTCTCGTACTTTCACTAACACTTGCTATTTTCTGTTTTTACATGTTGTTTTATAAATGCTTTATAAGTACTTAACATAGCACCTTTCCCAGAGTAAGCTATCCACAAGCATTTATGGAATTGATGAATGCTGTTGTGTCTTCTCCAGTTCATTGATATTTCTGTTGATGTAGCAAAGTTTTGGTGTTGTGGTTTTTTTTTTTAATTTGGGGTCCAGGGGCTTCAGGTATCAGAAACACTTGTGGTGCTTTGTAAGAAAACAGATTCCCAGGTCACATTCCAGACCTGTTGAATCGGGGCCTTTGGAATCTGCAGTGTTAACAGCATCTCAGGTGATGTTTGTGCATAAAGGTAAGAAGCAGCCCATTTGATCAGACTATAAACCTTTGAAGGCAGAACTTATCTTTTCTAATCCTTTGGCAGTTTCTCACAGTAAATTTTAAACTTTGTTTTTCTGTTTTATTATTAACATTGAGATTCATATTTTAAACCTTATAAGAGCAGGTTTGGGATGGTTGTTTTCCTGCAGGTGTATTCTGTACATGAGAGCGGTAGAAGCTTGCCTATGTGACAGAATATCAGTTTTGCGCTAAATAGCAGGTATTGTCTGGTACCCAGCCTATGTGGGATAATCCACAGAACATTTAATGAATCTTGCTTTATTAAACACTAATTATCCACATCCTGCAGTTTCCTGGGATGCTATGAGATCAGTCCTTTGACTAAGGATGGGTTTTTGTTCTATAGACTTTGGAAACAAAAGCTGCTTCAATCAGCCTTTACCTGGTAAACCTTGTAAGCTGAGTACCCAGCACAAGCAGAGGTTATGGTCGAAAGTGCACTTCTCTCTTCCATGACTTACTAAATAATGTAGCTCCCAGAGCTATGAGAGATTTGGTGTCCTGTAACCGCTATCTAGCGACGTATGTCCATCATGCTTGATGTTCATTAGTTAGATGAGATCAGTGAGTTAAAGAACTGTTAAATTTGTGTTTTCCTCTAATGGATATGTAACTGTGGTAGCCGAGTCACAGAACAGGAACTTGACAGAAAAGGACATGGCGGTAAGATAAGCTTATTGCAAATATACAATTTCATAAATTCTTTCAATAATTTGTCTTAGCAAGGAGCTTTGCCAGTTCTCTTAATAAATGTGAATGAGGAGGTAAAAGAAAGGAAAATAAACAAATGCATTATTACTATCTTGTTCTTCATGTATTGAATTATGCATGCAACTTATTAGTGGCAAATTAAGTAATGTAGTAATTTTAGGTGCAGTTTCAGAAGAAAAACTAATTGAAAATCTGTTTTGATGAAGTTAGAATAGACAGAAAAAAAATAATGGAATTGGCAACATTTATTATTAAAGCTTTAGTTATATATATATATATATATATATATATATATATATATATATATATATATATCCATTTATTTGAAACTCTTAACTCATTTCCTTCACATTCTTGTCAGGTAGATGTTCAGCAACTGTTTACCAAAACTAATTAAAATTTTCCCTCCCCAAAATGATCAATTAATTTTTTGACAAACATTTTGTTATTGCCTTTAGGATTTTTTCTCTGGGGAAAAAAAGAAAAAGAGTGTTGTCTTAGAATATTTCACAATCACAACAAAAATACTGGTACTTGATAATAGAAAATGTAACCAGAATAGACACATAAATTAAATCACACTAATTATTAGTGTTATAAACCTAATGCTTTGGATTCTTACCCTTTTTGGAAGGTGCTAGTTGAACTTATTTCCCTAACCTTCACTTGCTTTCAACAGCTGCAAGAGTGAGGATTTCCTTGGCGGAGGACCTGGCTCAATGACAACATAAATTTGGCAGGTTCTTTGAAACCTTTTGTTTTTTTTGTAGTTTGAAACTGCAGCTTGCTGATCCTGATACACCTCACAATCTTATGTTCTGTCATCTTGTGAGGATCATTAGCTACTGTTTTAAAGGAGGCTCAAGTTAATTTGCAAAATTTTTTTTTCCATTCCAGGTATATAGCTCTAGTTACAACGATGAGACATCTACATTAAAAAAAGTTCTTTTCCATAATATATTTTTATTCCACTCTGATGTCTTTTTTATTTTTGAATTTATTTTTTATATTTTATATTTTTTATACATTTTTATATTTTATATTTTTAAATTTTATTTTACTTTCTTATTGGGGAATATTGGGTAACAGTGTGTTTCTCCAGAGCCCATCAACTCCGAGTAGTTGTTCTTCCATCTAGTTGTGGAGGGCACAGCTCAGCTCCAAATCCAGTTGCCTTTTTCAATCTTAGTTGCAGGGGGCGCCAGCCCACCATCCCATGTGGGAATTGAACCAGCAACTTTGTTGTTGACAGCTCGCTCTCTAACCAACTGAGCCATCCGGCCGCCCCTATGGCAGCTCACTGTCTTCAGTCTAGTTGTGGGGGTGTGTGCAGCTCACTGCCCCATATGGGATCGAACCGGTAACCCTGTTGTTAAGAGCTCACGCTCTAACAGAGCCATCCAGCTGCCCTGGTAGAGCCTTCATTTCAGTTAACAACAACAACAACAAAAAGCCCTAACTTTAGTTTGTATGAAATTGCTAAATTATATCTGATTTTTTTTTTTTTTTGAAAGGGCTGCATGAGACACTGATCTCTGAAATGCAATGATTAAGAGGGTGGTGGGTTTTGGGAAATTAGAGATTATATAGAAACCAGTAAAAATAATGAGAATGGAAACAAGCATTTGTTGGTTTTTCAAAAAAACAACAACAAAATGAATTTGTTTATTGATTATTGTATGAAACAGCTCTGTCTGGAAATCCAGGCCCTCTGCTGCATGCTGCATTTTCAGAACTTCAAAATAGATGATTGAATAGAGCGAAACAGGGTTAAATAGCCTCCTGTAGAACTCCACCTGCCTTCATCTGGCAAAAGGCTTTCCATCCAGGTTCCCATAGGAAATATTTTAAGGAGGCTTCTCAAGTTCCTGGAGCTGAATTTGTATTCTTTTCCAAAATAACCTTTGGCAGGTTACTTGACAAAGAGTGCCATGATTTTAGAGCAATGGAAATGACATCACTTGCAGTCAGGCTCAGGTATCATTGCATAGAAACATTATAAATAAATATACAGACAGTGCCAAAAAATGTATACACATTTTAAGAAAGGAAAAAACTGTTTTGAAATTGTAATGCTCAATATATACCAATAATAAAAGATGAATTCAAGTCACGTTTGACTTCTGCAATTACAAGAGGTGCTCAAAGTGGTTACCATCAGCATCATTTTAATACAGTTTTTTTCTTTTAAAATGTGTATACATTTTTTGGCACCCTCTGTATATATGAACCACCAGAGGGGAAAAGGGATCACATGATGATTCTAGGGAGGGTTTGGTAGTGCTGTAATTTAAAACAGAGATGACTGCAGTAAACTGACTCTTGGGTTTGAATTACCTTCAGTGGTCATTCTCTGCTTAGTGAAAACTGAGAATATTGGAATTTGATGCTATAAATATTAGAGTAATAGGTGGGTGGGAAATTTAAAAATATTACAGAAAAAATCATAATTGTTTTAAAAGGCATTATTTTTTCTTCTATGGAAGTTTAATGCTACTAAAGACAATATTTATATTTTCTTCAAAAGTGTAAATGCCAACTGCCTCAAATCCCAATACACTAACATAGTTATTTTCATTTTTTAAAATGCTTTCAGATTTTGAACATATGCGTGCATTTTAAAATAATGAAATACATTCAATTCTGTGTATTTCTTTGCTTAATCTCATACTGTAAATTTATTTCAATATTTCTATGTTTTCTTCATATTTACTAGTTCACCTGGCAACCTAATTTTATTTTGTGACTAGACTATGATTTATTAAAATACTCCTCTTGCTTTGAACTTTAGAGTTTTTTTAAATGACTATAAAAATACTGCCAGGGACAAACATTTGCATATAAAGAATGTTCTTCAATTAAGTTTTTTGTTTAGGATAAATTTTCCTTTTTGGAAATATAGGTCAAAGGTGTTAGCACTTTTGTCACTCTTGCTATGTATCAGGCTGTTTAAAACTTTTCACTTGCTATCATTGTGTAATAATCATGTATTTCTTAGATTTAGACATGTATTTCAGGTTGATAAATAACTCTGCTTTAAATTTGAAACACTCTTAGGAGAAAAGGGTACTCAATGCAAAGCATGTCTTCAAATACAAGAAACAAGAATTATGATTTACAAGAAGTCTTTGTAAATCAACCATATGAGACTATTTACAAAGCTCATTTAAAATTTGACTTCTGGGAATTCCAGTCGAACTGGAAAGCGTTTGATAATTTTTCTTCTCACCAAGAGTCACTCAGACTTAATTTTTCTTTGAGCAGATTGGTGTGCTTGACAGACAAAATCATCGTTGTTGTTCTTGTTTTATGAATGGGCTACAAACTTTATATTGTTGTTATAATTAGAAATAAATTCAATGGTACAATAAAAGAGGCAGGAGTTAATTCTTACAATTACAGAGATCACAAGATACAAGGACACTTTTGTAAGAATCCAGTTTTTACTACTATATTGACTACTTAGTTTTAGATAAGGCTTTCTTTTTCTTGCTTAAAAATTCTCCCTCTACACACCGGATACTCTTTCACATGAGATAGCAGATCGCCTGGCAGCAACATGAACTGAAGTCTTTAGAATCCTAATGTGAACGTCAGTTTTTATGTATATACTAAATATTGGCAGAATTTTTCTGTCTGTCCAGGCAAACAATTACTCTCTTTATTAGTGTTTCTCAGGGTATGGATTTCAGATCACGTTCCTTTAAATTACCAAAAATGCTTATTAAATAGTGAGCTATAACATCTTTCAAAAGTCAGGACTGATTCTCTGAGGAAGCCATGCCTCAAGTTGAGACAAGAAGCATAATTAGGAGATACCAGGAGGACAGATGAGGGAAGAGTACTGAAGCAGAAGAAACAGCATTTGCAAAGGTCCTGTTAGAGGAGAGAGAGGAAAAAAAAAAAAAAGGAATACATGAGACTGAAAGGACAGAATGGTTAAATCCTAGAGACAGAGGATGATGGAGGGGAATCTTGGTTGAAAAATCTCTTAAGTTACCACAATCATCCCCTAAACAAGGAAAAATATAGAGTTAATTTATTTAAGTTAGACCAAAACATTTTATGTGTCATATGTGACAGTGCAAAACAGCACTCATTTCTATAGAAATGCCACCATTGGTTGTGTTATGTCCTGATGCTTTTTTCCAGGTCATCAGTTAATCCTGTAGCTTCTATGGACACTTTTCAGTTTTACTGCACCTCAGCCTACCTGGCTACCATCTCAGCCTCACTGACTCAACATAGTGATTGATGCCTAGCTCAGGGAAAGCACTCATTTGACAGAGGAAACCAAAGTCCAAAATCCCTGAACTCAAGTTGTTCTTGAGCATTGCTCACCTGGGTGGCTGGAGAAAGGGGCAGGCAGGCCCCACCACACCCAGCAATAGGCTTCGGGATGTGTGAACAGAAGTAAATCCAACATGAATCAAAGTTTGTCTCACTGATTGTGAAAAAGGGGATGCTGTAACCAATTGGCAGCATGGTCACAGGGAGATTACCTTGGGAATCTTCATTTCAACCCAGTTTTTAATTAAATGACATTTTTATTATAAAATATACAGTTAGCTTCTTCAGTTTCAACCAGATTCTGACTAATTATGCAATTCCCTGGATGCTGGGAAAGTCTTCTCATTTTATGCATGAATGTTTCAGCTTATCATGTGGTCTTTAACAGATGCCAGCTATTTTTTAATAAAATAAAAATGCAAACAAGATATTTGTTAAATATAATTAATATAAATGCTTTTTAAAAAACTTGTCAAAGGCATGACTGAGGTGAATAATTATTCAATTTCATATATCTATGTATGTATATATAAAGAAGGAATCTGAGTCTTGCCTTTTATAATCGAGGATTTTTGCCTGATGTCAGCATTTATCAAAATGACTTTGATTGAAGACAACATCTGAGGATGTTACAGGCACTTTACGATAAAAATTCTTCTATTAAATAAGTTTAGAGCGACATTAAATTAGTTGGACTTCTTTTTGTCAGAAAGACTTCAGAGCCTTTAAAATGGAAGTAAGTGCACATTGTAGTTCTCTCAGATGGTATTAATATTAAATTTGTTAAACATGGTTAGATAATTCCTGCTGTAATTTTTTCTGAAGTACACCGTGGAAGACCAGAGTTCAAGGGAACATTAGGGAAATGCTGCTGTCTGCCATGCTGGTTGTCATTGCCTGGCTTGGGAGTATAGGAAAGAGTGTTTCTCCCAACCACATGTGACATGGCAGCACACTTTATAATAAGAGGGACAGTGACATGCGTCATCGTGACAATACTGAAACCATGTGTTAGCATGACTTACTGTTGGAATTAGAGAGTAAATATCTCTTGTTAAACGAGTATTATGGCAGCCTAGGTCTATTCATGAAATGGAAACCATATACCCTGTTTCCCCAAAAATAAGTTCTAGCCGGACAATCAGATCTAATGCGTCTTTTGGAGCAAAAATTAATATAAGACCTGATATTATAGTATATTAATTATATTATGCTAGGTCTTATTTTTGGGGAAACACGGTAGGAAGTTAAACAGGAGAAGTTTAATGTATAGAATTAACAACCACAATGAAAGTGTAACCATAATATAGACGGAAATACTACATGGTTTCCTGGGGCCAAGGGAGTCACCAAGGAAGGACAAACCTGCAAAGGATTCAGACCTTCTTGGAGGAGGTGTGATTCAGCCCCCAGACAGCAAAGAAGCTTGCTGGGTTAGCCAGGCTGGAGCTGGTCTGGCATTTCTTTTTCTTTTTTTTTTTTTAAATTAAATTTATTGAGGTGACAATTGTTAGTAAAATTACATAGATTTCAGGTGTACAATTCTGTATTACATCATCTATAAATCCCATTGTGTGTTCATCACCTAGAGTCAGGTCTGGCATTTCTAGACAAGCAATAGGCCACTCTCCAGGGTGCAGACTGAGCAAGTGATTAGCAGCTGGTGGTAAAGCCATGCAGTGGGAGTCAGAGCGCCTGTCTGAGCAAGAGGCTGTCAGAGTACAGGGGCTATGCAGGGGCTGGCAGAGGGAGCAGCTGATTTGTGTTCATCTCCTGGGACCCTGGCAGGCTACTCAGAAACTTGCAGAATCCAACGGCTGCTCCCTGTGTGAACCTTCAGGCCACAGGCAGTTATAGGATTTGTTTCCATGTTGAGAGGGCTGTGGAAACATTATCCCTAGGACAAAGCTGTCAAATCATAGATGGGTGGCATTCAATGCCTGTGGCTGGGCAGGCTCCACTGGCTGTTCTCACATCCATAACCCCCTGACACCAGGCAGTAATTTCAGGAAGCTCTTCCTCCTGCAGTATTCCTCCAGTGCCCCCTACTGAGAAAGCGAAACATTGTATTCACTTTAAAGGAGAAATGCTTAAAGGGATTCAGTTTTGCATCATGGAGCATATATTGAAGGGTGTAGTTGGAGTTGAGAGGCAATAAACTGACAAAGCGACAACTGACACAAGTATGTGATTTAGTATCATTTAGAATGGTGGCCTGTGCTTCAGAGGGCCTTCCCACCCTGTGTCACTATACAACATGAGTGCTGGTACTGGTGTCTGTTTCTCACCCTCCCCTCCAAGTGGAATAAAACCTGGAGGAATGAGTACCAAACCACTTGTGTAGTTGTTTAGTTTTTAACGTTTTATTTTGAAATAATTATACATTTGTAGGAAGTTGAAAACAGTGCAGAGATATCTTTACCCAGTTTCCTTGAATAGTTATATCATACATAACACATTCCATTATCCAACCAGAAATTGACATTGATACAATGTGTATATATAATTGTATGCCATTTTATTACATGTGTAAATTGTTACACTTCTATTGTAACAATTGCAACTGAGATGCAGAATTTTTCCATCCTCACACAGATCTCCCTTCAAACCCACCCCAAACCCCACATTCATAACTCTTGGCAACTATTAATCTGTTCTACATACTACCTGTAATTTTTTTCATCTCAAGAATATTATGTAAATGCAATTATATAGTATGTGACCTTTTGAGATTGGCTTTTTTCACTCATCATAATACCCTTTCATATATACATTAAAGAATGATTTTTATCTCTTCTGCAATGTCTTTTAATTGATTTTAGATCATTTACATTTTATGTAATAATTGATGTTACAGTCATGCACTGGTTAACCAAACGTATAGGTATGTTCTGAGAAATGCATTGTTAGGCAAGTTTGTAGCAGTGCGAACATCATCGAATGCACGTACACAAACCTAGATGGTAGAGCCCACTACACACCTAGGCTATATGATACATATAGCCTATTGCTCCCAGGCTACAGGCCTGTATAACATGTTACTGTACAAAACAACACGAGATTAAATCAAATACAAGAGAAAATGATACAATCAAAAGACATGGTAAATGCAAGATGCATGAAACTGCTGATAAAATAACACAGCATACTATTTTGCGGCAAACTTTTTTTATAAGTAGAAAGAGTACACTCTAAAACAATAATAGTAAATATATAAACCAGTATCATAGTCATTTATTATCATTATCAAGTATCACATGCTGACCATAATTGTATGTGCTCTCCTTTTATCAGACTGGCAGCTCAGTAGGTTTGTTTATACCAGCATCACCACAAACATGTGAGTAATGCATTACTCTATGACATTCCTACAGTTATGACATCACTAAGCACAAGGAATTTCCCAGCTCCATTATAATCTATGGGACCACCATCATATATGCTGTGCATTCTTAACCCAAACATCATTTTTCCACTCATGACTCTATAGGGCTTAGGCCTACCATTTTAGTTTGTTTTGTGTTTGTTTCAATTTTTCTCTCTCTTTCCTTTACCATGCCTTCTGTGAGTTACTTGAATATTTCTTGGAGTCCATTTTGGTTTATCTGTAGTATTTTTTAATGTATCTCATATATGATGGATTTTTTTTTGGGGGGGGCGGGTTTCTAGATATCACATTGTATGTATGTAACTTACCACAGTCTATTGGTGTCAACACATAGCCAGTTTGAGTGAAGTGTAGAAACTTTACCTTCATTATCCCTTTACCCTTCCTAGTTTATAATAAAATCATCTCAAATAACTCCTTTTCATATATTGAGAATCATCATATCAATGTTATATACTTCTTGCTTCAAACATCAACCATAATTAAGAAAGTTCAAGAGCAGAAAGTTTAGTGCTTTTATACAAGATTTTGCTCTTTCTATTATTCTTTCTTCATTCCTGATGTTCCAAGAGTGTTTCTTTATAATTTCCTTTGTATTTCAAGAACTTCCTTACCCATTCTTTTAAGAGTAATTTTGGTAGCCATGAATTGTTAGATTTTCTTTGAGAATGCCATCCTTTTCCTTTCATTCCTGAAGGATAACTTTGATAGAAATAGAATTTGGGGCTGGCAGTTTCTTTTAGCACTTGAAAAATATTGTGCCACTTCCTTGTGGCCTCCCAAGTTTCTAATGAGATCTCCACTGTCATGAAAGTTGTTTTTCCCTATAGATAAGGTGTCATTTCTTCCTCACTGCCTTCAATATTTTTGTTTGTTTGTTTGTTTTTGTTTTCTGAAATTCTATTTTGATGTATTCTCAGAAGTTAGCTCTGCTGTTTAAATCTATAGGTTTATGTTCTTTGCCAAATTTGGGAAATTTTCAGCCATGATTTTTTTTAAATGATTTTTCAGTACCATCATCTTTCTCCTCTTCTTCTGGGACTCCAATGACATTAATATTAGATCTTTTGTTATTGTCTCACTGGTCCCTGAAGTTCTATTCCTTTTTTTTTAAGCTGTATTTTCTCTGTTGTTCACATTGGGCAATTTCTATCATTTATCTTCAAGTTCATTGGTCCTTTTCTTTTGCCCTGTCCATTCTGCTGAGAACATCCAATGAGTTATTCTGGTTATTTTAATCTCAATTCTAAAATTTCTATTTGGTTCTTCTGTATATCTTGCATTTGCTAAGCCTTTGCCATTTAAACTTTTTTTTCAAGCTTGTTTGTAATAACTAATTGAAGCAATTTTATGATGATGACATTAAAATTCTTGTCAGATGAATTCTGAATATCCAAGTCATCTCAGGGTTGGTGTCTGTTAATTGTGTTTTTCTCCTTCAAGGTTAGGTTTTCCTGGGTCTTGGTATGACCAATGATTTTCAGTCCTATCCTGAACATTTGGACAATCCTGTTATGAACTTTGGATCTTAAATCTGTTTTAGAAGATGAAGGCAGGAGATGTCTTATTATTGCTAAAGTGAAGGCAGAGGTCCATTTTCCCAATTAGCCTGATTTGATTCCCTGGAAAGGGGTGATCCATTACTGTTAGGTGACCTGAGATGGGATTTCATGCATATAATCCTGGCTGGCTGGGAAGGGGGCGACTCCCCAGCTCCGTGATACCCACGTGGCCTCCACTGACACCACTGACGGAAGAGAGGCCTCACCAACATCGAAGATGGTGAAAGTTCAAGCAGCCAACTCCGTGTCCTCTAATGTAAGCAAGGGAGGGGAGAAATGTCTCCTTACTAACCACTAGGTGGTGCAGAAGTCCAGGGTCCCCATAGGGCTTCCACTGATCTCTGGGAGACAGGCCTCATTACCTTTGAGGGGGAATGATAATCCTGGCACCCCATTCAGTCATCTCTGATACCATGCATGTGGTGAGAGCGGAAGGGGACAGTGAGGTATAAAGTCAAAAATGTTCATGTTGTTTGTCATATTTGATTTTTATTCCTAATTCCTGGCGTACAACTCAAAATTCTTAGAATCACTGGAGTGATAGGAATGCTTTTGTAGGCTAATGGGATGGAGGACTAGTGGCAGGGGGCCCTAGATAGCTTCACAAAGGGAGTTAGTCACCAGAAAGACCAAAGCATAATTAGAAGGTTGGAACTTTGAATCCACCCTCTGCTCTCCCAGGAGGGGAGGGCCTGGAGATGGAGTTAATCTCAGATTGCTAGTGATTTAATCAATTGTGCCTATGTAATGAAACTTCCAGTGAAACCCCTAAAGGATGGGATTAGGAGAGCTTCTAGGTTGGTGCATACATCCAGGTGCTGAGAGGGTAGCACACCTGGAGAGGGCATGGAAGGTCTGCATGCTCACCCCCTTACTTTGCCCTCTGCTTCTCCTCCGTTTGGCTATTCCTGAGTTGTATCTTTTGCAATAAACTGGTAAATGGAAGTTTCATGCCTTCCTGAATACTGAGTGTCAGTCTAGCAAATTATCAAACCTCAGTAGGGGAATTATGAACCCCCAGTTTATAGCCATTTGGTCAGAGGTACACGTGTAACCTGGGATTTGTGACTTGTCTCTGAAGGTAGGGGACACTCTTGTGGAACTGAGACCTTAACCTTTGGAATCTGTGCTAATGCCAGGTTATTAGTGTCAGAATTGGACTGAATTGTAGAACGCCTAGCTGGAGTCCAGAATGTTTGAAAACTGGTTGATGTGGGGGGAGGAAAACCCACACATACTGTGGTCCTAAGTTGCCCCTTTCCCATTTCTTTGGCTAAAGAAAGCAGGCTTTTCATGGGGAATTTTCTACATTCCCGTTGGAGTCTGGATTACTGGCTCTTCCAGCAACAAATTCTAGACATATAAGTCTAAGGAAAACCCAAAGAATTCACCACCATATTGTTCCTCAAGTTTCAAAGTCCACAGGCAGTCTACTTTCTTTCTACCTTTCAAAGTACTTTTAGTTTTTAATATATAATTTTCAGGGTTTTAAGCTGTTTTTAGTAGAATAAATAGAGAAAAGTATGTTTGTTCCATCTTAATCTAGAACGAGGAGTTCCAAATCAGTCTTAAATATTAGAAACTCCTTTTCTATAGTAGTAAAATGGTTTTCCTCCCCAACTTGCCAATTTTTCTTCCTCTTAGCTTTTCATTCCTAGCTATGTAACGTTGGCTCAGAAAAAAATTCTTTCATTAAGTAACCTCATGAGGTCACTATTACCAGCTGTGAAAATGTCTCAACCATTCCTTTGTTAATAAGATCTTTTCTGAGGTCCATTTACACATGAGACACAGACATTTCCAGCGTATGTTGATTAAATTCTCAACATATGCTGATCAGTTTCCCAAACAGATATTCAGGTCTTGTTTTTGTTCTACTGTTTTAATGAGACTTTTTATAATAAGTGAATAATCCAAACTTATTAATTAGCAATATTATTAAAGCCAGATATTTCAGTCTGTTCAGCCTGGATTTGTGGCTTTAAAAAGCCTCTTTCTTCTCCCAAGCACTCCTACAAGAGGCTCATGTGTAGCATAAATACTTGCGTGATTAAAATGATATTGTGTTAGCCGGTGATGATGGGGCTAGGAATGGAATTAACAACTATTGAGGGGTCTAATACACACTAGAAATTTTATACGCATTATCTAATGTATTCTTCAAAACAAAGCAATGATGTATATAAAATCCATTTTATCAATGAACCTTTTGCAAGATTACACAGTTAATAAAATCCAATCTGGGATTGAACTCCCACTCAAGTATAGAGCTAGCCAGCAATCCATGAACCATTAGTAGACCATTAAATCAATTTAGTGGATAGCAAACACTTTTTTTTTTTTTAAAGTGAAGGACGTCAGAATAGAAAATAACACCTGACATTTCACATAGTAAGGGAAAGTATTGTTTAATAAAAACAAGTCTGTTCTTTTATCTATATGTTTATTAATGTCGTATATGCACCAAGTCCCAATGCATAAATTGTTTTTTATAATGTGGTTTGCAAAGAAGTCTGGAGCCACTATATTAGGTGACCTTTGCAATACTTCCAGGCCTTAATTTAAGTGAGACTGTTTGTCATACCCACTGGGCTAGTACTTTTCCAATAAAATGCATCATCCGTCAAGATAAAAATTTATGTTTTAAAGCCCCAAATTTGCAGTGTAGAATCTCTGGGTTAGAACAGAAAGTAGCTATTACTATGGCAAAATGCCATGTTAGTGTGTAACCCTTGCTTCCTATGATTTGCGTGTGTATTTATATGTCTACTAGGACTACTCTTTGCCATTTGACCCTTTTCCTACTAACCTCAAAATTAAAAAAAAAAAAAAGTAAGATGTGAATTGGACATTAGACTCTAGTGGTTAAGTGAGCAGATTCTGGGGTCACACAGATGTAATTCAAATCTAAACTCTGTCACTCAGAACCCTGAGTGTATTACTTCTAATTTCTTTACATGGAAAATATTAATAATAGTAGCTACTAACTCATTGTGATAATCTTGGAATTAAAATGAGATATACATATAAAGTTATTATCAAAGGATTTGTCTTACAGCAAAAACTTAATAACTATTAGCTATTAATCTATTACTTCTGAAGTAAGACATTTGCAGAAACCACTAATTTCAAAGGAAATCTTGAAAAATTACACCCCTTTCTTTAAGCTTAGACTTGTTAAATTGCTCTTTTCTCAGAATATACTAGAAAATAAATGACCGTTGTTCAAGTTTTACATTGTAAATACTTTTTAGCTGATTTAACATCAAAGGAAAAGAGAAGAAAATAATGTATGTTTTTTTTTCCCTAGTTTTTGCCTCTTATTTTCAAATGTCCCTGTGTTGGTTCCCAACCTCAGGAGTTTCTTGGGTGAAATTTGAAACCGGCTCCCATACACTGAGTAGGACAAAGTGAAATTGAAGACAAAGGTAGACTCTGTAGATTGGTAGATGGTGGTTTTAATGAGAGGAAACCTTTATATGAGACTTGTTTTAAGTGGCCACAGGACACAAAATCCCTGCACCTGCCCACCAAAATCGTAAATGTTTGCACAGAGGTCTTAATAGTTTCAGTATATAGTTGGATGATATGAACAACACATTGCTCTCTCAAGGTTACTGCTTTTAAATGGCCCCTAGTGCTTAATGGTGGGCAGAACACACATTCCAAGATGGGAGGCGGTGAGGAGCCTCTGACTGCCTGCATCCAGCTTGCCGGTCAACCAGTGGTCACATCCTCTCAATGACCTCCTCCAACACGTGGCTGTACAAATCAGTCCTCTCTATAACCTAATTCTAGGTGAACTGACATACCATTGTAGTATCAAGTCAGGAGCCAGGAATTATAGAGCAAAGCTGGATTTCTACGTTGAAACACAAATCCCAAGAGCTGGCACTCTTAAACACAGTGTTTTGAACATGACTCACACACTTGAGCAGGTCTTTGAATACAGTACTTTTGATATTACAGGACGACCCGGAGCCGCCCACCTTCCCCATGCAGAAGGGCTCCCTGAACCTCCTGAGGCAGAAATGGGAATCCAGTGATTACCAGAAAAGGGAGTGTTGTCCTGGGGGCAGTCGTTGCAGGCTCTTCCAGCCTCGAGAAAGCAAATTGCTTGAACCTGAACCACAGCTGGTGTCAGCACCTGGACTTCCAGATGCCCCAAGTCTGCCGCCCAGCGTGGGAGAAGAGATATTGAGCTCAGAGCTTGAAGAGAAGAGCCCTGAGGACAAGAGTGACAGCTTCAGGAAATACAGCCAGCCAGAAGTGCTGCGGGAGGACTCCTCGAGTGGTCGGCGCAGGATCGAGCGCTTCTCCATCGCCCTTGATGAGCTGAGGAGTGTGTTTGAGGCTCCTGGGAGTGGAAACAGACCACCTGGACCAGCTGAGTACGGTCGAAAGGTAAGGAGCCTCTGATTGAGAGTCGACGTTTACAGTTGACACGCTAGGCAGCTTGCCTAGCCTGCCATTTATTTCTAAGTGTGTCATATTTTTCCCCCTCACCTGTACTCTAGACAGATGTCCTGAAGCAACCATATAATATGGTGTGAAATGCGGCATCCTCTATTATGGACTTTCTCTATAGTCTGTTCCTATGGGGACTTGACCTCCTTTCACTCTCACTGAGACAGCTCTGATAGGTCCTCTCATGCTGATGTTTTCTTATATACGTGCCTTGTTTCCACAACTAGGTTGTAAGTTCCTTATAGGCAAGGACAATTTCTTACCACTCTTTGTACTTCAAACATCTAACAAATGGTGCTGTGTTTAGCTAGAGCTCAGTGAGGATTTATCAGTAATGATGGTGAAATGGAACACGTGATGGCTTTCGAACCACAGTGACCTAGATTTTAATCCTAAAAACCTTCCATTTACTTCTCTAGCTGCATGACACTTAACCCTGTGAATGCAAATGTCTTCATCGGCTACTTTATAGGGATCTTGTAAGAACTGTTGATAATATAGTTAAATCATTAAGCACAGAGTGTGGAATATTTTGCAATACTTGATGATCATGCCTCAGTGATTACGGTATACTATAATGTCACATATAAAATATGTCTAGTAACTAAAGGGGTCATTTAATCAAATGCAGAAAACAGGATTAGCAACATCATTAATGAAGACCACATTTATATGTACTTCTGTTGTCAGTTAAAAGCAACCATGGTTTAAACTGGAATTGCTTGAATTTATTACACTCATTAGGGCCTCTACATAAGAAATTATAGTTGAATTTCATAAATAATTAATAAATGATCTCAGGTTTCCCATTGGAAAGCAAACTGCATGCTTTGTTAATTTTTTACCTAGTGACAGTTACCAGGAAGGTACAGTCCTAGTCTTGTTAATGGATAATCGGCCTTCATACAAGGCTTTACAGAAGTAGAAAAATTTTCAGAATAAATTATTTTGCTAATACTTGCTCCCAGTTTTCCTATTCGGATGTATATAATAGTTACAATGAGAACATTCTTGTATATCAAATGACTCTATTTTGTTTAATCAGAATGAAGGATATGAAGTTATATTTATGAGGTTACATTGAAACTAGAGGATTTCTCAAAAAATGCAGCCACTTGCAATCCCTAATTTGAGAATTTTATTTACCTCTTTTTTTATTTTATAGGTATAATTCTTTTGTTTATAGCTTTATACTATTTTTCAGTTGAAAGTCTAGGAACTGGGAAACACTTAGCATAGATATACCTTGAATTAAGTCCAGTGAATCTGATTTCAGACTTTGACCTCTGAAATTGGATGATAATATATGTGTGTTGTTTTAAGCCACTAAGTTTGTGGTAACTTGTTATAGCAGTAATAGGAAACTAATACAGTTATATTGTAGGTTCTTTATAACATGTTAAGAAATAGGTAGTATATGATTTTGGAGTTTTCCTTTATTCTTCCCTGAGGAACATATTCCCATATTTCAAAAGCAGGTCTTTGACTTTCTTCTATTTGTAGTTGATGGTAAGAAAGCTTGTAATTTTAAGACATCAAAAAACACTAATAAATCTTAGTTTTGGATGATTTGTATTATATTTGCAACACGTAGTCAAAAGAGTTAATTTCTCAGGAGAGGGAGTTGGGGGAAAGAAGGAAGGAAGGGAGGAAGGATGGATGAAAGGAAGGCACAAAAAAGGGAGAAGAGAGGGAAGCAAAGGGAGGAAGGAAAAGAAGAAGAGGGAAAGAAAGATTTTATAAAGAATATAAATAAACAAATAAATACAAAAAGCTTATGGGATACACATACTTACATTCATATGTTTCTTCTATGGGTGTTATAGTTTTTGTGGGACATGAATATACATGTACTTAATTCTGGCTAGATAGGAGCTGTATATAGACTAATTTGGAACAGAACAAGGCAGTGTAAATTCCTTCTTTTTTTAAATTAAAGTTTATTGAGGTGACAATTGTTAGTAAATTACATAGGTTTCAGGTGTACAAATCTGTAATACGTCATCTATATATCACATTGTGTGTTCACCACCCAGAGTCAGTTCTCCTTCCATCACCATAAATTCCTTCTTCTTTTAAGCTTCCAGTTGCTGTCCATAGAGTGGGACAGTGGGGCCACTGAGAAGTGCCCCCATAGGATCCCTTCAGCCTTCACTATGATCCCAGTATAAATAAAGGGTTTCTTGATTTAGTGAAATAATTTAATTTGTCTTTATTCCATTCAGGTCTTTAGATTCCAAATAGCAAATTGTCTGATTTTCAGAGATTATTTAATAACTTCCTGTGTTTTCAATGGATAATTATAATTTTTCCCCAAAACCCCACACAGTTGTGCAGTCAGGTTGAATTTACCTAATGCCCCAATAGAGACTGTTTCTATCATTTACTTAGGTCTTAGGTTGACAAAGCCCGTTCAGACACCAGCTTAACTTGATCAAGGAAAGGAAGCACAATTACCACATCCTAGTTATGTTGCCTTAGAATGCATTGATTTCATCTCTTGCATGATTGGAGACTTGAAGGAAAACATGAATATACAAGGCAGTCCCTTAATCCCATTGAAGGACCTACATGTGCATCAATAATTAAACAGGATATAAAAGATTAAATATGATGTAGTTTCCAGAATATGTTATTTTTATAACCTCTAATCAAAGCCTCCGATTGTTTTTTTTTTTTTTTTTTTTTAATGAACAATTTGTCGTCTCCTTCTTTTTAGTTCTGTATAAAATCAGGCCTTTAAAAACACAGGTAAATCACGGCTTGCAGTTTGGCTTCCTCTATAAAATTACTTCATTAGATGCTTGAAGTTACATTTGATTCTTAAACTCAGTCATGTGGGGACTTGCGGATTAATTTATTTCTAATCTCAGAGCAGAAATCACAACTTTTCAGGTAGTTACTTCTGTCACAGCATTCTGAAACTTCATCTTCTACCTTCTTCTCATCAATGTTTCTGACTAGTTTCTATCCAGCATGATGTATTTTGTAAAAGCATTTAACAACACAGAGGCTATTATACTCTGGAGGGTTATTACTAAAAATCTGTGTACCAAACTCTCAAAGATATAAAGCTAAATAGTTTATTTTCTATGAGAAGAGTTTGACAAGTCTGAAGAAATAAAATGTTGTTTTTTCTTTGTTTAAGAAAATGAGCAAATAGTTTTTTGTAAAGCTGAAATAGTTTGCTGAGAAAGATCACTACATTTTTGTGTTAGAGGACATACTACATAGAATCATAATTTTTATTTCATCATAGCCTATAAGCATAATATTTGATGACTAAGGGTCAGCTGGGAAACTTGGCTCAGCTACTTCCTCACTGTATACATTTGAAGGAGTTATTTCATATCATTAATTCTTAATTTTCACAAACATAAAATGAGGAAATTAATACAGCACAAGATTTTGTGAAGATAAAATTATATAACACCTGTAGAAGAAAAGGTATTTAAGAGGCAGCACCAAATGAAATTTAAGGAATAGCACCAAAATAGCACCAAATTAATATTTCTTCTATTTTTCTCTGATATGATTTCTGTAACTCAGTATGTGTCCTTGGGGAAAATATTTAATCTCAATGAACTTGAATCTTTTATTTCAAGCCTGACAATAACAGTCTTTTGTAGAGACCCCACTAAGAGGGGCTTTCATTGAACATTTGGTGGAGCAGATATTTATGAAACTTTCCACCCTTAGGTACAATCCCATTTTGAGATGATGAGACAAAGAGCTACAGTTTATTAAATTACAGTTTTCAAAGCTTTATTAAAACCCTAGACAGACATATATTTGCCACATTCATTGTCTTTTCCAATTAATAGAAAAAGTCACTGGCATTTAAGGACTCAAAATCCAAAAGAGGTGAGACTTACAGGGTATAAAAGTGTTTATTGTATTTACACACAAAGACACACACACACACACACACACACACACAACACCACAAGGATAGGCTATATATATTGTATGCAGCTTTTTCTTAGTGGAATAATTTGTCTTTTTCAAGTAACATTAGTGTTCTTTGGTTCTTCATTTCACCCACTTATATGTTTGCTATTTTACTGCCTCCTGTCCAGTGTTCAATATTAGTTGGAAAAAAAAAATATGTCTGTGATCTGATGGTAAAATTCCCAACTGAACACATTTGCATGGCCTTTAAGAATTCCAGAGGAATCTGCCATCTCATTTCATTTGTGTCTCATAACTATATACATGTAGTCACAGTATGACATTGTTAAAGAATGTCGTGCCAATAACCACAGAAAGATGTTAAGCAATATTGACTCACTTTCAACTGGAAAAACTGCTGTCAATCAGTTCATGGCATTCTTTGACATTTTACTTGAAAGACTAGTGGGGGGGTTTCACCCCTGTGTTACAAGAATATCAATACCACCTCTGCTGCCTCTGTTATGAACCCACTTTCTTTTTCCTATCCTGTCTTCCATAGACGTTTACCCAACATTTCTACTTACTGACTGAATCAATTCAGTGAGTTCCATGCATGACTCTTTTTCTCCTTCCTTATCCTCCCATTGCTGATTTTCATACTCAACCACATTCTCTAGGAGAATCCTCTCACCATCGAGATAAGCCAAAGGGAGACATATAGAAAAAAACGTTGGTAAAACACATTGGGAAGGATGATTAAATAGCGAGAATTGTGGTCTTTATTCAGGGCTTTTGACCCCACCAAGGGCCATGGAGATGACACTCCAATCACTAAAAGTCCACCAGCAATCCAAAGGCTGCCCTGAAAAATGTCAACATAGGAATTCCTTCAATAACACCCAGACAGATAAACTTCCATTTGCTGTCGAAAAACCTGGAAGAAACCAATTTAACTAAGTGGTCAAATTAATATCATTAGTAATAAGACATATCAGTATCTTGTACCTCCTGAAATGATGTACTGTGAAGAACAAAGCGTTACACCTGTGGTATTCTTGCCAAAATTATGTAATCTCAATTTATTCGTGAAAAAAATCAGATAAATCTATATAGGGCGTTGTTCCATAAATAACAGGTCATTGCTTTCAAAAGTGGTAAGGCCATGTTGGACAAATACTAAAAACTGCCATAGTTCGGGAGTCACTGCCATAGACTGCAGATTTGATGACTAAAGTGAGGATGGGATCTGCTATTGAATCTTGGACCAGAAAAGAAAATTTTCCCAGCATTAGTGGAAAACCGGCAAAATTCTACTAATGTCTGATTATTTTCTGGTTTCAAAATTGCACTATGGTTAAATAAAATGCTGAGGGAAAGATGGACAAATGGTATGTGGAAATTCTCTGTATTATTTCTGCAACATTTCTGTAAGTCTAAAGTTATTTCAAAACGAATAGTTAAATAATTGTTATGATCGTTGTTGAGGCTTTAGCACTGTGGAGTAGAGAATTATGGTCTCTTTTCTTCCGATTTTTCCAAGCCTTTATTATTATTATTAATTATATTAGAACAATATATTATTCTCATATCCCCTTGAAGAATGTGATCCTTAGCTCCTTAGCCCTATACGTTTAAAACCTTGGAAGTTTCAGTCATTTAATCTCTGCCTATAGTTTCAGGATCTCTGCAATTAATTATTTTCTTAGCAAAGAGAATATTAAAAGCCTAATCAGTAGTTCAGAAACTGAGTATATGGACAGCCTATGGTTAGATCTGCTTGAAATTTACATCCCATTTCCACTCACTGAGTTTCGCTACGTTTTCAGGAGTAGAGCTCTTACCTTGTTTTTATTGTTGTTGTTATTGGTTAGACCCTTGGTTCTGTCTTGACCACAGTCCTTCCAAGTCATTGCCTCACATTTAAGAAACTCATAGTATCTCTTATTTGGAACTCAAACTCCAGGAGGTATAACTATTGCCTTTCTAATACTGATTTGACAGCACGCTTCAATGTCTGTAATACATTGCCAGCCCCTCCAAAATGCTCATCCTCTTCTGGAGAGGATATAATATACTGTCTTTTGATGGATTCCCCAATTGCTCCTAAAGTTTCTTTTCCTTCTGTTTGGGGCTAGGTCCTCTGATGGCCCAATTAACTCCATAGGCTCCGTTGTCCTAGCCCTAGGGTTCATAACGATAAAATCTCCTTTAATGTAGTTTCCTTTTTTCATTTCTCAGAGGACGTTTTTTATCTGAACTTAAAAGTCTGGAATCTTTTGTCAGGGTTGAAATTCAAGATATTTAGTATGGAGCGTAGTGCAGGCCCTGACAATTCAGAATGGATGTGGCTCTAACAACAGGTACAGCCATCCTGGTACACTCTTCCTGGACATCAACCAACCTTTAGACACTGAACTGTACATTTATTTTAACATTTGTTTAGCACTCGCTATACTGTGTATGGAAAACAAATGGTTAACACATTTTCCTACTTGGAAAAAAATATTTCTCTATCTGTTTAATGTGTAGGGGAGAGGAATGCAATGAGTTCCAAACACCTGAAACAAATTCAAGCTCCATTAATGTTTCTCATCTACACCAGTTACCAGATATGATGATTTATGATACTTAATAGTATACTAACTTGTTTTATGTCAATGAGTAAGTCATTTATTGGATGCCATGAGACAAATTGCTCTTAAGCACGGTAATGCATCATAATACATGCAGTTCTCTTTCCTATCTCCCACCCCCTCATTTGTGGAAACATGTCAGGAGCATGCATTTAAATTAATCAAAATATTCTGATTTCAACTTTGAAATCAGAATTTTTTTAATTACTGATAAAGATATTTTAAGATATTTCCATTTCTAATCATAATGATTTTATAATTTAAGATCGAACCTCTACCTTTTTTACCTTTATTCTTGAGTGTTAGGAGCAATTTTTTCCTTGTGTCTTGAAATATGTTTGAGATTTTCATAGGAAAGGAAATTCAAGCTCTGAAACAACGACAACAAACATAAACCAGGAGTTCCACAGACAAATTTCCCTTTCTTTCTTTCTCTCTGTCTCTCTCTCTCTTTTTCTCTCTCTCTCTTAACCACACGCGCGCGCGCACACACACACGCATATGCATGCACACACTAATACATATTCTTTAAGTATTTCATATTTAAAGGTAAATAAATTTGAGAGGTTGCAGGACGTATGTGTCAGTGTCTCTAACACTTATTAATACAGGACCATCTATTGTGTTTTTCCTGAGATATAGTTCAGGTGTGCTCTCTGGTTTATAGATATAGCATTTTTTGCAGGGCCCATACATTTTTGAGGTTATCCCTGAATTCCTCACGCCATCCTAACACTGGTCTGCCCCTAGACCTCTAGAGGAAGAGGCACTGTGCGGCTGCCAATGGTGGCAAGTGGTAACTATTGAGCCCTGAATATTTACCAGGCACTGTGCTAAGGGTTTCGTGGGCATGGCTGCCATTTAATACTCACAACCACCTTAGGAGATAAGAATTATCATTATTCCCATTTTACAGCTACAGGGTAGAGACATGAAATGACTTGGTAAGTAAATAGAGCAGGGATTCGAACCCTAGCCATAACCACAATATTAAAATACTGCTCTCTGAATGCTCTCTGGATTCATGCTGTCCATTTTCATACAGGATCTCACTGCTGTGTTTCTGGTATGAATGGATCCTAGACAATCATAGAAATCACCACAACTTTTGAACTTTCAGTGCCACAAACACTACCATATATCCTCAATTCTAAGATACATATTTTTTCAACATGTTAACATCTTTGAAATTGACATGTTTCTTAGAGTCAATGGCATTTCAGTTTGTCAGGATTTCCCCCTTTCTTAGAGGTACATAAAATAGTGATGTCATTTTACTTTTGATAAAATATCACATAAATAAAATACATATTTTGAATAAATGTAATTAAAATGTTATTGAATATTTATTGTGTGCCAGGAATAGACTACACTTTACATATATTTTCTCTCTTAGCTTTCTCATAACTACTCTGTGAATTAAAGTAGGTCAACATCACCATTATGCAGATAAGAAAACAGGGGCTTAGTATACCCTTCTTGTCTGTGAAGTATACCTAACTCTGTGAAGAAGTGGTTGAAAAAGAAATGTAACCCAAACAGGATGAGTCCAGAGACCTTACTCTCAAATGCTGAGGAATCTAGTTTTTTGTATTATGCTTATTTGTTTAATAGAGTTTAGAACAAGCTGAAGTGTTCTAGTCTAATGGATAAGTAACTTGGTGTACTAACAAGGAGCTTCGTAAAGAAGTGAAAACAATCAACAATGGCTGATTTGATAGTAAAAAGAAGGATTATATTTCTTTCTTCTTTCAGAGACTTGGGGTGGAAACAGAGGTGAATTTAGTAAAACCTGACCCCCAAAAATGTATTTAGAGATATTTAAAGCAAAAAAAAAGAGAGAGAGAGAGATTTCGGAAAACAAACAAAAACAAAACAAAACACCTTTTTAAAAAAATTGTAATACTTATTAGAAGGCAAAGTTAATTCTTTAATTAATAAAACCAAAATCTATAGAAAAACTCTAACTATAAGAATTTTTTGAAACCTGACAGCTGCTGGAGAGTGCAACCAGAGAGGAGGGACATAGCAGGTCATCACATACAAAATTTTAAAATTTAATAAACAGGAAAATAATCTGCTTTTTCTGGTTTTAGTACTTCTTTTCAATTCTCTGAATTTCTTGCTGTGCATATTCAGATTCAGTTTTCTCTTTTGTTTTATTTCAATTTTTGACTCTACATAGATAATACTGACATATTTATCTCAAATCTTACCATTTTACCTAAGTTCTGACCCCAAATTTCAACTCATTCTAAAAACTTCCACCTAGGTTTTCTTCAACTCCCTCAAAATGCCCAAGTCAGAGCTTACCCTCCACATAGATCAACTTCTTACCCAAAGCCCCTACATTTTCAATGACAACACCTTGTGTTTAGTGATGGAAAATCCTCTCTGGTAGTTGAATTTATCCTGCTCATTCACCTTCATCTCTAAGTTTCTCTTTTCACTTTTCACTGACCACCTAACCCTGCCACTTCCTACCTGGGTTATTATAATACCTCCCTTTCTAGTATCTTAGTCTGAAAGTAAACCCTCTTCGTTCAGACTTGATTACAGTGACATAATAATCACAGCTCCTCTAGTTTCCACAGCTGTGGACTTTGTGTACCATATCATATTCTTGCATATCTCATGTGCATGCGTTCTATTTTATAGTGCTGCGTTGTCCATTATGGAGTCACTAGCCACATATGGTTTTTAATTTCAATTAATTAAAATTAAAATTAAAAATTCATTTCTTAGTCACACTAGCTATATTTCAAGTTCACGATCCATGTGGCTAGTGGTTACTATATTAGCATGGATATAAAACATTTCCATCATCACAGAAAGTTTTATTGGGCATTGTGCTCTTATGGTTTCTATACAGGGCTCCAACTTCCCCAGTTAGAATGTCCCTAGTGGTTCTAGGTGTTCTAGAGTTTTTCCATATTTATTCCAGTCTGTATCTCTGCCTTTCTACTTCCTACATGCTTCAAGTGGACTATACCTAACTGTCTCTGTTATTTTGCCCTGGAATGCTCAGATACACTGTATTGTTGGAAAGTGTCCAAAAAGCAATGCCAAGGAATGGAGAAGGCAATGCAGCATGGATGTACTTATAATTCCCCAGACTTATTTGTCATGAATCTCAAGCAAGTTATGGGGATTAATTGTAGCCCGTAGAAGGCCCAAAAGAAGCTTCCCAAGCAAGCTTAGTTGGATTTTCTTATTTAATAAAACTTTTTAAAGAACATTTACTTTCTTCCTCCTATCTCTTTATTCCACGCAGACATCTGTCCAGTGGTGCTGCCTGGGCCCCTTTAGGCTGTGGGCAGGTTGTTTGGTTTCCTTGAACTATCACGTCATGATAATATTCCAAAGCTTGATAGCTTCTTTTTAAAAATTAATAGATTTTCTTTATAGAGCAGTTTCAGGCTTAGAAAAAAATCGAGTGAAAAGTTCAGAGTTCTAATATTCCTTTCCCTCCAAACCCCGCCCGTTATTATTGGCATCTTACATTAGTGTGCTGCATTTGTTGAAGCTGATGAACCATGACTGACACATTATGATTAAGTAAGGTCCGTAGCCTACATTAGCGTTCATTCGTTGTGTTGTACATTCTATGGGTTTTGACAAATGCATCATGACATGTATCCACCATTACAGTATCATACAAAACATTTTATGGTCCTAAAACTTCTCTATGTTCGGCCTATTCATACCTCCTTCCCTCCTCTTGAGTCCGTGGCAACCACTGATCCTTGTTTTGCCTTTTCCGGAATGTCATGTATTGGAATCATAAGGTACATAGCCTTTTCAAATTGGCTTTTTCCACTTAGGAATACACATGTCCTTTTGCTGCTTGACAGTTCATTTGTTTTTATTGCTGAATCATATTCCATAGTATGAATGCACCAAAGTTTGCTTATCCATTCATCTACTGAATGACATCTTGGTTGCTTCCAAGTTTTTGCAGTTATGAATAAAGCTTCTGTAAAGATTTGTGCGTAGGATTTTGTATGAACATAAGTTTTCAACTCATTTGAACATATACTAAGGCGTGCAATTGCTGTATTATATGATAAGAATTGTTTAGCTTTTTAAGATACTGCCAAGCTGTCTTCCAAAGTGTTTGCCATTTTGCATTTCTGCCAGCAATGAATGAGAGTTCCTGTACCTCCACATACTTGGCAGCATTTGGAATTCTCAGTGGTTTAAATTTTATCCATTCTAATAAGTACATAGTGTTTTGATGTTCCCTTTCTATTTGTTATGTCTTCTTTGTTCCAGTTGGTGTTCAAGTGACTTGTTTAATTTTTCACTAGGCTTGGGTGTTTCTAATTTTGGGGCCTAAACTTGTTTTCCTTTATTTATGACAATATACATTTTCAGTCCTTTCTGATGTATTTTTTTACTCTGTATCCTTTCAATTATAATTCCCCAGATGTTTTATTATTTTATTATTATTTATTATTATTTAAGCATGGGTTGCACATATTTGATCTATTTGTCAATCACATGGCAACTGTCCCACTTTGAGGAAACAGTCCTGGTGTACAAATGTTGCCCCAGAATAATAATTAATAGTATCCTTCCCACTCTCAAAAGTGCCCAGTTTGAATGATAAATTATTTCATTATCTTGCTTGAATATTTGCCTGGATTATAAGGCAGGAACACATCTTTCCTTTTCTTTCCCTCCATGGTTTTCTACAGAGTGCTAAGATGTGTTGCGTGTGCATTAAGTACCTTGGGAATGGGTAGATGGAAGACCCTTGTTGAAATGAGCTGGACCTTTCAGTGTCTGCTCTCCAGGTTATGTGCTTCCATCCTTGAGACTCAGCTTCAAGGTTACTTTGTAGCAGTTCTTCAGGCTGTATTGCCTATAGTTGCACTACTTCTGCTCATTTGACAGCTGGTGTTTGATAACTTCATGTCATTTGTCTTTCGCATACAGTCAACCCAGCCTAAGCAATCTTTTCAGTGGCTGTGTGCCAGCCTCTCTGGGTTGTGGGTTGGACACCACCCTATCTTACCACTCTGTATGCCTTATAGATGACACTGGTGACATTGTGTAAGAAATGGAAATAAAGGAATTAATGCTTCTTTTATTGACCCTTTTTATGTCTGAATTCTGATGTTACTTTGGCATCAAGCTATGTCTACCAGCCTCCAAAGGAAACACTGCCTTCATGATTCATACTTATTCTATTTTTCCCAGCGTATTATTAAACAATGGCCTGAATATGCAGCTGGTTGCAGAAAGAGCTTCCATCTCTGTGTTGCATAGACTCTCTTGGCAAGTATCTACCTTATGAATTTCTGATCTATAACCAACCCATTGCCACTGCCAGCTCAGGAAGTTCCTTAATAATGTACTGAGACATTGTTTGACCTATTTTTCCTACTCTAGAAATTAAGTAATAATCAATTATTACCTACCTCTTTAAATTATGAACTATGTCAGCCAGAGAGAAATATATGAAAATATATTCTACTTCTTGCAGCTCTGCATCAAAGATGCAGTGGTGAGCATAAAGAGGATTTCAGGTATAGAGGCTTTTTATGTTTGTGCTACCACAGAGTCAAAAGATTTCTTTTTCGGCTGGCAAAAGCTTTATCTTATGCAAATGTCCAAATTCCCCTTTTCTATAGTATTGGAAGATTTCTACGTAAAAAAAGAGAAAGGAAACTCAGCAGATATACAGGACTCAGAATAAATAATAAAAATGTACTGCCCCCTACACATACATATACATATACAACATTAAAAATAAGCCAATGGAAAACCAGTTATTTTCTGTTTTTTTGTTTTTGTTTTTTGTGGGTTTTTTGAGGAAAGGTACCCAGGGAGTCTGTAGCACATACACCTCATTGAAATGCTTTCTAATACTTGAAACGTTCGTAGATATAGTTGTGCTGAATCATCATATTTTATTTCTTATTCTTCATCAGTGAATAAAAACAAGATTTTGGTCCCCAAGGGTATTCAACATCTGAGTTTCTTTGGTGCTAAAAGAAAAAAACAATATTGGTGACATTCCTATCATTTCAAAAAGAATGAGGGATTAGAAATGAAGGGAGAATGCACTGCTACGAAGCACAGATCCTAGTTTTTTCATAATGCCACTGATAATAACTTCAAAGTAGTAGCTAGAGTATGGATGCTGTATAAGCAAAAATAAATCTATGCTAAATAGTTTTTAATGTTTGATAAGTAAAAGTAACTGCAAAGTTAAGATCAGTCACCTTCTCCATAGCAATATATTTTGCCAGTTTTCCCTGGAGGGTTTTGGCGTATTGCTCAGAAACGCCTCAGTAGAATATATCTGATAAGATCTTTTCCATTCATTATTTTCTACTGAGAGATGCTTTTCCAAATGTAGATAGATATTAAAAACCATACATTCTTCCAAAGAAATTATTCCAATTCCAGTATGAACATTACTAGTAAGTCCTCTCCCAGCATGAGAAGATTATACTGACTTAACTAGCAAATGCAGTTTCAAAATAGCTAATCATAAAAACAAGAGGCAACCCAGTTTCTATAAAGACTTGACAAAATGATAGAAGCAGAATGATAAGAATCTTAGCAGAGGGAACTGCCCTAGGATGTCATTGAGTCAAACTTCCTCCCAAGGTTGAGAGCCGTATTATATTCTAGACAGACGGCAGCCCAGCTTCCTTTTATGCTTCCAGTTTCAAGGAGTTCAGGCTTTGCAAAGCAGTTCTTTCTATTGTCAGATGGCTCTCCTTAGAAAGTTAATCCTCATGTTAAGTAGAGGTGTCTGCTGGGAACATCCACATTTTGAGTCAAGTTTTGCCCTTTGAAGCAACACAAAAGATTCTCCATTCATCACCGTGGGAAACGGCAGATTATGTCTAACCCTGAGGGCTCAGGACACAGTTTAGCAGTTTGAGATGAGGTTGAGATATTCCTGAGTGATTTAGGAAGAGTCAAGGGAAAATCTATGCACGACAAGGGCATGATATGACTCAGCAAGTTCAGACTAAGGAAAGACAGATGCCCTGAAAACAAAACACAACAAAACTAAAGGTTGGAAATTAATTAAGAAGTACTGCATGGTCAGCCAGAATATACTTGTATCTTCTTTTGAAGATGTTTTAAAAATCTTTGTTTTAGGGTTTTATGCTTTTTTTTGGTTTCTGTAGACATACCAAGAATACATTAGTAGACCCACTTCAGAGTGCCAGCAACTCTAACGGAGACAGATGTCATTGACTGTTTTTTTCCAAGTGTTACAATAAGCAGTTAGGTTAGAAAGGTAGAGGATTTGACAACTGGGTTCCATCCAGAATTTTTATTATCTTTCTTGAGTGCAGTTCATACTCTTCAGAACTGTTAGCACCCTGCAGTGCTGACAGAATATGTCCCTTTTGAGGCTTTGCTTTTTCTGGCTAGTCTTCAAACCAAGGGCTTGTAGCAGCTTTATTTGCATAAATAGATACCAAATGTGTCATATTCGTCTTTTTTACTACTTTCCATTGAAAAAATGAAAAAAATCTTGAATTATAACTGCAGTCACAGGCATATGATTACTAATTTTTTTGACTGATTATACTTGCACACAGCCTCTTCCTCCCATAACAATGATCTCCTCTGTCATTACAAGCAGGTTAAGGACCAGAGTTGAAGGAGACAAGGCTTGTAAGTGCTTCTGCTGCTAGAACTCTCTTTTGTAGAATGCAAATAATACAATATGACCATTCTCCAACCTATCCTAACCAGCCCACATACATGCACCTCTGTCTCTTAGCATATGGCTCTAAGACACTTTATTTTTCAGCTTTATGGAGTCATAATTACAAATTTATGTAATTACAAAATTACAAATAAAACTGTAAGATATTCAAAGTATAAAATATTATGATTTGACATATGTTCACGTTGTGGAACTAACTCCCCCCATTGAGTTAATTAGCACATTTATCACCTCACATATTTACCCCCCCTTTTTTTATGACACTTAAGTTCTGTTCTCTTAGCAAATTTTACTTATGCAATATAGTGTTAACTATTGCAGTCACAATGTCATACATTATATCCTCACATCATATTCATTTTATAAGTGAAAGTTTGTACACTTTTACAAATCTGCCCCTACTTTTCCCATCCCTCAGTCCCTTCTCTAGTCTCTATTTCTATGAGTTGGACTTTTTTTAAGATTCTATATGTAAATCATACCATGTAATATTTGTCTTTCTCTGTCTGGTTTATTTCACTTAGCATAATGCCCTCTAGGCTTATCCATGTTGTCACAAATGACAGGATTTCCTTTTTTAAGCTGAATAATTTTCCATTATATGTCTACACATATGTCTGTATCTCTATATCTATATCTATATGTGTCTATATCTATATCTATAATCTATATAGTTACATAGATATCACATTTTTTTGATTCATTCATCCACTGATGGACACTTAGATTGTTTCCATACCTTGGCTATTATGATAATGCTTCAGTGAACGTGGGAGTACAAATATCTCTTCAAGATAATAGTTTCATTTCCTGTGGTATATACCCAGAAGAGGGATTACTGGGTCATATTGTAGTTCTATTTTGAATTTCTTGAGGAACCGCCATACTGTTTTCCATAGTTGTTGTACCAGTTGACATTCCCACCAACAGTGCACAGGTGTTCCCTTTTCTTCACATCCTCACCAACATTTGCTATATCTTGTCTTTCTGGTAATAGCCATTCCAACAGGTGTAAATGATATCTCACTGTGATTTTGAATTACATTTCTCTGATGATTAATGTGGTTGAGAATCTTTTCATGTACATATTGTCCATTTGTATGTCTTTGAAAAAAATATCTATTTGGGTTCTTTGCTGTTTTCTTTTTTTACTAGTTTCAAGTGTACAAAAGATCAATAATGTAAAGATTTTGTAGGGTATCTGATGGACACTTGTCTTATTAAGACCACTTCTTTGCCCATTTTTAATTGGGTTATTTGTTCGTTGCTGTTGAGTTGTATGAGTTTCTTGTATATTTTGGATATCAACCTCTTATCTGATATGTGGTTTGTACATATTTTCTCCCATTCCATAGGTTGCCTTTGCCTTTTGTTGAACAGAATTTTTTTAGTTTAGTGTAGTTACACTTGTTTATTTTTGCTTTTGTTGCCTTCGCTTTGGGTGTCAAATTTTTTTTTTTTTTTTTTTTTGAGAGTGGTGTGGGGCCATTTAATACCAGGGCAAGCTGACCTGCCCCCTCCGGTTTCCCTGAAGGCATCGTTGTATTAGAACAGAGTCATAATTGAAGTTCATTGTGATGCTGAGTCATCCCTCAAAGGTGGTCTGTTCCATGGAGGCTAAAGCTGCTCCAGGAGCAGAGGGGTACCGGGAAGAGGGCTGTGCTGGTACCACACCCTGACCAGAACGGCGGTCTGTTTTTGGAAAGCTTGATGGACTTAGTAGTTTTAAACCTAGAAGTGGTGTCTACTTCTTCAGAGGTGAATATTAAATGTCTCTTCCTGTGAGGCAGGCTGTCCCTTTGTCAGAGGAAGCCCCTCGCTGAGGGTACAGCAGACATAGAGCTAGTGATGCAGAGACCTATGGTGGGGAAACCGGGTCTGGTCCAAATACAGATTTCTCAGACTGAGAATTTGGTTTTGCAAACTGTCTTTTTTTCTGTTTTTAAAGGAGATTTGGTATTTTCTTAGAGGAGATTTTATTTTTCTCAGCAGGGAGTAGCTTGCTCTGTCTGTAAGATAATTGCCCGTTCTTGGGAGTTGTGTATATTCTTGAACAAGCAGGAGATCCAGATCTGAGTTTCTGTGGGAACAGAAGGGCTCTGTAGACTTAAACTTGACCTCCCATGAAAGGAAAGACTATGCAAAAGAAGTGGATATATCTTGGATGCAGGGTCATTTAGGTCTGAACACCCCAGAACATAAGGATGTTGGGGTTATCACTTTCCAGTGTAATTTCTTTTGTCTCACTTAGGGCCACAGTGCAAGCTATTGGGAGGGAAGAGGGACCTCACTGAGATGAGTGGCCGTTCCCACTGTCAATCCAAATAGCTCAACACTAGGTCAGGAAACGAGAATCTGAAAGGTGAACTTTAGACAAAGGGAACAGGAAAGGTCCCTTTCTTTCTCTGCACTTTCATGTTGGTGTTTCTGGGCCTCATGTACAGCAATGCAGGAGCTGGCACTTATGTTTGGAAGCAGACTGAGAGCCAAATGGTTAGGAACTCTGAGGGTGGGTCCAGGCTGGGAGCCGAGCATATAGCCACATCTACTTGAAGTTATCAGTTGTTCTTTGAGTTGCATTTTCTTTTCTTCTGTCCGCTGAACAACACTGCAGTAAAGCTTGGTTGAAAGTGACCACCTCGCCCCTGAGAAGCTTTGGGGAGAATAAGGAAGGTGGGTCCCACCTTGGAATGAAGCAGCAAAGGCGGCCAGAGAGGGGCTATGATCAGGCGTCACCAGCAGAGGGCAGAGGTGCGCAATGGAGCAGTGAGCTCTCCATGGTGGTGAGCAGCAAAGGGAGGAGTGGGTGACATCCTGACAGGCAGAGTGGCGCTTAGCAGGGACCTGCACCTAGGCAAGTGGGAAGCAGCCCCACGACGTTCACAGAACTCTCTGGGAGGGGGGACACATCAAGGGTTGCTAGTTCCTGACAACTAGCAAGACAGGATTGGAGCCAATGTAATGTGAGTATGTGGTGGAAACAATCTCTAATTATAAACCGTTGGTGTGGGGACAGAATCCCAAAGAGCAGTTTCCAGGCTCTCGACCTCACGTGGAAAGGTCGTGGCTCGGGTAGTAGATGGCTATCGGCTGTGATCAGATGGCCATCAGCTGTAACCAGTGAGCCATTAGCCACTAATATAACTGCCGTGGCTGTGCTGGCAGGAAAATGGGGGCTAGCAAGAAGATGGTGGCTGAGCTAGCAAGCGCGGATTGCAGTTAGCAGGGCGAATTGCAGCTAGCAAGTAAGGTTGGTTGGCAAAGAAGTGGACGGCAGTTTGTGGATAGTGTGGATCCTGCCTCCTGTGTCTCCAACCAGCCACCAGCGATACTATAGTGGTGTGACTCCCCTACGTATGGCTCCGTGGGTGTTCCTTTTGGGCCTCACCACATCCTGCATTCTTATGTGGGGAGTGGAACCAGAGACCCCACATAACAGTTCGACTTAAACATTTGGGAGATGCTTGGAATCAGAGACCTATGTTCAAAAACATATCCGCCACTTCTAGCTCTGTGACGTCAGACAACCCACCCAAAGCCACCCAGTCTGAGTTTCCTCACATGGTAAGAGGAGCAGCTAATATTTATCCTCCAGACCTCTTAAGGTTGTTTCAAGGAACAAAAGAAGTGAAGCTCAAATATATTTTCTAAATGGCAAAATACTATACAGACTTAAAGTGTTATTTCATCTTTGAAAGTTTTCCAACTAAAATGATGAAACGTTAAAACATTTTTGCTTTTACAGATAATCTTGGTCATTAACAAGAACTTTAGGGTATTCTATCCCACAGTTTTGGGAAACTCAGGAGGCGTCTGTCCTTGGTTATTCATACCACTGTCTCCCAACTCTGGGACTGTTCATAGGAGGCAGCACATGGAGGGACAGAGAGGCAGAGTGGGGTGGGTGTCAAATTTTAAAAAATAACTGCCAAAACCAATGTTAAAGAGCTTACTCCCTAGGTTTTCTTCAAGGGGTTTTATGATTTCAGGTTTTACGTTTAAGTCTTTAATTCATTTCGAGTCAATTTTTGTGTATGGTATAAGATAGGGGCCAAATTTCATTCTTTTGCATGTAGCAATCCAGTTTTCCGAACGCCATTTATTGAAGTGACTGTTCTTTCCCTGTTGTATATTCTTGGCTCCTTTGGCAACAAAATTAATTGAACATATATGAATGGGATTATTTCTGAGCTCTCTTTTTCCATTGATCTGTGTGTAAGTTTTATGCCAATATCATGTTTTGATTACTATAGCTTTGTAATGTATTTGAAATCAGTTAAGTGTGGCGCCTCAAGTTTTATTCTTTCTCAGGATTGCTTTAGCTATTTGGGGTCTTTTGTGATTTTATACAAATTTTAGGATTGTTTGTCCTATTTCTGTGAAAAAAGCTAACAAAATTTTGATAAGAATTGCATTGAATTTGTACATCACTTGTGATCTTCATTGTGGGTTATAATGCCAAGTTTAAGAATTATAATATTGCTGCAAGAATTAAATGAATGATTTAAACTCAAAATTATTGAGGGTTCCATAGAGCTAACATTTAAATGTTAATTTCTTTAATGTTTAATGCAAAGACAAGAAGAGAGTTGAGAGTTTATATTTTGTTTCTTGATCATAAAAAAGTATTCTGTCTGTTGTTTAATATTAAGGATTGCTACAAATTTAATAGCATGTAGGCTTTTCTTCTGACTATTTTCCTTTCCCCAGTACCTTGTAGCAAGCCTGTCCTACATCTGTTTTTCTCTATATTAAAAGGATTACAGGATATACTTTTAATATACTAGTAGCTGTATTTTTTCAAAAACTCTTGTCAACTCTGAAGTTAGACAGCTGTCAGCCTATATGTAGCATTGTTCTGTGAAACATCTGAGGGAGGGCTCGGTATTAGTCATTTAATACTTAGTAGAAAAGAGAAAAGATTTATACAGGTTTTATTAAGCCATTTAATTCAGTTTGTAAGTTAGAATATATATATATATATATATATATATATATATATATATATATATATATATATATATATATATATCTCACAAATTCTTCATGCTCTTGTAATTACTAAATGAATGGACACGCATTCAGGGATATTATCTTTCCCCTTGCTAGGTATGTTTTGGAAATCGTGATAAAAGAGGACACCAAATTTATGTTGCTTTTTAGTTTATAGCGTAATTTAAATTTTTCATCCTTTGTAATTTAATAGATGCTCCAAGCACCTTAATCAACTCAATACACTTGCTGCAACTGGCTATATTTAAATAATGCATATCCCAATATTCATACCAAAAAAGATTCATGTGTATGTCTGATCTCTCCTCACTGTTATCATGGGGAAATGCTACATATGTCAAAATTCATGTTCGTGTCCCTGGTACCTAACAGGATGATAAGTACAGGGCAAGCCTGCAATCAATGTCTGTTGAATAAATTAATCAATTTTTAAGCAATCCTATGCCTTTGACAATTATACATATAATATTGGAAGTGTAATCACCTTAGTGTATTTGGTTTTCTGAAGCACTCTTCTATTATTCCATTTCTTTGGAGGGTTATGTATTTGCTCATTGTATGTTTAAACACAATTCTCAAATTTCTATGGAATATGTTTCCCTGTTTGCCTACCTTCCTCCATTATTACAACAACTATAAATAATCTATGGCTGTGGAAATATGGCCAGCACAATAATTATGTGTCCATTCCCACCTAAAATGTAGAAAGCCATGTATCATGATTTAAAAATAGCTGCCATTCCAATCTGCTGCCACCTATCATTTTCATCTTTGCCATTAAAGAGAATCTTTGAGCGCTAGTGTCTATTTCATTGTGGGATTCAGAAAGAGCAAGCACCCACCATAATAATATCTTCCTTTTATAACAAATGGCCAGATTGATCTGGCTTATGTAACAAAATCCTCTTCCTTGGTGGCAACTCTTTCTCGTCCATATCCACATTAGCACTAGTGTTGTATTTGACAGGACAGAGTTACATTTTCAGTTGGCATCATTTTGTATCAAGCTTTGTGCAGAATTTTTTCCTGACAAGAGTTATCTTGAATGTTTACTTCTTGCCAAAGAAATACAATCTCATTTTCTGTGAATTTACTTAGTGGACAGACTATAGAGCAGAGGAAACATCAGCCCTGCACATTGTTTTTCATGCTTAATATGTAGCCCAGGAGTCTACAAGTAAATAAAACAGCAGCTGTCTACTGACCCAGCAGGCACAGTGCACCAACCATAATATAGTCAACAACAGCTCAAAACCCTGAGCACATTGTTTATTTTTAAACAGTCAACTCTCAGTTGTTCCTGGTAATGGGAGGCAAAGATGATCATGGCTTACTGAGTTGAGAATGCAATTTTAAAAGACTCATGTTTACCATTAGTTTGAAATGTTTTTCTACTCAGTATTATTTTTCTGGAGTTATTTTCAAATAGGAAAACTAATATTTTAATTGTGTGTGTTCCTCTTCACAGATATAGACTTTAAATCCAAGGTCTACTAGCATTACTAATTAAAGAAATGATCAGAAAGTAGAAACAGCATGGGCAAAAAAAGAGGCAGTGGAGGGGTAAGATGAGCACCAGTTTAGGTTTATCAAGCCAATTTCCAATTCAAATAATGGTATTAGTTCTCCATTGCTGCTATAACAAATTATCTCAATCTCAATGGCTTAAACAATACAAATTTATTGTCTTAACAGTTCTAGAGGTCAAAAGTCTTACATGAGTCTCATTCAGATAAAATAAGTGTTGGAAGGCCTGCATTTCTTACTGTGGCTCCAGGGGAGAGCCTCTATCTTTGTCTTTTCCAGCCTCCAGAGGCAGCTCATATACCTTGGCTCATGGCCCCTTTCTCTGTCTTTAAAGCTAGCAGCAGCAGGCTGAGTTCTTCTCATGTTGCATCACTCTGACCTCTTCTTTTGCCCCTCTTTTCCATTTTTAAGAACTCTTGATTATATTGGGGCACCCCAGGCAATCCAGGATAGTCTCCTTATTTTTAAGGTCATCTGACTAGCAACCTTAATTCCATCTGCAACCTTGATTTCCCTCTGCCATGTAGCCTAACGTTTTCAGAGATTCTAAGGATTAGGACAGGAACATTCTTGGAGTCCATTATTCTATCTATCACAATAATATAATAAAGATCATTTTAAATCATGAATGTACTTTTTTGCTTTTATCTTTTCTAATATATTATCTTTTCACTAGTTGGCCCCTAACATTTATCTAGCTATAGAAGAGATTAGAAATTTTAAGAATGTAAAAAAAAAAAAAAAAAAAAAAAGAATGCTAAGGAAAGTTTTTTTTTAGAAATCCAACTTTTGACACCCAAAAATGGAACTGTTGAAAAGAAGTTTAAAATAAATTTTATTCTGCTTTGAGTATAGTATCAATGTCTAAAGCTAGAAGAACTAGGCCAAAGAGTTCTCTCATATTACAAGAAGACATTCCTTCTGTTTGTGGCAGAAAAGACATAAGGATTTTGCTATGGAGTAGAAGTATATGAAATGGGAGTCATGGAAGAACAATTGGCCATGCCTCAGACCTACGTGAGGCTGGAAAGAAGAAAGGAAAAGATAGGATGCCTATGTGTGGGGAGAAAGTGGCATGGATGTCACAGAGCGGGCTGTAGGGAGCCAAGTCAAATGTCATCAGCCACCAAGCACCACAGACCTCTAAAAAAGTTTTGAGGAGGACAAGAATTTGAATCAAACCTACCTCTGGTGTTCACAGGACATGACCTGTTGGCAGGAGCCCCCAGGAGGCTCTGTGCCTAAGAATTCTGTTCTGATAGGAAACTTTATAAGAGACATCATTCCCTATATACTTAATACCATCAAAGTGGAAGAGACTAGGGACAGAGGGGGCCACAGAGACTGAGCATTTATCGAGAAGAAACTGAGCATTACACGAAAGGATTCATTGGACTGTTATAACAGACTATATTTTAAGTTAAACACTGCTAAAAAGCATGTTGGACTTGTCATAAAACATGAAATTAGTTAGGGGAAAAAAAACAACAACAAGAAGATTTCTGGTCACACTACATTGAGATATGCAGAGAAAAAAAAAAGTATCTCCTTTAATTTTCTATAACCAATGCAATCTTCATTCCAAGTTCCTATCTCCTGGTTACTAGGAAAAGAAGTAGAGAGAGGAGGGGAAATTTTAATATTAGACCTATTTGTTAAAAGTTATCCTGTTTTGATTATGTAAGCAATCTCTCCCTAGGAATACAATTCAGCCTCTCTAGGTTCTAATTTCTTAATCTTTCAATTTCCTTCTTAGCTTCTTTTTAAGATTATGTCTATACTAGAGGCAGAGGGACAACTTACCATGTTTATGCCTCTGTTCTCCAAAACAACAGCCCATATTCTCTGATGGCAGGGTGCCCAAGTGGCCCCTGATGCCAGAGTCTGTGTTTGGTTACTTTACAGTCTGTACCTTTGGCTAAAATAATGCTCAATGGAAGTAATAGTCATATCTCTATTTTGAGTCCACTTTCCTCTCAGATTCTACCAACTGCAGATGCCCGAGCCTCTCCCTATCTTTCATACTTGCTCTGTGGCCAGAACTCCAGGATCTAAGACAGAGTGAGGATTTTCTTATTACAGTAGGCCCATGACAGGTCCACCGCTTTCCAACTAAATTATGGCAGTGATCTTGGTGACTTCTCTCATAGTGATTTCTCCTTTTCTGGGAATGACTGGAAGGAACTAAGGGAATTCAGGAATGCTAACTGAGGCCCTCCTGTCTCTGGTGATAGTGCTCCGCCCCTTAACTAGTTTAGTATATACCAAGTCTGTGCTCAATACACTGCACAGAAGTCTTCTCCAAAATCTTAAATATAGAGCAGAAAAGGGGCCCTCTTGGATTTTTCTTCACTTACCCATAAGCTTTATACTAGACGGAGGAAATAGCAACACAAATCTACTACTCCCTTTTCTACTTTCTGTTACCTCTTTTCCCCACTGTCTCATAAGAGCTTTGACTTAAATGACTTTCTTTTTTCAAGTAGCATCCTCTTGACTTAATCTTAATAACAAGAAGAGTCTCTTGAATTAAATTACAAGTAATAGCCACCAAGCTCAAAAACCTGAGCAAATTGGGTGCTCAGCGAAGGGTTAAAGCATCAGCTAATAGGATGGGAAAGTGTGCAATTGAACATCATGAACTACTCTAAATAGATCATTGAACTCTGCAAGGTCTTCTTCTCTTTCATTTCCTCTCTCTCCCTACTCATATATTTTTCCTTCCCAATCATGTCAATTGAGTTCTTTTATCAGTGTGCACCGTCTTCCACCACATGCTGGTTAGATGACATCTGTCCTGTCCATCATGATCATCATGCTGGGAAACACAACCTCTTTCACTCAGCATGTGAGTTTTACATGTTACGGTGCCTTCCACCAGGAAAGACTAATTCACAGTTCCATTTTAAAATCTAGAAAATATCTACCGGTCTGACTTTGATTAAATATCCATGACAGGACTAATCAAATGTGTCTAGGGGAAGGGTCAGATAAGAACATGGCTATCAGCGATCCATTCCTCTGTAATGTGGAGCCATTCCCAGAGAAGGGGAAATCACTACGAGAGAGGTTAACTCAAGATCATTGCCATCATTTAGGAATCTGAGTGCTCTTGGTTCCATTTCCTTCATGGAATTAAAATGACCTTCAGAAAATTTTGCTCCCCCAAAATGTTTAAATCATTCCTATTTACAGAAGGAAAGAAACAGCTTATGCAATAGAATTCTAGTGAACATTTCTCACTTCTCATCTTCCAGCCAAAAATGATTGCAGGTCAGGAGGGCCATTCATGAATGAGAATTGCTCTGTATGGCTAGCATGAAGCAGAGAGCCCACAGGGGGCATCACCCTTGGGATACTTTATTATCTTTCCACAAGGTGCTTAAACTTGTGGAATTAGAATAGTGGAAGTTACTTAGAATTTCCAATATTCAACGTAATAGACCATGGAGCAAGTTGTTCCAGTTCTCAAATACTAGAGATCACCGTACTTCTAGTGTCTTAATTCAGATGACTTTCTTAGTCGATTATTTTTAAAATCTTCTGAAGTCATTATTTTCACATGGATGAATGATTCTCAGTCCTGGAATAAGAATATTTTAAAATATATAGAGAGATTGTCTTGTCCTCACCCAAGGTCAAATTAAGTTAGAATAGTTAGTGGTTGAGATACAGAGAATTGTTGTAATTTAACAGTGTAAGTTGTTGAATGATGGCAGTATATAACTAAGGTTGAGAAACACAGATATGGATTTTTCTTTAGATCCCAGTTCTTAAAAAAGACATAGTTTTAGAGCTATTATACAAGATCCTATTTTTGTGTGTGTGTTGCTAATAGAAGTTTTCCAGAGCTGGTGGGACATTAACAATATGGGTAATATCTAGATTGTGTTCAACATGAGGTGTCATCGTTATTTTTAATTTGATGCATAATGGCACCCATCAGTTTCTCACAGGGCATATTTCAGAAGTAAGGGCAATTTGACTGCAACATTAAGCACCATTTACCATAAACTAGTCTTGAATCTGCTAATTAGCTGGCTAAATTCCCTTCCTCCCTCACTCTTCTAACAAGCAGCTCTCGTGAAACAAGGTATTGATAAAAAAGAATTTTTCTTTTTTGTTTGTCATTGCTAATGTTGTTATATCAACTATTCAGAATGGAACGCAGTTGCACACATCTTGGATTTCTATTTATAGCACATATTTCAATAACTTCATGGAAGACATAGTTGATACAAAATAAATTGTTTAATTAGTAGCTTAATGATTGATATATGTCAATACTGAAATTATTTTAAGATAAAGAAATTTGATTGCATGAAGGTAATTTTGTATATATGTTTTGTTCTTTGTATAGATCCATTGGAATTAGAAACATGGAAAAATAGTATCTGAATGCAGTTGTTGACTGACATTAATATAATTTACTAATGTTAGTCATTCATTTTAACTTCTAAATGTCAGTTTTCATAGCTCTAAAATAGTGATCCCCAAAATTGCAGTAGAAGCTCTTTTGCTTTTCTTGTATTATTGCTGCTGTCTTTTCTTTTACTGTATATTTTATAAACATAGTTGTATTATCTAAGAATTTTCCTGTTGAAAAAAATTATAGTTAGCTGTATACTTAGATGTAGTTAGTTGTGTTCCTTGGTACTGGTTACCTAAGCTCTTAGATCTTAATTTCCTTAGTTGTTAAGTAGAAAAGATGGTAAAGGTGATCACTAATTTAAAAAGCCACAGTGATTTTTGGTAATAGGGCCAGGATGGAGAACTGACTGGGTGGTGAACACAACACAATATATAGATGATGTGTTATAGAAATGTACACTTGAAACCTATGTAATTTTACTAACCAATGTCACCCCAAGAACTTTAATAAAAATTTTAAAAATACAATGCAATATTTCTTTGCAAGGGAGGCAAAGGCAGATCACAGTACCATGTCATAAAACCAGTGAGGAGAAAGAAAAATTCAGAAAGTAGCAGAATATTTAAAAAGAAGATTGTGAACAACAAGTAGAACTATTACAGATCAAATAAGATTAAGTACTAATATTTAGATTAAGCAAAAGCCCTGATACTTATAATGTGAGATCTGGAGACAGATGTGAATGGACAAAGTTTTGCCCTTAGCGTGCCTCTTATTTTTACATGGTTAATTTACACGCAGTAAAGTATACAGGTAGGCTTATTTTTAAATGTATATGTTTCTGTTTATCCATTTAAGCATCACTCAGCCCAAGATTTTACCTCAAGAGTTTCCCTCGTGCTACTGAGCAGTAAATATTCTGCCCTCCCTAGAGTTAATGACTATTCGGACTTCTATCACAATAGATTAGTTTTCCATGTCCTTAAACTTTATGTAAATGAAATCATACAGTATATATTCTTTTGTTTCTGGCCTTTTTCATTCAACAGAATTTTTCTGAGCTTTGTTCATGTTGTTACGTATAAGGGTAACTTGTATATTTTTATTGCTAGGTTGTATTTCATTGTATAAGTATTCTGCGATTTGTTTATCTATTTTCCTGTTGGTGTAGATTTGAGTTGTTTTCATTTTTTGACTATTAAGTTTTGAATAAAACTGCTTGCTCTGAATATTTTTACAATGAATTTTGGTAGAAATGCTTTGTTTCTCTTGAGTAGGAGTGAGAATGCTGGTACAATTGCTGGATGATATTTAGCTTTAATAGATTCAGCCAAATCATTTTCCAAAGTGAATAAATTTACATTTCCACTATCAATGTATGACAGTTTTAGTTTTTTAATACCCTTGCTATTATTCACCTCTTTCAGTATTTTTAATGTTGGCCATCTAGAGTTTATGTAATGCTTCAGTGATGGTTTTATTTGCAGTTCTCTGGTGACTGAGGATGTTATCCAAATTGTCAATGTTTACTGGCCATATGGATATCTTATATTTATGCAGTGTCATTTCAAATCTCCTTTACCTCATTTTAAATTGGCTTTTGTAATTTTCTTGAGTTTTAGGATTTTCTTTTTTCATATTTGATAGATACAAGTCATCCCTCTGTTTTTGTCTTGCATATTTGCATACTTAATGATGTGTTTTGCTCATCAGAAGGGTGTTATTTTAATGAAGTCTAATCTATAAATTCTTACTTTAATGTTTTATTTCAGAAATATTTGCCTATCCCAATATTCTGATGATATTCCCATGCTTTCTTCTATAAGCTGCATTATTTTTGCTTTTAGATCCATGATTCAATTTGAATGAACTTTTGTGTATGGCATGTGGTAGAGTTCAAGACTTTCCCCCCTCCCCGCCCCATATGGGCATCTATTTGCTCCGGCACCTTTGCTTGAAACGACCACTCCTGCCCCATGACCCACACTGAAGTGTTGTAGTACATTTGTAAAAAAATCAAGTTGTTTTCTACAGTGGATCTATTTCTGGACTCACTGTTCCATTCCTTTGGTCTATTTGTCCACATGCCAATATCACACTATCTTCATTGTTGTAGTTCTATAATAAGCTTTAGAATCTAGTACATTTCCTCAACCTAGTTCTTCTGCAAGATTATCTTGGTTATTATACTGTTCCTTTATGCTTGCATTTAAGTTCATAGAATCAGTTTCACACACACACACACACACACACACACACACACACACACACCCCTACCTTTTGGAAGTTTAGTTGGTATACATTAAAATTATATATTAATTTACAGAGAATTGTTATCTAAAAATAATGAATCTTTAAATTCTTTTTTCTCTTTATTGAGTTATAATTGATACATTAATTTCAGGTATAAAACATAAAGATCGAATACCTGTATATATTGTGAAATAATCATTATGATGTCTACTTAATATCCATCACCATACATAATTACAAAAAAAAATTTTCCCTTGTGATGAGAACTTTTAAGATTTATTCTCTTAGCAACTTTCAAATATGCAATACAGGTTTTTACTGCAGTTACCATGCTGTACATTACATCCTCATGACTCATTTATTTTACAACTGAAAATGTATACCTTTTGAACCCCTTCACCCATTTGGCCCACCCCGACACCTTCACCTTGCCACTGCCATCCACTAATCTTTTCTTTGTATCTATGAGCTCAGGGTTTTGTTGTTGTTGTTGTTGTTGTTTTTGTTTATTTGTTTGTTTGTTTTTTATAGTTTCCACATATAAGTGAGATCATGTGATATTTGTCTTTCTCAATCTGACTTATTTCACTTAACATAATACCCTCTAGGTCCATTCATGTTGTCACAAATGGTAAGATTTCATTATTTTTTCATGGCCGAATAATACCCCTGAGTGTGTGTGTGTGTGTGTGTGTGTGTGTGTGTGTGTGTGTGTATCATAATTTCTTTATCCATTCTTCTATCCATGGACATCTAGGTTATTTCCTTATTTTGGCTATTGTAAATAATGCTGCAGTGAACATTGGGTATGCATATATTTTTTCAAATTAGTGTTTTCATTTTCTTATGATAAATGCCCAGAAGTAGAATTGCTGGATGATATGGTAGTTCTATTTTCAGATTTTGAGGAATCTCTATGTTGTTTTCCATAGTGACTGTACCAGTTTATATTCCCACCAACAATGCCCAGGGGTTGCCTTTTCTTCACATACTCACCAACACTTGCTATTTCTAGTCTTTTTTATAATAGCCATTCTAACAGGTCTGAGTTGATATCTTATTGTGGTCTTGATTTGAATCATCCTGATGATTAATGGTATTGAGTATCTTTTGATGAATCTTTTGGCCATTTGTATTTCCTCTTCTTCAAAAAATGCCTATTAGATCTGCTGCCCATTTTTAAATAATTTTTTTTGGTTCTGTGCTATTGAGTTAGATGTGTTCTTTATATATTCTGGATATTAAGTCCTTATCAGATATATGATTTACAAGTGTTTTCTCACATTCACTGGGATGTCTTTTTGTTTTGTTGATGGTTTCCTTTGCTGTGCAGAAGATTTTTAGTTTGATGTAGTCCCACTTGTTGACTTTGGTGTTGTTACTTTTGGTATTGGAGTCAGGTTGAAAAATCATAGCCAAGACCTATGTCAAGGAGTTTATTGTTTATATTTTCTTCTAGAAGTTTTATGGTTTCAGGTCTTATGTTCAAGTTTTTTATTCATTTTGAGTTAATTTTTGTGTATGGTGTATTATAGTGGTCTAGTTTCATTCTTTTGCATGTGACCATCCAGTTTTCCCAGCACCATTTGTTGAAGAGACTGTCCCTTTCCTCAATTCTTTAGCATAAAAAACCCTCTAGTTATTTAGGTCTTTATAAAATTCTCTCAGTAATATTTTATACTTTTCAGTTTAGGGATCTAACATGTCATTTGTCAGATTTATTCCTATGTGTTTGATATTTCTGAAGTTATATGTGAGTATTATTTTTTAAATTTCATTATCATGTTAGCTGTTTTAGTGTTATTATAAAGACATCAGCCCCTTTGTTAAAACAAAAAAATGACCTTTTTCTTGTTGCTAGCGTAATAAATGTTTATTGTGGAAATTTTGAAAATCACAGAAATGTGGGGACAGATCTTAAGGTGACCCCAATAATCTCTGCCTGTTAGTATACAAGCCCTTGAGTGAGGGAAAGATCTCTGATTTGCTTATTCTTCTTTTTCATTCTCAGACTTATTGTATTGTTTACATTCTTCTCTTAACTGTATTGAAAATCACTCCTAAAAACATCCCTATGAGTGCTACTGCAAGTCCATTCAAGCAAATACACTCTAAACATTAACTCAACCTCTAATCTGTGTTGGTATAGAGAACCATATACATACATATATCACATGTATATTGGTTTCCGGTGTACAACATAGTGGTTAGACATCTATATAGTTCATGAAATGATCCCCCGTTAAGTCTAGTACCCACCTGACACCACAATTTGCTTCTAATCAATAGAATGTGGGAAAAGAGAAGGATGCCACTCCCATGATTATGTTAGTTATATGTAAGAGTCTATCTTACTAGAAGACTAGCGTCTCCATTGCTTGCTTAGAGGAAACAAGCTACTATGAAGTAAGTGATTATATTAGAGAAGCCGATGTGGCAAAGAATTAAATGTAGCCAGCCTCAAAGAGTTGAAGATGGCCTCTAGCCAAAAGTAGTATCTTCAGTTCTTCTGCTGCAAGAAAATGGAATTTGCCAACAAGTCAAGGAATTTTAGAAGTGGATTGTTTTCCCCAGTTGAGCTTCTGATGAGAATGCAGTCCTGGCTGAAACTGCGAACCTGAAACAAAGAATCTAGTTAAGTCATACCCATACTTTTCACCTACAGAAACTGAGATAATAAATGTATGCTGCTTTGAGCTGCTAATTTTGTAGTAATTTGTTGTCTAGCAATAAAAAATGAACACATATAACTACAAAAAGAGTATAAACATTATATTGGTAAGGGCCCCAGCTTTGCCACCTATGGCCAAACCTACCAATTTCCACTTAAAAATGCATGAATTGTGTGTGGATGTTTCAAAAGTCAGCATTTGTCAAATATTATATAATAAATAAACAGCTCCTTGATTCAGAGGGTGTATTGGGCATTTTCCCTACATTATAAAGTGTTACCTGAGGATGATCCCAGAGGAGTTCAATTATAATCGAGGACATGAGTGACCCTGGAACTATTATTGTGCTAACGAAGTTTTGGAAATTTATTATAAAGTGTTAAGAAATGTCTAATAGGTGGTAAGGTAACAGCAACTCTTTTATTCAGGAAATGAGCCTGTGAAGGAGGAAAATGTCAATTACATAATGTTACATGAAAAAAAATTACGCTATCTAAAATACATTTTCAACTATGCAACATAGATTAATAGGCCAATATATAAATAGATGAATAACAGATAGAAGTACAGATAGCTACAAAGAGAGATGAACTAGAAAGAATGTCAAAATGGTAACAGTATTCTTATCTGAGTCTTAGAATGTTGGGATTTTATTATTTATATGCCAATCTATCTTTTCAAAAAAATTTACGTGACTTTCTTTTATCCCAAAATAAATTTAAAAAGTGTTTGAAAAAGAAATGATCAACCAGAACAAGTATTCTATAAAAATTTTTTTAAAAAGAGGAAATCATGAAAACATGTTAGTTTAAGTTATTTCAGAACAATTATGTCTTCCTTTGAGAAGAAAATCCTGCCAAATATGTTTACCTTTTGATACCAATCTTTACTTGAAGATACTACTAATTACACAGTGTTAGCCTTGCAATAAATATATAATAAAGGAACAGTAATAAAATGTATTTCTCTGATTCTGCTCCCTGTCTACTCTGTGAAAATTCCAGCCCTTCAACTTCCTCCCAGTTAATTCTGAAATTTTCCAGAAAAAAGCAACAACATTTTCTCTTCAGTAGTAAGAAGGCACTGCCATCCTCAGCTTGCTGTATCTGTGTCAGCAAATGAGGCGATCGATGCTGCTACAAAACTGTCTAGCTCTAGCAAAGCTTCCAAAGCTGCCAGAAGGCCCCTGTGCAGGCGGCAGAGCCAAATCCCTCTTCATATTACTTCTGTGCTACATGAAACTGCCCTAACTCAGTTCAGACTTTAAAAACCCCTTGATGTTGTGGGCATTTTGGAATCCTAGGACAGAGATAACTTTAGCTGTAATGCAAAGACCCCTGCAACAATATTGTCTTAAACTTGTATAGCCTTTTGAAAGTATACAGGATACTTTCACAGGTATTATCTTCCTTTATTTTTATGGAAAACTTTAAAAGGAACAAAAATGAATTGCCTAATATTCTTTCCATCCATTTCTAAGCAAAATGAGGTCCTTTACAACAAAAGTCAGTCCAAAGACATACACCTAATAAGTAGTAGAGCCAGAACTCAAATCAGCTGCCAAGTTCAAGAGTGTTCATTAACTCTTTCCATAAAAGTATTGTGCAATCTAGCCATAAGCATCAAACGTACTGATTATTTTTTCAACCACATTTTAATCTTTAATTTTTCTTTATTGGGCTGTTCCCACTTTTTTATTTTAATGTGTTCTTATTTTATTTCAAATTAATGTGTGCTAGTAATGATTTTTTTGAAAGTACATGTATTTTTTAAAAATGTCATTAGTCTGTCAATATTTTCTTAAAAAAGGAAAGAACAATTATGGTTTGTTATGTATTTGGTCAGCTCTCCAAAGCAAATAACTGTACTTCCTGTCTATAAAGTTACCTGGGAGAAGTCAATTTGAGGGACCATCTGGGAATCCAAAAAAAGAGTACTTCATGTCTTGGCCAGTGATAAGTGCCCACACAATAGCAATTATGAAATATTGGAATAGTCACTACATTGTATTCCTGCTCAGAAATAGGTTCCTTTCAGGAGAGCTAGGAGTTAACGTACATGTCATGTCATAGGAAAGGTGGGGCCAAGAGGTGTCTTTAATAAGCATGGCCATGTGAATTGCAGGTTACAGAAGCCTAACTCAAACTAACTAGAAAAAAAAAATTTGATCATGAAACTGGCATCAAAAATAATATTAACACATATTCAATATGTGCTAGGCACAGTTCTAAGTGCTTATATGTTTTAACTCATTTTATCTTCACAAAAATCCCTATGACCTAGGTGTTATTACTATTATCATCATCCTCCCCGTTTTCATTTTGACGAAATCAAGCCATAGAGACATTAGTTCATATGAATGGGGCACAATAGCTAATAAGTAGCGGAACTGGGATTTCTTTGCAGGCACCTTGGCTGCAGAAATCATGTATTGAAGCATCAGGCTACAGTGCCTCCAATGCTGCTCATTCCTGAGGTAGCTCACTGGAAATGCTATGGGACCTGCAACCAAAGACTTGACAGAGTCAAGTGTTCATGTCATCAACTCTGCCTGTGTTGACAAATTTCTCCTCTGTATAAACTGTGCTTTCAACCTAGCGAGGATCCTGTTCTCCAGCAGCCTCGGGTTGCTGACCCCAAGCAGTAAAAGGTTGAGTCTGGATCACCAGCCCACTTCTATCACTTGGGGTTAAGTGAATTAAATTACCTGAGGAAGAAAAGCCTGCTGGACAGACAAAACATAAACAGCTCCGTATTCCCGAGCATTCCCACCTGCAAAAGTAAAGAGGTTTTGCTCTGTTTTTATTCAGTGAATGTTGTCATTCCTAAGAAAGTGTAACAATGGGACTGTGTGTCTTACATGGATTTCAAATTCCATAATAGGACATTTCAAGAATTAATTATTCTAGGGATGTGGTTTAGGATCTATGAGCTTTTCAAGATTCATGGGATGTTCTGAAAGCTTGCTTGAAAAAAAAATTGGGTAAAAAAAAAACAACCTTAAAAAAATCAAAGTATGTAACTAATTAAATGTTTATAAAAGTAACATGTTAGAAATATAACTGTAATCCAACTCAACTCATGTACAGATGGATTTTAATAGATTTGGTATAAAGAGGACTGAGTTCTCTAGAAGTATGAGGGTCTGAATCCCCTGAAAGACTTGAGCCCTGCTCCACTAATGTAACTCTCTGACGACCAGAGTACCCAAAGGGATTAGAAAAACACGAACATTGTGTCTATGCTGCGATTTTCATTTGCCACCTTGGTCCATGTCACGTCAAAACAAATGGAGCTATTTAAACTTTGGTTATCATTTCTAAGGTTTCTGCCAAAGTTCTCACAAATGAGAAACTCTTCATATTGTGCTTACAGAATACAAAAATGATGATTATGATTTCTAGAGCTATTCGATTTAGTTATGTATTTTAGATGAAAGGTCTAGAACTAAAAATAAAGTATTCTGATTATTGTGGTTAAACTTAGAATTATAAATGATGAGCACGGTTTAAAACCTAATATTGAAAATGATTAATTGTCCTGTAATTGTTAGATATGTTCTTGAAGGAGAGCCTTCTGTCCTTAGGCCACTAAGCAGACAAACCATCCATTTGCTTGTCTTTTGCCACTTCACCTAGACAAGGAGAATTTCCTTTTCCTTGGATTGTGATGCTTTATTTTATAACTCTGTTGCAGAATTTTTATGTGTTGCCTGGATAGCTCTTATTTTGACTTAGGTTTCTCATTCTCAATGCAGTTATGAATGCAGCCAGATATGCAGCAGTGATATGTGAAGTGACATGGTATATGTGTCCCGTTTACAGAGCACATAATTCTATCCAAAGATTTGAGGAGATTTTTATAAATATACAAGCTCATAAATATTTATGGAGATAGACTGATAGATAAGGAATGCTTTTCTAAAAAGGGTGAAATCATGATTCTCATGTAAATATAAAAGGAATGTGTGCCAAATATTTTAACTCATTAATTAGTGAGGGAATCAGTAAAATTTTATAATCAGTTCAATGTACCACATATTTATAGATAAAATTGTTTAAATTAATTTATGAATAGGTGAAAAATAAGTATTTGAGGGACAATAACCAGATTTCGCTGAATACAATTTGAATCTCTGCAAAAAATTATTCTTTTCATTGCTATCACTTCTCTAAAACTTGGAGTTGTGAAACAGCTGAAAACCAATGAAAGGCAAAACATCCCCATGGATCTGGTTACACTGAAGTGTTTACTCATTACCTTGTTTGCATTGGTCCACTTCAGATGTATCATAATTTTTATGGAAAAAAGAATCTATCACAGATATAAATAAGGGAATCTATATATTTTAAAATGTCAAATGACAATATCACATTAATTTTAATGATAAAATAGGTGACATCTAAAGCATTTCTGACTTTCGGCCATAATTATTGCCTCATATTTGATAGTTCCTTTAAAACAGGGGTTCCTAACCTGGGAGATAAATAAGTGGCATTTATTACTTCCATGAGAAGAAATCATTTGCTTTCATCAAAGTTTATAACAGTGTTTGACACACAGTGGTTTGAAACCAATACTTTAGGGAGCACTTTGGAAGAAAATTCTGGGATGTTAATTCAAGTATCTCCTCAAATGTAGAGTATACAACAGTTCCACTTCCTAGGTCTAAAATTTGTTTATATACTTGAAAACAGAATCTTATTTTCAAAAAGAAAGATAAAGGAAAATGTATTTTAACATTTTCTCATAGAATTTAGTTTTGACATTTGTGGTGTTCATTTTGCTTACTTTTCTGTTGTTTTTAGTTTTTTTCAAATCTGCCCTCCCCCCACCCGATGCTTACTTACCATGTTTCCCTGAAAATAAGACCTAGTCAGACCATCAGCTCTAATGCATCTTTTGGAGCAAAAATTAATGTAAGATCAGCTCTTATATTATATTATATTATATAAGACCCAGTCTTATATTACAGTAAAATAAGACCGGGTCTTATATTAATTTTTGCTCCAAAAGACTCATTAGAGCTGATGGTCCGACTAGGCCTTATTTTCCGGGAAAACACAGTAAGTGTAGTGTTCAAAAGTCTATTGTGTGTTGGCAGACATTATAATATCCATCTGACTATATCGTCTTAAAATAATGTAAGAAAAGGAGCTAAGAATTTTAGAGAAGATATGTCAAGCTCACTTTAGTTATCTCAGGAATGTTATTTTCTATAATCCTTTCAACAATCCTTATGTGCTAAGAATTATTATCCTCATTTTATAGATGATATTGAGACTCAGAAGGTTACATATTTGTCTGTGTCTGTACTTGTTCCCAGGTTTTTCTAACTCTGATAGCTGTACACTTTCATTACTATACAATGATGCCTCTTTAACATTTCCATACACCAATCTGCCAAGAAAAAGTGTAAAGAACATAAAAATGGTTAATGGTCACATGTCAAAGATTCACTTAATTAATTAATTAGGAAACCAACAAAAAGACAAGATAGATGGTTCCAAGAGTATTTGAATAGCAGTTTTGCGTACTTAGTAAGGAAAGAAATGCCAACGTAAACTTGTTAAATTAGATACAAAACTGGTTATGTCCTGCTAGGGAATAAAATTGTTAAGTTTCGAATTATCTTTCCTACTAGTCCTCTACCTCAAAAAATCATACCATCAGTTTTTCTTTATTTCTTCCTTCCTTCCTTCCTTCCTCCCTCCCTCCCTCCCTCCCTCCCTTCCTTCTTTCCTGCCTTGCTTCCTTCCTTCCTCCTTTTTTTTTTTCTCCCTGCAGATTAACCTCTAACTACATAGGCTATAAAACATCTAGATTCTTGTTGGTAAAAGAATTAAATCCTACAAGAGAGTTAGATGAAAATTAAACAGGTTTAAAGCAACTGCTCTAGCATGATATATGTGTGTGTGTGTGTGTGTGTGTGTGTGTGTAAAAGATTTATCATTTTTGTTATTTTCCAATTTTGAAATAATTTATTATTTTACAGAATATAGTGATTTGAGAGTATGGGCTCAGGAACAAACTGCTTTGGTTCATATGCTATCTCTTCCCACTAGCTCTGTGTCCTTAAGCAACCTACTTTCTCTGTGCCTTCATTTCCTAATCCTGAAAATGAGGAAAACGATGATGGAATTTACCTTATAAAGTGTTATAGGAGTTAAGGGAGATTTGAATGTGGCAAGTAACCAACCGGGCAAGGTTGATAATTCAAGGTTGACTTTATTTTGGTCTTTCTCATTGCAGCCACAAGCTGGGGCGTCAGCAGTTACAACTTTGAAGGGTTTTGCTTTGTTTTCTTCCTCACTTGTTTCTACACATTCTTTCATTACCTTGTTTTTATTTCTCTATATCAATACCACCTTTTACTTAACACTATTACATTTTATGAACTGTGTTTCCAGTTGGTTAAATTTGTAAGTTGTTGTGTTCATGTCAGGAAGTTTATCAATAAGTATGATTAATGTCACTACAAATAGAATAAGCCTATTTATGATTCCAGGACCAGTTCATCAATCAAGAATTACATAAAATTGGTTCCAGAACCAATGCATTAGCATAATGTAAAACTCTTTGAATTTCATATAAAAACTGTATTTATAACTATGGTGTTCCTGTAGTTTCTTTATTGACTTTAAAACTATAAAATTATTTCATGTGAAGTGTGTACTTTTAAAAATCTCAATAACTCAGTCTCAAGTCCTTGCTTTTCGTCAATCATTTTACTCACCTTTTCCAACTTGCCTACTTTTAAGGAGTAGAAACTGAACAGCAGAGACTTCACATTTGGATATAAAAGGACATGTCATTTGTACAAATGATTGTTAATTACATACACATAGTTTTACAAATGTGATGGCTTGCAGACCCTTAAAATTCGAAGATACTGCTCCATGATAAATAATTTAAATTGGAAATGCAAACCAAATGCTAAAGGTAGCATTTGGCAATGTTCTTGATTAGAATATCTGCATGTAGTATTTGTTTACGCAGCAACTGAAGTGCCCTCCTTGGTGGTTTTGCTATTTGAAGAATCTTCATAGAATCTCAAGTACTTGTTGTCACTGAGGCAAAAAGTAATTTGTTTCTCATTATAATATCTGTCTTTCCATTCGTATATTTAATTGTAGTGAGGTCTTGGGAGTAGTTTCTGACTTTTATACAAGAAAAAAATGAGAGTAGAGTTGGTACTTTTGACAGCTCACAGATTAAAAAAAATAATAATCGAAAATAGGTTGAAGGCTGAATTAAACCCAAACTATAAAAGCCTTAATTAGTAGAAGCATAATTACAGGGAGCTATTGTAGAATAAAATATAAATTGTATTAAAATATTTTTTCAACTGATTTGAAGATGGAAAAAGCATGTTTTACACTACAAACAATTTCTTCAAATTACTGCCCATCTTTGAATTTCATAAATTAAAATTGAGTGCTAAAATAAAAGCCTGTTGCTACCATTCATTGTGTTTAGTTCAGTTTGGAGTGATATTCTAAGGCATTTTTAGAGCAGTACTGATGTATCTTCCTGTTGTATATAATGAAAACTGTCCAATTATTTTCAAGGTCAGAGATAGCAGTGATTATTAAAATGTATAGATAATACAAAGCTCCCTTTTCAAGAAGTCATTCAATTACTTGATCAATAAATGAGCAATTATTACATACATTGACAGCACAAAATAGGCTCTCAGCATGACTCTTGGTACAACTAGGGATGCTACCTGGGAGGAGCTAAAACTGATATATATACATATATATATATATATATATATATATATATATATATTTTTTTTTTTTTTTTTTTTTTTTTGCCTCGCCTATCTTTGGTTCTAAACAGTCTCCAAAGAGGCATGAATTAACAGGGATATGACAATAAAGGAAAGAGTAGAGGGTGGAAGATAAAAGTATTGAGTTATTATTACTACACAAACTATTTTAAATGCAAATATCCATATATTTAAGAATTTATAATGTAATGTTATAATAAATTAAACTTGATTCTTTTAAAACAATTATGTTAGCTTTCAGAGTTTCTTGTCTATAGTTGTGGCTTCTAGATTTTTATATTTCATAATTCAGTATATATATATATATATATATATATATATATATATGAACTGTACCTTCAATAATTCTATTTTGTTCGAAGGCATTTCATTTTAACATTGATGGGGAAAAAAAATCAATTTCCAGCCATTTCCACATACAGTGTGGAGTTTGCGCATTCTCCCCAAGTCTGTGTGGGTTTTCTCGGGGGTCTCCAGTTTCCTCCACCATCCAGTAGCTGTGCAGTTACCTGAGTTGGCATGTCTACCTTGTCCCAGTCTGAGTGAGTGTGGGTTGGTGTGTGTGTGCTCTGGATGGAATGGCGTCCTGTCCAGAGTGGGTTCCCACCTTGCATCCTGAGCTGCTGAGAGAGGCTCTGGCCACCCATGATCCCAAATAAGAGTAAGAGGGTTGGAAAATCATTATCTTTCTTAAATGTATGTATAGCTTATGTTTATTTCAATGTTTAATATTAGATGTGTTTTCAGTCTTTATTTAGAAGTTCAATGATGTTTTGTGACCAGAAATATGCTGTAGGAACTTCTTTTGTTGGTATCGTATCAATTAGCCTATGGTAAAATTGGGTTCGTTGTATGTTGTTTTGCATAAAGTCACAATTTCTAAGAACCTATTTCTGACAGTTGAGTGAAGACTTAACTGTACACACATACACACACACACAAACACAGACAGACACATACACATGCATACACACAAATATGTATATATTATTTTGCCAAGCAGTAACATTAATAAAACAACGACAATGCTCCATTCTCTCATTTATTTTACAAAACAAAGTACATATATATTTTTTAATTTAGGAAGGATATTATTACAAATGAAGGGAGAGCCCTTCCAAGGAGGAAAAAATGAGTGGGCAATCTGAACACGTCATGTACCGAATATGTTATACTGTTTCACTCTTTGATTTTTTTTTTTTTTTTGATTTTTTTTTTGGCATTCGTCAAGAATTGGTCAAAATTCCATTACCGACGAAAGTATAGGAATCATTGGCCCAGAAGTTAGAAAGTATGATGTACAGGATTCTCACTGTATAGCTCTAACATTTCTCCTCTCAGATTCTACAAAGTTAGGCTTGAATTCTAAGCTTCAGCTATACTGAACCACTTGTCACATCCCTAAAGAGCACATGCTTTGGAATGCACGGACTTCTGATCCGATCCAACTATAAGGCCCTTCACTTCCCTGAACCTCAATGATCGTGAGGCAGAGTATGAGCATAAGATCGTGCTTTGTACTTAGGTCCCACCACTTATCAGTGTGACTTTGAGAAAGTCACTTAGCCTCTATGTGCTTCAGTTTTCTCACTATGAAATGAGGACAATCACATTACCTTCCCCATTGAATTGTGTGGATTAAACTAATTAATAAAGGAAACTTCAAATGTGTAAGCACATTTATCAGTTTTCTGTTGTATAACAAACCACCCTAAAATAAATGGCTGAAAACAACAATGATATAGCATTTTTCACTATCTTTTGGTTGACTGAGCAGTCCTTCTATTCCACATGTCACCAGGGGTCACTCATGCAACTGACATCAGCTACTGGATGAGCTGGACTGGAAGTTTCTGGAAGACTGTCAGCATTGATACTGACAGCCAAATGGCTAGCCTGACACTTCTCCATATTGCCTCTTCTACATGTTGTCTCTCCCTCATGAGATGTCTTATCCCGCATAGTTTTTCCACATGACTTCTCTTGCAAAATATTCTGGACTTCCAAATGGCATGGCAGCCAAATTTCAGAAGAGTAAAAGCAGAAACATGCAGATATCAGAAGGACTAATCTTGAACCGGCACAGCTTCATTTCTGTTGCATTTAATTGATCAATGCAAGTCACTGAGGGAAAGGGAAACTAGCCTCTTGTTAAGAGGATCGTCATGTTCATACAGGATGGGAGAAATTGTGGGCAGCCATATATGCAAACAAAACAGCACAGCACATAATAAAGTTTAGTTATTACTTATGAAATTGAGTTAATGCTTTCTACCCACTCAGATCGCTGTGAGGATTAAGTGAAAAAATAAAAAGATATAAGGCACTGCAATTGTCATTGACTACTGGTTTTCACTTGTAAAGGATTCTCAGCCCAGCTGTGTTTTTGGAAGCTGTAGCAGCTGAGATTCTGCTGTAGCTGAATCATTCCAGCACATGATTCTCAGGCCTTGGGCATGGCAGGACCAAGAGACCACCTGTACTTTTTTCCTACCTGGGCCCTCAGAATGTTCCAAGCCACAGATTGTCCTGAATCTTTCTGCCAGTTGGTAGAGAGAGAGGTGTAGGAGGGGACTTGTATCCAGAAAAGTGGTTTTATGAAACGATGTTAGCCACAGAAACAAAAATGGCGATTATGTTCTCTAGAACTACATTGAAACGTGTTTTTGGTATTTATGGGCTGAGTTGAGAAGTCAAACTTTCCAGTTTTGTTTTGTTTCGTTTTTTTCTTTTTTTCTCTGACTCAGAAGAATGAATTTTTAACCTAAGCTGGTTCTGAATTGGGACATACAATGTCAAGAAGATGGATTTCATACCTAATTTTTATGAACACCTAATTTTAATTAAGTACCATTTGTAGTTTACAGTTCACTGTTTTTTCAAAAAGACTAAACCACTAAACCATTTACAAAATCTCCATTCCCTGCCAATCCCTTGTCTTTTTACCCTCTTATCTTCCACACCAAACCCTTCTACACTGTTAATGTTCACTCAGTTTAAAATGAACAAAATTCAGATTTTAACACGTTTTAATTTAGGTAATATCTGAACTTCTGATGTTTTTATATGCCAGTATTTGACTTCATAAAGTAATAGATTTAAGAAACTCCCTGCAGAGACCTGATAAAATCCATTCTTCTGGGATTTTTGTAATTAGGACAAATATGTCTAGAATTATACATATTTCACACTTCTCCACATCCTAAGAGTAGGTTTTTATCACCATGAACACCAATTATCTTTGGGGATTAATATTAATATTCCTACATGAATCCTGAAATAATAAATTATTAGTCTTCTAAAGGTTTAATTTCTTGATATAGCAACTTTGATCAATTCATCAAATTTTAAAATGTAAAAGAACAATTTATATGCTCTACTCTGTGTTTTTTTCAGTCATACTATCCATGATTTTGGTTCTAAAAGGTTCATTTTAAATAAAACTTGAATTTTAGACAACAGCAGTGTTTCAACAACTATTGTAAGGGACTACATTATTTTTTGTACTCTCCACCATCTTCACGACCAGTATAGACTGTAGTCAAACAGATGATTAAGAAAGTCTCCAGTAACATCATAGTTACCTCAACTATATTGTACATATATGGATAATGTCAAATGCAATTTAAAAATGAAGTATTTTTATAAATACTATTTTTGCAGACATCGATAGAGATATCTCAAGTAACATGTTCTTGATTTCAAAGGAACTAACTTGTTTATTCCTTAAAATATCCTACTACTATCAGTTAGGGTACCCTTAGCTCATACTATAATGTTCCTGTCCTGTCACACAAATATAACATGTATTGCATGCTCTTAATGGCAGACACACAGTGCACATCATATTGCTGCTTGCAAAGCCAAGGCTAATACTATCGCCTCTTTAAGAGAAATAATTCAACACCATGTCAACATGAATCTAGAAAATCTCTTGGAGTTGCAGGATTCCTAGGATGTTATCAGCCATATAAACATGCATACATTTTTGGATTTGATCAAATTAAAGTAGCAACAACAGATTGCAATTGTCACTTTCAGATTTCATTAGTCTAGCCTTGCCTTTGGAAAGGAAGTAGAATATTCCATCAGCTCTGAAACCGATACAGGGTCGAAGGGTGAGGACTCTGGATCACTGCTTCTGGTGCATCACCTCCTCAAAAGACCCTTATTTCACACAGGACAATCTACTACAGAACATTCTTATAGTCTACGTAACACCCACCTTCCTTCCTTCTTTCTTTCCTTCCTTCTTTCCTTCTTTCCTTCCTTCCTTCCTTCCTTCCTTCCTTCCTTCCTTCCTTCCTTCCTTCCTTCCTTCCTTTCTTCCTTCTTCTGTCCTAATTCTTGCAAAGTGATCATAACTCAGTCTCTCCCCTCTAGCCTTCTTTCACTTTTTAAAAAACAAAACATTATTTTAATCATGCTGATAATGTCCAAATACACTATGTATGATATCCCCATATTAAGATATAAAGAAATCAAGAATTTTCCCCACATAATTTATTTTTACATTTTATTTTTTAATTGCAAAAGTATAAAATATTAAGATTAAAAAAAATGCTTTATAAGCCCATCACCCTAGGCAATTAATACATCTTTTGTTTAAACCCATTAATCTTCTCTGTGTGTGTGTTAGCTTCCAGGATTTTATCCTTTGTACTATCAATATTGTGAAATATAATAGTTCTGATCATTTATTTAATATGAAGGTTTTTTTTGTTGGTTTTTTTCCCGCTAGCATCATTTCCTCTGGGACAGCCTCATCCTTTTTATCACAACCACTTTCCTCATTTATGTCATAAGTTTCACTTCACTAAGTTCCTCTGGCTGCGTATCGAGAGTCTCTCAAATGGCTGTAGTGTTGACACTCCCATGCTTAGCTATTATTTCTGTAACTTTATTTATTACACTTGACTGGAATTTTACTTCCAGAATTTTCTCTTTTCATTTCTGTGCTTCATTTCCATCTTTGCTGGCCAAGTCCTGTCCATTATCTATTTTTCAAAAACATCCAGTGGATTTATCACTGGAAGACAATGCAACTATACACTTTGCTGTCTGTATGTGAAATGAACAACAGATGTGTAGTGACCAATCACTAACAGACCTTTGAAGAAGTGATATGGTTGATCATTGATCATAATGTGCATTTGTTTTTTGTGTAGTAATTTGTAAACTGAACAGCTAGAGTCGGAATTTTTACTTAATACAATAGCTCACTGCTAATATTCTGTAGTAACTGAAATTAGAACTGTGGCTCTGGGGAACTGTGTGACGGGCCAGCCGTCACGAGTCGATGGGTTCCCGAATGAGGGAGTGGGAATGAATAAAAGACACTCTCACATATGATGGCGATCGCGGAACTTCAGTGATCCTGAAGACACTAAGTTTATTTTACTGCTCCCATATAAGCAGTTTGAGCATGTGCAAGTATGTATTAACATAACAAATGTAAATTCTTTAGCTTTCACATAGAGGATACAAAATTCACCGAAACTCACAAGTAATTATCTTATCAATTGCCCTGATAGGCATCAGCCTTCTGTGTCTGGGAACTGGCCACTCCCACCAAATTCCTCAGCAGCTTACAAGCTCAAGATCCCCTCAGGTGCAGGCAGAGACAATTGCCTCAGGGGGAGGAAACAGGTAGCATAAACCGAGCCATTCCGCAAAGCTCAGAGTTTCCTGTAACCATGGCTCCCCACAGAACTGGTGTTATTTAACTAAATTATAGTGACTGAAATAACTTAATGTTGACACTCTGCAAATCAAGGACTGCCTGCATTGTGTGTGTGTGTGTGTGTGTGTGTGTGTGTGTGTGTGTGATTGTTGTTTCATATTATTTGTTATACCGGTTATAGATTGCATTCAGACCTAAGTAACAAATCCCGAGAAAGTGGTTTAAATGTATTAGTTGTGTATTTTCTCTTCACATAAAGAGAAGTACAGGGTAAACAGATGTCACGTACCCAGGCTAATGTCATGTACCAGGTAGCTTGTATTCTCATACATTCTCTCATGGTTGTAAGATGGCTGCTCTATGTGTAGCATGACACTGGAATATTAGGCAGGAAGAAGGGGAAAGACCAAGGGCAGAATATATACAAACAGATTCTGTTCCGTTTTTGAAGAGTTTTCCTGGAAATTCCTCCCATTGACTTCCACTTACATCTCAATGGCCAGAAATGTGTCACCTGCCAGCTCTGCACAGCTGTCTAGCAAATGTTTATTGATTTTTGAATATAGTTATATTGTTACTCTTTTGAAATCGGAATTCTGTTAATTAAGAAAAGAAGATTAGAATGGATATTGAACAGGTAACTAACAAATTATGCTACATTAAATATTTCACAATTTCACTTTATTATATCATAAGCACTTTATACAATGTTAACCATTGTTAAAAGCATCATGCTAGAATATTGTATAATATTCCATGAAACACAGGTATCACTAATAACACCTATTTTTATTTTGTTTAGTACCCTTTATTTGTTGTTGATTGTTCCCTGTTTTGATATTTTCATTAATTAATGATCAAAGAATAGTAACATTTTATATTCTTAAAATTGTTGATTTATAAAAGACATTCTTTATTAAAATTAAATTTTACAAGGGAAAAATATGTAGGAAAAGGCCCCTCCCAAAATTTATATCTATCTTTTCTTGCTCCTTTGATTAAAACAATTTTCTTCAAACATCAGTGTTCAAAATAAAAATATCATTTTATTCCATTTGTATTTGGTTGTTTTTTTTGCTAAAACTTGGAAAATGTTTTGTACAATTTTCCTAGGCAAATATACATTAATTTACATTTATGACTCAATAAATGGATGAACCTAGGGCTTAACATGAATAATTATCTTTGTTTTTTTGAATTTTTGATGCTGTATAAAATGCACATTTTGCATATGCAAATTTGACTATGCACAATTTCCAAGGGTCGGGACAGGTGGGGGGACCTTTTTATACAATATGGCCCCTAAATGTAAGCCAAGTGTTATGCCTTATGCTCAACAGAGGAAACTATTGTCTATTCCTACACAGAGGAAACAGTAAGCATGTAGAGACCCTATCAAGAGACAGCTCTGTTTAACCCAAAAACCATGTAGACAAGCATGTATATGTCATTTAGGATCTCTTCTGGGATAATTTTTTTTGACTAGCTAATGTTCACATTAATAATTGACTTTATAACCTAACCCCATATAAGATACCACTGCACAGGAAAATATTCTGTGTTGTATAGAGCTGATTTCCTTTTGAAACTGTGTCAGGAACTTCCTTTGTTATGTTAGAGCCTTCTCTCTATGTGATTGATAGCTACTTGCTGAGTGTTGATGGTAGTTGAATATAATTGGAAACTAATGAAGAGGGAAAATCATAAGACTCCAATATAATTGGCGATTTGGGGATCTAAGAGTCATTTATATTTGCCCTTGAAATATAACAGACTTTTCAAATTTTGTTTTTTGTACTAAAATAATGATAAAATTTAATTCGCTGCCTGAATATTTCCCAGAAATGCACTGATAGACAAGACCAGCTAACAGTGAGTAAAGTGACTAGACTTATGCCAGGCAGTTACGGGGGGTGGTCATTAAAAATGCTCAAGAAGTTGTATAAATTAGCTATATATGTAGCAATAACTAAGCTGACTTAATTGCGTAGAGAAAGTAGTTGGATTTAATAGAGAGAAACTGAGGGCAGGTTTGACTTTCTTTGCTAATAGATTTTTAAAAATTTATTGAAGGGCATTTAAGGGTTCTGCCTAAATGAATCGTACTGATGATTCTCCCCAGAATCATACTAATGATTTTCAAGGAAGTATTCTCACTTACACACAGTAGTTAACAGTTGGAGTCTGGAGCCATATTGCCTACATCCCTAGTCTCGGCCCCAGCACTGCAATGTGTGACCTTGTTGAATTACTAAACCCTCGTATGCCTTAATTTCTCTCTGTGCAAAAAAAAAGAAAAAAAAAGATTAATAATAGTAGCTGCCTTGTAGGGTTGTGGGTTGTGAGAGTAAATGAAAACACACAGAAGATACAATGCCATGGACTTGGAAGTGCTCAATGAGTGTTAGCATTATTATTATTGTTTTATTTTATTGGACAAAAGAGCATCAAAAGTATGCCATCCATCTTTCTATGGTGGAATTGCTTCTTTGCATGTCTTTCTCTTTCAATGTACAATATACATCTTTTTGTTTGGGTATCTTAAATTTAAATTATCTGTACCATAAATGTATTACCATCCTGTCACTCATCATATGATCGTGGAATTTCAATGGCTAAAAGGATTTTAGAGGACATCTATTCCAATCCCCTCTTTGTCAAAGAGGGTCAGAAGGACTCCAGGACTGGCTCCTCCACCTTATACAGTGACTGCCCCACTTCCCATAGTGCTTTGGCAGAAATATCTCTGTTTTTTTCCAACTTCTTAAAGTAAAAACATTCCTGAAAGAAAGCAGAAAGTCTCTGTGGTGATCGTCATCCCTCCTGTCTCAAGAGAATCTATTTTAATGCATTTTTGTCCTGGTTGTATCCCTGTTTCTTTTCTTGCTGTCGTCTTTAACATATATCAAAAACAATTTAAAACTAAGAAAGTGCAAATGTCCCTGTTGTAAGAAGTAAATCTGGGCCATTTCTCTGCTCAAACCATGAAAAGTTGCCCCTGGAGAGAGCCAGATAAACAAGGGCTATGGAGACCTTCCATGGACAAGTGTAATAACTCATTTTTGTGCATTTGCACTGCTACGCTTTACTACGCAGTTCTGAAGACACAAGCCAAAAGCAGTAGTGTGATTAGATTTTTAATCCCATTAACTTTAATTGCTTCTCAGAAGCTGTGCACTTACAGTATGTGTCTAGTTTTAGAAATGCAGGGGAAAGGGAAAGCAATGAAATGTTTCCTTCATTCTGGATAGATAATGGAAAAAGCAAGGAGTACAGTGCATAGGCAACCAGTTGTGGAGAAACACTGGCAGAGTTTTTTTAAAGACTCTATTTACGATAATTAGATATGATTTTGGATATAGAAATCCTCCCGACTGCTCTGACATTTCAGTCTAGGAGGACTTATTTCCTGGCTGTTCCTTCTTTGGGGTTAGATTTTGACAACCTTATTGTGCTTTTGATAGTTTGCCCACAAGTTACTGCACTGAAGATAATGAGGCTCCGAGGTTAAACATCTTCCATTTCAAAGGATACAATCCCAGCAACCATCCTTGTGATTCCAAACAAGGTCTATTAAACACAAAGCTGACCTAGTGGAACTGATAAACACAATTGCTTTAAGGAAATGGAGATGGATTGTAGCTGAGGTTTACGAAAATAGGAAAGCATAATTGAGTAAATTAAAAATAATTTTAAATCACAATTACAACAATGTTTCATTTATTTTTACCCTGCCAGTTTCCTGTCTCATGGTCTGTAATTTGAGATGTTTCAGCGTAGCTAAACTTACCGTTTAAAAAATGAGGTTATTAACAAGCAAACCCATTCTGTTCTGTATAATATCTATTCATTGGAGAACACTGGGCTAAAATTGGGGTTGCTTTTTTAACTAAGGACATCACAACTTTGGAGGATTTAACAGTTGGTGGAAATGGGATGTGTTAGTTGAATGATGAGAGAAAAAAAAAAGAAAAATGAGTGGAAAACAAAATGCCAACAACAAAAATCCATCTTATCTAGAGCCCACACAGCAAAGAGCAGAACAAGAAAAAAAAAAGGGAGGAAGGGGAGAAAAGGTCAAATAGGTGAATGTGTCAATTTAGTTAGAACAGTTGTACTTATGAAAAGGGCATGTGAATGTTTCAAAAATACGGATTCTAGGTCTCCTGCCAAGATCAGGTTGGATGCACTTTTGCAACCTCATGCTTTGATGATTATATTCCCAGATGTTCTCACAAATGCAAGAAATCTTGGAAATGAATGTGACCCCTTTATTTTGAATCTATGCACTGCTCTTGAGAGGACAAATTTACGAGGATTCCCTTCAAACATTTTTAGGAATCTCAGATTTAAAACAGTGGGTACTATCGGGGGTAAACTTAGTACAAGATCATAGTTTTCTTTGGGACTAAATTAGTTTGTGCACACTATAAATCAGAGAATTGGGATCAATATCATGTATCTCAATGGAAACAGACATGAGCATAATTAATATTTGCAAAATACTTGAAAATGTAAGTCAAGTCAGGAGCTTTTATAAGGAGTTTATTAGAGAATCTAGAATTAAGGTTTTGTTTTGTTTTTCCAAACCTCCTACTTTGAAGCATTTGCTGGCACATTGTAAGCATCCCCAACATTTTAACTTCTCCAGGAGGCATGGATTAAACTCATTGGAAGGATAATGATTTGTACCCTTACAGACACATGATTGCCGTTAAAAGCTCAGTTTAAGTATCATCATTGCATCAGATTTCTATATTTGTTCAATTAGCATAACATGAATATGAAGAGCACTGTTAATGTAAAGTGCCACTGCACACTCCCCCTCTCCGGAACTCTGTGTGGTATTTCATAGATTTACTGGCAAACTTGCAGCTAGGAAGAGACTGTTTTGCAGAGCAGCGTTAACCCTCACTTCTGGATGAGAGGATCAGAACCATTAACAACAATGATTGAGTCATGTTGTATGAATTGTCATTTAGAGATTGTTTCTTCCCTTGGACAGAAAGCGACCTGCCCAGCATGAAAGGAGTTATGGCAGAGAGCATTGAAATATGCCTCATCTAAATTCATCAGGATGGCATCAAATTAAAGCCTCAGAATATTTGTTGGAGATTTTAGAATTGACGTCCAATAAATTTCAGAGCCATGAGGTTGCTTTAAATTGCCTTAATTGTTGTGAGTTTGCATTATCAGTTACATAAAAAAGAGAAAAAATAAATTAAGAATAACTTCAATTCTGGCAGCTGAATTAGCCTTCAAACAGCTAATATATCTGTTTGTTTATTTTGTATTCTATTTAGAAAACATGGAAATGAAATAAAACATGCTATACGCAACAAGAGAAGGTAGCTGTAGTCTTGATCAAACATGCTTCCCCTTTTCCTATTTTATGAGGAATAGATATGAGAATTTTACCGTCCAAGTTTAGGAAGTAAGGGCTTTGAAAAGGGACGTTATAACTAACTACCTAGAAGTGTCTCTATTTATAAATGCATCAGATGGTCCTCCTTTCTCATCTCCCTAAATTTATCTTCTCTACTTTTCTCCCCGAGAGTAGAACTCCAATTCAGCATACCTGAAGTTCTTACCATTAATTTTAGTATTTTTGGATTAGTTAACAAACGTTAATGTTCTATGGCTAATGGAACACATTAAAATATGTATAATAATCTACTTAAGAAAAAAACATCCATTGAACATTTGCCAGGTAGGGAGGATGAGGATGAATCAAGCATAAACCCAGGAGTCAATCTAAGAATCTTAATATAGTAGAAGAACTGTAATATGCACCTGAAGGGTGACTGAAGCCTAAAACGGGGTCAATGGAGGGAAATAGAAGTTTAAAAGAGGATGAGATATTTTTTCAGTTGTTTCAATAGGGATGCTCTCAGATTCTTAGACAGAATAATAGTACGTTTAGAATCCCTTGCTCCTGTCACCCACCAGTCTTGTAATAACTTAAAAATTAAAAAATATGTACATATTTCCAAAAGCCATCTAAACAGCCTACATTGCTAGTGTTGAAAATCACATATTTCTAGAGGATTCAAAGGAGACTTTGGGGAAGAGATAGATCTTGGAAGTGCCTGTGACACTAAAGATGTTCTAAGCATGCAAAAATGGGGTGGAAAATCCATGTAGGGAAACAGGCTAGGGACCAGCATAAACAAAACCACAGAAACTGTATGTATGGTTCATACAAGAGCTTATAGGAGGGTAACATTGTATTGCTGTAGGATACACTGAGGGCAAATTTACCTCATCAGGACTGGTTTGTTATACAAAATCTAAATTATTTGGGGAGGCAGAAACAAAATGCCTCATACATCTATAATAGGAAATTAATTATTCATACAATCGATTATAATCATATGCTCAAAATTTGTTTCAGACTTGCTTCAAAAGCTAAAAATAGTCTAGGAAAAAGCCACCTAAAGATTTTTCTCAGGCGAGATAAAGAAAAAAGGTGATACAGTAAAGGAATGCTTTGTTAAATTTATTAGTTTGTCACAGGGATCCAAGATCAGTAATTTATGGGAACGGGAAGCGGTTACTCTAACTTCCCAAATGGGATTCTTAATTTCATTAAATTCTACTCACTATTGCTCAAACATTTGATCAGAAATAGTTGTTACTTTCAAGAGGGGTTCTAAATTAGAACATGCCCCAAATTCATGTCTCAGAACCAGTTTAGAACAGTAGTTTTTTTCTCACATCTTAATATCCTAATACAATGCCAACCACTTAAAAATAAAAAATAAAAAATGTAAAAAATAAAAGATAAATCAAATCTTTTAAGAACTTATTAGCAACATAAATCCAAACTAGCACTGAATAACTGTTTGGTTATTTATATTTCATTTTGATAGTTTTTCTATCCTCTCATTCATTCATTCATTCATTCATTCATTCAAGCTGCTGGAGATTCACAAATGACAAGTCTATCACTCCCATAGAGTTATATGTTCAGAGAAAGGTAGACTAAAATAAGTAAATAACTAAGGTAATTTCAAATAGGTAGCAGTGAGTGTTAATGAAGGCTATAAAAAAAGTGTCAATGAAGAATAAAGACATGGAGGAGGAGAGAATATTTTACAAGGAATGGTCATACATGACATGTATAAACAAGAGACATTTGAACAGATATCTTAAAGATAAATGAATCATCAATGCAAAGATTTTGATTAAGAGAATTTCAGATAGAGGGATAAGTTATGACAGAGGAACTGAGGCAGACGTGGGATGATGTAGGAACCTCAAAGAAGAAGTCCAGCTTGGCTGAAGCAGAGCAAAAGAGAGTCCTCATGGAACAAGATAGAATTCAGAGAAGTAAGCAAGATCTACATTATGCAGTCTTTTGTAATTAATGGTAAGGAATTTTTACTTTATTTTTAAATCAATGGAACATTCTTGAAAACTTTTAAACAGAGGAAGTGTGTGATGATTCTGGCTACTCTAAGGAAAATGGAAGCAACAATGATGGGAGGCAATTATAGTTGTCCAATTGAAGAGATAGTGTGTTCTAAAGTTGGGTTGTAAGAGTAAAGAGAAGTGGTTAGAGTCAAGATGAGTTTTTAAAGTGTATCTGACAGGACTTGTAGATGAAATGGATGTGAGAACTGAAGGAGAGGAAGTAAAGATGACTGATATGTTTATGTATGGAAGATATAAGTACGTTGGTGTAGGGGTGGTCATTTTATTAGGCATTGTAATTTCATTCTACAGATATGCTGACTCTAAACATATGGATAAAAAATAATTGGAACCTGAAATTTTACTACAGCAGATGTTGTAGGTCAATATCATTTAAAATTATATGGATAACATTTCCAAATATTTAATTGTGTTAAGCACACTGTCATTGTGTTAATATACAGGCAAATTGTGTCTCATAGGAGGATGTCACAATCAGCAAAAGTTAAAAATTTGAAATACTGATTGACAATGTTAAGGTCATCTAAGCTATAATTTTCTTAAAGAAATATCAGTGGTGTAAATTTAAATATGTATATCTAATATTAATACTATCACCTTAAAATATTTTTAATTTGATTGCCACAAATAGAAGGGTTTAAATGACTTTTAAGGAGTAAAACTTACTTATCCATTAAGTTTACAAGTCATTTGAGAGTAAGTTTGGTCCTGATCTCTTTTGCCATTTGTCCACTTACGTGGCTGCATACCTGTGGCTCTAGAACTATCAGTCTGCTGCTCACATGTCCACCTTCATAAGCTAATTGGACAGAGGAAATCTTTTGGTCCCCTCTGATTTAGCTGTGCTTATATATACAGTTAGCTTTCATATGCATTTCAGGAATGGTGGACAATATTTTGAAGTTAGTTAAGTTTGTCTCAGGCAGCCATCATGACCTCAGTTTGATCTATGTCTTCTCCTTCTAAATCATTCAAATTAGAGTTAATTATGCCATAGCAACAAAAAATGTTTATAAACGGAAGATTTGGTTTTTGTTCATGATCGTGTTATATATCCACATGGAAGCTTCTGCTCATCATAGTCATTAAGAAACATGGTCTGTGAGAGCAGTAATGACCCTGAACATTGCAAGTTGACCACTAGAGGGAAAGAGCAAGGAGAATCCTGTACTAGTCATCAACTACTGCAACCCAAATGGGATGTATGTTACTTATTCTTAAAACTCAGTAAATAGAAAGAGTTGTGTGGCCCAACCCAATCATAGGAAACAATTCTAACATGTGCTTAGAAGGCAGAGTCAGTAATATTTGGTGATATACCATATATGCATGTACATGTATATATATGGTGTATATATCATATATATCATATATATATAGTAAGTATATATATGAAATATATATGTATATATGATAGTGATGTTGGTCATGTAGATCATAAGGTGTGTTAGTCATTCACCTAATATTACTGATATTATATCTATATCGATTCAGAGAGAGAGGTAGAGAAAGAGAGAGAGAGACAGACAGACAGACATTGAATATCCCTCACATGTGCTCTAGTGGCTTATTCACTTTTATAATTTCACGTGAGCAAAAGCAAATGGGTTAAGATTTCTAGAAAAAATAAACATCAAAAATAAAAAGCAGTACAGAGATGAATGGATACTCAGCAATGATAGATTTGTACAAAATGCTACTATGGCCCCAGAATGTACATAATTTTGAATTCTACGCAAAACTACTTAGCATCACAGGTTGATGCATTGAAGATCTCTGATTTATTACTACTTGGCATTTACACGTTGGAGTGTGTCTTTTTATAAGTACATTTTTAAAACTTATAGCCTCAGGAGCATGGTACTCAAGGAAGGGATATAATGTACACTCTGCAAGAAAAAGATTCTTCTTCTAGCTGGTGAGACTTAGTCCTTTACTTATGAGTCAGACATTGCAGTTTATGCAGCGTAGCAAGGGTTCAGAGTTGTATGTTTGACCCCAGATCCACTCAGAAACATTGATTCCTTACTCTCAAGGTATACCTCTGGTCGTATACTCAGATAAGAAAACAGCAAAAATACCGGTGTTCCTCAGGGGCCTCTGCCTAACATGAATACCATTTTTACTTTCCTTTTCTTCCCCTTGACGTTTTGGTATGTTTAGTCTTTTGTCTTCCCTCCATCTTGTGGTTCTACTCTGTGATTAGCCAACCTCTTGAATGGGTTGTTCATCTTTATTTGCTCCATCTAATTCTGCTATTGTAAAAAGACATGTGGAGCTTTAGATCATGAAGGTGGGTGATGGAGGAAAATAAAGGCAATCTAAATGTTTGGATGCCAGGGTAAATTATAGCTAATCAGGCCATTTGCAAACAAATGTCAATCTACAGTTTGTGCATATTCAAGCTGTCATATATATATATATATATATATATATATATATATATATATATAAATATATATATATATATACTCAATGTGTGATGTTTGGACCAGCAGCATCAACATCACTTAGAACCCTGATAGAATCTCAGGCCCTTCTCAAGTCTACTAAATCTGATTGTGCTTTTTGGCAAAGTCTGTATGTAATTTGTATGCACCCCAAAGTTTTAGAAGCATTGCTTATAGTCAATAAAGTACTATGCTGTATGTCTTTCTCCTTTTCTGCTTCGTGTTACATTATAAAATGTCACTTTCCATTGCCTTACCCTTGATAATTATCAGAATCCTGATAACTGGGGTCGTGGGAAGAAAAAACTCATTCCATCACCCTAGTTAAGAAAACGTTAAAAATAAATAAAATGTTTCAAAAACGCTGAGCAAGTTTTTATAAGAGATAGACCCACTGTTAAGAATCAAACTTTGCCCAGGTTAAGGAAAAACAGAGTACTCTCACATATTTGTAGTTTCCTTTGGTTGGAAAGCTCAAGTTTCTTAAATTATATGAAATTAGTTTAAAGCAATGTTGATGAGCCACTAATTCCAGGTAAAGCCCATAAAGCACAAATGACATGTTGCTAAATTATATTGATTCACATATTGATCCTGGTTTTCAGCACAAAGTAGTCTAGGCTCTTCTGAAGGAATAGTGAAGAATTGCTTTTATCACTTTCTCTGGCATGTTTTGATCACTATGTGATCAAAAAACTGATGTGAAGAAATACATGGTAAAGGGAGACCGCTTTATCCCATGCAAGGAGGAGAGAGGCCTTATGCTCATACGTAACCATGTATTAGCATGCAATTTTCCACTAATTGTCATGTTGCATACTCTTATCAGGATTGTGCCTGTAATTAGTGAAACATTTCATTTTCAAAAAGAAGTTTTACCATCTGAGTCATATTCCACACAACTATGTAATAGTGAATAGAAAAGAATTTTATTTATGTGACTCAGTGATTTTGAAGTCATTGAATCTATGCTGATGAAATACTTGTATGGTCGTAAGTCATTAAACTTCTATGTAAAGGATTGCATGTTTTAAGAAAAGCTGACAGCAATAAGCACAATACAATGATTGAGTACAACAGATTTCTCCAAAAGAATATATTTAGCTACAGTTATAACACAAGTATGTCAGATGAGTTTCTAGAACTTCAAGGAATATCTGAAGGTTAAATACATATATGGAGGTACTAACCATTAGAGCTATATGAAAGTGGAATGAGCTTCTGAGGGGCTAATGGGTCCTTCACCAATAAAGGAATTCTGAAAGCGGCTCAGTGATGACTTGGAGTGAACACTTTAAGGATCCACCCAATAGGAGAAAAGCTTTCTAGTTCTAACTTTTCAGGTTTCAAGTATTTAAAATATTTAACATCAAAGTGATTCTCTTTGGTGCATATAATTGGGTATGCAGAAACACTTAATGAAGAATATCCAATCACGGAAAATTTAAATATTATCAAAGAGTATTTTGAGAAAAACCATGCAGAGAACAGACAGAAAATCTGTAAGAACCTAAACAGAAAGGCAACACTATTTATAAAGGACAAAAGGATTCCAACTTTCCCGATGATGTCCATCTCCATTTGCTTCATGCCTCAACCACTTTTCTCTCAAACCCCTAATGTTTCTTTGCCACAGAATCATAGCACATTAAAGCTGGAAGGAAACTTATAAATGATTTGTTGCAGGGTCTTTTCATATACAAGGAAATATCCTGAAGCTGGTGTATTGCCACAATGTTCCTTTATATTGAATGTTCTGTTTTTAAAAATATGTGTAAATCATGGTAGACAGTTAACTCTTAAAGGTAAGAAAGCTGATTTTAATATTTTCTATTTCTTTCTACAGAAGCTATTATAGTACAATAGTGTGTGTGAATATTTTTGACTATCAGAAACAAAGCACATAAGCTGTTATAATACTAACATGTACAAGGCTGATCAACATCCAACTTTTAGCTATCAACGATGTGGGTGAATGTTTAAAATATCACCGTTAAGGGTCTGAGCTATCTGAATAGTTCATTTGAATCTAAGCAGAGGCGATTAAACAATGTATGCTTTCAAATGGATAAGTGGTTCCAAAATTAGGGCATTGATATTTGCCAAAGGCAGTTCATGTCACTCTTAGATTGCATATTCTTGATTCCAAAGGAGTTTAAATAATAATGGTAATTTATTTCTTCACATAACATGAAAGCCTGAGGCCAACTCAAGAAGAGTTTTATCAAGTTTTGGTTCCTCTTTTCTGCAGTTCTCACAGGGACACCCTGCCCCACGTGCTCACTTTATGCTTTATCTTCCTCCTGGTGGCACAGTGGCTTCCAGAAGTTCCTGAGCCTACACTTGTCCTCATTCCCCTCCAGGTAATGAATAAAATCTTTGAACAGAAGTCTTGAATATCATTTTGATGAGAACAGATGAAGAATATGCCAACTTCTGAAATAATCACAGTAGCAAGGAGATGGAATCAATTCCACCCAACCTCAAGAATCTGACACTTTGAGCAGGAATTCAAAGGGGTTGGGAGGACAGCACAATGTTTATTATATAATATGAATTTATGCGTAGTCAGTATTCACCAATTACAAAGGTTCTATGTTTCCATGTGTGAAAGTAGTGTATAAGACCTGCATCCTTTTAATTTGATAAATAACTACGTATTAATATGAAATGTGATAACCCATTAAAATAATTCAAAAATCCTGCTGGGTTTTGTAATGGCTTCTGCAGCATGGGTGAAAATAAATCATATTGCAATAAAAAATTTTTTTAATCATTGTTCCTTTAAAAATGGTTACAATTGTAGAGCTTTATATATGAATTTTCTAAAAATATATTAAAGCATCCCAACTGGGAAAGCAATTTCATGCTTGCTTTTTAAAGATTCTATTCAAAGAACTCATTAAAACCATTCATTTAAATAATCTCATGTATGTTCATTATGCTGTGTCCTTTGGGATAAAAAAAAAAAAAAGTATAAACTGCTGCCAGAAAGCAAATGAAGGAATAAATGTTAAATGTAAAAGGTTAGCCCTTCATTAAAATCGTTTAAATAAGCAGTAACTCCCCCTGTACCTTTAAAACCCTTCCAAGAAACATTTGTACACATTTAAGACAGCAAATTAAAAGCAGAGACAGTGAAAAAATTCTATAGGTCAGTCCCATGAACTGTTAGCATTTGCATCATTTCTGCTTTCCATTTCTGTGACTGGGAGGGACACAGCCTGCCCACATATTGTTAAATGTTTGTGAACAACATGAACCTGAATATTATGGGGGCTGGGGGTCCTGTAAATGGCAGATATTAGAAACTTGTGCTTTAAAAAGCATCTTCAGGCTTATTATTTCCACCCTTACTTTTTTATAACAATCTTTAGGATCTGAAATGGTCTTGGTGGGGAAGACATAAATAATCAAAAATGATTTTATTTACCATTTAGGGTTATTATATGGCATTTCTTTCTTCCTTACTTCTTGCCTAAGTATGGAAATCACTATAATTTTATCTGATTGTTATATATATATCTTAAATGATATGAGTTCTTGCCAAGGAGATTTCTTGTTGCATTTTTTTTGGGGGGGGTGTTGTTATTGCTGTTGTTGTTCCTATTTTCTTTCTCCAGTTGCATTCAGTTGACTGTTAGTAACTGATAGAGTAATAATATGACAGTTGGATTTAGCATCTGATTCTCTAGTCACTTTTTCTCAAATAATATGGTGAACTAGTCTCACTTCTAGCTTTCACTGAATTTAAAGGAGAGCATAATGGTTATATGCTCAATGAATGCATATCCTTTTGAGGGACTCATAGAAGACATGAACAAATGAAAAACATGATTTTAGAAATTTTGGGGAGATGTCAATTCTCCCTAATTAACATCTAGAAATCTAAAGTGATCCCAATGAAAATGTAAACAGTATTTCCCTTTGATAGCATGTAAAACTGATTCTGAAGTCCATATTTTAAAATAAATATATGATTACACATAGTATTAAAATATTATAAAGCTATAATAATAAAACAGTTCATGAATAGATAAACTGAATACAAAGTCTATAAAGTGAACCAAATACATATACAAATATATTGTAAGGTGTCATACAGATTTTTAGGGGAGAAATAGATCAGTTAATATGAATGTTGGAATAATGCAATGGCTGAATAAAAAATCCAATAGGCTGAATGAGCAAGGAAGTAAGGGGGAAATTAAGAGCAGTATGTCTATTGATATTATTTTCCCATATCACATACTCTCCTAATAGTGAATCTCTACCTCTTAGCATTTAATACAATTGTAATTTTACTTTTTTTATAGTTCAATAATTCTCTTTTCCTAGAATATATGCTGTATCAGAGAGGAAACTGTGGATGATTTTGCTCATTGTTTTATAGAACCTAATACACTGCCTGATTCATTGCAGGAGCTCACTAAATGTTTGTTGAATAAATGAAAACTAACATAAAAATTCCAATTGTTTCTAGGAGATAGTTTGAAGACAGAAAAATCTATAAATTTAAATAATTTATTGGGCTCTGGTGATAACTAATTTGGGGAGATGTTTTAAAACTCAAATATCTTGCTTCATTAGGTAAAAAACATGGATTAATTACTTCTGATATTTTAGACTCCCTACTCAGTTAGTCTCTTCCATAAGCTTATGATTTCAAAGGTAATAAATGAAAAATATTTTACTTGCTAGACATAATTAGTTCCCTTTAAAGGTACATTGTATTAATATCATGACTTTTTCTCAAGGTGGCCATTTTGCTGTGGCTTCTATAAGTCATTCTACAAAATCAGACATTGACCTACAAGATTGAATTTAAGACTATGTCAGAAAATCTAATGAAAAATATTTTGTACGTATCTTAGATATTCTTCGAAAATCGTTTTTAATTATCAAACTCTGAGGGAGGATATTTGAACAGTGTGGCATGCACAGTATTGCAAAAATAGTTAGCAACTTTGGTGAAGAGCTTTCTTTTGTGCAAAATAGTGCCTGTAACTAACTTGACATTTGCATGCTGCTTTTAAATACAAGTCACAGAAAAATGCATGATGAAAATGGAAGTAAACATAAAGAACACTTGCTATGAACAGAATGTGTTCTCTCAAACTTCATGTTAAAACTCGAATCCCCAATCTGATGGTATTTGGAAGTGGAGCCTTTGAGAGGTGATTAGGTTTAGCTGAAGTCATGGGAGTGGAGCCCCATGATGGGATTAGTGTCCTTATAAGAAGAGGAAGAATCAGATCACTTTCTACTATCTCTGCCACATGAGGTTATAGCAAGAAGGCTGCTGTCTGCCAATCAGGAAGAAGGCTCTCATCAGACACGAAATTTGTCAGTGACTTGATCTTGTACTTTTCATTCTGCAGAACTATGAGAGATATGTTTGTGTTTAAGCCAACCAGTCTATGGTATTTTGTTACAGCCTCCCAAACTGACTTATACAACTATTTCTCATGTACTACATGTCAGATAGAATGATCTTCATATGCGTATGAATAATCAGCAGCTCAATGTTGTCACCAGGAAAGCAGCTACCAGCTACTGATTGGTTTAAACTAATCAGCATCTATACCTGTTATTGTATCACTTTTTTAGCTTTGCTGAGCAAATGATTCTATTAGGAAGTAAGAGGGAAAAATGGATTAATGGGCACTGGATAGTGTGCTGTGCGCTAAAACACAGTTCGGATTCAGCACCCCCCACACCCTTAAAAGATTCCTTTGAGTAAAAAATATACTTGTAGATTGTAGTGAAATGAAGATATCTAAAAACTTGAACTATTAAAGCAAAAAGTTATTCCCTGACAGAGAATATAAAGAATTTATATATAAAGAAGAGATTTTTGCATATACCTTGTTTCCCTGAAAATAAGACCTAGCCGGACAATCAGCTCTAATGCATCTTTTGGAGCAAAAATTAAGATAAGACCTGGTGTTATGTTATGTTATGTTATGTTATGTTATGTTATGTTATGTTATGTTATGTTATGTTATGTTATATAAGACCCGGTCTTATTTTACCATAATTTTTTTAAATAAAAAAATTAATGTTTACTAAATATTTTACTAAAATTAATATTTACTATTAATTTTTCTCCACAAGACACATTAGAGCTGATTGTCCAGCTAGGTCTTATTTTCAGGAAAACAGTACATTTCTGGCACCCTTATTGGGCATGGAAAGCATAGCAACAGCTGTCGCCAGGGGACTGTTTTAATCTTCATTCCACTATGTTGTCAATTGAGACTCAAGGTGTAGCTAGTAATAAAGGAGAAGGATAAATTCCAGACTAAAATGGGACTTGTCAAAAGAAGAGTGGCAATTTTTGCAATAAAATATTTCATGTTCCAGATATCTTAATAATGCTTTCTAAATTTATCATCACTCTTCTGACATGATGTGAATTTTAAAAGTACATTTCATGTTTCAAAAAGATTGCACAGTTTTGTTTAGCTTAGCTTTTTCTAGCAAATTCGTTAATGGGCTGAGTCAATCTGGCATGAATTGTTGCTTCGTATCACACCATTTACATTTTGTTGGCTATTTTGCTTTTGTATAAATTTGCCATAGTTTGGCAAATGAAAAAAATCTTTTTAAAGCAGGAGACGTGATTATGAATTTGACAGGGAATATAGTATTTTAAGAAAGAGATATTAAGTGAGAAGTATCTGCTTATGTGGAAACTTGACATTGATTAGAAAATTGCAGAAACTGTATTTTTTCTAAGCACAAGATGTTCAACTAGCGAGAGTTTCTATTATTATCTTTTATCTTTTGGCTTTGTTCCAAGTACCTTACAAATATTGAAGTTTTGTCAAGTGGTGAATTATTCCCTCTTTAAAAAAAATATATCTCTATCTATCTATCTATCTATCTATCTATCTATCTATCTATCTATCTATCTATCTGGCTAAGAAAATAAATTTATTTGCCCAAAGTCACACAGATCTGGGTGCTAAACTCAGGTCTGTCTGGTTACAAGATCGAAAATCTATGTGATGCCCCTTTGGGAGAGTGGAAATTGCCACTTTCCCTCTTGATTCTTATGGCTGGTATAATAATTAAAATGACAAAGGCAGATAAATAGGAGAAAATAAAATTTTAATACATATGCACGGATCATTCACATAAGCACGAAAACTCCAAAGACAGTAAGAAAAAATGAGGTACACGAATCGGACAATTAAGTTTGTGAACTTGTTGCAACGATGTTGCTAACTATTTTTTTATATCAGAGGGATTATTCATTATGAATTTGTACAAATTGGACAAACAGTTAACCAAGTTTACTATTTGGAAGTGCTGAAAAGGCTGCATGAAAAAGTTAGACAAAAACCACCTGACTTTCTGCCAACAATTCATGGCTCTTGCATCACGACAAGGCATCAGCTCACAGGGCACTATCTGTGAGGGAGTTTTTCGCCAGTAAACAAATCACTGTATTGGAACACCCTCCCTACTCACCTGATCTGGCCCCCAATGACTTATTTATTTACCGAAGATAAAGGAAACATTTAAAGAAGACATTTTGATGATATTCAAGACATCAGGGTAATACAGTGACAGCTCTGATGGCCATTCCAGAAAAAGAGTTCTAAAATTGCTTTCAAGAGTGGACTAGGCACTGGCATTGGTGCATAGCTTCCCAAGGGGAGTACTTTGAAGACAACTGTAGTGATATTCAGCAATGAGGTATGTAACACTTTTTCTAAGATGAGTTCTGGAACTTAATTGTCAGACCTTGTATATATGTTCTGGATTAAAGGAGGGGAGGTCTGAGACATCAAAGGGAAGTAAGACAATTCATGGGGAGACGAAAAGAGTTCATGTTTAGTAAACAAATGTTTACTGGGCCATCTACAGACAGTGAGCTCGGGAGAACTTTGATCAAAAGGGCTTTGCTTCATTTGTCTCTACCTACTACTCCTAGTTCAGATTAAACTATAGTCATCTATATTAATAGTTGTTTCCAGGAAGAGACCTTCTATCTTAAATTCTTTTAGGTAGTTAGGGGAAAGTCAGAGGTTCTTCCTGAGCCATCTAGGCCTGAAAAATAACCAGCTTAAAAAAATCAATATCCCAAAGAATCGTATTTTGGGGTGGCAAACTCTGCTCCTTTTCATCACTCTCTACTATAGGGTCTCACTAAATGTGTTCTGTAGACCAGTAGTATCAGTGTCACATGGACACTTCAGAGCACTGCAGAATCTCAGTCCCCACCTTAGGAAACTGAACAGAATTGGCATTCCAATAACTCCCCATTAAACTGCTTTAGGTTATTTGTGTCATTGAAGCCAAACCTTGGCCCAAATAATGCAGTGTCTCAGTTATTTACCACGTATAGAGTAGGAAAAGAATACGAAAATTCCACAATAGGTCTAACCTTATACTCAGATTGTTAGACTTGAAGTCATTTGGTAAACCCCTTATTTTACAGAGACGAAGCAGAGACTGATAGAAATAAAATGATTTGTCTTATAATCCATGGACATTTAACACAGCTACATACTTATCTCAATAAATACTCTTGAAAACATATTTTTATATATAGACAGATGCTTCCATTAATTTTCCATTAAGTTGTGGATATAGGTCTTGTTAATGGTTATAACAGAGAAACCCTTAAGTTATAAAACCAAATTTTAAAATTGAGCAAATGAAGAGGTCTATTGTCAGGAATGGCAGAGTGCCTCATAGCAGACAAACCTGTCAGAGATAAAACTTATGAATTTAGGATAAATTAACAAAAAACAATTATGCAAAGGACCATCAGAAGCAACCAAATGTAGGGAGAAAATGGAAAATATTTTTCCACTGAAAAAAGGAAAATGTGCTGAGTGCAATCTACATTTATGTGGCTTTTACACAGAAACCACTCCCCAGTCTGCTCAGTGCAAGTTGGCTAGATACGAGCACGACTCTGATCTTACTGGTTTGAGGGTTTCAGAAGACAGTTTGTGGCAGACCCGACTACAAGAAACAATAAAGGAAATCCTTAAAGATGAAGGCAAATAACACCAAGTGGAACCCCTGCTCTAGAGAGAGAAATGGAGAGCACCAGAGACGATAATGCTCATTTGTGGATGAAATATAAAACACTATCATTTTTTTTCTTTCCTTTTGTTAAAAGATAACAAACTATTTCATCAAAAATGAAACTTTATATTGTAGGGTTTGAAAATATATATGGAATTACATACATAAATATGTAGTTATGCTGTCCAAGCTTCCTACATTTTACATGAAGCAGTATAATATCAACTCTCAATAGACTGTTATAAGGATAAATATTATAAATAGTAGCACTATCACTAAATAGAAAGTAATAAGTAAAGCGGTAAAGCTAAAAGTAATTAAAACATCCTACCTAAAATTGATTATATTAAAATAAAGCAGGATAGGAAAAACAAAGGAAGAACAAAGGACCAGATTGGACAAATATGAAAACATTGCAAATATGATACACCTACATCCAAATATCAATAACATCAAATGTAAATGGAATAAACCTTTCAAAGCCAAGGAGTTAAAATAAATATATAGTAAACTCCAACAATATGCTGTCCAATTGAATCACATTTTAAAATTAAAAAAAAAAAAAAAGATTGAAAGTAAAGTGCTAAAAAGATTCACCATAAAAATAGTAGATACAAGAAAGCTATATTAATATCACACAAGACTTCAAGGCAAGAAGTATTTCCAGAGATTAAAAGTATAATTTCATAATGATAAAGGTCAGTACATAAGTGAGACATAAATCCTTATAAATACATATGTATCTAATAAAAGAGCTTTAAACTACATGAAGCAGAGACTGCCAGAATTAAAGAAATAGATCCACAATAGTTGCAGATTTTAACACATTTTTGTCTCAGAAATTCACAATACTACATTGTGTCGTAATTATTTGCCATGAAACCTTCAGAACTCCTATTGTTGGATGTGTTATAGAATTCTTTGTTTTCACGTCTTGCACAAAGTTAGGTCATTAATAACGATTGGATTGATACTAAACATAAGCTACAACTTTTTCCGCCTTTGTCTTCATTAAAAATGGAAATCTGTTAAAATAGCAATTAAAGGAATTATGAATACAGCTAAGTGACCCCAGATAACACAGGCATGAGAGAGAGAAAGAGATAGATACGAGAGAGAGAATCTATACAGTTATAAGAGCTTATAACCATGTGTATCTGCTCAAACATGTAGTTGTTTGTTTGTTTTTTTACTCACTAGCTAACATTGCCAAAATGTTTTATTTATGAATAGTGTTTTCAATTACATAATTAGTTCAATTTCTTTACCTATTTTTTTTTTCTAACAGCTAGTCTTACTTAATATTGGTCTGGGTATGGAGAGATGTTAGGAATTTATTATCACTCAACTCTGAAAACAACAGTAATAATACTCTCAGGGTCCAATTCCCACCAGAGGGAAGCACATTTCCAAGATCAAGTGATCTAGTCATCTGGGAGGAGAAACAACAAGGCAGAAAAGAGCTCTTAACTGAGAGAACTGATGGAGCTAAAAAGACTTACCCATCTTTCCTGTAAGGGCGGGAAGAGAAGAGCAAAGAACCAGACTGCGCCAGAGAAAGAAAGCCTGACATGCAAGTCCATCCAGATCTATCAGTCATATCTGTGTCTGATAGAAGAGGTTTTCAGAATAAGAGACACACTTCATATATTTGAATTGATGAGGTTATTTTATGATATTTTGGAATGGCCAGATGAGTGCTCTGAGATCTCCTCACCTCATAGTGAGACCTTCTAACTGACCCTGTTGTTTTGAATATATTCTCCCAAGTCCTCAGACTTTTATTAAATTAACATAGGGTGGGGATCAACATAGCCAATATCTCAAAAATCTCTGTGTAACTGATATATTGTTGAGGATTCTTATAAAATATTTTCAGTTCCATCAAGGCTGCGTAAAATAGCACTGATTATTTCAACTGATGCCTTCAATGTAGAATATTGTTACATTGTAACAATCATTTTGTTGGCAGTCAGGTATTCATAATAGATGGGTACATGTCAAAGTGGGGAAAGCATCACAGCATAAACAGCATCAAACAAGTCACATCTGCCTTTAGAGTCTGCTTCCTCTCTAGATGCTCCTGTCACCAAATAGTCCCTAGATAGCAGAGAAGTACTCATTTCCCAATCAATTAAAAAAGGTACTTTATGATATTCTGAATGTAAATTTATGAGACGGTCATGAGAGATTGTCCTTTCAAATGTTCATCTGAGATCTTTGTATTGAATTACTTTAACTTTTTTGGACTATGAAATAATGTTATAAAGCATATGTTTAAATAAATGATGTTATACTAGTGGTTGCACAGTGTAAATAAGTTGCATTCAGATTCTGACCTCCTTTCTTCTCACATACTGAGAAAGAACTAGGATAATCCTAGACTTAGTATTATGCATCTTGGTGATTTTACAGGAATTGTAACATTATGCAAAATACTTCCCAAAATATTTCACTTTATCACAAGGCCTGGAATTCACTGAGTTAATAGTCAATCTCATTTAGACATTAAATAAAATTTGAAAATCTAAATGGAAGGTGGATGTCAGTGACAGTCAACTTTGTATGACCGTGTTTAAATCTACTGTTTCTCTCTCAATATCTAGCCATGTCAGCAATTTTGAAGATTCAGGAATTTTGACTGGGACAGAAAGAGGGGAAAATGTAGTGCAATGTAGGCCCCTACAAGGCAAGGTAAGCTCACCTGAGTCACCTCTGTGTTCCTTCTGAGTAATCACGAGGCAGCACTAGGACAATATCTGCCTAAGGGTTGCAAGCAACCTGGGAACCATCAACATGCACCCACAAGACATCCCTGCATGGAAATTTTGGCTTGCCAACATCCATGCAAACAATGAGATATCTGAGGAAATCTTAACAAAATACTGTGGTGTTTTGATATGGTCATGTGTTCAGTAATGATGTATTCATTAAGGTCATTTCATTCATAGCATCAGTGTATAAGGACAACCTCACCAGTGAATAATATAATGAACGTTAAAAATAACAAATTTTTATTCTATAAAAGATCTTAAAAGCATGCGTTTAACTAGCATCCAGATCTTGATTTCTAACACACATATTCCAATGAAAGGAATCAGAGCTTCTTGCAGAAATGGTTGATTCCAGAGATTGGGAAAAGAAAGTACAGAATATACCTGAAACATTTTGATGTGCTAGAAAGTAAGGAAGTGTTCAAAAAATAATGGGGTAATATATAAAGTATGTCAGGTCCTGTTTGAAGGAGTTCCCAATGTCCAAATACAGGACAAAGTGAACAACAAAATAAGTAACAGTAGTAACAGATTACAGCCAATAGAATAAAGTAAATATCCATGAATGAGTCCATATTGACATAAATAAAAAAAGAATACATAAAAAATGGGGAGGAACATATTCCAACTAATTAATATAGAATGTATGAAAAAATATAAAACAACCATTAGGCAAACTCCACAGCAACTGTGGTGGCAAAAGACACTGATGGATTCAAAAGTTAGTGAGTAAAAGTATGATGAGAAATACTAGGCTTGGTTAGTTTCAAAACATCTTCCCGCAACATAATTTAAAAAGGAAAACAAGAATAACTTTGCATCAGCAGTAATAGGACATATGGACATCATGTGCTTCCTGCTATGAAACACTGAAAAGAATACAGTATCACCTCTGTCATTTTCTTGCAAAATACATATGAACTTAATCTAATAATGAGAAAGCATCAGACAAACTCAACTTGAGGAACAGTCCACAAAATAACTGCCAGTATTCTTCAAAAGTGACAAAGCCCAGAAGACAAGGGAAGACTTTGAGAAACTGTCACAGATTGGAGGAGACAAAGAAGACATGACAACTACATGCAATATGAGATCCTAGATTGAATCCTGGACCAGAAAAAGAGCATTAATGGGAAAACTGTTAAAATTTGAATAAGATCTGTAGAGCAGTTACTACTACTGTATCAATGTTAATTTCCTGGTTTTAATTATTGTACCATGGGTATATAAATGATGCTGTAACTAGGGGAAATTGATTGAAGGGTTTGCAGAAAGTTTGTACTACATTTGCAACTTTTCTCTAAGTCTATAAATATTGCAAAATATGTTAAAAAATAGAAAAACGTGTGCTTCGATTTTTTTTAAATTTTAACAAAAGCTCCATTAGAACTTTGAACATTTAACTTTAAACTTCAGTACTTTCAATTTTTAATTTTTAATTTTTTTTTAGTTTTTTAGAACCTCTTGTTGTTTCTAGGAAGTGGCTATTGTATACATAATGGTAGAAATTACCATCTAGCATTTGGGTATATGGCTTGTTGTGTGGTTGAATATGATTACATTTAATTTTTAAGGAAAAAAAAATTAGTGACTTCCTTTCTCTAAGTGATACTTTACCACAAGTACTGCCTCTCTAAATTGCTGGCTCTACTCTCAACAAATTTTACCAGAATTCATTAGAGTTGATAACTAGTTGTGATGTCGCTTTAAAGATGAGGGATCAATAAGAACCTCTTCTTGTGAAATTTGTCACATCTTCTATCAGATTCCTGATAATATTTGTTCTACTGCTGTCAACTTTAAAGAGATTGAAAAAAGTTCTCTTCTGATTCAAATATAAAATGAAAGAAACACTATTTAGTATCTCCATCTCTTATAATGGCGAGAGAAAAGAAGAAATAAAAACAATTAACATACAACAGTTTGTTGCAAAAGTAATTTTTCAAATATAAATTTCTTAGCAGGTGTTGCATATTATTACTGATGACCTTTTAAGCAGCTTTGAAATTTCTAACACATTAAGAATTGAAGAAAATTCCTTCCCTTTTCTGTTTCCTTGAAGAGAATTGGTCTTTGTCCTCATGCCAAGCTGTCAAATGCCACTGTTTTAAATTAGTTTCAAGTGTACAAAACAATGTAATAGTTGGACATTTCACCCCTCACAAAGTGATAAACCCCCTCCTGCAATCTATTGCCCCTCTGACATCGTATATATCTATTACAATTCCATTGACTCTATTCCCTATGCTGTACTCCATATCCCATGACTATATATAGCTATTAAATTATAGTTAACATACAATGTTATTCAGCTTTAGCTTCAGGTGTACAGCGCAGTGGTCAAGCATCTACACAGTCCATGAAGTGGTCTCCCTAATAAGACAGGTGTCCATCTGACACCCTACAAAATCTTTACAGCATTTTTTATTGTATCCCCCAAACTGTATTTCACATCCCCATGACTATTTTATGACTACCAATTTGTACTTTCTAATCCTTTCACCTTCTCACCCATGCCCCAAACCCCTTTCATCTAGGAACCATCAGTCAATTTTGTTCTCTGTATCTATAAGTCTATTTCTGTCTTGTTTTCTTGTTTATTCTGGTCTTTGGATTCCACATATAAGTGAAATCATGTGGTATTTGTCTTTCTCAGTTTGACTTATTTCACTTAGCATAAAACTTCTAGGTCCATCCATGTTGTTGTAAACAGTAAGATTTCATTCTTTTTTATGGCAGAGTAATACTCCATTGTATAAATGTACCACAGCTTCTTAATCTAGTCGTCTCCCGATGGGCATTTCAGTTGTTTCCAAGTCTTGGCTATTCTAAATAGTGCTGCAATAAATATGGGGGTGCATATATATATATATATTTTTTTTTTCTCAAATTTGCATCTTGGATTTCTCTGGATAGATACTTAAAAGTGGAATTTCTGGGTCATTAGGTAGTTCCACTTCCAGTTTCTTGAGATACCTCCATACTGATTTCCATAGTGGCTGCACCAATCTCCAATCCCACCAGTAGTGCACAAGGGTTCCCTTTTCTCCACAGCCTCACCAGCACTTGTTGTTTGTTGATTTATTGTTGATAGGCATTCTGACTGGAGTGAGGTGGTATCTTATTGTGTTTTTTATCAAATGCCACTTTTTATTTCAGAACCTTTACTTACACTCTCTTGAAGTTTGCTTTCCTCTGTCTTCACAGCCTAAATCGAACCATCCTTTACTTTTCAGTTCATCACCTTCATTAACTCTCCTTGATATCTCCCCTCCTCTTCTTCTTCCTGTGCCCTTTCTCCCTCTATGCCCTTTGAATAGCATTGTCAAGGGACCAGTCGCAGTGATTTATAATTCATGTCTCAGACTCCCCACTAAGTTGTGAGCTCCTTGAGTCTTATTCAAGGGCTGAGTCTTAATCTTTTCATATTCCTGCTCCGCAAGAGAGTGCCTGGTACATAGCAGATACGCAGGAATTATTTGTCAGAGAAATGAGTGAATGTATGAATGACCTGGGAGAAAAGAGGATACTTGGTAACTATGAGGTGATGGATGTGTTAATTAGCTTGATTGTGATAATCATTTCACAATGTGAGTGTGTGTGTGTGTGTTCCTGTGTGTGTGTACACCTATGTATATGCATATTATATATATATATATATATATATATATATATATGCATTATATTGTACACTATACTGAACAAAATATAGAAAACTATTACTTTTTAAGCATGAAAATGTGCAATATTGTGTTTGACCCCTCGGAGAATAGCTTCACCTGAAGAAGAGAAGAAATGCACAAACATTAATTTACTCCTTAAGGGTTACTCATGACCTGCCTAATGCATACTACATTCTGAAAACCAGATTTCAGAACTAGCAAATATTTGTAAGTCTTGAATGCTAAGAGAAGATCTCTAAACCAGTTTAAACCAAAGGGAGTGGGGATTGCCCAATATCTGTAATATAGCTATACCTTTAAAAATCTCATTTTAAGATGGGGGTATCTAAAAACAAAGATGATAGATAGATGGATAGATAGATAGATAGATAGATAGATAGATAGATAGATAGATAGAAGATAATTCAGCACAGAAAATACATATGTCTATGAAGGAAATATATATTCAACACAAATATATGTATTTTATATATACATATATATGTGTGTGTATATATATATATATATATAATTTATATTGGAAAAGGAACAAATTCTTCGTGTATCAGTCTCTTAGTTGTATGCAACACAACATCTGGCTATCTGAGGGAAAAGGCGCTTAGGGATTTCGGAGTCTATCATGTAGTTTACAGATCTTGTAACACTGCTGCAGAACTAGAAAATAGGCAGGGGTTCTAGTTTGCAAGGAGAAGAGAGAGAGAAAAGCTGGGCAGGAAATTTCATAGTGGGGAGAGGTAAAGGCTTATCTCCTACTAAGACCCATGAGAGGTGCATTTCCATTCAAACAGGAAGCGTGTTACGAGTTAGAGAGGTCTCAAATCACCAAAGTCTCTACAGCCTCCGTGTAGGGATAAAAAACAGGTCAACTGAAAAAAAAAGAAACATCAACTTGGCCTCAGAATTCTCTAAAACATATAAGACAATGGGAAATGTATAAAATTTTGGAGTGAAAAGCTTGTGACCCAAGATTTTTATACTCAGCCAAGTTATCATTCACATAAGACACCAGAAATATATTTAGAAGTACAAACCTATCTAGAAACTATATAACTCTGTACCCTTCGTGGAGAGATGACTTAAGGAAGCACTCTAGCTCAGCAGGAGAGTAATTAACATAGAGATGTGGTATCAGTACTGAAACTTATATTACGCATGGAATTACCTTCCTATTTATAAATATCGATTCAAAGATAGTTAAATTGGTAGTTATTTAAAGACAACACAAATAATGTAAAATGAAATAATTTTAAATATATTAGATTATAAAAAGAATACAATTTGGGAGGCAAGAAGGAAGATGTATACTAATTTATTCTCAGATAAAAATAGATGGAGTTAATTATTTTTGAAGAAGAAAATAGAAAAATAGATAATCCTGTATATAACATATTTATAGATACACATTTTTTGGAAAAAATGAAGTGACTCAATGGCTAGAATAAAAACATTGGGTTAAGGATTAGGAATCATATTTAATAAGCAGTTGCCTTGTTTTAATTCAGTGAGGTCTATAATAAATAATATTCTCAATATATTTTTTCTTTCTGTTTATATATGTACAGTAAATCTTAAGCTCTGAACATAAAATGATTGTTTTTTGTATAAGATAGACTATAAAAGTAGGAAAAAATATGGTATTGGACACCCAGTGGTTACCTAATCATTAGTATCAATGAAATCCTTATCAACATAAACTCAGTCTGTTATTATTAGTTAACTGTTTAAAACAGAAATGAAATACATCCTACACAACCTAGGATTTTCTCAGTGCCCCTATTATAGAAACATATCTTTTGACTTTCAAATATCTATGTGCTTACTTGTCTTTATGTTTGAGACTTTATAATTGTCCAACTGTAATGCTAGCTAAAAGAATCATAAATGAGACATCCGTGTTGAACATATCCATCGTTTTTTGGTATTCCTAAACTGTTGTGCAGCACTTAAATTGATGTTATTATTTTCTTCATTTTACCTTTTATGTCAATCATCCATAGTAAAAAGTATTATTTAATTCCAATTACTTTATTTGAAATATTTTATTTTCACTTGAAATAAAGTATGGTTTAAAAAATTACTAAACTTGCTCACTAAAGTAATACTCTAATTCTTTTCAAAATGACATGATTTCTTAGAGAGCAATACATATAATTCTCAAAGAATTTCCTAGCTTGTTTCAGGTTGAATGTGTCCCAAATACATTTGAATAACTCTATGACAATATTATTTTTCAGGGATTTTAAAATCAAATTTCAATTATTTAAAATATCCAGGTAAAAATAACTGAATAGGCCCAACTAGAGAAAGAGTCAGTTATAAGCCTGGATAAATCTGTTAAACTAATTTAGTAATCCATTATTGGACTAATTTAGTAATCCATTAGACTTTGACTCAACATCTAGTATTCGTACAGTTATTGTCATCATGATGTGAGTCATAATGTTTTCTTACTGTAATTTAAGTATGTCTAAAGTGATTATGGTAGGTTTTTAATATCTATGCACTTTTGTTCACCAAAAATAAAAAAAGGCAAATATTGAAATGTCGGCAGTGTTTTATCATCAAATATCCAGAGATTGTTAATGTTTAAGGTACAATTCAGAAGTTTTCTTCTCTATTTCTAAAAGGGAGTCACTTTTTCTTACTTTAAACTTTTATTGTATTTCATTATTATCTCATGTAATTTATCATTATTTGACTTATTCATATGCACACCTTATCTCACCTTCTAGAATTTAAATTCTTTGAGAGTAAGAAATATTTACCACAGTGTCAGGTCTAGTGTCACGCACATAGCAATTTTCCCGAAATATTTGTTGAATGAATGAAAAATTAATTAATGAGATTATGTCAGTAAAACAAAAAATGATAAAGTTATCCTTGGTAAACAGCTCCTTAAATAGTCTAATGTGGTGTTAATGTGTTTCAGGACATACTGTGCTTTCCATTTGATGCTTGAATTATCAGATGCTCATGGCTTATTAACCCTGTAGCTTATGAAACTTGAAAAAGAAAAGTCACTAGTGTATTTGCATATTTCTCAAAACCATTACTTCTTGTATTTCTCCTATTGAATAATTCACTAAATAAACAAATAGTTCTAAGGTAGAAATACCAAGAGAAAATAAAATATGTCTATATTAGAAAGAGAAGCGAGTATAGATATAATTTGACGAAAAAAAGAAAACATGTAATATTCATTAATTGCAGGTGAATACTACATACAAAAGGGCCTCATTTATTCAGTCAACAAACACTTGTGTAGGACTGGCATAGGTAGAAAGAAATGATGAAAAAAAAAGGATGCTTCTCTTGAAGAAATCTCATTAAGTTAGAAGAGAGAACTACAAAACCCTATGTACAATATTATGGATTAGATAAATTCTGCACAAAGAAGACTGAAAAGTGCAAAGGAAAAACCTAGAAGGACAGAGGACATTAAAAATTAATTGCTGGGGTTAGTCAGGAAACTTCAAAGAAGAGGTGGCATTTAAAGCATACAATACGTTTTATGTATAATATCTGTGTGGAGAGAGGCAGTGAAAGGTATTCCAGACACAGAAAGCAGAAGTGCAAATTTATGGAAGGATGAAGAAATATGAAAGATTTAGGGAACAGGACATAGTTCAGTATGATTGGGGTATCGATTACAAATGAATAATTTGGAGTAATTAGGGAGTTTGTTCTTAGAGAAAGCAATTTAGAAAGGCATCAGAAAAAGAAAAGACCTTAAAAGAGTTACTAAATGTAAGACTTTATCCTCGAGGCAATGGAAAACTGTTGGAGACTTTCAGGTGGTAAATAACATAATGAAATGTGTATTTAAACTAATAACTCCAGTTGATGCTACAACTAAAAGTAAAAAAAATACAAGAATATATTTAAGCATATATTTTGGCTCTTGTCTTAATAAATTGTGTTTCTCATAATACTTTCATCCATACTGGAAAACTGAAATCAAATAAATTGAAAAACATGAGATCATTGGGTAGCAGAGCCTGAATTAAGATGCCCCTTTTTGTTGTTGGAAGATTTTTAATTGTGATTTTATTTTCAAGGTCAAGAAATAATTTCTACATTCTTTCATTCTAATAAAGCTGTTAAATCCCTTAATTTCAAAGGTTATTTAAAATAAAAGAAAAAAGTCTGTGGAGTAGTTTTGTTTGTAGAGCATTATACAGAAAACCCAAATCCTTTTTATCTATGAGGATATTCAGCAATATAAGAAGGCAGAGGCCATCATCATTTATTAAGTATATATACTTAATTAAGTATATCCATCACATTTTTGCCTGCATTTATATACATGATTCCATTGATTCTCTTTTAACCCTGTGAGATGTGTAGATGTGGGATCCAAACCCAAGAGAAGTTTAGTACCTTTCCCAAGTTCATCATAATAGTAGTGATTTGATTTCGAAAACAAATCAAGTTAATGGATAAGTTTTAAAGAACAGATGTCTTCTCCATGAATTTGATCTGCTACATGTGAATGCATCTAAAACACTTAGACCACAAATTGGATGGAAACAGTGCTGTTTGTAAAAGAAAGATGTCGCGACCTCAAATGAAACATGTAGATAGATTCTCACAAGAGTGGGATAATTGAAGGTCCTGACAATAGCTCTCCACATATAATCTCCATTTGTAACTGACATCTGGTACAGTGTACCACTGTGTTTCCCGAGTGAGTTGAAGTCACTTAGTATTACCTGGCATTGATGGGGATATGTAGCAGACAGTCTAAGTCTCTATGGGCAAGAAATTGTAAATTCAAAAAAGAAAGCAACTGAAATACTTTAACATAAAAATGCCATTGGGGGATAGACTTTTTATCCTACCTGTTTCTTGTGATACTTTTGCAGGTAACAACTTAGGACCAATTTTGGAGCGTTTCCAATTTTTTCTGAGTCATTCTATGTACAATATGACAAGGAAAGTGAAATAGTTTCCATCCTAAGTACACGTACACTTCCCTCTTACTCTTTAGAAATCAAGAATAAATTTTATAGCATTCTTGAGAGACTAGGTTAGCCTAGAGCGTAGGTACTAAATTTTATCTATTTTGTTAGCCCTTGCAGTCACCACAGGTGGAGAATCATAGGATCTTCTAGCTGGAGGGAACCTTCAAGATAGTACTGTAGTTCAAAGCCATCATTCACAGATGAAAGAACTAAAATAGAAAGAGATTAAGACCACCCAGCGAGTTAGTGGGTGATGAAAATGTTGAGAATTATTTAGAAAAACTGAAGATTATTTAGAATAATTAAAAATTTGTAGAACAATTATAATGTTCTTGAGATTATTCAAAGTACAGTAGAGAAGACGGTAGAATGAAAGACCCCATAAGTAATTTATAAGAATTACTCAGTAGGAGAAGTTGTGTAGCTGTTATCAATTTATCCAGAGGTTAGCATAGAGCAGGATGAATTTAAATTCCTTGGTGTGGGAAATAAAGACCACGAAGAGCATCTGGAAAGTGCTGGTCAAGTTTTATGTATGGCAGGAAGAATGTCTTTATTGAAAGAACTGACCAGTTACACAATTGGCTATTTGCTGAGCTAAGATTAGAATCAGCTTAAAAATTCTTGACATCCCTCTATATCTGAGTTAGTGTGTGTTTGAGGGTGGCAATGCTGTTCTAAATATATTTAGTCTGGTATACACCATGTTAGAATCATAACTCGTTTCAGTTGTAACTTTAGATATATGTATGTGATAATTTACTGTTTGTTGTATTAACTTACTAGGGCTGTAATAACAAAATACTGCAAATTTGGGGGGCTTTAACAACAGAAATTTATTTTCTCACAGTTCTGGAGGCGAGAAGTCCACTGTCAAGGTGTCAGTACATTTGGTTTCTTCTGAGGCCTTTTCTCCATGGCTTGAAGCTAGGTGGCCACCTCCTTGCTGTGTTCCAAATAGATACTCCTCGGTGCACACACAATCCTTTTCTCTCCCTGTGCCCAAATGTCCTCTTCTTGTGAGGACACCAGTCAGATTTTGCACTCTAATTACCTCATTTTAGCTTAATCTCTTCCCTATCACTAAATATAGTAATGTTCTGAAGTATTGGAGGTTAGGGCTTCAACATATGAATTTCAGAGGGACACAATTCTGCTATCATATCTGACTTACCTTTAGAGTGTAAAATTCATGTGGCTATGTACTGTATTAATTTAATTCCTCACTGTATTCCAGAACCTAGCACTGTGCTGGCTTGTTTTAGATGTGTGATAGTATTCTTGAAAGAATGAATGAATGAATGAATGAATGAATAGAGATGAGGTTGAAACAAGAGTCTCACACACACACACACACACACACACACAAACATTTTGTGGAGATGTTTATAAGATATAAAAGTGTTCAGAAACTTGCTATTTTTGTTTTCCACAAACTATATATAATGTTAGAGGCTGTTGATGATGTTTTTATTGTCTGGAAGTTATAAAGGACAGTGTACATGGCAAAGAAATGCACAATTCTAGGAAAAAATAATGGAGTGTGTAGAAGATCCACATTCTTTGATAAAAAGGAAGGGGAGAAAATCCAGTATTGCCCAAGTGGGAAAAGTTAGCTAAAATCTTGTGTATGACGAACTGCCACATTAATTTTTGTAAAGACCCTTGTCCCTTATTTATTTATAGATGAGAAATAGTCTTCTCTGGAAATATAATGTTTGTGTCATTTCTGCTTTTAAGCAGTATGCATTGTATTTCTATGGGGGTGTTCAGCTAGCCGACTGGCAAAACAGTCCCTTGTGAGGGCAAAAATGATACTGTATTATTCATAGCCAAAGCCCATTATATACAACAATCCTTTGAGTGCAAAGGAGACGCAGCATCTCTGAAAAATGCATACAGCTTTTCCTGTCAGTAGCTACATAAAAAATCCTTTGGGTGAGCTGAAAGCATCATTAAAATCCCAAAACATCAGTAAATTTATTTTCGTTTATAATATTTTTATCTTTGAATACTATTCTGACCACCATAAAGATTTAAGTCTTATATACTTTACCTTTCTAATCCCTCTTATAATCTCATATTTTCCAGTCTTCTTTACGGTGTTTGCTTTAAAACCATTTCTATTTCACTAATCTAGAAAAGTAATAAGAAAATCTATAGGAATAATGAAGAAATCTTTCATGGATTACAGAATTAAAACAGATTTACTATACCAAAGGAAAATCACCTGAAACAGCATCACTTTTAATGAGCAGTAATGTTTTATTAAAAACAACACTTTATTTCTCTAGTTTGTGATTTTTTAAAGATGTTGGCAATAATTTCTATATTATAAGAAATATCTCATTACATCCAAAAAAAAAAAAGACTGATTTTTTTAGTCTAAATTGAAGATACACCTAGAAACCACACTCAAAACTAGGAGGTGAAATGAAGTTAGAAGTAATATAGTTCCAGATTCAGAAATCTCAGAGTTAGAAAAAATGGCATTACCGAAAATGTAAAGCTGAAAGAAATATTTCTAAATTATAATTTAAAAATGGATAGTCAACCTTGCTAGAGAAAAAATGAGTTATCTTTCTAATACCTAACGGAAAATGATATTATAAGATTATTATCCCAAAATGATGTGATGGAGTGTATGCAGTCAAAAATATAATAGGGAAAGTATTACAGAAGTAGATCAGAAACTTGACTAAATTAAATTAGGCTATTTTTTTGGATTTTATTTTTGCTGTATTTGACATATTTTGAAAATGTATATTTTGTTGGATATTTTCTCATTCTAAATATTTACTTCAAAATGTATTTTTATATTCCAGTTATGTATTTCTGTTTGTTTTCTTAAAGATGACTCTCCAAATTGCAAAAACTCCAAGCCCCATAAAGCCAGGAGCCATCCTGGGATTAAATTTACTTTATCTCCAATGCCATGTCATCATAGGACATGTTGCTAGAATTTTTTTCATTTTGTTAAACTTGAACTTCTCAACCTATATCTTTTGTTTATAGACCCAGGCTTGATCTTCAGAGGCCAAATGCAACAACTTTAATTTTTTTTTCAAAATAAACCTATCATTCTTTCTACTCTCTCTTATTATTGCTGGAAAGTATCCTCAATTTCTTCAATTGTTTTTAATATGGACATATAAAACTGGTCTCCTTTCTCTCTATGCTTCATGTCACTCAAAGTGTGTTGACTATAACTGTAATAAGCAAGATGTAACATGATATACTTATAATGAAGTCATAAAATACTGTTATTTATACTACAAGAATATTTTTGCTACCCCATTTTACATGCTATTCATAACATAACTAAAAAAAAAGATCACCTTTTGTTGATGAGAGTTGCCTCACAATTAACCTCTTTCCTGGGTTAAATTGACTAGTTCAGCAACATCCTTTTCTGGATAATCATCTTATTCTCCTTAAATGAGATATAAATCTACCATTATGTACTGTTCAATTTTCCATAAGGAAATCTTCTATAAATATACTATGCCTGTCAAATATCTATGCTCTGCAAAAACCCTTCTAAGAGGAAACTCTTTTTTAATTAAATTTATTGGGGTGACATTGGTTAGTAAAATTACATAGATTTCAAGCATGCAATTCTATAATACATCATCTATATATTGCATTGTATCTTAGTTCTATACAGGTAATCTTAGTGAACTCATTTTTATTTTCAGTAATCTTTTTTCTACCGCATACAAAATATATTTTAATAACACAATATGTAATTTTGCCTACGAATGACATTGTTCATATATTTTTGGAAGTGGAATAGAATTTGCTTTCTCCATATTTTGAATATCAAAATGACATTGTTGGGCTACACTTCTCCTTGGATCTCATGCTCCTACACATCTTGCTGAGTGAGAATGGCCACATAAGAACATAAGGTCCTAACTTCTCCTTCAGTAAATGTTTGTTGAATAAATTAAAACCAATATAAAATATCCAATTGCTACTAGGAGATAGTTTGAAGAAAGAAAAATGAAGTGTGTAAATTTAACTAATTTATTGAGCTCTGATGATATTCATTTCATAGGGATTGTGTTTGCCGTAAGCAACATTTAAGGATGAAGTAAAGATTGGAGCAAAGAGCTGCCTTGATTGCTTGTGCTATAAAGTAAAAGGTTTCTGAGATTTAGTGTTCTTCGCAAGTAACGTAACACGCTGTGTGCACAGGTATCCATCTAGGCCCCTCTGCATCACCCCTGTTGGAAATGGGATTTGGGAAACTGACACAAACTTACACCTGGGTATACCTTTTGCTATGAGTAATAAAGTCTTTTGTCTCTGTCCTAGGAAACTCATGTGTGCTGGCACCACGCATGACTCTCTGACAGGTTAACTCATCAGTTTATAAGTAGGTCAAATCTCAGATCCCTTAGAGTTTCTGACAGACATATTTCCTTATGTTATTTTTCTCTCTATCCTCATTTCACAATTTCTCAAAGAGGTTAATAATGGCAATTGGTCGACTTCTGGTATAAAATGTCTGTGTTAGCCAACACTTGCTGTTTTTCCCGGAAATCATCCAAATGCAACAAGAAAAATAAAATAAATAAATAAAGCTCTAACTTGCATTTGGATAAAAGTGGGAGACACATGTAGTTGCAGCTTCCAAAGAACATATAAAAATTGACAAAATCAGCCAAAAGTGAGCAAATATCCTATGGGAAGAAAAGAAATCTTCATTTTATCATCTTCCTGATGCTTCTCAGCAGGATGCGTGTATCATGAGATACACTTGTCATGATTAATCAGTGGGTTTAGGTGGTATCAGAATAAAACTGCCCTTCAATACTCTCCTGATGCTGCTGAGAGGCCAGCAGCAATACATCTTAGCAAAAATAATCTTCCTGGAAGGGAAAGGTGAAGCACAATGAGTAGAAGATGTGCATTGTATTTTTAAAAAACTGATGCAGGTGTGTGGGGATGAGCTGGTATAGTGACAGAAGCCTCTGTGAGCCATGTTTGAGGAGGCAGAGATACCTAAACAATCATCCTGAAAGATAGTATATTCAGGAAGCTATGTCTATACCTAGATAAGAAATAACCTAGATGCCCATCAGTAGTGGACTACTTAGATAAATTTTGGTGCATCTATACAATAGACTACTATGCATCTGTTTAAAATAGGCAATATAGTCGAATGATGAAATACAGGGCAATTAAAACTTCAATTCAAATAAGATTACAGCAAATTTAAATATATAAAAATTCATGAATTCAAAATGACAAAAAAAACTTCATTAATCACTGTTGAAGAATGCTGGAACACCAGTTCATTATTCCAAAAAGTGATAAATTTTCTGTATGTATTTCACAGTACCCAAAAAGTTGGTGAGTGAAAGTTCTTTATTAAAGAATTACAGCAAATTAAAGCAAGAATGATGATAGAATTATAAAGCCATCATTTTGCAATTCCTTACGAAATGGTGGATCTAGGCAACAAGCACCAATGGCTTCCTAAAGCATCAGGGGAGTGGCTGAAGGGGAATTTTATACTGAATGAGCCAGGCTGATACCACCTAAAGCCGCTGATTAGTCATGACAAGTGTAACTATCTCATGATACGTCCATCCTGCTGAGTTGCATCAGGAAGAAGATAGAATCACTTATGAAGGATGCTTGTAAATAATTACACCTGAATCTAATAAAGCTCCTGACTAATAAAGCCTCTAGTTTTATCTTTCCCTTTATAGGAAGTAAAGTGGGAAGAGGCCCATGTTAAATACTAGGAGGAAACATTTAACCAAATCTTTATGTGGAAACAGTTAAATATGAATGTGGGAAATTCTATAAGACAAATGATTCTTAGATTTAAAAGTGGGGGCAGGGAAAAAGGGAAATGTTATAGATTAAAAAAGACTTAAGAGACATATCAACCAAATGCACTGTGTAGACTTGTTTGAATACAGATTCAAATAAACCAATGTAAAAATTAACTTTGAGCAAAGATGGAGAGGAGTTGAACATGATCTTATATATCTAAGGAAGTGATCACCATGATAATCCCAGCAACCATATGATACTGTACTATGCCATCATAATATTATGGACTATTATTCTATATGTTAAAAGCCCATGACTTATTTGTATTATACCTGGAAATTTAAACCTCCTAACTCCCTTCACCTTTCACCCCCCTTTTTCAATTTTTTAGTTACAGGTGACATTTAATATTATTTTATATTAATTTCAGATATACAGCATAGTGGATTGACATTTATATAATTAAGAAGTGATCCCTCTGACTAGTCTAGTACACACCTAGAACTATATGTAGTTATTAACATATCATTGTTTATATTCCCTATACTTTACGTCCCCATAGTAACTACCAACCTGGGTAGTTTTGTAACTACCAACTTGGACTTCTCAATCCCTTCACCTTTCTCACCTGACCCTGCAACACCCCTCTCATCTGTGACCCTGATAAATCTAGTACCCATCTTACACTATGCATAATTATTACAATATTATTGACTATATTCCTTATGTTATACCCCACATCCCCATGACTGCTGTGTAACAACCAATTTGTACGTCTTAATCCCTTCCCATTTCTCACCCACACCCCCTAACCCCCTCCCATCTGGTAACCATCAAAATGTTCTCTGTTATCCATGAATTTGTTTCTGTTTTGTTTGTTTATTTATTTTGTTTTTTAGATTCCACATATAAGCAAAATCCCATTGCATCTCTCTGTCTCTATCTGACATTCCACTCAGCACAATACCCTCCAGGTCCATCCATGCTGCCACAGATGGCAAAAACCCATTCCCTTCCCTGGCAGAGCAATATTCCATTGTGTATATGTATCACCTCCTCTTCACACTTGATCTTAGCCAAAAGACCGAGAAGCAATATATCACCTCCTCTTTATCCATTCATCCATTGATGGATACCCAAGCTGCCTCCACATCTTGGCCATTGTGAACACTGCTGCAATGAACATATGGATGCACATGTCCCCTTGAAGTAGCATTTTGGGTTTCTTTGGATAAATATCCAGAAGTGGGATTACTGGGTCCTTCTTTGTCTCTTGTAATAGCCTTTGTTTTAAAATCTATTTTGTCTGGTATAAGTATTGCTACCCCAGCTTTCTTTGTTTGCTTTCATTTGCACAAAATATCTTTTTTTATCCCTTTACTTTCAGTCTATGTGTGTCTTTCTATCTGAAGTGAGTTTCTTCGAGGCAGCATATGCAAAGGTCTTGTTTTCTTCTCCATTCAGCTGCCCTATGTCTTTTGATTAGAGCATTTAATCAATTTATGTTGAAAGTAATTGTTGATAGATATGTAGTTATTGCCATTTTCTGATTCACATTTTTTAATTTTTATTATTAAATTTTTTTTAATTTTTAATTTTTAATTTTTTTTGTCTTAAAGAAGTTCTTCTAAGATTCCTTGTAATTCTGACTTAATGTTGGTGAATTCCTTTAAATTTTTCTTGTCTGGGAAACTCTTTATCTGTCTTTTGATTCAAAATGATAGGTTTGAGGGGTAGAGTAATATTGGTAGATCCCTGCTTTTCATCATTTTGATTATTTCCTGCCAATCCATTCTGGCCTGTAAAGTTTCTGTTGAGAAATCAGCTGATGGTCTTATGGAAGCTCCTTTAAAGGTAACTAAGTGCTTTTCTCTTGTTGCTTTTAAAATTCTTTCTTGTCTTTGACCTTTGGCATTTTAACTATGATGTGCCTTGGTGTGGGCCTCTTTGGGTTCATCTTGTTTGGGACTCTGCACTTCCTGGGCTTGTATATATATTTCTTTCACCAAGTTAGGGAAATTTTCCATCATTATTTCTTCAAATATGTTTTCAATTCCTTGCTCTGTCTCTTCTCCTTTTGAAACCCCTATGATGCAAATGTTGGTATGCTTGATGTTGGCCCAGAGGTCCCTTAAACTGTCTTATTTTCTTTTTCTTTTTTGGATTTCCTTTTTGCTGTTTTGATTGGGTGTTTTCTACTATCTTATCTTCTAAATTGTTGATTCGATCCTCTGCTTCATCTAATCTACTGTTGATTCCCTCTAATTCATTCTTCATTTCTGATTTGTTCTTTTTGTTTTGTTTTTTATTCTTTATTTTTATTTTATTCTTTCTTTCTGACTGGTTCTTGTTTGCTTTCTGTCTCCATGTCTCCATTTTTTTTTCTACCTCTTTGTTGAAGTTCTCCCTGAGATCATTGATCATCTGTATAACCAGTGCTTTGAACTTTGCATCTGGTTGATTGCCTGTCTCCACTTTGTTTAGTTTTTTCCTGGAGTTTGTTCTGTTCGTTTATTTGGGAAATGCTTCTTTGTATCACCATTTTGGCTTCTTCCCTGTGTTTGTTTCTATGTATTAGGTAGGGCTGCTATGTCTCCTGGTCTTAGTTGAGTGGCCTTATGTAGTAGGTGTGCTGTGGGGCTTAGTGGCACGTCTTCCTGTCAACTGAGCTGGGTACTCTACATGTGTTCCTTGTTTGGGTTGTGTGTGCCCTCCTGTTGCAGTTGAGTCTTGGTTGCTGTTTGCACATCAGTGAGAGGGATTGACCCTCAGGCTAATTGGTTGTGAGGACTGGCCATGATTACAGTGGAGGAAAAGTTGTGTAGGGGCTGTCCTTACAGAACAGGACTCCTTTTAGTAGGGCTCTGGTGCTTGCCCAGTGTACCTTTTGGGTGTGTCATCCCCGGAGGTATCCAGGTGATTATCCATCTGGGTCCCAAGCTGGATACTGGGTGTGCCAGCCCTGGGCCCTCCTCGGAGGGACCCTACTGCAGGCCAATTTCAGCCCCAGACTATTCCTTACCTGGGGCCACTTGACATGAGCCACATAGCAATCCACAAATGGCTGCCATCTGTGCTGGGCTTGGAGGTACCTTGAGAAGCCAAGCCGGGAACTGAGTCTAGTTGTTGCTAGTGCTGGACTTAGGGCTGCTTAGCCATGGGCATGGAATATGCTTAAGCCAGATGCTGGCAGTTTGGGTTTTGTGAACCTTTGAGAGATTTTAGGAATGTCCCTAGTGTGAGCCAAGACAAGCTGTTTATATGGAAAAGCAACTTGAAGTGGCTGGTGTACCTGAAAGGTGGGTAGGGCATGGTCTCCAGGAATCACCAGGGCAGGGCAGATGAAAGGTGATAGCCATTTTGATGGATAGTCAGATATGGCATCTGCCTGCATCTGCATGAAGGATGAGGGAGGGCTAAACAAAATAACAATGGCCTCTACCAGCTACTCTGTCCAGGAGAAAGCTGCCCCTCCAGTCCTTGCCCTGAAGCCAGACAACTTAGTTCCTACCTATATGTCCCTGGAGCCTTTTGAGCTGCTGACCCAGCACTGGAGCTCAGATCCAGTGATTCTGTTGGTGAGTAAGTCCATGCAAGTCCATTTAAGAGGAGCATCTGGGACTGCAGTCACCCTCATTTCACTCAGTCACAATCTCCTCTCATTTTCACAGCCAGAAGTTATGGGGACTTCTCTCCCTGGCCCTGAAATCCTTGGCTGGGGAGCCTGGTGTGGGGCTGGGACCACTCACTCCTCCAGCGGAGAGGGGTACCTTTGTAGCTGAACTATTCCTCTCGATTGTTAATGGTCAGACACAGGTATGCGACCAGCCCATTCTGCATCTTCGTCCCTCCACTAGTCTCGAGGTGACTTCTGTATGTCTGTAGTTTTACAGCTTCAGTTCAGCTAGTCTTCAGGCAATTCTCAACGATGGTTGTTTGTAGTTTAGTTGTAATTTTGATGTGGTTGTGACAGGAGGTAAGCACAGAGTTAACCTATTCCACCATCTTGACCAGACATCTGACCAGTTTTCTTTTAGTCTCAGGCTAAGGGGTCATATCTAACATTATTTTATCATTTTTGAAATTTACTTCCTATAATTTAACATGTCAGTCTGGCTATGCCTAGATTTCCCTCATTATCACAAGCTTGAGACAGCTAACCGTAATTCTCCAATATCCTATTATTTTCAATTCATCAACTGTCTTTTCCATGATGGTAAAATAGGACAAGAGCAATAAAACTTCTTGTCAGTTATTCTTCCTTCTCAGTGGGAAAATCAACATTAAGTCATCAATTAAAGTGAAAAATTTATCATCAGCCATTCTGTTTTTGCACTGAATCATTCAGAAATTGCCTACTTAGTTAAAATATCCACCATTACTATATTTTATCTGATTTAGTTTTGTCATCTCTAATATGGTCATGCCAGTTATTTTCTCTTTGAATTTATTTTCACCAGTGTTTTTCAGTACATTTCAACCCATATTCCCAAGTACATGGATTTTTGTGCAAATATATGACATGAAATGCTACTCATTGTTCTTCTCTAAGCTTTGAGTTTCTTCTGAACGTATTATACCAAAACTTCCAAGATTTTGATTTCCAGTATGATTTTCAACATAAAACATAGTATAAGGAAAAAACAGTTCTAGAATAAAAAATAATGACTCGATTTGATCTTCACTATCTACTGATGCAGACTTTAATGAGCATAAGAATCAGCTGGGAATAATCTTGTTAAAATGTATATTCTGATTCAAAAGGTCTGAGAAGGACTGAGATTCTGCATTTCTAACAAGCTCCCAGATGATAATGAAAATTCTTATTAGCTTTGTATAGCAAACTCTTCATCATATTAAAAGATATATACTAAATACATTGATTATACAAAAATTTCTAAGTTAATATTAAGACTATGCATGTAAAAATATAGGTGAATATACTAACTACAACATTATTTTTTTTTATATTTGTTAAAGACAAATTTGTCTGCCATGTACAAGTCCTATTGGTCATGAAATTTATAGAGGCCTCTATAAATTTATAGAGGCCTCTGATTTAATTCATGTGTCTCATTCTAAATCATCATTTAAAGACAGCACTCCATATTTTCAGAGTACGACCTTTAAGCTTTTGCTTCACCTGTCCATTTAGAAGGCCATTGTATGCTCTATCAAAGTCCCATTGATTCTAGAACTGAGCAAGGCATTATGTCATTTTCTTGGGAGTGAGCACCCTTAGCCTGTGATTTCCCATTCTTGCCTTTTTTTGTTGTAGGTGTTCAACATCCTTTTCAGCTGTCTGTCTACTTGTCCCAAAGACATCTTGCTCTATTAAACATCATCACAACTCCCTTTGAATCAATCCTTCCTGGTTTTCTGTTTGACTTTTTAGGTTATTACATTAATTTCAGTCTCTTAAATTCTGGCAGTTAAGCACTTCCACCTTGCCCCTAATCGTGGGAGAGAGGAGTTATCCCCATGGATATTAATGATTCCAGCTCTGTGACTGCACTTCTTAGCATTGTCCCTGGCCTGCAAAGAGAGTCACCACTAGACTCTTTGGTGATGCTGCTGTCTCTTTTCCCAGTGAATTCCCAATGGTCTTAGTGAATGCTATGTCCTCTGGGCCCTCCTGTGAAACATAATCATCTTTTGGGTCTTCTAGCCTCACATAATATATTTATTCTAGGATGTTCAGTCCCTTACATCTTTATTTATCTCCCATCTGCCAATACAACTCAGGCATTTCCACTTTGTTCAGCATGGAGCATAGCTTCTTTGGGTCTGTAAGAACCATCCTACCAGCAAATTTGCCTCATACCCTAAAGTAATGACAGTGTGTTAAATCCTGTGGTCCCCAAAAAGTGCCCCCAAGTGAATGGATCCTTGATTCCTTAACCTTACATCTCACCCCAGCGAATAGACACATACAAAATTCAATCTCAGATTTATTCCCCTTATTCCTTTCAGTGCATGCTAACTAATGCTTACCACTCCGTCAGTGTATTCTATCTTTCACCCCTTAAGAATATCTTCACCTGGATAATGTTGGGATTTAACCCTAGTTACCAGCCTGGCAGCCAGAGAAGGAAGTTGGCACAGCTTCTGAAGGATGCACCTATTGCCTTGAAGGGAAGAAACCTACACAGCATCTTCTAACACAGCAGATGCCCTACCTCTTGCTAGGAAGAGGAGAACCTCCTCTGCAAGCTCTGATGGTTCAAGAGGTTCTTCAGTGCCAGCATCCTCAGAGACATTCCTCCAGATGTCCCTATCCCATATTTCAGAATCCCAAGATTTCCCAACCAGAGCCTTGACCTAAGTATAAAGGATCTGCCTTGTCTGAACATTTGAACATCTCTGGAGCTCTATGAATCTAATATTAAATCATGAGCTTGCCTCAGCTGGGTCCACAGTTTTACTGTAGGATACAAAACATTCTGTAAGCTACCAATGAGAGCCTTTGGCTCTCACACTTAGTCTTTTACTGCTTGCAAATATCCCTCAGTTTTTCATTATCCCTTACAAGGGATATTGTACAAGGGATACAAGTCAATTCAACATAGTAATAAACAAGCCAATTCTGAAGTCCTTGTAGGAATTGATACCCTAATACTTTTAACATGCTGGGATCTTTGCACCTTCTTGGAGTTTCCTCTATACCAGGATATTTCCCCAGGTTACCTCCAGTGAATTCTTTAGCAATTAGGCCACCAGCTTTGCTAGGGGCTATCTATACCCAAATACCATTCAGGACAGTGTCCTCTGCACATACTGGGCAACAGGTGAGCCAACCCCTAACCCCACTTTCCTTGGACCACTCTTGGTACCACTTGTGTTAATTCAGGAATTTATGAAGCAGTCTCCAAAATAGGATTAGTCATGAAAGAGATGTTTTTGGGGAAATATGAAGGATAAAGAGGAGAAAGAAGAAGTAGAGAAAAACCATTCAGTCCATGATAAGAAGTCTTACACCTGAGAAAAGAGAGGTGAAAGGAAGGACTTAGAAGGAAGAATCTCACACTGCAGCACAATTCTAAGAAAGCTTCTCTGACCCAGAGGAGTGCAGCTGAAGTCATCCATTCGAAAACTCCCACACCCCACAGGAATGGGCCCGAACAAGTACCCCACAGCTCAGTTGTTGTCTCAGAGCAGGCCAAGAGAAGCATGGCCTCTACATGAATAGAGTGACGAGTCCAGCCATGGCTGCCAGTGAGCTATGTTCCCTGCAGCAGGAGATGTCAGCGGTGTATTTTCTTGGCCAGCAGAGACCTGAAGTATCATTCCTTACCACGTGCTGACATTTACCCATAATTCAAAATTTAGCATAATGTTTATTTCCACTGGGAAAACCTCCCTTCTCACTTTCTTTTCTCTGTGTCCTTATAACATGCAAAATTTTATCCATCCCCAGGTTCTCAGTGTACACCAAATGTCTGCTTGCTTTGATCTTCGGTGTTGAGTGCCTGGAAGGCAGGGATTTTGTTTTTCTTTTTTAATCTTTGAGTTCTTACTACCTAGCACAGTTCCTAGGATGTGGTAAATGCTGAACAAGTGTTTGCTGACTGAATAAGTTCATTCACAAGAGACTAAAGGTGGGCTACTTGGTTAGATGTTAGAAGGCCTGTATACCACAGTGATTAAAACAAATTGCCAGGAAAGCTCTAAAGTCTGTCTGTATATAGTGAAATATTTTCAACCTCCTGGCATGGTTTAAAGACTTAAAATTTTGAAGTGATTTAAAAAGGAAATGATTCCTCAAGGTGCCATTCAGTCCCTGCTGTTATCAAAATCTGAGAGTCAACCTATTAAAAAAAGAAAAAAAGTTGTACTTTAAACTAAAAACAAGATATACACTGATAACAAGGAGTGACCCCAATAATACCACTATGAATGAGAAAGGTTAGCAGGTGAAATAAGTTACCACAAAGGGTGAGGAATGGGTAAGGTTATTAGAAAGGATGAGAGTTTAGGAGAAATATAAATATAGAGGTAGTTGACCTCTTTACTATAAATCTAATCTCTGCAGCAATGTGGTTGTCAAGAATTTTTGTCTTCATTAAAGAAGAAATTCAAAGTGAAAAAGAACAAGTCAATAAAGCAAAAGTCAAACATGCCCAATTAACCAGCTATGATTAAGACCTTCAGTCTTGAATATAAACTCAGATTTACAGTGTTTGAATTCATTTTTTAAAAGTGGCAATGTGGTCAGATTTTCCATTGATTAAAATAAATTTACTTCAAAAAATATTTCTATAATCTTGAATTTTTATTAATATGACATTTGGCAAAAATATCAGGAAATGAGTTATATACATCAGGAGTTACGAATTTTTAAAGTTATTACACTTTCTCCATCTGAGAACACTATCACATTTTTATTAATACATTAAACCTTGGACACATTTTATAGCAATCATTTATACTGCTAGTCTAAATGCATCTATTTGTACCAAAATGACTTTTTAAAAGCTCGTATTCTTTTTTTTTTTTTTTTTTTTTTTAGTTTTCAATAAACTTAGCTTTTAGGGGATAGATGTTAATATCACTCATTCTTTCAGGCATAATCAAAACCATAATAAAAAATGTCCACTGATCAACTTGTTTCCATCTATAGCAGAGCACATGTTTCAATTTTCATGTAGATTTTACACAGCCAAAACTGAAAGTGAAAAGAAAACCAGGATGAAGGAATGTGTAGGTGATCCTAAAAATTAATACTAAAATCTTCACTTTTATCTCATCTATCTGGATCTTTCAGGGAAAAGTTCATTAATGGAATATTTTTAGTTGCTTTAATAGTAGCTAAAAATACGTCTACATAATATTTAAACACAATATTCAAATAATAATGAAACACAAATAATAATCAATCAAAAGATTTAAAAAGTTATAAATCTCTATTTCTACCATCAACAGATCATTATGTATTTTTAAATGAACTCGTGTGTGTATATGTATGTGTGTAGAGTATATTATACATACTACTATATACACAATATATTATATATAATATATAACACCATGTATTATATAAACTGTGTATGTGTTTTATAACTGGAAAGTTGTTGTTTTTTATTGTGATTTCTTGAGACTAGGAATCAAGTCTACTCTGAAATGTATAGCTCCACCTGTTCCATGCTGGACAAGATGTATTGTTAATACATTGGCTGTTGCTTTATTTTTATCTCTTTCTAACTGCCTCAAATGAAGGAATTTTTCTCAGTATCAGATGGCTTTCTTTCCTATTTCATAATTATTTGTTTCAGCCATGTCTGTTCTATTTAATGTCATCACACTCTCCTCTGCTCAAAGGACTGAGTAATTTATTATTCTTATTCCTAAACTTATTTTTATTGAACTCTTACTTATTTTAAAGCATAATTTGTTCATTAATTCTCAATTAGAAACAATCTGCTATTTCAGTGGTCTTCTAAATCTATTTCTTAGATTCTCAAGTTGACAGGAGTACTCCAAGTGAATGGGTCCCCAGATCATCCTCTAATTCTTCCAGAGCCCTTGTCCGCATCCCTAGCTGCATGTTAGATACTCCTGCATGTTACCCAGGAGGAAGGATTATTATTTTTAATTGTCTGTGAGGCAGTCTAATTTGTGTGCTTTTAAAACTTCCTAGATCATTTTCATATAGGGTGCCAAAAAAATGTACACACATTTTAAGAGATGTTAATACTCTGGTCAACGTTGCTCAAGCAGTAGTACGCCATAATCAGAAGTGTCTGCACCACTTTGAGCACGTCTTGTAATTGCAGAAGTCAAACGTGACTTGTATTCATCTTTTGTTATTGGCATATGTTAATACAGTTTTTTCCCTTTCTTAAAGTGTGTATACATTTTTTTTGGCACCCTCTGTATAATCATTTTGGCACCTGTCATTCTAGAGATTCTATGCTTTCAGATGTGTTTTATAGTGTTATGGCTTTCAAGATTTTATTCAAATGAATGGTCCCCTACAAAAAAAGTTGAATGTTATGCTTTATTGCTCTATTTGCAATGTAGTTCTTTTGTCAATAGCTTCAGTGATTTTTGCAGGAAAAGTTTTATGGTGATATAACTATTTATTAATTATATTCTGATATCTCTGCTTCCAAAGGATGATATTATATTAATATTAATTATATTGCTATACTAGAAAAATTTATTATTGGTAATACTGAACTTCATTAAATCTCTTACTTTTGGAATACTACTTTCAAGCTCTAGTTCCATTTTTTTTAATGGGTGTTTTCTAAAATTTGTTGGAAATTTTTCTTTTAAAAAATTGCCATTATAAGAATGATTAATTATATAAATAAATCTGTAAGGTTGTCAACTTTCTTAATAATTTTTAGATGTATTTCCTATATTTCATCATAATATAGGATGCCTTTTAATTTTGAAAGTTAATATCCCTATAAAAGTAAAGATTCAAAATATGGCATAAATATTAAATGTTAGTAGTTTATTCACATGTATTAATGACCACCACAGAAGTTTTCAATGCTTGAAGAACTTTTCAAAGTAGCTTGATTTATTTTATTTCCTCTTTTTCTCTTTCTTTATTAAATTTATTGAATGACATTACTTAGTAAAATTATATAGATTTCAAGTGTATAATTCTATAATACATTATCTACATATTGCATTGTGTGTTCACCACCTAAAGTCAATTCTCCTTCTATCACCATATGTTTGACCCCCTTTTCCCTCTTCTGCCACCCCCCCCCTTACCTCTGGTAACTGCTAAGCTGTTGTCTGTGTCTATGAGCTTTCATTTATTTGTTTGTCGTGTTCGTTTGTTCTTTCAGTTTTATATTCCACATATGAGTGAAGTCATTTGGTTTTTGACTTTTTCTATCTGACTTATTTCACTTAGCGTAATAATCTCAAGATCCACCAATACTGTCACAAATGGCAATATTTCATTAGAAAGCAGCTTTAAGATTCTATAATCAAGATCATAGCATAACCTTTTATTTTTTTCTCCCAGAAAACATAGCCACACACATATAAATATTAAGGTAGAATATTCTTATAGATAAATAGAATAGTAATATATGGAATTGTGAGGGTATCAGTATCTTGGGTTCCTGAGACATCAAAACTTTCCAAGTAGAATGATTAGTAAACATCATTAAAAAATTAAAGGCAAATACAATAGCCTGATAATAGTTTTTGACATATATATATATATATATAAAACACATAAGTATTTCATGTAATCAATATTATCTTGTATTTATTGAGTATATGTTGCTGGGTATTATCATAATTATTAATTCATTTAATTTTCCTGCAACATATTGATTACATAACATCACGTATCAATTCTTATAGGTAAGAAAACTGAGTTCTTAAAATGTCTAAAAAAAAAAAACAGAATCGTGCAACTGATAAGTGACAGAACTGGAGTTTGAATCAACAGGTATTGATTTCAGTCATTGAGTTCTTAATCATAGAACAACCCCACCGCTCAAGGATCACAGATAATCCTAAAAAAATGAGCATAAACCATAAACATAATTACTGTCATAAATTTGTCTCTTATAACTCTTTTCTACACTTTCATTATTTGTGTTTTCTGTACTCCATTCAGATTACATTCTATTTCTCTATATTGATGCACAGACTGGAAAAATTATTTCTGTGTGCCTCCCTTTTGCCCCATGATTTTGGCATGAAATTCGGGCCGCTTTCATATCCCTGAATTCCTTTTTTTTCTCGCTAGAATTGTGAGATTACCAAAAGCCCTGTTGATTTCTCAGCCTCTTAGCTGCTTCTCTCTGCCCAGTTTCTTGGCCTCTTGTCCTGAACTAAAGGTAGGCAAGTGCCTGGAAGGGAAAAGTAGTATGCAAATTTCTGAGCTTACCTCAGTGACTTGTTTTTTCTTTTTTCTTTTTCTTTTTTCTGTTTCTAAGATTATTCTTCTCTTTTTCTGGCTCTTTGGAAGCTCTAAGGTATCTCTAAATGGACTTTTTTTTTTTTTTAATCGGACTTTGTTGGTTGCTCTCAGTGTCATTATATGTCTGGTACAAGCATTGCCATCTTGGCCAGAAATTGAAGTGATTTTTTATTTTTAAATTTGTTTTTATATAAATTTTTGTCTGTATTTAGTTTATTAGCAAATGAAAACCAACATTACATTTAGCTGAATATAAGTATTAGATACCTTTTGCTTATGTGTTATAAAAATAAAGCATTAACAGGATGGAATGCCATAGTTTGTATTTCTTAACTATATTTTGTTTGTTTCACAGATATATTCTAGAAATAATAGAGACTCTGCCCAGAAAAATGCACATAATTAAATTAAAAATATTTTATTTAGTTACATGCAATATTATAGTATTTTCAGGTGTACAACATAGTACTTGGATATTTATATAACTTATGAAGTTACCACCCCAATAAGTCTAGTACCCACCTGATACCATATATAATTATTACAATATTGCTGTATTCTCTGTGCTGCACTTTACATTCTCATGACTGTTTTTATAACTGGCAATTTGTACATTTTAATCCCTTCCCCTTTTTCACTCATCCTCTCAATACCTCTCCCATCTGGAAACCATCAAAATGTTCTCTGTATCTATGCATTTGTTTCTGTTTTGTCTGTTCATTTATGTTGTTTTCAAATTCCACATATGAGTGAAATCATGTGATATTTATCTTTCTCTGTCTGACTTATTTCACTTAGCATAATACTCTCTAAGTCCATTCATGTTGTTGCAAATGGGGAGATTTCATTCTTTTTTTAAAGCTGAGTAATATTCCATTGCATATATATATATATATATATATATATATATATATATATATATATATCACTTCTTTATCCATTCATCTATCAATGGCCACATAGGTTGTTTCCATATCTTGACTATATTAAATAATGCTACAATGAATGTAGGGATGCATATGTCTTTTCAAGTTACTATTTTTGGATTTCTTCAGATAAATACCCAAATTGTGATTGCTAGGTCATGTGGTAGTTCTATTTTTAATATGTTGAGGAAACTTCAACTGTTTTCCATAGTGGCTACAGCAACTTGTCAACAGTGCACAAGGGTTTTCCTTTTCTCTGCATCCTTGCCAACACTTGTTTTTTTGTTGTTTTATTGATGATAGCCATACTGACAGTGTGAAGTGCTATCTCATTGTGGTTTTAATTTTCATTTTCCTGATGATTATAGGCCATCTGCATATCTTCTTTGGAGAAATGTCTGTTTAAGTCCTCTGCCCATTTTTTAATCAGATTGTTTTTCTTTTGGGGGGTGTTAAGTCATATGAATTTTTTATATATTTTGGATATTAACCCTTATTGGATGTATCATTAGCAAATATCTTCTCCCATTCAGTAGGTTGTCTTTTCATTTTGTTGAATGTTTTCTTGGCTGTGCAAAAATTCTTTAGTTTGATGTACTCCCATTTGTTTATTTTTTCTTTTGTTTCCTGAAAAATGCGCATAATTAAGATATGTACAATGTAACTCTTTCCTTAGTTCACACTCTGTTAAAATGCTTTCATGGATCCTAAATGTATTCCCTCTGTGTTCATCTATTGAAAATACATAACACAGGAATTATCTTTTCATATCCACAGTAAAGAAAATTAGAATGTTTGAATTCGCTTTTGCCTTTTTATCTGGCATTTGTGATGGACAAGTTTTTAGAAATACTAATTCTGTTCAATGTACCAATTCATTTTAAAAGAAAAGAGACTGAGAATTAGAAGACAAATGAAAAATGATAGTGGGAGATAAAGTAAGTAGTAATGGAAACTATACGGTAGAAAATTCCCTGATAGGAGCCCATGATGAACATAGTAGCCTTCATTTTGCTGCAGCTACAGCTACTACTTAAAAGAGGAAAGATTTCAGATTTCACATTCCCTCAGGCTTTGTTTTGGAAGAAACTATCTCACGAATGAGTTTTTACATGCTGGGTGGGTGGCCACTCATTATAGTTATATGGAATTTTTCTTCCACTTCAATACTTGAAATGTTAACAGCATCTGCCTTGTCTATGTGGAACAGTATAATACTCCTAACTTTCAGTTGCCAATTGACTTGATATTTTGCTTTCTTCTAGTTTCTAATGTGACTAGGGATGGAGTAATTGTCACAAACTTGGACTGTTCTTTTGAGGAAGGAACTACCTTTCTGCTATCACATGTGGCAAAGCGTGCTCCAATGATATAGAGAGGGGATTTAATACTAGCCTATTATATTACATATTGGTTTAGGTGTCCAAAAGTGAGACCAAGCTTTCTTTTAGTAATGCATTGACTCTTATATTTAAACTTGGAAATCCTGTGTGAAATGCCCACACCAAGCAGTTAATAACACCAATAAGTTAATGAGTGGCTCAGAACCAAGCTCCCTGTGATGTTTCTACTCTGGTGGCAATTTCTCTCACCCATTCCGGTGTCTCCTGTACCAACCAATTATCACTGTGTTTATATTATCACTATATTTTCATTCAAATGCATGAATTCTCTGTTTTATTTTTTAAATGCTTTCCAAAGCATGCCTCCTATTCTGTCGATATAACTGAGGGAATCCATGTCTCGAATGTGATATGAGGCCTATGGAAAGATTAAACATACTGGTGGTTGTTTACTTGCATGACTGTGTTTACATAGGTGTTTATTTGTGTATATATGTACCATGCATATATTGTATATTTAATATAAGTTTAATTTTTCTTTATTTGACAAAATATAACGTTCAATTGTGTTCCTTGGACTATCACTTAACATTTGAGTCCTATTGGTATATTTTAAAATATCCAATTCTTAGGAGGACAGGGCACAACAGATTGTTTTATTAATCGTTCTATGTAAGCATCTTACACAGAGCCAACTGTGCAAGATGTGAGTATCTAATATAACGTGGGATGATGTATCAGAAAACCAAGTTCTAAATTTTGTTCTTAAGTATAAATATGACTCTTGTTATTGTTACAGGCAATGTAAAGACAGAAAAGAAAAAAACAACAACTTTTTGTACCCAAGCACTTTCTTGGCATTTCATACAAATTTCGATAACTTACCATGTTTTACTATTAAGTAATTCTGTATGGTAATAGTCATTAGACATAGTTTTATGCTTCCAATTACTGATCTTTGGCATCTTATATTCTTCATTGTTCTCAAAATATCAAACTAAATAAGCACATTGCTCAAGACATGTTCAACATAATAACAATTTGCAAGTCAAATTTCTTGGTAAGGAGTAGGCTGAGTGAAGAAACATTAAAAGTTGTACATTTTGAGAAGTGTCCTGAAGTCATATTTAAGGGGAATGATTTGTATTATGGCTTAAGAATTGCATTGCCTTTGCCCTTGAAATTTTCCTAAACATATTGAGAATGTAGTTGCAATTGTTTTCACAATTAAAATCGACAGACTAAAACTCCAAGATTATATGACCTCTTAATATTTGACCAGATGACCAGCATAATGTTTTGCATTGACTGCCTTAAAAAAAATTTACTATCATAGTATTTTTTATTATAATTTCAGCTAAAATATGCAAAATGCCCAGAGAACTATTCTTATTTCACCTCTATTTTCAACAGAGCTGATTTCTCACACTACCATGATTTGCAGTTTTTTATTGTCAACGATCTGTCTTTTGATAGCAGGCACTTAACATCTTTGCTTAATGCTTTAGCAAAAACAGTTATTAGGTAATAAAAAACCAGCACACTAATGAGTAATTAACATGTGTTCTGAGGTCAAAGGGATCAGGATCAGGTTTTATCTGAAAGTCGATTTACCACACTCGAATTAACCATGTTGGCAAGATGGTGTGTGTGATTTTCCACAGACAACTAAAATTCTCTCTGTCTCTGTCTCTGTCTCTGTCTCTGTCTCTCTGTCTCTCTCTGTCTCTCTCTCTGTCTGTCTCTCTCCCCTCTTCCTCTTACCCAACCCATGTGCTCATAGAATCTCAAAGATGACATTGATATTTTGACTTACCTTCCCCAATTAAAATAGATTATTTTCAACCATGATACCTTAGTTTTTGTTACATAAAAATCTACTAACAACTTGCTACTTAAAAACGACTGGGTCAAAGAAGAAATAAAAGGAGAGATCAGCAGATACATAGAAACAAATGAGAATGAAAATATATCACATCAAAATTATTGGGATCTAGCTAAAGCAGTATTAAAAGAAAAATGTATATCGTTACATGCCTATCTCAAGAAACAAGAAAAATCCCAAATAAACAACCTAACATTACATGTTAAAGAACTATAAAAAGAATAACAAATTAAACTCAAAGTCAGCAGAAAGAAGGAAATAATAAAAATTAGAGCAGAATGAAATGAAATAGAGAACAAAAAGACAATAGAAAAAGTTAATGCAACAAAGATCTGCTTCTTTGAAAATGTTAATGAAATTGACAAACCCTTGGCTAGACTCACTAAGGTAAAAAGAGAAAAGACGCAAATAAAATCAGAAATGAAGGAGGATGTTACCACAGATACCATGGAAATACAAAGGACCATCCAAGAATACTATGAAGGACTATATGACACCAAATTCAATAACCTAGAAGAAATGGATAAGTTCTTAGAAATATATTGGCTTCTTAGGCTGAATCATGAAGAACTGAAAATCTAAATAGACTGATCAACAGTAAGGAAATGGAAACAATCATCTAAAATCTCCCCAAAAGCAAAAATCCAAGACCAGTTGTCTTCACTAGTGAATTCTACCAAACATTCAAAGATGATTTAACACCTATTCTCCTCAAATTCTTCCAGAAAACTGAAGAAGAAGCAATACTTTCTAACTCATTTTATGAGGCCAACATTACCCTGATATCAAAATCTGGTAAGGACAACACACAAAATAGAAAACTACATCAATGTCTCAGATGGATACAGACATAAAAATTCCTAACAAAATACTAGCAAATTGAATACAACAATACATTAAAAAGATTATACATCAGGACCAGTGGGGTTCATTCCAGGGGCACACGGATGGTTCAACATACTCAAACCAATCAATGTGAAACACCACATAAACAAAATAAATGATAAAAATCATGTGATCTTATCAATAGATGCTGAAAAAGCATTTGACAAAGTAAAACATTCATTTTTGATTAAAACACTTAATAAACTGTGTATAGAAAGAATGTATTTCAATGTAAGAAAGGCCATATACAACAAACCTTCAGCTAATGTCATACTTAATGGTGAAAAACTGAAAGTTTTTCCTCTAAGGTCAGGAATAAGACAGTGATGACCCCTATCACCACTGTTATTCAACATAGTATTGGAAGTCCTAGCCAGAGCAATCAAACAAAAGAAAAAATTAAAAGACATCCAAATTGTCACTTTTTGGAGATGACATGATTCTTTATATAGAAACGCCCAAAGACTCTTCCAAAAAAACTATTAGAAACAATAAAAAATACTCTAAAGTTACAGGATAAATAATCAACGTATAAAAATCCATTGCATTCCTATATACTAACAATGAAATTTCAGAAAAAGAAATTAGAAAAACAATTCATTTTGCAATTGCAAGAAAAAGAATGAACTACCTAGGAATAAACTTAACAAAGGATGTTAAGTCCCTATACACTGAAAACTATAAGACATTATTTCAAGAAATTAAAGAAGACACAAAGAAATGGAAAGATAGTCCATGTTCATGGATTGGAAAAATCAATATGGTTAAAATGGTCATATTACCCAAAGCAATATACAGATTCATTGCAATCCCAATCAAAACCCAATAATGTTTTATAAAAAAATAGAACAAAAACTTATCAGATTTGTATGGAATAAAATAGACCCCCAATAGCTAAAGCAATCCTAAGAAAAAAGAACAAGGCTGGAGGTATCACACTCCCTGACTTCAATTTATGCTACAAAGTGACAATAATCAAAGAAGCATGGTATTGGCAGAAAAAACGGACACACAGACAAATGGACTAGAATTGAGAACTCAGAAATAAATCCACATATATATGCACAGATAATTTTCAACAAAGAAGCCAAAAAGATGCATTGGAGAGAAGAAAACCTCTTCAGTAAATGCTGCTGGGAAAAAGACACTTGCAAAAGAATAATACTGGACTGCTATCTGTCACTATATGCCAGAGTTAACTCAAAATGGATCAAAGACCTAAACATAAGACCTGAAATAAAAAATTGCACAGAAGAAAGCATAGGTACTAAACTTATAGACCTTGGATTCAGAGAGGATTTTACGAATTAGACCTCAAATGCAAGGGAAGTAAAAACAAAAAATAAATACATGGGACTATATAAAACTAAAAAGAGTTTCTGCACAACAAAAGAAACCATCAGCAAAACAAAGAGGTAACCAACCGAATGGGAGAAAATATTTGCAAACAACACTTCAAATAAAGGACTATTTAAAATATGCAAATAACTCATACAACTCAACATAAACAGATAGATGATAGATAGATAGATAAACAGATAGATAGATAAATAAATAAATAGTAAAACAATCCAATTAGAAAATGTGCAGAGGACCCGAACAGACACTTCTCCAAAGACATATAAATGACCAACAGATATGTGAAAAAATACTCAACATTACTGGATATTAGGGAAATGCAAATCGAAACCACAATGAGATACCACCTCACATCTGTTAGAATGGCTATTATCAACAAGACAAGTAATAACAAGTTTTGGCAAAGCTGTTGTAAAAAAAGGAACCTTCATATACTGCTGGTGGGAATGTGAATTTGTACAGCCACTATGGAAAACAATATGGAGGTTCCTCACAAAATTAAAAATACAATTACCATACAACCCAGCAATCCCTCATCTGGGTATCTACCCAAAAAATCTGAAACATTCGTCCATAAAAGTATATGTACCACTATGTTCATTGCAGCATTATTCATGATGGCCAAGACATGGAAACACCCAAAGTGTCCTTCGATAGATGAATGGGTAAAGAAGAAGATTCCATATACACAGTGGAATACTACTCGGCCATAGCAAAAAATGAAATACTGCCATTTGTGACAACATGGATGGATCTTGAGATTATCATTCAGGCAAAATAAGTCAGACAGAAAAAATCAAGTACCATATGATTTCACTCATATGTGGGATATAAAACTGAAAGCAATTGACAAACAAGACAAACAAACCAAAAAAATTCATAGACACGGACAAGAGTTTAATGGTTACCAGAGGGTAAGGAGGAAAAAGGTGGTAGAGAGGGTAAAGGAGATCAAATATGTGGGGATAGAAAGAGAACTGACTCTGGTGGTGAACACACAATATAATATACGGATGATGTATTATAAAAGTGTACACTTGAAACCCATATAATTTTATTAACCAATGTCACCCAATAAATTTCTTTAAAAAAATAAAAAGAATTTGTAACTGAGCTAGCTGTAGTGTTTTTCTGATGTCTGAGCTCAGCAGGACTCACTAATGCATCTGCAGTCATGAAGGAAACCTAGTTAGGGTAGGATCAGAAGCCCATTCAAACTTATATACTTTCTATTTCCATGTCTTTTTGTATTGTACCGTAGTATTTTCTAAGAACTTTGAAAAATGCATTCTTTTTTTTAACCATGCCAACAAAGAGAAAATCTCTGTGTCCATGCTTGAATAGAAGTTACAAAAAACAAAAAACAAATAAACAAACAAACAAAAAACTGTACACTTCTGGGGACTGAATAAGGGTAGCAAAAGTACAATTCGAGAGCAACAGATGTGGAGTAACTCAGTCCAACTACTCTCCACCTAGTGATTATCTTTCTAGTGGTAAAACATTGAGGCTTTATGTGTTTATATTAATGAAGGAGGCAATTCCTTACAAGAAGGTGTTTTTCATCGAGGATATTGTATGACTCACTTCATAAATAATCAAATTAAAATCTATAAATTCTATGCTATAGGAATAAGTATGAGATGATTTATGTTTATCAGAAATATAAGCCTTTCTCATCAATGACTATAAAACATACCCCTTGTCTAAGTCAGTTGGGGCTGCTATCAATGTACCACACTCTGGGTGGCTTATAACAACAGACATTTACTGCACACAGTTCTGGGTGCTGGAAGTCTGAGATCAGGATGCCAGCGTGGTCAAATTCTGATGAGAGTTCTCTTCTAGTTTCAAGTAGTCAACTTCTCCTTGTATCCTCACGTGGCAGGAAGAGGGCAAAAAGCTGTCTGGGTCCCTTTTATAAGGGCACTAATCCCATTCAATAGGACTCAACTCTCATGACCTAATCACCTCCTAAGGGCCCTACCTCCTAATACCATCACATTGGGGGTTAGGATTTCAACACAGGAATTTAGGAAGGGACACAAACATTCAGATCATTGCACCCCTCTTGGCTAAAAATATGATGATACAGCCTCATATATTAATATGCTATTTGATCTAATATTAAGAAACCCGGTAAATGAACAGACTTACGATACTAGCCTAGTATATTAAAGAAAATATATTGGGCGAAGAAGGAATGTTTTTAATAAAAACAAACAAAAAAGTGGTTGATTAATATAATCTAAAAATCACAACCTGATCTCAGACTAGATAGTTATTCTCCTTTTATGCAGTTTTAGGGCAATAGAATAAAGTTTTATCTGCTACCTTGGACTATAAGCTCTAGGATTTAATTTCATATGAAGTGCATTAATATATCAAACATTTGTGGATTTAAATAAGACCTAATTTCATAATTCTGTGGTGCATCACAGGCCTTTCTTCATAAATACACCAGGTTTAGTAAATACCTTCTATTCCATTTTAATTTATTTCCTTCCTCACTAATTTTCATTTTGAAAAGTTAATATGTTCCTTTCTTTTTGTAATGGGTTTGCCACCAGAACACAGGTGTCTTGAGAACCACTGATCAATCTAAGCCAAAATGGGAAAGGAAATGATCAACATCGTTGTCATTGGACATACAGATTCCAACAAGTCTACCACTACTGGTCATCTGACCTAAAAGTGCGGTGGGATAGACAAACAACCATTGAAAAATTTGAGAAGGAGGCTGCTGAGATAGGAAAGGGCTCCTTCAAGTATGCCTGGGTCTTGGATAAACTGAAAGCTGAGTGTGAGTGTGGTATCAACATTGATATCTCCCTCTGGAAATTCAATACCAGCAAGTATTATATGACTATTGTTGATGCCCCAGGACACAGAGACTTTATCGAAAACATGATTCCAGGCGCATCTCAGGCTGACCGTGCTGTCCTGATTGTTGCTGCTGGTGTTGGTGAATTTGAAGCAGATCTCCAAGAGTGGGCAGACTCATGAGCATGCCCTTCTGGCGTACACACTGGGTGTGAAACAACTCATTGTTGATGTTAAGAAAATGGATTCCACTGAGCTGCCTTATAGCCAGAAGAGATTCGAGGAAATCGTTAAGGAAGTCAGCATCTACATTGAGAAAAGTGGCTATAACCCTGACACGGTAGCATTTGTGCCAATTTCTGGTTGGAATAGTGACAACATGCTGGAGCCAAGTGTTAACCTGCCTTGGTTCAAGGGCAAAAGTGCCCCTAAGATGGCGATACCAATGGAATTATGCTGCTTGAAGCTCTGGATTGCATCCTACCACCAACTCGTCCAACTGACAAGCCTTTGTGTCTGCCCCTGGAGGCACGTAGTGGTCCTGTCCCTGTGGGCTGAGTGGAGACTGGTGTTCTCCAACCCTGCATGGTGGTCATCTTTGCTCCAGTCAATATTACAACTGAAGTAAAGTCTGTTCATATGCACCATGAAGCTTGGAGTGGAGTTCATCCTGGGGACAGTGTGAGCTTCAATGTCAAGAATGTGTCTGTCAAAGATGTTCGTCATGGCAGTGTGGCTGGTGACAGGAAAAATGACCCACCATTGGAGGCAGCTGGCTTCATGGCTCAGGTGCTTATCCTGAACCATCCAGATCAAATCAGTGCTGGATGAGCTCCTGTACTGGTTTGTCACACAGCTCACATTGCTTGCAAATTTGCTGAGCTGAAGGAGAATATCGATTATTGTTTGAAGAGCAAGCTGGAAGATGGACCAAAGTTTTTGAAATTTGGTGATGCTACCATCGTTGACATCGTTCCTGGCAAGCCCATGTATGTTGAGAGCTTCTCTGACTATCCTCCTCTGGGCCGTTTTGCTGTTCGTGACATGAGACAGACAGTTGCTGTGGGTGTCATCAAAGGAGTGGACAAGAAGGCAGCTGGAGCTGACAAAGTCACCAAGTCTGCCCAGAAAGCTCAGAAGGCTAAATGAATATTATCCCCAGTACCTGCCACCCCAGTTTTAATCAGTGCAAAGAAGGGTCTCAGAACTGTTTGTCTCAATTGGCCATTTAAGTTTAATAGTGAAAGACTGGTTAATGATTACAATGCATTATAAAACCTTCCCAAGGGAAAGATAATGTTTTGTGGACCATTTGTTATTTTGTGTGTGTTTGGTGGTTTTTAAGTTATTAGTTTTTTAAATCACTACTTTTTAATGAAAACAACTTGACCAAAAATCTGACACAGAATTTTGAGACCCACTAAAACCAAATTTAATGAGAAAAAAAAGGTAAGATGTTCCTTAATATATACAATAAAAATTAATCCAGTTCTCCTTAGATAGAGCACAAACCTTACCTGGATTAGAAGTATTTTAATATGAAAACTAAGCAACAGCTAGGGTGGCATTTACTGAAGAAACTGAATCCAAACAGGGTTTTTTGTTGGGCATGGACTTCTGAGTCACTGGGGGAAAATAAAAGTGGACATTCCTCTCATTTGCTGCTAGAAGCCTGAAGTTATACAATCAGTGTTGGAACATAAATGTGAAATTACTTTTTCTATGGATAAATTTCTGCTAATTGATTAAGTGGCTCCTTGTTAATGTCTGCATGCTCTCTCTCTGTTGACCGAACATCTCAACATGTATCTCTAGTTATTGAGAGACCCTCTTTTCAAACTAGTAGCAAGAAATGTGAAGTTGCCTTCTAGATAAATATTGGAAATTCTCAGTTTACATAAACTCTGGTTTTGTTTGTTTGTTTGCTTTGTTGTTGTTTTACATATTTACACTTCCCTAAGATCTTCTCCAGGAGCTATTATGACAGCCTGATAATGAGTTCTGTCTCCACTCCTAATCTGTTGCTCATAATCACGTGATACCTTTGTGAGCTTGGGCAGATTGCTTAACATTACCAAGTGTTAGTTTCCTCAGCTGTAAAATAGGAACAAGGTTAGCCATCATAAATATTATATATATTAACATTTTATTTGTTTAGTATAGCAAGATGATGTAGGTGTAATGGGCCGTTTTGGGCTAACTGAGCTGGATACACAAGTTAATGTAGACCGCTCCTCCATATTTTCCTTTCTTCCATGTTTTCATTCTCTTACAAGGGAAAAGCTTTGGTAACACAATTGAGGAGATAGAATTGGGGGTGGTTTGAAAGTGCCTGGTGGCAATGAGACCTGGGTGAGCAAATGGAATGGGACATTACACCATCCAATTTCCTTCAACTGGACGTGTTCTATGATCAGAGGAGTGACAAAAATTGATGTACTTTCTCAGAAACTTGTTGAATCTTGGGTATTTTAACCTCTAAGTCTGCATTCCTATTTCTGAACTGATGTTGATAATAGTATATTTCATAGAGGTTCTGGGCTTATTAAATGAAACTGTGGGTAAAAAGTAAAATGTTTAGTCAATGATTAATAAATATCTATTATTATTATTATTATTATTATTATTATTACCTTTATTACCTATGAGAATCTTTGTACAAGCTGACCTTTTTCAGGATACAGATAACAAGCATGGAAAATAATTGGGTAGGAGGCCATTTTTCTCAGCCATACTCTTAATCCAAAACCAAGGAATTCCAACCTTTGGGAACACAAGGGGACCACACTTGGTGTAGACTGGAATATTCATGATGGGGAATCACACTATGAAATTTCAGCAAGTGAATTTGTGAGCAGAGGCATAAATACGTGGAGCCAGAACAAGAGAAGAGTAGGTAGTGTGGTAGATTCCAGATGATGACCTTCTTTGATAAGCACTGAATACTGAGGTCTGGGATCCTGGATTACATATTTAAAGACCTTAACACAGTGCAGCAAGTAATCAAGAAACAATTGTTGTAATTATTACCATTGGGCCCATTTTCCACTAATGCAAGAGCCAGATAGCTGAAGAAGAAAATGAACTCCTGAAACAGCTTCAATCATCTACAATAGCTGTTTTCGTGGCATGTCGACAGTTTATGATCACTTGGGTTTAAAATAATGATACAGTATTGTAGTTCCAGCTGGTTAATGAAAATAGAGACAACCATAAATCCTGGGAGATTTTCTGCTTGGTAAGGAGTAAAGAAAGATAAGCCAAAACATATTAAAAATATAGGATGCCTTTATCACTTTGCTCAATACTTAATATCTCAACATCTTGAAGGATGTGTAGTATTACAATAGGCAGAAAGACATACATATTCTAGAAGGAAGTAAAAACATAAGAAAACCATAGAAGAAGCAAAATGTAAAAGAATTTATAGAAAACGTGATTAGTCCAGTTTGTCTGGGGACAGGACATTCCATTGTGTATTTTCAGCTATTTATTGCCTCATAACAAACACCCCCAAACTTAGTGCCTTAAAACAGTGATTTGTTATTTCTTGTGATTCTGGGGTTGACTGGTCAGATCTGGTGATCCATATGGTGTTGGCAGGGGTCACTTATGTGGCAGCATTCAGCGGGGAGCCTGGTGGAGTGCCTCAGTTCTCCTTTCTCCCAGTACATGGAGTCTCATCCACCAGGGCTTCTCCGTGTGACCTCTCTCCAGAATTCCCTGGACTACTTCATAGCATGGCTCCTGGGTTCCATGGAGGAATATTTCAAGAGGATAACTCCCAATGTGAAAAAAACTTGCATGAGTCTGCTTCAGTCTTTTTGCTAATACTGCACTGAACAAAGCAAGTCATGTGGACAAGCCTGTGGAGTTAATGTGAGTACTTGGAGGTGTGACTCACGGATAGGTGTATTGTGAGTTGGAGATGTTGCCTGTTCTAACAGAAAGGATTCAGAAATGGAACCAACTGGAGTCATTTAGATTCACTTATAGAGAAAACTGTGCTCAAAGGAGACTTGGGAAAAAAAAAATCTCTGTAGAGGAAACAGTTACTCCAGAACAACTGGAATCTAAGAGTGAAGAAATAGAATTAGCAGAATCAACTTTGAGGAAAATTTTCAGAAAAATATCTCCCTTTCCACCTACACAAAACCCAAATATAATAAGCAGTAGGCAGCCGTGGCTGCCAGCTTAGGGTTCCAAATGTGTGGCTGACTGTTATATTAGAGACCCCCCATTGAAATTCATCTCCAGGATACACACCTTGTATCCTCCCTCCAAAGCTGAATCTGGCCTTGGCTGTATAACTTTCTTTTGTCAATGAGACATCAGCAAGCATGATACTAACTTTACAGCAGCTTACCAAACGAGCTGTATGCACATGAGAAGCTTTTATTAACATCCTGCCTTATAAGGAACTCTGCCGGTAAATATCACTTGATAAGAGAACACATGGAGAGAAGCTTTAAAAACTAGTGGACACTTTGGGCATTTCCATACTAGCTGAGCTTCTTCCAGCTAAACGTACTCCCATGAGTGGTCTCAACTGATGTCACAAGAGGTTGAAAAAACAACATCCCACCAAATTCTGCCCAAATTGCTGAATTTTGAGTGAATAGATACTTATTTCATTAACCATTAAATTTTTGGAGGATTTGATAAGTGAAAACAGAAATAAATAACTATGGAAAAAAAGACCAGAAATGTATGTAATTCCATATGTATGACACATTTATGAGGTGGAGTTTAAAGGAAAAAGAAAGGCAACTTGCACATATCAGGGAAATGCACTGAAACCCCACCACCCATGTTTAGTATGGTGGGTGTAGTATCTTCATGCGTCTCTATTCCACAACTAAACTAAAGCAAATTCTTCTTATAAATACGTCCTTTCCACTGACAACTAAACCTAAAAAAGGGAAAGTATTTTTTCCTTTAAGTTTCCTTCTATAAGTTTTATTCTTTTAGTTCTTATGTTTTGATTCATTTTTAGATAGTATAAAGTAAACATTGAGGTTCATTATTTTGCATATAAGTATCCAATTGACCCAACACCTTTTGTTGGAATTTCCCAACTAATTTCCTTGGAACTTCTCAAAAATTTTTGATATTGTATGTGTGGGTCTATTATGAAATCTATTGCATTTAATTGATCTATATGTTTATTTTCATGCTAATATAACACTATCTTAATTACTGTAGAATTATAGTAATTCTTGGAATCAGGTAAGTCCTTTTAAAAAATGTATTCTTTCTTCTTTTTCAAATTTGCCATGGTTGTCTAGATTCTTCCCATTTTCATATAAATCTTAGAATTAGCTTATCAATTTTTACAGAAATGTGACAGAATTTTGATTAGTATTGCATTGAGAATTTATATCTGAACTATATTAAGTCTTCTGACCTATATTCACGCATTCTCTTTATTGAGGTATTCTTTAATTTATCATAGCAATATTTTACAGTTTTTAAGCATACAGTGTTGAACATCTATTGTTAAATTTATGCCCAATTATTTCATGTTTTATATAATTGAAACTACCTTTCTTTTATGTCAAGTTCCAGTTGTTTGTTGCCAGTATATAGAAAAACAATGGGCTTTTGTATACTGATCTTATTTCTTGTGACAATACTAAACTCAAGTTAGCTTTAATAGCTAATTTGTACATTACTTAAGATTTTCTACATGGACAATCAGGTGGTTTGTGAATAAATAATATTTTATTATTTTTTCCAATCTGAATTTTTTTTGTTTTGCCTTGTTACTCAAATTTGGATCTTCAGTAAAATTCTGAGTAAAAGTGGTGTGACTAGAAAAGTGTGCCTTTTTTCTAATCTTAGGGGGAAAGTATTTGGTTTTTTAAGTGTGATGTTAGTAATAGAATTTTTGTAGATGTGATTTGCCCAAGTTTACTCAGTATTATGGATTGAATTTTTCCCTAAAAAGATATGTTGGAATTGTAACCCCTGGTACCTGTGGATATGACCTTACTTGGAAATAGGGTCTTTACAGATATAATCAAGTTAAGATGAGGTCATACTGTGTTAGGGAGGGGCCTAATCCAATTAGACTAATGTCTTTATAAGAAGAGAGGCAGAGACAGACACAGAGAAGGCCGTTATAGGAGGAGGCAGAGATCAGAGTGATGTAACTCTAAACCAAGGAATACCAAGGATTGCTAACCACCACCAAAAGCTAAGAAGAGTTAAGGAAGTTTCTCTTAAAGGCTACAGAGAACGTGCAGCCCTACTACAAACAACTTTAATTTGGATTTCTAGCCTCCAGAACAATAAAACAATAAATATGTGTTGTTTTAAATCATCCAACTTTGTGGTAATTTGTTGTGGCAGCCCTAGGAAACTAATACACTCAGTTTTCTTGATTATTTATATTGAATGTGTTCAAATGATTTTTCTGTATCTATTGAGATGATCATAGTTTTTTTCTTTCTTTCATAGGCTGTTAATATAATCAATTACTTGATTTTTAAATGTTAAACCAGTGGCATACTGATTGTGTGCATTTTTTTTTTCAACTCTGCATTGGGTAAACAGTGATAACTGGAAGAAATTGGTCATAGTGGAAATTACACCAGGAAAACGGACAAATGCTACAAATTAGTTTTTCTTTCCTCCCCAACTCCATGGAGCTGGTTGTTATATATATACCCTCATACCTCTCTGTTAAACCAACATAGCATTGCTGTGATAAATCTGTCAGTCATGATGTAGTATTCTTTTTATATTTTTCTGAAATTTATTTGCTAAAATTTTGTTAAGTTTTATCTATTGGTTTGTTTCTCAGTTCATGAGACCCATTATTCTTGTTAGGGTATTCCTTTCTCTTCTATTTCTGGAGAAGTTTGTGTAAAATTAGTATTACCTCTTCCTTAACTATTTGATGGAATTCACTAATGAAGATAGGTGGGCCTCAAGTTTTCCTTGTGGAATAGGTTTTACTATTGTGTCTGTATCTTTAATAGATAAAAAGGTTTTTCAGGTTATCTTTTCCTCTTGGGTGAGTCTGGTAGTAGGTGACATTTGAGCATTAAACTGTACATTTCATCTAGCTTGTTGAGTTTGTAGACATAAAGGTGTTTATTAAATTCCTGTATAGTGCATTTAATGCCTAAAGGAGTGATATCCCCCTTTCATTCTGATATTAATAATTGGTGCCTTTTCTTTTTCTCTCTTCATCAACTTTATTGATCTTTTCAAAGAAACAGCTTTTAGACATTGATTTTTACCAATTTTCTGTTTGTTTGTTTTTGTTATTGATTTCTGTTATCTTTATTATTTTGTCATTTTGTTGTTGTTTTTTCAGTTTAATTTCATCTTTTTTTTTCAAGTTCTAGGTAGAAGCTTCTAACATTGCTTTGCGATCTTTCCTGTTTTCTATTATAAGCATTAATTGCTCTAAATTTCCCTCCAAGAACTGCTTTAGCTATATCCTTCAAATATTGTTTGTATTTCCAGTCTTCAAAATATTGTCTAATTTTTCTTCTTAATTGTTTTTATGTAGAAGTTGTTAATTTCCAAATATTTGGATATTTTTCCAGAAATCTTTTTTTTTTACTGATTTCTAGTTTAATTTCATTGTATTCAGAGTCTATATTTTATATAATTTCAATCTTCTCGTGTTTACTGAGACTTGGTTAATGATCCATCATATGGTCTATCTTGGAGAATTTTGTCTATGCACATGATTTATTTTCAATGTTTTCTGTGGCTGTGCCTTCAAGTTCACTACTCTTTTATTCTGCAATATTTAATTAACTGTTAATTCCAATATATTTTAATTTCATATATTGTATGTTTTATATCTGAAATTTCTGATTTTTCTTCCATTTCTCTTTTTCTTGTGCTCAAGTTTTCCTCTACTTACTTAAAAATATGGAGATATTTATAATTGGTATTTGGAAGCTATGAAGATATTTATAATTGCATTGTGTGTTCTGCACCAAAGTCAGTTCTCCTTCCACCACCATATATTTGACCCCCTTTTACAAACCCCTTCTCCCCCTTACCCTCTGATAATCACTAATCTGTTGTCTGTATCCGTGAGTCTTTGTTTCTTTCTTTGTTTGTCTTGTTCATTTGTGGCTTTCAGTTTTATATCCTTCTTGACTTTTTCTGTCTGGCTTGATTCACTTAGCATGATAATCTCAAGATCCATCGTTATTGTTGCAAAAGACAGTGTTTCACCTTTTCTTATGGCCAAGTAATAATATTCCACTCTATTAATGTACCGCATCTTCTTTATCCAATCATATATCAAAGGATACTTTGGTTGTTTTCATGCTTTGGCCACCGTGAATAATGCTTCAATGAACATAGTGGTACATATATCTTTATGGATAAACATTTTAAGATTTTTTGGGTAAGTACCCAAAAGATGGATTGCTGGGTCGTATAGTACTTCTATTCTTAATTTTTTGAGGAACATCCATACTGTTTTCCATAGTGGCTATACCAATTTACATTCCCACCACCAGTGTATGAGACTTCCTTTTTTACCACAGCCTCTCCAACACTTGTTATTACTTGTCTTGTTGATAATAGCCATCCTAACAGGTGTGAGGTGGTATCTTATTGTGGTTTTGATTTGCACTTCCCCTAATAGCTAGTGAAGTTGAGCAGTTTTTTTTTCATGTATTTGTTGGCCATTTATATGTCTTCTGGGAAGAACTGACCATTCAGTTCCTCTGCCCATTTTTTAATTGGATTGTTTTTGTTGTTGTTGTTGTTGTTGAATTGTATGAGTTCTTTATATATTTTGGATATTAGCCCTTTATTGGAGATGTTGTTTGTAAATATCTTTTCCCTTTTGGTTGGTTGTCTCTTTGTTTTGTTGATGGCTTCTTTTGCTGTGCAGAAGCTTTTTAGTTTGATGTAGTCCCATTCATTTATTTTTGCTTGTACTTCCCTTGCCTTTGAGGTCAAATTCACAAAATCCTCTGTGAAGCCAAGGTTCATAAGTTTAGTACCGTGTTTCCCTGAAAAGAAGACCTAGCCATGCCATCAGCTCTAATGCGTCTTTTGGAGCAAAAATTAATATAAGACCCGGTCTTATTTTACTATAATGTAAGACCTGGTATAATATAATATATTACAATATAATATAATATAATACCAGGTTTTATATTAATTTTTGCTCCAAAAGATGCATTAGAGCTGATTGCCCAGCTAGGTCTTATTTTCGGGGAAAAGGGGTATGTATGCTTCTTCTATCGATTTATTGTTTCAGGTCTTATGTTTAGGTTTTTGATCCATTTTGAGTTAATTTTGGTATATGGTGACAGATATAAATATACATACTTTCTAATGTCATGTATTGCACTGCATTAATCCTGCCTTAATGTGTTATTTATCATAATTTTTCATAGTAGAGATTTCCATCTCTAGAAATTCCATTAGATTATATTGTGAAAATCTCCAGATCACCTTCTATGTTTCCATATTTTCTCTAACTTCTTGACCATATTAATCATAGCAATTTTAAAATCTTCCTCAGCTAACAACAATATATGAGTCATCTTTATATATCTGTTCCCATTGTTTGTTTTCTCTCTTGGTTTTCAGTTATATGGCCCTTTATTTTACAAGAATTAGTTTCTTTAACTGAATGACAAACTGTACAAATAATTGTAGAAGCTGTAGAGAAGGCGACAGCAAATATGTTTGGTTTTATAGGCTACATATGATCTCTGTCTCATATTTTTCTTTTTTTCTTTCCCTTTCTTTTTGGTAACAACCCTTTACAAATGAAAAACCTTTTAGCTTGTTGGCTGTAAAAAATAAAAACAGTCTACAGCAGTTTTGTCTCAGTGGCCATAGTTTGCGACCCTATGGTGATTAGTACTCTATTGGTAATTAGTTCAGTGCTTTGAAATCTTGAAAGGCTGGACTTTAGGAGATGAAAACTAACTGTGAACTAGGAAAAAGGATGCCAGTGGTACAAATGTAGACCTCTTTGTGCGAGCAAAGTGGAGACAGGAAATGAGGTGGCAATTAAGTAATTGACTGCTTTCAAGATTAAACTTTTTCAAGAAAGTTTAGGGCAAGGTCAAAGGTACAGGTGAACAAAATAGGAATAGTCAGGCTTTTGTTTTGTTTTGTTAATTTCCTAGATAAATATATCTGAAAAAAAAATTCCTGTAGAGTTAATACTGGGGCAGAAAAGCATATTTTGTAAACAATTTTTCAAACCACATATTAATAAATAATATGTGTGAGACTTATGAATACCTGCTATAGCACCAGAATAAGTACTGACCAAACAACATGTCTTTTGTCATGCTTTGGTACAAAGTCAATCAAATAATAATATGTATTTTTTTTTAAATGACTAACTATATACTTACATAGATTAAATAATCCAACTTTTCAACCATGGTCCTTTAACAATTATCTGTAACAGCTCAAATAGGTATTTTTAAACCTAATCTTGAATATATATACATATATATACGTATATATGTGTATATACGTATATATATACATATATATGTATATATATATAGAGAGAGAGAGAGAGGGAGAGAGAGAGAATCAAATAAATGTATACACATTTTAAGAAAGGAAAAAACTACTAAAATTGTAATACACAATACATACCAATAACAAAAGATGAATACAAGTCACATTTGACTTCTGCAATTACAAAGGTGCTCAAAGTGGTTACCATTAGCGTAATTATAATACAGTTTCTTTTTTCCTTTCTTAAAACATGTATGCATTTTTTTGGCACCATCTGTATATATATATATATATATTTTGGTGTTCAATACTCCTGTTGTAAGGTATTCTTTTATTGCCTTGCCTTCTATTATGGAGAATTTACCCTTCCTTGTAATTGGCAGATAGAGGGCGGTTGATCTTAATGTAAGCAGGGACTGTGCTGATTTGAAGCTGGGTGGAAGTCTGTTGATGTTCTATCTCTGCTGTAACCATGGCCCTCCAGCATTTTAAGTTAAGAACATGGTATAATCTGCAGATTACTCCCTTTAATGTATCCTACATTCTAATCATCATCTTGTCAGAACTCCAACATTTCCACTCTGATTCCAGCAGCTTTCTGCTCAGATTTTTAGTCTCCCACCTCATGAATCTCCAGTATTGGAAATGTCCCGAAGGGAAAACTGGCCCATTAAACTCTCCCGAGTAGCTGTTCCTCATTTGTCAATGGCTGCAAAGGACAGGTGGGGTGGCACAGCCCTCTGGGAGTCCCCATCCCTCAGATGGGGTTCCTTGGACCTGCCTGTGGCACTGACAATATTCGGCTCCAGTATCTGCTGATTCCTTTGTATCACCCTGCAGCTCTCCAGCGGGCATGTCCTGTGTGTGTGTGTCTGGGGGGGGCAGGGGGAGGCACTGCTGTGAGCTTGGCAGAGGAGATGAAGCCTGCTGTGACCTGGCCAGTCTCCAGGCCTGGTCTCACCCTGAGAGGTGAGCTTGGACACCTTATGATTCACCCCACCTCTGCCAGGGCTCAGCTCAGATCTCCACTCAGAGGAGTATTCACGGAATGTTTGTGAAAATAAATAATAACTATTAAGATTAAAACAAACAAACAAACAAAAATGCCTCCCAAGCCTCTGTTGTCCACCCCCTGCCGTCCACCCCAGAATAGCATTCCCCAGAGATTTCTGCATTCTCCATTTCCTACCCATTCTCAGAATTGGCATATACTCCTAAAATAAGCTGGCAATGGCCAGCTCACTTCTCTAGGTTAATTTCCTCTCTGTTATCTTAGCCTTTCTATTTCTCATTGCTTCTGCAATTTTCTGTCTCCTTCAGACAGATGATTTCTGAATTTTATTTGGCTTTCCTAATTTTTCTAGGAAGGAGTGCTGCCCTGCCATGAGCTATCCAGCTTACTGGATGCAGAACTCTTTAAGATGGTTTTCTATTTAAGCAGAAAAACAATAATTTAGTCTTACACAGTGTGACCTCAACCTATAATTCAATCATAACTACATGCCTGCGTGTACGTAATGATTCAGTCCTAACTTGCTGAATGCTCCAAATATTTTCTCAACATTCCTGACTGGAATTCCTTAATCTAACCTTTCTGGATCTCTGCTTGTAGAAGTCAAATCTACTTACCTCATCTTCATAGTTGTATGCTCCTTGAAGTTAGGGTTGGATCTTGCTTATGTTTGGATTACCCGATGTCTCATAGCTCAGAGTTTTACATATAGCAGGAACCCAATCAATATTTGATGAGTTTAGTTGAGTAGTCTTTATTTAGTGATTTGATACTTTACGCTTTCTTTCTATGACCTCCTACTCTAGAAAAGTTCAGTTCTAGATCAGTCGTTTATTAGCTAGGTTTATTTTCCTAAGAACACCAAATTTTGAGCTCACTGACTTTCAGGTTAGCCACACAGAACCAAATAAACAGAAAATCCAATATGTAAATGAATTTAAGTAACTGAACAGGCTAGTGAAAGTGAAATCTTTATATTTGACATATTCTGAATTTAATGACAAAACATAGTTTGGAATTTAAATACAAATATATTGTTCTTTAAAATGTCCGTAGGAGCCCAACAATAAAAATAGGCTTTATTTTTTATCTCTTAACATAGGCTCCTGAAAAATAGGCTTTCTTATCATCATTTTTATCTATTCTTTCCTTTTATGAGTTTTTATTATAGGGACAGGCAATATGTCTGCTGGTGGAAAGTCTGCCATTGTGACTGTTAAAAGATTTAAGATGGAACAAACTAGGGTCACAGAAAGTTGTTTTATCCCGACAATGATTTTGGCATTTTCTTTTAAAGAGCAAGTTTATTTTGTTATTCTTTTAGTAAATTGATTCAGAAGGAAAAAATAAAGAAACGACAGTATGCAATAGCAATAACAATTGTTTTTTTGGAAGCTTCTTATTTTGGCATCACTGTATTAAGTACATATGTCCAGATTATAGCTCATTCAAAATTCATAGCAACATCATGAGGGGCTTACCTTTATCATCCTCCTTTTGTAACTGAAAAAGTTAAGTAGTTTGGCCAAGATCCAACATCTAGCAAGTGCCAAGATGAGGGTTTTACCAAATTTTGTCTGAATTCCAAATTGTGTTCACTTAACTTTATGAGTTATTAGCTTTCTACCAAGATGTGGAAAGTCATCAATAGTGAATTATTAGAGAAGGAATCAAATTAAAATAATAGATCGTGAACATATGAGATTTAAAGTTTGACCTCGATCAGGTTAACATAATATACTTAATTTTGACTATAAACTGATGTGACTGTTTTCTGTGAACTATCTCCACCAAAAAATGTTCATTATTGGGAAGCAATGTAAGTCACAAATATAAGAATTTCAGGAGAAGCCTAAGGTATAATACATGCTGCTGCGGTTCCAGCATATCTGAACAAACATGCCTGGGGAGCTAAAGAGGATTGTTGTCAGAAGTCTATTTTATTTAGGGACTAAAATTTCTTATGGGAACAAACTTATAAGAGAGCTTGGTCTCATGTTAAAGCCCTCATTTTCTGAAGGGAAAGGGTATTCTGAAAATAGGGTGGAGTCAGTCACCCAGATTTAGCTCCTGGCCCATTTCCCCACCTATTGTTATCTGTAAGAAAAAATTAAAATAGCTATTAAATTGTGTGAAGCAGCACAACAAAAAGAGGAGAAATAAGACATGTGGGAGAGTGTCATTAACCCCATTTCCCATGGAAGCCAGCAGGCCTTCATCTAGGGCGGGTCCTGGGAATGTGGCTCATTGCTGGTGACAGTGTCTGATAAGTGTGGCATCTCCTGTGAGAAAATGAAGACTCATCAGCCATTCTCAGTGGAAACAGGCACAGGGGTGGAGAATCAAGGGCCTGGATCACATCCAGCCACTACCAACTGTGCATTTGGTGGGAGACTTTGGTCCTAAGTATGTGTGAGGCATTATTCTCAGAAACTATAATTAAACATACAAGAAAGAGTTAAAATAGAGTTGTAGACAAAATATTGAGAAATGATGGAGGATAGTATAACTAATATTGAAAATAAATTGGCATACTTCACAGAGGAGATGGCACTTGAAACGGATTTTATGGTAAAGACAGAATTCATCAGGCAGATCAGGAGTGTCTTGAGCTTACAAGTCCTGGCAACCAGATTTCAGTGTCATCACATTCATTATTTAGTGCCTCATTTTGATTCAATCATTTTTGTAGCAAATGTCCACCTGTATAAACCTACTGGTGATACTAGAGGCTAAAGTAAAGAACAGGTAGATAAATTAAAATTAGAAAAGAGTTTCCTTGGCTGTATCAAAGGTCCCTATTCTCATAAATATGTAATTATTTGATGACCATTTGGCCCTACTTAGAGGGGCCAGTTTTCCATTTCCCATTTGTGAAACTAAATAATGTCCTTTATGGTAAGCAGGAAAAAACACAAATGCATAAATAATACACATCTTAGATTTAAATTTCATCTTTGAATGTCAAAGCAAGTTTAAGTTTTTAATTGGATGTTTTCGGCTTAGAATTTTTAAAATATTTTCTTCACTTTAAATTTTTATTTGGTTATTTAGTTAAAAGCTTCATTCTCACTGAAAGTCAGCAAGCTTTAAGAGACAATGAATTGGATCAGGCATCAGAGGTCCTATTTTATAGCACCACATTTTCACCATTTAAGTAAAGTAGTGATCTCAGACATCTACCAGTAAGAGGTGCAAAATCATCAACTGTGCATGGGGAATGGATGGTTATCTTCATGTTTGCTCTCAGCTTTAACATCTATAATTTGTTTGATTATGTTAGTGTGTGTATGTGTGTGTGTGTTTACTCAATCTAAATCCTGTTAATCATTAGCACCTAGAACACTATATGGTCCCTAGTAGTACTATATCTTTTTTTTTTTTTTTTTTTTTTCTAAAAGAAGGAAGGAGCAAAAGGTAGAACAGAGGTGAGAAACAAGGGAAGGAAGGAGGGAAGGAAGGAAGAAGCGTTTAGAAATATGGTATAAAAAAGACTATTGCCTATTTAGTAAGCCTTTCCATCTGGACACCTAATATCAAAGAAAGATTTGAGGAGTTATTTACTTTTTTACAATCTAGCCCTTTCCCTCCACATCTGGAACAACAATTCACTCACACTGAGGCTCATCGTTTCTAACAGTTTCACAGCTGCTCTACCTATATATTGTCATCATATCTTAGCAGCAGCCAATTTTATTAGATTGTTAAAGATTTTGCTTCTTAGTATCTCTAAGGTTTTATTTTCTCTGTCCATTTTTTAAAGCATTATCATGTCTAAAAAAGGACCAATGTTTTAAAAGAGATTTATGTATACTCTTGTCCCTTTTAGTTAAGACTTATCTTTCAACAATGTGTAATGAGTATTTACTTTGCAATCCAGCAGAACAGGCAGTTCTGTACTGGAGTTTTCTTAAAGGAAAAATGGATTCCTAAAGTGCAACTTCCGTAATATGCAGAGGGTGGTATCATGAGAGTGGTGATACATGTTTACTAATTATGATAGAAAATGGTGGCTCACTTCTAATTTTCATAAATGTAAATGATCTAAAATTATTAGGTTTTCAAGTGATCAGTGAAAGTTAACATTTCCAAGGAAATTTAGAAGCAATTTATATGGCATCCAGCACTTTCTGCCTTAAAGTATACTTTTAAGATTTTAAGTATAAAATCTTTTATTTTAATGCTGACACCTCGAGCTGAAAGTCTTTCAGTTACTGTTGAAGTTAAATAACATAACTAGGGAAGTTAATAAACTATTATAAATACATGATGAATATTCAGAAAACATTGTTATATTAGAAGAGAAAACCCATAGAAGAGAAAAAAAATGAACTTGCAAAATGAATCAAGAAATGAAAGATAGACAACTACTTAATATGCAGAAAAGTGAATGCAGACTGAAGATGGAAAAGATTTTATTAAAGAAAAACAAGGACACTGTCTTCTTTAATTATAGCTTATAAGCTTTAGAAATGTTCTTTTTTAGCTTTTTAACAGTCCTTTGTTAGACTTCAGGTTGACTGGTCTAGGTGAATTGATTATATGTTCAAGTTGTGAAAATTATTTTTGAAATGGAAAATTCACTGTATTCATAAATATTGAATCTGTATTCATTTTGCGGGTAAGAGGAGAGCTAAGGAAATATTTTTCTATTTTAAGGTAACTACTGCTGTGATTATTTGTCTTTGCTTTGTTTTTCTAAATTATTTGGGGGGGGAACAATAATTCAATTAAGAAAATCTTTGTGACTGAAATGTGAATGGAATAGTTAGGTGAGTTTTATTTGATTGCATTTAAAGGCTGGTAACACACTCATTTCAATGGAAGTGTATGCTTCTCTGCTATTATAGTAATTGTCACTCTTTCTTGGTGTCTATATTAAATCATTTATTCAACAAATATCATTGAGAGTTATAATGTACCCGGTGCTAATCTAGACACTGAAGATGGAGCAGGAAAAAATAAAAAATAAAAAAGTCAAAATTTTCTCCACTTAATAGCTGATTTTCAGGTGAGAAGACAAAATAAATAAATATATACACGGCATACCATAAATGCTATAGAGAAAGAAAAATAAATGGAAGGGCACAGGAACTACAGAGATGAAAAGAGGATTGCAATTTTAAACACATTTTTTGCGGGAAACGAGTAAACTCATCATACCGCTTTTTATACCAAAGCGCGGGAGACGAGAATAACACATATTTTGCACCTCTTTTTAAACTGAAATACTGAAAGTTTCATAGAAATATATCAAGTAGATCGAAAGATATGAATATTTTACGGAAAGTCTAATTTTGGCGAGAAAATGTCAAAAAAGCCCTGCATTACGACCCGATTTGGCGGGAAAATGCCCGCTTACAAAGTGTTTTAAACAGTGAGGCCCAGGAAAGTAACTGAAGTACATCTGAGTAAATATCTGAAAGCCATGAATAAGTAAGCTGTAAGAATGTCTGGGGAAAGTGTGTTTCAACCACAGAGAACATCAAGTGCTAAGGCCCAAAGGCCAGAGCATGTCTGGAATGTCACAGAAAAGACCTGTAGACCATGTTTTAGGGTCTGACTGAAACCCAAAGTCAAATGGGAAGCTGAGGAAGGTTTTGAAGAGAGAAGTAACAATCTGGTTTAAGTTTCTATAGGATTATTTGGCTGTCCTTTTGAAAATAGACTGTTGGTGTCCAAGGGCAATAAAAACAGTGACCAGTTAGGAGGTATTGCAATAATCCAACCAAGATAAAATGGTGGCTTGAACCAAAGTGGTAGCATGGGGGGGAAAATGGCAAAAAGGATTTGATTTTGGCTTTGGCGATATTGTTGTAATGATGACGTTAGTTACCTAAACCAACTCTGAAATAAAAATGGAGGGAAACAAAAGTAAAAATCATTCTGTGAAAGCTTCAGAGAACTGACCAGATAGCAAGGAATTTCAGAAGAAAACCTCAGAGAATTCTAAATCACAGAAAGATAAAACAGGACACATAAACTACATTGACTCAGAAAGCACTTGCTGACACTGCTATAGGAGCTGATATTGTGATGGACTCTCAAGGAGAAGGAGAAGAAATTTAAGCTGGGGGTTCCAAAGGGCAAATGAGATAACATGCATTATGTGCCAGAAACCTTAAGGGAAAAGACCTTATTATAGTAAGGACAGTCCAGAAGTTAAGTCAATCCCCTTCACCCCCGAGGGCAAAAAAAGGAGAGCAAGGAGATGAAAGGAAGGAAAGTTGAAATACCCCAATCTCATTTCGGGGGTTGAGATATACATATTTGCATAAATGGATTAACTCGTAAATTAGTTTACTATATGAACATTAGTTTATGCTTTGGAGACAATATTTTTTCTCTTTATTATTTCAATGGAACTACATTTCATTTCCCTATGAAAATATGATTTCAATTTCCCTAGATGAAAGAATCATTTCTGGAGAGAACTGTGGCCATTTCAATGATCTTTTTTATTAAATTTAACTCCAATTTGTATAAAAATTTAATAAACATGACATTAAGATTGAATTAAGGAAAATATTTTATAATTTCCAAAGTATTAAATGTGAAAATTTTGAAGGTCTTGGAACAATACTGTGTAATAAATTTTTGACCGGAGTATGTAATATTCAATTTAATTACTGTTTTTTAAAATAAAGTGAAGTGATTTGACTAAGAAATAATGTAGGATTTGCTTTTTAGTATACTTTTTAAATCTTCACAGGGGCACAAATACTTAAATATCTAAATGAAGTAACACATATAACTTAAATCATTTCATACTGTTATAGCTTCAGAGAGAAGCCAAAAAGCTCCATTCCTTTTCAGTTAAAAGGAATAGAAATACATATTATTATGTGGTTACTTTCAGTAAAAATTGTCATCTGTTAGTAAAATAATCAGATTAATCAAAGACTATTCTTGCATAAAATGCTTTCAATTTCTGAGATGTATTATCTTGTGTTATTTGTCCAAGATGAACAAAATAAATAATCTCTAATTACTGGGTCAGAAATTATTTAAATATAGATTCTTTAACTTATGATTGGAATTAAGCTATTCAAGAATTAAAAGAAACAGGCACACAAAAATATACAACTGGCTGTTACGTATGATTTGCTTTGAATTTCTTAAAATATTCAACTAATATTTGGTACCTTAAGTGAGAAAGCATAGATAGCTAGGAGTAGTGTAATCATACAATTTCACCAATTAACCATGTATTTTAACTAATTCAATTTGATCACTTAAAGATAAGTTCATATCATGTGTCCTATGAAAATATTTAATTGAGTGCTATTACATTTCTGGCAATAAAAATCTTAAAACTTTTCCTTTGGAAAGAATAGGAATTATAAATGGGATGTATAAAAGTATAAACACACTGTGAAATTAGATAAAAAGTTAAAAATGTTTATCCAGGACTTGTTCTACAGCATTTTAGATGTGCTCACTCCCTTTCTCAACCCAAAAAATGCAAGTCTGTCAAAAGTTCCCCGTATTCATTATTCTAGTCAACACACAGGCATCCTTTACATGCCTGCTCAAGCCTCATGTTCACTGCACCTCCAACTAGGTTACATTTCCATGTTTCCACACCACTGTCACTGCCCCCCTGAAAGCCACTTCATCTGTCTCTTACACTGCTGTCTGCCTCTTTCCTGAGGTCTTGGCTTCTAGTTTATTCCCAGTGTAATCCATTCTCCACATTACAGCTAGAATGATCATTTTAAAAAAATGTTAATCTGAATATGTCAAGGACCAGATTTGAAACTTCAATACACTTGTATATCTTTTAGGATAAAGTTTAAAATCTCTGCTTTGTCTATAACATGCTAAGATTGCAATAGGACCCATCACTTCTCCAGCCTCTATGACTGCTACCCCTCGTTCTTTATGCTTCAGGCATACTGGCCTCCCTAAACTTCCTAGCATGTGTTCCCTGCTCTCTAATACCTTAACAGCATCGATTCCTTTCTGGAAACTTTTCCGTATCCTTTATCCTAGACAATTCTTTTTCACCCTCCAGGTTTAACTTGTACCTCACATACTCTCAATGAAGCATGCACTGAACCCCAGATTAGGTCACATTTCCATAGCACTCTGAATCCCCTCATGCATTTAATTACAAATTCATTCTCTATCTTCCCTATTGGAGATTAACTTCTGGTAGGTGAGGAACACTGTCCTTGTCCCCTGTACCTGGCTTATAACTAGCATTCAATAAATGTTTGGTAAGTAAATAGATAAACTAATGACCTGATCAAAGTGGAGTAGTAACCCTTGTATGAAAATACTGTCATATCAACCATGTGTCACTTAGGATGCTGTTGACTTTGTCCTCAGGTAAGCCACTATCTACCTTACAAGACGGTTGTCACAGGTTTGAACATTACATGCATAGAGGACAATGTCCAGTGGAGGAAGAACAACTATTAGGGAGTCTCTTTTAATAGCAAAGACAACTTTTCCACAAAACTCCTTATAAGGGTTCCCTTCATGTTTCATCAGCTAGTCTATCAAATTTTAAAATCTAAGTTACTATAGTCATCTGTTAATTGTTCTTTCAAATACCGTGTTTCCCTGAAAATGAGACCCTAGCTGGACAATCAGCTCTAATGCGTCTTTTGGAGCAAAAATTAATATAAGACCTGGTCTTATTTTACTATAATATAAGACCAGGTCTTATATAATATATAATATAATATAATATAATATAATATAATATAATATAATATAATATAATATAATATAATATAATACTGGTTCTTATATTCATTTTTGCTCCAAAGGATGCATTAGAGCTGATTGTCTGGCTAGGGCTTATTTTCAGGGAAACACGGTAGCGATAGTATTCCATGGAGAAGCAGTTAGGTCAGCTCACAAATGATATAATCACATAAGTGCATTTCTTCAAGATATTCATCATACTTCAACACGCTTTATGCTTATTTCCCATTATGTCATAAAGATTACTGAAAAGATGTGTATTCAACGGTGAATCTTAAATAAAACCAATAATTTCTACTGCTTCAGCAAGGGCATTCTTAAATAAACCTCTGTGTGTGTGTGTGTGTGTGTGTGTGTGTGTGCGCGCACGTGTGTGTGTGTGTGTGTGTGTGTGTGTGTGTGTTACTTGTTTTTACTACAAATGTGTTTTATAGAATGGAGGTCAGCAAACTATGGCCCACAGGTTAAGCCTAATCCACAGCTACTTTTTAAAAAATAACCCTTCATTGAAATATAAACACACCCATTATTCATATACTTTCTATGGATATTTTTTCACTTTAATTACAGGATTCAGTAATTGAGACAGAGACTGCATGGACTGCAAAGTCTAAAATATTCCCTATCCAGACCTTTACAGAAAAAAAAAAAAAAAATGCTGACTCCCTAGCAAAGAAAAGTACAATGAAAACTAGCTGAGTTTAGTATCACTGCCTTGATTTGCAGCCAGCACTTTTAGTCACCATGGTTTCTGCCCAATCAACTCGAACGCTAACTCCATGTAAAGGACAAATAATATCATGAAAATAATTATTATGGTAATAATGTTGTCTTTATGGACCCACTGAAAGGGTCTTGGGGATCCCTTAGAATTGTGGACCACACTGAGAGTAGCTCTCCAGATTACAACATGCATTCTTATAAAAATCTAATGTAAATTAGTAGTTTTACCTCTTCTCAGACAATGCAAACATTTTAGAAAAACTTTAAATCCATTTGCTACATTCATAATTGATGTGCTCTTGTTGTGATATGAATTCTATATATATTTAACTCTACAGATGTTATTATTTTTAATTTAGGCAGTTAAGATCCCTCAAATATATTTTCATGTATTTCTTCCTGAATCTTCAAACTTCTGTCAGGGAACACTAGCCATCCATCTAAAACAAACAAACAAACAAAAAACACAGAAAACCTTATGGTATTTTGTTTGATCTGTGGCTGATGGTGATATATGATCTCTATGTTTTATTTATGTGACAGGTTTCCTATTGGGAGAATATTTTGCTGGATAAGGCATAACTTCCGTATGTTGAAATGAAATAAATGTAACTCTAGGTGTCATTCCATTGCTTGTTGGCTAACAGGGTTACTAATGAGAAGTTAACTAACAGTCTAGCTGTTGTTCCTTTCAATGTGATCCAGAATGTTTTTTCTTTGACTTTCAGTCATTTTCCCATGATGTTTCCTTAGTGTCATTCTTCTTATATCTATGATTCTTAGATTTATGGAAATTTTTGTACCTGTGATTTGATATCTTTATCAGTTTGGGGAAATTTTCAGTAAATTATCTCTTTAAACTTTGCTTCCCTCATATTCCCTCTCCCATCCCCTTCTGAGATTTCAATTATACTTACAGAAGGCCTTTTCACATATCCCCTGTCCTGTGTCTCTTCTGCTCTTGTCTGTGTTTTGCATCCTTGCTTGTCGGCATTTCAGTCTGTATATATTTTTCTGACATATTACCCACAACTTCCCTCTTCAACTGTGTTTAATATCATTTAAACCATTATACTAAATTCTTAATTTTTCTTCTTCTAGAATTTCCCTTAGGTTCTTTTTAAACATATTTGTTTCTTTCTTGAAATTCTTAGACTTGTCTTTTTATTTCCATATTAAGTCATAATTTAAATTCTGCATCTGATGATGTTAAGTTTTCTATTGTCTGTTCCTCTTTGGGTCTTGAGGATTTATAGTCTCATGTTCCTGAATTAATTTAGACCATGTATATGAAAACTTGTAGGCTATAATAATTGCAGTTGTCTTCCTTCAGAAAGAATTAATAATTACATCTGGAAGGCTGTTATGGGTACTAGACATCCCAGATCTTCATAACCTGATCAGAGATTGAGATAATATGAAATTGGTTCTCCTTCTATTTTAGTACTAGTCAATTGTCAGTTCATCCTCATTTTTCAGTTTGTAATACCTCAGGGTTTAGTCTCAAAGCCTGGAATGCTTACTAGATCATCTCTCCTTAGGGGACTCCAAACTCTACTTGTCACTCTAGTCTCCATAGTTTGCCAACAGCCCTGCTCAACCTCTTAGTTCCTCTGCCACTTTTTATGGCATCAGCAGCTAACGCTAAGAGAAAAGCAGCCCTAAAGGTGAGGCTTACCATTCAGAGTCCACTACTTCTCCTGGATCTTGGTTCTATACATCTACTCTACTTTTAAAGCTTGCTGATGCCTTCAAGCAACTTTTAAACATTTTGTTCAGCTTTTCAGCTAATTGTTATGGTTTGGAAGACTGAACCAAATTATCTAGTCTACCTTTATTGGAAGTAAATTCTGGATTGGTACCTATCTGTTATAGGCCATTCTGCATATCACTCTTCATTAGCTCACTTTGTATATTCTTTGACTTTGAGTGCTACATAGTTCATGCCCCATAATACTTTGATATATTTACTTTTTAATATGGACTTCAGACCAATAGCAAAGTTTCTCAATCTCTCCATCTGCAAGTGGTACTTCCACGCTTGAAGAAGAAAGACTTTATCAATCACACTTTTATATCTAAAGCACATTCTTATCTTAATCACACAGAATGGCACAATATTAATACTGAAGACAAAATCGTTTATAAAAAACATCCCACTGAACAATACACTTTTTAGAGGAAAGATGTATTTTTTTATGTGACATTGCAGTTTGCTAGGATCTGTCCCTGGATTACATTCTGAATTTAGTATCTATGTTGAATCTAAAAATTATTTCTAAATAGGCAACATTTCTTGAACAGTATAATACTTCTTGTCAATTATCTTTAGTGACTCTCTTAACTATATCTGAACAGATTACATACTTAAACATGCCAATGCCATGGATCTACCATGGTTTATCCAGGGATTGGCTTTAAGAGAGATACCTAGAGGTAGGAAGTGATGATGATTGTGAGCCGTGGAGAGAGATGGAAGCAGTTTACAAGCCAGGCACTGATCTAGAAAGAAAAGGCTCACTACCGAAAAAGGTTGAACTTTAACTGGAGTATAAAAAGAACATAGCAGCAATTTTAAAATATATAAATACATATATATATATATATACTTAATATATATACACATATATTCAGTCATAGTTTAAATTCTGTATCTGTATACATATATATATCATAGAAAAGTAATTTGCATATATATCATAGAATATATATGTAATTTGCATGTATACATATGCAGAAATGACTCTAACAGTGAATAATTGAATTGCGATATGAACACAGCCTTATCTGATCCCCCAAACCATGATTTTTCTCATTATACTATGTTGTCGAATAGGAGAAAAAATTGCAAAATCAGATGTGATAGTAATGTTAACAACCATATACGAGGTCTGACAATTACTCATCCTAGAAAAAAATGTTACATACCTCATTGCTGAATATCACTACAGTCACCTTCAAAGTACTCCCTTTGGGAAGCTATGCACTGATGCCAGTGCCTAGTCCACACTTCAAAGCAATTTTGGAACTCTTTCTGGAATGGCCATCGGAGCTGTCATCGTATTACCCTTGATGTCCTGAATGTCATCAAAATGTCTTTCTTTCAATATTTCCTGTATCTTTGGGTAAAGAAAGAAGTCATGGGGGGCCAGATCAGGTGAGTAGGGAGAGTGTTCCAATATAGTTATTTGTTTACTGGCTAAACACTCACTCACAGACAGTGCCACAGATAGTGAGCTGGTGCATTGTTGTGATGCAAGAGCCGTGAATTTCGGCGAAACGTTCAGGTCATTTTCATCTAACTTTTTCAGTCAGCCTTTTCAGCACTTCCAAATAGTAAACTTGGTTAACTGTTTGTCCAGTTGGTACAAATTCATAATGAAGAATTCCTCTGATATCAAAAAGGTTAGCAACATCATTGCAACAAAGTTTGTGAACTTAATTGTCACACCTTGTATGATTTATGAAGTATTGTGCAAGGATTTCTGATTATGGTTAGGATAGTTAATTAATAAAAAAATCTTTGAGAAATGTTTACTTCTTTAGAATATTTTTAAATCTCTTATTTTTATCAGAATAGATAAAACATCTTAATCTCTGAATTCATATGGGTAATAAGTAATGTAACAGTTGCATGGAAATTATTGAACCATATGTGACATGTTAGCCTGTCTAGATTATTATCCTGAGGAGGTAGCCAATTTAGTAGCACCAAATTCTCCCCCATAGAGGCAAACCACTAAAAACTACAGTACTTTCCCTTGGCCTGAGAAGGAAGCTACATGTAGTGTTAATATTTTCAGCAGACTTCTTGAGTCCATAATCACTCACCTGGGACTGAGCATATATTGTACTGAATTGTCATTTGTCTTTCTAGATTAAAAATACGTAAGCATCTTGCTTGCGTTAATCGCTCAGGAAATACTAGTTGACATGAAATCAAAGCGCTCTCTCGTCAGGTCTCTATATGCTGCTTTGATCTTCAGACTTCTACCTCCCATCTCATTCCTTCTATCATTAGTAATTCCTTGCTTCCAAGTCCTGGATAGAGTCATGTTTTAAACATTATTCTCATTCCTTGCCAGCAAAATAAGTTATGGAGAATATAAAACAGAAGTTTATTTCTTAGAGGTTCAAAAAGGATCTTTTCCAAATTTCTTTTTTTATTTTTACTGTTTTTCTTTATTCTATCTTTCTAATATCTTTATCCAGATGCTCAAGTTTACTGGAAGACTAAGACAAAAAACTGTTAAGTTTTTTTCCGTTTGTAATTTTACAAAACTAAGATTTACCATTTACCTTACTCATTTCTTCCCTGTATTCTAATTCTAAAAGTACTATTTAAAAACTGTCATATATTTCATACATTGGAAAACTGTTTAGTTGTGAAAAAGAATGAAGGTCTACGTGTGACGAGATAAATAATTTACAATACTTATTGTTAAATAAAAATTAAGTTATAGGACTGTGTGTAGAATATAATCTCATTTGTAAAAAATGGTGAAATTATTTGAATAAGTACATATATACTTTTATATGCATTTACTGAGTAGAAAAATATGTAAGAGTAGTTTCTGAGTTCTATGGTGGAATGAAGACTTACATTTTACTCACACACTCTTTTGTACCATTCAAAATTTTTATGAAATGCTTAAGGTAATTGCAATTTTAAAAAATTAATAAACTGACACAATTCAAGATTTCTCAAAATATGATTATAGAGGTATAGTGCATTCATTCATTCATTCATCAAAGAACCATTTATTAAACCTCCATAATGTGCTGCCTATTAAACTTGAGTTTTTGTCAGGGAGGAATGTGGGGAGTACAGGAGTCAGTGTGCTTCTAGGGTACAATGAATAGAGGGGATGGTATGAACATTTCTGAAAGTTAAAGTGAATGCTTATCTGGCCAAGGTGAATTTCACACTCTGTGTCCAGGTTGCCCTAGTGTAGATCTGTGGTCTCGACTGAAGGATTTAGTTGCCAGTATAGGTAAGAAAGCGGTTGCCCCTAGAGAGCTTGTTGACCTTCAGTAATAACTGCTTGATTTGGGTTAGCTGGGACACCAATTCATAGGGAGCAAACTTGAGATTGTGGAAACAGTTATCAGAATCAGAGACACAGAGGTGCACTGGAAAGTGTAGGTACTAGGAAGAAATAATCAAAATCCTAAAGCAAAGGAATTTGGAATGGTGGCTTTTAAAGCTTATCCTTTCTCACTGGTCATCTTTACATACTTTAACATGGCCACGTGTGAACCACTTTCTGTCAAATCTGCCTGCAAAAGGATGCACATTGGCATTCACATACAAGTAACGTACAAGTTACTTGTATACTTCACAACTTAACATACAAGTAAATATTGTAGAGAATCAATTAGCTTCAAGACAACTAAGAGTTATAGTTACAGCTTGGAAACATGCTATGTGTGAAAACTACACTTTGTCATTAACCTAGATATATTGCTATGAAGAGTTTGTTGTAAATCTAGAGTTTAAAATGCTGATGATACCATTGCTTTTGGATGGAATAAAAATTATAATAAATGCTCTCCTTTAAGCTCCATAAAAGAACCATTTTCAGTAAGATGAGGAAGATGACAAGAGCATCAGCTCAGTTTTCATTAAGCACTTCTCCATTTGAATGAAAGCGGTTTGGTCAGTTCACAGTGTCACATTTATTGTCCAAACTTCCTATCTCTCTACAGGATATAGCAGACTTTGTCGATAGCAAGTTTTTCATTCTACCACTATTTGATTTTCAAACGAATGTTCTCTTTCTCCCCACCGCCTTCCCTTTTGAGATTCAGGTCATATTCTTTATCTCTTGGGCCATTTTATTAAAATATAATTTTTCTATAACTGGTCTGTCAGACAAAAGATTAATTTCCTGTAAATAAAAAGAATAAAACCCTTTGGATTTTGCCTACTGCAAACTAACAGATTAACTTTTTATTTTCAAAGGAAGACTTGTACCCTATTTTGGCACAGTTCTTGGAGAATTAGCTTTTTCTTTTTCCAAATTAAAAATCATTGGCTATGATATCTGAACAGGATAATGATCTATCACAGACAAAACTTGCTTTAGCTTGTTTTTTCTTTTTCTTGTTGCTCTTTGAGATTGGCCTCTTCTGGATTTGCACAGTAAAACTTTTCTCTATGTCTTACCCTAACGGGCATTTGCAACCAATCTCAAGATTTAAGGGAGTCACCATTGCTTCCAGGAATTTATGACACCCAAAGTCAGCAAACAGACTTAGCCAGTATTACAGCAATGCTCTAGGCTACAGGAAAGCTGTTATTTCACCAGATGTTATTACAGAGAAGAAAAACAGATTACTCTTTATATTTCGGTTCTACAGAAACCTTTCATAAACTAGTTATATCTAAGGAAATACAGAAATGTACTTGTCAGGAAACACTTTAGTTAAATGGAGGTAAAAACTACTAGCTATGTCCTTGCCCAGCTTTGTACAAACGCATGCCTATGACCTCACATTATAAGAAAAAACCAGTGCCAAAGCCAAGCTGCAGCTATTTTAATTGTAACTACTCTTATCACTAGACTCTGTTCAGTCACTGCATTATTACCAGCACAAGTGATTGTTTTTGTGCCCTAATCTGTATTTCCCCTGTTGGAAAAAGCAGTCAGCTGAAGCCTTGCACGTTATAGGCATTGTTAGGAATCCTTTAGAAATTCTCTTACAAAGTGTTCACTTGGGTTTTGTATGAGAATAAAAATTAAGCTACCACCATACCAGTTGAATGAGTTGACCTTTTTCTATGATTAATTCTCCTTAATAATAAATTACTGTCTTTTATTCTCTTGGCTATTTAGTATGTTTATTTGGTTGAAATAATCATCTTACTGTTTCAATGCAATTTATCTGAGAATTTTTTATGTTTCATTTTTATTTTCCATTTTATTCTTTTTAAAATTATATTTAAAAATGCATACTCATAAAAATTTCAAAAAACAACAAAAAAACAACTCATATCGAATAAAAATTGTTTCTCTTCACACTTTCAATAACCCTACATAACAACTTGATTCTTTCTCCCAAAATAAATGCTATCCTTACAGAATATTCTCAATTTGCATTTATATACACTCACAGATTCCAATTTTCCACTTCTAACACACCAAATGACCAAGCTATTTAAATTTTTTCCTGAAGTAAAATTAAATGAATAAAGTAATGACCTGAACCAAACACTTGTGCTTTATTGTATGAACTTACTGACTTTTCTTGGCTTCTTAGAATATATGCTTTGTTTTTATGAGTCTTTCTGAATTCTTAATAGTTGTAGTTGTCAAATAAGTAATGTCTGGGTAAATATTGTGTTTCAGTAGCTTTATTTCAATGTTGCTTTTTTTTATTTCTTCCCAAAAGAAATTGAGTTTTTGCCATTATTAATAGTGTTAGACAAATGTATGAATCAAATCAATTGACCCACAATCATATTCATGATGGATTTATACCACCAAAACTACTTTGAATTTGCTTTTTTTAAATTAAAGTTTATTGGGGTGACAATTTTAGTAAAGTTACATAAACTTCAGATATACAATTCTGTATTACATCCTCTATAAATCACATTGTGTGTTCACCAGCCAGAGTCAGTTCTCCTTCCATCATCATATATTTGATCCCCTTTACCCTCATCTACCACCCCTCTCCCCTCTTACCCTCTGGTAACCACTAATCTATTGTCTGTGTCTATGAGTTCTTGTTTCTCATTTGCTTGTCTTGTTCTTTTGTTGTTTTTGTTTTATACACCAGATATCAGTGAAATCATATGGTTCTCTGTTTTTTCTGTCTGACTTATTTCGCTTAGCATTACATTCCTCAAAAAATTATGGATAGAATTACCATATGACTCAGCAATCCCTCTTCTGGGTATCTACCAAAAAATCTGAAAACATTTATTCATAAAGACAAGTGTGCGCCAATGAACATTGCAACTTTATTTACGGTGGCCAAGACATGGAAATAACCAAAATGTCCTTCGATAGACAAATGGGTAAAGAAGTTGTGGTATATATACACAATGGAATACTATTCAGCGGTAAGAAAAGATGGAATAGGACTATTTGTGACAACATGGATGGATCTTGAGATTATAATGCTAAGCGAAATAAGTCTGAATTTACTTTTGTGATTACTCACAATACCTAATAACATTTAATTATTCTGTACATACCTTTTAGCTAATTTGTGCCATTAGTTTAGATAATGAAATCATCCAATATAAATGTGGACAAAAAGTAAAACCTAGTTCCTCCAGAAATTTTTTTTGCTATATTGATCTAGGAACTAAGTGTTAAATTAATATATTAAGTAACAAAATCTACTTGTGATTAATAACCAATTACCAAATGAGTTAGTTTTTTTAATCACGCTTTATTTTGAGATAATTTTGGATTCACACATGGTTGCAAGAAATAGAGATCCTGTGCACCCTTTTCCCAGTTTCCCATAATGGTAACATCTTGCAAAACTCTAATACAATATCACAACTAGGGTATTCACATTGATACGAGGTACAGAATATTTCCATCACTACATAGATAATTCCTGTTCCCTTTCATAGTCACACCCACTTCCATCCCAGTCCTATCACCTCCTCAACCCTTGGCTACCACTGATCTGTTGTTAATTTCTATAATTTTGTCATTTCAGGAAAGTTCTATGAATGGAATTATAGTTGTGACCTTTTAGAATTGGCATTTTTTATTCAGCATAATTTCCTGGTGATTCATCTATCATCTATTTGACCCATCTAAATTGTTGAATATATATAAGATATATATATCGTGTCTATCATATCTATTATATATATATATATATATATATATATATATATATATATATATATATATACACACACACACACCCCACGGTGCCAAAAAAATGTATACAAGGGGATACTTTGGTCAACGTTGCTCAAGTAGTGGTTCACCGTAATCAGAAGTGTCTGGATGCTGATGGTAACCACTTTGAGCACCTATTGTAATTCCAGAAGTCAAACGTTACTTGTATTCATCTTGTGTTATCAGTATATATTGAGTATTACAATTTAATAGCAGTTCTCCCACTTTAAAATGTGTATACATGTTTTTGCATCCTCAGTGTGTGTGCGTGTGTGTGTGTATAATGGTTGTTTTTCTTTTCATTACTGAAAACTATTTCATGACATGAATGCACCAGATTGTTTTGAGTGTTCTTTATATATTATAGATACTTGTCACTTGACATATATGTGATTTACAAATACTGTCTCTTATTTTGTTGCTGTTTCTTCAACTTCTTAACAAAGTCTTTCACTGAGCAAAAGTTTTGTTTTTTATTTTTTGGTCTATAGACTTTTTTTTTTTTTTAATCAAAGTTTGTTGGGGTGACAATTGTTAGCAAAGTTACATAGATTTCAGGTGTACAATTCTGTAATACATCATCTATATATCACATTGTGTGTTCACCACCCAGAGTCAGTTATCTTTCCATCACCATATATTTGAGACTTATGTTTTTTCAATTACAGTTGTAGTCTAATTTATCAATATTCTCTTTAAGAATCATTACTTTGATGTCAAGTCTAAAAACTTTTCACCTAGATCCTGAAAAACTTCCCCTATGTTTATCTCCTAAACACTTTACAATTTTACATTTAAGCCCATAATCCATTTTGATTTAATTTCTGTGTAAGATTCGAGGTTTACCTTGAAGTCTTTTATTTGTTGTTTATTTATTTATTTTTGCCTCTCCAGCAATTGTTGAATAAGTTAAGAAGCTATGTTTCTTTATTAAATTTCTTTTACATCTTTGTCAAAAATCAAGTGGGCACATTTGCATAGGTCTTTTCTATAGGTTTTATATTGTTCCATAAATCTATATGCCTATGTGCTAATATAGCACAGTCTTGATTACTGTACCTGTGTGTAATTCTGAAAATCAAGTCGATTGCTTTTTCCAACTTTATATATTTTTCTTACAAATTGTTTTAGCTGTTCTAGTTCCTTTGATTTCCATATAAATTTTAGAATAATCTGGTCTATATGTACAAAAAAATTGCTGATATGTTTTATAGAAATTGGTTAAGCCTGTATATTATTTTGAGTAAAATTGGCATCTTTGCTGTCTTCTAATCCCTAAGCACAATATGTCTCTCCATTTGTTTAGATATTTTTTACTTCTTTCATGAATGTTTTGTAGTTTTTAGCATCTAAGTCCTGTGCATGTTTTGTTATATTTTCACTTACATATTTTATTTTTGAACAATTACAAATCTTATTGTATTTTTAATTTGAATGTCCAAGTGTTCATTTCTACTATAAAGAAATACAATGTTTTTTGTTTGATTATCTTGTATCCTGTGACTTTGCTGAACTTACTTTTTAATTCTAGCAAGCTATTTTGTAGATTACTTGGAATTTTCTATGTAGTCAACACGACATCTGCAAATAGGATCAGTTTTAACTTTCCTTTCCAGTCTGTATGCATTTATTTCCTTTATTTGCCTTATTGCACTGGTTGTAACTTCCACCTTTGAACCAGACTGGTAAGAGTGGACATCCTTGCTTTGATCATAATCTCGGGGAAAACATTCAGGCTTCTCCATCAAATATCATGTTAATTCTAGTTTTTTAGTAGATGCTTTTATCAAGTTGAGAAAGTTACCCTCTATTCGTAATTTACAGAGATTTAAAAAAAAATAACTCATGTATTAGTGCTTAATTTTGTCAAAAACTAGTCTGCATTAACTCATACAACTTTGAGGTTTTTTCTTTTTTACCTATTCATATGGTAGATTTCATGGATTGCTTTTAGAATATTGAACAAGCCTTGCATCCCTGTAAAAATGCCACTTGTTCATTGTAAAAAATTCTTTTATACATGATAAATTCTATTAACATTTTGTTAAGAATTTTCATACCTATATTTATGAGGGATATTGGTCTGCACTTGTTTTGTTTGAGTACTATCTTTGTCTGGTGTTGACATCAGTGCAATACTACCTTCATAAAGTGAATTAGGAGGTGTTCCCTATTCTTCTATTTTCTGGAAGACATTCTGCATAATTTGTGCTGATTCCTCTTGAAAGATTTGTCAGATGTCTCCAGTGAAACCATTTTGTGTTTGGGTATTTCTGTGGTGGAGTTTTTAAAGTATAAATTCTATTTCCTTAATAGTTACAGAATTATACAAATTATTTCATATTGAGTAAGTTTGGTATTTAGTGCATTTCAAGGAAATAGTCCCTTTCATCTAATCTGTCATATGAATACATAGTATTCCTTTCTTATCCTTCTGATGTCTGCAAGGTCTCTAGGAAGCTATAAACATATAGAAGGAAATCATGAAGACAGATTACCTAGAGAAAAACAAAAGTGTGTGTGTGTGTGTGTGTGTGTGTGTATCTCTCTCTCTCTCTCTCTCTCTCTCTCTATATATATATATATACACACACACACACACACACACACACACACACACACACACACAGAGTGGCTGGAGAAATAGGAGGAAAATCAAGAGAATGCACTATCATAGAAACCCAGAAACCCAGGGAAGGAGATTATTTCAAGGGGAGGAAGGGGCCTAGAGTATTCAGTGAGTTAAAGACTGAGACATTGATTTAAGCAGCAAGGAGGATATCGATCAGATTGATGCCATTGATGGCAAGATCAATGCAGTGCATTGGTGGAAACAGAAGCTGGATTGGGATGGGTTGAGAAGCAAGTGAAAAGTAATGAACTGGAGGTAGTGGCAGTAAACAATCCTTTCAAGAGGAGGGGGAAGATAAGGAGCTCCTGAAAGGTAACCAAGAGGAGATTTTAGTTTTGTTCTTTTAACATTAGATAAACATTGGAAACTTGGAATGGTATTTGGGAAGAATCTAAAAACAGTTAAATGTATTTAAAATATAATTTTCAAGAAGGTAAAATCATAACAGACAAAGAAAATATGAAATCAAAGATTTTATGTAACTCATTAATTAATGAGGGAAACAGTATGAAATTATGACCCATTCCTGCAGTATCTGAGAAGCTAAGATATGTATAGACAATTTAACAAAGATATGTTAGGATAAAATTACTAGATATAAAAATTGTTCATGTCCAACAGGCCATAAATCACTGGAGTCATCAGTTGTACCAGTCAGAAATTATTTGCATCTCTATTGGACAAAAATATGCATAATAAGATGTGTCTTCTCTTAAATTTAGACTTTGGACTTTTGATCAGTAATAAACATATGAGGTGAACTAAATACATTCTGCAAGACAGTCATTGCACGTCCTTAGCTCCAATATGATATTAAAATGTGTTGCCCATCTTTCGGCCTGTCCTTCAAGTTTCAGATAATTTTTCTGGCAAGGAACATTAGAAAAGCTGGATACTTGTAGAGTAATGTGCCTAGGAAGATAAGAGGACGGTCTTCTCATCCTGGCAGCACATTGGAACTTCCTGGAAAAGTTTTAAATAATGCTTAAACCCTTGCTTCACACTGAGGATTCCAACTTAATTAGTGCCTAGTGGGGCCCCAGCAACAGTCAGAGGTGAGAACCCTGGCAGAAGGTGTGATAAGAGGGGTGCGCCTGAGGCTGAGACAATTAGCCTTAGGGAAAAAGGAGGATACATGTTGGTCTATAGGAAAGGACCAAGGATGGACTGTAGAGGCAAGTTTATAGATTTGGAAAAAAATAAAAAATAATAATACCTGCCTGCTTCATTTCATCTGGTTGTGAAAACCCAGTGAGAAAGCAATGATTTCTTTGAAATGGGATACTATTTGAATTGGGTTGAATATATTCACCTCTTTTTTTTTTATAGTTTCCTTGTGTGTGTGGACACAAACAATATTTTAAGGTAAACCTAAAGGTCTTCATACAATTTTAGGTGTTGAATTCACTCTGATTTAGCTTTTCCATTTAAAAATGTGATTTCTTAAACAATAGCCAGTTTTGAGAGCAAAATGTCCACAGACAAATGATTGTTTCAGATCTTGAATGTGAGACCAAACAATCGCTGTGGCCTAATTTCGGGATGCACGTGATAGATAGTAGTCATAAGAATGACACATTCTCCTAAGTAAGCTCATGGTTCTGCTGCAGTGGTTGCACTTGCACCCCTTTCTCAATTAATATAATGCTTTGAAATGCAGAGAAACAAGAATGAAATACTAAGGGATCACCGTGAAACCTAGTGAAGAGGGAGTCTATATGTAACTCACTTGCAAAGTTCATTACTTGAGTACAATCACGACTCGCCATCTCTGAGAACCATTTTACCAGCCTGTGTGTGCTTCTCCCAGACTGGGAGCTCTTGAAGGACAAGTTCTTGACTGTTCATCTTTGCAAAATTTTAGTACTGAATTTGACAAAGTTTTAGGCATTCAGTAGGTACTCAGTAATGTTTGCTGAATGAATGAATGGCTTATGCTTATGATGCTACAATTGTTCTAAAGGCTACAGAAATAATCACAATTTAAAACACACAGATTCAGAGTTAAGACGATTGACTATTTCTTAATATGGCACATGCTAAACTTCAGCAGTTTATTTATAGAAAGATTTTGTTTCTGCTTCTCTCTTTCATTGCAGCAAATGTTAAACATCAGTCTTTCATGCACGCTAAATGCTGATCTAATTGGTCTATAAGGGCCCTCTTTTCCCTTTCAGTGTAGTAAAGATGTTACATGGATAATCCACTTAGAGCCTCCCTTCTGTGCTACTATATTTAAAAGAGCTTGTTGTGTTGTTCATGTGGATTTATAAAATGAGTTTCTAAGAGATGAGAATTCATAGAGTGCTAGTGTGTTTTCCACTTTTCACTGAGCCTTTGAAAGAATTTACCTCCGTCCCAGTGGGGCTGACTCCCCTTGACACTTTTTGGCCATCTCTAGTCCAGTAATACAGAAATGGGAGCTCTCTCAGGAAAAGCTTTAGAAAAGATGAGGACCTGTCTGTACTTCTTCAGTGCCACTCCATGAACTTCTCCTCTCAAGGGCTCTAGCTGGCTTCCTAGAGCTCCTCCATGTTGCTATTTCTGGTGGAGAGCACAGTCCCCTGGGGGTGGGGAGGATTTGAGCAAGCTTTCTTTGCCATCTGTCCCTCCATGGGGTTCAGTGTTATACTCCCAGGAACAGCAAATAACTGTGTTAGCGTGTCCAATCCTCCACAAGTCTCAATATAACTGCCTCTTGATCCAGAACAAGTCTAACTTGGAACGATGGCACACTGCCTCTGAGGCATTTAAGGCATTGTATAGATATTGTGTTAAGTAATTATTTTAATTATCACTCTAGCAAGTCTGAGGTATCATGGCCCTCAATTTCTGGTAAAGAAAAAAAGTTACAGGGAGTTTATGATATATCAAAGTTTCCATAGCTCATAAGAGCTGAAAGAAGATAAAAGCCTTTTTTGGGGGTTGGGGGGAGGGAGGTAATTAGAAGACTATCTTCTATAAAACACGAGCAGACAGAAACCTCATAAGAGCATGTGTCTCAGGCTCTAACAAAATCGCAACATGGCATAATTAGCCCATGAATATAAATATTTATATCTTATGAAGATCACATTTTTTTCCTGAAGATTCACTTTAGTGTCTACAAAAGAGTTCACAGCCCCTAGAAACTGTCTCTTACATATCTCTTTAAAATTGGAAAACTCAGTTTCGTTCTTAGCCTTCCACTGGTGATTGTTAAAACTGTGTATTGAAATATCTATGGAATAGCTACCAGGTATTGGATGCTTACTCTAGCCAATGCCATGTTTTGTATTCACCTCAAAGTAGCAATACTATCATCATTTTACAGATAAGGAAATGGAAGCTTACAAAGGTAAAATAATTTTCTCAACTTCACTGAAGCGAAAACTTGGTGAAGTTGGGTTTTAAACCCAGGTCTGACTAGCTTCCAGCCACTTTCCACCATGTCACCCCAACTCAGGACAATTATGTGAATGTTCTGTCTGTCAGGGACTTTCTGCTCCTTAGGTAAACATAACCATTCACTCTGAACATTGTTTGATCACCAGCCACACAGATATACATTTTTTTTCACGGTATTCTTTTGCATATCTTTGGCATTTGAATACAGAATGCAGATTGGATACAGAAATTTGTTTTTAACTCATTCTTGCAACTCTAGGGAATATCATTGGGTTATCTCATTTTCAAAAAGTTAAGGGGAAATGAAATAGCAAATGAATAAAAGAATAGGAAAAGAAGACACTTTGCATGCTAACACCTAAATCTCAAATGGCACATCAGTTTTAAAATGTGTTAAAGCAGATTAGCTTTAAAAGGTTTAGCCATTAGGGATTTTTCCATTGCCAGTAATATGGTCAATTGAAACTAGTTAGAATATTTTAATAGAAGTTTTCTTTTCATTAGAATTATTTCAAGCTTGGATATAGTCTCATACTAATAAAGATAATCATGAAATACTTTAGGGCCCCATTTAAGAAAATGAGAGTGACTTGGGTTAAGTTGCAGAATTTTATTCTTGATTGAGAAAGGAAAGAAGGCAGTATTTCTGCTTTTTATGGAAAATTAACTGCCTAAATGTGATGCCAGCATGAAAATAAGAGTACATAGCCCTAAAAATCTGCATCTCGTGGGGAATTTGTATTCAGTTCTCCCTGAACATAAAATGCCACAGGCTTTCTTAGGCACACAGCAAATCAAATGAGCATGGTCTCTAAGTGGGTGAAAACAAAGGGACATAGTGATATGCCCTGCCACTCAAATAGCAACTTTTTTTTTTTTTCACACATGGGGAATGTCAGTGAACTTCGAGACATATCTCTTTCAATTTTGCAGCATTCTTTCTGTTAGGTCAGTAGCAAATCACAAAATAACGTGTACGTGCCCAGCTCGAGATTTCTCAAGAAATTAGGAAACATGAACACTAGACCTGATTCAGCTTTCCCCTCCCTGTAGAGTCTTCCAAGAATATAACAGTGTACACACATATGCAGACTATTTTCTTTACAAAGTTGGGACATATGAGTTTTAATTTTGGACCCAACCAAAATGGGGTATGAACCAGGACTAGTATTGTAGTGCCTCTGTGCTTAATTTCCTCCACCTAGAAAATGGGGATAATAACATCGAACTAACCATGTAGGGCACAGCACAAGGTTTCTCACCCTCAAGGTGAATATGTGCTGAATTGTTTTATGCTCATCTGCACAATCTAGGAATGGTGAGGAGGAACAGGCTCATTCTGCGGAGAAATAACATAAGACTCACAGGGAAGGTGGAAGGCCTACCCAGAGTTAATAGCAGCATTGTCTGTGGCCCTAGAAGTGAAGTATACGTGACACTGTTGTCTGGAATGTGCAGGCTCACCGGCCTCTCTGGCAGATCACAAGTACCAGAGAGGACCCGACTCTGTCTTCACGGAGACCTGAGGCCCTTGTGGCTGAGCTCTCCTAAGTCCTGCAGGTACATGACTGCCCCCTAGATGCATTTGTAAGCGAATGGCCCCTTGTGAATGAATACACTTATCAAATTCTTTGACAATATAGTAAGGATTGATAGGTACATTACCTTAGACAATCTACAGAAATTCAAGCGACTGTCTTTTATTTTGAGAACATTTCTAAGTGCATGACTTTTCCATTCTTAGCCCAAATGGGGCACTAAAAGGGAAAGAAGAAAGATGAAGGAGACATAGCTTGTTCCTGAGGGCTACCGCATCCATCCCTGGAATCCTGAAGAAGAAATGCACGTCTCAGGTTTAGGGATAATAGGCCAGAGTGATAAAATTCAACATGTCTTTATATCATTCTAGAACTAATGTCAAGGTAAAGAATCGCCTTAAGTGGTGAATCTAGAATTTAAGAAAATAAATTAAATATAACATAAAATAAAACAGAAAGAGAATGACCTTGAAGGTCAATGCTATTTATGTGTTTATAGTTTTTTTGCTTTAGGTCTTTATGTCACAGAATTCTGTAGGACTTTGTGCCTTTATTTGTGCTAGCTTGTCAAGGGCCAGATAAAGTTTGCATTCATTTTAATTGAGGACCTAAATTCTGCCAGAATTTAGTACAATTGACTACAATGCAAGCAGAGTCATATGGGAACATATTTGAAAAATTCAGCATTTCAAGAATGTTTATCTCACTTTGATCAGGAGGTTATAAAATAGCTAGGAAACCTTTTGCCTGTGGTTTTGTTTCAGAATCTAGGGCCTTGCATAGTTATATCACATATGATATATCACCCAATGCAGAGTAAACGTGGTGAGGTAAATATGCATTCAAAAATTGTGAATGCACAACTATGTTGGAAGTTGTTCTATTACATTCATCCAGTAAGAGTGACTCTGAATCAGTAGTAGTTAGTAAGGAGTTTTCTGTCTGTCTTTAGAGACACAATCAGTTAAATAAACCTAATGTATTTAAAGCTACTGAGGAGCTGACTAGCTTTAACCGACATATGCAATGACCAGTTATGTACCCTCATTCCCCTAAATCTAAGTGTAGTATATTAGTTTGCTAGGGCTGCCATAACAAAATACACTGACTGAGTGGCTTAAACAGCAGAAATTTACTTTTGCATAGTTCTGGAAGGTGAAGTTCAAAATCAACTTGCCGCCAGGCATGGTTATCTCTGAGGCCTCTCTCCTTGGCTTGCAGATGGCTGCCCACTTTCTGCCTTTTTATATGACCATTCCTCTGTGCACATGCGCTCCTGGTATCTCTTTGTGCGTCCAAATTTCCTCCTATAAGGACACCAGTCAGATTGGATTAAGGCCCAACCTAAAGGCCTCATTTTAACGTAATCACTTCTTTAAAGGCCCTTTCTCCAAATACAGTTACATTCTGAGCTACTGGGCATTAGGGCTTCAACATACAAATGGGGAGAAAGGAGACAGAAAGTCAGACCATATCAGTGGTAAATGAAATGAATTAATTGTGGTTTCTGGATGTGCTGACTACATAAGAGTAGATCAGGAAACTGTAGACTACTTGGGCAAAGAGTTCCTATCAGAGTGACATGGTTGGCATTGATTTCATGGCCGCATAGTCAATAAAAATTGATAAAAGTAATTTGAAAAATATTAAAATTATCGATGCATTTTCTTCCCTGGAAAATTGTAGCTTTTATTTTGTTATTTACTATATAAACCCATTCTGGAAGGAGTAATAGAAATATAATGACAATTGATAACCTATGTTTAAAAAAGGAAATTGTTTTATAGTACTTTAGAAAAATGCATGTTTCCTTTTATTTATTTATTTATTTATTTATTTATTTATTTATTTATTTTTATTGGGGAATGTTGGGGAACAGTGTGTTTCTCCAGGGCCCATTAGCTCAAATTCTAGTCATTGTCCTTCAATCTAGTTGTGGAGGGCACAGCTCAGCTCTAAGTCCAGTCACTGTTTTCAATCTTCGGTTGCAGGTGACCCAGCCCACCATCCCATGTGGAAATTGAACTAGCAAACTTATTGTTAAGTTTGCTTGTTGTTAAAGCTCGCACTCTAACCAACTGAGTCATCTGGCTGCCCCTCTGCAGCTCAGCTGCAGCTCGTTGTCTTCAATCTAGTTGTGGAAGGTGCAGCTCACTGGCCCATGTGAGAATCGAACCAGCAACCCTGTCGTTAAGAGCTCGCACTCTAACCAACTGAGTCATCTGGCTGCCCCAAAATACATATTTTCTTGCTCACAGAAAATAATTGTAGTACTCTAATGGTTGCTCTCATGTATCATGGGTTTTTTTTTAAGTTTAAAGTTATTAAAATTTTGATACGATTATTTTGCATTAGACTACTAGGAAAATTTAGCTGCTAAGTTCTATCTAACGGGACATTTAAAAGGTATTGGCAGTAAAGTTCTGGGTTGTTATATGTGGGGTATACATTTTGTTTTCCCTTTTCTCCCTGAGAGAGTTAGCCTGTTTTCTTTATGTCCATACCTTTCACTCTGTGAGACATGTCTTCACCATCTTTGGCCATTTCTAGATTCTCACATTGTATTTTCTTCTGAATGCTTTATGTGAATGTAAAATTAAAAAAAAAAAAAATTTCAGTCCATTCAACAAACATTTAGTAAATATCTGCAATGTTCAAGGGAAGCAATGCATTAGATTCTGTGTGGGCTATAAAGATGAATAGAGCATGTCCTTAATGAGCTGACAGTGGAATTGGAAGAAACAATGTGTCTAAAATGACGCGGATACAAGACCGAATAAAAAAGGCATTAAGGAGAAGGCAACTATGGAAGAAATTCTGATGTGAGAGGGATTGCTTTTCACTGGCAACTGGAGAAAGCTTCCCTAAAGCAAGTGGCACTTAAACCTCATGTGAAAAGACAATTGGAGATTCTGTAGGAAAATATGGCAAGTGGGGGCATGGGAGGAAGTGTTCTTTAGACAAACATGTATAAATGCAAGTTTAGAAGTAGAAAGAAGGACAGAGGTGATTCAGGAAAACACCAAGTGCTGTCCCTTTGAGAATAACCCAAACGATGGCAATCACAGGCTGGTGGGACCCGGTGGAACCATGCTAAAAGGTTCTAAATGCCAAGTTCCTGAGATGTACTGGGAAATCATGCAGCCCAGTTTACCCAGCTGGTAAACCCACATCAAAATTCTTTACCAAGTGTGCTTAAGTAGGGGAGCGAGCTGCATGGTTTCTTTTGACGCTCTTAAGTGATGCATGCAGTAAAATGTGGTAATGTGACAATCATTATGCTTTCTGTATCTAATGATAGTATTTGCCTATTTTCTTTGCTTCCATTCCTGGATACTATGTGTATATAAAAGGTCATGAGATTTTGAAAATTCAGCTCAACCTTTATTAAATGCCTGCAGTGTATAAGGCATAATGCTATGAGAGGTTTAAGGAGGAATAAGACATGCTTATAGCTGTGAAAGACTTGATATTTTACCTGTCATCCCATTCTAACCCATATTATTTCAGTTTCTGCAACTGATAAATAAATTACACTAGGATGACAAGCTGAGGTATCAATTAAAAATATCAACAGACCAGCATTTGGACCCTAGGTCTAACTAACACTTTTGACTATGTGGCCTTGGGCAAGTTACTTAAGTTACTTCGGCTCTCTAACCTTAGTTTCTTCATTGTAAAATAGAAGTAACTATATTCTTAGAAATATTAAATAAAAAGATTACATGCAGAACAAAGCACTTGGCACAAAGGAATATTAACAATTGCTGGTCTTTACAATTTCTTTAAGGAGTTTTCTTATTTCTGAGTAGAAAAATGAGGGCCACAGAAGCTCAGTGAATGGATATAAAGTATGTGAGGATAATAACTTCTGGTTATTTATCACCACATAACAAACCAATCCCCAAATTAGGTGACTTAATATAATTTGTCTTTTGTCTCTTGGGGATTGCCTTGACTCAACTGGGCAGTTCTTAGAATCTTTCATGCAGTTCCAATCTAATGTGGCATAGGGCTACAGGTGTCTGAAGACTCTACAGGATTGAACGTCCAAGATGGCTCATGCACACTGCAGGCACTTGACGTTCCTGTTACCTGGAAAATCAGTTGGGGCTGTAGAGTGGAGGATCTACTAATGATCTCTCCCAGAGGGTGAGCTAAAAGGGAGCATCCAAAAAGTGAGCATTCTAAGGGACTTGGCCAGAAGCTGCAAGGCTTCTTCCCTTGAATATCTGTGAATATCTGATCACCTTGTGCGTCTCCTCTCTCTCTCTCTCTCTCTCTCTCTCTCACACTTTCTCATTCCCCAGGGCCCTTTATTCCAAGGCAGTCTCACTTGTAAGCATACCTGCTGTAGTCACTGGGTAAAGCTGCCACAAGGCCTCCACTGACTCAGGGAGGTGAAGAATTAGACCTTACTTCTTGCAGTAGAAGATGGGGAAGTAGAAGATGACATTCCACATGAGCATGTGGACGAGGGGTGCTGTTGGCACTTTGTGGCAATCCTTATAAAAGCACTGTGAAAATAGTTGAGGTAGACACAGTAGTTGTCTTCATTTTTCTGATGACAAAACTGAGGGTCAGGGATGCTAAGAGTTAGCCAAGGTAACTTCATTATTAAATAGAAGAACTTGACATTGAACTCTGAATCCAAATTGGGTCTTCTGGGACGGTTACCCCTGCCTCTCCCCACATAACTCATATGAGCTCCCTTCAGAGATGGGAAAGAGACCATGGAGGCTCAAAGCAGTGATCTCCTTCTAGCTCCCTATACATCTACTGTCACCTTTACTTTCTCTGTCTGTGCCCTTGTCCTTCTCCTGTGAGCTTCAGTTTCATCATCTTTAAAATAGAGATGATGGCACCTTCTCATAACGTTGAAATGACAATTACATGAATGTAATACATGTAAAGTGCTTAAAACAGTGCCTCATATATAATGAGTGTTCAATATCATTTAGCTACTATCATTATTATGATCATCATCACTATTACTATTATTATTATTATTATTATTATTATTCACCTTCTTCAGGATTGGGATAGGGATTTATATCCTTGTCTCTTTCTCCTCATTGTCAGTCCTTCCTAAACCAGCTCTCTTCAACAGGAGTGGTTTTGCCTAGGTTACCTCCTAATTGCCCAAAACCAATTTTTTTTCATTGCTTAGTTTTCTCTAAACTCCCTGCTGCATTTGGAATGCCCTCAGCGTTCATGGATTTCACTCTTCCTCTGCTGCTTCTGGAAGCCAAGGTCACACATCTAAGGGAAAGCAGTGCACGTCAAAAATAGTCTTAAATCTATTATGACCGTTTCCCAGCAGATGGCAGTAAACATGTTCCGGTCTAACAAAATTAGTGTATTACGACAATTTTTTGCTACATTGAGTAAAGTGTCCTGAACAGGAAATCCCTTTTTCTAATTCACACAAAGGCACCATGTGGACCGGGAGTGCTCCTACTTCTGACTATTCCTCGTCTCATGACGAAGGAAGCTTCATGAGATAATCTTCCTTTTACTGTTTCTGAAATGCCCGTGAGGTTCTTTCCCTAGCTATCTGACTTATTCTGCATACTCTAATTGGGTAACTTAATGGACTCTTACTGTTGTAACTATCTCACCTTGTTAACGAGTCTTTCACTCCAGCACGGGACTTGTCCTTTGAGTTCCAGAAGTCTAGTTACCTTCTGTATATCTTTATATATCAACCTTGAAAACTCAGGTTCAACATGCCATAAACTTAATTTGCTATCAGCCCCTCAAAAATGAAACCCAAGCAATATTTTTAAAGCAAGACAACTCTGTTGTTTATCAGTATTTCCATGGAAAAGTTCAGTTTCACTTTCATGTAGGAAATGTATATTGGGAGAAACAAAATAATATATGTTTGTGGCTTCCCTCAAAAAGTGTATTCACCCAACACTGAGGGTGTGACATATGCTTGATCCTCCAGAATCCCTTCAAGATCACTTTGTTCTTTGTGGTGGGTCTAGAAGGAACCCAAAATTGGTTTTCATCTCTCTGAGGCACTGATAGGTTTGGGGAAGAGGTTCATCCTGTTTTATCCATTTCAGAGATCCATTCAAATTAGAAAATCAATGAGTTATGCTAGACTTCATTTAATCCTCCATTACTTTATTCTACAAATTACTAAATGCCTATTTTTTTTTAAATGTGCTCTCCTCTTTTCACTCCCCTTCTCACTAACCTATTGTATGCTTGTTCTACCTCTCAGTTGGAAATTTTTGAAAGTCTTTACTACATGTATACTTACTGCATAAGATGTTGACATCTTACTCCATTATTATATATTTTTACATATCTGACAAATCTAAAGTATCTAAAGTATAAATCTAATATTTTCACCCCTATTTGATTCACTTTCAAGAATTTTTGCTACCTTCAGGATGAGTTTAACTCCAGCCCACAATTCAGCTCTGACATAACCTACTTCAGGAAACTTTCACACCTTCCAGGAATCCTCCCTCTGTGTGTCCAGGATGCCTACATTTCTTTATTATTACTCACTTGTTTTTGTGTTATAAGGTTCAATTGATGTCTCTTTCTTCATCACTAGACTACAAGCTTCTTGAGGGCCCAACTTGCACCTTAATCATTTTTATATTCACAGTGCCTAGAACAGTGCTTGAGACATATTAACTGTTCAAAAATGTGTGGAATAAATGAAAAATGGCTGTTGAACAAAATGATTAAAGAAAGTTTTTAAAGGAGTTTACACTGAGGTCAGTTATGACGGAAGAAATACTTTTAGTACACAGGGGGAGGAGGTAAAGCCTTTTAGAAAAAGGATTGGGACGACGGGATGATAAAACTTCAAAGGCATGAATGAACCAGAGACTTGCCGACCCATGAATCGTTCAAGCTATGTTTGGCTTCCTCCTTCTTCCTCCATACAGCAGAAGTCACTATGAGGAGGTTTCTTCTCTTGTCTCTCATATTTTGGTGATTTTCCTTTCTTTCTGGTATTCATTTTTTTATGTTAGCATAACACTTCCTATGTTTGTTTATTTCAACATTTTTATTTCTCTAAAGGCAGTAACCCACTGAGTCTGGGGATGTACATAAGCTAACTCAGCATTTTAAATATAGACAAGTCCAGACATTTTTATTTTATTAGCCTGTGCTCATCTTCTACCCCCTCCCACCTCATGACCTCTACACTCATGGATTGATCCATACTGAGAGAAAAATATATAAACTAATAAAGCAAACTATTTTCTTTTGAAATGCCTGGTAAGATTTTCTGACTCTTTTATGTGATCCTATAGTTCCATGGTCTCTTGTGAAGTAGATGCTAGATCATGAGTAAACTTTGGTATTTTCCATTCCCATATTTTTAAATATATACATGTATAATCTTCTAAGTTTATAATTAGAGATTATGTTAAAGAAAGAAATGTACATAAATAACAAAGAAAAACTATCTTTTGTAAGCTTAAATTTCCCCTGTTCTCCATGGTTTCAATGTGTCTTAAAGCTAGAAAAGAATTTAAATATTGAGAAATTTTATTTATTGATTTAGATATTATTTAAGCTGGAGCTTCCACCAGTGCTTCTGGAACTACCTCTCTATTAGCAGCAGCTTCCTCTGTACTCTCAATCTCTTCTCCAAATGCTTCCTCTCTCTAGCTTCTTGCCTTAACAGAGCATGATTCTCCCCTGAAAACCACCATCCCCGAATCCTCCTCACGTACTTTGAAGCCACTGTTCTTTCTGACCACTCCTCTCTCACTCTCATTAAAAACTCTGCTCATTTGAGGCTCATGGCAATGAGGTGAATCCCTTTTGTCCCCCTTTACCACTATTATTTATTAAGTTTCAATTAAGTTTCCTTTGTTTGCCCAGGATCTTGACACTTAACTTACAGTCTTTTTCAGCCTAATACGCCCTTCCATTATAGTAAGACATCGTGACAGCCTCTGAGTGCCTAGCTTTCCTCCTACTATGTAACGACTTTCTTCTCTATTCCACCTTAGTTTCCATTTTTATGGTCACAGCCGGATCTTTTGTAAGTAGCAATTGTAACTGTGCTACTTCCCAAATCACTAAAGTGAACATCTTGGTTTGCTTTCTTTCTAATTTGCTTTGCCAAGTATTCAGTTACAAAGATTCTTTATATTCACCAAGATTCTAGTCTGTTGATCCTTTTTCTATCTTCTAATCCACTCTTCTTTTATTTTCTTCCTGTTTTAATCCATGTGCATTCCATGGTGTATTGTTTCACTCACTCTCTTAGTTCTCTTGGTGGTAACCTAAATTCCCCTGTACCTGCCCCCTCCCATACCTTAGCCTACCCTGCAACTCACATTTTACTTTTAATTGTTTTCCTCACAAAACCTCTTCCTGGTTGAAGTCACCTATCCACTTTCTCATTGCCTGAAGTAGAAATGTGGAGAATTTTCAGACAGTCACTCAGCAGGGCCTATCAGTAGCCCTGTAAATTTAATATTACCAACCTCAAATGAGATCCCAGTGCTACATTAGCCATTGTCATCTCTGTCTGCTCATCTCACTTCCCCATTCCTCACAGCAATGAGATTAAACTTTCTTTATTCTCTTCAAATACTCCTCCAACTTTCATCAGACCTCACATTCTAACTGAAAAAATATATGATTTCAGACTGGATTTTTTTTTTCTTTTTTCTTCAAGCTACCAAGCCACCAAATCATTTATATCTACAGTAATTTTACCTTCCTTCCCCTCCCTGACAACAGAAATGCTTTATGTTTTCCAATCTTTGGGTTATATTTCTATCTATGCTTTGTGATGCATCTTCTTACCCCTCTCAGGAATTTTACGTCATTGATTTTACCTTCTGTACAGCCAACTTATCTTTCTAAATCCATCCAAATGGCTTTTCAGCATATGCAAGTCCCTCCCTTTAAAACAATACACACGACTTTTGAGTAACTGTTCTATTACTCCCTCTACTTTAATGCTAATCTATTCAAGAAGTTATCTGTATTTACTATCACCCAGTTAATTCTTTACCCATTTCACTCTGCCTTCTTACCTTCTTACTTCCGCTGAAACAGTTTTGTTCCACAGTTTATATTCATGTGGCTAAACTCAAAGGACATATATAAGTTTTTACCTAATTTATGCTCTCATTAAGAGTTCAATATTGTTAAAGATATTCTTCCCTTCTGATTTTTCTTCCTCTTTTTTTTTTTTGTCTACTTTTGCTCCTCTGCCACAATATTAAATGTCAACATTTTTCAATGTTTGATTCTGGTCTTGTACTTCCTCACACTGGAAGCAAGTTAATAGACATCTATTGTTTCAATTACCACTAAAAGGCGGATAACTCACAAATTACTTGTTCAGTTAGGACCTATTCTCCAAGCTACAGGGCTACATATCCAGCTGCTTTTGGACATCTTTGGTACCCAGCTCATAATCTATCTTCTCTCCCACACCAGATGTCTTCTGATGCTCTGACATTATTTAATGGTATTACAATCCATTTAGTTGGGTACACCAGAAAGAAAATGAAATGCTCTCTCTCGCAAACCTCAGATTCAATCCATTACCTAGTCTTGTCAGTTTTACATCCTAAATTATTTTCAACTTAGTACTGTCTATTTTCATCACCACCCTTTGTTCAAGATGGTCATTGCTTGGCTGGAACACTGTCATGATCTAACTGATCTTCCCACATATATTTTGACTTTCCTCCAGTCTAGCCTACTCTAGAGCAGCAGCTCTCAACCAGGGGTGACATCTCTCCCCACAGGAGATTTGGCCATATCTGAACACACTGTTGATCATGACAACTGGGGAGCAGTGCTACTGACATCTAGTGGATAGAAACAAGAAATGCTGCTAAGCATCCTAGAGTACACAGAATAGCCCCCCCACCCCCATGAGGAATTATCTAGTTCAAAATGTCAATGCTGCCAAGGTTGAGAAAACCTACTCTAGTGACTGAGCTTTCTACACCACACACTGATCATATGTGAACATTCACACACACACACACACACACACACACACACACACACACACACACACACACACGGTTAAAATTCTTCAGTAACTCCCCATTCAGCTAAGACCAGAATAGTTAATATGACCCTCCAGGTGCTTTGTGATCTATCCTGTACCTACCTCTACAGGTCATTCTGCACCATATTCTCTTTCAGGCTCCCTGGTCCAGCCACATGTCTATCCACTGTGCTTCCTGTCCACCCAAGACATTTGCACATGTTGTTCTCTCCACCTGTAGAGATCTTCACTTCATTAAGCCCCATTTTATCCTTTAAATGTCATGTAAAGATTGTTTTCCCAGGGAGCTTTGCATGACCTTCCTCACTAGATTAATTTCTCCATATTAGACATTCAGGATTATGTGTCTCTCCTCCTGGGTCTGTACATTGTTGCACCCTTACATTGATTTATGTGCTTTATTATTCTTTGCTTCCCTCACTGGACTGGAAGGTAAAAAAGATGAATAATATTTCTTTATTTTCTTTAAAATAGCATTAGAATGCAAGTGCTTGGTTATTGAATGTTAGATGTTTGGAGACTACATTTCTTCATATAACATATGAGAAAATATGTTATAGACATGTCCCAGACATGTCAAGTGACCTGAGCAAGGCCATACAACTAATAAGTAGCAAAGGGAAGGCTTCAGTGCAAGTTTCTCGAGTGCTGCATTTTTCCCTCTAAACTGGTGTTTTGTGCATGTGTTGAAGCCTGTAGATTTTTTACTCAAAGTAAATCTTTTGTCGAAGCACAGTACATAAAACAGATTGAAAGAGATTAAAGCAGATCACTGCTTTGATTAGAGAAAGCTCAATTCCACCTCATCCAAGACGTTATTTTACGTCTCTACACAGGCCCCTCCCCACCCCTTGCCAGGGTACTAAGGAAGTTGCCTCAGAATGACTTGGATCTGATGATGGAGGTTTGCAAACAGGTCTACCTACTACATTCATCTGTAGACTGTCTGTGGGGACCCTTACTGCCTCAGGCTCTTGGTATTTGTGAATTCAAAATTGAGAATGCCGATATAGTAAAAGTTAATGTCATGCCTGACTGAAATGTTTGCTTAAACATTTTCACCAAATCACATTTCCATGTTTCTACATGAAAGAGAGAGATGATCCTTTCCCATCACCACTTGAGTCCATGTACCACGTTCAGCATTCTGCCCTTTGTCAAAACAAAAAATTTCCAGGGAATCACTACTTTTTGAGACTCTTCACTTTCTCTTTATTTACCTCATTTTATTCTGCCAGTGCTAGAAGTTGGATTAAATTGCTAAAACATAAACAGACAAACATATTGCATCCATTTCATAGCAGTCCCTTTACGTGACAGTGTGAGAGGACCAGAATGATTCGAGGTGAGGATGCTGTGCTTATTCACTAGCTAAGAAGCCCACACCTACATACCATGACATGTCTGACACTGTGTCTGAACAGCATAGAGCATCGTTACTATTAGGAACCTTTGGGTTTTGATAATAGCTGGAAACACAAATGTTAAAGGGAAGGCACTGAAAAAAACAGAAACATTTTCCTGTGTTTTTCTCCTATAAATGTTTTTAGTTCCAGTTAAAGGTCACAATAATGAAGATACTATACATTATATATTTGGGGGTACTTAAAGATGGGATGATTAAACACATATCAATATTTTCTAATTACTTATATAATTATATGTGGATATAAATTATATAGAAGATAGATATAGATATAGATATAGATATAGATAGATATAAAAATTAGAAAACATAAACAAGTCAAGAGGTTATTTTTACAAAGCCTTGCTTTTTGCAACCATATTATAGATACATAAAATGTGCCCACTTTACGAAATGTTTTAGAACTTTTAGCTGTCTCTCAAACTTAATTAACTCATGCTAGTGTATTTAAAATTTAACAAAAATGAAGAGTAAGTCATCACATCATTGTTTGAATGGCTATTGTTTAGAAAACACAGCCTCATGTACAAAACTCCAAGACTTATATGTAGCTATTGAAAATATTTCAACATATTACTTGAATTTTATTTTTAATACATAATTGCTTCTCAATCTGTCTTGGCTTATTTATTTAATTTTTACAATTTTTTATTCAAAATAATTAGTCTATTTGACTTGGTTTGTCTTATTAGATTATACTATTCAATATATAAAACAAGTAATATTAGATTCCCTATATTTGAAATATTCTTTATATTTTGGGGGGCGGCGGGAAACTTTATCTCTGTAATTTTGAATTAGTATGTCAAAGAAGTAATTTCACAATTTTCATGAGTTGCAAAACTGTCCTTACTGTATGGTGGCTGAATGATTTTGTGATTTGAGAGCTCTATTATTACTAAGATTATCATTATAAGATGAACATAACATTAAAAAACTAATTTCCTTCTGTCTTAAGCATATAATGTTGATATATTGCTATTTTTTGAAATCCCTCATGGATATTTCTCAGGCCTCAGGAATTTGCATGTATTAGCATATCATATTGTATTGTGACCCTTATTTCCACTTTCTCCCTCCTTGTGGAAGAGCAAAAAAAAAGAAAAAAGAAAAAAATATATACATGAAAGAAATGCCAATTCAGAAGTGGAAATCGTGGCAAAAAAAGTAAACTAAGCATCAGATATGTGTTTGCAGTTCTTTGCTAAGTTATCAAAATTTTCCCTGAAGCATATTGGCAAACATTACTCATAGAAACCCCCTCCCTCTCATTGCTGCCTTCTAAACACCCTGAAAAGCACATCTGTTTCCCACTGATAGCTTTTAACACACATTCCTTTAATGTCTTCCAACAGGAAGTGGAAATAGAGAGAAGTTTGTGTTCACCAACATTTAAGAGTCACCCTGGGAGCCAGTCCGATGATTCTGTGAAAGATTCAGACAAGAAAGGCGAGGAAACATCTTTTGACAAGATGTCACCTGAAAGTGGTCACAGCCACATATTTGAAGGTTAGCATAATATTTTGATATGATTTCTTGGGATCATACATTATACAAAATGAATGGCTAATAAATAAAACATGTCAGGGTTTTATTTTAAAATTAATAAGAAAAAAGATGAAAGACTATAGCTCAAGAAACACAATTCAGTAAAAATAGTTGTATATTTAAATATTTTTATCTCTGTTATATTTGACTTAAATTTTTAAAAATAAATAAAATGTATTTTAATAGATTATAAACCAGTACAACTAGCATTTTTAGTATTCAGCTTTTGGAACAAAGCATTTTGACCATCATCTGACTTTTCCTTTTTTGAAAAGAAAGGAAACATATCTGTCTCTCTGTCTGTGGCATAAAAAAGGATAAAATATGAGTTACTGTCAGGCAAAGTTAAAAAAATTAAAAATGCCTTCAGCATCTCTTTTTCAGACAATTAAATTAAATGTGCTTAATGAATTTGGAATAAAAAGTAACATGATAGTGTCATAATTTAAGGGAAAACCTCATAAATTTGATTAATGTTTTATAATGTCATTAAAAACTTAACAGCTCATATGTTAGAAATTATACTTTTAATATACTTTTCAACTATGACAAAAATGCAAAATATAAATAATTTATTGGAAAATACAGATCTCATTTATCATTTCTGATTAGTCAAATTCTGGAATTTTCTATTTTAGCCCAGTAATGCATATTATAGTATTTGTGATGTTTGTTAGAGATCATAATTAGTACAGTCTTTAGGACATCATTTTGTGTGTGTGTGTGTGTGTGTGTGTGTGTGTGTGTGTGTATTGATTTATATCCAACTGTCAAGTTGCCAGTCAACATGAACAATGTGGAATAGTCTATGGAATACGACAGACAGTTCACAATTTGGGTAGCAAATGATACACTCTGCTTTAAAAATTTGCTATTCAGTGTCCTCTGTGAATCAGAGCATGAGCATCCCTTGGAGGCATATTAGACATGCAGAACTTTGGGCCCCACACCAGTCCTAATGAATCAGAATCTGCACTTTAGCAACATCCTCAGATGACTCATGTGCACATTCAAGTGTGAGAAGCTGTACAGTACTCTGTGACAGTGCAGACTTACGATTTAGCCCATTTTGATTCCAGTTGGTTTACGTATGGAATTTAGAATGGGAGGTGGGTATGGGAGGAATAAAGGAATTTGCTAATGATGAACTGGGCTAACTACATGGATTCTAACTGCATGTAAATTGGGATCTCAATCTCTATCTTTGATTTTCGATTCATTTTGTGTAGCCAATATGATTAGTAGCCGTCTCGAGGAGTACATACTCCATATATGTCTGGCCTGTGATTAAACTTTGCGTGCATGTGGATGAACGCAAAAGAATGAGATTAACAGAGGCCCGAAACAGGAAGTTTTAGGGAATGATTTATTTTCTGATAATGCTGGCCCGTGGACATGTTAGCATAAGGAAGCAAATATAAAGTTGACAAACTGATCAAAATTGCATGAGATGAACACCTCCACTCATCTCACCTTACTTCTCTCCTGTGTTTTCTTTGGTTTCCATGCAAAGATTTTCAAAAACCTGTATGTTACAAGCTTAGAAAAGGTATCCTAGAAGTTAACCACTATTTAGTGTCAAGATATGACTTAAATTTGAGTGACCTCAGATTTAAATTTCAAAGTATTTTTAAAATATCAAAAAGTAAACTTAAAAAAGGGATGGGAAAATTGCACTGAGGATGAACATAGCACTGTGAAAAATGACATAAATGGAGGCATTTTAAAATGGAACCAGAGCAGCCATTCCAGAGGAACTGCAATACTTGTCTTGTTCCTTGAAACTTTGAGCTGGGACAAACAATTGTTTGGAAAGCCAGCAGGAAAGCAGACATCCGTATCACAAGGACTGATGATGATGGACCTACTATCTAAAGATAGAATCAGTGACCAATCGTGCTCATATAGTCAAGAGTAGCTCATCTTGTCAGCACCAATAGGAACTTTTTTCTTCTTTTCATGTACTTATTTATTTCATTTTTCTCATAAAAACCCCTTGCTTTCACTCTTCAGTCAGGACACTATCTGGGTTTCTCCCTGAATCTGTGCTTCCAGAATTGATAGCCTCACATACTAGTTAGACATTTTAAGTAGCCTCAAGAGTTTCATACTTGAAAGCAGTGTTTATTTATAGCCCTTTCATAAACAGTGGAATTTTTAAAAATACACTTAAAATATCATTAAAATGTAGCTACCTAATGTTCTGCATTTTTAGAATTTAGTAAAATCAATGTAAATTGACAATTCCGTCTTAGAACTCAGGAATAGTGATGGTGGTGGGGTTAGTTCCCGCCCCTCACCCTCAGCAGCAGGTGGTGGCAGCACACTCCTTCCTATGCCTGACTATCCACCCCCCAGCTTGTGTTCAATTGCTCTCACCAGTCACCCTGATTCGATTCATCCCACTTTCCTCACTGATGTATTGGTGGAAGGTAAATCAGAGTGCTTCATGGGCATGTTGGTACATTCCAGTCATGTTTTCTTTGGGATCTACTCTAATGTGTAGTTGTTCCAATGATTCAAAGAACACTTAGCTCATGGGAAACTAAATATCCAGCATGACAAATCCACAATTTCACCAATTTGTGTAATAGATGTGAGGAAAAAGTAAATCCATGTAGATGGTTTAGACTAACTGCATGGTAGTGATGTGAAAATCTGATTTGTGGAATTTCCTTTAGATATTTTAAAAGTAAGTTGGAAAGTGAATATTGGGAGTCTAAGTACTGATTTACATGGTTCGATCTACTTATGTTTGCCCTACCTGTATGTAGAGTAAAAAGCTATTATTTTCTGCGGAAAATTCTGGATCAAAGGATGTTTCAAATAGCACAAGTGATTGGTTAATGTTCATCAAGTTTAAGTTACTTGGGATTTTTAATATAACAATTACCTGCTTTTAGATTTTATTCTCTGAACCGTAATTTTAATATTAATCTTCTAAGTCATCAAAATGTAAAATGCTAACAGGTAAAATATACATTCAAAGTCACCCTTTAAAGGCTTTTGTAATAAACCTTAGAAATGACCTGCTGTATTTCTCTTTTTTATTCTGCTCCATTAAAGCTAAATTCATTCTCTGTTCTTAAAATGGCCATTCATCTTCTCTGGCAGATTTTTCACAACAAACTAAGGATTCTGTTCTTTTAAATGTTCTACTTCTCTTAAGTGATGGGATACTTTCAGTTTTTAAGGTTTCTGAAATAATTGATGTATGTGCAGTATATGTATTTATGTGTGAGTGATTGCTATTTACATATTTTATTTTTCACTTAAAATCAGATATTTTGGAGTAGTGCTTTTTGTGATATAGAAGTTTTCCATATGTGTGCTGTTCAATATGGTAACCACTAGTGGCTATTAAGAATTTGAAAAGTGGCTCATGCGACTGAGCAATTTATTTGATAATTTTTTGAATTTTAATTTAAATGCAAATAGTCACTGTTTTGGACAGTGCAGTTTAAGCAGATGTTATTTCTCTAAGGAACTGGTTGTTCACCTTTCTTATAGAAGGGATCCAGATGCTAGTTATTCATTTAAATTCATCCTTTCTCTGCAAAGTTACCATTATTAAATATATATATATACACACACATACATATATATATATATATATATGAATGATAAGCATAAAGAGACTTCATGTAGGCAAAATAAACAAATAAGTAGCAATAATCCACATATAAAAAAAAATTGCCTTCAAGAGTTAGTGGTGGTCTCTTTTCTGTAGTATTTCCTAGTGATAAAATTAAGAAAAAGTAGTTTCACCTATGTTCCCTTTTCAACATGCTGAAAAACAATGGTTTTATCATAGGAATAGAAATATCTACTGTGAAGCTATGCCTTTTCCATACATCTTTTCTAGAGCTTAATTGTCTTGGGAATATGAATCCTCTCAGACTGGGAAGCAAACTGTTCTCTAAATACTTCAAGTCAGCAAAGATAAATGAAATGCAGTAGCAGGATACTTTAAAATTAGCAGAACCATTGATTTAATAAAAAAAGAGCTTTGTTTGCAAATTTACAAATAAATCAGACATTTAGTCACAGAGGAGCTCCAGGGAAGGCCATGGGCACCATTTTGCTTTGACTGATTTGTTCTCTCTAATGTGACTCAGGGAACAGACTTTATGACACAGGACAATGGACTCAAGACTCCCGACACTGGCTTCTGCTTCCAGACTGGCTGTGTTACCCACCGGTCCATACCTTCTTTCATGCCTTAGACAATCTCCTATAAAACAGCCATGTGACTTTAATTCACATAGGAGACATTTCATTACTAAAAATATTGTCAGTGAATTACCATTTTAAGTAATCCTGAGGTGACTCCCTTTACAAATTGATGAATCCTTTTGTCATATGAAAAGTATTTCATCTGTTTATTCAATTTGGGTGTGTATTTTCTCTCTTTCTTAAAGTGGGTTTTACCTGCAGTATTTCAATGACTCCCACATGTTCCTTTTAGTTGCTTTTATAGTCGGTGAGTCAAAACAAATTCCAGAGTTAAATCATGGACTCTACTGGAAGAGTCAGCTGGGAGTTTGCTATTCTGAGGAAATTACAATGAAAGGTCTATTCATGAAGTCTTCCGCATGGTAGCTATAAGTCAGCACCTTGGAATCCTGGAAAATGTCCATTGTTTAATATTCAAAATCCCAGGAACTCATTTTGAGCTCATTCATGGTCACACTTAAGTTTAAAACATTATATCATCAAAGAAAGAGAACAACAAAAATAAATATCCCTCTTGAAAAACCAATCATTGATTTGATCTCCTTGCAACTGAAAAGGAGAAAACTATTCTACATTCTGATGGTAGAATAGAAATGTGTATCTATTCCTAGAGAATATTTTTGGCATGCTGTTTTTATTTATCCATTTATTCATTCATTCAGCCAGTATTTATTGAATGCTTATATGTGCCAAGTACTGTTCTAGGTGCTTGGGGACATTAATGAATAAAAGAGACAAAAGACAGAAGAAAAACACCCTGCCCTTGTGCGGCTTGTTTCCCACCAGGGAGAAACATGTGAACAATAAAAACAGTGAAGTAAATTACATATCAAAAGGTAGTGAGTGCTACAGAAACTATTAACTAGGATAGAGGAGCTGAGGCATGGTGGAGCTTTGCAATTTTAATTAGGATGGTCATGATCAACCATAGCAGAAAGATGACATTTAAGCAAAGACTTAATATTTTCTCTTTATCTTCATTCTTAAAAGCATACAAAGTCCTATTTTTAATGTGTTCAAGACAGCGCAACTAAAGACACTCACAAAAGAGGATTTCCAGAACTGCTTCAGAATGTGGCAAGAACTATGGGATAAGTGTGTTCTAAGTGAGGGGGTGTATTTTGAGGGTCATTAATGGCAATGTGTCTTTCACTGTAGTATTTTTTAAATTTACATATTCACCATATTGTTTGATTACACCTCATATGTCCAGGAAGATTTGAGGTAGAATTCTTTCTTGGTGATCCCAGACCCCATGATTGATGCAACTATATTGTCAGTTTCTCTGCCGTTGCTTGAAACAGAGGAAAGATACATATCAGTAAAACCCTTATGCCTTACCACTGTCACCAATGCACAGTGTATGAAACTCCTCCTCCCTTTGTTTCTCAGAATGTGTCCTACACATTTGGGGATTCATTGCTGTATTCTGGTCTCCAGAGAATAGGCCAACACAGGAGGCAAGGCGTTCAGGCAGAATCACAGGGCTGGCTGGCTGAAGACTTGGCGCACACACAGGAGAGACAAACCAGGAACTGGTTATTCTAGGGGAGGGGACATGAGAATTGTGTTACCTAATAGGTTTGAAATTAGAATGTCAGTACAAAGATGAAACACAAGAACCCCACATCTTAAACTGAGTCCATGATTCCATGTGTTTGTCCAGGTTGGCAAAGCTCATATGACCGTCAGTGTTCCAAAATAAAGGCATCGTTAGAGGTTCATGAATGTGCTGTGTCCACACTGGAGACGTTTGTTGACAGGTGTTAATGATGCAATCCTAGCTGGGTTTAGGATTAAAAATGCAGTCACTAAGGATTAGTGCATGACTAAGAAAACACATTACTTTGATGCAGTGATTTTGAATGAAAGGGAAAATGAAAAAAGAAAGGAAGAGAGAGAGAGGGAGGGAAATAGTAAAGCAGTTCTATGAATCTTTTGAGAAGCAACTAGAATCCAATTATTAAAGAACTGTTTCTTGGTGTCAGAGACAAACATGATGGGAAAGCAGTAGCAACACCCATAAATTCAGGAGACGCCTACTGAACACACACAATGGACCTGCCCCTGTGCTTGGTATTGGGGAGTAGGGAGTGTGAATACACAGATCCTGCTCCTGAGTAGCTTATAATTTAGGAAAGGAGGCAGGTTCATTAACAAATATCAGTATTAGAGATGAGCAATGCGAAAGTAGGAGGACATACAGGAAGCAACAACTTCTGCTTCTAGGCCCAGAGGTGCTTCATAGAAATGCTGATTTTCTTTTCTTTTAATTTTTTTTCTACCAATCTTGAAGCATGATCAGGAATTGAGAAAGAAGAGAAAGAAGGGATGTGTGAGAGTGAGGACTAGGAGGAAAGGATGACATCCCAGGTAAATCCAGGAAATTCATGAAGGGACATTGAAAATAAGGAATTGGGCAGGGGGGATGGAGATGCTTCCATGTTTGATGCTTAGCAGTTCATTTCAGGAAATATTCTTATAGCCTCAGCTGCCAGGTTAAGAAGGATGGTTTGAATGAAAAAGGAACACTTGATTTTTGTGATTTCAGAGTTGATTAAAATGTTTATTGACATATTTGAACAAAGTTTACAGAATATAAAGAGTTGGCTGTTTTCCCCATGATAAAAAGCTAACATTCTAGGGACAATCCTAAACTTTAGACAACCCCAGATATGGGGAGAGGGGGGAGCCATTAAGTGTATTAGCTAATTCAAATTTTTAAAAATCCAATTTTTAAAGTATGTGAAATTTTTAATTGTGTTTGTATTTTCAGGTTTTGAGCCAAATGTTCTTATTAAAAATATTTGTTTTCTCCATAACAATTGGTTATGGGCATTTAATGTTAGAAATATCTTACATAAATATTTAACTTTTAAACATAATTTCTGGTTGATGTAGCTTCACATACCCTTTAAAATACATAGTGTCCATGATGTATTATACAAACAATAACTTATTAATAATAAATGCGAAAACACAAATAATAGCACATGAACCTTACGCTTTGTGGAGTCACATTTACAAAGAGCTGTTTATTTCTATATTTGGTGCTTTTTCCACATCTATAAATATGGGTATGCAACTAAAATAATATTCTATGAATAAATTCTGCATGTCACAGTAATGATTCTTTATTTGCAACTTCCAAACTGATGAAATAGTATATGAGGCCTCAATTAGAAGGTACACAAAGTCCTAGCCAGAGGGTCTCAGGAATTCTGGAAGACTACCACAAAACTCTGCATTGCCTAACACAAAAGGTCAGTCATTCCATTTTTTGAAGATCATCTATTAAAAAAAAATCAGTTCTTGCCAAATACAATAGGAATCTCTTTTTGTTTAATAGTTTATTTAGTCTAATATTTCAGCACTTAACATTTTAGATAGTTCTAGATTTATTATAAGATATGTAATCATCTTCTAGTGAATTGTTAAGACTATTACTTTTCTTGAACATCAGGGAAGAAGTTGATACGCCACCTCCAAACATATTTTATTTCATCATATCACAATACTTTTGACTCATTGCTTCAATATCTTTATTTTCCATCCTTAATGATGACATACGAGCGCATGTATTGCCCTACAGGAAAATTTGGCAAAGCATGGAGCCTATTACTTTTCATTGTATTATAAACATGAAACTATTAAGAAATGTTCATATTAATTTATAATGGATTTCAGTTGGTAAGCAGCTGGTAGAAGCAAAATACAAATCATCTCTAGAGGAATGCACCTTCGGCTGGGGCCTCAATAAAACTCCGGAGACAAGTTTCCAATAAATATGAGCTCACCACCAAAAATCACAATATAGACAAGAAATGAAGCTGTATAAAAGTCAACAAGTATAGCAAAGCAAAACTATACCTATGTAGACATCAGTTATGGATTAGAGATTTTATGAAAGAGAACTGTGTATATTATAGAATTTAGTTTGTAAAACATCTAGCACTCAAGTTAGTTGGAAATGGATGGACTAGAATTTGTATAATTGTCTGTGATTTAAAAAAAAAAAAAAAGACCCTGTCTTTCATTATACACAAAATTTCTTCCAGTTGCTTAAAAGAGCTAAACATAAAACTCATGACTCTAATGAATATTAGAAAAATTCTAGAAGGATATGTTTATGACTTTAGAGTAGAAAGGAATTCATAAGAAACACTAAAAACAGAAGCCAGGAAGAAAAAATATAAGAGATAAAATATAAAAATATGCAAACTTCTGTTCTAGTAACAATATATTAACTAATTAAAAGATAATAAAAATAGAAAGAAAATATTATAGCACAAAAAAACAAAACATTAATATCCATGATATATAGGAAGCACCTACCAAAAAGGAGGCAACCAAATTTAAAATTGTGCGAAGTCCATGAGCCAAAACAAAACTATAAATGGATAATAAAAATATGAAAATGTAAATAGCACTACTAATAATTGGGAAAATAAAAATTAACATAATAATTAGGCATAGTATTTTACATCAGAGTGAAAAAAAATTGTATAACAGTTTACATTTGTAGGATGTGAAAAGAAATAGACCCTCTCAAAATTGATGGTAGTACAGAAAGATATAGTCTCTTGGGGAGACAATTTAACAGTGTTAATTATAATTCAAAATGTCACACCCAAAATTCCATAGCAACTTTCATCTATTTACCTAAATGTAACACTACACATGAGTATAATCATCAATGATGAATGATTTTATTAAAGGCAAATTAAATACAATTTATATGTCTATCAATAGGGAAATGATTAAATAAATTACGGTTCACCCATACCATGAAATATTATGTAAAACTGATAAGAGTGAGATAATTAAGTTGGTACTAACATAGAAAGGTTTCTAAGATATATTGTTAGGTTGTTGTATGCTTTACTGATTTATAGCAAGAAAACATTCATGTCTCACTAATCTAAAATAGAAAATTTTAAATTTAATTTTTAAACGGAAAACAATTTAAAAAATAGAAAATATTTAAAGCTAGAAAAAAATATTTTAGTAGAATCATTTGAAAAAGTAGAAAAATCCCTGAGTGTAGCAACTTTCTGATTGAGTAAAGATTAAAATTTTCATAGTATTGAGAGATACACTGTGTGCTTAAGAATTTTCAATAGCTGTAAAGAGTTCACTTTAAATTTTATAATAACAATATAAACAAAAACTAACATATTAAAATATGGTCATTTGAGTAGCGAAACTGACCTTTTGTTGTTTATTTGATGCCACATATTTTTTATTTGATTCCACATGTTTCTTTAGAGACCATTGTTGTTTCAGTTTCTTTTCCATTTGGTGGAAGTTTTTTAGAGATTATCATGTTTAAAAACATTGGTGAGTAAAGTATTTTAGAAGGGTTTAATATAAACCACATAACTTGAAATAAAATCTATTTGGGGGCACAGTTCAATTTATTATATTTCATTGTCTGAAGAACAAAGTCTAGATTATTTTATAGATTTTCAAAGGAGTGAATTCAATATTCAGATTCATCACTAAGCAATCTGGACTGGGTCCCAGTTGCTGTAGAACTTTACCTAAATTGTCTGCATGTCAACTGGCTCTTAATAAACAATTTAGATATCTTAAAGTAATACTGTAAGTTGTTAATGGCATAAAGAAGGCTCTCATTAAATATGAATCAATAGGCTGAATTCCTATTGAGACCAGGCCATAGCACAGGATAAGAAATAATAGGAAATAAATTTGGGGACAGCAAAAGGTTAACAAAAGAAGACAGATCATGAGAAAACAGATTCTCTAGGGAGCATAGACATCTACATTTTAAGAGAGGATGTTAGCACCAATTATGTGTTAGGCATAGGCACTGACAATGCAAGGATGCATAAAACATCCTCTCTGATCTCTCAAATCTTATGATCTAGCCCAGCTTTCTGAAATCTCCTTCCTAGCATGATTACTAAAATGCGAATTTCTCAGTGCAACCTACAGTTTAAAGCACAATGTAGCTTAATCTCACGTATTTAGACTCTCTGAGTATCGGTATATTTTAATAAACTACCCAAGTGATTTCTTTGCATTCTATTCTAGTCTAATTTGGTAAACTATATTATCTTGGATTTTTGTTTACTAAGGGAAATACCACTGAATTCTAACCTGTGTTTGGGGAGAGGCTGGGGTTGGGCTGGAGCGGGATCAAAGTTTTGAGTTTGGGGTAATGGCCAGTCTTCATGGAAATAACTACTAACGACATAAGACACAGAAACACACAAAGTACTGTAAAAATTGAGATCAACAAAAAATCTTTTTAGACACAGGGAAATAAGGAAAATTATTCTCAAGTGGATCCTGGGACCCTCCCTCTCTTTCCATTATAGCCATTTAAGTAAATTATGTGTTGAAGTTCTTTGTGTGAGTGAAGCAATATTGCAACATCAGTGTTGCATTAATTCATTTAACATGTGATGGCTGAGCATCTCTTATAGACACAGACATCTCTTATAGACACAAGATATGTCTTAAGACATATCTTGCTTTCAAGGAGCTCACAGTTCAGTGTAGAAGACTGGTATGAATATAAAAATACTAAGATAAATTCTAATAGAACTATAGAAATCGCTATTCATGTATTCAAGCAACAAAATCATGAAATGACTACTGAGTACCACGCACCAGATATACTATGGTGAACAAAAATGTGGTCCCTGTTCATATGAGACTTTCATTCTGGTGGGGAAAGCAGACAATAAGTACTTACACCCATAACAAAATAGGTGATTATAAATTGTGTGAGTAAAGGACGAAAACTGGGTACATGTGGTTGTTATGGGATTACTAGGGACAAAGAAACAATTTAAACATCATCTTTAAAACTCAATTTCTTACTAAATTTCAAAAGGATTTGCTTTTGAGTCGGGTAAGGTATTTTCTGTACTGTTTACGTGTTGACAGTCTGCCAAATGATTGTAAAGGTGGCATCAACTCTCTTTTCCTGTTGTCATATTTGTCAGGTTACAACTCCTGAAGTGAGCTCCTCGTGGCTGACAGTTCTTTCTGTGAGAGGAATATTCCAACACTATATTTTCTTTTCATTCAGCACAAGCTTACTTTTCAGACCAGCTGGGTATTAACATTTATGATTTTATGGTCTTAAGTTTACATATATAATCTTTGACTTCCTCACAGCCATAGCTTTGATACGTTTTCTGTGCCTAGCATAATCTAGACTTCAAGAGCAAGAAGACAAGTTGAATCGTATTTAATCGGGACTAGAAAAACAGTGTAATAGAAACCTCAGCTCCCGATACGTGAATAGCTATTGCAGTAAGAGAAAATGGGCCTGTGGAGAATTGTTCACCACTTTGATGCCCTCCTTTGTCATCACTTTGAGAAGCATAAGAGTCTAAAAAATGAAAAATGCTTAGATGGCTTAAAGGGAAGTTGGTGTTCTGAGCCACTGGCATTAGAATAACAGAAAAATGATCCCAGGATGGCTTCTTCAGATGCTTCCTCCAATGCAGCCGCTCCCTCAACTTCACAGGCAACTTCTACATATAGCTGTATCATGATTCTGGCATGTTCTACACTGTTATGATTTGTCTGTCTTATTCAGAATTACATATCAACATGTGCCCTGCGTGGAATATATGTTTAAAATACTCGTTGAGTGTGTTAATTAATTTTGAGTACCAGAATCATTGAACATAGTTGTAATTTGTGAGCATATGAGAGTATGTTCTTTCACATACAGACTCATGTGATAAAATAGTTGAACATGAAATTTAATGGTAGGCAAGCCCAGGTTAAATCCTGTATTTGGCACTTACAAATTGTGTGACCTTGAGAAAGTTATGTAACTACTCTAAGCTTTGGTTTTCTAGTCTTTAAAATAGTAAAGCTAATAATAATAGTTATCTCTTAAGCATGTTGCAGGGATTGCCTGAAATATTACCTGAAAATAGCTTAGTACACTGCGTAGCACTCAAAATGGCACTAGTTTTAGTAGAAATTTAAGACACAGATTTAGTTTGCCAACTAGGGGAAGTACATTTTACAAAACTTCTACAAAATATATTGAGAATTAGAGTGAACTATTTTAAAGCATCTCTCTAAGATGTTTCCAAGTTCTTTGAATTGCTAAATAACTGTAAATTCATCAAGTGCGATGCAAGCTGTACTTCCATTCTCAGTGCCTAGTAGACATTCAATGAACATAACTTGGGTAAATGCAGGGATTTCCCAGTTTTTGACAAGATGATAGTTATGCATTTTGCATTTGAGGTATAAACTTAAAATAACAAACTCTGAAAAATATCCTGTCAAATAGAGCCTGCCATAATCATATTTTAATGACCTAGGAACAATTTTTTATTTTTTGTAATGACCGAGTCTTGAGGAATAAGAGAATCTGACCTCTCCACCTAAAATGACAATTGAAGCAAAACATTGCTCTTTGGTCAGTCAATAAAAATGGATGAGGAGATGGACACTTCTCAGCTTAAATGATAATGAAACTGATAGTTCTTGGTGTCCCTCTTCCAAGCTCTATACATTTTTAGACTTTTATTTACTTATTTACTTTTGCTTTTTTTTTTTCAGTTCATAGTCTAAAAATGCCCATACTAAACCATTCTTATAGTTTCCCGATTCCTAATATAAACAATTCAAATGTTGCCTGGAAAATTTACTATGCTTTTTTATTCACAACAACAAAATGTACCAAGTGTAATAAAGGCATGAAAACAAGCATACTCGATAGACACATAAAGTTGTTTATAACATTTAAATGACATTCTTGAAAATAGTGGTAGACTCATGAGAGAGCCCACTGTTCCTAGTTATGTATTGCTGATCTGTTCCTCATAGCCTCTCAACTTTCATTCATTCATTCATCCATTTACCTATTTATTTTTTGTTATTCTGTATTTCATAAAACAACTCTATGCTTTGGGTGTGGTTTTTACTTAAATTCATTATTCTTGCTTAGGATATCATTTAATCCTTGTATGTTCACTGGGATGTTCCTATATCTCAGAGTCTGTATTCACTTATACAGGAGTTGTTTTTCATTTATATGAAGTAAAGGGAAAAAGTACACATATATGATACTGTGTAAATATACATGAACAATAGTTTGGAGGCTTCCATTTTATTTTTTGTTGTTGTTTGTTTGTTTGTTTGTTGTTGTTTTTTAGAAACACCAAACAGACATGCACAACCCCACCCCACACACACACACAGAGAAAAGAAAGTCCACTAAAAATAAGTGATATTTCATTACTTTTAGAAAAAGTGTTCGGAATCCAGAATCCTTGCCTTTCTTTTCCCCCTACAATCAAAGTAGCTTGGGTAGTGTTATTAACTTCATGCTCTTAGAAAGAAAACAATGAAATTCCTTGACAAAGCTGTGGAGAACATTATGAAAAATGTTGCAGTAGGAAGAGCAAAGAGTTCATGAGTATACAAGCCAATGCACTGATACAAGAAGAAAAAAACCATACAGCTTCATCTTGGCCATGGTAACATATTTTAGCTTGATGTTTGTCTAGACTTTTTGATGAAAATATTGTAGGAGAGGCTATTAAGAGTGAAAAAAAATCTATGAAAACTATTTCTCTTCTCTCTAAAAATAAAGGACATCAAATGTGAAGTTATTTATTCACTTAATAAATGCTTAAAACAACATTCTAGTTATGCTGTAACTTAAACAGTTTGCCCTCAGAACACATTGCACATAAAGATAACAAAGGAAAACTTGTAGTAAATTATATGTGCCTTATCAGTTTGCAAAGTAAATAACCTAACAAAATGAACCTGAAAATAGTTAATTAAACAGTGCAACAAAGTTTTGGTCTCTAGACTACATAGTTTTCTCCATATTTTCTATTTTTGTTTATAAGTACAAATGTGTTCCAGTACGATCCTGGAATATTTTGGAATGCAGTTGAAGGATACTAAGTATATTTTTATCATATAATATTCTGCAAAGTTGAAAGCACTACTGCAAAGTTGAAAGCACTAGATTTATTTAAGTGACATTTTGAAATTTAATTCAAATGGACTTAACAAACATGAAATGGAGCAATATCAATGTGTTTATGCATCTGTTCATCAAACCAACATTTATTGAGTACGCACAGCATACAAGGCCCTGTGAAAATCACCGGGTATCCAAGAATGGCAGGACAGAAAGGGGCCCACCCTCACAGAGTTTATCACCTAGTAATAATAACATATTTCTACTGTGCTTTCACACTAAGTAAAGCATTTTCACAAACATTGCATTGCCTATTCCTTATTCTTTGAGATAGGTGTTATTATACCCAGCTTATAAATGAGACTATTGAAACTTGGAAATTTAAAAACTGGGATGTTTAGTGATAGCTACAAATATATATACAGGTTTTCAACCACAAAAATAGCCATTTATATTTTGTTGCACTTAATGGTTTTGTCAATAAGGTTGCAATCAGAAGACAGGAACCATATAATAATTTGAACAAGGAAAGTTTACAATAAAGAATTATTAACTATAAGAGGAGATAGGGGTAACAGGAAATTGGACAACGAGGGGTAAAAAATACTCCAAGGAATACAGAAATAGCAGGTATAGGAAACAGCCATTACCTCTAGGGGTAAGGCAGAGCACCCAATGTAGAAACAAATCAGTCACACCTGTTAGAATAGCTATCATCAAGAAGACAAGAAAAACAAGTGGTGGTGAGGATGTGGAGAAAGGGGGACTCTTTGCACTGTTGATGAGAATGTAAATTGGTTCAACCCCTATGGAAAACAATTGAGAAGTTCCTCAAAAATTTTTAAAAAGCACTGCCATGACCCAGCAATTGCACTTCTGGGTATATACCCCAAATAAATGAAAACAGAATATTGAAGGGGTATATGCACTCGCATGTTTATTGTAACATAATTCACCACAGCCAAGACATGGAAACAACCTAAGTGTCTGCCAAAGAATGGATGGATAAAGAAGGTGTGGTATATAGATACACTGGAATATTATTCAGCCATGAGAAAGAAGGAAATCTTGCCATTGCGACAACGTGGATGGGTCTTGAGGACATTATGCTAAGTGAGATAAGTCAGACAGAGAAAGACAAATATTATCATTTGACATATAATATCATTCATATGAGGAATCTAAAAAATACAAAAACAAAAAACGATCTTGTAAAATCAGAGAGTAAAATGGTGGTTACCAGGCGTTGGGGTGTGGGAGAATAGGAGAGATGTTTAAGGGTGCAAACTTGCAACTAATAGACAAATAAGTCCTGGAAACCTAATGCACAGTGTAGTGATTATAGACAATATTGTATTATAAATATCAAATTTGCTAAGACACTAGATCTTAATTATTCCCACCACAAGAAAAGAAACGATAATTATTATATCACATATTAGAGGTACCAGCTACATTATAATAACCACATTGCAATATATAAATGTATACATCAACATGTTGTACACCTTAAACTTCCATGATGTTATATGTCAAATATATTTCAATTGAAAAAAATCTGGAAGTGGATTCCTACCCTTTAAGACTGAGATCCAGTTGTGTCTGGAAAGGGAACTACGGTGGCCCACTGGATGGCAGAGTAGTTTATTGAGGGGCTTCACTGGGAAATTGACTGAGAAATCACATTCTGGGTCATGAGGGAGGTACCATGGAGAGGTGCCATGTGCTGCCAGCCACAAAGTGCTGCGGATGCCTGCCAGGAAAGAGGATGCACAGAAACCAAGAACTTCTTCTCCAGAATCCCTCCAGGGTCCTGTATTGATGAAGCTTACCATCTTGTCAGCTGCCAAGGGAGAAGTGTCCCAGCATCGCAAGTAGAGCTTCATAGAGTAGATTTGGAACTTAGAGGAACAGAATGATCAATGGTCCGTTGGGATATCAAGAATATTTAGATAAATTATATCATATCATTTATTTGTCACAACCAAATGATGGGGATACATGTTTTATTCTTATATCATGGGTGAAGTCATTTAAAAATATATATTATGTAATTATTTCTAAAAGATAAAGAATTTTGAGATCAATTGTTTTGCTCCTGACTATAGAGAGTAAAACTATGGCCTGGTAATTGAAAACATTGAATTTGAACCAGACTGTTGTGATCTAGTTTCTGACTGTCAGACTTTAAGCAAAATATGTTGGGAAAAATATTTAACTTCCTTGTATCTCTGTTTCTTTATTAAAAATTAACAAACAAAGGACTTACCTTGTGTATTTCTTATGAAGATTATATTGGATGATGTTTGCAGGGTGCTTGAAATATAACTGGTACATGCATAATACTAATTCGTAGACTTCTGTTGTTATTATATATATTTTATTAAGTTACATCTACCATTACAAAATCTTAAATAGCTGAGATAAAGAATAAAAATCTACATGCATCCTGGAAAGAAAAATCAGTCACATACAAAACAACAAAAGTCAGCCTTCACTGAATATTTATCCAACCTATGCAATACTAGAAAACAGGAGAAAGGCATGTGCAGGTTCGGCGGAAAGGACATTATTAATAAATAATTTCATAAACAATCTAGTTGTTTCTTATTTTTGTATATAGGCAACAGAAACACGAGACAAAACATTATCTGGCTCTCAAAAGTTCATCTACTTGTGTATAGTCTGACAGCAAATGACAGCATGTTCTTATTTGAAAATTTAAATGAGGTTTATTGTTTTGTTACTGTTTTAAATCTAACACGTGACTTTCTATCACAAAACAGAGAAAGTTTAAAAAAATAAAAATTACTCATATTCCTACTCAGAAACAGGTGTATTTCCTTCTTGTTTTCTTCTGTATGCATGTACATGAATATAAACATATAGAAATATACATTTTTAAAAATTGATGTTCTACTAGATTTGTAGTGATATTCTACATTTTACTAGACGTGTGGTGGTATTTGATTGTGGTTTTATTAGTTATAGTAGTTGTGGAGATTTTCAAATATGTAATCATGCTATCTGAGAATAATGTTAGTTGTACTTCTTCCTCTAGTCATTATGTCTCATATTTCTTTTGCTGCCCTAGTACATTGGCAAGGCACTCCGGTATGATGCGAAGTGTAAGGGGTGAAAGTAAACATTTTTGTCTTATTTTTAATAAAGACAAAGCATTCATATTTTTATCATTAAGTGTGATGTTAGCTATAGGATTTTCTGTACATACTGTTTATAAAGTCTAAAAATTTCCTGTTATTCTTAGTTTGTTCAAAAATTTTAATTATGAATGGGTATTGAATGTTGTCAAGTGTGTTTCTTCAGTTATTGAAATGATAAATGACAAAATTTTTAATCTATAGTTATAGTGAATGACTTTATTTCCTTTGGAGAGGGAAATGAATTTGCAACATTGCTCAGTTAAAAAACAAATGTGGACTATTGGATATATAACTCTCCCATTTGTGTAAAAATGAAAAGTAGTTTCATATACACATGTATGTATACATGTGTTTTATGCATATATAAATACATATCTGTGCTTTTATAGACAGAGAACATTTCAGGATACATGAAAAACTTAATGGCAATCTGTTGCCCATATGAAAAAGGACTAGGTATCTGGGCTAGCAGAAAAGTTTAATTTTATGCATATTCTCTTGTACTCTGTGAAATGCTGACTATGAAAAATAGTACCTACCTCTATTTCTTATAGTTGTTTATTGCATTTAGCCTTAAGTATTCTATGAGCTGAAGTATAAGGTGAGCCTTTGAAATAATTGATTTTTCCCCCCAATTATTTAGTTGAGTTTCCAAACTTTGGGAAATTTCTTCCATTGTTATGTTTACTGTTGTTTGATTCAGAATGATTATTTTTATTCCACTAAAAGGAATGTTGATTTTAATGCCAGTTTCAAAGCTTTTGAATTAATGTAGCTTCATAAATTGTAATTTTGTTGGGACTAGTGTACCATATTGGCTTATCAAGTTTTGTACCTCACTCTTCTTTTTCCTTTTTTCTATTTATTTTTCTGATGAAAGTTAAAATTTGGTTACAACCTTAAGATGCTTACCCTGACCACTCAGACTGAAGTGTTTACTTTTTTTCTTTACTCTGATTTCTTCTCCATAAAATTATCCCACACTATGTACACATATATCTATTTGTATATTTACTAGGGCCCATGAATGTTTTGTTCCTCCTATAAACACTACATCTAGCACAGCACTTGACACACAGGTGCCCCATATATGTTTGATGACTTGCTCAGTCAATGAATGAATGCAGGAATGAATGATTGAATAAACTTATCAAACTCCAAAAAAAAACAAAAAACCTCAATTTCATTTCCCTTGCTTTTCTCCACTCTTGAGATTTAATGCCACAGAGTTTATTTTAATCTGTGATTACCGCCCTGAACTATTTCATCATTAAGGTAAGATCATGTCATCAATGCTAAAAATGTATTATTGCCCATATACATTTTCTCAAAGTGTTTTGTTTATTTGCTTGTGGGTTTTGTTTTGGTTTGTTTTTTTCATTTACATTCAATTTTATAACTACAACTACAATATTTGTTTAATTTTAACTAAAATAGGAAATCATTTTATACAATAAATTTCTCATTCTTCTATTTTTGATTTTGAATCATCTTTTGCAAGCTTGCAGATATATTTTAGTTGCTTCCCCAGTGAGGACATAGTAATCGTTTTCTTTACCTGAGAAAATTTTTATATATTGAAAAATATGTCTTTATATCCCTCATACATAAATGATAGAAGCTTTTCTATAAAGAGAATCTTCAATCAAATTTATGTCCATCATACAACAAACGAAAACAAAACACCTTATATACAATATTCCACTCTATCAGAATATATAATGTTTTTGTGAAGAACTCTGAGGCCAGCTTTTTTTTTCTTATTTGTTATTTCTTATCTTCAAAATTCAAAAGTGTTATAAGGACATATCCCGCTGTCTTGATGAGCCTTAGGTTTGTTTTCTCAGATCTTTTTTCAGCTAAATTTTTTTTTCTTTTAAATTTAATTATTTATGTCCTTGCTATTTTTCCCTTTATTCTTCTGAAATAGTAATGTTTCTCTGATGATATCTATATCCTTCATACCCATCATTATTCAGGTCATCATTTTCATCTCTGATTTTCCTCCTGCATTACAGGAAAAAATGTCAAATTGTTCCCCACTTGATTGATTGATTTTATTTAAATTTTTTCCTGTGTGCTTTTTATTATATCAAATGCTATTTTAATTTTTTATTGAATTTTGCATTTTCTTGCAACCTATTGTAGCTTTCACTTTTTCCATTCTTTCATTTCATCCTATTTTCTCATTAATAATACCTATTACAGTTTTGTAGAAGTTTCTCCTCCTGAATCTTTTTGAGCATGTCAAGAATATAACTTGTAAATTTTTCAGCTATTTTAGAAATAAACTAATTTTAAAAGCTATGTCATCAATTTACCTCACCATATCAATTCCTTTTAACATCTTCCAGCAATGCCTCTTTATGACGTCTTGACTTATTTACTTTAGTTGCATTGTGGTGAGATTGATTCAGGTTTGGCATTCCCTTCAGATAAGATGGGTCAATTTTTCTTATTGTACCATCACTGAACCCTTGGCTCTTATAATTTCTTCCATATGTTTTCCTTTTTGACCTCTGAAATACATCTGAAATCTTTAATTTTTGGTCCTACCCAAATTTGCTGAATAGAGGTTGAAACTTCCCCCATTCCTTGTAATACTAACTTAGATTGTCAGATACAATGTGTACACTTTCCTTTGTATGATGCAAGGTGTGAAAAATTACACAAAATTCCATATGCACTTTCTAAAGTGTTTCCTTAGGAATATAATAACACATCCTATCTCCTCCCTTCTGTTCTGGGAGATGTAGTGCATGGATAGATATATACTGAGCAGGGTAGGGGTATAGACAAGTCAGGACTATAGCTCAGGTTGGTCCAGAAGATATTTCACATGGTACAATACCTTGGGTCATCGCAACATGAGACTGTGTAATGAATCAATCTTTCTCCATTATTTGAGAAACTATGTGTCTACTTCTGACTCAGAGAATGCTCTATGCAGTGTGTTATTCATATTTGTTGTTCTGCATGATAACCACTATTGAAAATTTTCTATAAACCTCAACCTATTCTCTCCTCCTCTTCCTCTCCCTTTTCTTCCTCCTCTCTTGCTCATTTTTGTCTTTGTGTTCTTCTTCGTTTTCTTCTTGCTCACACAAATGCACAAACACACAAATAAATACTCTCGGTAATTGTTAGCAATGTGTGCTATTTTGTGCTGCTTTTTCTTTTTTCTCTTTTACTGTTTTAATTGAAAGTTGATAAGGAGCCTATCAGGAACATCTTGTCTTCTATCATTTTTTAACCAGGTAGCTCCATCATTATAATTTACCTCTTTTTTTTCTGGATCTAATTCCATAGATTCCCTAGAGTTCTTTTATTCATCCCAGTCTTTCTTACAAGGGACGTGTCTAATCCAAATTATATTTAAAGGATAGTGACGATTCACACACTGATGTACCTAGTGAAGAACTTTTTTTGTCTTGATGTTTCATATTGGGAGCCAGGTCACTAGAAATCTCCCTGAGTATGGACCGCAATGATTCGTCAAGGGGATCTTCATTTGGTTTATTAGCAGGTGATTACGCATCCCTATTTGCATTGGGCTCTCCCAGATTGTTCTGTTGTGCTAGCATAGTTATTAATAGTGCTCTTTCACTCTCAGAACCACCCTGGCTTGCATGATAAATTACATGATCACCCAATGTAAGACTATGAGCTATGATTTAAGTATGAGTCATATATGCCTAAACACCTTATTCATGCTTCCTTTATATCATGAGGTAATTCAAATGAAATTAAACTTGAATAGGTGAAAATTACAGTTTTTTAAATTCAGCTGCAATTCAGTTACTGATACCCTAATACTCACATGACAACTGAATGGATCATGCCACCAACAATGTTCAAAGTGCATTGCTAATTCTTAATTGGTGGGCTACTATTTCGTGTATGCTAGACAGTAATGTAGAATTTGAGTATATATCTACTCAAGTTCTTTTAAATTTAAAAATTCTACAATTTTTGTTCTTTATTCTTAAAAGTTTTAGATGAGCTGCATTGGTCCAGGGATTATATAGTAGATAACTAAAATACAGTTTTTCTGGCCTTAAAGTCCTTGTTTATCTATTTTTCTTGTCTCTGGGATTTCCAGTGATGTTCACTCCGCTACCATGAACAACGAGGGCCTTGCCAGAGCCTATCTATTGCAGGCCTATGTGATGCCTTAGCCACAGTATTGATTAATAAGTGAAAGAGGTGATCCTTCGCAAAGCATATCATCCAGCATACTTAATAGTGATTGGATAGAACCTTTAGATTAAGGTCAAAATAAATAATACATCCAAAATAACCCAAACATATGAACAGAATTGAGTCAACCGAATTGAGTGAACAGAATTGAGTCCAATCCCCACTTTTTGTGAGTATTAACTTTTGTCTTTGGAGAAGTTACTTAACTTCACTCATCCTCAGTCTCCTTCTATGGAATGGAGGTAACACCAACATCTTTGGGTTTCTGTGAGAATAAGAGAAAATAAATGCAAATCACCTACTAAATCCCTGGTACAGTTCTTTTACAAAGTGTACATATTATTAAGGAAAAATTAAAGGAAGAAGAAAGATTTACTGTTTTTCCTGGAAACTTTTCATGTTAATGAACAAGAAAAGAAAGTGAGACAAATGGATTCCTAGATATGTCTATCTTTTATGACAAGAATAGGCTTCAATCAACAAATAGTAGCACCAGCAAAAGTAGAAAAGGGAATAAATTTAAGATGACTGATGACCTAGTAAAGAAGAACATAAACTTGTTAAATCCCCTAACCAGATACATTTTATTTCAATAACACCTGCAAATATAGACTCATAAGTGGACCTAAATTCATATTCAGTTTCACCTCAGAGGGAGGTCTTCAGCAATAGTATGACTTAATATGTTAATGGGTGTATTGTTAAATATTCTTCGTTATAGGCTTAGATAAGACATGGATTTCAACTTGTGAAGAGAACACCTATACTCAATGACAGAAGTAAGCTGAAATAATGGGGTGGCACCACTGCTATTCACTTAGGCATAAATTGAACAAATATAAGGGAATGGAGATGTGACGTCTCAGTTTCCTATGCAAAAAGGACTTAGATTTTAGTGGACCATAGCTATATGATTCAACAGTGTCATATTGCTACAGAAAATCCAGTGAATACTTTTCGATATTTAATATAAAAATCGAGACCAAAGTCTTTTATTTAGTATCCACCCATCTTACTGGTTACTAATCTTCTCTTTTGTTGTCTCCAATCCACTATTAAACCTTTCATTGAGTTAATTTCTAATAATTGTATTTTTCAATTCTGGAATGTCTATTTCATGATTGTTTTGTAATTTTAATTTTCTTGTGAAATTCTCCCTATTTTATATACTTTGTTATTTTGTATATTATCATAAATATGTTAATCTTAATTATTTTAGAGTCCTTGTCTGCTAATTTAAATATCTACACCATCTGCTTCTTTTCCTGTTTTTCTTTTCCTTTCTCTTTTTTTAGTATATGTGCTGCCGAAGCGAGTACGCTTTTCCTTTCTCTTAATTACCAGTGAAGATGTTCTGTCTTTGAAAGCTTCGTATTTTTTTTTAATTGAAAGTCAACCATTGTGTTTTTGACAATAAAGGTGAAACGCTCATGATGATGTTGCTTTCATCAGAGAGGTTCAGACTTTTCTCTGCTACGCAGACCTAGTGGAGTTGGGAGAGAGGCTGGCCACCTTCATTTAGGTTTTTCATTCAGAATCTGTCAGATCCTTTTCTCCTCAGCACTGAGACTACAGGAATCTCTGCTCTACTTTTCAGAGGTCTTCACCTTGGATATTTTGCCTTCTCCCCAGTGAAGCTTCAGAATTTGGCAAATATATTGAGGGGGAGACTGACTATGTTTGAGTCTACTGAAGTCACCAATTTTTTCACCCCAAGCTTGATCAAGTACCCAAATCTTTGCTGGTTCAACTGTCTCCCATCTGCCGGAGGCCAAGACAGGATCCTTACTGAGCCTCTAGCTGACACTCTACTATCAAGCACCTCCAGGGACAAAGCAGTTGTTGCAGATTATTTTAAAGTCAATTCTTCTTTCCTTTAAGGACTTTTATCTGTTACCTGTCCTCCTAGTGGGTCCTTGTCTCCTACGTATCATGAAAAAAATGAAGACTATTTCACTTTGTGCTTGGGCTTATGATTGTAGTCTGGTATCCTGTGAAATTTTGGAAAAAGGGGAGAAAAATGAATTTGAGGTTCAACTACTCTCCAATTTTGTCACTCTAGTCCCATGTAACTGTGGAAAGTTTTCTGTTTTTCTGTGCCCCTGCAGTAGTGCTCTTCCTGGGCTCAGCCCAGATTCTCAGCCCTAGCTGCATCTAGAACTGACAGATAATCTTCAGGAACAGCTTCAAAGCCTCAGATCCCATTTGAAATGTTCTTGCATTGCTTGAATTATACTCCCTCTGGTCCTTAGTATTTGGCTGATCTCTGATGCCTTGCACACATTATTTTTGTAATTAATCCAGCTTTTCTAATTGTTCTTAGTGGGAGTATTGGTCTGATGCTAATTATTCCTTCTCACTAGAAGCAACACTCCTATGTAGGCTTCAGTTGTGTACAAGTTTTAAGAGGTAGAGGTATCTAGGCAGTGTGAAAATAATTTAAATTGTGTTTATGGATTGGATGGGGTCAACATTTTCCATTTAAACTTTCTAAGATTTTTGATACAAGGAATCACCTTGTGTATCTTTCTACATGTCTATCTATCTATCTACCTACCTATCTATCATCTATCTATCCACCTGTCCATCCTTCTTGCTTTTATAGTAATATCATAGTAATTGATTAGACTGCCATTACATAAAGAATGAAAATCAGTGTCTGAAACAAATAAAATAACAAATGGTAAGAATCTACGGCTAATGTTGTCATTGTCTTCAAAACTAAAATGAATAAATCAAATTGTATGATAACTATTAGGCTGGTTCAAAAGTAATTGTGGTTTAAAAGGGTAAAAATAATTGCACAAACCGCAATTACTTTTGCACCAACCTAATAGTTAATTCTATAACTGAATTATTCTTTGATCTTAGGATAATCAATTTATGCATGCTACTATATAGCTAATATTTATTGTTTAATCCATTATCAATTATTTTATAAAGTTCCATCAAGGTTTCTTTTTCTATCCATTATTTTTTCTTTTAACAATGCATAATCATTGAGTCTTTGCACTACTATAAACACTGGAAAATGAAAACAATATGAAAAAAAATAATTTATGTATATTTATTTAAATTAAATATATTTCTTTCCTGAAAGGGCAAAAGCAGAAAGTTTGAAGTGAGGTTATCTTGAGTGAAACTTAAGTTTGAAGAAAGCTATCACTATAATGGAATGAGAAAGCATATAGTTTTGAATAAAGAGAGAAAAATGAAGAAGCTAGAAGTCAGATCTTTGAGTAATTATAATATTTACAAAAAATAAAACCACCATAAGCATCGTTATCATCTATATGCAAATACAAGAGTAAGGTTGACTGTATTTACCTTTAGGATCAATTGCCTCATAACTTCACTTGAACGGGTTCAATTTTAGATCTAGTGCCATTTTCTTAAGTATACAGTAAGGTAAAGTAATAATAATAATTGTAAACATGTATTTATCCTTGATTTAGACTATATTTATTATTTTATTTGTATTATGTCTTTTAATCTTCACAACAATCGTTTAAAGTAGGTAAACTTAGTCCTGTTTAGTCACAGGTAAGTAAAATGAAGCTTAGACAACCTATGAAACTTACTACATCACAGGGTTTACTTAGTGTCAAAGCTGTGCTAAAATCCTGTGCTCTAAATCAACATCATCCTATAGAATTTTCTGCAACAATGGAAACGTTCTATATCTGCACCAGTACATAGCCACTAGCCATACATGGCAATCGAGTTCTTGAAATGTGCCTGGTGCAGCTGAGAAGCTGAATTTTTAATGAATTGAAATTAAAGTAGTCACATGTGTCTAGTACCTACCATACTGGGCAGGATGGCTCTAAAATAGACTATGCTGGCTCCTGATCCTGAAAAATCTTGTGGAGTATGCAGGAACACCATTTTAGAAACTTTTTCTTAGAGTTAATCCGATGGAATATCATTCCTTGACCTACTTGTAATAGAAATCAATATTGTATATGGGGGAAAATATAATGTATATACTGGTCTTTATTCATAAATAATATGGCAAATAGCTCATTTGTAAGCATTTTGCAGGAAATAAACACTATATAAGTCAGGTGCTTTCCTTAAGTCAGAGCGCAATTTCCTCTTTCTTTGGATTTCTTGTGAGACCATTTGGATACACATATAACACCAAACTAGGAAAACACTGAAAAAGAGGAAAGACAAGGGAAGCTGGTTGTTTTACATTTACTTAGGATGTATTAGATATTGACATTATGGAGCTAAATGGCAATTCTATGTGAATTCCCTTATTTCCTGTTAGGTTGGGTTGGCAGGGTGTGCTGAGTAAGTAGAGTGGCAGCAAAGGACATTTAATATGATTCTTTTAGGAGCATGTGAGGTAACTCCTTTCTGCTGCCTGCCCTTCCTCATGCCAAGTGATTTAAACCTAATATTACTGGACAGAAATCACAGGGTAAGTGTGCCCTAGAATGCCTTCTAACCTCTTTTCCCCTCACATTTTTAACCTAAAGAACACTTCCTTTACTGTAGAAACACAACAATAGTGTTTTGCTTTATATATGAAGCCTCAAGAAGAAAACTGTTTTCTATACCTAAGAATGTTTTGTAAATAAAACAATGTTTCCTTTTTCTGAGAACCCAAATTCCACCAAAATATATTGAAACTTTCTCTACATGTTTAATTTTCATATTGTTGACTCTTAAAATATTGAAATTATTAAAACAGATGCAAGTACTTCAAGTACTTTTCCTCATCAATGCTGGTTATTTTTCAGGCTTTATTCAGAAGTTGAGAGTTGGCGTGATGGCCATGGGTATAGAAGAGAGTTTGATTGACTGCACATGTGTTAGACCCATGCACACATACATGCCGAGAACACCACGAGGCAGAGTGCCCTCAGAGACACACTTCTGAAAAGAGTGGTTGACTCAAGCCCCACCTATACCCAGCTCAGTTCCTAAAAATAGGTGCCAATTTGCATCCTTTAGACACAGGGCTAAAATAAATTCAGCCGTCCCATCTACTTGCTTGATAGACCCTTCAGTGGAGCTGGCCTCCACTCCCCCGATTGCTTTCAGGGGACTGGGAAATTTGCTGTACACGAAACGAGGAAGGAAACTAGTCTGTGAAGAGCTGTAAAGATATATGACATTTCCACGAATTTGGGATTAAGTCTGTGTATTACAAAAGGTATGTGTAATATAGGCATTGATATGTGTCTGCTTCCGGGACTGTAAAATGTTGTTACTGATTGCTTAAGATCAATGAAGACCATAGGTCAAATTGTAATTCTTATAAAAGGAAGTATTCAGTCAGATTTTCTTTTTATGGCAATATTTAGCATTACTTTGTATTATTAAATTTAGGGCTTCATATATTAATCTCTTTGCAAAATTAGCCTTTTTTTATATTTCATATTGAAGAATAATGAGCCAAAGGTGAATAATAGTCATGAGTGAAAATTATACTCCAACTTACAACTAAAAGGGAAAACTGAAAAAAAATAGTTTATCTTTTATGAGCATAAATTGATAACATAGGCAATGAATATGTTTTAAAAATATAAACTGTATATGTATATTTTAGAATTTGGTGAGGGAAAGAAAGAGTTGAAAAATATTTTTATCTGTTGCAACTTGCTCAAAGAAATGTATGGAAATTATTCCTTCCCCAGCCTTACTTTGATTTTGCACTTCTTGCTCCAGCCACAGTCTCATCTCCTTTGGGAGTATTACTGGAGTAAGGATTAAAGAATCAGGTTCTTACATGTTTTGCAGAATTAAGAAAAGCACTGCCAGTTGGATATGCCAGCCCTAATTATAGTAACTGCAAATTTAAAGAGAGAAGACTGAGATTTTGCTTTAAAAGTATCATGGCCTACATACTATTTCAAATGGATTTTTTTCTGTCTTCGATTGCTTGTGAACACCTTAATTTGGTCCTGTTGTGCTGTAAGTGTTTAGACGTTAGAGACTGAAGTGATTTGGGAGAAACATTGTAACAGAATCTCTTAACACACCAACTAAAAGCAGGGACACTGTAAGATTACATAATACAGAGTATAAATTTAGCCAGCTGGTGCGGAACTGAAAAATATTTTATTTTTACCAGGGCTCTATTTGGTCACTGATAAGCTTTAGGGTGTTTCAATTTTTTTTTTTTTTTTTAATTATATGTGCAGGGTGTCAAAAGATGAGTAAAATATTTACCTCAGCTACATTCAGAGTCATGCATTTTAACATGAAAGAAAACCTGTTTTGAGTTTTAGAAGATATGACTACTGAGTGGCAGAAAATATTGGGTGAGAAATGAGAAAGTCTTAAACTCTAGGCTTAAATGTTTCTCTGCTTCTCTGCCTAATATTTGAATATTTTACTTTCTTGCTATCAACATGTAAATGAAAACTAAATCCATTTTTTAAAGTCAGTCAGCATTTCAGATGCCTGCAGTATGGCAAAGTGCCAAGTGTTTGGGGAGAATTAGTCTGGAGTTTTGAATAAATGTTTCTGCTTTCATCCAGTGTTGGTTATCCTTAAGATACAACTTCCCTCAACCACCTGAAAAATAAAAGTAGACATTCTTTAATGATCACTGAGAGCTTGACTTCAGAAAATGGTCATGCAAAAACGTCAGCCTGAGCCTCAAGTCTTCTGTGATTACAGAGGAACCAATGATTAGTTGTCTTTCCTCATATTTACTTTTGAGTAAAAAGCTCACAAAATTCTTGGATCATTTACTGTTGTTTACCATTGATAGCTGTCTGTTATTAGGTAGTGCCGGCTTTCTGCCTCCCACTTACGTATACCACAATTGATAAACCTCTACACGTCAGTGTTCTTTTTCCTTGTTTGGTGAAACTTTACTTGTGGTGAGGCAATTTGGGTTGGACTCTCCTGGTAACCTTAGTATTGGAAACTGACATTTCCTCTCTTCTTTCCTTGCCTCCCTCTGTCTCTGCCCTCTTCTTTCTCATGCACACAATTCTGGGCAATCAGACACCATTCTGTAAGACCTGTTTGATAGGTAGGAGTCATGTGTAGATTCAGTAATTTATAGAGCAGGGAAGACACTTCCTAAGTGCCTGGCAGTGTAATTCCAAGATTTTTGATTGAACTACCTGTGGGGGATCAAATTTAATTGACATTACATTTTCCATTTTATTTGCTTCTCATCCCCCTTTTTGAAAGCATGTAAGTTACACTTTGAAATTTAATTAAATTGTAATTTGTTTTTCCTGCCTCTGAAACAAACTATGCTCATTCAAATTATAGATCATCCCTTGCACAGTAGTGGGTAACTTCAGACTTTTCTGATTCAGGAATGACTCTTTTAGAACGCTGATTTATTCCATGTAGGTGCATGATTTTTGTATGACGGTGTGATGTTATATTGTGGTGTTTTATTTTTCCTGACACCACTTCTCATGGCAAATGTGTGATGTTTTCTGACACCAACTGATTCTCCAATTCTCTGACACCAACTAAGTGTACAACAATTCAATTTGATTTGATTCGATTCGATTCAATTCAATTCAATTCAATTGAGTTTAATTTGATTCCATTCCATTTTCACACTAATGCCCATAGTTAAAGGAGACCCCACAGATTGCCTCCACTATAGCCTACAACTCAGAGTACAATTTAAGAACAGCCAAGATGGGGGGTGAGGGATAGTAACAGAGCTTCCATGCCCTCTCTGAGTTTGCCACCCATCATCAACACATTCACCAATCTGTAAGCTCACCAAACCCTGTTGTTGTTTAGAGGTTTTTATCAAGGTTTCATTATGTAGGATTATTGTCTAAATCATTGACCATTGGGGACTGAATTCAATCCTTAGCTCTCTCCTCTTGGAGGTATGAAGTGAGGTTGAATGTTCTAACCCTCTCATCATTTGGTTGGTTTTTCTGGCCACTGGCTCCTATCCATCCTGAAGCTACCTCTACTCTCACCCTTCCCCTGCAGGCAGCCAGGAGTAATCTTATTAGCATACTACAGACACTGCCACTCAGGATTCCGAGGGTTTAACAGTTCTGTGCCAAGAACAGGGGCAAAGACCAAATATTTATTTATTATACCACTTATGTCCACAATGTCTTTCCTCTTTTGAAATGCTGCCTATGAACTCCAGAATAAAAACTTCATACTATTTATTTTCCTAATCATTGGAATCCATCTCTCACAAATTTAACTAACCTGAGTTTTTGTTTTTTGTTGATTTTTTTTTTCTCATTTGTACAATATAATCAGTAAAAATACAAAGAATAATGACAAATTGATAGTTAGGCGATGAAAAGACCAAAGGTTTTGTTTTCTTATAAAAAGTTGACACTCAGTAAATCCAATGAATCATTTGTGTCACTTTTGACACAACAAATGACAGTGTGGCTATATTTAATGACTCTTAAGACTTTGGGCCTAAATGATGGCATAAAAATAATCTGCCAGTAAGCAGCATAATAGGAATCTAAATTCCTGGTAGAGTAGCTATACTTCTTAAAAGGTCACCAAGGATAAAAGGAATTTATTGCATAGGTAACTATTTGGTTTAACCCCTTTAAGTTTTAGGTAAGAAAACTGAGGCATAGAAACATTAAGTAGTAACTCATAAGATTTAAGCAGAAAGAACTAGAAACCATCTCCTCTGACTTATATTTTAATGCTATATGTTATTCTGCAAATCTTTGTGCCGTAATGTCAAACTAACCCTACTTTATCCCCATGACTTGGGATACATTTAGAGATATACCTTGATAAAAACATTTTCCTTTTTTTTTTCCATCCACATCTTTTGTTGCGTTTTATTTTTGCATTTCATGTTTCTCCTAAAATCAGGATAAATTATTTTTAAAAAAGGAGACATGATCCATATATTCAGTTAAAACTCAAAAATAGTGGTTGGTTTATTTTTTAATTTTACTAAGCTTTTACGTTTGCTCATCTTCTGTGTTAGATGAGCCCTTTCCCCATCCCCCACTATCTTGTCATTGAACACTTCATTTTTCACTGCTCTTTTTGGCAGACCTGCAAGCAGATTTTTTTCTTCTACATTTTTCTAATTGTATGCAGGATATATATCCTGTTGTCTGCAGAATGGAATGCTTTAGATATGTCTGGCTGTTCAAAAGTAAATAATTACCAAATTGCCCCATGCATGCATATGAGTTAAAATAAATATAATACTAAAAAAATGTATTTTGGAAAGTTTCTCTGTCAGACCAAGATCCAATAGCATTTTCCTCCAAAATCTGAATATATCAGTATGTATACTTCTAAATGCGTTAACTTGGTAGTTACCAACACAGAAAAGCTAAAAAAAAAAAGAAAATAAAAAATTCGTATCACCATTAATTTTAAAAACAAAGTCCAGTATTTAAATGGTTTCAAAACATGTTCTCAGTGCTGTTGATTTAATGTTCGATAAATGTGCACCAAGTATAAAATAATGTTGAATAACAATTACATTATTTTATTTTGTAGTTCATAGGAACTTAATTTCACTGAAATAAAATGTAGGTAGATCTCACATAAAGGAGCTTTTTTTAAAGAACTATGCATGTTAAATTTTCGTAAATAAAGTCATGTTTCCCCCATTGAATTGCATTATAACTTCATGGGTTCTTTATCAATATTGCTACTGTTGGTTATTTTGTTTGTTTTTAGTCAGTACTGTCATTATAAGAATTCAGCTTTATACTATCTAATCAGTAAGCCTTTTGTCAAATAATCAGACATTTTTAAGTAACTACAGTAAGTAAGTGCTCCAAGGAAACAGTGAAAAATCGTTTTGTAAAGCTAAGGATTACCTTTTAATTGATCGTTCTGTAAGTTAGAATTGTTGACTGTGGGACACAAGGATCATATTGTCAAGTTGGAATGTTCCTGGAAAGGCACAAGAATAAAGTGAGTCTATTTCACTTACTAAAAGGTTGTCAGTTCCAGCTACAAGTTTTATTTAAAATTCACTGTCTCGGCAGTAAGAAAAGATGATATAGGAACATTTGTGACAACATGGATGGATCTTGAGAGTGTAGTGCTGAGCGAAATAAGACAGAAAAAGCAGAGAACCATGTGATTTCACTGATATGTGGTACATAAATCAAGAACAACAAAAGAACAAGACAAACAAATGAGAAACAAAAACTCAAAGACACAGACAATAGTTTAGTGGTTACCAGAGGGTAAGGGGGGTGGGGGGTGGGAGATGAGGGTAAGGGGGATCAAATATATGGTGATGGAAGGAGAACTGACTCTGGGTGGTGAACACACAATGGGATTTATAGATGATGTAATACAGAATTGTACACCTGAAATCTATGTAATTTTACTAACAATTGTCACCCCAATAAATTTAAAAAAAAAAATTCACTGTCTTTGCTTCCGTTGGATCCTGAGCCATTTTCCTGAGCACCGGATAGGGGCGCCGGCTGTTTTGTTATGTAGGAAGGTGAAGCCCTGGAACAGTTTGTAGTTGGAACACAGGGCCTAGAGCTAGGGATGCCAAAGGAAAAACAACTGATGGCCATCAGCAGCTTGATTAGCTCCTTCTGCCCTCTGTGCCATCCCAGGTCATCAGAGTGGGAGCAGAACCTCATTACAAGCCTGACTTCTTCAGTCGAAATTATACTAGACTTCGGAGTCCTGAAGGGCTTTAAAACATTTATTTTTAGGATTGTAACTGTATTAGTCCATGTCTGCTTCCGTCACTGACTCATTCTGAAATAGGGATAATTTCAGGAATCATCATCCATCCGTCATCCAGAGCTGGACTGCAGCCACTCCTTTTACACTGTAAAATATCAGAGAAATGAAATTTGAAAAGAAGGCATGTGTTTGTATTTAAGTTACAGTCCTTTTTTTTTCTGAAAAAAGATCTAGCCATTACTGTAATTCTCAACTCAAAACTACAATTTATAGTTTTTAATACTCGTCCTTTAAATAGAAGCAGTAAGTTATCTCAAACTTCAATTTTCACCTCTTTTCATTTACTTCACCCTTTCAATTCAACTGTTCCCAGCTTTTTTATTATGTTTCTGTTATGTTATAACCATTTCTTTCATTTATGCTCCATTATTCTAATATATATATATATATATATATATATATATATATATATATATATCTACACATATATGTGTAGATATGTATATATTATTTTCTGTAAATCATGGTGTTACCTGTGCCTCCATATTATTCTCTATTTTTTCATATCCTTAAAGTAATTGGATGTTCAAAGAAAGATGAGTAGTCTTCAAACAATAACGAATAACCAATAACCATAATATCATCCATAACAACACCATTTTTTACCCTTTATGTAGCATTGTATAGCAAGCCTGACACATAATTTTGTAAACATTTGTATTGAGAAAGTGTCAAGCTACATTTTTCAATAATAATAATAGTAATAGTAGTAGTAGTAGTAGTAGTAGTAGTAGTAGTAGTAGTAATCAACCTTTTCTATAGGATTATTCTCCCATGGATAGATATATAAAAGGAATTCCAGGAGTTGGTGTATAAAATTTCATTATTGATACTATCTTTACATTTTGATTAATCTGAATAGATCTTAAAATGAGAAAGATTTCACAGATGATGTGCTGTATTCTTCCTTTTTCCCTTTTTCCTTCCTTTTTTTAAAAAAAGAAAAAAGAAATTTTGTCTCATTTCTATGAAAGACCTCTGAAATACATTCCTTAGTCTTAGAACCGTAACTATCCTTAAGATGTGTGAAATGGACACAATTTACCAGAATCACGAAAACATCATCTCCTAGGGCCAGAAGTGATTCCAAATGAACTCAACATATTACTTTGCTGGGAAACCAGAAAATGTTGTTAGATAAACCCTAATTATTTGAACACAGACTTTTGAACCAGACTGTCTGGGTTTGAAATCTGGCTCCTACACTTCCCTACTGGGTGACCTTGGGCAAATTATTTATCTCGGTGCCTATTTCCTCATCTGAAAATGGAGATACTAATAGTATCTATCTTATAGGGTTGTTTTGAGTATTAAATAAATTCATATTTCTACAGTGATTAAAACAATAGTGTTTGGTATATAGTAAGTGCTTTATAAGCTTTTGTTATTGTCATCATCATCATTATTATTATTTAATATATGAGGCTAGTGTAATATAATAACCATTATCTCTTTTCCAGAGAACATGATAGGAATATAAAGTTTCAAGTTATTCTAGACACTGAACATTCAAAATAACAGCACACTAAAAAATTGTTTAAGAGAGAAAATTGTCTACCTGATTTAATAAATTGTTCTGTTGTTAAAGGCATCCTTACCTTTCAGGAGGGCACTCTTGAGTTCAAATTAAACTTCTGTCTTTTCTGGAGTTGTAGAAAGTTATTATGTGATCTCTTTTTATTACAATCATTCCTAAACTTGGAACTAATAACCTTTCTGTTATCCTTGGTGATGTCAGCATCACATTACTTCAAGAAACTGAGTTCTTCAACCACCTCAACCCTAATGACTGTCTCCTTTCCGATGGAACTGCTCAAAGCCACGTGTTGGACCTTCTCATTACTTTGACTTAGTTCTTGGACTCTCAAAATATTCTCTCAGACCTGAGAGATAATAATCTCCCCATACACAACATGTCCTGCCCATCAGCGCCTCTGCCTTAATTTGCTTCCTCTCTCTGAATTTTGTATCCATTCACAGGGTCTGAGTAAAGATGAAAGGAGAGCTCTCGCTTAGGAGAGAGGCACTGAAAGATGTGCCAGTGGGAGGACCAGACTGTTTATCAAGGGAATCTAGAGCAGCAAAGGCAAGAAGAATCCAATAGTTGAAGAGAAAGCAAAAAGATTATGAGCCAGTGAACGGCGCAGGGTGTCAGGTTCAAGGGATGAAAAACTAAACTATAAACATGAAAGTAAATCACAAGGTCAGAAGTAAGGAGGACTAGAGACAAGATAGGATGAAGCCTGTGGTAGACTAGGTCATGCATTTCAAAACTAAGGCCAAGAACAGTTCAGGAGTGTTGGAGGCCTGCTGTTAAGGGTTCCTGACTCCAGTCTTCAGGGATGGGTCTAAGAGCTGAAAGGAACCATGCTACACCTCCTGTCACTCAGCCTGGCCTCCATTGTCAGCTGCCATTGACCCCTGTTTCCTTTGTTCCCACAGTCTTGAGCTAAATCCACCTCACCAAAAGCCAATTCAATATTTTTCCCATAAACTGCGATTTTTCTCCCATTCCCAGGCTGCCCCCACCTCCCCCCCCCACACACACACAGAAGGGCCCAAAAAATGTATACACATTTCAAGAAAGGAAAAAAAATGTATTAAAATTGTAATACTCAATATATACTGATAACAAAAGATGAATACAAGTCATGTGTATATATTTTGGGGGCACCCTGATATCTATAAAGGTTCATGGTTCTGCACATATCCTCATACTCAACAATCATTTTATTCACTTTTAACTGACTCCTTATCACATTTATCATTATTCCTGAGGAGCTCAGATATTCTCTATTCTAATATACAACTTGAAAATTTGAGAATTGAATACGTTTGTGGGTAATATTAAAGAAAAAAAGCCATGTTGAATTTTAGAAGGTTTGGCCCCATAAGATTAGGGGTTAAATACAGAAGGTGCCAAAAAAAATGTATACACATTTTAATAAAGGAAAAAAACTATATTACAATTTTAATGCTCAATATACTCGTATACTGATAACAAAAGATGAAAACGAGTCATGTGTATATATATCTTTTTGGCACCCCCATACTTTCTAGAGATATATTTTGTGTGTAATGTAAATGAAGCTGAGAGCTGATGGAGCATGTATGGTAAGACAAAAACGAAGACTGGTGATGGAGCTCTTGAGGAGACGATACATGGTTTGGTGTCAGGAATTGTGTGTGTGTGTGTGTGTGTGTGTGTGTGTGTGTGTAGACTGGTATTGATACATGAGTGGTATTTGTGTCTGGTCTAAGCCACTCACCAATTCTGCACTCAAGTTTGAGATTGTGTAAAGAACAATGTGGAAAGTGCTTTACAGCATTAACATTTTGAATTGTTCCTTCTAAGATATTCTCTGTAATGGCAATTGTCAGGCTTGGTGAAGTTTATGACATATTCCTCAGGCCCTGCACTGCTGGAGAATGGAACCTAGGGCTTTCTGCCATGTCTGCTTTCCTTGGTAGGCTTCCAACTCAAGAGTGCACTGGGACATCCTGAAAACCTCTCGAGGTCTTCCTCCTAGATCTTGCAAATTGAGTAGGATACTACATGTGATTAAATGGTCCTCCAAGGAAAAATGTGTGTGTGTGTGTGTGTGTGTGTGTTGGTGTTTGGATGTTCTGCCTAGACTTGACCCACTGGGTTAGAGTGGCTAGTTATTTTCTTTTGGATTGAACTGTTGATGGAGACATGACTATATTTGGAAATTTTTTTTTAACTCTAACACTTTTTTAATTGCTTACTGCAGATATGTAAAAACAGAAGAATTTTTGGCAGAAATTCAATTTGGCAGAGAGCCCAAAGTTGACTGGTTTCACTTTTCAAGCAAACATTTTTTGTGCAGTTCTGATTTTCACCTGCTCATGTGGTTTCCTGCTGAGCATTTTTGGTGATGAGCTGAATTTCATTGTGGGAGACTCACAGGTTCACAGGCAAGAAGTTTATTTTTGCTCCCTCCTGGAAGATCTAATCCCAAATTTCACATAACTTCTTTGTACTGTTTAAATAACTTCTGTTGCAGAATTTGGAACAGAAGTGTTTTCTACTCTATAAAAAGAAGTAGGAGAGAGAAGATAACAAAATCTGTCAGCAGAAACCATAAAAAGATGGGCATTGTCTTCAATATTATTTCAAGACAAATTCATTCAATAAATAATTAATGGGCAACCACTCTGTGTAAGTCATGATGTTAATGTTAAATAACTGTGAAGTTGACCATTTTAATCTCAGTTGTCAGTTTGCTTCTTGGCAATGTAGGAATTTTAGTTCCAGGTAATGAGAAAAATTTAATAATCAGTTATGCAAAAATGTTAGGAAAGTCTCTGCCTCTCATTGTTAGAGAAAGCACAAACTTACCATTCTTAAAAATGCTTTATGTTTCTCCTAGTCCTACATACAGGTCTGTAAGGAGTGTTTCTAGACACTGTGTGATGGCCATCCTTCCATATTTGCAGTGTGTATTTTGTCATTGTGGAAACTGATGAAGCTAAGAGAGTCTTTGAAAGCATGGTAGATGATAGTTATGTAAGTTACTAGAAGACATAAGAGATGGAAACTGATGTTGAGTCCTGGCTTAGTGGTTGATAACTTGTAGTTAACTGCATAAAATTATAAAAACAATCTTTAAAGATAAAGAGATTTTCAACTTTACAATCTGAGTTCCTTTTCAGGTAAGTTGTCCTAATACAGTCACAATAAGTTGAAGTGACTTCTCCATCTGCCCAAGGCTTTTGTTGCCTGAAAGGAATAGTCTAGGAAAGTGATTCTACTTTAAAGCTGTGAAAGCCTAGCTTCATATGGAATTTTACAAAGAAGCCCAATATATGGATATACGGATATATATCTATATATATCCGTATATCTATATCTATATATAGATATATCTATATATATGAAAAAAATTGCTCTTTACGTTTTACTCCCTCAAATTTTCTTCCTCTCACCTTCTACTATACTTGAGTTTAAATACCATTGGTCTAGGACAATTTTTGTTTGCAAGTTTTAATTAAATTCTTTGTTGTTCATAGACAATACTAGATTAGTTTTCATGGAAAAGAGCAAGTTTCAATCTGAATAACATTTCAAGGCTGATTTTTGCATTTTTCCCTCTGATAACAGGAGTGATATAAGCAGCATAAACTGAGTTCCTCCATTTATGGTACATTCCAAGGATTAGGTTTTGAATCTGAGGCAAAAGAAACTAATGCCAAGGCCAAATTTTTGAAGATAAGTAACTATAAATAAATCAAGGGATGATGAAACTGACTGACTATGCACTTCATGTGTATCTTAAGCAGGGGAGACTATTAAATTACTTCCACTCTTTGGACTGTCCCAGTACCAGCGTATCATTAGGAAGCTGAAGTCATCTCTTTATTTTGAAATTACAGGCTGCATTTGTATGCAGAAGGAATTTAGGGCATGTTAATGGTGACAGGGAGGATAACCCATCACCTGACTGATTCAAAGTTTTGATACATTAAAATTATGGCAGCTGTAATTTACAAACATCCCTGTTCAAAATGTATATAGGATTAAGACTGTTCAAAATGTATGTAGCATTATCCAGTGTCCTCTACAATTATGGGGACAGTAATCAGAATGCAGTTGTCAAAGTACAAACATTTGAACAAGATGCCAATGACCTTTCATTTTTGATCACGCTAGAAGAACCATTGGATTTGGTAAGGAAAACAGTATATCTTACAGGGATTCTTAACATTCTACCCAAGATTAAATGAGTGAAGACCACAAAATGTTGAAAGAATTCAATTCTTCAGGGGGAATGTTTCTAAGTACATCACTCTTCTGAAAGAGTGAGTTTACTCCCAGAGGAGTCATTTATTCCCCAAACAATATGTTGCATTATTTAAGCATTTTCACTTTTCTCCTTGATGGCTTAGCTTTTCCAAATAATATTCAGTAAAAAAAGAATGTGAAATTAATGTAGTTTTCCTTCTTTGATCAAGGTTATCAGCCACTAAGTTTAAAGGAAACATATCTCACTATGCTGCTGCTTGTGGATTTAGGTGGAAAAGCATTTTAAAAAATGACTTCCTTAAAGTCATTGAAAAGAGTCTGTAAATTCAGAGACTGAACTTCTGCAAGACAAAAGGCAGACGGAATTAAATAGTCAAAGGAAATGGATGATTAGTAGGAGGAAAGCTGCCACAGCAATAATTGTCTATGTCGGGGGATAGTCAGAATTTGATGATTTGGGTTTCTGTTAATATCCTTTATCAGAATACATTTCAGATGCCAAGCTTAACGGAGAGGTGAAAGTTGGAAAGAGGGTGAAGAATCGGGGAATTCCCAAAAACAGATGTAGAAAATGTACAGCTGTTCCAGAATGCAACTGGTACAGACATGATTTAAGCTAACAGTCAGTAAGTAATGAACTTTCCTACTTCTGCCTCTCCTCAAATAACTTAAAGGTGAGCATGCCAAGGAAGATGTCTTTTAAAGCTGCAGATTATTAAAGGTTCATCTCCATGATATTACTGTTGCTTATTTTTGATCAGTTAATAGCCAAGAGCATAGTTGGAACAAAACAAAACAGTTTGGTAAACATGAGCTAGCTTCATATGCAGTTTTACAAAGCCTATGAGAGACAAAAGTGGATCATTTTGGGGAAAGACAGATTCTAAGCTACTATGCATGAGTCATCGTTATCTATTAACACATTGCTTTGACCCTAGAATGAAATCACTTTCTGTGTTTTGGAGGCCCAAAACGGTTTGAAAGGTGCTGGTGGACATTTTAACCAGCCTGCTGCAGCAAGACCTTTCAGAGCCATGCGCGTTTACTGTTAATCACAAACTCAGCTTGAAGACTGTCTCTCTGGCTGAAGGAGTGAGCACTTGTCATTTCTCAAGTTCCAGCCTAGAGAAACAGAAAGAAAATGCTATGCTCTTCACAAAGGCACTGCCCACTAGTAACCGAGCCACACAGGAAGGAGGATTTGGAGAGCTGGGAATCATGGGGAAGTTTGGGGAAAAGGAAAAACAGAAATGACAAAGTAGGAATAAAAAGGGAATATGTTAGGAAATAACAGGTGAGAAAAATAAGTTATGTCAAAGAGGCAGCAACTTAGGGAGGGGTAGAACAATGTAAAATGATATGAATTTGGGGATTTCCTAGAACAGAGACTTTAGGGAGAAAGGGATGGAAATCAATTTAAATAGAAGGAATATGCAAATTAAATAGAATACTTATATGCAAACTTACCCTAAATATAAAAACACTTCTTTATTTAAGAGTGTTTCTCACAATGTAGTTTTGTAACGCATAGGTACTCATTGGAATCCTGAGAATGAGGATTCCAAGACCTGTCTCTTTGCCTTTGGTAGGGTACAAGGGCAGCAGGGACTTGGGGAGTGGCCCAGTATCAACACGTGACTGGTCCAGGACAGGGTCACTGTGCCAAGCCCACTGCTCAGAGGCCCCACAGAGAAGTGAAAATTGTGCATAACTTTGAGTTATGGTTTCATACTTTTACCTAAAATATATATGTAGGGGAAAACATGAAGAACCACTTGGGTAGAAAAAGGAGATGATCTGCCCCTAAAATGTAATATATTAAGGTAATTTTCATGAACTTTACATTTTCAGAGGACTGCCATGTTGCTGGTGAAAAATTGATGATTCATCAACTAGTACCCAAAACACAGATAAACCAACACTTTGAATATCATATACATTGAGTTGGTAATTTCTTCTCTTTTATGTATTTCCTCCATCCCCATGGCCATATGAGCTCGTAGGACTATGCCACCTTCTTTGCTCCAATTTCACTGTGCTATTATCCATTCTTTTATAATTTATTGTGTTCTTGGTTCAGAGAACATGATAGAAACTTGGCTTATAAAGATGAATAGAATATTCTTACAGAAGGCTATAGATTCAGATGGCGCTGAATCAAGTCCTATCCTTGCTACTTACTAACTTTGAATTTTGGAAAATTTTCGTAACTTTTCTAATTCTCAGAATTTTATCATCTCAGATTATCTGGATGAAAATACCTAGAGTCTATAATAACAGGTAGGGTGACTAGAAGCTAGTGAGCATTTATTGTTTACTATGTACAAGATACTATGTAAAACTCTTTACTTTTATGAGATCCCCTTCAGTCCTCACAGGCAATCATAGGTTCTGTTATCATTCTCATTATATAGAATAAGAAGGAGGCTTAGAGAGGTTAAGCAATTTGCTAAAAGTCAAAAGTAAGTGTCAGAGATAGAAGCTTGTGTGTCCAGAGGTGATAGTTAATCTCCCTGCAGGTCTGCCTCCTCCAGGATAAGGTGGCCAAGACATAACTTATGTAAAACAGGTTTACAACATTAATTTAGCTCAGCCCTGTCTTGGAGGAACTTGCATGTTGGTGGAAGGTGAGAGTAGTGGGGAGGACAGAGGGACCAAAAGATACAATAAAAAGTAATACAAGTAGAAGCATACTTCTTAAATGTTGGGAGAACATAGCTGAGGGTGGTACTCATTCACTGGGTGAAGTGGAGACAATCTAAAAAGAAATCGAGTCACTATGAAGCTACATGTAAGAGACTTTTCAACCCGATCAATTCTGGGGTTGAAATAGGGCTGTATACATTTTAATCTAATTTAATGTCTATATAAGTAAATGTGGTTTTAGGGGTGGGGTATGGAGTGTGAGCCACCAAGTTCCTCAAGATTCCCTACCTGATGCAAGGTTCATTTTGGTGTTTCTTCAAACAAGCCAACTTCCTTAGCAGGTCCAGCCATCTGGCAACTTGTTTTATTCAGAAGTCAGCAAGTTGAGGGGCAGCCAGATGGCTAAGTTGGTCTGAGCACAAGCTCTTAACAACAGGGTTGCTGATTCAAGTCCCCCAAGGGCCAGTGAGATGTGCCTTCCATAACTAGATTGAAGACAATGAGCTGCTGCTGAGTTGCTGGTGGGGCAGCCGGATGGCTCAGTTGGTTAGAGCGCAAGCTCTCAACAACAAGGTTGCCGGTTCAATTCCCACATGGGATGGTGGGCTGTGCCCCCTGCAACTAGATTGAAAACGACAACTGAACTTAGAGCTGCGCTGCGCCCTCCACAACTAGAATGAAGGACGACTTGACTTGGAGCTGATGGGTCCTGGAAAAAACACACTATTCTCCAATAAAAAAAAAAAAAAAAAAAATTAAAAGGAAAAAAAGTCAGCAAGTTGAAATGATGCAACCTACTTATATTTTTGTTTTGGGAGATAAGGCCAGATCAACAGTTCTTAGAATACTGTATTTTTTTAGGATCTCTCTGGAGTTTTCTTCTATTTTCAAGTAGAGCAGGACTGAATATAATGTTAATTAATTAATGCCCAGTCCTGAGCATCATGCTTGTCCAACATTAGATGTGCAATAGATGTTTATGAAATGTATGATTAAAACAAAGTTTATCAAATACCCTCATTGTGCACCTGGGATGCAGATTTAAACAAGAGGATGCTTTCATGGAAGCCTGACACCACCCCCGACACCCTGGAGCAGAGCAGATCAGTAGAAAATGAGAGAGAGCAATGGTCCTTGCTTTGCATTTTCTTTCCTTTATACAGTAAAGCTCATTCTTCTTCCTTTTCATTTGAATTAATACTTAACCCTGTCTCCAGTTTCACCTCCATTGTGACCAAAAAACTATAACTGAGGAATTTGCTTTGATTTCTAATTTTTAAACTCAAGTTTGTAAGGACAAAAAAGGAGCCACATAAAGCCATTCAACTTTATGAATGAAATTCAACTTATTAGTTTCCCTTTGGTTTATCTCTAGATAACTGAAATAAATGCTATGTAGAAAGGATTTGTGTGTAGATGTTTAGGAAGCATAAAGGAGTGTTCATACCTTTAATTAAAAATTTACTTTGTAAGAAAATGTTCTATTTTAATGAAAATATACTTACATAGGTAACTATGAAAAGTTGAATAGCCTTGTATTCAGAAATACCTGAAGTCAATGGCAGGATCAGCCACTTACTATATGTTTTTTCCTTTGGAAATTACTTTCCTTATTAGTAAAATGGAAATAACACCACTTATCAGTATGGTTGTTATAAGAATTAGTGGAATAATACATGTAAAATGATTAACACATAATTTGCACTCAGTAACAGATAGTTATCACTATTATAATGCAATCTAAGTCTGGTTATGCTAGGGAAATGTCCAACAAGAGACTTATGCTGTAAAAATATGCGTCATCTACAGGCATTCAATGGTTCTAATTTATTTGACCATTTCAAAGAAATTAAGTCATTTTATTCAATTACTGATTTTTTAAAACAAATTATTTAGCTAAACTAAGCAATTAATTCAAAAATATTTAATACTAATATGATTAAATTTTCAAATGCCCCAACTAACAATATTAACGTATTAATGATTATTTAATTTCTTACTAAATTCTGTTCATTCTTAACTGCTGTAGTACTAGAAACACTACTTTTGCAATGATGAACAGCAGACAACAGAAGATAAGCCTATATATTAGTTTGGTACAAAAGTAATTGCAGTTTTTGCAATTATTTTTAACCGTTTAAACCTCAATTACTTTTGCCCCAACCTAATAACAAGAAGTTATTACACTTAGAAATGGCAGTTCAGTTACTCTGATTAGAACCTAAATGTACATTCAAATTGAGTCTTATCTATAAGTAGGTAGACATTTCTTTTTTTGAGGCATGAAGAATAACTTCAAAGATGTTTCCATTACAGAGTGGTTTGTGTATATAAACCTGTGGGATTTGCAGGAGATAGAATTGAAAAATGTCTTATAAAGGATCTACTGTGTAATGAGTTCTGACTTGGACAGTTATATATATGTTTACAGTGGTTGCTTGTATTAGTTTCCTATTGCTGCTATAACAAATTATCACAAACAATAGTAGTTACAACAGCATAAATTTATTATATTACAGTTCTGGAAATCCAAAATGAGTTTCATTGGGCCAAAATCAAGGTGTTGGATGGGCTATGGTCGTTCCAAAAGCTCTGGGCAGGGGAGAGGGGAAGGGGAAGGGGATCTTTTTCCTTGTCCTTTCCAGCTTCTAGAAACTACCTGCATTTTTTGACCCACGGACTTTCCTCCATTTTGAAAGTCAGCAGTGTACAATCTGTATCTCTCTTTCCCTCCCTTCCTCCCTCCTTCCCTCCCTCTTTCTTTCTCTCTCTCTCTCCTTCTGCCTCTGCTTCTGTCATAACTTCTCCTTTCTGACTCTGCCTCTCTCTTTCACTTTTGACAACGCTTGCAATTACATTAAAGCTACCTGGATAATCCAAGATACTCTCCAAATCTCAAGCTCCTTAACTTAATCACATCTGCAAAGTCCCATTTGCTGTGTGCAGTCACATATTACAGAATCTGGGGATAAGAATGTGAACATCTTTGGACAACCAATATTTTGTCTACCACAGTGCTGAATCTTGTCTTCTTCCTCTTGCAGAAAACTGGATGTACAGGATTTCCTCCAGTATCTAGTTACCTTGGAGAATACTGGTTAGGGAAGGGCTACTAAGGAAGTAGGACAATTCCCTCTTATTACCCTCAGAGATCTGTTTTGGTTAATGTATAAAGGATGATAATCAGATGAATGGATGGATTTGGGGGAATGTGACAAGTATACATGGGATAACACAATGCATTTGGGGGAATAGGACTATAGGGAGTATAATTTAAAAAGTGGAATATGATTCACGGTGTTTGTATGGTGAATGGATGCCAAAACACAGTTTTGTGCTGTCACTTCCATTCATTTTAGTCTACCCCTTCCTCTCCATGTTTTTCTAAGAACTGTAAATCAATGCAAGATTGCACTAGATACTTGCTCTTTCATTTTATTCTCCATCCATTTCTTCGTTTTATAATATTCAAATGAGGTAAAATGTATAAAACTCAAATTGATTACGAATTTGATTTGGCAGCTACATTCTGAATGTTTAAAAGAGATGAATTTTCTTATTAGCTGAGGGATATGCAAATATTAAGAATTATAGAAGATCTATTCATGCTAATGGCTCTGAGCCTATGAAATGTCCATTGGTAGGATATCCTGTACACAAATCTGAGCCGGGTTATAGATCATATGTTTAGAGTTGTTAAAATTTAGTTCATCACTCTCCCAATTTAGCTCTAAATCAATTTTCCGAATACTAAGAAGTTGACTTCTTTGTAATGCATCCAGAATATAGTAGTGAAGTTATTGATGTGTCATTGAAAGTGTGCTTACTTTCTTAAGTCAATGTCTGTATTTATGTCAGTTTTGTGGGATTTCACGGGACATGCCAGCTCCCTCACTGCTGGTTCTTAGTTCAGATTAAATAAAGCTTCCTTAAATTAATTTTAGAAAATTTCAAAGAAAAAAAATCACTAAATTCTTGTTTTTCTGCTCAATAGTTCAAGTTACTATGAATCCTTAGGATTTCTTTTGAGTCATAATTATACACTGGATTAGCTATCTGGGACTATTATATATATAGTATATACAGTATAAATCAGTGCACAACCAAAAAGGCATCCCTTTGTTGTTTGAACTTCCATCTTTTTACTGGGGAAACTGACTGTTTGGGTTTGCTTTTTGCTTTTTGGACACCTGTACTTCTTGAGAAGCAGCATAGAATTGTAGTAGAGTCACAGAACCTGGAGCCAGACTGCCTGGCTTCCCCTTCCAGCTCTGATGTTCACCAGCCACCTGAACTTGAGCAAATTTTATAACCTTTCTGTGTCTCTGTTTCTTTATCTGTAAAATGGAGATAAAAATAAAAATAGCCTCTGCCTCATAGGGTGGTTGAGAGCATTAAATGGATTAATGTCTGACAGATAGAAAGCACTTTATACATATTGCTTTTTTTTACTGCAATTCATTCTGTTGAGTCATTTATCCATTTTTCAGTAATTATTTTTTTCTCACCTCTCAATGTTCTTGACTGAAAACTAACATTTTATTTAGCCTATTCGTCATAATTGTCCCTCTTTGGTTTTCCTTTTGTCTTATAAATTTTGTTTAAAAGGTTTCTTACTTTAAAATTTTTATGCTTAGAAAGTCCAACTGAAATCATTTTATGAATTACTTACATTTCTCTAAAGATTTTTCATCACTTTAAAAAACATTTAAGTCTTTAGCCTATCGAATACTCTATTTGTAATATGCAGTGTGGTGAGGAACTCTTAATGTTTCCCTCAAAATTATTACCCAATTTTCTCAATGCGATTTGTTAGTAATGCTGCTGTTTCATCCCCTTTCTGCATCTTTCTTTCTCCCACATATTCACATTGGCCAACTCCTTCCTGTTTCAGGGCACATATTCCACTTCTCAGGATGCCTTTCCTGCTGCCTACTCACTGTCACACCCAATAGAATATGTCCTCTCCTGTAGACTCCTAACTCACCTGGTGTAAACCCAGTAATTTGGGGTTGTAATTGCCTATCTCTCGTTCCAACTAGACTGAAAGCTCTGGAGCATAGTGGACATGTTTATGTTTATTGTAGATAATCAATATGTATTTAATGACAATAAAGATATTAAACATATTGATTATATGATTCAAATCATTTATTTTTGAAATTGTATGTGGCAAAGATGGAGGAAGATATGTTAATGTCACTCACAGCAACTATATTCCTATCCAGTTCTTCTTTTTCTTTTTAGTGATGGTCTTTATGTGTTTCTGTAGTATGCTAGTCAGCATGTAGAGGCGTACAGTGTTACAGCTTCACAGTGGAATCTTCTATCGATCGACTAGCCCTCTGTCTCATTTCATGCTTCTTTGCATGAAAGAATATAGCCATGATGACATTTATTCATTCATAGTTACTTGGTAATTTTTTTACCCAATATTTTCCCTTTAAATTTTGTGGTTTATTTTAGGTTTGTTCCTTACAAGTGGCATATAGTTGGATTTATTTGTCTTTGTTTTTCAGTGTAAAGTCTGACCTGTGTTTATTTTCATGACTATTGCATTTAATTTTACTTCTACCCTCTCTTTTAGGTATTATATTTTGAGACCCTTTGTTTTCTTTATAGCTGATTTTTGTTTAGACTGTGTTTGACTTTTGTGACCTTTTCATATGAGTACCAACTTGGATTCATATAGTCTCTAGTTCACAAAACTAAGATTTCAGTAACCAATTCTCTAATTCCTTTTAGTTTTCAGTGTTATAAAGAATATATATGGATGTGTGACTTGCATTACTTTATGACAGAAACTGTTCATGTGTCTGGATAAATTGTAGAATTTTTCTTTTTCTATGAACATGAAATGTTTTATCAGGATTTGCAGATATATTGGTGTTTTAAAATTAATTTTATTCCTGGATTATGGTAAGTATTTTTAAACTATGCCCAAATTGTATCTTCAGCATTTTTGTCTTCTGTTACAGCTTACTTGTTCTTATATCTTACTTGTTCTGCCCATTCCCACTGAAATACTGTTGTCATCTTATAGTTTGGATTTTTCTCTCTGTCATCTTCTTTTACATTGTTGTTAATATGTTAGTGATTTTCTTTTCTGCAGCATATATTATTCTATTTACTGCCTTCAATGTGTGTTTTAATTCTTCTAAAAACTTTAATACCCCTCATTCTTTTCTAATCTCTGGCAACTTTCTTGTGACTTCACCTCTGCTCTAATTCAGGCACAGCTAATATCATCTTCATAACCCAGATAGTAGCAAGTGGTCTCTTTACGAAATAAAAAGGTCAAAGTATTTTATACTTTATTCTATAGACCTTCACATTATCCAAATTGGGTAGGCAAAAGAGAAGAGAAATAAGGTGACTCATATTAAGCTGAACAATATTTGGGTAAGCCAGTTTTAAAGCACCTGGCATTTAATATCTTTCATCCAATAACATCCTTTGTATTGTTACATGACCATCCTTTCCATAAAACTTTATCTACAACTACAATATGGGAATGCGCCTTCCATATTTTAAGAGTAAGAAGAAATCTTTATATTTAGAAAACGTACTGAGATGGAATCTTGCTTTAGGTATAAGATTAAAAGAAAGCACTTATGTGAACCCTGCCATATTAGACATCTTGTGAATAAACATTTTCAGATTTTGGCAGTATTTTTTAATAATACAATGATCCTAACACTATGTGTCAAGCCATTGGCCTTCATTTCCAAATTGTTACTCTATAAAATCTTAGGATCATATTCATAACTTGTTATTTCATATTTTTAGACAATTATTTAATGGGAAATGAGAATACATTTGTCATTTTTTAAATATTGTAAGAACATTGTTTTTATAAACCATTGAATTCCATATTTGAAACTTCCTTAATGACTTGTTAGAAGAATGGTTATAACAAATGTAGCAATGACCTTTTTGAAATGTTTCATGATATTAGTCTGTGCATATGTCCCAGAATTCTTTCACTGATATTAGAAATTATGAAATTAGAAAAAAATTCCAGAGTGTATTAATTACACTGGCTATTCCTCATTATTTTATATATCTGACTTCTTAAAGCTATTATTTTAGCACCTCTAAGTAAACATGGCAGGGCGACTATGCAATCGCTTCTGCGAGTAACAACAGGTATGTGAATAATTGCTTAAGAAGAGTATTCTGCCTTGTAGTGTATTATTTTGCTTATTTAAAAATGTTTTAAATGTGGACGCTCCATAGAAAGTAAAATTTGGGAAGGCATAATGAATTTTTCCACCTGGGCATATTTGACTGATTGATTTAGTCAATTACTTCATTTTTAACCCCTACAGAAGAAGGAAAGCACATGTTTGCAGATGGAGAAAAAAGATCTCTAGTTACACAATCTCTCATAATTTACATAATCTCTCATAAGTAGACATAAATTGGATCTATATGTAGTATATAAATTCAAAAATTCAATAAATTTCAAAAAGTTACAATAAAAATATTTTCCCAAAGAACCTCAGAATTCTCATAAAAGACACTTGGTATCTAATAGTTTTCATTATAACAGCTTGAATTTTTCAGTGCTTTATTTTCTTTCAAAGCATTTCCCTACATGTTCTTTCTGCTTCATAGGATTTATTCTATTACACAAATAATTAATATTTTGTGTGGATTAGAAATGATTTTCTGATCATCAAGTAAAGGAAAACATTTACTATTTAGTGTGCAATGGATTCTAGACCTGGCTATACTGTTAGCTCTGGAGACTGGAGAATTCACTGAAATTCTTTGGATTTTTGTCTGTTCATCTGCACAATAAATTAGCTCTAGACCTCAGAGACAGGTAACTTCTAGTAAAGTCATTTGGTGATATTAATAATTACAGTTCTTTCTAACAGAAATGGTCATGTGAACATTTTATTTTTCCCTTCCTCTTTTTCATAGGCCAGTTAGCCTTGTAGCATGTTCCTCCTCTGTCTGAGTTGCATACTTACACATTCCATCATTCCCCATTTTCCCAGGCATTTTATGACAATAACATCTTTATTTGTTCTTCTATAACTCATTTCACCTTGTTCTCCAATCTCAAGTGCATTCAAGTTCTTCTGAAATAGGCATCCAATGTTCCTATCTCTTCCCCACACATCCCTAAGAAAGGAGCTATCTTATCAACCTTAAAAATTTACATCCAGTGTCATCAGCATCAAGATAGCAGTGATAGGCTCACTGCATTATAGTAGACTGGGCATGACACAGCGCCTTGTTTGTCAGATGAAGAAAATGATAAAATACTGACTTAGGAGGTTAGGAAACAATATGCACACAGCTTGTTAGCTCAAAGTAAGTTTCCTACTCCATGACCCTACCTAAATAGGCAAAATTATTAATGGGAAAAAGAAAGATGGAGATAGAGAGAGATTAAAATGTGGTGTCTTTTCTGTGATCAAAATAAAAGGCCACAAGGCAATGGAATCCAAATCTCTTATGTTCAGGCCACTGAATTTCTGAACATTAATCTCGGGTGTGTCTCAGTAAGATGAAAAAAGATAAAAACTGAATATTTGAAAAGTAAATACTATCTGTAAATTTTAATAAAAGTAAACTGTTAAGATTAATAAAAGAGTGACATATTTTATGAATAATATACAAAATGGATTTTATATTTTAAGGTAGAAAATCTTTAGGGGGTCATGTTCAATAAAATCTATAAAATGATTATGCACAGTGAAGTAAAAAGATATAGTTGAATATAAACTGAACTCACCTGTGCAGATAGATAATCCACAGGGGAAAAAATGAAGATATATTATCTTTAGCATGTGAAAGACTTTCAGTGGTTTTTGGGAGTCTCTTTCTATCAGAATAAACTGGAAGCGTGTACTTTTATATGGCAATGGTTTTGGATAACGTGAATTTCAAAAAATAACTGACATTTGTTGTCAGCATATCAGTGTTGTACAATCACAGCATTCATATAATACAACTTCTTATTCCTTTATGTTTTATATCTTTTTGAAAGCATGTTAAATAAAATAGATTTACAATTTTAATTAAAATATATGAAAATGTTTATTTGGATAAGAAGTCCCTATGGAAAACCAAATACTCAGAGAGTCAAAACACAAATGGTTTTTAATTATATGACAAACTAGTTTTAAAGTCAGCTCTGGCACATATAACTAAATAACCATGGAGAATCACATAGCCATGGAGAATCCTTATGTTCCTTTCTCATAAAAGGAGCTGGTTAGATGAGATAAGACTATGTGATCTCTTTTCTTTTGATGTTTGTATAAGCATATGGTCCTATATAGGCATTTTGCAGCTTTGCTTGAAAGCTTGAAGAAAAGAGTGACAATGAAACATCTTAAGTATTTGTGAAATGTTGCAGTCTGTTTCAGGAGACCAGATATTTTAAATGTCTTCACTGTTCAGAAGGTGATGCTATTTTCTTTGCAAAGCCTGACACATATCTGAGCATGCTACATTTCTTTTCAGTGGCTGTTGGCCTTAACAAGCCTGCAAGTGGATTTGCAGAAGACAGTGCTGTACTAGCTGAGGGTGTTTCAGACCTCCAGGAGGTGGTGTCCTTGAAGGAGCGGATGGCGAGATACCAAGCAGCTGTTTCCAAGGGTGATGGCCGAAGCTTCTCTGCCAACGTAAGCTGCTCCTGGTGGTTTTGTATTAGGCAGTGTGTTTGTTGTCTGCTCTTCACATACCCTCCTTATATTACAATATAAGAATACTACTGGACAATGGCATAAAGTAGAAAAAGCACAGAATAGTGTGAACCAAATTTAAAGGATCTGAATTTCAGCTTCAGCTCTGCTGCTTATTAACTGTGTGGATTTGGGCTACTATCTTAACCCCTCTCAGGGCTTCAGTTTCCTTAACCGAAAAATGGGAATAGCCATCTACCTCAGAGGGTATTATTGAGGAGTCAAATAGATAATTGATGTGTCAGCCACAAGGCACTCTATCATTGTGTTAGTGCCATCATTGTCATTTAACCTATAGCTATTCTCCTCAGGAAGTTTGGGAATTAATTTCAAATTTTAATAATGTGGGCCTGAGTGCCTCCCTCTTTGGTCTCATGTGTAGTTCATTTAAATTTACTGGCAGAAATTTTTTTTCGCTTTTCTTCTTTCTCTGTATGCACTAAATCCATTATGAGTAGCTTAATCAACATAGAAACAAGGGAGATTAGCAATGTAAGCACTCTGCTGAACCAATTATGATTATAGGAAACAGCAGGATTCAGTAAGACCACCAATTTTTAGAGCCAATGCATAATAAAGTCATATTCAAAGAATATGTTGGGTTGCATATTCTGTGACCTGCAATCCACAGGATTTGATGAGTCATTTTATTAGTAGCAGCTTTATAGCTTAATGGAATATAAGTATATTATTTTATAATTATAATCTCCAAATTAGCAAAGTTGTTCATTTAACCAAAAGAGAAAGAGAGAGAATAGCCAAAAAGGCTGTATTCTAAAATAGCTACTCTTAACATTCTTCTTTATAAATGATTTAGAGACAAGGCTGACTATGCCAAACTCATTAACAATGTTGCAATTCTAGATGACATTTAAGTTTTTACACAGTCATTAAAATACATTTTAGATGCAGCATAGATTTTGAATGAATATGCAGAACTGACATAAGTAGCTAAATCACTTCTAAAAACAAATAGTATCACTCCAGCAGCATCTTCCTGCCAGTCTTCTTAGATAGCACCCCCTGCTGGATCATTAAGGAACTTTACTTCAAATTAGTGTTCTAAATTGGAGAAATGATTCTTGGGGAAACAAACTGATTTTGAGAATAGCTAATTAAAGATTGGTTATTTAGTAAACCATCTTTTATTTAGAAAGACGTTTATCTTTCCAGGCATAGGAGAATATACCATAAAACCATAAAAATTTCTGTAGGGCATGATTTGTATTTATAATGTGCTAAAAAGGGAATATTTAAATTGGGCACATAAGGAAACTAAATTATCATTATTTAATACAAAAATTTTTAAATGTAATTCTATTCTGGAGATAGTTTGCATATAAGGAATTTAAGAATTCTCCTTCCTGCTTATTTACAGACGACAAAAAAAAAAAAAAAAAAAAAAGCTGAGGAAAAGTGATTTATGGAAATCATTGAATTAGCAAAAAAGCCATACTAAATGTCTAGTCTCTTTATTCCAGTATTATTTTGACTATAATTAACTCCCTCCTCTCATACAAGAAAGCATCTTTGGCCCAACAAATGCCCTGTTATTTGATTTGACCCTAAGTAAATATTGTGACAGAAAAACAAGAACACATATTATTACTATTTTAGAGAAATCCTGGCAAATATCTAAAGAAATGTAAAATAACTGCCTATTTGGTCAGTCGTACCAAATGCTTGTTCAACTTAAAAAAAAAATCATGGAAACTGCTTATGACTACAATTTCTGTCTATACAAAACCAAATATTTTGCATGTAAAATCTGGAAGTCAGTGATTTGGCCCCAAACTGAATCAATTATGTTTCAATCAAATTGAGATAGATGACAACAATCAATTTCTTGTTGTCCCAGACTCAGCCAGATGGCATTTGGTTGAACCTAAATGAATATCATGCCCACGAAAAGGCAACAGACTGCAAAATCCCCCTAGAAGAGAAAGGGGAAGTAACATTTGTTAAGAAATAAATTTGCATGCCAGATTCTGGGCTGTTCACCTTTATTTCTTTTATCTGTTTTAATATTCACAAGAAATCTGTGAGAAATATATTGGTATTCCAAGTTTACGAAAAGGAAAACTCACGATCAGGAACTCTAGCCCAAGCTTTTAAGTATCAGAACCGGGATTAGAATCACTGTCTGTCTAACTCCCCAAATTATGTTATTTCTATTATGCCCTAGAACACAAGAATAGTTTTTTATAAAGGAAATTGGTGATTATGTAATATATTTACCTAGGTTTAAGTGTTGGGTATTTAAATTAACTTACTAAAATAACTTAATATTGGGTAAATTCTGTGTTAGATATTTAACTTAAGATAGCGTTGTTATTTGCATATCTGTTAGATTCTAAATCTTACCTCTGAGTCCAAGAGTAAGAAAGCTAGCATGAAGATAAACATGAACATGTTCAAAACAAAATGACCAAAGTTATGTGGTCATTTACAAAAACATGGATGAGTTGGGATATTTAGTATATAGCACTGAGCAACACAAAGTCATGGGAGTAATTTCCATCTGAGCCAGCTCACGGCTACAGACTGCTCCTTGAGTGAATCCTGCCATCTCACATGTATAAACCTTCATTTACAAGCTGAGCTGAGCACCACTAAACTCCAGTTAAAAATCTTGCCTCACTTAGATAGGCAAATAGCAGCTATAGTGTAACAGCAGTACCAGGGGAGTTAGGGATAGTGGTAGCACTACTAGTAGTAAAAATAATCAGCTGTTTGCACTTTAGTGTAACTTGGTCTGATTCCAAAGCACAATGCTAAAGGAAACGAATGGGTATATATGTTTTTTAATCCACTTGGTAGATCAGAGGCAACCTGTTCAGTATAGGAACTGATGTTTTTGAGAAAATGCACTACTACGAAAGTATCCATTCATTAGCATAATTACTGAAGTTTACCAGATTGATTTGCACAGGATTTGGACATTGTTTGTAGTTGTTGGAAAGAATAAGGTTCTTCTTAACTATAGTTACCTTAATTTCTATAATTTAATATTTATGCATTTTCTATAATGATCAATTGAGAAAGACCACTTATGTCAATTAAATGGCAAAGGGGTAAACAAAACAAAACAAAGCAAAAACAAACAAAAACTAATATTATAGCCTTAATTCACCCTTCCCCTTTATTATCTTAAATTTCAAAAGAAATGACATACTTTCTCATGACTTTAACATGTATCAAATGGCAGTAATTGACCAAGACTTATATTTGAAGTTTATTGCAAAATCTGACAAAACATACTGTGAATGTTTAAACTAAAAAAAAAAAAAATTGTTACAGTAAAACACACATTGCCATTTAATCCCCTTCAAAATATTCTTCCTTGTTTCAAACACATTTATCCAATCATTCTTGCCACTTTCTGAAGGGGTTCTGGACATCCTCTTTCATGAGTGTCTTTAGTTGCACTGTTGTAGCCTCAATGTCTCGAATCATTTTGACTTTGGAGAAGAGCCAGAAGTTCCATGGTGCCAGATCTGGTGAATAAGGTGGATGAGGACACACCATAATGTTTTTATTTGACAGAAATTGCCATATACCATAAGTGATGTGTGACACGGAGCGTTGTCATGATGGAGGATGACTTAAGACACACTTTAAAATACACCTTCTCTCAACAGTAGCTCACATCTGCCTGACTGCACCGAACAAGTTGAAACTTGTCACACACTGTTACTAAGGTTTGTCACGCTGCTTCCCGTATTGAAGATCCCTGCCTTTCCTTTGGATGGCACTCGGCAGCAGCATTCACCATATTTTGTGATCACAGTGGAAAGGCTTCGTGTCACATATCGCTACTGGTATGGCAATTTCTAACAAATAAAAACATTGCGGTGTGTCCTCATCCACCTTATTTACCAGATCTGGTACCATGTGACTTCTGGCTCTTCTCCAAAGTAAAAATGACCATGAAAGGTAAACTTTGTGAATCGATTCAGGACATTGAGGCAGCCATGACAGTGCAACTAAAGACACTCACAAAAAAAGACTTCCAGACTGCTTCAGAAAGTGGCAAGAACTATGGGATAAGTGTGTTCGAAGCGAGGAAGAGTATTTTGAGGGGGATTAATAGAAATGTGTCTTTTACTGTAATAATTTTTTTTTAATTTAAACATTCACCATATGTTTGATCACACCTCATATCTAGTACATAGACTGTATTTCCCTGAAAATATGACCAGGTCTTATATTAATTTTTTGCTCCAAAAGATGCATTAGGGCTTAATTTCAGGGGATGTCTTATTTTTTTCATGTATAACAATCTACATTTATTCATGTACAAATATCTACATTTATTCAAATACAGTCATGTCATCTTCTTCTGGAACATTGTCATAACTCTCCAAACCCTGAATTCCGGCTTCAATTTCTTGTGACTCCATTTCCTGTAGAACCACTGGCCCCAATCTCTCATGTCCAGCAATAGAGCGCTCCTTAAATGAGCACTTCTTGTCCATGTAGCCTGCTCCTAGTGCACTGGCAACACAGCTGTCAGTGATTTTATCCCATGAATTCTTCACCCAAGTCATGACCTCTTGCAGGCTAGGATTCATGAAGTTTCCACATTGATTTCTCTCCATTCAATTTTCAATGTAGTCATTGATTTCCATGCACAAATGGTCCTTGAATGGCTTGTTTATTGCAATATCAAGAGTCTGGAGATAGGCAGTCATTACTGCGGGAATAATTATTTGATCTATTCTTCTCTCTGCAAGGAAGTTCTTCATGTCTTGAGCGTGGTGAGTGCTGGCTGAATCCCAGACTAGCAGACCTCTTTGACCACCTCGCAAAACAATTGGCAGCATTAAATCGACCCACTTCCTTATAACTGCTAGTGTGCACCAGGCTTTTTCGGTTTCAAGAACATAAATGCCTGAAACATGTTCAACCTTATCTTTTTTGCCCTTAGTGATGATTAGAGGTGGGACTTTCTTTCCATCCAGATAAATTGCCAAAATACAGGTAACACGTGCACTGTTGTAACCAGTGGAGAGAATGTAGATTGACGAGGCACCCCTCTGATCAATTGTTGTTTGGGATCCTTGGCCCATAAACACTGCAGTTTCATCCATAGCAATCATGTTGGAGAATTGGTATTTAGAAAAGCCAATGCCATCAACAAAGGAGTTGAATGCAAGTGCACATTTAATAACTTCAGTGTCTTCCAGCTTGAACAGTGTTGTCGATCTTAGAGACAGTTCACATCGCTGAAGGAAACTGTCCAGCCAGTATTGTGATGCTTTGAATTCTTCCAGGGGTATTTCTAACTGTGATGCCATTGTAAGGGCAAATGCTTGAACAGCCCTGCACATAACCAAAGCCTTTGCTCTTCTGTCAGCAATCCATTCACAGATGATGTTTTCCAGCTCAGGAAATAATGGTTGCCGACCTGATCCACACTTGTGTTTCTTAGCATTTCCCTCGTCCACTTGTTGACTGAGATTATTGTACTCTGCTCATCATTTTTAGACCATTCGGAGATCCAACTTCTTTTCTGTGCAGAAAGCTGTAAGATTCTTGCTCTGGGAGTCTTCCACGATTCCTTTCTTGTACTCGATGGAATAGCTCTTTCTTTTTGCACTCATCTTGTCTGGGGGTCAAAATATTATTCTCTTTAAAATCTACCATTAAATCAAGTGTTAACTAAAGACTTGTGAGCAAGAGTGGCAACAAAAATGATGACAGTTAAGAATGATGATCCACGCAAAAGCTACGAAAAATTGCAGGCAACAAAATTCAGAAAAGGTTTCTTTATTTCACATGAGTGCATCAAGTACGTCCATTACAACACATGGCGTATTGAATTATGAAGATTCAGATTAGATACAACCACGTCCGATAGTTATCAAGTGCATACGTTATTCGTGCATTGTATCTCTATTCCTATTGGTCATTCCACAATAAGTCTTGAGTTCCTCTGTTTACATAGGCGTTTACCTCCCATCCAAAGGCACCCACTTGGGTATTTACAAATAATTATAATTTACACTATCATGTATTTTAATTATTAATGTCAATAATATTATTTATTTATATTTAATTATATATTAATATTATTATTTTATAATTCAATATGTCTGTCGTGTGTTGCAATGGATGTACGAAATGAGTCCATTTGGCTGAAGATCTTAACTGGGACTTATTTTTGGAGTAGGGCTTATATTTATGAGCATCCTGAAAAATCATGCTAGGGTTTATTTTCCAGTTAGTTCTTATTTTCAGGGAAATACGGTAATTACATAATCTTATCTGTTCTTTCCATGGAGGCAATGTGCATATTCTTTTTTGTTTCTCATTTATTTGTCTTGTTCTTTTGTTACATATTCTTAACTATTTAACAGTCCACATAATTGGAAAAGGTTATGGACTTGATGAAGCAACCCCTTGAGTATTAGCTAGTAATTCAGATAATCCTGAATTCAGTCTCCATAGTTGATTTTTAGTATCTGTTTGAGAGAATGCATGTTGGGGAAAAGATTCCAGGACCCCAGGAGTCCACAGTGTGTGGTATGGGAACCTCTGCTCACAGGTATCCAGGACATCCAGTTCCTTTCATGTCTCAAGGCTTCCAAGGTTATGTCAGGAGTACCTCAAGAGACCTCCTATGGTTTGAAGTGTTAGTGAGTCCCCGCCCCAGTTTTAAGCAGACCTGAAGGAGGGCACTTTGGCATGGGGCCTGTTTTCTGGAGAGCTGTCATTCCCATCTGGGCTTGAGTGCCTGCTGAGCTGGGGAGTGTGCTGAATTATCAAAACCAAAGCCCTTGAGTTTATAGCCCTTTCCGCTAGAGCATAAGATCTGATAAGACTCCTCAGTGTTTTTCGAGTTGCTCCAAATGATGCCTATTGTAATAAACTTTCTCATCTGTAAAATGCTAGTGATAGACTACAATCTTTCTAATCTCAACCCCCTCCTGACCCGCCTCTGATTCTCACACACCTATACTAAGAGCTGAGTACCGCAGTCATATAGCTGCTGCTTTTCTGCCTGCCATTTAAGGCTAATGATTAAGTATGAATTCAAATTTCAGCTCCAACACTCACATACTAGCTGTGAGAACTTCACAGGCTGCCTTACTTTCCCAATACTCAATTTCCTCATTTTAAAATCAGGATAATAAGTACGCATATCTCACAGTATACAGAGAAGCATCAAATAACAAAATACATATAAGTACATAGCAACTCACTGTGCACTATGTATTAAGTAGTTGTTACTATTGTTGATATTAATCTTTTTTGTGTAAGAGATACTCAGAGTCTATTTTATTCATTCTTGATGATTTAAATACATTTTGAAATGAATCAATTGTTTTTTATGTTCTTAATAAAGTGTTGCCTATATGTACATTTTGGATTTTATTAACTACTTATTGTGAGTTAAAATTGAATCCATTATTCTAATTTCTACTACTTGTGTATTATTAGAGAAATACATTCTAATAGGTCTAATTTCCAGACATGAAAATCTGAGGTAAGGAGAATTAACTCAATATTTTGAATATTCTTCTAACTTCTGTCAAAGGACTGATAAATGAGAAAATAACCTCGAGAGATTGTTTTTATTAGGGTTTTCTGTAAGAGCCTACTAATGTAATTGTGTAAATAATATATTTTTAATATACCACCCATCAATCATTGTCAGCTATCAAAAAAAGAAAAAAATAGCTTGAGCATCCTATTCTGAGTAGATATAAAGCTGAAGTTTCCTTTTTCTTAAATTGTCCTATAGATGATGGAGGAATCAGAAATGTGCACAGTGCCTGGTGGTTTGGCCAGAGTGAAGAAACAATTTGAGAAAGACAAAACTGATTCTTCCTATAACATCTTTTCTCAGTATCAATACCAGCACCGGAACAGATCTGAGCAGGTAATGCTACTGTAGTTACTGGACAAATCATGTATGGTTGAAATGCTCTCATTTCAGCACCAATGTAGGAACCGCCTCAACTACCTGCCTCTTTGGTGGTACGGTACATGTATTTTCATTCTTCATTAACAAAAATGGTAAATTTTAAAAGTTTTAGAAAACCATTTTTAAATCATTATCAATGTATTGATTTATTTACTTAGAGTATTTTGCCACGTTTCTTGGGAACCATGCTGGAATATTTTTCCTCTAGTATCTAATGTTTCAAACATAAATGAAAATTAAATAGGTTAGTCAACAAGAAAATAGAAATGTTGAAAACACTGAGTTTCTGCTTCTAGATTATAATTCATGGTAACTGTTGCCGCTTGTTGACATAGATTAAGCTTAAAGCATTATTGAGCTATTTATTGTGGCAAGTTTTCTGTTTTCCTTAAAAATCGTCAAAAATTGAGTAGTGGAACCCAGATGTTACGTAAAACTGTATAATTTAACTTCCAGATGCTATCTTATATAAAAGATTTGTTTTCCTCATTTCCTTATTCCATTATCATATATCATCAAATATTGTCACGGGATATAATGATTTTTGAGTGTGAGACTCTAAGTAATAAAACTAATTAAACTGAGCTTGGCACTTTGAAAAACAGTAATTGCATTGTAAACAGCTGCACTTAGGCCCGTGTTTTCCATAAGGAAGAAAACTGGCGTATTTCTGAAATTTTGTAGTGGGAAATAAAAGTGGGTGTTTTTGTTTGTTTTAGAAAACCCTAGGATATTTAGAGTTGCCTAAATTTTAATAAATAAGGTAATTGGGTGTGGTGGGGGGGAACTCTATCAGATAAAATTATTAAAAATATGATATGTGAAATAGTGTTTGTTTTCTTTATCTAGCTTTGTCTGAAAAGTAAAAATGAGCAATATAGGTAGCTTAATAAATTTATGTAAGATTTTAAAAAATTTTACCTAAAGGTAACATAATGTAAATAAGAAAGTAAAATTGGATATACTTATGATCTCATATATAGCTGTTGCAACATAGGAATCTTTAAGTGAGTCGTTAGTGTTTGTTTACTTGAAATTAGTCAATAATATGAAATAGTTATCATTAATACTTTGAGTAAATTCTACATAGAAGTGTAGGTAATGTATTTAAAGATCCTGTATTTTGCAGGGAACCAGTAAAATAGAATGTAAGGGCTATGGGACTTGTAGATCTTGAGTGCAATGCTACCTCTGTCACCAGCTGAGTGTCATAGACGCAGGGCCACCCTAACAGGTGTACAGCCTGGGCAGTTGCACAGAGCCCCACTCTTAGAAGAGCACTGCACTTAGTTTCATGCTCTGCTGTCATCACCTCAAAATTCCTAATAATTTTTGAACAAGGGACTCCACATTTTCATTTTGCACTAGGTCTGGCAAATTATGTAGCTGTTACTATATAAAACAAATTCATAGCTAACTCAAGCCTCAGTGTCTCATGAGTAAGATGGGAAAATTTGGGGTTATTTGTCTGTCTCATGAGGTTATTGTAAGATTTAGGATAACAAAGAATAATTTCCATGAAAGTATTTCATTATCTGTGAAACTTGGAATCAGTTAGGACTCTTTAATATTACAAAAGACAAAATGCAACCAAAAGTGGCTTAAACCAAAGGAACATTATAGATTCACAAAAATGCAGTGTTGTGGAAGGGAGGTTTGGTGTAAGCTCCAGTAGTGTACGAGAGCAGCTCGCTTGTACTAACTCTTCGATTATTCATTTCTTTACGAATTTTGGTAACCAGATAATGTTATGTTAATAGCTTACACTCAGCCACAGTGAGAATATTTATGGCAAGGAAATTGGCAAATGCAACAAATCAAGGGTTCCCCTTCTCTCTCCCTCTCTCTCTCTCCTTTTTGTTTTTTAGAACTGATTTTTAAGTATGTATTACCTTACCATTGATGTATGTAAGGGCTCAAACTATGTGCCTAGCATAGTGGCTAAGCATAGCATCGAGCCAGATCATTTGGGTCCAAGTTCCTGCTCCACTTATTAACTGTGTTTTCTGTTCCTCAGTTTCCTCAGTTGTAAAGTCAAGGTTATAATAATACTCACTTCATAGGTTTGTTAAGAAGATTAAATTACTTGTATTTGTAAAGTGTTTAAAACTGTGCCTGGCCCATTGTAAACACTACACAAGTGTTTGTTTAAAAAATATTAACTATCACCTTGATCATATTTCTTCTTTTTTACCTCTCAGCCTCACTTTCTCTGAACTGGCCACATTCTCACACAGGATTCCCCCAAAGAGCTTTAAAAAAAAAAATGCAGAGAAAGAGTAAGAATCTGTTTCCCAGAAGTCCTAGGAAAAGGCCTTACTACATCTAAAAGGCTCTAAATGAAACAAACATGCTGCTTCTAGCACTAACTGCTATAGCCAGCTGAGGCCTCTGTATTTGTTTAGCTAAATGAAAATTCTCAGCCTACAGTTATCAATGGAGAATAAATGGATACTGGGTAAAAACAAAACCAACCAAACAAACTACAAGGTTTGATCCAAAAATACAGTGAATATTTAAATTAAAAAAAGAAATTTGTTACAATAAAATACGCATTGCCACGAATCCCCCTCAAAATACTCCCTCTTCTTTCAAACACACTTACCCCATCGTTCTTGCTACTTTCTGAAGCAGTTCTGGAAGTCCTTTTTTGTGAGTGTCTTTAGTTGCACTGTCGTGGATGCCTCAGTGTCCTGAATCGATTCAAAACGTTTACCTTTCATGGTCCTTTTGATTTTGGGGAAGAGCCAGAAGTCACATGGTTCCAAATTTAGTGAATAAGGTGGATGAGGACACACCGTATTGTTTTTATTTGACAGAAATTTCCGTACTAGAAGTGATGCGTGACATGAATTAAACTGCCACGTAGCATCCAACAAAGAACCAGGGATCTTCAATACAGGGAGCGGCACATGGAACCTTAGTAACAGTGTGTGACAACTTTCAACTTGTTTGGTGCAGTCAGGCAGGTGTGAGCTACAGTTGAGAGAAGATGTGTTTCAAAGTAAGTCATCCTCCATCATGACAACGCTCCATGTCACACATCACTTCTCGTATACAGCAATTTCTGTCAAATAAAAACATGACAGTGTGTCCCCATCCACCTTATTCACTGGATCTCGCACGGTGAGACTTCTGGCTCTTCCCCAAAGTCAAAATGATTTAGGACATTGAGGCAGCTACAACAGCGCAACTACCATAAAGACACTCATGAAAGAGGACTTCAAGAACTGCTTCAGAAAGTGGCAAGAACGATGGGATAAGTGTGTTTGAAGTGAGGGGGAGTGTTTTGAGGGGGGATAATGGCAATGTGTCCTTTACTGTAGCACATTTCTTTTTTTAATTTAAACATTTACTGTATTGTTTGATTGCACCATATATATACCAGGGCTGCAAAAAAAAATGTCTACAACTGGACACTTTGGTCAACATTGATCAAGCAGTAGTTCGCCATAATGAGATGTGTCTGGATGCTGGTGGTAACCACTTTGAGCATCTCTTGTAATTGAAGAAGTCAAACATGATGTGTATTCATCTTTTGTTATTGGTTTATATTGAGTATTATAATTTTAATACAGTTTTCCTTTCTTAAAATATGTATACTTATTTATGGCACCATACACACACACACACACACACACACACACACACAATGGCACTATATATATGTAATATATTATAATATAATATAATATAATATAATATAATATAATATAATATATATATATACACACATATATATATATATATATATATATATATATATATATATACACACACACACAATAAAATGTAGTTGCTGCTCTATGAATATGAAAAACTAATCTGTGTGGGAGCAGTGAAAAACCAACCATTCCCTAGAAGTCAGTATCTGCATGACCGTAGTGACCACTCAGTTTCATTATCTGCTTCTAGACATGCTAATAATATCCAATAATTCTGTAAGGAATGACTAAATCTGATTCATAATGCAGAAAACATATATAAGAATAAACTCGTAAATACTATTTATTGAAATGTATGCTAAAGTCTGGGAAAATGAAAGAAAAGAGTCACCTGCACCTTAGAAAATTAAAACTTTATAATACTTACTGGAAATTTAAAATACATGTCCAATTTGGTAATAGAGTGGAAAATGTAGAAAAATCATGTCTTAGATATTAACTTAAACTTTTAAACCTTTCTATAGGTATTTTTAAAAATTGCTTCTTTTTATAAGCAAGGATTGAAAATAAGACATTTACTGGTGGAGACAGTTAATTCTCTTACCTAAGCTGTTTTCAGCTCTAAGAGTGTTTTCAATCTCTTTGCTTGTAGAAAGTACTTGAGATTTATCTCTCTGCTAAGTCTTCCCCTGGCCAAAAAATATATGTATGTTTATTCTGTTGACATATAAAATTGGTATTAATTTGGAAATCAAGTTTAATTAGAGTTAAGAGAAAGAACATTTGTTTAAGGTTCTTAACAATATTTAATGTCACAACCAGTAATAATTTCACAAGGTGTGATAATTAAGTCCAATATGCCTATTTTCTTCATAATGTATTTAAGTCAGATGTTTCAGGGTAATTATCTGGTGATTTGATAACAGTTTTCCTGGGAGATCAGCAATGGTGCTAAACAAGTTTTAAAAATTGAACTATCTCTGAGGTTAAAGATCCCTTCCGTTTGCTGACTGAACAGACTATTTTATACCAATTAAAAAGGGGGTTCTGAAATAGAAAAAAAAAATGTGGTACGAGATATAGGAACATTCATTCATGCCAGACATTTTAAACTTGGGAAAATATCCTATTTATATATTCTAAACTTGTCATGCTTTATGGCTCTGCCTGCTTAACATTTAGCAGTATCACTGGGAGCCTGTGGAGTATCTTTATGGAAATTAGAAAAAAGAGCAACTGTGGACAATAGCAGCCCCTGGTTGTGGGAGGCATGGGGAGAAGGTTCAGCTTCTTAAAAGAATGTGTTGGGAAAACTTTACTAGGTCGCTCTGGTCGGTAATAGTAACTCTTTTTAACATCACCCATTTAGATTTTGCTTTTCAAAACCGTCATTACTGATTCCAGTAGCTATTAATGAAACCCATTCCTCCTAAGGAAGTATAAGCCACTTGTTTCTGTCCTGTTGATATTTAGGATAAATGATCACATCAGCATTGTTTCTGACTTTGCCTTGAGACTGAGTTCTCAGCATTCCATGTCACTGAACATCAGTAGGTTCTTAACGCTAGAATGGAAAGGACCTCTTGAGAGGGATGTTTTGAATCCACTCACGACAACAGGCTCCATTTGAGAAGAACATTCTGAATAATCAATCCCTCATCACTAAAAAGATGTCTTGAAATATGCCAGAACAGATATTGGATTAAATTATCAGTGTGAAATTGCCATTGTCTCTTTTCTGAGTTCATTTTCACTTGCCCATTTTATGGTTTCAGTTTTGTTGTTGTTGTTGCTGCTGTTGTTGTTTTTTCACAGTCTCTTTTTCTTTTTCTTTTTTTTAAATGAAATTTAATTTAATTATTAGTTTCAGGTGTACAAAACAACATAATGATTAGACATTTACACCCCTCACAAAGTGGTAACCCCACAAAGTTTACTACCCCTCTGACATTGTACATAACTACTACAATACCATTCACTATATTCCCTATGCTCTACTTTACATCCCATGGCTATATATATATATATATATATATATATATATATATATATATATATATAAACATTCAGTATTATTTTATATTAGTTTCAGGTGTGCAGCACAGTGGTTAGGCATTTATATAATCTATGAAGTGACACCCCCCTGTAAGTCCAGTAGCCATCTGACACCCTACATAGTCTTTACAACATTATTGATTATATTCTCCATACTGTATTTCACATCTCTGTGACTATTTTATGACTACCAATTTGTACTTTCTAATCCCTTCACCTCCTCACCTATCCCCTTTCATCTAGGAACTATCAGTCAGTTTTTTTCTCTGTATCTATGAATCTATTTCTCTCTTGTTTGCTTGTTTATTCTGGTCTTTAGATTCCACATATAAGTGAGATCATGTGGTATTTGTCTTTCTCAGTCTGACTTATTTCGCTTAGCATAAAATCCTCTAGGTCCATCCATGTTGTTGCAAATGGTAAGTTCTCATTCTATTCTATGGTAGAGTAATACTTCATTGTATGAATGTACCACCATTTCTTTATCCAATCGTCTGTTGATGGACATTTCAGTTGTTTCCATATCTTGGCTATTATGAATAGTGCTGCAGTAAACAGAGAGATGCATACATTTTTTTGAATTAGTGTTTTGGATTTCTTTGGATAAATACCCAGGAGTGGAATTGCTGGGTCATAAAGTAGTTCTATTTTTAATTTTCTGAGGAACCTCCACGCTGTTTTCCATAGTGGCTGCACCAGTTTACAATCCCACCAACAGTGCAGGAGGGTTCCCTTTTCTTCTCATTCTCGCCAGCACTTGTTGTTTGTTGATTTATTGATGATAGCTATTCTGACAGGAGTGAGGTGGTATCTCATTGCAATTTTTATTTGAATTTCTCTGATGATGACTGACTTGAGCAATTTTTCACACGTCTGTTGGCTATTTCATACGTCGTCTTTAGAGAAATATCTATTCATGTCCTCTGCCCATTTTTTAAATGTCTTGTTTTTGAATTGTATGAGTTCCTTCAATATAAATTTTGGATAATAAGCCCTTATCAGATGTATCATTGGCAAATATCTTCTCCCATTCAGTAGACTGTGTTTTTGTTTTGATGTGAAAAAACAAACAAAACACTTTAGTTTGATGTAGTCCCATTTGTTTATTTTTTCTTTTGTTTCCCTAGCCTAAGGAGATGTATCATTAAAAATATCACTGAGGGTGATGTCTGAGAGTTTCTTTCCTATATTTTCTTATAGGAGTTTTATGGTTTAGGGTCTTACATTTAAGTCTTTAATCCATTTTGAGTATATTCTTGTATATGGTATGAGAAGGCTGTCCAGTTTCGTTTTTATATTGCATGTATCTGACCAATTTTCCCAGTACCACTTATTAAATAGACTGTCTTTATCCCAATGTAAATTCTTGCTTCCTTTGTCATAGATTAAATGACCATATAGGCATGGATTTATTTCTGGCCTCTCTATTCTGTTCCATTGATCTGTGTGTCTGTTTTGTATGCCAATGCCATGCTGTTTTGATTAATGTGTCCTTGTAATATAATTTGATATCAGGTAGCGTGATATCTCCAGTTGTGTTCTTCTCTCTCAGGATTGTCATGACTATTCGGGTCTTTTATGGTTCCATATAAATTTTAGGATTATTTGTTCTGGTTCTGTGAAAAATTCCATTGGTATTTTGATAGGGATTGTGTTGAATCTATATATTGCTTTGGTTAATATGGACATTTTAACTGTATTAATTCTTCATATCCATGAACATTGTATATATTCCCATTTATTTGTGTCTTAAAAATTTCTCTCTTCAATGTCTTATAATTTTTTGAGTACAGGTCTTTTACTTTCTTGGTTAAATTTATTCCTAAGTATACATATTTTTGATACAATTGAAAATGGGATTGTTTTCTTAATTTCTCTTTTTGATAGTTTGTTATTGATGTATAAAAATGCAACTAATTTCTGAATATTTTCTTTTTCTTTTTTTAATATATAATTTGAGACATACTTAACATAATTTTAACATATAATTTTAATATGTAATTTGAGATATAATTTGCATACCGTAAAATTCACCCATTTTAAGTGTACAACTGTTTAGTATGTTTATAAAGTTGTGCAATGTCACCACAATCTAATTTTAGAACATTTCCATGTCCCCCTAGAATAAATCTCAGTCCCATAAGCAGTCTGAGATATTCATTCTTTGTGCACTAGTCTCATACCTAGGGTTTGATTTTCATCTTTTCATGTGAATTTCTTCTTTATTTTCTTTCCCCCATATTTATGCAGTACTGAGTAGCTCTTTGCTTATTAATTGTGAAGCCCTGGAAGCCTCTTCTTTTCTGGAGTTTCTTTTTTTTTTTTTTTTTAAGTGGTTTAAGTAGGGGAGAGCAGATGGAGCCCCAGAATTTTTGGAAATAATCAGTGCCATACAGAGCTTAGGTATTAATAATTGCTTTCATGTGAAAACCGTTGCACGAAATCCATGTCAAGAGTCTGAATTATTCCTGACCTTCACTCCCTGTTGTAAATCTGATGTGGACCAGAGGAAGTTGCAAGATAGTATGTATCTCTCCACATACATGTACTGTTGCAACAATCCTAATGTCAACATTAGCACTCCATAAGATTATTTGGATTTGGAACAATCCCTGGACAATTTTAGATTGATAGAAATTATTCTTGACAACTTCTGACAGATATAATCTGACATTTGTGTGTTTAGACTCTTTAAAACTGACCCATAATTATTTTCTAGCAAACCAAACATATTTTTATCAGCTAAATGTCCACATTACAAAGCATTCATTATAAATGTGCTTTAAACCTACTTTTAGCTTTCTGCCAAATACATAATTTTTCAAGGTCATAGATGGCTGTTAATAGGTTCAATCTAAACTAAATCCCCATCAGTATATACGGTTGTGACCAAAAGCCTGTCTTGTATTGTATTTTAATTGTGTACACCAATTTTAAATGACTATTACAACTTAAAGTAACATCACTGAAAATGTGGCAGTTTAGAGTAATGATTAGCTGGTCCTACTGCCTCCTGAATCAGATTTATCTCTGGTTATAATCCCTGAGCTAGCCACCTAATCTTGTCTGGAAAATGAGGATGAAGCAACAGGTGTATTTTAAGAATAAGATGAGATGGTCCATGTAAAACTCTTACTATAATGCCTGGCATAAATGAATTGTTCAATAAACACTAGTTATTACATCAGTAGTACTGCCACTATAGCCAACAGACTATAATCAGATAGTAATTATTCTCCAAGTAGAATATGATTCATAAACATTTTATGTACATGTAAAAAGACAAAGAAGGATAGCATTGTTCTGTGCTTTCTTTTTAGTACCTTAGCTTTCTTTTCAGTACTTTGGCCCTGGAAGACAGAATCAATTCTCAGGAGCTCATTAAGTAATTAAAGATTAGTTTAAAATTAACATGCCTGTTTATGCTTTGGACATATGTTGCTCTGGAGTAATCAGTAACATTAGTGCACATTTAAAAAATTGTACTAGCAGATCTTCTTTGAGGACAAAGTATTTAACCCTGACTCTAGGAAATGATAAGATGAGGGGGACCTCTTGGAAGGCAGAGGAGGGGAATAGGCAAAACATGCTTTGCACAGGTACGCTGAAGCCGAGATGATGCCATTTTGAATCAAAGTTTGCTTTTTTAAGCGGGAGCAAATGAATAACATAGCATTTGTTTTTGGAGACTGCTTGATTCACACTATTGTGACAAGATGCACTGAGAGGAAAATAACATAATTAATATATGAATTGAGTCAGTCAGGAGAGAAAAGCCTATGCTGCTTGAATAAATGAAGAAAAGAAGAAGAATTGAGGGAGTATTGATTTTTTTCCAGTTTCTATGAGTCTTGTAGGTTTTCAGCATGTTTTAGCTGATGTATAGAAGGGAAATAAAAGTATTTGTGAGGGATAGAAACTACCTCATGACATTTTCTGGTTTGTACAGTTGAAACAATGAAGATAAATATATTCCTACAATTGTCTTAATAAAATATAACAAGTGTTTTTTCAACATACAATGTTAATATGTATAAATACTAAGAAATACCAGCCTCTCTTTGCCAGAGGACTGTTTCTTTTCCAGGGAGTCATCTTGACCTTTCTCCAGATAGGCTGATGGATCCACATGAATATTACACAGGCTGAGTGATCACAGCAGGGTCCCAGTGTGTGCTGGGTGTGAGCTTGGTCTCAGGGAAACACAGTCTTTAAGAGGCTCACAAGTAAGGCTAATATGTCAACTAGACCTAACAGTCTTACTCCGTTAAAAATTAAAACTCTAACAATAAATCTTTTACCTTTTTTCCCTTCCAAATCCAGACCCTTTAAGCTGTTTATCTTCTACAACTCTTTCTCAGTGCCTGTCCCTGAGTGGGCTTTGGTGATGAAAATAATACAATGTAAGACTCATTTTTGAATGATGTCTCAGAATCAGAATAATAAAACAATAGCCTCAACCAATTAAGGTCTATAATCTACTGGAGGCCAGACCTCCCCAAGCTGGTTTCTGCAGAATTCAGTTGACTGGGTTTATCTATTGGTCAAAATATCCCAGTTCCTGACTATGCCACACAGCAGACCAGCTTTGCTCTACACTAGTAAGTTTTTCTTTCAATTCAGCAAGCAGTGGAAATGCAACTCTGATTCAGTTGTGGGTTTCTAGATGCGTGTTTAATGAAGTGCTTTTTTCCCCCTCCACTCTTGCATTCAAATCTAATTCTGTGATGCTCACAAGTGTCCATTTCATTACTGTTTTCACACCTGTGTGCTGGCTAGTGCTGCCTTGCCACTTTGTACCTGGTGGCCTCTTACCGGTACTACTCTATCTCCATCTGTGTCTCCTCTGTTGCTACCCATGTCCATCTTCCTATAACTCTGTAAGTAGGCCATGGTGGAATCCTGTACTTTTTTCTACAGAAACCCAATAGTAAAAAGGTATATTTTGTGAAAAATTATTTGCTCAAGTTGTGAAATAAATTGCATTTAGCACTGCTTGCCCCAATATGAGAAAACAAAGGCAAAACACAAACTAAACTCCATGACAACTTGTATTTCTAAGGATGAAAGGAAGAGAGGCTTTCTCTACAAGCCTCAACAAACTACTAATTCTTCCCCTGCTTGCATTAAGACTTGCGTGAACCTGGTCTGTCTAGAAATGCACCCCACACTCCTTACGAAGCCGCTGTTAGGTGCCTTTACCCCAGGGTTCCCGGGGTTGGGGTACAGGAATGTAGTGGTAATGGGTTTGTGGACTTGAAGCAGGATATCTTTTCAGAGTCCCTTACATCTCACCTCCTACCTCTTACCTGACTGGATAAGGATTCAGAATCAAATCACTCCTCCTGTTAGGCTGGGACGTGGAATCTCAGTGGGAGTTCTAGTCACCTATGTCATCCAAGCCCTCAGTGAAGTGGCCTTGACTCTGACAGTACACGCAGCTCCCCTGGTGCTCCAGGTAATGATGATGTCATTGTTGTGCCATATGATCGGGGATCAGGGAACTGTATAGCGCTGCAGGTTAGTCTAATGTGCAGCAATGAACATGACAGTTCAAACCTGAGCCAGGATTTGTTATCCCAGAGATGACCATGCCCCTCTTAGTTTTTCATCTGAGGCTTGTCATCTGCCCACCTCATTCTTTTCCTGATAGTAGGGCCCTTCTATTTACACTGACATTTCTCTTGAGATGCCCACTGCAGTCAAGGAATAGAACAAGGGACTGCAAGGAGTAGAGAAAGCTAGAGATTACACAAATCATGCTAAATATAATGAATGTCAGTTGTCCAAACAACTAATTTACTAGCACCCCAAACCCAGTTAACTCCCTTGTTAGTAGCAAAAAGTACTGAAATAGTGTTTTTGTATATATACAAAGATATATTTGAATATTAAAACTAAACAAATAATAGGTAATATAAATGAACTAAAGAAATATATCAAAGCATTAAAAATAAACCAATTAGAATAAAAATTAACTAAAAGTTAATGAAAGTTTAGGCCACACTACTAAACCAATATTTAATTAAAACTGAGATTTAACTTCTTATAGATTATTTCAATCATTCATTAGAAAAACTTTAATTGCATAGGATTATATAATCTATACACCTAATGTCTCGAGTTTGTACCTTTGATACTTCTATACAAACAATATTATTTTCTGAAAGACACAGGACTTAATTATGAAGAGATAAACCTTATTATTAAATAATATTGACATGCTCATAGTCATTCCGCTCTTTACATAACTAAACCAATGTGGGTCTTCCCACGGGATGCAAGGTATGCCCATAAAGTACTATAAGACTGTTTCCTGTGATCTCCTGACATCAATCACATTATTTTAGAGCCACACACTATAACTCTCAACCTCTGCTGTTTCCAAATGAAGTTGATGGCGATTGCTAACTGTCTGCTGAGGTGTGACCATAAAGTCTTAGTCACGGTCCCTTCGCAACTTCCAATTTCAGCTTCTTCCTGCAGAATTTGTTGGTATATGAGTTCTGCTAATGCATAGAGAGATTCATTCACTCTTCCCTCTCCTGTGGCAGCACTGCAGGCCATCCCAGTGTTATCATTATGAAGGGAAACTAATTCCAACCCCACACTGCGAAGACATCCACAAAATGTTTGTCTGGGTCTCTTGTGACAATTCTGACTCCTTGGTGAAATAGCAGTCCGTCCAGTGAATGCATTCAGCTTGGCTTCCTTTACTATGCTGTTTAATAACTAAACAAACTAATCTGCCTGATGACTTGGAGAGGGTTAGAAATATTACCATATGAGGGGTGCCCTGACCCTGTTCCTCAGGCAGTCAGGATCTCAGTGGATAGTAGAAATGCCTATAAGTAAGCCTGAGTTGCAAGTACAGATTCAAGTGCTTTCAAAAAATCCTGAACTGGTTGCTTTTCTTTCTACGGATCACCTTACTCATTCTCCAAAATAGAATGTGTAGGAGCAATGTTTACCCCAATTATTGGAGTTCCACAAGAAGAGCGTCTCTTCTTAATGATATTGTGGATTTCCTGTTTCTGTAAACCTATTTGTTCTCATAGAACCCACTTTCAATTTCATTGCAGAAGACAAGCATGCTTACCGCCTTTACCCTTTCCTCCTTTAAAGTACAAAAAAATTTTTTTTTTTTTTGAAGAGTACAATGAATTGGGAAAAATAGGAGTGGTATTGTTCTTATCTCAGGGCCCAGAATTGTTGAGGGAATATTACCTGGACCCTTCCCCACCAACCCCCAACACAAAATTACAGCACAGTTTCATGTTCTCAGTGCTTGAACAGATGATTTCAAAAAGTATTTGATGTTGATAAACATGTAAAACACAGATATTTTGACATAATGGAATTTTATGTCTTCTTTTATGGGAGGGAGTGGACAAGTAGGGCAAGGAGGAATAGAAGAAATACGTTTGTATAACCCCTTCTTCAACAGGAAGTCTTAGTTTAAAAATGTGAATGTGTTCTTCCTATAATTACATTTTAAAAATTCTCAAATATGTAGACAATATGTTATAATATACTAACTAAATTTATTTTTAAATTGTTATAATAGAAATGCAAGCTACAGAATTTTAAGTTCTTGGATTTTGCTAGTTTTTGATGAGCAAGGACAATTATGATGAAAGAAACCATTGACATCACAGAATGACTATTTTTGGTAGAACTTAGTCACATCTGCGAAATGTTTTTCCACATACTTACTTATACGAAAATGGGTATTTTCCGTAACTACTTAACATAAGAAGTTATTATTAGCTTTCTGTTTCTTTTGAGTCTGGTATTTCTCAAAATAAATTTATCCTCATGGGTCTTCAAAGATAATTAGATTAAGTCAAGCTTGTCTATTCTTTTGGATGTTCATTTATTCATTAGTTTGCATAATTACAAATGAATTATCATGCTATAAAAAAAAAAACTAGAAAAACACTAAGCCTGAGAAAAAGAAGAAACATTAAGAGATTCCGTCTTTAATACCACACTAATGCAGAGATATTGTTTGGGGAATTTTTTTGTCTTTTTTCCAGCTTCTATGCAAATCTCAACATCACAGAACATGGAGTAAGATTATATCTTCTATCAGCCTTTTCTTGTGCTTGTTCTTTATCCCTCTCTGTCCTGAGTGACCTATGCAGGCATGGTGAAGAGCAAGTATTGTTCATCACTGTAGGGACCAGTAGAGTCTACTTCATTTCTAACATTATATGGACAGACCACATTATAGACCAGCCACTACATTGTTACCAAGAGAGGGAGCCAGGACTCAATTGACCTTCCTTATCTTTGGGTAAATACCAGAGCCTTCTAAAGATATCATCCTGCTATGGCATTTGAAATTAATTTATTTTCTTCAGAGGACAAATGGCAATCATCAAATGCTACAGTTCATCATATAGTACAGTGTTGAGAAACATTTGGGGGAAATTTGGGGGATTTCAATGAAGTCTACTTTAGCCTGGGTTTTTTTTTTGTTTGTTTGTTTGTTTGGTTTTTTGTTTGTTTGTTTTTTGCCAGTAAGCATTTGTACTACTCTTCTGAAAATATCAGCCAAGGTCCCCCCAAATCAAATGTTCTTTGTTGTTTTTACTTTTGAAGGATCAGAAAAGGAGTTTTCCTTTTGTCCCTCAACTCCTTTCGTTCCAGTCCTTATTTTTTCTAAGCTTTCATTACAACAGAAGGGATTATGGTAATGAGAAAGTGCACTATCAAGTCTGGGTTCAGAAAATAGAAAAAGAAAAGGAATGATTTGTGGGAAGGACGGAGTGTGAAAATATATGGATGAGAGAATTGTAGACACATACAGACATACTTTTTCTATATCAGAATCAAATGCAAACATGTTAATTTCCTCCTATAAAAAATATTGGTGAGCAGACAATATCATTTCACACAAAATGTAGGTTAAATTAGTTAAATAAAATGATCATGAGCTCTGTATTTGGTACCTATATTTCTATGTAAAATGAAACTGTTTAAGCATCTACTTAAAGCAAATAATTTTTTGTCCTTTTTTTGTAAGAACCTTTTTCAATTTTGAGACCCCCTCTAACTTCTGATGTTGATTTTTCTATTTGTTGAATCTTTGCACTTGATGACTAATATTATGTTGTTAGAAAAATGTTTCACTGACTCACCCACCCTAAAAGATACAAATGTGTAGTTACCTGATACAATAGTGAAAAGAATGTTATGATGAAAGACCCAGTGATTTTTTAAAAGAATTAATACACAATAAAAATTACTGCATGTTATTATTAATTTTTGGATTCTTTGAAAGCATTTCAGAATTGTGCATTTCTTCAGCATACTTCAGCATACTACTTGAGGGTAATGGCTCTCCTTTCTTGTCTCCATTTTATTTTTTAAGTTAAATTTATTGAGGTAACATTGGTTACTTAAGCTTAAGGTATACAATTTTATAATACATTATCTGTATATTCCATTGTGTGCACACCACCCAAAGTCCACTGTCCTTCCATCACCATATATTTGACCCTCTTTGCTCTCTTCACCCTCCCCCAATCTCGCTCTCCCTCTGGTAACCACCATTCTGTTATCTGTGTCCACAATGGCCAACCCTGGCCAACCAATGTCTCTTTAACAAATTACCTTTCCTGTTTAAATCAGTCCGATGCTGACGCTTGAAATTGAAATAGTAGATTAAATCACTGTGAACTGACTGTTCATTATGTATCAGTTCATGAAAAATGAACCATAGAAAAACTGGATAGGTGATCACAAAGCCACTTTCTGGTCTTGTCTCCATAGACTATTTCCATGTCCTAGGGACTAAAATGATTTGGAAGAGTCATATTATGCACAGGCACCTTTTTTGCTTATCTCTCACTGAATAATACCTTCCCCATCCCCAGTTAAATTCACTACTTCTCTGTTGGGGAAAAGAAAAAAAAAACCTGTATGTATTGCAACGTGCTTCTTTTTCAGTTTCTGGGCTTAATTCCATAATGAAAAATTAATGGTAAAATTCAGTGATATAGCCAGATAATCTACTTACGTTCAATCTTATTCTTTTTTTTTCCTTGTTTAATGCCATGCTTCTCCGAAAATAAGACCTAGCCAGACAATTTGCTCTAATGCGTTTTTTGGAGCAAAAATTAATATAAGAACTGGTTTTATTTTACTATAACATAAGACTGGGTCATATAATATAAATATAATATAATATAATATAATATAATATAATATAATATAATATAATATAATATAATAATATATAACATAATACCGGGTCTTATATTAATTTTTGCTCCAAAAGATGCATTAGAGCTGATTGTCCGGCTAGGTTTTATTTTCAGGGAAACAGGGTATATATCCTGAGTTACTGGGAAAATAGCTGACACAAAGTAAGTGTGCAGTGAATATTTGTTAAGTAAAGCTAGTGATGTAACACTTGAGAACCAGTTTTTCACATATATTAACATACTTCCTCTTCACAATAACCTTCTGATACAGTACTATCATTATTACTTTTTTTGTACAAGAAATGGACACGTGGAAGGTCCAAGTAACTTCCAAAGAAAGTGAGCAAATGTGATCCTAACCAGGGAGGTTGACTCCAGAGTCTGTGCCTTAATTTTTTTGTTTATTTTTTTATTCAGCTGATAGTCATTAAGCATCCACAATATGCCAAGTACAAAAGATTCAATGACGAGTATATTTTTCCCTCAAGGAGTTCATTCTATCAGAGAGACAGACATACAACAAATAATTGCAACTGCAATGTGATAGATTCTATGATATAAAATATAAATGAGATTTTTGGAGAAACAAGGAGGTTGTGATAAACTCTACTCTCAATAAAGGATTATGAAGGAGGACACCTGAGGGCAAAGAATACTTCAGCTGAGACTTGAAATAATTTTTCATGAATATAGAATTGCATTATAGGCAAAAGAAACAACTTATGCAAAAGGTAAAATATCATGATATATTTGTGAATATAGTGAGGCATAATTGAGGCATGGAGCTGGAGCTGTAGGCAAAGGCCAGATAATAGAGGACATTATATGCTATGTTAAAGAATTTTTACTTTATTCTAAGTCAATCAAAAACCATTGCAAAAACTTTCACAGGGAAGTAATATAAATAGATATGCATTTAAGACAGATTTTTTATGACTGTATAGGATTGATATACAGGGTGTCAAGGTTATAAGAATACATGTTAGGAAGCTACCGAAATACCAGATTAAACAAACGCGGACTTAAATGGGTCAGAAGTTCTAGAGTAAAGAGGGCTTTAACTCAAGAAATAATTAAAGATGGAATTGGCAGGGCTTATAACTCATGAGTTGAATATTGGTGAGGGAGGGGAATTAATTAAGAGGTATAATAATTCCGTTTGTCTATTTTGGTTTGCATTAATTAACGAAAGGTACATGTTACCTCTGTCTTTTTCTTTAGAATGTTTTGATTCATTTTGCAAGCTTTTCTTTGCAATTTCACTGCTCCTAGAGACTCTAAGTTTTAGCCTCTTTTCTTGTACTTTTATGTTTATTTATATCCTAGTGTCTCTTTGATTTTAAGAGGCTTTATGTCTATATATATATTGAAATATATATAATATATATTATATATTATATATAATTATTATATATAATATATAATATATAATAATTATATACATAATATATTATATATATTATGTATATTATATATATACAATTATATACATAATATATATAATATATAAAATATATAATATAATATATGTAATATATATAAAACATACATCTATATAAAACTTCTGGAAGGCATCCTTTACTGCAAATTGAATGTTTTTATGTATCCTGCTTTTTTAGTTTGTCAAATAAATATTTTTTATATAACTAATATGTTTGATGGCCCACTTAAGAGTGCATCCTTTATATGATCTTTGTATGAATCTTCAGCATTTTGGGACATTGGTATATGGCTCTATAAATAGTATTTTTTGGAAAGAAGAGGACAGTCAGAATTCCAGGAGTTAAAGCTGGCAATGCTTATTGAGAAACCTCTTTTTTTGAAGTCAAATATATCTACTTCTAAATTAAGTATTTTTGAAATGATAGATTTTGCTTTTTATAGCTAAATATGGCCAAAGTATAATTGTTTTAAGTCAAGAAAAAGTTGAAATTAATTGAATAACACTTCACTCAAAGAATTATGCAGTAGACATGCATAAATCATGCATGTATATGTATTATGGATCTTATCTCAAAAGAATTTCCAGCTAACTGAGCTTTTTATTCGATTAAATATATATGTATATATTTTCAATATATTGTGCAGAAATAGAAATAGATAAATAGATGATTGACAGGTAGATAGATAGATAGATAAATAGAGATTTAACTATAGAAACTTTTACTGTGTTTCCCGAAATTGAGACCCAGCCAGACCATCAACTCTAATGCGTCTTTTGGAGCAAAAATTAATACAAGACCTGGTATTATATTATATTATATTATATTATATTATATTATATTAGACCCGGCATTATTTTATATTATATTATTATATTATATTATACCTGATATTATATTGTATTATACTATATTGTATTATATTATATTATATTATGTTATATGAGACCCGGTCTTATATTATATTATACCCAGTATTATATTATATGATATGATATGATATGATATGATATGATATGATATGATATGATATTATATTATATTATATTATATTGCATTACATTACATTATACCTGGTATTATATTATATTAAAATAAGACCGGGTCTTATATTAATTTTTCTCCAAAAGACGCATTAAAGCTGATGGTCTGGCTAGGTCTTTTTTTGGGGGAAATACGGTATTAAAACAACAAAAGCCTAGCCTAATATTATGGAGATAGTTGGTGCTCAATAGCTATTGGGTGAATAAATGCATAGGTGAAACTATATATCACTCATGTTTAGGGATGCAGTGATTTCAAAGGAAAAAGTCACTGCTTTAATTTTTTTGTTGTTTTCGTTAATGTTCCTCGTTGTTGGTTTCTTGGATCCAACTAGTACACACTCAGTTTTAGGCAGGACTACAACTGACCCAAGTAAAGCTGGAGGCTTGACTTCTGAATACAATGAGTTACACAAAGAATTGAATAACCAGAAATTGCCTTGACTCTTCTTTCTCAGTGTTACTTTTCCCATTTGTATAAATTAAAAATAAGGATAAAGTAGTGTTTTTCATTGTCATCATCTCAACTTAATTTTTTAATGTCATAGTAATTCTGCCCAATGTATTTTACTGCTGTTTCCACATGATGCTTGACAACAAGTCAGATGTCAGATTTATCAACACAGTGAATAATAATTCACTAAAAAGAGTATACAAACTAATTTGTTTAGCACAATGAAGATCTTTTTTATAAAAAGTTTATTTGAAACTATGTTTTCCTATTTTGAATGGTTCTTTACCTGTATGTCTGTGTTTGCTGCCTTTGTGTGTATTTTGGTTTCTCGGTACAGGTTTCTCCTTCCTCTGGAGATGCCAGCTACTCTTTACAGCATCAAGCACTGCCCATATTCTTTCACAGATATTCTGAGTCCTTGTAGTGTTATCAGGAGGCCTCTTTCTGAGTGCACTTTGTAAAGTGATTCACATGTTATTGTTATGTGCATTACCTTCAGAAACTCTACCTACTAATTATGAAATTTTCAGGTCCAAAGATTGTTAGCTGAAATACCACCAAAAAAAAAAAAAAAACCCTAACAAAAAAAATCCTAGGAGTATGTGGAAAATATTTAAAATCACTCTTTTTTAAGCTAGATTTTTATAAAAATCAAAATTTTTACACTCCTAGAAAAAAAAAATGTGACTATTTGCCCGTGTGTTCACAGCTTGATGCTTTGAGTGGCATAGAAGTTAAATATTGGGATTTGAGGATCCATGGGTTCAGTTAAAGGAGAGTTTCATATTATCAAGTAATGACTTTGAAATGTGATAGGTAGATAATAGAGGTGTGTACTGACAATACAGGAATAAAATTTAAACAAGAAGAAGAAGAAGAAGAGGAAGAAGAGGAAGAAGAGGAAGGAGAGGAAGGAGAAGAAGGAATTAGCAACTCTATCTAGAAAAGTTGGGAAAGTTTTCAAAGGGAAAATAATTTTTGAGCCAGGACTTCCAAAATATATATGTGACTGTGGAAAAGCCTTAACTCGAAACTCAAATATGAGGGATGTCAAATTTCGTGCTGTAAATTTTTAAAGTATATTTTTAAAAAATAAAGAGAGATAACTCAGGGCAAAAGAAAACATGTTTGAATTTGAAAGTATCCAAATCTAGAAAAACACAATATATCAACCACTAATTTTTATGCTCATCACTTAAAGGAAAGAACTAAATATTCTTACAAACCTTGAATCCATTGACATTTTTGTTAACATAAGTAGCACATTTTTGGTATTGTTTCTGCCTGACAAAGATGCAAATAACATTAATACACCATAACTCTAGTTTTATTAAAAATGAGATTAGTGATGGGTAAAATTGTTTAATTACTGGCATTGAGCATGAACTGTTTTTTCCACTCTACCGAGGCAGTTATCATTCAGTATTCTGCCAGTCTTTCATCACCTTGTTTTCTATGGGCTATACTTCTAACAGTGACAACAATAGTGAGTCACCATAAAAAAAAGTCTGTCCTTTTCTTTCCTTACTCATGCTAGAATGAGTTTGCATTTTGTTGACATAAATATACAATGTCTTTTCCTATAATGATAGTAACAATGACAAGTTTAGTAGTCAGAATGTGAACTCTTCCTCTTCTGTAGAAATCTCCTCAGGAGAAGTGTATATCAAGAATGGATTTTCGTAATAAGCTTGGCTAATATATAAGCTGACTTCACATTGGTGTGAGCAAACATCATGACATTATTTTACAATTGTGCCACATTTTCTCCTTTAGATTCCAAAATTAGAGCACATGTATCATCTGTTTTTCTTTCTTTTAAAGGATGAATGGATGAACAAACCAAGTTTAACTGTGATTTAATGACTTACCCAAGATTATGACATACCTAGTGGAGGAGAAATTAGGACTAATCCACAATTTCTGACTCCTGGTTAATCCACCTGTGAAAAACACTGTACTTTGTCTCTTGCAGCTTTATCTAAATTTAATTTTAGGGAACCGATTTTATGAATTGTTCTGTGTGAATTGATATATGGTGTTATTGCCAGAATTCTTTGTTACATTTTATTTGTGTAATTTCATTTTTTCCTGAGTATTCTGCTGATCCATCTTTTACCTAATCATACACACTATAAACATCAGCAACCGGGAATAATAACAATCAGATTTAAAATCTAAACTAAATTCGTTGTAAAATATGAAAAGGTAAATGATGGAAACAAAACCTTGGGATATTTTAACAGGCATTATATACATTACACTAACCAGGGGGCAGTAATATTGATGCATTGAAACTAACATGCCAAACTAGTGTAGCAATTACAGTTCTATTTAGTAATAGCACATAAGTGCTGAAGTAGAAATTTGTAATTCTAAACTAAATTTATATACCTTTGTGCTGCTTATGTTGTGTCATCTCTTACAAGAAAATATACTTAGAGATGATAGACATGGATTGTTTTTACTCAAGTAGATACATATTAAGTATCAAGTGTTTTTGCTCCAGAAAATGATAATTTTTAAAATGTATCAAAAATACATTTATTTACTCTTTTTCTACTATAAATATTTTGCATTTGTCTTTCTCAACACACAGATTAACATCGCTAACTTTTTATTTCACTCTGATTATTAGCAACAAGTATCAGAAACGAAAGATTCTATGGGTTGCAGGCAGGTTTTTTAAAAATGTCAACTTGGTGTTAAATTGAGTGAGGGACAGAAATGATGATTACTTGAAAATCACATACTCCAACTAAAAAGGGCAGTTGCTACTTTGTTCCAGCAAGCCACTGCCATGTTGGAATGTGAATCCAGTGTTTTCCAGATCTTCAAAGTTTTCAAAGGTAGATAGAAATCTTGATTTTTGTATATGTTCGTTGATTAATTCAAAACTTTGGAAACATTAAGCGGGCCAAGTAAGCATGTCTCTGGACCACAGCTTATCACAGGGGCTCTAGGTATAAATATGATTCTGTAGTAATGATCAATAAGATCATTGCCCTTCAGTAAGAATCTGGTCAGGTTCTGTCTCCTTTGCTCTTCCACTATCATTTAATCAGTACTTCCTATTGCTCAGTGTAGTATAAGGAAGCCATAGAATAGTCTCATTATTCTATTCCCTATAGGTGGAAAGACTTGTCACACTTGTAAACAGTTGTCATGCAAAGAGCTGATATTTATGCCCATGAATTTATTCTATCCACAGTCTTCTGTGATTGTTATTGTTCCCTCCAGTCTGATATTATTGGTATCCTTAAGTAAAACTTGTTATGTGAAGATTCTTATTATATGGAATCATGATCCTTTGAATTTAAAGCAAAGAATACGGTTTATTTATTTTCTATACTTCCTCTTGAGAAAGTAAAGTCCATGTTTTGTTCATTGTTCTATCCCCATTTCCTAGGACGTTCTCTGTCATACAGAAGGTTGAATTAAATTAATTTATTAACGGGAGTTTGCTATTTTAGTCATTTATTCACTAAGTAAACTTTTCTTTAGCACAAACTGTGTGTCAAGCATGTTGTTAAATATCATGTGATATATGTGAATAATTAACTTGGGCTAGAAAACCATTCTGCTTGGGAAAAACATTACTGTGGTCTTCCATTTAATGAGTTATAATCTACATTTTTGTCAGCTTAATTGAGGTATAACTGACAAAATTTTAAGATATTTAAAATGTATATCATGATGATTTGGTATACATATACACTGTGAAAGAACTCCTCCCATCTACAAGTAGTTACTTAACACATCCAGTGAAATATAATCTACATTTTAAAGTGTGAACCTACATTCTGCCTTCAATTCCCTATAGAACTTGTGGGAGGGTATCAACTTTTTCTCTTAATTCTCCTTCCAAGAAAAGTGTAACAAATTAGATAATACCACTGTGTTGCCACGAAAATAAGACATAGCCAGACCATTAGCTCTAATGTGTCTTTTGGAGCAAAAATTAATATAAAACCTAGTCTTATTTTACTATAATATAAAACCAGGTCTTATCTAATCATATAATGTAAGACCGAATCTTATATTAATTTTTGCTCCAAAAGTCGCATTAGAGCTGATGGTCTGGCTAGGTCTTATTTTCGGGGAGACAAGGTACACGTCTCTAAATAAACGTCTGACTGATGCTTGGTTAATCAGAACTTAAACTCTTATACCAAGTACCCTTGTAGGGGAGGGGAGAGGGAGACACACACTACAAGCCAAAAAAAAACACAAAAAACAAGATCTCATGAATTAATTTTAAACTTACTCTTGGTTTAAAGCATTAGAATTTGAAAGCTTAAAACTATTTAACCCCATGTAAAAAAATAAACAAAACTTTAGTGTTCCTATTTGACTAATAGTAATAATGCACTTTTGCTCACTTCATTATTCTCTACTAAGGTAAATTTTTTTAAAAATCCGATCTCAAAAACAGTATCTATTAGTTATGTAGATATCAAGATAAAAGTAAACTCCCAACTTCAAACGAGATCAAATACATGTGTTTTTGGAGAGTCATCTGTCTATACCCTATTATTTGATGTTAAGATTTTTAGCAGTATGCCAACAGCCTCATTGTATCAATCAATCAATCAATCAAACAATCAATCAGTCAATCAATCAATCATATACTTGTGTCAGATCACATTCTGTAGTAACAGTAGGGCTGGATCAATAAAATAAATAGAAGTCACGGTTCCAATTCAGCTTGGGTCATCCATGCTAACTTAACCAAAATCAAAAGTATCCCTATGTGTGAAGAGAGAGAGATACATACAAGCATAATATGATCTGTTTATTTTGCTTATAGCTAATGGTTTCATTCTTCAATTGAACACTGGCTGTATCATCAAACTAGATGGCCAACTTGAAGACTGGAATGTCTTCTTATAACATGAAAATTTGACTTAAAAGCAACAAAATATGTTTCCTTTTTCATCAAGGATTTGCATTTTCTTTTTGAGGTTAATATTTCTCATATTGGCTACAAGATGCATTGTTAACATTTATTGCTTACTAAGGGTAGTAGGCAGAATAATGGCTCCCAAAGATATCTATGTACTAATCCCTAGAATTTGTTAAGATGTTAAATTATATGGCAAAAAATAATTAAGAAAATGAAATTAGGACTGCTAATAACTTGGTCTTTTGACAGGGACATAATCCTGTATTATCCAGATTGGTCCAATGTAATTACAAGGTCCTTAAATGTAGAAGAGGAGACCAAAGAGAATCAGAGAGATAGCAATGTGAGAAACTCTCAGCCTGACAGAGGTGGGAGGCCATAAACCAAGGAAAATGGGTAGCCTCTATAACTGCAAAAGGCCAGGGGATGGAGTCTCTCCTAGAGATGCAGAAAGGAGTGTGTCCCTTCTGACATCTGCCAACACTGAGTAAGACCCATCCAGGGCTTCTGACCTACATAGAACAGTAAGATATTAAATTTGTGTACTTTTAAGCCACTAAGTGAGAGGTAATTCACTATGGCAGCCAAGGAAACTAATATGCTGAGGAACCTTAATTATTTTTTTTTTTTTCAGAAGCCTCTGTCACTAAAATTGCATTAATAAGAAAAGTTAAAATATTTAGGCTTTTCTTAAGGTATTGTTCGTTCGTTTGTTCATTCATTCATTCATTCCTTTTCAGGAGGTAATCAATAGCAGCCAGGTCAACATTTCAAGAAACAGCCAGGAAATGGAAAGACATGAGCAAGAAGCTTCCAAAGCACACAAAATGGATGTTCTTGGAACAGAAATGGTAATTACTTAAAAAACAACACTTTCCAAAGAGTTTTCAGAACTGTGTGGAAATTCTGATCCTTTTGTAAGCAATTGCTTTCTTTGTTCTTTATATATTTAATAGCAGTACATATCAGTGTCTCGCTCCCCTTTATGGAGTTGACATTCTTTGAAAAATAAAACAAGCATTCTAAAAATATAAGTGCACTTTAAGTGTAAATTCATATATGTTCTGTGATAGCATGAGCCCTGCATTAAAATATGTGATAGAAATTTAATTATCATCTCTCAGTGTGCATGGAATTCTTGTATGAAAATCACAGTGAAATAAAGAATATATGTGCTGAAATAATTGACTTCTTAAAAACAATTACTTGTTTAAAATTATTTTTAAACACAGGCCTCTCATCTTGAAAAACACACTGAGGAGATAAACCAAGCTTCTCAGTTACATCAATATGTTCAAGAAACAGGTAAGAATCTAGTGTTATATGACTTCAGTATCCCTTTCTCCTATTCATACGCCTGGGTTTCAGTGGAAGAATTCCAAAGCATAGCCCCTCTCACTAAGTAAAGTTAGTAACTATGACTTACGGTCCCAAGAAACAGGGTAGTATTTCTATATATACTGAGGTTCTGCCTGTGGTGATAGCTGCAAAAGCTTCTAACCTAGTTCATTGCCCATCAACCCTATGATGTATTCATCCTGAAAACCTAGAAGGTGATAGGCCAACCACCTCTGAATTGCTTTCGCCTCAGGGAACTAGAATAAAACTTGATGTTTATCAAGCTCCCTGAGAACAGAAATGTTATGTATATTGTAGTACATTTAATAACAGATTTAAGCACTTTTAAGTCCAGTTCTTCAACCTTCAGATATGAGATTAGACTACAGGCAGATCTGTGCAGGTGTGCATAAAATGGGTACAATTTGTCTTGCCTATAAAAGGGGAATGAGGAGTTTTGCTCTACTAAAGAGCTAAGCTAATTGTAACTGAAATGTGACCTGACTATATCTGTATTTTGGTTTTGCTTATGGAAGTCAGTCTTCCTTTTGTGTTCTTCTGCTGTTCTTTTCTTGTTTTATAACTTTTATTATTCTTTTCCCTGAGCATAAAAGTAAAACATGTTTGTAGAAAATTCGGAAAACATTTGCAATTAAAATAAACACCAGTTTCATCACTTATGACTTCCCATCCAGAGATAATCACCACCATTTTTCTTCCTGTATTTCTTGACATATACTAACTTATATAATGAAATAGTGCCATATGTATGCATTTGTACCTTGATCCTTTTTACTTAACTTTTAAGTTTCCCATGCCATTATAATTTCTTCTCAAACATCATGTTTATTAGTTGCATAATATCCTTGGTGTTCTTTTCTGTTTCTAGTCATAGATACACCTGAGGATGAAGAAATTCCAAAGGTTTCAACTAAGGTTTTAAGAGAACAATTTGAAAAGTCTGCCCAGGAAAAGGTCCTTTATTCTGACAAAGAGACAATTCCAGCCAAGCAGATCAAGGTAAGACAATGTCTCTACACAGAAACATATTAAGTGTAAAACCAGACTTAAATGCATAACATTTTTCAAATTATGGAATTTTTGAGGTAGTTGTTCAACAACAAAAAGTATCTTGAATGAATATTTATTCTATTCCACAAGAATATTATTACCCTACATGGGAAATGCAGTAGAGAGAGTTAGAACTTTTCTCACTAGAGAAAATTGGGGAAGAAAAAAAGTATGTGTGCTCCAAAGTTTAATAACTAAATTATATAAAATAATAAAGTCAAGTTTAAGTATCAGATACTTATTTTTTTTTGTTTAAAATTCCAAGGTAAACAAAACAACTCTCAAAATTATGTTAAGACTTTTATTGTTTCCCTGTAGATTACTGGCATAGCAAATTAAGTAAAGGAGGAAAAATAATCAAGATTATGTGTAAATGTTAAAATGCTGAGTCGCTGATGTATTCAATAGTGAATATAACTCTAAAAGGGCCAATGGATTATATGAAAGATAGTAACAAACACTGAATATTGCTCCTAAGGATAGATCTCTAAGTGGAGTATATCGCCTGTTGTTACCAATGGAGATGTCATAGCAGGTGGACAGGTGAAGGGCAGTACCTAGGAAGTTTCTACCACGCCACCCATCTTTATAAGATTTGATTTTCTCTCCCTTAAAGATTGAAAATGAATATGAAGAGATTTTAAAGCCATCGTCAGTTGTGGGTACCTCATCCACTTCTTGCACTTCAACCAGCCAGAGGAAGGAAACATCAACCACAAGATGTAGTGACCACAGTGCCACTTCCTCAACTCTGGCACAAGCTCATGCCACTCCTTCGGGAAAGACAGAAGAATTTCCTCCTCCCCCGCCTGATATATTTCAAACTCCAATAGATGTAACAGCATTTTCCCAGTCCCCTGAATACCCCAGCCCTCCTAGAATACCACCAGTCCCCAAAGAATTATATTCCAAGCAAAGAAATTTGTATGAATTAAACCGTTTATATAAACACATCCATCCTGAGTTAAGAAAAAACTTAGAAAAAGAGTATATCAGTGAGGTTTCTGAGATAGTTTCTAGTCAAGTGAACCCAGGAAGCTCAGTTTCAGCAGATGTACAACAAGCCCGGTATGTTTTTGAAAAAACAAATGACAGTTCTCAAAAAGTTCAGAACTCAGAAAGAGAACACATGGAATGGGATGAAATTCTGAAGGGGGAGGTGCAATCTATGAGGTGGATCTTTGAGAATCAGCCTCTAGATTCCATCAACAATGGCTCTCCTGAGGAAGATAACCTCTCCAAGGGCATTGCTGATCAAGAAATCATTGCTGGTAGTGATGTGAAGTATACCACATGGATGTTTGAAACTCAGCCCATAGATACACTGGGGGATCATTCTTCTGGCACTGAAGAAAATGCTGAGAAAATTCCGGAGCTAGCCAGAGGAGATGTCCGCACAGCCCGGTGGATGTTTGAAACAAAGCCATTAGACTCAATGAATAAAATGCATCAGAGTCAAGAAGAATCAGTGGTAACTGCCATAAAGGACATAACTGGGGGGGATGTCAAGACTGTGAGATACATGTTTGAAACTCAACATCTGGATCATATTGGACAGCTTCATTCATTAGATGAGGTTCATTTACTGCAACTGAGGTCTGAGCTCAGAGAAATTAAGGGGGATGTTAAGCGAAGTATAAAATGTTTTGAAACTCAGCCATTATATGTTATCAGAGATGGTTTAGGTCAAATGCTAGAAATTAAAACTGTTCACAGAGAAGATGTTGAAAAGGGGGATGTGAGAACAGCACGCTGGATGTTTGAGACACAGCCCTTGGACACAATTAACAAGGATATCACAGAAATTAAAGTTGTCCGAGGAATATCCATGGAAGAAAATGTCAAAGGTGGGGTGAGTAGGGCAAAGTGGTTATTTGAAACCCAACCTTTGGAGAAAATCAAAGAAGATTTAGAAGAGGTCATCACTGAAATGGAAACAATAATAGGTGCAGATGTCTCCAGAAAGTGTTGGATGTTTGAAACACAACCATTAGACAGTCTAAAAGAAGTTCCTGAGGTAGATTCTCTAAGATCTGAAGAGATAATAGGAGGAGATGTAAAAACTACTAAGCATCTATTTGAAACACTTCCAATAGAAGCTTTAAAAAATAGCCCAGATGTAGGAAAACTTCAAAAAATTACTGCCTCTGAAGAAGAAAGAGGGGATGTTAGGCACCAGAAATGGATTTTTGAAACCCAACCTCTGGAAGAGATCAGAGAAGATAAAAAAGAGTACATACAAACAGTGAAACTTGAAGAAGTTGACAGAGGAGATGTAAGGAATTACACACATATCTTTGAATCAAACAATTTAATTAAATTTGATGCATCACATAAAATAGAGGTGGAAGGAATCACAAGAGGTGCTGTAGAGTTAAATAAATCACTGTTTGAAACAACACCACTATATGCCATTCAAGATCACCTTGGAAAATATCATCAGGTAAAGACAGTTCAGCAAGAAGAAATCCTAAGAGGTGATGTAAGAAGCTGCAGGTGGCTTTTTGAAACAAGGCCTATTGACCAGTTTGATGAAAGCATTCATAAATTTCAGATAATCAGAGGGATATCTGCTCAAGAAATACAGTCTGGAAATGTGAAATCTGCTAAATGGCTGTTTGAAACCCAACCTCTTGATTCAATTAAATATTTTAGTAATATGGAAGAATTAGAAAGTAACACTGAGCAAGCTACAGACATTGTTAAAGGGGATGTCAAAACCTGTAGATGGCTTTTTGAAACCCAGCCAATGGAGTCTCTTTATGAAAAAGTTTCATTAATGACTAGCAGTGAAGAAATTCATAAGGGAGATGTCAAAGCCTGTACTAGGCTCTTTGAAACTCAGCCACTGGATACCATAAAAGATGACTCTGAAGAAGCAGTCCAATTGCAAACTGTAAAACAGGAGGAGATCCAAGGTGGGGATGTTCGTACAGCGTGTTTTCTTTTTGAGACAGAAAATTTGGATAGCATACAAGGAGAAGATGGAAAGGAAATCAAGTCTGTGCAAATGGATATCCAAGCTGGGGATGTCTCCAGCATGCGCCATAGATTTGAAAATCAGTCCTTAGATTCTATAAGTTCCAGTTCAGAGGAAGTTTTAAAAAAGATCAAAACCTTAAAGGCTGAAGATATTCAGAAAGGTGATGTTTTAAATTGTAGGTGGCTTTTCGAAAACCAACCAATTGATACGATTAAAGTAGGCCAAGAAGGTGATGAACTAGTTAAGACCGTGACAGACATACAAGGTGGAGATGTAAGAAAAGGGTGCTTTATTTTTGAGACTTTTTCTTTAGATGAGATTAAAGAAGAATCCGATTATGTCAGCACCAAAGAACCAATTACTGAAGAAGAAATAAAGGGTGATGTAAAAACCTACAGAATGCTCTTTGAATCCCAGCCACTCTATGCAATTCAAGACCGAGAAGGGTATTATCATGAAGTGACAACAGTTAAAAAGGAAGAGGTAATTCATGGAGATGTTCGAGGGACAAGGTGGCTTTTTGAAACAAAACCATTAGACTCAATTAATGAATCAGAGACTGTGTACGTAATTAAATCAGTCACACAAGAAGATATTCAGAAAGGAAATGTCAGTTCTGTCAGATACAGATTTGAAACCCAGCCACTGGATCGGATTTCAGGAGAATCACGTGATATTGTGCCCACTGTAGACAGTATTCAAGGTGGGGATGTCAAGACAAGTAAACAATTCTTTGAGTCTGAAAATTTTGATGCAAATGCATATAGAAGAACAGTAAGTGTCCATGAAATACAAAAAGGCAATGTTAAAACATCTACTTGGCTCTTTGAAACCCACACTATAGATGAGCTGAGAGGAGAAGGGTCAGAATATGAAAGTATCAAAACAGTCACCCAGCAAGATATGCAGAAAGGTGATGTGAAGCAGGCAGTATGGCTTTTTGAAAATCAAACTTTGGATTCTATTAAGGAAGCAGATGAAAGCATCACAAAGATCACCAAGGAAGAAATCCCTCCTTCTGATGTCAAGACAACTACTTGGCTCTTTGAAACTACACCCCTTCACGAATTTAATGGAAATAGGATAGAAAAGGTAGAAATTGTTGGCAAGAGCATTAAAGAAACCTTAGAAGAACTCTACTCTCAAAAAGTTATAGAGGCTCCTGGAATCATCATTGAAGCTGACGAAGTTGGGGATGTTCGAATGGCAAAATATAAGCTCATGAATCAAACATCTCCTGAGATACAGAAAGAAGAAATTATCAGGGCTGATCTCAGAAATATAATGGTGAACCTCCTTTCCAAAGGAGACAGTACGAAAAGAGAGATTTGGGTTAGTGAAGAAGAAAAGGGAAATGTTAATCTGACCAAAACTCAACTATTAAACAGATCAGGAGGATTTCATGCTGAAAAAGAAGAGATAGTGAGTGGTGATGTAAAACAAGCAATAAAAAATCTGTTCTCTGAGGAAAGATCTGTAAAGAAAGGCATTTTAATTCAGGAGGACGAAAGAGGAGATGTTAACATGACCATCTACTGTCTTCTTCATGAAAATGCTGGTGACACAATTGAGCGTGAAGAAGTAATAGGGGGTGATGTAAAACGTACCATTCATAACCTGCTATCTTCCATATCAAACAATAAAATATCGGAAAGGGCAAAAATCGATGCCTCTGAGAGAGGAAATGTTCAGTTTTTCACCACATGCATAGAAACTGGAGCTTTGGATTATCTCAAACAACTCCAGACAGAGTCAGAGGAAACACTAACAGCTAGGACACAAGAAAGAGAGGAAGAAATAATTGGTGGTGACGTAGAGGGCACAAAACTGTTACTAAAGAAAAGACGGTCTCGGGTTGAACATACTGTTAATGAAACTGACATCATCCCAGGAGATGTGCAGAATACAGTTAAGGCTTTTATGACAGAGCGTCAGAGTACATCTTGTAAGACACCCAAAGAAGAAATTATAAAAGGTGATTTGAAATCAACCCTAAATTCCCTCAGCCAGGCCACAAATCAGAAAACTTTGGCTAAAACAGAAGAAATTATAAAAGGTGACACACTGGCCACTTTCAAGTCCCTTAAGGAATCAAGCCACCAAAGGAAAGAAACTAAGCAGCCCAATGCCATCCCTGGTGATTTTAAGAAAGCTATTGAATGCCTTGAAAAGTCCGCACACACAAGGACAGAAATCTTGAAAAAGGAGCTTATCCGAGATGACCTTGAAACATCATTAAGGAATCTGAAAGAAGCAGAAAGAGCTTTCAAAGATGTGGATAAAAGAGGTGTAATCAAAGAACATGTGCAAGCTGTGATGGTCGGATCCTCACAAGGTCAGGAGAAAACAGAGATTCATCAGGTGGCTGTCCAGACGGACAAAAAAAGTGTTCTGCAGCCAAGACCAGGACCACTTGAGCCAGCAGTCAGTTGGCAAGGGGGAACAGGCACTCTCAAACAAACTACAGGCACATCTTCTCATGGGAATTTAATAGAAGAAAGAACTGAGGTTAATCTTCCAAAAGCCCCTAAAGGCACCGTAAAGATTGTCATAAATCGTGAACAAAACAATGATGCTCTTGAGAAAAGCCTTAGAAGACTGTCTAACTCACACGACAAAGCTATTAAAAATGTGTTGGAATCAGGGGACAGGATGGGTGTCTTGACTGATACCACAACACAGCAGCATCTTCGAGATGAACAAATGAGCAGACAATTGACTTTGGCGATGTCAGTGAAGGAAAATCTAAAAACAAAAGAATCAGAGACAGTGAGAGAACAGAAGAAGGATGCTATTTTTAATTCTGCCCAATCTATTGATGAAACAGTTGGAAAGCAATGGACTCAGACTTGCAAACTGAGGAACGAACACCAAAAGACTGAGTCGTTCCCTGTGAAGAATTTAAAAAATACCCAAAACACTGAAATATCAACAGAAATACAAAGCTCTAAGCCCAGTCCAACCCGGGGTCCACTCAACAAGACAGGTGGAGAAACTTGTGAAGTTTCAGGGGACTTTCAGCAACAAACTTTGTTAAAGCAAGAAATGCAATATTCTAATAAAGATATAAAGAAAAAGAAAATGAACCCTCAACCAGTATGGCAGACTTTGCCTGTAGATCAAGACATGTCAAATATAACAGAAGTGAAAGTCTCCCAAAAAGGCCACAATACATTTAAGGCAACCAACAGAAAGCAGAAGACTGATGTTTATTTGAACAGCCAGGACTTTCTAATGAAGACAAATACTTCCACAGACTTAAAAAAGGCAATGGAAATGTCCTTTAATCCAATCAACATGAACCCTGAAAATAATGTAAAAGAAAGCGACTGCTCTCTTCCACCTCCATCTCCACCTTCTCCTCCACCTTCCAATGCATCATCTGAAATAGAATTTCCTCTTCCTCCTCCACCTCCTTTAATGATATTGCCCGAAAAGAATGTGTTTCCTCCCTCACTGTCCACAGAAAAGATAAAGGCTGAATTTGAAAGTTTCCCAGGCCTCCTTCTTCCTCCACCACCAGAAGATGAGAAATCTGAAAGAGAATGTCTGTCAATGTTTCCCCCACCTCCCCCTCCTCCAACTCCATCTCTAAAACCAGCACATCTCCTTTCCTCCTCTGTTCAAGAAAAGCACAGTGGAGCATTCGTACAATATTCCCAAGAAGAAGCCTCAAGCTCTCAACAAACTCATTCTCAGGCTAAAATCGTAACAGGAAAATCAAGAGCACGTGTACCACCTCCCACACTACCCAAACCCAAACTACCTAAGCATATAGCAGATAAAATGTATCATGGTTCCCCAAAAGTTGTACTGGAGAATTCCCTGGCAGATATAGAATGTGAAATTCCTCCCTCAAAGGATGAGAAAAGAGTAATGGTGGCAACTAGCAGTGAACACACCGAGACAAAGCAGAATATATCTAAAAAATGTACCGGTGAAAGAAAACAAGTGTCTATGGACTCTACAAGGTCTCTCTCACAGACAGTTCCAGAAACTTCAACACCCAAGGAAAAACAAGGAAAAACACCTCTCGTAAAATCTCATTCATTTCCTGTGGGCTCAGGACAACAAAGTCCAAAACCTTATGTGAGAAAATTTAAGACACCTTTAATGATTGCTGAAGAAAGGTACAGACAACAAAGAGAAGAGCTTGAAAAACAGAAACAGCAGAGTTCTTGCTATAACATGGTCAAAAAGGAATGCCAAAATCAAAATATATCAGAGTTGGAAAAGGAAGTGCTGTTACAAAAAACAAACGCAGGGGTTCCCCAAACTGGAATAGATTCAGGGGTCACCATAGCCCAACCCAACCCAGACTCTCAAAATCATTCTCAGGCCCTAGGACTATGTATGGATAACCAGCTTTCCACAACGCCAGCAGTAACACTTGCTGCCAAGAGGCTCCAACATGTTCTAGCAGCCTCAGAAGACAAAGATACTACGAAAAATGAAATTTTACAGAGCTCAAGGAACATGATACAATCTAAATCAGCTTGCGAAATGAAGCAGAGTCGCCAAGAATGTAGTACACAACAAACACAGCAGAAGTGTCTGGAGCAGTTGCACTTGCCCCAAAGCAAACCAGTTTCCCCAAGTGTCAAAGTTAGAACCGTCAAGATTCCAACTCTAGATCATGAATTAAATGAAACAGATCACAGCTACGAAAGCCATAAAAAGCAATCTGAAGTTCATGTTCAAACCATCACCAAACAACAGTACCAGGAATCCAAGAAAACTGAAGCACGCACTGAATATAGTGATAAGCAATCTGTACCTGAAAAATGTTACCAAGTACCTAAGAAAGAGAAAAGAGTAACACTAAGATTGCCTGTAGAACCTGCAGGGAAAAGCCATGAAAGTAAGCTCAATGGAGTTAATGAGAAGCAGAGAGAATTTAGAGAATCTGAGAGTGGAAAACTTCCAGGAACGGAAGAAACAATTGAGGGCGCACCAATGATTCATTCAAAAGAAGAGAGACTAATAGTTGAAAGAAAACAAGGACATTTGAATAAATCAGAACAGAAGGTAGTGAAGCAAAAGGGTACTGATACACATCTTGACTCACAGACTGAGGATTTTCAGCAAACACACATACAGACTTCTGAAAGTCAAGAGGAACAGAAAAAATTGCCGCAGCCATATAATAATCTTCAGGAAGAAAAATGTCTTGGAGTCAAGGGCATACAACAGAAACAAATCTTTTCTAATACTAAAGATTCAAAGCAAGAGATTACACAGAACAAATCTTTATTTTCCTCTGTGAAAGAATCTCAGAAGGATAATGGAAAGTGTGCTATAAATATATTGGAGTTTTTGAGAAAACGTGAAGAACTACAACAAATTTTGTCTAGAGTAAAACAGTTTGAAGCAGAGCCAGATAAAAATGGCCTTCAAACACTTCAGACACTGTTAAATATTATTCCGATATGGCTACTGAGTGAAGAAAAAAGAGACTATGGAGTTCGCATTGTTATGGAGAATAACATAGAAAAAATTAAAGAAGAAATAATGCATATTAAAACTCAAGCAGAGGATATGCTCGAGTCCTGTGAAAATATAATTCAAACAGCCATGATATCCTCCAAAGCAGGAAAGCAGAGAAATAAACCTACTGGTCTTAATGAAGCATTATCTAAAGTATCTAATGTCGATGTCAGCTGTAATAAACACACTGAACAGAAAGAAAATACCATCACAGAAAAAACACAGCACCACCAAGAAGCAACTCAGCACGAAGCAACTATTCATAATAATGTGAAAACCCATCAGGAAATTAAATTAGATAATAGGAAGGTTTCTCCTCCCTCCTTAAAAACACGCTCACCATCACCAACTTTTATAACAATCGAGTCTACCGCTCGACGAACAGAAACCTCTACTAAGGATGAGTTTTCTCAGACCCCTAAAAAGGACAGTTTTGCTGAACCATCACCAAGGCCTGTGTCACAAACATCTAGAATTCACAGAGCAAATACTTCCCCTTCTCCACCCAGGAGTCGCTCTGAACAACTTGTCAAACTCAAAGACACCACTGCAAAGTTATCCAGAGGGGCCATTCCATGTTCACCAGGTAGCCCGGTTCCGATTGTGGAGAAGAGATCTGAGATCATCACGTCTCCTGCAACCCTTCGGCGTCAAATTAAAATAGAAACTCGGGGTACGGACTCTCCCCCTACAATCACAATACCTATAAATGTAAATCATGTTGATAGTGGTTCCTTCAGAGAATCCATGGAAGCTCAAGAGGAAGTTAGGAAAGTAGAGAAAAGGGCGACTTACGTTCACAAAGAGGGGGTGAATTCTACCAAGCACTTAGTGCCGGATACGGAAAGTTTTGACTCAGTGGAAATCATCCGCCAAGTGGAAGGGCCTCGCCTGTCAGAGCACACGCAGAGATACGAAGCAGCCAATCGAACTGTTCAAATGGCTGAGAATTTCGTGAATGACCATGAAAATGAAATAAACAGATGGTTCAGGGAATTTGAAGATGGCCCGGTTTTTGAAGCCACGTCAAACACAAGAGTGTATGCAAATGGAGAAGCAAACCATAATAGAAAACAAGAAAGTCATGCGTTTTGCAAGGAGGGATTTGGATTAACATCTTTAGAAAACACTAGTTTTACAGGCTTTTCTTGCAATTGTCCTAAAGAGTTGCAAGAACACATTCTTGTTAAGCAGCCCAGTGTACGCTCTGAAACAAGGTCTCTAAGCGAACATTTCTCAGGCTTGGATGCATTTGAGAATCAAATTGTTGGATCGAAGATGACGGTGTCTTCACGTAACTCAGAAGCTGGCAGATCTGGCTTTGAGTTCAAGCATGCCCCACCGACCTATGAAGATGTCATCGCTGGCCATATTTTAGATATTTCGGATTCACCTAAAGAGCTCAGGAGGAATTTTCAAAAGACGTGGCAGGAGAGTGAAAGAGTTTTTGGGAGCCTGGGAGGTGGAACCTCAGATTCTTCTGCAGCTGAGATGAGAACTGCCTTCCAAGAGGAATCTGCATTTATACGTGGTAACTAAGCTCGCAAAATGTGAAGGGAGATTAACCCATTTAAAGGCATGTGTTCCATAGCTAGGATGCAGTTAAAAGAGTGCGTGGAAGTAACTAAACAATATAACCTAAGACTAACAGCTTTCCCTGGTTGCCGATGTCCTTATGTTTACAATGCTTACTTTTACCACTTTCCCTTTACAAAAGCATATAATGTGATTCACCTGCACTGTGAGAATAACAAATACTATTACATATATAGATTACAGTATTTGTCAAGGTAAATAAGGCTTTGGGTAAAGCAGCAGATAAAATAATTGTTATGATGACAGTATTAATGATTATACGCAACTATATATTTATTAATAATTGTACACCTATAGCACATTATTAATATTACTTATTAAAAGTTATTATTTCATCTGCTTGTTTAAGACAATATTAGATAATATCCCTTGACCTACTATTGACACATTTTTCACTGCCAGACTGAAGTGGTGGTTGCGGTTGAACTCAATAAAAACCTGGTAATAATCCAAGAAATAATTTACACTCATGATATGTGCTTTAAGGATTTTTATTGATTGGTGTCTCTGACAAAAGTGTAGGTATGGAATTAGACCCTTTGTGTATTTAATTATTGTTATTGAGTTGAGTGGAGTTAGCTTTCTTTAATGCTACTGATATTTTCTATTACTGATTTTTTTCACCTTTCTTAAATCTTGAATGATAGCTCAGTTCACCTCATTCGCAGATAAACATTTTAAAAATTTGATTGTATTTGGAAGGAGGGAGATTTAAAACATGAACTTAGTACATCAACGAACAGCTCATTTATTTATATTTCCTTACATTTTACAATTAATGAGGCTTCACAATAAAAGGATTTGACATAATTAATGTGTATCATTAGCCTAATCCATTCTTTTAGACAGATTGAAAGAAATAGCAAGCCTAAAAATAAAACTGCTGAAACTACTAACAATGCCTCTATCATATTTGCAACATATGTGTCTAGTTTCTTGGGTTAATATGATTTCTTAATGTGCTTGCTTCTGGCATAATTAAGCAAAGTTGTCTAATTAATTTCAAATGCTCAGTTTCTGTTACAATAGCTACAAATATATAGAAAATACAAAAAAAAAAAAAAAAAAAAAAAACCCACAAAACAAACAAACGAAAAATCACCCTGATGTTAAATATAGAAATATTTCTCCTACTAGAGCCAAATAAACAAAAGTGATCTCTCAATAGCTTAAATTGAGCCTCGAAGCACAAATAAGTATATATATTTATTTGTATAAAAAACCTTGAGCTTGTATGCTTTTATGTATAACTAATATGAAAGCTTAGTTATTCTCACTGGATCATTGTGAGAATCCAAACAATACTGAGGTGAATTCTGAACCACTGTGCAAACACTGGTTAGTAGTACAACTACTATTAGTCATAGGAGCTAGCATTCACCTGACAGCAGCATGTAAATATAGGTACTTTAAAGCAAGGGAAGAGATAGGGGGACTATAACATGCAGACATGCAAATCCAGAAAGACCTGAAATCCAAAGCCATTTAGACTGAGGACAAAAGGCCCTGAACACTTCAATGTAATCAGGAGTCTCTTTGGATTCAAGTTAAGAATTGGTGTCATAGAGTCAACACTAAGTCATCCAGAAAATATTTAAACAAACACAATGTCCTTAGCTGAGAAGACATGTGCATATTTTAGAAAAATCTCTCCAGAATGCTTTAAACAATAAAAGCTTTGGACCAAGTTAGGTGTAAATCTTTATATACATGGAAAGTTTAGTTATCTAGCTAGAATGATTAGTGGACTCCCCAGGCTGAGTTTACTATACATTCTTTTTAACGTATTAAAGTTAACAAACATATTTTACTTATATATGTTTCCTTAAACAATAAAAGTCAACTTATACAATGTATAAACTAGTAGAGACACTAGAGTAAGGTTGATTGTACCAGAGTCTCAGACCTGTTGGTAGGACAGCTTATATCCAGAAAAGGAAGGTCAGCACAAGATTCTTAGAGCTTTCTACTTGAACTGCATGACCAGTTAATATGTAGCTGATGTTTGTTTTGTTTCTACAGTGTGACTGAAAAGAACACTAAATGAGCTTTTGTACATTTTTATTTTTAGAAACTGCTACTCCAAGACAAAGAAATATGTATACTTTGTCAAAAGACAGTTTACCCAATGGAGTGCCTAACAGCAGACAAGCAGAGTTTTCATAAGTCCTGCTTCCGTTGCCACCATTGCAGCAGTAAACTGAGGTAAGTGTTCTGTGGTCTGCAGCACACATATTCAAGAGCCTGCGGTGGACTTACAACATCGTGTCTTCAGGAAGATGTAGATGGTTCCAGATCTTGCTGCCATCAGTTGACCCAAGCACAAAAGGGATGTGGTCATGTTCTGTTATGTTTTGCTCAGGATGGCTGTGAACATTTTCCTTTTGAAATTGTGCTTTCCAAATCAACCCCAGAAGGGTTCCTTTTGTTTAAACATGGAGATCATATAGATACAAAAAATTAAGAGTTACTGTGCAAGTCAGGATTTCTAAGTTACTGCTTTAGTCTGAAGTCTAGACTCGAGGTCGGGCGTCAGCAAACTTTTTCTAGAAAGGGCCAGGTAGTAAATATTTTCAACTTGCAAGCCATGCATTTTTTGTTGTTATGTAAATTTTCCAATAGAGTGGAAAAGCAGCTGCGGATAACTGAACAAATGGGCATGGCTATAAACTAATAGGCCTAGCTATATTCCAGTAGAACTTCATATATAAAAACAGGTGGTGGGTGCTGGAGTTTACCTATGTTTGGATTATTCCATCTAAAAAACAAATAAACCTTAGAATAATGTCAGTGTCAGGTTAAATAAAATGCTCTGTTATTCTCTGGTGACAGAGAAGCATCTTATCAACACAATAGCAAATGCACTCATTTTCCAAAACTCTTGAAGTAAATGCATTTAAATGAATATGGCTTTTGGTGTGGCTATGGTCTGAGATATTGAAATTATTTTGCTAAATCCAATGTCCATCTCTCAGACTATATCTTTCCCGACTTTAGTTGACAATGTCAAACACCCCTTATTGCAACATTCTTTTCCCTTGGTTTCTGTGACACCAGAGTATAATGGTTTTTCTCCTATCCTTCTCAGACTCCTGAGTGGGTGATTCTTTCTCTGTCAATTACAGAGATGTTAGAGTTCCTTAGAATTCTGTCACGGGCATTTATTTTTCTCACTGTTTATAGTCTCTCTGGTTTATTGCATCCATTTACATTACTTTAATCATCATCCACGTGGCATTCTGAAATCTGTTCCACTAGCCCAACTCTTTCCTCTGTGTGTCAGACACTTATATCTCAATGACTAGTATATATCTCCAATTAGATTTCTCATAAGTACAGCAAATTCAATATGCCCCATTATCTACCAAAATTCCTTCTTGAATTCATGGTCTGTGTGCTACTCTCTCAGGAAATGACATTAACTTTAATTCAATGACTGAAACATAAAATTGCCTTTGACTCCTTCCTCTCCTTCATTCCCTATACCCAGGCAATGACCAAGTTCTGTAATTTCTGTCCCATAAATGCCTCTTGATCTGTACACTTCTATCCATCCCCACAGCTTGGGTATCCTTCAATCAAGTGTCATCTTTCACCTGTACTAAGGCAACAGCCTTTCTAGCTAGTCAGCCTCCCTGCTTCCAGTATTTCTCACCAACATCACCACTGCTACCAACTGGCATCCATGCCATGCTCTGTAATGTAGGGAGAATAGTCTTTCTAAAATGCAAATCTGAGGTCACGTCCGTTTAAAACATAGAATAGTTTCCTCTATACAAAATTAACATCTTAATATGAATTAAAAGGCAATTCAGGATCTTGCCCCTGTTCCTCTCCCAACACCTCTTCCTCGCATTTTACTTTTCATGTTACTTTTCATGAAGACTGAATTTCCTTCAGTTCCACAAAATCACTATTTTTCTCTCTCATATCTATCTTGTCCCAAATGTTATTTCCACTCCTTCCAGGGGTGTTCCTCTGCTTCTCCCCCAGCTCTCCACCAAGCTAATACCCATGCATACTTCAGACTTCAGCCTAGACTCACGGTTCGGAAAAAGCCTGCTTGGACCCCCATAGATGGATCAGGTGTCCTTCTCATGTGCTCCCAAAGTATCTCCTGTGCTCGCCCCATTCTTAACACAATCTAATGTAATTGTCCCCGCTGTACGAAATGTGTTAATGTTTGCCTTGCCAACATCAAATAAAGGCTGATATATAATAAGAACTCAAAAAAGATTATTTAATGACTATTTTTAAAAATCATTATATAAACAACCATAAATATAGAAAACCAATCAAAGCAAGATATGGCTCAAAAAATTATTATAAAGTGAACATTTTACAGCCACTATTAAGGTCAAAAAATACAATTTCACCAGCCACTCAAGAAGGTCCTTCCATGTTCCCTATCCAAACACAACCTGCTCTCTCCTGTGAGTAAATAATATACTTTTCAATAATTGCTTCCTTGGATTTTTATAGTTGCTTTTGTTTTAATCCAAATGTGCTTTCCTAGATACAATAATTTTATCCATTTTTAAATACTTTGATATGTCTTTTAAGTTGTTTTTTTTTCCATCCATTCCTTTCACTTCTTACAATTTATTTGTGAAGAACTCAGGACTTTTGACCTGTAGAGTTTTCCCCAGTGTAGACTTGATGATTGCATACTTACAGTGCAGTGTCCATGCTCCTTTCTCCTCTGACAAATTGCTAATTGAATTTAGATTCTGGTTTAAACTAAGATTTGATGCCTTTCACAAGAGCATAAGGAATATTCGCAAGAGTATATATAGTAAGCACGTATATCTGCTTCTCTCTCATTTTGTGATCATAGTAGGTATTGAAGCTTAGTACCTATGTCCATTAATTGATGTTTGTAAAAAGTTCTTGTGTTCTCTCTTTTCATTATTAGTTAGAATACTTTTACGGGATCTGCTTCCCTTCTTCTATTTGGTTACATGGTGGTAGAGTTGGTGGAGGAAGGGCAGAAAAAATGTATCATTCTGTCCTTTTCTTTATGAGTTTTGCCAACGCATCAGTTACTTATTTAACAATATAATGAAATGATGCCTCATCATCCCCTAGAGGTAACCAATTTTAAAATACTTTTTAAATATCTTTATAGACTCAAAGATTTACACGATTGGCTTCAATCAGATGCAATTATAATCATTACTGAAGCTCAAATTATTCTATCCTTGGAGAGTAGAAGCCCCTTTAAGTTGTCTTCTGAGTCCTTTTGACAAGACCACAGCAGACTTTGCTAGTTTCCTCATTATCTTACGGGACTAGATGTTCCATACTCATCCTGTACAGTTACTGCCCCAGCCCTGAAATCAGTCATTTCTCCAGGCCCTTGTTCTTTTAGTGAGAAATAACATTTCAAGACAATAATCCTGATGCTCTTTCTACTGGGTTAGTTACGATTTCTAAGTGTTTTAAGTGTCAAGAGCTAGTGTTTTAAGTGTTAACAGCTATAAAGGAAAAAACAGATTGATTTTGTAGTGATGTTACTAAATTGAATTCAAACTACCTTGCTTTTGCTTAGCCTCTTCTCCATGACGTTGGCATCTCCTTTCTTCCAGTTCAGGACTCAAAGACAAAGGAGACAACAGATGTAGAATATCCTATATTCATTTGGTCAACAGTATTGGAATAATAGAACTATCAGCACCACCAACTTGATTATCAAAACATTAAAAAATTTCATTTACTCCCCACTCACACACTATTTTTAAAAATTGTTGTATTATATCGTCAGGATCATATTACAGAGCCATTACATATCATATTATCTCCCGCTTTGCCCTAATTTTAGCTTAGTTTATCAGAAAAAAATATATATCTACTGCTTGCCATCAGTCCTTATATTGATGTTTCTGTAGTTATTCTGGTTCTTCAAACTTGTTTTCTAGTAGATTCTTCAGAAAAGGCTCATGGAAGCAATATTTCTTGAGCTCTTACATGCTGGTAACAATTTGTGTTTAGAATGGGAAGTCAGTTTTACTGAAAGTAAAATCCTTGGCTTACACTTTATTTCATTTGAGTACTTTAAATGCATTATTCCATTTCTTTCTGGCATACAATGTTGGAAATGTCTGATAATAATCTTACTTTCCCTTATAAGCCATATGCTCCTTTCTTTTTCTTTTTAGATACACAAAAGGATTTTCTTTTTCTTTAAAGTCCAGTAATTTTACTAGTATAGTTCTTGGCATTGGTCATTCTGGGTGAATAGCGTCAGTTATCCAGTGTGCGCTTTCCGTTTGTAGCTTCATACTTTTTATATCCGGAAAGTGTCCTTAAATTACAGCTTTTTAGTATTTAACCTGTTTCATTGCTTTCTTATCTTCTCCCAGAACTCTGGTTATCTATACATGGACATTTTGTGCCTATCTTTATATTTGTATTTCTCTCAAATCCTTATTTCTTTTTTCATATCTGTTTGTAAATTTTTATCTCAATTTTCCTATTTCCTTTCTTAAGACACTTTCTATTGTGTTTATTTGCTCTATATTTCTTTTCATTTAGTTTTTGATTGCTGACTTTTTTTTTCTCTTTTATTCCTGTTTTGTTTCCTGATTTCCAGAACCTCATTTATGACTTTTTCTAATTCCAATTCATTGCCTTCTTTCAGGTCTTTTATCATTTTCTTAATGTCTCCTAGCTCATTTTGAAATAGTAGGTTAAAATTTTGATGTTTTGAGAACATGTTTTTCTGGCACATTTTCATTGTCTGCAGGGATATTATGATGATCCTTACTCTTTTATTTCTTGTAATAACTTTGTGTAATATTTGGCTTTGATTCTTTTCTGTTGCTCATTTGTATGTAGAATTAGTTTTCCCAGATCTTAGAAGGAAGCACAATTCAGGGTGGTTTTCACAGCTTCACAGAGCTACCCCTTATAGTATTCATATTTTGTTCAAAAAACTATGATGTCTTGACTTCTAGGATTTCCTACCTTGGTTCCTATCACCCATGTTAGTGAGAACCTACTTTTTTATTTCTGCCATCATTATACAACTCAATTTTGATTCCACTTCCATATATTTTTTTCCTCATTGTGGGGTCTTGTTCTGAAAGGGGATCTCCATGGGTCGGTTCTGAGAGTTTGATTCTCCAGCCTATTCAGGCTTTCCTACCGTAAACTCTTGCTCTCACTGGCTATTGGAGAGGGCAAAATCCCTCCCAATTTCAGCTGCTGTGCTCTGATTGGTATGTGGTACTTTCCAAGAAATATTATCTGGCTGTTTTGTAATCTCATATTTTCAGGTTCATGAGACACCTTCCTTGCTTCCTCTGTTATCACTCATACAGATACGAATTGTGCTAGACTTGTAGCTGTTGGTGGTTTTTCCTTAACTTGTATTTTGGGTTGGTGGGGTACCTTGTCACTTAGTTTTGTTATAAATTTTATCCATGGGTTTTAAGTTTTGCTGTCTGTTGATGTATCTGTTTTTATGTGGAGATTCACAGATATTCAAAAATGATGCCATTGCCTTTGACTAAATTCAGTTTTAATTTTAACAGGCACTCTATTTGTTGATCACCCCAAAGAGGCCAGATAAACAGTTGCATAGACAAGCTTTCGAATTCATTCAAAATTCAGCTAACAAGGAAGTTCAAGTAGTTGATTTCTGTGTGTGTGCTATTCAGGATTTATTGCCACGCCTCACATAAGTTACTAAGTTAGCAGACATTTAGTCCTATCATTTTGCACCATCTATAACTGCATGTACATTACACTGTAATATCTACTATACCAATACCTGACATACGGCATGAAATCCTAACTATCACATGACATGTATCATGTAGGGTATCATGGTAACTATTATCTAACAGAAATGTTCAATTATAATAATAAGCACATTCCTATTGCCAGAAAGTTAATTGCACAGAATCTCTGACTCATTCTTGAAATAATTAATTCCCTAATTCCCTATGAATTTGCAGGGCATATGTAGAATGTTCAATTTTTTCTTTTGTTCTTTTTGGCAGTCTGGGAAATTATGCATCACTTCATGGACAAATATATTGTAAACCTCACTTTAAACAACTTTTCAAATCTAAGGGAAATTATGATGAAGGTTTTGGACACAAACAGCATAAAGATCGATGGATTTACAAAAATCAAAGCAGCTCAGTGGACTTTATTCCAAATGAAGACCCAAATACGTATAAAAACAGTGCAGAAAATAACCCCGAACTTGGAGATCTTAATAAACATATAGATGCTGGTGACAGTGAAGGGCAAAGGGATAACTTGAGAAAATTTGGGGAAAGGGGAAAATTAAAAATCATTTGGCCCCCTTCCAGGGAAATGCCTAAGAAAACCTTCCCCCTTGAGGAAGAGCTCAAAATGAGTAAACCTAAATGGCCTCCTGAAATGACAACCACTATGCCTGCTGAATTTAAAAGTGAATCGCTAATAGACCACATTAAAACTCTGGAAAAGAAAGGACAAGAGCTAGATAACATTTCTTTCCTGCAGCCATATCTGCAGTCCATTCATATGTATCAGAAAGAGGCTGTTATAGGAATCATAGCAAAGGATATGTATGAAGCAAGAAAAGATGAGAAGAAGGAAGGAAATAAGAATGTGCACGATAAGCTGAATGACGCGGAAGAGACAAAGAACAAGAGGAAAAGTGAAATGGATCTTAGTGACCACAACGATGTGGTTGTGCAGAGTGCTGAGAAAGAGAGAAAGGAAAAAATGAATGAAGCTGACGCTGCAGAAGTTTTACAGGTTACTAACACTGATGATGAGATCGTGCCAGAAAATCATAAAGAGAATTTGAATAAGAATAATAATAACAATTATGTAGCAGTCTCATATTTGAATAATTGCGGGCAGAAGACATCTACTTCAGAATTTCCTAATCTATTACCACTGTCAAGTGAAGCAAACTACACTGCAAGTGAATATCAAACTGAAAATTTAGAAAATGCGTCTAGAATCTCGGAGTTACTTGGTGTATTTGAATCTGAAAAGACTTATCCAAGGAACGTACTAGCTATGGCTCTCGATAAGCAGACTGACAGAGCTACTGCTGGCAGTCCTGTGCAGTCTGCCCCCCAAACAGGCCTTAATAATGGTGGGTTAATAGTAAAGGCGAAAAGTTCAATAGCCTATTCTGATACAAACATCTTAAACAACAAAGGAAACCACTCAAATAACAAAAATCTACACTTCTTCTTTTCTAACACTGTGAAAATAGCTGCTTTTTCCAAGAAGAATGAGAACATTTTTGAACACAATTTAATAGATTCTGTAGATCAAATAAAAAATATGCCATGTTTGTATTTAAGAGAACTTGGGAAGGACATCAAACATTGTCATGGCGAAACAATAAGCGCCGCCCCCATCAATGGAAACACAAGTTTTCATGCTCTGAGCAGTGAATGTGCAGCTAAGCCCGTGTGTCCCACAGTGGAGGTCCAGTCTGAACAACTCACCGTGGAGGAGCAAATTAAGCGGAATAGGTGCTACAGTGACACTGAGTAAAACAACTTTGGTCACTTGCAGTCCACACTCAAGCACTGAGACATAGTGATGTCCTGAAATAAGACTTTGAGTATTTTGATAACATTTGTTGAATTTGTTGTAAAGGTAATGTTCAGATATCTCCTATCTATCATGGTGGAAGATTCTTTGTATTACACTGTACAATGTTTTCCATAATTGGTTTGAATCTACTTTTATTCTGAATGGAAAGAAGAGATGGAACAATATGGCTATGTTTTCTTGTCACATGGCACTTAAGTATATCACTCTGTTTTACAACACGCCAGAAAACATCATGGGTGAGATTCTATACTGCTGATATTTATCACAATTCTTATACCTTCTCTATAATTTCTGTTGAAATAAAATTAAATTGCCTGGGGTGTAAACCAAAACACTTCTGTTACTTTTTCCCATATATATGGTCATTCTACATATATATGTTTTCTATGAATTCAGAAGTATTTGTCTTGGAGAAAGTATGTAATATGCACACATATGCGACCACACACACTCACACACAACCTTGGGAAAAATAAAATACTAAACCAAAGCCACCATATTACTAGAAAATATAAAATTGTCTTTCTCTTTTTTAAAGACAGAAGGATTATTATGGTTCTTTAAATAACTGTCTATATTAAACTACCATGGAATATGTCTACAAACTTTTAATGTAAAATATCCATTTTCCTCAGAAGAATGTGGAGTCCATATTCAGAAATTAACTGGACTGGAAAGGTTTTGGAAGTTACTTAAATAAATTATGCACATTGCATTTTTTATTACTTACTATATGCAATTGATAAATATATAAACCGTATTGTGTCAGGTTTTTCCCTTCAATTTAATGGGTATTAATTATGTTTTTCTGTTAGGAAAACATTGTCTTTTGAAAACTTCTGAATTTTCTGCTGATTTTGTCCTTCCTCAAATACATTTGATAATTCTGAGAGGAAATCATAACATGCGTATAAATGAGTGGCTTCACATTAATTTGGAGTGTACATATATGAAAGCAGAGTCCATGTCTTATACTTTCCTACAGAAACACAAACCTTTGACTTTCTATTAAGTATGAAACTAAAATGCAGTGTTGAAACTATTTTATTTTATTTTTTTTAGAAAGGATCACAAATTCTTTCTTGTGGGTATGTTCTCAACAGATATCTATTACCTACATTATTAGTTTCCTGGAGCTGCCATAAAAAAATACCACAGACTGAGTGGCTTAAACAACAGAAACTTATTTTTGCACAGTACTGGAGGCTGAACATCCAAGATCAAGGTGCCAGCAGGATTGGTTTCTCCTGAGGTCTCTCTCGTTGACTTGCAGACAGCCGCCTTCTCACTGTGTCCTCACAAGGTCTTTCCTCTGTGCGTGCATGTTTCTGATGTCTCCTCCTCTTCTTATGTGGATACCAGTCTTATTAGATTAGGGCCCCACACATATGACCTCATTTAACTTAATTACCTCTATAAAGGCCCTATCTCCAAATAGGACTTCAACATATGACTTTTATGGGGACACAACTCAGTTCATGACATACATTTTTACCCAATTTAATTGAATACTCTGAGAGTCTGCCAAAAAATGGCTAACTATGGAGCTACAATAGCAAAAATTTTATTTAAATTGAATTATTGTACTCTTGCACTGCTCTTTATATATTCTTAATGACACACCATTATTTCTACAATCATTTATGCTAAGATAACACAAATGTTTCCATAGAGAAAGGAATAATTTATGACATTCATGACATAGAAGTGGCTCTTGCTTTACAAAAATTCTTCCTTGGGACTCTGCCCACTTAATCTTGGTAGCCCAGTCCACTGTTTAATTATGTAAAAATTTGGGATTCAAATACACTAAAGTACACATCAGAAAAAACAATGTAAAATTATGAATTGTTCTTCTGTTTTTTATTTAATCAAAGTATTCTTTTAAAATCTTCTTAATTAGAAATAGAATCTTATCATAATTTTTGGCCGCATCACCTTCACTGGATGACATGTAGGAGTTAAAAAAAAATTCAAATATGCTAAAGAAATCCAAATACTGTTTTGATTTAGTAATAGTTATTGCTTAATTCTAATTATGACAAAATTTCCAGCTAAATAAATAGCAATATTTAGGAACTAAAGTATAGCTAAATACACAAATCAAAAATTCAGTAAATTTTCTTATTGTGGCAGTGTATTAGTTTGCAAGGGCTGCCATAACAAAGTACCACAGACAGAGAGGTTTAACAACATAAATTTATCTTTTCACCATTCTGGAGTCTAGAAGTCTGAGATCAAGTTGGCAAGTTAGTTTCTTCTTCTGCGTCCTCTCTACGTGGCTTGTAGATGGCCATCTTCTGTCTGTACATGTTCTTCCCTTTGTATGGATCTGTGTTGTGATTTTCTCTTACAAAAACACCAGTCATATTGGATTAGGGCTTACTTTAATGACCTCATTTTACCTTAATTACCTCTGTAAAGACCCTATCTCCAAATATAGTCATGTTCTGAGATACTGAGGATTAGGACTTGAACATATTAATTTTAGGCAGACACAATTCAGCCCATAACAGCAGTAATCACATTCCACCTTTAGATTTAAAAAAAACACAACGTATCTATTAATATTATAAAACAACTTTTCAATATTCTTTCACTTGGGATTTATATTACAGAACTATGTTCTATATTGACTTACACTATGAAAATTAATATTTCCAGAAACATAATTATCTTATAAGAAATCAAGATAGGCCCATGATAGACCATATGTTTTACCAGAGGAGGCAGTGATGGCAGAGCTTGGCATGTAAGGGATTTTGCATTATTTATTCAAGAAAGGGCCTTCCAATGAATCTTGCAAAATGTTCTATTCCCCAGAAAATTGTGCTGAGTTGTCTTTTACAGCTCTCACACAATCAATCCTTGTGACAGATTTGGGACTCTGGGCAGCAGTTTCTTTGGATTGAAACAATGGTTTTCCCATAGTGCAAACTGTAGAATGCAAACCTACCACCAATTTACTAGTGTGCAACCAAATGTGCATCTGGCATATTTTCCCCCAAACTAACAATTTTCTGTAAACATCTCTAAAGTAATTTCTAAAGGCACATTAATTTTTTTTAAAGAACTGAAACAGAGAATAAAGAATACTTTCTCTGCTATGTTTTGATAGTTCCTGATTACTTGTTACTATCCAACTGAGTAGAAAAGTTTTCTCATCGCAGAGAAAATGAACTTATAGCAAGACAATCACAGATGTTGAAGTGAAAGAGAAGTGCAATACATTTTTGTAGTTGTTGTTCCTCTCTGGAAATGTTATTGAGACCAAAGGTGATTTCCAAATCTAATGTGAATGTTTGAAATCTACAGGTATTAACGGTAATGTGAAATCTTATTTTGGAAAAATTGAATTTACGTGGAGATCAAAAATGAGCCAGGAACATGATACTCAGATTCCAAATAAGAGCCATGAGAGCATGTGAGAGTTGCTGAAGAGTGCAGAGTCTCAATCCCCTGGAAATTAACTCGAATGGAAAACAAAAAATATTTTTGGATAAATGTAATCTAAAAGTAATTTAATCTCACCTTTTATGGAGTCCTTTGCAAAAGCTAATTTAAGCTATCTAACAAAGTCTATTTACCATGGATGATATCCCTAAAATATGATGAGAAATTTTAAAACTATTTGTACGCAAATTAAGTGGTAGAGAGAAAATAATAGAATATCTACAGTGTGGTCATTATCTGTCAATATAGGACATTTTTATAGGAAGTAAACTGATCTGTAGAAAGCTTGTCAACAACCATTCCACAATCATTATGGATCCCTTGGTAGGTGTTTGCAGTTATTTTTTTAAAGGATAAATCATATCTTTCAGATACGTTCTCATGCTAGAAAGAAAGTTGTTCACAAAAATAAAAAAATAAAAAAAATTATAGTTGAGCCTTATGGATGTGGAGGGAACCAACCCAGGAAAATATATAACAAAGAGTTCTCTTAAATAGGAAGACCTTAAGATAACAGTAAATAAACAGATGGAAAATTTTCAAGTTGGAAAGCTAAACTGTCTTATTTTGCCACAGTCATCATTTACTTAGATCTAAATATGTGGTTGAGGATTGTGTGATGCCCAGCCAAGATCCCCCTTCAGGAATGAAGGATTTACTTCTCCAGATGCTGGAAGAGCTGCCCACAGAAAGCCCTCAACTTTCAGCCCCTCACGAGGATTGCTTTAGATGAAGAGAGCCATTTCCCACAATTTGAAGTTCAATATTCAATAAGTGATCAATGAAAGCATGACTCTGAAGTGTCAATCACCCTGTTTGGTTGGCTGAGGCCTCCATTGAGACTGCATCACAACTCAACTTCTCTTTCTGTCCAAGCCTGCTTCTTCCCCATCCCTTCCCTTCCCTTGATACCAAGAGTACCCCCTGATAAACCTCCACATTAATCTCAGAATCTACTTCTTTGAGAACCTAACCTGGACTAGCTGGTGCTAGGAGTGGTGCTGGAGCTGAATTATTTTATGCCTGTCTGACAGTGGACACAAGATGGCAGTACAATTGTTAAAATTCACAGCAATGGTGAACTAAGATGGCTATACTAGTTGAAACAAATGCATAACTTGTACTATGTACCAAATATTTGAGACATGTAGGAAAAATAGCAATTACAATCAAAATTGAATTGACCAGCCATTGCTAAACTCTATATCTCTGGCGGGGGGGGGGGGGGGGAATTAACAAAAAGCTGAAAGAATTAACAATTAAAGTTTAAATCTAATTAAATTATACATGTTGCTGAGGCCCGTGGAACGTGAAAGGTTTTGCCAAGGTCAAGGACCTGTTTGGAAAGAAATGGGATCCAGAACATGGATGGAGACAAGCTGGCTGATGCAACCAAACATGTTGAAATGCTAGATTTCTGTGAATCCTCTGAACCTACAGAAGTGGTGCATTGCTCCCCATTAAGAGTCACCGCCTGTATGTCTCCTCAAAGATGGTGCAGATGCCACTCTCCAGCTCAACCGGGTGTTTCTGCTGGTCTTGGCTGTCCTCACTCAAACATCAGCAAGTCAGCTTGAAACTACCGTTTAAGGCTGTGCTTGCTTGAGGCACCTTAGTTGGGTCAGCTCTGTACTTGGTGATTTTCATCCTCCTCCTGTGACCAGCTACTCTGAGCATGCTCTTCCCTTGGCAATGGCAAAAGTAAAAGAGAAGAAGGAGAGACACTGGCACCCTATTACTTCTGCCTCATTCTAATGGCCGAAGCAAGTCCTGTATTCAAAGAGTCAGTGAGAGCACAGCAAGGCTCAAGTGGTACAGTGTTTACCTGTAACAAGAGAAAAGAGTGCACAAGATCCAGCCCCTTGCAAAGCATTGGTCCCCTATGACTGGTGGATCCACTCCACAGCTGACGGGGGGCAGTATGGCTGCACGCACCTCACTTCCTGCTGCAGTAGAAGGACCCTGACCCTTGCCCTGTGGGGTCTGAAATACAGAAAGTAGGGGCTCTCCCAAGAGACATTCATGCTGAACAGTTCCAACAAAAGTTTGTGTGTGCAGGTTACAGAGGTGACAGGGATATATGTACTGGTTGTGCTTAAAGCTCTTTGCATACAATGTGATTTGAGAGCTTGCCAGCATGTCCTTTACCAAATACAAGGTTCTTTTTGGAAACAAAGGGGAGGTGGCTTGTTGTGCTTGGACCCATCCCACATATTACATTTTAACTTCACATCATTTCTGATGAATGAAGATTTAAAAGGTTCAAATAAATAAATAAATGGTAATAACCACTACTGTAGCCACCATCTAATTTACTGCATGTTTTGTAAGATGGTGGCAGATGTTTACTTATTAATTTTTATGGTGTTTCGTTCCTCCTCCCCATTAAACCATTTCCTTTAGAAGGAGGAAAAACTGGTTAAAGGATATTTCTGGTGATCAAACCTTCCTATATTGTATTTATTTGCCCATATAGAAATTTCCTCAGAAGAATTAGTTAAAAAACCAATTCCAAAATAATTCACTATTTCCTGAATTCAAACCTGAAATATTTATTGTTCGATAGAAATTTCAATGATTTTGTAACTAAGATGATACATAAAACACAATTAACGTTGGCAATATCTCAGAACAAATAATGAAATAAGTTTCTTAAATCCCATGCCCTATCATTAACTGATCTTTTAAATCTTAATCCCTGAATTTCATACTGTAAGTGTGCATGTTTGTGTGTGTAAATGTGAGTGTATGAGCATGTGTTTAATAGTTAATGTTCAAATTATGAAAAAAATCATTATCTGCAGTTTCCAGTGCTATTCAGGATGTTTGTAGCAAACCAGCATGTTCAATCTTAATGCCATCCAAATCACCAACTCTAAATACATATTTGTTAAAAATTAATAACATTATTTGGATAAATACTTATTATCAAGTGTATAACATCTTTGTTACCAATTGTAATATTCAGATTATTCATTTTACTCCTCTAAATTTTATTAGTACCTGCATTAATTTGTTGTGATTGATGTAGTTATAGTACTTATAAGGAAATGCACATCTTATAACCATGCTAGAGTTATTCAAAACCTTTTATGAATCTCTTTTACGTCCTCATCTATACTAGTCCCAGCAACGTTATCCATGCCCAAGGCCTTAATTATCTCCTCAATACCAATGAGTCCCAAATGTATATCACCTTCCCTGAGCGCTCTTCTGAATGCTAGAATCATATAGACAACTGCCTACTTGACAGTTTCTCTTGGATGCTTAAATGGCACCTTAAACCCAACATGTCTGAATCAGAGCATCACCCACTTCATCTCCAACCTCAGTATTGGGCCTCTTTCAACATTTCCTATCTCAGACACTGTTACCCATCCAGTTGCTAAAACCAGAAAACTAGGAGTCATATTTTATACCCTGTTTCTTTTATTCATTCCCAATTAAAATCTGACCAAATCCAGTCGACTTTTACTACTTAAATAACTCTCTCATCTTTTCTTTCCAGCTCATGTCACATTTTTAATTTTACATATTTTTGTAAATTATTTGATTAGTGCCAATAGAATCCCACTTCCCCCTTGCCCTCCCACCCAGCCATACTAACTGGAAGCTTTACAAAGACAGATGGTTCTGATTTTACTCTCCAGATTCCCCCAATTCCCAGTAAAAAGTTTCATATGGTAGGCATTGCATAAATTTTGTCGAAATTTAAATCTAAAAATTGAGTCACCATGCACACTGCGTTAGAGTAACATATAGAAATTGATAAAGATACCCTCTGAAATGATTTTTGGATTATATGCAAAATATCAACCACAGACCATGTTGATAATGAGTAAAAACTATACTTCCAAGAGAACTGCATTTATACTCCCAGATTGCATATCTGAGTGCCAATGGCACCCTTGGGTTCTTTTCTAGAAAAATGGCTGAATAGGTAGATGCACCCATTCTGCCCTACATTTCATTATTACTAATAGGGCTAAGCAGATTTTACAATAAAATATGTTTATCATCTTAAAAATTGCCAAAATTAATCTAGTATCAGATAGACAAATTCATTTAGGACTATATAAACACACATGTAATATCTATACATCTATAGATATATATAGAGAGATATACATATAGATCTAGATATAGATACATATATATACATACATATGTATATAGGTGTTTGAAATGTAGAGGCATAGGTACCTGACTGTACTCATGGTATAATGTACTTATATGTATATATGTACAGACACACATATGCACATAGCAACACACTCACAAAATGCCACGTGTATATACCTTATACCTGTCTTCAGTATAATATATAAATTTATATAGTCATAAATACATTATGATTCATACTTGGAGTTTATGTACGGTGTCTGACAATTAAGTTTGCAAACTTGTAGCAATGATGTTGCTAAATTTTTTTTTATATCAGAGAGATTATTAATTATGAATTTGTACCAATTTGGACAAACAGTTAACCAAGTTTACTATCTGGAAGTGTGAAAAGGCTGTGTGAAAAAGTTAGACAAAAATGAACTGAACTTTTCATCAACAATTCATGGCTCTTGCATCATGACAATGCACCAGCTCACACACACACACACACACACACACACACACGTATAAATATATGTATGTATATATACATACATATATATACATTTATTTATTTATTTATTTATTTATTACAATAGTCTTAAAGTATACATTTTCCCTTATGTTAGAAGTTAACATTTTCTGTACAACAACTTGTATAGAACATTTAAGTTGGATAGTTAAAAGTTAGAATGATGGTAAGTCTTTGGTTTGATGATTATATTGCAAAACATATACTCACATACAAATAAAATGGTGTTATACATGGAACTTTAAAGGAGCTATTTTTTTAGTTATTCAAAGAACAAGAATTTGAATGGTAATACCTCTATTTTATTAGCTATAGATGTTTGTATAGTTCTTTGTAATTTATAAAGCATATTGATATGATTTATCTCACTCAATTTTCACAACAGTCCTGCATTGTATGTAAATCTTTATCTCATTTGACATAGGAGGAAAATGGGGCTCAGAGAGGTTTAGTATTTATTCCAAGATAACCCAGTGAGTTAGAAACGGAAGAGATTTTAGTATTCCTGGTTTATACTTGAGAAAAACAAGATTCAGAGATATTGAGTTGCCCCCAATCACATTTCTAAGTACTGTGACACAAAGACATGAAAGAGTTATTGTTTCAAGTTCCATACCCTTTCCTCCTTCCAAGTAGTCTCTGAAATTATTGTAATTTTGCTACCATGCACTTAATTTTTATTATCTGGCTTTATTTGTTGCTCTTGCATTTATCATCGTATATAATTGTGCTGTATGTATATGTGTATATCTCACTCGTGCATATATGTAGATGTATGTGTTCATGTTCATGTGCATGAAAACACGGATGTTCCAGGAACAAATAAGCATCCATTTCCTAATCAACATTCTACTCATAATTTGGCTAAAATATATCATGATTTATTAGTTTTTACACATGCACATTCATAGTTTAAATATATTTAGAAATTTAGCACACTGATCATTTTGATGAACGTAGATAATTTGTGGAGTCCATTGGTCTGGGAAGATTTTTAACATGAATTGAAAAGAAAACATGTTCTCGATTAACCATTATTTAACCTGAAATAGATAGGCAGGAAACCAATTGCTGTTAGAGAATGGCTTTGCATGTCCATACAAAAATCACATAAACTAGTAGAAGGTAGCATTCATATCTTGCTGTATTCCAAGCTCACAGCAAGGACAAGCACTGTGGTCCTTGATCTTCACAAATATTCGATGGGTATAGTATGAGAAAATGTTTTATTATTCTTGGTGAAGAATCTGTGGATGAGGGATGAAAATCTGTTGTTGATGGAGTTTACCAAGTTTCCCAGCTTGTAAGTGCTGAGACATGGACTGAAATTAGTTCTGACAGACTGAAAAAAGTCTGTTAAGTCTGGCTTTTACATATCCATCTCTCAACACTTCATTTTGTGTAAAACTATATAGATGAAATGTTCACACATACATGAGGTTTGACAATTAAGTTCATGAACTCATCCTAGAAAAAGTGTTACATACCTCATTGCTGAATATCACTATGGTCACCTTCGAAGTACTCCCCTTGGGAAGCTTTGCACCGACGCCAGAACCTAGTCCACTCTTCAAAGCAATTTTGGAACTCTTTTTCTGGAATGACCATTAGAGCTGTCATTGTATTACCCTTGATGTCCTGAATGTCATCAAAATGTCTTCCTTTCAATATTTCCTTTATCTTCAGATAAAGAAAGAAGTCATTGGGGGTCAGATCAGGTGAGTAGGAAGGGTGTTCCAATACAGTTATTGCTTTAGTGGCCAAAACTCCCTCACAGACAGTCCCGTGTGAGCTGGTGCATTGTTGTGATGCAAGAGCCATGAATTGTTGGAGAAAAGTTCAGGTCATTTTTGTCTAACTTTTTCACACAGCCTTTTCGCACTTCCAAATAGTAAACTTGGTTAACTGTTTGTCCAAATTGACACAAATGCATAATGAATAATCCCCCTGATATAAAAAAAAAAGTTAGCAACATAGCATTGCTACAAGTTCGCGAACTTAATTGTCAGACCTCGTACATAAACTACCAATACGCATCATAATGTGCCTATGACTATATAATTTACATATTATACTGAAGACATGTATAAGGTATATACACATGGCATTTTGTGTGTGTTGCTATATGCATATGTGTGTCCGTACACACATACATGTAAGTATATTACCATGAGTACAGCCAGGTACTTATGCCTCTACATTCCAAACACCTTTGTAATGCAAAGTAGAGAACCAAAAAATAAAATTACTTACTGAAAATGTCATCAACCTCAGGGAATGGAAGTGAAGGAACTACATCCATCCTTGCGCCTACCTTGAAGCCGAGCAGAAAGCAGAACCGCTCTTTTTTAAAATTGATGAAATTAACAAAGCAATTAAATGTGGCAGAGAAGAGATGTCAGGTAGGAATCAGCACATGTGGGACCTAGAGGTTGTGAATAACTTAGAGAAAGACATCAAGGCCTGTGCTGCTAGTGATGACCTCACTCTCTGTGTGGCTGTATAACATGGCAGCAATAGTCCCTGTGCCAGGAAACGTCAGGATGTTAAAGGTTCAGCTCTGGTTATGTGAAACAGGACAGGAACTCTTTGTCCTTAATACGAAACGTTTTAATTTTCAATGTTCTGAAATATTTAAGCTGGAAATACTTCCAACACTGAAAGATGTTAAAATGGATACTTTATTAAAAGAAGAAAGGAAAGGCATGTGCCTATTTTTCAATTCATAAGAAAATTATTACATCACTAGCATTTCAAAGAGCCCACTTTCAATTACCTATGAAGAGATTGCCTACAGAAAATTTTCAGTTCCAGGATGGCTTTCGAACCTCCCCAGACCACTACCTCCCTGCCACCTTCACCTGTGTCCTCGGGGGATAAGAATGAACATCAATATCAGCAGAAGTAAAACATAATGGCCACATTTACAGAATAATTTACTATATTTTTATTCCAAGGCAGAAGGAAAGGAGTTATGGGTATAAATGGCATACCCAGGATTTCTGCCGCTTCTGCTTTCAATAGCAATATTCTGCACCGTCCAGCTAAGGACCTTCCCCATGGTCCTCCTTTTCATCTTTCTTCTACCCTCAGGGTGTGCAGCCACTTAATCCCACACCAGCTTTTCAACTTTTTTAACTAGCTATCATCCTGGCTCTGTGTCTCTTCACACTAGCCTATGATGAGCGCTCAATGACTATTTGATGAATGAATGAATGATTGAATGAATGTCATAAGTTCCTGTGCACAGCAAATGGCAGCACTTTGCAGAAGCACCTTCTGCCCTTTTTCCCCAAAACATAGGTAATTGATTGAGGGTAGGGCGAAATGGAAGGAAGGGAGGGAGCTTATATGGAATGCCTACATTTTGCTAAAGTTCAAGTTTTTGAAAATAAAGATCTGTTAATATCCATTTGATACTTACATTAAAATACAAGGCATGTACTTTGACATCATGATTTTTTTAATTGAAGTAACTGATGTTCATTTAGTTTTGACAACATATGTCTGAGATAAGGTGTTATTATCTGTATGTAGAGAATTTAAGTCTTGAAGAGATTAAATTCCTTTCCCAAGGTCACACATCTAGAAAGTGGCATATCATAGTAAATTGTGAGAGACCAGGGGAAAACTAGCCAAAAATTAGTATACCTTAATTAATATGGGAGATCTTATCTCTAGGAAATAGAAATATGTGGGAAGAGAGAAAATTATATAAGGAAACAGCTTAAAAGGATGTTTTTGATTTTTGCTTTTGTTTCTCATTTAAATGAATGTGGTAATGAACAGATGAAGGAAAGTAAAGGGTGTACCTGCATCACTGGAGCTCCATCGGTGAGGACAGGTTAAAAACTGATGGGTTCAAGTTCTATGGCTGAAACCTCAGAAGCAAAGGAGGCACATAGATGTCGTGTACATGTTATGGTCAGTACCTCCAGATGTATCAGATAAACCCTGAAACCTCAGTGGCTTAAGACAAGAAAATGTTAATTCTTGCTCAACTCACCATGCACTGTGGGTTGGTGAGGAAGTGACTGTGCTCCAGCCCCAAGTCCTTCAGGAACTCAGCCCTTTCGTGTGGTGGCTCTGCCCTCCTCCAGGGCCCTGGAGCCCCCTCCGTTGGCAAGCAGAGAGGGAAAAGAGAATAAGCCTCACCAGCTGGAGGTTTCTAAGTGCCAGGCTTGGAAGTGGGCACATCGCTTTTGTCTACATTTCATTGTGCGAACTCAGTGACATGGCCACACCTACCTGTACGGGAGCCTGAGACAAGTAGTCAATGTCAGGCCCAGGAAGAAAATAAAAACATACATATCATGGAAGCTCTGCCACAAGGAGACAGAAGGAAGTCCAGACTTTCAGATGCCACATCACATCTATGTTTCAGTACATTTTTACTGAATATTATCCTTTAATACTTGTATTTGTAGGATTTATAGTTTTCTATTTAAAAGCTTCCATTGATATTTTTTGTCTGTATGAATGAATCTAAGTCGAAGCAGACATGTAGGCACCATCTGGGAGGTTGGGCACGAGGCTCGGGGATATGCCAAAATGCCAGGAGCACGTAGATTCAGGCGTCAGCAACAGGCGAAGAGAGACCAGGCAGGCAGGTACTTTACATCACAGTACTGAAGGCAGGAAGGCTGGGGGATGTCAATCAAACTTGAATCTCTGCAAGACCTGAGTTCAAAGAAGCCCCTAACTGTAAAAGAGTTATGAGGCTTCCCAGGTGGGAAACGTGGCAGGAGAGAGGCTGCAATAATGACTTAGTTATGACAGCTAAGATGCAAAGCAGAGTATCACTCACTTAGAACAAGGTGAGAGCCCAGGTGAGAGCCTGTTGATATGACTGACTTGGTTACTGGTCTCAGCCTCACCTGCAGAGGTTTTTCAAGACACCCTGCCAGACACGGGGGAGAATTGCTGCTAAATCTACAAGTATGTGGAAAGCAGAACAATGTTAAGAATAGAGATCATGAATAGGTTGGCAAAGATATGGCTCCAGCTTCAAATTCTGAGGGAAAAAGGGACAAGGTCCAAAGTAGATCATTACTGCTTTTAGATAAATGTGCTGGGGGCAAAGCACTCTAACTCCAAACACAAATGGATATGCCATTGGCATTATCTACTGCTTTGCATGATCTGTGGCCTCTGCTTTTTTGCTGGAGTAGATTATGGACAATTCCAAATTTTGGAAGGCAGTCACTGGCATATGACAGACCCATGGAGCCCATAACACATGACTGCAGGTGCCACCAACTACTGTGGCTCTGCCCCCTTCCTTCTGCAGGGATACTTCTTGGTAGTTGGCCATCTAAGACAATTGAATTTAGCTTTGTAGTTTTTGCTGTGTGTTCCCTCATGTTTTTTCTTGCAATTGTTCAATTTGGGTGCCTCTTTAAACTTATGGATGCAAAAATCTGGGACTACTTTGAAAGTATGGTCTTTACTTTAAATACATGTATATCAAAAGAAGACTCGTATTCTGCTCTTGTTAAGAGAATCAGAAAGTGGTCTTCTAGGGCCTAGATGCATGGAACAGAATATAGATATTAGATACATAAGTGGATAAGTTATTCTTTTTTCAAGTATTAAAATGCAGTTATGTTTATAGAGATACCTGGCTGAGATTCCTAATCAAACACAGGTGTTTTCTAAAGCCTATTTGAATTCTAATTGTTGAAATACACTTCAAACATATTAACTAACTAGTTAATTCAATTCTATTGGCTATAAAATGACTAGCATCTACTATGAGTAATAGGTTAAAAGAATTTAGTGAAAGCAAAGGTAGAAATTCTGCCTGTGAAAGAGTTGTTTATTTTTCCCCATCAAATAAATAAGTGACTTATGATGCATTAAATAGGAATATAATTATTAATAGATTTAGGTGTCACCTTACTATTCATTTGAATTTTTCAATACTGATTTTAAAAATAAGTTGTTAAACACTCATACTAAATGAGCTGAGATTTTTGGCAAATGTGTTGCACTGTATCTACAGGTATAAATGTCTTGTGCTTAAACTCCTCGAAATAGTGCAACCAGGCTCTCATACTGAACGTTTAAGTTTTACTAAGTTTCGTCATTAGTGTGGACAAAATAGGAGAAATGAAAATGTCTGGGTTTTTTTTCCCCTCGTATCAAAAGTCTCAGAAGCTAAATGTGGCTAAACTTCCCGCCTCTCTTCTGGATTTGATCCTTCTGCCTGTCAGGGCTCCTGTTCAATCAATTTTGCCTCCTGTCTCCCAGAACTGCTACCTGTCCTTTTCCCATGTTCTGATCAGTTATATCTTAAAGGAAAACAACACTCTAGATTATGCACCCTCCTTTAGCTGTGCTCTGTCTCCTCCCTTTCACAAAGATTCTGCCTTAAAACGCATTATTTTTAGTTGCAGTTGATTCTTCTCCTTTGTTCCTGTATAGCTCAACCAACTATAAACTGGAATTGCCCAACACTTACTAGTGGAGCTCTAGTTAGGGGCCCTAATTACCACCTTTCAGTCTGTATGATTCTGGCCCTTCAACACCAATTCAACACCACTCTGTTTGTGGTCTTATTAGTGCTTTTTCCTTGTCCTCCTGACTCAGTAACCGTATTTTTATGCACTCTGTTGACCTCCCTGGACCTGGTAATGTTTTTCATTCTTTCCTTGACATTTGGAAACTTTGTGCTTTATGAGGTCTTTGGCTTTCCCTCTTTCTCTGTCTTAGAGATTTTTTCTTTATGCAGGGATCACTGGCCTAGTTCTTAAATTGTGGCAACTCTCCCCAAAGCTGATTACTTGGAAGTAGCCCCTGAAATAGAAGGACTGGTTCAATTCCCTTCAGTTCTCGGCGGTCTTTGACACTGTTGATTACTACCTCGTTGAAACCATCTTCTACCTTAGCTCCTCTGACACACGTCTCCTCTGGTTCTGTTCCAACTCTCTAGCTGTTCATTCTCCACCTTTTCCATGTGCAGCTTCTCCTCTATCTCTCCCTGGAAAGCACAATCTCCAGACTTTTCTTTTCGGCTCTCGACCCTTCTTTCATTATACATCTACCTAGGCAATCTTATTCACATCCGTATTCACCTTGTATGGAAAATCCCACCGCTGTGTCTCTAGCTCTTGACACGAGATATTCCTCCTGAGCTCTGGCTCTTGTTTCTAATTATTTGCTCTTCCACAAATACCTTAAACACAGCAGGTTGAAGTGTTCTCCACAAGCATTGCCCGTTTGTGTATGTATTTGTGTGTATGGAACACACAAATACATGGTATGTTAACTGAGTGCGATCGCCACGGACAGCACTCAACTTAGTAGGCTGGTGATCATCCTTAATTTCTTTCTTTGTCTCCTCTCAGTCTCGCTTTCTTCCTTATGGTGTCCTTTTTTCCTGAAGGCCCCTTCTCTTCCTTTGATTAGGTTAACTCATATCTCCTATGTCTCTCAAGATCTATTCAAGCATCACTTCATTTTGAGAATATTCTTACCACCCAAGACTGACTTAGTTGCCTCTTGTTTATACATTCTGTTATCTTTGTGCATGGAATTGTAGAAAATTGTGAAACATCTTGAGGTTGGAAATGTCTGTGTTTATCATGTCTGTATTTATCATGTCTGTATTATCAGTCATAGGGAAAAAAGTAAGTCAAGATTAAAAAAACTAAAGACATCAACTTGGAATTTATCCACACAAAATGGATATGGGTCTGGATGAAGTAACCTCGGCAGAATATGAAAGGACTGATGAATTGAAAACATCAGATTGTACATGAGCATAGCAATACGTTTAGTTTGCCAAATAAATGATTGAACTTTGTGTGTAGTACCTATGAGCTCAGGATGTGAGACAAACAACATTTGATGCTGACAAACTAATAAACATCTACAACCAAATAAAACAGAAGCATGAAAATACATGTTCAAGGAGTAAGATAAGCTGAAAAGAACAAGAGCAACCCAAAGGCTTTTGGAGATGACTACTCTGATTTCACTCTGACAAACTGAGAAACAAGGTGTGATAAACTTTTTGGATAAACCAAGAAGAGAATTGGATAAGCTTCTAGAGAGGACAAATAATTCCAGGAATGGTATGTTGATTACTAAAACTGGAGTAGGATAGTCAGATAAAGAATAAGTATATTGAAGTAAATGCACCCAATGCATGTAGGACTAGGATTAAGAGAACAGTAGTCATATTGCTTATGTCATGATCCCTTTCGTTTTTAATGTTTAGACTCTGAATGCCATGAGGATGTATTAGTTTCCTATTGCTGCTGTGAGAAAGAACCACACAGTTTGTTGGTTAAAACAGCACCCATTTATAATCTGATACTTCTGGAGGTGAGAGTTCCCCAAATCAAGATATCCACAGGGTTGTGTTCCTTCCAGTGGATCTGGGGGAGACTCAGTTGTTTTGCTTTCCTCCACTTCTTAGAGGCCTCTTGTAATCCTTGGCTCATGTGTGCAGCGTAGTAGGATAATCACATCACCTCAATATCTTTAACTTAATCACATCCCCTAAGTCCATTCAGACATGGAACTAACATATTCTCAGGGTCTGAAGATGAGGATGTGTATATCTTTGGGCGGCTGGCATTATTCTGTCTAACACAGATAGTCAAAAGGATATAAAATTAGGCAAGTATTTGCATTTCATTACTTCATTAACATTTGAGAGTCTATTTTCCATTTAAAAGCAATCCCTTACATTAAGAGCTTCATGCTTTTTAAGGCATTATCACACTCATAGCTATAATTATTTTCACACTCATAATCACACTCATAAAAAAACAACACTGTGAAAGAGATAATGGAGATATTATATCAATTTAATAAATGGGTTTTATATCCATTTTATAGATGAGTTTATGTATGTGTTTATAAGAGTTTAGTGGCACTAAAGAGTTCACTAGGCACACAGCTAGTGAATGCCATATTAAAAATGCAATACCAAGTTTTCTATCTATAAATCTACTGTTCCTTCCACTACTGTATAACTTTTCCTTGTGAAGAAAAAAAAATGAAGAAAAATTCCTAGATTCACTGAATGTTTCATGGCAGAAAGAAACAAAGAAAACAGTAACTTAGGTGTTGATCCAGCATTATATCTTTCCTAAATATGTTCCTCATTTTGAATGAAAGTGAGAAAGTGGAACACATTTTTATCCCTTTCAAATTTTGGGTTTAGGGCTGAAGCACAGAGTGGTCTAGGAGACACAGAAACTGGTATAGACGGGGCACCCTGCCTCGTGGCGTCCTACAGAACTGCAAATGTATATAGGTCTGAGTAGCACACACAAATGCCCTTAGAGTCAAGCAGAGCTTCTAAATGTGGTAAGCAGATTGGGTATAGAATGCAAACTGAAGCATAAGGAGTAACTATCACTCACCTTCTGTGACAAGGAACAAAGGGGATCAGTGGGGCCTGTGACAAACTGAAGTTGCCTTAGTTTATCAGAAGGGGGAGCTTATTCTCAGTACCAGACTATTGTTGCTTTAGAGAAATATGGACACAATGTTGACAGATAATCATCTTTCAAAAAGGGATAAGCCAGAAATTTGAATTCTTGTATTAAATCTCCCAAATTTTAAGGGTTAGCATTTTAAATTATTTAAACACATTGAATGGACAGAGAAAAAAAGGATGAAGACCAGAAAGAGTCTACAATAATTTCCAGTTTATTATCTCTAGCCAAAGGACATCAATAGTACTAGACTTATCTGTCCAAAAAAATGTTTGGAAATAAAGGGATGAGAAGTTGTTGAGAAGTAGCCAAAAAGAGACAGTGTGGAATATTGTCTTGATTGTCCTTTACACATTCCAAAATTATGTATCTGCTCTTTCATATCTTCTTTTTTCTACTTTATTAATAGAAACTGATGGCAACATTAATAATTAGTTCATCAGAAAACAAACAAAAGAAAGAGTACATAGGTGCAGTAAGAAAATTTTTTTTTCCTATACTCGCACAAAAAATGACTAAATCACGGGGAAAAAAAAAGGTTTTAGTCTTAAAGATGTGATGACAGATTGACAGATTCTGGAGCAACAGATCCCTTGGTTGAATGGGACTGTATTCTAACATTCCAACCCAAAATTCTGCATCACTTTTGAGAGATAAGAGTAAAATAGAAGAAAAATTAATTAAACCCAAACACTCTAAGTTAAGGGGACATTTAGGATAAAATGAGGATCCCCTTTGCCAAAAGCTGCTGGGCAGTCAGAACAGATCAGAGCAGGGAGAAATCCAGAAGCTCAGGTATCAAAGAAAGCATGGTTGACCTTGGCAACAGCTGTTTGCTGCTGTGCAGCCGAATGCAAGCTGAGAGCCTTGTGAGAACTCACTTGTTAGGTAAGGAATAATGGCCTCAGGTGGCAACAGTTGGCAACATATAGGAGGAAGATCACTTCCTGGTTTGCAATTTTTGGAAATGTGGCAGAATTGAATGAGGTGTGCAACGGCTCTGAGGCGATTCTGGAAACTCACTTTGAGTCTGTTGGTCTTCTTGGTGAGGAAGGTGTTAAAGGTATTGGAATTAAATGTTCATGGGGTTGGGAAAGTCTCTGCAAGCCTGAAATTTGGAGTGGTAGAAGTTAGGTAAGCCAAGAAATGCTTCAAGCAAGGTTTGGAATTTTTGTAATGGTGCCCATTCCTCCCATTTTGACATAATTAAAATAACATTCTTTAAAATGTCAATGTAATTTCATAACCAAGAGACAATCATTGCTATTTCCCGGAATATGTTTATGTACCTTTATCCCTGGGATCCGTTGACTCCCAAACCCTATATATATTTTTTCCTACAGATACATACCTATGATAAAGCTTAATTTATAAATTAGGTACATTATGATATTAGCAACAATGACTAATAACAGAATAAAACAATTATAACAATTATACTGTAATAAAATTTATGTGAAATGTGAATGTGGTTTCTCTCTCTCAAAATATCTTATTGTATTATACTCACTTCTTCTCCTTGTGATGATGTAAAATGACACGATGCCTAAGTAATGAGATAAAGTGAGGTGAATGATGTAGGTATTATGACAAATTGTTAGGCCACTATCAGTGCTACTTGAACACAAGCGCTGCAATACTGCAACAGTCGGTCTGATAACCGAGATGGCTACTAAGTGACTAACGGGCAGGGAGATGCACTAGAAAAAGGGATGAATCATGTTCCTGGCACAAGGGAGCAGGATGGTGTGAGATTTCAGTACACTACTCAGAACAGCACACAATTTAAAACTTATGACTTGTTTATTTCTGGCATTTTCCATTTAATATTTTCAGACCGTGGTTGACTGCAGGTAACCGAAAGTGAGGGAAGCGAAACGGCAGATAAGGGGGGACTACTGTAGGTTTTGAACACATTCCTTGCTAATAAATATGCCCTTATAGTTTCAAAATCCAGAAAAATGCTGTCAGACAGAGAAAAGAAACAAGTAGAAAGGAATGTTTTCTAAGTTCATTAAGCATAAAATTAGTGCAAAAACTGGTTTTGGTCTTATGAATGAATGAATGTTTTATTTGAAACACAACTACCATTATATTCTCTGTATTTTTCTGATGATCTCTTCTTTTAACTTCTGTTCTGCTACCACCACTGTTGCATTGTCAAGGTTGATGCTTACAGATAATTAGAATGTTGGTTGTGCTACTTAAGGTAAAAACTAGTTATATAGTTTTATTTTATAGTCATATAAAACAAAAAGCTTTAAAATCTAACAATGGAACTTCAAAGAGGAAAGTCTTAATTGGAAGTGAATTTGAATCATAGGCTTACTGACTTTAAAGATGAAATTCATAAGCGAGATAAAGATTATGTGTTCTTTGAGTCCCATGGATCATTTTTGACTAATAATAATCAGGAGAAGGAGACATTATAAATTAAGAGTTTGCACTTAATATTCCATTCTAAAATTTGTACACAAATTGCCTTTCAATTCTGATAATGTTAATCAAATAAATTAGTGTGTAATATATACCTGGGGGGAAAAATTACACCTTACCTTATGCCATTATATCTTTTAATCTTCATAATTTCTTTACAAAGTAGCTATTATTATTCCAGTTTATAGCAAATGGAATTTAGTTGTTGAACAGCTTACTAGTGGTAAACCCATTTCCCTATTCTTCATGACAACTAGACTGTATTTCTCAACCTACCTTACAGTTAGTCTGGCCATAACTGTATATCACTTCTAGGCCTGGCCCATAAAAATCACCTATATAATCATCCTCTCTTTCTTTTCCCGGGCTCCTATCAGGATGAATGGCTGAGTGTAGTCAGTACCGCCTACTCCTTACAGAACTTTATGAGAGCAACGAATAAACTTTCAGTAATTTAAGCCAATACTATTTCTAGATTTATCTGTCACAGCAGCTAGTATTACCTTGACTCACACATAAATTGGTACCAGAATTGGGATGCTACAAAATAAAAACCTAAAATATGTGACACTGGTTTAGTAATTGGGCAGTAGGCTGCAAGAAAATTAATATTATGAGTTTGAAAGACGTAGAATGATGCTATATACAGACAAAATATTTGGAAAAAAAAAATTTGTCAGCAGTAAAATGAATAGTACCAAATATCCCCTGAGCCTTTAGAGCTGGAGGTAGAAGTTTGAATGTGCATTTGTGACAGTATGCATTATTTACTAAAGTTCACCAAGGTATTTAAAAAAAGGAAGACGAGGTCAGTTGAGAATTGATCAGTTTATAACCAGAAATGAAAGGAAATATTGAAAAACCAAAAAATTGGGGATTTACAGTGTTGACAAATTTGACTCATGATGGTTCCTTACATATTGGGGACCAGAATAGGTCAAATAAAAAAAATAAATAAATACATTGAGCAATTGATCCATTAAGGTAGTTTAAAATGTATCCACCGCACCCATTTCTGTTGATTTCAAAAAAGCTTCCATTGGGTTGAAGGGCAGGGAACAGAAGTGCAAGAATAAAAACAAATAAATTTAGCTTGAGAATTACACCTAAGAAATAATTCCCAGTGTGAACAGTAATATACAGGACTGTCTGGAAACAAATAGGATAGAATCCTATTAAATTTTTGATGAATTGTATTATCGAAAACAATTGTAAGTTCCAGCTTTCAAAATAAGTACAATAAAACTTGGACTCTTTAGGGTTTGAAACAACCAAGTTTCCAAATTTGCACCAACAAGAGGGAGGCTGCAAAAGGAGAGCATATTCCCCATCACCAGCTTCATATGGGATCATGGAGAATAACTTACAAGGGGAGATTCTTAGTGCAGGTGGAAGCAAGACCATGGAGAAATTTGCACAAGGGAGTTCTTCCCAGAAATTAGAATCAGGACCTCATTAAAGAACTTTGCTCACCCAGACTAGGGTCTTACAAAAGTCCCACAATAAAGTTTTCTTGATTGCTGTAGACCAGCCTGTCCTTGATATCTCCTATTTTTATTTCTAAGGAGATAGTTTAATTGCTACCATATTTACCATTGTTCATTGGGAATGGGCGGGGTAGCTAACTAGTCTTTTAGTTTATATTTTATGAGGAAGGCATCAAATTCTGATGGAGAGGAATGTGCAGCACACAAATATGTTGATGATTTTGAGCCAAATGCAGTAACTGGTTGGGAATAGCTTTATCTGTCTGACCATTGGTGAAGGGGGGTGGGAGGGGAAGGGGCAACTTAAATAAAAATAAAAGGGAAGGCTGTGGCAGAAACTCACAAGCTGCTCACTAAAATCATTTCTAGTTCCTCCGAGTACACAGTTAGTTAGACTGATTCCCAGCCTCCCTTGCAATTGATGTGGCCATGCCATTGAGTTTCGGCCGATGAAATGTCAGTGGAAATGATACCTACCACTCCTCAATAATCTTTCTTGCTCTCATATTCCATCTTTCATCTGGATGTTGATTCCCAGAATCATTTTGAAAGCTATGTGTTGAAGATGAAAGAGCCTGAATGAGCAAATCCCTTTGTTTCTGCTCCTCACAAAACCCATGGAAAAAGAATGAGTGAGAAATAGATTTCAATTTTGTTAAGTCATTGGTATATTGGGGTTTATCTGTTGCAGGGTAACTATCCTAACAAATACTTTAGGAAAGGCTTTTCAGAAAAAAAAAGAAAAAAAAAAAGAGACTGACATGGTCCGTGAAATTTACTCGCAATGAAGAAACATATCTGCTTTAGTGGGAAAAGCATGAGCAGAAATTTAAGACTGGATTGAGCTTTAAAAGAAGGAATGGTAGTGGAGCAAGTCAACTATCTCAGTTGATGATTACTTCTGCTTTAAGATATTGATTAATAATAATGATAATTATCTACATAGCTAAAATATATTGAGCCGCTGTCTTCCAGATACTGAACTAAGCACTTAGAATATATTATCTCATTTAAATTTTCAAGTCCCTCTAAGAACTAGATATTATCATTCTCATTTTACACAAGTGAGGAAAATGAGGCACAGAGATATAAGTGACTTGGCTAGCTCACACATCTCATATGAGGTAGACCTAAAATTTTAATTCAGGTTGGTCTGTCCCCAGATCGTCATTCTTAGTTACTTCATTCTATTGCTGAGAAAGCAAAATACTTTAAAGCATTCCTGCCGTTAGCCATTTGATGTAAATGAAAATATGCATAGGATGATGGAGGTTTTGTAGTTGAGTTTTCCAAAACGATTCAAACAATGCTTCCGTTAAACACATTTTCAGCTGATCACTAAAACCAGCCCTCTCATCTTATGGTACCGCTATCACTCAGTTAATATCCAGAAAATCCCATAAAGTACAGAGGGTGCCAAAAAATGTGTACACATTTTAAGAAAGGAACAAACTGCATTAAAATTGTAATACTCAATATATACTGATAACAAAAGATGAATACAAGTCACGTTTGACTTCTGCAATTACAACAGATGCTCAAAGTGGTTACCATCAGCATCCAGACACTTCTGATTACGGTGAACTACTGCTTGAGCAACATTGACCAAAGTGTCCACTTGTATTGCTGCACACGTTGTTTCCATTTCTTCACACAGCACCATGTGCCTCAAACTTATCAGGAATGTGTATACTTGTTAGGTGTGTTGGAGGTTCTGTTGCATAATCATGCCTCCATTGTCGTACTTCCACAACGTTCTCGAATTTCAAATACCACTTAAAAATGGTCTTGCGCTCCTCAAATGACAACTGTGTTTCCTCCATTTTCTTTGACTGTCCTGCCGATCACATGGTGATGCCAGCATTCATTTGAGTAATGTCATCTTTTGAGTGAACATCATACTACACATCACTACCATAACTCAATTCAACTTCGAAAAGTAATACATAGATGATATCTCTTAAAATGTGTATACATTTTTTTGGATCCCCCGGTATATATCTCACTTGCATTTATGTCATTGTATACTAGCCACTCCATTCCAGTGAATATAGACATAACACATTAATGACTTAGTAGTTAATTTTCATTGGTTTCTCGTTGAAAATCAAACAAAAAAAGGATACTTACACATTTTTGAGTTTTCTTTTTATTTTCTTCTTTGGCTGATCTAAAATTGTGCTTCATGCAATTATGTTATTACTCTTCAGAAAATTATGATGTTCTTGCCCCTAGAGGCTAAAGCCTAACAAAGAGGATCTATGGTCTAGTGCCAGTACCAGCTGTTGGAAATTATCTTCCAGCTCAAATTCGATCTGTTGCTTTTAGATTGCAGGGTCTTCTGTTCAATTCTCAGAAATAACAATTTTTTTCAAAGACTAAAAGGACACCAGTTAGTTACATTATAGCACTTGATTTAAATGTTCTGTTAAGAAATGTCCAAGTTGTCACAACTTCTTGAGACTATCTAACAGATAATGTGCTATCCTGTTACATTTTTATATACTTGACTAGGGGATGTAACCCTGGGGTGCTGTTAAAAAGGCTGTGATGACCTGTGACTTAGCACTGGATTTACTCAGGGTGATTTGCACTAAAGACTTAAAAACCACAGGGACAGGGCCATGGCTTTATGAGGGTTGAACATGCAGGAGGCACTGGGGGAGATAGTTAAATACAAGCAAAGTAAAATACATTGTCATCCATATTTCTTATACATATTAACATTATTATAATATAACATATTTCTAGATACTTAAGCCTAATAGAGATGTTATAAATGTTTCATATGGAGAATCTGACTTATCTTACCCTATGCAGCCACGTTTTGCAATGTCCTTGTTATAAATGTTTATAATTAATGTCTCAATTGAAAAGTGCTTGATAATAATCAGCATTGCTTTTCTAAGAATGAAGTACTCAAGTCAAGTACTATATAGGTCTAACTTGTGAGTATAATTAAGAAAAAAACTGAATGTAGTGTATACACATAAAATCTCAATCAAAACACTCAGGGATACAAAAAATAATAGAAGCCATTATTGTTACAACTTTTTAATGTTTTAATATAGAAGTGGAGTCATGATTTATGCAGAAGACTGTTTAAAGAACTTTAATTGACAAAAAGTCTTAAATTATTGACAGTCTTTATTGTTGTTATTATTAAAACAAAATTATTTGCAAAAATATCCAATCTTTCAATCAATGTCTGTGTTATAGAAATCAAACCATTACCAAAATCGACGAAACTCTATTTCTTAAACTACCTTATAGATTCCATCTTCAATTTTTATCATTTAGAATTAGGTTCTTTGCTTGAATGAGAGAATACAAACACTTTTAAAAATGAGGTTTTTTTCCTCCCACTTTAGTCTTAATCATGAAAGAAGAGCTGTATATTACATTGGTTCCACATCAAGTAGAAAAGTGGAAAGGAAATATGTGCATGTATGTGTACTTTGGGGACGGGGCAGGCAAGTGAGGGAGGAGCTGTAAGAGATGGGAAAAGCAAGGAGAGGAGCAGTGTTTTAAAGTTATTTGTGTAGTGGTTCTCCATGGGTTCATTAATCAATACTTCTTTCAGAAGCCACTTAAAGCAGAAGGCACTAAAAAATTAATTAAAAAAAATAGTGACTTCTGCATTACCGCAACAGAATGCTGTCTAAGTGCCTAACATAGTGTTAAGAGGCAATAAATGTTTGATGAAGAAAAAAATGAATGTATAAATGTTGCATGGGATTTTGGGTGGGTGTGTACAGGAGAAGACTGCTGCTAAAATTGGAGCCACCTGATAACATTTAACATTCTTCTTGTAATTACGAGTATTTTAACTTTACATAAATGAAATCCTAGCATGTAATTTTATTTTCCAGGGTTTACCAGGATTACTGGTCAGATTTCACATTGGATGAGTTCTCTCCTTGGTGTGAACCTTCATTTTTCCCTTTGCATCCCAGCCCTCACCCCATCAGGCTTTTAACTAATTCTCGGGGTGATTTAAGGAGATTAGGAAGAATGCCTGGAGAAAGATCTTACCTGCTTGGAAGAAAAGTGCTAATGAAAGGTCAAAGCTGGGTTCCTAGGGACTGAGGCTGCTGGAGCTAATAGCATGAATCATCATTAGCTTTTACTGATGCCAAGTCATGCAAGTCTGTGAAGTTCATACAGAAAGAGACATTTGGATCAATAGGACTTTATGTTACCATGCAGCTTAATAATTACCTTCTAAAAATTAAGTTTGTGAAGCTTCTTTGTTCCTTAAAAATATTCCCTGTTCTGAAAGCCTGCCTTAGTCTTTGTACCTATCGTGTTTTCCTTTAGCAATCTTTTGTTGTTGTTGTTACTTTACTATGGAGCTTGGCCTCATGCATAACTTATATTCAGTAACGTTTGGTGTCTATGTAACAGTGGCCTGATATTTTGTATAGGACTATGTCTTTAAATCCACTTCTCTGAGTGTCTATAACACCAAGTCACAAGCCTACTGCAGTACGTTGCGTGCAACCTGCTAGTATACTAGCTGTTGACCTGCAATGCCTCGAGGAGGTGTTCTATGTTGTTTAGATGGTAAGTGAAGTGCGCAAGCCATTGCTGCTTCTGCTTTATTGCATGTTGACTACACAGAGACCAAAGGAGAACCGTGGAACACTTTACATTCATGAGAAAAAAAATGTAATAGACTTGCACATCTCAGTGTTGAAGGCCTTAAATAAAAATATCCAACAAAATATTTTATACCCTTGTTATGTCAAGAATTTCTGAGGCTTTAAAATAAACCAGGGAGTTGAGAGCATGTGTTTATGAGCTTAACACCATAGAATGTAAGTTACTTTGCACAGTTTTTCCCATTTGCCTCTAGCTGCTAGCAGAAAGGATTTTTAGATGTGATTAGAGAGAGCAAGTGGAAGTCAATTTTTAAAGAGTGGTAGGAAAACCTAATTTTCTTATTAGCATTCATTTCATCTAAAGTGAAAATCTGTTTGCACGTTTCAGAATTTTCTTGAAATCTAGCTTAGGTAACATGAAATCAGAAATCTTATAATCTAGATCTCTATGTTCCAGGCTTACAATCCTTTCTAAAATACTTACAACTCTTTTCCTCTATAGACTTTTTTCTCTCCAAAAGATGTGAATTCTTAACATTTTATGTAAATGTCTGTGGAAAAACTCATTATTTCAGTTCATCATAAAGTCAATAATTTAAGACTTTATGTCAATTAAAGTTCTTTAAACAGTCTTCTGCATAAATCATGACTCCATTTCTATATTAAAATATTGAACTTAAAATGACATAGCTATTTTCTAATATTGTAGAAACATACCCATTTGAGCTATCCTTTCCTCATCCTGTGTGGATCAAATGGTTTCACCCTACTCACCTACCATAAGTGTCCTTTTAAAAGAAACCAAAGATCTCACTTAATCCACCATCTCTAGTCAATACAATCAATAATTGATAAAATTTACTTTCTAGTTCTTTAGCAACCTTATATTTCCTTGGATTCCATAATACCACATTACTTTGCATTGTCTTCTTAGATTTCAGATTAAATTTTCCCCTTCCCCCCAAAAAAAACCCCCACCATCTTTACTTTCTCTTCATTATGTAATTGGTTTCCTAGGTGTGTTTCTCTGTTTTCATTTTGTCCTTGGATATCATTTACATTCTCTTAGTTTTAGTGACTCCCTCTCTACGGATAATTCCCAAATCTCAGGAGAAATTTATGATGTGGTGGAAAAAGTATAGGACTAGGAGTCTGAACATTTACTTGGTTTGGAGTCCTGTTTCCTATAAAATTTTGATAAGTGACCTTATTCTGTTTACACAGGTGTGTGTGTGTGTGTGTGTGTGTGTGTGTGTGTTTGGGGGTGGGGGAGAGAGAACACTTGTCCTGGTATGTAGTATATATTTTTTTAAATACTAGTTATGATGAACCAAATACAATCCAATTCCACTCTGGTGGTTTTTGTTGTTTTCTTGTCTAGATTTGCTTCAACATTTTAACATAAAAGACTTAAATATTAATCTTTTAATATGAGTTTGAATAATATCCACTGTTGTAGATGTTTTAGAGTTTTAAATATGAGAGGCTTTATGTGTTTCAAGTTATCAAATTAATTATATTGTTTGGGGAAATAGCTTTGTTCCAGGTGCTTGACATACAATATTAAACAGAATGAGTTATCCTTCATCTAAATTATGGTGCCAGCATTTAAACTTGCACATTTCAACTATGGAAAAAACATTATTTCTGAACAACATCAACACATAGTGTACCTGATGGTCAATGTATCATAAAATGAGTGTTAGTTGGGTGCAAAAGTAATTGTGGTTTAAAATGTTAAAAATAAGTGCAAAAACTGTAATTACTTTTGCACCAACCTAGTAAAAGAGCCTCTTTGGAACTTAAATATGTTCACTTGTAGAGATGGCATTATGTATCCATAATGAACAGAGTTATTGTGAGAATTAAGCTAAGTCACATTCAAGAAAGGGTAATATTGTCATTACATTCCAGTACTCTACCTTTTTGTAAGGGTTTTTCTGCAAAAAGCTCATTGTGGTTTGCAGTTCCAATTATAAGTTAATCCTCACATCTGAGAAAGGCAGCTATAGGTTTGATTTTGTTTATAATCTCTAATTTGCAGCTAAGGATAGCTGGCAAAGTTTAAGTGACTGACCTACGATTGCTCACCCAGTCATAACCAGCACCAGAACTGGACTGATTTATTTCCTTTTCATTCAGTTTTTTGCTTCCTAGATACAGCTTTTGTCAGAACTAACTCTGAAGTATTCAGTTTCTATTCTTGATAAATATAGACTTTTTTGCATCAATTAACGTGAAATTATTTAATGTATTTTCAAGATCAGGCAAGTGGTTATTGATTTAAGTAGTGTCTATGCAAATATCTTCCTCCACTAAGTTGAATGTATTCTTTCATTGCATGGGGAGGCAAATGGATATATCTAAGTAGGCAAAAACAAAATAATTTAATTAAATATGATCAGCTCATTAAATAGTCATATAATTAAATAACACTAGACTTTCTGCCCAATACATTCCATGAAATTCAACAGCAACGCAAAACACCTAACATCATGGTACATATACACAATGGAATGCTACTCAGCCATAAGAAAAGATGAAAATACTGCCATTTGTGACAACATGGATGGATCTGGAGATTATTATGCTAAGCAAAATAAGTCAGACAGAAAAAGTCAAGAACCGTATGACTTCACTTATATGTGGGATATAAAACTGAAAGCAACAAAGGAACAAATAAATAAGAAACAAAAATTCACAGATACAGGCTACTGTTTAGTGGTTACCACAGGGTAAGGAGGAGGTAGTAGAAGAGGGAAAAGGGGATTACATATATAATAATGGAAGGAGATGTGATTTTGGGTGGTGAACACACAATGCCATATATAGATGATGTGTTATAGAAATCTATACTTGAAACCTATATAATTTTACTAACCAATGTCACCCCGATAATTTTTGAAAACCTAACATCAGCATGTCATCTTTTCAGTTGTTTGTAAAATTTTCCCTTAATTTTCCATCTTCACTGATTTTAAATATTTCATGGCTATTACTGTTCGCAGGATGTTCATTGTGCAAGTTTGTTTTGCTCAGAGCTACTTGTGTGTGGCACTAGTCATATAAAGTATTGCTGTTATATCTGTATATGTGTTGTTCATTTTCTTTAACATTTTTGCTTCTGTAACATAGTCATTTGATTATCTTAATCACTAAAGAATGTGGTACATAGGACCCATATATTTTCAGGATTAGCTGTTGCAAAATGCCAGATAACATTAAAAAAAATTACAAAATACTGGACAATAGTTTATTTGGCAGGGCATGGAGAAGAGGTGAGAAAAATTGTGTGGGTATTTTTGTATGCACATCTCTGAAAGTTTCTCAATAGCATACAACATTCTAAAGTCTTATAACATTTTCACATTTAGTGAAGATTAGTCTTTTGATCGAGATCATTCTAAACTAATCTTTAATCAGAGTTATTTCTAAATTGTCCTTGCAATTAAATTTCCCAGCTTTAGGATTTAAGTTTACATACTTCTACTTTTTGTAAATATCAACACTTTCCCCCATGAAGTTTGAATAAAAAACTTATTTTTATCTTTCTCTCCCAGATTTAAACTCCATTCCTCTACTGATAACCTCATATAGTTAACGAGAGTGTTGATTTTAAGTGACACAATAAAAACAAACAAAAAATGATTTTTAAAAACTAAATAAACAGTAACAACAAAATATTCTAGATTAAAAATTCAAAGTGACGTGGTACATATCTGTTTTTAGCCTAAAAAATAAATGTATCATTATTTGTTTTAGCACAGTTGGTTCCTTAAGAAGCCTTGGTCTAGCTCCCAAACTAGATTGGTCAAATGACTGAAGAGGGAAAGGGCACAAGAAAATTGGGAAGAATGGTGGTGATGTGCATACGGTTTCTATAGTACTAAAAGGTGGCAATATACAAGTCTACTCTGCAATCAGTTTTTCCTTATGGTGTTCATAAAATTTGGGCAGAGTTTATTTTGAGTATCACACGATACCTGGAGTTATCTTAAAAGGAAGATAATTGAAGAGAGGAGTGAATATCGCAAAAAAAAAAAAGAAAAAAGAAAAAAAGCGGGTCACTTAAAATATAATTAGAAACAGTAGCAGCAGCATAGCTAACATACTGAATTCCAACTGTTTGTCAACTATGTAGCTAACTTTTATACACTTGAGTTTTGGCTCTCACAGTAACCTTGTAAGATAGCTATGACTATCCCCGTTAGAGAGAGAAGGTCACTAGGGGAAAGACCCAGACCTATTAAAGCCTTCAAGTAGAACTTAGCTTGCCTTTTAACTGTGACATGTATCATAGCCTTATTAGAACTCTGGACCATTCAGACACATTCAGATTGAAGGGACTTAAAATGCTTCACAAGAAAAGATCATTACAGTGTTGTAAAGAAAATAGTGCGGGGGGAAAAAAGTTTGCCACTTTTCGTTGTCGTTTTCTTTCCCTGCTAAATAACATCACTTCTTTGGTGTTTGTGTCACACACACACACACACACACGCACAAAACAAGCAAAAAAACCCTATTGTATCACCCAAAAGTGATTCTTCAAAGAAAAAGAAGGGAAAAAAAAGCATATCAACTAAGTTGCCTGCTTAAGCTATCTTTCTCCATTTGCTTCTTGAGGTGTTCTGTTGGGTGTGTAAAGGTGGGGGCATTTATATTTGGAGGGTAGGTAGAGAAGGTCCACTCTACCTATAACTTTGAGAACATTTCTCTATGTGCCTCTTTTATTAGCTCGGGCACGCTTCTGTACTGAGTACTGTAAGGAGTGGTTCGGAGGCTCAGAAGTACCACTCTTTCCAGCGGCCAAAGCTGCCAAAGGGAGAAGGACGGGGGCGCTGTCTGGTGACTGTTCGCGTGATTCCTTCAAGGCGGCGACCACCTCCAGGGATTCGCTCTCCAGCAACGCCGTTTGTTCTCGCGTCCCACGACCGCTAGGCAGGGATGCCAAAATGCTGAACCGCCTGGTCCGGGCTCTGGGGACAGTCATCCCGGGGCGCCGTTTTCTGCCAAGCCGCGAGTACCCGGCAGTCAGAAAAGACCCCAGGCCCACTTCGGTGGGTGGGCCCGGCTGTGTCGCCGCACCTAAGGTTCGGGAACCAAGAGTCCTCCACCACGCGCCCCTCCCGCGCCTCCCCCATCCCAAACCCCAGCAGCATCGCCGCCTCTCCCGGAAACAAGCCTGCTGAGCAAAGGCGGAGGAAAATCTTGGGCCTTCCGCTCTGATTGGTCTCCCCCCCTCCGCGCGGGGCGAGGCAGCGATTGGCTGCCGGGCGTTGTCAGTCGCGGAGGCCAGAGCCTTCGCCGGGGAAGCGCAGCCCGGCTCCGGTGCTCCGGCTGACGCCGCGGCTGCTGGGGCTGGTGCCGCTGGGCGAGCTCGAGCGGGCGCTGCCGCCGCCGCCGCCGCCGCTGCCCGTCTTGCGTTCGGCCGCCGGGGAGGGGCGGCCGAGAGAACAGAGCACTAGGAAGCGGAGGCGGCGAAGTGATGCTGGCGCCGGGCATCCGGACAGCGGCAGCGGAGCAGCAGCATCTCCGGGACCCCAGCTGCAGCGTCCCTGTGGCCCTCCGGCCAGCCGAGCGGCGGGAGACCGCGCGTCTCGCAGGTAAGGTCCGCCTGGGCAGTGCCTGTGCGGCCCGCGGGACCACTGGTGTTAACCTTTGGGGGTTACGAGCCTTATTGTGCCCGGGGCATCCGGACAAGGGTGTTTAGGAGCTGGACAGCTAGTCCGGACGCACGGCTAGGCTCATGCCCGCGCCAGTGCCAATCCAGCTCCTGTGTTCTCCCCTCGGCGCTGACGGACTTTGATAGCGCGGGGACGGCATTGTGTGTGTACATGCATGTGTGGGCGCGTGGTTTGGGGCACTTTGCAGGGAGCGCGGTGGGTTCCCTCTCGCGTGAACCGACGTCCTTCAAGGATCCAGGCTGGGAAGGAGTGAATTGGATGCTCTTGGCTCAGCGGGAGGGAGAGCGCACGTTACGCCTGGGGAAGTCCACAGTAGCTCGCGACGAACAGGGCAAATTGAACTTTATTGCCTTAATGAAAACAGGGAGCTGTGTATCCAGCGCGTCAGGGGACAGGCGCATTCACCGAGCCTCCTCAAAGTCCCACTTGGCGCTGGGGACTTAGGGAGGGTGGGGAGGGGAGGAGAAAGTAACGGTTGGTCCGCCTAAGAAGAAGAGAAAGGAGAAGGGGAGTGGAGCTAGGCTAGACTTTTTTGCATGTGACGTCCCTTGGTAGGAAGCTCACTATACTTTTCGGGAGCGCAGATTTGGGGATGGAGAGAGTTCTGCTTTGAGGGGCTGACAGAGACTGATCTTGGCCGGCGCGGGCGTGGGGCACGGGTATCAGGGAAAGGACAGCGTGGCAGAAGCGGGGCGGGGCTCGTGTGCGAGTTCAGGTGGAGCCACTTCCCGGTGACCGGAATAGGCCTGGCGAGCCGGGGGCAGCTGCGGACTGCCCCCGCGGCTTCGCACTCCGAGAAAGTTTTGGCGGGCTGGGGTCTGGACAACCAGACCGAGAGTACTTTGACCACCAAGACTAACCAGGTTTACGTACCCAGCTTCCTCTGGTGGCTACGCTGCTTTTATTCTATACTAAATTATTTTATTTTGTAAAGCCACTGGGAGGGAGTTCCACCCTCACTACAAATCTTTCCGCAGGAGGTGGATTTTATGGGGGCTGCAAATGGATGGTGTGGCTGGGCTAAGTCCGAATCTCCGTAGCTCAGTGCAGTGGTTTCTAGATCCCTCTTCAGGACGCACAAACTTACTCCTGGAGATTATTTTGTGTGTGGTCTTTGTCTCCATAGCAGTCTTGGCTTGGGAAAGTTCTTGAAATACCTAGTCACTAAGGAACTGTCCCCAACCTGGCATAGATGAGAAAGGTTGTGGTCCTTGACCGAGGCGATGGGATTGCAGCGGGGAATGGAAGTGGAAAGGGCAGCTCCCTGCGTGCCAGCTAGAATCTTTGGAAAAATAAAAATTGGCTTAATACAGGGAGCACTTGCCCTGTTGTGTAGCTTCTTAATATCTTTCACTGGAGGAATCTTGCCCCAAAACACAACAGAAATTAAACCCAAACCCCAGAAACCACTCCGGTTGGGCTCATTTCTGATTTGGTAAAGCAGAAAAAAATCAAAGTGAGACACATAATAGAAATGCTGTAGAGAAAAAAAAAAAAAAAAATCAGAAGGGAGCTGTCCAAAATGTCAGCATTTTCAGTCAGTGTTTTTTTAATAGTAAAGGTTTCATTTTCTCCCTGCTTAGTGATGTACATTATTCTGAAACAGATAAATAACTTACTGGCAAACTAGCAGTGATGTTACTTTTGTGTCTGAGGATAGATGCACATTTTTTCATTACTTAATTCATGAACTGTAAAATGGAATTTTTAGTATTCTTTTAATTGAATACTATGCATTACATTCGGGTTAGTAGAAAATTAGCAGTAAATATATTCTCCTGAGAAGTTATCACATTTGGTTTAAAACTTTAGTTTTCTGATAGGATTAGAGTATAGATTGTGCTTGTTACATTCCCATAAAAAATTTACTTGCTGCCACGTGATTATTTTAATATTGCAATAGTTCAGTTGTAACTTTCAGGACTTTATTAAGATTATTAAACATATTAAGCAGTTGTTTTAGTGTTGTGTTTTCACTTATGCAATGCTATGAGCTGGTAACAACTGTTTTCCCCTATGGGTTGATATGGAGGTAATAGAATTAAAATGTGTTATGCATTACTAATCAATAATTTTAAAATAAGCTTAAATTAAAATCAAGTTACCAGTAACAGCCAATAATAAAAGTTGAACTTCTGAGGAAAATTTGAACTACTTGGCTAAGAAAGTGGTTTTTTCACATTGCTATCAAGTAACAGCTAGTAAATCCACTGCATTATGTATTGAGGTAAGCCACAAGTCTTTAAACAGAAACAGAGCCTTTTTACTCATTTGTAGTTTTTTCTTTTTTTTTTTTTTTTTTTAGGGGGACTTTTGCTTTGGGAATTTTTTTTTCTCCAGATAATTAAATATATGTTCACAACTACCAGGACAAAATGTGATCAAGTACAGAGAAATGTGTCAATGAGCATAAATGTTAGGATAAAGCAGTAGGGTCAACCTTTGACTGAAAGCAGAAATTGTGCAAGGTGTGTTTGGGGGGCGGGAGAAATTATGCAGGCTTTGGGGAGTAATAGTGATAGCCACCGAGTTTATGCAAGCAATTCAAGTTCTGCCAGTTCTGCAAATTCACTTCAGTTTTGACTTGTCTTTCTGCAGGGCAGCCCATGAGCTCTCGGTCTGCCATATTTTCTAGACGGATTTTAGTAACTCAGGGAAATGTCAACTTGTCAAGACTCTAGGCCACTAAATTCACTTTTTGACCTATACCAGATTTTAATTTCAATCCTGCATAACTTTTATAAAAAGATATTTACTATGAATCACAATGCAATAAATACCATTATCTTATTAAATAAAACATATTTTGTCAAGTGGTCATGATTAGAGTTTCTACATCGTTAAGTAAGATAGTGAGATTTATTTTCTTTTATTTAATAGAAATTTGTTTTTATTCAATTAATGATGAAATCATTTGTGTGCCTGTGTGAAAACTAATGCATTTAAGGGAATTAAAAACCTCATCCAGAAATTCATTCGCGTTCTCTCTCTTTCTCACTCTCACACTCTTTCACTGGAAAGATTCTCAGAAGTAATGCAATCACCCACATTTGAAACAAATTCATGAACCCATCTTGAGTGATGAATGTACTTCAGAAGGCAAAATTCTCATCTCTTAAGTTATCTAATACTAAATAATTGTGGTTTATTCAAGTAAAATTTAACAAATGTTACTGTGTTCCTACTATGTGCAGGGCACTGATGTAGTTGCTTTGACTACATCAGAGAGTAAATGAGACATAGACCCCTGCCCTCATGAAGCTTATATTTTATTGGGGTGAAATAGATCATAAACAAAAAAAAATAAGTAAATAACTTATATAGAATATTTATGTCTTAGTAACCAATTTTTTCTACACCCCCCATCCTATGGCCTAGTCTCTTTCCATCTTAATTTTATCTCTAATTAATACACACCTGCCCACACACATATACTCAAATTAATCTAAGAATGGAAGGTAATCGTGGTGGTAATCTAATAAATGTTAGTCCTGAAGCTACGGATCCGAACAATAGCACTGAATACGATCAGGATTAAAGACAGGAGAGGGATTCAGAGGTGATTAAGCAATTAAATGACAGGATATCTGCTCTTTAAAAAAATAAAAAAATTAGAATCGAATCATAATATTCTTCAGAGGGACCAAAGTGGGAAATATTTATTCTTTAACATATTTGTCAAATTAACAACATTTAAAAAGTCATTTATGACTACCCAAGGTTAAATCTACATAACCTAATTTAAAGAGAGTGAGTGAATTGGAAGTAGTAAGGAAGAATTTATAAGCATAATTTTAATGAGAAACATTCTGCTTCTTCTGTATTCGGAGTGACATATGCATGTATCTCTGTGAAAGCTGATCGAAAACCCTAGGGTCTGAGATCAAAGTTTCCCTAAAGTTTTCATAATATGATCTTTTGAAAAGAAATGCCAAAGTACTCCCAAACTTTCAAAATAAGTTTGTTTTTAATTCAAAATCAATTTGGTTATCCAGTCAGTCCAATGGCAGATAAAACTGTGTGATATTTTCCCAGGTTCTATTCTCTTATGCATAAAACAGTGTGCAATTATGATTCCAGTTTCATTTTCTGTGCTTTCCATTTCATTATTTTCTTTAGGGTCTTTAGCTTACATTTCAAAACAATTGCTATTTTTTTTTACCCTCATGTGAATGGAACCTAACTTCACTTTCAAAAATTGGTTTGTGAACTATGTTTTCATATTACAGATCTGAAATTGTCTTCCCAAAAAGCCATACCACATAATGAATTAACACCAACTGACTCGCAAGTTCTCTTATGACAAGATATAAGTTCAGAGCACACAATGCTAACAGTAATTTTTAACTGGATTTCCGTCATTCAAGAAAAATTTTTAAGACTGCTGCTATAAAATCCAGTTTTAGGAGATGGGGAAGTCTTGTATATAATGCCATGTCAATATGTTATTTATGCAGATTCAAGAATGCATATACCACCCACTTAAGCCTTAACCTTACTCCACCCCACCCCGCCTGTTTCTTTTCCCTTCTTAAAAGCAAAACTTTAGGAAAATAGTGTTTTAAAAAAGCAAGTAAACCAACCGTTACCATATCTAGCACACAGTGTCACCTTTGGATGATTATGAAACTCTTAGATGAAAGTTAAGCAGGAATCAGATATTTGGAGCAGGAAGAACCCAAGTCATTAGTCTAACTTCCTCTTTGTGTAAGGAAGAACTTTATTCCACGAAGTTGATATTGACTATCCAAAGTCAGTTGAAGGTAGAGCCAGCTCTATAAACATTTTTTGTTAACTACTAAGTGTCAAAGTGAATCTCATGTCAGTTGTCCATGAAATAGCTCCACATTTTGTGAAATAGTAATTTAGGAAGAAATGACTGTATTTACCAATTTGTGCATGTACCTATTTTAGTATCTGACATAATATTGCATTATATTAATATTGTGTTGAGATCAAGAAAATGATAAATTGGAATGCATTTAGAGATGTTATCTAAGATTTATAGGGCTAGAGGTATGTTTGCATGTAAAATGTTTGCACTTAATTCAGTCATTATGTCTATAGAATTTTAAGGAATTATTTATTAGCATCTCTAAAACAGGATTTCTTATTTCCAGAGGTCTGAGGACTTCAGAGTGATTGCTAGGTGAGCTTCAGGGACTCCAGGTAACACCAAAATTGTTTCCAGCTGTTTCCATTCTCATGTGTTCCAGAGTAAGGCAAAATTGTTTAAAAAGCTTAGCAGCTACAGCTCTAAGTTAGCTTAAAACAGAATCAAAACCAAAACAAAACGAAAACCTGCGTGGATAAGAAGAGCATTTTAAAGAACTACTATCTCTCTCATATCATTCAAGGAAAGAAAGCAAAACAAAATAAAAAGTTTTGCTAGATTCCATCAGAAAACAACCCCACAGTGGTTGGAAAAGACACTTCATTGAACTGAAATGCAAATTTGCAACTGAAGAAAAGAGATGGTTTATAACTGATGCACAGCACTTGGTTCTGAGTTGCTGCAGTTAGCATTTTGTTTGGACTTTGACTATGAAATGTTTTCATGACATATATAGATGACATCAGGGCTGAATCAATTACTCACTGAACGGCAACATTTGTGGGTGACTTCCCCAGGGCCCTCAGTCAAATACAATAGCCAGAGGTAGAGGCTGGTTGTATACAATTAGTTGTAAATTTAAATATTTCCAGACAAGAAGAATTGCAATAAGTATACACAAATACACTATGGCTTCATGAAAGGGCATGTAAACTAATAAATTTCTCCACTCTGTCTGTGTGCTGGTGAGTTCCTACCATACCAATCACTACTTTAGTTTCTTTGTCTATAAAATAATGATAGCATCTTTGATTTCTTGAATTCCAATTTTTGAGGAGTTAGATGAATTGATTATAAGAAACACAAGTTGACTTCTTTGAGTGAACACAGCTATCTAATTACAAACAGGAGAAGTACCTTAATATTTTATATTAAGCAACAATTAGCAAATAATGGGTTGCATTGATAAAGTTATTTTAGTGATAATGTTGGCCTAATTCTCTTCATTTAAAGAGATAAAAAATAATCGTTGGTTTTTAATCTAGCTGACTGAAACACAAAACAGGCTGATCCTGAAATTACTTGAAGGCAGTTAAAAAATAATTTTTACCCTCTTTGTTGGTTCCTTCTCTCTCTGAGTGTCTCTCTTTATCTGTTTCTCTCTCTCCATATATATATGTATGTATGTATTTCAACTTTATAATTTAAATGTTATAAGGAGTTATTTCAATGCTGCCTGAAATTTTCTCATTTTGTTATAATAAGCCAAAAATCGGAGGATATTACTCAAACCTTTACTAACAAATAGTTACAAGAAATGTGAAGTAGAGAAATTTCCAAAATTGAAGCACTGAATGTGTATGTATTCTATATACACACGTATAGGCATACATATGTATGAGAATCCGAATTAAATTCCAAAGAGATCACTGTAAAATTTAGAGATTGTAAAGTTCACATGTAGTAGCAAATAGATTGTAAGAGCAAAATTTTATAAAATTTAAAAAAAAACATTGAGAGGAAGTCGCACTGTCAACCAATTTCAAACATACTAAAAATGGCAGTAATTAGTACAGTATATTAACCTCCAGACAAATGTTCAGAATAAATTAAAAGAGGCTCAGACACAAACTCTAAGACATGTGAAAATAAAACACAATATAGACAATAATCATAAATCTATGAGAAAATTTAAATAAATGATATATATGTGTGTGTATACACACACACACACATATATATATATATATATATATATATATATATATATATATATATGGTGTTGGGAACATTGACTAATTATTTGTTATTAAAAAAGGTACACTTCCTATCTCATGTTACATTCTGAAATAAATGTCAGATAAAGCAGAGTTGATATAAAGAAACTCTAAATCAAGTTAAAAGAAATTAGAGGCTATACAAACACAAAATATAAATATTTGACCTTATAAAAATTAACAACTCAATTTTAAGTCAAAAATGCCATAAGTAAATCAAGGAAATATGTTAAACACAATACTCGTAATAGTTTAATATTCACTCTTACAAAAACCTTTCACTGTTTCCTTCTGTTATAGGATTTATCTCAAAATATTGTGATTCCCAGTTTATATCAATCCCCTTCATTAGACTGAAACTTCTTCAAGAGAGAAACTCATATTCATCATTTGATCTCTGGTCCCTTGAATACAATTGGGATGCAATAGGCATTATTATTAGATAATAAAAAATTATCAGTACACCAACATAAAAAATAGACAAAGAAATAAATTGATACTATACAAAAGCCATAAGTATATAAGGCCAATAAGCAGCTAAAATTTTAACTTAATGATAAAAAGTAAAGGAAAAATTTAAAAAATGGTAACACTTTTGAGCTGATCAAATTAGCAAAGGTTACAAGTGATTCATTTACAAAAGCTGCTGGAGATGATGAAGGTGAGGTGAACTGCAGCTTCTCCTGAAGTGGTGAGGCTTATTATTCATTGGTGTTTACAGAATTCTTCTGTTGCATGCTACAGAAATCAGTTATAACTAACTTAAAGAATAAGGCACACAGCAAAAAGAGGGTAGGTATTTGTAGCTTACAGAATCAAAAGAAAAGGGGAGGAAACAGAATAGTTACAGAGCCATAAGAGAAACTGATGAAATCTTTGCCAGCTACGGTCACTAGGCTGAATCAGCATCGGTCCGTTTCTGTCCATGTGTCAATTTGTTCCAGACCCAAATTTCCCGAATGAGATGTGTGACTGACATAGACAGGTTTCATGCCTATGCTTTAATCCATGGATCACTAGGGCACCTTCATTGCCACTCCTACCAAAACCATATTCAAAGGAAAATCAAGGGACTTTTACCAGCAGAAGGGAAAATGGATGCTGGACTGGTAAAAACAACAGATAACCACTGTGTGTGTTGAAATGTTCCCTTTGTTTCAGTAATACTACTTCTAGAATTTAATTCCATATATTTAATCAGAAATATACATAGTTTTATTAAAATGGCATTTGGTAATAAAAATAATCTATGTGGCCAATAATAGGGGAATAATTACATTATGATATATATGATATATACCATAAGACCATGATTTTGAAAGGTTGGTAATAACATTGGAAACTGCTGATGAAATAATAGTGAATAAAGCAGAATACAAGATTTAAGATGAAGGAGGAATTTACATTCTCATATACAAAAGGCTTAGATAAAATATTAACATTTGGGGGGATTATGGGAATTCTATTTTTAAGTATATAAAATAAATTTTGCTTAGAATAGGTACTACTATAACCATACAAAAACCTACACTAAACAAACAAAAGAATAATTGAAAAATGATAGTGCTTTTGGATTCTAGACAACTATATTGGGAGCAAAACATTGGACTGATATACTTAATTTTGGAAGGAAAGTAGCTAATTGTGCAATATTCCTTTATCCACATTAAGTTACTATATATCAAGCAAAATTCGGCCAACAGTTTTTCACTTGGAATATTTTTCAGGGGTCATTTTGGACTTTGTTTTCCAAATCTTTGTCTTGATGTAATAGAATTTAAAATGTATTTGAATTTTATGGTTCAAATAAAGAATTATTATTGGCATAGCAGCTTAAAAAATAAAAATAGTAAATGTATTGATATGTATGTATATCTCATCAGTTACCCTGCTAATTCTCATTAGCTCAAGCTGAAATTGAGACAGTATGAGCTATTCTATTTTAAGATAAACTATAGTCTGACACAGTTATTTATTAAATGCAATTAAAGATTATGTTAAATTTGACTTTAAATAAAGGAGAAAGCCATGCTTCCTTATATAAATCAGAAAGCAAATACAGCTGAATATTTTGAACATTTTTTTCCTCTTGGTTCATACTTACAGCTCAGGAATTATAACTGCGTAAGAGCAAAGCGATATAGGAATGGGTGGAATTTTCCTAAAAGCATAAATGCATTGTTATTGTAACATATTTTTAAGTAGCAGTTTCTTCTGGCATATTGGCTGAACTCTCTACAGCATGATTTTTATGACCTCATAAATTATACTTAAACAAATCATGCAATTATTGGAAAAGAAAGGAGAGGAAAAAGAAAATTGGTTGATTATTTGCGCCCTCTAATAGCCATTGCCTTCTTGTATAGCTCATGGGTATGTTCAATCTGACAGCTAGTCAAAGCACTAAATTTTTGTTTGTGTGTTTGTTTTCTCAAATTTTTATACAAATGGTAACATTTTATATACATGTTTTCCTTACTGCTTTTTAAACTCAACAGTCTTGGAGGACTATCAAAGTTGATGCCTAAAGAGTGTCCTCATTCATTTTTACAACTCTATGGCGTTACATTTATTGAAAGTACCATAATTTATTATTTACCAGTCCCCTCTGATGAACAATTATATTTTTCCAAATCTTTTGGCTGTCATGAATATTCTTGTACACACTATTTCACGTGTGCAAGAATCTGTAGGTCCTAGAAGTAGAGTTGCTGGATTCCTTTGAAAGTGTATGTACATTTGTTTATTTTCACACGTGAGTATCTTGCTTTCCTTGTCTTCAGTTGCATGATTAATAGTGCTGATTTATATTAGACCAAAGAGTTGGATTCATGACATTTCCCGAGGCTCCTGCCCAGGTTTACACTTACCTATCAGCATGTTTTATGTGTATGCGATTTATTGTGAACTCAACTTGTTTGGTGATTTTCCAGCATCTACTTAACCACCTTGACCACAAAGATCATTACTAGAATAGGGATTTTTTGTCAGATTGTTCCTTACTTTCAGATATTCTCCTTTCCCATACTCTGGTCTCTTAGATTAAAAATGATATGAACAATATAAGGACTTGTTATTCATCTACTAAATGACAGTATTAAAAATAATCTTGTCCCATGTTGGCAAGGATGCAGTGAATCTGGTACTTTCAGAAACTGTTCGTTGCAATTAAAATTGGCACAGCCCTTTTGAAAAGCAATTTGGCAGTATATAGGGGGAAAAAAACTAGAAAAGTATTCATAGTGTCTGATCCATTAATATTCCTTCTGGGAATCTATCCTAAGGAAATAGTACAAAATATGGGAAAGGTCATATGTTTAAAGATGCTGATGGATGTATTATGTGTAATAAAAACTCAGAAGCAACTGAAATGGCCAATAATACTCTCAGACATGCACATTTGTGGGTAATATGCAACCATTAAAAGTAAATATAAGGATTATAATAAAATAAAAATACATAAGCTATAACGTCTCTTGGGGAAAACGTGGTACAAAATTATATATGTCCTACTATAGCTAAATACAACCTACACTTATGAACACTGAAATTATAAATATATTATAAAATAGTGGGAAAATAGGTGATTCCTTTCCTATATTTTTATCTTCAGTTTACAAGAATATTTTGACATTTCAAATTTTAAAAGCACAACAGATTTTCTCTTTTGTCTTTGATATTTTGCACTGAATATAAGCAATACCTTTTGGTGGTTCTAACTTCTTTGCCACTATTCAGTGATGTGAGATTTTTCACCTCTTTTTTTTGTACAGATGAGTACATCCTATCATCTGTAATGCAATGCACATTGTCTTCAAAAGTGATCTCTCACTCTCTTCTGTATATCAAAACATCTTAATCACTGAACTTTCTTTCACTCTCATTCCTCATGACAGATAGTCTTTCTCTATTGGAAGAACAAATTCTAATATTTTTCACTGTCCTGATCTTGCCTCTTGCCCATTTCTCAGACTTCGTCTCCTAACGCTGTCCCCTTTGCTCACTAAACTCTTGTCATACTAGTCTTGCTCCAGCTCATAAACACTAAGCTCAATTAGCATGACTCCTAATTCTTTATCAAATTCCACATATTTCATTAAAATATACTCCCAGATAATTAGTAACATGGCAAAAATATCATACATATAAATATACTTACCCCATGGAAGAGATAGACACTAGGTAAGATTGCCCATAATAGTTGTTTATCTTTAAGAAAAAGCAAATAACTAAATATAATGAGAAAAATACCCTTATTGCATATATATATATATATATATATATATATATATATATATATATATATATATATATATATATATGTATATATATATATATATATGCAATAAGGGTATTTTTAAATTTAAATTTTATATATATATAAAATATTTTATATATATATAAAATTTAATTTGTTTACTTGAAGTGCAGAAGGAAGGAACAATGTGAAGTATGTATTTTTCTCCAGTAACTCTGGAAAATGAATTCAATGACATTATCTCTCTTTAGTAAAATACATTTCATATCATTAGACTACCTTGGTATCTTTGCCCAGTGGTTTGTCACATTACCTTAAAAATAGTAAGCTCAAGTTAATTTCAAAGAGACTGCAATGAGAAAAAGAGTGTCATCTCGTGTTTAAAGCACTGTTTTACAGTTCTATCTACTTACCTGTCCGATCAATGAACTGATTTAAAATTTCTTTATACTAAAGATGTTATTTTCTGAGGCAGTACACCAATGATTAGATAGGGTAATTCTGAAGTCACCGTGGTGTAGCTGTTTAAAGGCCTTGTTTTGGACAGCGCCCTCTCCAATGGTCTGCCAAGACTATCATCTGAGACTGGGTCCCATTGTATACAATCCGTCTGTTTTGCTTAGATAGTGTTAAAATTTCCCTTTCTCTCTCCACTGTATGCTTTAGGGATATCATTGCCAAAATCATGCCTCTCCTTATCTTTTCCTAGTCGAACTCAGAGATTTCACTCAGCTTCTCCAAAGTCCCCCCGATCACCAGTTGATAGTTGAAAAAATTGTGGATATATTTATTAAAAAGACTTTCAACAGCCTCTCACACACTGAAAACGTATTTATTTAAATTACATTTGTAGTTAAATGTTCAGTTCATGATTAGGAGTAGGTTTGACATAACAAAATTTGAAAATGAAGTTAAAATATTATTTTATAAATGGGGCAATAGTTCCGCTCTCATTAAGCTTTTGATTAAGAATAATAATGACAACAGTAAATAACTTTTGGACTGTTACGAGGTTAGATATAGAATTGCTAATCACTTTATGAGAATTATATGATTTAATACTTAGCAAAACCTTATGAGGTAGGTGTTATTAATATCTCCATTTTATAGACATTGAAACTGAGAACAAGATATATGTAGGTTAGGTAGTAAATTTTCAAGGCTCAAAAATGAGCCAAGACATTTTGATATAGCCAGGACTTCAACATTAGAGCCTCAAACAAAAAGTGAACTATTTTTGAGTATTGGCTTTTGGTGTGGAGTAATTGAATTTTCAACTTTCCTTCCTCTGCTGAACATGTTCAACAAAGGACGTGAAATTTCAAATATATACATAGTGTGTGTGTGTGTGTGTGTGTGTGTGTGCGCGCGCGCGCACATATATGTATAATTTGTCTCTGTCTCTATCTCGGTCTCTATCTCTGTCATCTCTCTATGTCTGCCACTAGAAAGGAGATTTCAAGCGAAGTAGGACCAGGGTAGTCTAAAAACTGGGAAAATAGTTCATCTCTCTTAATCTTTGGCTATAATTTCTGTCTATATTATTCATATTCTCTGTCATATCATTTACTATGTTGTTTCATTATTTTGTATTTCAATTTAAAATTGGTAAATTAAGTAAGTGGTATTTTTAAAATGAGAAATTTTTATGATGGATGGTCTTTTTGATCTATATAAAATCATGAAAAATAATCAAAAATATACTAAGCAATGATTTCAGTGTTCAGAAACTCAATGATTAACTCCTATTTGAACTTGGAACATAAACCTGAAGCCTTATTTCCTAGTTATTTTTAAATCATAGTCATTGCGATATTTATAATCTACAACTTTGCCAATTGCAAAAGATTTACCCAGCAAGATCTGGCTTAACATCCAAGGGACCATGGATTATAATCATGGGATTTTTTTTTTTTTAACTAAATCTATTAGCGTTATATTTCAAGAAACTGAGTACAGCTTGAGATCGAAAAAAACTACTAAATGCAACATGGTCTATATTTGGCGCTAGATGCTCCAGAGCAGAAAGGTTAGATTTGGCATTAATCACTTCTTAGTTTCTTTCCTCCTGTTTGCTTTGCTTTCTTTTCAGTTACTTTTTATAATATCCAGTGTTAGCTCAAAACTAAATTAATGTACTGTAAAATCCCAAATAAATAGCAGGATATCAGAATATATGAGAATGAAGAAAGAGATAATACGTGAACACAGGAAAGATGAAAGATAAAACCTTATAGTTTATGTACCTTAAAATTATATACCCACTTCTTCTGTATTACTTTATATGCATGAACTATTTTTATATGTGTGTGTGGCAGAAGTACTGTTATGTTGGGCACACAATTATATGATTTAGTAGGACTCCATAGCTACATTGACCTACTTCTTAAAAATAATTTAGGCTGTTTCCTAATCTGTCATCTAATGATTTAGAAAATATTTGGCATGTATATTCTCTTATGCCTGTCAAATCACGTGATAATTCCAAGAGCCCAATTCCTTACTGATGAAGGATGAAATGATAAAAACAATTTGTAACAAATTTAAGTTGATAATTTTGTAAAATTTAATTGGGAAAATACAGTGTTTGCAAAGTTAATATTATATTTTCATTTTAATTTTTCAAATAGGTATTCCACAATTGGAAAAAAGTATTTAGAAACTTTTTATTTATATGTTTTATTCAGATTTTATTTTTTAGCAAATGATGTTCAAAATAGGCGATAACTGCAACTCATCTAAAGTAATAATGGATAGGATAAATGAATATTTTGGTATTGCACACATGCAATATATATTGCTTTTAACAGAAATGTCATGTACATACCACAAAACTGACATACAAGAACATATAAAAGATTTTCTGGGTAGACATCAAAAACAAACTTAGCAATGTACAATATTGTTTTATGATTTAATTTTTTTGAAGGAATGCATTATTTTCACTGAGGAACTTATATTTTTATTGGTAAACCAGTATTTTCCTTGTATAGTGCTTATTTATCCTTCTTTTGGGGGGTAGCTTAAAAAAATTCAAAAATATTTAGCTCAATTACAGTCAACTTTATAGTCATTTATATATATATATATATGTTGAACTATAATTTGTTCAGTGTCTGTGATGTATCAGGTACTAGTCTAGAGACTGGGAATACGGCAGGGAGTAATATGAAGTCCCTCCTCTTATTGAACTTAAATTTTAGTAGGGGTGGAGGTGAAGAGCGAGAGAGAGGGAGAGGGCGAGAAAGACAGAGGAGAATGGGCAATAGGAAAGGGGGTGGGACAGAGGAAGTGGAGAAGGGGAAAAGAGGCAACAAACAGATAAACAGCATAGCATAACACGTCAGGTAGTGTATAATGAATATAAACAAAGCAGTAGAAGGGCATAAAGACTGGTGGAAGAAGAGTGCTCAGTATGTTTTGGGTAGGGTGCTTAAGAACAGTTCTTTAGAAGATGTGATATTTGATAAGAGACCTGAGTTAAATGAAGGAACACCCATGTGACTATCTGGGGAAGAATCCTCCAGTCAGAGGTGCTGCAGAAGGAATGAATCTGGTGTGTCAGACAACCCAAGCAAACCAGGCAACACCTAAAGCAAGTTGGTGCTACTAGAAAGAATGAGTGAGGAATAGTGGTAGGAAATAAGGTTGGAGAGGTAGCCAGGGCCCACCATTGAAGGTTGTATAAAGGATTATAGAGTTTGAAGTGTCAAGGGTTGAATGGTTTTGATTGAGACGATAGGGTGATGTGTTTTCTGGCTGCCGTACGTAGAATTGACAATAGAAAAACAGAGAGCCTGTTAGAAAATGAGTTAGAGGCTATTTCTAAGAATCAGATGAGAGATATGGAGGAATGGAATAGAACTCCTCAGCTGTGTTCAACCACTTTTCAAAATTATTATCTTGTTCGCTCATGTCTCACTTTTCATTCTATATTATATAAGGATAATGGAAGAAACCAAGGTTGTGTGGACTCATTTGGGAGCAGTATTATACACTTACCATGTATGTGCATTTTATTTTTCCCGAGGCAACTTATCAATAATAAAAACATGAAAAAATTTGACTACATGAAAATTAAATGTGCTCATTAGCATTTCTATCTTCTCTTTAGATTTACTTCCTGCTACACTATTATCATTTTATATGCTTTCTCCTCCTCATTTGGTTATTGCTTACTGACCTGCATTGAGAGGAGAGACACTCTAGAGTTATACACAGAATTTTATTGTGTACATAGATTGTAAAACTTTTTAATCAGTTCAGACTCTGAGTTATAAGAGACAGAAACCCAATTCAAAATAGCTTAGGAGAATTTATTGGCTTGTATAACCGAGCAGTCCAGGGGGGAAATTCAGTGATGTCAGGATCAAAGGTTTCAACCAGTGATATGGGGGTATTCTCTAACCCTGCATGTTTGTATTCTGGCTAGCTTCTGCAAGGCTTCGTTCTCAGGCAATTTCTCTTTCTCTCTTTTTACCACCTCACCCTCCCTCCTTTCCCACACCCCAAACCAGCAATCTCCAAATTAAAGATGTCAGAACGTGAGTGAGGTTCTTTACTGATAACTCTGGGAAAGGCCACAGTTTGAGTCATATAACCTAATCAATGAGACTAGGAGAGGATGGTGCTGACTCACATGTCTGTACATTTCTTTTCTGGAACTCTCTATAACGGCTGATCATGACCCAGAGGAAAGTTAATGGGGAATCAAAAAGAAATTATGTCCACTTCAGTTGACTTACTTGAAATAAATTTCAGGCTTTCTTGGAAGCTGCCACTCCATATTTTTGGGTTAACGTATGTGAGAAGAGGTAACAAAATGTACCTTATTGTTATTTGGATGAACACATGGTCCTAAATTGGATTCTGTATGGGAGGGAAAATATGCTTAAAAAATAACATTATTATTTCAATTCACAAAATAGGATATTGAGTGGAGAAATACATTAAAGTATTTTTCTTAGTTTGGGATGCTACAACGAAGTACTCTAGACGGGGTGATTTATAAACAACAGAAATGTGTTTCTCACTGTTCTGGAGGGTGGGCTTCTGAGATCAGAGTAGCAGCATGGTCAGGGTCTGGTGAGAGCTCTCTTCTAGGCTGTAGACTGTGACTTTCCACATCATGGAAAGACCTAGGTAGCTCTCTGGCTTCTTTTTATAAGGGCACTACTCTCATTCATGAGGGCTATACCCTCATTGTCTAATTACCTCCCAAAGGCTCCACCTTCAGTTGGGATCACATTGGGATTAGGGTTTCAACATATGAATAGACACAAACATTCAGCCATTGCAGTATTATAACAATGTTAAATTAACTAAAGTTGTTAACTGTCATGTGGTTATATGGGGTAATATCTTTATCTTAGAAAGTAAATACTAAATATTTTATGAGTAAAGAGTCATATATGCAACTGATTATGAAATTGGTCAGAGAAAAAGTTTATATTATACATACATAATTACATCGTATATATATTTATATGGAGATAAATACACACACACGGAGCCAAAAAAATATATACACATTTTAAGAAAGGAAAACTGTATTAAAATTACTCTGATAGTAACCACTTTGAGCACCTCTTTTAATTGCACAAGTCAAATGTGACTTGTATTCATCTTTTGTGATCGGTATATATTAAGTATTACAATTTTATTACATTTTTTTTCCTTTCTTAAAATGTGTGCATATTACTTCTGTCTGTGTGTATGTGTGTGTGTGTGTGTGTGTGTGTGTGTGTGTGTGTAATTATAGATCAAAGGGGCAAAATTTAAAAATTTTAACAGTATTTGAATTAGGGAAAGCTTGTATGGATGCTCTATGTGCTCCTTTTAATCCTACAAATTACCTTTAATTTTGAAATTATTTCCAAATGAAAAGTTAAAAAGGAAAATTAGGCCCAGCAAGACCTAAGATATTTAAATTATCAAATACGACCTGTAATACCACTAAATTTATTTATATATGTATATATATACATATATTATATATGTAATATATACATTTATGATTTTCATTGAGATAGAAAAGCTAAATTTGAAATTTTACATAAAGGTGACATAGCTGATTTGAAAAAGAGTCATATTGAAATTATGAATTGAAAATATAATAATTGAAACTAAGAATTTTTAAATAATTTTAGAAGTAAATTAAACACAAAAGAAGAAGGTTTGACAAGCTGGAAGATAGGACAGAAGAAACAATCATGATTGTAAGATGAAGATATAACAGGAGGGTAAGAGAAGAAAAAGAGGGGAGAATGTACATGCATCTAATTGGAGTTCTAGAAGGACAGGCAAGATAGATGCAGAAGCAGTATTTGATGAGATAATGCCTGAAAACTTTCCAGAACTTATTTAAAATTTTAATCCAAAGATTTAAAGAATCCAAGGAGTCCCCAAAAAGTTAATTAATAAATAAGTAAATAAATAAACAAACAAACCATACTCAGACACATAACAGAAAGATATGCTCCCCTATGAAATTGCAACAACAGAAATACAAGTGGAAAAAGACAGATTTTCTTTAACAGATTAGAACAACATGCAGGGCACCAGTGGAAGCCAGAAGACAGTGAAATGTTATATTCAGTGTATTGAATGAAAATAACCTCTTATCTGTAAATTTATTCTCTGTGGAAATATTAAAACAAAAAAAGAATGGAATAAAACTAGTTTTCAGATTTAAAAAATAATGCCAAACAGAAACTGAATTTATCACCAACAAACCTGCATTAAGAGTTATTTGTGTATGAGGCAAATGATCCCACAGGTTCAGGAAACAATAAAGAGTAAAGATGATAAATGTGCAGATAAATCAAAATGAAATTTGGCTTTATAAAATATTAATGACAATGAATAAATTGAACTGAAAGAACTAAAATATATAACAAAAAAATTACATGAGTTAAGGGGAAATTAAATGAAGTTAAATTGTGGGGTTTTTTTGGTCCTTGAATTGTCTGAGGAGAGATATACTGCTTTTTAAGTTGGAGAATCTAAATAAGGTGAACTCACAAAAAGTGAAAATAGAATGGTGGTTGCCAAGGGTTTGGGGTATGGGGGAAATGGGAAGATCTTGATTAAAAGGTACAAACTTTCAGTTATAATATGAAGTTCTGGGGATGTAATGTACAGTATGGTGACTATAGTTAATAATAATAATAATATATAATATATAACTATAATAATAATATATACATAACTCAATTTATGTAAATTTTTAAAAAATAATCCGTTCACCCATTTCATCCACCCCACCTCTGGCAACCATCAGTCTGTTCTCTGTATTTATGAGCTTAGCTTTTTTGGTTTTTGTATTTTATGTTACACATACAAGAGCAGTCATATGGTATTTGTCTTTCTCTATTTGACTTATTTAATTTAGCATAATGCCCTTGAGCTCTAGCCATGCTGTTGCAAATGGCAAAATTTCATTTTTTTTATGGCTGCATAATGTGAATAATATTCTGTTGTGTAGCTAGATGGATGGATGGATAGATAGATATCACAATTTCTTTATCCATTCATCCACCTATGGATACTTACGTAGGTGGTTTCCATATCTTGCCTATTGTAGGTAATACTTTAGTGAACATGGGGTACATATCTTTCTGAGTTAGTATTTTTGTTTTCTTTGGATAAATACCCTAAGGTAGAATTGCTGGATCATATGGTAGTTCTATTTTTATTTTTCTGAGGAACCTCCATACTGTAATCCAGAGTGGCTGCACCAATTTACATTCCCCCCTAATAGTGCACAAGGGTTCCCTTTTCTCCACATCCTCACCAATACTTGTTATTTCTTGTTATTTTGGATAATAGCCATTCAAATAGGTGTGAGGTGATATCTCATTGTGGTTTCAATTTGCATTTCCCTGATGATTAATTATATTAAGCATCTTTTTATGTACCTGTTGGCCATCTGTATGTCTTCTTTGGGAAAATGTCTATTCAGATCCTTTGTCCATTTTTTAAATAGGATTGTTCATTTTTTGCTGTTGCATTTTATGAGTTATTTATATATTTTGGATATTAATTCTCAGAAATAATGATTTGCAAGTATTTTCTCCCAATCAGGAGGTTGCCTTTTCATTTTTTTGTTGATTTCCTTTGCTATGCTGAAGGATTGTTTTCTTTTTAATTAAAGTATAATTGACATACAATATTATATTAGGTTCAGGTGTACAACATAGCGGTTTGACATTTATATACTTTATTATGTGATCACCATGCACCATGATGTTTAATAACCATCTGTCACCACACAAAGTTATTATGATATTATTGACTCTATTCCCTATGCTGTACATTATATCTACATGACTTATTAATTTTACAACTGAAATCAACTGAAGTCTGTACCACTTATTCCCCTTCACCTTTGTCACTTCCCCATCCTTACTTCTCTGGCTTATTTTACTTAGCATAACATCCTCTGGTTATATCCATGTTATTTATTGCAAATGGTAAGATTTCATTCTTTTTTATTGTGGACTAATAGTCCATATTGTGTGTGTGTGTGTGTGTCTGTGTGTCTGTGTTTGTGTGTGTATGTATAGCATTTTTTAATCCATTCATCTATGAATGGATACCTAGGTTGCTTCCATATTTTGGCTATTGCAAATAATGCTTCAGTGAACATAGGAGTGCATATATCTTTCCAAATTAGTGTTTTTGTTTTCCTTGGATAAATACTCAGAAGTGGAATTGCAAGGTTGTATTGTAGTTCCAGTTTTAATTTTTTGTTTGATGAAATCCCACTTGTTTATTTTTGCTTTTGTTGCTTTTGTTTTTGATATCAGATTTTAAAAAGTCATTGACAAGACCAAGGAACTTATTGCTGGTTTTTTTTTTCTAGGAGTTTTATGGTTTTATGTCTTACATTCAAGTCTTTAATCCATTTTGAGTTAATTTTTGTGTGTTGTGTAAGTAGTGTTCCAGTTTCATTCTTTTGCATCTGACTGTCCAATTTTCCTAACGCCATGATTGAAAAGACTGTCCTTTTTCCATTGTATGTTCTTGGTTCTTTTGTTGTCATAAATTAATTGATCATATATGCATGGGTTTATTTCTGGGCTCTGTATTATGTTCCATTAATCTATGTGTCTGGTTTTATGCCAATACCATACTATTTTGATTAGTATAGCTTTGTAATATAGTTGGATATCAGGAAGCCTGAAGCCTCCAGCTTTATTCTTCATTCTCAAGATTGTTTTTGGCTGTTTGGGGTCTTTTGTGTTCCGTTCAAAATGTAGGATAATTTATTCTGTTCTGTGAAAAATGGCTTTGGAATTTTGATATGGGTTACATTGAATCTGTTTATTGCTTTGGGTAGTATGGACATTTAAACAATATCATTTCTTCCAATCCATACCATGAAATTTTTATTTTTCCATTCATTTGTGTCTTCTTTCAATAATGTCTTACAGTTTTCAATATACAGGTTTTTCACCTTCTTGGTGAAATTTATTCTTAGATATTTTATTCTTTTTGATGTAATTAAAAATGTTTTTTTTTTTAATTTCTCTCTTTCATAGTTCCTTATTAGTGTATAGAAATGCAACAGATTTTTGTGTGTTGTTATTGTACCCTGCAACTTTACTGAATTCATTCATTATAATGAATGAGTTCTGGGAATGTAATGTACAGTATGGTGACTATAGTTAACAGTCCTATTTATATACTTGAAAGTTGCTGAGAGAGTATATTTTAAATGTTCTCACCATACACATACCAAAAATGATAATTATGTGAGTTGATGGAGGTATTAACTATAACACTAATTATGGTAATTATTTTGCAGTATACAGATGTGTAAAATCATCTTAAATTTACACAAGGGTATATGTCAATTATACCCCAAAAAAGCTGGAAAAAATTTATTTGTGATAAAACATTAGATTTTATTCACATAATATACCTAAATAGGTTAGTTTAAAAATAGTGCAAACAATAGACCTAAAAAATGTACCATTTAACTGTAAGTGCAGTTCTACTATAGTTTTAGTTTATTTGTCTGTGAATTTTATTTTCTTTCTCCCTCACTTCCTCCAAGTATATGCAAATGCATTAAGCAACGTCCCAATATAATGATCTGGTAGAGTAATTAACGTGCTCAATGCTGCAATATCTTGGATTTATCATGGCCTGATTTTCTTCTTCATTCGTGGAAAAGCCAGGACACCATTACTTTTGACATTTCTGTGGTGATCTTACTAAACTAACTCTCCCCTCAGAATAATTTAGAATACATTTTTGCCTACCTGTTTTCTACATTTTACAGAGAAAGGCATAGGGCATATGTTGAAGTCCACATCTCAACCCCTAAACCACCTTTTAGTAACTGACTTAGCTTAATTTAAATAATTTTACCTAAAAGATTGACGGACTCTTCCTGACTATGATCAACATGTTAATGGATTTAATTTAACTTTTTAATTTAAGCATAAGTAGATGCCTGCTTATAGAAAGATTAAGGGTATTTTTAAGATCTGAATCCAGGTTGGATCTCCCAATCCAAAAGAACTCTTAAGGACTCTGGTCTTTTGATGACTCTAGTGTAAGAGGCCAGATAAAATTCCCCTCCCATGTGAAGCATTCAGTTTGTTTGTTCACCTGGTTAAGGCAGAAAGAGAAAACAGTTCTCTGCTTAGCCCATTTGGATTCTGTCATTTGGAATTTTTTTATTTGGGTCTGTCTCTTTGTGGAAGGTGGTTTCTAGTCCTATTTCTGTCAATCAATAATTGAGAAAATAATTGATTTACTAATAATTATCACACTGACAATTGAAATAACTATGCATCTAATGAATGCACAGAAAGTTAGTCTACCTAGCAAAAAATATCCTTTCTTTGCAGACTTGTCAAAGCCCAGGTCACCTGTAGTCACTCAGACTTTCTTCATCATTATTTCTCTTTGCCAGGGAAAAGTGCCCTTATGTCTTTCGATTGCATTTCTTAAGACCTGAAGTGTGTTCTCATACACCCATTAAGAGTAACATGGCTTTTTCATTAAGTTAAAGTCCTTAGTGAGATCATTTCCTATTATGAGCACACTGACTAGGAGATCGGAGGGTCATAAGCCTTCACAAAAAATATGTTGTAGACAATATTAGCCAGATGTGATTTTGAACTGAACTTAGCAGTGGACATTTTAAAATACTCCCTACTCATGTATATATACATGTTGCTTGGCATTGGTTTCCAGATTTAAAATGTGGAAGAAAAATTTTTTTTGAAAAGAAGTTTGGGGAAAATTGGCTTAGATGCTGAGGAATCTAAGAGTTCCTTGGGAGGAGAGAGAAAATTGCTCAAATGACATCTTTGCCCTATAATAATATATCCTGGCTTCCTACCAGCACCAGACTCAGTATGTCACCGTGACTGAGCAAAAACAATTTTATTTTTAATTGTGTGAACATCATAAGCTAATTGGTATATTGCCAATGTGTTCTTTGATAAGTATGGATGTTCACTGACTCCTCCAATGAAGACAAGATTTGTGCCAAGAGTTGATGTGTCACTTGTGGTTACCAAATTAATTGTTTGTGTGGAATCAAATTATAGGTTTACTTTGTTGATTTTTATATGCGAAAATATTTTAATCTAGTAGTGATTTATTTATACTTTTAAATTGTCATTTTTACTAGGAATCCATATTTTATCTTGGTTTGCATGCAAATAGGACACATTTTTATATGGACACACTTTTTTTTTTAGTATGATAATGCTGGTACCTTGGGCTGCTGAAATGTTTTGCTACATTTATAATGACTAAATTAATGCTTCTATTTTGTATTTTAAAGCCCTTCAAGATTCTGGACCTCCCCTTTCTCACAAATAAAGGTCATAAGAGATATTTTATATAAATTATATGACTATATAACCTCATATCTTAATAAAAGTCTTATATTTATATAAATAGGTTGTTATTATTGACTGTCCATTTCTAATTAGAGAGCTGTTTCATGACTCAATTCAGTGTGCCTGTTGCATGGCAAAATATCTCCAGGATAGGAATATTAATAAATTATATCTCTTAAACATTATTAAAATAAATCATGCATATTTAGTAAGAACTGTTATAATGATGTATATCCATTGATTTTTGAAACTTAATTGAACTATTAGTTCAAGGCTTTACTGTGTTTCCCAGAAAATAAGACCTAGCCAGACCATCAGCTCTAATGCATCTTTTGTAGCAAAAATTAATATAAGACCAGATCTTGGTCTTATATTATAGTAAAATAAGACTGAGTCTTATATTTATTTTTGCTCCAAAAGACGCATTACAGCTGATGGTCCGGCTAGGTCTTATTCTTGGGGAAACACAATACTAATGAAAAAGCTTTAAAAATGAAATGCTTGTTCTGTATAATAAAAGCCAGAAAATAATAATCCATTATTTTTGTTCCATATGAACCCATATTTAAAATCCCCATTTAACATCATAGAAGTATAAATCCAACTACTATGAAGAGGTTCCTAGAATAGTTGCTAATCTAGATACAAACCGAAGTTAGAATTTTTTTCTTTGTTGTGTTTATATGTCTGCAGGAAACACCAAACTTTTTCAGTCTTGGTGGGATTCTTTCGGAGTACATTACTCAGTGGCCTGTGGCATGATATTTGGTTTTCTGTGACAAAGGGAGAATGAGTAATAGCAGCTACCACTAACTTCATCATCCCCTACCTTCTATTTATTTTTCTTTATGGGCTTGCAGGGAGATCTTGACGGTTTGTCATATTTTCTACCTGGAAAAATGGAGGGGAAGTGGCACCTTACCTAGCTCAGAAAAGTTTTATGAGATTAAAATGAGATTTTTGTATCTCGAAAGCTTACACTGATATAATGCTTTGTAATTACTATGAAATTCAAAATGTCTTTCCTCCCCCCTTTTTCCTTCTGTTGCTAAACATAATCTAATTTTTGCTCTGTAACTTGAGCAGAATTACTGGTCCCTGCAGACCTGATTTCACAGCCTTCCTGTTTACTTCTAAGGCAACAGGTTTACGCTGATCTTTTGAAAATGTAATGATAGTTTTGTTTCCACACAGGTAGAGAAGATGTACCATTGACTTAACATGATAAAATGTATTTTGATGCTTTTCTATCCGCCATATCATATTTTAATATGGTATCTGTTATATCATATTTTAAATATTTGATCTATTAAAAAATGTACGTGTTTTTCAATACCTAGTCCTTCACATATTTACATAACTCCCCATAGCATGAGAAATATAAAACAATTGACCAGGATTTTCTTTCACATTTAATCAGGCCTTGAAAATAAAACCAATAAAATTCTGCTGAATTTCTAGCTCAATTGTGCTTTTACCAAGATTATGAGAACTGACAGAGATAGATGGAAGGGTGGGAGAGCTAGCTATTTGGTCCAAAAGATGCCATACCAACCTCTTTAGAACTTTTTTATTTCCTGGGAGGAAATGGTAAAGAATGCTTTATGCACACCTAAAATATGAAAATGCATGTGTAACAAGAATAACAAAAACTAAATGAGGATGGGCATTTCATTCACAAAAACTTTTCCCCTAAGATTCTTGCATAGCTCAGTGCTTCCTGACCCGTAATAGGCAATGGAAAAATAATTATTGCATATAAGACAGTCCTGCTATTATCACTTAAAGTATGACTTAAAATATTTTGACATAACATTTGCTATGTAAAGAAGAGTAGTATCTGACCTTTATTTTATTTCTGCCTGTGAGTCACTCAGCATGACCATACTGGCACGTGTCCTTACTGCAAGTTTTGTCTCTCTCCAACTGATACTTCCAAACCCTGTGCAGGGCAGGTTGGACATGCCCAGGGGTTATTGACCCCAGGAAAATATCCTTAGCTAATAACCTATTAAAGTTGGAGGTAAATACTAATATCTATGCTCATTGCTCCCTAGGTAGAACAAATCTGAGTTATAGTCTATGTTGTCTCCCAGCATTCCCTCGCAAGACAGTTGCCTAAAGTAGTAACCCAGTCACAGACACACCCTTTATTGGCTTACAGCCTTCTTTATCTCACTTCTGCATTCCCTTATTGGTGCTTTCTGAGTACAGCTCCCAAATAAACTATTTGCTCTCAAAGCCTCCTTATGAGGTCTGATTCTGGGGGAATCCAAACTAACATAAGCGCCATCCACAAAATTCTGAGGATACTAATAAGGGAAAAATCATAGCACAGATACTAAAGGGATACACTAGTCAGATTTTCTTTTATCAATTTTCATTTGGTGTCAATCCTCTGAGACTTGGTAATGTAACTAGTCCATTTTCCTAGACCACAGGATTGAGTGGGGTGGATATTTTAGGATGAGAGGAATAAACAAATAGAACAGCTCCAATTATTTCACTGTGAAGCGCTATAGACATTTAGAAGGCTACATAAATAGTGTGTGTGTGTGTGTGTGTGTGTGTGTGTGTGTGTGTCAGAAAATGGACTGAAACACCTGGGCTGTTCCAGCATTGATCCAAACATAAATGACCATTGCGGACAACATTAGAGTGTCCAGATAATCAGCTCAGCTACCTGGGATGGCAGTCAAACAGACAAAGGAATGGACAAGTCAGCTTTAAAGGGAAGGATGTGCTAATAGGACTCAGCCTGCCTCCAGTTCCTCCAGGAGTGAGGGCAAAAGCCAGGGTGATTTCAACTCTTTCAACATGGTACAGTCACATTGTTCCTGGGGGTGATTTGAGAACACATTTAAAAGCATGTGAACCTTCTAAGCACCAAACCAAGAGGGTCTGTGCACTTCTTACAACCTTAGTTAAGAAGCCTACCCTTGTATTTGAATTTCAAACCAAAGCCTTTTATGTTATCCTGGAATAACATCATCACAATATTAGGTGTATATATTTCATATTTGCAATCTAGTATGTATAGGAATTCCTTTAAAACATCAAAAGTCAGAGTGTGTTACTTACCTTGACTCTTAGCTTGTCAGGGACAGTAACAGGTGTCCGTTTTCTACTTCTGTTACCTGCGCCTGCTAACCCGTAGACATGCGTGAATGCATCTCCATCCACGTTGGCCAGACTGGTGTCCAGATCAGCAATGCCTGCTGGGAGCTCTACTGCCTGGAACATGGCATCCAGCCCAATGGCCAGATGCCAAGTGACAAGACCATTGGAGGAGGAGATGACTCCTTCAACACCTTCTTGAGTGAGACAGACGCTGGCAAGCATGTGCCCAAGGCAGTGTTTGTAGACCTGGAACCCACGGTCATTGATGAAGTTCGCACTGGCACCTACCGCCAGCTCTTCCACCCCAAGCAGCTCATCACAGGCAAGGAAGATGCTGCCAATAACTATGCCAGGGGCATTACACCATTGGCAAGGAGATCATTGACCTTGTTTGTCTTGGACCGAATTCGGAAGCTGGCTGACCAGTGCACAGGTCTTCAGGGCTTCCTGGTTTTCCACAGCTTTGGCGGGGGAACTGGTCTGGGTTCACCTCCCTGCTGATGGAATGTCTCTCTGTGGATTATGGCAAGAAATCCAAGCTGTAGTTCTCCATTTACCCAGCCCCCAGGTTTCCACAGCTGCAGTTGAGCCTTACAACTCCATCCTCACCACCCATACTACCCTGGAACACTGATTGTGCCTTCATGGTTGACAATGAAGCCATATACAACATCTGTCATAGAAACCTTGACATTGAGTGCCCAACCTACACTAACCTTAACTGCCTTATTAGCTAGATTGTGTCCTCCATCACTCCTTCCCTCAGATTTGATGGAGCCCTGAATGTTGACCTGACCGAATTCCAAATCAACCTGAAATTCGCATGCACTTCCCTCTGGCCACATATGCCCCTGTCATCTCTACTGAGAAAGTTTACCATGAGCAGCTTTCTGTAGCAGAGATCGCCAATGCGTGCTTTGAGCCAGCCAACCAGATGGTGAAATGTGACCCTCGCCATGATAAACACATGGCTTGCTGCCTGTTTTATTATTGTGACGTGGTTCCCAAAGATGTCAACGCCACCATTGCCACCATCAAGACCAAGCGCAGCATCCAGTTTGTGGACTGGTGCCCCACTGGCTTCAAAGTTGGCATTAATTACCAGCCTCCTACTGTGGTACCTAATGGAGACCTGGCCAAAATATAGCGAGCTGTGTGTGTGCTGAGCATCACAACAGCTATTGATGAGGCCTGGGCACGCATGGACCACAAGTTTGACCTGATGTATGCCAAGCGTGCCTTTGTTCACTAGTACGTGGGTGAGGGCATGGAAGAAGGAGAGTTTTCTGAGGCTCGTGAGGACATGGCTGCCCTTGAGAAGGATTATAAGGAGGTTGGTGTCGATTCTGTTGAAGGAGAAGGTGAAGAAGAAGGTGCGGAATACCAATTACCATTCCTTTTAGCCCCGCAACAGGTCATACTCGGAACTTCAGCTTCAAGCTGACAGGCATTAAAGCCTTCTGGATAGATTGTCTTTGCTTTTACCTGTGATCATGTCTGTCTTTTTAATGTGTGCCTACTAGCTTTTTTCCCTCATGTCTCAAAGTAAAGGCATTGAGGAAAAAAGAAAGTCAGATAATTAAGGATAAGTTTCGTCACAGCAATTACAGTAAAATATATCAATGCATCTTACGATGTTTTTGCAAAAGGTTGGTTGCTGCTTCTTACGCATGAAGAAATGATAGGATATTTTTTTCTCTAAGCAAAGTGCATAAGTTAAATCCTGAGATGATTTCATTTGAAAAATGGGAAAATGTATGTCAGAATTCCCACAACGTGAGTTTTCACATTGCAAATAGTCTCAATTCCAACATAAAGACCACAAATGCATTATTGGAAGCAGAATAAAACTGGCTAAAAGTATTGTGAGGATACTCATCACTAGTTGATCAGTAGTTCTATCCGATACCAAAATTATTACACTATGTATTTGATTTGTTTGCAACTTTAATATTCTGATACTTACATTAAGAAAAAAATACAGCTGCAACTCAAATAGTAGCAGACGTTTGTACAAGTTTCATTCCCTAAGCAAATCTAGATATAAAATAGGATTTTCTTCTTATTGTTTTTGAGACAAATGAATGAGTCATTCACTGTTGGTTCCACTCTCCAAATTGGTCCTTATCCTATTCAATTTATGTTTAGGAGGGGTGAAAAAAAATCCAATTTACGTTTTTGCAGCGATTTTCTATAGAAGATAGGTATTTTTTAAAAATATTCGTTAAGATTTCATAATTATTTAAGTTTAATATTTGTTAATCTTAATTATCCAATTTGGGTTCAGAAATGTAAGCCAACTGTAGTCCTTGGCCAAGGAGAGGAAACAAATTCCTTCTCCTACCTCCTGGATTCCCTGAGGTGCCTGGGCTTTCCGCCAGCCTCCCTGGGAGACATGCTCAGCTGCCCTGGCCTGCAGACTCCTGTCTGCATGGAAGCTGAGGAAAGTCTCTCTGACAGGCTGAAAATCAGCCGCAGAAAGCCAGCTGCAAACAGGACAGCGGGGTCCCTGGGAAGCTGGGAGGCTCTAGCCTGTTGGAGCCTGCAGGATGCCATTTCCTGTCAGGAACACCTTTTTTTCTTTCTTTCTTTCTTTCTTTCTTTCTTTCTTTCTTTCTTTCTTTCTTTCTTTCTTTCTTTCTTTCTTTCTTTCTTTCTTTCTTTCTTTCTTTCTTTCTTTCCTTCCCTCCTTCCTTCCCTCCCTCCCTCCCTCCCTCCCTCCCTCCCTCCCTCCCTCCCTTCCTTTTGTTTTTTTGTCACTTGGCTCTCAAAGGAGCTTGAGCCACTTCTTATAGCTGTGAGGAAGAAGGATGACTTCCAGAGCTGCCTTAGGTGGGTCAAACAGGCATTAGAGAATTCAGCATTAAATGCCATTGCCTTGTTCTGTGATGGGTTTTAGGGTTCTTTGTGAGGAATAATAATGGTTAGGGCAAACTGAAAATTGACCTTCTTTTGCTCATGTTGTCTGTTTGGAGAATATTAGAGGGAAGCTGTCATTAATCCCCATGCCCTTGATCTCATTTCTACAATAGGCAGGTCTGCATGCAAACATTTCTAAAGTCTTCTGACCTAATGGTCTGGACATGGTACTCATGCACAAATGTAGCAAAAGCTTGAAATGGTTTTCAGTGATTAAATGCCCATGCAAAGATACAAGTGATGATAATGTTTCTATAAACAGTGTCCACTGTAATTAAAAAATAGAAGAGCACAGAGAATCTCTATAAGCCGTACATTGAACTTTCTAAGAATCCTCTTACAAGAATAATACCACTAGCCTAATAACTTTTTGACATGAAGGACAAAAAAAAAAACACACAAAAAAAACCATATTCTCCTTAGTTGGAACTCAAATGAAACTAATCTCCTTATCATTTGAAGGAGGGGCATAAAGAAACATAATACATACAAGGTTTGTAATCCCTCAGATATAGGTACTTTGTCATACACAAAAAGTCTTTTAATGATTAATGATACTGGCTTATGCCACCGAGTGTTTACTATGTGCCAAAGCCATATGCTCACCCTTTGTTATAGTCACCATCGGATCCCAACAGGCTATAGTGTGGATGCATTAGATCCATTTTCAGATGAAAACATTGTGGCTCAATAGTAAGTGACTTCGTTACTTACATGCCTTAGGTTTCATACTTTGCACCCAAATCTGTGAGAATCCTGTGTTGGCATGATTAATTACTGTCTTATGTTGCTTGTCTTCTCCTTTTTTTTTTTTTTTTTTAAAAAGGTGTACAACATGATTTAATATATGTATACATTGTGAAATGATTACCATTATCAAGTTAATTAACACATCCTTCACTTCACATTGAGACCATGTTTTTTGTGTGTGATGAGAACATTTAAGACCTATGAAATTTGAGTTATACAATACGGTGTTATTAACTATAGTGACCATGCTGTACATTAGATCCCCAGAGCTTATTCATCTTATAACAAAAAGATTATACCCTTTGGATTGTCTTATTTTTGAAGCACAGTAATACCTGCCTTATCCAGTTAGGTTGAAGAGTGTTCTGATATTATGAATGGTTTAAGTGTTTTTTAATTTATACAATTCATATCTTGGGCTATGTTTAAAGACAGTCTATTGTCCTCTAGATCTAGGCTTCACACTTTCCACTATTATTTCTTTGTTCTTCCTTCCCCTAATGCATTTGAGCATAAAAACATTTTCAAAACACTTTAAGTAATGTTTTCTGTATAGATTATAAACTGATGTTATTTGGCTATATTTTTAGAAAACAGCATATTTTTTTAAAAAAATCAGTTGAAAACATTTAAATGGAAAAATGAGAATCAAGCAATTCAGGAAGGGGCATTATACCTGTGTAATGACTCTTGAAGAATAGCATTCACCGAAGGTTTGCTTTATACATTAAAATGAAGATTTATAACTTTAGATCCATCAATCACCATAAAACATAATCCTTATTTTCAAATATCTTAAACAAAACATAAAGTCACATCTTTTTAATGAATTTTGTTAATTGGGGCAGAAACAAAATCATTACAAAGATGGAAAAGAAAAATGAACCCAGGTCGAAAAGTTAGTATGCATTAAAAATACAGAAAAAGCTAAAATATAAGAATAAAATTAAGCCAAGACCTTCATATTACTTTTTTTAAAGGGAAAAAAAAAAGACTGCTTTTTTGCAGCAGTTTTAAGTTTACAACAAAATTAAGAGGATAGTAAAGAAATTTCCCATATACCCTCTGTGCCTACACATAAGCAGCCTCCCCCATTATCAACATTATTCACCCAAACTATGTATTTTTACCCAAGATGAACATACACTGACACATTATAATCATCCAAAGCCTATACTTTACACCACTCTTGGTGGTGTACATTCTATGGGTTTGGGCAAATGTATAATGGCATGTATTTATCATTATAATATCATACCGAATATTTTCACTGCCCTAAAAATCCTCTGTGCTCTGCCTATTCATCTCTTATCACCTCCTACCCCCAACCCCACAACCACTGATCTTTTTACTGTCTTCATGGGTCTACCTTTCCCAGAATGGCATACAGTTGATGGCATACAGTTGAAACACACAATATGTAGCTTTTTTCATATGGGCTTCTTTCACTTAGTAACATGCATTTAAGGTTCCTCCATGTCTTTTCGTGGCTTGACAGCTCATTTCTTTTTAGCGCTGAATAATATTCCATTGTCTGGATGTACCACAGTTTATCCATTCACTTACTAAAGAACATCTTGGTTTGCTTCAATTTTTTGGCAATTATGAATAAAGTTGCTATAAATATCCATGTGCACGTTTTTGTGTGGACATAAATTTTCAGCTCCTTTTGGTAAATACCAAGGAATGTGATTGCTTGCTGGATCATATGGTAAGAATATGTTTGGTTTTGTACAAAACTGCCAAGCTGTTTTCCAAAGTGGCTGTACTATTTTGCATTCCCATCAACAAGGAATGAGAGTTCCTGTTGCTCCACATCCATGCTGGCATTTGATGTCAGTGTTCTGGATTTTGGCCATGCTAATAGGTGTGTAGTGGTATCTCATTTTAATTTGCATTTTCCTGATGGCATATGATGTGGAGCATCTGTTCAGATGCTTATTTGCCATCTGTGTATCTTAGGTGAGATGTCTGTTAAGGACTTTGGCCCAATTTTTTAAGGGGTTGTTTATTTTCTTATTGTTGAATTGTAAGAGTATTCTGTATATTTGGGATAACTATCCTTTATTAGATGTGTCTTCTGCAAATATTTCTCCCAGTCTGTGGCTTGTCTTCTGATTTACTTGATCATACTTTTTTTTCTTTCCAACTTTATCGAGATATAATTGACATACAATATTGTATAACTTAAAGGTGTTCAACAGGTTTATGTGATACTCTTATTTATTGCAATGATTATCACCAGAATGTTAGCTAACACCTCCATCATATGCATAATTACAACTATTTTTCTGTGGTGAGATCATTTAAGATCTATTCTTGTAGCAAATCTCAAGTGTATAGCACAGTGTTGTTATCTGTAATCACAATGCTGTGCATCAGAACTTAACCTTCTAACCAGAAGTCTGTACTCTTTGACTAATGTCTCCCCATTTTCCCACCCCCAGCCCCTGGTAACCATTCTACTTGCTGTTTTTATGAGTTCAGCTGTTTTGAATCCCACATATAAGTCAGATCATACATATTTGTCTTTCTCTGACTTATGCTATGTAGCATAATGTCCTCAGTGACCATCCATATTATCACAAATGCCAGGGTTTTATTCTTCTCATAGCTGAATAATATTCCATCATATAAAAATACCACATCTTTATCCTTTCATCCATTGACGGGCAATTAGGTTGTTTTAATATCTTGACTATTGTGGATAATGCTGCAGTAAACATGAAAGTGCAGATACCTTTTTGATATCCTGTTTTTATTCCTTTTGTATATATATCCAGAAATGGAATTGCTGGATCATATGGCAGGTCTACTTTTAATTTTTTGAGGAACCTCCATACTGTTTTCCATAGTGGATGTACCAATTTACATTCACATCAATAGTGCACAGGGTTCCCTTTTGTCTACATTCTTACTAACTATTGTTATCCTTTGTCTTTTTTATGATAGCTATTCTGACAAGTGTGAGAGGATATCTCATTGTGGTTTTGATTTGCATTTCCCTGATGATTAGTGATATTAAGCATCTTTTCATGTACCTGTTGGCCATCTGTATGTCTTCTTTGGAAAAATGTATGTTCAGTCCCTCTGCCCATTTTAAAATCAGATTGTTTGGTTTTTATTATTGATTTGTATGAGTGCTTTATATGTTTTGAATATTAACCCTTTATCAAATATATAGTTTGCAAATATTTTCTTTCTGTAGGTTGCCTTTTCATATTTTTGATTGTTTCGTTCGCTGTGCAGAAGCTTTTAAATTGAATGTAGTCCCATCTATTGATTTTTGCCTTTGTTATTTGTGCTTTTGTTGTCATATCCAAAAAATTGTTGGCAAGGCCTACGTCGAAGAGTTTTTTCCCTATTCTTTCTCTTAGGAATTTTATGTGTTTTAGACTCTGATTTAAATCACTAATCCATTTGACTGGTATAAGATAACGTCAAATTTTATTTTTCTGCATGTGCTTATCCAGTTTTCCCAACATCTTTTATGGAAGAGACTATCCATTCCTCATTCAATATCATGGGTTCCTTTGTCAAATATTAGTTGATAGTATATGCGGGGGGTTATTTCTGGGTTCTTCATTCTGTTTTATCGGTCTATATGTCTGTGTTTATGACAGTACCAAACTGTTGCGATCACTATAGGCTTTATGATGTAGTTTGAAATCAGAAAGTGTGGTAACTCCAACTTTGCTTTTCCTTCTCAAGATTGCTTTAGCTTTTTAGGGCTGTGGTTCCATACACATTTTAGGATTTTTTTTTTTCCTGTTTCTGATGCCATTGGAATATGGTAGGGATTACTTTTAATCTATAGATGACTTCAGGGAGTGTGGACATTTTAACAATATTGATTCTTCCAGTCCATTAACATGGGGAATCTTTCCATTTGTATCTACTTCAGTTTCTTTGACTCGAGTATTACAGGTTTCAGTGTACTGATCTTTTGCCTCCTTGTTTAAATTTATCCCTCAGTATCTCATTGTTTTTAATGCATTCTTTTTAAATGTGGAATATTTTGTGTTAACATATGACAATATGACACTTGAAATCTGTTAAATATATTATAATCACAAAGTTAAAAAAAGAAAACTAAAGAAGGATATTTATTGAAGTGAAATGAATAAATAATGAAAAATTAGTTTTTATAAACCTGTTAGAGAAAATAAATTTCTGAGCATTTCATTTATACAGAACATAGTCTTTTAAAAAAAATGTTACAATATATATAAAGTGATTGGTTTTAGCATACTGACTATTAATTATCTTAAACCATCAAACTAAATATTTACTATACATGATATCTATTTGTCTCTTACAGCACCTCCTTAGGCAGCATTGAATTCCACCTCCCTACAGTTCTCAGCTTCTAACATCTCCTGTCAATGTGCAGAGAAAATCAAAGTCAGGAATGGAGGATCACCTCAATATCCAAACACCACAACTAATAAAACCCCTGCGTATTTCCACAAATCCATTGATCCTTTAACTAGGTCAAGGTGAAAAAAGCATCCCTCCACTTTGCTGTCAAGATTTTTCTTTCATATTTTCTCAGGAAACTTACCTCCCTCTCTATTGGTGCCTCTCAATGTGCATTTAAAGATTTTCTTTCTATCTTGAAAACAATAACAGAAACAAAGTACCTGCCTATCCCATAACTCATTTTAACTACCACCCTTTCTCTCTCCTTTCACTATTTGAACTTGTCAAAGTGATAATCTAAACTTGGGTCTATTTTCCCAACTCCCATTCACTTCTCAACCAGTTTTAATCCAACTTCTGTAGTTATCACTCAGTTGAAAACCTTTCAAACCTTTCAACATTAGCATCCAAGGTGCTAAATACACAGGGCACTTGTTGGTCCATTTTTTGCTTGAAATCTTGGAGTCATCCAATATCTTCAGCTACTCCTTTCTCACTCAGAAACTTTTCCTTGGTGGGTAAGACACTGCAGCATCCTGTTTTGTTTTGTTTTGTTTTCCCTAGGATTTGGTTGTTCAACCTCAGTCTCTTTTGTAGCTTATCTTCTACTGTCAATTCTTTAAGTGACAGAGGTGATATTTTCATTAGTTTATTCATTCTTTCATTCTATTAAAAGTTAAGCATGTACTTCATAACCAGGCACTTTTCCGTTGCTATGTGGTCTGTGAGTTCCTCAAAGTGTCAGGACAATCTCTCTGTCTCTCTGTCTCTCTGTCTCTCTGTCTCTCTCTGTCTCTGTCTCTCTCTCTCTGTCTCTCTCTCTCTCTCTCTCTCTCTCTCTCTCTCTCGTCATGTCTTACCTAGAGCGTCTGCCTAAAAATCTGACATTCAGAATTGTTCAAATGCATCAATGTACTATATTTTTTCCTATACATGATAGATAATTTTGCAGCTTTTATATACACATTAACATTGACTAGGTTACAGAAGGTTAAAGAAATAAGACACCAAAAGTAGAAAAACTAAAGTTGTATCCTTGTGCTTCTAAGGACATGGTAATTTTTGTCTACTTTCATATTTTTTATGGCAAGTATTTATGTTGTTAAAGGATGATAAAATGCCATTTTATAGGATTGCATTATCTTCCAGAGCACTGGCATTCAAAGCTATTAAGCTATTTTATTGTAACAGACTTGAAAACAATAAAAGAAATACACTTACAGAGTTAATTTCAAGGTAACTGTTACTTCTATCCTTCTTATTTTTAAAAGTTAAATTGAACAGTTTCAAATTTAATTCTTCTTGTATGTACTGAAAAAAGATCTAAGTATTAACTATCTACTCCACCCATGAGCAGTAGTACACTGCATCTAGAGATGTTTGTTTTTGAAGAGAGATGGTTATATAAAACAATTCATGAAGAATTGACTGTCTTTCATAGACTCCAGTGTAAGACCTATAGTTAATTCCATTAGATTGAACCATCTGGGGATAATGTAATGTGCTTACAAGTTCAAAAATATGTGCTATATAATATATAATATGTGTGTGTGTGCATGCTTTTTAATAAAAAAGACAACACTAATATTGCATGACATATTACAGAAATAATTCATTTGAGAAATTTTAATAATTGTAAAATTAGATTCCCTTGCCTCAGAAATATTTCTGCTGCTCACTTTGATGGTTTCTTATCAACTTCCTTGAAGAATTTATCAAAAGAAGTGTGCACTCCCAGGTTTCTCCTCTCCGTAAAGGAACCGCTGTGTGGCTACAGCTCTGTGGGACTGGAAGCCCCTCTGAATCCAAATCACGGGCAAGATCTTAAACCTTGATTTTTAAACTTATAATTTTAAATGCTTATTTATTTTCTCTCTCACTAAATGGAGGCTTTCAGACAAAATCTTCACTGATAGAAATCTGGTGGTTCTTTTTTCCTGCTTCGCATTGTGTTCTTTTTCTTCACAACTGAAAACAAAGCAATCAGCTTAGGATTCATCACTGTTGGCATGACTAACCACTTCCATTTTGTCTCAATTGTATTATTTCCAAAACAGTAGCTTTATTTTCTATTTCCTGGTCCTTTTTAATGACATAAAGGCAAAGAGCAATAAAACATTATTACGATTGCTCAAACAATCATGGCTGCATAGACAAAAGTGTAATTTTTGTGAGGACACAGGCAGGCAGGTAGCCCCACGCTCAATAGCTTGAAATATTTGTTCACCAAGTGATGTTACAAAGGTCATAATTTAGCAAAGGAAAGAAAATTTAAGGGTGTGAGTATATAAGTATGTAAAACTGTGGCATGCATATTGGATATGCGAAAGACTCATTTCAAGTGATAAAATATACCCTAAAAGCAAGTTGGTTTCTATCCTAAAAAAATCCTTGGTCAAAGCCTCTGTATTCTTATTTCTGTATGTGACTGCATTTATTGTACCACTTTAAATAGATTGGTGTTCAGAAAATGTTTATTTAATGTATGTGTGATTAAATGAATGAATGAATGGCTATTTTGCTGAAATGCCAGGCTATTAGGAAACTCAATAACTGAATAAGATAGGCAGCCACATTAAACTTAGGAAATGCAGAGGGGATGTTAACAGTGAGCATGTATAGACAAAGGAAAAAAGAGTAATAGAGCTTTATTAGGAGAGAACGTGATGCAGGAGAAAGAGCACGTTGCAGCAGTACACACCTGTGTGCATATTCTACTCATGGCCTTTCAAAGCAGTGGACTGTCAGCCAGTTACTTACAATCTGTATCTTCTCCTTCGTACAACTAAGCCTCAGTTTTTATGTTCATGAAATGGGAATAATTGTATTTTTCTCATCAGGTTTTGTGCATAAGCACTTAGCTCAGTGCTTTACATTTGATAGACATTCAAAAACCCTTAGGTTTTTCTTTCATTCATTTGAGAAGCTGTATTTGTCCTTTGCCTATGGCATCTGGGATCTGGTGCTCCATAGTTATACTTTAAGTCCGGAATTTAACATTGGCTCAGTTGCCTGATTCCTTTTTTGAAATATGGCCGATAATACTGTCTTGCTAGTGGGAGCCTGATAGAAACAATCCTGGCCACCAACATTCTTCATAGTGGCTTATTGCTTCGTGGCTCACATGTAACTGTGATTGATGAGTAATATTTCAGCAGGTGCAAGACTTGGCTACACTATCCTGGCTGGAAATGCTCTAGTACCCTGCTTCAGAGTAAATACTAATGATTCAAAATGCAGTTCAAGTTATCGCTATAGGTATTGAAATTCCTATGGACATGGGCCAGAATTACCACACCTATGATGCTTTTTCCCTGCACATTAGCCTAACAGCTGAAATTGACAATAGCAATTTGGTAAAGCTATCCAGGAATGTACGTAGGTGGAAAATCTACATCCTTGGAATTCTTTATTTGTTATGACTGCTTTAGTTCATCACATTCAGTTCATAGTACAAGACACATTAGTATATGATAGATGGTGTTATGTCAGGATAATAATTATGAGTAATCAATCATTTATAGTTTGTCCACGTGGCACCAGAAATATGTGCTTAACTTTGCCGCCTGCTGCTGGCTTGTTTTTGTTATTGTTGCTAAAGTTTCTGGGTGGGTGTGGGGAGGTTGAGATTAAAAATGGCATGTTTTAATTTACTCATACCTAAGGCTTTTATTTTTTAGGACCTGAAGCCAACAAAAATAATTTTTACCTAGTAGATATAACACTGACTTGTGCAAAAAATCCTGAAGCAATATTAAGAAAATGTAAAATTATGTGGTCATCTATGCAATACTGTATGAAAATGTAAAATTATATGGTCAATCTGTTGCAATAATGGGGCAGTTAAATAGTGTTAGATTGCTAGAGAAGAGTCACAGGATCCAAAAAGGCAACACATGCAAATCTACAATTTATTGCACAAAAAATGATGAAATATAGCAGCAACATGTAATTAAGTATATGTATCACATCCAAAGGCTATTTCACAGCAAGGACTCAGCAAAGGGCAAGTGCCAGCTCCAATTGCTCTCCTTAATAAAGACCATACTAGAGGTACTTTCTATCTTGTTGGTTCCCAACCCTGAGAGCTCCCTGGGTGAAACCTGAAACTGGCCCCCATACATGGAGGACACTTCAGACTGAGTGGCAGTTTTAATATGGGAACTTACATATGAGGCTTCCCTTGTCTTGGATGCTGCAAGACTAGTAGATCACCTCACTCACCTGCCAGAATCTTAAAGTTTACATAGAGACCTTAACTGGATTCAATCACATATACCGTCCAGATGGTCTCAACAACACATTACTCTCTCAAGGTTGGGTCCTTGAAACTGGCTCCTAGTACTAAATAGTGGGCTGGACGTAGATTCCAAAGACAAGGAAGAGAGGAGGAGGAGGAGCCTCTGATTGCCTGAGTCCAGCTCACAGGACAACTGGCAGTCATGTCCTCTCAATGACCTTCAATATCTCTTAGGTCAAAATACCTTGGAACCCAGGAGCTGAAATGATTCTCAGCTAAGATGACCTTGCTGGTCATGTAGGCAGGTTGTTTTGCTACATAACTAGCCAAAACTGCAGGCTCTGTAAGGGTCTCATGGAGACCAAGTACAAATCATCCATCTCACTGTTACCAACCAACAGTGCTGACCAGCTTCTGCAAACATCCCCCAAACTCTTTGGAATTAATGTGGATTAAAGCAACATTATTAATTAGTACATTTCATGCCTTAATCAGGTGTCAGTCCTATGCAGGTACATTTCTTATTTTAGTACCATGCTTAGGCCAATTTCAGGTCTGCTGGAATTAGCCCTCATGGCATACCTTTTCTGAAACAAGTTTAAGAAAAATTAATTCTCATTAGTAATGGTAAATTGGACAGGCATATTTACTTCCACTGTTTTCTGAAATACTGTTAAAATAATAGCAAGAGCAACTTTTTTAAAAGGCATTACAATTTCCAGTCAAGATGGTAGAGTAGGTAAATGCTGTGCTTACCTCCTCTCGTGACCACATCAAAATTACAATTAAACTGCAGAACAGCCATCCTGAGAATCACCTGAAGTATAGCTGAACCAAAACAAACAACTAATGACATACAGAAGAAGCCACCTTGAGACAGGTTGGCTGGCAGGAGACATGGAACGGGCTGGTCCCACACATGTGTGACCTTTAAAAATAGGGAGGGATATCTTGGCTGCTGTGAAAGTCCTTCCTCCCTACCCCAAGAGTGACAGGTCCCAGCCCTATACCAGGCTCCCCAGCCCAGAGTTCCAGTGCCAGGCAGAGAAGTCTTAATTTCTGGTTGTGAAAACCAACAGAGATTGTGGCTGAGGGATAGGGAGGGCTGCTGCAGTTCCAGGCACTCCTCTTAAAGGGCCTGCACATCGACCAATGGAATCACTGGATCTGAGTGCTAGGGCAGCAGCTCAAAATGTTCCAGGGACATATGGGGAGGAATTGAGTTGTCTGGCTTCAGAGCAAGGTTTGGAGGGGCAGCTTTCTCCTGGACAGAAAGCTGGCACTAGTAATTGTTTCTTTGTTGAGCCCTACCCCCTCCTGGAACACAGAAGCAGGCATCGGCCATATCTGAGTCTTCATCAAACTGGCTAACACTGTTAATTCGCCCTGCCCTGGTGATTCTGAGATCCTCTGCTCCCCAACTTTCAGGCACACCCACGCTGCTTCTATTGGCTTTTCCATACAAACAGCCTGCCATGGCCCATCCTGCAGTCTTTCCTAAGATCTCTTAAAGGTTCACAAAACAAGCAGCATCTGCCTTTGGCATGTCACAACACCTGGCTGAGCAACCCTAAGCCTAGCACTAGTGACAGTTAGTCGACCTTTGTTCGTGGCTTGTCCTCAGCAGGCACCTCCAAGTGCAACACAGATGGCAGTCATTTGTGGATTGCTTTGTGGTTCATTGCAGGTGGCCCTGGGTAATGCAAAGTCTGCAGCTGAATTTGGCCTGCAGTGAATCTTTTCCCATGAGGCCTGGGGACTGACACACCCAGTGGCCAGCTTCTGACCAAGCTGGAATATCACCCAGCCACCAAAGGGGATGAGAGGGATGAGACACCCAAAGAGTACACTGTATAGGCACCAGAGCTCTCCTAAAGTGAATACTATTCTGTAGGGTCAGCCCCTGTACCATAGTTTTTCCACTATAGTCATGTCCAGTCCTCACAACCACTGAGCCCAAGGGTCAATCCCTCCCATTAATATGCAAACAGAAACCAAGGCTCAATCACAACAGGAGGGCACACACAACCCACACAAGGGACACAACTGGAGCACCTGGCTCTGGTGACCAGGGAGACTGAGCCACTGGCCCCATAGCACACCTACTACATAAGGTCACTGTACTACGACCAGGAGACATAGCAGGTCTACCTAATACATAGAAACAAACACAGGGAGGCAGCCAAAATGGGGAGACAAAGAAACATTTCCCAAATAAAAGAACGGAACAAAGCTCCAGAAAAGGAACTAAAAAAATGGAGACGAGCAACATACCAGATGCAGAGTTCAAAGCACTGGTTATAAGAATGCTCAAAGATCTCAGGGAGAACTTCAACAAAGAGATAGGAAACATAAAAATGGAGAAAGAAAGCATAAAAAGAACCAGTCAGAAATAAATTATACAATAATTGAAATGAAGAATACAGGAGTGGGAATCAACAATAGATTAGATGAAGCAGAAGATCAAATCAGCAATTTAGAAGATAAGGTAGCAGAAAATACCTAATCAGAACAGCAAAAAAAAAAAAAAAAAAAAAAAAAAAATCCAAAAACATGAGGACAGTTTAAGGGGTCTCAGACAACATCAGACATACCAATATTCACATTGTTGTGGTATCAGATGGAGAGGACAGAGAGCGAGGAATTGAAAACCTATTTGAAGAAATAATGACTGAAAACATCCCTAACCTGATAAAGGAAATAGATATACAAGTACAGGAAGCACAGAGAGTTCCAAACAAGAGGAACTCAAAGAGGCCCAAACCAAGACACATCATAATTAAAATGCCAAGGTTAAAGGAAAAAGAAAAATGGAATCTTTAAGGCAGTAAGAGAAAAGCAGTTAGTTATCTACGAGGGAGCTTGCATAAGACTATCAGCTGATTTCTGAACAAAAAATTTGTAGGCCTGAAAAGATTGGCAAGAAATATTCAAAGTGATAAAAAGCAAGGACCTACAACCAATATTACTCCACCCAGCAATGCTATCATTTAGAATCAAAGGACAGATAAAGCGCACCAGACAAAAAAAGGAATGTAGGACTTCTTAAGATGAAAAAAACAAAAAGAAAACTATGATTAATAAAATAGCAACAACTACAGGTCTATCAATAATTACTTGAAATGTAGATAGATTAAATGCTCCAATCAAAAGACATAAGGTGGCTGAATGGATAAGGAAACAAGACACATACATATGCTGCCTACAAGAGACTCACTTCAGATTGAAAGACACACTGAGACTAAAAGTAAAGAGACAGAAAACAATATTTCATGAAAATGGAAACAAATAAGCAAAAAAGCTGGAGTAGCAGTAGTTATATCAGACAAAATAGACTTCAAAACAAAGGCTATAACGAGACAAAGAAGGACCCAGTAACCTTACTTCTGGGTATTTATTCAAAGAAAACCAAAACACTAAATACTTCAAAGGGACATGTGTGCATCCATATTCATTGCAACATTATTTGCAATGACCAAGATATGAAGGCAACCTGGGTGTCCCTAAATGGATGACTAGATAAAGAAAAGGTTTACATATATACAATGAAATATTACACAGACATAAAAAAGAATGAAATTTTGCTTTCTGTAACAACATGAAAGGACCTAGAGGTATTGCGCTGAATGTAGTAAGTCAGACATAGAAAGACAAATGTCATATGATTTCACTTATAAGTGGACTCTAAAGAAGAAAATAAACAAACAAAATAGAAACAAACACATAGGTACATAGAACATTTTGATAGTTGCCAGATGGGAGGGGGATTGGGGTTGGGTTTAATTGGGATTAAGAAGTATAAATTGGTTGTTACACGACAGTCATGGCAATAGTCATAGGGAATAGCGTAAGGATTATAGTCAATAATATTGTAATAACTATGTATGGTGTCGGATGGGTAATAGGTTTATCAGGGTGATAGATGGAAGGGGTTGGGGGGACAGGTTGAAAAAAGTGAAGGGATTAAGAAGTACAAATTGGTAGTTATAAAATAGTCATGGGGATGTAAAGTAAAACATAGGGAATATAGTCAAGTGTGCATAGTATGTATAGTGCATGGTGGGTGATATGCTAGTCAGGGGGATCACTAGTTAAATTATATAAATGTCTAACCACTGGGCTGTATACCTGAAATTAATATAAAACAATATTGAATGTCAAAGAAAATTTAAAAATATAAAAAGGCAGGAAGACAAAAGGACAAACATCAGAAGAGGAGATAACAGTAACATAATTTTGGAAACCAAAAAGTAGATGGACAACTGGTAACTAATCTAGCAGTCCTAAAAATGTGAAATCCTAATGTAACTGCTTGGAAAGCCAAGACGTACATAGCTTACTTCATAGCTCGCCGAAAGTCTTCAGCTGGTGCTCAGAGGTACCTCTGAAAGTAAGTGTAAAACAGGGCTAACGCCAGGAGAAATTGGTCTGAGTTCTATTTAAGAATAAGTTAAATCCTTGGATCTCCAGCTGACCGCTTTCTGCCTGCCAAAGTGTTGTACAGATTCAGAGTTTCATCACCTGGAAGTCAATGTTAGATTGTATTTGAGGCACGGACCTATGATGCCTTTTTCAAGCTCGGATTGCTAGTTACTGAGGCTTCAGGAGAACTGGGCTCTGAATTTTTTTCTACCCACATTGAAACCACTTGAGAATCCAGAATGATTCTGCAAGGGAATGATTTGGACCTATAGGTATTGCCTGTCCATAACAGGATATGCAGTTTAAGATTTGGAGCCGGACCATGTCATGAGAAATAATTGGTTGGTGCAATGCACTAGATGTGATTTAAATAGTAAGGAGGAAAATTATTTAAGTTATTGTAATATTTCTGGGAGGAAGTAAATTATGGTGAAGTTACTGGGAATGGAAGGATAAGGACATGTTTAAAAGACTTAAAAGCAGCCTCTCAGACTTGTGTTTGGTGGCACTGAGAAATCTTCCTGTTTAGGTTTAAGGAGCTTCAAAAAAAAATATTTGTAGTGTGAGAGCACTGCACTTTTTGTCTCATCATTTTCTTAATGTTCATATAATAGCTTACTAAAACTTTTATTTGGGTGCTTATTTTTATTTTATTACTTATGTTCATTAGCATCATTATTATAATTGAATACAACTTAGCACATGACCCTATTTATATTGGATAATAAATACAGTACAATGCAATACAACAAGTATTTTAGCTACTTGCTGTCATTAGTCTACTAGTGACCCTCAAAATGTCTTATACATTATGCACAAAATAATTTAATAATAGTATGGATCATTTGATATTTGACTGCCTTTAAGATTAGTATGGATGGACAGCTAACCATCTGGTATCTCCTCCTAATCTTCCTCAAAGAGGGATAATAAGTTGGAAAGTAAAGGGCCTCTATTCACTTTTAAATAGTCCCTCCAAGGTGATTTAACCATGCCTTTTAATTCACTATGTTAAAAACAGCTGACGAAGCATGAAGCTATCATTTCGGAAGTTAGTTTTAAAGGAGGTCATGAGCCAAATATCATATGATCTTGCTTATATGTGGAATCTAAAGAGCAGAATCAACGAGCAAACAAAACAGAAATAGATACAGAGAAAAAACTGATGGTTGCTAGATGGGAGAGGGGTTGGGGGATGGGGGAAGGCGAAGGGATTAGAAAGTACAAATTGGTAGTCACAAAATAGCCACAGGGATGTAAAATACAGTATGAGGAATATAATAAATAATGTTGTAAAGACTATGTATGGTGTCAGTTGGGTACTGGACTTATTGGGGGGGGGATCACTTCATAGATTATATAAATGCCTAACCACTGCGCTGTACATCTGAAACTAATATAAAATAATATTGAATGTCAATTATAATTTTATATATATATATATATATATTTTTTTCACACTATGTAAAGTACAGCAATGACATTGTAATTGCTATATACGATGTCAGAGGGGTAGTAGACTTGGGAGGGTTGCCACTTTGTGAGGGGTGTAAATGTCTAATCATTATGTTGTTTTGTAGCCCTGAAACTAATAAAAAAATAATAAAGACGGTCATGAGCTGCTTCATTCAGGTTTACAATTCCCTTTGAAACTAGCTTTGAACCAAAGATATTTTGGGTTGGGCTAATGTTGAAACATATTCTGTACTGTTATTTGGATACTTACTGAAGGAAAAGGAGGTGAAATGGGCAATAAAGTGTTTTCAGTCCTTACATGAAAGACAATAGCATAGCTTCTCTTCCTTAAGTAAAAGGATAGTATTTTAGGGTGCCATTATTTATGAGGAATTTAAATTTTATTTACAAAACCGATGAAATGTGATGAGTGTGGTGAATGCAGAGACATTTTAACAGTTGAGAATATTTGAACATAATCAAAAGTTTATTTGTACTGACTAATTCTGGAATCATCTCTTAAGAATTATGTGTTATAGACATGGGATAACTTTCCTTTGTGGGAAAATAATTTTCTAAGGTCTTTTTTCCTCAAGTTCCAAGTGATTGCATTCTGTAGTTTTTATTTATTTGTTTGTTTGTTTGTTTGTTTATTTTTGTTCTTAGTTCATATTCTTTTTTTAAAAAAACAAACTTTTATTTATTTAAATGTGTTTTTCCAGGACCCATCAGCTCCAAGTCAAGTAGTTGTTTCAATCTAGTTGTGGAGAGCGCAGCTCACAGTGGCCCATGTGGGGATCGAACTGGCAACTTTGTTATTAAGAGCACTGTGCTCTAACCAGCTGAGCTGTCCAGCTGTCCTCTTAGCTCATGTCCTTGCTTAATTTCTCAGATGTTCTGCGAAGCTTTACTACTATTGCTGTCTTGCTAGGATACTGGAACTTTTTATTTCCTCTTTTATATTTCAACTTTAGGTGTATATTGTAGCTCTACTTATATGGCTAGGTCTCTAGGTTAAGCTCCATTCTTTTTAAAGCCTCTCACTTCTTGGCCTGTTTTCTCCAAAATGCCTTGAAAAGGAAAACAAAACAAAACACACCGAAAATAGCAGTACAGCTTATTTTATTCCAAAAAGTGAACTGGCTTATCTTTCTAATGACCACAGGTATATTTTTGGCCACATATTAACTTATATAGAAATGTTGTTTGTATACTGGTAAACACTTCTTTATATACTGTCTGTTTTCCTCAGCTCAAGATCTTAGAAATAACTATTATTAAATATTCACTACTTAGCCTACAATTACTTACATTTTTAAAAGATAGGCATAATGGGAAGCACATAATTCCAGTTTATCTTCACGAACCATTGAGTTTTAGTGCTATATTGATTTTTAGAAATTATCTAATAATTTAACACCTTCATTTTAGAAATGAGAAAAATGAGGCCTCAGGGAAGTTTGGAATTTTAGTCAGAGTTCCCCAGTTAAATGATAGCAAATTCTAATTCATTTGTTAGTTTCTTGGTGACTGTGTTGTTTGGAGAGAATAAGAAGTTCTAGTTAAAAAAAAAGAAAACTAGTTTGCATGCACTATTGCCTGTTTTGCCTTATTGAAATTATATTTGTCATGCAATGGACTGCTTGCTAATATCTTGTTGTTGGGAAGCCCAGAGGATAACCTAATATAGTTAAGTTTACTTCCACAAATTATGGCTACAGTGATTCACAGATTGAAGTATTTTTCTTCCTGTCAACCTGGATTCTGTTTTGGGCCATGTGAAAACTCTATTAAAGTAAGGATCATGAAGTGGAGTCCTTAAACACTACCTGCATTTCCCCTCTGTTTAGAGGGTGGGCATTGGGATTCATCATGCTTGGTGAATCTTTTAGAGTTTACCCAGAAAGACAAGATTACTATCCAGAAGGCACTTGCTCTAATGTCATCAACAAAGAGGCTGATCGGACTAAATAATTAGTTGGCATTCAAATTAATCCCTGAAAGATGTTGCTGCTGCAGTACTGTAGCACAGTCTTCAGTCAACTAGGGCATTCTTAACAAGGAAGCAGGTTAAATTAGTCTGCTGAGGCAGGCTGATTATTGTTCTCCTTCCATTCTTTCCTTGGTGCTTGACGATTGATTGGTGGTTTGTTTTTTTCTAGTTGTTTTTATAGGTGTAAAAAGTTAAGTTGGGTGTCTCCATGTCAAGGTCCACTCTTTATCTTAAAATATCCTCATTGGTAATCATTTCTTCTTTTTCAACTCTTTACCAGTGTACCATAAAGTCTCTAAACTGGTGAATACAAGCTATGTAGTAATTTTAGTTTCTCTAAATCAATAAATGACCTACAGTAATTTTCAAATTTCAAGACACGTGCCCATGTCTTGAAATTTGTCCTGAATTTGGCCCAAGAGGCCCAGCCAGTTGTAACTACAGCATGGAATCACGACTGAGCAGAGTTTTACCTGGAAATCCCTCCCTCATCTAGTAGGGGTAGGGGGCAACAACAGAACTTCCACAGTTCCCCTCCAGCTTTCCAAAGTTTACCCTCCTTCTTTACCTCCCTGCCCCTTTTCCATGGATGGAATTAGGATGTAGAAAAGCCAGGGCTGGTTAGAGCAGGATCAAAATGTTGAGCAATACCACTGTTACATGGGGGCTGGTTCAGAACTATAGTTGGAGCGGAAGTCGTCCTTTAATTTTAACTGAAAAATATACTCCACTACAGGAGAGTCAAAGGATATCATTGTTGTGGCTTCATATAATGCAGGTGCTTACCAGGAGATGTAGGTAATACGCTGTGAGGATAGTAGTATATAAAATTATTTCAGGAGAGAGAGTATCCATCTATCATCCATTCCTTTGCTACACTTCTCAAACATACACATAAACACACATGCACACACACACACACACACACACACACACCCCACAATAAAATGTTTCCCAAAATACATTTGCTTTGTGAAGAAATATCTGACCAGCTGGGTTTCCTGTATAATTTATTTTCTAGCAATAACTTTAGGAGTTGGGGTATGTAATTAATTCTTTCAGACTACTGAAATAGTCTTGAGTATTCATTTGCTAGCTGTCATCCTAACAATTTAAAAAATAACAAAGGATGTACCTCCTTTGGTTTCAATTGTCCTTTCTTGGAGAAATTTATTATTAGAGACAATGTTGTTAGTTGCATAGTTGCTGCATAGGATATCTTTATTTAAATTCTGAACCTTATGTAAAACTAATATTCCTTTATAGTCAACGACTTTTTAGTACTATGTAAAAAGTATGAAAATTAATCTGTTAAAAAAGCAATAATTCATATGGATTTGTTTTCTCAAGTTACTGCTAATAAAAAATAACCAATGTTGTCACTTTCATTGGACCAATTCTCTGGTTCCCAGAAAACAATTAGAGGGGGCTTCTCATGTTTATAGTACTGCCTTCCTTTTACTGTCACATGGGAAAACCTCTGAAACCCTAGCAGGCAATTGGTCTAGCAACTCTTGCTGCATTCTCCTGTATGAATAAGGGAAACACTGAATGTTATGGACTGAAAAGGTGATAAAATTGCAAACTTCAAAGATACTTTTGAAAAAAGTGACCTAATTTTTTATTTTAGGAATATTTAATAAAGGCAAAATGGTTACATACAGAGGACAGGATCTGTTGTTTCTTAGAACATATGTAAAAGTGTACAGGAATCATCAAAAGTGTTAAGCTAGAGAAAATAGACTTATAGTGATTTTAGTGTTTGGTCTTGGCACACATAGCTTGGCATATAGTGGATATACTATCAAAGTTTATGGAGGGGCTATAAATGTGCAAAATTAAATCATCCCATTCACCCATGGCTCTATAGTTCTGTAGCCAATTCTATTTCTCTATAAGAGTGGGTTTTCTAAAGATAATCTAAATAAATTAGAGAGATATACTACGTTTATAAGCAGAAATATTCAATATTAAAAAATATTTATGTCCTCTTTCACCATTACTTTTCAACATTGTACTGGAAGTTCTACTTAATGCAATAAGACAAGAATAGGAAATAAAATATATTCAGATTGGGAAAGAAGAAATAAAACTATCTTTCTTCACAAATGACAATGATTATGTAAAACATCTAAAAGAGTCAACCAAAAAACTTGAACTAATAAACAATTATAGCAAGGATACAAGATACAAAAGTAATATGCAAAAGTCTATTGCTTTCCTATATACTAGTAATGAAAAAGTGGAATTTGATATTAAAAACACAATATAATTTATATTAGTATCCTCAAAAATGAAATACTTAGGTATAAAGCTAAAAAATGCACAATATCTATATGAGGAAAACTATAAAACTCTGATGAAATAAAGCAAAGAATTACTAAATAAATAGAGCAATTTCATATTCATGGATAGGAAGACATAGTATTATGAAGATATCACTTCTTTTAAGCTTGATCTATAGATTTAATGTGATCCCAATTAAAATACCAACAAGTTATTTTGTGGATATCCACAAACTGACTGTAAAGTTTACATGGAGAAGCAGAATACCTAGAATAGTTAATACAGTATCGAAGAAGAAGAATAAAATTGGAAGAAAATCCACCCAATTTTAAGACTTACTATAAAGCTGCAGTAATCAAGACAGTGTGGTATTGATAAAAGAATAGGCAAGTAGATCAATGAAACAAAATAGAAAGACCCAAAATAGACCCCCCATAAATATAGTCAACTGATCTTTGACAAAAGAGCAAAGGCAACGCAATGGAGCAAACATGGTATTTTTAACAAATGGTGGTGGAACAACTAGATATTCACATGCAAAAAAGCAAAAAAAGAATTTAGACACAGACTTTACATCCTTCACAAAAAATGGATCACAGACCCAAATGTAAAACATAAAAATATAAAATTCTTAGACGATAATGTAGGATAAAATGTTTATGATCTTGGGCATAGTGATGACTTTTTTAGTTACAACACAAATGTCATGATTCATGAAAAACACATAATTGATGAGCTAGACTTTATTAAAATTGTAAATATCTGCTCTAAGGAAGACAATGTCGAGAGAATGAGAAGACATGCCACAGACTAGAAGAAAATATTTGCAAGACACAGCTGATGAAGGACAGCTATCCGAGATATACAAAAAAAATAAATAAATAAAATAATAAATAATCCCTCTTCCCCAAACTGTATTTCACATATGAAATACAGTTTGGGGAATATAGTGTATATATATATATATATATATATATATATATATATATATATATATATATATATGTATATGTATATGTATGTATATATATATGTATATGTATATATATGTATATATACATATAAAACCTCTTGTAGCACATATATTTATATATATATTATATATGGTAGCATATATATCTATATCTATATCTATATCTATAGCTATATCTATATCTATATCTATATATATATATAACCTCTTATAGCTTAATAAGCAAACAACCTAATTAAATAATGGACCAAATAGACATCTCACCAAAGATATACAGATTGCAAATAAGCCTGTGAAAAGATGCTCCACACTATATGTCATGAGGGCAATGTAAATTAAACAACAATGAAATAGGTACCATTACATATGTATTACAATGGGCAAAATCAAGATCATTGACAACACTAAATACTGGTAAGAATGCGGAGCAGTAGAAACTCTCATTCATTACTGGTGGGAATTCAAATTGGTGAACGACTTTGGAAGAGTTTGGTGGGTTCTTATGAAACGAAAAATACCCTTACCATATGATCCAGCAATCATGCTCCTTCATATTTAGCCAAAGGAGATGAAAACTTATGTCCACACAAAGAACTGCATGTGGATGTTTATAGCAGCTTTATTCATAATTGCCAAAACTTGGAAGCAAACCAAGATGTCTTTCAGTAAATGAATGGATAAACTGTGGTACATTCAAGACAGTGGAATATTATTTAGCACTACAAAGAAATGAGCTATCAAACCATGAAAATACATGGAAGAACCTTAAATGCATATTACTACTGTGTTTTCCCCAAAAATAAGATCCGGTCTTATATAAATTTTTGCTCCAAAAGACGCATTAGGGATTATGTTCAGGGGATGTCATCCTGAAAAATCATGCTAGGGCTTATTTTCCAGTTAGGTCTTATTTTCAGGGAATAAGTGGAAGAAGCCAGTTTTAAAAGGCTACCTACTATATGATTCCAACTTTATGACATCTTTGAAAAGGCGAAACCATGGAGACAGTAAAAAGTTCAGTGGTTTCCAAGGATTAGGTGGTGGGAGGGATGAATAGGCAGAACACGGAAGATTTTTAGAAGAGTGAATATATCCCATATGTATTACAATAATAGATATATGTCACTATATGTTTGTCCAAATCCATAAAATGTACAACACCAAGAGTGAACTGTAATTAATGTAAACTCTGGACTCTGGGTGATTATGTTGTATCCGTGTTGGTTCATTAACTGTAACAAATGCACCACTCCGTTGAGTGATGTTGGTAATGGGGGAGGCTCTGCAAGTGTCAGGGCAGGGTGTGTGGGCAAATCCCTGTACCGTCCCCTCAAATGTGCTGTGAACCTAAAATTATTCTAAAATATTAGTCTTAATTAAAATAAAATAAAATAAATCAGGGGGTGGCTGGATGGCTTAGTTGGTTAGAGCACAGGCTCTCAACAACAAAGTTGCCTGTTCAATTCCTACATGGAATGGTGGGCTGTGCCCCCTGCAACTGAAGATTGAAAACAGCAACTGGACTTGGAGCTGAACTGTGCCCTCCACAACTACATTGAAGGACAACAACTTGGAGTCGAGGGGCCCTGGAGAAACACACTCTTCCCCAGTATTCCCCAATTAAAAAAAAAAAAAAAATCAGTTGTCTTAAAATTAATCTATAAATTCAGTGAAATAGAATTAAAAATCACAGTGGATTTTGCATGAATGTTTGCATGTTTAGCAGAAAGTATGTACCTTTACATTTCCAAGCTTTTCATACAGTTAGTTTGGCCAGGTGATTAGCACGAGCCAATAGAACATGAGAGGAAATGATATCCGTCAAGGTGACTTTGAAGCCCACTGACCTGTCCATGAGGCCACAAATGAAGTACCCGAGATCCCTGCTTTACCACTGAGAGGTGAGCCCCTTTTTTTTTATTTTTTTAAGCCACTGAAATTTTATGAGGATTTTTTTGCTTATAGAGCATAGCCTCACCGATTTTGATTAATAAAACTAATACCAAAATTGATATAAACCAGCAAAATACTAAGAATAGGCAGCTAATTTTGAAGACAAATAAATATAAGGTGAGAGATTGAATAGATGAATGGAATTAAATTGACATTCAAACAACACATGTATACTTGACTATTTAGTATATGATATAGGTAGCATTGTGAATCAGTGAAAGAATGCTGAGTCCATTGGCTGCACATATGAAAAACAAAATTGGATATTTACCTCATACTTTATTCAGATATTGATTATAGATGGATTAAAAACCAAAGTGGGATTAAAAACCCATAAAGCAAACATATAACATTTAGAAGAAAATTTAGAGAAGGGATTTTGTTATTAAAAAAACACATGTGTGTTTTAAAATATATATAAGCCATAAAGAAAAGAAGTGATAAAGATGAATACATTAAAAGACACTGTGAACAAAAAGAAAAAGAAAAACTACAGACTGAGAAAAGGTTTTGCAATACATATAATAAAAAAGCACCAATATGTATTTGGCACGTATAAAAATTCCTTCAATAAATAAGAAAATATAAATTTTAAAAAAATCAAAATAAGGTAACAGTTTATATAATTAGATTGACAAAATAATAAAGGCTAAATAATCTCAGTAAGGATGTAGATGAACAGAAATTCCCGTAAATGTGAATGGCATTTAAATAAATATTGTCACCTTGGAGAGCAATTGGCTTAGTTTTTAGGTGTACATAACCTTTGACCTAGCAATTCTCCTTCTAGTTATATACTCTAGAGAAATTCATATACATGTGAAAGGAGAAACTGCATAAGGATATTCATAACAGCATTGATTGCAATGGCAAAAGGACAGAAAATATTCCAATGCTTTGAAAGTGTATAACAAAAATTGCATGGATCAACACATTAAATTTCAAAATAAGAATGTTGAAATTTTAAAAAGTTACACAATGTAACACAATATATGATACCATTTACATAAACTATAGAGACGTACAAAAAATACTAAGTAATAAATTAAGAATTTGAATGCCTGTGTGTAGAGGATTGGGGAAGTGTGAATGTAGATTGGGTGGGTGTAAAATAAAGGGCATGGCGATGTTATAAGAATAATAAATATTCAATTCAAGGGAATAATTGGGGGGAGGGAACTATATGCAGGAAACTTCTATTGCACTTCAAATGGTTTATTGATTAATTTCGGAAGTGAGTTGATTTTCAAATATTTATTTCTTAAGCTGTGTGGGAGATACACTGGTGTTTGATGCATCATTCTCTATATGTCTTGCTAGTCTTAAAATACTTTATAAACAAATGAGGGTTTCAGTCGAGTGATGGAAATTCAAAACAAAGGGAGCCTTCCATTTCCAAGAAGGATGAAATATTTCATAGTAGGCTAAGCATCTCACTAAAAACAAATAGAGAAGCCAAATTCATTACAAAAATTATATATTTGTAGGCATTAAAGAGCAATGGAAGCAATGAGAACTAAAATTAGTAAAATTCCAGGCCAGGAGGACCTTTCAGATGTGAGCTCAGGATGTGCAGTGTTACCTGGGGGCAATTCCTGAATCTGCCCACAAGCTACAAATTACAATTAATTATGGGCTATGCTCAGACAGAAGGTCATTTCTAGAAACAAAGAATCTAGCAGAACTTTTTACAACCTCATAGGTTTGGAGTAACAAAAATGGAACTCAAGGAGTCTCAAATCCATATTTAGTTTCCAACTCTGAATTCTGAAGGTACATAAGCTTTGAGCAAAAACTTTGTGAAACCAGAGTGAGCTCCTTCCATTCATGTGTGTTTAGGGAATGAAGATCTGCCAAGAGTGGAAGCAAGGAGAGGTGCATGAGAACAAGAGGTGGGAAGTGAAAGTACTTGAGGGAGTGACACATTGACTTTGATGTTCTTCTCAAACCCTTTTATCCCTATGGTCACTTAAATATCCTGACATAATGAAAATCTGATAATCCAGGTGTGACCTTAGAGGAACAGAAAAAAACATAAAGAAAAACACAAAAACAAAAAACACAGAGCTTTGGCAATGAACGTTACAAAATCAGGGACTTAAGGGACCTCAGAAGAATATGTAGTCTACCCCTAAGACATTTGTCAAAATCTGAAGCTGTGCAAAGAAAGAGCTAAAAAGTAGGTTATAAAAGTCTTCTTAAAAGGTGAAATTTTGCAGTCTTCCAGTGCTGAGGAGACAGATTCACAAGGATTTCCAAGGAGAGTCATTATGGACTATCCTGTCAGAAGAAAGGGAACCAGATGTATCCTGAATTTTACCAAACTAAAATTTCACCTTGACATAACTCTCCTTGACTACATTAAGGTTCTCAGCACTGCCTCACACCTACACACTCTAACTTCTCTAGTTGAAAATATCATCATCAGAAGCCTGTAGCATTGTTTTGTTTGTTTGTTTGTTTGTTTTAAACAAGCAATGTCTAGCATGCAAACAAATACTGGGCATGGAAAGAAAAGTTAGAACCATGAAATTGATTATGAAAAGCAAAGGACAAGAGATGATTTATTTATTTGTGTTGCAGGTATTCACTTGAAAATAACTGTGTTTAATATGTTTAAGATAATAGAGAAAAATAGGGGCAAGATGAAAAAAATGGAAAACTGTAACTCAAAACTGAAGTTTATAAATAAAATCAAACAGAAACTCTACAACTGAAAATTGACGTTAAGATTCAAAGGATGAATTTAACAACAAGCAACAGAAGATAGGAACATAGAACTTCAGACAGGATATTAGAAAATATCCAAAATGAATAACAGGTAAATAACATAGATAAACAGGAGAGACAATTCTGGAAGATGAAGACAAAAGACCCCCAAAATGATTGAAATGAATCACAGTGTTTTTGTTTTTTGTTTGTTTTATTGTTGTTGTTGTTGAGTGGCTTATTCCAGGACTTCACTGAGATGTGAGGGTGTTCTGATCAGACTAATGATTTGAAGTCTGATACACTTCAAATATTTGTTTACCATTTACTTAGAAGAGAGGCTGATATCAGAAAAAGGCAAAAATAAGGATTAATGCTCAGCCTTTTTTCTCTTGTGAACAATTCACATTCAGCTCTGGTTCCAAACACACATTCTTGTCTCAACTCTATAAATGTTTCTCATCAGACTAACTTTCCTTAGAAGGATAATCAGAAGACCCTGCTGTTACTTGAGCATGACTTTTATAACCTCACAGTTTATCCAAGGAGTTTATGAAAACATTCATTCCAATCACATGGAGTATTCTTTCAGAGAGTAGTTCTAGAAAATTAGAATTTTCTTCACCTTATTAAGATTCTAGTAAATTTGGATGTTGTTTAAACAAATTGATGGATGTTGTTTGCCTGGCGGGATCATCACCTCTTAGTGCAGTTTTTCTTGAACTCAGTTATCAAGCCACATAAAAATTATATTGAGCCTTATCAGAAAGAACTAAAATAATCAAAGTCAGCAAGTCTTTGAAAGCATCTGAAAGATATTGCTTTAAGCAATAGAATTGTAAGCCTTTTAAAATCTAGAGTTCCAAGGAGAATTAAAGTGAGTAACATGAAATAAATATTAACAACAACAAAAAAAGACATCTTGAAAATGTCTGAGAAGAGACAAAAGGTCTTGGGATCAATATTTCTTAATATGAGGTGGAGTTTATCAACAGGGAATAAGAAACAACTTGTAAAATACTGCTGGAAATTAGTCTGTCATATTTTCTGGTTATTTAGTTCTCATTTTGTTTTTCTCCCCATATGCCTTTTTTGAGTTTCCTATCCTTGAAATACAATTCAAATTCTGGTATGTATACTGTCTGGTATGCATACTGAACGTACAGAGTTTGACTGGTCATAGAACACCTCTTTCTGTGGCGGTTGTCACGGTGTTTAACACCTGCTTTTATTGCTTTCTTTTTCATTATCTCAACAATTATGCTGCTGGGCTCCTAAGAATGTGCTCAAAGGAGGAAAAAAATAACAACAAGAAAAAAAAGAGCTCTTAAGGTTGTCCAAACTTGTCACCCCATGGGGGCATTCAGGATTTATTCATTTTTCTTTCTTCAGAGAATTTCCTGCCTTTCCCACTGTAATGAGTGTCTGTGAGTATTATAAATTGGGAAATCCTGTAATGGTAAGAAGTAGCTTTATTTTCATGCTAAGTGTGAAGAAAGTTGAGTGCAAAATGAAATCAGCATCAAAGTAAGGAGCAAAAAAGCAAACTTGCTTTATGACATTAAACTAGTTTTAGTATAATATACCCATGTTTTTGCAAACATGATATGAATGATTTCCTCTGTTGAAACTCAAATTTTGGGAGGATTTTTATTCCAAAGCTGTAACGAGATGAAAATTAATTTTAAATAAAATAATTCATCAGTTTGAATATCTTTTTTCTAAATTTGGCAAGCTGGGGGAAAGTGAAAAGAGCCTTGTCCACTTACTCCCCCAACAAACTCACCTTCACTTCCAAAAGTGAAGAATAAAGGACAGGAAAAGCAGCATATTTGATAAACTGTTTAATAGTATTTAAATTCATTTGACATTCTCTTGTGCTGATATTTTGATCATGTGCCTTATAATCAGCACTTTTTCTCCTCATACTAATCAAATACTTTGAAATTAAATTAAACTTGAGGCTTTGGTTAGATGAACGCAGTGACAAATTACAAACTCTCCTTGGGGATATAAATCTATCAAGGTTTAGAGCAACATGCTAAGTAGAAAAAGAAAAGAGAAATATATTTGATCCTCATGGATATTACGACAAATCTAAGAAGTGGGCCCTGGTATGAAATGAAAGAAGACTTCTGGGTCAAGGCAAGTGCTTAACATGTTATCTATGTTGGATGGATTTATTTCCTTTTAAGTAGAATCAAATCTTACTAGATTAACCATGATTTTTATAGTGGAACCTCAATAGGAGATATAGAAATAATATCAAAGTTGATTAAAAAGAATGCATAATTGATTACACCTGAAACTAATATAATATTGCATGTCAACTGTAATTGAAAAATTAAAAAAAACTATTTTAAAATAATGCAGGAGAAGTTTAAGATTCATTAATTAATTTAGAGAATTACCTCAAAACTTGTATTTGAATGATAAGTATGGGTAGAAAAGGAATAAAAACCTCAATTTTTACTTAAGAGGGACCTGAAAAGAATATGCTATAAACTGAAGTTTCACTTCAGTGAAATATTTACATCTACTTCAAAAATAAGGCTGTCAATTTTAATAGGAAAGTAGTAATTTGACATAATTAAAAAAATAACAAAATTCCCATTATGCCTTAGGACTTACCCAAAAGACCTTTCCTGAAACACTGAGATAGTTTCAAATCAACCTTCAAAGTTGCCGAAAATAAAGTTCTAAATCACTAACCTCTATTGGGAGAAAATATGTTATAGACAAAAGTATTGTTAAATATGAATTTTTTTGCAGCAAAATATTGGCTGGGGGTTATCTTTAATATTTCAACCACAACCAGGAAGGAGTAAGTCATTACGTCAAAGTCCTTTGGGATTCTCCAGTTGTAATTTAAATAATGTAGCCATCCTGATTGTGATTTGTCTTATGCACTATTCTGTTCAGGCTTCTATAAACAAAAATACCATAGACAGAATGGCTTATAAACAAAAGAAATTTATTTTTATCTTTTGAGTTTTATGAGAATCTGTTTTTATTATTTTTAAGTTTTCAAGTATAGTTGACATTCAATATTATTTTATATTAGTTTCAGTGGTACAGTGTAATGGTTAGACATTTATATAATTTATGAGGTGATCCCCTGATTAGTCTAGTACCCACCTGGCACTATACATAGTTATTACAATATTATTGACTATATTCCCTATTTTGTACTTTACAACCCCATGACTATTTTGTAGCACCAATTTGTACTTTTTACTTACCTTCACGTTTTTCACCCAGACCCTTAACCTCCCCCCGCCATCTAGTAACCATCAGTTTGTTCTCTATGAGTCCGTTTCTGTTTTTCTTCTTTATTTTGATCTTCAGATTCCACATATAAGTGAGATCATATAGTATTTGTCTCTCTGACATATTTCACTTAACATAATACCCCCTAGGTTCATCCATGGTGTCACCAATAAATAGTAAGATTTCATTTTTTATGGCTGAGTAATATTCCATTGTGTTTATGTACTACATCTTTATCCAATAGTCTATTGATGGGCATTTCGGCTGGTTCCATAGCTTGGCTACTGTAATAGCACTGCAGTGAACATAGGGATGCATATATCTTTTCGACTTGGTTAAACAACAGAAATTTATTTCTCACATTTCTGGAGGCTGGGAAGTCCAAGATCAAAGTGTTGACAGATTCAGTGTCTAGTGAGGGTCATCTTCCTCATTTACAGAGAGCTGTCCTCTAACTATGTTCTCACAAGGTGCTAGGGAACTCTCTGGGGTCTCATGAGGGATTCTTTCCCATTCATGAAGGACCCACCCTCATAATCGACTCCCAAAGGCCTCACCTCCAAAGGCCATCACTAATAGCTGTAGAAGCCTAGAGATGAAAAGAATGAGCCTGACTGAGTGAAAGTACATGAAGCTCTTTTACCTTAATGACCATTAGGAATCCCTAAAGCAAATTCAGTTCTGCAAGAAGTGCCCTTTGCTGAGGGGGCTTCTGACCAGTGTCATTTCTCCAATTATCAGATCATCTTCCCAACAACTATTAGAGGTTCTGGACTGGCAGGTTTTGTTGTGTTTTGTTTTGTTGCTTAACACAGGAAAATGAAACTTCACTTGTACTGTATCACTCTTCAAACTCTGTGACTGGGGATTCACAAAAACTAATTATACTTGAAGTTGGCTTGCCGTTTTCCAACATCAGTATCAGTGCCAGTAGAGTTCTTGTAAAAGTATGGATAGAATGGATTCCTGCAGAATCTGTAATTCCATCTTGTCTTTGCTTTGGTATCCATGGGCTTTCTGCTCTTTCTTAAAGTTGTCACTTATGTCTGTGATCAGGTAAAAGAAGAAAATAGAAAATAATCCACTTTTATTCTTTCCCTCGAAGAGCTGCATTAGTATCTGGAAAATCCAAATGTATCCATATCTCCAGAAATCAGCTTTACCTTTAGAGACACTAGTGTGGTGTTTAGGCTTGTGAAAAGAAGTGACGATAGTTTTGTAGATTGGCTGACCTGGGTAATCATCTCATGCCCAGTACTTATTTTACTGTGTAGTATTGGGTATTTCCGATTCTCAATTTCTTCCTCTGTAAAATAGTATTAGTCATTCCCGAATTACAGAGCTGCTGTGATGATCGAAAATAGTGTGGGCAAAAGAAAATTTTAAATAGCACCTGGCATGTAATATATATTCAGAAAATGTTAACTCTTGTGAAATTGTTATTAGAAACAGTAATAATTTTTAAGACCAAAAACTCAGTACATTTAATACAAGTTTTAAGTCATGTTGGCATACATACATATATTTAGCCAGTTTTTCCCCCCAGATGCCTTTTCAATAATTTTACTTTGTTTCTTCTATATTATATGACACGTGAGATTGCATTAAGGCAATGTTTTGGCAACAAATTCATTTCTTTATATTCTTAATGGGCACTACCACCTTTAATTGTATAGAATATCTTCATGCGTAGATAGAACTCAACAAGATGAATTTTATTGATGAAGATCTTAGGGATTAAGATTTGCCAAAAAAAATTGAAGCAATTGATAGAACTTGGCATGCTTAACCATGTTAATTGACCCAAACCCAAACTTCTTAGTCTGTTGTTCAAAGCCTTCTATGAACTGTTTCCTTCTGCCCCAAACTTATCTTCTAATTTACTTCTTCTTATGTGGGCTGAACTTCAGTTTCTGGCATCATAAATTATTTTTTATTCATTCAGCATATAAAGTATTTCCTTCCATCCAACTCAATATGTTTACATTTCCTTCATTTTCAAGGTCACCTATTCCAGGAAACCTTTCCAGATTCCCTTAGTAAAAGCAGTTACTCTACCTCTAACTCCCATTGTTATTTTTCAACAGAGGTTTTATAGTATCTATGTTTCTGCTTTGCAATATAATAATATTCCCCATGTCTCATCTTCCCTATTATATTAACAGCTCCTTGAAAGTGGGATCTATGCTTGATTAATCTTTGTGTCCCTGCAGTAGTGAGCAAAGGGCCTTACACCTAGTACGCACACCATATTTATTTGTTGAACTGGTCATAATTTAAAAATTTCGGTTCAGAATTGAACTGAAATAGCTATTGAAATACACTAAATGACAAGTGATGAGATGGATAAGTCAGTATTCTACAAAGACACAGCCTGTAACTTCTTCTTATATGAATGTTTAATGGAGCATACTATACCCATATCTGTAACAGTTTATCTTTAAAACTAACTCTTTTCATTTTCCTCTATAAATAATATTGAAGAACTGAAGTACACAATTAAACCTTAATTCCAATCAATGTATTCCCTAAACGGAATACAAAAAAGAACTCCATTTATAAAATGCTTTTTATAAAATGTCTAATAGCAATGCAAAGAACTGTAAATGTATCTTCATACTAGTAATTGCCAGTAAGGACTAATCAGCATTTTCAAATGGATAGCAAAACATTATTATTTCCAGTGTTTTAAACCTTAAGTAGAGCATGGTAGTTGAAAAAGGTTTTAAATGCTTGTCAAAGTGACCAGAATCATAACACTAATTCCACCACTAATTTCCAGTGGAGTTTTTGGTAGATTTCCTAAATCTCTTTGAATTACAGTTTTTCATTTTAAAATGAGGATAATAGCACATGCCCTGCCGACCCTGTGGGTCGTTGACAAGATCAACTGTGATTATATAAGCAAAGGAACTTTAATCTTTGAATTGCTTATAAAATATAAATATTATAATTGATTATAATACTTGTTTACAGATTTTTAAAAAGTTGTATCAGTGTGGGAAGAGTTCAACTTCCCTTTGTTACCAAGAAGAACCTTGTGCTGGTTAAAGAAAATACTGGCAGGCTCATAAATTGCAATGCATGCCTAAAGCTCTGAGCACAGATAGTACATCCGGGGGTGCCAAAAAACATACACACATGACTTGTATTCATCTTTTGTAATACGTATATATTGAGTATTACCTTTCTTAAAATGTGTATACATTGTTTTGGCACTGTGTGTATACCCTTGTTCCCTCGGTATTCAGCACATGTGAACTTTTCTTGGAATTGGCTAGCTATGTGCTCCTCTGGCCCTTGGGCATGCCCCCAGTTTTCCGTATTTCAGACCCCTCAGGGCAAGTGTCGAGGTGCTTCTACTGCAGTATGAAGCAGGATGTGTGCAGCGGCACTGCCCACCTCCGCTGCAGAGTGGATCCACCCTTCATGGCAGACCCATGCATTGCACGGGACTGGATGTTGTATTCTCTCTGTCTTCTTGCTATAAATAAACACTGTACCACTGGAGCCAGGTGGTATGTATGTTGTGTGTTCTCAGTGACGTTGATGCATGCACTGATCTCTTCCCCGGGTGGTATTTACCTGCCTTTCAACCTTGGCCATACTCATGTTATATTCTATACAGGGGTACAGTCCGGCCACTTAGTGAACCAATATCATTTTAAGTTTTATTGTTATACTGGAGGTGTGTTATAATTTCTTTATTGCATGTTTTTGCAAATAAAGGTGCTATTCATGTAGTTTATTTTACAGCAAAACAAGATGTGTCTCATGACCATAACAATCATCCTTTGTAATTTTGCATTAATTCCTATTTATGGAATGAAAAGTAAAAAGTAATTCTGCTTTGGAAAGCACACTTACTTTGTAAAAAGAGATTTGGTCTGGCAAATCAAATAAAGTATACAAATATGTGCGGAGGAATGGTCAAGATGGGTTTGTTTCGGGTTCAGGAATATTTTTATATTTCTGAAGTTTGTATGTGTAATGAGCAACATACTGGTAACAGAAAATAAGATGGAGGTCAAGGGGACTGAAAAGTTTGAGGAATATGAAATGATCCACTTTTCTTTCTCCCTTACTTTCCATGCCTCCCTCCATTGTTTTCAATTGTTATCTGTGTTCATTAACATGGGTACAAAGACGTATACAACCACCACTCTACCTGATTTTCACTTTTGATGCAGCGAATAAACTGATGTGGTTATGGATTAATAGCATTGACTAGAAGTGACTGGCAGAATCTCCCAATTCTGTGAAATGAGGAAGTTCTTTTTGTATTATTTTAAGAACATTGCTATTTGCTTCTCTGTATTATCAATTTATTAAGCAATATGTGAGTAGTTTGCTTCTCTGGTATAAACATGTCTATAGAGTTTGTTTATGTAAGTAGATCAGGAGTATGTGAGATAGTTCAGGAAATGTAGAAACTGTACTGAAAGGAGGAAGGACTAATGGAATAATAAACATTAGTGGCCATACTCGTAACCTGTTATAGAAAGTCCCAAAGAAGGTTTGAAAGTGATGGATTACCCAACAGTCTCAAAAGGAGAACTATTGAGGAGACATCTCCCATCCTCTGGGAGGGTGAATCTTATGACAGTAATTATAATATTCTGATAATGACACATAATACTGTAAATAGTAAACACAGTGTGATTTTGGGTGCCAAGGGATTATTGATAATGGAGATTTAAAAAGAAGCCCTCTGGGGAAAAGTTAAGGGTGAGGACGCAGGAATAACAAAGATTATATCTCTGTATTTTAAGTATGTAAGGTTTTTACTGTTTTATCATTCTTGATCAAACTGCGAGAATAAATGAGTTACCTTCAGAGGCTAAGGTTTCACTCAAATGGTATTAAGGTAAATTAGTTCTGCTTCCTTTATTTCCTCCCTCAGTTGGGGAAAAACAAAACAAAAAAACAATGGTATATGAGATGAGTGGGAAACAGTGATTTTTATAGAATTTTATTTGGGGTGGGTGATTTGAGGTCTTGACATGGTATATTTTAGGTGCAAGATTATTGGCCAGGGTTCCACGTGTAGAGTCAACAATTTGTTCAGTAGTGTCCATTAAAACTCAAGCCATTCTGAAACTTAGGTGACCTGTGACTTACTGTTTCACAGTTTTCTCAAATATTGCTTGAAATTGAAATTCAATGGTAATTCCTACAGTGGTTACTTTATTTCAGGTAGACAAATGGCTGTTTTGTGTTGTTCATCTATTTTTATATAAGCATTGCTCAAATGTTGCTAGGTAGGGTATTTTCTAAGGTCTTGGGGTATCTTATCCATTCATTGTACATATATATCTCGACTAAGAGGGCAAATTCAAGTATCATAAAGGGTAATATTTTTTATTACTGTAGCGTGTATCATTGTAAAATCGAATACATCAGATAAATAATTAATAGTATAAAATATATATTAAATTCTGAAATTATTTTGAAATGTATGAATTTTGGAGATTTGCATGGGTTTTGTGTTTCACTGTATTGTACCTGGCTGAGTTGCTTGGAATACCTAATACCTGCTAATAAGTGCTGTGTTTGTTGTTTATTTGATACTCCCTAGAGGTTAGGGGAAATAATTGAGTGTTGAAGTTTTGAATGATAGAATGCCAAACCTACTTTTGTTTCTTGTAATAACAAAGGATGATATAGTCATAAATATATTTCCTCTATGATAATAGTGAAATCTTACAGAGCTAGTTCAATTCATAAAAGCCTGAAATGTTGATACTGATATAGTTTTCTAGTATTTTTCTTGTTCTGAAAGATACTACTACCATTTTGGCACATGGTTTCAGGATGCAGTAAGTCATAAGGAAGCTTCCACCACCTGTGTGTCATCTTCTTTGTCTGATAGGCACATTCCATAACAATGCCCTGCCCAAGTTGTATAATAGCTCTTAGTTTTATATACATCTTTTTCTGACTTATCAAGCCACAGTAACAGCCCGTCTTTAAAATAGCTAAAACCTCTTCAGGTTATTTCCAACTTTCCTTATTTCCTCTTTCTCATAGTGTAGTCATTACTTTCTTTGTTAAATTTTTTGTATCTGTCCTTTTCTTACTACTTTCTTTGCCCTTGTTCTGGCTAATGACCTTATAACTTAGTACTCAGTTTTCAGGAGCCCATTAATAGGACTGTATGCTTCAACGTATCACAGTAGTTCATGCAAGTTATTCCCTGCTTCGCAATCCTTCAGTTGTCTCCCATTGCCTGGGCCACATTAACTGTCTGCCTGTGTGGTCTAATTTTAACTTATTTTTTCATCTTTACTTCTCATAATGTCATTATACCAGTCATTGATTCCCAGCAAATTGATTCACTAGAACATGCCATGCAGAGCTAGACTGTCACCATGTTTTTGCTCATTCACTACTTCCCTTTTTCCTCTTCTTAAAATATCTTAATTATTTCCCCTCCTTCGTGGCTAACTTCAAGTCTTATCTCTTCCACAAAGTCTTCTAAATCCATCAATGCTGGCCCCAAAATAGCTGCAATCACAATAGGCTTTAAATTGTATACTGTAGGACACTAGCTTAATTTGTTATGTAGAAAGTGGTCATTAAATATGAATTTCTTTACTTCCACTCTTTTCAACATATGTCTCAGGATGATAATGCATTTCCAGTTCAACCTTGTAGGTGACTATCTCAAGGACTTTTTAAGGCTCTCAGAGCTCTATGAGTAATTTGCAAATCACAGTTAGTCTAAAAGTGGAAACTGGATTGATTAAAATTACATTACATGGGTGAGGAAGTGAGGGCTGAGTGGACTCAGTGCTCTCATGAGGTATGCTAACTTATAAAGTTGAATTTGGTGAGTAACTATCAAATATACCTATATATTATGTTTAACAATTTTACAGGGACAATAAATACAATATATTGCCTGGAAATAGCAGCCTTTTGCTTTCAAGCAATCTGAGCTAAGTATGATATTTAAACATTTTATATATGATAAATGGTACAAGAGTACAAGGCTAATACTGAACAGTAAATCTAGGAATACATGTAAATATAGTATTTGTACACATATTTGTAAACATGTAATACATGTAATATAGTATATGTATTATACTATATGTATTCCTAGATTTATTGTTCAGTATTAGCCTTGTACCCTTGTACCATTTATCTTACATGAAATATATTTATTGAAACATTAGTTATTAGTTATTAAACTATTTATTAAAACTAGTCCTTGTCCTTGTTTTTATTATATTATTGTTTTTGTTATATTATATATGTTATACTATATATATATATATATATACATATATATATATATTTCTGAAATTCAGAATGCCTTTTCTTTATAATTATTTTTTTGTCTTATGATTTTTAGTCCAAATGATTTTTCTCAGCAACTAAGTTTAAAAAGTGTTCAATTAGTTTTAACATTTGTACTGAATTCCAGAATTCAATGATGCCCATTTTCAGTGTAATAAAATGTAGAAATATTAGCATTCACAGCTCTCCTTTTCTAAAAAGCATGATTCATGGGAATGTACTGAGACATGCAGTGGGGTGGTAAGAGTGGGAGAGCATTTTTATTTCCGATGTGGAAGAAAGAGATCAAACCCTAGCACTAAGGGAGATTCATACAGTATAGTGTTTTGAAGTGCGCCACACAATGTTCATAGCAACTGAGTGTATCAAGGTTTCAAGGGAAAATGAGAAACTAAGCACAACTGGTGGAGTGTGAAAACCAAGATTGGTTAAATCTCCTCCAGCAGGGTAGTTACTACCCTAATTGCTCTCCCTTGCTCACTGAAGAAATTGCTCTGGATTTGGTGGTAAGGTCGATAGTTCATTTATAATACATTATGAACAGTGGTGTCTGAAGTGGTCATATTGTACACGTATCTATAGTTACCTTGCTTTTATACTGACTACACCAACTAATGAAAATGAAGTAGACCCTCAATACACATATATGCCCTTGGCCAAAACGTGGGGGAATGAAGGATGGACGAGGATGTAGACTAGAGTGATGTATTTGACTTTTTAAAGTATCATTGTCTTAAAACTGTAGAATAAGGTATACGATTTTTCATATATAAATGTGTTAATATAATTGTGCTAAATTACATTTCTTATTTTATTCTAATTTTAAATTTCTTTGTTTGCAACACTGAAAATATGTAGGATATATAAACAAACATTACATATTATTGGGAGTCATATTTAAAGAAAACTAGTTTTGCATCCTTTTGTAAAGTGAAATTTTTGTTAATCTGAAAAATATAATTTTATTTAATATACTCTAGAATTAGAACATAGTGGTCTTCATTTTATATGTGTTCTAGAATTTTCTAATAGATTTGAATAAGGTAATTGCTAAATATTGGTTTTAATAAAATGTACATAGTCATATATTCATTAAGGATGGATGGATGGATGGATGGATGGATGGATGGATGGATAGATAGATAGATAGATAGACGGACAGAGAGCAGCATATTGCTAGTTTCCAAATAATAGCATGAGTCAAGCATCATTAGGGTAGCATTTCAATTCACTGATAGTCACACAACAAATAACCCTCAAATGGATTCATATTTAAAATTAAGTAAGAAAACCATAAAAATACTAAGCAAAAAATATAGATACACAATTAACCTTATGCCTAGCATGACTATTGCAAATAATTTCTCTAGTTTAAGTTGTGTGCATACATACATATGTATGACCATAAACATATACCTGTGAATATACATGTATGCAGAATTACCTTTTTAGTGCTTCTACAACTTGTAGGCAACTTTGATTTGCCTACAAGTTATATAAAAAGTGTATAATAAATACACAAACATATTTATATTTAATACCATTTAAAATATGTATTTTAATGCTTATCTTGGCATTTATTTGTATTTTCAAAGTTTCTTAATTAACTTGCATTTCTTTTGTGATTTTTTTTTAAGTACAATAGGTGCAGAATGTTTAATTAATTAATATTGCAAATCCAGGGGAAAAAATTGTGATTAAAAAAGAAAACCAGACATTTAATTAACTTAAAATTTGTTTTCTTTTGGAAATTCATTTCAATGTTACTATCCCTATTATTATTATTACTATTATAATTGATTATTATTACTATTATTTTAAATGCCAAAATATAACAGTGCTGGTGTTAATCTTAGCTTCACTCTAAAATAGAACATCTGGTGTATTGAATTACTTTTGGATACAGTTTGTCACTCCTGTAGTTTTGTTAAAGAGGAATTTTCTTCTTCTTTTTTAAATCTCTGCTACTACAACTTTGTGTCAAAAAGCCAATCAATTCTGTCAGAGACCAGGATGGTGCTTAAGAAATTGAAAACATTTCTGCTGGCAGGTTCACTATTTATTTCTGACACCCAGCTGGTACAATATTGAGTACTTTAATTTATTGAAGTTGCTATTCAGAAAATAAAAGCCATACGTTTCCCTCATGGAACCTATTTTAACATTTCTTTATATCTGTTTGGATACAGTTCATAGCTTTTTAATAAAGCATTGAACATTCATCTTTTAAAATTGCAATTTAAATGACAGGTAAAACTATTAACTAATTTGAATCCAAGATGCATTTTTAACATTTGCAGAAACCATGGAGTATCAAAACTAAGAGCATTTTCAATGTGTCATCAAGTGAATTTTGTTTGGTTTGGTTATATCTTCAAAATGTGGGTATTTGGCACAGGATTTAAAATATAAATGCCTGTTTTTTAAAAGCCCACTTATTTCATATCAAAATTACTATTGACTTCTTTTTGCAAGGGACAGGGCACAACCTCTAGATAATGCTGATTACTTGGATAAATGCTGGGAACCAGAGCAAAAATGATCAGAAATTGAGCCTGTGCCAAATACCTTAGAAAGCCAAGATCAAGGCAGGGGAACCAAGATAAGTTCATAAACCCAGTGTCCTAGAACTGAAGCACATGTGAGGCGCAAGTACAATTTAAAAAAGGAGTGAAGAATAAAAGATTCTGGGTGATTTTAATGAACAGCATTGAAGTTTAGGACTTACCTTTATGAGCTATTCCTTAGAGGTTCATGGGCAGATTAAGCTAGCATAATGACAAAACCTCAGGCACATTCTGCTTGGTGGTTTTGTTTGGTTTTGTTGGAGACAGTATATGTAAAGGGATTTTTTAATTACAGTTTTCTAATTATGAATAAAGCTAAGAAAATCTATCCAATGTTGTAGAACATCTTGAACTTATTTTTCCTTTCAGTAATAACTTGAGTATTTAACAAGAGGCTCAATCTAAAATTGTCAAACCTTATACTTGTTAAATCATACATTAACAACCCTTTATTTTGATGTGATACCTGAATCACATACACTAATTATGTGACACCACACTCTGTTATGTAACAGGATTTTAATAAATTTTACCTATACAGATTGCTAATTTCTAGTAAACTAGACACTACAATTGTTATTAACTATGTAAGGTAACAAATAATTTTTTAGCAACATTCACGTAATTTCAATTCTTCATATTTTGCAATCCATGCAAAGATCATTCTTATAAATTAATGTAGCTCAGAAAGTTCGGTTGTTATTGCCATTAGTGTCATCTCTTTAGTTGCATACGGGGTCTACATAATAGATTTTAGAATATATGAATGCAAAAACTCAATCTGTTAAATTTATATGTAACACCCTCCCCAAATACAAAATATAGCTGCATACTGCTTCCTTCTGTGGTACCCACAGTAAATCTCCTCGGCCATTACTCATAATTGAAGGGATTCTGAAAATTTGGGGTGCAAACTTTCAGGTACAGTTTAAAAATACTCATTCTTGACACTGTATGCCTTATAAATACACATTGTTTACACACATCCTGGGTAAGTCTGACACAAAAGATCCATGGACCACATTTTGAAAACATCACAGTAATGGCTACAGAGGGCAGCAACGCTGTTGGGTGCCAACAGTGCCTCCCTGTGGCTGCCAATGGGAAAGATTTAACCTCAGCTTGAATGCTCAGCACCTTTTTCTTTTTTTCCATTCAGGAATGTATACCATTTGTACACACTTGCAAAAGATTTTAGCTAAATCCATCTTAATACGTTTACTGGTTTATATATCTCTGTCTTTCATCTCTTTCTATTACAACATTTGCTGGGTTAAACCAAGAAAACATTATGTTCTCCTAATTTCAGTGGTTAAACAAATAAAACAATCTTCACAACTGGAAAACACTTGCTGTTATTCTAGATACAGGACGACGTGTTTTGAGAAAATCTACTTAGTGGGATTGATCTACATCAGTGATTCCCAAAGTGTGCTCCCTGACAGCGGCATCTGCATCCCCTTGGAACTTCTTAGAACTGCAAATTCTTGGGCCTCACTTCAGACCTGCTGAATCAGAAACTGCAGGTGAGGCCTCATGTTCCTGATGCATTTTTAAATATGAGAAACACTGATCTGCATACATGGCAATATCGTGTATCATGGGGAGCGTATGACTAGTCGTACCACAAGAAAGCAAGAAAATTCTCTATGAATCATCTCTCCTAAATGATACAGAGAAAATTCTTCATTAAGGGAGAAAAAAAAAATCAAGTGATCGAGCAAAAACTGACAATGCAGGGTAGTGTGGAAACCACACGAGACAAATGAACAGAGATTAAAGTCAGGTGCTAGTCAGGATACCAGCAGTTGCTGAGCTTCTGTACATACAGCAGATTGTGATCCCTGAACAAAAATCCAAAAGGACAAATCAGAAGAAAAAAAAATCTCTCTGCTTATCCTTTGTCAGAGCGTCTTACTGCTTAGCATTCTTGGTGACTATTCATCTGTTTCCTTCTTGTCAACATGCTGACAACCAGCACCAATCAACACTTATTCCTGTTTCCTTGTGTTTCTCTCTCCTTTGTTTTTCATTCTAAAACCTTCTTTGTCCCAAATCAGAGTTTCAGATTCTAAGAAAATTACCTGTCACTGTAACAGAGATTTTTAAAAAATAAACACATATTTCACAGTTCAAGCCATATGATTTGTTGTAAATCTTCCTTTTACATATAAATATGTACATTTATAAATAAATCCTCCTTTATTTATAATAAATAAACTGTCTCAATTTTGACTTTAAAACGTCTTTAGGTATTGCCTGACAAAGATATAGTGATCCATAAGGATATAAAGAAAACGTAATTAGTGCCATGAGATACATCTATATTTCCCCCTCTTCTTCTATGTTTACCTTATTCTCTTTTCTCGCTTTCCTTATTTCTTCTTATCTGCATAGAGCTTTGTCTCTCCCTGCTGTGATCTGTCCTTCTCTTTCTGCTGGGCCATACTTCACTGTCTATTGATCTCGTCCTTCTGAGCACCTTCTATATCACATTATTTTCTTTCTTTACTTTCTTCTCCTTTTCACTTTTTTAAAAATAAAATTGTTAATTGAGAAAAATACATCCTGTATGCAAAGTTCAAAGTGTATTCTCATTGTAGCAAGGTGAATAAGGCATAGCTCTTGCCCACAGAAAAGGAGGCATCCACAATGACTTGCCTTGTTCCTCTGACATGTATCCTGTCTATTATCAACTGAGTCCTCAATACTTGGTGATAATGATTTACTCATTGTGACTGATAACACTTTCACACTTTTCTCATTTTTTTCTTCTTTCTTCAAGCCCTATTTTAGTGTTCTCTATTGTTAGAAGATGGCTTTGCCTCTATATTCACAAACAAATAGATGCCATTGGTCATACAATTTCTCAATTTTTCTAATCCCCCCCTTCTCTCTCCTCAGTCCCCATACTTCTCCTGGTAAACCTTGAAGTCCATACAAAGTGGGATGTTCCTCCTCCAGTTTCTATTGTTTTGCAAGGAGTGGCATGCCTTCTTTGTGGGTCATACTTGCTTTTGTATGTCCAGTGCCTGGCTCACAAGAGGAACTTAATACACATTGGTGGAACCAAATTAAAGTAGATTTTCCCCAACCATACTCTCAATACCATTTCCTCCCATTCTCTATGGCCCACACACTTATTATTGCCAAATTGTTGTTTATTTGACTTTTACTTTCCTTAGTTTTTAATAGCAAAATTCCCACCTCTGACTCCCAGCATGCTAGTATCTAATACATATCATAAGTTCTTCAAACAGTTTTACTAAATGTGAGAGTAAACATTGAATGAATCCATCATTTTGCCCGCTGTGAAAACCGAAGGCATAATCTATCCAACTCCACTTCTTGCGCTTCTGCCATTGTGCACACTGTTATCCAGGTGACTGGGAGTGATGCTGAGGTAGGTGCACTCTGCATACACCTAAAGACTGGAATCCATTTATAAATAGGTGTCCTCTTACTGTTTCATACCCATATGTGTACTTGGACAGCTCTTGTATTTTGTATGTGGTATAAGTGTTGATACTAGCTCATCTCTTCATTTCATTTACTTTGTCCTTTCCAGTGTGCACACCATGTAAACTGCTAGACTAGGTGGAATCAAAATATGCATGGTATCCTCTTAAAAACCCCTGTTATTTTTGGGAGCATTGGGTATTATTTTGATGAACGATCTAGATGTCTTTACTACTTAAGAATGCCTCATTGGTAGGTGGAAATCTTTCCTTGGACTTTAAACATCTGAAATGTAACAGCAACAACAACGAAATGTGAGCTATAGGAATTCCTTTTTCTGATGGACATTGCACTATGTATGATTTTTTTATAATAGCTCAATACAGACTCTGAAACAAGTTTTGGAATTTCTTGATACAGTTGATTTCTGGGGCTTCAGAGATTGAATTACAGTTCAGGAGTTAGAAATAGAGACTTGCATTAGGATCTTTGCCCACCTCCCTTCATAGTTCAGGAACTGAAGTCTAAGAAGAGTCACGGAGTACGAAGAGATCAGAAAGAGTTATTATATATTCTTCCTGCCCTTTCACATTGGAGCATTTGGTAAAGCTGCCTGGAAACCTGGCTTCAAAAACTAGTATACCATTTTAGACTGTGTGTCATTTATTCTCAATAAAATTTGAAGAGCTTATTTCATTACGAAAGAATCAGAGATACTGGCTCTTGCATATCTGTTCTTGTTGTTTTTGCTGCTGCTGCTGTCATAATGATGTTTATCTTAATCACCCCTAGTTTGCAAGATGCTGAACATAAGACATAAGATGGTCATATCTATTTCCTTAGGGAGCCTATTCATAATATGACATAAGCGTGCACACATACACACACACACACACACACACACACACACACACACACACTCATTCGCACAAAGTGCCCTTTGCCACATTCTCAGGGAGAAAAAAAGTTTGCCTTGTTTTTTGCTGTCTTTGAATCTCTTGTTTTCTTTCATTTTATTTCTTCTGCATGGAACTATAAAACCACTTTGCCCTAAAAATCTCTAAACCATAACAACGAAGACATGCCTACTAATATGGCATACAAAAAAAATCAGGGTGGTAATAGTGACAAAACTATCGACGACCATTTATTGAATGCTTTTGTGATGCCGCTAACAATAAGTACAGAAAGCAGCAAGGCAGGAATAGTTATCCCTAATTTCTGTAGAAGGAAACTGAATCTCAGAATGATTGAGTGACTGGCCAAAGGCTACACATATGTAAGATTCCTGTGTTCCTTTTGTCTAGCAATTTGGAAAGCATCAGAAGAAAGAGCACAATTGCTTGCAGAGAACAAATTGGGAAATATATTATCGAAGACACATGTAAAGTTTGCGAAAAGTTTTTGAAAGATTAGTAATTCTGAAATACTTGCTAATTGCTTCTCGGAAATGACAGATGTGCACAAGTATAGCAACATCTTGTTTATGAAGTGTTCAAACCGCTGGCAACTGTGTCTCACCAACTTGAAATCAAGTATAAAATCAAGTATAATGATGCAAAAAATTTAAGTTACCTCTTTGGCTCCAGTTACTTTTATATAGATAGTACTAGAAAAGAAATTGGACTTGGGAATTAAAGATAATCTGCTAACAGTTGAGTAGGTTCAGATTTATAGAACAGTTTTGAAACTACTGTGTTTTATGGCTCTCAAACTGTACAACAATCCTGTGGGATAGTCAAGATTTATACACGCAGAAATTGAGAATATGAATAACCAAGGAACCATGGTACTACATGGTGGACCTGGAACACGAATCCAGATATTCTTATGTCTGCTGTTGTGCTCTTCAAAAAAATAATCATGATCATTATCCATTAAGAAAAGATCAAGTACAGTGTTTCAATGGACTATTTTCTTAAAACATAGTGACTTAGAATAGCAACCGTTTATTTGCTGATATGCCTGTAATTTGGGCATGCCAGTAGGGAGTAGCTCATCTCTGTTCTATGGGATGTCAGCGGGCTTGACTCAAATGGGGCTGGAAGATTCCCTCAGAAGGTGGTTCACTCATCTGTCTGCCAACTTGGTTTTATCTGTTGGCTGGAAGGTCAGCTGTGGCTATCAGCCAGGGACTTCAGACCTCGTCATTGTGGGTTCTTCATGAAGCACAGGGTAATTGGACTTCTTATTGGGTATCTGGCTTCCTCTAGAGCACAAACGCCGAAGCTACCAGGCTGTCTTAAGTCTTTGGCTTTGACTGGCATAGGGTGATGTTCGCCACATTTTATTGGTTAAAACCAGTCACAAGGCTAATCCAGACTCGAGGGGAAGAGACTACACCTTGCATAAATAATGGCAGGTGTGATTCCTTGGGAGCCACTGATGTAGCTGACTATTATATCACATAGAGTTTAGAATATTTTGATTAAGGACAGAGATGTTGTATAGAGTTTTGAAAGATTTCCAACAAGTCAGGTTTTTATAAAAATAAATTTCAGTTAATGGGAAATATCCTTTACTTCCTCCAGTGAGCCGGGTAAAAGAATCTACTGTAATTTGAAAAGGATGCTAAATTAACAATCATAATGATTTTTTTCTTTCCTTTTAGCAATTTGGTAATCTGACTTCAATTAGATCTTTGCAGAGAGGATGTGATGGGTTACACATTGCTTAGTTTTGTATCGTCTTTGGGAAAGTGGCCAACATTTTCCGGCATTATCTACTGAATATAGAGCCAAGAGAATAGCCTCTCATTCATATTACTGTGTTACCTTGGAGAAATCACTTATCATTTATAGAGGACACATTTTTGAAGAATAAGCTAATAAGACATGTTAGAGATGAGATGTAGGTTTGCGTGCTACGTATTCAGTTCTTTTCAGCAAGAGGAACCTGCAGTTTGATTAAGAATTGAAAAATCAACTATTTTCACCAACTTTACATTTGGGAAAGGCAATGAAGTTCTTTCCAGTTAAGTATATAGACTGGCCCTAGAGGAGTTTGATCAAGAATTTGAACATTTATTTGTCAACTAAATAAAAAACCACACGAGTCTCCCCTAAGACTAGCCTCCTTCGTGGGATGTTTATCAAATACTACGTCTCCCTTGCTGACATCCCCGTACACTAGTCTAGTCATTCTTCAAATCATAAATAAGAATCTCCGGAGTGTTTCAAGGGATAGTAAATCAAATATAACAGGACTTCAAAAGCAAGAATTTTCCCATTTATTCTTCTACCAATCTCATGAGCATGAAAATGAATTTTCTGTTGGTGAACACTAAACTGTAGCCCTCTACTATGAATGCTTCTTCATTTAGCAGCGAGGCTAAAAAGCCAGAGGACCGAATAGCTATAAGGAACACTTTTTTTCTAAGAATGAGAAAAGTATGACACCTTCATTTCAAGTAATCTATAGACCAGAAAATGTGAAGATTCTGGAAGCAGTTAAATGGGAGCCAAGAAAAAAATAATTTGAGGGGAAAATTGTCCTCTGGAGTATGTGACCAGAGTGTTCAAGTTCACACAAGTTTCATCGATAGGTTCCTTGAAGTTTTGTTCAATTTTTTTCCTTTATTACTTTTAACAATATATGAGATGTGTAGTTTAAGTCCAGAAGCTATTAAGAAAAATGAAATTCTGTTGCGTTTGCACTGAAACATAAATCCTGAGGATAGTATTTAAATTTTGGAAGCCTTAAATTCCACTGCCCTCATCCATGCTTTCCATTGTCCCTATGCCCTTCATCTGTTTCCCTAGTTGGCAGGAGTAGCTGAGACTGCTATGATCACTTCATGGATATATAGAAATTATGTAAATAAAGTAAAATTCTCAGCCAGAATTTGCCACACATTATTCAGACAACCCTCTTTTTCTGTTCTGTGAAAGTCTGGCACTTCTGTTGCTCCTATTTAAGCGGTTTGTAGAGAGGAATCATGCTTGCCTGAAATGTCTGATGAAGACGTGTTAATTAAGATTTTATGTGATTCAATAAACTCTGTAAATTTAGCCTTGTCTATGTCTAAATAAATGTTATCCTTACCGTCTTCCTTACTACTGATAAGCCTGCTATGGATTCATGCTCTTTTGAATCTTAGGATCCCTGCACCTCCTCAGCTCCACTGCAAAATGCTGCAGGGTTTTTTTTGTTGTTACTTTTTTTTTTTCCGTATGCTCACTAGTTGTTGCTTCTCTTCCCCACCGCAACCCCATCAGTAGCGTTAAGATAGTAAATGGCATGTAAAGCAGCCAGTTTAAAATGAGGAATTTAATCAGTAAGTCAGTTATTCACAAGGAATTAGTTTGACTGTTTTATAATTTTTTTTTCAATTACAGTTGACTTACAATATTAAATTAGTCTCAGGTGTACGGCCTAGCGTTTAGACATTTACATACCTCACAAAGTGATCACCTTTAGCTTGACTGTTTTTTATACAAACTTTATTTTTCAAACCAAAGTAAAAAGATCTTTTTTTCTTTTTTTTTGTATTGGCTGGATACAACTCATGTACGTATATGTGTGTGTGTGTGTGTAAGTGTGTGTAACTCAGTATCTTTGAATAGGACAGAGATCAGTTTGTTTTTATACATGTGTAGCTTTGTACAGTGAGACCTCTGGGTGCTGATATATACATGGCTGAATATAGTGAAATTGTTTTGCAGATTTTGCCTTTTACTATCTCTGTATTCAGATAGTGGGAAAGAGTGAGGGGTATAATATTCTCTGACTTTGAACCACAGTGTGGGAAAATCAAATGAAAAGTTGCTAAAAATGATAGTGTTTGTAATATTTTGTATTTACTTGTTGTATGAAAGATGGGAGAGGTTTTCAGGGAATGGTTGTAGCATGGAGGTTTTATTTTGAATGATAGGAGACAAGATTATAGTTTGAAGTATTACATTGAGTAAACTAGGGATCGGCAAATTTGGAAAATATTTGACATCGACTCACTACCAAATCAACTGAGCTGTGAAACAGTTGAGTAAAAATATATACCTTACAAAGGTAGTGGTAGTAATACTCAATTTTCTTGTAACCATCCAAGCATAGATTAGAGTACATTAAGTGAAGGAAATGAGGCTAGGGGAATTTTATAGGCCTGGAACAGGATTGCTTTTAGCTTCAATACACCACATATAGTGGCCAACCAGGAAAGGAATATGTGATATTAAGTATAACAGTCGTTATGATTACATAAAAACCAATTTTAGAGGATATCATAGCAGGATCACATTGGACCAACAAGCAAAGTGAAGTTAAAACATAGTGCAGGAAAAGATATTGTCCTTTATGGCTGTCCTTTTTATTTATTTTTGGAAGGTGCTACAGATTTTTTGTTTTAATTGTGTCAGTTAAATTAACAAAATAAACCAGAAGACTAGTTTCATTACTGAGACTTTGTAATCCTCTATGTTTTTATTTTGTTTCTTGGTGTTTTTTGTTTTTTTTTAATAATGGAAGCAGTGATGGTTGAAATTAACTGTAATTAAATGCAAAGCACGTTAGTGCTCTTTTTTTAAGCCAAAGTTTCTATTGCTATACAAATGTTAGTGCATTCCCATTGCTTGTATTATGAGATTTTAATATACTTTAGTATGATTACCCAAATACCTCATTATCGTATGTACGTAGGAGTTTAGGTTCCATTCTCTGAAAAGGCCAAGATTGTATCCATTTAACTGCTGAGCCTGTGCACATGATGGTTCATTGTGTTAAGCGTATTTCTTTCAGAGGTATATCTTATACCTAATGGCAACGTCTGCAGGACTGAATGACAGAACCTGGAATTCCTATAATGCTTTCATTCAATGAACAGTAACTAAACACATAATCTGTGCGAGCCCGGTGCTAGGCCTTGTGGGAAGAGAATGAAGAAGATACAGCCCAAACTCCAGTAGAGCATATATACAATCAGGCTCCATTTTGATGATCCTAAGATGGGAAGATGAGTCTACTGGAGGAATTAGAGAAAGAATGGCTACTTTGGTGGAAGGGCATTGAGGAGGGTAAGGGGGTGGAAAACATGTAGATATAATCAATTGGTAGTATTCTAATTATTTGTCTGGGCTCTGTTTCCATGGTGTTCATTATTTTTTAAAATAAAAATATCTTGTTCATCAATTTTGTGGAAAAATAATGAAATTTTATCATTAACCATGAATTACAAAAATTCGATTTTGTGCACCTAATATCCTCATCAGGGGGTGGGACAGCAGTGATATAGTAGAGATAGAAGAAATCAATGGAAAGAGCGATTGCAAAATTTCTACTGTGAGTCAGGAATGTCCAAACTAATTCACTGGTCTTATTCTTCTTATTTGCATTCACAAGACTATTTGTTCTGTGAGGGCAGAGTATTTGTGTGTGTGTGTATTTTTGCTCATTGCTATATCATTGGGGCCTTCTATACAGTATGTGCTTCGAAACATGTCTTAATGTTAACATACTACAAGGTCTGACAATGAAGTTCGTGAACTGATCCTAGAAAAAGTGCTACATACCTCATTGCTGAATATCAAAGTACTCTCCTTGGGAAGCTATGCATCGCCACTAGAGCCTAGTTCACCCTTCAAAGCAATTTTGGAACTCTTCCTGGAATGGCCATCAGAGCTGTGATCATATTACCCTTGATGTCCTGAATGTCATCAAAATGTCTTCCTTTCAACATTTCCTTTCTCTTTGGGTAAAGAAAGAAGTCATTGGGGGCCAGATCAGGTGAGTAGGGAGGATATTCCAATATAGTTATATTTTACTGGCTAAAAACTCCATTTGCTTTTGTTCATTGGTGAGCTCCTTCAGGACCATTTTTGCACACACCTTTCTCATGCCAAGGTTTTCAGTTAAGATTTTCCTAACTGTTTCTCTATCGATGTTTACTTGGCCTGCAATGCCTCTCACGGTCAGCTGACAATTTTGACACAGAATTCAACGTGTTTTTGGAATGTTTTCATCAGTTGTGCTTATTACTGGCTGCCCTGACCTCTCTTCATCAGTGACATGTTCTCTCCCCTCAGAAAAATGTTTAATCCATTTGTACACTGCTGTTTTCTTCATGGCATTATCCCTATAACCTTGTACTAACATGTCCCTAATTTCACTTTCATTCTTGCCTAGTTTAACAAGAAATTTAATGTTTGTTCATTGCTCTAATTCAAGCTCAGACATTCTCACGATGACACACAAAAACATGCAACATCAATAATGAACGCCACCCAGCAAGACACCTCCACACGTCGACACGAACACAGCTGTGAGACACTGATATACCAAGGTTATGAAACCTTATGGAGTTGTTTGTACAGTGCTGCCAATATAAGCGCATGGTGACAAGTTCATGAATTTAATTGTCAGACCTCATCGTGTCATATAATTCTAATGTCTTTATAAGTCACACGTCTTTTATTTTTTTTCAAAATTTAATAACTGTGTTTCTGTACTAAGGAGTACATATTACTAAAAGGGCAACATTTAAATCTTAAAGATCTTGCTTGGCTATTTAACAGCAATGTGATTAAGTAGATAATACTATTGCACCTCCACTCCATATATAAGGAGAAAGTCCAAAATTGCCAAAAATGTTCTTGTGAAGTACTTTAAAAACTCCCCAAATAGACATAATTAATATTATTGGCAGGCTAAATTTATGCAAACTTTAGGTAAAACATTTAATACCTTTTCTGAAGAAACTAATAGCATAACTTTGAATTAATAGGCTGTTGTAGCTGGGTAAATTTGTAGACATTATCTCTCTCTTTTTTTTTACATTTGTCAGCTTTCAATTTACTAAATATCAGAAAATATGAAGGAAGAAAATGGCTCCTACTTTCTACTATCTCTCTTCTATTTAATACATGATCGTTAAACTCTATGGAATATGGATGAATTATAGTGTATTCAAGAAAACTTGAAGGTAAAACATGTCACTGTGAGTACATTTCAAACCATGCAGTTAAACTGTATCATAATACATCAATGAAGTCACCAATAGACATTATCTCTTTATTTCACAAATTAGGAAAGTGAAAAGAAGGGTAGAAATTATGAATTGCCAAACTATATATGTTCTTAAGGGGAAATAAAATAATTGCTTTGGATAAGATGTTACAGCTTAATTCTGAATCTAATAAGAAGAAATATTTAGACAGTATTTTTGCTATCAATTCTAAAATTTCAAATGCAAGATGAAATTTTTGGAAATTAGAAATTTAAAAACATTTGTTAACATAAAATAAAGTGGATTTGATCATCTAACTTTAAGAAATAAATATATTTGCAATAGTTTTTTTTCGAAATTGGTAATCTATAAAAATGTGGTTAAAACATAATTGAAATAATAAATTACAATTAGAAATATATTAGATAGAACTATATCTATTAAAGAAATTAAATTTATAATAAAAATATTCCCATGAAGTCTGGATAGTGTCATTGGTGAATTCTCTTGTACATTTAAAGAAGAAATAATACCAATTTTACACAAACTATTTTACTCTTTTATGAAGACAACGTAAGTTTCATAACCATGACCAAATCATTAAAAGAAAGGACAATTATAAACCATATTTCTCATGAATATAAATGCAAAATTCATAACAAAATGGTAGCAAATTGAATCCAGCAATGCATAAAAAGGTAAAACATCATGACCAAGAGGGATTTATCTCAGAAATGAAAAGCTAATTAAACATCCAATCATCACTTCCTGTAATTTACTGTATTTACAGAATAAAGGAGTAAAAAATATGATCAATAGGTGCAAAAAGAAGCAAATTAAACACCCATTTGGCCAAATTAAACACCCATTTATGGTTTGAAAAAAAACCTCAGGAAACTGAGACTAAATGGAAATACACTCAAGCTTATAAAGGAAATCTGTGAAAAGCCTATAACTAACATCATATCGTGGTGAAATATTAAATGATTTTTGTGGGACTGGGGACAAAACAAAGAAGCTTACTATTACCACTTCTATTCTACCTTTGGTGAAGGCTCAAGTCATTAAAATAAGAGAAGAAATAATAATAAAATTCCTACAAATTGGAAATGAAGAAGTAACGAAAACCTGACTGTTCATTTAGAAAATCTTAAGAGTCCAAAGAGTAACTTCTAAATGAATAAATAAATCAATATCATCGTTTAACAAGTAAATATATAAAGATCAATTTTATTTCTATATATCAAAAGCAAACAATTAGAAAATGAAAATTTAAAAAGTCCTTGACAATAATATCAAAGTAAAACAGTACTTAGAAAAATTTAACAAAGGATGTGAAAGGCCTGTAAACTAAAAATTTTAAAACTTTGCTGAAAGGAATTAAGGAAGACCTAAATAAATGGAGAGCTATATCATGTCCAAATACTTAAAAAGTCAGTATTGTTAAGATGTCAATTCTCAAACTAATTTACATATTTAACATAATTTTAATCATAATCTCACGGCAGCCTTTTTTTGTAGAAATGTAGGTTAAAATTTATGTGGAAATACAAATCACCTGACCTAGAAAAGCCAAAACAATTGCAAAAGAAGAAATTGCAAAAGAAGAATTGCAAAAGAAGAAAGCTACAGGACTCATACGCTCTGATTTTAAGATATACTATAAAGGTATGATAATAAAGACAGAGTGGTGTTAGCATAATGATAGACAAATACATCAATGGGATATAATATAGAACCCAGAAATAGACCTACCCATTATGGCCGATTGATATTTGAATTAGGTTCTAAGGTAATTCCATTGTGAAAGGAACATCTTTTCAAGAAATAATTTTGAAACAATTGGATACGTCTATGGGGAAAAACAGCAGCCCTAACTCTTCTACAAATCATAATGTAAAAACTAATTAAAGATGGATCATAAACCTAAATTTAAAAGCTGACTGATTTGAAGCTTCCAAAATAAAATAAAGAAGAATATATATTTAAAACTTTTTTGGGGTAGACAGGACACAAAGCACAAACCATACAAGAACATAATTTATAAATTGGGCTTCATCTAAATTTAAAACATCTGCTCTTTGAAAGAAAACCATGAAAAAGTAAGCCACAGGCTGGGAGAAAGTATTCTCAGTACATACAACAAAGAACTCAATATATACCTCAAAGAAAGAACTGGTATCCAGGCTACATAAATAATTTCTATAAATCACTAAGAAAAACAAAGACAAATAAAAAGGGAGCAAAAGATTTAAACAGATTCTTCATAAAAGAAGGACTTTAATATCATCATGGCTTGAAGAAGAAAAATTGATAAAATTAGCATTCAGATGTTGACTTGTAAATGCTTTTGTAATTTTTCCAAATTATATTCTGATCCATCAGGAATATCTAAACCAGTGATTTTCATTGTTGGCTGCCTACTGGAATCACGTTGGCACCCTTTCAAAACAGTAATGCCCAGGGTCCATCCCTGACCAGAATAACTGGAGTCAGGGTCCCGGGATATCAGTATTAGATGAAAGCTTTTTGGTGATTGTAATGTGCTGTCAAAGTTGAGAACTAATGCTTTGATATTTACATGATGTTACACTTGTGACTCTAGATCTGAGGGAAGCTTACATAAACTGTGCTGAATTTGTACCATGAAAATCTGATATACCATCACCAACATGAAGATGTATTAGTCATTATACAACAGAAACCAATGGGGAACAAGTAATGCCAACTGTTAACCAGAGAGGAACTGTTGTTTTAAGGATCACATAAAAAGCCTTTCTGGTATTGAGGCCGCACAATTGGCAGCCAACGTCTCATTTAATGGTTTATTTGCCTACAATTTTGATCAATTTATCCTTCTTACTCTGCTGACAAAGACAGCAGGATCCTTTAAATTTGGATCAAGTATGTTGGGCATAGCCGATTACCTCAGTAACCAGTGCTGCCAACTGTATTTTATTGGAGGTTGATGTTGTGAGCCAAAGGTGGCTGGTTGTAACAACAGTAGCAAGAATAAGTTACTGGGCTTAAGTTGAGGCTATTCATTTTACAGTTGCAGGTAGTCATTTTCCCAGATCTCCATTTACAGACTTAGCAAGTCACCTTTAAGCCCCATTTACATAATGTCAGTGATTTCATCATTAAATAATTTTCTCTCATGTGGCAAAACTTTGTTGCTGTTATTTAGAATTGGTGTCCCAATCATAGTTTTGGCATTAAAGCTCTTCTCATTCTTATTCCACCCTGCTGTATGAGTATTTTTCTCCCTTTGTTTTTTCTTCCCTAATTATTTGTTTGTTTGCTTGTTTTCCCTTCCCCTTCCGCCCCCCACAACTTCAATTCAAGCCATGGTTCTCAGTCTAGTTGTGTAGGAGACACAGCTCCCTGACCCATGCTGGTGTTATGAGACTTGTGCTCCCCCCCACACCCCCAACAGTCAGTCGGTTGCCGGCCTTTGGTCCACTGCTCACGGCAGCCCAGCTCTAGAGGGCGCAGCTCGCTGGCCCATGTGGGAATCGAACCAGCGACCTCAGGGTTAGGAGCCCGGTGCTCCAACCACCTGAGCCAATGAGCCGCCCCCCATCATTTTTTTTTTTTAATTGAACACTTTCTGACCTTCTTCACTACTTTTCCATTACTTTTTTCTTTAGTTAAGAATATCATTTATGGTCAAAAACTTATATTTAAGCTGAGTCCCTGTCTATCCTTCTCTTCCCCTTCCTCCCTCTTTTCCTTCTTTCCTGTCTTTCTCCATCCTCCCCCATAAATTTATCCAGAACTCTATGAAAATCGTTCAAGAGCTAAGTGGGGCTTTACCTTAGAATGGAAATCAGCAGTTTTAAATGATCACTGTTAGAATACAATAGGCAGAAGAAACTGCAAACTATATACCTAGAAATTAAACTTGGTGAGTATAGTGAGGTGAAGTGAGGAAGAGTGGGGAGTAGGAAGTGGGGGATGGGGGAATAAGACATGTCTTAATTTTCATGTGTGCTAAATATATTACTTTTAATAAATCATCAGGGAGGGTTGCACCTATCTCCTTAACCTTAGATGCTGTACTCTATACCTTAGTTGTAAACACCTTCTACATTCCCAGGTTCCTTATACATACACACTAAAAGTGTTGGATTCAATTCCCCACCAGCTCTAGCATTTTGTAATTCTATGTGTAGTGCCTTATTTCCATGGAAATTCATTTGATAACCCCTGGAATTCATTTGGTAACCCCTTTACCGAAGTTTGCCACCAGAGGACAGGGGCAACTCTGGTTTAATTCGGAGTGATTTCTAATCACAGCTGTTCAAGACAGGCGCTCCAAAGTAAGTCAATCTGAAGACTCAAATCAGAGCAGGCAGTTTCCAAACAATGGGAAGCGGGCCTTGACTGTTCTCACGATTTAAACATAAGCTTGGCCAGCTTTTATCTTGGTTAACTACTACACACCCTTCACACTCAGGTCACCTCCCCTGCAGGACTGCCTCAGCTCTAGAGCCTAGGTTAGGGTCCACTCCTCTGAATTTCCTCCATCATAACATGTAACACCTGGTATTACAATAATAACTTCTGTGTCCGTTTTTGACTCCTCTACTGAACTGGAATCAGGGATCATATTTTTTAGCTCTGAAATACCAGGTGTAGATGCACAGTCTTGTTTTTTTGGGGGGTTTGGGTTGTTGTTGTTGTTTTTTTTAAGCCAGTGCTTAGTATTCTGTCTGGGTGGTAAAACTATCCACAGTTCCCTTCTGCTGGTGACCGCTTCAGTACTGGTGAGCCAAGTACTTCATGGCTGTTTGCAGTATAAACCTTTAGTCATTGCTGTTCACGAAGTTTTTCTCAATATTTTTTTTAAATTTATTTTTTAAATTTATTGGGGTGACAATTGTTAGTAAAATTAGCATAGATTTCAGGTGTACAATTCTGTATTACATCATCTATAGATCCCATTGTGTGTTCACCACCCAGAGTCAGTTCTCCTTCCATCACCATATATTTGATCCCCCTTACCCTCATCTCCCACCCCCCATCCCCCTAACAATATTCAATATTTTTTAATGCAACTTTTCTCAAATTTCAACTTTTATGATTAAAGTTTTACATTTTATGGCTGAAGTTTTTATCTGTGCATTGTGAAATGTAGTGTAACATTACTATGAAACTTCTAAAAAGAGATGTCATACTTTTAAAATGCAAAATATTTTATATACATACTTACACTTTTATACTTTTACATGTTAAATATACAGCTGTGGTTAGAAAGAGTATGGATTAGCATAAAAAGCACCAGGTGATTCAGTAAACCAGCTATTTGTACTTGAGCAAATCTTTCTAGGTTAGTTTTGAAATAGTGGCAAAATCCGATCCCTTTAATGCAGGGGTGTCAAAACTGCAGCCCGCGGGCCAACTGCAGTCCACAATCCATTGTTAATTGGCCCGCAGCAAATTCCAAAAATATAATTTAGTTTACTTAAATAAACCAGGTGAGGCAATACATACTTCACCTGGAGGGAGTGGCCCAGCTGTTTGTGTATTTTACCGCTTATGGCCCTTGGTATAAAACGTGTATAGGAGATGGTGCAGCAGAATGAGATAATGAATTTGGAAGAGTTTGAAGCCCATAAAGACCACACACCATGATAGCAAAATGGTGTTATCTGATAGTCTTTTCTGAATCCTTTAAGATTTAGAACAGTACTCGAAAGTCTCTCCCTCTGTGGACAGTGCAGATACATACTGGATAAACCTTGTTAACTGACACACAGCATTTTCCTTGAAGAAACTAACATATAATGTGAACACATGTGCTTTCTCAGGAGGATGCTAGGGCATCCTTTAGGAAGCTTGGGTAGTTTAAATTCTAAATTCTTATTTTTGAAACCATCTCTTGACTGCCATCCACTCATTCCCTCACACATACTCTTATATTCCCTGATTTACTTGTCAGAAATCATTATGCAGTCAGGTGCCCAACCTAGAAACCTCTGATTTGCCTCCCCTTCCTCCTGCATGCTGCCAACTCACCTGGCTTCTCCAAAACATCTGTCATATTGTCTCACCCTCACTGTGTGTACTGCCGCTGCTCTCGGGTCAGCCGTCTACATCTCTCTCCTGAACCACTGACTGCCATAGCCCCTGCTCCTTCCTCTTAGCAACTGGCCCTGCCTTTCTTTCTCCCATCAAAACCATCATCCATACTTCACACCTGTCACCCACGTATAAAACCTCCATGTCCCAGTTTTTGTGGGCTAAAAGCCCCGTCTTCCCTAGCTGGACCAGAAGTTCCCAAAGGACCACTGGTCTCCTTTATACTTTTTCATCCCCATCTTCCTTTAAGTCATCCTCTGTATCATCACCATCATTCCCCCCCTCACCCCCCCCCCCACAGAACCACAGTAGGAACTTAAGCATCTGCCAAGCACTGTGCAGAGAACCAGAGTATTCCACTTAATCTTTACTGCAGTCAAGCACAGTGGGGATAGGGAGAAGGGAATTGAGGTTTGGGGAAACTCAGTAAAAGCTGGGAAGAAGAACCCCAACTCACCACCACTGAGACCCCAGAGCCAGAGCTTTTATTCACTGTTTCCTTGCCAGTCTTCCCTAAGAGCAGGTAGTCTTATGCCGACTCTGTTCACCCATGCTGTCCTTTCTGACCCAACTGCTCTCTCCTCTCCTCTGCCTGCCAGTTCCGTATTCATCCCTGTAAGACACTGCCCTGGTTCTTCATGCCAGAAGGGTTGTGAAGATTCATTCCAAAGGCCACTCTGCTAGGAAACAACATAATTGGGATAAAAATGAGATGGCATCACTACCACTTTCCTTTCACCAAAATTGTTGCTTTAATGGACAATTAGTACCTCAAGATACTAGCACAGATTTGGAAATCTATCCAAGACCACTCATTGACTATCACAGAATTCCAATTTGTACCCTAATCTCAAGTTTCTTGGAGGATGGCTATTAGAAGGGTTCTATTAACCCATCTCCCAAATTTTCCTTTCTGCAAACACAGTGATCATTGAAAGGAGGACTGCTTACAAACTTGCATTTATATTCTTAGGGAACATATTACACGGAAAGCAAATAACACCCAGTTTCTTAGGTCTCTCCTTTCTTATTTGTCTTGAAGGCTGCAGCTGTTAAGTCAAAGCAGGTTGGTTTCCTACACACGATTCTAAACCTTTAGCGGCTTTTGCTAATTGATATAGACTAGAATTGAAATAGATGCACAGTGTAAAATCCAGTGTTTTTTTTCCTCAGCAGAAACCTAGCACTGTTACTCCTTAAAAGATGCTAATAAAGATCAGCTAGTTGTTGAGGGCACTCAGAGTGCCTTGGCAGGCCATTTTGTATAAGATTGTACTGCTCACTTTTATTATTATTATTATTATTATTAATATTTTTTTAATTTTTCAATTACAGTTGACATATGATATTATATTAGTTTCAAGTGCAAAACATTGATTAGACATGTATATAACTTACGAGACGATTACCCGATAAATCTAGTACCCATCTCTCACCACACATAGTTATTACAATATTATGAACTGTATTCCTTATGCTATACACTTTTTATACATGGGGACAGACATGCTATACATGGGGACATGACTACTGTATAACAATCAATTTGTACTTCTTAATTCCTTCTGAATTTTCCCCTACCCCTAACCCCTCTCCCATTTGGCAACCATCAGAATGTTGTCTGTATCTGTAAAATTGTTTCTGTTTTGTTTGTTATTTTATTTTGTTCTTACATTCCACATGTAAGTGAAATCACATTGCATTGGTCTTTGTCTGTCTGACATACTCCACTCAGTGCAATACCCTCCAGGTCCATCCATGCTGCTGCAAATGGCAAGAACCCATTCCCTTCCCTGGAAGAGGCAATATTCATTTTATATATGTACTATCTACTCTGTATCCACTCATCCATTGAGGGACACCCAAGCTGCCTCCACATCTTCACCATTGTAAACAATGTCTCAATGAACATATGGATGCATATCCTCTCGAAGTAGCATTTCGGGTTTCTTTGGATAAGTGCCCTAAAGTGGAATTACTGGGTCCTTCTTTGTCTCCCGTGATAGACTTTGTTTTAAAGTCTATTTTGTCTGATATAACTATTGTTACCCCAGCTTCCTGTTTGTTTCCATTTTCATGAAATATATTTTTCCATTCCTTTAGTTCCAGTCTGTGTGTGTATCTTTTGACCTGAAGTGAGTTTCTTATAGGTAGCACATGTAAGGGTCTTGTTTTCTTATCCCTTCAGTCACCCTATATCTTCACTGGAGCATTTAACCCATTTACCTTTAAAATAATTGTTGATAGATATGTAGTTATTGACATTTTCTTATTTATATTTTTTACCTTTTTTTTTTTTTTTTCTATCTTAAAAAAGTTCCTCTAAAATTCCTTGTAGTTCTGGTTTGGTGGTGATAAACTCCTTTAGTTTTTTCGAAAAAACCTAAATGATAGGTTTGCTGGATAGAATAATCTTAGTTTTAGGTCATTGTTTTTCATTGCTTTGAATATTTCCAGCCAGTCTCTTTGCCCTGCAAAGTTTATTGAGAAATTAGCTGATAATCTTATGGGAGCTCCCTTGTAGATAACTAACTGCTTTTTTTCTTGCTGCCTTTAAGATTCTTTCTTTTTCTTTAACCTTTGGGATTTTAATTATGATGTGTCTTGATGTGGGCCTCTTTGTGTTCATCTTGTTTGGGACTCTGCAATTCCTGGGCTTGTAAACCAGCTTAGGCAAGTTTTTCTCTATCATTATTTCTTCAAATAGGTTTTCAATTCCTTCCTCTCTCCCTTCTTTTTCTGATACCCCTATGATACGAATGTTGGTACATTTGATGTTGTCCTAGAGGACCCTTACACTATCTTCATTTTTTTGGTTTCTTTTTGCTGTTCTGATTGGGTGTTTTCTGCTACTTTGTCTTCTACATCATTGACTCAATCCTCTGCTTCATCAAGTCCACTGTTGATTCCGTCTAATGTATTCTTTATTTCAGTTATTGTAGTCTTTATTTCTCACGAGTTCTTTTTTATGTTTTCTATCTCCATTTTTATGTTTTCTGTCTCTTTGTGGAAATTCTCTTTGAGATCGTTGAAAATCCTTATCACCAGTGTTTTGAACTCTGCATCTGGTAGGTTGCTTGTTTCTATTTTGTTTAGTTCTTTTCTGGAGCTTACTTCTATTCTTTTATTTGGGACGTGTTCCTTTTTCTCCCCATTTTGGCTGCATCCCTGTACTTGTTTCTATGTATTAGGTAGGGCTGCTATGACTCATGGTCTCAGTAGAGTAGCCTTATATAGTAGGTGTCCTATGGGGCCTAGTGGCACAGTCTCCCTGTTCATTTAAGCTGGGTGGTCCAGGCGTGTCCCTTTTGTGGATTGTGTGTGCTCTCATGTTGTAGTTGAGCCTTGGTTGATGTTTGTACATCAGTGGGAAGTATTGATCCTCTGGCTGATTGGTTGTCAGCACTGACTGTGACTACAGTGAAGGAGCTGTTGTGCAGGGGCTGACCCTACAGAGCAGGATTTGCTTTAACAGGGCTCTGGTGCCTTTTGTGTGTGTTGTCCCCAGAGGTGGCTGGGTGATGCTCCAGCTAAGTACAAAGCTACTCACAGGGCTTGCCAGCCCCAGGGCCTTCCGGGAGGGGCCCCATCACAGGCCAACTTCAGCCACTGTCTGTGCCTTGCCCCGGGCCAACTGGCATGAGCCACAAAGCAATCCACAAACAGCCACTACTTGCGCTGGGCTTGCAGGTCCCTCCAGAGGCCAAGCCAGGAATTGAGACTGGCTGGCACTTGTGCCAGGCTTATGGCTGCTCAACCAGAGGTATGTGATATGCCAAAGCCAGATGCTGCTTGTTTGGGTTTTGTGAATCTTTAGAGATTTTAGGAATGTCCATAGCATGGGCCAAGACAAGCTGTTTAAACTTCTGGGCCCAGAAGTTTGGTGGGGTGGGGTCTCAGGGAATCAGGGCTAATGAATGGTGTTAGCCAGGTTGATGGAAACTCAGATAAGGTGGTCTCCTGTGTCTGCATGCTCTAAGAGGGAGGGCTCAACAAAGAAACAATGGTTATCTGCAAGCTCCTCTGTCTAGGAGAAATTTGCCCCTTCATCCTTTGCCCTGAAGCCAGACAATTCAGTTCTTCCTTGTATGTCCCTGGTGCCTTTTGAGCTGCTGCCCCAGCGCTGGAGCTCAGAGTGAGTGAGTTTGTCTGCAAGTTAAGTCCGTGTGCATTCCCTTTAAGAGGAGTGCCTGGGACTGCAGCTGTCCTCATCTCACTCAGCCACAATTTCCGCTGGTTTTCACAGCCAGAAGTTATGGGGACTTCTCTTCCAAGTACGAGAACCCTGGGCTGGGGATCCCAGTGTGGGGCTGGGACACCTCTCTCCTCCAGGTGGGTACCTCTGAAGCTGAGATATCCCTCCCAATTTTTAACGGTTACACAAGGGTATGGGACCAGCCCATTCCCCATCTCTGTCCTTCCTACCAGTCTTGAGGTGGCTTCTTCTGTATGCCTGCTCACTCTTTATAAAGAAAGTTCTTTAATACAAAATGAAAATTCTACTTCCCAAACCTAGTTGATTGCAATGGTCATATTTATTTTATGGTGGGAAGTCAAACAGAAAACTAAGGAGTGAAAACACATAAAACAATAGTGTAAATAATGGTTCTTAATTGGAGGTTAGCAGCAAAATAACTTGGGAGCATATTTTCAAATATAAACCAACATAGCCAACTCACAGTTCCTTCAAATTCTGACTCAGTACAGCTGGGATGTTGCCAGGTATTGAAAAAAAATTTTTTTCCCAAAGCCTTTCAAGTAATACTGATGTACTGTACTGTATTACTAATAAGAATGACAGTCTCAAAGCATGTTAATAGCCTTACACACTCATAAGGTTTCATTGTCTAATATTGAAATCCAACATAGTATCACAGTCTAACATGCAAATTCAAATTTCCTGTCAGAGGTTTAGGAATCATGACCTAGGAGCTTAGTTCCTATTGTAAAGTGTTCTTTCACTTTAGGAATTGGGTAAGACCTTGGCCAATTTTTGTTTCTGTGGTGTTTCAAACCTGTTTTAGAAACTGAAACCTTTATGCTTTTTATTTTGTTTTGTTTTGTTTTTTTGTAATAGAAGTAGCCCTAACTGTAAAATTGATGAAAGAGGACGCCAGTTGGATGAAGTGGGGACTGCTTAACTGCCTCCCACTTCCTCTGGGCCTCGAGGGACCTCCTTGATTCTCTTAGGGCTCCATTGTTTTAACCACTAATACTCTAACCATTTCATTTCACAAGTGAAGAAACAGGCTCAGTGAAGTAAAGTGGCTTGCCTTGGAAACCAGTATTAGAACACGAGAGTCCTTGCTGCCGGTAACATTTTGATCAACAACATGCCATTCATGAACTCAGATTTATGATTGCTAAAATAAATTGAAAAATACATGTAAAATCAAATTAGTTTTATTATCCCATTAAAGGAACCATTTGATTTTGTCAGTTGGGAAAAATCTAATAAAATCAGATATATTAATTAAGTAGAGTAATATAATGAAGCTTCAAAATTGTAAAATTGGATCTGGATTGGCCTGTGTAAAGGAAATGATATGTTATGTCATCATATGAAATCTCATGGGGGTTTCTCTTATATTTATTCAACAGCAAAATGTAGAAATTAGTTGAGTCCCCATCCCTCCAGTCAAAAAAAGGCTAAGAGGCATTACAAAAGGAAATTATGATGGTAAAGAAAACCAAACTATTTAAGTCAACATTATCTTTTTACTTTAGCAAGTACTAAGCTTACCTTAAAAACTTACAAAAAAGAGGCTGATTCAATTTAAGTTGTTACTAAACTTGCACATTTTATTTTTAAATACACCTATTTACTAGTTAAATCATAGTCTGTGTTGATTTACATTACATTTAATTCAGGTTGAATAAGTCGAAACCATATAATACTGCAGACATATTTTATTTGGAATAAGAAAAAAGTGCATTGTAAATCTCAGCTGACAACCCACCCCCAAAAGGCTAATAATACCTTATTTTCTGCAGCTGGCAGACTATAGAATATTGCATTTCAAAATTCAATTTTCTTTATTTCATAATAGCATTGAAGCATATTTGAAAGGAACATATGTAACTTAATGGGATGCCACTTATTACATCACTAGTGGCATTTTCTAAAGAGCATAACTTGAATAAAAATTGAAAACAAATACTGAATATTTTTGAATAGCAGGTGACATTGGGCAGAAAGATAGCTTTCCTGTTGGCAGCATTAAATATAATTTTTGAAAGGGAGCATTTTAGATGGAGGAGAGCTTTTGAGGCATTACAATACTAAATCCTACATTTTTGGGGAGATGAAAGATGATGAGATAAATGTATATAACCAAATAAAGGGATAATGAACTTGGGGGCTATGTAATTCACTGAGGAGGATAGAATAAGCTTTACCTGGTAGGGTTTAAAATTGCTTTGAAACCCACTAAAGGCTTCTGTGCAATCCGAGGGAAGAAGCTGGCCTTAAATCATTGAAGGAATTAAAAATAGCAAAAAGTTTTGTTAAGTAAACCATCTGTTCCAAAGCATCAGAAGGAGAGAGGCTGAGGAAATCTCCAGGAAGTCTCTTGGGGTTTAGGAGTAGGATAGTCACACTGCGACTGATCTCCTCTGTGCTTCACTCAAGTTCATTATTGATCCAACCTAGCCAGACTTGAAGGTCATATCTGGAAATTAGAAAGTGAAAATGCCTGAGGTCAGTATTCTGTCTGGGTAACCAGGATTCCAGTGCTCAAAAACAAAGACAAACAGAGACAAACTTACCTTGTAGCAATGGTTCTAGACCCTGGCTGCACAGTAGGATTGCCTGGGGACCTTTGAAAAAAAAAAAAATACCTCCAATGCCTGGGCCCCACTTCAGGTCAATTTAAATGGGGGGGGGGTGTTAGGGGAGAGATGATGCAAAGCATTAGAACGAATTGTTAAAAACTCTGCGGGTGATTTAATATTCAACCATCCTTGAGAACTTCTATAATAAGAATACAATAGAAATACTTCCTGTAGAAACAAGGAGAGTCATCCCCCTAATAAAACATACACTGACATGGCAAATTGGGCTTTTGTAAGTAACAAGACAAGGAGGTCTTGTCCCTTAAGGGCAAATGCATCTGCTTTTGTGGACAAAATAATTTCCTAGAATGTAAATTATCTTTTTTAAAAAAAATGCTGGAAGAGATATTTCCAAGAATGTATCAGTTTTTTTTGGCTGGCAGAAAGAAGTCACAATCTGGTTACAGAGAGAGCCAGTATATTATATAAGAAGAACATCTTGTCGTAGACTCAATTCTGTGATTCTGGTGTGCCTGTGAATACTTTTGATGGTAAAGGCAAGTCTTAGGTTATTTATTTTTCCCCATAGCCAAAAGCATTGGATCTGAGGAATTTGAGATTTTTGTCTATGTTCAGCATTCTGGTTCTTCTATTTGCAAGTCAGAGAACAAATTCAGATGTAGACCTTAGTAGTTTCATTCAATAGAAAGCTGGGGGGAATAAAAATGCCAATGAACCAACCACTGATGAGACCCAGGTGTGATTTTTCAGTGAGTTGGTATCATTTTATTATTTCAATGTCAGTTTGAGTAACTGGCATGCCTGTAGGAAACAGCTACCCTAAGAATAAGAAGAGTCACTGTCAAGAGTGTCTGCTGTAGATAGTGTGAATTAATCAGCTTCCTGATGCTACCTTGATTGAGGTCACCTAAATACTTCAGAGCCTAAAGCAGGGAGCATAGATATCTCATGCATCAACAGGACCCCAAAATGGGAAAGCCTAGGTGATTGTACAGTGAACTAGAGTTGCATGGTGGTGTGGGAAATTTGCTTAGGGTCCTATTACAAAAGGACCCTAGTCAGAAACCAGTGGTACGAGAAGCTATATCTAGACACCTACAATAAAAGGTGCTGGCCAGGTGAGTTACAAGAGGGCAACCCCATAAGAAGAGGTTCTAGAAATGTCCTCTTTCTGAGGGGACCCAGCCATAGTAAGGAGGGATCAATGCAGAAGCCCAGACCTATTCACTGGGTCACTGTGGAGGAAGAGGGTAAAGTATCAGCTAAGTCAGAGCCCAGGACTAAGCCATTGGTGCACTCCACTGATAGCCTCTGAGCCCCAACAGAAGGTAAGACTAAGGCTGTTCAAATGCTTGCTGTTCCAACTAGGATTTATACAGGATTAGAGCTAGACTAATATGCAGTATGGCAAAATAGTTGATTCAAGTCTCGGGAACCTATAGAGATGCACAATAAATGAGGCCAGAGATGATGGAGTTGTTCCCAGTGTACATGATCCTGATTATGTCACCCCCCGAAATTGCCAGCAGTGGTCCGCCACCCGTCTTTAACAGAGATGAGCTCATACTCACCAGCCAAAGTAACTGACTTCTTTCCTCTCCTACTCTTCTCCTTGTCATTGGAGATGGAACAGCAGATTGACTGGGAGCAGAAGGTTCTCTTTAAAGCTCTCAGACTTTGACATAGATTCCAAGCAGAGGCCACCAATTGGAGTACACATAGTATCATCATCTTTGGAGCTTTCTCAAACTAAACATATCACTACCTTCTCTTTATCTCTATATTTTCCTGAAAATTCTGATTATATCCTCTTCCTCTATCCCTTAGTCACCTTATCCAGGTCCTGGACAAAATGCAGAAATACTTCCTATTTAAGATCCTTCTTCCATGTAATTCACACACTTGTAATTATGTGTTTAATGTATTCTATGCTAGGATGTGAGCCATGCTACTGATTTCTAGGAGGGAAAAAAATGTGTGTCTGAAGCAGAAAAGCATTTGGTAAATATCTAAATGAATGACTGAATGAATGAGTGGATCCACTTACTTAGGTAACTGTTTTTAATTCAACACATTCATTGATCTTCCTTCCTTCTTTAACAACCACAACATAGAGATGAAGTCTTTTTATTTATTTGTTTTTAATTATGCTACCTCTTAACCACCATTGTCATTTTTAGTGGCTTTAGCTATAGGGGCATGGAAATATACTATAAAAATTGTTTTGAGACAGAATTTCTCACCACTGTCACCTTGAGTTATTGAAGGAAGAAGAATGTGCCTACTACATGAAGAAATCTGATTTCTTGCCTTCCTAAAAATGGAGCTCATACTCTTAGTCCTATCGTTCATTGTCATCATGTGTAAGTAGTTTTATTGTATTATATTAGTTTAGTGCAAAAGTAATTGTGGTTTAAAAGGTTAAAAATGGCAAAAACTGCAATTACTTTTGCACCAACCTAATAGAAAGTTTGTTTCTGCAGAACACATCAATACTATGCAGATGAAAAAGTGAACTGGATAGCAGTGTATTTATGTGGCAGTTTGAATTATAGTTCCAAGGTTACCACGAGGTGTGATCAAACAATACAGTGAAAGTTGAAATAAAAAATTATTACAGTAAGAGACACATTGCCATTAATCCCCCTCAAAATACTCCCCTTTGCTTCTAACACACCTATCCCATCATTCTTGCCACTTTCTAAAGCAGTTCTGGAAGTCCTCTTTTGTGAGTATCTTTAGTTGCACTGTCATGGCTGCCTTGATGTCCTGAATCATTTTGACTTTGGGGAAGAGCCCGGAGTCTCATGGTGCCAGATCCGGTTAATAAGGTGGATGAGGACACACTGTAATGTTTTTATTTGACAGAAATTACTGTATACCAGAAGCAATGTGTGACATGAAGCGTTGTCATGATGGAGGATGATTTACAGCACACTTTAAAACACATCGTCTCTCAACCGTAGCTCACACCTGACTGACTGCACCGAACAAGTTGAAACTTGTCACACACTGTTACTAAGGTTCAATGCATTGCTTCCTGTACTGAAGATCCCTTCCTTTCTGTTGGATGGCACTCAGTAGCAGCATTCACCATATTTTGTGATCACAACAGAAAGGCTCCGTGCCACACATTACTTCTGATAAGGCAATTTCTGTCAAATAAAAACATTACAGTGTGTCCTCATGGACGTTATTCACCAGATCTGGCACTATGTGACTTCTGGCTCTTCTCCAAAGTCAAAATGACCATGAAAGGTAAATGTTTTGAATCAAGTCGGGACATCGAGGCAGCCACAACAGCACAACTAAAAGACACTCATGACAGAGGACTTCCAGAACTACTTCAGAAAGTGGCAAGAATGATGGGATAAGTGTGTTTGAAGCAAGGTGGCGGGGGTTGGGGGGAGTTTTTTGAGGGGGATTAATAGCAGTGTGTCTTTTACTGTAATAATTTTTTTTTAAATTTAAACATTCACCATATTGTTTTTTATCACACCTCATCAGATAGCAAGAGTTTTTCTCAACTTTGTGAGCTCCTCGGAGCCTTTTTATTCCTTTATTATAGCTCACTTATCATTCATTAAACTTTTGCATAACAGCTTTGCTGCTTTGATAAGACTTAGATTTACCTTATATTATTGGATTTTAGGCCTGAATCTGTTGCTAAAGAACATTTGTATGAATCATGAACACTTGATGAAAGAATAATGAATGCTCTTACACCCACTGCTGGTTGCTTTAATGATGGCTTTCATTTGGTAGGTATAATTTCTTTCAAGCTCAATCTGTAATAATCTAATCTAATCTATTTTTATGGCAAATGTAAGCTTTCAAAGTTTTCTGTTTTTAAAGGATCGATAATGTACTAAGAGCATTGTCCTCCCAACTACCATTACAAACTTAATCCCCATTTTCCCTTCAATCCCAGTATTTGCGATTTATTTTTTATCCTACTGTAAATGAACTGTAACTTCTATAAGGAGAGCAGGTTGTCTACTTTGTCTCAACTTTTGATCTCTTGTATCTAAAGCAGAGCCTAGGACAATGAACGCATGCAATATATACCTGTTGAATCATTAAATGATAGAACCTTAACTACCATCTCTCTTTGAATAAGGTGTGGGTGAATCTGATTAGCAAGTACACACGTTTTAAAAATGACTAAGTATTGAATCTATCCCACAACCTTATCAGACTTGACTTTTTAGTCTCTGTAGTACTCCATCGTCTTCACCAGTTCCATGCACGTAATATTCTCTGGCATTTGAACTACCCAGATAGATCACTGTTGTTACCTTCCTGTGACCTTTTTATTCCTCTCTTCTTCTCCCCAGGTCCTACAAGTAAACTAGACCAGGAACCTCCCGTCCTCCTTGTTCTTCAACTTTTAACAATTATCTAACTAGGGACGTTTTCTCTCAAGGACAAAAGGGTTGGTAATGTGTTAGAATCTGAAAAAATGAGTGCTGCCCGCACCAACCCCCCCAAAAAAAGAGAAAGAGAAATGCCCCAAAGATGATGCTTTTTAGGGATATATACTTCTTTTCAGGCTGTTGATTTGCTTCTTTCAATGCTCTTTTTGAATGTATGTCCTTTGAGTACAAGGATGTAATTAATCTATCATATCTCAAACTGCTCCAGGTAATTTTGACGCTCAACTCATAGTAAAAGCAATACACTGTGAATTTTAATGGCTTTAGTATTATCCGTGGTAGGAAAAGTCAGAGTTAACAGAATCAGTTTGACTTTAATTTTTGAAACTTCCCTTGAGATGTACTGTTGTTTTAAAGTTGAATTATTTTTCAAGTCAAGGAAGATATAATTACAATTTCTTGGTTAATAAATATTTTTAAGTAACTACTCTGTCTTAGAGAACTTTAGTGTTTTGGAAAACAATATAAAATATCACAAAAGAACATTACAACTTACAGATAATAACAGACAGAATTTTAACACATTTATTCGGCTCAATATATTGTTTTCGTTGTAATTCAACAACAATTAGTCATGCCCCAAACAATTTATAACCCATATCATACCCATGGATATATATCGTATGTAACACACTCTTCTTTAGAATGAACACTTCTGAAAAAGCCATGTATTTCTGGGCTGAATGTAAACCATTACGTGTGTTTTGTTTGTTTGTGATCTGGTGGAAACCCACCTCAGCACCACGGTTCATTAAAGCACATTTGTGTAATACTGAAATGCTCAAGGGCAGGGAGAGTGCGGATGGTAAGAGCGGACATCGTGGGGTTGGAGGAGAGCAGTGAAGGCAGCATGGTCTCTTTCACGTTTTGTTTCTCTCCCAATAGACACACAGCATGAAACACAATAACATTGTAGAAAACAAAACAACTAAAGGTCAATCCATGTAGCCCTTACTTCTTTTCTGAAAAATAAATAGAACTGTACAAGATTTTTTCAAAAGATAAATGATTATGAAAACCATTTAACTTTCTACATTCCTCCTTTTGAAATCAGGGATTATTCTCTCTCAGTAAAGAGGACCTGCTTTCAATGAGACAGAAATCCACTGTGTAATATTTTGGAGGTCACCTCAACAAAATCTTTCAGCGTAATGTGGTATTTTTTTCAACTGCAGGCCTACATATGTCACCTATTAATACTCATTACATAGGGCAAGAGTTTAAGGCAATAAATAGAGCAGAAAAATGCCTCATGTTTTAGAGGCCTTATCTACTTATCTGACTTTGCTCTAATTTATTTTAAATTGGATATGGAGTGAACAATATTCTTTATCATTATATTTAAATACGATAATTTAATTTTTACAACTTATTACTCTGCGGTCGTCATCCAGTTAGATTTTCTCCTTCGTTATTAGAGCTAGCTAGTGGAATTAGAGGCAGAGATGGCTCACAGTTCAAAGACATCACAACTTTGTTCTAGTTGGAATTCTTATCTAGAATAAACAATCCAAACTTCCTATTCAATTTTAGCTGTGAAACTAATCCAAAGTAAATAGAAAAACAAATTGCTGCCTTACTGTGTACCTTTTAACAATGAATTCCCCATCTACCTCCTAATTATAAAGATTTCCAATAAGTTTGTTTCCAACAAAAGTTTGGGGTCAGGAAAAAATTTAAAATGAATCATTCCTTCTACTGATTTAAACATTTATAGTTTTAAGTCAAACACACTTTGTTTTTTATATCGATGCAGGAGAAATTTGGCAATTCTTCTAAATTTCATCCATCTTTACAGAAGCCAGATTATCCCAAGGTAGTCATTGCATTTAGTTCAGAAACAAAACTGCCCTAATCCAAATTTTCATTATTCAAGATGTGCTCTGATGTATTTCTGAAATAGTATAGATCATTGTAGCAACATACATTTATGTATATTATATATATATATATATATATATATATATATATATATATATATATATATATATTACTCCAGTTGTGTACATGATATTTTGATACTGTAGTTTGGTGCGGTCCTATTGTAGCACAATTCTTTTTTTTCTTTTTTTCTCTTTTGGGGATGTTTTGAAGTGGTCTTTTTGGTAGGAGCAATTTCATATGAGGACATTTTTATACATTATATGTTTTTAAAAAACCAAAGCATTATTTTCAGCATTTCATTTCTAAGTGCTAGGCAAAATTGACATTTTGCTTCCAACTCTGAGACACACTCCACCCCACCAAATATTTCTACTCCCCTGACCTTGGAAACTGGTAATAAGGTGGCTTAGGGGTGGAGGAAAGTCCCAGACGGCAGAAGTGCAAACCACGGAGGATTGCACCCAAGAACTGAAACCTAATGGAGTTTCCCCAGTTAGATTGGACTTTGTTTAGGGTCAGTGATTCCTTTCTTCCTTCTATTGTCTTCTCTGTGGAAGGGAATGTCTATAACTGTTATCCTATGCTGCCCCACTATTGTATTTTGGGAGCAGATCATTTATCCTCTAATTTTACAAATCCACAGATAGGGAGGAATTTTACCCCAGAATAGCTCATACCCAGAGTCTCATCCCCACCTGGTTTAGATGAAGAGATTTGGGACTTTTGAGCTGATGATATTTAGATGAGAGTTTTTACTTTGAGCTGATGCTGTAATGGGTTGAGACTCTGGGTGATATTAGGACGGGGTGAATATTTCGGGGCCAGAGGGTAGACTATAACAGGCTGAATAATAAGAGATTAGTTCATGTCCTAGTTCCTGAAACTTGTGAAGGTTACTTTATATAACAAAAGGAGGGACTTTTGTAAGTAATCAAGTTAAGGATTTTGAAAATCGAGATTATTCTAGATGATCTGTGTGAGCCTGATGTAATCACAAGGCTCCATAGAAAAGGAACACAGGAGGAGTCAGAGTTAGAGGAGAAAGTGATGTGATCATGGAGGCGGAGATTGGAATAACATGTTTTGAAGATGGAGGAAGAGGCTACAAGCCAAGGAATACAAGTGGCAAAAATGAACTGGAAAAGGTCACGAAATAATTTCCCCCTTGAGCCTCCAGAAACAATAATGCAGCCTTGCTGACAGCTTAACTTCAGGCCAGTGAAACTGATCTCAGGCTTCTGACCTCCAGAATTCAAAGATTAAAATTCATATTGTTTTATCACTAATTTGTAGTAATTTGTTACAACAGCAATACACTAATACAGAAGGTCCATGTGAAAGTTCTCTGTAATGATTGATTCTGGTGGAAGACTGATGATTCCTTGGATACTAAATTCATGCTTTTTGAAAAAATTCAAACAAGTACAGGAAAGAAAACTATTAATGGGGGCGGGAGCTGGAGATGAAGTAAAGGTCAGAAACATCTGCTGCACACATTAGAGGGTAATAAAGAAAAGTGATTTTACAGTTTGATAAGGCCTTTTTGACTAGTGTCCAAAAAATTATCAAAAACCATTTTCATCTTGTTTTTTGGGGATATTTTCTTTCCTGTGTCACCCACTCCCACTCCTCCAGAGCATTTCAAATTAGACCTGCAGAGACCCTTTTGAAGGTTAAATGAAATTCATGAACTTCACTCTTAGTTTCCCTGCTAAGATAAAAAATATACTAATTAATGGCATTTATAAAGACTTGGTTTTACTGGAAATAAAACCAAATAAGTCCTCTGAAAAGTTTATAACTAATTGCTATTTAGCATAATTTGATTTGAATTTCTTATGGAAAAAAGTTGAATGGAAACAGAGTTGATTATTGTGAATTTAGAAGGTTTTTCATCTTAAGATTAGCCATGCTAAAAGCCTGTATATCGCTTATAAATATTATTCTGCAATACATTTTCTGTTTGGCTGCACATTACATGTTAGAATCCTTATTAAATAGAATGAGACTTTGAAGGAACAAAAATCTTACTTTATTAAGTAAACTAAAATCTTTACCACCAGGAACTCTCAGTAAAATCAGTTGGTCCAGACTGAAACATTTTCAGGAGATATATATCTATATCTATCTATCTATCTATCTATCTATCTATCTATCTATCTATCTATCATCTATTGTACACACATATATGCACAAACACACATACACACAATTACATTTGTGAACTCATCCTGGAACTTATACCTCATTGCTGAATATCACTACGGTCACCTTTGAAGTACTCCCCTTGGGAAGCTATGCACTGATGTCAGCGCCTAGTCCACCCTTCAAAGCAATTCTGGAACTCTTTTTCTGGAATGACCATCAGAGCTGTCATCATATTACCCTTGATGCCCTGAATGTCATCAAAATGTCTTCCTTTCCATATTTCCTTTATCTTGAGGTAAAGAAAGAAGTCACTGGGGGCCAGATCAGGTGAGTAGGGAGGGTGTCCCAATACAGTTATTTGTTTACTGGCTAAAAACTCCCTCACAGACAGTGCCCTGTGAGCTGGTGCATTGTCGTGATGCAAGAGCCATGAATTGTCGGCGAAAAGTTCAGGTCATCTAACTTTTTCACACAGTCTTTTCAGCACTTCCAAATAGTAAACTTGGTTAACTGTTTGTCCAGTTGGTACAAATTCATAAGGAATAATCCCTCTGATATCAAAAAAAGGTTAGCTACATCATTGCAACAAGTTCGTGAACTTAATTGTCCAATCTTGTATATTTGCATGTTTGTTCTTTGATTTTAAACATTATAGAAAGAAACTCTTACAATATATAAATCATACTTACTTATTTATGATTTTTAAATAATATATGGAATATAAGTTAATTTTTCTTTAGTGACACTATATTAGCAATACTTTACCTGGTCCAAGCACAAGAACACAAGAATAAGCCTATTGAGATTATAAAAGCTGAGTGTGCATGAGGTCCAGAACATGCCCAAGGAAAGGCATAGATATGGTTGTGAACTTTCTAAAAAGTAGTGCAAAAAAGGGTATTATTATCATTTACATGATTTAGTAGTATGTATGAAGAAAAAGTACAACTAGTTATTGCAAAGAGAAAATATTTCTTCAGAAGGCCCTCATGAAAAATGGCATACTCTAATGCAGTGAAGAAAGTCATCAACAGCATCCTTATGGTTATTATTACAGAGATTTTATAGGACTTTTTCAAATAACGAACATTCATATTGGCTCATGGAGTGAAGCCAAAGTAAAGTTTGAATAAAACAATTGTAATCAGAAGCTTCCAAATCTTCAAATCGAAGACTTCCTGAAAGACTTTGAAATTTTGCCATTTTTAAGACCGTATGATGTTTAGAATGAGATCTGTATTTGTTACAACCCTGCGTGAAATCTGATTTTTGTATTATTAATAATCTTTTATATAGATTGAGATTCCTTCCTCCCTCTCTCCCTCCCTTATCTCTTTCTCTTCCCTCTTTCCACCTTCTTTTTACCTCTCTCCCTCTCATCCCCCCTTCTTTACTTTCTACCTTTCTTCTTCTTTCCCTTGCTTCCTTCCCTTCTTCCTGTCTTTTTTTTTCTTTTTCTTTCTGTCTTCTATGCCTCCTTCCTTCACCCACCTAACAGGACAAGTCAAAGTTGAATTTAAACTGCTGAGCCCATTTTCTGGGGGCAAATATGAAGAAAACTTATTAAAAAACAAGTTTTTGAAGAGGTGAGGGGAAAGCCTACTTCTTCTCATCTCAGAAGCCATTGTATCGAAATGTCATTAATATAGTTTGAAAACCTCTTGAAACATCTTAGTGTCACTTGCTCCCTAATTGTATTGACTAGCCCTCAATGCAAACAGACTCTTGGACAGTTAAAGAGAATGGAAGATAATTACGGGGGAGTGATCATTTTCTACTCAAGTATTTCATATTGCATATGTGACAAATGAGTTATTAAGAAATGTATTGGTGTCATGTCTTTTCATGGTATTATAGATTTATCACCTAAAGAATGAAAAGTTGTTTTCCCCCACATGCTTTTGTGTTCTCGGGTTCTGGAGTTTGTCCAATAGGTGGATGGAATTTACCCTTATTCCATCCAAGGACATCTTCGTCAATTAAAGACAGCAGATCAATGAGTAGAGTGACCTCTCTCCCATTTTGCAAGCAGTGATAGCCTAGGTTCTTCCACAATCTAAGAAAGACGGCAAGAAACTCTGAGACTGAACTTCTTATTAAACTAGGTGACTAGCTTCAGTCCTAGCTTTGATTTGATTTGTACAAAAGCAAAGTAATATGACATTTCTTGCACTCTGAGGGTTATGGATCAATTAATCTTTATTATCCACACAAAATAACAGAAAACATTTTAATATACAGTAGTCTCTCCTTATCCATGGGGGATATGTTCCAAGATCCCCAAAGAATGCCTGAAACTATGTATACTACCAAACCCTATGTATATTATGGTTCTTTCCTATACCCTTTATGCTTTATGCTTTTCTTGGCATATATGAATTGTCAATATCACTACCCTTGTGCTTTGGGGCCTATTAAGTAAAACAGGGGTTACTTGAACACAAACACTGCAATAAACCCCACAGTGGATCTGATAACTGAGATGGCTCCTAAGTGACTCATGGGTGGGGGAGAGTGTACAGTGTGGATCCACTGGAAAAAGGGCTGATTCACATTCTGGGCAGGGACTGTGCAAGATTTTATCATGCTGCTCAGAATGGCAAGCAATTTAAAACTTATGAATTGTTTATTTCTGGAATTTTCCATTTAGTATTTTCAGACTATGTTTGATTACGGGTGATTGAAACCATGAAAAGCGAAACTGTGGATACAGGGGGACTCCTGTCCTCCTGTGTTTGAAATCCAGTTCACTGAGTTATAACTATAAAAAATGCGTTTTATTTACTAACTTGAACAAAGTGTATGGTTCAGTCTTAGAGGATATAATCAAAGTCAATTCAAGTTAGTAGTTAGTAGTTATGCAATTGAATGGATCAGGTTCCCAGAAATGACCAAAAGTTGTATGTCTTCACATTGTTCATCTAATCTTGGCAGTTATATTTTCCCCGAGGTAATGAGAGAAATATTTGATTTTGCCTTTCTAATCTCTCTCTTCTCTTTCCTTCCACCTTGCTTCCTCCATTGCTAGTGCGATATCCCTCTACGTCTAGCTCTATCTTTATTTCTATCTCTGTTTCCCTATTATTCTCCAACTCTTAAAAAGTAATAATAGTTAATAGCTGATCTTTACTGAATGTTTAATGTGTGCCCGGTATAAATCTACATGAATATCATTTGTATTTGAAGGAGTGGCAAAATGGAGAACAAAGCCAATTGTTGGACTTGAAGGTATTATAAAAAATAAACTTCACTATACATTTTAAAGTGTTAACCATTCATGAGACGAATACTCAAGGATATTCATGAAAGAAATGTCCACTAAGATTATAAGTCTGACTAAACTAACTGGTCAGAATATCATTTATTCAATCACTCATTTAATTTACCCCTCCTCTTCTTCATTCATCAAGCATATCTTAGGCACTTACTATATCTCAAGAGTTATACCAGGGAGTGGCTGGTTAGCTCAGTTGGTTAGAGTTTGGTGCTAATCACACCAAAGCTGCCAGTTTGATCCTGTGAGCTGCACCTTCATTTAAACAAACAAAAAAAAAAGTTATACCAATAGTTTTAGCTTCAAAACGAAGGAAACTTAGTTTTCACCTACCACAACACGTGACCTGTAGTGAATGTTGCATTTTTATGCAAGAGCTCTGTCTTCAGGGATCTATATTCTGACATCGTTAATGTCTAATGCCAAGATGACATCTGCCAGCATAGGCCTTCATCTGCTAAGATTTTACTGACTGCAGTCAATCGGTAGAGTTCACAGCTTCCAGCAGTTTGAGCAACTGTAGTGGTGGCAAACTGCCATGGCCACGTCTGGCAGAAGCATGTTTACAGCCATTACAGGGTAGACTTCTCATTTCAGTGAGATGCCTTGGATAGCAGTGGTGCAGGTGGCTTCATTAGCTGTGTTACAGAATGCAGTCAGCCACAGCCCTCTGAAATTCTAGAAACACATGGTGCAGCAGGAGCAACACACACTAGTAATTGAGTTGAAACCTCCCATCAGGAATCATTTTCAAACCAATTAACAATTGTCCCTTAAAATGTATCAAATGCGTTTGATTTCTTAGAGGTCAGAATAGTTACTAATTTGTAGCATAGACAAAAATAAATTGGATAAAACAATGCTTAAACACCCCCTATTTTTCCCCACTAAAATATAAATGAAGCAGTGTAAGTCTAATGTAATAACACCTGTGCCACTTGAAAGTACATATTTGTAGCATCAAGGCCAGATGGCTCAGACTCATTCTCTTTCTCTTTCATTCTATTTCTTTTTTTTTAATTTCAATTGTTTAAAATTTTGATATAATAGTCTCATATTTTAACATTTATTGTTTTGCTTTCAGTATTTATTGAGTTGTTTTAGTATTGCCTTTGCTTTTGCTGGTTCATAGAAGTAATATATTCCTTTATTCTTCAAAATTAATCATTTTTTCTATTATACAAGGAATGGTCTTTCCTCCCAGTGAGAGCCTTCCCATAGTCCTTGATCTTTCACTCTACTGTGGATTATTTGTTTTCTTTGCATGCTTCACAATTATCTTTATGAGACTTCTCTTCGATGTACTTGTGTATTAGAGGCACTGTTTTCTGGGGTTTTATAATTTTTTCTATCTTATTTGGCTCTCATGTTGCTAGAATATATACTCAAGTTGGTTTCTCAGAAGCAGGAACTGAAGAATAAAGAAGTAAAAATTAATAGTTGCATATGAGAAAGTGTTTATTATACTTTTATTCTTGATTAATACTTCATTGGACATGAAACTGTAAATTATTTTCCTTTAAAATTTAAACATGTCACTCCGATACTGCCTAATATTTATTTTTGCTTATCAGTGATTCTTGTCCTATTACAAGAGATCTGAATTTTCAGTCTTTCTAAGTTGTGAGAATTTTCTTTCTCTTTGTACTTGTAAAATTTCACAGATATGTGTGAATATAGAACTTGCCTCATTCATTCTGCTTGGATGTAAGTGAGCCATTTCAATCTAAAGACTTACTTTCTTCAGTGTTGTGTAAATTTTTTTGTTACCTCTTTGGTAATTTCTTCCCCTAATTTATTTTGTCCTTTTCTCAAAATTCTTTTTAATTAGATCTCTGATCTCTTGAGTAAGAACTATTTATTTATTTTTATATTTTGCTCACATTTCCCTGTCTCCTTTTACATCTTGCAATAAATTCTAGTGTTATGTTTTATCCATCTTTATCTACTTCCTATCAGCTTTTTCAAGTGAATGTCTGTTAGGCTTTTTTAATTGGGAGAGATGGAATCCTGTGCTCTGACTAAACCCTGGAGACATGCCATTTTCAGAAATTTGTTGTGCACTCATTCTATTTCTTTCAGTGTTGTAGATTTATACTATTCTTTGTGCATCTTCACTGTCAATTCTGTGGGATTTGGAAAGGGCTGGAGGGAAAACTTGTGTAGCAATTTTGCCATATTGAACTGAACAGGGTGCACATTTTCAGCAGCTTAATTAGATGAAGAGCCTACTAAAAAATCTGGCTTTGTGTAGGGAATCTATCCCACAAGATTGCCAGCATAGACAGAAAAGAGAAACTGCACCCTAACCTTCCAAAGACCTGAATTAAATAGGAAATTCTCGTACTTAATCAGCTAGAACTTCTAACAGACTTGCCAATGACTGACATAGGGTGAGAATTTTATTTTGCTTCCGTGTAATTTTTCAGTTCCTTTTTTTCATGCACACATATGTAATCAACTTGAGTAGGCAGGTCTCCCAAGATATAGTTAGAAATCGTCATTATTTTTGTCTTCTACTGTCCCCTTAAATCTACTTGGTGAGTGAATATATGTTCCTGCCACTGGAAAATCCCAAGCCAAATCAAGAGTTACTTTAAAATTACCAAAAGATTCTCAATTAAATAAGTAAAGTTGCTTGGTCCCAGATAATATACAAAATTTCACACTTTATTTAAAATTAGCCTTCCATCTTTTCTTGCTCTTCTCTCTGTTTTTAGCCCAATGGGAGTTAGAAGAAAGCAAGGGCAGGATGATCTTGCATTCTCTGAGTTTAGCAGATGTTTAAAACTGACTCTCTCATTGGGACTTTTGTGAATTCTGTGAGGAATCCCCTAGTGAGTGCCTCTCTGCTACTGCCTTGAGGTGGGCATTGCCCTCCTTTGCCAGGCTTCTCCCGAGCTCCGTAGCTTCAGTCCCTACACATAGGCTCTTACGGTTGGGGTCCTCTTGCCCCTGCAGGCTGCCCTCTTTAGCAGGATCCTTTTCACAATGCCCCTGTCACTAATCCACTGTATCCACAAATGCAGTGGTTGACACAAAGTTCTCTGAGAAATCCCTTAGACTTCTCTGTTACTTTTGCTTGGGGTTAGAAGATAACACCCTCATGATCCTTCTGCCTCAGAGATGGACTCCCTCCACAGTTCTTTTCACATAAATCCTCATCTCAAATTTCAGCAGTTATGGTGATTGCTCTCAGAATTCTCTTTGCCAGCACCTTCACACCTCCGCCAAAACTGGGAAGGGAAAGTCATATTTTAACAGCATGTTGAGCACCAGTTAATACTTGAGGACAAGTTTAGATTACTTTTGTAAAACTCTGTGAACTAAAGAAGATTACATAGGCTTGAATTCTGTACCTGGAGTAGAATTTCATTAAAAGCAAGGAACTCATTGGAAATGAATGTATTGTTTCCAATAAATTGTTTGAGATAATCATTAATTTGGAGGTGAAATGTTCTGAGGGAAATCCGAGATTGTACTGGCTTTTAAATAGTTCAGATAACATGTATTTGAGTTAGAATTGGTTTTGAGTTAAATCATAAAAATATAAACAATTTTATTAGGGGAGCTAAATGGTAGGGAGTGTTAAAATACCTACTATTTAATGTTATTATTAATGTAAAGTATTTTAATTTCTCAAAAAAGTTCATAAAGAGCTATGGATGATTTTGATCTTTTTGAATAATTGAAAACCATTAATTTAAAAAATTCAGAAGTGTAACAAAAACATTTTTTGTTGATTATCTTATATGCCTATATCACTATTTAAAAGAAAAAAGGGGGAAAAAAAGTCAAAAGACCTGACAAATCAGGTGACACCTGGAAATAAGCATAGTAAATTCTAAAAAACTACTGGCTAATAGAATATATAACTGGACCACTATTCTGGTCTCAATTCTTACAAATTGATTGCAGGTTAACAACTAAACACCTAATAAGGCTTTCTTTAAAGCTAATGTATTTTAATTAAATGTGTCCACACACACACACACAAAACTAAGGTAGGTATTATTGTTATTTCCATTTTACAGATAAAGAAATAGCACAGGGAGTGTGTAAGTAAGATTCCACAACTAATAAATAACAGAACTTGGATTAAAGGTCAGGTTGTCAGGGGGCAGTGTTCCGCTCTTAAGTGACCAGACCCTTTCAGTGAACTTCCCAGTGGAAAGTGGAAGTTATCATGATACTTGAGTTGGCCAACACATAAGGGTCATAAAATGAGATTTCTGAAGTTCCAGAAGTTAGTTACATTTCCATGGCATCAGAATTTGGAAGATGATTGGAGTGTATTAGGAAGCACTTAGCAATGCCATTTTGATAGTGCAATTAAAATCCAAAAATTTCTGACAAGCACATGTGGAATAATGGGAAGACCTACCACACATTGCATTTGCCTCTAAATAATGAACAAGGTTTGGCTAAATAGAAGCCTGTGTTTTAAAAAAGGCAGCATGTTTTTTGTTTGTTTGTTTGTTTGTTTATTTTAAAAAGACTCAGATGTCTTTGCACAAATATGGTTTTAGTTGAGTCAGGGTGAAGCTAGAGAGTTATGTGATTAATATTGTGATGTGGCCAATGAATTTCTGATGATGGCTGTATGAAGAGTGGCTAAAAAGAGGAATAGAAGGCCTGATCTAATCTGCACTGGAATGACCAGACTGGAATTCTGCACACAACGATGGGCAAACTGGACACATTCATAAGGGAGACAACTCAATGTGGGAAGAACCTGAAACCAGGTTGAAGAGTAGTTGACTGTTATCTTGGAAAGAGGGCAAGGAAAATGAAGAATATGTTTGTTTTTTTGTTTGTTTTTGTAATGTAAACATTTAAGGTCTGTTCATAAAAAGGGATTAAAATTATTATTCTTTTTCTTTTTTGCTTGATCCCAAGAGGCAAAGACAGGTGGATATAAATAGGTTTCAGGACAATATAAAGAAGTACTTTGTCACGTACATTGTCAAGTACATTGTATTTTGACAAAAATACAATAGACTATTATGAGATTAGTGATCAAGGAATTAAACTGGAGATAATTTCAGTTAATTAACAGGTAGCTCTGTTTTGTCATTTTGTTTCTTCACTGTTCAATACAACTTGTTTGCCTGGTATTTGGCTGATATGCCCAACTTGACTAATTATTTTGAAATTGTGAAGATGCTTCACAATCAATATAAAGATGTTTATTATAATGTAAATCCTCTTTCCATAGTGAAAATTGATGTTAGATGGCACAATCATCCTTCACTCAGTATAGTTTGCTTAAAGACACTTCCATTAACAGGAATGTCTTACCTTCACATAGATTTCAAATGCTTTGGTGATTTGTATTATGCTTAAATAAAGCACCTCCCGGCATGAAAATGAATGAATGCTTCCTGGCACTCGGTTCATGTATTCCTCAGAGTTTATGATAATTAGAATGTTTGTTTAATTGCTGTCCTTTTATTTCCACTGGGTTGTGGCAGCTAAAGAACAGCTTTCAAACCATGTGTGTTTTACACAGGTAATTTATACACTCATTTTTCCTCTTATGAGCACAGGAAAAAAAAATGCTGAATGTCAGTAGGTCAATGTTTTAATCATTTTGTGCCCACTTTTACTAAAGATACATTTGTTCTGTTCCTTAGACAACAAGGAGGATGACAGTTTGACTGCATTTCATGACTGTGTTCACTATGTTCACTTTAGCCACAATAAGTGTGCATCATGTTGCTGTAATATTTTTATAGAATAAGAAATCTTCAGATTACTTATAGGTGCAACCAGTTTACAAATGCAGTTAGTTAAAATAGTATAAAGTAGCTTTCAATTACATCTGGAACACATATTTTATTCTGTATCAGTATTATTAAAGAATAACTGTAACTTAAAAGGACTATAGTTTAACAATGCCTTTAGTAATCCTAAATATATCTATTTTATTATGTTAGGAATACTTAAATGATATTGAATTTCTCTCTTTTAAATTTTTATTTATTTATTTGTTTGTTTCAGGTATATAAAACCACATAGTTATTAGACATTTATATACCACATTAAGTGAGATATGTAAATGAATTTTTAAAGGTTGCTTATGTTAACTCTTACAGGGCAATAATCGTTTTACAAATACTATTCTTATTATAGCATTTTTAAGTTATAATGAACCTGTATCCTGGGTGTTCTTACCGGGTCAGAAGCTGGGGTAGTATGTAATATTATTCCTTATAAGGAATTAATTTGCAAGTTCACGTTAAAGGCAGGATGAGATCAAAATAAAGAGAATGTGACTGCTTTGGTACATTATCATACAAAGCAGTATATATATATATCACCAAAGCATTTGAAATCTATGTGAAGGTAAGACATTCCTTTTAATGGAGATGTCTTTAAGCAAACTATACTGAGTGAAGGATGATTGTGCCATCTAACATCAATTTTCACTATGAAAAGAGGATTTACATTATAATAAACATCTTTATGTTGATTGTGACGCATCTTCACAATTTCAAAAAAATATATATATATATATTTGGAACTATAGAATTACTTAATCATTAGATTATTCATGCCTTCCCTTTTATGTGATATGTAAAATATTAAATATATGGTGTAGTTTGATTCAGTCTCATTTCTTTTGTTTTTAAAAGATTTTTTTAAAGTACAATACTATATTAGTTTCAGGTGTAGCCATTGTTATTCAACATTTATATACCTAAAGAAGTGATTACCATGATAAGTCCAGCAACCATCTGACACTGTACACATCTGACATTATCACAATGCTATTGACTCTATTCCCCATGCTGTACATTATATCCCCATGACTTATTTATTTTATAACTGCAAATTTGAACCTCTTATCCCTTTCACCTTTTCCACCCATTTAAAAAATTTTTCAGTTACAGTTGACAATCCATATTAATTTCAGGTGTACTGCATAGTGGTTAGACATATAATTTAAGAAGTGATTCCCCTCAATAGTCTAGTACCCACCTGGCACTATGCATAGTTATTACCAATAATATTACCATATTATTGACTATATATTTCCCATGATTTACTTTACATCACCATGACTATTTTATAACTACCAATTTGTACTTTTTAACCTCTTTCCCTTTCTCCCAACCCTCCCCATTTAACAACTATCAGCTTCTCTGTATCTATGAGTCTATTTCTGTTTTGTTTGTTTATATTTTTTTGTTATTTAGATTCCACATATAAGTGAGGTCATATGGTATTTGTCTTTCTCTGTCTAACTTTTTCACTTTGTATAAAATACCTTCCAAGTCTATCCATGTTGTCACAAATGGTTACAAGAAAAAAACTGAAAAACATACAAACACATAGAGGCAAAATAATGAATGACTTAACACTGACATCAAAGAAGATAGCAAAAGATTCCTTGAGACAAATGAAAATATAAACACAATGAGCCAAAATCTATGGGACACAGTGAAAGCAGGCCTAAGAGGGAAATTCATAGCAATATAAGACTACTTCAAGAAATAAGAACAATCTCAAACAATCTAACCCTACACTTAAAGGAATTAGAAAAAGAAAAGCAAACAAAGCCCAAAGTGAGTAGAAGGAAGGAAATAATAAAGATCAGAGCAAAAATAAATGAAATAGTGTCACACACACACACACACACACACACTCGCACACACACAAATCAATGTAACCAAGAGCTGGTTCTTTGAAAACTTAAACAAAATTGATAAACCTTTCACCAGACTCATCAAGAAAAAAGACAGATGACCCAAATAAGTAAAATCAGATATGAAAGAGAAGTGACAACTGATAACCACAGAAATATAAAACATTATGACAAAGTATAATGAAGAATTATATGCCAACAAATTGGACAATCTGGAAGAAATGGATAAATTCCTAGAAACAGTCTTCTAAGACTGAATCAAGAAGAAGTGGAAAATCTGAACAGACCGATCACTACTCATGAAATTTTACCAGTAAAAAAAAAAAAATTCCCCACAAACAAAAGTTGAACCAGGTGGCTTCATAGGTGAATTTTACCAAACAGTCAAAAAAGAATTAACAGCTATTCTTTTCAAACTATTCCAAAAAATTCAAGAGGATGAAAGCCTTCCGACCTCATTTTATGAGGCCACTGTATCCTGATTCCAAAGCCAAAGACATTACAAAAAAGGAAAACTATAGGGCAATATCCCTGATAAATATGGATGCAAAAATCCTCAACAAAACACGAGCAAACCAAATTCAGCAATATATTAAAAAGATCATACACCATGATCACTTGGGATTTATTCCTGGGATTCAAGGTTGGTCCGATATCTGCAAAATAATTAACGTGATACACCACATAAACAAATGTTGGATAAAAATCATGTGATCATATTAATATATGCAGAAAAAGCATTTGACAAAACCTAGAATCCACTTAACTTAAAAACTCTCAGCAAAGTGGGAATAGAGGGAACATATCTCAATGTAATAAAGGCCATATGTGACAAACCCACAGCTAACATCATACTCAACAGAGAAAAGCTAAAAGTGTTTTCCTTAAGATCACTAACAAGATAAGGATGTCCACTTTCACCATAGTATTGGAAGTCCTAGCCACATCAGTCAGACAAGGAAAATAAAAGGTATCCAAGTGGGAAAGGAAGAAGTGAACTGTCATTATTTGCAGACGTGGTACTATGTAGAGAGAACCCCAACATTCTACCAATAAAATACTAGAACTGATAAATGCATTCAGTAAAGTAGCAGAATAAAAAATTAATATTTAGAAATTGGTTGCATTTCTGTACACCAATAATGAAATATCAGAAAGAGAAATTAAGAAAACACTCCCATTTATAATCACATTAAAAAAATACCTAGGAATAAATTTAGCCAAAGAGGTAAAATAATTGTATCGGAAAATTATAAGACATTGAAGAAGTTGAAGAAGCATATATCATGCTCATGGATAGGAAAAATTAACATAGTTAAAATGTCGATACTACCCACAGCAATCTATAGATTTAATTCAATCCTTATCAAATTACCAATGGCATTTTTTCACAAACTAGAAAAAATAATTCTAAAATTTGTATGAAACCACAAAAGACCCTGAGTAGCCGCAGCAATCTTGAGAATGAAGAACAAAGTTGGAGGTATCGTAATACCTGATATCAAACTATATTACAAGGATATGGTAATCAAAACGGCATGGTACTGGCATAAAAAAGACACATAAATCAATGAAACAGAATAGAGGGCTCAGAAATAAACCCACAAATATATGGTCGATTAATCTATGACAAAGGAAGCAAGAATATACAATGAGGTAAAGACCGTCTATTCAATAAATGGCATTGGGAAAACTGGACAGATACATGCCAAAAAAGTGAAACTAGGCCATGTTCTTACTACATTTACAAGAATATCCTTAAAATGGGTTAAAGACTGAAACTAAGACTTGAAACTATAAAACTCTTAGAAGAAAACATAGTCAGTAAATTCTCTGATATTGCTTTTAGTAATATATTTTTTTTCCTGATATGTTGCCTTAGGCAAGGGAAACAAAAGAAAAAAATAAACAAATGGGATTACATCAAACTGCATCACAGCAAAGGAAACCATCAGCAAAACGGAAAGACAGCCTACTGAATGGGAGAAGATAATCACCAATGATACATCTGTTAAGGGATTAATATCCGAAATTTATTTAAAAAACAACAACTCACATACACACACACACACACACAAATTACAAAACAGAAGCAAAACCCTAACAATTTAATTAAAACATGGGCAGAGGACCTGAATAGACACTTCTCAAAAGAGGACATACAGATGGCCAACAGACATATGAAAAGATGCTCGTGGTCACTAATCATCAGAGAAATGCAAATTAAAACCACAATGAGATACCACCTCACTCCTGTAAATGGCCATCATCAATAAATCAACTACAGGTGTTGGCAAGGATGGGGAGAAAAGCGAACCCTCCTGTACAGTTGGTGGGATTGCAAATTGGTGCAGCCACTATGGAAAACAGTATGGAGGTTCCTCAAAAAATTAAAAATAGAACTACCTTATGACTTAGCAATTCCACTTCTGGGTATTTATCCGAGTAAATCCAAAAATAATTTGAAAAGTTATATGCACCCCTTTGTTCATTGCAATATTCTTTACAATAGCCATGATGTGGAAGCAACCTAAGGCCCATCAGTAGACAATTGGATAAAGAAATCCAATCATGGCACATATATACAGTGGAATATTATGATGCAGCCTGTCCCATTTATTTTAGCCTCCTTCAGTATTTCTTGTAATGCAGGTCATGTGTTAGAAAATTCCCTCAGCTTCTGTATGTCTGGAAAGGCCTTTATGCCTCCTTCATATCTAAAGGATATCTTTGCTGAATATATTATTCTTGGCTCATAATTTCTCTCTTTCAATAGTTTGAATATTTAATTCCATTCCCTCCTGGCTTGTAGTTTCTGCTGAAAAATCTGATGATAATCTAATGGGCTTTCCTTTGTAGGTTACCGTCTTCTTTTCCCTGGCTGCCTTCAGGATTCTTTCGTTGTTGTTAATTTTGTCTCATTTATTTTAAACCTTATTTTGTTTTTGGCTATGATTTAAATTGAACTTCCCTATAGAGAATCATGAAATTAAAAAATCTGACTATTATCTAAGAAGTCAAGAAAGCCACAGTGAATTGCATACTCGAGGGACTCAAATAGTAGAATTATATTAAAATACTATGGTTGAATAAATGAAATATGTAAATGTATATTGGTAAGTATGTAAAAATGAAGAAAAATAGTGGAACAAAATACTGGGAAATAAAGCAGTTGTAAGGATTGATGGTATTTGGGGAAATATTTTTATTTTGTTAAGTTTTAACATAATTGAAATATTTTAAATTAATCATTTAAAATGGACACCCAGTGCAATTTCTTGCCTTTAACCAGGGTGGTATGAAAGTATTCCAGAAGGGAAAAAATTAGAACTGGAAGGAAAGATCTTAGCAGGAATTTGAATCAAAACCCACACATGTTATGGCTGAGGAGAATGATGTCTAGAAACTGATTTGCTTCAGTTTTGACAGCCATGGTAGATGAACGATCATCTGATTTCCATGTCGCTGTTCAAAGAAGAATATTGAATTTATGAGATCATTTCTAGGTTTAAGCTATTTTTTAAAAGAATTTTTTTTTATTTTTATTGGTGGTACCATGTAGTAGTTGTTTCACAGCAGAAGGTAATATTTAAAGCTGTGACCCAACTTCAGAAAAGATAAGTTTGGGGGGAAAAAAGGTATATTGACTTCATGTCATATACAAAAAGCAACTCCAGATGGATTATAGGAACAAACATGAAAGACAAATCAAAAAGGCTTTTTAAACACAGACATATGGGAATTTTTTTCATGACATGTTGTTGGCAAAGATTACATAAATAGCATGTAAAGTACTGACGATGTAGGAAAAAATGATGAAAAATAAAGAAGAGAAGTAAACTAAGTTACATTTTAACTACAAATTTCTGTTCATCAAATGGTGTCATTAAGTAGTGAAAAAACCCAGCCATAAAATTGGAGAACATATTCACAATACCTTGATCTAGCAAAGGACTTGTATCTAGAATATGTAAAGAATTTCAATAAGTCAACTAAAATACAATCAAATACAGAATTGGGCAAAAATCTTGAACTATTGTGTATATATACCGCAACATGGAATACTATGCGGCAGTAAGAAAAGATGAAATAGGACCATTTGTGACAATATAGATGGATCTTGAGATTATAATGCTAATCGAAATAAGTCAGACAGAAAAAGTAGAGAACCATATGATTTCGCTGATATGTGGTATATAAACCGAAAACAACAAAAGAACAAGACAAACAACTGAAAGAACAAAAACTCATAAACATAGACAATAGTTTAGGGGTTACTAGAGGATAAGGGGGAAGAAGGGAGTGGGGCTCTGGAAGAGGGTAAACGGGGTCTAATATATGGTGATGGAAAGACAACTGACTCTGGGTGGTGAATACCCAATGTGAGATATAGATAATGTATTACAGAATTGTACACCTGAAATCTATGTAACTTGACTAACAATTGTCGCCCCAATAAACTTTAATTTAAAGAAGAAAAAAAAAGTCTTGAACTAGCACCTTGTAAAAGAGAATAATCCAAATGACCAATAAAAATATGAAAATGTGTTCAACTTCATTATAGAAACAAAAATTGAATTTGCAACGTAATACCATACGTACTTGCCAAGTGGCTACTATAAAAAAGAAAAAAAAAAAAACACCAAGTGTTGGCAAGGGTATGAATGAAGCATCTGAAACTTTTATAGGTTGGTAATGAGTGTGTAAATTGGTACAAGTACTTTGGAAAATTGTTTAGCAATATTTACTGAAGTTTAACATATGCGTATACCTTATAATGCAGCAATTGCATACCTACTGTGGGGGCAGAGCCCCAGAAAGTAGTTTCCAGGCTCTCGGCCTCACATAGACAGGTGCTGGCTCAGGTAGTAAATGGCCAACTGTGATTGCATGGCCATCAGCTGTGGCTAGTTGGCCGTCAGCTGTAACCAGTGAGCCATTGGCCACTAATATAACTGCTGTGGCTACGCTAGGAGGAGGGAAAGAGAGAGAATGGGGGCTAGCAAGAAGATGGCGGCTGGGCTGGCAAGCGTGGATGGCGGTTTGCGGACAGTGTGGATCCAGCCTCCATTGAGAGTATAGTGCCGCCAGAGAGAATATAGTGGTATGACTCCCCTACCTATGGCTCCATGGGTATTCCTTTTTGGCCTCACCATAACCTGCGTTCTTGTATGGGGAGCGGGAGCAGAGACCCCGCAGGCCTCCCAGCATGACAAATGGCGCAGCGAGCAGGGTCTCCCGCACGACACCTACTATAGAGTCAAAAGACATGTGTATGTCTCTTTACCAAATGGCATGTACAAACATATTTACGGAAGCACTGGAACTGGAAATAGCTACACAGAACTCAAATGCCCATTAATGGATTGGAGTATATTTGAAACCTTACAAAATGAGAAGAAAATGAAACAAAAACAAAAAAAATGAGAAAGCTACAAACTAGATGGATCTCACAAGCATAATGTTGAACAAAAGACATCATACACAAAAGAATACATATTATATAATTCCATATGTTGTATTAGAAATGATGATATCCCTTGCAAAGGGATAACATCTAGAAGAGGACAAGAAGGGGCTTTGTAGAGTCTGGTAATATTTTATTTCTTATTTGGTAGACTGATTATACTCTAAGTTCACTTTGTAAACAATGAGTGTACAATCTATGATTTTTGTACTTTTCTATATGTGGATTATGCTAAATAAAACAGAGTGGGAGGGAGGAAGACAGAGAGAGACAGAGGGATAGAAATACCGAGAGACACAGGAGGGAAGGGAAAAAAACTGGAGAATATAGTCAGCATTATATTGATTCTTTGGAATTTATTGAAGCTTTCTTTGTGACCTAATAAATGGCCAAATTTGTAAATTTTTTACATGTGTTTAAACAGATTGTGTATTCTGATTTGGTAGACAAGATTTCATGTCTAATCGCTCAAACCCAGCAATAGTTGTAAAGTTCTTTTGTTGAAGTTTTCTTGATCACTGCGTTTTTTTGTTGTTGTTGTTGCATGAACTGCATTTTCTGATAGGAGTATGATAAAATCTTCAATCCAAATTTTTTATTTATCACTTCCTTCCCCTTGTTTTGTCAGATTATTTTTTACATATTTTGAAGATACGTTTGATGCATGTGTATTTATGATGAATGTATCTTGTTCATCTCTTGCTCATTTTAAAATGATATAACATCTTTTTTGTACTCTATTGTTTTTACTTTAAGGTCTATGTTTTTAAATGTTAATATTACTGGAGGTTTCTTTGGGTTCTTATTTTCCTGATTTACCTTTTTCAGAAATTATGTCATAATTTCTATGTATTTTGTTTAGTGTCATTTACATATATCGTAATTGCTGTTTTATTAGGGCTTAAGTTTGTCTTCTTATGCATATTTTCAATTTTTTATGCTATGATTTGTTTCATTTTTTATTCATTTTTGCTTTCTTATAATAGCCCAATTTGTTGGGATATTTTTTTCTGAAGGTTTAAAAGTTATGTATTCTATTTTTTTTATTATTGTAGTTGCCATAAACTTAAGAACCATATTCAGCTTATTTACCCCTATTGTTGTATTTAACATATCAACATTTTCCCCTATCAGGACAGGCACTTTTAGTAGTTGAGGGAAAGTATTGTTTCATGATTTAATACTGATATGTGTGTTTATTGGATCAAGATGTGAGATCTGTTTCTTATTGTAGCTGATTATTAAAAACGTTGAAAGTCACGAGTCTACTCTATAGGCCCTTTTTAAAAGGTTGGCATATTTGTTTTAGATCTTCAGTATATTTCTCCGCTCCAGTGCCTTACCAAGATTATTTTTATTCTGGTATTTACTGCAGCACACATCCAGCAGGGAGTGGTTCTTAGAATGATTGAAGATCATTCAGGTATAAAACTTATAATAGAAATGTCTCAACAATCAATCTGCTATGCTTCTTTAACTGAACTCTAGACATTCCAAGTATAATGACAAGTTATTTTAATCTTTGGAAATGGTTTCAAAAGAGACAAAGAAAAAGAAAATTATTAAAAATTAAAATAGTTTTACTTTTTATGTTTCTTTAAGGAAAAAAAAAACAACCTCTATCAATGATCTGATAGAGTGGGAAAGATATAGCCAACCTCCTCATGTGTAATAAGTAAAGGTTAACGGAAGCACAAGGCCATTCGGGCTACAGGGTAATTTTGATTAAACAGGAATGAGAAAGACTTACTGCTGATACCTAAGCATTATGCCTCCATTGATTTCTCATTTTGCAACATCACTTTTAAATCTTATCTTTATCTACACAATAGGCTATCGCACTACATTAACTCATTGACTTTAGGAACTGGTAACACTACTTAAAAATTGAAACAAGTGAAGTTTTCACTGAGAGCTAATAAAGTTGTTATTCACTCTGTAGTGCTTACAAGGTACAGCCACTATCCATTTTGATTGGCCAGTGCTCCTATTGTGCATGTTTTAAGATACTTTTATTAACATGAATGATTAAAAGTTCTCTTTACAAATGAATTTCACAATACCCCTTGATAAAGGTTAAACATAAAATTCCTTTACTAAATAGAGGGACTGAAGTAAAAGAGATTCAAGTTTTCATTATTTGCTTTTCATATAAATAATACAAAGAGTGAAGGCAACTTTTTTTTTTTTTTTGTCTAATCCTGGGTCAGTGAATCCTAGCAATTTCTACGAAAACCCCGAATACCACTAAGTTTCTTCTTACTACTTCTTGAGAGAACACAGAAAATAGAATGAATATTAACTTTGAATCCAGAAGATTGGAGTTTAAATCTTGAGTTGGCAATTAACTGACCGTGTAATTCTGGCCAAGCAATGTAACCCCTCTGTGACGCAATTTTTTCCCCTGTAATTAGCTCTAATTCATAAGGTGCAAGTAACCAATTACGTTATAATGTTCACTTTATGAAAGTTATTTTTGTTCACTGTGTGTTACATTTCTCCTAAAGTGGCACATAATTAAACATGTGTCTTCTTCTTGGTTCAGTGCCTTTTATAAGAACCACAATAAATTAAAGGTGCCAAATCCTAGATTTCAATGCAGAAAAGGAAAGTGTTCTTTGTCCATAAAAGCCATTAATATGAACTGTGGAATCTGAAAAAGGATAAGTGATGATAAAGGTTTATTACATTTTTAACAATTTTGGTAACCATCAATACGAGGAGTATGAGGTATATGCGTATTCTCTATACGCATGGCGCAGACTTCTGTTTTAATATTTTAACAGACATTTTCAAAGCAACATACATTTAATGCTTTTCAAGTGAGAAGGAAATTCGTGTTTACTGAGTGTTTATTACATGTTTTACATGCACGATCTCATTTAATTTTGTAGCAACTCAATGAGATAGAGATATTGTATCCCCCCTTTTGCAGATTAGAAACTGCATCTCACAGTGATTATGTCACTTGGCTAAATTTACATGGGCAGTCAGCTCCCCAAGTCAAGATCTGTGCTCTGTTAAGAAGCAGTTAAAAGAAACTAACATTACCTAGGATATTACTGGAAATTTCTAGGACTCACTGACCCACCATTGAGATGTAGCCTCAGGAAGAGTGGCTAATCTACAGGTGAATAGTATCATGATTTTACTTAACCCATTCGGCCCAATGACTCACTAACTATCAGCCATCATGGTTGTTGAAAGTACAGTAGTCACCCGCCATCCATGGTTTTGCTTTCTGTGATTTCAGTAACTCACAGTGAACTATGGTCCAAAAATATTAAATGGAAAATTTAATTAACAATTCATTAGTTTTAAATTGCATGCCGTTCTAAGTAGCGTGATGAAATATCTTGTGACCCGCTCCATCCCACGGAACATGTATCCCCCTACCCGTTAGTCACTTAGTAGCTATCCTGGTTATCAGATCAACTGTGGTAGTCTTTATGTAACCATTATTGTACCTAATGATGGTCCTGAAGTCCTGGCAATTCAGATTTGCCAAAGAGAAGCTGTAAAGTGCTTCCTTTGAGTGATAAGATGTAAGTTCTTAATAAGGAAAGAAAAAAACTGTATGCTGAGGTTGCTAAGATCTGTCGTCAGAACGAATCTTCTATCCGTGAAATTGTGAAGAAGGAAAAAGAAATGTATGCTAGTTTTGATGTTCCTTCTGATGTATTCAGAAGTCAGTGGTAGCCCAATGTACGTCAGAATGCCTGCGTTACTCATCTCACTTCATCTTACCACGTAGGCATTTTATCATCTCACATCACCACAAGAAGAAGGGTGACTATGGTACAATAAAATATTTTAAGAGAGAAAGACCACATTCACATAACTTTTATTACAGTTGTATTGTTATAATTGTTCTATTTTATTATTCTTTTAATCTCATACCGTGCCTAATTTATAAATTAAACTTTATTATAGGTATGTACATATAGGAAAAAAAAATAGTATATATAGGGTTTAATACTGTTCATGGTTTCAGGCATCCACTGGGGGTTTTGGAACATCCTCCCATGGATAAGAGGGGACTACTGTATTAACTACTAAAACAAATACTAAGATCTCTGGCAAAATGACGGTTTTCCTATTGCAGTGCTGACTCAGATGCTATAACGAGCATTGTACAGATCTTGATCCGGTAATTGTACAATATGAATTGCATGGCATAATCAGGTCAATGTATTACAGTAGTAGTTCCTGATGCTTTTATGATGTTAAGCACTATTTATTGTGTTGCAAAAGTTCCATTGTGTTCTGCAGTTTAAAAGCGTTTCTTAGCTCTTGGAAATGGCAGATTTTGGTCAGAGTTTAATATTCACTTAGAGTTTGCATGTGACTTATTTCCACTTGGACCTCCCACCTTGTGACAACTTTATTCTTTGATTGAAAACAATTTCAGGAACCACTTACGTTTGTTTTCATCATGCCAGTGACTCCCAAAGTGGCACACAGCTCTCAGTCCGCATGCTTTTCAAGCACTTCCAGAAAGCACAGATCTCCAAATATCTATGAATCAACTCTGACTATTCCTACTTTCTTTCACTTTCTCTCCTTGGATATAAGTAGAAAAGCTGTGACTTACCTGGGGAAAACAGCTTGACGCAAAGTCTAATGTCCTCAATACCTTGGGGAAGTAACAGTAGGAGTGTAAGACATGAATGTGGGGAAAGGATTATGAAAAAGGAGAGTTAATGTTTTCTCTCTAGTGGTTGAATGGACCTTGTCAGAAAAAAGCGAATTGCCTCAGTGCCATAGAAAACCAATTTCCCATTATCTCCCAATATGTTAAATGGCATTGCAGAGAGCTTCTGTAGACTCCACTCGCCCTAAAGCAATTGTAGAATGGAGTTTGTACTTAGTAGTGGTTCCTCATCCTTTTCTCATGAACAGGACTGTTAGTTTGACAAAGGTTACAGCTGAAGCCACTTTCTCAGCTTCTTCCTTTCTTCCACCTTCTCTCTTTTCCACTCATCTGAGTGAGGAGATGCAGGACGCTTGACTGAGGGGTAAAATCGCTCTGGTGGTTCTACCTCCATTGGAGAGTACTGTGTGTTTGCTATTGCTAAGTGGCACAGATTTCAGCTAGTCCCTGAGTGCTGTGTTACCTTCATTTGCGTCCTACTGTAGGAATGATGTGGTTCTATGTGTTCAATAGTTTTTTGTTTTTTGTTTCTTTACTTTCCCAGAAAAAAATAAATAAATAAAATAATTAGGAAAGTAACTTTGTGCCCTCTGGAATGATGTAGAAGGGAATACTACCATGAAATAAAGAAAAAAAAACAGCTTGACTACAGCTGAGGAAACTTTATCTAAATGAAAAGGAGGTCTTATCAAATAAATAACTATTAAGCAATCCCCAGAATTTAATCTATTTGTGCTTTCAAATAGGATCACAAAAAAACGACAGAGTGCCTTATCAGAGTAAATGAGGTTTTAATGCTTAATCACTGCCCATAAAATGTAACAACCTTTAAATCTAGTTTCTCCAACCCAAGAATGGTTGGCATTATGCTTAATACTGATACACAAGTATTTATGAGCCACCTTCTATTTGTCTAGCACCATGCTGGCACTATGAAAAATAGAGGAAATGTGTGAGGCATGCCTCCTGTCCAGAAGCGTAGTGGGAGAGGTGATACTAGAAGACGTCATTAAATTCCCAAATCAGGTATTAGCAGCAAGTACCATAAGAATTTAGAAAATGTGAGAGACTGATACGAGTTAAACCAGCTAGGATGGTCTATGGGGGAAAGTTGGGACAGAATGCCTTTAATCACGTCATCATTCGTACTCAAGAATGAAGCATTTTAAATCACATCCGAGTTAATGTACTTTAATATACCAAGATGCCTTCTGAGAGCCTCTTCAAATCTGCAGAGCCACAATGATGATTGTGCTTGTTATTTCCGTGGTTGTTGACTCTATTCACCACCTTCCCTCTGAAACAGTTCCATGGACCTGATGGAATCAAAACCAGTAGTCTGCTAATAATGTTATTTCCCAGTATATTCCAGCAGTACTAAATCATATGCAGTTACCATAGTGGACCAAAACCACTGCTCAAATCAGAATAATTGGTGTTAAGTAAACTGTATTTTTTTCCTTTGGAATTTGTACTGAGGATTTAAAAGACTATTAAATATCAACTTCATGGGGTGCCTTCCATAAGATTAGTTCCAGCAAACTGTTGTCTAGTTTCCCTCCATCCCTTAGAGCGTAACTCCAAAGTGAAGCTTTAAAACAAACTGAAGGTTTTTGCAGCAGTCTAAATGGATATATGTATATATATATACATACATGTATGTATATCTATATCTATATCTATATCTATATCTATATCTATATCTATATCTATATCTATATCTATATCTATATCTATATAGATAGATATACATGTGTGTATATATATGTATATACGTATATATGTGTGTGTATGTATATATATATATATATATATATATGATTTAGAAATTATTCAGAATTCACGTATGACTTCTACAGATCGGTGTCAGTATTTTTTCTGTGCAATCCACTGTTTCAAATGACAGAATCAGTAACCAATGAAATCCTGGAGTGTGCCCACAACATACCCACTGAATCTCAGTGCCAATAATGAATGATGGATAGAATAATGGTGAATAATGGATAGAAGCTGGATTGACAAACTAATGAACGGTAACTACAAAAATAACAAGAAGCAGAAAATACTGCAAATTTACTAGATGAACTAAAAGCAATGTGGGGGCTTCTAGTAAACCTCAGGAGTAGCTAGTTCAGCATAAAGTTGAATTATCAGAGATGATATGGTTTTGTTTGTATAAGCACATTGTGCATTTCAGGAAGCAAGGGCAGATCCATCAACCAGAAAAACTCACGGCATACCGGGATTAACCCCAGAAAAGTCTAGCGGGCACTGCATGACTTTAGCATGGCTTTTGCAATTCTAGAGTGTTTTGAAATAGATATCAATGATCTCATACCCAACATGGTCATCACAATCCATCTCTTCCATTATGACTGGCCTTGGAAATGATATGACCCTTATATCTGTGTCCATTCTATCAGTTGTACAGACTCAGTCTCAGAACATATATAGTAATTACTCTAAAGCTTCTTCTTTGAAGCACAAATGATGTCTTAAGTCCTATTTCCCAAAATTACTTTATTGTATGAAGTAGAAGGGCATAGGCATAGTTGTGGTAGCAAATAGAGAGGGACATTATTTGGTATTGGAATGTTATCAAAAGTGACTTAACACTAATATCACCAACTACACATATTTAAGTAATAATCTTTGCTAATGTGAAAATGATGAAATAGAGCCATTTAGTATTTATTGAGTAGAATAATATAATGCACTATAAGTAGGACATCATCATGATTATTGTTCTGCAAAGGAAAAGAATTAGAAATCAAGATTCTAATCATTTGGCACTGCAACATTCGATATGGTAGGTATGATTCACGTGGCTATTCAAATTTAAAGTTAATTTACTTTCCAATGTAATTTGAGTTAAATTAATTAAAATTAAATGGAATTAGAAGTTCAGATCTGTAGTTGCACTAACCACATTACAAGAGCTCACAAAGATGGATATTGGCTACCATATTGAACAGGGCAGAATTTTTCATTATCACAAAAAGTTCTATTGGAACTTTCGCCTTGAGCTGAATGGTGGTTTAGTCTAGAGCCAAATGATTTTAAAGTACATGAAGAAGACAGGGCACACAACAATAAAGCAAATTCAAGCAGTTACTGTCATACTACAAGAACATTTACGAATCTCTTGGCCTCTGCTAAATTTAATGTAGTTATTCTTAGTGTGTGTAGTTTGTTGTCAAAGACTTTATGAAGGAGGAGACAAATATTTCAAAGAAAATATAAGGCTGTACAAACGGAAGAAGGATGTTAGTTTCTCAAGCATTCATGTTTTTATGAATGTTGGCACATTAACCACTGCTATGGCCTGAATTGTGTCACCCCCACCCCCCCCACCCCCAGTTTATATGTTGAAGCCTTAACCCCCAGTGTGATGGAGACTTTGGGAGGTAATTAGGTTATGGAGGCAGAGCCATCATGACGGGATTAGTGTCCTTGTAAGAAGAGACACAAGAGAGCTCTTTCTCTTCTGCATATGAGGACACAGCAGGATAGTGGCCATCTGCAAATCAGGAGGGTACTCCCCAAGAGCTGAATCTGCTGGCACCTTGATCTTGGACTTCCCAGCTTCTAAAACTGTGAAAAATATTAATTAAATGTCTGTTGCCCAAGCCACTCAGTCTGTGGTATTTTGTTATGATTCCAAACTAAGACAACCTTGTTTTGGCTTTCAGGTTGATGAAGCATGGTAAATAGTCAGGATTTCTTCACAGACAAACTAGATGTAATGCTGTGGCATTTCTCATCTTCAGTGCAGGGAAAAAGTGTTCTTTCCCCTTCACTTCATGCCAAATGAGGGAGAATCCTAAAGAAACCTTGGGCCTGCTTCACTTGAGTCTCTGGAGATTTGGGGATGAGGTTATGGATAACGGATTCATACCCAAAAAAGCGTAGAAGTCAGTGACTCACAGCTGAGCAGGGTTACCTTTGGCAGCAGAGCCAAGAGCACACTCTGGTCATCGTCTCCCTTTCGAGAGATAGGCAGGGCAAAGGTGCATTTTTCCCATGAGCCTGTTGCAGTCTCCACATAAGGTAGCCAGATTTATCTTGAAGTGGACACCAGCCAAGAGTCATGGGGTATATCACCTTTAAGGGTCAGATGATTTATTGAAGAAGTCATGCGGGGTAAATTATTGCAAAAGAGGTCTGAGGAAAGCCAGAAGCATCACCCATGTCAGAGTATCAGAGGTGGGAAACCCTCAGCAACAGAAGTCTGAAAATCCCTCAAAAGCATCCCAGAAGAGACAAGCAGCATCTGGACATCAAAATTTGTAGGGAACCAATAGTAGGTTAGACCTGTATCATTCAATTGAGACCTACCTGCTTTTTGCTTCTTTGTCACCCATTCCAATCTGGGATACCAAGAGGCAGTGCCATGAATAAGGAAAACACCTAGAAGAGACAGGGGTGGGGAGTAAAGTAGTTGACTGTACCCCCTGTCCTTATCGGGGCGTTGAGTCCAGGCTTCAGCTGGGAGGAGGAAGAAATTTTCAACTGGGATTCAGATTACATTAAACTGGACTGATCTTTGAAATACCAGAAAGCAACTTTAAAAAGCAGCAGAAAGGAAATGTTATGGAGATCGTTTGAAGGGAACTTGGTGAAAACGAATCTATTTGCTTTCTGCTCATAACCCTCTAGGACCAGATTATGCAATAAAACAGATACATATCCCCAAAATGTTTATCCCGAATACAATTAATAATTTAAAATCATTTAGTACAAAGAGCCTTTAAAAATGCACATAATAGGGTGGCTGGTTAGCTCAGTTGGTTAGAGCGTGGTGATGCCAGTTCCAAGCTTGCCAGTTTGATCCCCGCGTGGGCCACTATGAGCCTCCTTAATAAAACAAAACAAAATAAAATAAAATAAAATAAGCGCATGATATATTGTCCAGATCAAGCTGAAGGTTTCCATTCAAATGAACAAACTGAATATTTCTGCTTGGGTTTGTCACCATCATTCTTTGCAGCAATTAGTACCGATCAAAAGAATTGTTGTGAATAACCTGGGAACCAAGAGCAGGACCCAGAAGACCTGATGACTAATTGTGTCCTGCTACTGCTTACTAGGGACCAATGTTTAATTCTCAATACTTCTGTCCCCTCATTTGCAGATTGGTAATGATAACCTCCAGAATATAATCCCCTCCCCTTAACACAGGGAAGTATCCTTTATTTATCTCTCTATTCCTAGTGCCAAGAACAGTGCCTGGTGCATGGGAGTTACTCAGTAAACAGTAAATGCGTGCCTTTCTTGCCTAGCTCACAATAATACAGTGAAGTTCAGATGAGGTGACAGACATGACAACGTGCTCTAAACACTACACCAATGCCAAAGGTATACAAAGTATCATTTTGCAAGATGGAGATGCTTTGCAATGTCCAGATGCCATCTTTTCCAGGCACATTTGGCATCTCTAATCATTTCAGTTATAATTTATTAAGTGCCTAACATGTTAAGTTTTTTTTTTGTTTGTTTTGATGTGTCTATTCCAGTCTGGCTTGAGTACTACTACACATGCCATAAGTGAAAGGGTATTAAAAGGAACCAAAAAGGTAAAGAAAAAGAAATTTTAGAACAAAAAATGTTTCCTAAGAAAAAATAAAATATAAGGAAATTTGGGATAACTCTCATGCCACAAAATGAGGATAGGTCCCAGAAGATCTGGTTTTTATAGGCATCTAAAAATGATGGTGAAAATAATGTAATTCTAGATCAGTGGACTGGCAGAATACCATAATATGCAAGGAAGCCAGATGCTGGAGATTCATTGATCACTGAAATACCACCTGCTAAAATGCCAGAAGGAAGACATAATTAAAATTATGGAATCTGAGGAAGAGCCTTTTTATTCCCAACTTGAAACTTTCAGAAGTGTTCCCTATAGTTGTGTGTGTTTGTGTGTGTGTATGTGTGTGTTTGTGTGTGTATACTGATTTCCAAAATGATGAAGCAAAAATAGGTTGTAAGCCTTATTTAGATTGAGGCAAATCTATAAGTCCTAGGGCTCTCTCATCCTCTGCTCATTTTTCTAAAGCTGACAATGAGAATGTACACTTTCGTAACAGCCATTGCCTTTTATAGCCAAGGGGGTTGTTGTGAAGGATTGTGGACTTATAGCAATAATAGAAGTCTTACATATACTATACCTGATTTCCTGCAGCAGGCAGACAATGAAATTTAAAAGTATCCTGTTTAGGTCCTGTGCCTTGGGGTGAGCATAGGAGAAGGAAGAGAATTGTTTTCCTATCATTTGGAAGTCAACATTGCATTTTAGCCAACTGCACACCCATATGCCTGCACTTCTTTCCCCAGCTGCTCCTTCTGGTTAATTTGTTTACTTCTACAAGCTACATCTTGCCAGTGGTTTTATCAGCCTCTCCTGCTACTATAAATCTACCCTATTACTTAATATGCTACAGTAAGTAATTTGTATTTGTCACTGTAAACAGTGCTGGCAACCTCTCAGGATGATAGGCACTTGATGAAGCCTGCAAGAGTTTTCATTTGTCCATGACAGACAGAACCCCACTGTTTGTATCCCGTATTGAGGGCAAATCCAAACCTGGAAGATTTACACATTCCATTGGCAGTTGCCATTTACCACTTTAAACTAATTTTGAAGTCTACAACTGCTTTGATTGTTATTTTGTATGTGATTCATACCTTTTGCATACTTCGTTGAAGCAATGCAGTGACAAGTTGCATGGAATAATCAAGAGATGCTGCACAGATTTAAATAGCCACCATGGAATATTAAAGAATGAATCCCACCAAGGGGAAAAAAATTACCAATTTAAAGGAAGTGTTTATCTGAAATAATATGAGTTTTAAAGGAATAAGAAGTGTAGTAATCGAGTTGAGAAAAATCACTTTTTCACACATCTCCAGATAATATGTAATTCTTCAGTTGCATGCTGTGGGACCACTGCCAGCCTTGGGTTATCAGAATTAATTCCTCTGGCAAATTAGTATAGGAATTAGAGAATTACTATGTTGTATACAGAGGGTGCCAAAAAAAATGTATACCCATTTTAAGAAAGGCAAAAACTGTATTAAAATTGTAATACTCAATATATACTGATAACAAAAGATGAATACAAGTCAGGTTTGACTTCTGCAATTACAAGAGGTGCTCAAAGTGGTTACCATCAGTGTAATGTTAATACAATTTTTTCCTTTCTTAAAATGTGTATACATTTTTTTTGGCTCCCTCTGTATGTAGGCTTTTACTTGATATTCAGTGCCAGATTTCCTCAGATTCTTTTTTGTTTTCTTTTCATTCTGCATTTATGCACACAAATATATGTTTGTGTCTGAGTATCAAAGCTCTAATTATTCAGTATCGTTGTATATGATTTATATGCACTAACTTTGAGATTATGAGCACGGTAGATGCACGTGCAAAACCAGAGGCACTCAGAACAGTGTGTCCATTGAATTTAAATGAAATCAGAATTCCTATTTAAAAACTGAATTGACTAAATAATATTCTGACATGAAGCACAGCATACCATTTGTTGCTGTTTTGAGGCACCTTTTCTTTCTCCCATCAGTAATTTGTCAAGCTAGGACATGTCACCTATACCCCCCAAAGCAACAATCCAGGGATTGTTTCCTGTGACATCAAAGAAAAATATTCCCCATGTAAGGCCATTTAAGATGTGCATCTCAAACCAATAAAAGTGAAGCAACTTGAACTGCTGTTGAATATGATCTCTAATCATTACCAGTATGATGCATTAGACTCATTACCTGTGCAATAGGACTCTTTCCTGAAAAATCATGTTCAGAGTTTATTGTCCCACAGGAGTGCTGACAGAAATCTGAATCCTGAGGGGCACTCAGGATTTGCTCATCATCATTTCAGTTTATAACGGACACAGTGAAATAGAGTCTGTTGTATTAATATTCTTTTTTTGTGTTCTCAGTACCTAGCACACTGACTGGGACATACAAAATCTTAAAAATTATTGAATGAATGGATGGATGAGTGAATCAACATAATAAACTAACTAACCTGACTAATTTATACAATTAGGTAGTAATAAAAGTTCTCCAAGATACTCATGCACTGCTAATAATTATGTAAATTGGCAAAAACACTTGAAAATGGTATAGCGTCATTTAGTTACGTTGAAGATATGCATACCCTGTGGCCTGCATTCCACTGCTACATATATATCTGAGAGAAATGCATGGTTAAGTGCTGCGGAAATGTAACAGCATTGCTTAATATATCCTTAAACTGGATTCAACCTAATGTTCCCCAACAGTGGAATGTATGGGGAGTGTGGTCTAGTCATATAGTAGAATATTCTACATCAATTAAAATCAAAGCTCCACTATGGCTCAACTTTCCAAACATTAAAAACTGAACAGCACAAAGGAACACAAAATACAATTCCATTTATAAGAAGCTCAAAAATAGGCAAAACTATTTTTAGTTTGTATAGAGTATACAAGGACTAACACAATTAAGATAATAAGGAAATTAGTATTATAAAGTCAGGATAGTGGTGACCTCGATGGGAAAGAAAGAGTCATGACTTAAGGAGATCATGGGTTGGGGAGAAGATCGATGATGTTCTGTTTCTTAACTTGATTGTTACACTAGTAATCACTTTATAATTATTGATTAAACTCTGAAGGTTTTATATACTCTGCTATAAATATAACGCATGTGTATATCATAATAAAAAGGTAAAACAAGTAGAAAGCTCAATCCAACTTATATATACCAGAATCTACTTAAAGAAGTTGGACAGTAATTTAATCATGAATTCCCCACTCAAGGAGCTGTTGGAAAAAAAGCAGTATTATTCCCCCACTTTACTGAGATATAATTGGTATGTAACCTTGTATAAGTTTGAGGTGTACAACATAATGATTTGATATATGTATATATTGTGAAATGTTTACCACAATAAGCTTAGGTAATATATTTATCACCTAACATAGTTATAATTCATTGTTTTTTTTGTGTGTGTTTTTTTGTGTTGAAAACTTCAGATTGTATCTGTTAGCAACTTTCAAATATACAATATATTGTTAACTATAGTAGAGCATAAAAACCGATTACTAATTACTTTCTTTTGATCACTAATACTATAATTATCAAGTTATCATAATCACCCTTAATGTTGGAATCATAAGATATTAATGTCAACATTAGTTGACGACACCAGTCAAGTAGTCCAACCCTTTATGTCACGATCCAGATGAAGACATTAAGTCCAAAAGGAATTGGATAAGTTTAGGTAAATCTGAGTGTTAAAGGCCAGAAGGTCCAGTCTTAGTTCTCTCTGATACTGCATGTTATTCCTACATTTCTCTTCTGTCAGGAAAGTTAAGGGGAAAATATTGATCCCTCATTCCCAGTTGGACTCCAGGTTTCTTTTTTTTGAGCCTATGTCAGTATTCATCTCATAATGCTTCTTTATTTTTCAATGTTCTTTTCTCGATAGTCTAGCTTCAGTGGGGTGAATAGGATGGGGCCATGTCTTAATATAATAGTATTTACTGATTCTGCTATGGGCTAAATAGTGTGCAAAGTAAAGCATTAGTGTTTCTGCAGAGAGGGGGGTCTTCAATAGAGATTTTAATGAAAGATTGAATATAGTGCATAAGTTCTTGAACATCAGGAAGCTCATTAGATAAGAACCTAAGGATGGAATTAATACATTGAGATTAGACTCCTTAACAAATACCCATAAGATTCTGTTGCTGTAGCACAAGCAAAGCACAGATTGGGTTGAATTGGCATGAAACGCAATGGTTTGAAATCCCACCATGAGCAGGTTTCCCAGTCTGTTACCGTGTTTCCCTGAAAATAAGACTTAGCCAGACAATCAGCTCTAATGCATCTTTTGGAGCAAAAATTAATATAAGACCCTATATTATATTATATTATATTATATTATATTATATTATATTATATTATATTATATTATATTATATTATATTATATTATATTATATTATATTAAAGACCGGTCTTATAGTAAAATAAGACCAGGTCTTATATTAATTTTTGCTCTAAAAGACGCATTAGAGCTGATTGTCTGGTTAGGTCTTATTTTCAGGGAAACATGGTATTGAAAATTTTACCAGAAACTTTTATGAGTTTACAGATTGACCTTAACTTGAAGAATTTTGTTTTTTTCTTTCTTAGTGTGAATTTTGACTTATTTTTGAATCTCAAAAAATATATACTATGACATTAAAACGTTAACATTTACGAAAGGCACATACCATGGAAAGTACAAATAACAATGCCAGTTTCTACTCCAACAGCTCCTCTATAATTTCTGTAAAATAAATAAGAGAGTTTAGGCCTAAAACTTTGACTACTTTGGATCTTTTATAAAAGCTTTATATGACATTAATTAATTGTTTTTAGTACAGCTGTTTAATGAATGAAAACTAATTTTTAAAATGACACAATAAACTCTACCTGAAAGCCTACTTATTACAATACTTTTTTGTAAACTGGAAATTAATATAGGGTATTTTGGAAGTATTGTATAAGACAATGGATCTCCATTTTCATCTAAGAGAATTATGGGCACCCGTAAAAGGACATCCCCATGGGTAACTACAATTTTCAATCCCACATCCTGGTGGAAGCTCAAGGAGCACAGGCACATTGTCCTGATAGAACCAGTGGGAAAAGCAGGTTTTATCTGTGACCCTCTATTCTGGGAACATGCTCCTCTTGCTTAATGGAAACGGCCCAGATTTCAGACATAACATCCCAGAATTATAGTGGAAGTGGAGTTGGCAAGGCACTAGACAGGGCCATAATGAGTTGGAGAGATGTGTTTGTTCTGCACATATAGGAGACCAATGTTTACGTGACTACTTTAATAGTAAAGTGCACATTAACTTAGAATGTAACACAATCATTATTATTCATTTCTTCTTACTCTGTAACCAGTCTTTAAAAAAAATTAACAAATGGAGGGGAAGAGTGCCTGAAGGTTGTGTTTTAAAATTCAGAGTATAGAACTGAAAATATATAACTATTAATAGCAATAACTATTTACCAAAGACTTAGATTAATAAAGTACTTCATATTAAATTATTGGTTGTTCCTCAAATGATGCTTTAAGATGTGTAATCTATCTTGTAGGAAAGAGAAATTTGATAGAATAGACTTTAATTCAGCCTTCAGGGTATCAATAGCAAGATCATTTGAATGTCATTTAGAGATTATACTTTAAACCTTGACATATCGTTTTAACTCTGAATTCTTTATCTTTCATTCATATCACTTTATTTGTATGTTTTCTTATTGGTTCATGTATTTATTTGTTGTTGGGTTGATTGGTTAGTTTGGACTGTGTCGGGTTCCAAAAGTAACTGGAAGCAGCTTATGTAAGTGTAGGTTCACAAACTCAAGTTTGCAAAAATGTTACTTTTTACAAAACTGTTTTCACTGACTCAACTCAGTATCTGACCCTGATCTCCCAGGAGGTGGTAGAAAAAATAACCTCAGTGCTTCCTGCATTCTTAGTCATCCCTGGGATGGTTCCACAACTTTGGTGTCTTTCAGAATGCCATGGTCATTCTTTTCCAGGTCATCTTCTAAACAGATGGCTTCGGGGAAGCTCCACTGCCTCTGGCTGCATAAACCCTCAGCTCTCCACCACTTCTGTGCTAACCGGGGAACCCTGGGGTTTTCTGTGAGACTGCCTGTGGTCTAGCCTGCCCGGACCCTCCACATAGGCTTTCAGGGCTCTGGATGCCTTCTAGTAATGCTGCCAGAGGCCGGGCTCATCCCTGCTCTTCTGGGTCTCGTCGGCCATTCTCTGGTTTCCCTCATCTTCCCTTCTTCATCCACAAAGGCCTTCTCCCTTGCTTGTCTCTCTTCCACCAACCGCCTTTACATTCTTTTGAGGATATAAGCATCTGGAAAGCAAAAGCAAGTAATACTTGCATGCTATTTTTGTTTCATGGATGCTCCTAATAGTACCTCACCCACAATATAAGCTGAGAACATAACACTAAAGGACAATTGAGGAATAGGCAATTTTCTAAGCGGTTAAAGCAATTTGGCACAAGAACACAACTCTTTGATTTAATTTATAAATAAATATATGTGTCTCTTTTCCATCTCATCCCAAAAGAGATTTGGGGAGTTTACACAAATCTTTTTTGGGATGAGATGGGGAGTTTATAGTGTAGTTGTACCATACACTACAAAACATAAAACATGTAATAAAAGAAATTTGAATGTGTATGGGAGTAGGGACTTTTACAAAGTAGTGTGAAGTCAGGGTTAAGATGAGGACCCAACACAATGCTAAAACTGCCTTCAAAATTGCTCTCTGAGTTTCCTGGTGAAGAACCCAGCTGGAAACACAAACATTCAGACACTTCACAGTGCCCAAAAGATAAAAATGAGCCAGATATCTAGAGATACATACCTGTCTGTTCTTGAGACCTGAGAGAAATTTCTTCCATGGATTTACATAAAGGAGAAACTCTCTCAAATAGTGAACAATGTCCTCTACTAAAAACAAAAACAAAACAACAACAAAAAGCATCCAGTGTCCCATGAGTTTCTGATGAAAGCAAGTACAGTGCTGAGATTAAGGCAGTGGAAACTTATGGGACAAAGAGAGGATTTGGATTTTAGCTCTTCCACTGCCAACTGTGTGACCTCAGTTAGTTTTCCCTATGGAAAACCTTCGTTTTCTCCCATGGAGAAAAAAGCACCAAGTTGATAGGATTGTGAGCATAAATAATTCCCATGAAGACCATACCTGGCCAATAAGAAAAGGAAATTTGTGTTAGCCTCTAATATTGTCATTATTCTTCGTAATTATTTACTCAACACATACTAATTGAGTGCTTGCTATACGGGAGGCACCGTTCTAGACTTTGGGGATGCAATAATGAGCAAAACAAAATCCCTGCCTGCAGAGAGCTTCAGTTAAACTAGGAGGCGGCAGACAACAATCAAAGTATTTAAGTAAAATGCATAGTATGGTAGGAGACCATAACTGCTATGGAAAATAATCGGAATCAGGATAAATGGTGCCAATGGTGACTGTGGGTGGTCTCGATTTTAGGTAAAGTAGCTGAGGGAGGCCTCTCCTGAAGGGATAGAGAGAAGACATGACTATATCTGAAGGAAGGCATGCCCTGTCCATAAGTGTTTGAGGGATGACCAACGGACCAGTTTGGTTGAAACAAGGGAATGAGGAGGAGAGTGACAGAGATGAGGTCAGGGAGCTGAGGAGGGGCCAGACCCAGGAGGTCTGTAAACCCCTTGTTGCCTTCTCAGTGCTGTGGGGGCTACTGGAGAATTTGAGCAGAAGAGTGGTACAATCTGACTTACATTTTAATGAGGTCATCTGATTCCTTTGTCAGGAGGCTCTTGGATTTATCCAAGTGAGTAGCAATAGTAGCTTGCATCATGATGGTAGCAATGGCGGTGGTGAAAACTAGTCAGCATCTGTATTATTATTATTACTATTATTATTATTATTATTATTATTATTATTTTGAGGTTAGAGGCAACAAAATGTGTGAAGGAGTACATGTGGGGTATCAGAGGAAAAGAGGAGGCAGGATGGCCCCAATGTTTTTCAGCCTAAGCAAATGGAGAGATGGACTTGATACCAACTAGATAAAGTCAGAGAGGTACTAGGGAAAGATTATAAGAATAGCCAATTTCAGGGAGAATAATATCAGCATCAATATTATCATTGTTACTGTTAATACTGTTTTCCTCAGAGCAAAGTAATGGCACGCCTCCAGAATGTAATTCAGAGAAAGCACTTCAATGAGGATCTGAGAGAATGCAATGTGTAGGTTGTTGATGGTCTAAATAAAACAAGAATAAAATTTAGATATTCGGAGAAGTTAATGAACTGTTTATCCTTCAGGCAACCTTCCATTTATTTCTTACAACTGCAATGTTGATAATATTTGAACAACAGAATTCTTTGGCATGAAACTGTCATGTTCTTCATGCTGCTGCCCAGGGAAAATCCATGTGCTTTGATAGTCAATTGAGTGGATAGTATAATTAATTATCTACAATGAAAATGAAAAAAAGTTGTAGTTGAAGAGATAATCAACCCCCCTTCACATAGAGGAAGGTGAGGGAATAAGTGGTTGGAGTAAATATTTTTCTCAGAAAACAACCCTTAGACAAATGAGAAAATAAAGGGCCCCCAAATTCTTTTCCATGGAACATTGCTCTAATAACTTAGGCCTGGCAAAATTTCAAAGCAGTATTACCAATTACCTACCATAGAAAAATTTCATTAGTGGACCCATGCGAGTTTTAATTTTAAAATAATATAACTTCTTGATGAATTCTGCAAGACTAATTAAGTTGCAAAATTGCATCTGCAAGTAGCTAAGTGGGTTAACCTTCTATAAGATGTTATGTTTACAAGGCAATTTAGTGTTAGAAGACATCTCCTTCAGATAGACATTTTTTTTTTTTTTTTTGCTTTTAGAATATTAGTCCTTAAGTCATTTTTTCTTGACAATAATTGGACATCACGTTCAGTTGTCTATTGAAACTTCTCTTTGAGATAATAAAAATACATCTTTGGCAAGTTTCTGTTTATTGTTACTGTTTAAAGGTACTTGTTTTCAAATTGTCCGAAAGCAGTTTCAAGTCATTAGGATACCGGTTAAGAAAAGAGGGGCAAATCTCAATGTTCTTTTAGACCACTTAAAATTATTACCTGAAATTTGGTCAGTCTTTCTGGAAAAAATGATTGCCTGGGAATTTTGGGGGGCAGAGTGTCCTCTTCTAAGAAAAATATCTAGAACACATTAATTAGGGAGAAATCTGCAACAACATTGGAAACTAGGGAATAAAATTGTAAAATGCCACTAACTTTAAAATGCTTTCTGCTAGAATCAGTATAGATGGGCAATGAATAAACAAGAATCCACTTGTAAATCACTGGCCCAGAAGGCAAGGATTATCTCATAGGAAGTATACAGTCCCTATCCTGGCGGACATATGCCTTCCTGGGCTTCGAGGAGTGACCAGGCTGAATCCATATACAGCCCTATCGAGTCCCGTGGATCAGCAGAAATCCCATGCATTGTTGTGGCATTGGAGCTGGGAACTTAGAAAAGGAAAAGGAACAGAAAGCTGCAGTAATGATGACTGCAGTGAGGTGACTCCACATGCTAGTGACTTATAAGATGAAATTGAATTGAGACGGCAGGAGCTGTTGATCTGGAATAGTGGTGTCCTGATACTGAGTTGCAGGTTTTGTTGACTATAAAGTTAGTACGTTTGGTATAAAAAAACAAAGACTATTTGTGTACCTAGAAGAAAGCTGAGTCTCACCAAATCTAGCTACTGACCCAGAGGCTTCTGCAAAGAGAGAAGAGAAAGCATGCAGAAATGAAGATGGCCTGCTAGGATCCTTTTGAGCCTTGGTGGCCCCACTCCTCATATACACTATGTCGACATATAAGCAGCAAGCCCTCCGGTTTGAGCTTTAAAAGAATTTTTCTAACAGCATGAAAGTGTCAACTAAAGAGGCCTACGAAGAATCCCTTTGCCCTGGTTTTGTGGGAAAATACCAGGCCTAGATAGTGTTGCCATTTTTGGGGAAAAAAAAAAATTCAAGGAGGGGCCTTACGAAAAGATTTTATAAAAAATGGAGCATAAAGCATTCAAGAAGCAGAGGCAAAACATTTTTAAGAAATAGTTTACTTTTTAGAGCAGCAAAATTGAACAGGAAGAACAGAGATTTCCTCTATACCCCCTGTCCCCACACATGCATAGCCGGCCCCTTGTTCACAGCGCCCTCCAGAAGAATGATGCTTTTGTGACTGTCAGTGAATGTGCATTAACACAAGTATCACCCAAAGTCCATAGTTTGCATTATGATGCATCCTTGGGGTTGTACATACTATGGGTTTGGAGAGATGTATAACGACATGTATCCATCATTATGGTATCATACAGGGTATTTCTACTACCCTAGAAATGTTCCACCTATTCATCCCTCACCGTATTCCCCACTCCACACCATATGCCCTGGCGACCACTGATCTTTTTACTGTCTCCATAGTTTCGTCTTTTCCAGAATGTCATGAAGTTGAAATCAAATAGTATGTAGGCTTTACAGATTGGCTTCTTTCACTAAATAATATGCATTTAAATTTCCTCCATGAGTTACCATGGCTTGATAGCACATTTATTTTTAGTGCTGAATAATATTCCATTGTCTGGCTGTATATACCATAATTTATTTATCCATTTACCCACTGAAGGACATTCTTAGTTGCTTCCAAGTGTTGGCAGTCATGAATAAAGCTACTATAAATATCCAGAAACATATTCTTAAGAAGTATTTTGTATATGCAGCAAGAAATTTCAGATTCTATTTGCTTTGTCCTTTGACAAAAGAAGAAATCATAGACTACTATATCAGGCAAGAGATAAAAGGTAAAAGAAAAGAGATTATTAAAATGGAGCTGTCTAAGAGGCAAATAGAAGTGTGAAGAGAGAGCAGTAATATGAAAAAGTAAGACTATGAAGTTTATGGAAGAACTTTTAAATGTTTTATAACCAATTAAGAACAGAAAGCTGTACAACAGAAAACTGAACAAGTGCTGTAGATCTTAGAATGCAGATAATAATAACAAACTTCTAACAGCAGAAGAAGATGTGATGTGCAAAACAACATAGAATTGCTGAAAAAAATCAGTACATGAAAAATGATATTAAACAAAAACTCATAGACACAGACAATAGTTTAGTGGTTACCGGAGGGAAAGGGGGTTGGGGGGGTGGGAGGTGGGAGATGAGGGTAACGGGGATCAAATATATGGTGATGGAAGGAGAACTGACTCTGGGTGGTGAACACACAATGGAATTTATAGATGATGTAATACAGAATTATACACCTGAAATCTATGTAATTTCACTAACAATTGTCACTCCAATAAATTAAAAAAATATATTAAAATATAGATGAAAACATTTCGTGAATAAAGATAATTTGTTAATGAACAAAATTTGTACAATTGATTTTAAATGACTAATGGATATATTTTAAAAAACTGAAATTGAAATAAAAGGAATCCAACAAGCATTCCAGCAGGAAATAATGAGTAAATATTACTTTTCTTGCCAGCGCAACTGTATTCTTAGATCTTTTCTTCTGCAACTGTAGACAAGAATAAACAATAACTAGCCTTTATTTTCTTTCTTGTTCTATTATTTTCAAATATATACAAAAGTAGGGAAACTCATATAATAAATCCATATGTATCCATTCCCCACCTCAACATTTATCAACTCATACCAACCATGTTTCATCTGTATCTCCACTCACTCCCCCCACTCCAGTCTTAGAATCAATTAATTCCAAGGCATTGTGTCACTTCTTTCATAAATATGTCAGTCCATATCTCTAAATATATGGGTTCTTAAAAAAACATAACTAGAAACTATTACCATACCTAAAAAATAAAATTCTGTCATATCAGTCCTAGTCAATCAGTGTATAAATCTTCCTTAATTTTATATATTTACTTTTGGTTTATTAAAATCAGGATCCCAAATACATTCACAAATCATTTGGTTGCTTAAGTCTCTAAAGTGTAATTTAATCTACAAATGTCTTATTTTTCCCTTATAATTTTATTTGTTGAAGAAATTGTTATTTCTCCATTCTACAGAGTTTGAGGGAAAACACTGGATTTAAAAGTTCTGAATTTAGTCAACTAAACATTTATTTTCCTGTGAGATTACAAAATGTGTCATCTATGTACCTTTCTTGCAATATAAGCAAACAAAAATCTATGAAAATAAAGAATCTCAAATTGGCATATAGAACTGACAATAAAAATAGGATTATGTCTTAAAATTACAAGTCCACAAAGTTGAATGAAAATATCATGACTGGTTCTTAAAAGCAAAGATAGATAATGTATGGGTCTATAATCCTCGATGATTTCAATAAAACCCTATTAAACTGATTTTTTCCTTCATGATGGATAGTCAGTACATTTCTTCTTCATGGTTAAAGTAGATCATTAGAAAAGCAAAGTTTAAGAAACTGAAAGCAAATTTTATGATACATAGTTTTTCTAAGCTTTTTAACAACTTTTGCTTAATATTCATCACAAGTACAAATATATTGAAGAGGATTTGTCTAGTTACTTATTACTTGTTACCAAATTCTGGACTTAACTTTTGCAAGAGAACCACGTTTTTATCCTACTTTATTATTATAATAATTATTATTATTATTGATAGGTCATTTAGCAAAAGCTTGAATTTTCTGCTCATCAGGATGCTAAGGGCTTTTTATGATCTTTCCAGTGTGAATATTCTGATGTGAATGCCAACTGCTCTTTTCCACTTTTTATTTTAGAATCGATGTATTCTCAATGTGAAATCTTTCATGTTGACTAAAGAATGAGTGATCTTAAAGACATCCCCTTAGTCATGAAACTAAGGGTGTTTTATAATGCGAATCCTCACATCTTTTATAAGTATCACTCTATGAGTAATGGATTTTTAATGTAATGGATTTTCAATATTTACTTTACTCAGTTCCTTCTCCAGTATGAATTACATGCTTGGTGTCCCCCAAGAGGATTTCCTCTCCCGGTAAGAACCCATATAGGACAGAAAGCCGATGTCTGTAATCATTGTGGTAGAGACTTCAGTGACCATTCATCCCTCAAGCGACTTAGTGAATTCATACTGGAGAAAAGCCATTATGAGTCTCTACGTGGCAAAGCTGTTTATGCATTTTCTGTCCTTAGACAGCATCAGAAACTTCACACTGGTGAGAAACCCAATAAATGAGTATGGGTAATGCATCATCCAGAGTGTGCATTTACATAGACACCAGAGAATTCACACAGGGGGAAAGCTATATAAATATACTGAATGTAGGGAAGATGTCAGCCAGAGAGCTAACCTTTATTCACCCCAAAGAACACATGGTAGAAAATTTCCATGTCTGTAATCATTGTTGAAAGACCTTCATTGATCACTAATATTTAAAAAAAAGCATGAGCAGATTCACTTTGAAGAGCAGCCCCAGTTCTGAAATCACTGTGGAAGGCTTCAGCTCAGCTCCAGCCTTGGTGTGCACAAGAAAACTCCGGATTGGAGTAACACATAAAATAGGAAGAAGGCAGGAAAGGCTTTACCAAGAGACAGATGCTTTAAGAACATATACTTTACCAAAAAAACAAAACAAAAAGAACCAAGATGTATACTTTTAAATATAACTGAGAGATAGGATGTGGAGAGAAATCATAAGAAGTCCTGGACCAGGGATGGGGGAGGAGGTAGGGTGAGGGTTATTCTGAGACGTAGATCAGAGAAATGTAAGCCTCGCAGTTGTGCGATCTTGCTCTATGTCTGGGCGAACAAGAGAATGGCCACAAGGATCCTCGTTTAAAAAAGACTGTCCGGTAATAAGCTAAAAGTTATACAGAGGTCTTTAAAATATTTCCGGTAGGTTAGATTTGTTGTCTCTTCTATCACTGTTAATGTTGAATTTAATTTTGTTGTGATTGAAAAATGTTGCCTATGTCCATTCTACATTTTAGAATTGATTGAGTTTTAACTGATATCCTCACAAATGATTCATTTTTATCCGTGTCTAATCGTTGCCAGAAATGAATATGTAGTCTCGGTCTGACGGGGTGGAATTGCTCTGCCTTTCTGCCTTGGTCTCTGTCTTTCTCTATCTTTACCCTCCAAGGACATGTGCCCCCTCACACACACACACACACACACACACACACACACACACACACACACACACACCTTAGTCCAAGTCACCATTATGTCCCATCTTGATGACTGCAATAGCACGTAAGTAACCTCCCTGCCCAATACTTGACCCCCATATTCTACAGGGCCACAATAATCCTTTTGAAAGTTACTCATGTCGTATCACTCTTACAGTTCAAAACCTTCATCTCACTCAAAATAAAATTCAGAGTGCTTACCAAGGTCTAAAACACCTTACACCATCTGGCCCTCGACAGCCACTCTAACCTCTTCTACTAGTTTTCTCCATTTGCTAGCTGCTCTGCTCACACTAGCCTCCTTGCCTTTCCTTCAACCTGCCAATTACAGCCTCACATCATGTGCTTTGCATGTACTACCCCCTCTCTGCTGTGCTTTTCCCCAGACATGTGTATGACTTGCTCCCTCATTTCTTACAGGTCTCTGTTAACATGTGTCCTTTAAGCAGGGGTTCTTTGGCTCGCCAACCAAATAAAAATAACCTCTATCCATTCTCTGACCCTGATTTAATTTTCTTCAAAGCTCTTAAGCTCCACTCAGAACACGGCATATGTCTTTATTACCTACATATTTATTATTTGTTTAATATATTTGCTTATTATCTGTCTCCCTCCAATGGAACATAAACTACACTGCAATATCCCCAGGTCTTAGAACAGTGCATTTACTCAATTTTTGTTAATGAATGCAACCCACTCTCATGTCTGACTTCATACAGGTAAAATCTGCACCACCCTAATATGGTGTGGGCTTCTAATACTCACCCATTCTGCTTTTACCCTGCAGTTCCCAACTGAGGAGCATTCAATCTAATTTGGTACCATTGGTTAAGTAGCCTAACTGCCACACTAATACTAAGAGGTATTATTCCTGAAATCTCTCCCTGAGGCTAGCTGCATACTGGTTTTTGGATTATAATCTCCATCACTCACACAATACAGATAAATGGTAGCTGAGGTATGAAAAACAATATGAAAAACAGGATAAATCAATGGCATTGTTCTTGTATTATGGAGGAACACTATATTTTCTTGGGGAATGTATCCTCAAGATATTTAGTATGTTTTCATTAAATGTCTCTTCTTGGGTGTCTCTTGTGGAGGGATGGAAAGTTCTGGATTTCTGAACTCCCACTAGGGGGAGCACTTTCCACACCAAGGGTTTCGGGAAAGCCCCTAATTGAGGTACAAAAACTCATACAGTGAAAAGTGAGAACCATTTGTCCCTTCTCATCTTGGGCAGGATAAGTTAGGCCTAAAAGGGGAAGTGTTCAGCCACTGTGTATTCCCTAGTTCTACACAAAGGTCTATGAACATGGATTCCAACGCTTCCTGTTTGGATTGTCTTCAAGTTAAGCTGCTTGTGCGAGCAGAGTATTCTACTAGAAGCAGCAGGCAAACATTTTCCATTTGGATATGACGACTTCTATAAATTGGGGATTAGAGGTTGGAACTCACTGTCTACTGCATTTTAAGATTTGTGTCCCCATTCAGAAATCCAAAATCATCATGTAATGTTCTCAAAATCAGGGAGATACTCATGGAGTGAAGCCATTTGTATCCTCTGACTTTGAACCGAGAGAACCATAACTTAGTTAAGAACTCACTGTCCAAGAAACATTTTAAGGCTTGGAAGTGGGCTTGGTCTGTCTGTTTAAATAGCTTTTGATCTTCCTCTTTATTACCTGAAGCGATGGAGACAATTGGGGTTTCCCCAGTGTCACATACTTCGCAGCCACCACAAAATCCCCAAATGCTCAGCCATTTCTTCTTCCAGAATGTTTTATGCCACCATTGAGTTGCAGATTGCCTTGATTCTCATAGGAAACCCTGCCCATGATGTGAGCTGGAGCATTTCACATCTTCATTGATGATATCTGATGTATTATAGACACTGGGAAATCATAGTCTGTGAAGGTAGACCTGTTGCCCCCAGTGCCACTCACTGTGTAACAAGATGTTTAACGGGACGTTAGTCTAAGTTTCTAGTGAGGCCAAAATGACAGAATAGGAAACAATAGCTGACAACTTCTCCTGTGTGGCAAAGGTGTTAGACCACACATGCCTTGCAAAGGAGGTTTTCAGCTTCTATCTAACTTGTAAAAGGTACGTGTAAAAAGGGATAGAAACGATGAAAGGGAATTGGAGGTTGTAGAGTACATTTCTTTGTAAAAGGTTGTTAGAATACCGTGCCAAATTCCCACATATAACATGAGGAGAGGAGGGAGGTGCTTGTCCTCTAACCTCAAGCACATGGAAGGAGGTTTCAGAGACCATTCGGAGTGTGATGCTTTCTGTGGAGGCTTGAGTGACATTGTGGGTTAGTGTCTGACAAGCCTGAGGGAACCAGAGGGCAAGAAATGGAAGTTGCTTGGGGCAGCCCAGTAGAAGACTGTGATTTGGAGAATAATGGCTTTCTCAAAGATTAACTAGAGACATGTTTCCTGTGGCAATATTTACAGAGTTGCCCAGGGTTGTCTTATTGGGAGTATTCCTAAGAGTGCAACCTGGAGATTTGGTGGAATTCCAAGACAGCTTCTTGGATGGGCTTAGATTGTTGAGAACCCAAATCTGAAATGTGTGTATGTGTGTGTGTGTGTGGGGGGGGCGCGGGGGGAGCTGGGGGTGAGGGGAGGAGGGGTTGTCATCATAAACAGCCAGCTGCAAAGTTCATCAAAGATTTCAGCCAGACATTCAAAACAATGAGTATTCTTCATGGAATCCACAGAGCACTGAGGAGAGAAAGAAGAAAGTATGCTGAGCTAACAGAATACTGACTCCAACTTACAATTCTTTCAGTTTAGGAAGTTATTCTGTTTCTTAATTCTCCCCACCATGTTTCAAACTTCAAAGAGCATTGACAGTGTAGTGAATCAGTATAGGGCAGAGAGACAGTAGCTTCAGGTGAGGGCAATAGAGAAGTAACTATGTCCCTTTTCCCCGTGAAATGTTTTCATCTGTAGCACACAGAAGGACTGTATTATCTAAAAGGGAGCAAATAAGAGATGGGATCTGTCTGAGTTTCTATCCAAGGACAAGGAAAGACCTAGACCCCACAGAGTGAATTTTCAGAGTTAGTCAAGGAAAAAATAATAATAAAGTTGCCTTATTTTGCCTCTTTCTTTGGCTCTTTGCATATGCTATATATATATTATATATGTAATATATGATATACATAACATGTATATATGTTTTATATAATATATACAATATTCAATATATAATATATATATTGTATGCATATTTAGTATATAATATATACACATTATATATAATACATATACAGAGGGTGCCAAAAAAATGAATACACATTTTCAAGAAGGACAACTATATTAAAATTGTAATACTCAATATATACTGATAACAAAAAATAAATACATGTCACGTTTGACTTCTGCAATTACAAGAGGTGCTCAAAGTGGTTACCATCAGCGTCCAGACACTTCTGATTATGGCGAACTACTGCTTGAGCAACAACGTTGATCAAAGTGTCCACTTGTATGCATTTTTTTGGCACCCCCGGTATATATACACAAAGTAAGTATTCATTTTGTTATCCAAATCCTTTGTACCCTAAATAGGTTTTTCCTTTATATTCTGATACCTAAAATAGTAGCGGTAAATTCAATGTGCTCATTCTTTTGTCAATGTTCATCTATACTAACAGGTTTTAGTTTTTATACTTTAAAGCAACATTGTTTGATGTATAAAGGCTGTGGTTACTATATCATCTTAGAACACTTTAATTATTTGAATCCTAATTTTCATATGAATATGATAAATTCTGCTTTTGATTTATTAATATTTTCTATATTTTATATCTCCTTATTTTCACAGGTGTAATTTATTTGTTACTTTGCATTTTGTTCTTTGGATTTGGGTATATATTTTCCCCAATCTGCAAATTAATTTTTAGAATTACAGATATCTTTTTGGTTTCATTTCTGTTATATTATTCTCTTTTATTTCTCTACTAGTAAAAATTACCTGTAAGTTTTTAATAGATATTGTTAAAGAACAAAAATTCAACTGAGTAAATTTAAGGATCTAATGGGCTTTATTAAGTGACTTGTGAATTGGGCAGTATCCCATTGAGCAAAGAGAGAGAGACTCCCAAGGACTGTACAAACTAGAAGGGTTTTATGGGCAGGAATACAGGGCAAGGAAGTCATTAGCAAAATAAAAGAATGAATTGTTTCAGGCCAACTCATCTTCCTTTGGGGGGAAGGAACAGGCAAGGGTTTTTCCTCAGATTACCTCACTATTGTTAATGTCAGGTCGACTCTAGAAGTTCAATTTCCTGGGAGAGGTGAAGTTGTGGTTAAGTCTTGGTTTGCTGTTGTGGAAGCAAATGACATCATTTTGGGCCTGTCATTTATTTTTAACAATGTATTTAAACATACATTTTGCTATCAATGAAAATATCCAGTCAATATCTATAATGTCTCTGGTGAATGAGAAATATTTAGCAAAAATTTTACCTATTTCTTTTTCTACCCTATTTATCTTTCAGATTTTGTAATAATTGTTTACGATTTTAGTTTCAATATGATATATTGTGTTTTTCCATTATGCCTCTTTCATGAATCTTTATGTTATAAAAGCAGTATACCTGTACTTCATAGCTACAATGTAACCAATTATTTAGACTTAAATACACATTTTCCAGAGCTCATGGCTTACCTTTCTTTTAGCTTTTGTATTCTTGTACTTTGGATCTTTGTTTTGTCTTGTTGTTTTCTCAGACATCACCAAGAAAAAATTTTAAAGTCCCATAATCATAACATTTTGAGGTTTTAAATATATTATGAATATGAATTGAAAATACTGGTTTAACTGGTATAAGAGTTGATGTTTGCATTTGTTTCTCTTTGTGCTTTATAAATATTGCACTGTGTTTTTCCTAAAGTTTCATGTTTCAGGTTAAAGTCTTATGTAAATATGATTCTTTTACCTGTGAAAATAACATTTTTTAAATTCTTGTATGGTTTATGATTATTTTCTTTCTTTATTTGATTCTTAATTTAATTTTGTTATGTCCAAGTGTTTCCTTCCTTCCTTCCTTCCTTCCTTCCTTCCTTCCTTCCTTCCTTCCTTCTTTCCTTTCTTTTTCTTCCCTCTTCCTTTTTTTCTTTCTTTCTTTCCTTTTTTTTTTTTTAATATTAGCATTTATTTTTATTTGATTATTTCTTCCTTCTCCTTAGCTCTGTTATGTACTTCCCTCTGGAATAATAATTTTGCTATTTATTATAATAAATCTCTTAAATTGACCCTCCATACCTCATAGCTTTTCTTTCATAATTTTCTTTTTCTTTCCATTTGCATTGTGTTCTGAGAGAACTTCTTTCTTCAACTTTCCAGATCCCTAAGTTTATCTTTTTGTTTTGCTCTTTTTCTTTTTCCTCCAGCCATAACCATTATTTTACTCAACTTTGTTCTTGAGCCTTTAAAATAATGCTCATGATTAATTTTTGAGAAGTCTAATTAAACATGTTTGGTCATTGATATTATAAAGGATACATATAGTCTAGATTGCTCTGTACTATTGTTGGACTGGGTTTATTTCTTTCTAATGGCCCTCAAAGACAATAGATCTAGAATCTGATTACAGAATCCTTGGCTCTCATGGGTTGGATTGTGCATATGTTTAGTCAAATGGACTCAAGTATTATATGCCATGAGTAATTGAATTCCAAGGTTCACGTAGTTAAATTCCAAGGATCTGGAAGTTGCCTAGACCTTGACTCCATTTTTGGGTTTGGTCCTTGTACCCACAGTATGAATTTCTGGTGGTGGGTTGTTTACTTTAGAGGGCCATTCTTTCATGTTTGGTTGGATCAAACTACAGAGCCAGCAATTCTGAGAGCAGAGGAATTAAATAGGTTTGTACAGGCTTTTTATTGATGAGCTCACTGACTTCAGCCTTACACTCAGTTTCTGCACTTTCAAGTCTTATGTTTGTTAACAGGGCCTTCTGAGAAAGCTCACTTTTTGGATGTTCTGTTTTTATAATATTGTGAGTTCTTAAATTTTGCATGGTTTTCCCACTAATCTTATAGCATACTTATATTATCTTCTGGAAATTCATCAAGATTTGATTTGATGGCACCCTTTCCTGTTAACCACCATTTCAATGCTGGATTAATTCTTACTTTTATTTCCATTTTAACATTTCAGTGGGGTTTGGAAAGAACGAGTATAGTCAGATTCCCTACTGGTTTTAATGACCCAGATTATTGGATTTAGATATCTGATCCTTAAAAGGCCCATACATTTTTTTTCTTAATGTAAGGTGTCTTGTAACAGTTACAAAATAATCATTTGAGGTAACTGTGACTGACACCCAGTTCTCTAAATTACCTGTAAAGAATTTAAGTCACATATTTTGCTATTTACAGCTTCTCTAGCTCACATTCCTTAACTTTTTACTGGACAGATACATTGAAAATCTGCCAAGATAACACATTCTGAAGCAGAGATACGTAGGAAGACTATCAGCTGCTTTGTCTTTGCTTCCTGAATTCGGAGAGAAATGTTCAGTTATATGCTCTCATCCCACTCAAGCAAAGGAGGTTGCCAGAGTTTATGAGGTGGAGAGAATCATCCTTCTTTTGATACTACTAGCAAATAATGGCAGTGACTCTTCCTCATATCTGCATCTTGTCATTCATTAAAGCAAACAACATTACAGACATCCCCCATAAAGTGGGAACTCTACTGGAAAAAAGGTCATGACATGGCATCCTAAACGTAATTATTCTGTTATCAAGCAATTGTATTTGAGGGAACCATTCTCTAATTGAAGCTCTTCCTTTCTGAAGCACTTACTGGGTCAGGAACATGGACTCTTATTGATGACTAGGTGTTTTCCACCTTTAACTTCTCCCCTAAATGAAGGAAGGATCTTTTATCCTTTTGCTCTGTGAGTACATCAGCATGTAGGGACTTGTTAACCACCAAAGAAGAAAGAAAAATGAATGTGCACTGGATAATTTCATTTCTAAAGCACTTTATCCTTTTCCTGGGAGATACTCTCAGCCATGCAACCTTCAGAATGTAAGCAAAAATGAATGAATGATTTAGCAGTAATATTGTTTTCAATTTTGATGTGAATTAAAAAGTGAAAGTTATTCAGAATATTCTTTCATTCAAATTAATGTTGCCTGGATCCCTCATACATTATTCAGAATGCTGTTGTAGAATGGCCAATTCCATCTGAATGCTACATGGTTTATTTTCTTCTAAATAGGACCTCCACCAGCTATGTGAATAACCATAACTCAATGACAAACATTTTGATTGTAAAACGCATTTTTCAAAATTTTTTTCCTGTTTCTGTTTAGTTACTGTTTTTATTGCCATGCTGGTTTCTAAGTGGCCAAATAACAGCATAGATTCATCAAAAAGAGATTACCACTCTTCTAATATTTTTGGGATAGATGATTAATTTTTAAATAATTCACATTTTGTAAACAATTCATGATTACATTATCTGTGTCTCTCAGAATTATTTGAAATATTTATTGATGATGAAAGAGACAGAAGTGAGAAAGTAATCACAGGAGTAAGCTGCCTAGCTGCATAGTCATTGTGTTCAGTGTGGGTGGGGCCCAGGAATTTGTATTTGTAGCATCATTCAGGTATACAGGTGTAAGAATTGTATTTTGAGAAACATGAAAGCACTGTGCTTCTCAAACTTTAATGGGAAAATAATCAACTAAATATCTTGTTAAAATACATGTGTTGAATCAGTGGGTGTTAGGACTGCCCTAAGAGTCTGAGTTTCTAAGAAGCTTCCAGATAATGCCAATACTGCTTGTTCAGAAAACCATACATTGAGAAGCAAAACCTCTAGAGACAGGTCTTCAACTTTGCAAATCCAAAATCACAATTTTGCCAATTCACATAGCATTTGATCCTGAGAAGATGACACACGACAACTAAAGAGACAAGAGCCTGATATATAAGCCAAATTGCCAGTTTAATTATGGCACTGATTCTTAATCCTGAGTGTCATGAGAATCACTTACTTCAGGGTTTAGACCACATTCCAAGGAATTCCGATTTAACATCAGTAGTTGTTCAAATTTCCCAGGTAATTCTAATATGCAGCCACATTGAGGATCACTGATTTTACACTGACAATTATAATGCCATGCAGATCAAATACCAATGTTAGTTGATCAGCACATTCTCTTTCCTGAAGAGATACCTGCATAGGGAGCCAATATGAAATTAGTGGTTTGATTGGGGGATATAGAATCACAAGGGAAGGTGTTAGATAACCTGAGTGGCTGTGTTAATCAAGCCTGAGATGTACACCATCACCAGAGGTTCCACTCGGCAGGGAGGCAGGTGTTCAGGTAGACCCTTTAGGACCCTTCTCCAATCAATATAGCCTTGCATTCTGTGCTCCTATTTTCTACACTAATACAGACTATCCCACCTCTGTTATTTTCCTGTATTTGTCAAAACGATTTCACACAAATACTTTCGCATTACTTACTTGTTCATGTTTGCCTTAATTACCTGTTTTCAGATCCTTAGCCCTCTTAACTGAAAGTGGATGTCCCAGCATCTCCTCCATGGTTGATTTCATTGTTTATGTCTTAGGGTGGATTTTCTTTATATATTCTAGTATTTCTTGTTTTATTTCGCACTTTTTAAGTTTCTTTCTTAGAGAGTAAGCCTTATTTTCAAATTGTTGGGCAGCCCTCCTGACTTTATATTTCCTAAGTCAGTATCAATTAGATGAACATGTGAAATGCCGTGTGTATATTTTGCTAATTTTCACAAATGTAGCGCAAGAGCTGAAATATTTGAAGACAAAGCTGAAATGAAATTAAGTAGAGATATTTTGATTCAGGGTCATAGAACAATGTTACATTTTTATTTTTTTTTTGTCATTTAGGAAAAAGTGCTTACATAAAATTGAAATGATATGTACAAAGGCACTTTCTTATAAAGGCACTTAAACTTGAAAACTAGGGAAGTGACAATTAAGTGTTTAACAGAATTTCTATTTTAAGTGAGAGAATGGTTGACCAAGAATTATTCTTTTTTGGGGAATACACTTTTACTATCATTAAATTCAGTGGAAATTTGGACAAGATATCATTTTGAAAACATGTAAAAGGAAGAAGGTAGTAATCAGGATTTCTTTGTGAAATTTTATCAGACTAATTGAATTCTCCTCTCTGTCAGAGTGATAGAACTGATATATCAGTTGAAATAACGGCTGTAATTTACCTTGACTTTAAATAAGCTTCAGCTACTACTTGTTTGGCATACAGATTATAGATTTTTAAAAAGTTGTCTAGACTAGAACCTTGCATGGCTAGAGTTTAATTTATCCACACCAAAGACTTATCGAAATTATATGATTTTTGTATCTGTGCCCTGAATTTTATTAATATATAATGTCTATGTCATATTTGTGTATTCTCAACACACAACTGCAGATAAACCACAGTTATCAGATATAGTAATAAAAAGAACATTTTGTGTGTCTGTGTGTCTGTGTGTGTAAACCACAGACCCAGAAATCAGCAAGTGGAATGTTAGTGTGGCTACGGATATCTGGACTGACCTTCTGGATAAGCCGTAACATATAGCATTTTATCTTGGAATGGATTGTGTATTAATCAGGTTTCTCCAGAGAACAGAAACAATAGTATATATATATATATATGATGGAACAATGGCATTATTATTTTGCTCCTCTATCTTGAAGCCCACGAAAATCAACAAAACTTAAGTGTATGGATCCTTGGAGTGCATGAGGCCTAAACATTGCCTGGAAAGTGGCAGGCATTGTATATATACTTTGTGTGTGTGTGTGTGTGTGTGTGGTGTGTATATATATATAGAGAGAGATAGATATAGATATAGATATATAGATATATAGATAAAATTGGCTCATGTGATGATTATGGAGGCTAAAAATCCCACAATATCCTGTCTGCAAGCTGAAGATCCAGGAAAGCTAGTGGTGTAATTCAGTCCAAGTCCAAAGACCTAAGAACCAGGGATATAGATGGTGTAAGTCCTAGTCAGAGAGCAGAAGAGGACTGATGGAACAGCTCAAGCAGTCAGGCTGAGAGAGTGAATTCTCCCTTCTTCTACCTTTTTGTTCTATTCATGCTTTCAATGGATTGGATGATGCCCACCCATATCAAGGAAGACAATCTGCTTTACACAGTCCAGTGATTCAAATATTAATGTCATCTGGAAATACCTTCACAGACACACCCAGAAATGATGTTTAGCCCAATATCAGGGCTCTTCATGACCCAGTCAAGTTGACACATGAAATTAACCATCACAGATAGCCACTTGCATCCCAGCCCTCCCCAATGTCCTTCGACTCCATTATCTGCTGGCCCTGGAAGACCTAAAGTCAATATCATTTCAGAAAAGAAAAAAATATCTAGAGAGCTATATGGAAAGAAAAATGCTTTAAAAAATTCAGAGACCAATTTCTCAAATATAATTGATACAGCAGGAGAGATGTGGTTTGGACTTGTGCCTCTCGTAATAGCATCTGCTTATTTATGTGTCAACCTTGTTCTCCTAGAAAACTGAATATGCTGAGAGAGAAAAGCAATGTTAGAAATAATAACCCCTTTGAATAAGATTTATAGTAATAAAAGTCCCATTGTTACTTCATTTGCTACTCAGAATATCCCTCTGAAGTAAGATGGCAGTTGTTACTGTAATACCAGGTTTTCATATGAGAAAAATCAGGGTTAATAAGTGTTAATCTTTACTGTGCTAAAAATAATCAATTTAACATACATGTATTGAATGCCTGCCACTTTTCTGGCAACATTTAGGCCTCACCAACTCCAAAGAATCCCAAGGCACACACAGGTACCTGAAGGCTGTGCATTTCTGACCTAAGACCAAATACTGAGCAGCAAGTCAGAGAACTCTCCCCTTGGAGAACATATTTCAAAACATAAAGCCTTTATTTCAACTTACTAACTCCATTCACAAGAATTTCATGTACATAAGTTCAATGTTTTCAAATTGAAACTTATTCACACGTGGGGTTCCATGTATGGAACATTTCATATTTTTTCTATGTCTCATGATTCCTTTAGATTGAAAACCTATAAGAAAATGTGCTCGTACATTGGACATTTCCTAATGATGATGCTTACATTTAGGGAAAACTCTAACTGGATCAAGATTAACTTTTAGTATTTTCCCAGACTTAAATCCAAGTTTCACCAGATTTGAAAAAATATACCTAATATTATTTTGGGGATAAAGCAAGTTCCTTATTTCTTTTATATATATATATATATATATATATATATTATTATTATTATACATATGTCTATATTGTTTAGATTTGTTGATTTTGGTGGGCTTCAAGATAGGGGAGCAAAATAAAACACCACTGCTCCATCATCTTGAAGCAGAATTCAGTCCTTTACTCTTGATGTAATACTCTAAATGCTATACTCCTAATAAATATCTCTAGAATTATAAAGTATAGCATGTCACAGTCCCTTAAAGACAAGGTCTAACCAACACATATATGATCATGTGATTTATGGCAGAGACCATACCGTGCAGTGGATTAAAGATGATCTTTTCAATAAATTGCCAGTTGTATGTAAAAGAATGACTCTAACCCCTAGCTAATACCGTACATATAAATCAACTGCAGATAATATCAGATCTATATATGATAATTGAAACAATAAAACTCTCAGAAGAGAACATACAAAACTTCTTCCTAACCATGGAATAGGCAAGGATTCCTTAAATAGGAAACAAAAAGGGCTAATAAAGAAATTTAAAAAATTATAAATAGGGCCATACTAAGACAGTAAAAAAGCAAGACACAGACTCAGAGAAGATTTTATATTTTATATATGTATATATACGGCCTGTGAGCTACAGTTTACTGAACCCTGGTCTGGAAAATGGAGGTAAATGAAAGGAAGATTGAGAGACTAAAGCATTTTGTCAAAGAAAGAAGACATTTTCTCACTAAGCTATTGGAATAGACGTCAGAAGGACTGGCTTGTCAAACATAAGCCCATCAGGTATCTCAAAAAAATAAAAATAGAAACCTACCCCAATTTCCAAGGTTACCAAATTTATGATCAATCTGTTCATTGTGGGAAATTACCATACTTTTTCCCTCAAATGAATATCTTATCTGCAAATGTCAAGACATATCTTAAGAAATGAGCATTGCAACAGTCCAGGGTTAAGTTGTTTTGTTAGAGTATGTTAGAGTAAATTTTCATTTATTTGAGGGACTTTAATTATTCCGGGTAACCTTTTTGTGTTGTTTTTTTCTTGGAATGCAAAATGCAGATTCCTGATTAGAATGTGATGTACATACTTTTTCTTAATGGCAGCAAGAGAAAGTATCCATTTTGTATTCACTTATGAAGGGTCCTCCCCAGCAATCTCAGTTCATAGAGACTATTGTAAAAATCATAATGGGTTCAGATATATTTCTAGGAGTTTTGTAAATACTTTGCTTTATCAAAGACATAGGTGTATTAGTTACAATTGTTTACACTAGAAGGAAAAGAAAACTCAACTCAAACCAGCTTAAACAATATTGAGAATTCTGGGGGTCTCTATTAACTGAATCAATTCAGAGCTGGTGTAGGAATCAAGTTCATTTCTCTTTTCTTCTGTGGCTCTCCCTCTTCTATGTGTAGGTTTCATCCTCAGGCTCTATAAGATGGCTACTGTACTCCTTGTTTCACAGGCATATGTAGATCAAAGGCAGAGAGTGTGACTTGGAAAATTTGGCCCATAAAGTAAAGCTCCTACTTTCCCAGGAGCCATCATCAAACCTGTGTTACATGTCTTTGGTCTGAAATATATCATACACCCATTTTTTGAACAAATCTTTGTTGCCTGGGGAATAGCCCTATCTTAAGCTCTCCATCTAGATTGAATCTTAAATGAACCACTGCGGCAAGTTACCTGGAGTTACCTTGAGTAACTTAACTCAAGGGTTCTCAAAGTATGGTGCCTGAACCAACAGTGTCAATACCACCTGAGAATTTAATAGAGATGTAATTTCCTGGGCCTCATTCTGGGCCAATTGAATTAGAAAACTCTAAGGGAATGCTCCAGCAATCTGTATTTCATTGAGCCTTTCAGGAGATTCTCTATGAACTGAAATTTGAGAAACTTTGTTTTTTGACTAATCAGAGGCTACATCCAGAGCTGGAGACAAACCTTTAAACCACACAGCTACTGATTAATTGGAAATGTGTGAAATGTATTACAGATATAGCCATGAAGTCAAGCACATACAAAGGTTATAAAGTATATGTGATGGTGAAAAATTTTCAAAAGCATTATGTTTAGTCAATTAAATTTGTGAAACATAATTTCTTAGAGTATATTTTAAATGAGATAAAGTCTTATCTATTTGGATTGGTTTATTTTTCATTCTATGGATTCAGATTCTTTCAGGGGATTATGGAAGTTATTTGTGACCAGATTTATAAACCACATTAGATTTAAGGTAGAGAATAGAATGGAATAGAGTGAAGCAATGTAAAACTTTGATTCAAATCTGTATCTATATGTATAAATATGTATGTGCCACAAGTTTCCAATAGAAAATGCTTAACAACTAGCTGTCTGGGGGCAAACTGCTCTGGTTTATAGTTTGCCAATTTCCATGGTATAAATATACCTTCCTCCTGCCCCTAGCAGATGTCAAGCTACGGTATCAGTGTGACATCACTGAAAGTGGAGTTGGGCAAGATACACAGTTCACACCATTATATAGTATTTCAACCATAAAGGTATATGTAAATAAGCTCAAGAGCATAATTAGAAATTGATGTTTCGAGTGTTTATTTACCTTTGTTTTTAATATGATGCATTTGATTTTAAATTATATAATTTGATGTTTAAGAATGGCCATCCTTCATCACTGTTTCACAACATTCCTGAAAATTTAATAATCATCTCTCGTGAGCTGGTATGAGCCAGATCAAGTACACAATTGGGCTGTGCAAAAAAGTTTGAAAGCCACGGATTTAGCCATTCCCCATGCTTACTATTGACTCAAAATTAATGAAAAAAAATGGCGAATATAATAAACCTTTTCAAGATCTTTGTTTTTTCCCTCTGAACTACCTAAGTTTTTCTATTAAGAGAGAAAATCTATCCAATCCTATTTTCTGTAATCAAATTATTTTCTCCCTAAAAATTGGCAACTGTATCCATCTTTGTCTTAATACACCTCTTAAATTTCATTTAGGCACTGAAGGGAAGAGAGGAGTTGAAAAACATCTGACATTCAAAGGTTGGTGTAATTTTATCATTAACTTCAGTGAAAAGATAGGAATAATTATAATTTAAATGCAGTTAGCTTCTGTTGGCTATTCCATGTTCACCATTCCTTCACTATAATCCTTCACTATAAGCTTTTCTCATAGTAATCTATATCTCATCATAGGGTTACTAAAAATGAAACAATACTAATTAAACCCTTTCTATCTACATACCGTTTCTAATAATCCATTAACGGATATCAAAGGATGTACCCGATTCAGGGAACAAACTTTCAAATATAACAATAGGACAAATGCCACATAACTTTGTTACACTTTTCCTCAGAGTTTTTTGAGCATGTTAATAATAAAATAAATGCAGATTTATTTGTAAATGAAATTCAATTTCCACTTAAGCTTATGGAAAACATTGTAAGCCTTTTCCTTAAGGTACAACTTGTAGCCTGTCTTCTTTGCAAAATCTTTTCTAATAACTTGCCCTAGTTTATTTACTTTTTTTTTTCCTGGTATCTATTATACTTACATTATTTGTGGCAAAACTAGAACTCCATTGTTCCCTCCTGACCACATTACCTTCACTAAATTCTAAGATCCATAAGATCAGAACCTTTTACTTTACTTTTGTCCCCATAACCCCTACCAGCATCAGGATCATAGTAGTATGTAATGCCTTTTAAAGTTTATTAGAAAGAAGTGTAAAGTTCTGTACATGGGTCTATACACTCAGACCCCTCTAGTATTATTACTAGTAGTATTTAGTGCTTAATAATACTAATCATTTCCAAATATTTTGCATGGATTGTTCATGTAATTTTCACCACAAACACCAAGTAACAGAAAATAAACGTATCCTATGATCACATAGGATAAGGACTGGCACCCAGGAACTTTGACTCTAAAATCAGCGCTCATAATCATTCACTCTACCACCTCACGTACTGATATGAGTAAGCAGTAGTAGCATGTTTTAAATGTCTGCCAACAAAAATTTCATCATTGATGGATTTCAGTGCTTTTAAGATTGTGTAAAACTGGAATTTAGAGTTTTGGAAGATCTCTAAGGGTAACTCAGGAAAAGATAAGAAAATGGCAAGTATAAGACCAAATGTAACAGTAGCACTGAGAATAAATTCTGAGTAATTTAGACATTTGATTTGAGTTCCTTAGGAAGTGAAAAACAACAGATGTATGGTAATCCATTGAAAATTTACTGTGGAGACAGAAAGCATTTGTAAGATCAGACCTGACATTTTAGAACTGGAGCTCATGTCTGTGGCAAGGCCTGTCCAACCCAGAGGACGTGAGGAAGGGCTAAAAAAAAGTCAAACTGAAAGAGAAGGGCTTTCTAAAACATAGTTAACTTAAATGATTTGTATGAGAATTTCATGACTAGGCACCAAGAGTCCTATGTGATTTTTTTTTAATCTCTTTCTATTTAAAATAATGATCTGAAAAACCCAAAGCATCAGGGGAATAATCTTTTTTTTTTTTTTTAAAGATTTTATTGGGGAAGGGGAACAGGACTTTGTTGGGGAACAGTGTGTACTTCCAGGCCTTTTTTTCCAAGTCAAGTTGTTGTCCTTTCGATTTTAGTTGTGGAGGGTGCCATTCAGCTTCAAGTTGTTGTCCTTTCAGTCTTAGTTGTGGAGGGCGCAGCTCAGCTCCAGGTCCAGTTGCCATTTTCTAGTTGCAGGGGGCACAGCCCACCATCCCTTGCGGGAGTCCAACTGGCAACCTTGTGGTTGAGAGGACGCACTTCAAACAACTGAGCCATCCAGGAGCTCAGCGGCAGCTCAGCTCAAGGTGCCGTGTTCAATTTTAGTTGCAGGGGGCGCTGCCCACCATCCCTTGTGGGAGTCAAGGCATTGAACTGACAACCTTATGGTTGAGAGCCTGCGCTCCAACCAACTGAGCCATCAGTTAGGCAGCTCAGCTCAAGGTGCCGTGTTCAATCTTAGTTTCAGGGGGCGGAGCCCCCCATCCCTTATGGGACTCGAGGAGTTGAACCGGCAACCTTGTGGTTGAGAGCCCACTGGCCCATGTGGGAATCGAACCAGCAGCCTTTGGAGTTAGGAGCATGGAGCTCTAACCGCCTGAGCCACCAGGCCAGCCCCCAGGGGAATAATCTTATAATGCCTTTATTGTATTGCTTCAGCTATTTCTTAAAGATAGTAACCTAAAAGTAAAGACAATAAAAATGCAAGTAATCATTGTTCTTTTCAGACAAAAATAAAATCGATGCTATTCAGAGTGGGCTTTTTTTTTTCCTTGTAAGAAGTCAGTTGTTCTTTCCTGCAGCAGATTTTATTTGACCATCTGAAAGTTCCATGACTTTCCAATTAAGAAGAAAAAAATTACTCAATCTGTAATTAGAAAAAAAGCATTTTGAGTGTTAATTGTGGACAGTCTTCCTCTGTTTAATAGAATCAGAATCCACCTGGTATAAAGAAGAATACAGCAACACAGGGTACTGACTATGAGTAATCTTAAATTAGAAATTCAGTTTTTCTGATTATTAGTTAAGTGACCTTAAGTTATCTAATTTTTCATATCCTCAACATCCATATCTCTGATATGGATATGAATAGAAATATTGACTCAAATAATCATTGCAGGAAATAGATGCTCCAATAGATAAGAGTTGCCAAGAGCAATAAATAGGAGTTACAATGTTATAATATAAACTCAACACTCTGCTCTTCATTCCTGTATTATTCACAGCGTAATTGATCACAAGATCATTTTTCAAATTTGTATTGGCATCATGGTCAATTCTGCTCAATTCTTTACGTGTTGACATAAATAACATGCTATTTTAAAGTATCCAAATGGTTCTTGAGAGAGAGGGTCTTTTAAACATAGATAGCTAGATAGACAGAGAGATGGATAGGTAAATAGATAGAAAAATAGATACCTTGTTTTTACAGATAGGGCATTATCACTGTTATTTTGTAGGCACCTGCCAACTGCCCTATATTGCTTCTTTGTATGAATTTAAGATTTTCTTTCCATTCTGGAATATGAAGAAAAAAGTATGAGAAATATTTAAGTATTAAGAAAGAGGAAAATATTTAAAAGGAAAATGAAAAACAGTCCACTGAACTTGTTTGAGTGTGTTTTTGATATGGCTTAAAGTATTTGTTCATAACAAAATCAAAGATGTGTATATTCAAATTTATTTTTTAAAAGAATTCCAGGCCGGCCCGGTGGCTCAGGCGGTTAGAGCTCCATGCTCCTAACTCTGAAGGCTGCCGGTTTGATTCCCACATGGGCCAGTGGGCTCTCAACCACAAGGTTACCAGTTCAATTCTTCGAGTCCTGCAAGGGATGGTGGGCTCCGCCCCCTGCAACTAAGATTGAACAGGGCACCTTGAGCTGCCACTGAGCTCCTGGATGGTTCAGGTTGTTGGAGTGCGTCTTCTCAACCACAAGGTTGCCAGCTCAATTCCTCGAGTCCCGCAAGGGATGGTCGGCAGTGCCCCCTGCAACTAAAAATTGAACACGGCACCTTGAGCTGAGCTGCCGCTGAGCTCCTGGATGGTTCAGTTGGTTGGAGAGCATCCTCTCGACCACAAGGTTGCTGGTTCGACTCCCACAAGGAATGGTGGGCTGTGCCCCCTGCAACTAGCAATGGCAGCTGGACTTGGAGCTGAGCTGCGCCCTCCACAACTAAGACTGAAAGGACAACAACTTGAAGCTGAACGGCACCCTCCACAACTAAGATTGAAAGGACAACAACTTGACTTGGGAAAAAGTCCTGAAAGTACATAGTATTCCCCAATAAAGTCCTGTTCCCCTTCCCCAATAAAATCTTTAAAAAAAAAAAAAAAAAAGAATTCCAAAAAGCAACATACATTATTTTTAATTATTTAAAAATTTGTCCAGTATTTGAGATTGAACCGTCAAATAGAATAACGCCAAGTGATAAAAAGGAACTTCATATCACATAAAGGGAAAATGAACAATTTAATGAAGATATGATTAGATTTCTTTTTCCCTCCCTTCAGTAAGGTTATTACTTTCCATCTCCAAGAGCCTTTCTCACAAGGATCGTTGTGAAAGGAAAGCTCAATGGCATTGCCTGTAGAAATCATCTGCTATTTCTAAGTCAGTCACAGGTTTCACTTCAAGGCAAGAAAACACATTGCTCCCAATGACACCTCAGCGTTTTGTCTTCAGAAAGCCTCACCCTCCTATAAATGCAAGTCTATCTCTTATAGTCAGGCTGAACTATTTCAATGAATTCTTCAAGGAAGTGTTACTTTTGGCCCAGTTTCATTGATGTGTCCAGGGAGCTGCGCAGTTTTGTGTGTGTGTGTGTGTGTGTGTGTGTGTGTTTTAAAGAAATAAGGTGCTAAGATATCAAAAAAGGAAACATAAATTTGATAATCGAATGGATATATTCAGCATATATTAAGAAACATACATACTGTTTATGAATATTTTAAGCCGAGTGATCTTAAAAATGCTTTTTTCAAAAACAGTTATTGACTTGGTCTCAGTAAACTGTGTACCTGATTTATATAATTATTAACTACTGTCACTTTCCTTTCTATGAAAAAAATGACACCACTATGCGGTAGCAGTAGACCTTTGGATGGAAGCAAATTCATTTATCCTACCTTTTAGTTGATCTAATGACAAACAAAGATAGGAGACATTTGCATTCTGGAGATGAGAAGGCAGTTAAAGGAAAAGGTGGCATGCTTAGCTAGGAAAAGAGCAAAACTGATTGAACTACTCAGGGCTGCATTAATATCATGCATTTGTAGCTGAGCTAATCTATAACTATTCTATGTTCTCCTGGCAAAAAGTAACAAAAAGTACAGAACCCCAGTTATTCCCTTGGCTTATTACTTAATGTAGGGCCTCCTGCAGGCATTGAGGCTTCTGAGAACTCAAAAATAGTCCTCAGCAACCATGTTGAGTTATCATATTCCTTAGTAGAGTGAACAGTAAAGAATAAAAATGTCACATTAAGATTCTCAAAAGAAGACTACTTTATTTCTTTGAATTCTTATTCAGACATATTTGTAAAACCCATTTTATAAACTGTTGACTGGTGATTCTTTGTTTTGTCCTGTCATCTAGAGTTTTGACATGATGACATATGACTGACAGGGTCGTGTCCTTGTACAGGATGGGAGCAGAAGCCCATTCCATGGTAAAGATAATGAGGACATTAATAAATTGGCTTTAATTCAAAATGCTATTTTGTATAGCATTTGTATTTTGTTCGTCAAAGATATTTGTTTTCCATGACTGTAAAAAAGCAATCAAGTAGGCACATTAATTTAGCATACACTTTATAAACTTGATACAATATACATTCATATAAATAAGCTAGAGTATATAGTATGAGATAAATGCATTCATTCATTCAACAAATATTTATTAAGTGTTTAGCATGTGCCAGACACTGTAAAAAGCATTGGAGTAAACCAAAGACCCTACTTCATGCAGTGTATATTCCAGTGGATGAAAATAGACAACTAATAAACATCCAAACAAATACAAATATGATATGTTAGTTGGTGATACGTTCTTAGGAGATATATAAAGCATAGTAAGGAGGCAGAAAGAAACAGATAGTGATGCCACTTAATTATTCAGTTGGAAACTCAAGGGCTCTGTAATTGTGAAAGAGCATAGCTTTCTGGAATGATGTCAATCTCGGTAAAATGCTATAAATCACTGATTTTCACAACCTGAAGGACTGTAATATTGAAAATAGGCCTATGATAAATAAATTTCAATATAAATATAAATTACTTGGAGAGTGGACTATACAATTTTTTTAATCAAATCTAATAAAAATATGACAGGGATATGACAAGAAAAATAAGTACAGACTACTTTTTCTCATTACATAAATACAAAAGTCTTACCCCAAATATTAGTAAGTGAAATTCCATGATATATAAATAAAATAATGCATAATCATCTAGTTGGGTTTATTTCAATGATGCAAGATTCAAAAATTAAATCAATGTAACTTTTACCATGTTAGCAAAATAAAAGAAGAAATGAGATGGTCATCTCAATAAATACAGAAAAGGAATTTGATAAAATTCAACATTTGTTCATAATTAAAAAAATAAAACTCTTAAACTAGTAATAGGAAAGATTTTTGCCAGTCTGACAAAGTATTTCTGACATTATACTTAATGATTAAATGCTTAATACTTATCCCATAAGAACAGAAATAATGTAAGGATACCATTATACCCACTTCTATCCAACACTGCACTATCCAGCATCTATCAATGAATAAAATGAAGAGAAACAAATATCAAGGGTTTAGGAAAAAAAGAAAAATGATGGCATGGCAGTATATGAAGACAAGACAAAAACATCCACAGAAAAATTATTAGATTAACTCTTTTACTGCATCAATTGATTTTAAGTTTCTTTTTAAATCCAAAATGTGTCAGAAATCCACTAAAAACAAAAAGTTGATATTTTGACTGTTTTAAGCATTTAATAATAACAATTTGAGCTGCTTTGTATATAAATGGCATCTTTTTTATGTATAAAAATTTAGGATATGTTCATTTGGGTATATCCGATCGTCACGGCAAAAGGGTTAATAATAAGTGAATTTAGCAAGATTTCTGGACCTGAAGTCAACATTTTAAAAAATATATGTTTCTATATAGCATTGTGATAGATTTGAAAAGATGATCCCTAAATATAACGAGCTAGATAGATAGATAAAAAGACATGGGACATGTACAAGAATTTTTTTTATGGGTTGAATTATATCTCCTTAAAAAAAGTTGAATTCCTAACCTCTAGAGCCTCAGAAAGTGACTTTATTCGGAAATAGGGTCTTCACAGATGTAATCAAGTTAAAGTGACGTCCGTAGAGTGGGCCCAATGCAATATGACTGGTGTCCTTATAAGAAGGGGAAATTTGGGCACAGAGACAGACATGCACAGAAGGAAGATGATGTAAATGCACACAGGCGGAAGATGACCATATAACTGGAAGGATGCATCTACAAATCAGGGAATGCCAAATATTACCCACAAACTATCAGAAGTGAGTAAGAGGCAAGGAAGGATTCCTCCGGAGATTTCAGAAGGAGCATGGCCCTTCTGGTAGCCTTCAGAACTGTGTGATAATAAGTTTCTGTCTCAAGCCACTCATTTTTTGGGACTTTGTTACAATAGCCCTAGAAAGCCAACATAGTTCATATCAACATTATTTGTTGTATGCATATTTTCCAAAATATTTGGAAATAACCCAAATGTCCATCAATCATAGCAAGCATTCTTTTTTTTTAACTTAGTATGTTCACATGTTGGAATAGATAGATTCATGTATTGGAATAGGAATAAAAATGCAAAGAATACTGCTACAACCAGATACAAATAGATAGATGATAGGTAGATAGATATGGTAGATCCATATATAAAGTTAAAAAACAGTTAACTAATCTCTGAGGTTGAATGGGGACCTGTTTCGAAGAAAGAGTTAGAGTGATTTAAGGAGCTACAAGGAGGTCTTTTGTGGTACTGTTACTCCTGAAATAGTCTGCAACACTCATTCTACAACTAAGAGAATTATAGAAGCCAAATCTATAAGATAAGCTACTTAGTGCTATCCTGAGAAACGTAGTGTCATTATTATAATAAAATTGTGGACTCTGGAGCCAGCCTCCCAAAGTGTGAAACCACTTGCTAGTTAAATAACTGAGGGGAACTTCTCTGTGTTTCAATTTCTCATTTGTGAAATGGGGTAACATTATCTATCTCAGGGGATTGGTATGGAGATTAAATAAGTTAATGCTTCCAAAACATTTAGAATAGTGCTTATATGTTTATTTAATATGTTTTAGTATATATTTATTAAATAAATATTTAATATGTTTATATATAGCGTATATTTATTATGTATGTATTACATATATAGCATATATTTATTAAATAAATAATACATTGGAAAATATTGAACTATGGAATTTTAAGCTTTCACATTTAGAATTAAAATGGTTTTCCCCATGGGTATGCACCCATGTACAAACTAGTAAGTAGTACCTGGGTGCCTACACTAAAGTGTTACGCAGTACATGTGAACAAATGTGTCCATGATAAGAACACAATCTGAATCTTAATAAAATGCATCTTAAATACCTATTGATGGTACTGAAAATGTGATCAAAGAGATTCTTACAATCATTGTAAAATGAAGTTAACAGTATCATGTATAAAGAGATTTTGATAACATACTGTCAAACCATAGTCGTGCTTCTAGAAACACGAAACTATACTGGAAAGCAGTTTTTAATTATCATTCATATTTTTACATATCAGTACATGATTTTAATTAATCTATACAATCATTAAAAATTCATGGCAGGTAAGAAAAAGCTATTGTTAGTTAGCATTGAAATGTGACTAGTCTTATATATCTCCAAAGCCTATGCAAATTGTCAAGTATTCTTTATTTCCTAATTAGTAGCAAATTATAGAAAATTATTTCTATAGGACGTGCAGCAAAAGACTGTCTTGCTACAGTGTTGATTCTCAAGAATAGAATTGTTATTTCATTCTGAACACTCATTTGTTCACTTTCAAAAATAAACTCCCATCACAGTAGCTTTCCTCTAAACCATAATCCTAATGTATATTCATGAGTTCTGGGACCAAGGGCTCAGCAGTACGTCTCCCTAACTTCAAACTCAGTGTCTCTCTACTTGGTTTTTGCTCTATCCCAAAGGGAGTTTATTTGATGCCATTAATTTCATAATACCAAGAAGGTCCATTAAGTTCACTGGCATAATCATCCCCGAGAATAGGCCCATTAATCATTTTCTGCTGTCAGATCAATCCAGAAAATACTTAAAATCGGTTAACTTTTTTTCTGAGTCCTAGCAATTAAAAATTAAATAGAAATAGTAGTCTGAAAATGTTGTCTTCCTTTTCTTGTTTTAAGAAATAGATTTTAGTCTCAGCATCCTAACTTTACATTGTAAATAATGTATAAATACATTTGCTTTCCAATGCAGTTCTTGGAATGTTGTAAAGATTTGGATTGTAAAGAATACAGGTGATGTCAGATTATTTTGATAACTATAATAGCAATTAAGTGTTCTGTTTTCTTTCTTTTAACTGTCAATATCTATTGTTGGAAACAGAAGGAGCTGGAGAGGAATTGGAACTGTGAGTGAGATGCTCAGACGGCCATAATCTCTGCGGCCCATATTCCTACTCTACTAACTGCCCAATATCATGATCCGTCCACCCACATGGAAGACTTCACAGTGTTAAGATTATATTCACCAGTCTTTCCGTTTTACTTTGTGAGATGTAGTACACCAGTTTCTGGGAGCTTATTTCTATTTTAAAAACTTTGAAAACCATTAGGAAATGTAAAATTTTAAATAAAACCTATATCTATTTTTCCATGTAACTTTATCAATTTCATGTAGCTACTGTAAGAAAGCATTCAAAGCCTCTGTCCTAAGGATTCATTATTCTACGTAGAAAATAGGCTTCATGGCTTTCGGCAACTTGATATTCTGTTATCCCTTATATAAGTAGGAAAGAGCAGACTGATTGAAAAGATTCATTGTAATGTGTTTTTAGCTCCTTGATCCTTTCCAACAGGGAAAATTGAAGGAGAATCTACTAAAATAGATAAGCAGAATGCTATATAAACAAAAGAAAGAGACCCTTTCTTGTTTAGTTTTTTGTTGTTGTTGTTGTTTTTGTTTTTGTTTTTTATCCTGAAAGAGACTATGGAAACTGTTATTTCTGAAACGGACCTCCTAATTAATTAGTACATATTAAATATATGTGAATTTTGAAAATGAAAAACATTTGGTTCATTTATGCCACATAAATAGAACTAAAACTTGGTGGGAAGATATACTGCTATATGCACATGATTCTTTCATAGACAGAATGGTTTTAGCCCTTCAAAGTTAGCTGAGAGCAAAAAATAATTGATATACCAAACTTAATCCCCTAAATTACTCCCATTGAAATTGAAAGATGAATTTTGGAGTTGAAAACGTAAGAGAGCAGATGTAGAAACTGAGATTTTGGCAGTCTCTGTCAGAAACTAATGAGCTTTGGGGAAATCCAGCTGATACAGAGTTTGAGTAGATTACTATCAACACTATAGTGTGTCATTGCACCTACAGTGAACTGGCTTCAAGGTGGCATGTGGAAACTGACCAGAGGTAGCCTTTCAGATTACTTAAAGAATCATTCAACATTACAAAAAACTATCCAGTGTAGTATTATTCACTAAATCAAGAATTAATTTTCCTGTTAAGATATACTCCTTTTCCTATTAAGACATACACTGCATATACTCCTTTTGAAGCAACAGTAAACATTCACAGTACTTTAAGCTCTTGGTGGGTGACTCACATGGTGCATTAGTCATCATAAAGCTGTGGAAGGCCTTTTTTTCATAGTGCCTACCTAGGCCAAGCCTTTGGATAATATCTAGTTCAAAGAGCCTCCAGCCAGGTGGGAGAAGGGCAAAGGGATATTATGAGCCATCGTAGTAGGATAAAATACTATCAGGCCATGAAAGCTTGTACTCTAAGGTAAAGAATTACCTTCTGTAATAGGTTCTCTGGTGTTTTTGTTGTTTATTTCTTTGATATGATTGGTTATATACTAACTAGCTAATTTTAGTGTGTTTAATGTTTCAGCATGTTTTCAGTGTTTAAGTATAATCAGTGCAAGTTTGAGTCTGCTTTCTGGCTGGAGGTTTTACAGGATATACAAATTTGTCAATCTTTGTGTGTTGATGCTGATAAGATGCTGTCATGGGACTTCAATTCACAATTCAAACATACACAGTTTTCTGTTAGTCCTGTTATATCCATATGTGTATTTGGAAGGGTGTGAAACAAAAGTGGAGGTGGGAGATGTTAACAAAAATGAGTAGGAACCCCTTTGCCAAAGATGGTAGCCCCCAAGTATATTGGACTGTACCGGTCCTTTCCAAACCATCTCAGCACCCTCCCAGTTCTTGAGTCTAATTCATGTTTCCCATACAATCTAATCTCACTATTGGCTCTAGTCTTCATAGTCTTTATTTGGCAGCATCCAAGGAATAGAGCTGTCAAATGTGAAGTAACACATGGTAGAAAATTGGCAATTACCTGCAGTGATGTCAGTATTTTAATTTGTTTGGGATGCTCTATGACAAATTGCGATATACTACATGAGAGAGAGAGGTCTAAATATCCTTCCTATTTTGGGGGAAAAAAGTGAAGGAATGTTAAGTCATTTTCTATGTGGAACATTAAATTTGCCAAAACTAAATCTGGCCTGAATTTGACTACTTAATTATATAATTAACTTAGAAATCTGTATCAGGTACACTCTATATGCAGAACTCTCCAATGAGTTGTAAAGGCTAATTATTCACAAGCTCACATCTCATAAATTCAGTCTTTCAATCAATAATCATTTATTGAGCAACTACTATATGCCAGTCATTCTAAAAGTTAGCACCACATTTCCAATTATCATGTAGATTCTAAAGAAACATGACCCAAAGGAATAGGCACAGTTGTAATAACCTGTAAAGATATTTCACTTACTTGCAAATGCTACCTTAGACACATTACTGTGCACTGAGACTATAGAGCCCTTGATTGAAAAGTTCACATTTTTTGGCAGAAATAGACTTTAAAAATTCAATATAGTATCATAAGTAAAATAAACATGTTAAAGGTACAGAGGTCATAAAAATAAAAAGGTAGAGGGAGTAATCAATTAATAGTGAAGGACGTTGCAGTGGGTCATGAGGTTGGTTTCCCTGGAGTCTCCTAGAGTATTTCAGTTTTGAAAAAAGAAGGAGCACATTAACATAGCATATCCCCAGACTTTCCCTTCCACCTGGAGCTAAAGGTGGTTTTCTTATTTTCTTTCCCTCCACTGCTCTCCTAGAAAGGTTTGCCTTTGGCTGATCACTTCTTTGATTATACAAGCCAAGAGAAGGCAGAAGGGGAATGTATGAGTGAACCAGGATGGGGGGAGAAGTTTGTAGATACTTTAGAAGGAATATTGAACAGGGGTGGCTCTTGTACGTGAGGGAAGTAAACAGGAGAGAAACGTGGAGACTTTTAAAAGTATGGCTCTTCTTAGACTATGTATCACACTTATGGGTTCAAGAACATAACTATCCTGGAGTAATGTAGAGTAATGTAAAGTAATAAATCCTCAACACATTATTTTAACTTTTTCACTGCTTTTGTTTTTTTTTTTTTTTTCAAAATGTGTCAGAAATAGACAAGAAAACAAAAAGTTGCTATTTTGCGTGTTTTATGCATTTAATAATAACAATTTGAGCTGCTTTAGATATAAATGACATTATTTTTATGTATAAAAATTTCCTGTTTTTATTCATTTGTGAAAAACACAAAAATATAGAAAAATGTACATCTGCTTTCCTCAACTTCCTTTCTGGAAGTTTCCATCCGCAATCAGTGGATGGAAATATTCGGATCTATCCAACCATTGTGGCAAAAGGGTTAAGGTCTGGGACTAAACCATATGGGACACAGAAAAGTATGTAGACATTTACTGGGAAGACAAAGAGAGATACAACCAAATAGACAAACCAGAATGGACAGAGGTATAAACACATGAAATAGCATAGGTTCTTGAGCTGACTCTAAAAGGCTTGGTACTCAATATTGTACAGCGGGGAAGGAATGTAACAGAATGGAGATGTTAGTATATGAAGCTGTGTCTATGGGGTACACCACAGGAATATGGAAAATTTCTAATCAATCAATCGGCTCATACTTCAATCGCTGCTTTGAGTTACTATTTGTATTAGGTTGCCAAACTGGCCAGCTAATGGATTTGATTTCTCATTGACACAATCTTACTCATTGCCTATACAGTATAATTGCTTGTGGAGAAACGCTGACATGAAATTAGGCCAGACTGATCTGTCTAGCACATTTGCAGCATTTTCCCTTGTGTTTCAACTTATATTTACTTCATGGTTATCGTCTAGCAAAATTGTGTTGATATAAGCATCACTTCATTCCTGTGAGACTGATTGTATTATCCCTGGTCTGTACTGTCACTGTCTTATGGCCAGAGGTAAATTTCAGGTGAAGTTAATGAAAACGAAGCTTCAGGGCCTGTCACTTACATGGGCCCATTCAATATGAATCTAATTTTTTTGACTTGTGATCTTGTCTTTTTTTTTTTTTTCTTAGAGAACCTAAAGTTGTGTAAGATTCGGGCCTCATAAAAGCTGGATCTACTCCTGCAGTTATCTCAGATACAAATTATGTGGCACAAGTTGAAATAGCTACCAACAGTACTTTAATCAGTTTTTGAAGCTACATTGTAGGTTCTTATCACTATTTTGATAGACTCCTAAAATTTGATGTGATTTTGACCCAGATGTAAATTATTCATCGGGTAGTTTCCTCTCCAAAAGGAGTACATAAATGTGATTCTAAAGTGATCCTAAAAATTTTGAATTGACAATTCAAATAAAATTATTGGATGAGTAAAAACTTTATCTCCTCATAATAACAAATAAGTATGCGCGCCATGCATTGTAAATATCACATCAGAATTTATATATCTTCTTCCCAAATAACTATTAGTTTGCTAGAACTGTCATAACAAAGTACCACAAATGGTGTGGCTCAAACAACAAAAATTTATTGTCTCACAGCCTGGGGACTGGAAGTCTCAGATCAAGGTGGCAGGGTTGATTCCTACTGAGGGAGGGCTCAACCTCTCTACGCCTCTCTTCTAGCTTGTGTGCGTTTGCTGGCAATCTCTGTTGTTCCCTGGCTTCCGCTGCGTTATCCTGATCTCTGCATTCACCTTCACGTGGCATTCTCCCCATGTGTCTCTGTGTCCAAATTTCCCCATTTTACAAGCACAGCAATCATGCTGGATTAGGGGCCCACTCAGCTCCACTGGGACCTCATCTTAATTAATTACATGGGTGACAATCCTACTTCCCAGTCAGGTCACATTCCGAAGTTCTGGGAATTAGGACTTCAGCATATGAATTTGGGAAGGACACAATACAACCCATAGCAACTCATGATAATAAATGGATCTGAAAGAACACTATGACATTCATGCAATTGCCTTGCTTCTATTGTGGACTGAGCTTAGAATTTAAGTTAGGAGCTCTAGGTATTTATCTTGAGTAGGCCAGAGTTAGGACAGCTAAAAGTATTGAGCATGTTTTTAATGTCAGTGGACATATAGTTAGAAGTATTCATTATTCTTATGGTTTGTAGTTCAGAAAATGACATCTCTTGCCCACTAGGTTGTGGCCTCAAGACACATTTCAATTCTGGGGCCTAAAACTTTATAAAAACAACTAATGTTGAAGGATACAAAGCATGATGCTTCTTGTCCTATTAAACCTTGTCCTTATTAAACAGCTTTTGGGGATTTTCCTTTGAGAGGGGAATACTGTTGACAGTTTTGAAATTCTATCAACTGCTTTAGGGTCTCAGTATCTTAATAAACATTCTGTGCAAAAGTCTACGCCTTCATTTAAAAATATAGGTACCCCATTCAAAATAAAACTTTAAAATTCCTTTAGCTATACCGTTTCACTGAGATCATCTGGCTTCCTTAAGTATTTGAGCAATTTATTTCATCATCTACAACCCATATTTCATTTTAATTGTTGAAATGGAATCATTTAATTATTAAAAAGAAGGAGATTAAGGAAGAGAAGGCAAAGAAGTAAAAGAATAAAAGAGAAATGAGTATAACCAAATATGAAGAAAATAAAACAAGAGAAAAGACTGTCTTCTGAATTTTCAGAAAGCCTCTCTTAAGTAAGTATTGTATTTCCTTAAATAATTCTGTCTGCAGAAGATAAAAGGAGCAGATTGGCCAATTACTTTCAAACTGTTTGATCACATCCATGTCTTGATTAATTATTCAAGTTTTAGGAGTCATCAAAGTATCCTAATGCATACCTCAAAAGGAATAGCCAAAGCTAAGGCACTGGGAAATGCTTTTTATGTTTAAGATTTCTCCCACTTAGGAGCACAGGAGTATGGGCTTTTGAATGTTGCGCTGATTTAAACTCTGGAACTTGGGAAGGTGATTGATAGTTTAGCCTTTTGGAGAAAGGGAAAGAACATAAAGGTGCTTAAAAAATCATGTCAGCAAGTAGAGTTAGAGGTGCAGAATGAAATGACATCCTTGGCGTTATGTGACCCACTCTCAGGTTGCCCCCTTTGTACCCTCATCCTTGGCCCAGTGGCACATTTATTGCTCCAGACCAAGAAGTGACTGACCACATACACAAATAGTACTTGGATCTTGAAACAAAAACTAGCTGCGAGAACAGTTTAAAGAGCCTAAGGAAAAGGCAATGGGACGATTAGACAGAAAAAAAAGAGGAAGGATGATGCAGTGAGATCGTATAATAATGTGAAAATGAGTTTCAAAGAAACATTTTTACCAAGTATGTAATATATTACTTTAGTTTTATCCCAATTGTAAGTTATCAGACCATTTTATGGGCACTAAATGTCACTTGAAGTGCATGTCTAACAAAATAGGAGAGTGCATTACCAATTCTTCTGTGATGACCATGTCAGAGAAACTATTAGACCCATTTGTCGATGTACCTTGGTGTCTAATAGTTTTAAAGAAGGGATGGTTGTGGAAACCATTCAACATTTTAAAGATGTAATTTCTCCTTATATACATTCCATTAAATCATCAGTTTTGAGTATATCTGTTTGTCTACCCATGTCTTTTCAGTAAGCTGATTGAAAAGTCAACAATAAAAGCTCATTTTGAATCACAGAATAGAAAAGACTAACAACATGTGAATAGTATTTGGAAGGTCTATTTATTGTTTCAAACAATTGATATTTTGATATATTTTGGGTATTGTGCAAGTTTGCCCAGAACATTAAAATAGAATATTATACATAAAATAGATCTTTAAAATAGCTTTACAATAAAATAGCTTAGAGGTCTGAGATAGTAGTATTCATGCCATTTTAAAGAATTTCTTTACAATGGATACATTTAGCAGCAAGCTCTTTAAAAACGTAGCTTTAGATATTGTTTATAATACTATATTTATGCAAATAGGTTTGCTTTACCAATTTTAGCTTCAACCTTCATTGACTGATCTCGTGTTTCTAATCCCTTGTAATCACCTTTTCAACTCATTTAACAATTATTAAAATGGGTGAGGAAAATAAATAACAAACTGAAGGGAAGAGAAGAGATCAAGAGTGTTCTTTTGTTTTTGTTTTTGTTTTCCCTAAAGGAAGAGCTACAGTTGATTCTTGAACAACATGGGTTTGAATTGTGTGAGTCCACTTAGATGCGGATTTTTTTTTCAATAAATACCTGTACTGTTTTCAGTCTGAGGTTGGGAATATGTGGATGCTATGGGCCTCCTGTATGCATTGATCTACACCATTTTATGTAAAGGACTTGAGCACCCATGGAGTTTGGTATCCACAGGGGGTCCTGGAACCAATCCCTCTTCAGATACCGAGGGACAAACTTGAGTGTTGAGGGAGACAAAAGTTATACACAGGGTTTTGACTGCGGGTGAGGGTGTTCAAGGTCAACTGTACGAGTTTCCAATGTGCCCTTGAATAAGTCAATTCCATGGACTGAACCAGGTGATCTATAAAGTCCTCCTTCCCCAGATCTAATGTGCTATGATGCTGAGTGAGGGCACTAAAATAAAAACAAAATGGCAAATAAAAGTAAATGGTAGGGTGGACTTTCCAAAACTGTTTAAATTATTCAAAATCAACTTTTTAAATTAAGATTCAACATTACAGTGTTTGAGATTTTGCACTTTTAAATCCCAGATATGCTACTTACCAGCTTTGGGACTTTGAGCAGATCATTTAACTCCTATCGTCTACAACTTCCTACTCTGTTAAATAACAAAAACAGTAATACTTACCATATAAATATATGAGGATTAAATGAGTAGTATAGGCAACAGTTTAGTACCAATCCAGTGATCAATGTTAGCATTTATTATTATTATCCAGATGTGTATTGGCGATGATTAATTTATTCTTTAATTACTTATTCAAAAATACCCATATTTAATGTCAAGCCTTGTACTAAATGCTGGAGATCTAGTAGTCGTGGAACAATCTTTTCTCCTCTCTGTTGGTTACTACTTGATTATTTGAATGTGGATTGTTATGTGTTCGTGAAAAAGCATATATTTTGTATGTATTAGCTTTCGTTTTAAAATATATACGATTGAGAAGGCAAGGTAGTAAGTTACAGATTTAAGTGTGTAAAAAGGCAACTCACATTTGTTTGCCACTAAATATAAGTCAACTTTCTGGTCTTTTTTGATTGGTAGCAGAAAATCTAACCTTGCCAGTAGAAGGTAACGTGGTCACTTCTTGTCTCAAGCTCACTCACTTTTGGTTCAATTCACGATTTTCCACCACCACCTTTTTTCTACCCTCTGCCTTCTTGTTGTTGAGTTCTTATGTATTATCCTAGGATCAGGATGCCTGATGTGTGGTTGCATCTGTTCCATCTGCAGTCTTGGTTGTCATTTAATCTCTGTCTTGTAGGCATTAATAAAATGGAAGTTAGTCTATGGGACCATGGAGTTCAACCACTGCAGACTTAGGCCCCTGTTTGGCTTTTATTGGCTTTGTGGTCCTCTGAAATTTAGCAGCACCCTAATCTTACCCTAGCTAGAGCTGCTCATCCTATAAACTGTTCAGCTATGGAGTCCTTTCACATCAAGCTAGAATTACCCTTTAGGCTCACTGATTCTCAACTCGAAACTCTTTTCTTCCTCAGCCACGGTCTTGAGAATTTCTGGTATTTCTTGCATAAGTTATGAGAGCTGAAGAAAGCTTGAGCAGGATAGTGATATATACTTCAGGCCTTCTCTTTACCTGGCTCTGCCCGGCTGACATTTCTACCTCATGCAGCTGACTAGTTTGATGAAGGGGAGGCAGCAAGGAACTTCTTGAGTTCCAGAGTAGATATGGGGTGAGTTGTCAGTGCAGGTTACTGAATATTTGGGGGAGTTTCTGTCACCCAACTGTCCAGAGTTTCAGTCCCAAAGTAGGTTCAGGGAATAAAGCCACCACCACCCCACCCCCCCCACCCCCCCCACACACATACTATCCATACTCTTTTGTTCTCTCGTAGGGAACAATCCTTTTCTAGTCCAAAAAGGATTTTTATTTTTATCATCTCTCCTTTTTGCAGTAAAACTGCTCCTATGGTATCACTTATTTATTTATTTATTTATTTATTTATTTATTTTCCTACCCTCTCTATGGTCTAAACCCTTTGCTTCAAGTCCTCCAGGATTTGGCTCTTGATATTTAAATCCAAGCTTTTGGAATTTTTTTCCTCCTAAGGTACTGGTACTTGCAATTCAAAGCCATCGTTTTAAAGACTATTGTCTGCGCTTTTCTCCACTGTAGACGTACAAAGGTCAAGTTAATTGCTCAAAGGCCCAAAATGTGATTCTGTGTTCTCTCTCTGAATCAACCATACCCTGAGGCATCCAGAAAATCCTCTTTGCTACTTAACTATAGTAGAAAAATAGAACTAAAAGAAATTGAAAAATACCAGCACTTAGCTTACTAGCAAAATACCCTTCTACAGAAGGAAACCTGCAGTGGAATAAAATGATAGGTGTACTGTATATTTATATTTGCCTATCTCCATAAGCTACAACAAAAACAAAACAAAAATATGCCAATTGTATGTCTTTGTATTCTAACTTAAATAATGTTCTCCAATTAAAACAATTAATGTTAGAATAGTTTTGCTATAATAGTTCTGCATCTTTTAATATGAGCATGCTGTCTTGGTCAAACCCTCCTACCTATAAACATCATTGATTCATTGATTGAATGCCTACTATACACCAGAAACTACGAATAAGTAAGTAAAAAAGAACAGTAGGCACATTCCCTAATGTACTAAATGCTGAGAACCCCTCAGTCACCAAGTGAACATCAAAAATCCTCAAGTTTTCATCTCACAGAGCAGAACCTCCCAAACCCTACCTTTCCAAGAAGTTCAAAGCCACACCTGGAATCTTCACTTATTCCATCTGGTGATGGAGCTGTGTATTTGATATTTCCTTCTTCACCACTAGAGAGGGCACTCTGTTAGATCCCTAAAGAGTTAATGCAAGATACTCAGTTTTAAGGCTGAGTTCTATAAAAAGGCTGTTAAATGAATAATATACAGAAAGAAATGTGTTTTTTAAATAATTAAAACATACTTCCCACCTAATCATTTCCCAAGATGCAACTGGTTTTTAGAAGAGTAGAAAATGATGCCATCAGTTTAAACAAGATATATTTAGCTTATTTTCTTTCTTCTTGGTATTAAAATGAATGCAGCAAAATCCATTTCTCCTTTCATTTCTTTGCTAATAAAATAATCTCATAATTGGATTCTAATGTTACTAAACTTAAATTAATAATAAATCAGAATCTGAAGAGATAAATGATTTTTCACAGCTACACAGGGGATCTTTCAAAGTTTTATTAGGACTAGGCTTTTTTAAAACAATGACATTTATTTTGAGCCTTCTTTATTCTTATAGCACATGATCTGATGAGAAGCCAGGATGAATTAAAGATGATCATGAGATTAAAATAACTTTCAGGATACCAGAGTTTTATCTCTTAAATACTAAATTTCTAAAATTGCGAAATTTGAAATATGCATTTCCCATAATCCTTTAGGCCAGTGTTTCTTAAATTTGTATAGTATATAGAGTCTTTTTAAAGGAAAAACAAGGAGAAAAAAATCTTTTTTGAGCCCCGTCATCAAATCATTTTCATGACAATTACTTAAAATTACTTAAAAACATGCAAACATAAGACCAGGCATAAACACTTTATGCTTATACATCTTACAAAATATAATTTCAAGTAAAATGCAAAAAGATCTACAAATCTGAAGAATTTAATTTTACAATATTGGTTTTTAATGTAATAGGAGATATTATATTATGCTTATACCTCTTACAAAATATAATGCTTATACCTCTTACAAAATATAATTTGAAGTAAAATACAAAAAGATCTACAAATCTGAGAAATTTCATTTCATAATATTGGTTTTTAATGTAATAGGAGATATTGTGTTTAAATGAAATATCCGTTTACCATGTGAGTATGTCATTAGCTTGCTATACATAGGTTCTTAATATTTAGTATGGCAATATAGTATGCACAGTACTGACAATTCTCCTAGTATTTTGTTGGTGGAAATCTCTTTTTGCACTGTCATCATTAGCCTTTGTCTGTCTCTGTTCTTACTAATACTTCTTTTTTTTTCCTTTTTATTTTTAAATTAAAGTTTGTTGGGGTGACAATTGTTAGTAAAGTTACATAGGTTTCAAGTGTTACATCTAGTCTGTATTACATCATCTGTAAATCCCATTGTGTGTTCAGCACCCAGAGCCAGTTCTCTTTCATCACCATATATTTGATCCCTTTTACCCTCATCTACCACCCCACTCCCTCCCTACCCTCTGGTAACTACTAAATTTTTGTCTGTGTCTATAAGATTTTGTTTCTTTATTTGTTTCTCTTGTTCTTTTGTTGCTTTCAGTTTTATATCCCACATATCAGTGAAATCATATGGTTCTCGACTTTTTCTGTCTAACTTATTTCACTTAGCATAATAATTTCAAAATCCATCCATGTTGTCGCAAATGGCACTATTTTATCATTTCTTCTTGCAGAATTGTATTCCATTGTATATATATACCACAACTTCTTTATCCAATGATCTATCAAAGGACACTTTGGATGTTTCCATATCTTGGCCACTATAAATAAAGCTGCAATGAACATTGGAGCACATAGCTTTACAGATAAATGTTTTCAGATATTTTGGGTAGACACCCAGGAGAGGGATTTTTGGGTCATTACTAATACTTCTTGATGCCAAAATAGTTGTATCTATAAACATGAATACTGGGTTCATATGAGAGTGTATGTTTAGAAGATAGTGGTTTAATAGACCCCCAAATCACTTAGATTATTTATTAAATTATTATGAGAATTCAAAACAAAAACATAAAATAATATTTTTAGAGAATAATTTTAAAAGGGGCAAGCTCAAGATCATTATATAAACATAAAAAAGACTATCAAAAATTATATTTAATTTGATTATTAATGAGGAAACCAATAAGATGTTATCAATTGGCTCAGTATGGCATTCAAAATACCACATGTACTTAGTTGAATCTGGAATGTTGAGATGAATCTATGAATAGCTGCAAAACTGACTTTTTTCCTTAGGGTTGGAATGGGGAGAAATCAATTTTCCCTCCACCAGAAGGAATTTGCCTATCTTTGAATAAGTATCATTTTAACTATCAGTTATCTACAATTTACAACTTTGTAAAATAGCTCAGTTGCCCTCCAAAGAATCACATAACCAAAAAGGGTCTGCTAGATAATGCCTTCTTTCCATTAAAGATACTCAATGCATTTCAAAGTCTTTCAAATTTGTCCATCCATTGTGTTTAAGAGGAATATGCAGACCCATAATATGCATGATCTCTGTGAAAACCTTGACAATCTCCCATAGCTCACCTGTCTCCCTTGAGACCTTACCTCTACCTTCAGATAGGTGCCCCATATGAGTCCTATTCTTAGAGGAATGTGTGTCTCTCCCCTGAGATATAAACACCAAGCAATCTGTTTGGGTGAGTTGGATGACTTCCAAGGGAAGAAGAAGTGTGATAACTAATCCTAGATCTTTTAAACATGAAAATTTTGCCCAAGGGTAGAGAGTTACAATGGTAAACCAAATCTTTAGTCTGGATAATTGAGTTTTATTTTTTCTCTCTTTTTTGTCTTTTCTTGTTCTTTCTTTTTTTTTATTTTTATTTTTTGAGGGGAGAACAGTTACCACATACCAGGTACCATGTACTGTATTAAGTATTTTACATATATTATTTCATTATATATCACAATAACCGTATAAGTATGTGCATTTTATGGGTGAGAAAATTCTGCCTGAACTAGTCACATGGTAATTATTAAAAAAAGATTATTGAATGAAAAAACAGAGCAAAACCAAATGTGTATTTAATAAATTCTGAAACTAATAATCAGAACAGTATCTTAAGAACTCATTTAGATGACACATATCCCAAAGTTAGATACTCAGTCAATATATATAGAACATATCCTAGTCCTTCCCACCTCATCTGGAAAATTGAGTCTACAACCTACATTTTTTCCATAGCCTGGTATATACATTTGTCATAGCACCTGACAAATGGCATTAAATTATCTTTTTATGCGTTTATGTCTCCCTACCTTCATTGGCTAAGCTATGAGTTACTTTAAGAGGAAGGGTCATGTTTTATGTATGTATCCATTGTGTCTTGTGCAGTCACTGGCCCATGTTGGGACTTAAATATACAGTTTTGAACTTATCTGAAGTATGCATATGAGCTATGCAGTAAAGCTAATTCCTAAAACTGAACCTCTGGAAAAATTCAATCCTAAATCACTAATGACAAAGATTTTATTTCATCTTTCAAAATGTTTCAGTGCAATTAGGTAAATTTTAATAAATTTATTAAACTTGGAGCTGCTTAAAATTTCCTCTAAGGACACATGGGAAAGGCTTGTCTTATCAGTGGGTACAGGCCTGCGGACCCTGCGGACTGAATGTCATGATATGACATCTCTGAGAGTTTAGTGGAAAACAAAACTTGTGACAATGCAAAACCATTAGAAATTGACTAGAATTTTGCACTACAATTATGTATCCAATGGACTGAGATTGAAAAATCTTAAATGCCAGTGTTTTTAAGTTCTTCAAATCTCACAAACTCAATACCACCTTTTTTCCTTAAAGTATTTCTTAAAATACCAGTGAATATCAAACAATGACTAAGGAACTGGGAACACAGAGAGCTGACATTCACATTGGCAGAAAGAAAGAATAGAAACCGAAACTAAAGTGAGATTGGGAGAGAAAACATTAGAAAAATGGAAGAAAAATTACACTAACATGCTAGGAAAATGTCCCTTTGTGTTAACTATTCTAATCATCAACTATTTGGTTGGAGAATAAAAATAAAACATGGAATTAAAAAAAATATGTATTACTTGGTATATATATATATATATATATATATATATATACACATATATATGTATGTATACCTTTATATGTATATATACATATTTCTTAAATATGTTAAACCTATGCAAGCAAGAACCATATTTCCTAATCAGCAATAGAGGATTTCTTTTGGCCAGAGTAAGAAAGTAATTAAAGTGTGGACACTTTACAATTTGGATTGCAATCTGACAATATTTTCTGTGAATACATGGAGTGGTTCCCATGTGTGAGAGAGTTATCTAGAATTCCAGTTACTTTAGAGGTTTAGTAGCCATTTTCTGTCCTGCCAATAGAATGCAACCCAAACCCTAAATTGTCTGGTCACAGATTGGGAAGGACAGTAGAGACCAGTAAGAGGTAACATTGTAGATGTTTGGTTGATTAAATACAAAGCATCCATCTGCCCATTATGGTCTTGGTGTGAAGTAAGCTTCTCACTCGAAAGCTAATTTTTGAACTATTCTGTTTCATAGCAAGTTTCCTCTTAGAACAATTGTTAAAAAAAAAATGTAGGTTTCCTTCTAGAGAGTTTCACAAGATGGTTTGGGTTTTGTTTTGTTTTTAATTATATTATTTCATTTTTGAAATCTTATAAATGGTTCCTCCCATTTGGGAGAGAATTTTGGAAAAAAAATAGGTTAGAAGGCCGTTAAAAGCAATCTGATGATATTTGGTACCAGGTAGGCTAAGAAAAATTTTCATATGCTTTAAAAATTGGAATGCCCACAGGGAGGACTTCATTTAAAAGTGTGTGTGGGATTGGTGGTCAGGGAGATGTATTTATCTGAAAGCATTTCTTATTGGAATGCTGTTGTATTCATGGTTATATTTTGTATCTCAAATACTGCACCTGTCACAAGCTTGGATTTATTTTAAGTATTCATAATGCTTGTTGTTGGGAGAGTCTGCAAATCCCTCGTTGGCAGCACTGTCACCAGGAGTAGATGCACCTGTCTTCCCAGCTGGGATTTGCTCATGGGAAAGGCAGACATGTAACATGTTATCCTTACGGACAGCTGTATGTATAAGTAGCCCGAGCCTAGGGTGTAGAAGACTTAAATTTTGTTAAAAAAAAAAGAAAGACTTCATTGTCCCAATGAAATTTCACATGAAAAATATTTTGATGTTTTGATTCAGTAAACTTAGAGGATATACAGGCTTGGTTTAAGGGAATAACATTATTTAGTTTGCTTTGGTCTGATCACTCCAACAGCTTTTAGTGACTCAGCGAACACCAATATTTTCAGCTCAGATTAGCTTGGGGTTTAGAATAAAATAGTTCATTCTGTTTCTGTGCAAGACCTCACTTAAAACATGGACTTCCCCTTAATGCTACAGCCATAACTCTTTGTTCTTGTCCATTTTAGTTGTTCATTTCCCCCCAACAGAATCTATGCGTATAATAGAGGTTGTGTCTATTTTGCTAACATTATTTCCTCTAACATGCTGCCCCTGTGTTAACTCTGGATATATCTGTGCTTAATAAATCTTTGTTAACTGGATGCATGAATGAAAGAATGAAGAATTGTTTTTTACTGCCCAGAAGGAGGTATAGAAATTCCTTCTTAAAGACTCCCTGATTCAAAATCATTCCAAAGCTGAGAGGTCTCTTTGAGTCCCATTGTTTGTTCATTTTTTATTGATGTATAATTTACTTACACTAAAATACAGATTTTTAAGGGTAAAGTTCCACGGAGTTTTTTCAAGTGTGTGCACCCATATAACTACCACCCCAATCAAGAGGTAGAATTTTTCTATTATCACCATAAGGTCCCTCATGCTACATTCCAGCTAATTTCTTACAAACACTGTTTGATTATCATCATAGTCTTTTTCTTTTTTTCCTTTTCTAGAACATCATATAAATGTAACCATAAAATATGTGTATGGATCATTTCACTTAACTTTAAGGTTTTTAGATATATCCATATTGTCCTCATTGATATTTAAAAGGATTAATGAGAGTCAAGAAATTACCCATGTTAAAAATAATAAGATTAATAAGGAAGGACAGTATATATACATATATATACCTTTTATATATATACACATATATACCTTACATATATATATATATACACATACATATACCATATATATATATATATATATATACCTTTTGTGTGCCTCTCCTTGGAAGATGTATTGGTTCCACTTCTCCAGTCTCCAAACACTTGCTCTTATGAATTCCAAAGATATGCAAAATAAAATTCTTAGAAGTAGTCAGAGTTCAGAAGTACCATCCAATTTATATTATTGTACTATGAGCCTCCATAGGTAGATTATCTGACAAATCAAGCCAATCTGAGTGGGGGGGGAGGCACATTTTAGAGCTGGTAACTCTGCCCAGGCTTCCTGACTTCTCTGACCTTTACACAGCACTACACTTTTGGTTTCCTTTATGCTCCAGACATTTCTGTGGGTGAATAACATGTATAAAATGTAGAGGTTCAGAAAGAGCTCTCAAATGAGATATTTCTACTACAAGTCTGATTTAAAATACATTTTCAACCACATATAATTCTTAAGGTTGTAGAGGGTAGTGTTTGGGTAGCATTGAAAGGAGGTTTGGGTAGAATTGAATAGTCTGTTTTCAGGAAATGGGAAGAAGAGGCCTGGCAAGTGAAGCCTGTAGAAAACGGATTCATTGAATTACAGCAGGACATGATCAACTGCCAAAGCTAGCTTATTTTCTTTGCTAGTTCCAAAAAGGAATGCCTAAAACTTTGTGATGACAGAAGGCTATCTTGTAGAACATGCTGGCAGAGGATGTTTTTTCACTGGCTCAGGCCAGTATTATTATAGACTTGATAGGGTACTTAGGGCTCCAGTAGGGATATCTAGGTCAGAAAGTTAGGCATTGGAGATTAGGGACCAAAATATGTTAGTTTATTTCAGAGTAAAGCAATAAAACAGTCTTAGTGAAGCCACAGAAAGGACTGTATAATCCTAACAACTTTCTACTTCTCTTGCAGAAACATTTGCTATTACTAATGAGATAAAGAATAAAAATATGATCTAGGGGAAAGTAGTAAGTAAACAATCATGGAAAATAGTTAACATTAGACGTTTTAACAGGTAAAGGCACATTCATTCAAAGGTGGATAAGGGGGAAATTATAAATGATTTAAAGAAAGAAAATTCCCTTTTTAAATATATGCTCTTTAAAAAGTTCTGATTATTTTGTGCAAGATAGTTTGATGCAAGATATGTGGAAATTTCATGAAATGGCAAAAAGAGAATCTAAACAATTTGAAACGGAGTTTAATGTTAGCTGGAGCATATCAAGAAGTGTATTTATATATATTTCTTTCCCCTTAGACCCGGTAGAGACACTTCAAGAACTACTCAGTCCCGGAGTGGAGGGATTGTGTGAAGACACGGATGTTTTACACTGACACGAGTACGGGAGTTTTCATTATAAGGTAACAGTCGATTCCCACTTTTCATTTTGTAGACTTTAAAAATGAACAAAATTGTGATGTAAAAATAGGCAGTATTATCAGAAGTATTAAGGGCACATTGAATTTGTTAATAGCTTTGTAGTAGTTCATATTTTATACCTTTCTTGTGAAGTGCATTCAGAAATAATTCCTTGGCAAATACTATCCTTATGTAAAAGTGAGATGATATGTAGAAACAATGGGAATTGCCAAGCACCCACCTAGCCATTTTGGATTAAAACATTGTCAACAGATATTTTCTTGTGAGGTGCTTCTCAAGCTTTTTCTTGTCATGCACACAGACAATGATGGTATTGCTAATGATGGTACACTGCAGAGGTTGCTCACAACCAGAGACTACCACCTCTGTCGTGCAGCTCCAGAGCAGCTCCAGGCTGAAGAGATTGAAACTTAGTGCATCTCTAAACGGTTGTTTGGAGGAGCAGTGCTGGGGAGCCATGGAATCTTTTTCCTGTTTGAAAGTCCTAAAGTGTCATCTGCTTTTTACATGTATGCATCTCTGTTATTGGAGTCTGCGTTTAGAGGAGTTTTCCTTAGTAAAGAACGATAGTTGGAGACCTAAATTTTCACGTGAAGTTAATTTTACCTCAAGATTTACCAGTATTTTTAATTTTAGCAATTCTTTTTCAATATCAAGAAACTTGAACCCAGAGTATTTGCCTCCTTCCTATTAGCTCTCTCCTAGAGAATCCACAGAAGCATCTCAATTGTAGCAGGACCCCTTGTTGTCCTAGGTCTCTAGGGAAGTTTACGAAAGACACAATCTGCCCCAAGGGTCATAAAGCCTTCCCGTGGTCTGACGTAATTGTATAGCTGAGGCCTCACTCAATATTTGACCTTCTCTGGTCAGTCCTGATTTAATTATCTCAGTAGTCATTCAAAAAATGATTAAAGGTTCAAGAGATTTGGGGCCTGACCCACACCCAGACTGAATGTTGCATAATCATAGGTTTTAAGCTAATGGGACCTGGACACTCTTTGGCATTTTTTCTGTGCTTGAGGAATAAGAGGTAACAACTAAGATACTCAGTGGTATCATCATGAAAAACTGGCGCAAAATACCCTTTGGTTACAATTCTAGAAGCCATCTTATTTTTACTAGGATTTTTGTCTTATTTTGGTTTGGTTTAGTCTTATAACCTCAGTTTTAAGTATTGCTTTTTTTTTTTTTTTTTTTAAAGCAGATTTAGATAAATTAATTGAAAACTATAGAGAGTTCTACGTACCCTTCCCCTCAAACACACATCGTCCTCCCTATTATTAACATTAGTGTGGTACATTTGTTACAGTGGATGAACCCATATTGAGAATGATTAACTGAAATCCATTACAAAGGGTTCACTTTGTATTGAATATTATATGGGTTTTGAAAAATATATAATGACATATTTCAATTGTTATTGTATCATACAGAATATTTTTACTGCCCTAAAACACCCTGTACTCCCCTATTCACCCTTTCCTCCCCTCGCTGAAACCATGGCAACCTCTGATCATTTTACTGCCTCAAGCTTTGCCTTTTCAAGAATGTCATATAATTGAAATCATATAATACATAGTATTTTCAGATTGGTTTCTTTCACTTAGTAATATGCTTTTAAGTTTCCTCCATGTCTTTTTGTGACTGAATAGCTCATTTCTTTTTATTGCTGAATATTGTTCCGTTGTCTGGATGGACCCCAGTGTGTTTATCCATTCACCTACTGAAGGACATCTTGGTTGCTTCCAAGTTTGACAGTTATGAAAAAAGCTTCTATAAACATTTCTCTGCAGACTTTCGTGGTGCATGCCTTTTCAGCTCATTTAGGTACATAGCAAGGAATGTATTTACTTGACCATGTGGTAAGAGTATGTTTGGTTTTGTAAGTTGCCAAACTGTATTTCATAGTGCCTATACCATTTTGCATTCCCACCAGCAACGAATGAGGGTTCCTTATCAGCATTTGGTAGTGTCAGTGTTTTAAATTTTAGCCATTCTAATAGGTGTGTAATATTTTCTCATTGTCTTAGTTTTTAAAACAATTGATTGCAAAAGATATTGACACTGCCCAGAAGACTCTGGACACTTAGCCACTAGAAATATCTTCACTATTTACTTGGTAATGACATTGGTTAAGAATTTGAGCTTTCCCCTGGCAATATCTACTGTGGTAACACAGTTTTATGAGATAAGTGTGTATATATGCCTAAGTACGAAGGTCTGACAATTAAGTTCGCAAACTTGTTGCAACGATATTGCTAACCTTTTTGGTATCAGAGGGATTCTTCATTATGAATTTGTACCAACTGGACAAAAAGTTAACCAAGTGTACTATTGGTGCTGAAAAGTACTGAAAAGGCTGCCTGAAAAAGTTAGATGAAAATGACCTTAACTTTTCACCAACAATTTATGACTTTTGTATCATGAATATGTACCAGCTCACATGGCACTGTCTGTGAGTTAGTTTTTAGCCAGTAAACAAATAACTGTATTGGGACACCCTTCCTACTCACCTGATCTGGCCCCCAATGACTTCTTTCTTTACCTGAAGATAAAGGAAATATTGAAAAGAAGACATTTTGGTGACATTCAGTCCATCAAGGGTAATACGATGACTGCTCTGATGGCCATTCCAGAAAAAGAGTTCCAAAATTGCTTTGAAGGGTAGATTGGGCTCTGGCTCGGTGTATAGCTTCCCAAAGGGAGTACTTCAATGGTGACTGTAGTGATAGTCAGCAATGAGGTATGTAGCACTCTTTTTAGGATGAGTTCGCGAACTTAATTTTCTGACCTCATATGTATGTATGTATGTATGTATGTATGTATGTATGTATGTGAATAACTACTGGAAACCAAAATTAATTTTAGACTGTAGCAAAGAATAAAAAACACATATGTTTCAGCAAAAAGAGCTGTAGCCCAGGAGACACTGACTCGGGTAGCAATGTAAATTATGCTACTCTACCGCTTTTTAATCTTGAAAGTGTCTGCCAGGTTCACAATTTGGTCCATTTCATGTATATGAGGTCTCCGAATTCATACCCTTTTTGTCCTAATCATACAGTCCTGCTTGCTCAGCATTATGCATCTTGATTGATTATTATGGAGCAGTTATGATTGGGTGGGGAAGGTCTTAATCCATTGGTCAAAATGAAACTAGGAATTCCCTTATAATAGTTGACTTGGATGGTGTAAATGAGCAAGGCGTAGAGCAGGAAGCCAAGAGTTCAGTCTGAGTTCTTCCTAGTATACAGAGTACGTGAGAAGCCCCTATTAGCAAATGGCCACTACACTCCTATTAGTTATTAAATTTGGGCCCATGGTTGATGATGGGGAGTCTGTCTCAGCAGACAAATTTCTTCTCGGGGCTCAAACGAAATTAATCTTTCTACGTGGAGACCACATTACTATTCTCTTATAGAAAGAGGTCATAACAGGAAAGACTTTTCTAATAGTACACCATTAAAATGAATATATGCAGAGTATATCAAAGATATTTTTGTTTCTAAAAATGAAATATTTGTATTCTATAGATCCTAATATTAAATCAGGTCATGCTTGATGTTATTTAAAGCTAGCTTTCTGGCATGAACAGCAGTGTTATATATATATGCCACGTCAAATTAGGCATTTTTCATTTTTGTATTTAGTTCATTTCAGCCATGCAGATATAGGCATAGGAAGAAATTCTTCACAATCCTCTCAAATTATGGTAATTTTTCTGTATGTGTGGCCCATATTTCTGCATTAGATTTTGTTGTATTACTTTGTAAATACTAGTCCTTGTGAGAAAACTTTCATACTAGAGGGTTATTTTCTCCAATGTAAGGAGTACTGTTTTCACATCCCTACCTTCAAAACATAGCAAAATGTCTATATTAAAGAAAAAAATTATCATGATGGTTTTTAAAGATAGGAAGACCTTTTTCAAGAGGGACTACTGCAATAGAGTTTTACAGTAGGGGAGAGATTGGACTTAACTCTAAATACAACAAGGACCAATAGACATTTACAGCCAAGGAGCAGGGTGGGGATCGGTGGATAGAAAATTTCTAAGAGTCTAGGGGATCCTTGCTAGATTGGCTCAACAGGATTCTTGTTGAGGGCAAGCCAGGGTGAAAAAATATGGATGGTGGGGGATGGGGAATGTAATCAGATACCAAGGGAAGCAGATTTCCCCAACATGACTCCATAGGCTCTTGCTAAAGCTGGACTAAATGGACCAAGGAGAGAACCCAAGGTTAGATCCTAGTAAAGAAGAGGATTCAGGGGAGGCTGATCCAGATAAAATAAATATGTTCTCTACTTTGTAAAAAAGATGCACTCTAGTGAAGGAAGGATGGAGCAGAGGGACAAAAAATTTGTGTTGTATTAGTGATCACAGATTAAATACATAAACTAATTTTATAGGAAGTAGAATGATAAGAGGTATATTGTCATTGGATATACTTTAACTCTAGGTTTCTAATTTATTGATATCCTCGTATTGGGGAAACTGGCTTTTCAGACATTGGTGTGCATGAAAATTACCTTGAGGCCTTGTTTAAATTGTATTCTCTTAGACCTCACATCTAAATGTCTGAGTAATTTGAAAGGTCTGTTATTCTATTACAGCTGACCTGAGGGCCACACTTAAAGAACACTGACTTATACCATTTACAATTCTCCCTGCAGTGTGGTTGATGTTAGAAAGTACCCTTGAGAATATGGTGATAGGGAGTTCAGGCCCAAATATAGGAATCAGGCGAATGTGCCAACAAGATTGAGTAACTTTGTGGTGATGTGGTTGGTGAAGAATGGTTCTAAACATCTGAAAACGAGAAAACGAGCTAATTGGAGAGACCATCACAAAAACTGTGTCCACGGTTGGAACAGTTAAAGAGTAAAATGCATATTTTGTAAAAAGAATAAGTATTTTCTAAAAAGATAAACTATAATACAATTACATCAATATTCAATGAAATGTTTATTTCAAAGATATCAGTTATAATATTCACAAAGAAGTCGAAATGTGGGGAAATTATTAAATTAATCTGTACTCCCATCCCAGTAGAATATTATTTTCATTTCTTTAAAGAATGATGACATTAGGAAATATCTAACATAATATTATGTCAAAAAAAATGAGAATCCACAACTATATGCAATATACGGCTTTTTCCACAAAAGTGTGTGTGTGTATATATATATATATATATATATATATATATATATATATATAATGACATTTTAGATATTTTGAACTCAAAATTTTCTTATATATTACATTGTACTCACAAAATCAAATGCTAGAATCTAAAACCTAGTTGAGGTGAATCAGTAATCTTCAGAATCAGAAGATTTGGTCCTGAATTTTTCATAGTTAAAAGTGAATAATTTTCATGTCAAAAGGTATTTTGAGATTATGCTACTTATTAAGCCCCAGGTAAACTACGGAAAGCACTCATACTCTCATCTGGGTGATTATCAGAATCTTTTTTTGTGTGTGGGGGGGTGCTTTTTGAAATGTGGATTCCTTAGAAACCAGACAAGTGATTCAGTTTCTGCAGCTCTGAGTAGGGCCTCTCAAATTGGAATTTTTCAAATGCTTTACTGGTGACTTTATTGATTAGCAAGGGTTGGCAACCACTGCTGTGAGGAAGAAAATTTACGTCTACAAGAATTTCTGCAACGATCAGTATATGACCCCTCTCCCCAAAAAAGATAGGGCAAAATAATGTCAAGTTCTAGATTGTTTAATGTATATAAATAGCAAATGAAGTAGAAGTTCAGAGGAAGGGAGGAATAAGGAGGATTATTTGGGTGGGTCTTCTAGAACAAAAACCTTGTAAGTAGAAGGTTTGTGAAAGGAATCGGTGGCAGTGGTAGGTGCAGAAACCAAAACTTCACTGCAGAAAACAAAAGCTTCATCATCTTAACAACCTTCATGTTAAGATGGAAAGTGGTGAGAAAATGAGACCTTGAAACACTCAGAGATGGCAGTAAAAGAATGGCACCATTTTGAGATGACAGCTTTCCGACCAATGCAAAGTATAAGACTTCCCTAGAGGCCAGGTCCCTTTCCAGGCCTTTCCTCCCAAGTTAGATCCTGGCTTTGCGTCAAGAGATGTCTCCTGGGAAAAGGAGCTCCTTTAGCATTTTGGGATGAAAACGCATATGTAGTCTATAAATCAGTGTTTCTTAAGGTAAAGGGAAGGAAAGTGAGGAAAGGAATATCAGAATATTTGTAGAAGGACAAAACTTTTATTATTTGTGTTTATTGAAAGGAATTATGGCTTTTTAAAGGCAGAAGATCAACCACAGAGTAAGTTGAATTTGCACCTTTACAAATATATATGATTTGCTTTCCCAGAACATGAAAGGTGGAGGTGAGACACGTTTCAGTGTTGGGGACCACATATACCTGACTAAGTTACCCAAGTGTCTTTCTTCTGTGGGCTCAATTTCTTCTTCCGTACAAATGTTATTGTTTAAACTTACATTCCTCTAGCTTATGTTACCTAAACTGACAGTAAATTAGTTTTATGTCACATAGGACCTGGGACTAAGTCAACAAATTTTCCTAAATGAAAAAAAGCCAATACCAGCTTGAGTAGAGTCGACTGAAGAGTGGGTATAGATGAGGCTGGATGTGATTGGTAATCATATTGAGCCGGTTGTTACCTTCCAGAATAAAGAGTTCTGACTTGGCCTTACAGGGAAGGCTCCTGAGGATAATGAGGAGATAAATTTGGGTTTTGAAGAAGAAAATCAGCCAACAGTAAAGGAGATGGATTAAAAAGAGGGGTAAGAGGAAATGCAATTAACATGCTAATTACCTAATTACCATGAGAGGCAACCTGGACTATGCTGTTGGCACTCAAAAGAAAAAAAAGGTAGTGGATAATATAGGGAAGGTTTTCAACTTAATTAAAATAATATTGATTAATCATCTACTAAGTGCCAGTCACGGTTCTAGGCCACAGGGACATGAGTGAACAAAATAGAGCATATATTCTATCTGGGAAAGCCAACCTAAGGAACAATAACTAATAAATATAATAAATTATATATATATATATATATATGTATAATATGTTGGAAGTTGGAAATGTTATAGAAAAACAGAAATTTGAGCAGAGTAAGGGGAATCAAGGTGGGAAGTTTGCAATATTAAATAGACCTGACAAGTGAAGGGGACCTCATTAAGAAGGCGAGATTTTAGCCACAATTTTAAGAAGCTGAGTGAGCCAGTACCGGGGAGGAAGGACATTCCAAGAAGGAGGAAAAGGAAGAGCAAAGACCCAAAAGTGGCAGCGGGGCTTGGGTGTTCCAAGAACAGCCACATTTTGAATTTAACATCTATCTCAGGCATGGTGCTTAATTATCCTGATCACCAACTACTGAAATGCAGGACTTTGCTGCTGGAATGAATCTGCCTCCTTTGCAGTTCTGCTTCAGGCCAGATTGGATGCAAACTCTCCAGGACCAAAGAGACAAAGAAAAAGAGTGAATTAAGGAGTCAGCTTTGGGTTATACCCATAGTTAAATCAGTTAGAGAAAGTGAAGGAGAACTGAAGAAATCAGAGAAAAAATAGGATAGTGTCTGTCCTTAAAGATGTAGAAAGAGGCATAACAGACAGGAGGCTCCCAGATGCCAAATACAGCAGAAAGATTAGAGGAATAAAGACTACACAAACAGAAAACCAAACCAGTGGGGTTGAAAGAAGGGGCACTGGAGTTATGAAGCTCATTGATGGCTCTAGAGAGAGCAGTTTCAGTTGACTGAGAGCTCAGGCTTACAAAGTACACAGCTGGCCATGTTTCCTGGACTGGACATAATGAAAAAATCTATGCTGTTAAGAATTAGTGGTATACCGGACAAAGAGTATAATGGTTTTCCACTATCCATTAAAGGTATTTTAATGTTTTGAAATCTGTCTTTGATAAAAAGTGTTGACAGGTTAGAAAGACTAAAATTAAATGTGTTAGGCTTCAAACTAAAGATGTGTGTAACTTCTCCATTCCCTTTTCTCTTCCTGTCTGCTCCGATTTTATGACACAGCCCAGTATTGACATGTTGAAGAACTGAGATGTCTCCACAGGCTTTGGTGTAATGATGTTGCACTGTTGCTCTATTTGCAGAAATTCTCCGGCCTGAAGAGTAGTTTTCTTTAGCTCATCACCACGCTTGTATCTTATTAATGCATCAAGACTGTTTTTAGGACACATTGATATTCTGGTTTCAAAAAGCCAGCAGAAGCACATAGTTATCATAGGGTTAAGAGCAGAGTCTGTCAGTATTTGATAGCCTCTTCAATAACTCCCATATTGGATTTTTTAAAAGTTTGTAAGAATTAAAACTGTAATGACTCAATATACTTCTGTCAGAGTATTAATAAAAAGGTATACAGAAGTCAGAGATTTATAAAATTGGTACAGTCAGCTGTGGTTCCTGCTCTCTCTGCAATGACCTAGAATTCCATTTTTCAAGTATCTTTTTATGTAATATAGTGAGCCTACCAGAAAAGGTGAGTTGAAAGCAGTGGAAGATTAGACATTTCAAGAATGGAAAAACATCTCAATATAAGAAAAAGGATGGACTTGTTATTCTGAATTTCAGGATTGACTACAAGGAACTTTCTAAAGGAGATCAGATTCATATTTAAGGTCAATCCTTTGCCCCTTATTCTTTTCTTTCCTCTTCCTTCCAGATTCCCATCAGCCTGCCCCTATTAAAACCTGCTCTCAGGAAATGATCCACTGTCAGTCTTCCTTACCTCATATGAATTTAAATCAGAATGTTACTTTTCCCAAGTGCCTTTACCTTTTAAATACTAGGAAAGAAAGATTGTGTCTCCATTTAAAATAGTTACAAAACAGCCTGCTCTGTCTGTATGAAAAAACTGGGGGATTTTATGGGTTGTTTTCTTGACTTGGTGGTTGCACTTTTATAATTATTTTTTGTTTCTGTTTTATATTAAAGGAACTGTGTGTAGTTTCCATAATTGCAGCATGATAATAGTCTGCTTGCTTTTAATTAACCTGCTTTTTTTCTTTCTCAACTCTACAATTAATTTGGCTAAGTTTGTTAGCAAATGAAAAATTCTAACTGCACTAGTTGTATGTACTTTTACTATTTACTATTTGATGCAACCATCATTATGTTTAAAATTAAAAATTCTTAAAGTAAATCTCAACTTTATGTTCTCTGATAAAAATCACCACATTTTCTTTGAAGACATTGTCCTAGAAATGATTTTTTAAAAGGTAGCGGTATTGGTTTTATTTTTTGAGAGGTGAAAATCATCAGTCTTGGTAGTAAGATAGTAATCCAGTAATGTATGAGGCTCAAGGATTTAGAAGTAAAAAGAAATCTTTACTGAAGAAAAATTTGGGGTATTCTGTTAAGAGGGAGAGAGTCGAATTGCTACATTTAACTTCCAATCTGGCAAAGCAAGAGGAGGTTACTTAGAAATAAGAGATTGTACAAAACTTTTTATTAAAATTAGTCATTGTAATTGCATAAATAACAGAACTCTTAATTTTTATAAGTACAGACGTAGACATGTTTTTAAATCCTTCAATATCTAAAAAGGCATAAGACATATGCTTCATAGAAACAGAGTAAGAGAGAAAATAATGCTTTATCAAAGCATCTCAGAATTCTACATTAAAGGATGAAAGGAATGGTTTTTCCCTTGCCTAGCAAAAAGCAGAGAAAGAAACATTTGGGTGGAGGAAATAAGTGAACCAAGTGGGATTGTGTGGCTACGTTGGAATCTGAAGATACCATAGTTACATTAACTTGATTATTTGCCTGCTGTACTACTTAGAGTAGTTTAAGTAAAATCTTGGGGATTATGGGGAGGGAGTAAGGAGAGAGAGAGAGAGAGAGAGAGAGAGAGAGAGAGAGAGAGAGAGAGAGAATACAAGAGAGACAGTCCAAGAGACAGACACTGAAAACAAGTTCAGAGGGAAGAATTGGAGTTTCAAGAGAAGGAGATATTTAATTATCCTTCAGGCTTACAATTTGACGCTCGCAATGACTTTTGTTGCTTTGGAAACATCATTTCACCCTTTTGCATCTGAATTTTTTTGAGAACAACTTCCACTAAATGTCACAATAGCCTCACAGGAACAATTTTAGAGTTCCTGCTAAAAGCCTGTAAGAACTATCAGGATAGAAAATGCAGTTTTGCAAAATCGTTCTCAGCCTCTGTCAATCTTAATTTATCAGATGGAGGACTTGATGGGTTTATTTAGCATACCATCATTTGTAGAAAATAGAAACAAGAATAATTCTTCAGAAATTGTTAAAATGCTAGTTAAGTAATGGCCAGAAAATTACAAGTTGACCTTCTTCAACGGCACTTCTCAATTATAGCTGCAATATGCCCATTTTTATTTCACCACTTTTAAATAATAAATAAGCAGGAAAAAATTCCCCTGGGGTTCCTTTGGTATAATCTCTGGAGAAAATTCTCTTCCTCTATATTTGTTTTATGATTTGTGGGATTTTCTCTCAATTTGACCATATCTGGATGATCGGGTTATCGCCATCACTAGAGTAACCGCAAGCATCTCAGAGGCTCTCTGCCTGCCAAAACTTAGGCAGAATTTAGGAGGGAAACAAACAAACAAAAAAAATGCTGGATGTTGTGCTTTTTCTAAAGGCAAGGGTGTTTGCCCAGAGCCACATGTTTTTCTGACATCATCAATAATTCCTAAACACATTGCTAGTGCATCAATGTAAAGATGCATGTGGCTGACCATCTTTTAGCCACTGTTATTGGAACTTTCAATGCATTTGCTGGTTCTAACTTATTCCTAATGAGAGTGAAATATTTTCTGAAGAATGATACATAGGAAAAGATTGATCCCCATGAGGTAATTATAGGCTCTTTAATAATGGTTGATAGTTTAAACCACAATCCTTTACTGACAGCAGGTCTGTCATACTATCTGGCATAGTGAAAGTATTAACTACATTGAATAATTAGATTATTTCATTGATTTGCTTCTAAATTCCTAAAGTAGAATAATAGGATATCTTTTTAAAATTCACATGTAAGGAACCACTGAGTTAACTTCATGCTATATGCATTTCAATAAATTAAAGTGATCATAAAATTATTGTCCTTTTAATTAACTTTATAAGAAGTTGTGTGGTGGACGTAAGTGGAAATGGGCCTTGAAGTCACAAAACTGAAAAATTCCTTAAAGTGGATATTTTGAACTAATTTGTTTTTTCCTTCTGATAATATAGCTACCGTGTTTCCCCGAAAATAAGACCTAACTGGAAAACCAGCCCTAGCATGATTTTTCAGGATGACATCCCCTTAACATAAGCCTTAATGCATCTTTTGCAGCAAAAATTAATATCAGACCCGGTCTTATTTTTGGGAAAACACGGCATTGAATGGTAAACGAAAGCAAATAGAAAAAGGTTTATTAACTCAAAATTCCAAAATATTATGTTAGTTACTTTGTAATTGTAATCAATATTGTAATGTTTTAATAATACTGATGCATAAGACATCCTATGACTATTTCTGGTTTTCAAATCTCAACTTTTCAGTTTTTCCCACTTGAGTTTTTAAATATGCTCTTAAAAATGTCCTGACTTTAGCTTGAAGTTCAACCTCAAAAGACAGCAATAAACCAAAATAAAAAACACCAATACATTTTATTTACAAAACAAAAGCAATATTTTAAACATTACAAAATAGCTTATAGTTGCCTCGGAATTGTGATGTAAACATAAAATCAATTAGATTTTCCCCAACTGTAGAAACCTTTTTGCCCCTGAAGACAGCTCTCAGAAATATTAACTCATCTTTAGCAGTAAAAGAATGTCACTGACATTGAACCACCACTGGGCTGCTCTCCCAGTAATTAAACACCTTAGACTTTACCTTGAAGTGCTTGGCATTTAGTTTTCCAAGTAGTATTGAGTTTGAGACAAGTACATGAATGAATTACACGTGACATTTATGGCAAGACTCTAGAGTCTCATTTCCACTCTAAACTCTTAAAGTGTTCATTCCTTTGAAGTTTTAAGCATCCTACTGAAATAAACTTGTCTTATATCACTTCCATATTCCGTTTTGTTTTGTTTTTTCAATAGAAGCAAAAGACAAAGATCCATGAGTGCTTCACTCATTCACTTAAGGAACATTCACTAAAATTCTCCTTTGTGTTAGGCAATAAACAAGGTTTACATTTTAGTAGTGAGATACACACTAAACACAATATTTTAGTAGTGTAGATAAGCATTAAACACAACATTTCACCAATCTTTCCATAGGTACAATTATGAGGAACACCATTAAAAAAGGAACAGAGTGACATGAGTACATATAACAGAATACCTTAACATAGTCAGATGGTTCAGGAATCTCAGGAGAAGGACAAGTGAAGGTAAAGGGAACATCCTAGTGAAAGCAACCAGAATGTTCCAAGGATACAAACAATAGATCTTTTTTCCTGGACAAAACTGTAGAATCACAAATGTGTAGGATTTTAATTAATACTTTATAACATATAGATTGTTTCACAATACTTTTAAAGTTAAGGTTATCAATATACTGCCCACTAAAACTTCTTAAATTTCTCTTCATAATTCTTCCTCCTACCCAATCTCATGGATTGATTCAACTATTACAAAAGTGTTTACAAACAATAACTAGACCTGATGGGTGTTCATATGTGATTATTTGTGGAGAATTCAGGGATCCATATCCTTCAAATCAAGATCTGAGTATCTGGCTGCCATGAGGCTTCCCTACCCTTCACTACAACCTACCATATGTTAATGCAGGATCATGACCACTTGGAGATGTAAAAAAGCTTCCTGTTCAGTTTATTCTTTTTAAGCGTTCCAATAGCTGACGTATTTTCTATGGTGATGTCAAAATGTAGTAGCTTGGCACTGAAAACTCTTAACTGTCAATGTGATCTCCAAACCTACATTTCTAGTATCATCATCCACTACTTCCCAACACAAATTCTATACTTTGGCCAAAGCAGTTCATTTACTTTTTGTCTAACATACCTGAAGTTATCTCATTTCCAATAAATGTCTCCAATATTCTATGCCTATCCAGTTTCTCTTCTGCAAAAGCCTACTCAGTCTTCATATCACTGACCACCTTACTGTGGAGTGCTTTTTTATCTGAATTCCAATTTTAGAAAGTATACAGGCTCTCTAATACTATTCTGCATTTCCAGATGCCCATCTGCTTGGTATCACTTATGAAATTGTGATTGTCTTCCTTCTGTTAAGATTTCAAGAGTACTTTATCTTTATTTTGTGCATAGGTTCCATTTACATAACAGATCTATGTATTTCCTATATTCTAGGTATCCTTTTTCTGTTTCAAATTCATATTTGTAGCTTATCTTTATATCCTTAAAGTCAGGGTGCTTTGCCCAAATTCAGTGTTCAATAAATGCATGTTGCTGGGTTGATGAAAAAGAAAAGAGACTTATTAATAACCACCAAGCAAAAGAACTGCTATATCATCACCAGGAACTTTCTGGCTCCCTGGATTAATATATAGTGGATTCAATTCCATAACAGATTAACTGCTACCAATTATGAAGCAGTTAAAATACTCTCAGGATTTAGAAGCCTTAAGTGCGCATCTTCATAGGCATCCCTCTCTATGAAGAGATGCTTCTTTTCTCTTAAATTAGTGATGAATAAAAAATAGAAAGAAAAATAGAATAAAAAATTATCAGAAAGAAGTAGCTTCCTTCAATTTCCATTGATAGCTGGATGATTAACTTACGTTGCATCTATGCAACATAATATAGCCATAAAAAAGAATGAGTATAATTCTTTATATACTGATATGGAGAGTTCTCTAAAAGATATGAAATGAGCAAAGCCAGGTTCAGTTCAATATACATGATATGCTACCATTTGTATAAATATAAATAAAAAGAAATATGGGAGGATCTACATGTATGTGCACAGATGTATCAGAAGATTATGCAATGTTCTGATTATGCAAATGACTTTGGAGGAGAAGGGAGATGACTAATTGAAGCCATTAGAAGGGAATTTTTCACTGAATCTTCTGAAGTTTGAACCATCTGAATGTATTCACTATTAAAAACAAATAACATTTAAAATTTTTAAATGAAAATATATGGGGAGAAACAAAAGAAAGGAATAATTTTCTTTAAGTGTGATAGAGTCAGTGAAAGTTTTCTCAAAACAATCGATTTGTATCAAGCCTATAAGAACCTGAAGAACATCTTCAAAACTCTTATTTTTGATATTGTTAATACTCACAAATGCTACAATGTCAGGCTCAAGAAATGTGATTAGGGATTCCCAGGAGAAGGGAAATGGAGTAAAATCTCCTGACTCTCTATGGAAGAACATGGAAGTAGTCATCTAAAAAGCCAATGTATTTGGTCATGAGCTGTCAATCAATTTGGAGTCCAAGCACATATTCAAGGCTTGATGGAGAGAGCTGCCCAGAACTCATAAACCTCCCCCATCCCCTTCACAAAAATGCACTTTAGATCCAAGTGTATTGAGCACATTGTATTATATCAAGCACTGAAGATAACAACCAATAATATAGCAAACAACAAAAATCCCTGCTTTCAGGAAGCTGTGTAGTGGGAGAGAAAGTTGATAAATATGATATATAAGGAAATATATGGCATATCAAAGGGTGATGATTGCTGAGCAAAAAAACAAAGGGAAAATGGATGAGAAATATTGAAGTTGGATTTGCAATTTTATAAGATGGCCAGAGAAGACCTTTCTGAGAAGGTGACATTTAATTGAAGTCGTGAAGGAAATGAGACAGTAGGCAAGCCATGCAGAAATCCAACTAAGAGTATTAGCAAGTGTAAAGACCTTGACATGAGAGAATACCTGGTATAGTCAATGAATGGTAAGTCCAGTGGGGCTGGAGCTGAGTGAGTCTGGGGAAGAGCAATAGAAAATGAGTTCAGAAAAGTGAAGGGGCGAGAGGTTGCAAATCACACAGGACTTTGTAGTTATTTGAAAGGAACTTGGCGTTTACTCTGAGAGAGCTGAAAAGTTTAGAACAAAAGATTGATGGGATCCATTTACCTTTCTTTTTATTTTTTCTTAAGGATTATGGGACTGACTTTGTGTAGAGAATAGAATGAAAGAGGTTGAGAGCAGAAGTAAGGATGCCACTTAGAAAACTAATGAGAGTCTGGGAAATAGATGATGGATGGCATACTAGGAGGTAGAGAGAAGTAGGAGACTAGCAGGTACATTCTGAAGGCAGATCCAATAGGGTGTGTTGACCACAACTATGAAGAATGAGATAAATTTAGGGTCAGATTGTCAAAGCACACTCAAGATGGATAATAGATCTCACCGAGTATCAAGTTTACTAATTCATGCATACAGGTAATAACTAAACACAAGCCAAGCATTCTTCCCTTGCAAAAGTGTGAAATGATCATACATGTCTCCATAAAATGTATTTTTCATGCATGATGACACTTCTGGTTCAGGTTTAACATGAGAGCTTTAAATAATGTATGTGAAACATTGGTTGCACAGGAGTCATTTCAGTTATGAAGCATCTTCCTTTTATACCTCTCTAATTACATAACGTGATATTTTTCATGGAGCCATGCCTTACAAATTCATAAATTCCAAGATTGTTGTTGTTGCGGTGGTAGTGGTGATAGTTTTTCAACATAACTCTGGATGGGCTAGAAACATCCTCTGGATGGGCCAGAAAAATAAATACCATTCCCTAGATAAGGACTCTCCCACTAGTAAATACCCTTTGTATATTTGCTAGGATTGTCCTTGACATGTTTTACAGAAGTCAAGTGGGTCATCCCTTTCTTTCCCTGAAAGGTTAAAGGTGCAAACAGATTTCAAGTCTGCTGCTAACCCTTGCCTTCCTAAAGAGTCATCGATGATGTTCAGGGGTTTTCACCTGAGCAAGGACAGAGTTGTCATTAACCGTGATGGGGAAGACTGTGAGAAGAGCAATGTTTGTAGGGTAAAACTGTAGGAGCTCGATTTTGCACCTTCTATGTTTAAGTTGGGAATTAAGCATTCACATAGAAATGAAAATTAGTCAATTAGCTTTATGAATCTGGAATTCAGAGAGAAATCTAGAATGTAGATACAAATTTGGGAATCATAAGCATAAAGACAGTATTTAAAGCCATCAGATGATACGTGGTTATCACAAGAATCAAGAGAGAAGAGTAAAACTTATAAAAAACACATACCATTACATTAAAAAATTTCAGTTTAAATTTCTCACTCTGTGGGATAATCAGAAATGCTGGAAGATGTTTATTGCCATGTTATTTTAATAAAAATACACTGAAAACAATAAAAAATAAAAAATAATTGTGTTCATCCTTTCAAAATAATGGACAAATATATAAAAAATGAAATCAAGTAAAATAGATTAATAATCTACTTGATTTGAGATAAACCAAAAGAATTTTTTTGCATAGTTTTTTTTTTTTTTAATCAGGAAAGTTTTCTAAATGTTAACAAGTAATTATCTCTGAATAAAAGGTTTTCCTTTATCTACTTTTTTAGTATTTTCAAAATTTTCTAAATAAATTAAACATTCATAAAAAATAAGTCATCTATAAGAAAAGGAACAATGAATTATATAAAAACAACTAATAAGGACTTGAATTTTAATATAAAGAACATTTTTTAATTTGTTACTTTCATTCTTTCAAAACACATTTATTATTGAGCAGCCACCATGGACCAGCACAGGGATACAGCAGCAAACACAAAAGACAAAGCCCCTTCCCACATGGAACTCACATTCTGACAATAAAGTGAAATAAAAATAAATATAATATCTCTTGGCAAGTGGTAGATACTATGAAGACAAATGAAGCAGGATAGAGGGCAAGTTGTCAAATTGATGACACATTGAACTTAAAGTATAATTTGAAATGGAAGCTGTAACAGCAAGCATCCTTTTCTCATTCCTCACATGAAGTGAAAAGATTTCAATATGTCATCATTAGACATGATGCTTGCTATACACATTTTTGTAGAAACTTTTTATTGCTTAAAGAGTATCCCTTATATTCCTAGTGTTCTATAAATTATTTTGAATTTTATCAAATCTTTTTATGTATTTATTGAGAGAAATCATATTTTTCTTCTTTGTTCTGTCAGATTAATATTCTGAAATGTATTAATTTTCAAATGCTAAACCAACAATGCATTCCTGGAATAAACCTATTTAGGTTTTTATTTATTGTATAAATTCCTACAATATTTTGTGTTTGTTTTTATTATGAATGCAATTTTATATTTATATACATCTACGTGATTTATATAAATACACATACTTATGATTTATTCTTTTTTAAATTTTGTATTTGTCAATTATAGTTGATATTCAGTGTTATTTTATATTAGTTTCAGGTGTACAGCATAGTGGTTAGACATTTATATAACTTATGAAGCGATCCCCCCGATAAGTCTAGTACTCACCTGGCACTATACAGAGTTATTACAATATTATTGACTATATTCCCTGACTGTACTTTACATCCCCATTACTATTTTGTCACTACCAATTTGTATATCTTAATACCTTCCCGTTTTTCATCTAGCCTCCCATCTGTTAACCATCAGTTTGTTCTCTGTGTCTATGGGTCCATTTCTGTTTTGTTTGGGGTTTTGTTTATTTGTTTGTTTTGTTCTTTATATTGCACATATAAGTGAGATCATATTGTATTTCTCTCTCTTTGTCTGACTTATTTCACTTAGCATAATACCCTCTAGGTCTATCCATGTTGTCACAAATGGTAACATTTCATTATTTTATGGCTCAGTAATATGCCATTGTATATATGTACCATATCTTTTTTATCCAATCATCTATTTTTAAATAATTGTTTTATTTTTCAACTGCAGTTGACATACAATATTATATTAATATTAATCTCAGGTGTCCAACATAGTGATTAGACATTTATGTAACTTACAAAGTCATCACCCTGATAAATCTAGTACCGATCTAATACCATACACAATTATTACAGTATTATTGACTATATTCCTATACTATACTTTACATCACCATTAATGTTTTGTAACTACCAATTTGTACTTCCTAATCCCTTCCCCTTTCACCCACTTCCCAACACCCCTCCAAGCTGACAACCATCAAAATTCTCTGTATCTGTGAATTTGTTTCTGTTTTTTGTGCTTGTTTTCTTCTTTAGTTTTCACATATAAGTAAAAGTATATGGCAGTTATCTTTCTCTGTCTGATTTACTCCGCTCAGCACAATATCCTTTAGGTCTATCCATGTTGTTGCAAATGGCAAGATTTCATTCTATTTTCCGGCTGAGTGATATTCCATTGTGTAAATATACCACCTCTTCTTTATCCATTTATCCATTGATAGGTGCCAAAATTGCCTCCATATCTTGCCTATTGTAAATAATGCTGCAATGAACATATGGATGCACATGTCCCTTTGAATTAGTGTTTTGGGTTACTTTGGATAGATAACCAGTAGTGGGATTACTGGGTCCTTTTTGTCCTTTGTGATAGCTTTTGTTTTAAAATCTATTTTGTCTGCTATAAATATTATGACCCCAGCTTTTATTTTTTATTTCCATTATTGTGAAATATCTTTTTTCATCCTTTTACTTTCAGTCTTTATGTGTCTTTTGATCTGAAGTGTCTCTTATAGGTAGCATATGTAAGGGTCTTGTTTTCTTCTCCATTCAGTCAGCCTATCTTTTGAGTGAAGCATTTAATCCATTTACATTTAAAGTAATTGGTAATAGATATATATTTATTGCCATTTTATTCTTCATATTTTTTATCTTTTTTTTTTCTTTTCATCTTAAGAAGTCCCTCTAAGATTCCTTGTAATACTGGTTTCATGTTGATGAACTTTTTTATCTTTTTCTTGTCTGGGAAACTATCTGTCCTTCAATTCTAAATAATAGGTTTGCTGGGTAGAGTAATCTTGGTTGTAGGTCCTTGCTTTTCATCATATTGAATATTTTGTGCCAATCCCTTTTGGCCTGCAAAGCTTCTGTTGAGAAATCATCTGACAGTGGTATGGTAACTAATTGTTTTTTTCTTGCTACTTTTAAGATTCTTTCTTTGTCTTTAACCTTCGGCATTTTAATTTGATGTGTCTTGGTGTGGGCCTCTTTGGGTTCATCTCGTTTGAGACTCTCTGTGCTTCCTGAGCTTGTATGTGTAGTTCCTTTGCCAGGTTAGGGTAGTTTTCTGTCATTGTTTGGGAGTTTTCTGTCATTGTTTCTTCAAACAGGTTTGCAATTTCTTGCTCTCTCTCTTCTCCTTGTGGTACCACTATGATGCAGAAGTTGGTATGCTTGATGTTCTCCCAAAGGCTCCTTAAACTGTCCTTACATTTTTTTGATTTGTTTTTTTCTCTTTTTGCTGCACTGATTGGGTGTTTTTTGCTACCTTAACTTCTATATCACTGATTCAATCCTCTGCTTCATCTAATCTACTATTGATTCCCTTTAATGTATTCTTTATTTAAGTTATTGTATTCTTTATTTATCACTGGTCTTTTTTAAAGTTTTCTATCTCCATTTTTATGTTTCCTATCTCTTTGTAAAGTTTTCACTTAGGTCATATACTCTTCCTTTAAGTTCATTGAGCATCCTTAAACCAGTGCTGTGAACTCTGCATGCGGTTGATTGCTTGTCTCCATTTTGTTTTTTGTTTTTCTGTTTTTGTTTTTTTTAATTTCTGGAACTTTGTTCTGTTGTTTCATTTGGGACATGTTTTTTTTGTCTCCCCGTTTTAGCTGCTTCCCTCTGTTTGTATTAGACAGGGATGCTATGTCTCCTGGTGTTCGTACAGTCTCCTTATGAAGTAGGTGTCCTGTGGGTCTCAGTGGTTCAGTCTCCCTGATCACCAGAACAGGTACTCCAGGTGTGTTCCTTTTTATAGGTTGTGCATTCCCTCTTGTTGTGGTTTTTAGTCTTAGTTGCTATTTCTACATCAATGGGAGGGATTGACCCTCAGGCTGGTTGGTTGTGAGGACTGGATGTGACTATAGTGGTGAAGCTGCTGTGCAGGAGCTGATGCTGTGAAATAGGATTCACTTTAACAGGGCTCTCGTACCTGAAAAATCTGCCCTTTGGGTGTATAATCCACAAAGGCAGCTGAGTGGTACTCTGGCTTGATCTGAAGCTGGCCACTGGCCACTGGGCGTACCAGTCCTGGGGTCCCTGGGAGGGGCCCCACTCTGCACCAAATTCAGCCACAGCCTGTGGCAGGCTTTGCATTGCCACAGAGCAATCCACAGATAGCAGCAACCTGCTCTGGGCTAGGAAGTACCTGGAAAAAACTAAGCCTTGAACCAAGGCCAGCTGCTGCTAGTGTGTGGGACTTAGGACTACTCAGTGTGAAATATGGGACATGCTGAGCCCAGATGCTGTCTGTTTGGGTTTTGTGAACCTTTGAGAGATTTTAGGAATCTCCTCAGCATGAGCCAAGAAAAATCATTTATACAGAAAAGCCACTTGGGTGGCTTTCATGGGGCAGGGTCTCAAGGAATCACCAGGTCTAGGTGAAGTATGTTGGCCAGGTTGATGGAGACTCAGATATGACGGCCACCTGTGTCTGCACTGTGGGAGAGGGGAGGGTTCAAGAAAGAAATAATGGATTCTGCCAGCAGTTTTGTCTAGGAGAAAGCTGCCCCTCCAGCACTCGCTCTGAAGTCAGACAATTCAGTTCTTCCCCGTATGTCTCTGGTGCCTTTCAAGCTGCTATCCCAGCACTGGAGCTCAGAGCAAGTGAGTCCATCAGTGAGTAAGTCCATGTACAGACCCCTTTAATAAAAGCACCTGGGACTCCAGCAGCCCTCAGACTCACTCAGTAACAATCTTTTCTGGTTTTCACAGCCAGAGTTGTGGGAACTTCTCTTCCCTGCACTGGCACCCTGAATTGGGGAAGCCGGTATGAGGCTGAAATCCCTCGCTTCTCTTGGAAGGACTTCCACAGCAGAGATATCATTCGCAATTTTTAATGCCACAGAATGGTGTGGGACAATCCCAGTTCCATGTCACTGACTCTCCTACCAGTCTCAAGCTGGTTTCTTCTGTATGTCCTTAGCTATAGGACTTCTGCTAGATTTTACGCAATTCTCAATGGCAGTTGTTCTGTAGTTTAATTGTAATTTTGATGTTTTCCTGAGAGGAAACAAGCTCAGTGTTTACCTTCTCTGCCATCTCGACCAGAAATCCTATCCAATTTTCTGTTTATGGGCATTTTCTTTGCTTCCATATCTTGGCTATTGTAAATAGCTCTGCAGTGATCATAGAGGTGCATATAGCTTTTCAAAATAGTATTTTGGATTTCTTCAGATGAATACCCAGAAGTGGAATTACTGGGTTATGAGGTAGTTCTATTTTTAATATTTTGAGGAAATTCCAAACTGTTTACCATAGTGGCTATACCAATTTTTAGTTCCACTAGCAATCCGGAGGATTCCTTTTTTTCCACATCCTCACCAACACTTGTTGTTTGTTGATTTATTGGTGATAGTCATCCTGACAGGTGGGAGTTGGTATCTCATTGTGGTTTTAATTTGCATTCCTCTAATGATTTGTGATGTTGAGCATGTTTTCATATGTCTGCTTGCCATGTGTATGTGGTCTTTGGATAAATGTCTATTCAGGTCTTAATTAATAAACTAATTAATTAATTTCTGGTGTTGAATTGTATGAGTTCTTCATAAATTTTGGATATTAACCCCCTTATCAGATTCATCTTTTCCCATTCAATGGGCTGTCTTTTTATTTTGATGGTGGTCTCCTTTACTGTGCAAAAACTTTTTAGTTTGATGTAGTCCCATTTGTTTATTTTTCCTTTTATTTCCTATGCCCGAGGAGATAGATAAAAAAATTATCACTAAAAGCAATGTCAGAGATTATTGTTTATGTTTTCTTCTAGGATTTTAATGGTTTTGGGTCTTACATTTAAGTCTTTAACCCATTTTGATTTTATTCTTGTATATGGAGTAAGTAGGTGGTCCACTTTCATTTTTGGGCATGTATCTGTCCAGTTTTCCCAGCACTGTTTATTGAACAGACTGTCTTTAACACATTGTATATTCTTGCCTCCTTTGTCATAGATTAAATGATCATATAGGTGTGGGTTTATTTCTGGGCTCTCTATTTTGGTCCATTGATCTGTGTCTGTTTTTATTCCAATACCATGCTGTTGATTACTATAGCTTTGTAGTATAGTTTGATATTAGGCAGCATGATACCTCCAACTTTGTTTTTCTTTCTCAAAATTGCTGTGACTATTCAGGTTCTTCTGGAATCAGGTTAATGGTGGCCTCGTAGAATGACTTTGGGAGACTTCCTTCCTTTAGAAGTTTTTGGAATACTTTTAGGAAAATAGTTGTTAAATTTTTTTGAAAATTCACCTGTGAAGCCACCTGGTCCAGGACTTTTGTTTGTTGGGAGCTTGTTGATTACTAATTTTATTTTGTTAGTAGTAATCTGTCAGTTCAGATTTTCTGTTTCTTCTCAATTTAGCCTTAGAAGACTGCATGCTTCTAGGAATTTATCAATTTCTTCCAGATTATCCAATTCATTGGTGTATAATTGTTCCTAGTATTTTCTTACATATATTTTTTATTTCTGTGATGTCATCACTTCTCCTATTTCATTTCTGATCTTATTTATTTGGGTCCTCTCTCTTTTTTTTCTTGAGGAGTCCAGTTAAAGTCTCATCGATTTTGTTTATCTTTTCAAAGAACCAGCTCTTGGTTTCATCGATCTTTTGTAATGTGTTTTTAGACACTATTTAGTTTATTTCCACTCTAATCTTTATTATTTTCTGCTTCTTTTTACTTTGGACTTTGTTTGCTGTTCTTTTTCTAGTTTTTTTAAGTGTAAAGTTAGTTTGTTTATTTGAGATTTTTCTTTTTGTTTTGTTTTGCTTTTTTCAGGTAGGATTATATTGCTATGAATTTTCCTCTGAGGTCTGCTTTTGCTGTGTCCTATAGATACGTTATTTATGTCAATACACGTACTTATAATTATTCTTAAAACATATTTATATTTAGTGTCAAAAAATTTATACAACTTGCTGTTATTTCTTTCTTATATGTTTGGAATAATTCATAGCATCATCTGTGTATGGAGTAATATTGCCTCCCCTACCCCTAAAAAAATTGAGGGGAATTTTTTCAAACATCTAGATGTATTAATATCTACCAGTTCACAGAAAATTTATCCAATTCTAGAACAGGTTAAATGACACATGAAGAAATAATCAGCCTTATATAAAATAACAGAAATCATAAATATAAATGACCTGTTTTCTTCATCATATTTAATGATGAAATATTGAAGTCTTGTTTGTATGCTTCTATTTTCAATTCTACTTTCTACTCCATGGTATAAAAAGGGAATCTATCATAAAGAGCTAAATTTCTTTATACATAAAAAAATGAATAAATAAATGATATTGTTAGTGTACAAATGTACAGTTTTTGCTTCAATTTTGTTTTTGCTGCTGCTATAAACTCATACACCTTGTTTTTTCCTACTGTACATGACTTATTTTAAACTGAGGAAATTTTCAAAATTGATGTGTATTTTACAAGCAACTTTTTAAAGATATTTGAATGACAATTTGTAGCGGATATCAATTATTCCATTTTGCAAAAGAAAGAAAAATAAATGTTTGGAACTAAATGAGCAAAATCATGACAATGTTTTAAAAAATATTTATTTTTGAACATTAGATGGTTGTACCCAGCAACATTTCCCTGTAGGAACAAAAATTGTCCTTTCTCTCTTCTTTCTGCCTTCCAATCTCGCTTTAATGTCCTTTATTGAAAGAATCTAATTGGAAGCTATGTGTTAATGGAAAAATAAAATGTATAGTGTCCCCGACCCACCTTTGCAGAGCCAAGTGTAAATGAGTAAATTTGGGGCTAAGATGTAATAACGATAACTGGCAAGCAGAATATTTATTATTTTATGCACTAAATTTTAACCTAGTATTATATTTTGTTTGTAGTCAAATAATATAAACTGCATAGAATAATGACTAATGATGTAGATAAGCAGCTAAATTCTGGTTCCTATCTGTGGTAATATGAGTATAATTACTGAAACTCTTCAAGTCACAGTCTTTTCATCCATAACATGAGAATGATAATCAGACTATTTCATAAGGTTGTTGTGAAGAAAAGATGAAATGTAAAATGAGTAGACTGGTCACATAGTACCCTGGCTAGTAAATATAAATGGCTATTTATTTTCTTGCTACCATTATTATCATTGTGATTGTATTTTCTACTTAATAATACACCAAAAAGTTTAATAAAAACAATAATAAGAATATTAATAATTTGATAATTTAGAAACTAATTTGGCTATTTTTAGTGTTGTTATTCACATTCATTTTACAAGTTATCACCTTTAATGATATTGCACTTCATAATCAAAATAGTATTGAGCAATAAAAATAATGAATGTCTTCAGCCTCAGTTAACATAACATAGCTTAGAAAATCCAGAATTACATCAGAGATTTTCCTCTGGAGGTAAGGAGAAACACAGATTTTAGTTAAATACTTCTAGAATTTATGTATATATCCATTCCAGTGTTATTATTTCATTCAATATGTTTAAGGCCAACCAAGCATCCTTCAAGAAATACACTTGAAATGGAAAAGGTGTTCACTTCAAATTATCCCCATATTAATGTAGGAGTTTACAAAAGAAGTTTTTAGCGATGTGCCACTGAATGATGTTAATTAAACTAGTCATACTGATTTAGCATCAGCTGAGAAACCATAAAATTATAGTGAGCATAAATCGAGATGCTGAAAAATGCCTCTGTGAACTATTTTAAGGATGATGTGTGGCTATTCATTGTTTTTTCTTCACACTGATTATAAAGCCACCTCCATTACTGTTTATTCGGATGTCATATTTATGTCAGCTGTGTTTTTTATCTTACAGCCTTCAATTACTTCATTTTCCTAGGGAAACTAAACCCATCATAAAGCAAATTCATCTAAAAATTATATTCTAAAATGCATAAAGGAATTATTTAAATTTTGTTCCCTCTTTATGACATATCTATCTAATGAATGTCCTCAACTTTACTAGATAATCAAGATATTTTTATTATAAAATGATTTTTATGCTATAAGATTAAATAATATTCTGGTCAAATAAGTAACTTTTGAAAACCATACATAGCTAGAAGATTCTGTTCAAATATGCTGAAAAATTTAACAATTTTTTTTCTGCCAAGGGACAATTCTCATCTGTCTTCTTTTTTCTCTCATCCCTTTATTATTTCTTATTTTGACTGATGCAAAAAATTCTGTAATGATTGCCCTACCAGTGTCTTGCTTTCTTTCAAGCCATCCTCAACACTTCTGCTTGAAAGAGTTCTCTAAATCTGAATTTATTTTTTGCTTAATAGTTTTCAGTGGTTCTGTATCACTCTCAGAATTAATTCCAAATTTTACTGTGATGTACAAGTCCATGCTTACTACTCTGACCTTGGACTCTGACCGATGTATCATAGTGAGTTTAAATTCCAATTTAGTAATTAGTTATACAGGTCATTTTTGGCAAGCCATTTAATCTCTGTGGGCCTGTATTTTCTCATCTGTAAAATGCTGGAAATAATAATAGTACTGTTATTAAGAAGGTATTGTTGAAAAGATTAAATGAGTTAATCTGTAAAATGCTTAGAACAGTGCCTGGCATGAAGTAGAAATTACATAATTTGAGCTACTATTATTATTTTGTTGTTGCTTTCCTTGTTATTTTTTTCTGATCGTAGCTCTATCAAGTCCATGTAAAAGCACAATATGCTGCAAGGATAATGATCTGATTCTATTCACTGAGCACTCCTTTGTCTGTCTAAACAACTTCTACTTGCTTTTCAAGAGTTACTTCATTTTTCAATCATGTGACCACCTCCTTACAGATTAACTCCTTATCCTAGATGCTATCTAAATATTTCCTTATACATGTAAAATTTAATCTTCTTGGATACGTAAACTACAAGATTGTGAATGCTTTCAAGACAGGAATTGGCTGTTTGGGATTTTTTTACATTTATGGACCTCTAACAGTACAGAGACCAGCATATATTAGATGCTTGATAAATAATTGAATTATTGTGTTTGTGAAATGGAGACAAACAAGAAAGTTCTCCTCAAATGGATTTTCTACTCTGTTAAAGCACAAACTTATCACTTCCTGTTTTGGGGATGTTATTATTGATGTTTTGTTTCTGTGAATTTAAAGAGAAATAAAATAACTCAATAGGTGGAAGCTGCCTTTTCCTTTAGGACCAACATGTTAGTAGCAGCAACCCCAGCTCATCCACAAATCAAGCTTTTGTATTCTCTAAGGGAGACACTATATGTTTATAGGATTTATAAGAAAATGTTCTCAAAGCAAAGTGGTTTTAGTCTGGAAGGAGTTAAAACGATTGCACATATTATACTGAAGTAATTTCTAGTCTTAACCAATTCTAGCCAGCCAGTATACTGCCCGTATAATCAAGAAGTGCTTTTCTGAAATTATATGCATTTTTTATTTCCTATTTTATAAGTAAGCATCTTACTTTTTCATTGATTTCCATTATAGTGAGAAAAGCAGTGGTCCAGAAACAACCCATGAATTACATTTAATTTAATTAAGGTGAACTGGAAATTTCTCTAAAGATTCAACATTCACCAGACAACTGAAAATGAAACTTGAAACTAGCTTTGTGGTGGACATAAGCTTCTGCCATTTACCATCACTATCTACTCTTACATTCCTTGACAGGGGTTTATGAATAATTCCGCAGATACCATGATGCTGGATTTACATAAGCAAAACTAGTGTTTCCAAATGCTAGTCTATTGCTTAGTCCCAAACAATCTTAGTCCCATAAAATCTATAATTTTATGGGCCATATTTTTTATTGTGTGGCACTCAAGTCTATAAAAACTATTTTATTAGATCAATACAATCTCATTTGATCCGAGTATCTGTGAACTCTCTTTGCCTGGGGTTTCCTGATCAGAGGATGCAATGTGTGTCCATCAGTAGAATTTTGATAGTAAGTAGCTTTCTGGGAAAAGATAAGTCCCTGGGGTAGGGAAAAAGGTTAAGGCTGTAAGAAAAGAAAAGATCAGGCATTAAGTATTTTCCTTCAAGTGTACTGTAACCACTTGGCTCACCTGGGAAAGCCTAACATGGAAAGGGAGAAGGTGACTGACTGCCAATCTTGAGATTTTGTTCTAGATTTTCATATGACTATAACAGGCACCCATCTTTCATACCCAGATAAAACATGAAAACAGTTCCCAAATTGATGTTCACATCAGCTACTGAATGCTGAATTCGTACCTATAATTTTCTTTATGTTACCTAGGTAGAACAAATATTCAGTATTCATATTCATTTGTTTTAACCTCTCTCACATTTTACCCTAAAATCCCAAAGACTTTTCGTTTTTATTCAGTTATTCTTTAAATCAATTTTTACATTTATTTCTCGTAAAGCTTCAAACTGCATGTGAAAAGGTCTAATAACTTCACTATATTCCATTATTGTAACCCATTTGCTGGAAAGAATAAAATGAGCAATGTGAATTTACATTAAGCTTAAGAAAATATTTTTTTCCCATTTGCTGATTTTTGAGTAAATAGGAGTCAGCTAAATTGGTTAGAATATTATGCTAATGAGATTAAAATTGCAGGTTTGATTCCATAGAGGGTAATTAGCCTTATGTGGAAGAAAACTATTCACAGGCTATAATTTTGATTCCCCAGTAGGAATTCCTATGAAAGGAGGACCAGGATGTGAGCTGTAAACAACTTGTGGAAAGGCAAGTCTTCCTCCTTGGGTAAAAAGACACAGAAACAAAAATTTTAAATAATTTAGCACATGTAGCTTGTCAGCTGGCCAATAGCATCATCATTTTATGAGGCTATATATCATCATTTAAATGAGCATTTAAATGGAGTACGGACTCAGCTTATTTCTCCTTTAGTTCCACACCATTGGAGATCACTTAGAATCAGTGGGAATACTGAGTACAGACCAGAGCTGCACAATATAAAGAATCATTGAGAAATGGCCCCCTGCTAGAATAATTATTAAGAATTATTCTTTAATTGCTATAAATGTTCTATCAAACTGAGTAATACCAACTTGAAAAATATGCATATTTTCATTAGATACATACATTAAGATAAGCAATTATATTAAATGGAATTTTACCCTGTTTGTTTCTGATATTGGAAATCTTACCTAATAAACATGGTAAGGTTGTTGGGTAAGTACATTTTATATATGCTGTATATTTTCATCATAATAGCCAGCTGTTGGGGTATTAAAAGTAAAATTGAAAACCCCAACCTTATTTTAGGCCTGTTGAATATATTAAATTACTTTTCAATTATTTGTTTATTTTAATTAAAAACTATGTAGTTTTATTCTAATGGAAATATTTGGTCATCGTAAGGAATTTGGAAAATATTTAAAAGTTCAAATAAAATGAACATATAAAGTATTCATAATCCCAGCCAATAAACACAATCATGTCATTACATTTCCTTTTATGTTTCTTGTCCATGTTTAGAAAAATGTATTAGTATGAAAAACTAGGATCAAATATACATGTAAAATTGTAGTCTGTTCTTTCCCCCACTTTCCTGTCAGTTGTTCTTCAAACACACTAGTTTAATGACTGTATATATCCTTTTTAGGTATATACTATAATTTGTTTAACTATTGTCTAAATCTTAGAATTTACGGTTTATATATTTTCATTATTAGAGATACTGCTGCACTGAACATCTTTGTCTACAAATCTGGCCAATTTGTAGACAAGATAATCTATACTGATTCTTTAGATAGTCTTAGGACTGAGGTTGTTGGGTAAACAGGTTTGAATATTTTCAAGTCTCTACCACAAATTACCAAATTTCTTCTCTCCCCCTCAAATTGTCTCAATTAATCCTGCCAACATCAGAACACAAGAATACTCAATTCTTTACTGTTTTACCACATCTACTATTATCATTTTAAAACCATAAATACTACAATTTAATGTAATTCCTAGAATTTGCTTTCCAAAACTGCCTTTATTTCTAGGCCAATTTATGTTTGTAAAGTCATATAACTCATATGTATTTATTTCATTGTATCAAAATCATAAAGTACTGTTTAGAAAGATCTAGTCTAGCTACAAAGCAATATTAGTGTGTTTTTTATAAATTGATGAATATAGATAAACTATCAACATAAAAATATGAGTTTTAAAAGGTAAGATTGTTTCAATGTTGATCAAAATATATTAATTATTATTAACATGGTCATTGTACCAAAAAAATGACAGGTTGTAATGTTACTTCTGTCATTTCTCGAAAGGAAATAGCAATCTAGCTTTTATGAATTAAGCTTTGGATATTTTTACTGAAGAGTAGAGCCATTAAATACTCAACATCTTGGAGGACGGGTCTGAGAAGTCCATTGGGTATTTCAGGGGGCAAAGTAAATATACAAATTCTTTTGCAGAGTTGGTCAATCAATGTGTTGCTCAGATTTGCCTCTTCTCCCAGTTTTAGTCACTTGAGCTTAAAAGCATAGTCATTCAAAAATGATTAATTAGCAGCAGACTAGCAAATTTTCCAAATTTCTCTAGATATATTTCATAGCCACAGCCCAAAATGTTAATGAAAGTTTCAATGCTGGGCTAATTTTTCACTATTAAAAGACATATTTGATCAGAAGGAAGAAAGATTACCCAGTAATATGTTTTCCAGTGTTTCTTGTGTATTAAATTCACAGATTAAAATACATTGCTAATTAGCAATTTTTAAAGTAACCTAAAGAGTTTTTTTAGAATCTGAAGTAGTAGAAAAACCTAGTCCACATTGAAAAGAACAGATTAAACCCTTACCTGATCTTCCTGAGTTCAAAATGAAATATGTTTCCCTCAATTGTTATTAATGTGAAATTGTAAATGGTATTCAATGCTTTTCAAATTAAATAACTAGTTTTGTACCAAGAATAGAGTTCACTGGAGTTCCTTATTTCTGCCTATACATTCCAACAAGATTTTTAGTAAAAGTACTATAAAGCAGGACAGTACTTCCGAGTAGGAAGAGCCCTTCAGAGATTTTCAATCTAGGATTAGCCCAAAGCGTCATGGTAAACCAGGGATGTTTGTGTTGAAGGTCCCTTTGCCCTTTCTCCCTTTACATGCCATCAAATACCCATGGCACCCCCTCAAAAGCACATGCTGTTCCATGAACATTCATTCACCAGGCCTCTTCTATTTTACCCCAGGCTTAATTAACCCTAGTCACAATTTAATCTCATTCATAGTTCTGTGCTATTGAAACTGAGATTGATTGCCATAGACTTTTAGAAAGAACATCTTAACCCCAAAAGAATGCCTTCTATGATGGAATTAAAATCTTGTAGTTGAAAACATGTTTTGGACCAATACTTCAAATCACACCAATTAACAGAAGTGTGTGTTAAGTGAAAAGTTATTCTCCTGCTCTTGTTCCCTAGTAACGCAGTTCTCCTTCTTTAGAACAACTATTGTGAGACGTTTCCTATGTATCCTTTCAAAGATAGGCCATTCATTTGTAAGCATTTATATGAATTCCTTATAATTTTTACACACATAAGACCAGTATATACAGAGTCCTATACTTTACCATTTAAAAATTACATATAGAGCTGCCTCACTCTTTTAAATGGCTTCTTGGTCCATTAGATGAGTGCAGCATCATTTATTTAATCAATCACTATTATTGTTATTTAGGTAGGATATTGTCAAACCTTTATTCTTACAAACAATAATGCACAACTGCTCTTGTATATATGTAGGATTTTCTTGATTATAGAATGTGAACATTTTTAAAACTTTTACTATATAATGCCAATTGCCCACCATAGAGATCACCATTCAAAATTTGTCTTTACTCTCACTAATTCAGCTTATCAAACATTTTTATTTTTGTCAATGAGAAGCAAAAACATACCATGTTTAAACTATGAATTTCTTAGGTTATTTGCAAGCATCAGATATTACCAAAAATGCTGCAGTGAATTTTCACACGCATACGGTATTTCCCACAGGTACATGTATCTCTTATGAGGAGGATAAATTATGAGGAGAATTCCTAGGTAAAATAGTAGGTGCATTTTTAGTTTGTACATGTTGTCAAATTACCTTCCATGATGCTTTATGCTAATTGTATTTCCACTTACATATCTCTCAATGAGAATACCTGTTTCTCCATACTCTGAATAATTCAGTATTATCCTTGTTTTGATATTTGTCAGTTTTATTTCAGAAAAGAAATTGTATTTTGCTGTGTTATTTGTTTGTTCATTTTGATGTATTTTATATTTTATTTTCTAAATTGGAATCATATAGTTTTTTCAGTTTTTCAGTCTATTTTTATTCATTTAACAAAATATTGAGAACATTTTTCATTTATTATATATTCTTTATAAGCATTTTTAATAAATTTACTATTTTGATAATTTTAAACTTACAGAAGCATTGAAAAGGTAATACATTTGCCTTTTGTCCCACTATTATTTATTTCTATCAATATGGACTCATGCATATTTTATGCTTTGGAATGTAATTCAACATTATGTTATTTAGTTTTTACTCAAATTTCTCCAGATTTAGCCATTGGGAGCTCTTTCAGTTTGGCTTCTGTGTCCCTTTGACATAGTCCCCAACCTTTTATTAGTCAAACATATTCTTATTTTCTGATACAAGATGCTCTAGGATCATCTCATATTTTCCTTGCCCTGGCCTAGAATCAGCCATTTCTCCAAGGACCCTCGATATTCCTTCATTTGACAATAGTATTTAGAAATGAAGATCTAGACACTGAGTATGTTTATCATTACTGGAGTATTTATGTTTCAAGGCCCTCTCAATGGACAGAATTGGGTAATATATGTATATACATATATCTATAATTATATATTTATCCCTCTGTACATATATTATGGTAAACATGAGTTTGTGTTTGTCTCCAACTCTAATTCAGTAGTGAAGAGTTCATTCTAGTCTTCCTTTTTTGTTTATAAGTAACTTCCCTCTCCAACAATGTGAATAACGTGACTCCCACAAATCACCCACCATTTACTTATTTGTTCAACCTCAGAGTCCCTGTGAAGCAATTTTAGAATTATTAGCCTATATCTATATGAGAAATAAATTTACCAACTAGGATTCTTGTTGTAGTTCTAATTTGCATTTTTCATATTATCCATGATATTGAGTATCTTTGCATATGTTTAAGAAATATTTGATTTTTTCAATTAAGTATTACATTTGTGGGTAGTTGGAAAACTGAGTTATTAGCCTAATCTTATTCATTTGTAAGTACCTTTTATCTGAGAGAAATTAGCCCTTTATTCATGATGTGAGTTGCAAATGTTTTTCCAGTTTGTCATTTGACGGTGTGTGTGTGTGTGTGTGTTTGTGTATGTGTGTTATCCATGTAAATGGTTTTATTTTAAGAAGTTAAATGTATCATTTTTTTTCTTTCATGCCTTGTGGATAAAATTTTTTTTTTTAACTTGACTTTCTTTTTTTCCCCACTTGAAGGATATGTTTATACACAGCCCTCTGAGTGAATGGCTGATCAAAATAACTACATATAATTTTTTTTTAAACCCAAATAATATAAAAGGATGATTTCACCTCTATTATCTACCCAAATCTTATATTTTCATGAATGTGTACAAAATCCCACATATGTAAGTGAGATTCAGTGTTTGTCCAATTTGTAGTTCGGTTTTTATTTACTTTATTCCTAGCAGAATTTGGCCTCGTAAAAGTGTAAATTTACTGCAAAACTCTTTTAAAAAATATTCAACCAACATTATAACTGACCTAATTCAAAGTGTGTAACGAGATTGTTTCATTTCTAGAGGGAAAACATTTAACAGTCTTCATTTGTAAGGTTTTCTTCTACACACAAAATTCTCAGGACCAACCACAGCATCTTCTGCAAATTAGTTGCTTCTCAATTACTTGCTGCAGTTCCTCTATTTTACAAGCACAGTTTCCACGCTTGTTATGGTGCTGAATTTTTATTACAACAGGACTAAGCTGTGGTGTACCACTGGGAGATTTCTTATTTGCAAGTATATTAATATAATGGATATATCTTTCATGTTTGGCATGCCCATAACTATAATAAATGTATAAACTTTGTTTATACAAAACAAGAAAATCCCTACATGAAATATATAGGCTGCTTTATCCCCCGCTCAGGCAACAAAGCCCTGATTCTATCAAGTGTTCATTTAAGGCACAAACCCTGAGCTGTGAACCATAGACAAATAATTAGGTTAATTTTTGATCATGAGTTATTTACTATCTTTCTTCCCCTTGACTTCTTTTAAATATGAACTTATACTGTACACAGTCCTGAAAGGGTCACAGTATAGACAATTAAAATTTTGTGATTTCCCCTCAAGAATAAAACCTATTGATGAACTAGCTAGAATGGATTTATTCAATTCTCTAATTATTTAATATTCAGCTATTTCCTTTCTTAGTCTACTATTTAATTTCTAAAAATGAACTTTGCTTTTTAAATTTATGGTTATGATGCAAAATGGATGGTTTTGATGCTTTTGTCTTATATTTTATTTTTATAATAATTCATTTAAAATACTCTTCATTGTAAAAGGAAAATATATTCATTATGACAGATTTAAGAAAAGTACCTTAAACTTAGAAAAAAGAGGACAAGTCACTCATTTTCTCACCTTTCAAAAATCACCACTATTAATATTGTGATGTATTCTATTGTCTTTTTCTATTGATAGAGTTATTTGTCTTTTGATTCTGTTTTGTACACAACTTTATGTTCACTTTTTAACTTAATATTATCATGTAAATATTTCTTGTGTTATAACTATGCATAACTTTATTTCAATTGGCGTACAATATAAATCATCTGAAAACATTTCTAGTAAAAGTTAATGTTAATTCTTAATATTAATTAATTAATGTCTGTAATTGTTACCTAGTTGGATATATTATGGATCTGTTAGACTATTATAGCAGGAGTTAGCAAGGACTTTTCTGTAAAAGGTCAGATAGTAAATATTTTAATCTTTGCAGGCTATGAAGTATTTCACAACTGTTCAATTCTGCTGTTGTAGTGTGAAAGCAGACATAGACAATATATAAACACGCCATAGGGGAAGTTTAAACCATGGGCCGTAGTTTACCAACCCCTGTATTAGGCTATTAGACAAACTCAGTAAACAGAAATTGAGATATACATGTTTATAAAAAATAATTAACCTACTCTTTTCATTTAAGTATCTATAAATATGTATTAAGTCATTTTGTATCACTGTGTCACATACAGTGTGTGTGTGTGTGTGTGTGTCTTTCTCTCTCTTTCTGATAGGTACAAGTACCCAAGTATTCATGCATGTCTGTGAACACACAAACATAATCTGCATTTTTATCTTTAGGGCTCTTCCAATGAAGGAATTTAGTGTAGCCATTTTATATCTTGAAATCTAGAATATTTTTGCTACTTCACTTTATTTCATAATTTGTAACCATATAGTTTTCTTCTGATTGTAAAAAAAAAAATTCATGGTCTTTGTTAATATTTAAAAAACTAAAATAAAGATAACCAGTTGTCAATATTTCTACCACCTACAGATAGTCATTATTAACATTTTAGTGTATTCTTTTCCAAAATATTTTCAATGAATCTATATATGGGTACATTTTTTTATATTACAAAATTTATATCCAATTATATATACAGCTTTTACATACTGTTTCTATTTGATGTTAAATAAAGAACATTTTCTCTTTTCTTCTAACATGTTGAAATTTTTATTACAGCTTATGAATTTATCATAGTTTATTTAATCGGATCCTATGATGTGATGCTTATATTATTTCCACTTTTTTTCCCATTTGATTCCTTTGGGGGAAATTTCTAAATGTAAAATTATTATGGTTAATTATATGAAAAATTTGTCTTTTTATATAGGTTACAAAAGTTTATTCCAAAAAAAGTTTCCATTTACAACCATACCAATGGTTTTTAAGTTTGCTCATCTCACATAACTCTCCCAATATTATAAACTTGAAAAATATCTATTATATCTTTTGTCCTTTTTTTCCTACTAGGATTTCAGCATTTGGTTGATTTTAATCAATTTTCCTCATTTTAAGGATATTACATCTTTATCCACTGTATTTGATATAAATAAGTGTCCCCATTTTGTGATTTACACCTTCATTTTACAGGAATTGAAAAAGGCTAATAAATTTATGATTGATTACCTTTCCAGAATAAAACTGAAGATCATATTTTGTCATTTAGTTACAAAAGATTCATATTCAGTTGAGTTTGGCTAGTAAATTAACTGGCTTCCCCCTGACCCCCACCTCCACAAAACGACAAATAATAGAATTCTATTTCCAAACTGAAGTGTATTCATAAAAAAAAATTTGACCCCATGTTGTCTGATGCTTTATAGCACAATAATAATAGTATACATTTATGTATAATTTTTAAAAATATTTTTCATTAAAAATCCTATCCTATTCACCTACAGTCTTGTGCTTTTCCTTCCTAAGAATTGAAGAAATCAAGGCATGGTAAGGTCAAGTGGCTTTCCAAAGATTAGCTGCCTATGACGGGCAACACCAAATTTAGAACCTGAAGTCTACCCACTTTACCCAGAAAAAAAGAACATTTTTAAAGATATTTGTTTGTGTTCTTATTTCCAGGATTGTTTTTTTTTTAAAAAAAGCAATCTGAGAAATTGTTCTTTTTTGTTTTGGGTTAAGGAAGAAATTGAAGAAGAGTATGAAAGATAAGATTAAGTCAGATATGAGGTTAAAAAAGAAAAATCATGCTGCAGAATACTATATACCATGAAGAGATGGGCCATACATGTTGTTTCATTTGTAGCAGCCAGCACAAAGAAGTAAACATGGTCTTTCACCTGGGCTTACAGTACAAGCCACACTGGTGACAGTAGTCCATAAGGCCAGACGTCATCGAGCCCCTGCCTGTCTCTCTAACCCCATTTGTTCTCCTGTCTCACTGCACTTTTGTTTTTCAAGCTCCCTGCACTGGCCTGCACTCTATTACAAGAAAACATCAGCTTTCTTCTGTGTCAGGGACTTCACATTTGCATTTCTTCAGAGAACTAGACTGTCAGGCCCCTGCATATCTGGCTCCTTTTTATCCTTAGATCTATGTTGTGCTTGTGGAGTCCCGGCAACCCTGTTAAGGGACCCTCTCCTCCTCCATTTATTCACTATCACATTGCCCTGCTCGTTTCCTTCACAGCATTTTTCCGTGATCAGCCGCGGAGAGACCTTGTTCACTCCTTCAGGGAGACAATATTGATGAGTATCAGGACTGTGTACTCCACAACCAGAAAACCTAGATCGAATTGCACTTTGCTGCTTATGATTGTATGACAGTAGCCAAGTCCCTTTCTCTCTCCATGCCTGAGTTTTCTCAGATATAAAATGTCCTTCACTAAATACTTGTACATGAAATAGAACTACATATTTTATACAGTTCTTTTTGTTGTTAATTCTTCTTTCATCAATGAAGGTCTGTGGAATAATGGGAAAGTACAAAAGAGAAAGGTTAATCCGTTTTACATCAAATAAGACTCTAACTGTTGCAATAGCTTTTGTTTGTTTTTCAAAACATGAAAGTCCTCGAATTCCTAGGAGGTCCCCTCTTTTTCTGCTTTGCATTCTTGATTCTCATTCCACTTTTCTCTTCTCTGACCCCGTTTGCAATAAAACTCTTCCAAGGGACTGTCTATGCTTCCTGTTATTTCCTTTTAAGTTTTAATCAGTTTAATTGGATTATCTTTCCTGCCACTCCATGGAAACTGCTTTAGCCATGTCTCCAGTGGTCTCCACCTCCCTAAACCCACATCGTTTCTCAGTTTTCATCACACTTGACAGGATTTGGCACAGTGGTCACTTGATCTTGATTGAACACACCCTTCACCTAGCCACCAAGACACAGACCCTCCGGTTTTCCTCCAGTTTTACCACCTGTTCCTTCTCCGTTTTATTGCTTGTTTCTCCTCATCTGCCCAACTCTAAATGCTAGCATATCACGGGGTATACTTCTGATTTCTGATTCCATCTATATCTTCACTCACTTGCAAGTTTTCCTTGTCATGTGTCTGAAATACTGTCTACACTGACAACCCCCAAAATAATCCTTCCAAACCAAACCCTTTTATACTGATGCCACATTCTTTTTTTTTTTTTTAATTTTATTGGGTAACGGTGTGTTTTTTCCAGGACCCATAAGCTCCAAGTGATGTTGTTGTCCTTCAATCTAGTTGTGGAGGGCGCAGCTCACTGGCCCATGTGGCAACCTTGTTGTTAAGAGCATTTGCTTTAACCAACTGAGCCAACCCACCTCCCCCTGATGCCACATTCCTAACATTTACCTCCTTGACATCTCCAGTAGGACATCTAATAGAAGTCTCAAACTCAGCATATCCAAGATTTCGTTCCTAACCTCACTCTCCTCCCCAATGAGCATCACCACTAGCTGCCCCCATCTCAGTGGTAGCAACTCCATCCTTCTAGTAGCTTGAGCCAAAACACTTGGAATCATCCTTGGTTACCCTCTTTTTCTCATTCTCTCATATCTTCTCATAACTTCTGTTGATTATATCTTAAAATATATCTAGAACCTAAGCACTTCTCATTCCACTTTGTTGCTATTATTCTTACAACTTTGTGGCTGCCACTCTGGTCTGGTATAAGCTGTATTGGGGTAGAATTAACCCCTGGTCATTCACAGAAGATGAAAGAATTCCTAAGACTGAGAAAATTAGGAAAGCAAAGACAGTTTTATTACAGGTTGGGTAGAGAGAGAATGCCCATGGCAGTGTCTAAAGGAGACGGCTGACACCAGTGGTAAGGAGAAAAACACTGGCGGGGGGAGTGCTGGGGGCAGAGTCTCGAATGGACTGCTGCAGCGGGTTGCTGTTTAGCTGGGATTTTATATTTTTCTATGCATGACGCAGGGGGCTAGTCATCTTGCAGTTGTTTTCCATTGCTGCTAGCCCATTCTGAGAAGCGCTGTTGCCGTTGGCTTCCTCTGAAAATTGTCCTGGTGTTAATCAGCCTGTAAGGGTAGTGCTAGCCAAGAGACTCAGAGCGAAGTGGTTAATCTTTAAACCTGTTCTTGTTAGCTCCCAGACTCGTTCTTATTAACACTTTCTGACTTCATCCGTTAATCTTTAGGCTTATTCCTGTTAGCTCTCAGACTCATTGTCCTTACCTTATTTTCTGACTCATCATTAGCCACTGCCATCTCTCAGCCATTATCTCAATAGCCTCTTATATAGTCTCCCGGTCTCCACCCTTACACTCAAATCTATTCTCTATAGAGTGGCCAGAGCGATCCTTTTAAATCATAAACCAGATCATGTCACTCTCCTTCCCTCAACTCTTTAATGGAGTATGATTATATTTAAAATAATATCAAAATCTTTACTGGGGCCCATAGACTTTTCTTGATCTAGCCCCTGTTTACTTCTCTGGGCTCACTTCCTACAAGAATCTCTCTTTGCCTATTCTTTCCTTGAACTTGAAAGCCCATCCAGTCTCTGTGACGTTGATCTTGCTGTTTCTTCTGCTTAGAACTGTCTTCCTTCAGATATTTGTATACTTCACTCCCCCATTTTATCCAGGTCTCCGCTCAAATATCACCTTCTCAAATAAGTATCATCTCTCTACTGCCCACTGCTAATTAAAATAGTACTCATGTCTTACCTGTTTTGTTTGTTTGTTTATAGTTGCAGTACCTGATATATTATTAATTTTTGTTTATCTCTTTTTTTGTCTATTTTCTCCACTAGGATGTATATTCATGAGGTCATAGGCTTTCTATAATTTCCCAACTCCTAGATCAGTGCTTGGCACCCAAAACGTCACTAAACATCTTCTAAAAGAAAAAAAAATAATGGCCTCTGTGCAAATGAATTATATACATGCTGCTATAATAATTCTTTAAATATAATTTGTAATGCTCTCTTTTGTTGGATTGGACTGAATAATCCGTTTTCTTAGATAGCTAATGTTTGTTTTAAGTGAGGCCCTGAAACAGCTAGTAAAAAATGTGAGAATGAAGGATGGGAGCGAAAGTGACAGCTCATCAGAAGCAGCGACCATCCTCTAGCCTGAAAAGCATGCAAGCAACCATCCATCTTTATTGAATGTTTGTCTTATTTTTACAACTTTTTTAGTGTTTCACAAGCTTGATGGGACACCACTTCCAATATTTAATTATTCTTTCAATTGACACTCGTGATTAAAAAGCTAGCCATTGGCAGAGCCAGATTCAGGCACAAGTCAGACTTCAAGGACCACAATCTTTCACAAAACCATGCTGTTTTATCATAGGTCCTATTTCCCAAGTCATCAAGGAAAGAGAAGAAGAAGAAGAGGAAAAGATTATTCTATTGTCTTAGAGTAAGTAGCTAAAGAGCATCATAGAACTATAGATTTTCTTTGTATTGGAAGATACGTCCATTTAAGGTAGGGATGTATTGGTAAAGGTCACAGAGCATGGCAGCGCAGTTGAACTCTGCACATCTCTAAGGATGTGATGGAAGCAGTGCTCCCTTGAGTTCTCCAGCCTACAGCCTCCACAGCACAGCAGCCCATCATAGGAAAATCATGGCCTTCTGGTCTTCCTAGCTTTGAGGTACAGCCTGCAATGTAATTTCAGGACTGCATTAGAAGTGAAGATACTGAATCTCAGAGAAAATCAAGCCTGGTCAGCTGACAGAGTTAACTTAGTGCTTCAACATTTTACTGCTCAGGTTTTACGGAGAGAGGTGGCCCAATCTTTTGAATTTGGTTAGTCTGGGAAGAAGGCACAAAACAACAGCAACAGAGACAGATAAAAAGCATAGGGATATGGAAGAAGAGGCATACTCTGTCATCCCTCAAGTTTAACTAATGCTATGTTACTTCTCGGAAATAAATGGTTGGCATGAATTGTGTTTTCAAAACAATTAAATTAGAGGATTTTTCTTCTGTATTAGAAAGAAAAGATGCTGTTTACTTGTATCATTTCTATTAGACAATTAGTATGATATACAATCCAATAATAAGAGCCATTTTAAGTCAAAGTGTATTTTGGCTTTAAGTAGTGTACACAGTCGAAAGTCCAGTTTCAAAAGTGTCTTACTCAACAAAATTTGTTCAGTGTAGCAGCATTATAATAAGATATTGCAATTCATGCCAGACACAAAGTTTCTAAAATGTTAGAAAGAAAGGAGAGAGAGAGAGAGGGAAGGAAGGAAGGAAGGAAGGAAGGAAGGAAGGAAGGAAGGAAGGAAGGAAGGAAGAAAGAAAAGAGGGGGGGAATGGGAAAAAAGAAGGAAAGAGAACAGGAAAGAAAGAAATTAAGGAAGGAGAGAGGGAAGGAGGGAAATAGGAAATAAGAGAAAAAGAAAGTGACATGATAATCAAAGAATTCTTAAATGGTATCAAATCAGTTGAGGTATTTGTCATGTTAAAGATGCAATTTCTTTTGTAAAGCACACTTCAAAATATTTTATTTGTTCCAAAGTGGTAAATGTACAAAAGGAAAGATATTTATACAATCTCATTCATCATTGCTCTATAAAGTCTTCCAACCTGTATTTGAATGCCCCTCAGGGTCACTCATTGCCCTTCCTTTTCTGCCTCCCTATTCCTCAGCTCTCAAGACAGCAATTCTAATGTCAGAGACAAGAGAGCATTTGTGTGTTGAGAGGAGGGAGAAGAGAAAGAAAAAGGTGCAAGAAAAACAAAATTTTTCTGGTCCATTTTATACAGGATTTGTCACCTGATGACTCCAGGAGAGGTAGGAACCTTGTAGGAACCAATACACCCAGGTCCTTCCTCCGTTTTACCCCAACTGCAGGGACTAACTGGAAACTAAACCAGTAAAGTTGCAGAAAGAAACAAAGTTTTAGCTGTCCTTTCATCTGGATACTCTGACAGTATTTTGGAAGGTAAACTTGATCTTTCTACTTCTTGTCAAAGTTGGGTTTCTAAAAGCCTGTGAAAAGCCCAAGATCCCTGACTTAAATAACTGAATATTGACATAATGATCAAGAAAACAGGGGGGAAATTACAATAGCTATTAATGCAGTATGTCTCTGAGAAAACTGCATGAAGATGGAGTAGGAAGTGATACAATCAAGAAAACGACTTAAAATCTGAAGATATTGTTCTATATTATATATATATATGTATGTATGTACATATATATATTAAATATAGAATATATATATGTAGATATGTGTATAAACACACACACACACACACACATACACACAAGTTCTGACGATTAAGATTGTGAATTTGTTGCAATGATGCCGCTAACCTTTTTTGATGTCAGAGGGATTATTCATTATGAATTTGTACCAACTTCACAAACAGTTCACCAAGTTTATGATTTGTAAGTGCTGAAAAGGCTGCATGTAAAAGTCAGACGACCTGAACTTTTCGCCAACAATTCATGGCTCTTGCATCATGACAGTGCACCAGGTCACACAGCACTGTCTGTGAGGGAGTTTTTAGCCGTAAACAGATAACTGTATTGTAACACCCTCCATACTCACCTGATCTGGCCCCCAGTGACATCTTTCTTTACCTGAAGATAAAGGAAGACATTTTGATGACATTCAGGACATCAAGGGTAATACAATGAAAGTTCTGATGGCCATTCCAGAAAAAGATTTCCAATATTGCTTTGCAGGGTGGACTAGACGCTGGCATCAATGCAGAGCTAGCCAAGGCGGGGTCCTTCAAAGGTGTCTGTAGTGATATTCAACAATGAGGTATGGAGCACTTTTTCTAGGATGAGTTCGCGAATGTAATTTATAATTCTTTCAATTTCTTTTCCCCTGTTTCTGTAAGTGGAATCAGAGCCATTCCAATTCCTCTTTTTCCCTGTCTCCAAGCCCCTCCCCACTCCATTACCAAACATTGGCAGATTCTCTCAGTTCTACCTTAAAACCTTTCTGACCTCTTCTATTGTAATTCCAAAGTAATACAAAATCTGTGCTCTCTAGTTGGAAGCATTTTCCAGACATTTTTTTTCTTTAAATTCCTTGATGATTGTTCTGAAGTCAGCTATGCTCCCAGCTTCTTGCCTTTGTGAATGCTTCCTCTGATCCATATCATATTAACTCAGATATGCTAAGACTTACACTATCTCTGGATACTAGAGAACTGACAAACAAAAGATTTTAAATACTGTAAATAAAAAACTTGGTGTAGCAGAGTAAACCACACACATGTATGCGTGCTTATACATACATGTGTGTATGATATGTATGTTTTTAAAGTGTGTGTGTACATGTACATTATGTGTGTGTGTATATGTTTTTATATATGTTTTAAAAACACATATATGTTTTTAAGGCCTTGTGAATGGTAGGTTTGTTGTGGACATAAAACCTGCAATATTGGTGAGAACACATTCGTCTTTGTGTGCACTGTCGCACTCTTTTGCTTCTCTGTAATAGAGTTGACTGCTTAAGACTTGTAACACGTTAGTGAGCACATTCCACTGAGTCACCCTGGGTGAAGCGGTGATTTTATCCCACGGTTCACAGAAGACAGCTTTGATTATTCTCTAAAACTAGGTTCACTTTGCTCACCAACATGAAAAATTTAAAAAGAAAATAACTTCAGTTCATTATTGTATAACCCAAATAGTATTTTAGAACATTACGTAAAGCATAGAAAATGCTGAGTTGAATATGAAACTAAAGAGATTTATTTTAGCAGGAACTTCTTAAAAATACTTAACTGAGGCTTCTTAGCTTTAACAAAAAAATCTATACCTACTTCTAGAGCACTGATACAATAGATGTTAGACTACAGAAGGTGAAAAAATTGTATTTATCCATCAAGCCTAATAGTACCTCAAAGTCTATGGGACAAATATTTCTTGGACTTCAAATTATTGCCTTATTGCTGGTAAAAAGAATCCAAAGGTGATGGATCTGATTATACTTAATTATAGTTAATGTAAAAATGATAAAAAGATACATATACTGGCTTTTTTTTGCTGTTGTTAAATGTTAGACACTGTACTCAAAATTAATGACAAATGAAAACAGTCCAATAAGAATAATGAAAGCAGGTTAATCTACCTAAGCTCATAGAGAATATGTAAGCCTCTGTTTTTTCCTCAATAGTGTAAACATTATTAAAATTCTCAAAAAGAACTTAAGTACAATATAGTCATTTCTTTTTCTATTTAAAAAATTTTGGACTATACCAGAGTTAGCTTTAGCAATGAAAAAAGTCTTTGTAATTTAATACAAAGCAGACAAATGACACCTCCAAGGACACAAAAAAAAAATCCAAATATGCAAATATTTGTAATTTCCCAGAGCGTACACTTCAAGCAAAGGGTAGACAAGAATTATTCATTATTCCAAACAAACCAGAACAATACATTCCTTTGCAAAGACAGGTTGCCCTCTTTAAACAAAGTGGTGTATTTTAAACCTCAACCTGCTATGATTTATGGTACTGGTATATTTTATGAAAATACGAGATAGGGCTGATTATTCCTTGACATTATAGCATAAACTATAGGTCATATAAGTATGTGGAAATTGAAGTATAGTAAAATCACTTGCAGAGCTGTACCTATTCTCTTCTCTTATAACTCTGTTCATAGTTAAGCAAAAATAGCCTTCATTCTATTTTTACGGTTTTGTTTTTGAGATGTACAGAAGGTAACCTGAAATAAAGATAATATGATTTGGTTTACACAAAATATATATGTAAATAGGAAATCATCAGATGTAATTTTAAATTAAATTTAATTCAAGCAGCTTTTCGGAAAGCTTTAATTCTTTTCTATTTTTCAAACCTTGGCTAATAATCAAATCAATAATGAGTTTCTCTTTCTCCAACTGTTAAAAAACAACTCTGTTCCTTAAAGGAGAAAGGGCATATTGAATATGTCTCAGATTTTATTTATTAGGAACAAGTAGAATCCATTAAAACAAATCAGTCTAAAGTAATTACAAAATGGTCAGTTCCCCAGTGTTGTGTTTGGTAGAACGCTATTCATCTTTTGTATTTCCAGAAGAATCCTGCTGAGTCTACACTTTTCTCTCCTCTTGGTGGTCCAGTCACCCTAGGGTGATGTCAATAAGAAAGAAAACCATTTAGGCCAGAAATTGTCCAGATTGCCTCAATCTTGCGTTAGTCATCCAACCCATGAGCTGAAAAGCTCCTGCATCTATTTCTACACCATATAATAGAGCCCTGCTACTCAAATTATTTTCTAGATTAACAGCGTCCTTCTCTCCTGGAAGCTTATGGGAGAAACAAAAATCCCCTGCCCCATCCTAGACCTATTGAATCAGAGTCCACATTCTTGCAAAATACCCACGTGATTCACATACACACCAATATTTCAGAGGTGCTGCTCTAGGCTACTTCTTTGGTGCCTGAGCACTCTTCCTAGTGACAATCCTAATACTTCTTGGCTTCCTTTTAAGTATGGAAACTATGGATCATGCCTGTTGGATTCAAATTGTGCTAAAAACCAGATGCTCACTTTCTGTTACATCTTAGAGATGCCAATTAGTGTTAAACTAACCAATTTGGGTTTTGTGGTTGTTTTGTTGTCCTTACACTATTGGCTCTCTTTGGTGAGCAAGTGTGTTTCACCTCACATATGTCTATTATTTTTAAAGTACCATTAAATCTACTGTTAGATTTTTATCTTACTCACCATTAAATCTGATTCTGAATAATTAAATTATTTTCTCGATCAGACCTTGAGAAAGAGGAAGCGAGGATATGGGGAATATGAAGTGACCTCATTCAAACAAGGCTACCAACCAAATGGCAGCAATGGGTATTTATATAATATTATTGCAATGATCACTTTTCAGTCTTGGCACATATAAATCAACCATTAAAACAACCCCAAATAAAAGCATTAGTCATGCTTTGTTTGGGTGAAACTCTGAAATTACTCTAAAACAGAAGTATTTGTTCTTGCCAAGCAGTAGCATTTTTATAATTAATGACTTGTTCTTATTTTTTTAGTAGTCTCTTTATGCTTATGCTTTTTTACTGAAGACTAAGCTCTAGGCGTTAGTTTTCTAACAGCTACTCCTTTTGTGTTCTCACCTGCACTGTTCCCTTAAAAAAAAAAAAAAAAAATTCCCTTCTGATTTTACTCTAATTATATAATCAAGAGACTAAACTGTCAGTTTAAGCTTTTCCAACTCATTCTGATTTATGATGCTGCTCATGACCAAGCCATGTTTCTTTCTATTTTCCTCCTCATCTCTAAGTGCTAAGTTATTTTACAGCAACCAACTTAAACAATATCAAACAAGAATTAAAACTACTTTGTAGGTAAATTGAAGTTTTAAAAGTTCTGTGAGTGGCTTTCTCCTGTCCCACCAATTTCTGTGGGTAAAGATGTCTCACCCAGGATTTAAACTATCTGCACACAGTGAGGTAGATTAAGATTTGAAGTAATTTGAGTTTCTCTAGAGTAATCTGGATATTTTCGTTTTGACTTTTGGAAAGCCTGATCTATTTATTTAGAAATCATCTTAATTCTCTACTTCCTTTTAATCTTTACAGTAAAATTTTTCTACAGTCACTGCAATAGTCCAGCAGAATAGTTACTGAAGGCATATTAGACTTTTACGTGTGATGATTATAGCATCCTTCATGAATGTCTCCCAGCTCAGCAAACTCCTACTTGTTGCTACAGAAGGCTGTAATTATTTCACTCATTAGTCCTCATTAATCTATGCTTTGAATTTCTATAGTGGTTAATGTCTTTAACATGACCAGTTTCCTTAAAAGGCAATTCATCTAGTGGAAATGGAATTGAGTTCAGAGGTTATAACACAAAGCTTTTGGTCCCGAGGCTGCTACTTGCTAACTGATATCCTAGAAGGAGCTACTTGGGTTCATTTTTTTTTTTTTAATGGCAATATTAATACTAATGTTAAACTTAGAGAATTATTTTGAAAGACCATTAAATGCTTTTTTTAATAAAGTCTCACCAATGTTTAAATAAACCCAAACTATTAACTGTTTTCTACTGCTTTTATTTACTCTCTACATTTTTCTCTATACTCCTTTAATATGTGAGACAAGTATCTTTCACATGTTATCGTGTATAAATGGTGGGGGACGATTTTTCTGCCTGCTCTGATAAAAGAGAAAGGAAAGGATCTTCCCTTTTATAATTAATCTATATTTTCTTTGTGTTTTCAACAGTTTCACGTAGTTGTATTCAATTTTCTTTTCCAAGATAAGTTTCAAGATTTAAAATAAGGCTTAAGAACTGATTCTGCTATGAGGTATCCTACAAAACTTACAACTCTGTGATGGGGAACCCAGATGGTGGTTTTGCTGTATGCTTGCTTTGTTTAAATGTGGGAAAGTCCATGTCTTATCTTTTCCACCTTAAAATCTCCATATTTGGAAGAAGGAAAAAGTACTGTCTCCATTTCTTCCTCATAGACAAAACTGTATATAGTAATTTAGAAGCCTCTACTTGTTTTTATGCCAATAAAATGAGATATAAATTCATCAGAATGCATTTACAAAGGAATGAAAGAGTATTTGGAATGACTCTAGTAATCACTGTATACAAGTAATCTCCTACTGCTATAAATGTACTTTATTCTTAAAGATGTGGCCAGAATGCTGATGGAAAATCAGTAAGTGGAATTCTGCTTCTCCGATCTTGTTTCTGAAATGCATAGGTTACGTAGGATAGGCAAAATATTTTCAGTACTACAGTATAATGTTCTAGAGATCTGTATGTAATTTGGTATTAAGTCATTTTCTTTTGTAAAATGAAAGGAAAGAAAGTTAGGCAAATTCAAAAACTGACAGTGACATTCTGTACATGCATACCGTCTCTTAATTTTTACACTATACATTCAAAAAAAATACTCCATAGTAGAACATTTTGAAGTATGAGCTTACAGTTCTCTGTGTGGAAATATAGCTGTAAATAGCCTCATAGAAGATTTACTAATTAAATACTCATATTAAGAGATTAGAGAGACTGAAAAGTGATTGATTTATTAGTTAGTTGTTACTTAGTTCAAACATTATGGAGGGAAATACATACTATTTATGCTCTCAGCTGGGTCAATAATGGAGAGAAATCTTAATTTATGGCATTTATCCTCTAGAACGGGGTGCCTGTTTTTGTAAATATGCAAAACATTGTCAAGGAATTCTATTTAATAATTACTTAGAAATTCATGGAATTTAATATTTACTTTAAATCAAATAAGAAACAAATTTATTTTGAGCAAGGACTGCATAGATATTTTTAGGCAGCTGAGATCAGATTAATAAACTTTTTGAAGTTCTTTAAAATTATTGATGCTTTGGTGAATGAGTAAAGTGATTTTAATATGAATGGCTATAATATGATTATGCACTACATATGAGCACATTGGGAATTTGATGGGATGTGATGTAGTAAAAGTCAAGAGAAAAAGATGTATTAAAAAATAAGAAAACTAAAATTATGAAAAAATCTAATTGACTATTCAATTTAAAGTGTTGTTTTGAGGATCTGGTAATTGGAACATTGAGCTGTATATAACTTTAAATAAGTTTCTATTACGGGAAGATTATACTATCCAGAATAGTATGCAGAACTTTAAACTTATTATCATTAATAAAATGAGGGACAAAATAGCAAAAGAAAAGAAATGTTGGGAAAGATGTGTTGGGATGGGAGTCAGAATAGGGCATAGTCTTGGTACAACCTATGACTTTGAACATGGTGCTTCACTGTTTCTTTCTGTGGGGTCTTGTACCTATTATCAGAGCATCTGACTACAAAGAACAGAGAACTAGATACATACTGGATGTGAAAAAATACAAGTTTATTTTTCTTACTTAGCAAGAATTCCTTAAATAGGTCTCCCAAAGCCAATGCCATGGCTCAAACATGTCATGACTGCCCCAGGCTCAATCCAGGTCTCCTTAGCTTTGTAGGCTTATAGGCTTATGCTTGCCTTCCAGGCAATATGTCACATCAAGACAGACAAAGAGCAGCAGGAGAAAAGCTATATGCACACTCTTATCAGGAAGGTGAAAACTTCCCCAGGATACATGCACCTCTAGCAGAAATCTATTTAGGGTTCAATGGCCAGAACCTGAAGACTTGTAGATTAAAGGGACAGTAGAAAACAAAATTGTCACGATCGACTTTAACCAAATTTGATCCAACACCTGGCCCAGATACATACATTGGTCATCCTTAAAAATGCCAAGAAAAGGACAATGCATTTTGAATGACCTACCAACAGTGTCAACCACAAAGATCCAACAGACCCTAAAGAGGAAGGAGGTTTTAGGTGAGGGATACCCAGAGTTATTCAAACTCATGGGTAAGGGCACAGGCCTACAGATAGCCAAGTCAGCAGAAGACATCGGACACCAACTGCAACGAGATGGTCAAACAGCAAGCCTGAGGGCACAGTCCTCTACAAGGCTGCTCTCACATCGGATACCAGCCACAGAGTCAGAGGTCTACGGGACCACCCTAACTTTACACCAGCTGGCTATAAATCTGGAGTCCCCACAGACTCTCTTGGTTTAATAATTCACTAGAATGACTTATAGAACTCAAAATGCTGTAGTTAAAATTGCAGTTTTATTATAAGTAGGATGCCAATTAGAACCAGCCAAAGGAAGAGACACATAGCAAAGTCAGGGAGGGGTCCAAACACAGAGCTCCGCTCATCTCCTTTGGAGTACTGGGTGGCGTTCCCTCCTGCCCACTAGTTTGACACACAGTATCGAGACTCAACATCTCAAAGAGTATTGCCAACCAGGGAAGCTCACTTTAGTCTTTGGTGCCCAGAGTTTTTGTTGGGGCTCAGTTATGTACTGTCCATATGGCTGGCCTTTAATCTTCAACCCCTCCTGGAAGTTAGGGATAATAACTTTAGTTTGTAGTCCCTCCAGAGGACAAAACTGCTATGGTGATTATTTTCATGTCCCCATTATATATCACATTGTTACACTGCCAATAACCAAAGGTCCGGGACAAACAGATACACTCCTATCAGTCAGGACATTCCAGGGGCTTAGAGATCACCCCACCCCCCCCAGTAGCCAGGGGCAAAGGCCAGACCTCTCCTAGGCTTAAAGTTAATCTTCACTATACAAAGGGATTGAAAAGTTCTGAGGCATCTCTCATAATTCTGGCATCGAAATTGCCACCAATTTACAATGTTAGGTTCCTACTTAATATAGAACACTGCTTTCCACATTACCTCTATAATTTATTTTTTGACCTTAAACTTTTCCTCCCACCCACATCTTCCCCTGTCCCTGTGGTGCAGTCAAGCATCTTCCAATGACACCAACCTGGAGGAAGAGGATGTATTCCTAACACCAAAAAACAACGGTCCTTTCTCCAGTGTTTCTATATTGAGCCAAGCCTTCATAAGGCCATGATGCATCCTTATCCGTTACATTCCTTCACCCCACTGTGGCCCCTCGCCATTCCCCAGCATTCAGCATTGCCTCTGCATTCTGCTACTCAGCTTCCATGAGCTGGGCATGCAGGCTGCTGGAAATGATCCCTCACTAGCTCAGGAAGTGAGGTCTTAGCTGTGCTGGCTCAGTCCCACCACTGCAGCACATCCTTGGTCTTCTCAATGCCGTACAGAGTCTCTCTGCCTCAGATGCCACACTGCTGTTGTTGCTGCTGCTACTACTGTAACCATCTACCTAGGAGCAGCTACATGTGTCACCAGATCATTCAGTGGTCATTTTATTCCCCACATGGCCGTCTTACTTGGTACATCTGCATGTTAAAATTTTGTCAAATCCCTGAGAAGGAGGGAGAGAGATCTCTGGGTCTGTACATTATTTTTGTTTTTCACTAAATTGTTCATTTAGTGAAACTGAGACATGACGAAGTTAAACGATTGGGTGAAAATCCCAGAGATAGTGAGTGGCCATGTCAGGACAGGAATCAAGGTCCTCTAACTTCTTTCCCTGATTTCCTTAAGCTGCCTGCCAACAAGAATTGGAACCAGCAGACTTTGCTGCATGAAATTTTCTGATTACAGAGACTCACAAAGCATTAGATCAACAATTTCCTTGGCTATGTGTACCACGACCAAAATCACGGAGGAAGGAGTCCCCTCCCTTCATGACTGAGACTATAAACCTTTCTTTAGATCAATGACCTAATCTAATCTTTTAAGTGTTAAACTTTTGAACCTTTTCCAATTTTTAAAGTCACTGGGTCCAGCTCCATCCGTCTGCTTTTACCCATGATGGAATTTGAGAATTTCAGCTCAGTTAAAGGAGCTAGCTCTCTTTTCACAACTGAGAAAATGAAGTAGCAAAAGATGCAGTAAACTTATCTAATTAGTGAGAGATCTGGCACTGGAGTCCGGGTCTCCTGTCTGTCTGCCCCCTGTGTTCTAGGGGCATGTTTTAGTTTTTGCGTAGAAAAGGAAAAACAAAATAGAAATCAAGCTTATGAGATACTCACCCTCTCCACTAACCTCCACCCCTGCCACCCAATCAATACCCATTCTTTTTTGCTCTAATAAATGCTTAGACTCCAGTTATCAGAAGCCCTGAATCTTGGTATGGCCACATGACTAAGGTCTGAAAATGATGAGTAAATGGAAATATAGTTTGTTAGTTCTAGAATGTGTTCTTAAAAGAGGTGGAGTGGGCCCCTCTTTGCCTTTCTCTCCTTCCCGATGCCTGTAATGCAGATGTATGGCTGGAGTTCTAGCAGAGCCAGGAAGTAGAAGCATAAAGCTAGAGACTGACAAAATGTCATACCAGCTCTGGATTGCCTATCCAGATCCTGTGTGTGTGTGTGTGTATGTGTGTGTGTGTGTGTGTGTGAGAGAGAGAGAGAGAGAGAGAGAGAGAGAGAGGGAGGGAGGGACGGGGGAGAGAAATTTGTCTTAAATTTGAAATTAAATTACTCTTATTTGGGTTTTCTGTCACAGGCAGCCAAAATTATGCAACTGAATTTCTAAGATTAAGGTGAACTAAAAAAACTTAACTTGAGTGGGCTCATTTTTTAAATTTGTTTTTTGCTCCTTAACTAATATTTAATATCTCCTGTTCAGGAATATAGTTTGCCCAGTTCAAGCCCTATCTCTCATTTTGTATTATTTATCATCTACAACCCACATTCGCTCTTAATAGCATATGATTTTGTATTAATATTTGTCACTTCCTGAGTATATCTTGACTCCCCAAATAGTTGTCATCTCCTTGAGACCAAGGTCCAACCACTTATTAGGATCACTTATAGTTTCTAACTCAATACTGAGAACACCTAAGCCTCTTAGTAATTACTTAGAGAATTACGTTAAATGATTTATTGGCATGTATTATCAATGAAAGTTATTTATAATAGGTAAAATCAACGTGTGTGTGTGCGCACACACTCGCATGCATGTGTATATAGCTCACAAAGTTGTTAGGCAGGTATTAGAATCCCTGTTTTGTATAAAAGGAAACAGAATCAGGGAAGTTCATAACCTGCCCAATAACCTAGAATGCTCATCCTGGAAGAGAAAGAATTAGAACAAACACTGGCCTTCAGAATACACATAGACTTTCCACTGCACCCTGCTGCCTTAAATTCACAAATAACTTCATGCTCTTCACTCAGGGTGGCATACCTTAGGCAGTGTCCCTGCCATTTAGGAGCTAACCATTAACATCATTAAACCCTTCACAGTAGCGAATAATTACCCCTTTCCCTTGCTATGGTCTATCCTCAGCTCCATCTCTGGGGATAGTGGCAGAAGTAGCTTAGCTATACACACCAAGCATGCTTCTGCTCCCTTAGTGTGGGGTTGTCACTAGAAAAATGGTCACCAGCTTCTCTTCCTTCCTGTGATGCCATCCAGGCAGTAGGTTTCCATTTCTCAGCACCAAGTAGTCTGGAGGTCCAAATGGTTTCCTGGATCTCACAGTCGACCTGAGTGCCAGTTAGTGAGTATTTTATATAGTCAGAGAATATGAATGTGTATGATTTGTAACCTTCCGGAAGTTTGCTGCCTTCTCCCAACCTAATTTTAGCCTCCACTATTATTACCATTAAAAGGTCATAATTTCATTGTTTGTGTTAGGTTGTGCCAAGACAGCAATAGTTCCAAGGAAAAAATATCACAAAAATATTCTTCTGTACTCTTAATCTTTGATCTGATGAACAGCTGTACCATGTATTCCTTGAAATTTGATATTTTCTCGATATTTTTTAAAGATTTTTGGTTTTAAAGGTCTTAATTTTCAACTGTGGTCTTTGATGATCTACAATAGTATTTTCTTCCATTTTCTACTTTGTTGTGAACCTACTTGTCTTGCCACCAATTCAACATTAATCATAACAGGTGGTTCTAATCTCAAAAGTAAACATCCTTCCTATCTCTCTGCGGTACTCTTCACTAAGGGACTGGGAGAAAGCAGATGGAATACACAAGCTAATCTCAGATAATGAAGTAATTTTGTGTAGTGCATACATTTTCAAAAAAAAATTAACTACATTTATTATCCTTTAGATGAAAGTATGAGTACTTGGGGGGAAAGTTGTAGAGTTTAAAGCATATCCTGCTGGATTTTGTGATCTGAAAGGCAGTAAGTCTCTGGAAACTTTTCTTTCAAAAGTAGCCTGTGGCGATATGAATAAGAAGAGAAAACAAACTCTGTGTTCTTTTACAGCAAGAAGGAAGGTATGTCAAACCCAGAAAGCTGAGTCAATTCAATGATAGCCACATGGAAGTGTAGAAATTGCATGATGATCTAAATTTTGATAAGCTGGAGCTACTTTTCATTATCCTGAAGGCTTGATGTCTTTGGGAGCAGAGTGAGAAGGCATGATAGCGTTGAATTTTTTATGTACCACATAAAGGGTAGCTGCCTCTGGTGGTTTTCTGACTCCTCTCTAGAGCCTAACAAATGTTGGGAAGTGGTGCATTTTGCAGTGGGCTTTTGTGCCCTACTCTAACAAACAACTGCCAAATCTCAGTGACTTGATCCAAAAACTTTCTCACTTCTGTTACAGTCCAGTGGGAGTAGGGATGGGTGGTCAGCTCTAGTTATTCAGAGACCCAGGTTCCTTTGATCTAATGAGCCCAGCATCCCCCAAGGGGTAGGGGTGGGGGTCCTCTATTGAATCTTCTGAACTTAAAAAATTGTGGAGAACATTCAAGATTGCACAGAAAGCTTCGTAGGCTAGATTCACACGTAGCTTGTTTGGGTTTGTCCACTTGCCCAATTGCCGCATGTTAGTCATAAAGCACACCTGACTATAAGGGAGGCTGGAAAATGTTTGGGCCCTGGAGGAAAAGTGAACAGTCAGCCAAAATAATTATGAATGAGAAAGGAGTCAGGAAACATAAAAAGATGAAGATAAATAATCAAAAACATAATGTTTGGTTGAGTTCGGAAGAGATGAGATAGAAGGCATTGGGAAAGTTATTGCCTTTCAACAAAGGGTAGAAAAACTCATTCTCTGAGACTAGAGAGAAGGCAATGTAAGTTTTAACAAGCACTAATAGAGGACTCCAGAACCACATTTCATTCTAATCTCCAGGGGAACTCATGAGACAGACAGCTGATCCAAAAGCAGCATCACCACATAAAGTACCAACAACGCAGGAAGGGATGAATACCAGCTGTTGGTTGGCTCTCCAAAGCCGTGTGCTCTGTGGGCCTCTGTTTCCTCCTGGAAGAGGGGTAACTTTTTCTGGGCACAGAGTCGTCTTGTCCAGAGGGACTGCAAATCACCCAGATGAGGTGCCTTTTTCTAATTCAACCATCCAGAGGGGGCACCTTTCCCGAAATTCACACAAAGACACTGTATGAGTTAACAGTAGCCCCACTGAAAGTTAGGGGTGAGTTTGGACCCCAGAGTAAAGCAGATATATAAGAAGTAGTGCTGTGCCTCTCCTGTGTGGGGACTGGACATACTGGAAAGGACACGGGAGAAGTAGTCTCAGGTCCACAGTGCTGTGTCCTTGCATTATAACTTTGCTATTTTGTTTAAAAATCACTCTTTATTCCAGTATTTTAAACAGACAATGGAACATTTCTGCCGTCCTACAGTTTTAAAGACTTATTGAAAGGAGATGATTTGTTCTTCTTAGAACCTTACCTTCATTGCTAGTTACTGCTGATAGCTTGCAGCTATATGGATTTTGCTTGTTGTGGAAAATTGTCAGCTCTGGAAGCAGAGAGGTGGGTGTAACTTTACCCTTAACTAACTAGATGACTTTGAGAATCTTTCCACATCTTCGATCCTGCATTGTCTCAGCTGTAAAATGCTCTCATTTTGTTAATACTGACAGTTCCTTTAGTACATGATGACCAATCTCCCCTTCAGTTCTGACATTTATAGATTCTAGGATAAGTAGCAAGCACAATATTTAGACAGATATATTTTCATATACAAATTTAGGAAATCCAGATATATGCAACCTTGCATTTATCAGTTTTAAAGAAAATAAACAAAGACTACTTATTTAGAATATAAATGTAAAGTATCTTTGTAAAAATTTTGTAAACTACTCAGCACTATTATAAAAGCAGATAAATAATAAAATAAATTTATATCATAAAATTAAATCTGTGTTTTTATGTACCTATATTAGAACAGTATTTGTCACATAGTAAATACAATACAGATGTATGTTATTATCATTATTCTTATTATTAACACTCTTTCCTCACTTGGAGCAATATAGAGTCAATAGCCCAAATGTAATAATAAAAAATAAAAAAAATCTTCAAAACTGAGGTTGCATTTTAGTGGAGTTTGGAATGTGTTTTGAAGTCCCTTCATTCTGGTGTAGCTTTGGCCTTCTAGGAGGACACTAGTGAGTCTTTACTGAAATATTTTCCTTTGTGAAAACTAGTTGGAATGACAAAGAATATTAAAATTGCATGCATTTCTCAGCAAGATAGTCTCCTCATATTTTTAGTCATACACTATGTCACATTTTTTTTGTTTGTTTTTTTTAAATATGCTTTGAGTCCTTGAATTTTTTCTCTGGACATTTTTCTCTCTCATTTCTTATTCCTTAAAAGCGGTCTTAATCAAGCCTCTGTACTTGAATGTGTTGTTAAACATCTTCAGGGGGGTACTATTTTATCCCTGATTATATGACCGAAACGTATCATCAAATATTTATTGTATCATAATTATTAAGATACTTAATCCCTATACAGAGAATTTTTAAGATACCTTAGTAGATTTTTATAAAGGTTTCAAGAATAATAAATCCAACACAAAACTTATATCTTAGCATAAGAAACTATTCATATCAAAAAGAGCAAATGACGGCAGTATTTGCCTTCTGAATTAGAATGGTAGTAGGCTTAAACATGAATGAATAATAGCAATGTCTATCTGACATAACCAAATTGACCATAATGGAATGAAACTCAGGATAATAAAATGTTAGAACTAGAAGCAAACTAAGAAATTAAAAAGTGAGAAACCTCTTCACACTAGGAAATTGAGACCCAGAGAGCATAAATTACTTCCCTGAAGAAAGCACAGCCATTCATTTAGTGGCAGAACTTGGACTGAGAATATCCTAGACTACTAGTCAGTTTGTCTGACGTGTCTCCAAGAAAACATGCAGAATCCTACGGCTGTGTTCCACTCCCAGCTCCACCTAATCGTGAGACATAGGAACCATCAAGGACCCTCCTGGGCCTTCCATCCTCATCTGTAAAATGATAAGGCTGACCCAGACAGAGCGTAGACCTTTGTGAGCCCTAAACTGCTCTGATTCCCTGTCCTGGTTTGTTTTGCTTAGTGATATAAACCAGATCTTTGTCTTGGGCACAGTTTAAACTTATAATTTTGGAACTATAACTATAGATAAGAGGCTCTTAATCATCAAGGCATTTTTTTTCTTAAACACATAAGCTGATGCAATTTTCCGAAATTCAGAAAACAAATTTTGCAATCACTTTTCCTAGTGATTGAAAAGAAAGTGAAAGGACAGATATGAGAGGCATAATTATATGGTATATTTAGTCAACAAGTATGCAGGCAAAATGTCAAAAAATAAGGGCATCTATCAGGCACTTGAACTGTACCATGACTCACCGTATTATGGATTTTCCTCCATGGGATCTATGTTTATTACGAGCCTGGCCTCTAGTCGTTGGCTTTGATTCTAATTCTGACCATTTTGCCTGCAAACAATAGGACTTTGAGCAAGTGATGTTTCTAAAGCTCAGTTTTCTCATGTGTGAAATGGTAATAAAAGTAGGTCTTACCTGACAGTGCTTAAAGAAACAAATGGCAATAATGTGTATAAACATTTAGTATCATGCTGGACATGTAGTAAGCATTTCAGAAATGTCCTTTCTTAATAGTTAGATCCTATGCTGTGCAAGTTGTTAAATAACGTGAACATCTGTCTATAATGAAGAGTGATTGGGAAGAAAGACATCAATTGGAGAAACACCTGGACTGGTGCCAGCTCACTGAGGCAAGTGCTCAGTAGGTAGTGACTGGGGGAACCAATGGTTAGATGGCCGGATATCAGACCAAGATAACACTAAAAATTGTTTCAAAACCAATACTCTTTTAGGAACCAATATTATGCAGATTGTCTGCCTTTTGTCTTCCTTCTTAATATATAAAACTCTTAATTTTCTTCTTTTCCCTTCTCTTCAATTACAGAGCTGGTGTGAAGAAAGTGAATATATGAAATGAGAAAATATAATATTTTATAAATTTACATTTTACATTTGATTGTCATTGCTAATCCATAGAAATCATTAGCAAATCTTCCATAAAATATATTTTGCTTATTTGCCTGAAGATTACTTTAAGCCTAGCCTTTATTTTTCCTTACCAAAGTATAAAACTTTACTGCTAATAAAATTATCTTTTGAATTTCTAGCAAGGTACTTAGTACCTTTAGTACACTGAGCTACGTAATCCATTGTGTTCTTTCCTAGTGTTTTTTTTTTTTTACATGTCTTAACATTTGGTTGCCATAAAAAATATCAGGTAACTCATCATATAACTTGTATTAAGTAATCACACCCCCATGATATTGGGCAGGGAAACACAAGGGGAGAAGCATGAGCCTACCTTCCGAGTCCTCTACCATAAAACAGATGACATAATGACAGAATGTGCTGAGTGATATACAAATCCAAATTTGTATGATAGACATATACTTCAACTAACTGAACTATGCCAAGACAATGCATAAAGGACTTCTATTATGTGTAAGCTTTAGTTTTCAAAGTGACAGTTTCTATCTGATCTATCTGGAAAATCTAAGGGAAGCATTAGGGAGTGGAGAAGGCAGAGGAACAGATAGCTATTGAATGTATTACAACTTGAATTTTGTGCCATGGCGCCATGCTCTGGAAATTTTGCACACATTATCTTACATAAATCTCACCAGTCTTAGGAAATGAGTTATTATCTCTCTGAGTTCAGAAGTAACTTTGCCCTACATCACACAATGAGTCATAAGCTGAGAAAAAACTGCAAAGTCTCTGTTGTTTCCACTGTACCACTTTTCTAGGATAAAGTATAATTCAATCTTTTATGGGCATTTTCTTCTTGCCAATGTACAGCTCAACTACTTTTCACTGAATTACCACATCTGGAGCTATTTCATATTTTTGCTTATATTCACTTTTATACACTGTTATTAAAAAGCTGCTTTCTAAAAAAACCACAGGCTTTTATGCAGACATAAAAATAGGCTAATAGCAATGACAGGGGATGACTGTGAAAGGGGAAGAAAAGTAAGTGATATTGCCAAATCTATATTAGGAGTTACAGTATTCATCAGAAAAGAACTTGAGCATGTCATACAGTGAAATAGCATGTGATAGACGATACAATATGGTGCTATGACTGATTCCATTTACAATACGTTGTGTTGATATGTCCTATTTCCTTGGGTAATGCACTAAGGATGAAAGGAGAAAGGAAGCCTTCGAAAGTGTATTGAATAATCACCTGAGTCAGAATGGATTTTGATTATACCACCAGCACCATGACTTCACGAGGATAATGGAACACTAGACTCTGAATACATGTCATGCCATTTGCCAGCTATTGACATCAGACAAATAGGTATTAATGATTTCAACAGGATGGAATTTCCAAGGATTATTCCATGGATTCCAGGGACAGTAGGGAAGGGACCTAGGCCAAGTGCACTTATTTGTGAATTGCTGTTTTTATAATTATAGCACAATAAAGCTTCACATTTTCATTGGTAATCTGAGACACAAGTAATGAAAAGAAAAGGAAAAATATACCAAATAAGGTCTCTCTGTATGGAAGCATTCAGCAATAATATCAAGAGTATATTTAAATACATAACTATGGAACATTCACCTACTCAGAAGTTAGATAAAAAGAATACTGATTTAATCACTATGTTTAAAATTGAGCACAATTGAGGCATTGGAATAGAAGCAGTTAGGCACTCTTATAAGAAATGAACAAAGTATTTAAATTATTTTTAATTTGTAAAAGCTCTACTTATTTATTTTTCTATCTATAGTGCACAATAGTGGAATGTACAATTTTTTGGAAACAATTATTGTCAAGCACGCAGCTGAAGTGTTAAAAATGTAATATAAGGACAGCATGGGGAGATGAAAGTAACATAAGGAGGTCTTTTTAAAATCATTCATAATTTTTACTCTTTTTAAAACTTTTCTTTTTCTCAATTACAAAAAAATAGCTTTATTTTGACCAAAATGTTTAAACTCAAGAACTTCACTGTTTTTTTAAAGCCTGGATCTAAGACAGTGAGGGATTATTCACCAAAACATTGCAGAAACAGATAGAGCGAGTAGACTGTCCTTCATCTTCACTAGTCAATGATATCCTTAGTTTGGACATTTTCCTTCACTGCCCTGCATCTTCAATGAGTAATGAATATTCAGGGTATGCTGCTCTTTTCAGGGTGCTATTTGGAAATAATTGTTCTCTTGTGGAAAAACTGATTTACTCCTTACTATGTACAAGGCTTTTATAGGTAATATTGTTCCTGTTTTACAGTTGAAGCTTAGGGAGGTGAAAAAGCTTGGGTCATCCAGAACCCATCTATTAAAATAAGCCATTTGACTGCACATTATAGATCACTCTACATTATAGAATAATAATATATACCTCCTGCCAGAATTACTGATGATACGAGCTAGCTATCTATATAAAACATACAACTCTTTTTTAAAAATTGTATTCATATACCACAAAGTTAATTGTAACGTGAGTTTGGAGATGGACTATGTGACCAAAGACATTTTCATTTAAACACCTTATTTTGTATATTTTTATGAGTTACAAACACTGACCAACAAACAGTCTTTGTTGCCAAGAATTCCACCTTTCCTTATAAAAAGTTATGGATATTTTTACCTTCTTAACTAAAACCATATCATCTTAAGGCAAAGTAATGAAATACTTGGCTAGAGAATGGAAGTTACTCTACCTGATTGAAGTTTTATGTCTGTTATATATTATTTAATATCTAAATTATTTGGCTCTGAAAGTTTCTATTATACAAAACAGAGAAGCATTGTATCTTGATTTCAAGAACAAACCAATATTTGAGAGGATACAGGGCAGCCCCTGTTTTTTCTTTCTTCTCTTTAGAGGGCAGAATATACAAGCAGAGAGCCCTATGTTCTGCCATTGATTATCAAGGTCATCATGGATGACACTCCATCCCACAGTCCACAGATGCCTGTTGTTTCTCTTTGGTAGCTGGTGTAGGAGACAAAGGGCATATGTTGGTTTCTTTAACCCAACCAACACAAATGAATGTTATGTACATTTCTGTTCCACATAAACAGACACCACTAGCTTGACTGGAGACCAAGAAGAATGTGTAGTAAAGTTTCATCCTAGGAAAGGATGTATCAAATCTATTCGCTGGTCACTTTCACAGTAGTTTTATATTCAGTCTAAATCTTCTGAAAACTATCAGGTTACACCTACATTTAATTACTTTGCCCATGCAAGAGAAAGAGAAAAGGGGGAAAATACCCCAACACATCCAATCACTTTTTTTTTAACGTTGTTTAGAATGTAAACCTTTTTTTTTTTTGGCTCAGTTGACTTATGAAGTCATTCAGGAATCCAAGTGGGGTAAAGAGGAGTAATAATGCTGAGTTCTGGTTAAAAAGTCACAAAGCTCATTAATTTTTTTTTACTTTTTTTTTTTTTTATGACTTGTCTCTGAAAAAAAATGGAGACAATATGTGGTACTGTGAAAAAGACACGTCTTAGGTTATCAGTAAAAAGCTGCCTTTAAAGCTCATTTTGAAAACACATGGCTTAAATAAAATAACATGGAGAGAAAATGTAAAGAAAACTCAAGGTCTACACCTCATTCACAGAACTTTGAAGCTGACTGTGATTTTGGAATAATGTAATCCAGTCTACTACTACATGAAATACGTGAGGTTTAGTGAAGTTGTGGGGTTTGCTAATTGGGCCTTATAACCTGTCAATAGCATTGCTGGAACTAGACCCCACATGTCTACTGGCTTGAATATGGATGGTATGGCAGTTAGAAAGAGTTATGAAGTAAGGAAGGGTGGGCATTTCTATGCTGAAGTTCTGAGTGACCCATAAGTCCTTTCCCAGGCAGTGCCAATGGCTAAGCCTTCTAGGAGTGGGAGGGAAATTGAGTTTAAATACAATGAAAATTGGTCTGTCCTGGAAACATGCTTTTCAACTATAATTTTTGAGTATTGGACCATGGACCATGATCTGAATCACCTGAGTTATTTCTTAAAGATGGATATTCTAGGGCCTCATGCATTCCTATTGAATCAATCTCTGGGAGATGGCCCAGAGAATTGACATTTTTAATAAGCTCTTGGTGATTTATGTGGACAAAGGCTTGAGAAAGCACTTGTGAAGAAGCTGAATTAAAGTGAAATTATGTTCCCCTCCTTGCAGAGGATCCAAATATATATTTTTCTTTTTCTTTTTCTGATACTGAGGAGAGTGTGGCTATATTAAATTAATATTAAGACAGTAGCTTTGGTGATTAGGAAGTTGTGTTTTAAAATTTGAAAATATAAGAAATAGAATTAATCTGTAATACTGTAGATGTTAATAGCTGATTATTTTTCAAATAGTGTTCAAATGAAGGTAATCCTTTGATTTCAATATAGGAGTTGTCTTTTATTATGCATAGAATTTTTATTTGGTTTTAATAATCCAAGACCATCTCAAGGATGTATTAAGCTCTCTGTATCATTTGAACAAAAGGATTATTTTTTAATTAAACAAAGTGAAATGATAGTGAGTGTGATGATTAAATTGATTTTTGAAAAAAATCTGTCACTATGCATGTTTCTTTGTAGTGTTTTCAATAATGCTATAAATGTTTTTAAAGCTTCATGCATTTATACCTTATTTGCTTCCAAGATAGTTAATGGATAATAATGAGTGCTATAATTTTAACGTAGTGGAGGAATTATATTAACTAAACAGGTATTTTGGATACTCTTCTCTGAATGGTATATTTAGTTTTGTTTTTCTTTGCAGTTGTCAAAAAAGGTATGCAAAAAAAAATTACATCCTAGCATTCAAAATGATTTTTTTTTTAGATTTTTATTTAGTTCTTTAATTATTTATAGAGATTTTAATAGTGGCCTGAAAACAAGGATTTTATCTTCCAGTAGGCTTGGGAAATGTGGCTATTAACTCTCTTTCTTGGAGACTCACAGTACACATTACTAAATAAAAGTCTTGAAGACATCCTACAGTTAAAAATAAACCTGTTCAATTTTTGAATCTTAGTTCAATTGTTTAACAAGTTTACTTTCTACAGGCATAGACGTTTTTACTTTTTATACATAATAACATCCTCCACAATAATTTTCTTTTAAAACTATTTTGGAAACTGTAAAGTTGCATAATTCTCTTTCTGGTGAAAAGAAGCATTCTATTTCTTCAAGAGATACATTTCTTTCGGGTATCACATTGTAAGAGCAATTTACCATGGGGGAAAGGGGATCTTCACAGTACCCTTTAAACAACACAGCACACAGGACCCTAACAGAAAACACAGACGAATTCTTTATATACTCATTCCTTGTATCTGCTCTCACTGAATGTCTCTGCATTTACATTGAAGTGTAATTCTATACCAGTAATTCTGTAGTGGGGAAATCTCATGTCATTTAGATGTGCACCCTTCTAGTCATGTAACCTGACACAAGACTGGAGCTCAGAGCACCTAAGAAGAGGATTTCCCTTAACTCTCTCTATTAAATATCACTCTGACAGCCAGACGTTTGATAGGCCTGGAGAGAGCAAATGGAAGGTATTATCCTCCTTGGGTATTCGTGTTTCTGATAGAAGGGCAAAAAGCAGACAAAGGCAGGATTGGTACTTAGTTAGGAATGAAGAAAATCTCATGAGGATCTTAACCAATGCACCTCACACAGAGGTGTGCTGCAAAGTTTCCTCTAGAAGCACACGATCTCTGATGAAGTACTGGGATAAAGATTCAGTTAAAACCCCAAAGTTCCAAACTATTGAACAAGATTTTTTACGCTGGACTTTTTGAAGATCAAGAGCAACTAGCAGTTCTAATTAACCATAAGAATTCCAGTACTCCTCCCATGACACTTCTGAATTTAAGGTATTCTTTGCAGTATACCTGCCAGCATGAATAAACCAAACCATATAACCCCAAACAACTGAAAGTAATTGACCTGCTAATTGAGTAATTCAGACACTTAAAATTTTACAAAATTACAGTTATGAATACAATAGGAGACAAGGAAGAAGAGAAAGAGAAGAATACAAAATTAGTAGAACTTAAACAACTTTTGAAAGAAACAAATAAAAAGATATCATAACCTAGTTGTGTCAGAACCATAAATAACAAGAAAGAAATCATACTGATGCAACTTGGAAAAAGTGTGGAATCTAAGTTTTGACCATGATCTCGTTATGTTATTATAAATCTTATAATTCAATAATGAACATAAAAAATAAAAATAAAAGAAATAAGAGAAATATTTAATTTGGACAATCAACATAATAAAACCAAACTGTAAATAATAATAATAATAATAATAATAATAATAAACATATATACAATTAGTAGAAACAAAAGGAAAAACAGAATAATTAAAATGAAGCTCACTCATTTACATTAAGTATAGGCAGTAAGTATAATGTTCTTTCTTTAAGTGTCTGCTTGCTAGTAAGTTCCTTCACTTTAAAAACATTCCATGAAAATACACAAATGCTATATCTTTAGAAATATTTCTAAATAATTAACTTTGCTATGTCTATTCAAATTCTTAATTACAGAGCATATATTCTTTTTTTATTTTTAAGTTTTTGACATATTCAGCTTTATGGAAGACCCAGAAAACATTTTTCAGACTTGAAAGATCTCCTTTCTTAGTTTATTAAGGATTAACTATCCCAGTACATTAAACTTGCCACAAACTATAAGCATGTAAAATGAAACAAGACTTTCTCTTTATAGTTATGTCTCACCAACCAATCAGGAGTTGAGATACATGAATATTTAAGTAAAGCCTGTGAATCTGCCTGAATATCTGCTACACATCTACCTATTTAGGTCACAACTTCCACTTTGCAGAGTGCTTCTATCTGGGTTGGATCTTTTGTTGTTAATGCCGTCCTTGATGTGATCATCTGGTAGGTAGCATAGCTCTGTTTATAGCAAGTATATTTATACGTTTCAGTCTTACGGTCACAGCCTTGAGGCCAAAGGAGCCCTTCTGTGACTTTTGCACAGACCTAGTTGGTTGGTGAATGATGCTGGTGCGCAGACGCCTTAGGTTAGAGGGAAAGAATATTGCTAGTTGCCTGTTAATTAGAAATAATGAGGGAAAGGAAATTAAATCCTGCTGCCTCCTTGCCCTGATTCAAAGAGACATTGATGAATTGAAGCTTCTAAAATTTCCCTCTCAGATTATCTCAAATCCTTAATGATGCTTATTCAAGTTCCTGCTCCCAAGAATTTCTTTCACATTTGCAATTTCTGCTATGTCCAAAGCTGATCTATGAGTCAAAAAGATGTGCTGAGATAAGACAGGTGGGAGGTGAGATGAAGAGCTTTTCCTAGTCTGCAAAGACACAGATTTATCCTAAAAGTAAATTCATAAAAAAAGAGAAAGAATGAAAGAAAGGAAAAAAGAAAGAAAGAAAGAAAGAAAGAAAGAAAGAAAGAAAGAAAGAAAGAAAGAAAGAAAGAAAGAAAGAAAGAAAAGAAAGACAAAGATTTTTAAACTAAGAAAATACAATATTCATGTTTTCCATAAATGCACTTTGGATGTCACTTGATTATCTCAGGAAACTGCTTTTGGTTTCCATTAAGTGAATTAAAACATAAAAGATATAAACTTTTAAAAACTATTTAGAATATTATTGAATTTTGTTTGACACCAGAGATGACAGCAAATGTGATTAATTGCCACTCATAATTGCAGTTTCATTCCAGTGGTTATTACTTGTCAGTATCAATTAATAGCTCAACCAAAACCTAATTCATTCTAGAATATTAAAGAATGATGGCTTGTGGGAATTATGCTAAAGTAGCACTTTCAATTAGATTTTGAATTTTATAGGGTACTGAATAATAGTTTATGAGTTTATAATAGTAAGTACCAGTGAGTTATTGTTGAATTGTAATTACTATAATTATGTGTGTTTATCTGGAGAATTGTAATTAGTATTATCTTCATGTTTAAAAATAGACTATTGTACTTAATTTTTCACTTAATGTATAGTTTCTGACGTTCATTATATAAGGGAATGGGCTTCAAAAATAATCAGTTCCAATAACCTGGCAGAAATGTAATGATCATGACTGTTAGCTTATCTTGGGGTGGGGGAAAGATTGAAGGGAAAACAGCCTGACGCCGGTACAGTTCAAGAGACGAAGTTTCTGTACATTAGACGAGTGATCTGAACTCTATGTTTGAGCTGTCTTCTGTGGTATAAATAATTGGCCACATGAGTTTATAAAAATAAGGATATATAAAAGAGTAGCAAAATGAATGCAGTACAAATTCTAGTTAAAAGGATTGAACCTTAAATTTCTTTTTACTTCCTGAATCTTTTTGAATTTGCTTACAAAATTATTTTTTCACAGAATTCAAGTTCCCATCAATCCTTAGAATATTAGAGAAAGCATATAAATTTCAAATCTGATGCCATAAGATATAAGCTTTGTTTATATTTATAAGCTTAAATGTAAGCTTGTTAAGTAATACTGTATAAAGTAAACAATTTACAAGGGCATTTAGCATTTAAATAATATTCTTAAAGAGTAAATTACAGAGAATTCAGCAATCCAGTCCTGAATTTAAAATTCAAAACTAAAATCTAATAAAATTGTTAATCTGGAATATTCAGAGTAGATTGAAGTCAACTAAATGTAGCTCCAATTCCTTTTTTCTTCACATAACTGAGCCAATAGCATTCAACTGAAAAGAAAAGAAAAATTAGGGACCATGTGATCATATGAATTGAATGCTGAAAGAAGGTCTGGTTATTTGGGAAACATAAAGATTTCCCCAGTTCATTCAGTTGATGCAGTAATTGTACATTAATATGATTGAAAAAGAAATGAATAGACTGTCACAGGCTTCAATTTCACTTTATGTAGATTGGTGACTTCATCAACTTGATTTTTTGAATTAATTGCTCAAATTATTTCAAAGTGTTGTGTATTGAGCTCAAATTATGTTATATTTTGTTTTATGTTATTGTTTCTTCATTAATGAGTTAAGTACCTTTATTGGTGTCGATTTAATGCAAGCAATGTAAAGAGCATAAAATTAGATTACAAATGAATTTAAAGCAGGATGACACCATATGGAAGAACAGGAATGTTATCTCTCTAGTTCTAGATAAATGTCTTCCACAAATGCTGCTGGAGATTCCATTACCCATTCTGGCAACACTGATGCCTCCCGTTGAACTCTCTTTCACTATGGGCTGCTAAACAGTGTCTGCCCTAGCAACCTATGCTATGGATTGTTTTTTGAAACCTAAGTGCACAATTTATGACATAGTGCTTCTTGAATTAGATGGCCTATGCTCTATTCTCACCCTCTCTCTACTTACTAGTTCTGTGACTTACAGAAGGTAACTTTACTTCTTCTCTTTGACTTGGTTTTTCATTTGTAAAATGGGAATGACAGTATCTCATAGCCCTGTTTTAAGGATTAAATGTACAGGTAAACACATAGAAGAGCACCTGCACATAGTAAGACTAAAATAAAGTTGGCATTGTTATTATTACCTTTGTTCTTTTTATACCAAGGACTGGATTGGCAAATGCTGAGTCTACAATCTTGGCTTAAGCCTGGATATGGACTCTCTCAGAACACTGATAATACTTTTGTTACTTTCAGCCAATCAATTTGCTTTAGGTCCCTGATGCTGTTTTAAGCTATGTGAGATCTACAAATATGACAGGTTTGCCTTTATGTCTTCATACAAGTCATTCATAATAATGTTCAGGAAGCCATGGCTGAGTACAGAGCTGTCTGGCACATCCACAGGGGTCTCCTTGCCAGGTGAAACTGATCCACTAATTTCATACTCTTTATACAGTGGTTCAACCAGCTTTGTATCTGCTTAACTAGATTATCATTCTGTTCACACAGCTTCGGAAATACATTTTTATAAAATGAACAATGACTTGCTCCAAATCACCTTAACGTTTAATAAAGCAATCTGTAGGCATACTCAATTATCTCACTCATTGCAGAATACCTATAGAGAGCTCTATCCCCACGTACAAAGAACAAAGGAACACGCACCAATGGAATAGTCATTATTATCATTATTATAACTTGACTGTCATGGCTTTCCAAATGTTTTAAAAACAGGAGTTCACATTTTAAATGTCTAGGATATATATGAAATAAAGCAGTATATCTCTTTGTTTTGTTGTTGCCCCTTGAAACATATATAGTTAATCGCTAAATAATCTTATACCCCATAAGTGGCAATCCCCTTGCTGCTCATGTATGATGGTACCTGTCTTTAAACTCCACATACACAGTTTGTAAGGAAAAATTGCTTTAGAACACATCAACAAAAATCTTACCTCTCATTCTATTATCGAATATTATTCTAGTGTTCCAGGAGCACCAGACTTAATGTACACAGGGACTTTCCCTATGTCCTCGTCTTTTCTCTCCTGTTTTCCTCCTCTCCTCAGACAGTAAGCATTCTTCTCTTGAACAGGCAACTACTTGGTCGTATAAACAGCTTGTGAAATTGATGGCACTTTGGTGTCAGTGAATATGAAATCTTAATAACTTCAAAGGCAATTATAAAATCTCTCCCTCTGTTTTTTTATGATATATGATACTTTCACCACCTTCTGCACCCTATTCACCCCACCACAATATTTAACAAACGGCCTGGTACTAGAAGAACTTGTATCACAGGAAGATGGTTAAATTAAAATCAAGAGACTAAAATTCAAATACCGGTAATAAGAGTATCTCAATTACATTGAAAATGTTCCTTCTTTGTGTCTTGGGATACTCATTTATAAAACGGAAAGATGAGACTATATTAATAGTGATATACTGAGGGGGGCCCGAGTTTGCCACCCCAAAATATGCCTTTCAGGATACTGATTATTTTAAACTGGTTCCTTTTAAGAAACAGAAGACTTGACATCTCTAAAGGAATTCAGATAGAAAAGCCTGCTTCAGGAAGAGAATCCTAGCATATTCACTCCATCATACTCACCTCAGTATATATGAATTATGTGTGGCAGACAGGGAGGAGTCAAGCAGGTCTGTCTGTTAGATCCCCATCTATGTCCCATTGTTTCTGGGTGCCCCTGCAAGATAATTGTTTATCACGTTTGCTCTTTCTCATCTACCAGTGAATTGCATACTTTCCATTTGAATTTCTAGACCCCTTTCTCCCTCTCTTTGGTCCAGAACAATGTATAAGCCTCAACTGCTCAATGAGTCCTCAGGTCTCATATTTTTATGGAACCCCCATATGTACCTACATAATAAATTTGGTCATTTTCTCCTGTTAATCTGTTTCATGGTAATTTGGCTATTAGTCCAGCCAGACTAATTTAGAAAAGTGGGAGGAAAATTATTTTTTCCACCCCTACAACATCAATCAATTTTTAAAAAGCAACTTTACTTTTATTTTGATCATCAGCATCTGTACAAAGTGACAGAACAATTGGAGCAATAAGGCATTGCTTTCAGTTAATCAATGAATGTGCATTAATTGATCAGTTAATCTGTTCTTCATGCTGCCTTTCTTTTTCTGACTCACCTGAATCTCTTTGAGCTAAATCGCATTTCTGATTTGTATATAACAGCATTTTTTTTCATATGGAATATGACTTCAGGAATTACAAACATTGAAATTAATTTTTTGCAGGTCCTAAAATGTTTTGGAAGAAATATCAAGCAGCATGCTTGATAAGTTTACTTCATTCAAGTGCATTCTTAATCAGTAAAATTAACTTAGAGTCCCTGTAGTACTTTACTGAAAAATGTTAAGAGAAGTCAAGTAAGGTGTTCCCTTGTGAACAATAACAAAAATCTGCTCCTATTGCCCTATGAGACACTTACCTTTCCAAATTGTCCTTCGAAAATCAATATATAAAAGCCCTGATACCCATTATTCTTATGTTGCTCTTTCTGATGGAGTCAGAAAGTTCTTGTAGAGTTCTTTTGTTTCTTTTAACTCTCAAGTCTCTCTTCTTCCATCTGTGTCATTTCCAGATTTCTATCTTTGATATCACTAATTCTTTCCTCCATCTGGTCAGCTCTATTTCCTAAGCTGGCTGTTTCATTCTTCATTTCTTTTATTGAGTTCTTCATTTCCAGAATTTCTATTTTATTCTTTTTTTTTTTTATTTCAATCTTTTTGGTAAAATATTCATTTTGTTCATTGATTTGTTTCTGAGTTCATTATTTTTGAGTTCTCAGCATTATATTGGCATGTGTGCAATCACTCTTGTATGGCACAGCATTGAGTTGTAGAAGGGGCCATTCAGATATTACCTGGCTTAGCTCCCTGGCAAGAAGAACATACCCAAATTATCTCAATGGAATAAGAAGGAAAATTGCCCAATTATAGATGTGAAAACTCGATTAAGGAAAAGTTCAAGTCTATCCAAGGACAAATCAAACTGCAATGGTATCAATAGATTGTATTCACACTCTGGGTTCCCCAGACCCATGTTCGCTCCATTAGCATTACGTCTCTGATGAGAAACTGAATTTTAAAGTGCCATTGGAATGATGAATCAGGCCAGGATTTTCTCTCTTTGCATCAATATCTTCAGACAAAAATCTTGTTGCAGTTATTCAGGGGAGAAAAAAACTCACCTTTGAAAATCAAGCACAGATATCTTCAGCTTCTGTAATAAGTGTATTTTCTCCAGAGAACAGAGCAACTGAAACCAGATGTTCTAATAAGAGCTCTCTTAAAATCATTACAGGTGTCCTGATAGAGGTGAAGAAACAAAAATAGCCTGAGTCAGGAGGTGCATATGCTCATGAGCTGTAACATAGTCCTTTTTTCTCATTTCAACATGTTTCAGGGAAATCCCAGAAGTTGAAAATTAGCGGTGCTATGGAAGTTAACAAGTAGTGAGAGTTGGGGAGACATTTGGAGGGCAGACATGCTCCTTTTTACCTGCAAAACTCTGACATTCGAACTACAGGATGGAATGTGTATAGTAGGAAACCTAATAATATAGTAGAAAGCATTTCCTTTCAGCAGAGAGGAACATACAAAGGAAACAGATGGTGATAAATTTGTGGTAACAGGACAAAGCACTAAATAGTCTTTGACAGTTTGCCCCCAGATAGAATGGCAATGGAGGGGCTTAAATCATTTGTTTTTACATTGGTCATTGACTTTCTTTGCCTACTAATAAGTCTTCAGAGAATGAATTTAGTTTGCAGCCTGACTTTGCCTTTCTCTGTTAATGTCACATGTCCTGTGCTGAATTTGTTTAACCTATGGCCCCAATTTTGGTTTCAGGACCCTCTTTTCAATTCTTTCCTCTCTTAAAATGTAATTTTATAGAAAGAAACTATTGTCCTCACCTATTCTCTTTTTAAATTTTGCATAATTACCCGGAAAACCTGGAGAAAGAAATGGTTCTCAGCCTTAACTACACAGTGAAATCGGTTGGGGAAATTTTTTTCCCCTTTAAATGTTGATGCTCTGTCTCCACCCCAGGAAAATTAAATCTCTAGAAATATCTAGATTTCTCTCTAGCCTGAGCAGTCTGGACATAGGTATATCCTCAATGGATACTGATGCTTAGTATGAGTTGATAACCTCTCAGTTAGAGCCCCGAAGAATAGGAAATATTTTACACAGGCTATAGTAGTTGGCCATTTGATGCACTGCTGAGAAAAGAAGGAATTTAGCTGAATTGGAAGCTATTCATTCTCCCCTAATGCTATAATACTTTGGGCTATTTTATCATATTGCTTATTGTATTTTATCATAATTGTGGCTTTCTCTCTCTTCTGCTCATAGAGGGCAGAAATTAGATTTTAATATCTGTGTCTTTCAAGTTCCTAGCCTTTCATAATACATTGTGGAAAACCAACTCTTGGAGGGCAGGGAATAGTGGGTTTTCCTTGTTTTGTTTGCCTTTTAATTGTTTGTATTACTCAAAAAAGCTTCATTTTTTTTTATTTAGCTTTCTGACTCTGTGCTTGTGCCTTCCACACGTTCACAGTGATTTTCTGCTCCTCAGTAAGAAAAGCACGCTTGGTCCTGTCACGGACACATTTAGCGCATGGGGACCCACCATAGGCCCTACTGACATGTTGTTTTGTTTAGACAGCCTCATTTTAGATCTTTTGGTCTTACAGCACGAACTCCACGAAGTTAGTCTGCACACATACCACGTGCGGATTTTGTTGCTTTCCCAACCTTCTAGGTGTAAAGGTAAACAATTCTATTACCAAGGGTTCGGGACAGCCTGGTATCATTAGAGGCTATGTTATAGGACAGCCTCCACTCTATGGACCATTCTGAATGCCTGTAGACACCTTCCCCAGAAGAGCTTTTTTTAATATTTACTTTTTCTTTCAAGTTTCCAGCCTTTTTATAGGTTATTGATAGTAAGTGATTGAAAAACAGCAGAGTTCGATATTTTTTTAACTGAATTTAAGCAGTTGCAAGTGGCAAATTAGATCAGGGCTTCACACATTTCAGGCATTCTTGCATCTTCTTTACAATTTTGGGAAATACAGTGTTGAATAAAGTGAAGATATTTTGATGTAGTTCAGTATTGTATTGCATCTTCCGCAGCCAGATAGGTCCTGTGGTGAGCCACAACTGGGGTCATGAAAGGATAACTTTGAAAACATGTTTCTGCTTTTATTAGGTTAAGGAGGACACTAAAATGTATAATCTGTTTAGATGATGAAATTGGAACACAAATGCTTTTAGAAACGTAATTTGCTGTTGTTCCTCTAAAATAAAACCTGCTCTTTAGAACAAAAGTAGCCTATTAATCCAACAGTCTCCTTCTCCTGACTTCTCTTAGCTAAGTGGGCATTTACTGCTCCATTCTTCCTTCCTCCTCTCGGTGTTACCTTGCAGTGATGGGGCAGGATGAGGGAGGAGGCTGCAAAGGATTAAAGAGGGATGTCTGTAGAGACGCTGATATGTGTTCACTATAGTGTCTGTCATTATATATCTGATTTAAAGATTTTGGGTAGGGAATCAGAATGACCTCTTACGTCTTTTATTATAACTGGTACTCTCTTTTTCCATTCACTCCACTCTAGACTCAATATAAGAAATACTATATACTATTTATCCTAAAACATTTCATCCTAATAAGCTGTTAAAATTATTCAATAATATTCTAATTTGATTCATCTTTAAGGCTTCCATTCCTACAAAGCAAAGGATTACTAGTTCTCAATCAATAGCATTAATTGAATGCCAGCATCATAATAAGATTTTTTAAAATGTCCCTGTTCAAGACACGCCTACATTTACCTACGGAAAACTATGTATTAAATAAGTAATGTCAATATAACATATTATGTGCTATAGTAGAGGTACATACAAAATGTTTAAGGGCATTATGCCTTAGAAATGCTGGAATACATTGCTAATAATCGTAAGAATCATACTTCTTTAACTGAGTGCTCTATTATTAATTTAGTCAAAAATTTATAAGCATTCCCTTATTCTTCCTCTGAGATTTTTAATCCACTAGAAAATACATTTGCCTTGAATACAACTGTAATAGACTAAGTACCTCTGCTGGATTGTCTGTTGTTTTAAAATATTTCTTATGCAGAGACATTTAGATATCATTAGATCTCATAGTTCTTATGAACCAAGTGTTTTCTGATTCCAGCCCTGCCAAGCCTCCGGTGCCATTCATGCAATTACATCAAGTGAGAAATCATGAATCACAAAGTAATGGCAAAGAACTATATTGCAAGACCAACATAATGTCCATTAAATCAGAACATTAATTTCAGGAACACAGAGGATTTTGAAAAACCATAAAGGGGTTTGCAAATTGTTTGAGGAGCCGCACTCCAAATATGCCCAGAAGGCAGCTACCGTTCCTATTTATGTATTTGTCTGCTGGGCGTCACGTGGGCACAGCCAATTAGAGTGCCCAGACATGATTTCTGAGGTCTGCATTATGGTTGTGTTTGTTAATAACCATCAGATTCGATGTGCTCTCTCCTCTGTGCGTGTGTGTCGTGGTGATAGAGCAGAGCTCCCTCTCTGCCACAGGTTATCAGCAGCTTGCAGGGTGGCAGTAGTAAGATAGAGGACAGTTCTTCTCCAGTGAACTGATTTAAAAATCAAAGGAAAACCAAGTCCAGGTTTTTTGGTCCATCTTCCAGATTATAGAAACTGACTATCTCCTTAGTGATTAAAACAGTAGCTGTTAACGTCTGAGAGCTGGTAGACCACCGTAATTATCTTGAAATCTGTCCAAGTTCCTCTTCTTTTAGCCAACAAGGGGATTTCATTCTCTCCAAACTCACCCCAAAGCAAAATATTTTCAAATGGTCCTGAAAAGTGAGTGTTGTTGCTTGCTACGGGTTTACAGACTCGGTATGCTATTGTTTTAGCAGTAGCTGTAGGTGTGATGGTGCAGTGAGCTGTGTGGTTAATACTGCAGTGGCATCATGTATTTACACACGGTATCTTCAGATGTGCCATAAAAATATGGTGTCATTATTCTGTAAAATAGCTCTTATCTCTTTCACTAGCCTCTCCACGCTAAGTAAATAGTAGAAAGTAGAAACATGCTGAAGTTGGTCCAAACATAGCCTGAGCGAATGATTTAGTTTCTCTAGATTTAACTGTTTCTTTTCAAAACTTATTTCATTTCAACAGTTTTTTCTTTTTCTTTCTTATTTTGATCCTTCCTAAGATGGTGTTTGGGCTATGAGAGGGTTAGGGGATCTAGTACATTGGCAAAGAGGGGTCCTTCGGGGCCCCCAGTGATCCTTGGGTTTGTGCCATCAGAAGTCTACAAAGAAATGACCCATCCAGGCCCATCTCTGGGCTTTCTAATGGGACATGCTGCTGAGTAGAGAGAATGGTACCTCCATGGTCTCACTTCTCATTTCTAGATCAAGGCCTGGGGATCCACAGCTAGCTCGGTCTCATATTCATGTCGAGCCTTTGCCATGCTCTCCAACGTGGCCCCCTGGCTCTTAATCAGCATTCCTGCATGTGGGCACTGAAAGAGCCGTGAGGCTGTGTACACTCTATGCCCGGCCATCCTTCCCCACCTAGTGACCTGTCTGTGAAATCTCCCTGTTGGAAAGAGTTTACCCCACACTATATTCTTTTCTGAAGGCACCTCTGCTCTCATTGTTGCCTTAAACGTCTGTAACACACCTGCAGCTTCAACTAAAGAAGCAAGGGCTCAGGAGTCTGACACTCTGCCACGTTTATCACTGTGTTTTCCACTCTCCCCCCACCCCCAAGTAGCAAGGGGCAGGCTTTTCTCTTATTTCCCTGTGTCATTTCTTCCTTCTACCATATGACTGCAAGCTTCACGATGTAGTTGCAAAAGGAGCATCTTCTCCATATGAAGGGAGAAATTCTATGATCTGTCAATTTCGTGATTAGACATTCTTACCCATATGTAAAGAAGTTTAAGAAATGCATTCCCTCTCTCTCTCCTCCTTCCTTTTCCTATCTCTCCCCACTCTCCCCCTTGTGTGGCAGGTCATTTTGTTGTTGTTGTTGTTGTTAAACGCATTAAATACCTGCCCCTTCTCTGGGTTGTTAGGTATCTGAGGGAATGTTTCTGAAAGGGTAAATTATAATGCACTAGTATATGTTTACAAATATTATATCTCAACTTTCAGCGTTCATCTTAATATACCAACACCTCAAACTACTGTGCATTTCTCCAGTTAGTGTGAACATCACCTGGGATGTTTAAATATTTTAACTTGATTTCAGTATACTTGATAAATTGTGTTTGGTATTATAGGGGAGGAAAAAACTTCCCCACTCTGCTACTCCTTTCTCCTATTGAGGCTCTGGAAATTAGTCTGATAAAAACAGATTAACAAAAGAAAACAATCTTATTAACCTGTGTAATATGCACACACATGGAAGAACTCAATGATGAATAACTCAAAGGGATGGTTAGAACTTGGCGTTTACATAACATCTGAACAAAGAACAATACTTCTTTAGAGAAGTGACAAGACAAAGGAAAAGAGGTGTAGGCTCTTAAGGATGGTAGGCTGTGGAAAGATAAATATATAGGGAAAATGGAAGATAAGGGTTGTTTTAATAAGGTTTGGTATGTAGATTTCTCTCCCTGCTGTCTCTGGGGTGATAAGAGTCTAGAGTTGTCTCCAATGATTAATAGTCACTCTTCTCATCCTGGTAGAGAGCGGGATGACAGAAAAGTGTGTGTGTGTGTGTGTGTGTGTGTGTGTGTGTGTGTGTGTGTGTCTTCTTTTCAATTGCCTTTAACTCAAAATAATCCTCATGTCAGGGTGTGATATATTGGGGTGGCGTACTCTGAACTCCTTCACTTCCCCATTTGAAATTTTAAAAAGCCTCATATATTAAAACTCATTGTTGGTAGCTTGGGAGACAGACCTGAGTTAGAAGCTGAGATAAGAGACCTGTAAAGGAGAAAAACAGATTGGAACAAGCAGCAAAGAGCAAATGTAAGCAAATTGCTCCATATCTTCCTGAATCAGTCTCTCCGTCCTGTGAGTAGTTCAGTCCAGATAAACAGCGTGTCTCATTTCTGGAGGCAGTGGTACCATTGGGAATAGGGCAGCTCCTTAAGTTAGGCCTCTGTGTGGTGTGAGCATTCGGACATTTAATGAAGGGCATTTCTGTGTAAACAAAAGAAAAACAAACTTTAATAGAACAAATTATAAAACCAGTTTTTGAGCAGTCAGTCAGATTTCTAGATGTTGGGTTTCAAACATCCTTCAATGGTGGAATGAGAACAAGTAGTGGCAATCCACTAATGTCCTGTTTTGTAGTGTGAATGTCTCTGCCGATGGCATATACATCAGTGTCACAGACGTGGTTATTGTTCAGAGTAGCGCATGGGAGCTTCCAGCTTCATCTTCTAGGGCTTTTTCAGATAGTTGTAATTCTCAGTGATGCAGGGCAAGGGCGTGAGAGAAAAACTGGAAACCTTAATTACTGACAAAATGCATAAAAATATAAGATCTAGTTTACAAAGAGATGAAAATAGCTCAAAAGTAATGAACATACAAAAGGGTGGGTTATAATTTTTCATTGAAACAGAATTTCTTCCTACCATCACCCCCAATTCTGTCAAACATAACCAAAGTGAGGCTAATTTGTTTACAAATAAATCTAGTCTCATTAAATTATCTGGCCCGATTATTTACATGAGTGCAGCCAGAATGGTGATTGACCATATAGGCTCTTTTTTTTTTTTTTCCTAAGTCTGCGTCACTGGAATTTTTAATGACGAATCTCAGGCTAGACTTTTAAAAGCCTCTCAGGTCTGGGAAGTCAAGCCATGAACTTCCCCTTAGACTTTTCCTTCAATATCTACAGATTTGGTAAATTGCTCTCTTGCTGAGGTCTCTGAAATATTTTAAGATTCCTCAGCCTGACAGGGAGTGACCTTTCTGACCCACCTATAAATCTGGGAACCCTGAAAACAAAATCAGTTTTTTCAAGCAGACTTGTAAGCATTGGCTCTATAAAGTCAATTCACTTCCTTAAATCTGTCTGGTCATATCTGATTTTGTGCACGTCACTCTCAAATATGACATTCCAATCAAAGCCTTGGTAATATAACCAATATTTTCACCTGTGTCCTATTGGAAGGCGAAGAGATTCTTATTGAATTTATGCAAATAACTATAACACCATGAAAATAAGGATAGTCAATAAGAGTTTTCCAAATTCTGTAGGGATTAGGTGGGGAGAAAAATAAATGTTTCATTTTTGTTTATAAAAGTATAATCTACCAGTTTGCTATAAGCCATATAGACAGCTTCAGAAAACAAAGAGAGAAAAGGGTTCCTTAAATCTGGAAAGCAAAACATTAAAGAACCAGTAATGATTCAAACAAAAAGTCATAAAAAGTATAATCATCCTCATCTGTTCATTTGGTCTCATGTAATTAATTTTCGTTCTGCTCCATGTTGGGTTAGCAGTTTTATGAATCCATCAGTTTTTCCATTAGAGTTCTGGAAATTCTTAACCAGTCCAATGGCATGATCATAAAAGTTACCAGAAATTTGTATTCCAGAGTACTTGTCAGAGATTTTTTCATCAATCTCTTTGAAGACAAACACTTTTGGACTATATATAACTGATTGCAAATTTTTCAGAGAAGAATCAAAGTAAAACAGTAACAGTCTGTAAGTCACAAAAGACTTAAAACAGTCATGGTTAAAGATCTGATGAGAGTTCATTATAATACAATTGACAAAGAAATTTAGTTATTTCTGTGACACAACATTTTAAGATAATAACTAGCATTATGACTGATAACATTATATCAGGACATATGGACAGTAGTAGGGACATTGACAAATTTCTAGGAATTTCATAAGATTTTTGAAATACTTTTATCGACAACATATACTCATACAAATATAACCTAAGAAAGGTTAAGCATCACTTTTTCTGCTTTCAGATCTTGTGTTCAGTATTTCCACTTTATTTTTTTACTTTTTCAATGAAAGTTGACATACAATATTATATTATACTTTACATCCCTCTGACAATTTTGTAACTACCAATTTGTACTTCTTAATCCCTTCACCTTTTTCACCCAGTCCCCCAACACTCCTTCCATCTGGCAGCCATCACAATGTTCTGTGTCTGAGTTTGTTTCTGTTTTTTGTTGTTGTTCATTTATTTTTAAACATGACTTCTTATTTGACAATGCTTACCATGTAATTTAATATATCAAATAAAACTAATCAGTTTAATATCTTTTTACAAGGTGAAAGAACAAATTCTCTGAGGTTTTTCCAAGGGCTCTTAGAGATATCTTAAAGTCAGTTTGAGTTCAAAAAGACTTCATTTTGAGTTTGATGTTGTCAAAATTTAGAATTAGAAGCTTGTCAAAAATCACTAATCACTATGAGACAATACCTGGTTATCTATTTAACAAAAATAACAATAAAAGAGTTAAAATGCTAATATAATAACATACTTGGAAAGAAAACCAACCAAACAAACAAAAAAACTTTAGCTCTTTCAATATTGAGCAAACTTGATTTTCTTGAGTAACTAATCAAAAACCCGACTCGATAAAGACAACATGAAACATAGAAAATTATTCTGATAAGACACATAATTTGTTTTTCTAGGTAGATTATTCAACAGGTAAAGAAAAAAATAAATTGTATTTCTGGCAGATGGAACAACTTAGCTGTTCAATGAGGGCTAAAGCTTTTGGCCAGTATTTATTGAGAAGACTTTTAAGATTTCATTTGCCCTAATATGTAATCTTATGAAGACTGTGGACTAAAATTTGGACTAAGTGCCCTTTAGAAATACCAAGTAAGAGTTTTTGTTTTATTCCCCTCCCCCACCAAACCTCTTTTGTCTTTTTTTAATTTTTTTCTTCAATTTCAGGTAGTTTTAAGTGTTTGCTTTAGCCGGGAATTGTCTCCTTGAAAGTTTACATTTTACGGACATGGCAAGAATTATATATCAAAGGGACAGAGAAAGGATCTGGTTTGTTTTGTTTTGTTTTTTTTTCTGAGTTGAGAGGCATATTTCCTTGTTATCCCAAATCTAGGGCAATTACTATTGAGGTTTTTATTTTCCTTAAGTGTAGACAGTCCAATGAATTCTTTGTGGTGGGGAATTGAAAATACATTCGTAAAGAGCTTTGTATGGGAAGGCCTGAAACTTTTGGGACCTGGTCATAAACTAAGGAACAGTAAACCCAGGATTGCTGTGTGTTCCAAGGAACTTTGCTAAAGCTATTTCCTGGCTGTCAGTATTTACTTAAGTCTCACAATGGCCTGAGTGTTTTTTGCAATTCTTAACTTCTGTTATAAATCTGATCTCCACTTCCTAATCTTTTTAATGGCCAGGAAAGGAGCTCTCCTGTTTCCTCTCTCTCTCTCTCTCTCTCTCTCTCTCTCTCTCTCTCTCTCGCTCTCGCTCTCGCTCTCTCGCTCTCGCTCTCGCTCTCGCTCTCGCTCTCGCTCTCGCTCTCTTCTTCTTCTTCTTTTAATTTGATCTGCCCATAAGAACCAATAGGACATTTGTTTAGTATGAGAGCTCTCTAAAAATCATTTTAAATATTTTCCAAATCAAAAATCCATTGTCAGGACTTCAGGGGGTACGATCTCCAAAAATATACCCATTCCAAATGTGGTTCAAACCAAGATGACTTTTTATGGGAAAACCCAGAGACAAAATTCTAGGCTTAGAGTCAATTTTTACCATGGACACAAGAGGTTTCCTGGAGCGGATGCAGATGATGTAGCCCTCACTATCCTAAAAGGTCACTTCCAAAGTCAGCAAAAGAAAGCAAAGACCTTCATTGTCACAGGCAGGAAGGAAACTCGGTCTCCCACAAAAATGAGCCACCTTCAATCACAGACCTGCTGATCTATGAGAACAGGTAGGTGATACAGGATAAGATTTGTCCCAGCACTGACAAGGCAATGAAGGGAATGATGACCTTCATTGCCTTATGAAGGTCATCATTCATTCCCTTATGAGCTGAGGACCCTTATTCAGACAAATCTCCTTGTAATGGCACAATGAGTAGGGATGTGTCTTGGGTTCCCAGCCGGATGGATGGTCACCTGCAGATGCAGGCCCCATAACCTGTGTCTCCCAGCAAGCAGAAAAAACAGAGAGTATGCTTTCTCTGGATCCAAGACAACCTCTCAAGACCCAAAACAAGACAGAAAAGTAATCTCATCCATTTTTCTTAAAATCGTGACCTCCAACAAAGTTTGTTTAAACAGACTGGTCTAGGGAGAACTGCAAACCCACCAGTACGTGAGGCCAGCTCAAATAACAGGCTTATAGGATTTATGTCTGTGTTTTACGCTTTCACTCTCCCCCTCTTGACAAATGAGACAAAAGACAGAGACAAAGGGAAATTGTGGAGAGAGAAACAAATCAATAGCAAATAGCCAAAACTACACCCAAAGAAGTAGTTCACAAAAATGTTTTCTCTTGTTAATCTAAATTTGGATTTAAATTAACATTCCACCCTTTCTTGACCAGACCCTGTAGACAGAAATCTGGGAGGCTGATTTTGGTAAGAATTCTTGCTTTTTGCTAACTTTGTCAGTTGTCCCAAGATTTAGCTGTAACCTGCAGGGTAAGTGGGATGTCCCAGGTATCCCATCTGAATCACCAACACTGTAAGGAAAGAAAAAGTTCTTGTACCCTCTTAGGTTCAGTGGCTGGGCCTTCAAAATAAACTGACAAAAAACAGATTAACAAGAGAAAACAATCATAGTTCATTAACACGTGTGTTATGCGTGCACGTGCGAAACTCAGTGATGAGTTCTCAAATGGGTGGTTAGAATTTAGGCGTATATCGTATATGAACAAAGAACAATACATTTTTAGAGAAGTGACAAGACAGAGGAAAAAGGGTTTCAGCTCTTAGGGGTGGTAAACTGAGAAAATTAATGGAAGGTAAGAGCTAATTAGTAAAGTTTGTTATGCAGATTTTTCTGGTTCTGTCTTTAGGATGATAAGAGTCTAAAGTTGTCCCTGGTGGTTAAGAATCATCTTGCTCTCCTGGTGGAGACAGAGAGGGCAGAGAGTTTTTTTCTTGTGTCTGTTTCTTTTTAATTGCCTTTAATTCAAAATAATCCTTTTGTCAGAGTGGCATATTTTGGAGGGGTATACTCAGAACTCAATATACATATTGATCGTATATATTTGGTTTGTAAGATTATAATGATCCACTTTAAATATCTACAGCAGTAATTTTTATTTTTTTTTAATGTCATAGAGTTTTCAAGAATCTGATAAAAAATTATGGATTTTCTGCCCCCTTCCAATATTTTTACACTCACAAAATTCTACTTTAATTTCAGAAACAAAACACAGATTATGAGTTCAGCTCCCAGTCATTACAGAATAGCTTATATCAAACCAATTATTGCTCTAAAACAGCTATAATAAAATAATAATACTAACAAAATAAACAGCTGTCTGAAGGCATTGGAGAGCAATCAAGACAGCCAGGGACAGGGTACTACATAAGATCTCACGGGGAAGGGAAATACCTTCAGGTAAACTTGGAATTTGTTTTTTCACTTTTCATTCCAAGATCCTTGTCATTCTTTAAGTGTCATGGGCTGAGAGGCTGAGCAGAATGTGGTAACCTGGAGCTTTCAGCAGTTTCATAAAGCTAAAGAGATGAAAATTAGGATTAAGAGTAACAGTAATGCCAAGCGCTACAGCACCAAGATTTCCTGGGGAAGGAAACACAGAGACAAGAGCCCTTCTCCACCAGAGGCATTTGCTAATAACTGTGATCAAAGGCTAAGTAATGCTCTTAGTAGTGTCACGGTTCTAAGCAAACCGAGTTGGAGTTCAAGTTCAAGGCCCATATTCAGGATAGACATAGAATTCATGTCCAAAATATCGATGTAGGTCCTACAAATCAATTAAACAAAAACAGAAAACCTCTTTAAACTTTGGGCAACGAATTTGACCAGGCACTTCACAAAAGAGGCTATCCAAATAGTTAACAGTCGTAGGGGAAGGTGTTCATCTCATTACCTCATCGGTCACTGGAAAATTGCATATGAAGTTCAAATTAGATACAGCTACAGCTACACACCCATCAGAATACCTAATTTTTTTTTTTTTTAATGACAATTTTAAGGATGTGGAACAAGTTGAACACGTATACACTACTGGTGGGATATAAGTTTGTGTATCTCCTTAGAAAAACTCTTTTGCCAAATTTATCAAGACTGAACATTCATTCTCTATGACCCAATATATTGTACCCAATAGCAATGAGTAGCTCCCAAAGACAGATATGTTTGTAATAATAACTTATTCACAACATTGAAAAGTTAGAAATAACTCAAATATCCACCTATAGTAGAGTAGATAAATACATATTCGTATATTTATACTACAGAAAAATATGCATAGTACATAAATAAAAATAATATGAATGCTTCCCTTGAACATAGTGTTCATGTCAAGCAGACACAGAAGAATGTGCACTACATGTATGTATGTATGTATGTATGTATGTATATATGTATGCATGAACTCAGAAACAGACAAAACTGATCAATGGGAGAGGTCAAAATAGTAATGACACGTGGAAGGAGTAACTGCTGAAACAGCATAGGCGAGGATCTGGGTTATGGCCTGTTTCTTCAAGTGGGCGCATCTACTTGTGCTCACTAATGAAGCTGTGTACTTTTGATTTGTGCATTTTGCTCTATGTGCATTATTATTCTTTGTTTTCATTTTCCTTTTTTAACAAAATCTCTTTTTTTAACAAAATCCCTTAATCCTTCCTTATTCCAGGAAGGAATAAGTGAAGTCCAGAAGTCCTCTTTGGGATGTCCTGCACAATAAAAAGAGAAGTCCCATTTTCACAGATACTTCTGAACTACATATTTTAAGTTGGTCAGAACAAAGAGCCCAGAGTTTGAAGTTACATGCAAATCAATATGCCATTTGGAACAAGAGTCAGAATATTGATAACCAGTTTGAACATGAGATAAGAAATATGGGGGTTCATTATACTATTTTTCTATGTGTGTGTATGTTTGAAATTTTTCATACGATTTTTTCTTTTCTTTTTTTTTTTAAGGAAGGGAGATACAAGCATCCGCCAATTCAGTAACAAAACAAAACAAAAATCGATTTATATTATAAATGGATTTCCATGGGGGAGGGGAAAGAATAGTCAGAAAAAAATAATATATAATACTGGATGATAAAATTTGGTTTGCTTCAGCTACAAATTTTAGTAAAACATCTTGTACTTCTACTTTCTTTCTTGCAAACTAAATCCTATTTCTGTTTCTGGGGCTTATTCTAACCCCCTGCTCTCTAAGAAGCCGTAATTACTACTCTTGCCTCTGAACACCAATTGCTCAAATATTATTTATCACTTAATTAATCCTCATTATATGCTGTGCTACCCAAGTTGTCCTATTTTTATACATGTTATTTTTCTTTGAAATATTTTATTGCATGCCTGGGAACCTTGTCATATCTGGAAAATGTTAAAAAGAATCAGTATGTTTTTATGTATAAGTTATCAATCTTACATTTTCATTTTATTGATTATTTATTTATTGAATACTTGTCAGCACCTTTTTAAAAATGGCTTGTTCTTCTTAGATGTCACATATTAAATATGCTCATTAACTTATTTAGTCCTTGGAAAACCCATATGAATTTGCTGTGATTATCCTTATTTTATGAATCAGATAACTGAGTCACAGAGAGTAGGTTACAGGATGTCAGACAGTAAGTGTAGGAGCTCCAGACCTAAATTCTTAAATCCACCTAATGGTGCCTCTTAATTGTTTATTGGGCACCGCATAGTGCAGTAGGAAAAGAAGCCCTTCCAAGGTGCTTCAAGAATCTAAAGCACTTTCTTTCGAGTGTTGACTTTTTCTTAATTAAAGTAGAATTTTCTTTACATCAGAAGCCATGGGACATAAAGTCCATTCTCATTGAAACTGAATTTGTACTTTCTTCACATTACTATTTGAATTACGAGTATGTCATTGAAATTTAGGCCTAACTTTCTGCAAGTTATATTAAACTTTTCACCACTAATTCTATTTGTAAATTCTTCCAGCCTGGTACTAAATATATTTATGTTAGCTTAGGAAAAAAAAAGTCTACAACCTTATGAGATTAATGAAGAGGGAATCTTAATTAATTCTTTTACTGTTCTTTAGAAATAGGATTCAGATTCCATTGTGGAGTCTGAGAAATAACTGCCATGTTTTATCACAAAGGCTCATTAGATGGTGGTTTAGTGCAGTGTTAAATGAGGACCAGAAATTACTGACACTGATGAGAATTTGCTCACTGATCCATGAAGACATTGCACCTCTTTAAACATGCTTTGCTCTTTTTAGCTACCAGGAAACCCACTGTGCTGCTGAAAATAGCTCTCAGGACTATACCTAGAGATGTATGCCTGTTGTTTCCGAATAGGGCTTCTAATCAAAACATATGGGCACACATTCTAATTTAAATTAGAAAACTAATTTAAATCACTTGAAATCTCAAAAGCCCATAATTGCCACTGATAAGATTGTGGTATATATTTCCTGTCTCTTTCTTGAACAAATATTAACCTTGTTGTTAATTAAACCAAAAAGAAACAACGAACACTATCATGGATTTCACACATTTGCATAATTAACAATTATTATGTGTATTAAATGCTGAAAGACTTGATAAAACCAGTGGAATATTAGACGTTGTATGGAAACTGTTAATTCACTTCCTTGAAATTTTTAAGCAATTTACACTCCCCACAATAGCATATAAAAGCACCAGTTTCCCATACCCATACCAACAATGGTTATTATTTTTCAATATTTATCAGGTTTAATGGCATTTCACTATTTTACTTTGCCTTTATGTAATTACTGAGATAGTTGAATATTCCCATGTGTTTATTGACATTTGAATTTCTTTTGGGAAGAATTGGTTCTTTATGATATTTTTTCCTATTACGTTATTCAGGTCTTTTGTATTAATTTACAAGTTTGCTATTGCTCTCTTGTGCTCTCTCTCTCCCCTCTCTGTATATAGGCACATATATTATGTTTATATGTATGAATATATCCATTTATATATTAGCTATTAATGTATCCATATATACATATATTCATTTTTAAATGCTAGATATTTTTATTTTTTATGTTTTTGATATATAAAAGTTTAAAATTTTTAAGTAGTTAGACCTATCAGACTTTTCTTTTGTTGTTTTGGCCTTCTTTGTTATGCTGAGGAGAGTCTTCCCATACCAAGTTTTCATAATAGTGTACATTACTTAGAATTGTTTTATGATTATATTTTTACTTTAAAAATCTAACTTGCCTAAGATTAATTTTGCTATAAGGTGTAAGGTAGGGATCAAAACAGTTTTGCTTTTTAAAACAACTATCTACTTTGTTTCAAAACAATATGGGGAGGACAGATTTAATTTGTAGATAGGACAGATTGGCCATGAGTTGAGGTTATTAGGCCCGGGTGATAGCTCAGGGCAGGGCGGGGGGGTTACACTGGTTTATATACTTTTGCATATTAAGAAGTAATAGTTTAAAATAGAATAACTATCTACTTATTCTAATGCTATTTATTCAATAATTGATCCTTTTCCCACAAATTTAATGTTTTATCACACACTATTGATATAATTGGGTCTCTTTCTAGACTTTTATTTCATACCATTAATCTCTTTTCCTATCCTGACACTAGTACCACTTGTTGGGATTTTTATTAAATTCCATTAAAATTATATGTATTATTTTGGGAAAAATCATTGTAATCTACTTAAAAATTTTATTATAGATACAATAAAACACTGGCAGTTTTGTAATAGCACAAACTTGAGAATTTTATTCTTATTTCATTAGTGTTGAAAGGCCTAATGCTCTGAATAATAAGAAGCCTGGCAATAACATTTGGTTTCATCGCCAATGACTCAATAGGGCTTTAAGGTACACATTTTGTGTATCAACCCTATCCTTAACTTTATCACTTTTCCCATCTTTATTTCCCCTCTCCATCGCCTAATTTGATTATCTTAAAAAAATCATTTGAATAGTGTTCACATCTGCTAACCACCTTACCTCATGTTTTGAAATGACTTGGAAGTATAAATAAATGCTTTCAATAGATTCTCCAAGGAATTTATGATCATAAATATTAAGAACCACTGTTCTGGACCATTTAAAGTGCCTCATTAGTGGGCAAAATTGAATACAGCTTTACAAATTTCCTGACACCATGCTATTTAAAAAGTCCACATGATTCAAATAGCACTCACATTATTTGAAGAAATATGTGTGAAATTAAAATGTTAATGTCTAGAAGGCTGATGCTGAAATAAAGTACCACTCACAGAGTCTATGGCATAATGCTTATGTTGCAGGATAGCTGCAATAAAAACACGCAGCTAGAGAAACAACAGAGAGTGATATCTGGTCTGTATCAACCTCATTGACAGGACTTCATTCATTCATTCATTCATTCATACATAAAACTTGTTGAGCTCTTTTGTGCCAAGCACTGTGATGGGCAACAGATTTATGGCAATGAACAAAAATCTCTGTCTTCTTGGAGCCTACGTTCTTCAGGGAAGACACAAATAATACAAAAGAAGATAAATAACTAGAATACTAAGTGAGCTGTTGCTAAGTATAATGGGAAATTGGGAAGTTGATAGTACGTGTATAGGCAAGGGTGGAAATTTTAGACAGGGTGGCAGGAAAGTCTCACTGTGAAGGTGATGTTTGAATGAAGATTTGCTGTCCAAGAGCCCTTACTCGGGGGGCATGCCAGACATCTCAAGGAATGATGAAGAGGTGGTATGGGTGAAGTAAAGTGAGGTAGGGAAGGAGAGTAACAGTGGATGAGGTTAGACAGACAGTGCAGGACATGGAAGGCCATTGTAAGCTCTTTATCTCTTACAGCAACACTGGAGGATGTAGACTAGAGGAGTAACTTGGTCTGACCCATCCTCTAACAGGCTCATTCTAGCTGCTGTCCTGAGAGTTAAAGTAGAGAGGGACAGGTCAGACAGACGGACCAGTAGGGAGGCTATATCTATATGTACAGATATGTATGTATGTATGTATGTATATGAATAGATCCAAAGGTATTGAGTAAAGAAAGCAAATCTCAGAAATACACATATACAAAAATATCATATTGAATATACACATTCACTCACAATAATTCCATCTATTTTATATGGGTGCAAAGTTTATAGGTTTAAATAATTTTTAAACATCTGAAAGTATATCTTAAAATTCACGATAGTGGTTATAGGGAGTGGACAAGGGAACTTGGATTAAAATAGTAGTCAAATGATTTCAGCTTTGTTGATATACTTGGAATTTTAAAAAAGAATAATGAATTCATGTGTGCTTTGGTGATTAAACATTAATCAGAAATAAAATTGTTGATGTAAATTAAAGACAGTAAAAATGAAAAGATAGATACAAGAAGAGGTTCAAATCAAAATCCATTGGCATGAGGTGATGTAGGTGAAGAAGTGTTAGGTCAAAAACAGTGCCAGGGTCCCAGGTTGGATGATGGGTGGTGTGGTTAAACCACAGTGAGTTCAAGAGGAGGAGCAAGTTTGGCAAGAGAGTTTTCAGGAATGATGGATTTAAAGCATAGCAATAGAGAAAAACTAAAGTAGATTGAAGGTGAAGGAGGAAAGTACCTGAGGTATAAATTGAGAAGTTATCAGCAGGAGATAGGCTGAAACCATGAGGATAGAGGAAATATCCCAGGGATAGAGTTGAAAACAAAAAGTCAAATTTTCCTCTTACTTTGCTTTGACCGTATCTATACATCTATGAGATGAAAATGAACACTTAATATATACCGGCTCACAAAAAAAACACCCATTTAAATACAGATGTACAATACAACAGGAAGAAGATCAGAAGGACAGAATACAGTATGTTAATACCTCTGTGGAGGTAGCTTTTAATTTAGGAGGTGATATAGTGTACATGTCAGAATCATAGACTTTGCTACTTCCTACTTGGGTCACATTAGACAAATGCATGCAAAGTAAACCCTTAACACATAGTGTTCAGTCAATCATAGACCTTTTGTTTTTACTGTATATTGCATATTTCCATAAATTTATTTTTCAGTCAGGACAATATTATTATGAATAATATTCTGGATTAATCAGTTGTCTAACATATTATGACTATATAGTAAAATAATGCATGTGTTTCCTGATATGTGCATGACTAAACTATGATTTGATGTATCATAGAACCTGATTTGTCATCATATCAAGACAGTTTTTTCTGGTGTTTGTTAAACTGTCTGATATCAGGTAGCCACTTAATCTCCTATGCCTCCACAGCCTTGCATTATAAATGTGTATGAAAATTTTGGCTAATGGACTAAGGTATAGGAAGCTACTTGCTCTGAACTTGAACGATGGAATGAGAAGTCAGGCGTACAGGAGAGGATGCAGCAGGTTGCAAGTTAGAGGCAAAGCAGGGGAGCTAGGGTGGGATGCCCATGTTTTGGGGGGCAGAGAAAGAGTCATGATGAAGATGACACTGAAAGATTAACATTAGGAAGCTAAAACTGGTTGCAAAGCTCTCTGGGGTTATAGGGCAAAAATATACAAAAAGAAGTCACTGTGGCTGTCTGCTCTAGACCACCCACCCGCATCATGTGTTATCTCATTAATCTGTTTTGCTATTTTTATTCTTCTTGGAATTAAGAACAATTAGAGCAAAGCTGGTTCCGTTAAATCATGGGTAAATAAAGCCTTCAGATTGTCCAAGAATATTTTGAAATATCGTGCCTTCATCTACCTCTGAGTGTGTGTGTGTGTGTGTGTGTGTGTGTGTGTGTGTGTGTGTGTGTGTGTGGAGAGAGAGAGAGACAGAAAGAGAGAGAGAGAAGAATTTATAAAAATATTCTACTCTTTATTCCATTTTACATTTGAAAAATAAACTGGAGAATCACTGAATCCCAAACTCAAAACATCATGGAATCTCCTAGCAATGGCCCGTGTCTTTGACTGATGACTTCACCATGGGGGACAAGGAAAAAGGTTAAATTATTCACTTTAGAAATACAATCCCCAACATTAATTCCCACCAAAATGTGACTAGCATACAATTCAATACTTATGTAAATTGAAATATAGGTTTATATATTTTGATAGAATAAAGTTAAAAGTTGTTTCTCTATTTTAAAATATCAAAGACCTGTGCAAGAGAGATTAAAAGGGCTGATTTGTCTCTATCTGTGTTGTTATACGCATGTAATGGTTATTGTCTTTTATCCCAGAGGGATTTAAGCTTTTCAATTCTTTTGACTTTATCTTCTTACCTTCTAGTGCTGCTGTTTTGTAAGAGAAGAAAATGATCCTAGGAGCCTTCCTAGACGAGATAATTGTGCAGGACTCCCTGGTCTCCTTGTTCAGCAGTATAACATACATCAGTTGGTAATTGTTAATTATTAGTTTTTGCACTTGCAGCTTGATTCCCTGAGGAGGGAAATTAAATTTCTTCCTTTTAGCCTAGAAGAGCACAGATATTTTATGAATATGTTCATCTTATTGGGACTTTAAGGCAATGCCTTGAGCATCTATTGAGACGATTGACATGAGAACAACCTAAGCTCAGAGAATGACAGGCCATTTGCTGAGAATACCAGTTATTTAACAGAAGTACCTAAGATGTTAGGTGCCTTATTTGACTGCTCCTGTTGGATTTAATATTGGACTGTACATATAGTCACATTTTTACATAATTATTCATTTGATCATTTTATTGAAAAAGAGAGGTATAGTAATATTTGAGAGAACACCAGCTTCGGAGTCATTTTTACCTAAGTTCCAAACAGGACCCTATCACTTACTAGTTGCACAACATTTGAAGATGTAATGATATTCCAAGTTTCATTTTTTCTCATCTGTAAAACAGTGATAATGTTGCTATACACTTGAAGGATAATTGAATTAGAAATAATCTGTATATAACAATGTGTGTGGTATGTGCCACGCAGTAAATTTTCAATAAATGATGGAATTCTTATTGTTATTATTGAGATCCACCTAATTTATATGCCCCATAGTTCTTTTTCCCTGTAATGTATAACATAAAAATTAACAAAGAATAGTGTAGAAAACAGTAATACGTTTAAATAATAAGTGTTAAGATGACCATGTTAGTGCCCACAGCAGTTAAATAATTTTAAAGGAAACTTGGATGACACATTTATTATAAGATTTTCTTGGGAGTCCTCAGTGTAATTACTTATTTGTAAAATAGGAATGGCATAAATAACAAACAGAGTTGTATGAACTAAATGGTATGAGAGTCATAGAAATACTTTGCGAGTTATAAAAGATTATGCAAATGTCAAATTGGTCCTGGAAAACACTTTAGAGTTCATCCAAACCCCTTATTTTGAGGAGGATAGAAGTGAGAATTAGCGTACCTGTGACTTACCCAAGGGTACACAATTACTGAGTGGTGGAGCAAAACTCTAGACTTAGTGACTACTATTCCAGAGCATCATTCACTAATGTTGATACTGTGTGTCCATTGTCAGGTTTTAATGGGTCATTTAATATCCTTCTAGTTCTCTAATACTCCATTGCTATAGCTACCATCCAGGGGAAGAATGTGTAAAATGTGTAAAATCAGTATGAAATAATGCTGCCAACTGACATTGAAGAAGATCTGTGTCTGTCTTAGAGAAATGTGAGAGCCGTGGGATTTCCATATCTTGCCACATCACTCATCTTCCCTGAATTAGCTCCAGTTTGCAAATATCACTGCCATGTGCTGTCTGGTAGTATTTTAAAAGAGGTGTTAGACTGTGTTTCCCCGAAAATAAGACCTAACTGGAAAATAAGCCCTAGCATGATTTTTCATAAGCCCTGATGCATCTTTTGGAGCATAAATTAATATAAGACCCAGTCTTACTTTCTGGGAAACATGGTATTAAAGCTAAAGCCCTAGAATTCTGTAGTTTCATTCAGGAGAAATATTTGATTCCAAATCTAGGCAGCCATTTTGTAGATACATGTTGAGGTCACTTTCTGCTGCTGAAGAAAAACAAAACAAAACATGTAAAGATGAAAGTCCAGAAATGCCATATTTGACTATTAAGAACAACTTTGCCTCTACAAAGTTAGTTACCATCCCCAAACTATGTTCAGAAACTGAAATCTCATTGGATTTCTTGATATTTATAGGAGGAAGTAAGTAGTGGTAAGAAGGTAGAATCTAAGATAGGCCTGCTTACTGAGAGCTGCCTACTAAACTAGACAATTCTAACGTATCATTTGGATGTAGACTGACAGATAGAATACACTTATTCCTTATTGGAAAATTGAAGAAAAATGAAATAGAGAGTAGTCAATTTAATGTAAGCCCCCTTCATGTTCAAATGCTCAATTCTGGTTTCCCTCCCTCTCTCTCCCTCTCTGTCTCTCTTTCTAGTGAATGTGTATGTGTATGTATGTATATATGTATAGCATGTATGTGCCTCTCTATATATGTAAATCATGTATATATACACTATATCTAGTGTATATTTATGTGCATGCTACATATTATAAAATATATTTATTTGTCTTAATATCCAAGAAATTGTAAAAATAAACTATTATTAGTTCATTAAAGTTAGGAAGACATAGCCAATGTTACTGGTAAAAAGATTCCATGTGAATTGCCTCAGGTATCAGGTGTTATGCAGAATTTAAGTTTTACCACTAATAAAGACCAGTGCTCATAATATGCAGAGTGAAAATCCTGCCAAAAAAATAAGACCTCAAAAACAATATTTGAAAAAATTTTATATCATAGACTCAGATATAGACTCGGGTATAATTAACTTACTCTACCATGAAGAATTAAAGTAAACTGGTTTTCTCTAACACATTCTCAGATGATGTGTCCAATAGCAGTGTCTTATGGAATAGGTTTTCCTGTATGAGTTTTAGGTGCTTATTACGTATATAATAGGCTTCTTTGCAACAATACCTGAACTGGCTTCAATTACTCCATTTTTATTGGCTTAAAATCGTAACTGCTTAAAACTCTTAGCAGATAAATTCTAATATAAAGGTGGCTTAATTAAAACGTGATAGAAAGGGCATTCCCTTCTTTTTGTTAATCTTGTGAACTATCCAGTGCTGTGTCACAGACTACCAGAACTTTTTAAAAACTGTTATATAGGTAGAGGCCATCTGGTCCAAATGGCCTTTTGTTTACAAATGGGAAGCATGAGGCTCAGAGAATCACAACTTGCTATAGGTGAGCCACAGAGCAAGTAAAATTAGAGCTCCTCAGTTTACGATTCTTACTATTATTCTACATTGCTTATATCTGCATTTGCTTTTGATACTCTAAAATAGTCAGTTCTCTCTGATTCAGAAATTACTATAACTAATAATATTTTATGATTAACAGAATTTCATTATTTTTCATTATGTTTTGTGTGACTTTTAGAGTCTGGAGTATAATGCATCCATAATAGAAGATAAAATAACCAAGGAGGTGAAAAATAATGGGATTTCATTTTATGAAAATAACAAATCTAAAAACAGATTGCACTTTTGCTTTTGGTTTTTAATGATATTATCAAAATCTTCATCTGCACAGCACATTGCAGAGCCCACTAAAAGCTTTGTTATTAAATTAAGACTTTACACTGCATAGGTGGCAAATGACGGGTGATTTTTCATGATGCATGTATTAGAAAAGCTGTGATTTTTTTGGGGGGTGTTCTTTTTCTCTATGTTTCATAATAATATCCCCAAATTAAGTATTTTTGTTGTGTGTCACCCAAACTGTGATAGTAGAACATTTCATTTTACATCTGATATGGTCCTAACTTTAGATAAACATAAATTAAAATCAGATTCTTTATCAAAATGTGTACTGCTAAACTTGTTATTGCTACAAAATTGAACAATACTAATGCACTACCAACTGCACATGTGATTTTTCCCATTGCTGACAGGTTATTTCTGTCAAAAAGTTAGTTGTATCCAAGTTATTAAACACTTGGTTGTTGATCATTAATTATAGATATGGAAAAAGACAGCAATAAGCAAAAATAGGACATTTATCTCATTTTTATCTGTATGTAGCATAAATTTGTCTCTATATGGATACATGCCTTTGTAAGCATTTGATGTTATATATTATCAATCTACTTTTGTGTTACTTGGTGCATTATTTATTTCCCTTCTGTATGGAGACGGCCAATTTAGGATAATAAAGATTCTTAAAGGATGACAATTCTAAATTGCAATCTTTGTCAAAAGTTATCTGTCCATATTTATATGGTTTTATTTCTGAGTTCTCAATTCTATTCCATTGGTCTATGTGTCTGTTTTTCTGTCAATACCATGCTGTTTTGATTATTGTAGCCCTGTAGTACAAGCTAAAGTCAGGAAGTGTGATACCTCCAGTGTTGTTCTTTTTTCTTAAGATTGCTTTGGCTATTCGGGGTCTTTTGTGGTTCCAAACAAATCTGATGATTTTTTGTTCTATTTCTTTCAAAAATGTCATTGGGATTTTGATGGGGATTGCATTAAATCTATATATTGCTTTGGGTAATATGGCCATTTTAGCTATGTTGATTCTTCCAATCCATGAGCACAGAATGTCTTTCCATTTCTTAGTGTCTTCTTCAATTTCTTTCAAAAATGTCTAAATTACAATCAAGAGTGAAATGATTTTTAAAACCAAAGTAGGACAAAATTCAGCAAAAGCCTAAGAAATAACCATGATGGCAACATCCCAGAATTAGTCATCACCCTTCCATTACAACTCCAAATCCACAATGTTATTGAGAGAGGCCAGCCCCATAAAGTAATAAGGTTTCATAGCTTTTATAGATTTTCCTAATGTTTAGCCACTAATTTTTTAACAACTTTATTGAAATATCAATGACATATAATTCACTCATTTAAAAGGTACAATTCAATGGTTTATAATATATTCACAGAGTTGTGCAGTCATCACTACAATCAATTTTCAACCATTTTCATCACCTCAAAAAGATACCTGTACCATTTCACTATTATACCCTAATGCCCCCTTCCCTTCATTTTTCCAACCTGAAGCAACCACAAATCTACTTTCTATTTCTACAGATTTGCCTATTCTGGACATTTTATAAATGGAATCATATAATACATGGTATTTTTGCGACTGACTGCTTTCACTTAGCATAATGTTTTCAAGCTTTATTCAGGTTCGTTTATAGTATGTGTCAGTATTTCATTCCTTTCTCTAACTGAATAATAGTGTTATATGGGTATGCCACATTTTGCTTATCCAATCCTTGTTTATTCACTCAAAAGGTGTTGTTTCCACCATGTCGTCACTATAAATAATACTTCTGTAAACACTCATGTATAAGTTTATTTGTGAACTTATGTTTTTATTTCTCTTGAATACACACACACACACACACACACACACACACACCTAGGAGTGGAATTGCTGGACTATTTAACCACTTATAATTTTTTAAAAAGACTTTATTTTTATTTCTAACTAGATTATCCTACTATCAGATGATTATTTTGACCTGTGGCGGACAACTAGATTCTTTTTTGTAGTTGCCTCTCAGGTCATAGAGAAGATTACTTATCTCGTTGTCTCAATTCCAGATTAAATCATTTGAATTCCCATAATATTTCAGATTTTTTAAATCTGCTGCTCTGGTCACATTTACTTTAACCTGAAACTGCTCTCATATCTTCATAACTTGTGTTTATACTTCTTATAAACCAACCTTCCACTGTTAGAATTATAGTGTCCATTTATTGACCATTTTCTATGTGCAGGTACTATGTTAAGTGTTCTACATGCATTTTTCTAATCCTTATAACAACCATGTGAGGCATATATTGTTACCCCAATATTATAAGTGAGGGAACTAAGAGTCAAAAAAATTAAGTGACTTATCCAAGGCCTCCAGCTAAGTAAATGGTAGAAACAGATTAGAAGCCAAAGGCCATCTATCTCAGAAGCCTGGGGTCTTCTCCCAGACCAGGCTGTTCTATATTGAGAGTCTTTGACCAGTGACACCAACTAAAATAATTTTCTTCACAACTCCTATGTAATTGTTTCAACTATTCACTTCAACAGACACAACCAGAGGTGAGCATGAAAAGCTTAAGAGTAAAATCTCAAATATCTGCCAATAGTTGGATAGTTAATATAATACATTTAAGAGCATAGAAAAGTAATTTTCCAAGTTGCATCTATCATGATCCAAAATAAGAAATGTGTCTTATATAAAAAACCCTGTTACCATTTATAAACAAAAGGTTAGAGCATGGATTCATATTCTATGCAGGTTTCAGGACCCATAGGTCTTTAACCACAATTTTAAAACCGTTGTCATAGACTACAGTTGGAGAAGACTATTTATTGTTTTTATCGTAGACTGATCTGGAAGTTACTCCTTTCTTGAAAATAGTCAGAAACTATAAAAATTCTTCCCATTGCCATAGGACTGTGAAGCAGCTGAGTAAAGATAGCGGGCAGATTGGACACACAGCAGTTTACAGAGGCTGCTGCTAGCATTTCCAGAGCTAAATGAGCTCCCAGCACAGAAAGCATACCGAAAGACAAAGCGGCAGGGCCACACGAACGGAGAGTTGCAGAGTAATAATCACCAATCGTTGGCAATTTGTAAAGCATATCAAATGAAAGAAAACCACTTTGGAAATATGGCTAAGACCTATTTTCAAACAAGTGCAAATTTGTTTGAAATTTAGAAACAAATTTAGAAACAAAGAATTACAGGGTAATCTGCAATTTATGTTAACGGACCTGCTATAAGGAAATGACCTTCTACTATATTGGTCAATGTAGACTCGCAACAAGCCTAAAATAGATCAATCATCAAGAATAAAGGAATAATACTAACACGAGTCTCGATGAGAAACATTTCTATTGGGTACAATTCTTTAAAGGTTCCGGTAATTTCTAGGGAGAATTAATTAAATATTTTACCATAACAATATAAATGTTACCTGAAGTTTGTTGTAGGCTCAAATTATATGTAACTCTTTAATTTTCAACTCAGAGGAATCATTTGTTCATTTAACTTTTTCTGTTGCCTTAACAAAATCTTGCGTTTAGAAACAATGTACATTTAAAGATGACTATTTAGATGGGATGGTCCCAAATGACAGTTGCTCCGAAGCAAGGAATGTAAGGGAAGCAGCACCTTTAGTATAATATTCCTTTAGCAAGAATTGTTCTTGTTTGGCTATGAACCATATCCACAGGAGTGAGGTTACCACATTACCCAATAATTAGCATAATCAAATAAAATGCCACTATAGCCACGTCTCCTGCTTGGAGAGCTTCCTTAGCTTTCCTCTTGACGGTAAACAGGAAGGGCACACAGGTGAAGTTTGCAGTGCATGTTATCAAGATTTCAGTAAAGAAATGTTTAGAACACATACCTCTTGTTATGATAACCAGTTTTAATCCTTCCTCAGCATTGGGCAGATGTGATCTTTCATGTGATTTCTAAACCTTATCCACTTTCACTCGCATGTGTTTCAAAATTTGTGCCACAAAATGATACAGGGGAAGGACCCAAGTCCAGGAGTCAGAAGATACAGATAAATGCCAGCTTTGTCTTTGTAGCTATATCTTGGATTGTCTCCTAGTGAAACTAATATGAGGAAAATGCAATCTTCTTGGCACCTCAGTTTCCTCATAGGTAAAAGGAGGAAACATTACTGTCTGACCTCAGTCATGAGGTTGTTGTAAGAATTGAATGAGATAAAGGATGTGGAAGTTCTCTGTAAATTGAACATTACTACACAAATGGAAAGAGGAAAGGAACCTCATTAGGCAGTCCCTTTCTTTGCACCTGTGATCCTTACGAGCTGGTCATCTAACTATTTCTACCCACGATACTAACAAGTTGTTAGTACCGCTTTCTTAGATTCCTTGTTCAAGTCCATGTTTGAGAGCCAGTGCCTCTGACTGTGGTCCTTACCTCTTTGTCTTTCTGGATCTCAGCTTGAATCCCCTTTCCCTGTGTGTTATTGTGAAATGCAAAAGACTGCCACCATGTAGACTGAGGCATGTGGGAAACACATAGCTGAGTAGTAAATGTGTAAAACATTTTTTTCAAATTGAAGTTTTAAAAAAGGGGGATCGAATATATGGTGATGGAAGGAGAACTGACTCTGGGTGGTGAACACACAATGGGATTTATAGATGATGTAATACAGAATTGTACACCTGAAATCTATGTAATTTTACTAACCATTGTCACCCCAATAAATTTAATAAAAAAAAATAATAATAAAAGGTTAAAAAGAAAAAAAAAATTTTTTTTTCAAAGCCACGTAGAACAAAAACTGCTGTAATTTTGAATAATTTAAAACTTCTATAGTTTAATTGAGTTATCTCAATTAAAATAACACAATAAGAAAATTTCCATAGAAAAATTTCCAGAGAAGAAACAATTAAAATAATTACAATGTTTAAGAGGAAATTTCCTGAACTGAATGTATTGTTTATACTAAAAATCTTAAATCCTTATAATCTACCGTAATCATTTTCTTCACATTGCAAATACATAATTAGTACTCTGTCCCTAAATTGGTTGTGACTTCTTTTGGTAAAGGAAAGGTAGCTCCCAAAACAGGGCAAGCATTCCATGATAATTACTCAGCTGTCCCATATTATTATATTTGATTACAAGCCCCACCAAAGATGGCAAGAATTTGCTCCCCTGGAAGTAGGAGCTTTCAAAAGATTCAGAAGCTTGGCTGTATTTCAACAACAGAGTATGATTGGTTACTGAATATTCAGTTGTACATTTTGATACTATCACCTCTATTAGGAAATTTACCTACAATCACATTACCATTTTGTTTTGTAGATTACTGTAATTTTCATTCATGTCCTGGGTCCAGAAAACATTGTACATTTACACATTACACCTGCAATTAAGATAATACCATATTTAGTGCCACACTGGGCATAGCAACAATGATTCAAGGTAGAGCAAGAAAGGCCAAGACTGGAAATCTAAAACTTGTGTCCAGTAGATGTAATAAATCTGGGGAGATAACTAATCAAGGTCAATGGTGGGGGAGGGAGAGAGACAGGGAGCATAGGGAAAAGAAAAAATACTGTAAGGAAGATACATGAAGCGTACAAAGGTAGGAAATGGGGGCAGATAGGCAAGTGTGATGCTAGGTCTGTGATGTCCACAAAGAAAGATGGGACCAGGAGCAGGAAGGCCAACAGAATATAAATCTGAGAAGGCCATAGGCACAGAAGAGCGAGTGAGTCTTTGAGAGCTGTGCTCTTTAAACAGGTTGTAATGTCTGGTTTTAGGGCAGACATATTCTCTGTCCCACGATTTATCACCATATCAGAATGCACAGGTGTGTGGGACATGATGAGAGGATATACACTACAGTGAAGATTACTATGGAAAGAAAGCACTAGTCCTTCTAGAGATCTTTTATGTAAGTGAAATTTCCTTTCCTTTTTTTTTTTTTCCCAAAACCCCTACTTTTTACATCCCCAGTGCTTTGACATTGAGTGGTTGTGTGGGGTGTTTTGACCCTAAAAGATCTAACTAGAGCAAAGACGCTATTTTCATCCATCGTTGGAGAATAATAGTAATAATTGCTCCATTTATTGAGCACTATTTTGGCTATGTAACAAACTACCCAAAACCTTGAAAATTAATGGCTTAACTTTGTGACTTAGAAAACAAATCTATTATCTCTTGAGACTGTGGGTTGACCTGGCACAGCTGGGTTGTTCTACTTTTCCACGTAGCGTTTGCTAGGGCTGCAGTTACCTGGAGGTTTGACTGGCCTGCAGTGTCTGAGATGACTCACTGACATAGCTGGTGCTTGGTACTGGCCGTTAGCTGAGATGAGGCTGTCAACTCAAGTACCTTGCCTCCTCCACGTGGCCTTTGTATGTGGCTTGGGCTTCTCATTGCTTGTTGGCTGGGTTCAAAGGAGCATTCCCAGCATGAGAGTGAAAGCTGCACATCTTTTAAAACCCAGCTTTGGAAGTTATACAGCAACATTGCTGCTGCATTCTTTTGGTGAAGCAAATCTCAGGAGAGACCCAGATTCAAAGTGAGGAGAAACAGATTGGGAGGAGTGGCCAAGAATGTGCAACCATCTTTATTTCACCACAACTTCCTGCTATGTTCTGGGCACTTTGGTAAGTGCTTTTTCCATTGCACCGCATGTAAACCTCTGAACCACACAGCTGGTTAAAGATCGCTATCCTGTTTGTCAATTAGAAAATTTGATAATCAGAGATATTAAATTATGGAGTTAATAAATGGATGAGGTGGGATTTGGATCCAAGTCTATCTATTTCCACAGTAAGCCAGAGAAAGAGCATGGGATGACAACTGCTTATGTTTTATTAGGTAAGTTGTATAGCTCTACTAGTGGATCCCAAGCTGTTGATTGCATTCCCTCCCCCATTCCTATTATCTTAAGATTATGAAAATTTTTTTAAGCCTATAAGGCTAAGTTGATTAAATTTTCTAAAAATTTCAATGATACAGTATTCTGTACTAGTTCACTTTGCTTCTCCTCATTCTTCTAAATAAATGGATGTTGTGCATTCTTGCCACTTGGACAGTTACAAAGATAAGATTAAGACAAATTTGCCTCTAAGTTTTTTTAATCATGTTCAGTTCTAGCCTGATCAAATATACTTAATTGATAGAAACCTATGGAAATGTGCCTAGCTTAATTGAAAGTAACTATTATTATAACTAAATTAAATCTAAAAGAATTGTACTGTGAAATATGCTTAGACATACAACACTTTAAACCCATAAAATATTTATTTTCTTAAACTCATTCATTACAATTTTCCTTGAGTATTCTGTCTGTTTCAAATTCTGTTTTTTAAGGCTACAAAAACTATTTGACATAAAGGAACATTCAGTCAGAAGTAGTTCTGTCTATATAAACAGCTGGTTGGATGGATTTCTTTTCTGCTTCAGTTAGTTTACTTTTCTACCAAATAGATCAATTATGTGACTATGGCTTATGAAAGTTGGAACTGTTTGAAGTTTGGAAATTCATTTATAAGGAAAGATTAAAAGGCTGCTGTGATTTATTTTAGCCTAGAAAAGAAAAAAAAAAAAATGTGGAAAACTTGAAGTATTCTCAGTGATAGGAAGAACTATATTGAAAGTAAGATGAATGTGAATTGTTGAAATGACAGTTACAGGGTGGTTAGACTTTTTCCAGGTAAACTTCACCAAGAACAGTATTGTAAATGCTGAATTAGACTTTGAAATAAGGATGCACTCTTTTGTCATAAGCTCCTTTCAAAACAATGAAAATGTATATATAATTTGTATCACTAAGGGGACAGATTCTACATGAAGGCATGGAAATGAAGGCGTTTGCCTGCAAAAGGCCCTGGGTTATGATTTTATGAAATGCTTTAGTGTGTATCCTCGGGTTAATGCTTGGGAATATGAAACCTAACAAAGTTAAGTAGCCTAATTAAGGTCATTACTAGATCAATGATAAGGAAACATAGAGCATTAGAAGATTTTTCCTTTTTTTCTTCAGTAGGTAGAGTCTACTCTTTATAGAAAGGTAAAATTTAAAAAAAAGGAAGGAAGGAAAGTGAAGAAAGAAGAGACAGGATGATCTAACTGCACTGCAATCAGTCCTACATTCTCAGAAATTTAACACTATAATTTTCCCTTTTTTGCTTACTAAGAATTCAGTATGGATATTTAGGAAGCATCTGGCTTCAGAGTTCTCTTCTGGAGCCTCTGTTTTATGCAAGGAGAAAAGAAGAGAACAAGTAGAATTGTGAAGTGAGTTTTTATGGGTCATGATTTATGCCTATATTTGTTACGCAGAACTCAGTCATATGTCCCTACCTTACTGCAAGGGAGGCTAGTACATCTAATTTAGCTGTGTGTCCAGGAGAGAGAGGGAGAGGGGGCGGGGGAAAGAGGAAGAGAGAGAGAGAGAGAGAGAGAGAGAGAGAGAGAGAGAGAGAGAGAGAATGACAGGGAATGCAAGCAGAAGAACGAGTAACAAGCTACGAACAGATCCAGACTTCCTTTCAAAGCACTGTTAAGCATGAATTATGGCATGGCCATTGTAATAGTAGAATAGATTAGTACTTCAAGCACAAGACCATTTTTAATCCTTTCAAAAATATACCTTAAGTACAAATGTTGAACTTTTTTCTTATGGACTCCTATTATAATTTCACTTGAAAATCAAACTTGCTGTGAATTCTACTAGAAATTCTTAGAGCTGAGCAATGAAATAGTGTAATTTTTAGCAAGTGCCAACAATTTCCATGTGAATGGGGCCTTTATTAAACATATTTTAACACTCCTGTGGATTAATAATGTGTTCGCAGAAAAAGACATGTTGAGCTTAGTGCAATTATCCTTCCATCCCAATTATACTGTGACATTAAATCTTGTGACATTTAATATGAAAGGCCATTTCACCCATGGCTACCTCTAGTGCAGGCGATTTATGCAACAGTGTTCCCATAGACAAAATTATGAAAAGAAGGCATTCCAACATGCTGATATGTCTAACTGCCCATGTAAATTAAATAAGGTGTAGCAAAATATATAAATTGTTGATATTATGATTACCTTGTACCGGACACAAAGAAAGAGAAATTAACAGCTCTGGCTTTTAATCCATCAAAATTAAACAATAGGGGAGGAACTTGTTTAGCAAATAGGGATTCAGGAAGTGATTTTTCCCCATAGGAGGCATTTAAAGATTTCTTTTTTATAATGTATATCCATCTGGCATACTTGGCCTGTAACATAGTTTAATTTGTTCAGACAAATTAATTTGACACTACAGTTATAAAATGCCTTGATTACCTTAGAGAGCTGAAACTCTTACATTTACTTGATCTTTTAATTTAAAGTGTTTTGATATCCTCAATGTCCAAATTTTGTTTTTATGTGTGTGTATGGATGTGTGCACTTAATCTGCCAATGATTGTGTAACACATTCCCTTCCAAAGAGTTATGTCTAACACTGATTCTATGAGTTTTACTATTGAATTTAGTAGCATTAAGTACTAAAGAAAAAGGAAGTATATGAGGTGCTGATAAAATATTTGTGAAGGTGCATACTTACTTTTATTTCTGATCTTTACACTATTGGCGTAATGGAAAACATAAAATGTGATAGAAAACAAATCATCAAATCAGACATTTAGAGGGCTACCTTAGATCTGAAATGGTCAGAATGAACTTTTTATTTATATAAATAAATTTCCCAGTTGTTTTTGTAGTTAAATACAGAAACAAAGTTTTCAAGAGAAACTGCAATAGTACAAATAGCCATATTTTTGGTAAACTGAGAAGTGTAAAGGAGGAAAGATTTTTTTTTTCCCTCTGCTCTCTTAGGTTATATGACGGGGCCTGAGAATTAAACTGACAAAAGACAGATTAACAAGAGAAAAGTATACAAACTTTATATGATGTTAATATTTGTGCGTGTACACAGAGAGCTTCATATATAAGAAATGAAAACCAAAAGAAGCAGGTATGTCTGAGGGCTGACACAACCCCTTAACAAAGAATGGTAAATTGTGGAGATGTGGCAAGACAAACAAAAAAGGGTTTTGGTTTAGAGGCAGTAAATGTGGGGACAAGGAATAGGAAATACATGGGGGAAATTAATGGAACATAATGGTTATTTTGGAAGGTTTGTTTGTACAGATTCATCTCAGTATCTATTCTCTGTCCCTGGTGATATGAATGGTCTTTCCTTCGTAGTATAGGGAGGGTATCTTTCTCATGAGAAATTTGTGCCCTGCTTTTAGGTAAAAAGGGGGAGGTTGGAGAACCCTTCCTGCATCTGCTGTTTCTCAATCAGCCTCATCTCAAAATATTCAATATGCCAAAGTAGCATATTTTGGAATGGCACGTTCTGATCTCCTTCAGTTTTGTATTTATTTAGTTAGTATTTGTATGTGTGTAATTATGTATACATGTAAATAGAAAATTAGGAAAGATAACTAGCTGAATAAAGGCACATCTTAATCAAATAGTCTGAAAAATTATGACTATTTGTAAATTTAAAGCTTTTAAGAATTTTAATGCTTAGACCCACAGATGAGAAATGGTCCTAATCACAGAATATTGAAATTGAAATATTCCTGCTAGCTCCAAGAATGTTAACGATTCTGAAGACAGCCCATATCTATGATAGAAGTAGATTTAAAGGGCCATAATCTTGAGATTAAGAACTGTCTCCTAATATCAATACCCTTAACTCAGAATCACTCGCTCTCTTTCATAAATATAAGTAATACCATGTCCTTTAGATGGACGTGGTTTCATCTGGCAGGTGAAAGGTCCACATTAACTTGGGGAGGGGCTGACTCCTAATGAACCTAGAGTAGTTCATCATTAGAAGAACAATATTATACTTATTAGCTATTGCCCATTCTCATCCTAAAAGTTCCATCTTGAGAATAGGATCCATGACTTATTTATCTTTATAACCTCATGGCTACTGTGTGGTTTATTATTGTTGACCTAACCAGAGGCTGACCAGTTGTCATGATCATATAAATATGTTTGGATATTTAAGCTTTTTAGATATAGAGACCAATAATAATCTATTTTCTTCTGTGTTTTCATGACTTAGATTTAAAGGGAAACTATAAAGAAGTAAAACCCTAGCTCTCACTGGGAACTGTCTTTACCAATGGGACAGTTTTTTAACTGTTCCAACTAGTAACATATGGAGTAAAGTGTGCCAGTTTGGGTCCTTTGGACTAAAATAACAGAAAAGCCAAGTCAACAAGATGTAAGCAATAAGAAAGCAAAAGAACATCCGATAGGATGAGTCCAGTGGCTCAATAATGTCTTCAGGTCCTAGAGTTTTTCTCTCTCAATGCTCTATCACCCAGACTGTTGTGTTCATCCTGAGGCAACTTTCTCTTCGATTTAGAATGACCTCCAGTGGCTGCTATACACTACCTTGTTCAAGTCAAGAGGGAAATAGAGAACTTAGCTTTAACTGTTCTCTAGTAAGAGATAGGGAGAACCTTCCCAGAGGTCACCACCACATGTCTTCTTAGATCTCATTATTCATCATTGTGTCATGTACTATTCCTGAACTAATCACTGGCATAGAAGATGGAACGCCCAAAAGCTGACCACGATAACATCAATTCCCCCAATTGTTCTTTTCCTTCTGCATGGAAAAGGAATGGAATGGATGTTGAGGACTAATTATACACAGTATTTACCTCAGTGGAATAAGTGCAAGGAAAATGAACAGGGAAATAATTGAGAAATAGATGTGTAATGAAGGCCCTGGGAATGAAGGCACTGGAGGCCGAATGGGATCACTCTTTTGCCAGAGAGAAGTAGAAACAAGACAAGCCAAGCAAAACAGTGTAGTTAAAAGAGGAAGAGAAATGAAAAGTCAAAAATAGATGCAAACTATTTCATTAAAAAAGGCTGAGTGCTGGGCTGCTGGATGGCTCAGTTGGTGAGCGCAAGCTCTGAACAACAGGGCTGTAGGTTCGATTCCCGCCTGGTATGGTGGGCTGCACCCCCTGCAACTAAGATTGAAAAGGGCGACTGGCCTTGGAGTTGAGCTGCGCCCTCCATGACTAGATTGAAGGACAACAACTTGGAGCTGATGGGGCCTGGAGAAACACACTGTTCCCCAATATTCACCAATAAAAAATTTTTTTAAAGCTGAGTGTAAACCTTTTGCAGAAAAGAATTATTAGTAGAGATATTCATTTTTCTAAGAGGAAGATGAGAAAGGATAAGACTTAAAAAGAGTAAGAAAAAAATAGGGAGACAGCGCTGTCTTTTAGTTAATGTCACTTCATGATTTGGGGTAAGGGTTACATATGAAAAAGACTAACCTATTGATCCTGTTTGTATGAATGCATTTTGTTGGTATGGAAAGATTAAACCACATAAATGGTGACATATTGGATGGTTTGTTACAAGTAGGCAGAGTATAGATAATGAGAAATTCAACTGTACCTAAAATCAATGGGCTTGTCTTTGTGATGGGCTTTAATGAGCCTTCTCCAATGCACCTTGGAAAAATCCAAGTTCTTTAGAGAAAGCTTATCTCCATATCCTTTTGGGATTTCTGTTTCCAGGGAGAGATTTACCATTTCCTAATCAAAATTATATGCAATTACCAGCTACAAAACTTACACTGCTACAATCCAAATGAGTCAACACAGAATCCTAGGAGACTGATAAATTCCTCTGATCCAAGGGGGAACTGTCACTATGGCAGGCTATCATTAAATATAGAGAACCATACGATTTCCTCTAATAGTATTTCAAGTGTAGAATAAGAACCACACCTGGTAGTGGTCATCATTCCAAAATGTCTTCCTTCATAACAAATTTTATCTTGAACCAACTCAGATCTCAAAATCGAAGGAGTGGGGCAGATCTCTGTGTTTGGAACACATGTTTGTGGCTATGATTGGAGGAAAGAGGAAAGCACATCTGTATCTGAGACAGAATCTAGGGACCAAAATCTGTGTCACAAGCCAAGCAAACTATAAGATGGGGTCATAGAACCAATCTTTGTTCAACAGTTGTTTTTAGGAATTCTCTTTCTGGTTTACTTGGGGGGAAAAAACAATTACTATTGAGACCTCAATGCTCTGATTGTTTTTTATGTTGATTGAGTTTGCTGTGTAAGTGCTTCACCTATCATATTGCCTAGGCAATAGATAGACCAATCCTAAGCATATTTACAGCTTTTCAAAATATGTTTGTTTTTAAAAACTAGGTATTTTACGATACAATATTTTATACCTGTTAAAGTATAGCAAGCTGTCCTTTTAGGAGGTTACCTGGCGCCCTTCATCATTTTCTTTCATTTTTCTGAAAATTCTCCTTCTGGACAAATCCAGGCTGCATATTGGAGTTTCACTTATGAAAGTGTTGAAAAGTCACATAAAGTCATTTCTGCATTAAGGCCCTGGCAAGATAGCTACTTTCTGAAATGTGTGTGTGTGTGTGTGTGTGTGTGTATAAAGATAGCTGCTTTCTGAAATGTGTGTGTGTGTGTGTATATATATATATAATGTATATATAAACAATGTGTGTGTATATATATTATTATAACAATGTATATATTATTTATAGTATAAATAGACCTTGCCAGGGAGTTGCAGTTTAAATTGGTGTGGCCTGCAGTGCTCAATAAGGGGGAGGGGGTTGTCTGTGAGGATTTCAGTGTACCAAGCAAATTTTGAGGTAGAAGAAAGAGTGCCCTGGGGTCACACAGTTTCCTCTTGGCCAAACAAGTTAAAGCTTTATGCAAATGAATTAATAACAATATCACAGACCTCCAATTCACCAAATGCAATTTTCTTTGCCTAGTAAAGCCTAATCTTTTCATGTTTGAAACCCGTGGTTTTGAAACAAGCATCTAATATCCACTTCGTAGTTCTCTCATATTCCATTGCTGATGTGGTGAAATTGGGCTACTGTACCTGGAGCACCTCTACTCTAACCTTAAGAATGACTTTGCCTTATGAAAGTTATTTTTTCCCCTTGTCAAGTTTAAGCAGAAACATTTCAGACATGGAGACTCAAAAAGCATTTACAGTCTGGGAAATAAAATCCATCATATTTCTTCTCTGATGGAAAAGAGTATCGGACAGATTGTTTAATTTGAAAAAGAGAACAAGCGGCCTATTGCTGAATTGCTTTAGTTCCTAATATTCCTGGAAGAAGGCTGATAAAATTATCTTTATATATAATCATTAACAGTGGGATTTTTTTAGGGGATTGGTGATAGCCTGTGGATAAACGAAAGAATTAACTTACTTCATTCTAAAGCAGTATGCAAATCTATCTTTCATTGTTAAAGGAAAGTTAAGAAAATTATCGATTTCTATAAATGATCTAGTTTGTAGCTTTTATCCCTAGATGGTTAATTTATGAATAGTAGAACAAAATAAAATTCAATATTTTCTTCCCAGTAGCAATATGTTTGTAATAAATAAAACCTTAATTGACCTTTTAATTTTTTGCCTGAAACCCAGTGTCAAATGGTTTAAACAGACTTTACTGGGGCCATTTTTTTTTTCTTTTGAGTGGTGAAGTGTGCTTCCTATTACAGCTTGATCACTGTGCTTTTATGCACTGAATCAGCATAGAATTGCATAATGCAAACTAACCAGTTCTCTGATAATCCTTTATGTTGTAATTTTCATTAAAACATTGAATCCACTGGGCTCTATATTTGTTTTGCATATGGTAAGTTATCCAGGTTTTCTGTATGTCTTGAAGTCTAATATTCAAAATTCGTACATCCTTTTCAAAAATATTAAATAATTATTGCTAGATTTTAGATATTCTAAAATTCTATTACATGTGAGTTTTACAATGGAAATATAATCTTCTTTTCCTTGAAGAATAACATGTTGGTATTGATAACAATGCCAGGTTCTAATAGTGCATTATGGGAGCATTTTTGAAGATTTACCAACTTGAGCAATTCTAAACTTTCTTTTTGTACTTTTGATAAAAACTCCTGTTACTTTTTCATCCTATTTGGAAAGCAGGATATAAAAGATATAATTCTATTTTTAATGTATTTTATGTACACACTATATTATAAAGAGGAAAGAAAATATGTGAAAAACAATGCCAAATATTGACTAGCAATCATCTCTTATTTGTGAGCATATGGGTTTTTGATGTTTCTTTGTCTTGTTTATAGTTCTAATTTTTAAAAGAAATGGATACAATGTTACTTCTCTAGGGGAAAATATTTTTAAAATAATCTTAAGCACTTTTCTTTTGAAGATGTCTGTCCAGATAGTTTGGAATGGAAACCCAGATTTGACAGAACTGGTAATTGGCAATTAACTGATTCCTTTCAGTGCTTTATCTTTTGAGAAGCACAATAAAAACAGGTTAAATATTGCAGAACTTCTCTATACTTTTTATTTTTAGAAATATTTACTATGTAACAAAAATCTTCCAAGAATTGTTAAATAATTAAGCATCAGGGATATTTTTTTTCATAAATTTTATTGGGGAATATCGGGGAACAGTATGTTTCTCCAGGGCCCATCAGCTCCAAGTCGTTGTCCTTCAATCTAGTTGTTGAGGGCACAGCTCAGCTCCAAGTCCAGTCGCCATTTTCAGTCTTTTAGTTGCAGGGGGTGCAGCCCACCATCTCATGTGGGAATTGAACCAGCAGTCTTGTTGTTGAGAGTTCGCGCTCTAACCAACTGAGCCTTCCAGCCACCCCAGGGATATGTTTTATTAATTATAAAAACATAAACATTCATTACCAATAAGTGTCTAAGTAACTAGGAATAAAGTTTGTTGTTGTTGTTTTTTTTAATTATAATCTACCAGAAACAAGAAACAGTGAGATATTGAAGCCATGTTCATTAAAGGTGAGGATAAGACCAAGTTCCCACTAACATTATTATCATTCAATATTTTTCTGGAAGTTTTAGCAAATGAAGTAAAATAATAACAATAGATAAATGTATAAGTATGGAAAAAGAAAAGGCAAAATTATCAAAATTATTATTATTTATATAACATACAAGTGTCTACTGAGGAAAATATAAGCAAATCATCAAGTAAATGCTTTATAAAATAATTTAGTAAATTGCCTATTCTTGACTGCACCAAAATTCAATCCTCCCTTTATATGTCATTCATAATATCAGTATCAAAGAGAATACAAAATAAAAGTTCTCCCTTACAAAATAATTATTAAACATATGAAAAATCTACCAAGAGACTTAATAAAAAGAGGCAGAGCCTCTGGGAAGAAAATGACAAAATCTTGAGGACAAATATTAAAAACAAACCTGAATAGAAAGTCCAAATATTTAAAATTGTCAATTCTCTCTTAATCCATTTGTAAATGTAAAGAAATCTTCATGGACATTTAATAGGATTGTGGGGGAGTGTAGAGTTATCAGAAAAAAGAAATGAATCTAAAATTCATCCAGCAAAATATTAAAATACCTAAATATTCTAAAAACAAGATTAATGCATGTGGGCTTATTAAAATGTATGCTAAAGTTCCAATAATGAAAATAGTGTGGAAGTGATAGATATTCAGGAATTCATATAGGTCAGTGGGACATAATGCAATATCCAAAAGCTGACTGAAAGTCAAATGCAAAGTGACAATGTGATAAATTTATTTTAAATATATTTAAAAAGGATAAAATATTTAGTATATCAAACTGAGACAACTAGCTTACAATATATATGTAGAGAGAGATGATAGATAGATAGATAGATAGATAGATAGATAGATAGATAGATAGATAGATAGATAGAACCCATAGGTTACTCCTAAATAAATTCAAGATGGATTTGAATGTGAAAATAAGAACATATAAATAGTAAAAGAAAACATAGGAGTTCAAAAATAAATATTGGATTGAGAATAAGCTTGCTAAGTGTAGTACCAAAGCCAGAGATGATAAATGAAAAAGAAAAAATAAGTTGATTTACCCACATGGAAATGTAAAATTGTGTGTGTTACATATGATAACATTTAAAGAGTTGACAAACAATAAATATTACCAAAATTTAGGACAGAATGCTAACATCTTTAATAAGAGTAAGAATAATGCCTAGCCCTTATGTAGTGCTTATCATGTGTCAGACCTTATGCTAAGTGCTTTAAATAGGTTAACTAATTGAATCCTCCCAAGGCCTCCATCCAGAGGTGCATTATTATCCTCATTTTACAAGCAATGAAATTGAAGTATAAAAGGTTTTTAGTAGCCCAAAGTTAGATAATTAGTAAATAGTGGACCCAGAATTTGAACTCAGGTTGATTGGATATTGAGACTGTGCTCTTCCCACTCTGATGAGGGCTACTTAACACTTACAAGTTATCAGCAATCAGTAGGATAAAGATAAACGTTCACCCAATAAACTTTCATTTAAATAAATAAACAAATAAATAAAAAAGAAAATTATATTAAAAAAACATTCAAATAGAATAACGGACAGAAAAGGATATTTAAAAAGAAAGAAATACTATAATCGATAAATACTTAGAAAACGTTACACAGTAATGGCAATCAAGCAATGAAAAATAAAAGGGGATTGAAAACATAATTTTTCAATACTAGTAATGATTAAAACATTGATTAAATCTTCTGATGAGTAAATCTCCTGATGATTAAATCTCCTGAGGAGTTAGATGTGGGGAAATAGGAACTCTTAAGTGTGTTGATAGAGGACGTTCCTAGAGAGCAATTTTGCAAACTACATTAAAAAGTTTTTAATCACATACTTTGACCCAGTAATTATTTCCCTAAGGAAACTATTAAGTGTGTGTGTGTGTGTGTGTGTGTGTGTGTGTGTGTGTACATCATTAAAATGAGTTTGAATTGTATCAACTGAGTGGCTTATAAACAACAGGAATTTATTTCTCATAGTGCTGTAGACAGGGAATTACAAGATCAAGGTGCTGGCAGATTTGGTTTCTGGTGAGAGCTTGCTTCCTGCTTCATAGATGGCTGTCTTCTTGCTATGGCCTTACGTGTCAGAAGGGTCAAGATGGCTCTCTGGGCTTCCTTTAATACGGGCAATAATCTCATTCATGAATGTTCCACCCTCATATGCCAATCACTTCCTAATACCATCACACTGGGGACTGGGATTTCAATATATGCATTTTATGGGGACACAAATATTCAATACATAACACCAGTCATTTCTTGTGTTTTCTTTTTGTCTTCCACTCTCAGCATGTTTACTTTTATGCTTGCCCCAGCTCTAACCATCGCATTCGTCATCCAGCCACATTAGAAGCAGAAAAAGTAATGGGGAGGAGGGATGAAGACAGCCACCTTGTGTGTTTCCCTCTTTCTATCTGAAAAGAAATTTTTCAGATTCTCAATATTGCAATTTTGTTTAACTCCTTTATCTAACAAATAGTGAACTGTAGCTTTAAAAGTGTGATTCCTTTGTAATGCCTTTTATTAAAACCTCAAATTTGTAACATTGGGTCACATGTTGACAGTTTTAATTCAATCAATGTGGATGGGCACACACACAAACACCAACAAGAAAATGGCAGTAAACCTCAGTTTTCAGATGATTAATGATTAATTTCAAATACTGAAGATTGTTGGTGTGGTATCAGCAGGAGTAGGGTTTCTATCCCAGCTCTACCCTGTACTGGCTGTATGATCTGGAGGTAAATTACTTAACTTCTCTAAACTTCAGAGTCTTCATCCAAATAGTTAAATGATGTGTGTATATAGCACCTAACACTATCTCAAAAGATCACATCGAAATAGCATGGGGGCCACATGAAATAATGCATATAAAGTGTTGGTTCTAAGCCTGACTCATTGAAATGTTCAACAATCTTAATTATTGATAGTTACCAAGGATATTCCTATAGAAACATGGCTGGAATTAACGAAAATTCAGCTTAAAGATGAGCAGGCTGGTTTTTTTCTTTCTTTCTTTCCATGTGCTGGACGTTTTCACGGAGTTTTAGAACAAGATGGTATTGGAATACTGCAATCCAGTTGCTAGATGCCTAGCAACATCCTCCTTTGGGTACTTGTAAGAATTGTTTGCCTTGGTGCTATTCTGTCTTACATATATTTATTAAGAACCTGCCCTCTCCCATGGATTTAAAACATGCCTGGATTTTGATGATTCTCACGAGTACCACTCCAACTCAAAATTATCTTTGATTTCCTGTTTCCTCCCCATTGAATGCCCTCTTAATGTTTTTATTTTACTCTATAGCACTTATGACAATTGCAATTATATATTTGTGTTTCACCATTTGTCTAAATACTGCCCCTATCCTCAGACTAGGTACTAAGCTGCATGAGGGCAGGGACCACATCCATCTCAATCAGCCAACATCCAGTGGAGTGCCTGATCAACATGGTTGCTTTTTGAAAGAACACTTCTGTACTTGAAAATATTTTAAGGACACAAACCCAAATGTAAATTGCATTCTGCCTTGTTCTTCCTGGCATTATCATTGAGAGCTGTAGTTTGAAGGATAAAGAAACAAATTAAGAGGTAATAGTAACTGGTTCCATCTAGGGAATAAGATGGAATCTCCCAGACATTTTGTGGCAATTCTCCCTGTGTGTTTATGTGTGAAGATCCTAATATGGAGAAATAACATTGTTTTTTGTTATATTGCAACATGACACTAGTGAATTGTTTGTATTGTGTTCTATCCTCACTGCCTATCTCAGTGTCTAGAGATGGATGATGCTCAGTAAATATGTGTTAAATGACTAAGTTTGCACGTGAAGCTCAAAAGCCTTTTTGGCAAGGGCAGGCAAATATGTGTGTCTTCCTTTAAAATATTCATTCATTCTCTGGAAATTTTACTCTATCATATTCTGCCTGTACACCGTATTCCCCAGATCTCAGCAGTGATGATCCTTGCTGGTTGTAACAGAAATGTAATGCAAAGCAGGCGCCTGTGTGCTGGCATCCTGCCAACAGTTTTTGTGTCGCACTATTGTATGTTGCACATAAATGTCATCTGCCCAAACCTCTGGGCTGTGTGTAGGATTGATGAATGGTTTAAGTCTTACAAAGGTGAGTTTTACCAGCTACTAGTTGTCAATTGCCAGATTTTTGTGTAGTGAAAAGAAATTAATACTTTAAAGCACTGTTCATTCATCCCATCAAGTCAGTAGGTGAGCTAATATTTATTGAGGGAGTGCAATGGCCAGACACGATGTTAGGGACAGGTATACATCAGTAATAAAAGAGGCTGTCTTCATGGAGCTGGCAGCTCACCGAGTAAGAGTGATGGGCACTAAACAAATAAATACCTAACTACTAATTGTACTAAGTTGTTAAAACGCACAAAGCACAAAAAGGATATTATGAGAGATAGTAACGGGAAGTACCTACTTTAAATTGGATGATTAACAGGTAGGTTGAGGATAGATGTACGCTCACTACTACCTTCTTTCTCACTGGTCTTCTAGGAAGAATTAGTAATAAAATTCTAATCCTTGACCCCTGACCATTGCTACCATCCCACTCTCATTTATGCTGGAATTCCTTAAAAGCAAGAATTGGATCTTCGACTTTTCAATGTGCTTCCTCACAGTTGTCCCAAGAAACTTAGGACGGCACAGAACAGAGCTGGAAAGGAAACTGCAACTAAACACACATAGTTATTATAATTAAAACAAAAATCAAAACAGTAATCCTCTTAGGTGCCAGCACTGTGCTGAGCATTTTACATATTATTTTATTTAATGTTCAGAACAACCTTATGTCATAGATATGAGCTTCATTTTATTTGTGAGAAAACTGAGTTTAGGTACCTTGCCAAAGGTCAAACAGCTATTAGAACTTGAATTTGACTCCAGGTCTGCCTAACCCTAAAATTTTAATTTACATTCACTATATCCATATGTTAGACTATCTTTCAATCTCTTCTCAAGCATGGCTTTTAACATGTGGTATTAGCTCTTTAGTTTGCCATGTTGAAAAAGAGATTTGGAAGAATTTTTCTCTTTTAATTAGGGGTTTGGAGGTAGTTTTTCTATTTATTTTACTTTATTTGTTCTTCTTGCAAAGTCCTGTTTGCTTTAGTTTGTTATTTGCAGTAAACCATATGAAAAATGTTCTTGAAGAACATCTAGTATTTTACTAGGAAATAACCTATAATTACCTATTTCATTAAAAAATTACTGAACAGCTGTCTAAAGATTGGTCAATCCCAAATGATCAACTAGCTATTGATTTTCTATCAGCTAAAAGTATTTACCGTTCCCTTAGGTCAAATTTCATTCCATAAGGAACAGAGGGCCAAGCCTAATTGGAGAATAAATCTCATGCACGCATCATGAGGAATATAGATTTTATTTTGCTTTCTACAAATAACTTGTCATAGAGGTGCCTTGAACTTCAGAGAAATGTTGGAGTTCTGTAGACAAAAGTGAAAGTAAAATAGAAAAGTACGAACCCTTCCATCGTTTTCTTTCAAACAGTTTGTGGAATTTTTTTTGTAAGTATAGACCAGTCTGCAACTACACAGGCCACAAAATGCCATAGAATTAAAAATGGGTGTCTAACCTTTGAGGCACTGCCAACCTGGCCACAATCATTCTGACCTTCACCAGTATAATCCTTTTATAAAAGCTTTGTTATTCCTTTATTTGAACGTGCTTTTAAATATTATATAATAGGCTAAAACATTTGTTTTAACCAAACATCAGTATTTAATGGAACAGTACAAAGCAGATATCAGTGCTCATGCAATATGATTATTTGATCACTAAAATAAAAATATAAAAGGCTAAATATCAGAGGAAGAAATTGGGTACTAAATATTAAACCAAACCAACCCACACACTGATTTGTATTTTCACATTCAGAAGAAAAAACTCCACTAGCTATTTTCCATGTCAAAGGAGAGCTTTAGATTAGTGTTATAATTAACTGTATGACATGATTCATTACAAACTATAGTTTCTCTGCACTTTGCTTATAATTAATTTTCTTATTTTTAATCTTTTAAAACTGGCTTTGTTTCCTTCTCCCATTTCATTTGTCCATCTTACGTAATGACTGCCTATTGACTTTAAAATTATCTCTGGGTGTGACAAATTAGGTGAGGCTGTAGAAATCAATAAGTATAGAGATATTTGTAATGTGTGCTTTTTGCTTGAAGCTAGGTCATATAAATAAGAAAGCACCCAGATAACAGAAAAATCAACATGTAGGCTGCTTTATACTTTATGTATTTATTTCTTTTCCACATCAGGAATTTCAAAATCTGAGGCATGGCAATGGTTGCTGAAAACTCAAAACAATTTTACTTTAAAAGGATAATTTTCAGCTCAGCTGAAACTGTACCAACAGGGTTAGCAAAAAGAAACAGAGAAGGTGATTTAAAAAACAAACAAACAACAAAAAAATGTAAAGTTGATCATGAGTAGAATAAAAAATATTTTAGTAAGTGCCAATACCATATTTTTCCTTATTTTTTAAAAGTGATAGTGGCCCCTAGCCATATCGAGAATTTTTTTAAATTATAAATTCATAAAGATAGCTCTAGTTCTAATCCAACCCCCCATTGACCTTCTCTGCCTTCCCCCATTAAGTATTTATGTTTTCTTTATCCCACAATAAGAACCTTTGCATTGAACAATATAGTATATTAACTAATTTGTTCCATCCTGCAATACTCGTATACAACAACAAACCTATTAAGTAAAAGTTAATATTACTTTATGGTTCTATGTCAAGAAGTTTGATATCTGGATATTATATTTTGAAGCTGAAAAATGTAATAGGTAGCTGTCATCAGAAATAGATCTGGAGAAAGCACACAGTTCTTTTTACTTCCTTATTCACTTTATTAAAAGACCGAAAAACAGAGGAATATTTAACAAAGCTATATTTTTCCTCTTTAGTGATTTTGGCTTACCTTCTATCTTTCTGTGATATCACTTGAGTGAGGAAAATTAGAAGAATTGAAAAAACATAGTATGTTTATTTATGTGTCTCTGACATATAGTATTCTGTGAGCTGCTAAAAAAGAAATTATTTCACAGCCAAATACATTTGTTATTCAATTAAATATTATTTACAGGCACTGTAGAGACTCTTGGGGTTCTTAATATGCGGATATATTAATAAGATTTACTTGATCATAGAACCCTGTCCTCATGCGAATTTCTTCAGAAGACAAAGCAGTTGTTACAGTGTGTGGCTTCACATGTATACAGTTATTGAATTAACACCTCTCCTCCAGTAAATGAATGCTCCAGGAGAGCAAGACCTTGTCTGTTGTTCCTTGTCATTTGGACATAAATGCCAGGCATGATGCAGGGCACATGTGCTTTTGAGGACTTCATGATAAAGCTTTACAATACCCACCTGCCTCCACACCACTGGCTTTCCCTACCCCTCTTCTCTGCTTTCTCTGTTTCTTCCATTGTACTTAAGACCATCTGACATATAGATGTATATGTTCATTTCTCTTAGGTAAATACTGAGAAATGGAGTGGCTGGGCCATATGATAAGTTCATGTGCAACTTTTTAAATATATGACTAAATCGTTTTCTGATGTGGCTGTACCACTTTGTGTTCCCATCACTAGCAATGTATGGACATTTTAGTTGCTCTGCATCCTTGCAGCATTTGATATTGTCAGAATTTTTATTTTGAGACCGGTGTGTGGTGGTATCTTGTGATTGGTATTTGCATTCCTCTAGTGACTGATAATTTTGAATAACTTTTCATGTGCCTATTTTCCATCTGCATCTAATCTTTGGTAAAGTTTCTGTTTAATTGACCCTTTTGTAAAAATTATGATGGTGGATTTTTTACTACTGAGATTTAAGAATTTTTTATGTATTCTAGTGAGCAATCCTTCATCATACATGTGATTTCAAAATATTTTCTCCCAGTCTATGGCTTGTCTTTTCACTCTCTTGACAGTATACATTGTGCATTTGACCTGGAATGCTTTTTTCTAACATGGTATCCTGTTGTGAATTGGAGGTAATAAACTAAAACTCTTTTAGTGGAGGTGGCCCTTGGTATATCAGTACACATTATTGATTCCACTTTAACTCCAATTCAAGTCTATGAGAGTAAACTTTTGGGGGGACAGAGTTGAGATATTTGCTTTTACAATCATTCCCCTTATTTGGAAAGGACTTGCTTTACCATTCAATAAAAAATCTCCGATTGTATGTTTAGCCCCTACCCTAAACATAGGTGGGTATGTGGCCAATCTTTGAAGAGGTAAACCTGGAAGTTGATCATCCCTGGCCCCTAGGTAACTGATCCACAGTTGCCAGCAGGATTTATGTAGAATGGTGCCATTAAAAGACCATCTGGCTAGTGGATTTTAAAATCCTCATTTTTAGATCTATTGAATGAGTATAAACAGGTGTAAGAATTCACTCAAAACCTCTTGTATCTCTAATATCACTGAAGTAGGTAAACGCAACAAAAATATGGAGGGAGAAAGGACAGCTGGGGACAAATTATTTAAACTACGTGGGACTTTGGTAGCAAGTTACCATGCTTCCATCTTTATTGTATTAACTATAGGCAGTAAACACCTACATCTTACTTATTACATATTTTGCTTATGTTCAAAAGAGTGAAGTGATAATCTGTCATATCAGGGATTTTATAGGTTTCAGTCCTTTAGCATGGGAAATATTTGTTCTGAGGAAATGATGTGGATAGTACTAAGTGGTATAGAAGAAAATGCACAAGGTTGAAGAGATAAGAAGCTGACAATCTATACAAAGACCAGTAGTAGCAATGGTTAACGTTTGGAGACTACCATGAATTAGACATAAAAGAAGTAAAAATAATCTCTCTGAGTGACATTATATATCCACTAGAGGATGGATCGGAGCAGAGATATGATTCCTTAAAAGGGCAAACAATCTTCCCAGGCATGGCTTCCAAGTAACTATATTGGATATGAGCATATCTAATCAATCAGGGTAGAGAAATCGGTCATCTTGTAAAGTCTAAGAGATAGGAAATTGTGGATAGTGGTGCATCAGTGCAAAGGTCCCATTGGCAAGCCCAACTGTGTCCTGAGGATGGATGCAATGGCATATTTTACTAAAAGTTATTAAGCCTAAGAATCACTTAGATAACTTTTCTTGTTTTAATTATGAGGTCCGCATACAGCTGGTAATTTACTTGTCACATAGAAGAGAGTTTCAGTGCACACAATTGTTTCATTTCTCGTCATGAATTAATAAATGTACACTCTGATATCATACATGAATTAAGATAACATGAGCTCACCCTAAAAGACAGAGCTCTTCTGTGGAATCATTCCCTCTCTATCATCGTGATTTTTTATTTTGCCCTAACTTAAGCTCTCTGTACCATTACTTTATCAACATTTTAAAAATCGATGTTAAAGTAACTCACCTTTGTTTTTAACACACCCTCAGGCTAAACAATAATTTGGGGGGTTAATGTACTAGTTATATTATTTCTTTAAGATGCACTAAAATAAATAACTATGAAAACTAAAATTGTTCATGGACCTAAAATTACCTTGTATATCATACTTTGTAAGCACTGCTCTGTACCTTGGCAGATGTTATGCCACCCTGAGAGAAGCCAGCTGAACTTCCCCAGTGATTAAGTCCTTTTTACATTTGAAAATTATGTACTATATAATTACATGACTAAGCATATCACACAACTGGTCTCCCTGGGCCTCTTTTTCTTCTATGTAAAATTCAGTATTTTCCAACTCTAAATGTTGCAGTATTAGACAAAACTATATGAGACACATATAATGAACAGGGAAGAAACCACAGACAATATGTGACTTTAGAGCATCAAATTAACCTCTCTAACCTCCATTTTCTTATCAGTAAACTAGATGTACTAGTATTCTTAATGTCTTAGGGTTGTTGTAAGGATTAAATGAGATTAAATGCATAAAATGCACTTGTACCTTTCATTAAATGTAGCACATCTGTTGGTTATAAAGAAGATTAGTGAGTAGAGGAAGAAGTTAAACAATACCCTGAGGAAAGAACCAATTGGATCTCTTCATAAAATTAGTGTAGAGTCATCCTTCCCCCCACCCTCTTATTAATGGTTTCGCTTTCTGTGGTTTCAGTTACTCACAGTCAATTGTGGTCCAAAAATATTAAATGGAAAGTTCTAGAAAGTTTCAGAAGTTTTAAATGTGCACCTTTCTAAGTACTATGATGAAATCTCATGTGACTTGCTCCATCCCATGGGACGTGAATTATTCCTTTGTCCAGCATGTCCATGCTGTATACACTCCCTGCCCGTTAGTCACTTAGTAGACATCTTGGTTATCAGATTACCTGTCGTGGTATCACAGTGCTTGTGTTCAAGTAACCCTTATTTTACTTAGTAGTGGCCCCAAAACACAAGAGTAGTGATGCTGGCAATTCAGATATACCAAAGAGAAGTAGTAAAGTATTTTCTTTAAGAGAAAAGGATAAAGAAAGTTCTCAACTTAATAAGAAAAAAATCATATGCTGACGTTGCTAAAATCTACAATAAGAACAAATCCTCTATTTGTGAAATTGTAAAGAAGGAAAAAGAAATTTGTGCTAGTTTTGACCTCCTTCCGACATGTTGTCAGAAGGTCAATGGTAGCCTAACACAACATCAGAGTGCCTCCGTCATTCACCCCCTTCCTGTCTTCCCATAGGCGTCGTATCATCTCGTCATCACAAGAAGGGTGAGTATAGTACAATAAGATATTTTGAGATAGAGAAACACCTATCACATAAGTTTTGTTACAATTATTCTATTAAATTATAACTTTTATTATAATTATTCAATTGTATTATTAATTATTGTTAATTGCTTACTGTGTCTAATTTATAAATTAAACTTTATCTTAAGTATGTATGTATAGGAAAAACATAGTATATATAGGGTGCTGTACTATTTGTGGTTTCAAGCATCCACTGGGGTTCGTGGAATGTATTCCCCATAGATAAGAGTGGGGGTGGGAATCTACTCTGATTTTTTTTTAAAAGTCTGAAGGGTAACACTGTTCTAGATTATAAGAGATTTTACATCCAAATTCAAAGAGTGATTCTTTAAAAAAAAATTTTTATTAGTTTCAGGTGCACAAAACAACATAATGAATAGACATTTACACACCTCACACAGTGATGGGTAGTAGCAATTCTACTACCCATCTGACATCATACATAGCTGTTACAATACTATTGACGATATTCCCTAGGCAGTACTTTACATCCTGTGACGATATATGTGTATATATATATATATATATATATATATATATATATATATATTAGCTGACATTCAATATCAATGTGTGATTCTTAATTAAATAAAAGTTCCACCCCCAAAAGTCTATTAATAACATTGGAAAATAATTGGAGACATTTGAGTAGTTACTGGATATTATATTATATTTGAGACATGCTATTCATTTTGTTAAGTATAAAAATGGCTATGCAAGATGGTGTTCTTATCCTATAAGTATTCATGAATGAAATATCTTGATATCTGCAGTTTACTTTGAAATGGCAGTCATATTTCATAAATGAACACAGAGTTTAATGAAATGACACTTTATGAACTTAAAGCAAATTGATTTTTAAATGATCTTATTTAAAGCAAGCTGCCATGCTCTTTGGCTTTCCATAGTCAGCATCTGTCTTGTTTATGTTTCACTGGACAATGCAATGAGATTTGTGTTTGAAGCCTCATAAGTCAAAGAAAGAGGAAAGAAAAGAGGGGGCACAGACTAGAATGGTTTAAAGGCGTGATCTGGTTGTTAGAGCTCAGTGTAGAATAAATATGCCATTTTCCAAAATGATAGTGAAATAAGATCCTGAACTTTTGCTTTTTTGACCTATAATTTTGAAATTAACACCAGATCCATTAAGTTTTATGATTTTACTGTGTATATTTGTGCCTTCATTAAAAAGATAATTTCGGCTAATATCCATAGCAGATAATAAATTTAAATTAGAATCTTATTTATAGTTTTCAAGTCTTACTTGAATATTATGCTTTCAATTATAAACAGTGTCTGTTAATTACAGTATAAGGAAAACCAATCTAGGATTCTAGTTGTAACTCTACCATAGATTATTAACTGTAGAAACTTGGGGAAGTTACTTTTCTGTTCCTGATTTCCTGGTCTAATAATTCTGTTCTAACAATCTGTGGTAAACAGTTTGTAATTCCATAGGTCTGTCTATGGTGAGAGCAAGGATCTATGCTTAGTTAATATTCTCATAAGTTTAAATTTCTAATTAAGACATAGTTTTACATGCGCTTCAAAATGATTAGCAGTAAGAAATATTCACAGGAACCCAAACAAGAAGTCTGTATGTATTCTCTCCTTCTAAGACATATATTATCTCTGGAAGGGATAAAGATAGAAAGTTACATATTATAAACTTCTGTGGGGTCATTTCATTATGTATAATATTACACCTAAGAAATATCATGTTGCAAATTTGATTTCACAGTACTGTACTAGACACCTGGTTTATATATGATTTGAGAATTCACCTACATTTCAGGAATCAGTTTGCATTCTTAATTTGAGCTTTGAGGCTTATCAAAATTATTTATTCTTAAATATCAAGTAACAAACCTATAAAGATTATTCTGTCAAAACAGAAACACATTAAAGAAATAAAGTCCATTCCTTTCAGTAACTTCTTCACATTGTTCCTTCATAATAAATTTGTGAGTAAATCTGTGTTTATTTATTCATGTATTATTATTGGTTCAATTTAATCCAGGAACTATATATTAAGCAATTACTGTAGACTTCAGACAGACAGACAGAGGGATAGATAAACAATATTATGGTTAATCAGCTTCCTCTAACTTATTTCCATGTAAATAAAGTAACCTTGCAGCCCCAATACACTTAAAAAAAATTATATGTAATCTTTCTTTAGTCTATCTGTGTGTAAATGATATATCATTCTATAGATCCAGACAACAAAGCACTCTGCTGCCTTGTTGATCAAAAGAAATAATTTAGTCGACATCTAAATCATTGAAGAATTAGCTGGTTTCTGCATATAACATTTCAGTTCCACACTCCCTTGATGTCAAACCCCAAAGACCCCACCAATAGAAATGATATGATGTGTGAAAGTAGATGAAAGAAAACTTCTTTTGAGGTTACCTGGGAGATATTGTAATTTGAGATGCTAAAAAAAAAATCATTTTAAGAATATATGATGGATTAGAATATTATTTGTCAGCATTGCAACAGGCAATAGTTTTATATAATATGGTGTTTCAAATAACATCTCTGTAGAGATATTCTTTTGATCTAAGCAGTATGTTATGAGATGTGCCAAACAGTTATGAAATATTTACCTGACTATAAAAGGTATTTTTTTCCCTTGGAAAAAATTGACCTCACATTCTCCACTGCTGTAAATACTGTCTAAGACTGTCTCCTCAACTGGGAGAGAGGTCTAAAACGTTGTACACCGCGTACAGTGGTCCTCAGAGCCATCCCCATGCGTTGGGTTTTCCTTGGATTACAGTTTTTCAGGAAGATCTGTTTTAAAAACTAATTATGACAGCTCTCTATTCTTTTCTGTTCTACTCTCATTGATGGCTTGAAATATATATATTTTTTCCTATGGTTTTATTTTTAAACTATAAACTGTCCTGCTATCTAAAATTCTCACACACTATATCAAAAAGTTTTTAAATTCACTTGGTTTACTATAAGTTTGACTCATTCCCACCCACCACCCCTAATCAATTTTATTTGCTGGGTTGACATTGGGCAGACTATGCTATAAATTAGTGCCCCTTGGACCATGTCTGTCCTACAGATGTGTTATGTTTACACTGAACAGTATTATCCAAAAAATTTATTAGATGCCAGCATTAAAATTGGGGAAGATGTCATATAAGATGCCCAATGTCCGGCTTCTCCCCAATATACCCCAATCTTCTTATTTCCAAACTTACAACTGGCATGTTTTACTCATTTCCATTGTAGCCTGGTCTCTGTAGCTTATGAGCTTTGGACCTCTGATCTAGACAGACAGACCCATCATCCCATATATGAACATTTTGGACAAATTATTGACTTAACATTTCACAAAATTTTCTATGTTGAGCTCAGCAATGGTTTGAGCACCTTTGCTGATATTATACTTGACCTTTCTATCTATTAAAATTCTACCTATCTAAAAAGGCATTCTAAAGTAAATTTCTTCCATGAATCTCTTCCTCATCGTAACCCTAATCAACACTAACTGGACACGTAACAGATGAGAGAAATTGGGGTAAGGGCCAAAATACAGAGATTGGAAAATACAAAGTGTGCCCTCAGAGCATTCATAGTTCAGCAGAAAAGTCAGTTATCTGAAAGAATGATTACAATAAAATATTATCAGTACTATTTTAATAGTAGCCATTAATTATTGAATATTCTAAGTGCTAGGCAATGGTGTGCATGCCTGTATCCACTATCTCTTCCTTCTACTTCCCATTGGCTCTTGAAGCCACTCCAGTCGGTCCAGGTTGTGCACTGCGTTACTGAAACAGCTCTGTTTAAGGCCATCAACTGTCTCCATCTTCCTAAATCCAGTAGTCAGACTGCATGACCAATGGCAAGTTATTAATATTCTGTCCCATAGTCTCCTCCTCTGTAAGATTATGACAATATCAGTACCCACCACGTACGACTGTCTGGGATACTCTATGTGAAGATGAATTATATGGGATAGAGTGAGGATTGAAGTGATAATCCATGTAAACCTGTAAAACAATATTTTGCAGATAATAAGGATGCAATGCATGTTATTATTATTATTATTACTGTTATTGTTATTACACTACTACTATTACTATTTATTTTTGCAGTAGTATTCAACATAAATTGGCATTCCCTTTTCCTTGAAACACTTTCCTGATATCACACTCTCCTAGTTTCCCTGTAATGTGACTGGACTTGGTTTTCTTTGCTGGCTTCTTCCCTTTGTGAGTCCTGCAAATATTGGAGTACTCCAGAGCTTGGTACTGGGACTTCTTCTCTTTTCTATCTACTCTGTCTCCATAATAATCATATCTAATCTGTGGCTTTAGATGCCATCTAGACCCTAATAACTGGGAAATTTATGTCTCCATCCCTTACTTTTTCCCTAAACCCCAGGCTTGCGTAGCCAGGTGCTTTCGCAGCATATCTTTTAGGCATCTACCAACTTCAACTTCTGATTTTCCTTCACTCATCTGTTCCCCCCATTTTGACTCTTTCTCCGGAGGGTCAATTCTCCACACAACAGCAGAATTTTTATTTATTTATTTTTTTTTTTTAAGTTTCAAATGACTCCATGCATCTCTGTTGGTTGACTGATTTCTGTGAGCACCATCCAGTTTGCTGATACCCCTGCTGGTGTGTGACAGCTACTTTCTCTCACTGCATACTTGGAGAGACAGAATTCAATAGCAATCACTGTTTCTAACTCATCTCTGGGTTTATAACTTGCTGCTGGACTTCTAGAATAAAAAAGGGTAATAATTACCAAAGATGACCATCAGGGGCTCCAGTGAGAGATTTTATTTTGCTCCAAGAGCCTGTGACTCGAAGACTGTACATTACTTTGTGTTCATAAAATCAGCTGGTGTAAAGAGTGAAAAATTCAGACTACAAGCCACTTGTTTTATCCATGTTTATGAGACCAAATAGTTGATTTAATTTTATATTCTGATTGCCTTGTTGGATTGATGTTGCGTAAATACAACCCATCAGAAATTGAACTTTCAGTGATTCCCAAACTTGTCCTTCCTGAGACCTTTTAAGACTGCTTCAGTCCCGACCTATTAGGGAAGCCATTCCCGATGACCTGATCGGAAACAGCACCCCTCACTGATCTGTGCTCACTCTCCCTGTTTTGTCTTTAAATGTATATGTTTTCTGTTGAGTTGTTTGTCACTGCAGTTGTAGTTGCTTTGTTGTTATCTGTTTTCTTCTTCAAAAACAGAAACTCCACAAGAAGAGGCGCACCATATTTTGTGCTCCTATTATATTCCCAGCACCTAAAACACTGGCTCATATTATTAGGCTTTCAATAAATAGGTATGAATACACATATGTATAAATGAATGAGTACTATTCATGTGTGAAATTGAGTGCTCTCACAGGGCTCATGTTGCATCATTTCTCCACATAAGAATCAAAGTCTGTGTTACGTGTAAGAATTTAAGGAACCTACTCATTATGGGGTTGGTTGGGGCTGCAGTTTACTTCACAGCATTTTTTAAATATGACTTATAACCATGGAATGGCTTATGTTATATGAAAATAATTCTTCGTATAGTAAGCTTCATGCATATACCATTTCTAAAATTCTGAGTTACAAACAAAATATGAAACTAATGTACATTAAATCTGTCTTTGAGATTTAAGGGGAAACAATTACAGTAAGAATGAGAAATGCAAAATCTGTTCTTCATCTTTGGTTGATGACACAAAGATTATTGGTATATTGTCTCTTTTTATCTCTGCTGTCACTAATCACACTTACAAGTGTATGTAATATGAGTTAAGGTTGGAGAAAATCCATAACTTCCATGGTTTACAGCATTGCCCATCTGTTGCCATTGCTGACCATGGAGGTGCCCTGGCATGGCTTGCATCTCAGGCGCCCTTCTCTTGTCAGGTGGTAGAGGCAGGAAAAGGAAAGCCATAAAATTAAAGTGATCTGTGGAGAGTCGGGATGATCATACTGAAACCTGAATTTGGAATGCTGATTCAGGTACCTGATTAGAAAAAGAGAGGTGAAGGAAAAGGCAATAATGCCAAATTACTCAGGACTTACTCAAAACACGCCATAACTCCGTCCCCTATGGTCTTCATGCTAAATGGAAGAGATCCCCATGCATACCTAACTCTTCCAAACATAACACATTCTCCCTTCTCTGAGGTTCATCTGAATTGAACTTTATCTGTTTACAAAAGTATAAGGTATGGGTAACTGGCAATATGATTTACGTAGGTCTGAGAACCCCAGGTGCCATGTGCAGACTGGCCTGTATTATCATACCAGGTACTTATAGTTATAATTCCTTGTGCAAGGTGAACTAGAGGACCAATGCAGTTGTTTTGAATTGTCTTGCCATTACCTCCATCTCTCTTTCATGTATAGACACTGTCAATGTCTGTAAATCGGTTGGAATTATATACGTGGGCAGAAGAGAGGAGCAAAATACAACTGAAAACCAAAATGTAAAGTAACATAAAAGAGCACAAAATTATCACTGGAGTCCAGGGTTCACAGTTCTGAAGGTGGTGATTAGAATTGATAGCACTAATTATTTTTATCATATGGATTATTACTTTTGATATTGGCAGGAGTGGATGGTGTATGAATGTGTATGAATGAGTTTGTGAGATGTTTCAGGTGAAAGAGAACAAGTTCTTACTGGTAGAAATCAAACAAACAAACAAAAAAACTTAGTATGTGGTTAAAAAAAGGAGGAGGCTATTTCCGAGATGGCTGGAAAGGAGTGCCACCATTGATTTTACTTACATCATTCAGAACCAAGAAAAGCTGTGAAGACTCTGTACACAGGGTGACTAAAAGAAATATCTTTCAAGATCACCCATTGAACTGATCTCAAAAAACATTTTACAGGCTTTTATTCTGACTAAATTTTTCCTAAGAGATTTTCTTCTGCACTTCCAAACAGGAGAATTCTTTTCATAATTTACCATATTGACTATGTTATCTTAAGTTTCAGCACCATTCAGACTCAGAGCCATGTTTACCTAAAGTGCTTAATTGCAACTGGATATTTACAGGAGAAAGTTTGAAGCTTCACTTTGAGAATATTTTCCAATCTGTTTTCCATTTTTTCTGAGTACAACACTACAGAGTACTGGGCCAAGAGCTTTCTTTGTATCCCGCTGTAATCCACTCCTCTTGTTATCTTTAGGCAAAACTCCTTTTGAAGCAGGTAAGGCTTAAAGGGCTGACTTGAATTAGACTCATCCATCCAAGGCTATTTAGGCTGCCTGCAGAATTGACCACCATATGCTCATTACCCTGATTTATTTTTTTATAGCTCTTCCGGATCTTTTCTAGCAATACTTTTTCTTTAAAAAAAAAAAAAAAAAGAAAAAGAAAAAAGGAATTACTATACTGAAACATAATATTTAAAATTCTTAGCAATATTTTGCATATATTATTCTCTAAAATGTCAATAACAGCTCTTTGGAGAAGCAGGATAATGCACATGAGATATAATATTGGACTATCAAGTTATGAACTCAAAAGAGGAAATCTATGGACATGATCAGAAATAACAGGCACTGCTACACAGAGATGTAAGTTGTCAACAAGTTTCATAATGCTTCAATGGTTTTAGAAGTGTTTGCAATTTTTCTACTTTTGGCCACTACTAATAAAAATTTAAAAATTGGGGGCTTGTAGCTGTTGTAAAACATCTGTGTGAGTTTACCATTAAGAGAATGGCTGTAAAAACTATGAATGAAAATGTGGAAGTAACTTGTGGGTAAATTCCCTCTGCTTCAATTCTCTTTCCCAGTGAATAGCTTTCTGTCCCTTTTCTGAGATTATGGAAGGTTAAAGTTGGAAGAAAGCTTAGAGATTACCTCTTTTGACCCCTTTCTTTTATAGAAAGGTACCTAAGGCTTGGTGAAAAGAAATGGCTTGATACAAAGAGTGATTTAAATTTCCCAAAGATAAATTGTGAAAGGCTACCACAACTTCAATAATAGTCAACACAGGTATAATAGAGATCTGAGAGCAGGTCTAAATAGAGCAGGAAGTTTGGGTAAAGAAAAAGACCTCCTTGTGTTAGACGTTTTGATCTCTCATGGGTAGGACTTGAATTTTCTTCCAAGATCGTCTCACTCTAAGTCTTCTTGATCAGAAAGGCGCTCTTCCTTGGGGTGAATGGAGCAAGAGGGTACATTTTATTATTACACTGTCCCTCCCCCTTCTCTTATTTTCTCCAAGTCTCCGCCTACTCGGTATTCTCTGTCTAACCCCCAGTATAGCTGACACAGCTGAAGACACCTTTTTGTGAATTTCTGGTTGCTGAGTTTTGATTTGTTTCCCATCTCAACCTCATTCACCATCACACGATCCAATTAAACCCATAGCAACAGTGGTGGAAAATCAGATACTAGTAAAAATGCATTCAACAAACAAATCTGAATTAGCACAGTTCTGAAGACATCTATTCACTGAAGGTGAGTGAGGACCCACTCAGCCTTGTGAGAAGAAATAAAAATGGAAAGGAAAAACAAAAAAAGAATAGCATCAGGTTGGTCAGTGATCATTTATTAGCTAAATGTAACATTTTTCTGGCAATGACTTTTAAAAGACATTGAATTTTATTAACAGATTTGTATGGGATCTGTTTACATTATCTATAAGATCTTAATCTAGAAGTTTGATTTTTTTTTTTTTTTTTTTTTTTGTCTTCTCTTGATTCACTCAATAGGCATTGTTGTGCCACAGGGTATTCAGAAGTGTTCCAGACATATTCTCTATGAAAGTATAAGTGTAAAGTCCATTGGTCATAGTTTAGTTTGTATTATTGTGTTTGCTTTTGGCACTCAGTGTCCTCATCTCACGTTCTATACTGGAAAACTGCCTTTAATAGAATAGATTTTTCCCAAGACCCCTGCCAGATGAGCTAGTTTACAGTTGGACATGAATCTTCTCAACTATATTCAATGTACATCTCAGAGAAGAAGTGGCAACGTTCTTCACGGAGGCACGCCATGCAGCTCGCATGATGGGTCAAGTAGGGAGCTCAAATACATTTCTAAATGTTCCGGCAAATCCAACTAGATTATATACATTTGAGTTTGTATTTCCTACCTGGCTTGTATTTCTTCCACCACCAACTACCATCTTACATACAAGATTTTCCCCACGTCTTCAAAACTGAGCTGAGCATGAACAGGAAAAAAAGAAGCCCAGGAAAAGACTCTTTCAGGAGAAGCAGCAGTGTGCTCACTGGGTGATACTCTGTGGCTGCACTCCACTCCATCTCATAGCAAGTATATATATGTTTTTTCATTATATTAGTTAGAATACACATATGAAAGAAGAAAGACAAATAGTTCATTAAATCATGATGCAATGTACTATTTAAATCATTTACCCAGAGTATCTCTAAAATATGAAACCCTTGAGAGAGTTCTAGACGTAGTCAAACAATGACTCTCAAATATATGTCTTCTGACCTGGATTTTCTCTTTACTTCCTGTCGTGGGTGTTTGCCCTACAGGAAATCTCTACCCTGATATGTTCCTGGAATCTTAAACTCTGAATGTCCAATCGGACTCATTGTTCATGCACCAAATCTAGTTCTTCTTCACAATCATTCCATTTTTGATAGAGTTTCTACTGTCCTTCTAGTTCTTCGTCTTACAAACCTTAAAATTATCTAAGAATTTTCTAGTCTAATAAATCTCTTACAGTTATTGGTCACTAAGTTTCACATCCATATATCCTTTCTTTCAGTCTCAAGATAATAACCCTAGTCCCATGATAATCTTGCCTGGATTACCATCAAAACCTCCTCCCCAATCATCTTCCTATTATGATCTCCCATATTTTCAATTCATCCTGAATACAATTACATTTATCTTCTAAAATTCTGCTCTTATGATATCATAGCCTTGCTCAAAATTCTCTAATGGATTCCATCTGCATATAGGATAACGTCCAAACTCTTCACATCGGCATTTAAACATTTCATTTGTCAGGTCCTAAGTAATAGATCCAATCTTAATTTATTTCCCTGTACAACATAAAACTTTATATTTAACAAAGTTCTCACTGTCTCATCTGTCTTCCGTGCCATGTCCATTTTATCTGCTCCTTAACTTCCAAGGAATGTCTCTACCCATTCCATCTGTGACCTACCCTATACCTTGGTATATAAATCTCATTTACCATATGAAATATTCTCACCCAACTTTACCCCATACTAATCTATGCATTCCTCTTGTAATCACCTATGAAGATACCTGGTCCTGGGCTTTTATTTATTTATTTTTTTATTACTAATTCAGTCTCTTGTTATAGGTCTATTCAGATTTTATATTTCTCCTTAAACCAATTTATAGGTCTATTCAGATTTGCTATTTCTCCTTAAACATGGTAGTTTCCATGTTTCTTGGATGTCTTACTTTCTTTCATCACATTTTATTTCTCCTTCCATTTTCGGAGGTTAAGTAAAGCTTAAACTCAAAGGAAAGATATTCCCCATTTGAAAGTAAATCTAAATAAGAATACATTAACTAGAGTTAAGGCACTTTCTTCACCAAAACTAACTAAATGAGACAAGAAAATATTTCTACTTTCCATATAATAAGTGATCCTTCATTATATGTTTCCCATGTTTTGAAACAAAATTCCTATTGAAAACAGGTATTAAGTTTGACCACCTAAAGCCTTTTCTAGATCTATATTTTTTCCAGAAAAGTAAATTGTCCTGAGACTTGAAGTGAGAAAAGTACTCTTGATATTTTATGCAGTCAATTTTTGTTAGGAAACTCACAATTGTTCTACTCCTTCTCTTGTCATGTTGCTTCTCCTAGACATTGTATATCAGCTTGATATACATATCCAAACATATTTCTGGAAGAGCAGAAAAATGTATTTGTGTGGGAGTGGGGGGAGAGGGAGATTATATATATCTATATATATATATATATATATATATATATATATATATATATATATATATATGTATCTCTATATATAGAGAGAGAGAGAGCGAGAGAGAGAGAGAGAGAGAGAGACTTTATTTGTGATTATTAGTCGCTCTGAAAGAAGGGGGTAGAGTTTAGTCAGAATAGTATTACCCACATCTGATAATGTCTGCTGAGCTACGCAGCATCTTCATTACTTTTCCTATACATCCATTACCTCTTATAATCTGAGTAAATTAAATTATTTTTTAGCCTGTGTCATCAATCTAGATAATTATGCTTCTCCATTTAAAGGGAAAAAAAGAGCTATCTGCTGAAACACACACACACACACACACACACACACACACACTAATTCTCCAAGTTCATTTACTCAACAAACACTTATTGAACACCTACTATGTGTGACACATGTATTATATTAGACTTAAAGTACACAATGTGAACAAAACAGACATGGTTTGTCAAAGATTCAGATCATGATTCATTTTGTCAAAGATCCAGTTCATGAGAATCCTACTTTTATCACGTGCAGAGTTCAATAGTGCAGTTAAACAAAACAGTTGAAGGCTCACATACCAGTGGAAGTTAAATGATAATTCACCAATGACCCAGAGTTTCTGCTGCCAGGGAAACATTTAATGATGTTACCCAGGAAATATCATGACACTGTACAAAGGGGCATCTGTTTGCAACTCTAACCTCAACAAAGAAGCAATTCTTCTTGCCAACGGGAGTAGAATAAATCCCTTCCCTTTGCCCCAGCATGCCCCACACCACTGATCCGGCAGAGAATGCTGAATCTCACAATAGACAGAAGGCTGCAGGGTCAACCAAACCAACAAGAGCCACACCAGGAGTTAACAAGGAGAGCAGAAAGCCAACACTTTGCTGAGCATATTGGAGGGAAGCAAAACCTAGAAGTCATTGATAGAGGTGGTACCCAGAACAATCTCAACAGCCAAGGGTGAGATGATCTACCAATAGCTCAAAGAGTGCAGAAACGAGGAAGCAGCCAATCTCACTCAGAACAGACAGCCTGGGAAAAGAGTGGCCCTGTCTACAGAAAAGATCAGCAGAGCAAGGCCAGACAAGCTCGTTCTTGCTTTAGTGGTGTGGAACTGTGGCTGGACCTAGGATTGAATCCCAGCTCTGTCACTATCCCGCTGTGACATTGTGTAAGTCACTGAACCTCACTGAAAGTTAGACTTTTTGTCTGTAAAACAAGCTTACAAGATTGTGAGAATTAGAGAAAATGAATATAAAGTAGGCATTTAATAAATGTCAGCTACTTTTATTTCGAAGTGTGTATTCAATCATTACAAATGACTCTCTTTAGCCTTAAAGTTCCAACATCTCTTGTGCTGTTAAGAGTCTGGTGCCAGATGAGGATGCTTGCCTTACAGATGACTTTTAAATGGCTTATTTGGCCTAAATGGGGTACAGCTGATAATGTCCTCATTACATATTACAGTTGACCTTTGAACAACACAGGTTTGAATTGCATGGGTCTACTTATTCACAGGTTTTTGTTTTGTCCCCCAATAAATACATATAGTACTGTAAATGTATTTTCTTTTCCTTATGATTTTTCTTAATAATATTTTCTTTTCTCTAGCTTACTAAGAATACAAGATATAATACATATAGCATACAAGATATAAGTTAATTGATCATTTGTGTTATTAGTAAAGCTTCCAGTCAACAGTAGGTTATTCATAGTTAAGTTTTGGGGGAGTCAAAAGATACACATGGATTTTTTACTGCACAGGGTGTTGGCATCCCTAACTTCCATGTTATTAAAGGTTCAACTGTAGTTATATATTTATTTGTCTTCCTCAGATCTCCTACCTCTGTCCACTCCATACCAGAACCTCTTTGGGGTCAGACCCATGCCTTATTCATCTTTGTCCCCAGAGACTGTCATAGTTTTTACACAGAATAGGTACTCAGCACAATTTAATACTATGTATGCCTTTGTTTCTTCACTCTGTGCTCCATTTTCATGCTTTTTTTACTTGGAAAGTCAGATCACAATGAAAGTGAAGTACTTTATGTGTGTGTGTATACGAACATATGTATGTATGTATGTATGTATGTATGTATGTATGTACATGTGCATGTGACTGTGTGTACAAAATGGGAAAACACCTCACCTTTATTAATTAGTTAGATGTCTACATATGCTAAGGATTTGTGGAGAACACCTTTCTGTATATTAAAGGGAATATCTACAAATGGGACTTTTAAGAATGTTTATATATATTAAATGCTAATACTAGTAAAATTATATGAAGTCTCCTCAGCTATGCTTCAAATATAGAATGCAGTCATTTAATCCGTGTGACCATTTGTGTAGTTATGTCCTGAAAGTATTTAATAGAAGGACTAAAAAAATTAGGATTCAAAACAGCAGGTAGATACCCAGCGGTGGCCCGTGTGGACATTAACCGTTGTGTCTCATTTCCCATTCATCGTTGCTTATCCTAGTCTTCAGGCTCACGAGTAGATAGCAATCTTTTTTTTTTTCTTTTCTTTTAAAAACTTCATTTTTTTTTTTTTTTTAAGTGTGTTTTTCCAGGACCCATCAGCTCCAAGTCAAGTAGTTGTTTCAATCTAGTTGTGGAGGGCGCAGCTCACAAGGCCCATGTGGGGATCGAACAGGCAACCTTATTGTTAAGAGTGCTGCACTCTAACCAACTGAGCTAACTGGCTGCCCCTAGATAGCAGTTTTAAAACACTGAAAATTCCATGAGCTCTTTTGTTAAAACCCAGCCTCACCTGTGATGATCACACTGTTAATTATTTTTTAATAAGTAGCTTCACTTCAGCATCCCAGAACATATTTCACCTTACAACATTAGAAGATAGAAACTGGGGAAATCTGTGATTCCAGGGAGCAACAATATCTCCCTGGAATCACAGAATTATCAAGCCTCCAAAATGCAAGAACTTTAGAAGTCAGCAGGCTCAGCTTCCCTCCCCATGCTCCATCCAGCATCCTCTTCTAGGTTATGTACATGGGATGCAGCAGCCTCAACCTTCCAACAGGCATCCATGTATGCTGAGCAGTGCTTGCACCCAGTGTTGAGGGCCTGTGGTTGAGTCTCCTTGAAATCACAAGAATTCAAGTGCCAGAACTATTTCAGTAGCCAAAAATTGTGTGTGCCACCACCGCCACTGGCCTGGGGGGAGTTCATAGGTTGTCTCCCTCTTTGCCAGGTCATCACCACTCCCAGGTATCCAAAGTCCCACTCTGCATTTGGGGGCTTCTGAGTGATCGTCCTGGGCTATTGAAATAGGAGCTGTCTACACACGATAGATGACCCATGGCCTTGGGTATCATTCCTGCTGGACAATAGGTAGGTGACACACCGGCTGACTACTTACATGGACCATCTTGAAAGGGCAGGAGTGTGGTATTGGTGTGGCCTCTGGAGTCAGATTAGCTAGTTGACATCTTAGCTTCAGCACTTATTAGTTATGTGATCTTGGGCATGTCACTTTTTGTGCCTCTGTTTCCCCTTCCCTAGAATGGAAATAATAATAGTACTTGTTATAGGAGACTTGTGAGGATTAAATGAATTAATACCCATAACACACTTAGGCTGCTTGGCATTTAGGATATGCTTAATAACAGTACTAGCTATATTAACCTCATCAAATGAAACTGAGAAGAACCGTATAACTCCGTATTACCAACTTCTGCTCTGTTGGAAAGTTATGATGCTGGCTGTTCAGGCTGAACTCTGAGGTCTGACCCTGTAAAGTGCTTTCTAGTCTTTCTCCTTCCCATCTCTCCTAGCCCAGGAATGAGGTAGAAGTGTAACCTTAAAAGTTTACTCTGTAAGTCTGCGTCAGAATTTTCCCTCTTCTATCTAGACAAACTCCTTTTGTTTTTTTACACTTAAGGCTTTGTTGTTCTTGACTCTCAGGTTCTGTAATGACACCTTTCATATTCCTCCTACCCCAAGTAATTAGTGCCCCTGTCCAATTGTCTGTGAAAGATAGAGAAGGCCTCTGTTGTAGATTTTATGCGTAAAGGGGGGGAAAAGGAATTGGTTAATATTTTTGGAAATAGTATTATGTCATATAAATCGGAAACTATACTTCTTATCTAGAGATTTATACTAATATCTTATTCAAACCTACTTAATACTATAAACATTTTACCATACTGAATGAAACACACAAATCCCATTTGAATCCTGGCAAAATGATTGACTATAACATGTTTTTAAATGGGAGCTTAAAACAAGCAAGAAGATTAATAAGACGACTTAGCACTAAAATCTAGAATCTCAACTTAAAACAACATTCAAGCCTAATGCAGGCTGGCATGTATTGTGATTTCATGATGTAACTCAGGAAAGTAAAATTACAAGCTGAATGGAAAAGGGTGAGCTTCAAGAATTCTGGGGGAAAAAAAAACACCTGAAGAAATATTCCTGACCTGACCAAATAAATCACTGTCGTTTGTTTCTCAACCACAAACATCACCGAAAATTTTGATTATGCAGGTTTAAAAACTAATAATTTCTCTATGGAAGGCAGTGTGGAGGTTCCTCAAAAAATTACGAATAGAATTACCATATGACCCAGCAATCCCTCTCCTGGGTATCTACCCAAAAAAATCTGCAAACATTTATCCATAAAGACAAGTGTGCTCCAGTGTTCATTGCAGCTTTATTTGCGGTGGCCAAGACATGGAAACAACCAAAATGTCCTTTGATAGATGAGTGGATAAAGAAGTTGTGGTATATATACACAATGGAGTACTATTCGACAGTAAGAAAAGATGAAAAAAGACCATTTGTGGCAACATGGATGGATCTTGAGATTATAATGCTAAGTGAAATAAGTCAGACAGAAAAAGTAGAGAACCATATGATTTCCCTGATATGTGGTATATAAACCGAAAACAACAAAAGAACAAGACAAACAACTGAAAGAACAAAAACTCATAGACATAGACAATAGTTTAGGGGTTACCAGAGAGTAAGAAGGGAGGGGGCAGGGGGGCTCTAGAAGAGGGTAAATGGGGTCTAATATATGGTGATGGAAAGAGAACTGATTCTGGGTGGTGAACACACAATGTGAGATATAGATAATGTATTACAGAATTGTACACCTGAAATCTATGTAATCTTACTAACAATTGTCGCCACAATAAACTTTAATTTAAAGAAAAAAAACTAATAATTTAAATCCTGAAAATCAACATATTGTGATGCATATATAGAAATTATGAAATCACATGGAAATAAAACACCACCCTAGTAAGGGAGCTCAGAAAAATATTTTGGGCATTGGAAATTTTATTTTGGGATGAGAACATGAGAATAATTTTAAAATTGTTTATTGACAGTTGGTAAATCATTTTTTTCATATTTTTCTCTGTGTGGTACAGATGGGAGGCTAACATCTTCCAAATTCATTTCTGTTATACATATGTGTAAATTAGCACAGGCAAATAACAAGTTTTCTTTGTGTGCTTTATTAAATCCTGTAAAAGCTGTTATTAAGACTGATTTTATATCGTCTAATTTTTATGAAAAATGACAATGTAGATTTGTGAGTTAGTCACTCCAAAAGACTTTTAAATATCTGATTAAATGTCAACAAACTGATGAAAATACCTGGTGTATAAATATCCATGCTCACATACCACTAACATTTTCAATCATATAAATACAGTACTCAATTTAGAAAGAGTCAAAGTATTCCCTACATTGGGCCAGCCACTCTGGAACTCCTCTCTCCCCATAATACAGACAGTGAGTCTCACTGTTAATTTAAACATTAGACAGTATAGTTGACTCCGATAACACTGCTGTTCTCTATTCCCTTCCCATACACACCTTCTAGATGTGAGGGGAAAATGTTAGGCTGCCTAAGACAGTAGAGGTCTTCAAACTGAAACCCACTCGTTACTCTTCCTCCTGCGCATAATTTCCCTATTCAAATGGTGTCTTCCCACCGTCACCAGGTTATAGAGCCCAGTTTCAATTTAAGAAGCTAATCATTCTTATGTCTTTCCTGTGGTTCAACACTTGGGTCTAATCACACAATGGCTCCGTGGAGACTTTATCACAAAGCAAAAACAAACAAAGTAACTGCAATAAGTTTAAGCGTAAAGCTCGTTGTTGAATAGATACATTTTCAGGGTCTGACTTTTGTCTTTTAGAATTGCACTTAGCAGAGTTGAATTTTCTTGTAAAATGTTAACTTTTTCAATCTTTTTCTATATGCATTCTCCTTAAAATTCTAAGGAATCTAAATTTAAACCATTATGATATTAAGGAAAAGAATTATACTTTAGTGTATTGTGCTTCAAGCATGTAATTGGAAAGAAAGAGACATCAAAAATGAGAATAATGACAAGGCATTCAGGCATTGAAAAGGCATATTTGAAAGTTGTGATAGAATCCTAAAGCTTACTGTTGGTGCAGCAAAGGGAAAACTGATTATAGGGTATAATCTATACAGAATTCAACCACATTCACTTAAGAAATACTCAATTTTGGCACTTCGCTAATAGATGTGGTGTCTGCATTTTGTAGAGGCATGGAAGACTAAAAGAATCCCCAGATATTTTCTCTAAAACCTTAGCGAAAAACAGTTTTCAATAAACACTTAATGAGAGCCTGTATTTGTTAAGTAGAGTGGTGGGTGCTGGAGATACTGCAGTGAGGAAGGTAGAGTTCACCATCTAGTGAGAAAGTTAATAAGGAGAAAGGCAACAAAGAAACAGAGTAATAAAGGTCTATAATAGAGGACAAAATGTTTTTTCAGCTGGGTGGAGGGTGGTACTATTCTCTGAGATAGGCAAAATTGGCAGATAGAAGTGTGCTTCATGGCAAGTGGAAGAAGATGCGTTCATTTTGGTACCAGTTCCTTTGAGATACCCATGGGATATTCAAATGGAGATGTCTGGTGGACAGTGAATTTGCAAATTTTGAAGCTCAAAAGAGATACTCAGGCTGGAGAATAAGATCTGGGGAGTTTTCAGCTTTTGATCATTGAAACCTCAGGGCAGGCTGAAATTGACGGTGGGGGGAGAGTGTACAGAGAGAAAAAAGCAGAGAGTCTAGGGAAGAAAGTTTATGGGTAACTAATATTTAAGCAGTGGGCTTGAGCAGAGAAGCCTGAACAACAGCCTGAGAGGGGCAGTATCAATTATGAAAGTCGCAAGCCAGCATGTGTCCTCAACAAGAAGGGAGCAGGGTATATCTTGATGAGTTATGTGTCATCTACCAGCAAAATGTTTAAGAAAGACCATATGCTTTGAATTCATATAAAATTTTATCAGTTAAATTTAGTTTCTAGTGTGAAAATATACAACATTAAATTTGGACGAATATCATGTAATTCATTTACCAACAGTTGTAACCAAGAAACAAGTAATAAGGATTTTTGAACCCTTTTTTAACAGTAATGGTGAAGACATTTACCAATAAATATCAATTAAACTAATGTGGTATATTTTATAAGAATGTATAGGAATAGATAAGCATGTGTTTATTACTTTCAAACTGATATGATTCCCTCAAGTAATTGCTTGAAGTATTTTGATGATTCATGCATACATTAGCCTTTCCCTACTCTTTAGAGAACCAGCACATAGACTCTATTAATTTGTTTTAATAATCAGAGCATATCTGAGACCAGCAGGTAGAATTAGGAGAAGACTTATATCCACCAACATAAAGAAGAAATTTTTAACTTGCTATCAGAAACAAAAGGATGTATTATGAAGTTTCCTATTGTTTCCATAAATCAATAACTATTTGTTGAGTATGTGTTATGTGCCTAGAACTATTGTAAGTTCTGTATATAAGGCTGTGAGCAAGACAAAAAAAAGACCTCTGAAATTGCAAGGCTTCCATTCTAATTGAGGGAGACTGAATATAAATACAATTGAAAATTTAAATATACAGGAAAAACTATCAAGTACTAATGAGAGCTATTGAAAGAATGAAGAGAAGTACTGTGATCATACATATCATGATAACTGCTGGTAGAAAAATTTCTCCAGAAATGAATAAATTGATTATTTAGGAGAGAGGAAATTTAACTGTGAGTGAAATTTTGAGAAAATAAGGGAATTGGATCTAGAACTAAAGTTGAGGGCTTGGCCTTTGACAGACAGTTTCGTCAAAGTAACAAAAGGGAAGGACTATTTGCTTACGAAAAGAAATTATATGTGTATGTATCTTCCCCACTCCGTTGTCAGAGTTCTTGATCTCAGTATTTACACCATGGAACCAGAGCCTTGGCTGCTCCTTCTAGTGCATGACGACTAATAGTGATTCCAGAAGTGAGTGATACCCAATTCCAATTTTCATCTGTTTCCAGAAGTCTGTTTGTCTTGCTCTGAGTCTGGCCTTCCACGAGAAGGTTATTTGCTAGAAAGAGACTTGACTCTTTCAAATTACCAGTCTCCTCCATATCTTTGGTCCAACTCCAAATAGGTCTTATTTGTAAATCAAATGACATTTCATAAACATAGTAATGCTTTGGGGCAGGAGAATTTGAAGTTTATGCAGCATATTTGGTAAGTGGATTTTGTCACTTGACCCTTTAGAGATCTCTCTTCTTAAGTCATAACAAAGATGCAAACCTTGGAAACTGTCTCTAGTTCTTATTTTGTCCTCTCTCCTACTTGTGTGGTTCTCTACCTTATGCAAATAGGAATAAAGATGGCTACTGTAGTGTGTACCTGGCCTGTGTTTTAAGGGACTAGAAACAGTCCAGTAGATAAAGAAAGAACATTAGTGCAGTACAAATGCATTCAAGTGGGATTCAGTAGAAGGAACAAGCTTGCTCTTCTCTATGATTCCAAAGGTATCTTAAGAGAAGATTCTATTATTGTGATTTGGCTTTTAAGGTCTCAGAGGCCTGAGTACTTTCCATATTGTACTAATAATTGCTTGCTTACTCTTTCTAGGATAATTGATCAAGGGATTGTATGAATTAATATCTGTGAAGAACCTTTCAAAATACAATTTGTGAAAATCTGGCTCTTCATTTCATTATGCATATCAGTCTCACCGTGGTTAGGTTTTGGCTACACCTCTGTTGGTAGACATCTAGGGAAACACCATTACTTTATTGAACGATGGATACACTGATGGTGACGTTTTCTTTATCTTATCAGAAGGTTTTAACATAACTGAAGCATCACTGCTATCTGGCTGACAGTGATTGCAGGGTGCATTGCACTGTAAGATAAACCTTATTTCAGGAAAGTTAAAAAGTGAATATATGTGCAGCTGAGGATCAATCAAATAAGGTAAAAAGGGAGAATTTCCTGGACTGCCCCATCGCATTTAAACATTTGATAAATAGCCTTTGAAGAATTGTTCCCGATAGTTTGTCATTGTTAATGTAATTTGTAGTCTTCAGATGTGTGTTTGATCAGCTAGAAGGGGTAAAAAAAGGATGGGTTGTAATCTCTGGATTTTCTTCATCGTGCAGTGGAGCTAAATCCTCAGTGCAGGGTGGACATTTACCATCATCACTCAGGCTAGAAAAGAAATTAATTGCATAAGTGGGAGAATATTCCTTTAAATCTGGGAAGCAGGGCTATCACTCTCTTGTCCCTCAGTTATAATGTGCAGTGTCTTGTTAGTATTTTATTGAAGATGCTTTTATAGCTCTTTCTGTTTCATTAAGCCCCAAAGCAATTTCTATAATACTGTGTTTCCCCGAAAATAAGACCTAGCCGGACAATCAGCTCTAATTCAACTTTTGGAGCAAAAATTAATATAAGACCCAGTCTTGTATTATATTATGTTAGATAATAAGACTGGGTCTTATTTCACTATAGTATAAAACCGGGTCTTATCTAACATAATATAATGTAAGACTGGATTTTATATTAATTTTTGCTCCAAAAGTCGCATTAGAGCTGAATGTCCGGCTAGGTCTTATTTTTGGGGAAACACAGTATACTATAGCAGGTGCTGAACTCTTACTCTATGGAAAAGCCCATGGTGGATGAGCATTAACTCACTCTATTCCCAGGAGGACCGATTGTATAATTTGATTTCTTCACTCTGTTGAAAAGGTCTGTGTGCCTGGAATGCCATCCACCGCAATCAAGTGCTTCTAAGCTATTGTTCCACAGCAGGGTTTCATAATCTCACTACTACTGACATTTGGGATTAGATAATTCTGTGTCAAAGGGAGCTGTCTGGTGATCTGTAGGATGTTTGGCAGAATAGTTCCTAGCTACCAGGTGCCAGAGGCACCTCTCCCCAAAGGTGACAATCAAAGTTATCCCCTGGGCACAAAATTGCCTTGGTTGAGAACCATTGTTCTAGAGTGTTCTTTTTCAAGCTAGAGATGCCTTGGAAGGACAAGGATCAGATGCTTTTGAGAATTAGTTTTCATCCATGTTATTATGATGATCAAATGTCAAGCCAAACGATGAACTAGCCAGAGGTTGTATAGCAGCTATAAAAGCAGTAAAACAGATGCTTTCAGCTTATGAACTCAGTATCGCAACATGAAGCTACACTGTGAGATAATTTAGTGTCAGGAGTGGGTTTGAAGACAGGAAGGATGACATAATACTTCTCTCCCTCACACACAATATCTGTAAAGGAAAAACTAAAACTTTCACAAGTGTGAGGAAACTGTCAAAAGCACACAAAATCAGCTTATTCATTGTAGACTGTGTCTTGGCCCTATTTATTTTTAAAGGGAATAAAACACTGTTAATTTTTCATAAAGATAAAGAAGGAAAACAGAAAAATAACAAACTCTGGTATAATTCAAATGAAAATGTATACTAACACTACTCCCACCCTACTTGTGTTTTGCTCATCCATATGAAAATACTTGTCACCTAGATGCTTGCCCAGAAGTGCATCTTTTTGTATATAAATGTCCTATTCTTTAGTAATTCAGTAATTCACTATCACAGCCATGATTGCTTTCTTTTTTTAATTATTTTTTAAATATGTCAAAACAAAATCTACACTCTTATTCTGCACATACAGAAAAAACTCTCCAAGTGTTTGCCACAGAAACTACTGTCCCTAATGCTGTCGTAAGAAAAACCAGGTATGTCATCACCTGTAATGATCAGTGCTCACTTGGCACCAATATGGAATGGCATCCTGTCTCACATGACTTACTGCAGTAGCCCATTTGCTAGTCTCTCTGCTTCCACCCTGCTCCTTAAAGTCTCCTGGCTCCGCTGGAACAGACATAGCAATCCTATTAGGCATCAAGAGATCATGTAAATCCTCTGCTCAAAGCGCTTTGTTGGTTCCCCATTTGAGTGAAAGCTAAAGACCACAGAAGAGCCTGCAAAGCCCCACCACTCTGGTTTCCCCTTCTGTTCCTCTTCCCCTGCTCATGCTACTCCAGATACATTGGCCTCCTGGGTGTTCTGAAAACACAACAGCCCTATTTCAGGAATTTTGTACCTACTGTTTCTTGTGCCTGCAATGCTCTTCCAATGCTCTTCCACATGCATCACTACTTCATCTCCATCAAGTCGGTTTCCATGTTCCCTTCTCAATGAGGCCTCCGCTGACCATGCAAATTTGCTATCATACCCCTCCCCGTTCACTACCTTTCTCTTCTCCTCTTGCTCTTTATTTTTCATGAGAACATGTATCTTTCTAATATAGTAATTCCTTTTTGTTTTGGTCTATATCCTCCACTCCTGAAAAACGAAATTCAATAAAGACTAAGATATTTTTTACTGTTTGATTTTCTATTATATCACAAAGGCCTAAGAACAGCTGTTGATATTTGTATTTATTGAATGGATCGATGATCATGAATATAAGTAATAGATATTATAATCAAAATTTATTTTTAAAGTATAAGTTCAAAGATCATGACGATATCTTGATACTCAGTTTTTTTAAAGAGTGAGTGTCAAATTATATTGGATGCGGTATGCTTTTATCCGTATTGCCCTAAGAAACAAAGTCAGTTGTGGAGAGGATTAAATTACAATTCAAATAATTTCTCATTATAAAAAAAATTTTCTCATTATGAAATCTGAAATTTATTAAATGTTTTTTAAGTCATCATGATTTTGAAGTGGATATAAATTTTGTGGGGAAATGTCAAACACTAGATTATTATGATTTGGCATGAATCAAGTTGAGGAAAAACTGATGGATCTATAATTTATTGTTTTAAATATTTTATTTATTTAAAAATACATTACAAGAGGATAACCAAATTATTTAATCTAGGAATGATATATTTAATATATAATCAAATGTGTTTTTAAACATCAAGTTAGTGACTCAAGGGATTTTCTGTCAATGGTTCCAAATTTTAATTTATATTGTGTTTATTAGTCAAGGTTCTCCAGAGAAACAGAACCAATTATAGATAGATGATTGATAGATAGATAGATAGATAGATAGATAGATAGATAGATAGATAGATGATAGATAGATTCCCATATAGTGATATTTAAATTTATAAAGAGATTTATGGTAATGAATTGGCTCATGCAATTATAAAGGCTGAGAAGTCTGAAGATTTGCAGTCAACAAACTGGAAACTCTGGAGACCCAATAGTGTAAGTTCCAGTTGGAAACCCAGTAAGTCAGAGACCTAAGAAAAATTGGTGTTTCAGTTCAAATCCAAAGGCAAGAAAAGGTCATTGTCCTAGCTCAAGCCCTCAGACTGAAGGGGTTCCCTCTTACTTGAGGAAAGGCCAGCCTTTTTATTCTATTCAGGCTATCAACTGGTTGAGTGAGCACCGCCCACATTAGGGAGGGCCAATCTGCATTACTCAGTTTACATATTCCATAGTTATTCTCATCCTGACCGACACACCCAGAATGTTTGACCGCATATCTGGGCACCCTATTGGCTAGTCAATTTGACACATAAAGTGTACCATTACATTGTTTTCCAAATTTCTTTACAATTTCATTAAAGATTTTTTCTAATAATGACTCTAGAATAAAACTATGTACACCTTAATGGTCTGTAAAAGTAAAAGCAATATGTTGCTTATTATGTGTAAAAGTAAAAGCAATAAGCTTATTATGTGAGAGAAAAATGAATGTTTCAAAATCTATTTGAGATATTAAAAATTATATTTTTTAAAATCTCTAAAGGTTTTTTATTGAAAATCCTCTATTTAAAGAAGAAAGCAAATTCTGAGATGAAGGATTATGACAACTTTAAGAGTGCATTTCTATTTCATTTTAAAAATAGTATAAGCGTCACATTTCATCAAACAAGGAGCTTCTATATTATTAAATTTCATTTTAATGTTTTATACAATGGTTGAAAGGAAATGAAACACTTCAGAACTACTTTTTAAAGTAATGACAATCAAACATGTGAAAGGATGTAATGGCCTCAAAACAAATATATTCCCACAACTTCGATTTTATCAGAACTACACAAAGCTCAACTTCATCTATGAGCGTGTTATCTTCAGTACTCTTTCTGTTTGTCCAATTAATACAGTTTTTTCATAAAATCCCTTGGTCTAAGAGTCACTATAAGCTGCTTTGTGTGAGTTAACCCTACACAGAGAACTGGGTACTCATTTTCTTCTCTGTATTGCCCAATAATATACCCAAATATAATAGGGGTAAAGAGACCCTGTGACTTGACACTGAAGCAAGAGTTGATCTACATAGGGCAGTCTTCAAAATAGTTAACTGGTAATCCACAGATACCAACCAATCAAAACACATGCCATAAATGTCAGCACTAAATGTGCCCAAAGTTCTCAGTGGCATTTTAGAAACAATTGTCCTATAATAAACCAATGATGTTTACTAAGTTAATCATGCTGGTAAAATGTTATACTTTCTGTGTATGTCATCACCTTATTGCATTTCAAACTAACTTATAGGTCCTAAAGCTTTCAGAGGATGTAATAGTTTGAATATGGTGTTGATATTGTTGATGAATTTATCATGGAATTTGGCATTTTATAAAAATATTCCATACTAAATAATGCATGTGGAAAATATTTAACCTGAAATTTGTCAGAAAGCTTCAATAAAGCACCAACAGAGTTTACTGGAAATGAAATAGGTGTACGTGTGTGTGTTCAGGAGAGTTATCTAATAAGGGTAGACAACAATAAAAAAGCCCAGCCCTCAGAAATATAACAGAGGTAGGAGTTGGGAAATACATATACGTAGAGTTAGAAAACTAGATTGAATGTGGTGATTCCTATAAAGAGGGCACAGGAGAATGTTATGGAGCATTTATTGAGAAAAGATCCCTTTCTATTAGCAAACCTCAGAAAAAGCTTCACAGAAAAGGTGATCACATAGAGTATGAGGAGAGAAGAGGAAAGAGAATGAAAAGCAGATGTAGGGGAGGAAAACTTTTCCCTTCTTTCCTTCAGGTTCTTTGGTTGGGCTGATATGAAATTGACATGAGACATTAACAGGAGAAAAATTAATTTTATATGTATAGAAACCCCAAAGATATGAGGCTCAGAGAAGAGACCAAAGCAGGCAGCTTTAAATCTTTTAGACAAACAAGAAACCTGTGGGAAAAAAAGACAAGACAAAAAAGTTTGGGTTTGTGGTGGTAAATTAGTGAGGAAGAACAATGTTTTGTTTGTTTGTTTTTTAATATATCCCTCTCGGTCCTGAATTCCCTGTCTCTGACAATAAGCATTCCTTCTACCCTCCTGCTATAGGGAGGGCACCTTCACATGGGAGATTTATTTCCTGCTCTCAGGAAAACAAAGAAGTGTCAGAGTGGCCTTTTTTCACCTGCTGTTTCTTAACTAACTTTGATTCAAAATAATCAATATGCCAAAGTGGCATATTTGGGAATGACATATTTTATTATTCCCCTTCACAAGTTTTGGATCATCTTGTTGTAAGCCATAAATGGTAAACTAAGGCACTGTACTTGTTAATGTGAAATATAAAGAAAATTGACAGATAGAAAAGATATTACCCCAGAAGAAAATAATTTTGTCCTGAAATAAGAAAAACTAATACTACTTTAAGAGATCAGGGTGATAATTAGACTCTGTGATCCTTGGAAAGTGTAACTGCTATTTATCAGATCAAATTTCATAGTTCTCCCCCTTTACTCCCAGGGAGCCCAGCACTTAGGGATACACTTGAACAAGATTAGCATCTTGCACCCTATCTTGTTCATAGTGAAAAATATTTTGAAAATATACATTTATAAAATCAAGCCCAGAACCTTTATATTGAGAACCCAAAAGGTATCTAACAAATATTTTTTCAAGATATCAAATTGTCTAAATAGAAGTCTTAAAGAGTCACAAGAAATACCTACTTCAGAATTATCTCGTTAGATATTTAGAATACAATTACAATATTGTTAGATATTTTTATTTATTTAGTTATCTTGGAAAGCCTTTTGGGGTGATCTATTTCTAAGGATCTCTGAATAACCATAAAATTTGTCCCCTCTCATTACATTGCTGAACAAAGATTAAAAATTACTGGTTACTATAACATTTCCTTTGAATGATTAATCCTAATAGATAAATTTGAAAGTTAGATATTAATCAATTCTGAATTAAGCTTTGCTATTCTATTTGTTCATGGAAATTTTTGTTGCAATTAAAGACACAACCTTAGTAAATAGCAATAAGTGGTCTCAAGGTCTATGTGAACTATCAATCACCAGGATTTAGTAAATATTAGATACAACATATGTTGATAATAAAAGAGGAAAAATTTTACGTTTATATTCAGGGCCTTTAGGACTCTGAATCAAATATTTTTACTTGTTAAGATGGTGCCTGCCAACAAGCTGTTCGGAAATACCCATTAGAGTTATAAAGCAAGAATTTATCTTTGTTTATTAATGGAAAGTTAAGGAGTAGAAAGCATGGGCTCTCTCTCCCTCTCCCTGCTTACTATCTCATTATAGATACACATCTTCTTTATTTTTCATTTTCTTTGGAAAAAAAATAAAATGTTCCAATATATTTTATGTATGCAAAAGATTAACATTCGGAAATGTACTTATCACATAAAATGACCAGTGATTGAGCACGTCTAGACTGAAAAACATTTGATGCAGTGTTCTGTGAAGCTTTTGTCAAAGAGTAATTAGCATATGAAGTAGCCAAATAGTCTATGCGAGTTCACTTTGTTCAGAGGTGTATAGACCCAGGTCTGTACACATCCTGGTTTGGACATATGCAAATGATATGTTGGCAAATGCATTACTGATACCTGGCACAATTTGATAAAAATCTTAGGCCAAAGACATGAAGGACCATGGAAGAAAATCAATATTTGTCTGTTTTTTAAGAAATGGTAATTTTAAAAAAGAATTTGTATTTTGGCCTTTTTTTTTTATTGAAGTAACACTGGGTAATAACATCATATTTCAGGTATACGATATTACTTCAATATCTGTATACACTATAGTGTGCTCACCACCAAAAGTCTCATTTCCATCCCTCGCATACATTTGATCCCCTTTACCCATTACGCCCTCCCTACACACCTCTTCCCCTCGCTAACCACCAATATGTTGTCTGTACATATGAGTTTGTTTTTATTTTGTTTTGTTTGTTCATTTCATTTTTGTTTTGTATTTTACATATGAGTAAAATCATACTATTTTTGTTCTTTTCTATCCGATTTGTTTCACTTATTTTCAAGGTCCATTCATTTTTGTCACACATGGCAATAGTTCTTATTTTTATGGGTGAGTAATATTCCATTGTATATATGTACCTCATGTTTTTTATCCACTCATCCATCAATGGTCACTTAGGATGTTTCCATACCTTGGCTATTGTAAATAATGCTGCAGTAAATATAGGGGTGCATATATCTTTTTGAATTAGTCTCTTCATATTCTTTGGATAAATACCCAGAAGTGGAATTGCTGGATCATATAGTAGTTATATTCTTAATTTTTTGAGGAAACTTCATACTGTTTTTCATAGTGGCTGCACCAATTTATAATCTTACTAACAGTGCACGAGGGTTCTCTTTTCTTCACTTCTCTACAGCACTTGTTATTTCTTTTCTTTTTGATAATAGTCATTCTAACAGATATGATATCTCATTATGGTTTTGATATGCATTTCCCTAATGATTAATGATGCTGAACATCTTTTCAAATACATATTGGCCATCTGTATGTCTTCCTTGGAAAAATGTCCATTCCGATCCTCTGCCCATTTTTTAATCAGGTTGTTTGTTATTTTATTATTGAGTTTTATGGGTTCTTTATATATTTTGGATATTAACTCCTATTGGTAATATCATTTGCAAATATCTTCTCCTATTTAGTTGGTTGCCCTTTTGTTTTATTGATGGGTTTCTTTGATGTGCAGAAGCTTTTTAGTTTGATGTAGTCCCATTTGTTTATTTTTGGTTTTGGTTCCCTTGCCATGGGAGTCAAATTCACAAACACATCACTAAGACCAATGTTCAGAAGCTTAGAACCTATATTTTCTTCTATGTATTTAATTGTTTCAGGTCTTAGATTCCAGTCTTTAATCCATTTTGAGTTAATTTTTATGTATGGTATGAGATAATGGTCTAGGTTCATTTTTTTGCATGGAGCTGTCCAGTTTTCCCAGTGCCATTTACTGAAGAGACTTTCCTTTTTCCTTTATTTGGTCTTGGCTCCTTTGTCATAAATTAGTTGTCTATGAATGTGTGTTTATTTCAGGGCTCTCAGTTGTGTTCCATTGCTCTGTGTGTGTATTTTGACTATTTTTAAATGCTTGGTTTGACATTAAATGTGATAAATAGTGCATATTTGTGATTATATGTATATAAATAGTGCATATTTGTGATTATAGGTATATAAAATATAATTGCATATTATTAAAAACAATTTACCTCCAAATCTTAAAAAAAATAAAATTGTAATATATCCCTTCCTGAAATTACTTTTGACTGGGTTTCACGACAAACAGCTGGCATGGGAGCTGAAGCTGGAAGTATGTTTTCCAGAATTATAGACATACAATAACCTCAAGCATCTTGACCAATACTGTGGTCTGGACTTGCCAGATGAAACCCTCTGCACTTTGATGGCTGGGCCCCTGTGTGGCATACATGCAAGGATCTTTTTGCTTTTGGAATGCTTTACCATCCTCCATTTTCTGCAGCATGTGAATAAAAATGGCCTTTGCTTGGAAAAGTTAAAATCAAATCAAGAAAGGAACTTGATTCCCAATTCACCATAGTCTAGGAGAAACTGATTGGTTTGAAAATGCTTTTGTGTTATTTTGACACGTTGGCTCTCAACCTTGTTGTATTCCAAGCCTCATTTTTATAGCAGATATTTTGAGACACCTTTATTCTCCTTAAAGAATTTCCGAGATAACCTACCTACACAGACTATTTCAAAGAAATAGGTGAAATGCCCTACATGTAATATAAAGGAAAAATATATAAATGCCCTGGAGCATGACTACAGTGGGTGACGTAATGAAGCCATCAGACACTTGCATCTATCCAGAGGTAGACTCAGCATAGGCTCACAGTGAATGTGGCAGCTACAAAGGTGAGTGTATCGGGAACTCAACTGCCCTGAGCAGTGTTCCTGCCTTGTGATGTTATTTTCCAAAACGGTGAACAACTCATGACAAACAAACAAACAAAAATACCTAAAGAAAATATAGTCTTTCCTCCATTTACCCAGTAGCTCCACTTCAGATAAATTTGGTATACATTAAAACCATGCCAAACGTTCTCTGTGTTTCAATGTACAGAAGTTACATTATGGGCTCCTGTCATTATGCCCTGGTATTTTAAAATTTCTTCATATGTGAAAACTGTGCAGGGTGTTTAGCATGCTTGGCCCCCAATCACTAAATGCCAGTAGCAACATCTCCATTTTTATGGCCACCACAACCATCTTCGGAGATTTCCAAAACACCCCCAAGGGGTGGTACCAATGCTTTTGAGAGCCTAGCCTGGTTCTCAGCATGGCACATGATCTCCCAACACTTATGCCCCATCCCAGCCCTGGTATAACCTAAACTATGCCTCTCCTGACTTCCTGTCTCCTCCCAGAGTAATTCCTCCCAAGTACAAATGCAAAATAGTGAAAAACTTTATTATCCCCAAATATTTTTTAAAGCTTGTTCTCACAAATATGTGCAGAAAAACGTAAGGTTTAGAAGAAGCAGAAACTCCTAAGAGTAAAGGACTTATTTTTTAAGTGAATTAAATAAAGGCTCTCAGAGCTAAAGGTACATTTGATGAGTTGTTAGGGAAATTCCTTGTTTTTGTTTTTTCACTTCCTAATATCCAACTTCCATTAATTAGTATTTATAAAATTAGTATTTTTTAAATGTATTACTATTTATATCTGGCATATTGCTATACAATCTTTGCTAAATAGCAAAATAAGTCATCATTCTAAAATTTGAATCTGATCATATTTCTTTCTTGATCAAAAGCTTCAGTGGATCTTTCTTTTAAATTCACATAATTTTAAGGAATAGATCCTTTTCTTCAAATTAAAATCCTATGTAAAACTACAATGTATGAAAGAGATACAAGCAGTTCTCTGGTTAGAAGTAGGGAGGAGGCTAGCATCATTCTTATCCTAGCCTCTCCTTAGCGATGTCTGAGGCAATCCCATAGAAGCCACCATCACAGGGCTCTCAGCAACACTGTTTAGGAGGCAGTGCGGGACAGGATTCCTGACCACCTCTTCGTATGGCCCTATAAGGCCTCCAGGCTCTGGTCCCAAACCCCCTTGCGTACTGTAGACATTCTCACACTATAACATACAACCATACCCTGCTAGGGGCCATTCACTAAATACCTCCAAATGTCTCCTGCCTTTGTATCTTTGATTTAACTGCCCTTTTCCCCTGGACCCCTCTCATCACCAATCACCCAGGTTGATGCCTATCCATCTTCTATGAGCTCTCATCTCTCTGGGATGTTTTCCTTAACAAAGCTAGATAATAAGGCTCTTCATCTTTTGTGTTCCCATCCACTCTGTTCTACCATCTATCACAGGTTTAATAATGGCAGCTGGCATTGATTGATTGCTTGCAATGTATCAGGGGCTCTTCTAACCCTTTCCTGTTTGAACACAAGTCTTCCTCATAATAACCTCATGGTATAGGTCCTAATAGTGTCCCACTTTAGAGATAAGAAAACTGAGGCCCCCAAAAGCTAAACAGCTTTCCTACAGTTGTTCATGACTAGGCAGTGGAGGCACCACAGTCTAAATTTAGGTAGTCTGCTTGATCAGATTATCATAGTTTTTTTTAACTTCTGTTATCTTCGACCGGAAATCCGGAAACCCCTTGAAGTGTCAGTCACATCTTATATATCTTCCTATACCCAGTGCTCAATAAGCATCAAAAAGTGCTGTTGAAAGAATCAAAATGAATGATTTTTTCATGGGTTCAACCTAGAAAGAGACTTTAATTCAAAAACTCATAAAATGCTTATTGGCCTTCCTATAATAATATCTCCTTTTCTCTGCTTTCATTACTTTCTTACTATAAGCTGATAAAACTAACAATATTAGATCACAGTGCAATAGCATGCAGCTCAATCGGTAATAGAAATTGAAAATATTTAACAGTAAATTCAATTAATAGATTTATAACTTTTCTGAACAAACTTTATGTTAATATATTAAACGTGCTTATTCAGTAGGGAATTGTTTCATATAATATGTATTATTCATGTTACTATATTAAATAGGCTTTTTCCTTTAAGATATAAACTAAGGAAAGGATACGTTTTTATTTCTATTTTTCCAAATATTCATTTTTTATCTTTATAATTATGTACAATATTGACCTGTTCAACCTTTTTATACCTATCCTTTTACTTACTCATTTATGACAATTACATTCATTTTTTTCCCCAGTGTATCTTAATTCAGGCCTTTTTAGAGCTCTAAGAATTTTTTCAGATTTTGGTTTTTCAGAACTTTCAGTTGTTAAGACTGTGGGTTCAGAATCTGTCAGCCTGTGGCTCTGCCTTTTATGAGCTGGATGACACTGAAAAAAAGTTACCCATCATCTCTGAGCATCAGTTTTTCTCATCTGTAAAACTGGATTATAATTGTCCCTACCTCAATGTCTTTAATATGCTCCACTCAATGAGTGGCTCATGCTATATGCTAAATAAATTTTAGTTATTGTTAACTTCCATATTTATCATAGGGGGAGAATCTTGTTGAGCCTCTGAGGGAAGGTTCACATGGCAGGCCTTGAACTTCACAGGAGTTTCCCATAAGGGGCAGTAAGTAGTTCCAGACCATCAGCCAAACTCTGTGACTTTTTAGTGGTGTGACCTTGGCAAGTTATTTAACATTTCTGAGTGTCAGTTTATTAACGTGTAAAGTGAGTATAATCCTATTTACCTCATATGGTCACCATAAGGATTAAAAACAAAGATGTGTGAGAGGCTTAGCACTGTACTAACATTTAAACAAGTGGTAGCTACCAGTGCTTTTCACTAAATCGAGATCAGACCCAGTGAGTAGTCATCTTCATTGGATGATAGAAGTTTCTCTCTCAGCTTCACTGTGTACCATGGATGTCATTGTTTTACATAGAAATGGACTTGGTATTCACCAAATAACCAAAATGATATTTGCTGGTTCATATTAGAGTCACTCCATTTGACTGAACTTCATTAATCGCAAATCTTAGAAAAAATAGACAGGAGCACCAAAGAAATAGAAGAAATTTAAGAAGAAATGGGCAATAAGTGTAAATGAATGAGTCAAATAAGTGCTTAATCAACATAAACATGAAGCAGAATCCTTATAATTGTACAAAGTACCACAAGAACTAGATTCTAAACCTGTGCACCAGTAAGCCACAGACCTTACACATCTCACCCAGCTTGGGTGGATCATAGTTTCCTGATTTATAAGATAGGGACTGGATTAAATGATCTTGCAGGTCCCATTCAGCTGTAACATTTTAGAATTGTCTTGACTTGGAAAATATTAGCAACGAAATTTTGAAAGCAAGCCCAAAGTTTTAAAAATCCCTATTATTTTTTTTAAAATTCTATTAAGCCACTATAACCATAATCTTTACAAATAGCAGTACTTTCACTCTTTTGCACAAAAGCTTTCCAGAATTCAATCTGAAAGACCATGGGTAAACCCAGGTCATTTCTCCAAAGTCAAACTGATGGTAGCTGTTAACCACGAAAAACATCTGGAAAGCCATCTGCTACAGTTCAGGCAGGGGCTCTCAGATTCAAGCTATCCCCTGAGAAGACATAAAGTATCCTAACTAATTGTATGAACAACTGGAACACCTTTCATTTGGGTTTTCCGGTATAAGAATACTCCCAGAGGACACTGTATTTAGGGATGGGCTTCTTGGAATGGAGAGGCACACACTACGGGTTCTCTGGTGGTTATTTTATGCCAGAAAGTGCTACTTCCAATGTGCTCCACAATTAATTAGTTGGTGTACTCTAAAACCAACTGTGGAAGACCTACTATGTGGGAGTCCCTGTAGCAACAGAAGACGTGCATGGACCCAACCACCAGGGTGCTCACAGCGCAGGGCAAGAGGCAAGCGCACAGGCCTACAACGGCAGCACCATATGATGAGGAGCAAGCCATAAAGCCAAACAGCACAGACAAACTCTTGTTATCGGTGCAGTTTGTTTTCGGAACAATGAAGGGTGCTGTGGAGCTGTGCTGGCTTTTGCTGGCTTTCTGTTGAACCAAATCCATAGAGTGATCTCACTAAGGTAAATCATGTTAAATCAGTGCCGATTTCAACAATTTCAAAATAATGAATTTCGTTTTTAAAAAGTCACAGTTACTCTTCTTGTCTTTTCATCCCATTGGAGATCGAGTCAGTTAATTTTTCCCTTGTTATATGACTCCTTCTCCCCATCCTGTTCCTGCTGCCATCGTTTTCATCCTCTTTGTCTCTGACCTTGACTGTTGCGCCCTGCCTGTTTCTGGGCTTGCCTGTTCCCAATTCATCGTTGCCTTTGGCCTGATATTTTAACTCAGGCATTTTGATCCAATGGAATATGCTTTTATAAAAAGACAAAATAAATAGAATATTAAATTCTCAACTAAGTAAAATTATCAAATAATGTATGAAATTAATTCTTCATCTAAGTCCTAAATATTAGTCATCTCTGTGCATTACGCCATTCTTCATCCCATTATTGACGCCATGTTATCAAAATGGTCCAGTTTGCATTCAAAATTAAAATGTCCCCTCTCCCTCCACATGGCTAGCAGAGCACTCTTCCTAAAACACATAACCCCTCACCCTTCTCTTTTGCTTAAAACTCTTCAGGGACCTCCTATGGCCAAAACAAAGGTTCTCAAACTTGAGCATGCATGGGAATAACTGAAGAGATTTTTTTAAATGCAAATTCTCAAGGCCAAGCCCTCCTGAGATTCTGATTTAATAGTTGTGGGTGGGGTGCAGAGCCTACAGGATCCATCCCACCATGGCAGGCAGCCTTCCTTCCTAGCAGCTCCTTCACTTCTGCCCTCCCCCCATTCTCTCCCTCTTGCTGTGCATTCCTTGCAGATAGGAATCTAGGTTCCCAGTACCAGCAGAGTACTTAGGAAATGGATAGCTCTCCATAAAACTTTTAAATGAAGGATAAAAGCGTTATGTATACTCAGAATTATCTAGTCTGATGTGATACAACTAGAAATATGTGAGACAAATATCTGAAAGGCATCAATTGATCAAAGCTTGAAAGAAAACATATGTAGCATTCAGCTTTGGTTTTGATGAACATCTATTTCTGATTATCCTCAGAGGAGAAAATTCTAATTTATGATGATTACAGTTATTGTGAAGACGACCTGTAAGCATGTAGATTTTTAGAAAAGCAATCCGCTTGCTTTTAATTTTCAAGTTAGTTAATTTACAAAAGCACAGATTCCCTAAATGCTTTAAAATGGTTAGAACAAGAATAAAATTTTGTGACAATGTTGCTCATTTGTGAAAATGTATTAATATAGTCAGGCACAGTGGTTCTTTCATGTGTTTATTTTAAATTACAAAGTGATGGTAGGCACCGCAGACTTCCCCAGGAAAGGGTGGGGTCATCTAGATGGAGGTGTGCCTTCTTCCAAGTTCCTGAAGTCCTGTTGCTCTGCTGTCCAGCCAGTGGAATCTCGCTCTAACCCACCATGCCAGGGTGTTGAACACATTATGAGGCGATAGTACAGATAAAAACACACCCAAGGCGATCCAGGTATTGAAGTGCCATGTGTGATTCCTCACAAGGAACTGTGGTTCAAAAGATCACAGAAGAATAAGAATAACTTATTTTGTTTTTGTGTTTTGACCATGACGGATGGGAAGATACACTGATGCACCCACATTGACATGCATGTTCTTTTGTCTACCTGGAAAGTTTTCCCTCTTCACACAAGTATATCTTGCTCATCCTTCAGGTCTCAGCTTGGAAGGAGTATTGTCCAGGAAATCTTCCTGGCTGCCAACACCTAGGCTAGCTGCCACCTCTCTATGTTCTATAGTCCCCATTGCTTGCCTTTATTACAACAGCTAATGCAGTCCATCAAACTTATAGCTTTACTGGTTGAGCTCCCCATTTTGACCATGAGAAAGAAATGTTATCCTATTTTTCATCGTACCGTAAGGGCCTAGAATAGAGCCTGTGGTAAAATAAGCATGGCATAAACATTTGTCAAGTGAATCAATGATTTAAGCATATTTATTCAATACAAGCCTCTGCATATCATCGCAGCCTACAAATTACTTAAAGTTTTATCTTGCTCCTGTTTTCATACCTCAAAGCTCTGAAAAATTAGCTGGTGTCTGGTTTAATTTCAAAAGAGTCATGAGTTGTATAGACTAGAAGGACTGGAAGGGCAACCATCTGTGTTTAGTCCTGCCTCTACCACTAACAAGCTAAGTGATCTTTACAGATCTTATGCTTTCTGTTCCTCATTGTCCTCAGCTAGAAGAGCTACTTTCCAACCCAAAGCTTCCAAGAGTCCAAAAAGAAAATCTTTACTATTCCAGGCAAAATAGCTTCACCAATGATAAGTATAAGCCTTGATTATTCTTCTAGGATGTGATAGAAGGTTTTTCCCAATGATATTTTGCAACACTAATACGGATCAATAATGGCTGTGAGTACATAGCATTTCCCCCCCTTTATTCTAAGCAGAATTAGTATGAAAGAAAGAAAAGGTGACTTTGTGCCTCGTGGTGACACCAACAGCTTAGTGGTCAGTAGCACTGCTGCCAAATATGGGTGGATTGTTTAACAGAGTCCACACTGCCATCTGCAGTACATGTGTTGTTGTCCCATCAGTTAATCATAGCCATCTGGGGCTCATGCAAAGTACATGGATGACAGGGAAGGGCATGAAACCAACATCAACCATACCATTTAAATCTAGTTATGAGACCCAACATGGCCACTTCCTACTCTACACTGTAAAAATGAACATCACCTGACATTAATTTCCTCTCAGACTAGATAAGGTCTAAGAATATATAAAGATATTGTACATGGAAATCTCGGTTAAGTTGTAAAATACCGATGTAAATAGTAGTTCTTCAACAAAATTAGACTGTCCTCAGCACCTGTCTTTGATATAACCTAAGGGTCAGTCGTTCTGTAAGTACTTATTCAGCACGTATGTGTCTGACACAGTTCTAGGCATGGTTCTGAAAGAAGCTTATTCATTATTCTAGCTAGAGTAACAGAAAACAAACACACAGAAAAACGAACAAATTATTAAAATAATATCAAAAGCATCTGAGATGGCTACCTTAGCAATGAAGCTCAGGAAAGACCCGAAAAATATCATTTGATTTGAGAACTGGGAAGAGCTGAGAAGAACATCCTAAGCAGGTACAAAGGGCCTGAGGCAGGAATGAGCTTGGTATGTTTAAGGAATGGAAATGGGCTGCTGAGACTAGAAAAGAGAGAATGATGCACAAGAGGTGAAATATGAGTTAGAGAGAGAAGCAGAGGCCAAGGGAAAGAGTTTGGGTTTTATCCTATGCAGTGAAGCACCACTGGGAAATTCTAAAGCAGCGTAGTCATATATTCAGCAGCCTCAAACTACTGCTCTTTAAGCCACATTTTTCCTTCGGAGAAAAGTGCTAGGCAGACCAATAATCTCAAAGGCAAATTTAAACCAACAAAGACACACAGTGTTTTGTTTGCTTTCTTAAATCTGTTTAATATTTTATTGCACCTGCTTCATGTAAATGAAAAGGTCACTTTTAATTTATTTATTATTGGTTTGCTTTACTGAAAACCAGAATAAGATCAGGAGTGATTTGCAATAAGTAGTGAATGTCAGTCTGTGATCCTGAAATTCAAAGTGAAGGATTCTTAGTCTTCTTTCCCTGGTTTCACTTATTATTTTTAGTTTTCTGTTTTGAGATTAAGTGGAGGTAGGAAGATTAGACAGTATATAAGAATTGATAAACAGCTCATTTTAATAAAAGCTTTTAATACGTCATACGAAATTAGGTTTACTAATAAAAACATATGGTGCAGATCATCCCAATATTCCCATACATCTATCCACAATTATGTATTGGGCTTACAGTTTTATAGTTATTTAGAATTTGATCATGTAGTTTTCACCTAGGCAAAATCCTTATCTGCTTAAATTAAGATTTTTAAATACTGAACAAATGAAACATGGCATTGGAAAATTTAGCAATTCTTATTAGCTCATGTGCATTTCTATATGCATAGCCATTAGAAGACTCTAGATATATTTGTTGTATTTCAATTCTATAAAATTTAAAGAGGTATCATATTCAAAATCAAAGCGTTATCAGGATCAAGTTATTTTTTTCTATTTTATATTGTTACTTATTTAAAGATTTTGTTTTTAATTTCAATTGGAAAGAACAATATGTAAGTGAGAGTAAACTCCTCCTTCAAGCCAGTCGTGTTTTTAAAAATTAGTATTTAAGCAATCTGGAGTATGCAAAATCATGTGATGATCCTATACCATGCTCATTCCAAAATACCTGCACACACGTGGGCGCATGCATGCACACACTGAGGTCATTCGTATCTTCACTCTAATATACGAAGCTCCCAGAAAAGAGGTCGACAAGTATAAAGTTTTGGGTGCTCTTTTTCATTTAGGGCAGCAGCTTTTGCTCTCTGCAAGGCTCACCCCTGATTAATTGAGTCAGTATGGAATCACTGCAATGTATTACACAACAATCACACCCTCACAGAAGGGGTCAAGGGGGGCTGTGTCTAGACAGATATTTCTGAATCAGCCAGGAAGAAACCTTTGTTGTCTCCTGAGGGTTTTTCAATATTCTGATGTGGGTGTGTGGGTATGTTTAAGAAGTCTCAATATCGGGGGGTTGCTGGATGGCTCAGTTGGTTAAAGGGCCAGCTTTGAATAATGGGGTTGCCGGTTTGATTCCCACATGGGCCAGTGAGCTGTGCCCTCCACAACTATATTGAAGGACAATGACTTGGAGCTGATGGGCCCTGGAAAAACACACTGTTCCCCAATATTCCCCAGTTGAAAAAAAACAAAGAATTTATTTAAAAAAAGAAAAATATATAGGTGATGGTCAGGAGGAAAAGAGAAAAGTTTAAAAGTTCTGTACACTACATGGAATTTTACTAGGGGAAAAAAAGTTCTGAGTTTTTAAGAGGCTTAAATTAAATAACTCTGAAGCCCATTTTTGTCCTAGGACTATGGATATTTTCAGGACTGGCAGGTACTTAACGTTTCAAGCATGTGTATAAGAGATGAGAAGAAATAAAAATAACCTCTGTCCCAGGAACAATGGAAGACTTCGATCACAAAGTAGGACATAGCATTCGGCTACGTCACCCGTTGATGTACACTGCCTATTGTAAATGGAGTCAAATGACAGGCTTTCTGGGGATCAAATGGTGCGCTTCACTGTCTAGCTCCTTAAATTTTTCTGTAGTGAACTGCTCCTGAATGAATCACATAAACCCCAGAGAAAAGTTTCCAACATTCATACTGAGACTGATTTTTGTATCAATGACTTTCATTAGAAATTTAATTGCTGTGTATTCAAATATTAGAACTGGAAGGATATATTTTGTCCTCTTTTGTTTTGTTTTGCTCTTTCCCAAATATTAATAGTGATTTCTCATTTTACCATAGCCCTTCTGTCAAGATTCTGGCAATCAGGGTGTTGTGAAAAACAGAATGCATTCTCTAGCATTTACTAAAGAGAGATTTTCCTCTCACAGTCCCATAAGTGAGAAAACAGGGCCCCTTTTATCAATCTATCCTCCACACTCGAGCCAAAGTGATCATCTTATTAATAAATCTGACCATTTTCTCCATGGTTAAATCTTAAATGATTTTCAACAAGCCTCTGAGTATCATCACAGCCTACAAATTACTTAAATTTTATCTTGTTCTTGTTTTCATACCTCAAAGCTCTGAAAAATTACCTGGTGTCTGATTTAATTTCAAAAGAGTCATGAGTTGTATAGACTAGAAGGACTGGAAGGGCAACCATCTGTGTTTAGTACTGTCTCTACCAATATCCCCCAACTAAAAAATTGGAAAAAAAAGAAGAAGAAAATGATTAAAAAAGAAGTCTCAATATCAACCCAAATATCTTGGAATTTAGGAAAAGCTTTCTGATTTATTTCATGACATTCATAAATTTTGCTCTGTACCTGAATGACAAATTCCTATACAGAACTGAAAAAACTCTCTTAGACAATTGTTGACCTTTCTTACAAACGGCTTTTGGAGGAATTATGAAATAGAATAGATATTCTATAGCCAGCAACTCTCTGGCACTATTCTCATTGAAAAAGTGAACTTGATCGTATAACCAGTGTTTTAAACAAAAATTATAGAATATCCCAAATTGCTTAAGTTACATCTCTAATTTAACAGTCAGTATATTTAAATGAAGATGTGCTAAAGGGTTTGGTAGTCATGGCAACAGATTTGAAAATATACCATGTCATTCAAGTCTATTAGAAAAAAATATATTACCCTTCCAAAGGGATTTTTTGCTACTTTAAATACTGACTGTAGAGGAGAAAAAGAAAAGGATGACAGAATAGAGGGGACATGGAATATATTTAATTTTTTTCACTACAAAAATGCTGGTTTGAAAATAATGTGATCTAAACTCTAAATAAATTTGACTATAGACAAAATTGATATTAAAAATAAAGAATATGAAAAAATAAACATAAATCAAATTTGCTGCCTTACAAAAATGTGGTAAATCTACTTTCTGCTAGTAAGACTAGAAGTAAAGAGTGATGTTGTATGTTTTTTTAACATTTAAGTGAGTTGCTTTTAGAGCACATAATTTGTGACTATTAAGATGAGAAACAAAACCTCATGAGAGAAACATAACTTTCAATGAGTTTAAACAAACATGCACAATATTTGCAGATTTATTCAAAATAAGAAAGTAGGTGATTAAATTGAGATTATTGTGGATAATTTAAGGCACAGAGAGACAAAAATGGAAATCATTCGAATATACTCATTAAAAATCCCAGCTAACATTTTGAGATCTATTCTTATTTTTTTTCTATGCTACAAATCTTTATCTAGCTGCACATTTTTTCTTGTAAACAGAGAATCACACTATACATATTTATCTATAATTTGAGAGCTGAAGAGCCTGGCTTTGATGTCAGATATACTTGGATTCTAGTTTCAGCTCCTGATCACATTTCCAAAGGTGTGTTTTGGAGCCCATCTGAGCTTCCATTCCCTTATGTGAAAAACACACATAGTAAAAGCACCTCTAGCAATGAACCATTGTCAGACCAGGAGATAGCAAACTGAGTGAAAAAAGACAATCAATAGATGCCAAAGCAGATCTGACAGAATGTTAGGATTTTCTGCCAAAGATTTTAACACAACCATTATAAAAATGCTTCAACAAGCAATTATGAACACACTTAAAACAAATGAAAAAAATTTTTCAGCAAAGAAATAGAGAGTGTAAAGAAGAACCAAGTGAAAATTTTAGAAGTGAAGAGTACAATAACTGAAATTTTAAAAGCTCTGTAGATGGATTCAACAATAGAATGGAGAGGGCAGAGAAGAGAAAAATCACTGAACTAAAAGAGAACAATAGAAATTACTGATTCTGAACAATAGAAAGGAAATCGACTTTAGAAAAGAAAAACAGAGCCTCAGGGACCTGTAGGACTAATACAGAAATTCAACAGCAATATCATCACAGTCCTGGAAGGAGAGGAGTAAGAGGGCAGTACTGGAAAGGAATTAGAAGAAACAATGGCTGAGAATTTGTCAAATTTGTCAAAAAAACACAAAAAAAACCCCACAATAGATTCAAGAAGCTGAGCAAATCACAAATAGAATAAGCCTAAGGAAATCCAAACCAAACACATCAGAGTCAAACTTCTCAAAAATAAAGACACAAAAAAAATCTTAAAATTAGCAAGAGAGAAACACCTTACTTTTAGAAGGGTTTTGAATGAGTGGACTTCTTATGAGAAACCATGGAGGCCAGAAGTAAGTACGATACTTTTAAAGTGCTAGGAGAAAAGAATTATCAACCGAGAAGTCTATATTCAGTAAAAAAGTATTCTTCAGGATTGATGGGAAAATCAAGATCTTCTCAGATGAAGGAAAACAAAGAAAACTTGTCACTAACAGGCCTACCTCAAAAAAATGACTACAAGAAATTCTTTAAACAGAAAGCAAATGAAAGGAGGAATCTTGGAGCATCAGGAAGTAAGAAAGAATGTGGTAAACAAAAATGTAAGTAATATAATGGACTTTTCTTTTCCTCTTGAGTCTTTAGTAAGAGGGCTAATCTCCTTGAAAGATATGAGGAGCCATTGGAAGGTCTTGCATAGAAGAGTGATATGATCTTCTGTAGGGACTGTAGGGACACCAGAGTGAAATCAGGGAGATTGGGACCCAGTAATCCAGGGTGAGATGATGGAGACCTAGACCAGAAAAAGTGATGAGAAATGGCCTATTTATGAATATGTTTTGAAAGTACTGTCAATGGGATTTTCTATTGATGATTGTATAGCAAGAGGGAAGGAGCAGCTTCAGCAAGGATTATGCTAGGCCTTTTGTTCTCAACAACCGGAAGCATAAGGTTGCTACTATCAACTGATGGACATGGCTACTGGTAGAGCAGATATGGGCGGGGAGCGGGGGGGGATCATAAATTTAGTAATACGCCAATGAGAATTAAAATTAGAGAATACTTAAATTCTCTGATTATTTTCTCATACAAACATCCAAAAACGTTTATCTGTTTGCATACTAGTGCCACCCTCAAATTTGGAGATTTGGAAAGATTAAGACCATTAACTATGATTTGAGCAATACATGCACAATGAGGAAATGCAAAAGAAAAATGATAAAACTATCACTTAAAACTGTTCAGAATTCATGATTTTTAAGTGAAAATAAATATTTAATATGCTTAAGTATGAAAATTTATAAACATTATAAAACACTAATTAGAAATTAACTATAAAATATGAATGATAGGCATACATTAGCATTCCAATAAAAATAATTTACTAGGTAGAAATAATTACAATAAAATGTTCAAAAATAAACTATTTAAAATGTAAAAAATAAATAAAATTCAACCAATAATTTTTAAAAAAAAAGTAAAATAATATTTATTTTTCAAAAAGTGAAATTTTTTAAAAACAAAGGGTGTTAATGTCATATTTGAGTTTTGATATATTTTTGGTATACATTTTCTAGCTCTTGCAAAAGAGTATTTCTGAGATTAAAACGATTTGGGGAAGAGTGAGGACATAATTATAAACAAACTCCAAATATTTTCCTTTGACTTTTATTTTCAAATAATTTTGTGCCTTTTTTGACACTGTTGAAGACTGTTTCCCAACAACATTTTTATTAGAAGCAGAAATGTTTTTATTGAGTCAAGCTACAATTTGTGTTTCAAAGAATATATTACCAATTTATTTTTCTTTAGTTTCATCACTTACAGATGTATATTCAATTTTTCAGAAAGTCTTTGAACTAAAGTAAGAGTCATTTGTGCACTAGAAGCTTTGCTCTGTCGATTTTCATTGTTCTTTTCCTTTTGGAAATTACATATGGAAGAGTGCTTTCTAAGCAGATGTACCTTTATTTATACAACACTTTAATCATTTAAAAACTGGCTAAATTGTAAGATGGAAATGATTCAAGTTTCAGATTCTTTTTAAGATCTGAAATGACAATAAGAATACCAACAAAAATACCAGTATTTCATTTTTTAAAAATAGCACTAAATACCAGTATACCTGACTATGGAAAGTTGATATTTAAATTCATTAATAAATAACTTCCTATTCTAGTGTCTTTAAAATAATTACAGCTAAGTTCTAAAAACCTGAAGTTCTGACAAGTAGTTTAAGATCATGTTCCTGTTTCTTTTTTTTTTCTCTCTTTAGAGCTTGGTAGAGTTTACCTTTATATCTGTATCAGTATCACTTTTCTTCCAAAGTATATAGAATTTAAACTGGATTTGACTGGCCCATTTAATCCTTCCCATGTGGGATGGGAGCTCCTTTCTAATTACAGCTGAACATCCCATCTGCGAGTGTTATGATTACTTATATTGTATACAGGTAATATTGAAAAGTTACATTTTATTTTAACTGTGCAATCACAGTTTTCATCATGAGAACATCAAATTTAATTATAGGTTCCCTTGTATTTTTTCACATCCAGTAAATATTAATACAAACAAAGATCATTACAAGAAAAGCTTTTTTTTTTTCCATTGTCCACAATTTACTCACATGGTCGTCACTAGCAGCTAGGGTGCTGGGAAATGTAGTTTTCATTCTGGACAGACGTGCTCAGCTCTATTACTAAAGGAAAAATAGATGCTGAGAGACAACTAGTCATCTTCAACAGGGAGTGACTTTCCTATTTGCCTTTTGGAAAGCTCTCTCTTGGGAAGGATGGAGAATGGACTGGATGGTAAGAGATCAGAGCCAAGAAAATAATTCAAATGAAAGCTAGTATGACCTGAACCAAGGCAGAGACATCTGGGGAGGGGTAAGTGGACAAAGGCTTAGGAGATATTTGGAAAGTGAGTGGACGGGACATCATGACCAATTCACTGTACTTCTAATTTACTGTACTTATAATACTGTGCATAGCGAGGTGTATGGCCTATAATAAGTGATCATGAGTTAATGAATGTATGAGGTGAAAGGAGTGAATAAGTGAATAAATAAGGTGAAAGAGGAGGAGCCAAGGACAATAATAATAATGGCTCCTGGAGCTAGTTTGATTAATATTGCATTTAAAGGTAAATATCATAGTTTAAAAAAAGTAATAACTTCCACCAACTGTGATCTGTCATTCCCCATTTCCTGAAGGGCATTTGGTCCCCTTGATGACATCACCAGTAGGTTGTAAAATATTCAGTCATTTTTAGTTATTAATGCAGTCTCTTCTTTCAGGAATTCACTTGGTCTTTCCATTTTTCCCCATGCATCCCCCACTTCCAATCCCATTTTGGCAACCATCAGCTTATTTTCTATGGGTCTGTTTATGTTTTCTTTTGTTTATTCATTTACTTTGTTTTTCTAGATTCCACATACAAGGGAAATCATACAGGATTTGTCTTTCTCTGTCTGACTTATTTTGCTTATTACCCATCCATATCACAAATGGCAAGATTTCATTCTTTTTTATGGCTGACTAATATTATATCCTATTGTGTGTGTGTGTGTGTGTGTGTGTGTGTGTGTAATATATATATATATATATAGGTTGCTTCCATATCTTGGAATTTGTAAGTAATGCTGCAGTGAGCATAGGTGTGCATATATGTTTTTGAACTCGTGTTTTTCCTTTCTTGGGATACATACCCAGAAGTGGAATGGCTGATCACATGGAAGCTCTATTTTTAATTTTAAGGGCATCTTCCATACCGTTTTCCATAGTGGCTGCACCAGTTTACAATCCCACCAAAAGTACATAAGGGTTCCCTTTTCTCCACATCCTCACCAGCATTTGTTATTTGTTGATATTTGATGATAGCCATTTTGACTGGTATGAGGTGATATTTCATTGTGATTTCAATTTCCATTTCCCTGATTAGTGATATTGAGTATCTTTTCATGTGTCTCTTGGCCATTTGTATGCCCTCTTCGGAAAAATATTTATTCAGGTTGTCTCTCATTTTTTAACTGGATTTTTGTTTTTTGGTGTTGTTAACTTGTATAAGTTCCTTATATATTTGGGATATTAACCCTTTATTATATGTATCATTTGCAGATATCTTCTCCCATTCCATTCCGTAAATTGTCTTTTAATCTTTTTATACTTTATTTATTTTGACATTCAATATTATTTTATATTAATTTCAGGTGTACAGCATAGTTGTTAGATGTTTATGTAATTTAAGAAGTGATAATCCTTTACTAGTCTAGTACCCACCTGGCATTATGCATTGTTATTACCCTATTATTGACTATATTCTCTATGCTTTATATGCCCATGACTATTTTGTAACTACCAATTTATACTTCTTAATCCTTTCACCTTTTTCACCCTGCCCCCGAAGCCCTCTCTATCACCCTGATATATCTAATACCCATCTGCCACCATACATAGTTAATACAATATTAGTGGCTATATTCCTAATGCCATACCCTCCCTCCATTCCCATGACTACTGTGTAACAACCAATTAGTATTTCTTAATCCGTTCCCATTTCTCACTCACACCCAAATCCCCTCCCATCTGGCAACCATCAAAATGTTTTCTGTATCTATGAGTTTGTTTCTGTTTTGTTCGTTTATGGTATTCTTTAGATTCCACATATAAGTGAAATTGCATTGCATCTGTTTTTCTCTGCCTGACATACTCCACTCAGCACAATACCCTCCAAGTCCATCCATGCTGCTGCAGATGGCAAAAACCCTTTCCCATCCATAGCTAAGCAATATTCTATTGTATATATGTACCACCTGCTCTTTATCTGTTCATCCATCGACAGATACCCAGGCTGCCTCCACATCTTGGCCATTGTAAACAACGTTGCAATGAATATATGGATGCATATGTCCCCTTGAAGTGGCATTTTGGGTTTCTTCGGATAAATACCCAAAAGTGGGATTACTGGGTCCTTCTTTGTTTTAAAGTCTATTTTGTCTGGTGTAAGTATTGCTAACTCAACTTTTTGTTTGTTTCCATTTTCATACAATATCTTTTCCCCATCCCTTTACTTTCAGTCTATGTTGTCTTTCGATATGAAGTGAGTCTCTTATAAGCAGCACATGTAATGGTCTTGTTTTCCTATCCATTGAGCCATCCTATCTTTTGATTGGAGCATTTAATCCATTTACATTTAAAGTAATTGTTGATAGGTATGTAGTTATTTCCATTTTATTATTCATATTTTTAATCTTTATTTTCTTCTTCTTCTTCGTCTTAAAGAATTCCCTCTAACATTTTTTGTAATACTGGTTTGGTAGTGATGAACTCTTTTAGCTTTTTCTTGTCGGGAAGCTCTTTTGATTCTAAATGATAGCTTTGCTGGGTAGAGTAATCTTGGTTGTAGGTCCTTGCTTTTCATCATTTAAATACCCCCTGATAATCCCTTCTGGCCTGCAAAGCTTCTGTTGAGAAATCAACTGATAGTCTTATGGGAACTCCCTTGAAGGTAACTAACTGCTTTTCTCTTGCTGCTTTTAAGATTCTATCTTTGTCTTTAACCTTTGGCATTTCAATTATGATGTGACTTGGTGTGGTCCTGTTTGGGTTCATCTTGTTTGGGACTCTCTGCTTCCTAGGCTTGTACTTCTATTTCCTTCACCAGTTTAGGGAAGTTTTCCATCATAATTATTTCTTCAAATAGGTTTTTAATTCCTTGTGCTCTCTCTTCTCCTTCTGGTACCCCTGTGATGTAAATGTTGGTATGCTAAAGGCCCCTTAAACTCTTCCTTTTTTTTTGGGGGGGGGAGGGTTCTTTTTTCTTTTTTGCTGTTCTGATTGGGTGTTTTCTACTAACTTTTCTTCTAAATTGCTGATTCAATCCTCTGCTCATCTAATCTACTGTGGATTCCCTTTAATGTATTCTTCATTTCAGTTATTATATTCTTTATTTCTGACTGGTTCTTTTTTATGTTTTATATCTCCATTTTTATGCTTCCTGTCTCTTTCTTGAAGTTCTCCCTGAGATCATGGAGCATCCTAAAAACCAGTGTTTGTAACTCTGTGTCTGGTAGATTGCTTGTCTCCATTTTATTTAGTTCTTTTTCTGGAGCTCTGTTCTGTTCTTTTATTTGGGGCGTGTTTCTTTGCTTCCCCATTGTGTCTGCCTCCCTGTGTTTGTTTCCATGTATTAGGTAGGGCTGCTATGCCTCCCGGTCTTAGTTAGGTGGCCTATATAGTAGGTGTCCTGTGGGACCCAGTGGTGCAGTCTCCCTAGTCTCCAGAGCTGGGTGCTCCAGGTGTGTCCCTGGTATGGGTTGTGTGTGCCCTCCCATTGTAGTTGAGACTTGATTGCTATTTGCATTCAGTGGGAGTGATTGACCCTCAGGCTCATCGGTTGTGATAATTGGCTGTGACTACAGTGGAGGAGCTGTTGTGCAAGGGCTGACCCTACAGAGCAGGGTTCACTTTAGTGGGGCTCTTATGCCTGCCCACTCTGCTCTTTGCGTGTATTGTCCTTGGAGGAGGCCAGGTGATGCTCCGGCTTGATCTGAAGCTGGCCACCATGTTTGCCAGCCCTGGTGCCTCCTGGGAGTGGACCCAAAGCAGACCAAATTTAGCTGCAGCCTATACTCTACTCTGGGCCACCTGGTATGAACCACAAAGCAATCTGCAGATGGCTACCACCTGCACTCAGTTTAGAGGTGCCTCAAGAGGCCAATCTGCAGACCGAGGCTGGCTGTTGCTAGTGCTGGGCTTGAGGCTGCTCAGCCGGAGGTATGAGACATGCCAAAGCTAGATGCTGCTTGTTTGCGTTTTGTGAACCTTTGAGAGATTTTAGGAAAGTCTATAGCATGAGCCAAGGCAGGCTGTTTATACAGAAAAGCTACTGGAAGGAGCTTGGGTATGACTAAAAGTTGGGTGAGGCATGATCTCTGGGAATTACTAGGGTGGGGCATACGAATGGTGATAGCCAGTTTGATGGAGATTCAGATATGGCGTCTGCCTGCATCTGCAGGCAGGAATGGGGAGGGCTCAACAAAGAAACAATGGCTTCCACCACTCCTCCGTCTGGGAGAAAACTGCTCCTCCAGCCCTCACCTTGAAGCTAGACAATTCAGTTCCTCAATGTGGGGACAGAGCCCCAGAAAGTAGTTTACAGGCTCTCGGCCTCACGTGGAAGGTGCTGGCTCAGGTGGTGAATGGCCATCGGCTGTGGCCGGTTAGCCAATTGGCCACTGGTATAACTGCTGCGGCTACGAAGGATTGCCGAGGAGCCGAGCAGAGCCGAGCAGAGCCAAAGAGAGCGGAGGAGGAGGGCCGAGGAGAGCGGAAGAGGAGAGCCGAGAGAAAGGAACAGAGGGGAGAGTGGAGAAGAGTCGTCGGTCGGTCGGTTGGCGGAAAGGCGGACGGCAGGTCACGCGTCCGGTGGGCCCAGCCTCCAGTGAGACCATAGTGGTATGACTCCCCTACCTATGGCTCTGTGGGTGTTCCTTTTCGGCCTCACCATATCCTGCGTTCTTGTGTGGGGAGCGGGAGCAGAGACCCCGTAGGCCTTCCCGCCTGAAAGATGGCGCGACGAGAAGGCCGCCCCGCACAACAAATGGCGCAGCGAGCAGGGTCTCCCGCACGACACTCACCATGTCCTCGGCGCCTTTCAAGCTGCTGCCCCACCGCTGGAGCTCAGAGTAAGTGAGTAAGTTTGTGTGCGACCCCTTTAAGAGGAGCTCTGGGGACTCCAGTGGCCCTCTGTCTCATTCAGCCAGAGTCTCCACTAAGGTTATGGAGACTTCTCTCCCGGGGAATTGGAACCCTGTGCTGGGGAACTTCGTTTGGGGTTGTGACCACACCCCCCTGCAGCCGAGATATCCCTCCCAATTTTTACACATGGTTGTGGACTAGCTTCTTCCATGTCTCAGTCTACTTATCAGTCTCAAGGTGGCTTGTTCTATATGTCCGTAGTTGTAGGTCAGTTCAGCTAGACCTCAGGTGATTCTCAGTGATGATTGTTCTGTAGTTTAGTTGTAATTGATGTGGTCCTGACAGGAAGTGAGCACAGCACTATTCTGCCATCTTGACTGGAAATCACTGGTTGTCTTTTCATTTTGTTTATGGTTTCCTTTGCTTTGTAAAAAGTTTTAAATTTTATATATTCCCATTTGTTTATTTTTTATTCTGTTCCCTTGCCTGAGAAAACATATCCAAAAAGATATTGCCAAGACTGATGTCAAAGACTTTAATGCCTATGTTTTCTTCTAGAAGTTTTATGGTTTTGGGTCTTACATTTAAGTCTTATTCCATTTTGTGTTTATTTTTGTATATGATGTAAGAAAGTGGTTCAATTTCAATTGTTACATATATTTGTCTGATTTTCCAAACATCGGTTATTGAAGAGACTGTAAATACCCCATTGTATAGCCTTGCCTCCTTTGTCATAATTGACCATATAAGCGAGGATTTATTTCTGGCTGTCTATTCTATTCCATTGATCTGTGTACCTTTTTTTTATGCCAGAACAATACTGTTTGATTATTGTAGCTTTGTAGTATAATTTGAATTGGGGAGCATGATACTTCCCACTTTGTTCTTTTCCAAGGTTTCTTTGGCTATTGGGTTTTTTGTGGTCCATACAAATTTTAGGGTTAGTTTTAGTTCTGAGATAAATGTTATTGGTATTTTAATAGTGATTGCATTGAATCTGAAAAACAAAATCTTAAAAAATATATATTGTAGCATCACCATGAATAAAAAGTTTGACCACCCAAAATTCATTAGAATATTTTGGCTCATTGTTCTCTGCTGAAGAAGCAGAATTTTTTGTGTCTATTTTGTTCTCTACTGTATCATCAGTACTTGAATTTTACCTAGTACATGGTAGATGTTCAAAACACATTTGCTAAATAAATTTGTGTAATATGCATATGCTGTATTTGAAAATATTTTATTCTGCTATGGAAACAAGGAAATGGGGTAGATTTGTTAAGCAGAGATAATAAATACCTTAGTATCTTATAAAGCACAACAAAATTCATAGGCTGTGTTAGGCAAAGATAATGGCTAAGCAACTAGCTTATGAAACATAAGCAGAACTTTTAAGATATATAGACATAGACACAGACGTAGACATAGACATAGACATAGATATTAGTTTAGTTACCTATGAGACATATTGGTTATGGATTAAGTAAAGCATATACGTACTAAGCACCTAATATGCATCATCCATTATATACTATGTATACATGAGGCATATACGGTGCTCAACATTTGGGTGTATTAAGTTGGCCATCTTTTAATAACATACATTTTGACAAATGAAACCTATTGCTGCAATTCAGGCTAATTGGCAACCTTTAACTGTGACCAGGTGTACTTGCCTCTGTTATAAAGTGTGTCTGTGTGTTTGTCGAGGCACCTTCCATCTGCCAAGTCCCTTAACTCAAATATCATTTTTGGTCCTCATAACCGCAGCAGCAGCAAGAGAGTTATAGGATATGTAACACTGTATAATCCAGGATTCAAATAGAAGACTCCTGCTCTGCTTTCACTTTTCCTATCACATCTTTTGTCTCTTTCTTCTTGCTATGTGTTTAAATTGATCTAATGAACCAAGTGATTTAAGCATCTTAATTTGGTCTGTGAGCTTTTCCATGGCCTTTGGGTAATTTACTTAAGCATCTGCTTAGAGTCTCCCTTGCATCGTATACATGTGGCATAATTTTCATAATATTAGTATATGTGTGAATATGTATTACTTTATGATAAAAGGAGCATGCATACTCATTTTTACAAATTTAGAACTCAGTAAAATTCCTTCTTCTTCTTCCCAGTGAGTTGGTTCAAGAACCAAAGTGTGCTTACTGTTAGTGTAGTTGGTACAAGCCTTTAAGTTCCCCATAGTTTAAATTTATGCTTTTCTTTGTACTTAAATAGTTATTTTTACTTTAATGGGTTTGGATATGTATCTGATTAATAATAACTTAAAAATAATAGAACTTTGCAAAAGTTTTTAAATTCCCCCAAATCATAAAACTCAAATGCCAAGTGGCATCTAGTTGGGAACATAAATATAAATGATTCTAAAATAAAATAATATCCTAATTTTTTTTTTTTTTTAATCATTGAGCTCTGCTATTTTAACTCAGTGAAGACAACATAGCCTGTGGGTAATCCAGGAGAAAACTGATGAGACGTGCTGTTCTTTCAGGTCCCTAGCTATGCAATTCAGGCCGATTTCCAAAAAGTTTGATGAGCCAAGAAAAGGAAGGAAGTCTGCAAGAGTGCAGACTGACAGCATGACAAGTAATATTATAGCCCTTAGGGAAGCAAGATCAACATAAAGGGTTGCTGAACTTGTGATTGAATTGTCTGGGGCTCTCAGTGGGAGCACTGAGATGTTGGTAAGCCAAATGAGAATTCACAACACAAGAGTTCCCAAGGTCTTGCTGCAAAACCCTATAGAGAGTATGGGTAAATGGTTACCTAATCTCAGTTATTTCAAGAGGCTTCCTTTTATAAGAGCTAGACTTGCAATTGAATAGTAACTTGAAAATCAGTGGGAGATAGAAACAAACAAACAAAAAGAGATATTAGTAGATGTTGTACCAGATGCTAATGTGCGTGGTGTCTCTCTAACTATAGGAAGCAGAATCCTGATATTTAAAAGGCACAGATCCTTTGGTTCATCCCTTAATAAGTTCTTCGTGGAAGATGATGAGTAAACTTGAGCAACCTTGAATAGACAAGGAAATCAGTAGAACTTGAGAATTCATCCAGCTTTATGATGAATGAATGAATGAATGAATGAATGAATGAAGGGACTCCGATTTAGGATGCTCTAGATACAAATATTCTCTTTTGAAAACAGTACCATAATTTGGAAGAAAAGAATTCTGACAGTGTTGATTCATTCAGTAAGTGGAAAAAAGAAAATGCCCCTTTGACAAAATGAACACACTAACGACAAGCTCAGATATTTCACCATGCTCTTTGGCACTACTGATAATACCTATACATTTTAAATGCATGATGCTGCCTGATTTCTTTACATTTGATACTGTAGATTGTTCTCTGATTAAAATGGTCTCTTTCCTCTGCTTCCGTAATACTATGTGATTCTGATCTTTCTCCAGCCCTCCTAGATTTCTTTCTTCTTCTGTATCACATACCTATTGTTGCATAACAAACCACCCCAAAACATAGAGGCTTAAAACAACAATTTACTGTTTCTCACAATACTATTGGTTAGCTGGTCTAAGCTATGGGTTCTTCTTTTCCATGTGATATTGGCTAGGGTTCCTTATGCAGCTATATTTATTAGGGGTTCAGCTGGGATTGGTACGTCCAAGTTGGCTTCACACATCTTTGGAGCCTCATCTATGGGGACTAGAATTTTCTGGGCCTTTCTTTCCAGCAGGGTACCAGGCATGGTGGTGCAGACCTCTAAGATGAAAAAATGAAAGCTGTAAGACCTTCTAAGGTCTAGGTCGAACTGAACATCCTCCAGTGTCATTTCCACCACATTCTATCGGTAAAAGCAAGTCATCAGTTTCAAGGGACAGCCAAGATTCAAGATACAGAGCCATAAACTGTACCTTTCAATGAGAAGAATGGCAAATAATTTGTAGCCCTTTTTAATACAGCACATCTATTTATTCCTCTTCATTTTCCCAACCAATAAGTATTTCTGTTCCTAAAGAGTTGGACCTTAACTCGCTACTTCTCTCTTTTTCAATTTCTTCCTTTAGAGAACTTCATCTGAAAGCTCTTCAGGTACTCCCAACACTTTTTATCTTGTGACTCTCCTGGATTGCTGCTTCCCCCCCCCCCGCCCCCCCAGAATGATCAGTGCTGTCTCACATGACCTCTGCTCAGGATATTCTCTACCATAAAACTCCTCTCCTAATGTGATTTACTCTTAATCACTCTATAGATCTCAAATTAAGTTTCACTTCTAGATTGTGTTCTCTGATCATCCAAATTAGAATTAAGTTTTATACTATGTACTCCAATAACATTACATCTTCTTTCTTATTCTTGAATTCAATTTACTCTGTGGTGAGTTTCTAATTTGTATATCAGCAACCCTAGTAAATATCATTTCTTTCTAGATTATTAAATAATTATCTAACTTTCATTCCTATTTCCTGGCTGTTGGAGTATTTTGATCAAGTATTTGTATTTATGAATTCATTAACTCCCTCATTCACAACTAAATGTTTAAAAACAGTTTTTATTATATCACACAGAATAGATAATCAACATATTTTTTGCTGAATGAGGGAATTAATGAACTAATAAATGAAAATACAAACACTTGCTTAAAACATTTCAATTGCTCTTGTTTATTAAAATGTATATCCACAACCCAACCTGGGAAATTCCTTCCCAACCTGACCCCTTTATATATCTAAGAATAATTCCTGTGGTTTATCAAATGCAACTTTGGCTTTAATTTTTTCCAAACACAATTATGTTTATAAATACTCTGCCTCTTATCCTTTGTTTTCCCTTCTGATGAGTTATTTTAGATTCAAGTCTCTGAGTATTAAAGTCTAAAATGACAGTGACTTAAACAAGTTAAAAGCTATTTCTTTCTTATATAATAACAAAGCATAGTGATTACAGGGCTGACATTGCAACCCCATGATATTGGAAACCTCTCTTCCTTTCACCATTCTCAATATTTAGCTTTCATCTCACGACCTAAGATGGCTTTCCTAGTTCCCACCACCATGTCTACATTCCAGTGAGAGGGAAAGGAATTGGACAGAGCAACATTTAGATACCAGCTCTGCCTTTCTCTGGTTGTGTGACCTTAGGCAAATGACTCAACCTTTTTTAGTCTCATTGGCAAATGTGAACAATGGTACCCACCTGTCAGGGCTATTGAGAGGAATATACATATAAAACACCTAGCACAGCATCTGACATGTAGTAGGTTCTCAGTAAATGATAGTTACTATGGAGATTATGCTGTACCACTTCCTTCCTTAAAACTTGCTGAGTGCCTCAGCCCTTAGAGAATCCCTTGTTCTTACATCCAATTTTACACATGTAGCAATCAGGTCCATGCCATCAGATTTACTATAATTTCCTATGTAGTGATTGTGTTTCCAGCTAAAAACAGAAACTATTTCACATTTTGGTCCTATAGACTTTCCCCACGTTGCCCAACCTCACATATAATAAAATAATTGGCAAACATTTCAGAAGTAAGGTCAATGTAGAAAAACTTCAAGCTGGAATCAAGAGACAGGAATATCATCCACATTATAGGTTTTCCATATTATACTGAGTAACATATTGACATTATGATTTAAATGGGAACGTAAGATAAGAACAGCAGTGTATAACAGGCTTTTGTAAATATTAACACATTCAAGATAACTTGTCTATCTCTTTATCAAAAGATAAGAAGTCTTGAGAACAGTACCTTTGATTTACTTAATCTGAGTTTAATACATTTGGTATGTATAACCACAGGGATTTACTTAATATCTCTGCAAATTTATAATCTACAAAATCAGGTAAGTGCTTCCTAATACCATGGGTTATTGTGAGGGTTACGTGAGATAATGGACATAAATTATTTTGTATGGTGCCTTGCACACAATAGGGCTTAATAATATTGAGCAATCATTGATGCTGATGGTGGTGTTCATGCATTACCCTTATGATGGATATTGCTTTAATTGAGTGATTCAGGTGTTATAGATTTTTTAAAACCTGGACAATTGCCGTGGATCAAATCAAATTGAACCTGTTACATGGAAATGAGTATAGTTTAAAATCAAATAGTTGTAACAATTATATACCCATTTGTAACGTTTAAATAGGAGCATTGAAGTCACTCATGATTGAAGAATTAATAGAGATGAGAAAACAAGGAGTCAGTGAGCTGGGGGAAGCAAACAATGCCTTGGATGGCCATGTATTTGTGAAGGACAAACTTTTCCATCCTAGCACCAGAGTGCCAAATCTGGGCAGCGATGGTTGTTTGCACTCCAGTGTGATGGTTGCAGCGATCCTGCTCAGTGAGGTAACCCGCTATCTCTGGTTTCCTATTTGAGAAATGTACTGAGTCCCCTACACTGACAGATTCTTCCAGAGAACAAGACAACTTGCTATTTCTTAAAGTGGCATCTCATTATCTCCTACTTGATCTGCTTCTCTGGGTTAACAAGTGTTCTATTTGCCATTAAAGTTTGTACTTAATACAGCCACCAAGGAACTTAGAGATAGTAAGAGAGTTAACTACATACAAGTATTATGATACACTGTTGTAAATGTTATAATAAATGTAGGTACTTGTTGTTTGGGAAGGAAAATGTTTCAGAGGTAAGGTGCCCAATATTTTTCCGAGAGAGCCTAGTTCAAGAAGGAAATAGGTGAAGGCATTCGTTAGGTTGACACTGAAAAACAAACCTACCTTACTCCCCCCCCAAAAAAGTAAAATTTAGAAGCTAATTTGGACTTCATTAGAAGAGACAGTTTTACCATTTGAAATGATATTTCATCCACCAATATCAATACAGTTGCTTCGGACACACCTAAATTGTGCAATTTCAGTTTTGCTGTATCTGCTAGGGGAAAGCTTTAAAATTTTTAATTTATGTAGCATTGAAAATATATTTATTTGCTGGGTATTGTCCTGATTGTACTTCATAACTGAATTTTTAAAAGTTCATGTTTATTTATGCCTGCTCTGTGATATCTTGGCCAGTCTTAGAAAGCTTCACAGTTTCATAGGGAGTTAGTTACATTACTTAACCATGTTAAGTAAATTGGTTCTGTAAATTGGTAGTTTTTATGGAAATAAGGAAAGTATTTTGAACCATCTTGGTCATTGTGGATCTTTTGTTTATAGGCAACTCAAAGTTTTGTGGTTCAAATTTTATTTATGGCTCATTAAGCCATGCTTTCAGGTTCAAGAACACTCTGAAAAATAAACTTAGTGAGGACAAAATAGAAAACAATTTTTAAAGCACTTATTTCAAGGTCACCTGCTTTCTGTTCTGCAATCCATTAGAGTGTAAATGGATTTAGGTTTTAAAAAGATATTTAAAATGGGGCAGAAAGATATTTCTATATCTCATTTTACAAATTATCTCAGCAATTCAAAGTCAAGGGACCTACCCAATCCAGGCAGAGGCGAGAGCTGACGCTTAGATCACCACCTCCCAGTCTCTGCTGGGCTTTTCTCCATCCAAATCGTCAGTCCTGAATAAGTAAGTAGGAAAGAAAAGTAAAACGGACTCATTGGCTTTTATTTTAGAGCTTCTTACAGTTATATAAAGGGCAGGACTGTGACAAGTTCATTCAAGGGTAAACCACTCCAAGAAAATCTTGTTGAAACAGAAATGTTAGGGAACAATTATTTACAGTTACAAAAAAACAAAACTTCTGTTCAATACATCTTTGTCTTTTGGAGGTGTAGCATTTGCACTTTTGACCCTGTAAGCCCATAACATGGTCTAAGGCAGGAATTTGAGTCCATTCAGGAGAGCTATGTTTTCTCTACTTATCTTTGAATACAAAGTTTCTTCTGAGGATATTGTTTGTGTAATTTCCAACCCCAAAGGGAATCCATCTTTAATGGTTAGAATGAAAATTAAGACAGAGTAAGGAGATTTAAAAAAAAGAAATTCTTCTTAGCTTTAAAACAATTTTTAAATTATTTTATTCTATATTTAAGGAGTCATCAGAAGCCAAAAGCAATTCCTAACAATTTCAGTTATGGGGGAAATAATATGCCATAGAGTTATTGTGCATTTGCAAAGATCTGAATATTTTTTTCCCTCTTAGATTTAAGTATTCCTTGTGTTTATAATGGCATTAAGATAATAACTTGGTTTTTTTGTTTGTTCGTTTGTTTTTCACACAATTAAAAAAATGACTGCTTAATAGAGGCATGCTTATATAAGGATAGATCTCTAAGCATCATTTGTATAATATTATCTTTCTGAAGTTGTGGCCAGGGTGGGCACAATATATAAGTGTTTTGTTATTGCTTTTGGGGGGGGCATTATTCTTAATTTTGTTTTAATATATTAACTAAAGAAACCATTAACCAAAATGTAATCTACTCTACTTTTAGGTATAAGGGTAAGTGAACAAAAAGGTGAATATGAAACTTTTGCAAAAATTAAATTTCACAAATATATCATCATTGGGACATATTTAATCTTATATAACTTCTATGTCTTAATATTTAAAAGTAAAATTGAATTACATGAAAAATTACTTTTAGTCATTGTAGCATCTTGATTTTCAATAAAAGATTAGGGAACATTCAGTACACTTAGAAAGGCAAGATTATGAACCAATGTATTATAGACAAATTTTTAACTAGAATTTAATACAGAGTTATTGTTATCCAATATTTTATCATATATAAAAGCAGTATAAACATCAGTATAGGAAAGGTTAGCTTTAATTGACATTTAGATTTTTTTGTTTGTTTTCCTAGTTTGTCATCGCTATAGAAATAATCTAGAAAAATAATTCCCCTTCATTCAAAAGGAAAAGTATCTTTATTGTTGCCCGATATTCTCCTTCAGAAATAACTTGGGGGACTGATATACCTGGGGGAAAAATGTGCATTTTTCTGAGATTCAACATCTAATTCACAATGGATGAGGTTCTAAAATTTATTTGGTTCATAAAAATGTATCTATTCAAAGAGAAACAGAGGGAGTAAATTAATGGAACACTTGTTTACTGTCATAACTCACACGGGTTCAAAAAGCATGTTGGATTCTCAGTAGAGAATCAAAAAGGACAGTAACCCACAGGCTAAATCAGTAACTAATTCTGGGTCCAGGATGGCCCTAATACCCAGAGGTTCATCAAGGGGTAGGGATAGAAGTGAAGAGGGGTTTAAAAGAAGGTATCTCCAAGAAAGTGTGGCATTTGTAGTCACAAGGGCATATTTGTTAGTTTGTTTTCAGTGAAAACCTTTATTGGTAAACAGACACTTAACACTTTTTGATTGCACACATCATGCAAAATAATTGACCTCACACATGGTTGTCTAACTGCTCATTGTGATATAATCTTTTTTGAGATGATTATAAATTTTTAAAACTTACAGTGACTGCAGTAGTAAAAGGAATTCAGGAGGATGATTCTAAATGAAGCAAAACATGGTATAACATTAAGTTTCAACAGATTGTCCGTTCTCAGAATCAAGATCCAAGCACCTCTTCATCATAATAATAATTTCTTGAATGTTAATTATGCTCCGTGGATTATACCTAGCACTTAAATGAATTTAATATTCACAAAAACCTTTTGAGACAAACACTGTTGTTGTCTTTATTTTATAGAGGACAGAAAACAAACAAATAAAATAGACAGGGATCCACCATTAGGGAGAGGAGCAAACAAGGGTCACACAGCTTGGGAAAGTCCCACGAGGGCAATGAGTTCTATACCAGGACTGGGCTAAACGGAAATTCAGAAGTGTCTGGTGGCTGGTGGGGCATGGAAGTTGCAAATGCTAAAGCACTGCTGCCTCGCCCTTGCTAATGGGAGGATGTCTGGTGTGGCCACCATAGATGATGAGCTGGAGGGTGTTCCTCAGAAATAGCCTTGGTGCTATGTGTGGTAGAATGACTACCTGAGGCTGTGGGCAAAGAAGCCATAGGCACGGATGCTTATACTAACCAAAGACATCAACATTTTCTTTAAAAAAATTAGCAGCTTCCTATGAAGATGCCAATGATGGTCATAAAAGTTTCTTTCTAAGAGCATCAACAGAGTAATGAACGCTAGGTTTCATAAAAATAAAAATAAGTTATGTCATGAGCTTGATTTTCCCCCCTAAGGGAGGTTAAATGGAAAAAACTTTAAGATTTTATGACTTCTTTATGTTCCTTTGTTTTTACTGAAGGAGCTATTCTTGATCAAAAATTAATTAGTTAAATATCAATCTGTGGGTTATGATAACTGCAAATAACATGCAGTATACAAGGCTGTCTTTTTCTTTGACTAAAAGTTAGACACACTTTTAATTTGGCATAAAGTTTTCCAGCCAGGCAATTTGAGGACAGATGGTATTTGGCGGGGATCAGCAAACCACATCAAGCCTCTTTTGAGTCCTTTGTGAGAGCTTTGGTTCTTTACTATTGCATCACATTTGGATCTCTTAACACCTTTGATAATTTCTCATCCATTTCAAATTATGCCCATTACAATTTGGCATGTCAGCTACCAGCCTGGGTTATGATTGAGTTTTAAAAGGGTTGAGGTTCTTTGGAATCCTTTGCAGAATAAACATTGTGCATTCATAACATTAGGACCTGAGACTGTTTGAACTAAACTCCCTAGTAGTGGCCTGTAACAATCTCTCTGTGATACAGCCCTCTCTTTATCAGAAGTTCCTTCTTTGTGGCTCCCTGAGGAACTCTGAGCCTACTACCCCAACATAGCAAAAGCCCAAAATTTTCCTTGGTCCTTTACCAGCAAGCATGTGGAAAAGCAAACATGATAAGAGAAAATATTTCATTTTTTAAGCCTAAGCCAGATCCATTTCTATATCCACCAAATATTGTATATTATCTCGCCATGATATTATTTTTTTCTGAGAAATGTTTTACTCAATGAAGCAATAGTCTTCTATTTTCAATTTCTGGGAGAGTGTAACTAAAATAATGTGCCTATATACATTGAAGGGCAGAAGAGAGTATTACACAATAGAGATAAAATTGTCATTAGTTTGTTTTACATTCTATGCATTTTTAATAAGCAAATTCCCATTTACGGGAATTTAATTCCCATTTACAGGAATTAAATGTTCCAGATATTGATTTCAGAGGGATAGTATGTAATATGGAAATAAAATTCAATAACATTATGTGATGATGTATAATTCAATATAGCTAGAACCCTGGAAAGTGAATAATGAGTCTCCTATTGAAATATTTAAGAAAATTAAATTCATTTCCTGAAGTATGTTATAATAAAATTGAAACAATGTTACATGATTTATAGTCATCTAATTTTGGTTTTTAAAGTGACTTTCATGTCAAAAACAGAATTCTTTGCCTCCCCCCTTTATTCGATCATGTATATATTCTGTAATGACATAAGAAACATCTAAAAAAGAAGCCTAATAAAGCAAATGTGCCCCCAAATTTGCTCCTGTTGAAACTTCAGTTTTAAGCATCCTCTGCATGTGAAATACTCCTGTGAAATATGCCCTCTTGTTTTATTGTCACAGGACCTGATGATGTATGTGTCATTTTTCTCCCCACTTTGCAAGAGGAGAAAATAACACTCACTAAAGTTTTAGTTACTCACCAGAGGTTATACAATATAGTAATGGAGACAGCCAAGCTTCAAACTCAGGAATCAAAGGGCCTGCCCTCTAACCACTGGACCACCTTTCTTACCGTTAGACACCCCAAAAGTATGCAAATGGCTGGAGTGGGGTGACTGACTTCCTTAAATTGTCATGAATGTGATTTATGAAACTTGGAGAGACGCTAAAGTGACCCAGAAGTAGCCTGGTTTGGGGAATTCTGTGTTTCGTGTTTTTGTGTGTGTTTTTTTTCTCTTTGGGAGTTGGTACTGTAGGATTGAGATTCTTTTAAGGTGAAAACAGGAATGTTTAAGGGAAGCAAAAATCTCTTGCTGTTAGAATAGATGACATCTGTTGCCTGGCTACAAGTCATTTTAAGATGACACAAAATGATGCTACAGAGACCACAGAGATTTTGTTAAGGAAACAGAAACTCTTGGTCACTTTTCCTTTAAATGACTTCCCTTTACGGGCAGCTGAGCAATCGGGAATGCTTAGAGATGGCTGCAAAGGTGGATCATTTTAGAGTAAAAGCTGTTTAGAAATCAAGGACTAAAGAAAACGCAATTGAAACCACAGCAGTACAAAATAAAATCTGCTGAACCCTAAAAGAGTTCTGACCCCTTAAAAGCACTCACACCTCTTTCTCTCCTTCTCTGAAAAAGTAACTCAAAATTAGAAACTTGTAAATAATGGAAATATGAGGTTTCTTTCTATCCTGCCAACTATGACAGCCTGTCAAAATACTTGAAGTATAATGATATGGGTTTTATTTTTAGCAACTTTTTGTCATAAAAATAATATTTTCTTACTGAATAATAATCTAATAATATGATGGTATGGAAAGAATAAAATGAAAACAAGACACCACCACCTCTCCCCAGAGGTAACCTAGCCTTCCTGATCTCTTCTAAACACATACAAACACAAATATTTATGTATATAAATAGTGTCATTCTATCTACCTATCTAATTCTCTAACTGACTTGTTAAAATAACAATATGTCATTAATTTTAAAGATTTGGATTCTAAAAGTTTTGACCAATTTAGACTAAGCTGGAATTATATGCCATAGAGCTCCAAGTGGGATAGCTCTAAAGAGATCAGGTGCTAAAGTAGTTGGTTTGTTTTTAACTAAATGAACATGAAAGGCTTTAAGAAAAATAGAAAAGTTAATAAGATTGATGCATTGAGACCAATTCTTCTATCACATCACATCTAGAATATCAAATACGTCATTAAAGATCCCAATTAGTAAGCTGGTTTCCAGATAACGAAACTTGCTGATATATTTGCCACAAAAAGGTGATTTATATAAAGTTTCCTAAAGATGGAAGTGAAAAAGAAGTCAAAGCATCATCTTTCCAGCTATAAAAAGGGCTTTTCAAAAGAATTTTGTTACACTACTAGAAAACTGTGTGTGTGTGAGAGAGAGAGAAAGAGAGAGAGAGAGAGAGAGACTGATGTAGGTGTGGTAAATTAAATTACTGTTATTAATTCCTCACTCTCCTGTAGTAGTGCTCTACATCCATACCTCCTTCCTGGCCTCAGAGTGTGAAGAGTGTACATCTCACCCTGTGATTCTGGCTCAGTTATGTAACTTGCTTTGGCCAATGGGATGTTAGCCAATGTGATTTGAGCAAAGACTTGAAATGTGCTTGCAAGACTAGGCTTTCTCTCTTGAACATCTAACATCTCTATGAAAACATGTCCTAAAATGCATAGAGTGGACCTGAACCTATTCTGTAGCCTGGAGGCAAACTCATCTGTACTCCACCTAGATCAACTGAACCCAGACAACCTGTACTTGTTTCTGTCATAAGCCACTGAGTTTTGGGGAGTGATTTGTTACCTAGCATTATTGTTTCAATATCTGACTTATTGGTAGTTATTATTGACCCAAAATAAAAGCTTGTATCAGCTTTTAGCCTTGAAAATCTCTTTTTTGGAATCTACTAAGCTATTCATCATGTTGGAAAAATTGGAAGAAAGGTGACACAGACCTGAGGCAGACTGCCAATATCAAAGCAAGATTTGGGGAGCCTTGTGAGAGGAATCAGGATGTTCTTTCTACTAAAAGCAGCCTTGAGATTCATGACCACAAAATAATTGGCATAGCTGTGTCTTTGGTGAATGAGACTAACCTTGTAAAGTAAAGCTAACGCCAGAGTCCAGTTGAACTTCTCATGCCTTTAAATTCAGTGGCACAACTAGAATTATAACCATATATAAAAGGTTTATAAAAGTTTTGCATGCTCCCAAATCTTTTTGGGGCTCTGATGGCTTCAAACCTCCTTCCTTGGCTGTGAGGGAGCTTTCAGAAACTGATGACATGGAAATCACTCTAGGATTCCGTCATTACGAGGTATGATCAAAAAAATACTATGAATGTTTAAATTTTAAAAAAATTATTACAGTAAAAGACACATTGCCATAATCCCCCTTAAAATACTCCTCCTCACTTAAAACACACTTATCCTATCACTCTTGCCACTTTCTGAAGCAGTTCTGGAAGTCGTCTTTCATGAGTGTCTTTAGTTGCACTGTAGTGGCAGCTTCAATGCCCTGAATTGATTCAAAACGTTCGCCTTTCATGGTCATTTTGACTTTGGGGAAGAGCCAGAAGTAGCATGGAGCCAGATCTGGTGAATTAGGTGAATGAGGACACACCGTGAAGCGATGTGTGACACGGAGTGTTGTCATGATGTCATGAAAGACACTCACAAGAGGACTTCCAGAACTGCGTCAGAAAGTGGCAAGAATGATGGTATAAGTGTGTTTGAAGTGAGGGGAGTCTTTTGAGGGGGGATAAAGGCAATGTGTCTTTTACTGTAACAAATATATTTATTTAAACATTCACCGTATCTTTTGATGACACCTCGTAGAGTCATACTATCCAGTATGGTAGTTACTAATCACATGTGGCCATTTACCTTTAAATTAAGTGGAATTCAGTGAAAAATGTAATTGCTCAGATACACTAGCCACCTTTCAGGTGCCTAATAGCCACATTTGGCTAGTGGTTACCATATTGGACAGCTTAGATATAGAGCACAATTAACATCACAAATATTTCTGTTGGACCGCATTGACTACAGGCAAGAAGACCCATTCGTTAGTCATCTCCTAAGTCAGGAGGTGGAAGCCATTTGCAAAGGGGGCCACATTTTTGCAGGCCCTTGTTTGAAATGGAAATAGCCCCAAAGAAGGGGGCAGTTATAAAGGGTCGGATCTCCATACAGCACCTACTTTAGTTGATGTAAAAAAAAGCACAGGATTTAGCATCTGTCATTTTACCTATTTTATCTGTCGTTTAACCAAGCTTAGTCTTCCACCAAGAAAAGACAAAAATAAAGATAATGTGGCAAAGAAGGCAGAGGAGATCCTAATTCTTATAATTGCAAATCAGTTAAGACTATGTGGGATCATGTACCTTGCGCAATTAAAATTTCCAAAGGCTATCTAAATCTCAATTTCGTTATTGTGAGTCTGAACCTAATACGCATACTTCAGCATTCAATTAGGTCTTCACTTGCTAGACTTTATTTGCATAAGGGACTGAGCAGCTTCTTAAAGAACTAGGGTCCTATTGGGGCATTCCTTAACAGTAACACTGAAAGCAGAGACCAAAAGCTGCTGTTCCTCTTTTGTACAGACTAACATATGCACTTGGCTTCTCAGGAGTGAGAGTGCAGTGAGAATAACAAATCTTTCATCATCCAGAAGACACAACTATACTCAGAAACGGGTTGGAAACAAGAGAAGAAAAATAAAACTGCCTATACCAGGTGGTAAATATAAAGCTTATTTTTAAACACACATGGGAAGTATGCTGTGGTCTTCCAGAAATAATTTTGAGAGTGACTGCACAAAAGGCTGAGATTTCACATAAGTGAGTGTTGCAGACTGTATCTTTCAAAGATGGCCTCCCCGCTATAATATCTCCCATCTCACATGCGGTACCACTCCCTATCTAGAGATGAATTTCTGTCCCCTCCCTTTGAGCCTGAGCAGGCCAATAGAGTATGACGGAAGTGAAAAGTTACTTCTCAATCTAATCATGGCAGTGGTGTGCACTTCTGTTTTGTTCTTCTCCCTTGTTCTCTTGGGATGCTTGATCTTGTAGTCATTTTGCACCATGCTCTGAGGAAGCGCACACAGCCTGTGGAGAGACACATGTGATATGGGAATCAGTTCCCAAGCTCACAGGCTCAGCTGAGCTCCCACCCAGCCTCCCAGCTAACAGCTAATACTTGCTCAGCTACAGGAGCGAGCTATCTTGAAAATATACTCTCCATCCCCCGAAAGAAGCACCAAGTTGATGGTGTATAGAACTGAGACAATCTGCCCTGTTAAGTCTTAGCCAAATTGCAAGTTCACAAGCAAAATAAATTACTATTTTTGTGTAGGTCACTACATTTTCAGGTGGTTTATGATGTGGCAATAGATAACTGATGCAGATAAACTTTGGTTGCCATAACAAACTTGGTGGCTTAAAACAAATTTGTCATCTCAACTTTCTATAGGTTAGAAGTCCAATATGATCCCACTAAAATCAAGATGTTGACAGGGCTGAGTTCCTTCTGGAGGTTCTAGGGTAGAATCAATTTCCTTGCTTTTTCCAGCTTCTAGAGACTGTCTCCATTTCTTGGCTCATGCCTCCCTTTTTCATCTTGAAAACCAGCAATAGTGTGGAGTCCTTCAGTCATAGCATTGCCCTGACCCTTGCTTCTGCCACTCTCTTCCACTGTTAAGGACCCTCGTGATTACTTTGGGTCCACTCAGATAATCCAGGATAATCTCCTTATTTTAAGGCCAGCTGATTAGCAACCTTAAGTCTCCTTTGGCATCTAACCCAACATATCCAAAGCTTCCAAGGATTAGGAAGTGGGCATCTTCGGGGTGGCTATTCTGCTTCTACTACAAGTACAGAAAGAATTGATAAAATCTGCATTATAGTTTTAAAATAGCAGTTGAGTTGGTAAATGGCTTTTAGATATCAGCCGAGGCACCCCATTCATTGAGATTTAAATGCAGTTGGTTCAAACATCATGTGTAGTGAAGGCTTCACATTCTTCCCAGTCATGCCTGAAATTCTGGTGGAGAGGATGGCTTACGTTGTTCAGAGTCACCTCTACTTTTATACCCCCATATCTCCTAAATTTATTCAGTTTATGAATTTTCTCACCATCCCACATATTGTATCCCTGCTCTGTACTCTATCTCACTTAGATATAATATTTCTCCTTTCCTAGATTGCCACAAAAGAGCAAATCAAATCAAACTGAACATAAAAAATAAAGCACACAGAAAAATTTTACTAAAAATATGCAATGGAAGGCATGCACATAACAAAAGAAATGTAAAGTTACCGTTTAGCCAGTTCTGCCAACTCAGGTCAGCCTACCCACATGGCATCGCTCTTTCTTCTGGAGCAAAACAAAAGAAAATGGAGTCATCTTAGTGCTTCCTGAAGAATGAGTGTGCTAACACCCTCCAACCTCTGACACTGAGCTCAGCTGCAGCCCTCCCATTATGTACACAAAGTTCACTGATGTGCCCCATTTCTCACTTCTTCCCTCTTCAGTGTCTGCAAGAGAAAGGGAGCGAGAGGGAGAGGGAGAGAGGGAGGAATAAGGGTGGGGAGAGTAGGAGAGGGACAGAGGGACAGGGGTAGATGGACTTCCAGAGTAATATCAACAATACACTACTTCCCTCTACTGCCTTAGAAGGCGGTGGCTCTTAGTATTTATTTTGCTCTGAAATATTTCCCCTCCACTCAATTATAGGAATCTAAAGAAAATATTTATGTAATGCTGAGAGTTAGAAAGTCCTGTAAGGATCTGGGGACCTCAGGATAAATGTTTTTCTGTTGTGTGTGGGGGGGTTTTTTTGCTTCCTCCTAACCACCTCATGCCTCACTGTGACCCTAAAACCCAACAGTAGACAAAGCAGGCCAACCAAGGAGGCTGCTAATCCACAGGCCAAAGTACTGGGTACTGTGCACTTAGAAACAAAAGGCAACATTCTTGCCAGGAGCTGGCCTTGGCCCAAGGCAGTGGGGTGCCAGAGGCGGAAAGGATAACAAGCCCAGATGGAACCCGGAGTCTGCAGGAGCCCGTCAGACTTTCCAAGGAAAAATTAAAAACTAATAACCAAATAATACATGCTGAGCTCTGTGCCCTGTGGACTTCGGCTGAATTTTGGATAAGGTGAGAAAGAGAGGGAAGGAAGGGTGACTAGGGAAAAAGAAACAAACCTTTCACAAAGGCCACGGGCATAGCATAAACCTTTCTTCTATCTGCTGCCTAAGAGCTCAAAAAGTCACTGGGGTTTTGTGTATGCTAAAATAGTGGTAACACTTGTTTGGGAAGATGTACTCAGCTTTGGTAGAAAATTGCAGTGGGGCAGAGTTATGAATAATTGGAAAATTTTGGAAAGACTGAAGCCTCAAATAGCATAAAGGACAGAAGTGATGTCTGCATGGTAGGATGCTGCTGGGAACAGCTGGGGGCGTCTACCTTGGAGGGTTGAGCCCAGGCCATGGAGTCCCACCCAACTGTCGTGAAATCCTAGCTCTACCACATGCTAGGTTCAGTTAACTCATAGGTGAACTAGGATAAATATATCAAGGATTCATTGTGAGGGTGAAGTTAGCTCATATATTAAATCACGTACCACAATGCAGTGTACAAACCACAGCATATACTCCAATAAAGGCAAATATATGTTACATGTATATGTGTGTAACTGTAGATATTATGTATTTTCCACTTAGGGGAGTGGATCCTGCAGGGGAAAAGCATGCTTATTAGAATAAAGGGAAACATCCCAGCTAGGGTTTATGTATCTCTAAAGTAAAGAGTTTTGTCCCAGGTGCAGAGTAGATTTAATATTCAAGTAAAAAGGAGTTTACTTGCTATCACTTCAGAAGAGCTATAAATTCTAAACCAAAACAAACACACTTTGAAAGTCCAGAATTAAGTGTAGGAATGAAACAATAAAAACCACCTCAAGTATCTTTATTACTGTAATTTGCTTACTGTGTGTGGCTTAAACATTCAAGATTTCTAGACTAGACCCAGAGGGGTTTTAAAACACAGAGCTTTAAAATCGGAAGCAAGCGAAGAGAACACCTAATTTTAAACTCCTTACTTTCTAGACAAAAACTGTGGCTCTTCAACAGTGAGACTCCGTACCTGTGCTCCAAAGCTCCCCGTGGGTGTTGAAACTGCTAGAGAAGCTTCCGTCAGAAGCTCACCCTGGCTACCTTTTAGACTTGGCTGTACTTCTCCAGGTGTTGTCTGTGGGTCTTCCTCAGCAGAGGACAGACCAACCTCCTGGGGCATTAATGCCTACAATGAAATGCGTACGCCTAATGCAATTAAGATATCACTTCATGGGAATTTCAATGGCCGCTCCCTCTTTCCCATTAGTTTGGGAAAGTTGGGAATATTTTTACTGTTTTTTTTTTCAGTCTTTTTAACATAATCATCCTTGATTCCCCTCTTTCTTTTTCCCCTCACCCCATTAAAACAACCAGCAAAGCCCACTGTATCTGTCTTTAAAACACATAAATCCATTTCCTCCATTCCCACCTCCTCAGCGTTCAGCCTCCCAAGTCGAAGATGCCATCACCTCCCACCTGGGCTAAGGCAATGGCCTCCCAGCTGCTCTCCTTACTTCCAACTCATCTCCTCCAAGAGCAGCGATTTTCAAAGTGTAGTTCAGATTGTAGTGATTCTGCATAGTGGCTCTGGGTAAAGCCCCTCTGGGTTTCCCACTGCCTTTAAAATAATATCCAAATGCCTCACGCTGCCTACAAGACCATGTGTCATCTGACCTGTCTTCCTCATCAAACTCACCTTCCACCCATCATCCATGGGGTCCTATGCTCCAGCCATACTTGCCTTTATTCTCTACCTTGAACACCTCCGCTTCATTCTCTCTTTATGGCCTGAGTCCTGTGTTGCTTCTACTTCAAATGCTATTCCACCGATGTCTCCCATATCTAATTACTTGCTGTCAATCACATCTCCACTTACAAGTCAACTCCTCAAAGACAGCTTTCTCAACGATCTAGTCTAAACAAGACCGTAGTCACATTCTGTTTTATTTTCCGTGTAGCATTTAATATCTTTAGTTTAGTCTGTTTGGTTTATCACTGTAATCCCAGCACCTACAGCAATGGCTGGTGATAGCAGATGTTCAGTAAATGTTTGTAATAAGAGAATGAATGAGTGCAGTGGCAGTACAGGTAGAAAACGTGGTACACGAAAGCCCTCTTAGTCACTGAAGGGGTTCACAGACAGACAAGAACCTGGGAGATGGAGCACTAAGTGGTGTTCTGATTTAAGGGCCAAAGTAAAATTACTTGGTATTTTTTCCTAAGCCTAAACCTGCTAACACAACTTCCAAATGGTAAGAAATTTTGTCACTGCCAATTCTAGGTAATAGCCTAAATCTTGTTAATAAAAACAATAAATTTAAAAACTTTCAACGTTTCCTTGGAAATATAAGATAAAACGTATTAGATTTTCTGTATAATTTTTTTCTCATTATTTATTTATTTTATGTTTTGGCTTTCACTTCTTTTAAGCCTTTCACAAAGCATTCCTTTCTGAATGTTTAGGGTTTTCGATTGTGGATTGACTCCCAACTTTTAATCCAAACTTTTAATAAGGGGGCAATGGGAAACCAGAAAGAAATCAAGGAAATAGGATCCCAAACCAGATTTGTCTCCTTGATTTGACCTACTATTTGTATTTTAAAGAAAGCCTCCAAATATGCTGCAAAATGAAATAATCATGACACCAACCAGATGGTTTCCAAAGTACAGACCAACACATGTGATTAAGGAAGCAGATGAAGAAATAAGAATGAGAATAGCATGGACTCTAATGGGTTCACCTGCAGGCAAATAGCACTAAACTTCAGCCTCTCACAACAACCAGCCCTCCACAGACTGCAGCCAGCCAACAGCCTTAGACACCACCTAGCACCTCCTCTGAGAAGACTGAATGGCAGCTTGGCCCATACTTGAAAGAATGCTTCCTTAGTCTTAAGTTTTGTGAGTTTTCTTTTGCCTTTTTTTAAAAAAAAAAAACTGACTATTTTTTTAGAGCAGTTTTTGGTTCACAGCAAAGTGGAGGTTGGAAAATATAATGATTTAATATGTATTTTCCACCCCCACACATGCACGGCCTCCTCATTAACTCCCCCTCTTCCTCCCCCGCCCCACACACAGCAAGTGGTATATTTGCTACAACCAATGAACCTACACTAACACATTGTAAATATCCAGAGTTCATTGTTTACATTAGGGTTCACTCTTGGTGCTGTACATAGTTTTGGACAAATGTATAATGACATGTATCCATTATTATAGTATCTCACAGAGTGGTTTCTCTGTCCTAAAAATCCACTGTGCTTTGTCTATTCATCCCTTCCCCTACCCCAACCCCTGCCAACCACTGAGCTGTTTACTGTCTTCACAGTTTTGCCTTCTCCAGAATGTCATATAGTTGGAATCATACAACATGTAGCCTTTTCATATTGGCTTCCTTCACTTAGTAATACGAGTATGCATTTAAGGTTTTTCTATGTCTTTTCACTACTTGGTAGCTCATTTCTTCTTAGTGCTGAATAAAATTCCATTGTCTGGATGTATCACAGTTTTTTGATCCATTCACCTACTGAAGGACATCTATGTTGCTTCCAAGTTTTGGCAAGTATGAATAAAGTTTTTAAAAACATACACGTGCAGGTTTTTTTATGGGTACAATTGTTCAGCGTAAAAGTTGGGTAAATACCAAGGAGTGCGATTGCTGGACCATATGATAAAAGTATGTTTAGTTTTGTAAGAAACTGCCCAACTGTCTTCCAAAGGGGCTGTACCATTTTGCATTTTCACCAGCAATTAATGAGAGTTCCTGTTGCTCCACATCCTCAACAGCATTTGATGTTGTTCTGAATTTTGCCAATTCTAATAAGTGTGTAGTGGTATCTCACTATTGTTTTAATTTGCATTTCCCTGGAGCATCTTTTCATATACTTACATGCCATGTGTGTACCTTCTTGGTGAGGTGTCTGTTTAGGTCTTTGGCCCATTTTTAAAAACCTGGATGTTTGTTCTTATTTCTTAGTTTTAAGTTTTCTTTGCATATATTGGATAACATTCTTTATAAGATATGTCTTTTGCAAATATGTTTTCACAGTCTGTGACTTGTTTTCTCAGTTTCCTGACAGTGCTTTTGCAGAGCAGAAGTTTTTAATTTTCAGAAAGTCCAGCGTATCAATTATTTCTTTCATGGAGCATGTCTTTGGCATTGTATCTAAAAAGTCATCACCATACCTAAGGTCATCTAGGTTTTCTCCTATGTTATCTTCTAGCAGTTTTATAGTTTTGCATTTTATATTTAGGTCTGTGATCCATTTTGAGTTAATTTTTATAAAGGGTGTAATGTCTGTGTCTAGATTCATTTCTTTCCATGTGGATGTCCAGTTGTTCAGCACCACTAGTTGAAAAGATTATCTTTGTGCCATTGTATTGCATTTGTTCCTTTGTCAAAAATCAGTTAGCTCTATTTATATGTGTCTCTTTCTGGGTTCTCTGTTCTGTTCCATTGAACTATTTGTCTGCTCTTTCACTAACACCAAGCTGTCTTGATTAGTGAAACTTTATATAATAGTAAGTCTTGAAATCAGATAGTGTCAACCAACCTTTATCTTCCCTTTAATATTGTGTTGGCTATTCTGGGTCTTTTTGCCTCTCCATATCAACTTTAGAATCAGTTTGCCAATACCCACAGAATAACTTGCTAGAAGTTTGGTTGGAATTGCATTGAATCTATAGATCAAGTTTGGAAGAAATTACATCTTGACAATATTGAGTCTTCCTACCCATGAACATGAAATATCTCTCCATTTATTTAGTTCTTATTTGATTTTGTTCTTCAGCGTATTGTAGCTTTCCTCATATTGATCTTGTATATAATTTGTTAAATTTATACCTTGGTGTTTAATTTTTGTGATACTATTGTAAATAGTATTATTTTAAATTTCAAATTCCACTTGTTTTTTGTTGGCACATAGGAAAGCAATTGATTTTTTTTTTTTTATTAAATTTATTGGGGTGACAATTGTTAGTAAAATTACATAGATTTCAGGTGTACAATTCTGTATTACATCATCTATAAATCCCATTGTGTGTTCATCACCCAGAGTCAGTTCTCCTTCCATCACCATATATTCGATCCCCCTTACCCTCATCTCCCACCCCCCACCCCCCGCCCCCGTTACCCTCTGGCAACCACTAAACTATTGTCTGTGTCTATGAGTTTCTGTTTCTCATTTGTTTGTATATTAACCTCGTATCCTGCAACCTTGCTATTATCACTTATTAGTTCTGGGACTATTTTTGTCAGTTCATTCAGATTTTCTACATACCGTGTTTCCCCCAAAATAAGACCTAACCAGAAAAATAAGCCCTGGTGTGCTTCTTCAGGATGACAGCCCCTGACCATAAGCCCTAATGTGTCTTTTGGAGCAAAACTTAATATAAGACCTGGTCTTATTTTTGTGAACAAAGACAGTTTTATTTCTTCCTTTCAAGTATGTATGCCTTTGATTTCCTCTCCTTGTCTTATTGCATTAGGTAGAACTTACAGTACATTGTTGAAAATCAGTGGTGAGAGAAGACACACCTACCTAGTACCTGATCTTAGTGAAAAACCTCCAAGTTTCTCGCCATTAAGTATGATGTTAGCTGTAGGTATATTCTGGATATTCTTTATCAAGTTGAAGATGTTCTTCTCTCCTAATTTCCTGAGAGTTTTTATCATAAGTGAGTGTTGGATTTTATCAAATGCATGTATTGATATGATTACGTGAGTTTTCTTTTTTAGGTTATTGATCTGGATTACATTAATTGATTTTCAAATATTGAACCAGCCTTTATACTTGGGATAAATCTCACTGTGTCATTGTGTGTAACTCTTTTTAATCTGAAGGTACCTGAATAAAAACTCACTGGCCACGTTGGAATAAATTTCTAACAAATTAGATTACTCTGTGCTTACTTGGGAGAACTTGGACTTGTAACAAGGCCTGTTCCCTTTTGGTCTTTTTCCAGATCTTATTGTGGATTCTATTGCATATGTATTTCTTTGAGCAATGAAGATGGCATGGGTAAAAGGGTGGATTTTATTGTTTCAAACTCTAGGGAAAACGATTGTTTCCTGTTTTGGAGTGACCTCATTTCTAGTAGCAAAGATACAGAAGAAAACTATATTCGAAGTTAAATTTGTTTAAATAATTACAGTGAATAATTTCTCTGCTGTCAATATAAAAAGAAAATTACTAAGAGGTGAAATTAGTTACCATTTTGACCAGAGGATATGAAAATATTAGATAATATGAAAATTCCGTGCAAAAATTTCATATGAAAATATTAGATAATAATTAGTGATTGGAGAAGGAGGCCCTATGAATTTTGCCGTTGTTTCATATGGCAATTATTATCCCTTCTGAGCAGAATAGAAAAATGAACATATGTGTCCCCAACTTTTAGTCACAATACTTGCTATTAATGAAACCCAGGATCCATTTATAAAATCTTACGTTCATTTTCAAAATCTAGGACCAAATTAATGCACAGCTTACTAACTTATTGCAAGTAAAATTATAACTATAATGCAAGAACTTGTTAAAATTCCAAAAATAAGATGTAAATAAGGTGTTATGAAAGTTTTCTTGAAAGGGAGGCTATTTGAACTAGGATTTTAAAAATGAATTCAAATTATTATAATTTATTGTTATCATGAAGTGGCATGAAAATATTATACAGTGTTTGGAAAATACATTGAAAACACATAATTTCATCATCCTAACAAACCTATTATCTGTGTTATATGCCTTTCAAGCATGTTTTCACATGTATTTTATATAGTGATAATCATATTGTATTTATGTTTTTTTAACTTTTTAATTTACTTGTCAAAAGTATTTTCTTTCATTGCCTAACTTGTTCTCATAATTATCGTTTTTTTTGTTTGCAACATAATATTCTGTCAGGTAGCTCTACCATAATTTAATTAATATTTCCACTATTTTTGATATTTAAATTTCTTTCCATATCAAAAATTATATTGGAAGTGGACCTCTTCATAGGTAAGATATTATTTCTCCTCCTTTGTTTATTTCCTTGGGAAAAAATGTACAAAAGTTGGATTATCAAATCTATGCTTCTGAGCATTTTTTTACAACTCTTATTATATTATTCCCACTTACTTCGAAGAGGCAAAATAATCCTTTCTCTAGCCACATAAGAGCACTCCAGATTCACCTCAACCTCACCAGCAATCTACACATCTGTCTCTCTGAAATTTAATAGGTAAAAATGATATTTTATTTATGCTTTCATATCCGTTTCTTGGATCATTAGTGAGATCATTTTGTCATGTTAGGTAATGATTGTACTTCCTCTTTTTTGTATAGTCTATTACAGTTTTTAAATGAGATTTTCCAATTGCGAGGAGGTCTTTTCAACAGAAAATGCAGGCTAGTGAAGGCACTGGTACATAAATTCAGAATATGTAGATTTGTTTGGATTATAGAATCAACAAGAGGGGAGGAAAACAAAGGTATGCATCAAATCACAGAGGTCAGAGAAGGGAAAACAATTTCCTAACAAGACTTAAAGAGTCTTTTCTTCCAAGAATTGTGTCAGATGTGAATTAACAATTCTTAAATATGATTTATCCACATAGGCTCATAAACCAAAAAAGTTAATAAATCCCCAGTTTCCTCTCTTCCCCATGACTCTTGAAACAATTAAATATGGTCTTTGTTCTCCAGGACAAAGTTATGAAATTATCTTGATGTCCTTCCTTCTGCATATAGTGAATGTATTCTTAATAAATATCGTTCAGAATGCTATTGTTAGTTTTTGCAACCACTGAAATTTAAGTGTAGGATAAATAAATAAGAATTCTACTTCCCAGTTGATAATATAAACTAAATTATGAACATATTTGAGTATTGCAATATCATCCCAGTAGTAGATTAATTACCAGTATACAAAACAACTTTTAAAATAGCATCAGTTACAGCAGTAAAGGTTGAGTAAAATGTGCCACTGTGTTTCCACAAAAATAAGACCTAGCCAGACAATCAGCTCCAATGCGTCTTTTGGAGCAAAAATTAATATAAGACCCGGTATTATATTATATTACATTATATTAATTTACATTATATTACATTACATTGTATTATATTATTATAACACCCAATCTTATAGTAAAATAAGACCAGGTCATATTAATTTTTGCTCCAAAAGATGCATTATTGCTGATTGTCCAGCTAGGTCTTATTTTGGGGGAAACGGGGCATTACAATATGATTACCAAAGCATCCCTACTCAGAGAAAGTTTGAAATTTTCCCTGGTTTTATGACTATAATTTAACTTGATTATACTCATTTTCTGTTTTTTGTCTTCTGTGTGTGTGTGTGTGTGTGTGTGTGTGTGTGTGTGTCTGTGTATGTCTGAGGCTGTGTGTGTGTGTGTGTTTGTGTGTGTTGCTTTAAGATGTTTTTAAAATAGCATAAATAAGTTTTGTTACTTTAGTTATTAATTTTATCAAATAGTGTTTGATGAAAATGTACAGATGAAATGTACAGATTCAGTGAATTTGTTGTTGATGTGCTATAACAGTAGAAAATACTAAATGATTACAAGTACCTTTTTGTCATCAAATTTGCATAATATAATTTAACATAAGCTTATCAAATCTACAGAAAATAGGATTCATTTCCATGGTTGCTGTCTGGTATAGCAGAATCCTAATGCCTATGTACCAACAGAGGAAAAATTTGTTGATCACTAAATACAACTACTTTTATGAAAGTCTTGGTTCTTTATCAGAGCAGTGAGTGATAAAGGTGATAAGAAAGTGTAAGAAGTCTGGCCTAGTGACAGTTTTCTTAGTGAATCGGAGGAAACATCTACTGCTCTTGAGTAAAGTAAATCTCACTTCTGCTTTGATTTGCCCAGTGATATAATTACCAACCAGCTACACTATTGAAACTCATGCATGGAAAACATTATTCTATGTCTAAAATTCTGGCTCCCTATTTCCTTTTCCATCCTATATTGTGGTTCAAATGTGATTCTTTTTTTATAACGGGTTTTCTTGGTAATGCAATTCTGAAGATACAGCAAAACGGACTATTTTGACGAAAATTCTACTTGTTTTGCCTCAACATTTGCTATTTAGAAATTTTTATGGTAAAACTATTTTTTGTTTGCTTGCTTGTTTATTATTGTGGGTTTTTTTTTTATTGGTTATTTATTAACTTACTCGCTTATTTGGTCTTTGCTGGAGAAGGTGTATCATGGGGATACCAGCTAAAACATCTGGATAGAAGCTAAATATTCAATATCTGAATGTCTCATCTATCTCATGCTAAACATCTGTACACTGGAAATTGTTTTCAGTTTCTATTCAGATGATTACAAATTGTACCAAACTCAATGATTGTCAATAAACACTGCTTGCATTAAAATACCAGGGTCATTCAACTTGCAAGGCATACACAAAATGTATCCCAGTTGGGGTGTTCAACAAAAAGAAGGCTGCTAAACAGCTGCATAGTCACCAAGGAAGAATTCCAGGGACAGGATATGGAATTCTTGGAAATTCTTGGCTCTTGTCCCACCCACTAACTCCCTCCCTCCCTCACACATCCAGTAAGTGTATGCATGCTATTGAAACCAGACTTTAGTTTTGGAAATGATGCGTTGGAGTGTGGCATTATTTAAAGTTCCTCAAAGAAAAAATTCCTCTGCTACACATTTACCCTCTTAATTAAACATTCTTGAACTTTTGGCTTGGTTAATTTTTTGACTGACTATATTATATGCGGTTGTTTGACTGACAGGCTCCTGTCCTTTATGCACTGAGAATAAATACGTTATTCTAAAAGTTACCGCAGAAAAGAGAGACAAAGGATACATCATCCACTTGGAGGTTGTATTGAGGACCTCACATGAGCCATTCTATAGGATTAACTTTCTATTGTGTTTTGTTTTTATTGTTATTGCTAGACATGTTCTCCCTCTCTCTCTCCCTCCCTCCCTCCCCAACCCCTTCTCTCTCTCTCTGTCTCTCTCTCCTCAGCCAGAAAATGCTGTGCAGGTGTTTTTCACGATTGAATATACACACTCTGTTACAGACAATTTAGTTCATGTGCTAGAGCAAATACACACAGTTACAGACAATTTATTTAATGCAACCATGAAGTTTTGGTATCTGATCAAGAAGCTAAGGACAGCAGGAAAGAGAAGAATTTGCAGGTTTACACGCAGTTAAAGCAGAGGAGAAGAAAACAATTTGTGAGCAGCTGAAGCAAGCAGGAAAGGCAGTTGGTATGTCTCACTGTCTGTACTGCCTTTGATCGTTTTCCATTGTAAACATTCCTCTTATGGACAGACAAAGGCAAACGCAGAAAATAACAGCATAAATTAGAAGTTTTCTTCTGTCAGAGAACAGCAGGTGTATCTTAAGAGAAGAACAGTAGTGTGTGTTGTCTGGATGAGAAGCCTGTGGGAACAAGATTTCACGCAGCAGCTAGGAATGGGTCGAACAAGAATCAAACCTCAAAATGAGAAAGGGAGGAGAAAATTGGGGAAAGCTTTGCAGAGTGCCAGGGCCCAAACCAACTGGGGAAAGAAGAGGCTATCTAGGTACCATCTCAGAGATCCACTGTAACTGACACATCTCGAAAATTCATAGCTGCCCAGAGGTCCACACACACTGGCCTTTCAGGCAGCAATTGCTCTGAATCTTGGCGGGGCTGGTCCTGTAGACAAATGAAATCCAATCATGTAGTAAAGTAGGTGGAGAGCAGGAGGGAGGGACTGGCATTTGTCATATCAGCAGCATTATTTTCTATTCCGTTTCTGACTTCTTTTGCGGTAGGCTTATGTGTCCCTGATCTTTTTCTAATGATAAATTCTGTATTTTTCACTTATTTTGATTGGCTTCTTCAAGAATATTACCCTTGGTTTTAGGATTCTATGTTGCTTTTGTCGAAAAGTAAATCTGTTTTGTGTAAAGAGGATAAAGAAGTCAACTAATTACTCTTCCCAAATGTTAAGTGTAATACCAGTACTTACTTGGAATCTTAGTAAAATAATCATAGGCTTTGATGTAGTCTATGGTATTAATGTACTGTAAAGTATATATAAATTCCATCTGTATTAGAAAATTCCCTGCACAGATACTCTGAAATTAATGAATTTGTGCAATACATTACAGACTGAATAGTCCTTCCTTCTTTGGATGTGAGTGGATTAAATATTATGTAAACAATTGACCCCTTTTCTCAAACTATATCAAGAGGCTGAAATTACCCCAAGAGAAAGACTTTAGTTTCTTTTACCTGTCATTGACCAGTTTTCCACTTTCCAGATGACCTGAATAGAGAAAGTCAGATATTCAAAAACTCTTATCCTTTTAAATTAGCTTTTAATTAACTTTCTATGCCCTTTAATGAAGATTCAAGATTTTTGTAATCATACAGAGTTCATGACCTCTGCATATCCTTAATGCCACTGAAGCCAGAATTTTACATGATAATTGGTTACTTAAAATGCAATAGCATGACAGATAAGCTATAAGCTGATGACTTTGATTTAGTGCCGCCTTTGATAAAATTTTTATTCCACTGCCTTGGGAATCATACACTTTAGAAAAGAGTTATTTAGAATTGGATAAAACTCAGGAGTCATGAAAACTGAAATTCCTAAATCAAGTGACACAAATTTTAGTGAACCAGTGAAATAAAAATTGAATGGCCCAAGAATTATTCCTTCTTCTCATCTCTATATTTACTCCACTACCAACATGCCCAGGATAACCCAGAGAAATGTGTAAAGGAAAAAAGAATACTCAATGATCAAGTGGATCTAAAGTTATGTTATTGAAAAATCTAAATCCCTAAGGGTAAAAACTCTACTCTTTTTAAAATACCTTAATTTTCTGTGAAGCTAATCTTGAGGTCTACATAACGTCACAGAACTGTTGTCACTATTTACTATTTTGTGATGATTAATCTAAGGTTGTAATGAATTTTGCCTTTGAACTTCATAGCAAAAATAGTTTATAGGGTAAACAAATGAATTATAAAACAGCAGGTGGCATGCTTTATTACCTGAAAGAACAAAATATACTAAAGAAACCTACTTTGTTTATGGCTTACATATGAATGAATGTTACAACTGGTAATTATTGATGCATTTTCCTCATTTAGTAGATATAAAAACAGACTTACTTGTTCAAAATCTTAAAGCAGAAGATTTTCTTTCATTCAAGTAAGTCCAGTAATACATGTATTTTAATACCATTATACATTAGCTGTAATATGACATATTATAAAACATTAAAATATTACCTTAATATTTTATTTGAAAGTATTTCCATTCTAAATTTATTTTCATATATTTTGTTTGGACTTCATCTCAATTAGCCTAGTTTACTGAGATTTACCCATAGTCATAAATTTTTTTGCTCCAAAGACAAAGCCTAACAGTATCATTTACTGTTTCCTGTAAATTACATTACAGTGAAATATTGAGAGGTACTTTTACATTTGATATACCTAAGTAATAGAATTTCAACCAATTACCTAGAGATAATATTTTAAAACGTAATATTACTCATCAACATTGGTAGATTTTCCTTGCGTTTATCCCAAGTTTTTATTGTTGTTGTTGTTGTTGTTGTTTTCAATCCAGTTTAATCATGCTTGGTTGCAGGACACTTTCTTTCATCATTGGTTTATTCTAGATGCTGAAGTATGAGTGACTAATGCTATGCCCACTGATATTATCTGTCAAGACTTACTCCAAAGCTCAAAGGTAACCCAAGGTAGAGAGACTCAGAGACCTGACAAAGGAACCTTACATGCTTGATGGGTCAACCCACATCAAACCAGTAAATAATCTAAATACACTAAGGGCAGTTTCTATATCTCCCAAACAACTTAACATCTCATATAAACTCAGAAATCAAGAATCTTTGTTCACTTTACTCTATTATTAAAATACTGATTACCTACCAGAAAAGCTTGAATTCTGATGCCTCTACAGAGGCATAAGGGTTGTCAAATTTTTTTATCTCTTTATACTCTTAAAACTTATTGAAGACCTCCAAAGGGCTTTTTATTATGTGGGTTATATTTATCAATATTTACCATATTAAAAATTAAAACAGTAGTGGCCAGTTAGCTCAGTTGGTTAGAGTGTGGTGCCAATAGCACAGAGGTTGCCAGTTGGATCCCCACATGGGCCACTGTGAGTTGTGCCCTCCTTAAAAAAAAAAAAAGAAAAGAAATTAAAACAGATTTATATTTTTATTTAATTACCTTTTAAGAATCAATAAAACATTTTATATGAAAAATAAATAATATTTTTTTAAGACTATGACTCCATTTTCCAAAACAAACTAGTAAGAAGATGGCACTGTTTTGTATTTTTGCAAATCTAGTTACAATACTATGGCCCAATAGAAACCAACTGGATTCTTATAGTTGCTTTTGCAATCAATCTGTTGTGATCCATTATTTTGGTTGAAGTATAAGAAGAAAATTAGGCCTCTTGGAGGAGTGGGTAAGGGAGGGTATTATAGACCTCCTAAAATGGTATCAGAGAAATACAGAGATCCAAGGACCATGCTTTGAGAATCATTGCTCCAGAAAATACAGCCCTTATTCTTAGCAGTGCTTGAAGAACATGACAACTGATGAGTCCCAATTTCATTATTCAGAAATGGCAATGAGACTCCTTATTCCAAGAAAACATAAAAGCCCATCAGTCAAACAAGCTGTGTCAGAGGGGTTCCTGTAATTCAAAGTTTGTATGACCCGGTAGGGTCATTTTTGCCCACAGCTCTCTCCTGTGTTTTGACTCACTGCCATTCAGACATTTTGGACTTTATAAAACCATTCTGTCATCTGAAAGTCTTGGAACTTGGGGGATGACTGTCAATTCAAAGCCATGATATAAAGCCTGTATTTCTACCAATTCCTGATGTAGAAGATCTAAGGAGTTACTCCACCCTTTTCCCAGTTCTAAGACACCATAGTGCTTTGCAACTAAGCATATTATGGTTCTTTTATCCCCTTGCTAATGATAGCTTGATTTTTTTGTGGTCCTGGTGGTGCTTGGTTGAGTCCCAATTCTATACACCTTTGCAGTTATCTTTTTCCTGAGGGATAGATTTTGTAGCTCTGGAGTCTCTGAACTAATAATTTTAAACAAACGACTCCAAATAACTTCATCTTTTATAATGGGACTTCTTATCTTCCCCTAAGATATTATAGTTCAACCCCTTTATATTTCAGATAAGAAAACAGACACCAAGAAGGACCAAATGACTTTTGTAGGGTTTCACAGAAAGTAGAGCAGAATTTATGGTCACCCCTTTATGGATCCTTAGCAGCAGTGTGACTAGACTATGTAAAGGACTAAAATAAGCATTACCCTAGAACTATACACCTGGGGCTCTCTCCCATACTCGTCACCTCACATAGTTGAAACATTCTACAGCTGACCCACCACTAACTCTAAACTTCAAAATCATATTAGTATTAAGGGAGGTGGAGACCTTCCGGATAGAATCATGAATTAGCTCAGGATCTGAAAGAATGAAGAACAACCCTAATCAAACCAATTAAGATCACCGTAGATCTCCATCTCTGTAAGGGAGAACCAGTTCTGGACAGATCTGTCCAGATATTATGCTGTTGTTAACCTATATTTACAAGTATTGAAAGGATAAAAGTTTCCTCTGGTGTTGGGTATCAAATATGCCTTAATAGATGTTGGTCTTTTAAGGCAGAGATGTTGGTTTCTCCATAAACTTGTCTTGAGTAATCCTGAGTTGCCTCCTTTTCAGGGAGGAAGAATGGACCTCTCTTGGAGCTGTCCGTGGTGCTTATTTTAGGGCATCATTTTTCAGCCTGCTTTGCCAGCTTAGGTCTGCCCTCTTTCCAAATACTTCTAGAACACAGAACTTCATTGTGAATCTTGCCATGGTTATTTCTTGACATGGTGCCTATGTTTTCATACCCAGAAACCTTTCCCTGCAAGTAAATATTGCCAGTTCTACCCCCTACTTTTCCTTTCCCTGTCAGCCTTATCTCTGTCAGGAATCTGCCCACCTACCTCTTCTCCTGTCTTGGACTCCACTTGTCCAAGCACATTGCCCTGCCTGAGCCAGAGCAGCAACCAAGAGTCACCTTAAAGATAAGAGCTAAGCATGATTTAAGGATGACAGGAAAGTCTTTCTTGTCGCAAAGCATCTCCCCTCTGTAGACTTGCAATGTGACAAAATCCGTATTTGGTGATTTAGTATCAAAGAACAATAGTGACTGGATTTACATAGGGCAGTGGATTAAATGCTTTAGATACTTTAGCTAATTAACTTTCATAAAATACCCATGGAACAGATCATTATCCTACAATTTGTGTTCAAGAGAACCAAGACTCAAAGAAGTTAATAGCATAATCCAACTTTTAGTACAACTAGTATGTATCAGACTCAATTTCATCCTTAGTTCTATCTGACTGTACACCCAGTGCATTCTGCCTTGTGAAATGGAGTTTGGAAGAACCTCAGGCATCTTTAAATTCATTGCTGTTAACATGTAAGCAACATTTATCATTTGGCCTTTAGCATCTCTTTGACTTAGGCACTTTATCATTTCTATATCACATGTTCACTCACCCTTGACTGAGGGTGGGAAAGATATATGTCCTTTACAAACCAACTTAGTGCAGGTATAAAGCTATGTCATCATAAACACCAAATCGCTTTCTCTGTACAAGGTAATAGGCAATTAAATCAGAGTGATTTGCTCCAGGCCAGAAGCTCAGTGACCAGCACAGGCACCTTGTACTTTTCTTGAGCTTAGAGGTACCATTAGTACCACAAAGCCTCATAGCCAGAGTGAAGGAAAGTTTGGCAAGTGATGGATTTGAACTTTGTCCTTTGGGAGTTAGATGTGATTATCTCCATCCACTTTTGCTCACACATTTAGACCTCATTTTCTAGTTTCACTTAATCTTCAGCCTCTTCAAATTTCAAAGCCCCAGAGCTCAGAGAACTAACTCTGGGCTAAGCACTTCTGTGACCAGCCAGCTATTATTTTAAGCAATGAAATGATGCTATTGGTGAAGAGTTTCCGTCATTCTTCTTTTAAGATATTCAATAAATGGCTTTTGGTAGATGTATAGAATCTTCTTTTACCTCCATTTATGACTTTTGTTTTTCTCTTTTTGCACTGTTTTCTTATTTTAGTATTACATATCTGGTGTAAAAAAAAAAAAATTGTGAAAGAAGACATCCATCCCCCACTGTCCTAAGTTGAGGACTTCATTTTAACTGCCAAGTAGGGCAGTCGGAGGTTGTCCTCACCACTCCCACAATACCCAAAGGTTCTCTTTAACTCTTAAAGTCCCTGGATGTGTCGTAAGGTCCTTACATGGTCATGGGGCAGGGACTTTTGGTACTGCCAGGCATGGCTCCCATTCCTGAGGTAAAGTACCCACCCAAAGACCTTGTAACCTGCTATCTAGACCTGACTCCCTCTCTCTTTACCCCTCTTCCTCAATCTCCTCCTTTATTTATACTTTCATCCTTTTAATCCCTCTCCATCAAAGTCCTATTTTCTTATCATTAGTGATTCTTAGGTTGTCTGGAAATATTTGAGAATCTACTGAAACCAGAGTTCATTAATAACAACAGAAAAAAACAAAAATGATTCCCCCTTTTCAAGGGCAGTGAAGTCTTCAGACTATAACCTTTATTCCCTGTAAAATAAGAGAATTACCTGTGTTTTTCACTGGAGAGAATGATGTTTCTTACCCTGAATGGGTCAAATGATCAATTCAAGGGTAAGAGTTATTTTCATGTCAACAATGGTTAATATTTATATTCCATATACACATGTGAAAGAATATTACATATTACCTAAACTTTCAGTTTCCAGAAATACTGCATTATATGATGTTATGGACTGAATGTGTGTGTCCCCACCCCCCCAAATTTGTATGTTGAGACTCTAACTGCAATGAGATGCGATGGAATTAGAAGTTTGGACCTTGAAGAGGTAATTAGGTGTAGATGAGGCCATAAGGGTGGGACCCTCATAATGAGATTAGTGACTTTATATGAAGAGGAAGAGAGATCAGAGCTCTCTTTCTCTTTACCATGTGAAGACACAGTAAGAAGACTGCAAGCCAGGAAGAGCGCTCTCACCAGCCCCCGACCTTGCTAGCACCCTGATCTCCATTTCTAGCTTCCAGAACCATGAAAGAAAAAAAAAGTTCTGCTGTTTAAGCCACGCAGTCTGTGGTATTTTGTTATAGTTACCCACTCAAAATAAGACAAATTGTCTTCCAGGTGTGTTTAGCTATTCACTCATTCACTCATTTATTTACATCTGCTATTTTAAAATTCAAATAGCATTATACTACAGTGTGTTTGTAACCTTTTTACTTAGTAAGTCCTGATAATACCATACCATGTTAATGATATGCCTCTGTCTTTTGCATTGGTTTCCTGGGGCTGCTGAAACAACCACAAACTTGATAGTTTAAACCAACAGATTTTTTTTTTTTTAATCTCACAGTTCTGGAGGCCAGAAGTCTGAAATCAAGGTTTTGGCAAGACCACACTTGCTGCTGAGCATCTAGGCAGAATCTGTTTCTTGCCTCCTCTAGCTTGTGGTGATGGTAGGTGCTCCTTAGAATGTGGCTGCATCACTTTAATCTCTGCCTTCATCTTCATAATGCCTCCTCTGCTGTTTATGTGTGTTTCTATCTCAGAATTCCCTCTGCCTCTTTCTTATAAGTATACTTGTGAATGGATTTGGGGCTCCATCAAATAACCCAGTCTAAATGCCGACTCACATGATCCTTAACCACATTGTTTGCCATATAAAGTAACAGTCACTTTTTGCCATATAAGGGAATATTCATGGGTTCTGAGGATTAGAAAGAAAAATATACCTTTGGTGACGTGCCGTATTTTTCTATCTACCAAAGTCCATCCACTGATCACCAAAGGTTGGTATCCATCCCCCGTGCAAATTACATCCCATCCCAACATCCCCCAAAGTCTCAACCTATGTTAGTATCAATTCAAGCCTCAAATCTCAGGCTCAGTTGTCCTAAATCTTATCATATAAATTATTTGAATCAGATATGTGTGAGGATTGGATGTGTTCCATCGTGGGGCAGACTTCTTAGAATTCCTCTCCATCTGTGGACCTGTGAAACCAGAAAACAAATAATCAGCTTCCAAAATACAGGGGTAGGACAGGTACAGGATAGCAGTTATAGGCATTCCCATTCCCAAAGGGGGAAAAAAAGGAAAGAATTTAGAAAGAATCTAAGTCATTCATAGTCATAGTTTTGTGCTTGCCGTGCTGGCCACCAACAGTTCTATGCTGTTTCCCAGTAACAACACAGGATCTTTATCTTGGCATCTTCCCACTTTCAGGGTTGATATTAAAAATTTGAGGCAAATGAAAGGGCTCCAAACTCCACATAGGCTTTTTTTTTTTCTAGATTCAGTTTTGTGTTCTGCTTAATTTTATTATAAATGGATGGAAGTTAAACAGCTTCTCTTGAAAGTCATCCAGAAGCTTTTGATTTGTTGGTGCCTCAGTAAGATTCCTTCGTGATGTGTGAATCAGTCACACTAGCTTCTCCTGGCTCTGAAAACCCTGTAACCTATTGCTAGAGGTTTGGCTGTTTCTAGATCCTTTAATTGCATTATCTGGCACATGTTAGACACATTCTTCTGCATACACAATATTTTTCATGCCAAAGTTGCATCAAAGTGTATTTTAAGGCAATTAAAATGACAACTAAAATGACAGAAGTATAAAGTTAAAATTCAACATATATGCTTGTATCATTACAAATAACTGAAATGACACACAGATAAACAGAAACATTTCTCTTTATATACAGCTACATTTGTAATGCAGGCAACATCTTATGTCAGGATTTACTCATCTGTTTAGTAACTTGAATTGTTTCAAGATTGGTCATGAGATACTTCCCATTCAGAAATGTTAAAAAGCAAACCATGTGTTATCTTAGACTAAGGTGATATGGGATTTCATATAATCAAATATTCTTTTACAGTATTCTTTTTAATGGCTACCTATTATTTTATTGTTTGGATGTATACAACAAGGCTCTTCTTATTGAACAATTAGTTTGTTTCCAGCATTTCTCTAATTGAGGTTTGTAATAAATATCCGGTACCGAAAAGGAGTTCACACATTTAACATTTATTCCAGGAAATATCTTAATGGGAACTAAGAAGATATCCTGGATTAACATGCAAATGAAAATGCCCTTGTATTTTTTTGTATGTCCATTTCTTTTATTTTTTCACCCTTATTTTAACTTGCTAGTATATTCTTTGTTTGAATAAATTGACTAGATAGTCCATTAAGTCATTATCAGTCATTACCACCTTATCTATGTACTTTTTTGTTAGATTACTTTTAATTCACTAGGAAAAACAGAGGACGATGGGCTTGGCCAGGGTGAGGGTGAGAGAGGAGAGATTAAAAGGAGAGGCAGAGGAAGTGTCAGTAAAAGTCAGCCCTGCCCACTCAAAGGGTCAGCTAAGAATCATTAGAATGAGTTTGTTGAATAGGCAGGTGGTGACAGGTGCTAGCACGAATGATGGAGGAGGGTCAAAAGCAAACTTTGCCTACTTCTTAATATACCCTCAGGGATTCAGCTGAGCGGCATGCATAATCTAACACACATTCCACTATGTTTTCTCTACTGTAAAATGCTGGTGCAAGTGTGAATGCAAGGCTGATGTCAGGGCATGAGGGAAGGGCTGTGGAAAAATGGAGGGAGTGTGTAAGCACCTGAAGCGTCTGCTCTGTGATTATATTCATCAGTATGTAAGGAAGGCAACAGCCTGGGGTTGTGTACTGGGCCACACCTCACCAGGGACGGCTGTGGAACTTCTGCTGAGTAAAAGTTGTCTAATCTATATATCTCTCCCTCTCCCTATTATTTGAGGCTTTTCTTTAAATCTTTAATAAGTGAAGTCTGGGTTTATTCTTAAGCATGTTGCTGCTTGACCAAATGTTAGGATGTATTTTTATCAATCACCATATCACTCCATTCTTTCTGATATATTCTCAGTGGTCTCCTCTTTCCTACCCTCCTTCTTCCACACTTAGACTCACATCAGATACAAACAGATCCCAAAGAATCCCCCACAGTGGTGAAATGGCAAAATCCCTTTGGGAAAAGCATGAAAAGAGCTAAGGGGTTATTCCATTGCCCTGCAGATACACCCGTTTCCTCTTTCTAGACAGAATCCCAGGGTATGTGAGTGAGTGAGTGAGTGAGTGAGTGAGTGAGTGAGTGAGTGAGTGAGTGTGTGTATGGGACATGTACCCACTGGTCTTAGAGCTGACCTTCAGGGCCCTGTAGTGCGGTCAACCAGCATTGCCCTGGCTCCTGAAGGAAGAAAGGAGCCCATTGTCTCTTGCTAAAATCCTAAAATAGAACTGCCCTTTTAAATGCTGCATGACATTGTAAATGCTCAAATCTATTTTCCGACTTACTAGAACCCACTGGGTAGCTCATCCACATTGTTGCTCTCTAGGTTTCTCTGAATCTATTTCAGCGTTATTTCTCTATGTATCCCAAGTGACATTTTATTCAAGATTGAATCACATTTCATTTTTTTTGGTTTGATTTAAATTAAATTTAGTACAGTGTGTCTCAGTTCTTAATACTGTCTGCAACGATTCCTAAATTAGAAAGCTCTTCTAAGTTCATTAGCAATGTGTTGCTTTCTTGCTTTTTTCAAACTTTCTCACTGTGTTAACATAAAAACTAATATTTGTACAGTCCTTTACAGTTTATAAAATACTTTCAAACCTATCACCTCCTGAGAGTGGGTATTTTTCAGAACCCTTTTTTACCAAAGCAGAGACTGAGGCTTGACGATCTAACTAGTTTGTCAAAGTTTACACAGCTACTAACGGAGTTGAAGTTGAAGGTGGTCTTTTGGCTCAAAACCCCATACCTTTTATAGCGCACTGCTTCCAGTACCAAATGTGTTCCCACGTGGAATAATGGATAGCAGAAACAGGTGTTATTATTTAACAAATAAGAATAAATCTCAGTGTCTAAAAAGATGTCTCACCTATAGGTTTCGGTCAAAAATATGTCTTTGTTTCTGTTAACATAAAAGCAACATACAAAAGCCAGTAGCAAGTGCTTTTAAGGATATTTATTAAATATTTATAAGCACGATACTCTGTACTCAGTGCTTTCCAAATACTATCTCAATTAATCCTCAGAACAAACCTATGGATGTAAGTACTAGGATCTTAGTCAACTCAGGCTGCTATAACAGAATACTTTGGACTGAATGGCTTACACAACAATTTCTTTCTCACAGTCTGGAGGCTAGAGGTGCAAGAGCAGAGTACCAGTATGACTGGGTTTTTGGTGAGGGCCCTCTTAGTTCACAGACAGCTGCCTTCTCGGTATTCTCACATGGCAGAGAGGTCGTTTCATTGGGGATCCACCCTAATGACCTCATCTAAATGTAATTAGCTCCCAAAGGCTCCACCTCCAAATACCATCATACTGGGAATTAAGGGTTCAACATATGAATTTGGGGGCGAGGGCAGCACAAACATTCGATAGCAACTAGTATCATTCCCATTTTGTAGATGAGGAAACAGAGTTGTAAGAGATTATATAAGTCACGTAAGCTAGTAAGTGCTGGCGTGAGGACATGAAGCCAGGAAAAATGGCTGCAGTGAGCATATTCTTGACCACTAAACCATAGGGAATACCATGTCTAGTTCTATAATCAATTAGGTTAAAATTTTAGCTACACCAGTGACCAGCTGCATTCAATGGAAAATAGTTAATCTCTCTCAAGCTTAGTTTTTCCATCTGTAAAATGATTAAATACGTTAACAAAAATTGGCACTTAATTAGTAGTCAATAAATGTGAGCCAGGATTGTTCTACTTATGCTACACACAACTTCACTTATTTATTTCTCAAATATATGTTGATCACCTGCTATGTGTGACTCTATATTTCTCTGCACACTCAGTTTTCAGAAGCTCCATCTCTTCTGTACCCCCAAGATCAACAGCCTTCAAGGCTAACCAGGCACTTTGCATCTTTCTGGCTATTGCACCATTCTCTCACTATATGGCCAGGATTACTCTCTTTTAGTCTGTTGTTGATGTTGTTTCAAATGAGCTTGTAACTCCAGTATCTTTTGTTTTGCAACATTACTGTCACTCTATCTCCTCCTTTAAAATGCCAAAATTCATTTGTCTATTTTCTAGGGCTGTTTGAGGACACCCTCTCTTGTGCATGAAGAAAACCAGTCTGTTTGACTACAAACAGCTCTGATTTACACAACATGATTTAAAATAAAGGCTTTCATCTTGAGGCCCGCTCTTTTTTTTATTTTTTTTCTGTTTCATTTTGTTCTCTGCTTATAGATTGGATCATGGCCTGATGCCTCAGGATGAAAACATTGGTGCTCGATGATTCTTTAAAAGTCAGTGGATTTGTTTCCAGGCCCTTTTGCCCTGACTGTCAAGCGTCTTTTCCCAAAATTCTGTTTTCCCCATTCCTCGGCTCTTACAACTTAGTTGACAAACTTTCACTTTGCTTTGACCTGGGATGATTTGGTGAAACACTTTTGTTAAGCTTTGCTGTACTCACTTGAACGCCATTGTTTTATATACAGTATTGCAACTTATATAATACTTTTTTATATGAATATAGCCAAACAAAAACTCTAAGCTCAGTGGCAAACCTGATGCCACTGTGATAAAACAAATGCAAAATGCCTTTAATTGGAACGGATGTTTTATGATCTGAATATTTCTGTAAACCCAGTCTACACAGTCAACATAGCCAAAAGTCGAATACATTATGAGGCATAAAATTGTAAATTGGACATGTGGATAAGCTTTATTGATATTGTAAAATATTATGGTAGAACTTTCTGTCAAATCTCCTCATTCGAGGGCTCCACATTAAGAAGGAAAACACTCAGAGTTGTGAGTAGTACTGACGTAATTAGCAGTTGAACCTGTTTGGATTCACAGCACTCACTCCAGACAATTACAGTTTTAAACTTCCAGCAGATGGCCGAGTTTAGTCCTGGGGAGCCTTTCTTCCCACAGCCGTGAAGCCAACATGCGGTTAGATCTACCAATGGCAAGGAATTAACTTTACCTAGAAATAAGCTAGTGGGATGGAAACTGCTGAATCTGATGGTGTGCCTGTAACTTCAGCCAAACAGCTGCTTCCGTTGTAAGTCCCTAGTGTTTCTGCGTAGGAATAAAACGATGGTCAATTTGGTGGGAAACCCGTAATTGAAGAAAGTAGGCGGAAAGAGATAGAAAAGGGAGGAAAACAAAGCAGTTGCATTCGCTGTTTGCTTTGTGGAAGCAAAACAACATGCTCTTTAATGGGAGGTATTGCTCTTATACATGCAGTACTGGTACTCTGTTGACATAACAGTAATTTATCATGGCCCTCTGTTGAAGAAAATTAGATGAAAGAAAAAAGAGGGAGCAAAGACTATTCTCTGGGAGATATATGAAAATTATACTGTGGTAACAGCCAACCCTTTTTAAATGTTTACTGTATTTGGGGGATGGTATAAGCTCTTTAGATATTAGATTGGTGCAAAAGTAATTGTGGTTTTTGCAATTTTTAACCTTTTAAATCGTAATTGCTTTTGCACCAACCTAATGTGTTACCTTTTTAAATCCTCATAACATCCCATGAGATAGATTCTGTTTCTCTCTTTTTTAATAGGTTTTATTTTTTAGAGCAGTTTTAGTTTCACAGCCAAATTTAGCAGAAAGTACAGAGATTTCCCATATACCCTGTGCCCCCACACATGTATATCCTCCCCCATTATTGACATTCTCCACTAGCATGGCACATTTGTCACAATTGATGAACCTACATTGACACATCATTACCACCCCAAATCCATAGTTTACATTAGTGTTCACTCTCGATGTTGTGCATTTTATGGGTTTGGACCAATGTTTAATGGCATGTAGCCACCATTATTAGATATTATTTTTATTCCTATTTTACAGCTGAACAGACTAAGGCAACGGGAAGTCTCACAGCTGGTAATTGGCAGAGCTGGACTGAAAGGGGTCTGCTGGATCTATCCATAAGGATGTGACTCCTGTGAGGGCAGATTTAGGAGAGTTGTTGGGTGAGGGTGCGAAAGGAACATAATTTTCTTATTAGCAGGATCTCTGGAGGCAGATGCATGCGAGGTATCAGAGCACCTACACATTCACTTATGAGGATGACACCCTGCATGTTGCTCATCCAGGCATTTTGCTCCAGTGTGCTCTTAACCATTAGCAACCTACTTCTTCGTGCCTCATTTATTTAAGTAGTTCCTAACTTTCTAAACCCATTTTCATTGAATACAGTGTGATTGCCACAACAGCCCTATAAGACATACTATCTCCATTTCATAGACTAGCAACAGAGGTACAGAGAGATTTCAAATGATGTGCCAGGAGCACGAAGCTGGTTGCTGGTAAAGTCAATATAACTCAGGATGAGTGTTCTACTATTGAACTTAACATTCTTCAGAATCATTCATCTTTGGCTCACATTTCCACCAACAACTCTGATGGGGATGCTTTACTGTGTCTCTGATGTTCTTGAGAAGAGCTTTTGTGGTGATTGATAGGATCCATGAGACCCTCTCATCTCCTCCCCTCCCCGAGTGTGCTAGGCACAGGCCATTGATATGGTGGTGTTATTGGACTAACTTCACTTGAGAGCACGGCATTTTGCCATTTCCTGGTTTAACCCAAGTAATATTACCCAGCTTTCAAGGCCAGGAAAGTAAGAAGCATGCAATGTGAGTTCAAGGTCATAGAGTGAGTCAGAAGAGCTTAGAAGTTCTTTAGCAACATGTCATCCCCCCTTAGGCACAGGCAGGAGATTTAACTCATTGATTTATTGACATCTGAGAGTCATATTTACAGGTCTATAAAAATTACCGTGTGCTGCAAGGATTCAGAAATGTGAGTCCAGGGTATGCTCTGCTGAGTAAACTGTCCAGTGATATTTTCTAGAGCCAATCAGTAAGAAAGTAAACAGGTTGGTCCAGTCATTATTCACTCAAGCCAGGATAGAAAGAAAAAAAAGTAGCTGGTCTTTGATTTCATTTCCTATCAGTTTATAAGTTTGTTTGCTTATGGCTGCTGCTGTAACATCAAGTTAAAGCAATTTCCAGGCCATTACTGCTCTAAGGCAATATGAACTTTTCAGTTGTTGACAAGACATTGCCTGGATGTATTGGAGACTTCAGAGATTACCCAGACATCAGCAAAAAATAAATTGTATGAGTGAGAGTCCCATGCATCATGTGAGTCCTTGGCCAGGAAATCAGCAGCATGATCCATTTGCTCCTGAGTGCACTAGAAGTCGTGCAGGCAGTCCCAAAGCTGCAAAGGCCACACTTAAAAAGTGCTCACATATAAATCTTAGAGAACTGAGAATAAATTATGCAAGTTTCTCTTTTAAAATTCCCTTCTTTTTAACAATCCAGTTCTTCAAATATCATTCCTGGTCCTCTTTTCTATTAAATCAAGCAGATAATGTAAAGAGGAGACAGAGCGATGCACTGAAAGTCCATTGACTGACTTCTTTTTATCATATTTAATTCTTCCAGTTTTTCTCTTTCATATGTGTTTTTCCATCCATTTTTCTTTGCTTGACTTTCAACTATTTTCAAATACCTTAATAATTGCCATTGGTGTGTCATTTTCATTTTTAATATGTTCAGTATTTTATTTCTCTTCTCTTTCTGCTTATGCTGCCATCATCTTCTCATTCCTTCATGTAACTGAGCTTACACATGGTTTTATATTTTTAAACACATTACTCCAACAATATTCCAACTGTCTCTGGAAAAAGGAATAAGTCTTAAATATAAATCATCCTGAGCCAAGTGATAGCATGTTCAAGCAAGGCATTAAATCCCTACTTCCAATTTCCAAAATCACACTGAGAAATAGCTTAGGTCAGGTAGAGAGGATGTGGCAAAGGTGAAAAATGATAGTAAGAAGAGTCTCCGGTTTTATCAAATTTTGCTTTTTTTATTACTTTGGACTTGCCAATAAATTCTGGGAGCCATGCCTTTTTCATATATTTCCTTGATCTCTGCTAACTCCAGCATTTGGCAGATGAAATTCCAATAGACTGTCTAGAGACCTCTTGCCCCAACAGCAGCTAAATATCGCAGTTGGCCAACCACAGAGCAAGAGCAATGAGGGTATAAATTTCAATCTATTTCTACCTTTGCAATCTTAGCAGGAACTGCTTATATTTTATAATATGTAGAATAATATTTGAGAACTGTTTTTCCTGGCTCAAAGCTCATGTAAAAATAAGGAAACAAACACACCCATATATCAGTGAAGAATGAAAAAAAGTGTTGAAGACAAGAAGGGAAAGAAATAATGTATGATGGTTCACTGAGCCTCTACTCTGTCCCAAATGCTTTAGATATATTAATTTAATTTTACAATTATCCTATGAAGTGCTTACTACTGTACCTTTTAAAAAGACAAGGCATAGGATGGTTAAGTAACTTGCCAATGGTCACACAGTAAATGTAGAATTGTATATGAATCCAGATGATAAAGACAATAAAGAACAGGAAAAGGAAGGCGAAGGAGGAGGAAGAAAAGAAGTAACATTCACTGAGCCAGACCCTGTGCTAAGCATTTCATATACATTATTTTATTTACAGCAGTTTTCTGAAGTGCCTATTATGACTTCCATTTTATTTATGAGAGACCAAAGGATAGCATAGGTAGAAAAATCTGTCCAAGTTACGGAGCTACTGGGTGGAAGCTCCAGGATTTGAACAATAGCCAATAACTTCAGATCCTACACTGACAACTCCAAATCCACATGCTTTTCTCTATATAACTATGTCTCTTGAGACATTGGAAATGGAAATTCAACACCAAAAATATATTTTAGTGCCATGTTTAAGAAAAGTGAAAATTCTGTTTCATTCAAGATGTGAATAACATGTCAGTGTAGCCCAAGTACTGGAAAGGTTATGTCAAAAGATAATTCAGGATGCCTAGCAAGTGTTCCCTAATATTTTGTCATCACTGCAGTGCATGTAGGACTCCTTCAGAATGTATCGGGGAGTCAAGGTAGTATTGGTGAGAGAAAGAGAGAGCCATCTTAAAATTTCAGGGTCAGCATATCCAGTTAACTCTATCACTCATGTAGAACTAGCAGATCGCTGTTGAGTTGGATTGATAAATGCAAACAATTGCATGAACTCAATTAGAATAAATTCCAGATATTAGGATTCCAAACTGAATAAAACCAATTAACTTATAAGTTCCTTTTACGGGATTGAATCACTTAAATGTCTTTCCTTTGATAAAACTATTCTTATAAGCAATGCAGATTTAAAAATGTTGTTCCAAAAATTATTTTCCTTTTAACTCTTTTGATTTCCTTGTCTCTCACAATGTTAATTTTGAATAGGTAGAGAAGTATGGACTTAGAGGAACTTCCATTAATTAAATATTTACTCTGTCCAGGCACTGTGCTAAGTACTTGCATTCTGTTATGTGAGATAAGTACTGTGTAATGTCTATTAAGTGGATGAGGAAACAATGGCTTAATGAGATTAATTAATTTTTCTGTGTCACATGACTAATAAACAAGGCTTCAAACCCAGGTCTTTCTGACTACAGAATCTGAGCTCTTAGTTAATATTCATTGAATTCATAGGTAGTTAAATCATCACATTCAAAAGGTGTGGATTCATAAATCATGTCATTATGGAAGGGTCATGTATTATTCAGTTCTGGATCTTACCATTTAAAATAAAAAACAGATCAATTGGGGTGTGCTCATGGCCCACAACCACTTCAGTTGAAGAGGGACCTTAGGAGCCAGCAATGTTTAGCCAAGAGAAATCTCAATATGGTCCTGCCTTCAGATATTTGGAGAGCTGCCTTGAAGTGAAATGAGCCTATGAACAGAGGGGTCTGGAAGAGACTATTTTCAAGGTTCTCTGACATTTTAGGTTTCTATGATATGTTCTTCATGAATCCAAGGGCTAACTATGTCTTAATCAGTGAAGGCAGCTATAACAAGATACTGTAGATTAGGTACCTTAACAAACAAACCTTTATTTCTCGTGTTTCTGGAGGCTGGAAAGTCCAAGATCAAGGTGCCAGCAGAACCAGTGCCTGCTAAGGATACTCTTCTTGGTTTGCTGTTGGTCATCTTCTTTTGTATCCTCACATGGCAGAGAGCAGAGAGAGTTCCTCTCTTCCTCTTATAAGGACACTAGTCCCATCGTGGGGGCTCCACTCTCATTACCTAGTTGCTTCCCAAAGGCCCCAGATCTCCATACTATCTCATCAGGGTTTCAGCATAAAATTTGAGGATGGAGGGAGACACAAACATTCAGTTCATAGAAGAGGAGAGCTAGTGGAAGCTACATGTCAGTTTAGCTTGAAGAAGAATTCTCTACTAGAGCAATCTAATGGTGGCAGTTGTGCCTCAGGCTCAACCCATCATTTCTATTTCTAGCATAGGTCAGAAAAACAGTTGGCAGGAATTTTGGAAAGGAAATTTAAATATAGGGTGATTGATTAAACTATATGCCTTTTCCAGACTGGAGAGTCCATGAATTGACACACAAAGGCTTAAAGGTTACAACCCCACCCCTCCAAAAATTGTGCTACAATTTCTGAGCCTAAGATCCCATGCTTCTTCTACTCATCTCAAGAAGCCTACAGTAGAAAGGGAGGACTACAGAGAAGAACTTATAATGACAGTAGTATAGGTCTCAGCTCTTGCACTTGAGTTCTAAAATGGCACGGACAGGATTGTAAGAAAATCCGTACAATTATTCACAATAGCCAAGACGTAAAAGCAACCCAAATGTTCATCAACAGATGAATGGATAAACAAACACTCTACACTGGAATATCATTCAGCCTTAAAAAAGAGTGAAACCTCGTCATATGCTACAACATGGATGAACACTGAAGACATTATGCTAAGTGAAATAAGCTAGTCACAAAAAGATAAAGATTGCATGATACCACTTATAGGTGGCATCTAAAGTAGTCAAACTCTTAGAAAAAGAAATGTGAGTCCCAGAGATTAGAGGGAGGAGGAAGGAAGAAGTTGTAGTTCAAAGGGTATAGAATTTCAGTTTTGCAAGATGAAAAGTTCTAGAGATCTGTTGCACAACAATATGAATATACTTAACATTACTGAACTGTTCACTTAAAAATGGTTAAGACGGTAAATTTTATGTTACATGGTTTTTACCACAATAAAAAAAATAAAAGAAAATCCACGTAAGAAATAATGATATAACTCGTAAGAAAATATTTTGAAAAGAAAACTCCAGTCGAGTTTTAGGGAACATAAATAATAACAAATTACAGAGGTCACATTCCTAATTGATAGGGAATCTTCCCTGGTTAAATGAAACTATATGCAGATGTGGGTTAATGAGTGAAAATTCAAAATAATTGATATGATTGAATTCATTTCTAAAATGCAATAAAATTAGTCTTAATGATAAACACAATGAGATTGATAAGACCCACTCAACAAATATTCTGAAGCTGGGTTCAATTTTATCTTTAGCCTTTCTCAAGTGATATTTTTCAAAGAAGAAGTCACTACAGTGGTGTTCTTTTTATATGTTTTTGTTTGTTTGTTTGTTTCATTCTCAAATACCCTTAATGTCTTCTATATGGAACACATACACGTGGATACACAAGCACATAAAAAAATAGTTTAGAATCCCTCTCCAGAAAGACAGGGTTACAATTCAGACCTCTGAGAACAGAGGTTTCAAATAGCACCTTGAAGTTTCTTAGCCTTTCAGATACCTAGAAGTTTCAGAGAAAAGTCAACCTCTCCCTTCTGATTGTCTTCCGTTGTTTGTTGTTTCCATTATAGGACCAACTCTTGTCTATATTTGAAACCAAGAAACAATTGCCTTTAAACTCCATATGTCCCTAACATCTTCCATTTTCTGACATTCACCATTTCCAGGTTTCCGTTGATAGCTCTTGTATTGAAATGTTTAACTATTAAGACAGTATAATAAGCAGTCATTTCTTTATGGTTAGATGTGAAATGGTCTGTCTCTTGAAAGCGCAACCTACCCTAGTTTTCAGTTTTATGATGGTTAATTCCGGATCAGATTCCATTCCACCTGCCCTTCTTGCTCTAGGTTGGGTTGATTTCTTTTCAGCTGCCTAAACTATAACAATTGAGAGTATGCGATGAAAGATAAATTAGTTATGATTCTAAACTGCACCCTATCAAATGGGGAAATTTTTAAATAAATTATGTGCCTAACTTTTTTCTAAGCAAATATAATTGCTAAACTTCTAACTCACATATAGTTCTGATGTAACACATAGGATAGCTTGATGTAGTGATAGAAAGTTTAAGTAATCTCTAAGATAAAAGGTCAGAGAGCTATCCATAAGAAGTAGTCACTTCCTTGGTCTAAAGAGGGAAAGCATGGGGGGAAGATGGTAAAGATAGGAATCAGGAAACATTTGTTCATTGGCCAAGGCTAAGGACTTTTGCTGAAAGCCTCTGTCAAAAGGATTGTGGTCCAAGTGGCTTTATTTACTTTGTGTTCTCTTCAACCACCTATTTTCTAGGTATTTAGCATTTTTCTCCCTTCTTTCTGATTCTAGTCTACCTTATATTCTCCATAGTGCTTTCTCCACCTAACATATAATACATTTATGGGTTTATTGTCAACCTCCATATCACTAGACTATAAGCTCCCTACTGTTTCAAAGATTAGCCCATAGTAGGGGGTTCAATAAATATTTGTGAAATGAAGGAATGAATGAATTGTGAGACAGCCTTTATTATTATAATCCACATTGCATTAAAAGTGATTCTATTGGGGATACTTATAGAGCAACGTGTTTGGCACTATACAGATGAGGGTAAATGGAACACATTTAATGATTTCTCTGAGATGTCCAGTTTTCACCATAGATGGATGGTACCTACAATTTCTCTCATTTCATGCCGGAAACTGAAGCATATATTTTCATGCATAAGTACAGAATTTTCTGAGTTCTTTGTCTTATTTCTTTCCAGGAATGTTAGTACATGCAGCTCTTGAACACTAGTGAAAACACTGTGTAGTGAGAGGTCTTTGGCCCATCTTGCCTTCTTGAATTGGATGCAAAATAATAGTCCACTTTCGTGGACTTTTTTAAAATCAAAGTCAAATCTGACAAGTAAAACAGTAACTATTATAGAATTATAACAAATAACTTTATTATTTTTTATTCTTTGCAAATGCATTATGGGAGTAGGCCACATAGTAAATTGCAATTAAAAGGGTACAAAGTAGAAATACCTTTCCTGGGTGGCCAGTTAGTTCAGTTGGTTAGAGCATGGTGCTAATAACGCCAAGGTTGCTGGTTCAATCCCTGCATGGGCCACTGTGAGCTGTGCCCTCCTTACAAAAAAAAAGAGAAATATCTTTCCTGGCTACCCTTCTAAATGATAAAAAGGAACAGATAAGATAATCTCCATAGCAAATACTCTGAAAAATAAAATATTAACAATAAAAACAATGAAATATATAAATAAAAATTTTGCTAAGAATGGTTCATATATATTTGATCATTTTTAGGTTTTGCCCAGTATCATAATCTCTGTTCAAAGCCAAAACCTGCCTTCAGACCCCATTATACAACCAATTATACTTTATTCCCTTGGTGGACACTGTGGTGGGCTCTCAACTTTTATTCCCACTGGCAAATATTCCAGTTTTTCTTCCAGTCTCTGAGAGGAGTTTCCTTTTTCCCTGACTCTAGGAGTCATCGATTCAGGGGTGAAGGTAATGAGAATGGAGAACAAGATATGGAAAAGAAGCTTCCTTGCTCTGTGGCATAGCTTCTGGAATTACTCTTATTTATTTCTCTTTGTTATGGGCAGAGACTTCTGTAGCCTCTGAAGTTGTTAGCAGCCAGTTTGTACCTATATGGGTGATCTGACACGCCAGAAGGTAGAGTGAACAAGCAAAACGAAGGTGGGTGTTAGATAACATCATTAGGACCAAGTTTCTCTTGTGAATCAGTGTATCTGCTTCATTGTTAATATCAGTGTAAATTGGATGTTTGGTTACTTGTCAACAGGCACTTCCTGACAAATGAAATTGCTTTCTTCAACAAACATTCACAAAGAATCTACTAAGTCTTCGGCTGTGTCATCCAAATGTAATTAAGATCTCTTTCATGCCCTCAAAGAAGTTACAGTCCGGTAGGAAAAAGAGAAAGTAAATACCAAGAAAGTGTGATGATGAGGTGAGAGTGATCCATCACAGATGCAAGCAGTAAGGGGTAAAGAGAATTTTTAAAATAACAAAATTGACTAAAAGTCTTCTTTTTATTATCACTATGTACTGTCAATTCTATAATAAATAATGTCAGTGCAGTGATAAACTCTCCTCCCACCCAGGAGGACCATCCCCACTTCCTTCAGCCCCCAGACCTTGTATGCCATTGTTAAATGACTACCTATGAGTCACACTAAGTTATCTCTACAGCATGAAGCTCACATTTACAAAAATAAGCCTTCCAAAGAATGCTGCTCTGTGATCATCTGGGAACCAAAATCTTGATTGCAGTAATGGAGTAGATCTATCTAACTATCCCAATGCTGGCAACAGAGAATAAATTCAGTACTGTATGAAGGCAACTTAGGAACTAATTGAGACTATATGAAGCTACATAATGGGACAAGGAAAATTATATGCCACACAATATTGATGCTATAACGCAGAGGGCTTTTAATTTGTCCTTATTAAGGAATTGATGGCATTTCCCAGCCAGGTATGGCTAAGAGAACAGACTCTAGGAGGGACTCTAGGAGCTCCTGTTTAAGTACTTTAATCCATTGATGCTGTTGTATGCATCTCCCATTCTGGCTGCAATCTAGTCCTTGCCAGGAGGTCATTTTACTCCATCAGTACTTTGTACTCTCACTTTCTCATGAATGTTTGCTCCGTGATTGCTTTAAGTGTAGTCTTTATCCATTATAGTATGAAAGACTGTTGCTTCACCACTACAACGTGGCTATTTCCCACCTGGATGCAGATTACCCTGCAGTGTAGGTACCAGTACCATGGAGTGAGGGAACTGATGCTCGTGAAGTCAGTCCTCACTAGGAGGCTGAGGAAGAGCTGGGGCCTGACAGATGAGAAAGACATTTATATAAGCAGAGGGAGAAAACTGAGGAAATGGTTTAAGAAAAGATACAAGAGCATAAAATGTATTGTGTATTAAATAAAGGAAAGGAAAGCAACAAGACTAAACTATGAGCATGTGACAGCATATGTGAGAGAAAGAAATCTAGTCTAACATTACATCATAGCAGGAAGAAGTGGCATCTAGAACATCATGCTAATTACTTAGAACCTTTTTTGGTAAATAATAAGGAGTCGTGAAAAAGTGTGAATGCAAAAATGATATCATTCTGTTTTTTCCATTTTGTATTATGTAATATTTAAATATTCAAAAATTTCAATATGTAAATTACGAATAATATTATTAATATCTATAAAAGTATCACCAACTTAAAGAACTAAATAATTCTGACACTATTGTGTATGTATTTGATTTCTCTAACCTGCTTTTTACTTCTTGCTCAGAGTTACCTACTATAATGAATTTTGTTTTATCATTTCTTTGCTATTTAAAAAGAAAAAAGATTTAGCATGTATATATCCCTAAACAATCTACTGCTTGGTTTTCCTTGGTTTTGAACTTCATAAAAATTATGTTATACTATATAAAGTCTTTATGACTTGATTTTTCTGTGAATATTACTTTTAAAGTTTATCAGTAGATAGTTTTCATTATAGCTACAGTTCATCCATTTCCATCACAGTCTAATATTCTAATGTGAGTTTGCCATATTTATTTATTCTGCTAATGAAAATTCCAGATGTTTTGTTATTGCAAGCAATCTCTTCTAGTGCACATGAGCAAGAGTTTCTCAGGTATATATACCAAGGAGAGGAATTGCTGGAAGTTACATTTATGAAGGTTCAATTTTGTAAAATAGTGCCATTTTTTTTCTATAGTAGTTAAAACAATTTAAACACCATCCAGCATTGAAATACATCAGCCAATAGCAGCATTTAGTATAGTCAAATGTCTTGTCTTTCTGCCAAATAAGAAAACAACAAAATGTTTATCATTTTAGTGTTGTCTTTCCCTGATTACTAATGAAATTGACAAAAACATATTTATGTGTGATTATATCCTTTTTAGGATGTCTGTTCTTATCTTTTGCCCATTTCTCCATTGAAATGTTTACATAGTTATAGAACTGTTTCAATTTTATACATTTTAAATCAGCTATTGATAAGAATGTTTCCTATCCATTTTGTCTAAATTTCCACGTTATTGCCATAATTTGTCTGAATATCTTTTCATTATATTTTTAAATATTAGATGTATATATAGTTACATTCTCATTTACACTCCAAATATCTTTTATTTGCACCTTCTTTCTTTTTGTCTTTATAAATCTGTCCATCAGTTTATCTATTTTAACAGTTCTTTAAAAAACAACTTTGACTTTGTTGACCGTCTATTTTAATATTTCTTATTTTGCTTATTTTTTTAAAAACTCGTCTCTATCATCTCTATTATTCTGCTTTCTTGTAACTTACTCTGTTTTTCTAACTTCTTAATATGCTGGCTTTGCCACAAGCATGTAATATAGCAAGCCTTCTTTGAGTACTGTTTTAGTATATTATTATCATTCATTTAAATCTTTTTAATTTCTATTTGAAATGTTTTGACTTCTGAGTTATTCAGGAGTGTGTGTTTAATTTCCAACTTCATGGAAATTTTTATGAATCCTTTGGTTATCACTTTCTAATTTATTTGAATTGTCGGAGAAAATGGTTCACATTTACTGATTTTCCGACATTTAGACATTAATGGCTTAGTATGTGGCTATTTTTTTAAAACCTCATGTTTCTTGATAAGGATACAATCTCTAGTTCTATGCAGGGTTCAATAAATCAAGTTTGTTAATTGTATTGCTCAAATATTTTATATATTCATTATTTTTATCTGCTTGATCTATTTATAATTTAAAGAATTATATTAGAGTTTTTCATGATGATGAAAGATTTTTCTTTGTAGTTTTAGAACTCTGGCACTAATTAGAACTATGGTTCTAGTTTTTTCTATTTGTACTGGGGGTGCCAAAAAATGTATACAAGTGGACACTTTGGTCAACGTTGCGCAAGCAGTACTTCGCCGTAATCAGAAGTGTCTGGATGGTGATGGTAACCACTTTGAGCACCTCTTGTAATTGCAGAAGTCAAATATGACTTGTATTCATCTTCTGTTATCTGTATAGATTGAGTATTACAATTTTAATACAGTTTTCCTTTCTTAAAATGTATATACATTTTTTGTCACCGTCTGTGTGTGTGTATTTGTTATTTTATTAGGTGCATACAAGTTTACAATATTATTATAGCTGTCTAGTGAATTTACCCTTTTTACCATTATGTACTAACTCTTTCTATTTCCAAAGTTTTTTTTTTCTATTAAGAATATCTTATATTCTCCACCTTTTTTTTTTTTTTTTCTTTCAATTTTTCTGTTTTCTCACAGGCATGCCTCTTATACACACTAAATGGCTGGATTTGTTTTCATATTCATTCTAATAATCTCTGATTTCAAGTAGCAATTTAAGATCATTTATACTTATTGTGATTACTAATATGCTTGGACTTATCTTTATCATCTTACTTTATACTTTTTCTGTGCCTCTATCTCTGAAACCCCTCTTTTTGCCCCTTTATATTTTGGATTGACAGAGGCTATTTTTTTTTTTTTTTCTTATTCCATTTTTGCCATCTACTGGTTTGGAAGGTGTCTTATCTATATTATTTTAGTGGTTACCCTAGAAATTTTACCATGCATGGTAAGTAAAGTCAAATATTAATCAAAATATTACTTCTACCCTAAAACTAGATGAGGATCTTAGAACATTTAATGTTCATTATTGTTAGTCTCCTAAGTTTCACATGACTGTTTATCTTTTATTGTATTCCCTAAATTGGAAGTTTTTTTGATTATTTATATAGGCAATATTTATTTAGATTCCTCTGCTCATTAAAAAGTTTCTTCTCAACATTGTGTCTTGCATTTCAGACTGTCCTTTTGAGATCATTTTCCTTCTCCTAAGAAGAATATAACTTCAATATTTTCTTAGTGATTGCCTATTGTTAGTTTGTTTTTTAATGAAAATACCTCTATTTTATCCTCATTCTTAAAAGGTAGTTTATGTTGAAAATCATTTTTCCTCAGCACTTTGAAGATATTATTCTATTGTCTTAATGGGTTCCATTGTTATTATTAAGAACCTTATAGTCAAGTTTGCATCCTGTATAGCTGTTCTGTCATCTCCCTCTGGCTATGTTGGAAGCTTCTCTTTATCTTTGGTGTTCTGCAGTTTTGCTAGATATGTCTAGTTGTGTATTTCTAAAAATTTAATTTGTTGTGTATGGTAGGCTTCTATTATATGTAGATTAATGTTTTTCATCACATCTGAAAGTTTTCAACCAAATATTGAATTTAAATATCACATCTCCATTATCTCTAGCCTCTCTAACTGGGGCTAGAGTTGCATATATATATATATATTAGTGTTCTCATATTATTCTCCATATCTCTTCTCTTTAATAATGTCCATCTCTGTGTTTACATAATTATATCAGATCTAAGTCTTTATCTGCATCTAATCTCCAAAATCTCATAAATTGGTTGTAGATGAAAATGGAGAAGTAGAATATAGAATGATTCAGGAATTTAGTAGAGTGATTTCAGAGGTAGAGGAGACAAATTAATTCCTTTCCTAGTTAACTTCTATTAATGACCATTATCATTGTTGTTCTGTTTGCTGTAGAATATCTATAAAACTTACGCTGTACAATTAAGTGAAATTTGCACTTTAAGAGACGTTTTAAATCATGATTGTTTTTTGAAAAAAACAAATAAAATAAGATCTTTATTAAGTTTCAAAGTTCAGTTAAGAAACTTAAGAGTCAATGCAGTAACATGCATTTGAAGGCTCACTGCCTTGATTTACTTGATGTGGAATCATCTCCCAAACCTTCTTGAGTCCTTTACCTACATCTTTAAGAGAGCATGCATGACCTAACCATATTCTGGCCAGCACCATATTCTGTGATGTGTGATTTATTGTTTTCCAAAAATATCAAAAAAGTCATGAGTTCAACAAATGCAACTACCTTCTCCTACTTTTGAGCAAATTCATTTCTTACTGACTTTCTTCCAAAATTCGTGATTACAGAACCGCTTTCCTAACGTCCTTAGCAGTGACAAACTGGTCATATACTTCAATTAATAATAATTTAGTAAATAGCTGTGAGGCACCTGTTTGTCAAAGTTAGTATTTCTTATTATAAACTTAAGATACAAAGGTGCAAGTATAAAATTTGTTTTTAAATTTTGGCACATTATGTTTAATAGCCCTTAAATGTGTTGTGTCTTTTAAGTCCCCTTCCCCACAGGCTATTTTATTCAAAAAGTTGGGTTAATAGATACAATTTGATCTCAGAAGTGGTACTAAAAAGACATTCTGTATATCCAATAGTATAACAACATTCAGATAAAAGAGATACTTCTTTCATTCTGTATGTTGACCGTCCTTCTCCCTCCCTTCCTGCTTCCCTTTCTTCCTTCTTCTCCTTCCACCAAATTCAGAAATTATCTGGAGCCAGTGCGATGACATTTTTTTCTTTTATAATGAGTTCAGCATTTGCCATTGTCAGCATTTGGAGCTTACGTAGATAATAACGTCTTGATTATTCATGGTGATAAAATACTCCTTGATTATTCATGGTGATAAAGGGGGATGGCATTGAGGCAGTGGAAGTTCTCTGCACTGTTAGAGCTGGCAGCCAATATGAGGGGTAGGAAGACTTTCTGACCCTTGATGCTGTCCCTGAAGACTTAAATTCTACCATTAGCAATTTGATCCTTTGGGTTAGGGCATTGGCCCTTATTAAAATGCAAATCCCTCTGGGTCAGAAAATGCCTTAAGCTGCTATCATTCATTAACATCATATGACTAATTTATATATTGGAATCTTTCCAACAGAACTAGCCACCAAGCAGATTTTGTAAGGAGCACTAGAGAGATTCAGTTTGAAAGAGATTCAGGACTAGATGCGGTCACAGAACATCCAAAGAGCAGTAGGAGGCTTTTCAGGCAGGAGAGAAAGAACAATGAAATGTTGAAAAGGCTCAAGAGAAACGCATCTAATTCCCTTTCTCACCCATCCTTACTCCTAGTTGTGAATTTTTTTTAAATGAAGAAAAAAAAATCCACATGAACATCCTATGAACCTAGAGCAGGGGATATAATTCCCTGCATAATTTCATCTGGGATCACATTAGGCAAGAATCTTGGAGAGTTGGAAGCATCAGTAGAAATTACTTTGTAGGTGATCAAAAGCATGAAGGGGACAGAGAGCTAGAGGTTATTTACTATATTTACAGGATTTCAGAACTCATGTAATTCTGATGGTCACTATTAAAAACAGGCACAAAAATTGGTTAAAAGTCTCATATCAATCCAATAGTTATATATCATTTCTCCAAACTACAGTTGGATATATTTGTACATGCTTCCTTTGTCTTTTATATTTAGTAAGCATTTCTAGTGTCCTTACTTGTGTAAGTTTATTGCTAGTGTTCTGTGGAATACAGTGACTAACAAAAGAACCATTCCCAAGTAGCTATCAAAGGGCTTCAAGAAGGAAATAAAGCAATAAATATAATGCAAGATAGACTACAATACAAAGAGCTCTCTGGGAAATACAGGTGCAGCACAATGTCATATACCAGGAGTGTTAAATAATGCTCAACACTTTAGTTATAAATAACCAGTTCAGTCATTGCTATAAAGATTGGCAGTTGAGGGTGACAGTTACTTTCATGCATATCACCTAAGGCAAGCCATTAGTTGTCCACTGAGTTAAGAATTAACCAGAAAATCCTCGGAATTCATCAGTGATGAAAAGAGTCTGCTCTCACTTTTGCTAGAAATTCTCAAAGATCCATCAGTCTTCAAGGAAGGAAACAAAAATTAAATTATCTTTTGAAGCTTTCCTGAGATTATTCCTTCCAGGTCAAGATCCCTCCTTGTCATAGAGTAGGGTTGGGGGTTGGGAGATGCCAAAGTGCTGAAGTGCTCAGACTTTGGGAGCTGAGGTGGTAGTCAGCACCAAAGCTAAGGGGAGTTTCAAAGTGGATAACTGTGTGGAAGTGCATGATCCAGAATTTCAGAAGGAGTAACTTAATGGACCACAAATTAGAAGAAGTCCAGAGGCAGGTACTGAAGTCAGGGTATGAAGCCAGAATTCTATAAGTTAGTTGTATTGGACGCCACATGATAAATGTTCCTGTTTGGAACTTACTTTAATGGGGTGTATGGGAGAAAGGTCTGCGGTCAAACTTATCAGGCCAGAGACTGAGTGGATATTGCCAGTTATTGCCAAAGCCAGTCTTTCTTGGACAAGTCAGCATCTCTACCTTTGTCTTCTCACACTGCTTAATATTCAGTGAGCAAAATCCTTCTTGCAGTCATGTATGCCATATGCATTTACTAAGCAAGTATTGTGTTCTGGAGTCCATGCTGAGTGTGCAAGGAGAGTCAAGTAGAAACGGTTGGTGCTCCAGAACCTAGAGTCCAAAGGGCATGTATAAAACACCTGCCAGCCATACACAACTAAATTGCATGTATTTCTGTGAGGTTGGCCAAAAGCTGGACTTAGAAGTCTAGCTTCAGCTTTTATATAGTCATGATTAGACCTCCCACAGAACTCACATGATTAATGATAAAATCATAGCTCACAACCTTTTCATAGGCTGATGTATTATAACAAGTTGTCCTTGAAGACATATGCCTTTAAAGGACTGAGGAGCAGAAAATAAGTAGGCTGTTTGCAGGTAACATTGAGGGAACTTTTGAATTGTTGTATCTGTTCTCTTGCACCTACATGTCCCATCCCCCAGGCCATCTGTTCCTTTCACTCAAGGATCCGGAATCCCATGGGCAGGATTTTCACTTCTCAATATAGAACTGTGTACCTTACCTCATGGCCCAACTGACTTCCTGAGAATAAATCATTGTCCTTGTATTTCGTAAGAGACAACAAACACTGATTTTGTTGTTAGCATATGTGAGCTTCTGCTCATTCAACAGGCTATATGTTTTAATCACCAATAAATGTGCTAAAATTTCAGGCTTAGAAGGCCCTGAAAGATCAACTTTTAATCAGTTACTGATTGCAACTTGAGGGGTCCTGTGTCCACATTCAAAGCAGTGTGACTTATGCTGTGGTAAGTAACTCCTCTTCATTTGAAGTTTTGAAGTTGTTTTAAATATCTTAAACCAAGTTTCTTCAACACAGTGTCAGGACTGTGACATTGTATGCTAGTTTTACAGCTAAAAGGGTTCTTTAGCAGTGTGTTGAAAGGCAACGTGAGTTCACTCTGAATCTTTGATTATGTTTAATAATTTCACTGTCAGACGATGAGTCCTGATCTTTCTCTTCTGCTTGGTAGTTTGTGTTTACACCTCCTTGCCTTTGATAAAAGCAATGTAACGGGCTCTGCCCATTGACAATGATAACTCCTTTATTTTAATTAGAGCAGAGGGAAAAAATATAAAACTTGGCACAATAGGGTATAAAACCCCTTTCATCAACCATTTTAAATTTTAGTAGTTATATATATACTCTTATAAAATGACTGCTTTGTGAAACTAAATGTCAGCATATTCAGTCATTTGATTTACACAGGAGATTTTGCCTTCTTTCTATCAGGTTTAATTTAGCAAATAAGATTAAGAACTTTTTTTATCTTGTCTATTTGCAAGTATTGGTGATGTAGCCATTTATAAGCATGACTTTGTATAATATTTTATTTAATGGGAGAATTCAATGCTCATTCTCTCTTCAATACACTGGGGCTCACTTTGTCTAGCCACACAAGGGTGTTGTCACAGTACATGAACTGGGAAGAAAGTACCCACTAAGTAGTAAGTGGTATTTCTGAATCCCTATTAGACTACAATAATTGTTAATAATTTCTCTCAAGTTGCCTGTCTGGAGGCTGCATTTTTTTAAGTATTTTATTTCAATTACAATTGACATATAATATTATATTAGTTCCAGGTGTACAACATAATGATTAGACATTTAGACAACTTATGAAGTGGTCACTCCAATAAGTCTACTACCTATCTAGAACCATACATAGTTATTACAATATTATTGACTATATTCCCTATACTGCAGTTTACATCTTCGTGACCATTTTCATAACTGCCAATATTTCCTTCTCGATCCCTTCACTTTTTCGTCTATCCCCAATCTCCCTCTCATATGGTGACCATCAATTTGTTCTCTGTATCTATGAGTCTGTTTCTGTTTTATTTATTTACTTTATTTTGTAGATTCCACATGTAAGTGAAATATGGTATTTGTATTTCAGTGTCTAATTTATTTCACTTAGCATAGTGAAATAAATGCTAGGTCCACCCATGTTGTCCCAAATGGCAAGATTTTATTATTTTTTATGTCTGAATAATATTCCATTGTCTATAAGTATGTCTTATTTAACCAATCATCTGTTGATGGACACTTAGGTTGCTTCCATATCTTGGCTATTGTAAAGAGGGCTGCAATGAACATAAGGGTACATATGTCTTTTCAAATTAGTGTGATGGATTTCTCTGGATAAATACCCAGAAGTAAAATTGCTGGGTCATACGTTAGTTCTATTTTTAATATTTTGAGGAACCTCCACACTGTTTTCGATAGTGGCTGCACCAATTTATGATCCCACCAGCAGCACGTGAGGGTTCTCTTTTCTCCACATCCTCACCATCACTGTTTGTTGATTTATTGATGATAGCCATTCTGACAGGTGTGAGGTGGTATCTCATTGTGGACTTGATTTGCATTTCCCTGATGATTAGTGATGTTGAGCATCTTTTCATATACATATTGGCCATGTGTATGTCCTCTTTAGAGAAATGTTTATTCAGGTCCTCTGTCCAATTTTAATGAGATTGTTTTTTATGTTGAGCTGTATGAGTTCCTTATATATTTTAGATATTAACCCCTTGTGGGATGTATCATTGATGACTATCTTCTTCTGCTGAGTAGATTGTCTTTTCGTTTTATTGATAGTTTCCTTCCTTATGCAAAAAAAAATAGTTTGATGTAATCCCATTTGTTTATTTTTTCTTTTGTTTCACTTGCACAAGGAGATATATCCAAAAAAATACTGCTAAAAACAATGTCAAAGAGTTTACTGCCTATGTTTTCTTCTAGGAGTTTTGTGGTTTCAGATCTTACATTTAAGTCTTTAATCCATTTTGAGTTTATTCCTATATATGGTATAAGAAAGTGGACTAGTTTCATTTATTTTTCATGTATCTGTCCTGTTTTCGGATCACTATTTATGAAGAGACTGCCTTTACCCCATTGTATATATTTGCCTCCTTTGTCAAGGATTAATTGACCAGATAAGCAAGAATTTATTTCTGGGCTCTCTATTCTGTTCCATTGATCTTAGTGTCTGTTTTTATGCCAGTATTATGCTGTTTTAATTACTATAGCCTTGTAGTATTTTGAAATCAAGTAGCACAATACCTCCAACTTTGTTCTTCTTTTTCAAGATTGCTGTGGTTATTCTGGGTCTTTTGTCATTCCATACAAAAATTTAATTTTATTTGTTCTAGTTCTGTGAAAAATGCCATTGGTATTTTCATTGGGATTTCAATGTATCTGTAGATTGTTTGCGCAGTAAGGACATTTTAATGATGCTAATTCTTCCATGAGCGTGGTATATACTTCCATTTAATTGTATCTTCAGTTTCTTTGTTCCCACATTGCTGAGAGTTTTTAATCATAAATGGATGCCGGATTTTGTCAAATGCTTTTTCTGCATCTAATGATATGATCATATGATTTTTATCCTTTATTTTGTTTATGTGGTGTATCACGTTAATTGATTTGTGGATATTGAACCAACCTTGAACCTGGGAATAAATCCCACTTGATCCTGGTGTATGATCTTTTTAATGTATTGCTGAATTTGGTTTGTTAATATTTTATTGAGGATTTTTACATCTGTGTTTATCAGGGATATTGGCCTATAATCTTCTTTTTTTATAGTGTATTTCTGGTTTTGGTATCAGGGTAATGCTCACCTCATAAAATGAATTTGGGAGGCTTCCCCCCTCTTCAGTATTTTGGAATAGTTTGAGAAGCATAAGCATTAATTCTTCTTTGAATGTTTAGTAAAATTTACTTGTGAAGCCATCTGGTCCAGGACTTTTGTTTGTTGGGAGTTTTTTTTGTTTGTTTGTTTTGTTTTTTAATGATTCAATTTCATTTCTAGTAATTGGTCTGTTCAAATTTTGTGTTTCATCCTGATTAGGCCTAGAAAGATAATATCTTTCTAGGAATTTATCCATTTTGTCCAGTGTTGTTATATAATTTGTCATAATATTTTATTATAATGCTTTGCATTTCTGTGGTGTTGGTTGTCATTTGTCTACTTTCTTATCTGATTTTATTTATTTTGGCCCTATTTATTTTTTTCTTGGTGAGTCTGGCTAAAGGTTTATTGATTTTATTTATCTTTTCAAAGAACCAGATCTTTTCAAAGATTTTGGTTTCATTGATCTTTTGTATTTTTTTAGGACTCTGTTTCAGTTATTTCTAATCTGATCTTTATTATTTACTTCCGTCTACACACTTTAAGCTTTGTTTGTTCTGTTTCTAGTTCCTTTAGTTGTAAGTTTAGGTTGTTTATTTGAGATTGTTTTTGTTGCTTAAGGTAGGCCTATATTGTCATGAGTTTCCCTCTTAGAGCTGCTTTCATTGAGTCCCATAGATTTTAGGTTGTGGTGTTTTCATTTTTGTTTGTCTCAAGGTACCTTTTGATTTCTCCTTGAACTCGTTAACTCATTATTTAGTAGTATGGTATGCAGTAGTGTGTTATGTGGAGACATGTTCGTGTGGCTTTCAGTTTTTTTAAATAGATTACTAGTGTCATACCATTGTGATTGGAAAGGATGCTTGATAAGATTTCAATCTTTTTAAATTTATTGAGACATGTATGTGGCCTAACTTATGATCTATTCTAGAGAATGTTCCATGTGTACTTGAAAAAAATGTACATTCTTTTGCCTTTGTGTAAAATGTCCCAAAATTGTCAAATGAATCCATTTGGTCTACTGTGTCATTTAAGACCACTGTTTCCTTGTTGATTTTCTGTCTGGATGATCTATCCATTAATGTCAATAGGCTACTAAAGTCCCATACTATTACTGTATTACTGTCAACATCTCCCTTTATGTTTGTCAGTATTTGCTTCATATATATATATATATGTATGTTTAGGTGCTACCACTTGGGTACACAAATGTTTACAAAACTTATATCCTCTTGTTAGATTGTTCCCCTTAGCATTATGAAATGTCCTTCCTTGTCTCTTATTATAGGCTTTGTTTTAAAGTCTATTTTTGTCTGACATAAGTATTGCTACACCAGCTTTTTTCTTTCTTTCTTTCTGTTTGTACGAAACATCTTTTTCCGTCTCTTTACTTTCATTCTGTGTGTTGTTCGATCTGAAGTTGGTCTCTTGTAGGCAGCATATTTATGAGTCTTGTTTTTTTGTTGTTGTTGTTGTTTTTCCATTTAGTCACCCTATGTGTTTGGAGCATTTAGTCCATTTACATTTAAAGTAATTATTGCTAGGTACATAGTCATTACCATTTGTTTTCTGATTGTTTTTGTAGTTTTCCATTCCTTTCTTATTCCTTTTCTCTCTTCTTTTGTGTGTTGATGACTTTCTATAGTGTTATTTGGATTCCTTTCTCTTTATTTTTTGTATATCTCTTGTAGATTTTTGTATTGTGGTTATTCTGTGCTTTCTATATGCCAAACAATGTTTATAACAGTGTGTTTTAAGTTGATGGTCACTTAAATTTGAACACATTCTAAAATCACTACCATTTTTACTCACCTCCTTCATGTTTTTGTCATTATTTTGTTTTACTTCTATTTTGTGTGTGTTTCTGTTTATCGTTTAATATGTTGTAGTAATTACACATGGTCTTCCTACTTTTGTCTTCTAACATTTTACTATCTTTATAGTTGTTTGACCCACTGCTTTTATTAAGTGTTTCCCTTTTTCAGTGAGAATTTGTTTCTTTCTTATATTTTCTTATTCACAGTTTTGATCTTTTCTTCTTAAAGAATTCCCTTTACCATTTCTTCTAATACATGTTTAGTGATGATGAACTCCTTTAGCTTTTTCTTGTCTGGAAATCTCTGTATCTATCCTTAAAGTCTAAATGATAGCTTTACTGGGTAGAATAACCTTGGTTGTAGGTCCTTGCTTTTCATCACTTTGAATATTTTGTGCCACTCCATTCTGGCCTATAAAGTTTTGTTGAGAAATCAGCTGACAGTCTTATGGGCACTCCCTTGTAGGTAACTAAGTTTCCTTATAGGTAGCTTTGTCTTGCTGCTTTCAAGATTCTTTCTTTGACTATAACCTTTATCATTTAAACTAAGGTCTGTCTTGGTGAGGGCCTATTTGGATTCATTTTGTTTGAGACTCTGCACTTCCTGGGCTTGTATGTCTATTTTCTTCTCCAGGGTTAGAAAATTTTCTGTCATTATTTCTTCAAATAGGTTTTCAATCCCTTGATCTCTCTTTTCTCCTTCTGGTACCCCTATGTTGGTATGCTTGATGTTGTCCCAGAGGTCCCTTAAACTATTCTCATTCTTTTTTATTCATTTTTCTTTTTGCTCTTCCGATAGGGTGTTTTTCACTGAACTGTATTCCAGATTGCTGATTCAGTCCTCTGCTTACTCTAGTCTGCTGTTGATTCCCTCTAATGTATTCTTATTCTCAGTTATTGTATTCTTAATTTCTGACCAGTTCTTTTTGTTTGTTTGTCTTCTATCTCCATTTTTGTTTCCTATATCTTTGTTGAATTTCTCACTGTGTTCATTTATTGTTCTCTTAACTTCATTGAGCATCCTTATGACCAGTGTTTTGCACTCTGTATCTGATAGGTTGCTTGTCTACATTTCCTTTAGTTCTTTTTCTTTCATTTAGGACATGCTTGTCTCCTCATTTTCAATGACTACTTGTGTTTCTTTCTATATATTAGATAAATCAGTTATGTCTCCACATCTTGGCAGAGTGGCTTTCTATAGTAGGTGTTCAGTAGAGCCCAATGGCACAGTCTACCAGACGACCTGAGCTGGATGCTCCAGGAGTGTCCCTTGTGTGGGTTGTGTGCCCATCTATTATATTTGAGGCTTTATTGCTGTTGGCACCTCAGTGGGAGGGTTGACCCTCAGGCTGACTGGCTGTGAGGGCTGGGCATAACTACAGTATTCGAGCTGTTGTATAGGAGCTTACCCCACAGAGCAGGGCTCTAGTGACAGCCAAGTCTGCCCATCAGGTATGTCATTTGCAGAGATGGCTGGGTGGTGCTCTGGTGTGATCTGAATCTGGCCATCAGGTGTTAGTTCTAGAGCCTCTTGGGAGGGGCTCCTTCCACACCAAGATCAGCCACCAGTTGGGCTTGGGGCTGCTTGTTAGGAGCTACAGAGTGATCTATGGTTGGTTACCACTTTTGCTGGGCTTAGAGGCACTTGGGAGAGGCTATGCTGCAAACTGAGTGTGGCTGCAACTTGTGCCAGGCTTGGGACCCTTTGGTGGGCACCATGATGTGAGCTGAGGCCAGATGCCACTTGTGGCCACTTAGTTGCAACCAAGCCAAGACTGACTGCCACTTATGCCAGGTTTGGGGCCACCTGATGGGAGTTATAATACAAGTTGAAGCTTGTCATCTCTTGTGCTGGGCATGGGGCCACATAGCAAGAAGTACAAGGCACACTGAGGCAAGCTTCTGCTAGTTTGGGGTTTGTGGATCATTTACAGATTTTAGGAAAGTCCACAGCACAAGGTGAGGCAGGCTGCTCCTGTGGTAAAGCCACTGGAAGAGGCTTGGGATCAGTGCATGAGTTGGTTTGGGCAGGGTCTCAGGAAATCACTAAGGCAGTTTGAACAGTTTTATCCAGGTTATCAGGGAAGACAGATTCGGCACCTGCCGGCACTGGTCCAATTGGGTGGGAGGAGAGTTCAACAAAGGAACAATAGCACCTGCCAGCACTTCCATCCCAGCCGAAAGTTTCCCCAACTCCTACCCTGCCAGCCCTTTCCCTGAATCTATTCAATTTAGTTCCTCTTTGGATATTCCTGGAGCTTTCTGATCTGCTGCCCTGCACTGAGGTTTAAAGTGAGCAAGTTCGTGAGACAGGAGTCTGTGCATGGGCCCCTCAAGGTGAACACCTAGGTCTCCAGCAGCTCTCTCTCTCACTTGGTGTAATTCCTGCTGGTTTTCACAGACAGATATTATGGGGACTCCTCTTCATGTCACTGGGGCCCCAGGCTAGGGAACTCGGTATTGGGCTCTGACCCCTTGCTCCTCAGGGGAACCTCCACAGTCAAGATATCCCTCCCTATTCTTAATTGCTACACCATGGGTGTGGGACCTGCCCATTGCATGTCTCAGCCCCTCCTACCAGTCTTAACATGGTTTCTTCTTTATATTCTCTATTATAGGAATTCTATTCAATCAGTCTTCAGGTGTTCAGTAATGGTTGTTCTATAATTTTGTTGTCATTTTGATGTGTTCATGGGAGGAAGTAAGCACAGAATTTGCGTACTCTGCCATCTTGACCAGAAGTGCTAGGTTGCATTTTTTTAACATATTTCTAGAAGTTTTTGATCTTGGCTTTGTAATTATTTTTTCCACATACACTAGCTAATGACTTTAGTCAGATGTCACTAATTTGCAAATAGGTTTCATCCCCTTTGGTGAAAATAATTTGGAGTTCAACAAGGTGTATATCTGAGTACTTGCCCCTCAGGTAGACACCAGTTTGGACTGATAGAAGGTATCTGTGTTGGGAGAAATGTTGGGGCAGCTGATGGAGGTGAAGGCATGAGAGGAAGCAAGGAGTAGTTGATGAGACATTCAGAAAAGTGGAGACTTGTGTTATTCAGCAGCTAACTTAGACACACAAGTTTTTCCCAGGCAATCTAATTCCTGGGATATTGAACATTTAATTAAGGTACCTCTGGAATGTATGACTGAGTTTCTGACCTATAGATCAGGTAGATATCTGAAGATAGCACTGCAGAGGCTGGAGAAGGGTATCATGAATACCCAGGCTCTAGGCAGCAGCTGACCAGATTAGGATTGTATACATTATGCTCACATTTGACAGAAAACTACCAGGGCCAGAAATGAACTCTTTCTTTAGAAAGTCACATTTATACCTCCAGGAAAAATCAAACCCTTTGCCTAACACTGCATTTTCTCTGAGAGTCTTAGCTACTGAAAATCGTATTGTCTACCTTTTTTTTTCTTTGACACATGAAGAATTTTTACATTGTAAAAAGATTTTTAAAAATTCAGTGAGAGTTTAACTTGAAAATGGAAGCATTTTCAAGTTAAAATGCTTGAAGTTGAAACAATGAACAGCAATAATAGGTATTATGTTCAGTAGACATTTCAAGTTAAGATGAGTTATTGTATTATAGATTTTTTTTAAATAAAGAGAACAATACTTTTAACCTTTGTGTGTATATTTATATACTCATAAAACATTTTTACTTTCTATGAAAAGAATTTCGATGTACTTACAAATGGAAGTAAAGACGAATGCTTGATATTAATTGTGTAAATGCAGTATAAAAGTGTATTGCTTTTCTAGCCATGCGGACACCTATGTGACTTTGTACACCATTTGTGTATGTTTATTGTATATTTGCAAAAAGAGGTACTCTATTTGATCTTTAATAAAGTGTAGGACTTACCATTGATGAAGAATAATAGCCACCCTTTAACTTCACAATTAGGGGCTTCTCTAGATAAAATTTTCCTGAGAGGAAATATGCATTCTAGTTCCAAGAAATTAACATCTCCTATGAACAAAGCTCTAAAAAGAAAAAGAAAATATCCTTAGCTCAGATCCTCACAATAGTTGGAGACAACAGGACTGGCACCTTAATCTCATGGCTCTTTGGCAATACAGCTCTGGGGAGCTGGTATTTGACTGACAGAATTAGAGAAGCTGAATTTGATAGAAACAGAACTGAGGTGCTCCCAAAGTGAACCAGAAGAGATGAGACAGCTAAATGCAAGCAGTGCTAATTGTATTTAGTACCCTCAACTCTCAGGATAAATCTACATGTGAAAAGTGGGGTCTAGGTAGGAACCATGTTAGAATATCTGCCTACCGACAGCTCCAGCACTGATTCTGGAAAATAACTCTGTGCCAGACAGCCCACCAGCATTGATGAAGGTCCTGCTGCATGAAGAACATTGGAGAGAAGGGCCATTTCATGAACACCGAGAACCCAAATCCCAAGTTTGAAACAGGAATGTGAGTAGCACTCATTTTAAGTAAAGAAAAAAATAGAAAAACTGAGTTAATAACAAAAGGCCACTCAGACTAGAGAATACCCAGAACCCAGACCCTCTACAGAAACTGCTGGTGAGCCCTGGGTCCCTCATCTGTACTGGCTTAAGTCACGTTAAGCTACCAGTAGGTGACCAGTCCCTGACCAGTAGGTGAAACCCAACCAAATAACCTGCTGAGAAGTAAAACCTTGGGTCTGGCTCTCAGGTTCCTGGTCCTTATACCACTTGTTTAACCTCTTACTTTCCATGTGGAGAGTTGAGTTTGGACACTAAAAATGTCCTTGTGAAGCTTTGTTCGTTTCCAAGAGCACTTTCATCCCCTGAGCTGGCCTCCTGCGGAGATGCTGAAATGCACTCTGTCCCCACAGACTTCACATCCCTCCCTCTCCCCTTCCTGTGAAAATGTGGGAAAATGCACTTACTCACCAGGTGGTTTGTCTTGATGCCAAACAATTCACTTGGTAATTGGTTTAATTGCAGTAAATTAGCTTATCAATGATTTTGGAAGAGTTACAACTCTATATTGCAGATCTCCTTCACTCAGACCAATGTGAGGGCACTTAGAGAAGATGAATTCTTCTGCTTGCTAATCTAAGGGGAAAACCCACCAGAAGCGTTCACTAGCCTCTCCATTAAATTTGCACTGTGATAAACTAGGGTTTGCTAGTTTTGTGCCGGCTTTATTCAATAGGGGTAATGGAAATAAAATGAATACTTCAGAACAAAGGCAATAAAGTATTATTATGGCTAATGAAGGAATGATTTGTTTTGAATGCCAGTTGCTTAGAGTCCATGATTGTGTAAAAATCAAATAATGAATGATTATCATATTGGTAATGTTAATATTCTGTTATTGATCTTCTATGGAAATCAGATTTCAGATAGAAAAATGCCCGATATACTTAAGAATAGATTCTAGAGCAAGTATCTCTGATGAATTGTTATCAAGTTCCTAACTTGCTTACATTACATTTTCAGAGACACCCTGATACTTAGATTTATAATTTTTCCTATTACTTTGATTTCTATATTCTATAGGTTACTAAAATTGAAGAGTGAAAGTTTCATGAGTTAGAAGAATCAGAACAAGGCTGTAATGAGGCAGTTCTTATAAGTCTGCACTAGACTAACCTGAAGAGTTTATTTAAAAGGCGGACTCCTAGTAGATAATCCTGCAGAACCTTTGAGTCAGAAGATCTGGGAGGGCCTAGGAATCAGCATTCATACTAAATACCCCACGTGTTTCTATGCTTGTGGCCCTTGATCGTATTTTGAGAAAAACTGCAATAGTGTGCGTCCTGCTTTTGGATTGAGTTTCACAGGGCACATCTAAGAAAGAGGGCAGAAAGTTAAGAGGCTTAAAATAACCGAAATCATAGCTGAGATCAAGCTTCTGGTTCAGAGTAGAGTGCCAAAAGACAGGAGAGGATAAAAAGGAGTATATATAGCCAGACCACTCACCTTGCTCCCCTTTTCTGATCCACACCGAGTTCACATCTTACAAGAGAACCCAAAGCTAATCACCACAGTCTCCAGTGTACCCACTGAGTTCAATACTGCCTGTTTCTCAGGATTAAAGGCAGGTTTTAGTAGGAAACACTGCAGTTATAAAAATGAGGGCTACTCAATACCAAAAAAAAGAAGGGTAAAAGCATCAATCACAAATGCATTGTCTGCCCTACAAATTATTTTTAAACATCTGGATAGGCTACTTAGTCTACAGTTCATCTAAATGTTTTAATTTTGTGTGTAGAGCCATGCAATGCATTCAAGCCTTCTGTTTTAATGTGTGTTGACATATTTGAATAGACAGTGTCTGATGAGTATGTTGTGGGGTGCAGGGTGAAGATACAGTCGGGAGCTATGTATAAACAGTCCCCAGTTTCAAACAGACTCTGTCTCAAAGGTTGGTTTGTAACTTAGATGTTCAACATTCGGAGCATAGTTTCCTCTGGAAACCATATTACACACATTGGTTAACTGCTCAAGCCAGTCCACAAAAGCCTCATTAATCCATAACATAGCCAAACTAGGGTTTGGATTAAATTACCTGACTGGGTTATGGGAGTAGGATGTCTCCATGAAGCCCTCTGGAAGAGGAGGAGGAGAGGAAGAATTTTTTTCTCTGTTCTGGATTGAAGGATGAATCCCTCCTCCATACCCAGTCAAAACTCACATTCCTAAATTCAGTTGATCTGAATTAAATGTAATGAAAAGAAATTGGACATATTTCATTAAGTGGATAAGTGATCAATAACCTCCTAACCTTCCAGAAGATAGTCGCCTTTTAAAAGAGGCTTTAAATATATGTGTGTGTGTGTGTGTAAATAATTGTTGAAATGGCAGATAATGTAGCATAATATTAGAACTACGTGAACATAAAAAAGAAATATTCAGATTATTTTGGAGAAAGGGGGAGTATAAATTGGCTGTACTTGTCTAGAAATCCTCTCCTAACCTGTCCCCCAAGATGTTTTTTTATAGTTTTACCAATAGTTTTTATGTCTCTACTTCCAAGTACTCAGATTTTCCAAAGATTATACATTGTTTTGAAGCAGCCAATATGAAGGCGATTTGTGTGGTGGGCAGGGGGTGGGTATAGAGGCAAAGGGCATTTGAAAATATGGATCATTTCTGAGATGAGTTCTTTCAGTACTGAAAAACGTATTGGCCTATATAGACAAATACCCGTACTGATTATATATAAATATACATAGTGTTGATGGAGAATGGTGTTAATTAACACAAACTTACACTTCATAGTGATATGCTACAATCAATACTGTTCTATTATGATATTCATTTTCCAATTAATTTTGGCAGGCTGAAATGGCAGACCGTGGTTACTCAGGGAGTGGAATTTGAAATACACATTGCTTTACTTGTGCACTAAACTAGTGAATGGCTAAGCTTTGAGGGTGAAAGAAGCCATTTCACATCACTACCCTCTGCTGATGTATTTCAATCAGAGAACCTCTGCAGAAACAATAATAATAATAATAATAATAATAGTAATAATAATAATAATAAACTACTGAAGAATTCCAGAGGTAGAATGAGAGAAAAAAAGATGTAAATATCCAAGAGAATCGTGGGACTTGAGTAGACGTTAGCCAGAATATACTGGTCAGTTTACTGACATTTACTGCGGAAGCTGGACACTCATCAGTCTCACTCCATTCTCTTTCTAGTGTTGGAAAGCAGTGTATTAGAGCTATAAATAGAGGAGCTTCTCAGGTCCAAATGAGTGGGTTCAAATCCTACCTTTCACTACTGATTGGCCATGACGTTTGAGAAAAGTTATTTTCTCAAGTATCCTTCTCATCTGTAATGAGGGACTAATAATAGTTATTATCACTGCCTCAGAGGAAGTGGTGAAGAAGATATGCCTTCAAGGGACCTGATACCCTATAAGCATTCAAAAAGTGTAAGCTGTTATTAGGTTAGGGACATAATTTGCTTTCATTTAGTATAATAATGGGCTATGTGTAATAGCATTCAAGTCTACCCATTCTGACAAAATCATTACACTATAAGCCAAGTCTACAATGCCTGTGACTCTACGAGGCTAGAATGACAAGATACACTATTTTTCAAAGCTGCCCTTCAGTGACCTCAGGTTTCAGACTATATAAGCAGCGTGCTCTTGGGCTGGGAAAGAGTAATTAGTTAAGTTTCTGGAAGAATGTGGCCATCTCCACATTCTTACTCTTAGGACGGGCCTGATCACAGTAGAAAAAGAGAGAAGGGACCCCTCTCACCCAGGCATTGTACATACAAAGTTGAGCCTGTGGTTATTTAATCTGATTTCCTATTTACTTTGAAACTCTGGGCCAGATCTAGCACTGGGACATCCAGGGTGAACATTATTAAACCATCCAACAATTCAGAGTGTGATTTCAGTCCCCCCCAAGTGAAGGAGAGGAGCAAACTACCCCCCAGGACTGAAGAAGTCGTCACAGCTTCCCTCTTCATTTTGCAATGCTGTCACTCATTTGCTATTTGTCCCTCACTCTAATGAGCACCAAACTCACTCAAAATATAGAGATAGTTTTTATTAAACACGATATTAAGAAAAAGGTTAGGTTCTTTTTTAGCACTGCAGGCAATTACTGAACTATATGAATTCATATGGGAGCAGAATTATAATAGGTTTTTGCTGTTTTAGTCTTCCCAGATTACACCCTTTCCCTTCCTCTGCTCTCTATTTCCAGCTCTGTCATATGGGCCTGTAATTGAGAACATGTAACGATGTCCCAGAAGCCCCTTTCAGGAGACTTCTGTTATGTAGTGCAGCCCACCAGCATATTTAGTCTTGAATTATAATCACCTATCTGCCTCATTAGATCATTGCTCCTTAAAGATTGGGATAATGTGTTTTCATCATTTTTTACCCCTGGTCTGCAACCCTTTACCTTGGCAACTGGCTCTAAGACAGTTTGAGATAATCTCAGTAATGGGGATACAAAGGAAGGAAGGAAGCCGAGGAGGTGGGCTCAGCAGCCTGGAGAACAGGTTCATCACAGGGGACACACGGCCACTCTGGTGGGCCAGTGACTCCAGCCCTGTTCCTGCTCCCACCACTGCTCTGCCCTCTGCCCAGGCTCCAGCTCCGTCATGTCTTCTGCTATCTCCTGATCTTCCCTTAGTGTATTTCTTTCTGGGTCTCTCTTGGTATTAGTGCCATCTCACAGTCAAACTCTCAGCGAGGGGATTTGATTAGTTTAATTATTACACAAAGCTCTCACATCAAGTTATCTCATAGACCAGAGGATGGTCTACAGATGGCCAGGCTCAGATACCTGACCCAGTCAGCTGTGGTCCAGAGTAACTGTGTTACCTGTAACAAAACATGTCTACCTGGGACAGTGTACTTATGGGTAAGCTACAGAAAGAAGCGTTAGGTGTGAGGTGTCCTCAGCCTTGCAGCACCTTCCTCCAGCAAAGAAGAATAAGCCCTCTAAAAAATGTTTCCTAAATGGCCTGCTGGCTCTGGGGGCTGAGCCTTTGCCTTAGGCGTAGCATATAAAAGATTTTTCTTTTTTAAGATAACCACAAGCCTGAATGTAATTACTAAATTCCAACACTGTACAAAACACAAAGGAGGAAAATGACTGACTAAAATGCTGTCCCCATTCTCAAGGTGCCCACAGACTAGTAGCAAAAACAGATATATAAGCCACTCAGAGCAGCAATATATGACAATGACTACAAGGGTGGGCTTTGGACAACAGTTCAAAACGCGAGTTTTCTACGTACTAGTTGAATGCCTTTATTCTCCCCAGGATTCCTTTTTTTTTTTTTTTCACTTTTCTCATTTGTAAGTTATAGCTTTGTTCTGGGAATATATAGACAAGAAAGGATGCCTAGGAAATGAACTCAAAAGCCACACACCGTCTGGTGCTTTGTGGAGAACTGGAATATGGAAATGATAATTCCTTACTTGCATAATGTTAAAATACATAAATTTGTACATAAATCACTTAGCACAGTGCCTGGTACACAGAGAGAGCTTACTGAAGAATAGCCAAATGTTTCCTAATGCAATCTAAATGTTAAAATGGAAGTATCCACAAAGTGACATGGAAAGCAAAAAAAGGAAAAATTGGAGGCGACAGAAGCCCCTGCTGAGAGGTGGTTGTTCAGAGCAAGCCAGTAGTTGGCAGGACCAAGGCTGAAACCCAGGAGCACGGTGGTGTTTTTGCCACTGTGCCATCCTGAGCTGCTGTAGTTTTTTGTCCATCCAGACAGGAACCAAGAGGCAACCACGTAAGGAAGAACTGAGGCATGCCAGGGTACTAAGGGATAAGCGCAGCTATGTCTGTAATAAGCTACTCTGTTATGTTGCAAAGCATATATTCTGTTATAATGAGAGAATTCAGAATTTCTACAGATTTGTATTCTTATTTTTTGTTCATCTAGGCCTATAGGGGTGTTATTATAGCTGATACACCATTTTGAAGGTTTGTTTACTTAAGTTTAACAGCTCCTGGGGAAAGCATAGTATGAAAATCACGTGACTGTGTTCTTGGATTTATTTAGCTCAAGTTGTTTTATCATTGGAATCGCAACCCGAGGTACTAGTTTGAAAGTCTAATTAACAGCCAACAAGGTCATTGGAGAAGGACTTGAAAATTCATTTAAGAATACAGCCATTCTTAGTCTACTTCACATGAAAAATTAAACACAAAAGTAACAGCCGCAAAGATTTGTTTTTGCTATGTGATTGTTTTAGACCAGAGAGGGAAAATTTATACTTGTTTAAGTCTCTGATTAAAGTAAAAGATCCCCTTTAATAATAAAAGAACTAATTTTGACTACAAGTCACAATTTGGAATTATGATGACAGTGACACTTTTGTGAATCACTCAAAGTATAAGGACCCGCCCGGGATATGGGAAAGCGAATTGTTCTGATGCATGAAGAAAGCTGGACATCACAGCAACCATTGTCCTCCGAGGTAATCAGGCCAGCCTACCAACTGCGACATGCTGAGCAAGTACATAATCAAGGACAGTGCCATGCATTAAAATGACAAGAAGGACCTTCTAAAAATCAGGCCCACAGCATCACAGTCACCCTTTCTTCTGAGATAAAATGAAATGCTAAACTTTTTTCAGTTCCTATCATCTTCCTTTTAGACATAAGGAAATTGTCTTCTATTACCAGATTAATTTTACCTGATAAATTTGTAAAGGCATAGGCTGATATAAAAAATAGCAGTTGACATTGCATGCCTTTGGCTTCTCCAGTCATTTCTTCAGCTACCTAATCAGTATAAATTATTTCTTATCCTCTGTGCTTTAGGATGCTTAATAAATATCATGCAATAATAATGTAACAGTCGACAAAAGGAAGATCAAAGGAATAAAGATGTCACCCATGTCGTTGCCGTTCATGTTACAGTGTTTATTACGTTTTTACTGTATACACCATTGCATGCACTGGACACGGGATTTGAGCTGTAGCATATTTGAACCTGGAGTGTAGTGAGGTGCTTTATAATTCAATGTTACATTTGATTATTTGACCTTAAGTTCCCTGAGAACAGCCTCTCTTCAATGGTGCATTTCTTGGCAGTGTTGTTCCAAGGCTCTAGATAACTTTTCCAAATGAAAAAGTAATAGATCTAGTGAAATCGTGCTCATCTTGTGATAGCTTAGCCTGTTATCAGCACCCTCTTTGTAATAATAAAAACAAGTTCAAGTTTGAATTTCAGTAGCAGTTTTTTCTTCTGCAGCAAAGACAGATTTTTCAAATGATGATGCTAGATTTTTACAAAGCACCATTTCCCTCAGAACATTGCTGCTCTGCCATTATCAGATCCTTGTTCCTTGGGCAAATTGCATTGATGCAGAAAAAGAGTACATTTGTAAAAGTTAGAAATACAGTTACAGGTTGGACATATGTTCCTAGGAAGAATACATTTTAAGTCAGTAGATTCACATTATTTTTCTTTTCTCTGTGTATGCGTTTATTTAATTTTATCCATTTTTACGGTATTGTATGGTGATACTATAAATCAAGGCATTTTTTCCATTTATCCACTGGATATTTAAGGGGAAGGTTAAGTATGGGAAGAGGAGAGATTGTTTGAAAGGGCTCTTATTTGGTAACCCAAGGCAGTGAACCAGTACTTCATAGATTTGTAACTAGCCAGGGCAAGTGAAACCCCTGCTATTTCGTGAGCATCCTTCTGGGTCTTTGTTCAGAGGTGTAAGTCTTTCCAAAGCAATGAAGCTCAACAAATAAAAAATAGAGATAAGAAATTGATTCTCTCCCAACCCCAACAGTTAAAATGTCTGACTCCTACAAATACATTCAACCAAGACATTTAATTTACATATTTAGGAACAGGGTCAGATCTCATGGACTTACATTTATGTTAAATATTCAAGTTCCAAACAGTCTACCTCTGGTTCATTGATGCCTCCTCCACAATGCTTGGCATGTAGAGGCACACAGTCAGTGTTAATTGAATTAACCTGAAACATTGAGAAAGTCAGGGAGCCTGGACTTGAAAGGGAAATGATCAGATTCCAACTTCTCATTTTTCCTTTACTAATTAAAAGAAATATATGTACGTAGGGAAATGTACATAAAATATACGTATTGTTTAACAAATGATTGAATAGTAACACCCCTGTGAATACCATCCAGTAGTTTCCAACCTCTTTGTTTTAGATTCCAAATGGTTTTCTTTTATTCCCTACAGTTCTCAGAACAATATTTCATAATTGAATAAAAATAAAATTTAAAAATATTTTCGTGGAATCCATTAAAAATATAACTTATCAATACATGAAATTCAGATCACTAGACCAAGGAATGTGGCATTTCAAAAGAGAGCTATTCCTTCTCTACTCTAATTTATTTTCAGTTATAATGATATTTTGGGAGAAAATGTACCATCCCCATGACAATGCTGAGATTATAACTTCAGAAATTTCAAAAAAGAAAATGAAAATGGTTCTTCTTCCTCTGTAGCAGACCAGGACTCCTGCCACTCAGGTCAACTAAATGCCACAGAAGTCCTAAGACATTTTAAAAGAAAAATGGCTTTATGAATACAAAAGAAGTCTAGACTGAAAAAAACCTAATGAACTGAACAGGTAAAATTTAAGAAGATAGCTATTTCTTGTTTAATGATTTATTTATGTGCTGATTGATCTGATACCCCCTCACACTTAGAGTTTGGGATGTGCCCAGGCTCCTTTCTGAAAAAAGAACTCCACCAAAATTTCCCTGAGAGGCTAGAGAGGAATTTAGACTGAATATTTTGTGTTAAGTTTTTCAGAAGTGGCTCAATTTAGCTAGCTTACAGTTGAAATAGTGAGGAAAACCAATAAGATCCCAAAGGCAAAATTCTTTCTTCTGTAAAAGATAATCTTTCACCAAAAATGCTTGCTTTAGAGCACAAAAAGAACTCCATTAGAGTTGTGATTTTAAAACAGTTTCTATCGTTCTTGCCCAGAGGGTGAATAAACCTGGAACTCTTCAGCCGTGTAGAAAAGTTACATCTCTTAATAAAGTACATTTTTTTTACTTCATGGGAGGACTAATCTACATTTTGTAAGTGATCTCTAGGTTTCATAATAATTAAGCTGCATTTATCATTTAAAAAGTTTAAAACATTGAACACTTATCAAGTACCTAAGCTGTATACAAAATGATCCTAGGTATTCTGAAAATGCTGTAGTAGGTAACTATTCAGACTCTTCTTGAAATAAATAAAAGCTGAAAATATTCATGAAAGTGAAGATCAGGAAAACTAACATTTTCTTTCAATTTTCAGTTGGCTTTTTCTATTAATAATCATCAGAAGGGCATGAAGTAACAACTTTGGTTTAATAAGTTTGTCAATAAAAAAATAAATAAACACTTTGGAATGTACATAAGAGCTTCATGTTTTAAACCAAGCCCAGACTGGATAGCATCTATGGAGACAAAAAGGAGACAAATTATGGTCTGCTCTTTCTTCTCAACAGCCTACTCTATGTCCAACAGAGTCATTTTGAGGATGCTAGTAAACTATTCAGGTGTAAAAATAGAAGCCAGCATTTTTAGCATATTGAAAAAAATAGATGTTCATTTATTGAATTCATCTCTGGTTCCTAAAGTACTAAGTAGCCTTAAGAGGAATAAAGGAACACATGAGCTGCAAGCATACTCTTGGAGACAAGGGACCCTAGTCCTGATGAGTTCTCATACAGGACCAAAGGTTTGGGATTGGAAAACAGCCAAGGGTAATTTCATGGAAGTATAGGAGATGCTTTTGGAAAAGAAATCACTCTATGCTTAAAAGGCATGGAATATAAAGGACTCAATTTTTATGTGCTATGGGAAGAGACACCCTGCATTTAAATATACAATTATGTTAATTTTCAACAGCAAGATTTGTTGAAATGGAGAAGTTCTCTTTATTTATGTTTAAGAGCTCCAAATAGCTCTATAATCCACATTACACTTGAAGTGCCTCTTTTCCTCACAAAACTCCCCTGGTCTGTTCAAGTCGTTGAATTCCAAATAATCCTCTTTGTGGTTCTGACATTAGTCCCCATTATTATATTAATAAATTAATCCTAAATAGATTATAATCCTGCAAAGTCGGCTTCTCATTTTTTCCTTTCAATTATATGATGTAGTCCATAGTGTTCACTACATAGAGGTATTGATAATAGAAGAGTACAGTGTTGCAATGGCTGCACAGCTGGGGAGAGGGCCACGTGCAGGTGTAGGTAAGCAGATGCCCACTGAAGTCCAAAGACATGATTGGGTTAGTCCCAGAAACAGTCTTACCTTGTTATGGTTTTATAAATGTCTGAATAAGGTTGGCATAAATACAAAAAAAAGCATTCATTTTTATTTATGCATCTTGAATGCCCTGTTATAAATATGTAACATAAACACATTTTGAGAGTTTAATGAGTTTTATAATGCTATTCCTAGATAAACCGTTCTTGAGAAAAAAATAATTATTTCTTGATTTATTCCAAATTAGCTAAAGGGCCCAAAATATAGCAGAGTAAATAATGAATACAAATAAGGAAAAGAGTCTACATATTGCTTTCCTTCAGCCCCAGATTTATTAGGACATGAGTGTAGAAAAACAAGTGAAATAAGTAATGGCTTTCTACGCTGCATCTTGATCTGTGCCAGTAGACTGATTATGTATAAACCAGGAAAGCCTTGGTCGTCCACACTTTACAAAGGCCAGAAAAAGCAAGTTGGGATAGCATCACATGGGCTCTTTCTTTGGGTATTTCTGGCACCCAATGCCTTTGAGTGACCCATCACCAGATGATGTGGAGGCAGAAACTTTGACGCACTTCAGAAAACACTTCGAATGCCATTTTGAAAGGAGCAGGGGTCCTGTCCAGTTCTGAAATCACCACACTTGGTTTAATATCACCCTTTGATCATTGTGACTGTGTGAAGTGACTTATCTGAAAAATGCAGCGTGGAGACCCACCATAGTGTGAGAGTGACTCCTGCCTGCAGCTGGAATACTTCATTCTTCATGATTCATTGCAGAATTATTACGTGGCTGTGTGTAATCATTTTGCTTGTGTTTGTATGTGGAAGATGAACAGTTACACTGGAGAGAAACTGAAGAGAAACAGAAGTCCAGGTAGAAAGTTTAACGAGAACCTTCTTCCCTTTTGTTCTTACTTGGAGCCATGGCAAATTTGTGAGTCCAAAAGGAAGTGGGAACCCTTAGCTGTAAGCTCTGTCAAGGCTGGAACAAATGACATGTTGCTAGTGGGAAAATAGAAAAAAAATCAATAAATCTTTGATCCTGATCCAAGTTAATTCAGAATAGGCTTTATTTCTAAACAATTGGGTTTATAATCAGAATTTGCCTATTTGCCAAATGAACGTTATTTGTTTTTTCACTTGCCTTTATTGTATCAAATAAATAATATCATTTGTATAAGGAGCAAGTAGTATTTTGATGACAATGTAACAGGATACCAAATTTGACTTGGCAATACATACATTTAAAAATGCTTTAAAACCTAAGTTAATGCATCTTAGAAAATGACTTTTCTTCCTTGACCAAAGATAGAACTAACAAATTGTATGCATTGACTCTGTAGTCTAAAATGCATTGTTCACTGACAGAACTTGTAGCACAATAATAAGTTTACACCTACTTGATACTTTCCTCACAATCTGGCTAAGGATCTTCCGGAAACATTCAAAGCTTATTGCCATCTATTAACACATTACTTGAGAAGTGAGACAGGAAACACAATCTGCCAACTAGTTTGTTACCCACCTCTGCCCAATAGTGGGCTATGGAATGAAGAAGGGTTATTGAATAGGATTCTCCTAAATATCCCAGGTATTTTAAATGACTCCCACTCTCCGCCCCCAACACACAAACACACTGGGTGCAAAGTGGATTGACTTCCTTAGGTAACTGATTCTCTAATGATAATTCTACCTACTTGGTTTTGTATCCACAGCAGGAAGGTACATGTGACTAAGTCGGACAAAACTACCACTGAGAAATCAAAGTCGGAACCAGTGTCAAAGAAGGAATTTGCTATTGGCAGGGAGATCATTTAAAATGCAGTGGTGTGGCACTCCAAAAGTACATGAGTCTCCTAGCATTAATTACTTCTATTCGTTACTACCAAGAAATGAGATAAAACTCAGGAAAATAAAATTTCTACAGAAACCTCAGCCATGTACCAAAATGACGTATATGAGTTAACTTGCCAGGTTGAGGAGAAAAGGGAGCAATTTAGTTAAATTAGCCATAACTAAATTTCATTATAAAGTAGTTTCTCAAAAGGAGAACTGTATGAAAATGTTTATAAATATTTACAGTAGAATTGTAGACATTTGTTAAATATGTTTAGTAATGTATTTACTCCATGCCTCCCTGCAACCAAAATTTTTCTTTACTCCAAATAATAAGACTGGGTTTATTTGCATCTGGCTATAGTTCTTTTCTTCTTTTTTTTTCCCCTTAAAACATATAAAGTCATCACGGTCTGAAAATGGTGGGCAAAAAGACCTCCCCTCTCAGAGTTTATGATGTTTCCTTCCAATGAAAGCCTTTTAACTTGTGTGGCATATCCATTCTAGTTTAGGGGATATGGAATGAAGATCAGTTACACATTCCACTCGTAGTAGAAGTGATAATTATTATTATCATTTTTAAAATTAAAGCTTATTGGGGTGACAATTGTTAGTAAAGTTACATAGATTTCAGGTGTACAATTCTGTAATACATCTGCTATATCTCACATTGTGTGTTCACCACCCAAGAGGCGATTATTTTGATGACAGGGACACATTTATTCTCAAAGATATCACAATATAAATTAAAATGTCAGATGCTCACATTGACATCTAGAAAAACAAAGGTTTTTCCCAGTGTGTAAAGTAGATGTTTGCCTCTGACAAGTTCATAAAATGCATCTTTTTCTTGGTGTTGTCACCAGCAACTCACCCACACACCTAAAATGTCCCTACTTTTAAAATACACTTAAAGTTACCTAAAGTATATGAGAAATCTCAAGGTTTCTCAAAGTGTTTAATAGCAATTGTGGGATTCTAGCAATAACCAGGTGCCTTCGGATCCTGTTTGAGTTTACTAATGCCTTAATCACAAATCAGAATCATGTTACCTTTGCTGTAACATGTAGAAAATTATTGCTTAACAGGACCCCAGTTGTCTTAGAAAGTTAGCATGCTTCTAGAATTCCCTGGTTTTCTCACCTTTAAAAGTTTAACTAATATAAGGATTTTTCTATGAAATCTATCTTTAAAGGGCTAAGTGGCAATAGAAAAAAAATGTATTTGAAATTGCACTGGATTCGTTGGATTGTGCTAGGGTTACCTGGTGTCCATGGGCAGTCAGTCCTGCATCTCTAGGGAGCCTGGGCCAGCCCCACAGTGGCCAAGAAGCCTCTGAGCTCTGAGGCCCTGTAGCTAGAGGTTCAGCCTCACAGGTCCTGGAGAGAGCAAGATGTGGTGTGCTCCAAGAAACAAGACTGGAACCAAACCCCAGGTCTTCTAGGTGCTTTCCACTCTCCTCCAAGGCTAAGTAGGGAAGAATAGAGTCTTCCTCTGAATTTCCTAAATCTCAGTACCTACTTTTTGTTGGTTTGAATTTTCACCGTTTAAAAATTTATGTACAATAATATTCACTTTCTGGTGTATATTTTTATGTTTTAATAAATGTAGAGTAATATAACCACCACCACGATTAAGATACAGAATAGTTCCATTATCCTATGCCCCCCAAAATCCATTATGCTACCCCTGTGCAGTCAAACTGCCTCCCCATCCTTAACAAGGAACAGAACTGTTCTGTCTCTATAGTTTTGTCATTTCCAGAATATCATATGAATGTAATCATACAGTGTATAGCCTTTTGAATCTGACTTCTTTTGTTTACCATAATGCATTTGAGATTCATCAAGTGCATTATATGTTGTATATATAGATGCATGTTCTTGCATATATCAATAGTTTCTTCATGTTTATTGCTGAGTAGTATTTCATTATAATGATACACCACAGTTTGTTTATCTATTCCTCAGCTGAGGGATATTAGCTTGTTGCCAGATGGTTTTGTGTGAACATGGATTTAATTTATCTGAAATATCTGGGAGTGGGATTTCTGGGTACTATGGTAAATGTATGTTTAACTTTGGTAGAAACTACCAAACTGTTTTCCAGTACCATTTGGCATCCCCACCAGCAATGCATGAAAGTTTCAGTTGGTCTCCATCCTCTTCTGTACTTGGTATAGTCAATTGTTTCACTTGCGTGTTTGTTTTCTTAATAAGCGTATAGTAATATCTTTTTGCGGATTTAAATTGCATTTCCCTAAAGACTAAGATGGAGTATTCTTTCATATACTTATTTGCCATTTGTATGTCCTCTTTGGCAAAGTTTCATTCAAATCTTTTGTTCATTTCTTTACTGGGTTGTTGTTGCTGAGTTTTGAGAGTTCTTTAGATATCCTGGATCCAAGTTCTTTGTCAATTATGTGCCAGTGTGTGTCTGGGCTTTTCATTCTCTTAGCAATGTCTTTCTCAGGGCAAAATTTTTATCTTGATAAAGTCCAATTTACCAACTTTTTTCTTTCATGGATTCTGCTGTTGATACTAAACCTAAGAAATTTTTGCCTAACCCAAGGTCACAAAGATTTTCTTTTATGTTGCCTGCAAAATGTTTATAGTTTTTTTGTATCAGTGCCCTCTTTTAATGAGGCCATTAAGTATTCTGGGAATTCTGAGTATTGCAAATGGACATAGAAAATTTAAGATGTCAGATAAATTTTTAAAATGCACTTAGGTTTTTAGCTCCTTGAAGTTAAAGGCTACGTCTCACAGTGACCCCACTGTGCCTCACCCTCGCCCCATACTTGTCAGCACTTAGGTGTTCAATAAACACTTATTAAGAATTGATAAATCCTCTCAGAGAACTGAACTTATTATTTCAGCATTATATAGTACAAAGATAGGCTTTGCAATCAGCTCTGCATTCAAATTGCAGTTCTATGTCTCCTGGCTCCATGACCTTGGGCAGGCATTACTTAAGTTCTTTGGACAGTGTTTCCTGTCTTTAAAATATGGACTAATAATGCTTTCTGAGAATTTTGTGACGATTAAGTGTGGTAATGTAAGAAAGGGTCTTTGTATTGCCTGACAGATATTGGGAGCTCTGTGAACAGTTATTTTCTTATCTTTTTCCTTTTCCATCCTATCCTAAATGTGAGGTCTGACAATTAGGTTTGAGAACTTGCCACCGTGCGCTTACATAAGCAGTACTGTTACCAACAGCTTGGTAAGGTTTCATAACTTTGGTATATCAGTGTCTCACAGCTGTGTTCATGTCAACATGTGGCGATGTCTTGCTGAGTTGCATTCATTATTGCTGTTGCATGTTTTTGTGTGCCATTGCGAGAATGTCTGAACTTGAATTAGAGCAAAGAACAAACATTCAATTTCTTGTTAAACTTGGCAAGAGTGGAAGTGAAACCAGGGACATGTTAGTCCAAGTTTATGGGGGTAATGCCATGGAGAAAACAGCAGTGTACAAATGGATTAAACTTTTTTCTGAGGGGAGAGAATGCTCACTGAAGAAGAGAGGCCAGGGTGGCCAGTAACAAGCAGAGCTGATGAAAACATTGCAAAAATTCATTGAATTGTACGTCAAAGTTGTCGTCTGACTGAGAACCATAGCAGACCAAGTAAACATTGATAGAAAAACAGTTAGGAAAATCTTAACTGAAAATCCTGGCATGAGAAAGGTTTGTGCAAAAATGGTCCCGAAGGAGCTCTTGCATCACGACAATGCACCAGCTCACACAGCACTGTCTGTGAGGGAGTTTTCAGCCAGTAAACAAATAACTTTGTTGGACTACCCTCTCTACTCACCTGATTTGGCCCTCAAAGTCTTCTTTCTTTACCTGAAGAGAAAGGAAATATTGAGAGGAAGACATTTTGATGATATTCAGGACATCAAGGGTAATACGATGACAGCTCTGATGGCCGTTCCAGAAAAAAAATTCCAAAATTGCTTTGAAGGGTGGACTCGGTGCTGGCGTCGGTGCGTAGCTTCGGGGAGTAACTTCAAAGGTGACCATAGTGATATTCAGCAATGAGGGATGTAGCACTTCTTCTAGGATGAGTTCACAAACTTAATTGACAGCCCTCATATGTATGTGTTTCACACTCATTTAGTCCTGGTTCTGAATAAATTGAAACCTCTCTCTTACTGTGAATCAACTCATAGTCCATATCAGTCTTTTGAATATATTCTTTCATGTATGCCTGAATTTTTAGCACACGTGGCTAAAGGGTTCCACATGGCCATTTTCAACAGGTTCTCTTCTTAGAACTGCTCTTCTACTGTACACAAGTAAAGGGACTGGGAAGAGGGACTGATGGGTAGGCACAGGGAAAACCCTTGAGTGTAGCATTCGTGGCAGGGTTCCCTCTTCCACGTACTGCAATTTGGCAAGGCATTCTTAATCAGACCTGGTAATTGATAAGCTAAATAATAATTAAATAAAAACTGGAAAAGAATAGTTCTGCTCATAATTTGCTTACCAGATCATTACCCATAACTTACCAAATGTAAGTTATGCTTCATGAAATCACTATCTCAAATTTTTATTGAAGTAAAAAGATTTTTCTATTTAAAATAGCTCATTAATGACTGGCTGGGCAAAGCAAAATGGCTGGCAGAGTTTCTATTGCCCAACGTTAGGTTGGTAAACTGGTTGATCATGTTGTTTAATTGACGAGCTACAGTGTAAACCCCCAAATTAGTTTAGAAGCACAGGTTAATGTACTATCATAGGTGCTCTTAATATTGGTTATTTTGAGAAATGACCTAAGAAGAAAATCATGATTATATTTTTTCTAATAATAGTGCTATGAACTAAGCATTTGCTCAATGCCAGGCAGTGTCATTGAGGCTTTTTGTACATTATCTAATTTAATTCTCATAACAACCCTGTGAAGTGGGCGTTTTGATTCTCCTTATTTTATGAACAAGAAGCTTCAGGTTTAGGTTAAATGTTTGTCCCCAGGTTGTACTGCTTATAAGTGACAAACTCAGAATTTGAATTCAAGTCTGTGTAACTGGAAAGCTTATTTGACTGCTATACATTATCACCTTGACTTGCATGGTTTACAACATGCATTCTTAGTTTGGGAGGCCCAGTGAATCACTAATGTTCCTACTTTTAGATATGCAGCACAGTGCTTTTTGATTAGGTGCATATGTATTTCAGTTCACAATTACAGGATTAAAAGTCACTCTAGTTTTATGTTTCCGTATTAATCTTTTAAAAATTTTAGCACTTTCATATGCAGAACATACAAAGTATATTACTCTCTTCAAGCTCATCTAAACATGTGCAGTGACACTGATTAAACTTTATTGATAACTGTCAAGAAGTAATTATCATTTAGTAAGGCTGTCTAAATGTTTTAAATTTCCTAAATGCAGAATTTTCCTAGCAAAAAGAAAAAAGAAACATTCCCTTAACCCCTTAGGCGGGGAACATCTGGGAGTCTCTACCATCACTCTTATCAAAAATGTCTATCAGCTTCTTAGGGGAAGGACAGTATGCTATTGACCGTGGCACAGTGCATTACTTTGAAGAGATAAATGTTTATTGGGTTCATGAATGAATGAATGAATGAATAAGTGGGCCTGTCAGCAAATTACAGCTCAATAAATGTTTTTAGGATGGAAGAATTAATCTATTTACAAATTTTAGCTCATAAAGCAAAAGCTTTGCCCACTTAGAATGAATTTTAGAACTAGGTAATTTAGAAGCAACCTTTGATACTATACATATTATATTTGAAAGTATAAACACAACTATATATATTGTGTATATGTATGTACACATATATAGATTTTTTAAATTTTATTAAGTTTATTGGGGTGACATTGGTTAATAAAATTATATAGGTTTCAAGTGTACTATTCTAGAATACATCATTTGTATATTGCATTGTGTGTTCACCATCCAAAGTCAAATCTTCTGTCACCATATATTTCACTCCATTTACTCTTTTCTGTCTCACCTACCCTTCTTTTCCTCTGGTAACTACCATAATGTTATCTGTGTCTATACATTTTTGTTTGTTCATCTTGTTTGTTTGTTGCTTTCAGTTTTATATCCCACATATGAATGAAAGCGTACATTTTTTTTACTTTTTCCATCTGATTTATTTCGCTTAGCATGGTATTCTCATGATCTATCCATGTTGTCACAAATGGCACTATTTTTTCTTTTCTTATGGCTGAGTAGTATTCCATTGTATATATGTACCCCATCTTCTTTATCCAGTCATCTATCGAAGGGCACTTTGGATGTTTTTATGTCTTGGCCACTGTGAATAATACTGCAATGAACATGTAGGTACATATATCTTTACAAATAAATGTTTCCAAATTTTTCGGGTAGATACCCAGAACAGGGATTGCTGGGTTATATGGTAACTCTGTTCTTCATTTTTTGAGGAACCTCCGTACTGTTTTCCATAGTGGCTGTATCAATTTACATTCCCACCAGCAGTGTACAGGGTTCCTTTGTCTCCACAACCTTTCCAACATTTGTTATTACATGTCTTGTTGATGATAGCCATTCTAACAGGTGTGAGGTTATATTCCAATGTGGCTTTTATTTGCATTTCCCTAATAGCTAGTGAAGTTGAGCATCTTTTCATATACCTGTTGGCCATTTGTATGTCTTCTTGGGAGAAATATCTGTTCAGGTCTTCTGTCCATTTTTTAATTGGATTGTGTGTATTTTTTTGTTGTTGAGTTGTATGAGTTCTTTATATATTTTGTATGTTAACCCTTATCTGAGATGTTGTTTGCAAATATCTTCTCCCATTCAGTTGGTTGCCTCTGTTTTGTTGATGATTTCTTTTGCTGTGCAGAAGCTTTTTGGTTTGATATAGTCCTATTTATTTTTTCTTTTGCTTCCCTTGCCTTTGATGTCAAATTCATAAAATCCTCTCTAAGACCAAGGTCCATAAGTTTATCACTCATGTTTTCTTCTATGTGTTTTATTGTTTCAGGTCATATATTTAGGTCTTTGATCCATTTTGAGTTAATATTTGTGTATGGTTACAAATAGGAGTCTAGTTTCATTCTTTTGTAAGTGGCTCTCCAATTTTCTAGCACCTTTTATTGAAGAGTCTTTCTTTTCACCATTGTATGTTTTTAGCTCCTTTCTTGAAAATTATTTGCCCATATATATAGTGTAGGTTTGTTTCCGGGCTCTCAGTTGTGTTCAATTGATCTGTGCGTCTGTGTTTCTACCAATACCATGGTGTTTTGATAATTGTCACTTTGTAGTATAATTTGAAGCCAGGGAGTGAGATACTTCTGGCTTTGTTCTTTTTTTCTCAGGATTACTTGGGCTATTCAGGGTCTTTTGTAGTTTCGTACAAATCTGATGATTTTTTGTTCTATTTAGTTTTAAAATGCCATTGGGATTTTGATTGAAATTGCATTAAATCCATATACTGCTTTGGGTAAGTGGCCATTTGAACTATGTTGATTCTTCCAATCCATGAACATGGAATATTTTTTATTTCTTTTGTCTTCTTCAATTTCTTTTAATAATGTCTTATAGTTTTCAGTGTATAACTCCTTCACATCCTTTGTTTATTCCTAGGTATTTTATTCTTTTTGTTGCAATTGCAAAAGAAATGTTTTTTTTTCTTTTTTTCCCTGAAATTTTATTGTTAGTATATAGGAAAATAGTGGATTTTTTACATTGATTTTGTATTCTGCAACTTACTGTATTTGTTTATTGTTTCTGATAGTTTTTTGGTGGAGTCTTTAGGGTTTTATATATAAAGAATCATGTCATCTGCAAAAAGTGACAATTTTACTTCTTCATTCCCAGTTTGGATACCTTTTATTTTTTTCTCTTGCCTGATTGTTCTGACTAGGACTTTTAGTACTATGCTGAAAAGCAGTGATGAGAGTGGGCCTCCTTGTCTTTTTCTTGATCTTAGAGGAAAATTTTTCAGTTTTTTATCACTGAGTATGATATTAGCTGAGGATTTATCATATATGGCCTTTATTATGTTGAAGTACTTTCCTTGTATACCCATTTTATTGAGTGTTTTAATTATAAATGGATGTTGTAGATTGTCAAAAGCTTTTTTGCAACTATTGGTATGATCGTATAATTTTTATCCTTTATTTTGTTAATGTGCTGTATCACATTGACCGATTTGCATATGTTGAACCATCCATGTGCCCCTGGAATAAACCCCACTTGATTGCGATGTATTATCTTTCTAATATATTGTTGTATTAGATTTGCTAGTATTTTGTTTAGGATTTTTATCTCTGTATTCGTGAAATACATATATATGAAAACATTAATGTCAAGTTTACTTTACCCTAATTTACTATACAATTTCATGATGTCAAATTTATAGCTCATGGATATGTCTTCATTACTAGTACCTTTAAGTGGTTTATTAAAAGCTAGACCACTTCTACAAAGAACTGCATAAAAGATGCATGAAATAATAGAAGTCACAAGCAGCAGACAAAATTGAGGTTTGGGGCCTTAGATAGGCCTATGATAAGTACAAAATAGAAGGAGGAGGAAATTAACTGCAGAAGAACAAGGCATGGCCTGTATGGTAGTGATCAGACCCTTCAATCCACACAACTTTCTCCAAGCTAAATTTATAAAATTCGGTGAGCACATAATTCTAGGCTCCTATTGCAGATTTCTCACTCCACATAGGCTGCTTCAATGTTTCTGGAAAGAATTCCAAAGGCAATGGGGAGCCATATCCAGTCACATGTATTTTGATCTCTAATCTCTCTTCTGCTTATTTTAAGCTGGTTACTAGGTAAAACAATTTGGGGGGCAAACATAACCTAGTCCAAGTGGTCATTCATTTGCTAATCTACTCATCTGGAGGAGCCTTAATCTTCTCACCTAAAAGAAATCAGCCCTGAGCCTGGATTTATTGGTAATAAGCTAATTGAAAGGTTAAACTGATAACTAGCTCTACTGAGTACTCAATTTAAAGATTCATACTTCAGATATTCCCATTGAAATGGCATCCCATTTTTAAAGTATTTAAAACACTGTTATTTATGCCTAAACTTACAGGACCTTTTTTTATAACCTAATATTCACTTGTTTATTTGTTGAGACATCGTGTGGCTGTTAAGTAGGTGATAATGCAATCACTTAGAAAATAATTTCTATTTACTTCAAGAATACCATGTTATAATAAACCAACTATATGACCCAGTTCAAAATCTATAATAATCATTATTTGAATATTTACTGTTAGTCAACATTAGACTAAATATGGATTAAAGGGCAAAAATCCCCTACCTTTCTTATAACTTTACCTGGAAACCACCTATAGCTCATGTCAAAATGAGACTATTACCAAAAAGATATAAGATTGAAGAGCCTTTTTTTTTTTCACCGTTGTCATTTTAATAGTTCTATCTTTCCATATGAACCTGGAGAAACCACTATCCTTTGGATCTTTGATTCTGTAGCTTCCCTTTGTTTTGTGGGATTTTTATTCTCTTTTTTTTAATTTTATTTTTTAAATTGTGTCAGGTGTACCTGTTTTTATTCTTAAAACTTGAGCATAAATTAATGAACTAGGGGGTTTTAATTATATTAATAAACTTATTTTAAAAATCAAACTCACTAATAATCAAAGGAATGCAAATTAAGATAGCAATAGGATATTATCATTTGCAAAAAGCTTTTCTCAGCACAAGCATTAATTTTTAAATGATAATGTTTAAAGTAGTTAAATATACACATTTTGAAATTAGTTAAATTATAGTACATACAAATAATGGCATATATTTTTTTAATCCAGTAAAAGGTATGTTTACAAAAATAATGAAATGCTCATGATCTGTTATATAAGCATATGAACTATAAAGAGTATAAGTGTAATTCCAATTTATTTTTTAAAACTATACACAGAGAAAAAGGACAGGATGGAGGGATAGAGGGACAGAGACAGAGAGAAAGAGAGAGATTGCATGTGGAAATCAGATTCTAAGGCAAACCACCCCAAATAGTAATGGTGTTTATCCCTAAGCTATGGAAGTTAGTCTTTTCTTTCTTACTCTTTTCTATAATTTCCAGATTTTCAACAATAGACTTGTACTACATTATAATTAGAGAATAATTATTTGTAAGTAGTTCATAAAACCATCCATGGGAATTATCATGGTGTAGAAGAAAAAGCCCCCACTTTAGAAGTAGAAGACCCTTGTCCACATCCCAGTTCTGTGACTGAGTTTCTTGAACATGGAAACATTTCTTTATCTTACTAAACCTGTCTCCTCTAAAGTATGAATGACAGAACACAAGGTTTTTCTGAGCAGTAAATTAGAGAACACAGGTAATGAGCTAGGTGGAGTGCTGACACACTGTAGGCACTCAACAAGCTTAGCTGGAATTGGAGTCAGAGCCTGAATTAACCAACAGTATGGCAGGCCAAGAACTCTACCCTCATGGCTTCTCTGTATCTGACATACTTCTTCTTTTTTAAGTATTTTTAATTAAAATATAGCATATAATATGTTATTAATTTCAGAGGTACACTATTGTTACTCCACATTTATATACCCAAAGAAGTGCTCAGCATGATAACCCCAGTAACCATGTGACACCGTACCATGCTGTCACAATATTATTGACTATATTCCCCATGTTGTACATTACATCCCCATGATTTATTTTATACTTGGAAATTTGGACCTCTTATTTCTTTTTGCCTTTTCTCCCCCACTTTTTAAATTTTTCAATTACAGTTGGCATTCAATATTTCATATGAATTTCAGATATACCTCATAGTGGTTAGACATTTGCATAATTTAAGAAGTGATCCCCCTGACTAGTCTAATACCCACCTGGCACTATACGTAGTTATTACCATATCATTGACTATATTCCCTATGCTTTATTTTACATCCCCGTGACTATTCTGTAGCTACCAATTTGTACTTCTTAATCCTTTCCCTTTTTCATTCACCTTCCCATCTGGCAATCATCAAAATATTCTCTGTATTTATGATTTTGTTTCTGTTTTGTTTATTCATGTATTTTGCTCTTTATATTTCACATATAAGTGAAATCACATTGCATCTGTCTTTCTCTGTCTTACATACTCCACTAAGCACAATACCCTCCAGGTCCATCTATGCAGCTGCAGATGGCAACTACCCATTCCTTTCCATGGCTAAGTAATACTCCATTGTATATATGTACCACCTCCTCTTTATCCATTCATCCATCTATGGACACCCAGGCTGCCTCCACATCTTGGCCATTGTAAACAATGCTGCAATGAATATGGATGCACAGCTCCCCTTGAAGTAGTGGTTTGGATTTCTCCAGTTAAATACTCAGAAGTGGGATTACTGGTTCCCTCTTGATCTGTTGTTGTAGCCTTTGTTTTAAAGTTTATTTTGTCTGGTATAAATGTTGCTACCCAAGCTTCCCCCCCCCCTCATTTTCATGAAATAACTTTTTTCATACCTTTATTTCAGTCTGTATGTGACTTTCAACCTGAAGTCTTTTGTAGGTAGCAGTCTTTTGTAAAGGTTTTCTTTTCTTACCCGTTCAGCCACCCTGTGTTTTTGATCGGAATATTTAATTCATTTACATTGAAAGTAAGTGTTGATAGATATGTACTTATTGCCACTTTATTATTCATATGTTTTTCTTTCCATCTTAAAGAAGTCCCTCTAACTATTCCTTGTAATATTGGTTTGGTGATGATGAACTCCTTTAGCTTTTTCTTGTCTGGGAAGCTCTTTATCTGCCCTTCAATTCTAAATGACAGCCTTGCTGGGTAGAGTAATCTTGGTTGTAAGCCCCTGCTTTTCATCATATTGAGTATTTTTTGCCAATCCTTTCTGGCCTGCAAAGTTTCTGTTGAGAATTTAGCTGACAGTCTTATGGGAGGTCTCTTATAAGTTACTATTTGCCTTTCTCTTGCTGTTTTTAGGATTCTCTCTTTGTCTTTAACCTTTGCGATTTTATATAAAATGTATCTAGGTGTGGGCCTGTTTGGGTTCATACTTGTGGGACTCTTTGCACTTCCTGGACTTGTATTTCTATTTCCTTCACCAGCTTAGGGAAGTTTTCAGTTATTATTTCTTCAAATAGATTCTCAATCTTTTGCTTTCTTTCTTCTCCTTCTGGTACCCCTATGATGTGAATGTTGTTACGCTTGATATTGTACCAGAGGTCTCTTAAACTATCCTCACTTTTTTGGATTCTTTTTTCTTTTGTGCTGTTCCAATTTGGTGTTTTCTGCTACCTTGTCTTCCAAATGCTAATTTTATCCTCTGCTTCATTTAATCTGCTGTTAATTTCTTGTAGCACACTCTCATTTTAGTTATTTTATTCTTCTATTCTGACTGGTTCTTTTTTATGGTTTCTATGTCTGTGTGTGTATGTGTGTGTGTGTGTGTGTGTGTGTGTGTGTGTGTGTGTGTGCTTCTTATGTGATTGTTGATATTCTCACTAAGTTCTTTAAGCATGATTATAACCAATATTTTGAACTCTGTCTCTGGTAGGTTGCTTGCCTCCATTTCATTTAATTCTTTTTCTATAGTTTTCTCCTATTCTTTCATTTGGAATGTATTTCTTTGTTTCCTCATTTTGGCTCCCTCTTTGTGTTTGCTTCTATGTATTAGATAAATCAGCTATGTCTCCCAGTCTTGGCCAGTGACCTTATATAATAGGTGCCCTGTGGAGCACTGGCTCAGTCTCCCTGGTCACCTGCTCTGTGTGTTCCAGGACTGTCCCTTGTGTGGGTTGTGTGTGCCCTCCTGTTATAGTTGAGCCTTGAGTGCTATTGGCATGTCAGTGGGTGGGGTTGACCCTCAGGCTAACTAGCTGTGGGGTTTAGCCATTTCCACAGCTTATGGGCTGCTGTGCAGGGGTCTTACCCCATTAAGTGAGATTCACCCCAGCTAGCTATGGTGACTGTTGAGACTGCCCTTTGTGTGTGCCACTTGTGGGGCTAATTGGGCAGTGCTCTGCTGTGGTCTGAAACCAACTGCCAAGTATGTTGGTTCTGGGGCCTCTTGGGAAGGGCTCTGGTGCAGGCCCCGGTCACCCACAGCCTGAGGCCTACCTGGTAGGAGCTACAAAGCAATCCACATTTGTTTGCTGCCTGCGCTAACCCTGGAGGCATGTGGGAGATGCCACACTGTGAACCGAGGACGTCTACCTCCAGTACTGGGACTGGGGTAGCTATGCAAAAAGCCAGGATATCTTGAGGCCTGCAACCACTTGCTGGATCCATTAAGGTTATCCACTGATAAAGCCGTGTGCGGTACACAAGATGGATGAGGCAGAGTCTCAGGGAATCACTAGAATGGAAAGAGTTGTGGTCACAAGTTTAATGTAGATTCTGATTTGGTACCAGTGCTGAGCCTGGAGCTATTCAGCAAAAGTCTGAGAGCACACCGAGGCCAGTTGCCACCCACCTGGGGCCTGCAGACTCTAATAGTTTTCCAGGAAAGAGTGATATGTGGGTGGGGCTGGCTGTGCATGAGAAAGTGCCTCTGGCTTTGAAGGAGTTGGGTGGGGCAAGGTCCCAGTGGAGCTCACCAGACCAATTCAGATTCAAAGTTGGCCATGTGGGAGAAAGCTCAGCACAGAAAAGATGGCACCCCCCCTCTTAGTTGCATGGGCACCAATAGGGAAAATGGCAACCGTCCTCCATCCCTTGTCCAGGAGCCACACACCTCAGTCTGCTCCTAGTATATCTCTGATGACCCCTGAGTCATCATCCCTCTCTCAGAGCCCAGGGTGAGTGTCTGCAAGTGAGTGAATCTGTGAACAGGCCCTTTAAGAGGATGTCTGGTTTTCCAACAGCCTGTGTTCCACCCAGATGCTCAGAATCCTCACTGTTTTTTGCAGCCAGATGTTGTGGGGGCTCCTCTTCCCAGCACCAGTACTCCAGGCTGGGGAGCCTGATGTGAAGTTGGGGTCTCTTGCTCCTCCAGGGGAACCTCCACAGCTGACATATCCTTGATTCTCAACTGCCACATGGAGATTTGGGGCCAATCCATTTCATGTCTCCACCTCTACTACCAGTCTCAACATGGCTTATTTATATCCTTAGTTATGAAACTTCTGTTTATCTAGTCTTCAGATGGTTGTCCAGGTCGACTGTTCTATAACTTTTTTATAATTTTAACGTGTTCATGGAAGGAAGCAGGCACAGTGTTTATCTACTCCACCATTTTGCATCTCTCTTCCCCTCTGACATACTTCTAGATAAACATGAATTTATTTTCATCTGCTTCCTGCCTTGATTTTCCAGTCTGTGAAATGGGAACATTATATAACTTCAATTTCTGTGTTTTAAACATCTGTGGAAGTATAGTGACAAATATGATTTAGAACATAAGAGAAGTTGAAAGGATACTTAGAAAACCTTTCTGAATTCCTTTTACAGCTGTTCCCCTTGAGTTTAGTGTTATTTGTCTTTCTGTCTTTGAAAAAAATTCAATTCAAAATCCTGTCTTTTGGTTTCAGTTTTCACATATGTATGTTACTTCTCTGTGTATGCATTGATTAAAGGTTTTTTGTTTAGTTTGTTTTTAGTTTGTGTTGTTCTTTAAGGTGAAGTAATGATATACAAATATAGAGTAAAAGTAGATCAGAGTAACTTCCAAATGACTATTGGAGAGAAGAGTGAGAGAAAATTAAAATCACATTTACATTTTCTGAGTATCAGGCATACACCAGATTTAACTTGGAACTATAAATATACAGTCCCACTGTTTAATAGAGTTTAGAGAAAACAATTTATAATGGAGTTCTTGTACTGATAAAAATGTAAAATGCATAAGTAAACAATCCACACCTATAATATGGACATGACACTTGATAACGTTTATCAATAGACCAACTACAAAGGAACATTATGAATTATCATATCTACCAACTAAATGATTTTCTTTAAAAAAAAAATCCTATGACTTTGTTATAGCATTCCTCTAAAGAAGGACATTTACAATCCCCTGAAAACAATTAAATGTCATAATTTCTCAACTACATTGTGATATTTTTTTGATGTCTCTACAGTTTACTGTCATTAATTACCATGTACATTTTATAGCACTGAGTAGATGTATTCCAGTGTGTTTGTTTATATGCCACAACAATAGTTATCAACCACAAGTGATTATGCCCTCAGAGGACACTTGGCAATGTCTGGAGAAATATTTTGTTTGTTATAATTGTCTAGGGATCATGATACTACTGGTTCTAATGGGTAGAGGCCAGAGATGTTGCTAAATGTCCCACAATGCACAAGCTATCCCCCACAACAAAAAATTATCTAGCCAAAATCATCAATAGTTCCGAGGTTGAAAAACACTTGCTTAGAACAAGAATGAATTTAGGGATGATCTGTGACATATCCATTTATTTAATCCACATGTAATGAATTCCAATGCAAGGTTGACAAATAGTTAGACATTTGGTAAATGAACATTTGCAGTTGAATAATAAAATAGTAAACAGGTTTTTCTCTTTAACTCTGAATCTTTTCAATATTTTATCACTTTATCTTTCTGTGTTCTACTTTGCTTCTCTCTACTGTCTTCTCCGTATTTCATTTTCTCCTTTTCCCTTGCCTCCATCTCCCTTTCATCAACTCCTCTGTGTCCATTTTCTTTTGTTTCCCTACAATCCACTCTACACTTTTCCTTTCCTATATTTTTCACCTTCCCATCCTTTTGTGTTATTTTTTCTATGTGATTGAAGTGTTTGAACATTCTTCTCTACCAATGCGTAAGCTGTGTAGAAACATGGAACTAAGTTTTATTTGTATGGATACAACGAGAAGAGACTATATGACTCTTCGGTTAGAATGTGAAATAGAGATCCAACAACTATTTCAGTGTTCTCTCCTTATGTTAAGAGTTTGAGAAAATTTGGGGTTTACAAGTAACTTATGTCCTTTCAATAGCAGAACCTTTTAGACCACCTTTTCACAAGAAAAAGAGAACTTACAAAGTAGTATCAACCTGTACAAATTGGTGTGGGTGGCAAATCCTTTAGCATGATATTCTCTAGGGATAAAAATGTTAAAGGAAGCCATTTTCTCTAACTTACCCCATTCTGCTGCATTGAGGCGTAGGCCCAGTCAGAGCAAGTCTCTAGTACCTCCTTGGAAAGTTAGGGTACATGGGCCGATTATTACAACCATCATCTGTTTATCCTGATGAGACACTTATCAATTAACCATGACATCAAATGTAAAAACTGGGCACACAGAATTGGGAGGAGGCTAAATCTATGCTTGTGTATTATCACCTGAAAGTCCAGAAAAGTATTAAATGGGCTTTACCAAGCTGAAACGCATTCACTTTTTTCATCCATTTTTCATTCACTTTTCATTCACTTTTTTCATCCATTCATTGAACATTACATATGCCAGACATAAGTGAAGTGTTTGGATAGCATGCCCAGGTTATTTTTTCTCTCTCCACACATTTTTTCAGGCTTTTTAAATAAGCCATGTAGCAGAAGAAAGACATTTGGAGCCACTTAGAATTGCTTGCCATGTGTAGATAATCTAAATTTAATGATCTGCATGATGAGAAGGGAATGGCAGACTCATCAGGAAAGTAGTGGAAATGTTTCAAGCTGGTAAATATTTTAAGAACAACAGATTTCTTTAAGTTACCTGCTATGATAGGCACATTTTCTTTTTGTGCAGAAAGGGCTCTGATTTGCATAAAATATATCCACAGTGATTTCCTGTTTTTCAAGTGCAGTTAGCCCTGATCAATAAACATTTTTTTTCCATTGTTTGGTATTTATTTATCATAGCTAGTACCCTGAGAATGACTGTTAAAATATAAGCCTCTTAGTATGTTTATTCTGAGGGCCTATTAGTACCTCTCACTCATTCGTATGTTCTAGTCATTTCATGTGTGCACTAGTTCTGTTATTCAGTGCGGAGCAGGCAGGGCCAAACCTAACATCTATTTATGAAAACAACCATCAGAAAAGCAGTAAGAACTGGAGCATCGCATATTGTATTGTTTTCATAGTGCCACTCAAACCCATAATTGTTATTAATTTCAGAGTAATCACTGGAGGATAAGAGTTACATCCATCTGTTCAGAGAATTGTGGAAAACTATTAAAAGATTTACCACATATGTAGTCCCTTCCACTTGGTATCAGATATCCTAAAAACGTTAAACATTTTAAAACTAAATCAAAATGTCAATGTGAAAATTATGAAAATTATTTCATTGTTAATTGCCAAGGTCTATCTCACTGCATTAGTCAAAAAAATCTCAGTCAAGTTTTAAAGAGGTTCAAGAAAATATAATACAAGAATTTGTTTTTTATCTTTGTTATTACAGCTCCACCATATTCGAGACAGTGGTTCAAAAGAGTTGATCAAGATTTATAAGCAGTTTTGGCAAAAACAGACTTTCCATAACTAAGATTTTTTTTTTTTAATTTTCTTTTGTCTTAAGTAAATTGACCCTCTTCACCCATTTCTCCCACCCTTCATGCCCCACCTCTGGCAGCCACAGATCTATTCTCTGATCTATGAACTTGTTTTTTTGTTTTGTTTTTAGCTTTTTGTCTTTTTTCAAATTCTATATATAAGATAGATCTAACGGTATTTGTCTTTCTCTATCTGAGTTATTTCACTTGCATAATGCTTTCAAGGTCCATCCATGTTGTCACTAATGGCAAGATTTTGTTCTTTTTTATGAATGAGCAGAATTCCTTGGTATATGAGGAATGATCAAACAATATGGTGAATGTTTAAATTTAAAAAATCTATTACAGTAAAAGACACATTGCCATTAATCCCCCTCAAAATGCTCACCCTCACTTCGAACTCACTTATCCCATCATTCTTGCCACTTTCTGAAGCAGCTCTGGAAGTCCTCTTTCATGAGTGTCTTTAGTTGCACTGTCGTGGCTGCCTTGATGTTCTGAATCAATTCAAAACATTTACCTTTCATGGTGATTTTGACTTTGGGAAGAGCCAGAAGTTTCACGGTGCCAGATCTGGTGAATAAGATTAATGAGGAAACACGGTAATGTTTTTATTTGACAGAAATTTCTGTACCAGGAGTGATGTGTGACATGGAACGTTGTCATGATAGAGGATGAAGTGAAGACACTCATGAAGGAGGACTTCCAGAACTGTTTTAAAAAGTGGGAAGAACAATGGGATAAGTGTGTTTGAAGCAACGGGGATTAACGGCAATATGTCTTTTACTGTAATAATTTTTTTTAATTTAAACTTTCACTGTATCTTTTAATCAGACTTCATATATACCAAATCTTCTCTATCCATTCATTCATCAATGGACACTTAGGTTTTCCCACATCTTGGCTGTTGTAAATAATGCTGCAGTGAACATGGGGGTGCATATATCTTTCCGAATAGTGTTACTGTTTTCTTCAGACAAATACCCAGAAGTGAAATTGCTAGATCACATGGTAGTTCTATGTTTAATCTTTTGAGGAACTTTCATACTATTTTCCAAAGTGGCTGCACCAATTTATAATCCCACCATAATGCACGAGGGTTCCCTTTTCTGCACATCCTTGCCAACACATTATTTCTTGTCTTTTTTGATAATATCCATTCCAACAGGTGCTAGGTGATATTTCACTGTGGCTTTAATTTACATTCCCCTAATGATTAATGATGCTGAGCATCTTTTCATGTACATGTTGACCATCTGTATGTCTCCTAAGAGTATCTTTAATAGCAAATACTTACGGATGATATTGAATTGCACACAGTGTTTTAGATCAGAGTCTCCAAGCTGGTGTGCTGAGATATTGCACTCTGAGCCCTAGGAACGGTTCATGGGCTCCACTCTTCTCCAGGCTTGATCAGCTTTGACCGTTGACTCCAGTGTGCTATTCTAATATAATTTCCTGTGTGTTCATTGGTATAGACCAGGTTGAGAGCACTGTTATCAGCAATCAACTTCAGTAATCATGCTCTAAGAAAGGCATGTTGTACTCTTCAAGGTCCAATAAAATTGTAAGAACTCACTAACAAAGAGAAGGCAATTATTATGATGCCATCTCTACACTGCTGTCCATTGCCAGGCACTTTCAAATAGGCAGTCAATTTCAACAATGGAACTCTGTTCATAAAGCTTCTAGGGACTCTTTCACATCTTTTTGTTAATACATCTTGACAGACTCTTAGAGATGCATACTCTGTTGATAAAGCCTTACTTGTTAACAGGATTGCTATGTTTAGGAAGCACAATTTTCCCCTGGAATATTTTTCCTGACACTACCAAAATGCCACTTTTCTGAAATCAGAGAAAGGATCTATGCTGAAGTTTCAGTGATAGACTTAAACTTGATGTCAACTCTGCAGGTGTTACTATACCTGACAGGCACTCTGAGTGAGTGGAGAAGGTGTCACTTTATGATCATGGACAGAATACGCTGAAAGGGATCAGAGTTACCTGCAAAAGCACAGCTGTGTTCTTGTATGTATATCACAGGGCTGAAGACCATGGAAGACATTTCTTTCAAATAAGAGAATTTCAAAGTTGAAGCTCTCTAACAGGCTATATAGGCTATTCATTTCTTTCAGTAACACCAGGAATGAACCAATAGATGGGGATGGCATGTGATAGAGGGAAACATTTTGCAGCTCTTGAGTAAACAGTACTTTGGTTTTCTAGAAGTTAAATATGAAAAATGACCACATGACTCTGTTATCTTTTGCGTTTATTTTTCAAGCCATGTCAGAAAAGAATCAATCGTATGCTGTTAAAAGCACATGTAGGTATGAACTACTGATACATGCTAAAACTTGGACAAACCTCAAAAACATTTGCTAAGTGAAAGAAGCCAGACACAGATGGTCATTTATTGTGTCATTCCATTTATATATAATTTCTAGAATAGGAAAATCCATAGAAACAGAAAGTCAATTAGTGGTTTCCAAGGACTGAAGGGAGGTAAAAATGGAGAATGACTACTTAATGGGTATAGGATTTACATTTGGGTTGATGAAAATATTTGGGAAGTCAATAGAATTGGTGGCAAACAATATTGGGAATGTACTAAATGCCACTGAATTGTTCACTTCAAAATGGTTAATTTTTTCTTGTGTGAATTTCATTTCAATTTTAAAAATTAAAATTTAGAACACACACAGGGAATAAAAGAATGGTCCATGGTTGACTTCTCGCAGTCTGGACACCTGGGCTGTGGAGGGATGTTTGTTGGCTGCCCATGCTCTTGCCTGTGACTGTGATAGGGGGAGCCAGAGGTTAGAGACCAGAAGCTATGAAAGCTACAGAATGCCAAAAGCTAAAACTAGAATAAAAATCTCGAACTAGGTCCAGGATGTAGGGCGTGGGTGGAGTATATGAACTCAAATTTTAGGCTTGAGCAGGAAGCTAAAAACCTGAGAGAGCAACAGCAGAGCAGACAAATGAAAGTGGTTGGGGGAAATTTTGAAAAGAAATGGTGATGCCCCTGGTGATTTTACTTAACATCCCTGCATGGGTTTGGGTAGATGGGCAGGGATTGTTTAAAGGGCTAAAGAGGATAGATGGGGAACTCGGACCCAGCCAACAGGCCAGGAGGCAAGACATGGCATCTTCTAAGTGTACATCAAGAAATGTCAGCATCTGTCTGATAAGATAGGGCACAGCTCTTGACATTCTAGGCAAATAGTTCACCTGTTTTCATAATATGAATCCCATCTTATAAATATCCTTTCTAAAGAAAATCAACTCTAGACTTTTAAATACAACAACACAATGAAGGGATATGCTCATGCAAATGAATGTGGTATGTTATCTCAATTATTCCATAAATAAAATAGGTAATGATATACCCTTCCCAACTCTTGGAGGGCGAATTGTTTTAACAGAGCATGTACTTTAAAATTCTCAATAGAAAAACATGCAAGTATTTTTCTAAATATAATTTCTAAAAACCTGGAATTGTTTGTGAAACCTGAAAAATGGGAGTAGAATGATATTATCTATCAAAGCCCTTTTGAAAGCTATGTTTATAGTCATGAATTTATCTTAGTAAAGAATAAAGAGAATAATAAGAATATACTAAAGAAATAAACATTTTAGATTAAATACTAGACACAGTTTCTGACTGTATGATTCACTTGATTATTGGAGAGTTCTCTCAATTGTGTGGGCACAGAGTCTGGTGGGATGTTTAATTTATGGTGGTTTGGCAGAGAACAAGAAAGCAGGCTGTCTGCTGCAGTTCTGCACTCGTGAGGAATAAGGCAGACAATTTTAAATTTACTACTTCTTCCTTCCGTTATGGACCCGATCTCATTCCAAACAAGCAAAGTTTGAAAGACAAGGAAAAGCGATTAAAAAGAATAAAGAAGTTACAAAAATGTAATATTTTTCAATGAGGTTTAATCATTGAACTCAATAGGAGTACACAGAGGAAAAATATGCCAAATGTGTGTGGCCTACGAGAGGACATTTTTCTATTTATTAATATCTTCGTGTCAACTACAACTGATAATTGTGAGGGAGAAGATAGAGGATATTTTTCTATTTATCTTTGTGTCAGCTACAACTGATGATTGTGAGGAAGGAGATGGCAAAGTCTGAGGGTCCGTGCAATTATTTTTTTCCTTGAGCCAAGTGAGGTGCAAGGTCCATTACATTCCCTCCCTACCTTCATCTGAAAACTGACTTTGAGCCACTATGTGATGCTTCTACCAGCAGAATGCAAGTTATTTTTCTGGAATCAGAAAGAAAAAAACAGCAGTTATTTTCCACACATTTTCTTCTAGTGAAGCTAGTTGGGAATTTATTTTCTTATCCCCAACAGAGCTGATGCCTTTAAGAGCAAATAATAAGGAAGGATAAGCTGTCTACTTAGCATGGGGTGGAGGAGAGGGCGAAGAAACTCTATGATCCTGTCCATATGGCTCCCCAGCCACTCTGGGGAGGCAAGGAATAGAAGTCAAAGAGACAATGTGCCCTTCTAGCTAATCTTAGTTTCAAATGCCAACTCCTGCAGTCAGGTGAAATGGAAGTCAACAAAGTTGCTGTGGTCATTAACTTCCTGTTTCTCGAGGACAACACCCATCTCATTAGATTTAAAAGCAGTTTTCCCAAGCCCGTAATCTCCGGCATGAGCCAGGGCCGATGACTGCATAGAGCAGAAATAAGCATGACCATTTGCAATGGCAGTGGTGAGAGGGCCGGTCTGGGGAAGAACCAACGATAGTAGCTGTGAATGTGTGTGAAATAGATTGCATGAGGAATTTGAAGCTGAGAGTACTGGGAGAATGCTAAGCCACGTTATCTAATGTGTTTCTCAAATTCTGAACCGTTGCTCCTCAATTCTGTTCCCCAAGCTGTCCCTGGAGTGCCGAATTCCAGCAAGCCAGCTAGAATGCATCAAGGACATGAGGCCAAGTGAGCTGCATACACAGTGGCCCATCACTGGGCTCACAGATTTGTGGCCAGCCACAAGGAGACACGTGTGCCTTTGAGGAGTCCTGTGGGCACACTCGGCTGCAGAAAATGTTCACAACCTACTATTTTTGTAGAGATCTGAAGCCATATTAGGTTTTCGGGGGTGGGGGGTTTGTTTGTTTGTTTGTTTTTGGTTTTTGGTTTTTTTTTATGACAATATAAACATTCATGGCGTTAAAAAAAAAGGATGGAGATGCCCAGGTGCCCTCTTTCGTTGACTGTGCATTGCTAATCCAGTCTATGTTTAGAGAGTATTCTGGCACTGCGAGAGCTGAATAAATTGATCATGGCTTTTGAGCTGGTTTCCCCACCTTGGGGAATTATCTGAAGAAAATAGCATTTAAGCCTACTTGTATAAAGATGTTTACAGCCACCTTATTTGTACTAGCACATAACTGGTGATAACCCAAATGCCCAACAATTAGGGCGTGATTAAACAAACTTTGGAGCTTCAATATGGTGATAAAGTCTGTGGCAATGAAAATGAATACCTGGACTATGTAAATACTGAGGAAGCCTATGTAAAGCAATGATACGTTAAAGGACAACACAATATTCCAAGCACAATATGATAAAATGTTAGTAAGACCATGTGAAGACCACATCTGAAGAATGATAAGAACAGAAAGAGACCACCCTCTTCTGTATATAATTAGTGCCGGAGTGAATCAGAACTTTGTATTTTTATGGCAGTAGTTTAAGTCTGGTTGTTTTTAACATAAAACTATGAAGCTATTTTAAAGATAGTGTTTATTACTGTGTAAAGTAATTGAAACCAAGAGCATTGAAACCATCTATATACATTAGTCTGCCCACTCATGTGGGCAGATTCACACCACAAGGTCAACATAAATGGGTGGTCCTGGAGAAGTCAATGCATTAAAACAATATGGAAGTTACCTTATCGAAAAGTAAGTGCTAACTTTGCTTTCAGTAATGGTCACCATTTGAATCAGGATATAAGTCAAAGTCAAGGATTCCATAGCTGAATAATCAAACAAAAGGAGAACCAGAGCCAGAAGAGCAGAGCTAAGTTAGAAGCATAGGTGAGGGATATGTGGGAAGAAGGTCAGGATCATCGGCCATAGGCATGTAGAACAGAGCAGAGGGAGGACAGCCAGACACAGACTGGAACAGAGAATTGTCTGAGAAGCGAATCCCCAAAAGTCCTTGGTACCAAGTATTAATCATCTCAGAGACGGCTTTTACTCTCCTTAGTCCTTGTCAGATTTCAAAGGATAATGACACAGGAACACCTTGGACAGGACCCAGCTTGGGTTTTCTAAAGAGTTCACGTACCATTCCAATCAGGTTGTGTTGCAGTGAAGAAGTCATGTAAATTCCGAGTTTCAAATAAACAGTATAATTTTCAGTGATGGACACCACAATGCACTGATCTAGGTCTTATTATTAGAAATATGTCATTTCCTATTTCTGGAATAAATCAAATAGTTAATTGGAACACAATGAGTAAAATCCTTGAATGTTATGCTTTGCTGAGCATTTAACAGGAGTGCTTGGGTATAGAATTGATGTAGATGATGTTGGATCTGCTGGCAGTTTCTGGGTGTCGGCCAGGATTGTGTCTCATGTGACCGAAGAATGGAAATACAGACCCAGGAGAGGCAGAGTTTTAAAAAGAGGATAGTTTATTGAAAGCAATGGGTCAGAGCTCCCAAGCGGGAGGGGGTCCCGAATGGGGGTGCCTAGTGACAGAGGCAAAAAGTTTTATACCTTCCCTTGCCTGTTTGGGGAAGGGGGGGCTGGAGACTTCTAATGGAATTCATCTGTCAGATTTGTCCTGTCTGCACATCCTGACGGGATTAATGGAATAACCCATTCCTATCTATCTGCTCCTTTGTCCAGCCAAAAGGGGTTTGAGATAATTTATTAACCTCAAGGCGCGTTCACATATCTTTGTCCTGGAATGAAGGAGGTATTCCAGGACCTGAAGTTTCAGGATATGGCTGTTTTTCTGTGTATTCCACCAGGGACCTTCTGTCTACCTAGCAACATACTAACTAACCTGTCTCAGAATTATTTGTGTAACGATTTCTTTATGAATGTAGTGGCCAAACCGCAGATTCCTTCTGGTTACTGGGTCCTTGTTTAGAGAGTGGCATCTGTTTTCACTCTGCTCAGTGTCCGTGAGGTCAAATGAGAAGTCAAAAGCCCCCTGTGAAGGTTAACAAAGCTCTGCTCACCCACAGGGCTTTTCTACACTGCTTTTCTAACTTCATTCAAATCAGTAAACTCTTTCCAACTGTTCACATCAGCAAGAACCACTGATTCATGGGTGCTACATTGAAAGCAATTTCCACTGCTCATTTCTAATCATTCCCACTAGTCAGCTTTTCTGAATCACTATAGCTATTAAATCAACACATACGCAAGTGGCAGGTCTGCCTCTTACTCTATGAATTTGGATTGACTTTGACTAAAGATCTGCGGCATTTGGATCATTCCTGTTAGTGTAAGTAGTGAAAAGAGGAAAATTTTCAGCCGAGAAACCTGGGTTTTAGCTCCACCGTGGGTAAGTTGTTCACATACAGACTCTCGGGATCTCACTTGTTACACAGGAGTTATAGCATTATTTGCCTTCGGAGGAAGTTATGAGAATCAAATGAAATGCTCATTAATAGGGAAATGGTAATTGAGCTCTACAGCATAATTTTATTCTCTTTAAAGGAATAGTGCTATGGTAGTTGTGCTCATTTTCTATGTTGGCTGCATTCTTACTACCCTTACTCAGGGCTTATTTAATAATGTGACCTCAGGTTATTGCCAGAAAAATCTAGCTCCTGTTTTTGGTCTCTATAAGTATGTTAGTAAGTTAAATGGCAAAGTGAAGTAACTACAGTGGCAGGCACTAATAAACATAAGTGTATCTTCATTCGTTTGTCACATGTATTAGCATAGAGTGGCAATTAGGAACATGGAATATTTATAACTAAAATATGAAGGATGCACTCTTTTGTAACTTCCCTTTTGATTCATTATATAGAAATATCTACTAGTTTTTCTTTTTCAAACCTTTTGTCTACTTTATTAGAGAAAATAATTCTCACAACCCAAGCAAGTATTTAAATTAAGCATAATCTCTGTGTGTAAATGAATGGTTCTCAGCCTGGGGCTGCAATTAGAAACACAGGGAAAGCTTGGGCCCATCCCCAGCCCCTGAGATTTTGATTTCTTTGGTTGTGAATTACTCCCAGGAATGTCTATTTTTTTAGCTCCCCCCATGATTGCAATGCACAATCATGGCTGAGAATAACTGCTTTACACTTTAACTAGAAGTAAGAAATCCGTGGGCCATGATTATTTGGATTGGCTTTGACATCCATATGTAGGCCAGCTAGAAAACCATCACAGCCACACTACCTGAATTCTGTTACAGGCGTGCAATCTAAAATAGCGAGCAAAACACAGACTTTGAAGGCAGCACGGGGCCAAAATATGACTTGGACACATTCTAACTGTTACCATCGATGAGTGATGGGAACTCCATTTCCTTGTCTCTCACATGGAGATAAGAGCATCTATCATACAGGGCCGCTGTGAGGTTTATATCAGGAAATGCACTTACTAGCAGGTACTCAAAAATGATAGCTCTGTTGATAATTAATGCAGCAAACAGATCCCTATGTCCTCATTAGAAGTGAACAAACTGAAAAAAAGAAGGTCAGAAAAATTACCTTGATGCTAAAATGGAAGTAGGGTCTACCAGCTAAATCAAATGAAAACTTTCTGGTTCTGTGATATCTGATCATATTTCTCTTGAAAAAAGAGATTAACTGGAACTTTGTTCATTGTCTTAAGTCTCTGCTGAGGGCTCAAATCTGACCTATTAGGAATTATATGCCATCACATTTCAAAAAGAGATGCTTCCCCATTCGTGCAAGACATGCCAAGATGTAACAAACTTGAATCTACCGTGTTTCCCCGAAAATAAGACCTAGCTGGACAATCAGCTCTAATGTGTCTTTTAGAGCAAAAATTAATATAAAACCCAGCATTATATTATATTATATTATATTATATTATATTATATTATATTATATATTAGTCCGGGTGTTATAGTAAAATAAGACTGGATCTTATATTAATTTTTGCTCCAAAAGACGCATTAGAGCTGATTATCCAGCTAGGTCTTATTTTTGGGGAAACATGGTATGACCCCTTACCCGTCAGGCATTTCAGAACACGGCATGTTACTAAATGCTGCTGGGCTAGAGCCATCTTTAAAGGATCTTTCCCAAGAGGTTCCCTCGAGGGCAAGGCAGCCTTAGCCCAAAGATCCAGAGCTAAGAGGAGGTCAGCTGGAGAGAGCACCACCAATGTCAGTAATGAGTGCTGTTCCGGGGATCCTGGTGGTGAGGCATGAGGTGGTAATTAGAGACATGAAGAAATCATGAATCTGCCCCCATGAGCCAGCATCTACAGTTACCAAGAATATCAATGCCAGATCACAGTATCGCATTCAGGTGAGACCTTGCAGATTTTCTCTCGGTCCTCCCCTTCTTCTTGACCCTGGCAGAGCCAGGGGCAGCACTGTGAGAGGAGAGGAAAGTAGTAGAAGAAGAAAGTGAAAGAAAAGACAATGCCCCCACCCCTTCCTGATTGCCTGTCAGGTCTGAGCTGGGAAATAATTTCTTCAAATTGGATGAGAGATTGTAGTTTTGATTTAGATGGCACTCGACTTTTCAATAACTAGGAAATGAAACTCTTCTATTGCCCCAAAGTGAAATCTATGGAGTGAAATACAAAATGTATGGGATGAACCCAAGATAATGATCAGGGGAGGGGAAGGAAGAACCAACAGAACAGATTTGGGGAAATGCTGTGAGAAAAATGAATGATATTCCGTAACTGCCTCCTACCCAGACCAGCTTATATCATATTCCTGTGTATATGTCCTACCATGCAGACAGTCCAATGCTCTCCTGCCAGTGCCAGAATCTAAATGCACAGATGAGATGAAATGGCATCAGAACTCTTCTGACACAGATCATTCTAGTCTCGTAATAGCTCCCTCTATTTCTTTCACACTAAAGAGTTCCTGGTATTTTTTTTATATTGGTGCCAGCTATTAGCTCACATGTCATATCACTATTTCAATTCTTATGACACATCAGGAGATCATTGGATCAATTCTAGTTCTTCCTGCAGTCTCAGCAGAAAGATATCACCATGTCTTTGTGACGTTGTTGTATAACTCATTTCTCCTGATGGTCCTGATCCCCTAATATACAGGTTTGTAGAGAATGTTAGGAGCATGGGTTTGAGGGTCACACTGATCCAAGTTTTAATCCTGGCTCTCTCTTTTTTTCTTTTTTTCTTTTATTGGGGAACAGTGTGTTTTTCCAGGACCCATCAATTCATTGTTTTTCAGTCTAGTTTGGGTGCTGTGGGGGGCAGCTCAGGTCCAAGTCAAGTCGTTTTTCAATCTAGTTGTGGAGGGTGCAGCTCATTGACCCATGTGGGACTCAAACTGGCGACCTTGGTGTTATAAGCACCGTGTTCTAACCACTGAGCAAACTGGCCACCCACTGGCAACACATCTCCAAGCTCAAGTCATTGACTCTCACTGGTCCATGTGGGAATCGAACCGGCGACCTTGGTGTTCTGAGCACCGTGCTCTAACCACTGAGCAAACCAGTCACCCAATCCTAGCTCTCTTAGTAACAATTGAATACTAGTATGTTTCTTAATCCCTCTGGCCTTGGTTTTCTTAACAAAATGAGCGTAATATCTGCTTTACAGGATTATTTTAAGGGTTAAATGAAAGAATGTAAATAAAGCCTTTGGCACAGTGCCTGGCACATAAGTTCTCAATAATTGTAGATTCCAAAATAATAATAACAATAAAAACACTAATAGTGATAATTACATTAATATCCATGATATTGAATGGATCTTTTCAAAGCAAATTGTTATATTAATTATCACAAAAAGGACACTTTCCTCTAGTGTATGTTGGGGGAGAGGAATGTTACCATAAATCTCTCTAGAGTTTTCCATCTCTCCCCACTGCTTCTCTGCATTCCCTGCTCCTCCCACAGCTCCGTGGTCCCCCATGGATCAACAGTCACTGTGCACAGTGATTACAGTGTGGAAATTATAGACACAGGCTGCTTGGAACAATGTTATCAAATCAGCACAAATGCAAACAGAAGGTTGAATTTGGGAAAGGCCCACTTGCCCTTTGCTTATTGCTTTATGTTCCCCACAACCACCACCATGCAAGAATGGACAAGCAGTTCAGACTTCTCTGGGGGTTAGCAATAACTAAAAAGAATTGTAAAAGAGGCAGAGATTCCTTTTTAACTATACATTTCATCAGACTATCCCGTAGTATAATAAAAGCTCCAGAAGAAATCAGTCCTTTCCCTGCTGTCTTCTTGAAGGCACACTCAAGTTCCCAATCTTGCTCCCTTGAACTCAGGTTTGCCCACCCGTCCTGCACGTCTAAGAACATTTCAACTTACCATTTGGGAAATACAATTCTACACAGTGAGCTTGTCTCAACTGAGGTTTAGCTCCTTTTTCTGAAGGATTATTTCCCCAAGGATGCGTTGTGCAGTCTAGACTAACACCCCACTGGGGTGCAACTAGGGCAATCAGATGGATTTAGATATTACAGGTCCACTGGCCTTCTGAGTCTGGTTTCATTTGAGATCTCTCCACCTGGGCCAGCTGTGGCCAAGTCTTCCTATTCTTCTGAGTATCTAAGAGGTAACTAACTGATGGACCACCCACCCCACCCACCCACCCCCACCCCGACCCATACAACCGCATATTTCCCAAGCACAAACTCAGAGGTAGGGCTTTGAAACTCATACAAAGGAAGAAAAGTGTTTTTTTCTAGCTGGAAGACTCCATCTCTTTCACACCCTCCCCAGAATGGGGTCAGTGTCCACATTCTTGTGCAAAGCCTCGTTAGCTCCTTCCATCAACCCTCTGTTCCTCCTTTTCCTGTCTAATTGTGCCAATCCTTGTTCTATCAGGAGTGGTTTAAAATAGCAAGTTTCTACCTTTTAATGGCTGTTTCCTTAACTACAAAAACGCCCAGCCAAAGCTTTGAAATCACCATTTATATTGACCTAATTAAATTCTTAAACGAGGTGCCTCCTTTTTCTCCTAGTTACATTATTACATTATTTTCTTCTGGTTGCTTTTTTATATAGATGTGGCATAAATACAAAATCTCCCCTTTAGATTTTTATTTGCTAGAACTATGTCAAGAGATGAATATAAATTTCTATTTATCCACCAAACACTTACATAGCACTTGCTATGTGCCAGCCAGTGTTCTAAGTGTTTTACAAACATTGACCCATTTAATCCTCATGATAACCCTCCATTATTATCACCTCCACTTACTTGTGGGGAAACACAGCACAGAGACAGTAAGTAAGTCAATCAAGGACGCACAGCTGGTGAGTAGTAGAATTTATACCCAGGCAGCCTTGCTCTGGGGACCATGCTTTAACCAATAGTCAGTCCTGCCTGATGGTGTCATACAGGCCATTTTCTCATTTTTCATTTCACTGGGGGAAAAAATTCCTGATTTAGGTGATTTTGTTACCATTTTTAGATCTGGAAGGAACTGGGCTCTGAATGGCCGAGTGGCTTTTGCAAGTCACAATAGATAGGTCTCAAATTCAAAGCAGTCTTGTAAATCCAAAATCTGGTTACAATATACTACTTTCTGCTTACTTGGGTCTCTTCGGATAGTCTCTGATGGATGAACATGAAGGAATTTTTGCTATAAAACATTATTTCCTCACTGACTTTGCTATCAGTATAATCATTTGATCAGGCCTCTAATACAGAGCATATACAGAGGGTGCCAAAAAAATTTATACACATTTTAAGAAAGGAAAAAGCTGTATTAAAATTGTAATAGTCGACATATACCAATAACAAAAGATGAATACAAGTCATGTTTGACTTCTGCAATTACAAAAAGTGCCCAAAGTGGTTACCATCAGCATCCAGACACTTCTGATTACGGCGAGCTACTGCTTGAGCAATGTTGACCAAAGTGTCCACTTGCATACATTTTTTTGGCAACACCAGTGTGCCCAGAGTATCCTATAATAACCCATTTTGTGAATTACAGAAAAAGCCATGTTATCTCTACGTAAAATGAGCAGAGTCGAGACTGCCATATTTCTATGAACATTGTGATACACCCTTAACCAGAATTGTGTTTTCTCCCTGTAAATGGCAATAAAAATTATATTGTTTTGACCTTTGGATAATTGGATCTTGCATTTATTTTATATATTTCTTAAAAGAATTCACAGAGATCAACAGTCATTTAACCTGCTCTTAGAAAGGAAAAATATAAAAAAGCAAAAATATTGGACATATGGGGGCGGCCCGTTAGCTCAGTTGGTTAGAGCGTGGTGCTCTTATATGAATTGCTATTGGACAATTCAGACTTTGATCATTATTTAGTATAAGTTGTGGCTTCTCAAAGGACATTTATTATTAGCTTTAATTTCTTTGATGGGATCCTGGATATTGTAATGTTGAACTCTCTCATATCATGACTTAGGTATTATTAGCTCAAGGTAAAGATAGCAGAGATGCTAGTATATACATTTCTTACACGGAAACTTATGTTCTCTTTAGTTAAAATTTCCCATGTTTGCACTATAGACCTCCCTCTAGAATCAATCACAATATACTTGTTAAACACCTCGCATAAGCAAATACTGGATTGAGGACCAGAGATTCAGAAATACAAAGGCTTGGCCTCTGGCTTCAAGGAGTTTGCAGTTTATTGAAGCAGACAGACTTATAAAGAAGTACCAAGAATCTTGTGAGATAAATATTGGTAAAGTTACCTACAAATACTTAGACGGCAAAAAAAGCAAGTGATTAATTGACCAGAATGGGTCAGTGATATCACAGAGGGAACTTCTTGCTTTTATAGCTAGGTCTTGAAAAATGTGTAGGAGCCAGTTGAACAACGCCTAAAAATAGCATTCAGGACACAAAACTTGGGAAGAACCAGATTGTAGAATACCTTGAAAACATAAGAATAGTTTGGACTTCTATTCACCATGTCCAACAGTGAGACACTCTTAGAGAATTTAAGTGGAAGAATATGTGATTCAGTTTTCCTTCTAGAAAGGGTGGGATGGTTACAATCTGCTGGATCTATCCAGTGACCAAGGCTGAAGACAGAGAAGTCGATTAGAAATTATTGTAAGAGCCCAAAAGAAAGACATTCAGGAACAAAACCAAGACATGAGGGCAGAATTTAGATGATAGACGATAGATAGATGATAGATAGAATTGGGGAATGAGAACAGGAAAGAAATAGAAGCTGATTAATTACTTGTGTAGTTGAAGGGAATAGAAATGTATTAATTAAGGTGCTTTCCGGGATTTTATTACCTCATACTTCCATACCACAAGTATGGAAGTCAAGTAAGCCCAGGACTGGCCAATTCAACCATGTCCATCAGCCCAGGTTCCTTTTCCTTCCTTCCTTGCACTCTCCCCACCTCTCAAAAGCACAAGGGACTGCTCGCACACAGTTGCAAGCATTACATACAGACACAGCAACATGTTGGCAGCATAAAAGGGAGGAGGTACACCTGAATGCTTTTTTCTTGAAATGAAGGAAGCCATTCCCAGAAGCCCTTAGCAGATCTCCTCTCAAGTCTCAGAGCCAAAATGGAATCAAATGCCACTGCCGAACCCAATCACTGCAGGAAATGAAGCCACCGCAGAGCAGCTTTGATCAATATGCCTCAGCTGGGGCTGTGGTCTGCTTTTCCTGGAACACAGGGATGGTACAGATGAGCAAAATCCTGTCACTAAGAAAGAGCCCAAGAAGAATGGGGATCCGCTAGGAACTAACGTTGTCGGCCTCAGAGAAGATTAGTTTGGCTTTTCTTCCACAGTCTAGTTGTGGAGGCAAGGCATGTGGGGGAACGATAAACTATAACAATAAGGTGTTAAGTAAAATTTCCCAAATATAAATAACCTAAATGGTCACTATTTTGGAGACTCAGAGGATAAAGCACACATCTCCCACTGCTTTTTTATTTTTACAAATGAAAAATTCAGCTTCGAATCAGTTTGACCCTCATGGCATCTAGTAATCATCTGAATGATGGGTTTTCATTCATCGTTTTTCAAATGTTAGGGTTTCTCAGGCTACACATGGCCTCTCTCTAAATTCCCTGAGCAACTTTCCTTTTAAACGTAGTCCCTCTTTCCCTCCGCCTAGGGTATAGATGAAGAAATCAAACTTGAGACTTTACCTCTCAGCTGATGCACTTTTTACTTCCAAACTAGTCCCTTTTTCAAATGAGTTTTTCCAAAACGTGGGAATTTTGAAGATTCTCCACCACCAGATATTTTATTCGAAAGTGGGAACCTCTGCAAGCATATTATGCACTTTTTGCTCCTTAAAAAGCCCCAGTCCTCTGGGTTTTTCTCTTAGTCTAGAGGTCTGTCTCTAACTGCTTAGAAACATTTCTAACGTTTCTTGAAACATAAATGTGTTCCTCTGTGTTTAACACTAATCCGACTCAATTGTTTTTCAGCTTTATTATCACTGAATAAACTAAAACCTTCCAGTGAGCCTAATGAATGTATGTCTTATTCAAATAAGTCTGGTTGAATTTGATATTTTTAATAAAGAAACACACACTCTGGAACATGTTGTTTTAGTTCATAAAGTTAAAGAATACAATTATTTCTGTTGATTCACTGTTGCATAAAAAACTATAGTAGGAATGCCAGCTCCTATATTGTACTTTGCATAACATTAAGCAGAGCATTTAATAAACTGTATGTTAAAAATTCTCTCATTTAGCAGGCACCCAACTTAATTGATAGTTTAAGATTTTGACCTTTCTCTAGATAAGCCAATAGATCAAAAAACCAGAAAGCTTTGCTGTGTATTGGTTATTTCCCTGAACCTTGAAATGTATCCATAAAGTACTTAGTAAAGCCCCTTTGTGGTAACAGAAAGTTCAACTTCATTGTCACTGTTTTTCTGACATGCTATTTGTTGAAAAAATCTTTTTCATTTCCCTCTTTTTCAAAAGTTTGTGTTGGAATGTGCTAATGTGATAAACTGTTGATTTTCATTCTAGTCACCCGATTCTACACTAAAGAACAGAATAAACAAGCAAACAAAACAAATAAACTCAGAGATATGGAGAAAAAACTGATGGTTGCTAGATGGGAGGCGGGTAGGAATGGGGGAGAAGGAAGTACAAACTGGTAGTCACAAAATAGTCACGGATATATGAAATACAGTATGGGAAATATCGATAATGTTGTAAAGATTATGTAAGGTGCCAGAAGGGCACTGGATTTATCAGGGAATCACTTCATAGACTGTGTAGATGCCTGACCACTGCACTGTACACCTGACGCTGGAGTAGAATAATATTGAATGTCAACTATAATTAAATATATATATACATATATATGCATAGTCACGGGATATAAAGTACAGCATAGGGAATATAGTCAATGATATTGTAAGAGCTATAAACGATGTCAGAGGGGTAGTAGATTGGGGGGTTATCACTTTATGTGGTTTGAAAAGTCTAATTATTACATTGTTTTGTACACCTGAAACTAACAAAAAAATAAATTAAAAAAATGATCAAAGACTAAGCTATTTCTCACCTTGCTTTAATCTCACTGCTTCCATAGAAGATGGAAGTAAACAGTCACACAGAGCTCCAATTACCAATATCAAGATAAAAAAGAAATGGCTTTCCTTTGCCACCTTTGAAATTGTAAGTGGATTGATTAAAAGAAATTTCAGAGCCTCAAGTGCTCATGTGCCTTCTGATTGCAAACAATGGGTTCTGAACCAGAAGAAATAAATGGGTGAAGGAGAAGCAGTAATCCGGTTAGTAGGCAGTCTCCGTGAGTACCATTACAGCACACACAGGTTTCCGCTTGTCAAACTCAGTTTTCCTTTGCTTTTTTATTATCTGGATTAAAATTCTATATGCAAACTATCTTTTGTATTTTCCCAAGAACATATGTAGTAGCTATATTGTTAAGAGAATTAAACAATTAAATGAGATCCAAAGTATAAGAAAAGATAGAAATAATTTAATATTGTATTGCTTCAGAACAGAAACCTAGGGGGAAGAATATTCTGGAACCATGTGACGCTACTGCTCCATTTTGAAATTTTTAATTAGGGAGGGAAAGAAAAACAACCTCTGAACAATTCTCCTTTGCATGTGGGTTGCTTTCTTTTTTGTCCTGGTTCGGGTCATCATTGATTCTTTGGCAGAATTGCTCTTTTATTTGCATGATTTAACTAAAATAATTGGTTATTTTATATCTGTTTTAAAAATAACTCCCCCATGAAGCCATTTTTGCTCTGGTAATGTTTAGGATATTTATTCAAATCTTAGAATCAACTTAATGCTGTATCTGAGGAAAATCCTGATTCCTTTAGTTCATTTCTGTGCTAAGATGGAGTGTTCCCCACATCCTGTACAAGCAGAGATCCATGCTGGTTTGTTTTCTCATCTCAAGCTAACAATTCTATCATTAGTTGATTTAAATTTCAGTTTATAGACCACCCATCCACCTTCAATCACAATTACAGAAAACCAGCTCTCCAAAGTTTTTTCCAGACTTCACTTTAAATCGTCAGTGTCGCAGATATTCCCAAAGCTACATGAAAGGGTGATTTGAGGGAAAATGGATGGCAACTGATCTATCTGTGCATTCATATTCTGACCCATGTGATTATACCATAATGATCTGATTATTTCTGGAATGGCCTTCACTAAATTGTGCTTTAATATTTGTCTTTGGCTTTTATTAGACTTGATTTAATAAATTGTATGAAATATTTTTGATAGTGGCTATTATATAATTAAACCCTCCTCTCCATGTAAAAGTTATTCTAGAGTTTAAAAAGTAACTTGATCTCCCCTGAGAAGCTGGTATGTTTACTCCTTTCATGTTTTAAAAAAGTTATGTAACTAACTTGTCATGATTCTCATTTTTGCACTTGCTGCCAGGAAGCTGAAATGCAAATCTAAATAATGCCTCCAAATATTAGTAAAAAATAACTTTATGGTTTAACTTATCTGATTGTTTATAACTTGGGTCTAGTTTTCCATTTCTTTTTTATTTGCCTTATGATTATATCTTCTGCTTGAAGCCTTTGAAATCTTTGTTGGAAAGAGATAGTGTAAAAGTAACTTCAGCAATTAAAATATTCTTGTTTTGGTATAATAATTTTCAGATTCTAAAACATATAAAGTGTTTTATAAAGAAATGGTAGTCAGACATTTTATCTTTTTTTCTTAGAACAGTGTAAAACAGAAATGAACATAATGGATTTCAGTAGACATTAAGCAGTAATTAGTAAAAATAAAAGTTTTTCTCTAGTGAGCTGGGTTGATGAGGGAGATTGCTGGAACATATTTGCAATAATCACGCCTCAGATAAACCTCATTGGCTGCTTGAACATATTTGAGAGGCCATGAAATGGAGGGCAGTTTTGGCAATTTTTTTCATATCGCCTTAACTATGTCATCATTATAACACCAGGTTTTACTTACCTTGTCTATACTTCTGATGTTTTATTAAGCTGTTGGCTGCTTGAAAATATGACCCATGATTTAGTCATTCACAGTGCATAGCACAATATGTGACTTATAGTGAGGTTCAGTAAATATTTTTGAATGCCAAATGAGTTTTTATCTATTCAGAGCCATTCCTGTGTTAAGAAATATTTCAAGGTGCTTTCCAGTTTTATGATTTCAATGAAAGTAATTTTCTTTATGTTGTCATAGTTACCATTTCCTAATATGGTGTTTTATGCAGCCTCTTGATTCTATAATCAGTTCACCTGTGAATGGGACACACATTATCAGATTAAAATAAGCCTGTAGCCAACAATTTGTCTTGTTGTTAATAAAATATACCAAAATCAACTCTTAAAAACAGACCATTTTCAGAAACGAAGAAAAATTGATATAATATATTGGGAAAAATTTTTTTTAATTTGCTAACTTCTGATTAAAATGATAGTCTAGCAAATATAAAGAGAAAGTTTGAACAATTGTTTCAAACCAAATCATTAAACCTGATTTTAAATGTTTTATTATTGACGTATAATTGACATATAACATTATATTAATTTCAGGTGTACAACATTTGATGTTTGTATATACTGCAAAATAATCACTGCAATATGTCTAATTACTATATGTCACCATACAAAGTTACAAAAACTTTTCTTTTTTCTCATGATGACAACTTTTAAGATTTATTCTCTTGGTAACTATCAAATACACACTATGATGTTATTGACTGTAGTCACCATTCAGTGCATTACTCCCTATAATATTTATTTTAGAAGTGGAAGTTTGTACCACTTGACCCCCTCCACACATTTTGCCCGTACCCCAAACCACTTCCCATCAGGTAACCACCAGTCTGTTCTCTGTATCTAAGAATTTTGTTTTGTTCTGTTTGTTCATTTGTTTGCTTGCTAGATTCCACATATAAGTCAAATCACACGGTATCTGTCTCTCTCTGTGTGGCGTATTTCCCTTAGCATAACACCCTCAAGGTCCATCCATGTTATCACAAATAGCAAGGTTTTTTGGTATGAGTAGTATTATATCATATATACCACATCTTCTGTATCTATTCATCCATTGATGGAAACTTCAATTGTTTCCATATTTTGGCTATTTTGAATAATGCCACAATGAATATAAGGGCACAGATATCTTTTAGAATTAGTGTTTTTGTTTTCTTTGGATAAATACCCAGAAGTGGAATTGCTAGATCATATAGTAATTCTATTTTAAAATTTTTGAGTAACCTCTATACTATTTTCCATATTGCCTGCACCAATTTACATTACCACCAAAAGGGCACAAGGGTTTCCTTTTCTCCACATCGTTGCCAACACTTGTTATTTTTTGTCTTTTTTATAATAGCCTTTCTAACAGGTGTGAGGTGATATCTCATTGTGGTTTTGATTCTCTTGGTAACTATCAAATACACACTATGATGTTATTGACTGTAGTCACCGTTCTGTACATTACTCCCTATAACATTTATTTTACAAGTGGAAGTGCATTTTTCTAATGATTAGTGAGGTTGAGCATCTTTTCATGTGCCTGTTGGTCACCTATATATCTTCTTGGATAAAGGTCTATTCAGATCCTTTGCTCATTTTTTGATTTGCATTGTTTGTTTGTTTTTTGCTATTGAGTTATGTGAGTTCTTTACGTATTTGGACACTACCCTTATATTGGATATATGATTCACAAATATTTTCTCTCATTAAGTAGGTTGCCTTTTCAATTTGCTGATGGTTTCCTTTGCTGTACAGAAGTGTAGTCCCACTTGTTTATTTTTGCTTTTGTTGCCTTTGCTTTTGGAGTCAGATCCCAAAAAATCATCACCAAGGTCATTGTCAAGGAGCTTACTACCTACGTTATCTTCTAAGAGTTTTATTGTTTTAGACCTTGCATTCAAGTCTTTCATCCATTATGTGTTAATTTTTGTGTATAGTGTAAGATACTAGTATAATTTCATTCTTTTGCATGTGGCTGTTTAGTTTTCCCAAAACCATTTATTTTTTATTTTTTTAGTTTATTAGTTTCAGGTGTACAAAACAATGTAATAGTTACACATTTATCATTTACGTCCCTCACACAGTGATAAATCCCTTAGCCCCATCTATGACCCCTCTGACATCGCATACAGCCATTATATTTCCACTGTCTGTTCCTAATGCTGTACTCCACACACACACACACACACACACACACACACACACACACACACACACACATAAAATTGTAGTTAATGTTCATTATTATTCAGCTTCAGCTTCAGGTCCCAACACCATTTATTGAAGAGACTGTCTTTACCCCATTGTATATTCTTGAGTCCTTTGTTATAAATTAATTGACCATATATGCATGTGTTTGTTTCTGGACTGTTTATTCTGTTCCGTTGATCTATGTGTCTGTTTTTAGGCCAATACTATACTCTTTTAATTACTATGGCTTTGTAATATAGTTTGAAATAAAGGAGCCTCCAGCTTTGTTCCTTTCTCAAGATTGCTTTGTCTATTCAGAGTTGTGGTTCAATATAAATTTTAAGATTGTTCTAGTTCTGTAGAAATGACATTAGAATGCTGATAGGAATTACATTGAATCTGTAGATTGCTTTGAGTAATATGGACATTTTAACAATGTTAATTCTTCTAATCCATGAGCATGGAATATCTTTCCATTTATTTGTCTTTAATCTCTGTCACTAGTGTCCTATCATTTTCAGTGCACAGGCTTTCATTTCCTTGGTTGAATTTATTATGAGGTATTTTATTCTTCTTGATGTAATTATAAATGGATTGTTTTCTTAATTTCTCTTTTAATAGTTCATTGTTAGTATATAGAAACACAAGGTTTTCATATATTGATTTTGTACTCTACAACTTTGCTGAATTCATTTATTATTTCTAACACTTTTTTGATGGTCTTCAGGATTTCTATATATAAAATCATATTGTCCCCAAGTAGTAACAGTTTTACTTCTTCCTTTCCAATTTGGAGGCATATTTTGTTGCCTAATTTCTCTGTCTAGGACTTCCAATACTATGTTGAATAAAAGTGGCGAGTGTGGGCATCCATGTCTTATTCCTGATCTTAGAGGAAAAGCTTTGAGTATAATGTTAGCTGTGGGCTTGTCATATATGGCCTTTATTATGTTTACATACATTCCTCTCTATACCCACTTTGTTGAGATTTTTTTTTTTAACCATAAATGGATTTTGAATTTTTTCAAATGCTTTTTCTGCATCTTTTGAAATGATTATATGAATTTTATCTTTCATTTTGTTAATATGGTGAATCACCTTGGTTAATTGATTTGCAGATGTCAAACCATATTTGCACCCACTAAATAAATCTCAATTGTTCATAGTGTATGATTCTTTTAATGTATTATTGAATTCTATTTGCTAATATTTTGTTAAGGGTTTTTGCATCTATGGTCATCAGGGATATTGGCCTGTAATTTCCTTTTTTGTGTGTGGTGTCTTTGTCTGGTTTTGGGATTAGAGTAATGCTTGCCTTGTAAAATGAGTTTGGAAGCATTCCCTTATTTTCATTTTTGTTTAATGGTTTGAGAAGCATAAGTATTAAATCTTTGAATATTTGGTAAAATTCACCAGTGAAGCCATTTGGTTCTGGGCTTTTGTTTGCTGGGAGGTTTTGGATTACTGATTTAATCTCCTTACTAGTAATGGGCCTATTCAAATTTTCTGTTTCTTCATTCAGTCTTGGAAGATTGTATGTTTCTAGAAATTTATACATTTCTTTTAGGTTGTCCAATTTATTGGCATAAACAGTTTGCCCCTTGAACCACATGGAATTAAATTGCACAGGTACACTTTTATACAGACTTTTTTTCAGTAGGTACACTTGCCCTTTGTATTTGCTGGTTTCGCATCTGCAAATTAAACCAACCACTCATTGAAAATAATAGTTTGATCTGCAGCTGGGAATCTGTGGATGTGAAGGGCTGACTGTATGAGTTTTTTGACACACCGTTTTATGTAAGCTACATGAGCATCCACAGATTTTGGTATCTGCAGGGAGTCTTGGAACTGATTTTTCACAGATATTGAGAACCAACTATACTGAAGTTTTTGGGGTATTAAAGTTATATGCGGATTTTCGATTGCTCAGGAAGTTGGCACTCAAAGTTCAACCCATTTTTCAAAGTAATCTCTTAAGATTCTTTGTATTTCTTTGGGATCAGTTGTAACTTCTCTTTCATTTCTCATCTAATTTATTTGCGCTCTCTCTTCCCCACCTCACCCCCTCCCCTTGGTGAGTCTAGCTAAAGTTTGTCAATTTCATTTATCTTTTCAAAGAACTGGCTCTTAATTTCATTGAACTTTTCTATTGTCTTTTTAATCTCTATTTCATTTTTTTCTGCTCTGATATTTATTTATTTCCTTTTGTTAACTTTGGGCTTTGTTTGTTCTCTATCTAGTTCCTTTAGGTGTGAAGTTACATTGTTTACTTTAGATTTTTCTTGTTTTTATGGTAGGCCTGAATTTCCCTCTTGACTATATCACTGCTACTTTCCCTCTTAGAACTGCTTTTGCTGCATCTCATAGATTTTTGTATGTTGTATTTTCATTTTAATTTGTCTCAAAGTATTTCTGGCTTTCTCCTTTTCTCTTCATTGTTGTTCAGTAGTATGTTGTTTAATCTCCATATATTCGTGAATTTTCCAGTTTTCTTCTTGTAATTGATTTCTACCTTCATACCATTATGGTCAGAAAACCTTACTGATATGATTTTAATCTTCTTAAACTTATTGTGTCTTATTTTGTGGCCTAACATATGGTCTAACCTAGAGAATGTTCCACATGCACTTGAAAAGAATTCATATTTGCTTCTTTTGGATGGCATGTCTGCTAAATATCTGTTAAGTCCATCGGGTTTAATGTATCATTTATGGCTGATGTTTTCTTATTTATTTTCTGTCTTGAATGATATATTCATTGATGTAAGTGGGGCATTAAAGTCCCCTACTATTATTATATTGCTATAAATTTCTCCCTTTCGATCTGCTAATATTTGCTTTCTACATTTAGGTACTCCTATGATGATATATAAATATTTACAAATGTTATATCCTCTTGTTGGATAGACCACTTTATTATTGTGTAATGTCCTTCTTTGCTTTTATCACAGTCTTTTTTTTAAAAGCCTATTTTATCTAATATAAGTATAGCTACCCCAGCTTTCTTTTGGTTTCCATATTCATGGAACATCTTTTTCATACCTTCACTTTCAGTCTGTGTGTGCCTCTGTATCTGAAGTGTTTCTTGTAGGCAGCATAGAGAGATGGTTCTTTCTTTCTTCTTTGTCTATATTTTTTTATTGGAGATACTCCATTTACATTTGAAGTAATTATTGATAGGTATGTACTTATTGTCATTTTGTTCATTGTTTTCTGGCTGTTTTTGTAGTTCCTCTCTGTTTCTTTCTTTCTCTTTTTCGCTTCCCTTGTGATTAAATGAAAGAGACTTTCTTTAATGTTATATTTAGATTCCTTTCTCATAATCTTCTGTGTATCTACTATAGATTTAACAATACACATGCACACACACACACACACACACACACACACACACACACTTTTAAGTTGATAGCAACTTAAGTTTGAACACATCTTAAAACTACATTTTTACTCCCCCCCCATGTTTTATGTTTTTGATGTCACATTTTACACCTTTTTATTTTGTGTGTGCTTTAACTAATTGTTGTAGTTATAGTTATCCGTACTATTTTTGTCTTTTGACATCCATACTAGCTTTATAAGTGGTTAATACACTTCCTTCACTATAGATTTGCCTTTCTAGTGAGATTTATTCTTTTATCTGTTATTGTTACTAGTGTCCTTGTTTTCAACTTAAAGAAGTACCTATACCATTTCTTGTAAAGCCATTTTAGTGATGAGGAACTCTTTTAGCTTTTGCTTGCCTGAAAACTTTATCTCTACTTCACTTCTGAATGATAACCTACTGGACAGATATTCCTGGTCAGGGAATTTTTTTCTTTCAGCATTTTGAATCTACGCGTATTGTACCTCACTTCTGGCCTGCGAGGTCTGTGCTGAAAAATCTGCTGATAGTTTTATGGAGGTCCTCTTGTACATGACAAGTTGTTTTTCTTGCTGCTTTTAAAATTCTCTCTTTATAGTTAATTTTTGATATTTTAATTATGTCTTGGTGTGAATCTCTTTGGGTTCATCTTAATTAAAATTCTATGGGCTTCCTAGATCTGGATGTCTATTTCCTTCCAAGTTAGGGAAGTTTTCAGCCATTATTTCTTCAGATCAGTTTTCTGCTCCTTTCTCTCTCTTCTCCTCCTGAGAACCCTATAATTCAAATGTTATTCTGCTCGATGTTGTCCCATAAGCTGTCTTCACTTTAAAAAAAATTTTTTTCCCGGTTATTTTTGGGTGAGTTCCACTGCCCTGTGTTCTAAATCACTGATCCTTTCTTCTGCTTCATTCAGTCTGCTGTTGAACCCCTCTAGTGTACTTTTTAGTGCATTTATTGTATTGTCAGCTCTTTAATTTCTGTTTGGTATTTTCTTAAATTTTCTGTCTTCTTATGGAAGTTCTCACTGTATTCATCCATTCTTCTCCAATGTTTGGTGAGCATCTTTATGACCATTACTTTGAACTCTTTGTCAGGTAAATTACTTATTTCTGCTTCATTAAAGTGTTTGTTTGTTTGTTTGTTTGTTTGTTTTTCTAAGGTTTTTATCTTGTTCCTTCATTTGGAGCACATGCCTTTGTTTCTTCATTTTATTTAACTCTCTGTGTTAGTTTCTATGTATTATGTAAAATAGCTACCTCTCCCTGTCTTAAAGGAGTGGCCTTCTGTAGATAATAACCCTTAATATTCAACATTGCCCTAGCATTTGGTTATCTCTCAAACCTTTGTGATTGTGTAAGCAGCCATATTTATTCTTGATGGGTCCCAGTTGTTGAGGGTACACCAAGACCTATCAATTTTCCAAAGGGAGGGATTTCAGTCAGCACCCAGTTTCAGGCTGGTTGGAAACAAGAGCTTTCAAAGTACGCAAATATATATGCAGTGTTGTGGGACCACAATCCTAGACCTTGCTGGCCTCCAGACCACATGATCTGGAGGTATCCTCTAGGCATCAGTGGCAAAAGTCAGGGCTCCACATGAGTGTATAAACTTCTTTCTGGGAGGTGCCTGTGAGCTATAAGAAGGCTGAGAGAGAGCACAAAGGTGGTGTCCCCTGGCTTACTTTCCCTAAAAGCACCTCTATAGCTTCTAGATGTGTGACAAATCTAAATCGTTCCCCTGAGGCTGAAGTTCCAGAACAAGTAAATAGGCCTTTTTCATAGAAACACTGGGGGTGTGCTTCAGTCTGCTGCCTGTGCAGTGCCCTGGGATTGGAAGCTTCCTAGAAACTGTCTGTCTGATTGTCACAGTTCCATGGGAACCAGGAATGCAAGCCCTCCTTGGCCACCAGAGCTAGGTGATCAAGAAGCATCCCATGGAGATTGTGTGCTCTCACTGGTTTTAGTGAGATAGTGGAAGAGCTTAGCAAAGCAGTGGAAATGTGCAGGGCCCTGGCACGCCCACTGGCTTTAGCTAGGCCGCAGGAAAGTACAGGGATGATGTCTCGTCTAAAGTAGAGAAAGAGTGCAAAAATGGTGCCTGCCAATGCTTCCGTCCCTGGAGAGTCCCAACAGATCCATCCCCCTCTGGCAGATGCATCAACATTAGCAAACAAGTCTTCTTCACATATAATCTAAGTGCTTTCAAACTGCTGCTTTTGTGCTGTGCCCTAGGGTGAGTGAGTCTGCATGTGAGCCCTTTAAGAATAGTCTCACTTCACAAGCCCTTGGGTCTCCAAGACATAAGCCCTGTGGTTTTCAAAGACAGGTGTTTTGGGGGCTCTTCTCTCTGGCACAGCCCCCAAGGGTGGGAGTGCCTAAAGTGGGCCCAAACCCCTCACTCCTCAGGGAGAAGCTCTGGAGTTATAACATCTCTCCTAATTGTAGGTCACCACAGGAGGTGGGATTTTTAGTGAGACCATGTTTCTGCCTCTCCTACCCATCTCTATGTGGCCCATTTATTGTTTATTGTGAAGAAGCTGTTCAGCTAGTTTTCAGGGTTTTTTCAGAATAAATTGTTCCATACATAGCTGTAGATCCAATGTGTCCATGGGAGGAAGTGAGTTCAGGATCTTTCTATGCCGACATCTTGGACACACATCCCTAAGTTTTGAGAAATCATGCTTTCTAGAACACCCTAAATGATTCTTCATGGTTTTATTCCTGTGTCTGGTACCTGCTCTTGTCAAGCTCTACAGAGATTGCAATCTTATTAAGAAATGAAGGGAAAAGTTTAAAGCAAACGTTAATGGGCAGTCTAATTACTTTATGAAATCTGCAATGTGTACAAGACCCACAAAGTTCTTATTTTAACAAAATTTCTCTCTGACTTCAATAAAAGTTCTATTAATGAATTATGTCCATACACAATGTATGTATACATATAGTATACATATACATATAGTAGAACATAAGCTTCACCAGAACAGGGAGTTTTGTCTGTCTTGTGCACTGATTCACTGCCAAGTGCCTAGAACAATGCCCAGCATAAATCGATTCTCATTAGACGTTTGCTGAATAAATATAAAACGTTCATACTGAGGTAATGATAGAATTAGCTCTAGAATTAAATGATAATTAGCTCTGTTTCAGTCCAATTACATTTTTCCCATTATTTTATTTCACAGACTTAAAATCTTTGAGACAGGAAGCCGAGGACGAAAAACATGGGCTATACAAGCAGCTTTCAGGATAAGTAGCACTAAGCAACTTTGTGTAATTCTTGCTAAAATTTGGAACCTCAAGATTATTTATTCCCATGATCAAACAACTTCTGGCGTTTTTTTCTTACTATTAAATCAAATGTTTAGGAAGGGAAAACTGATGCCACACATACCATTCTCTCCACAACCCATTACGACCCCACCATCCCCCTAAATCCTCCTCAACAAAATCAAAACAAATATAAAGATATGAAAATACAAGAACCAAACTAAAATGAAAGTAGTAAATACCCTAAATGTATTATATGCAACTCGGCTCCCCCACCTAACCAAAGATCTGAGACTGAAATTATTACTTAGTATTGAAAAGCCCTCTGGAAACTCTTGGCCTTACACTGTATTTAACCTTATATTTTTACCCTCAAAAAAGAGGTCTTTGTTGGGGGAACCAAAAGGAGTCTGTTGATCCTTGTCTATGTCTGTTCATGGGGATGGAAATTTGTGTGAATGAGACCTGTCTTGTTGAGTCCTCCTAGACCATGTAGAGCTTAGATGCCCAGCATGTAAGCCCTAACCTAGGGGCCCTCAGCTCACTCAGCTTTGAAAGGTGGAGTCTAGAGAAAATATTTGCAGAATAGAAATATGTTCTGGACCTGAATTTAAAACCATACATGAAAAACTATTTCACAAGACTCATTCACTGAACATATTAATTGAGGGTTGTTTTTATGTCAGAAATTCATCAAGATGAAAGGTGAAATAGGCAATCAAACATATGAATAATGAATTGATGCACTGGCTATTAGTGCATGCTCTTGTATAGATTATATAATCATACTCTGAATATATATATATATATATGCATACACACACATACACACACACATATAGAGATGGGGAAAGGAAGGGAATTAAAAGAGTAGATAAAAGAGTAGAGTATTTAAAACCATATATATAGTTTTTGTATATATGTAGTATATAGTATATATTCATATATACATGTACAGAGGATACCAGAAAATGTATACACATTTTAAGAAAGGAAAAAAAACTATTAAAATTGTAATAATATATACCAATAACAAAAGATGAATACAAGTCATGTGCATACATTTTTTTGGCACCCCTGGTGTAGTTTTTAACACAAAGATCGGGGCCTGAGACTCTGATTAAGTCTTTAAGGGCAATAGTGACAACAAAACGAGTTGGTATAGATTGGTCTTAAACAAAAAAAGCCTGTCAATCAGGAAAATCCCCCCATCTTGTTTGTCCTTCCTTTGATTGAATAAGGAAAATCATTGTAGACATGGGAGACAGAAGAGAAAATGTGAACCTTAGATTTAAATAATTCTCTTTCCTCAGACTATACTTAAATTTTAAGGGCCTACTTTATGCATAAAATAAAAAACTGGAGTCTTATATTTGTGATATTTTATCCACTTCACATATGCATTACTGAAATAGGACTAAATTCCTTAGAAAAAATAACAGTGCATCTACTTTCCATGAAATCTCCCTAAAGGATATTAATGTTTTTATTTGCTACAATGAGCTACTTGAATGCCATGACATGACATGACTTAACTTGACATGACAATACTTGGGATAATTCAGCATGGCAGCATATTTTTATTTTTGGACAGATTTTAAAGTATTTTAGATTAACTTACTGTATTGGTGAGTGTTGCACAGAATCTGCTATAGCTTTTAGAGTCTAAATGCATTATATATCACATGATCACTGTACATCACTAACACTACATACCAGCTCATAGAATTATCGTGGGAAGGAGACATCATGGATCAGCCAGCTGTAATCTCTTCCTGGCATAGGACTAAGTGTGATTTCATAAATGCTCCCTGGAGATCCCAGCACATGTTTGATGACAGGAGGCAAGAATAGTTTTTCTCTTTGCACCCACAGGCAGCTGAACTGAAAGACACAGGTGGGTGGGAGTTTACTCTAATCCTGTAACCCTCAAACACATGGACATGTTGGTATGGCAGCTTGCACCGTAGTCTTTCATATGAAGTGTGCAGTCCAGTGCCCCGCAGAGGGCTTTAGCATGCGGTGAACATCATTGTCAAGTTGGCAGCAGCCTTCAAAGTTACAAGGAATAAGAAGAAATTCTCAGTCTCCTAATGCAAGCCTAGTGGAGGAGAATGCATGTGCGAGAGGCACCTAGGAGCCAGCACCTCACTGGGCTAGTTTTTATTTTAATCTTTTCTTAATATAAAAGTAATATTTGAATTTATGTTTGTTGTAAACAATTCAAATACAAAAGTATAGAGAATAGAAATAGGTGTTGTTGCACTGGCTGCTCACACTATTCTACTCCTATCCCCAGAGGTAGTGGTTGTTAATTGTTTTCTGAGTGTTTTATTTTGGTGCTAGGCCTAAACATTTAAACTTGATATACAAAATGGTTTAATGATTCTTATAATGGGACTCATTCATAATTGAAAATCCCATTATATCTATCATATCCCCCAATATATTATATATTTCCAGTAAGTCCCTATGATAACTATTTTATCAGTAACTCTTGAAATACATTACCACAGTGCATCTAATCCAGGAAGAACTCCTTCTTAACATTTAAAATATTCTGGTTGCCAATAGGTAATTGCTATGTTTTTATAGTGCATGGATTGAAAAAGAGTAATAACAAAAATTTACAATGTAGTCGACAACACTTTAGAATGAAATCACATCTTTCTTATCACAAAAGCATATATACACATTTGAAAAATAATACCTGCATGTGTAAGACATTTTTCATTTAGGCTGCAAATAACAATTGGTGTGCACATGGATTTGTGGCTCTGATCACTTGAGGAAATTAATCCATCACGACTGACCCTGTCCACCCACCCCTCAACTCTCTCTCTCTCTCACACACACACACACATACATACACACACATATACACACACACACCAGGTTCAGAAATATTAGTATCGGACTATAGAAACTTTGCATCAAGCAGGGAAATTCACCTAAAGTAAACCCTTTAAAAAATAACTGTGAAGCAATACTGTTCTAAATGGGTCATCATTTAATTTTTAGATATTTATGTGTTTCGAAGAGCAAATAGGCTTCCTATTCCAAAATAGCTCAATTATGTTTTGATTGCAACATGAAATTTTCCAAGAATCTTGGATCTCAAATACTGTAATCATTTATACATAAGTTGATAATTGCTTTACAAAAATAAAAAAACTGTTGTTGTGGTGGTGGTATGGTGTGGGCATATGTGGTATTTTCTGTCATCCTAGAGATTTCAAACTGTGCTCAGCTCTATTGATTTTGGAAAACACATTGTTTGCTTCTGCGTGATTTTAGGTATCTGTATCTTCCAGGTAAGGAAGAGGAGAAAATGGGTTGGTGCCTGTGCCTCTGGCAGGACCTCGCCCAGGCTAGGGCTTGCAACAGCTCACTCAGCTCTGTGACCTTTAGTAGATGATTTTGCTCTGAGCACTTGGCTTCATCGGCTTCCTCAGCAAAAGCCTCAGAAATGAAAGAACGTTCAGCTCATTTATCCAAAATTCCCCCAAGGAATACATTCTTTTAAATAAAGTGCACTCTGAGTGACCCATTTACATTCTCGTTCCATCATATGTATCGCAATCCCATGGAGTAGTGAGCAGTTCAGGTATGCAGTTAGCCCCATGAAAAAGTTGTACTTTACTTTAATGGAGGCATATTTCACAGGTCCTTTGTATTTATTACCATTTTTCCCCCAGGTAAACTGTATTATGAGGAGTACACACACCATTGCCCTGATTTGAGACTTTTCTCAAAATTCCTTTTTTTGTTTTCCACTGAAAGAGAAAACTGAATGGATTGGTTTTAGGAGCCAGACTAAAAATCTTTTAATACAGAGAACAGATGGACTGCTTAAGATACCAAATCACTGAGGCTACTATCACACTAAATTTAATGATTATAGGCAGAACCAGGTAATACTTAATGTATGGTAGTCCTACCCTTATCCTCTGTTTTGCTTTCCACGGTTTCAGTGACCTGAGGTCAACAGCAATCCAAAAAAGATTAAATGGAAAATTCCAGAAATAGCAAGTCATATACTTTAAATGGAGTACCATTCTGAGGACCGTGGTGAAATCTCTCACCAACCAGCCCCATCCCACCTGGGAATATAATTGTGAATCTAGCATATCCATGCTGTATAAGCTACCTGCCTGTTAGTGACTTACTAGGCATCTCAGTTATGAGCTGAGTGTCATGCTATTGCACTGCTTGTGCTCAAGGAACTCTTATTTTACTTAATAAGGCCCCAAAGCCATTCACATAACTTCTATTATAGTATATTGTTATAATTGTTGTATTTTATTAGCTATTGTCATTAACGTCTTACTATGCCTAATTTATAAATTAAACTTTATCATAGGTGTGTATGTATTGGAAAAAAATAGTACAGTAAGTCCTCGCTTAATGTTATCAATAGGTTCTGCAACTTTAAGCAAAGAGACATATAACAACCAATTTTACCATAGCCTAATTGATAAAAACAAGTTCCTGTGTCATCTCACCAATGTTATAATAAAATGCCATCAAACGAACGACGTTATTCCAAGATGTGCTGCATGTGTAGGGTTCAATACTATCCACAGTTTTAGGCATCCACTCAGGGTCTTGGAGCATGTTCCTACAGATAATAGGAGACTACTGTAACTTTCAGCTCTAAAATTGATCATTCCAGTCATCTGTGTACTACTGAGCATATCTTTGTTTACTGCCTAAAGTTTACGTAACATCCAGCTAAGCTTGCTAAGCTTAGTAGGTCCCACTTCTTGCCCCACACAAAGAAGACAACACAAAGATCCAAAGACAGCTTAGCAGATAATTTTTTAATAGAATTCCAAAAAACTCTGCACATATTGCCCAAGGTCATCAAATGTTATCTAGGGAGAAAATAGTTTATTTTCCTCATTTTTGTCCTGTTAAAATGTATAACTTCCTCCTGGGAAGAAATCATGCAAAAATAATAACACAAGAAGAAAACATGAGTATGTAACTCACTCACCCTGTTCTCATTGCCAGAATGGGCTGCCTAAACATCAGAGAAGTTCAAGAGACAAAGAATGGTAACCAGCCCAGGTGATTTTGCTGTCAAGGGAATGAGGTGTAAGTGGTTTCCAGGACCCTTAGTGAGCAGGGGAATTTGAAAAAACAAATAGTATTAATTAACGTACTAGAATAGCAGGTATAAAACTGCATTCATGTGGCACAATTGCAGTGAAAATTGTTACATCTTCTCTTAGGAACCTATTTCTTGAGTGGCTAACATTTACATTGAGTCCTATGAGTTCATTAGTCTACAACCTTCAGTTATCTTTGTTTTCCAAATAAAAGAACTTGTGTTTTTAACATGAGTTCTAACCATTTCTCCATTCACTCATGACATCTCTAACTGCTTTCTTTCACAACTTAGCTAAGGCATGGAAAATACGTTCTCAGTGGCAGGTTTAACTCCCCATTCTTTTGGAAGGTCTACTAAGGAAAATGTGCCCAATTTGGAAGTAACGGATGTGCATTTTCTTTTCACATCTAAGTGCCCGTCTATAAAAAACTAGGGTGAGAGAAGACCTTTATATTTCAGAGGAAAAGATCCTCTCCTGCCATACTGGGCCTATTGCTTGCCATGCCACAACTTCAGCAAGTCTCATTGATCGTGGAATGCAGAAATCCCCATACAGTATGATCCATTATGGGCCAAGGGACCTCTCTGTAAGTCCTACCTCCCAAACTCCCACTCTGCAGGAGCTGCTGCAGGTTCTCTGTCATGCCTCTCCCTGGGTAATATGGCCACTGGCATTGGCACGCAATGTGCCTGGGTATCGTGGGGAACCTTATAAGTCAGGAGGAGGATCATTTTCCAAGCACATGACAGGTCAAGATGCTACTCTTTAAATTAAGAGATGCTATTGCTGCTCCAGTCGTCCATAAGGCATATACTTTAGACTGTTGGTTTTGTTTTGCCGGTTTGTTTGTCTGTTTGTTTGTTTAATGGTAGTGATGTATTTGTACAGTCACTGGCCTATTCTGTCACCCATTGTCTCCAGTGACAGATGCCGTATCCATTTCTAAAAAGACTGATCTAGAATAAAATGTGTAGAAAAAGACAAAAAGAAAGCAAAGCAACTTCCCACAGTTGGGTCATACTTAATTTTCATTGATGCTAGCTGGCTGGAGACAGTCTCTGTCTAAATCAGAAGTCATGTTCAAATTCCATGTGCTTACATGGCATGATTTATTGTAACAGTATTTGATAGATGATAGAAGAGCAAGATAAAGTGAGCATGACCTGAAAATCCAGCAAGGCAGTAGTTGACTCAGTCAATATGCAAGCTTTGCAAAATTCCTTTGCACATATGCCCTGGAATGGTCTTAATTTTCAGAACCAGCTTCTGCCATCTATAAAGGCAGAGACCTAAAGCTGTAGCTAAAAAGTTTGGCAGCCAAATAAAAACAAGGATCTATTCCATTGTTTCGTGTTTGCTTGTTATAAAGATAAATTCACGTTCTATCAAAATCGTTCATGAAACAATTCATTTATACAGGCTAAAATTTTATAAGTAGGCATAAATTAGAACATTGGTATTTCTGAAAAGTATCATGAAATTATATCAAACTTTTAAAAGGCTCGTAGCATGTCAGGTATTTGGAATTTCTTGCTTAGAAAGACTTTGAAAGCAGTTTAGATTTTCTTCTTCTTTAAATTACCAGGATCTACTATGTGAATTGCACTTAAAAGGAAAATAAAAATATTGTTAAACTGTTGAATGAATTCAGCTTAAAAATCAGGAAAAATAGGCCAATGATTATTCTTAGGGCTCGATGCTACATTCCTCATCCTCACACTATCTCCTGTTTGACGAACAGAAAGATTAACTGCATTCATATTTTATCGTCAGAACAAATGAAGCCATTGGTCTTCATTATCAATATTCTGAATGCTTCATTCAAGAGAAAAAATGCATTTGTTTACATACAAAGACACACACACATACATATACACACCTGGTTTGGGGTCTCTCCTTTGTGTTTCAGTGTCTCCTTTACTATATTTAATTATCTGACTTTTATCTGTCTCAGAAAGGATAGAAGTTCCTCTGTATTTCCAGCTCCTAGTAAAATACCACAACATAGAAAATACTTAGCACAGTTTTGTTGAATGAAACCATGGATATTATAAGAGAGGAATTAAGAAGCTGATTATCGAATCCAAATGTGGATTCATCAGTTTATCTAAGAACAAGATATTGAGAGATACTGAGCTCCTACCATGTGCAAGGCTCTGTGCTAAATTCTGATGCAGAAGAAAAAGTTTGCATCCAGTAATTTTATGTTGAAAACTTCACTTCCTGTCTGCTTTGAGGCCTGTTACAGAAATGTGATAGATGACAGAAGAGATACAGTTAAAATATTGAGACACTTTTTAATCACTGAATTTCAGACTCATCCGCACTTTTCTTACTGAGTTTCCTAATTCTAACCTCATATACTAAAATTATGACAAGTTCTCTTCCATTTCCTATGTATTGTTTTTGCCTGAATTGAATGCCTAAGTGATGTTTTTGCAATTGGTACATTGCCAAGATTTAGTGTGGGTATAGGATGTAAAGGGCAAAGCTGAGAAGCATTTCTGTATAATTTGTTTGTCAAATCTTGGGTCTTCCTTCATTGTCTTTTTCTATGGAGTAAAGGATTCAGAAGAAGAAAGAAATTTGAGACATACTGCTTTGTTCAGAATGGTGCCCTTGAGATTTTCTGCTACCTCAGTTAATGGTGAACACTCTCATATAAACTCTCTGAGTTCCTGAAGATACTAATATTTGCAAATCAATTGGCTTAGTTCATCTTCTTAGGAATTAACTTTTTAAAAAGCTGGAATGATTTTAACCCAAATTCTTTGTGTGTCTCCACTAATATATTTAAAATCATCTCCCACCTATGGTATGCATTCTAAATTGGCTCCAGAAATATTTTATGACTTCATTAAACAAAGATACGCTGCTTTTATTATTCTACTTTATTGGTATGAATGACCATGTTTCCAAGTAAAGAAATGGTATTACTTTTAAAATCATTTCAGTTGGCCTTTTTTCAAGTATTTTATCCAGGATGTTGTTCATTGTCAGTACTGACTCCTTTGATAACTGTCACTTAGGCTTTGGCGGTCATGTCACCAAGTTGTATTTTATAGGGATGGGTGTGTTTCCATGGGAGCTTGGTTTCTTCTTTCAGAAAGGCAACAATAAAGATTACTGACAACACAGCAGGGCTAGAAATCCTGGGATTAAAATATATTCTGTGTAGGATAGACACCTTTCCTGAAGAAGTCACAGTAATACAAGACCTAGCGATATAGGATATCATTCCCTCTGTGCAATTAAGAACTTACCATATGGAATGGGCAGAGAGGTGTGCAAATCAATCTTTCCTAACTGGGGGTTTGCTGGTAAACCAGCTCTCCAGAGGTTGAGGAAGAAGAGAGTGACAGAAGCTCTGGTTTCTAGAATTTGTCAATCATTATGTTGTAAACACCCCACACACATGCCTCCAAATTGAAGGTATCATCATGATGTCACCGACTGTGAAGTTGGGGAGAGATGCGCAGTCAGCTCTGTCCGAGCCCATGCAAGCCAACTCTAGCACACACTGGACATCTGCAGGCCCATCCCAGCTCCAGAGTGCCCTAGGGGGTTGCCTCAAGCCTCTGCTGTGACTGCATCACATTTCTGTCTCTCCCTCCCTTTCTTCCTTCTCCCCTCAGAACAGGTGTTGCTCCTGAGAACATGCTCCTAGAAACTTTCTGCATGGGTATCTCAGAGTCTCCCCGGGTCTGTTTCCCTGGGACTCGACTTATGACAAAGAGAAATAGAAAAATAAGTTCATTGTATTGAAACCTAAGGGAATGAAAACCCTCTGTTCTCTCTCCTAAATCCATTAACTAAGAAGATCAACTATCAGCTCTACCTGCTTTCCTAATGAATCTGAGAATTTATCTTGATAAATTAATAAATAGGCAACTCAGTGGTACTTTATTTGGTCTTTATTCAATTCTTTGGTTGCAGACAGACCACACACAAGCCAGATCAAACGTGGCCAGATGCTTACATTTGAGATTCACAGTGCAAATGTATTTATTGTCACAGAGGGTTATTGCAAAACTGGGAATGTTAAAATATTATTACTATCCTATTTGTCCTATTCTGTCACTAAAATATTTCATAGCTAACTGTGGTGTGGAGGTACGCAAAATGAATGGATTCCTTAGACATAAATGTCACTGGCAAAATTCCTTTTTCCACATGAAACTAAAAAGAAGATATTAATGAGATGGAATAGAATAATGTACTATAGTAGCTATAATTTTGGGGCCTGGTAAAATTGTAACTTAGATTAAAATATGGGTGACAAATTTTGAGCCTAGGCTATTTCCCCAGAAAAACATGACAATTTATATAGTCAATTTTCAATTATCTGCCCAAGGAGAAATAGCAATAATGGTAATTATCCAAAAGAGTAGATAGTGAAATTCATTTCTATTTGACTTTGAAATATTGTTTTGTATTGTAAAACCAACATTTGAATGTAGACATATTTTATATTCTGGAAAGTTGCAATACCTCTAACTTAAAAACTGACATTACAGTTTCTGATAAGGCACTGGAGAGGTGGGCTAAACAAACGGTTAAGCGGAGAAGACCTAGATTCAAACACTGGGTCCACTACATACCAGGGTGGCATTAGACAAGAGACTTCATCTCCCAAGTTCATGAGTTTCTCATTACTAAAGTGAAGACAATGACATAAAACAAAGAGGATTGTGGTGATGATTACAGGTAATAAATGTAAGTAAATTAGTGTATAGTAAGCACTCCATAAATGCTGAGACCCAAGGATCAGATAAACTGGAGGCAGCTGGGGTTGGCCAGTCTCAGAGTGGTCATAAGTGAAAGTGAAAGTCTTAAGTGAAAGGGAAGATACTCGTGGCTAGAAACCCCAGCTCTACATGAATTAGCTGAGTGTCTTTGTCCAAGTGGCTTCAGTCCTCTGGACCCTTTTTTATCATTTGGAAATTAAAGATGTTACCCTAGATTTTAGGTAAAAGCTGGCCACCCAAGAGCTAATCCTGACCCGCAGGTTGGCTTTTGCTTTAGTCTCGTTTGAACCTCAGTTTTGATTTGTTTAATTGAACACTAAAAATAAAGAGATTTCACATTAAAATCTGTATTTCTGCCTTCCCTTGAAAATGTGAAGTTGTGGCCTTATCGGGCTTGTTTTTCTCTATCGCATCAATGAAAACCATCAGCTATACCTGAGCAGTGCTGCCCCCTTCAGATGGGACACGTACTCACTAGGGTACCACAGCCCTGCTATTCCTGTTGTCTCACAGCCAGTCCAGTCCGCTTCCTCATTTACCCTACTTGCCTGGTCTTGTAGGCGTATAGGTTTGCAATCCTAGGACCAGTTCTGACATTCATTTGTTCATTTATTTATTCTCTTTTTCATTTGCTCAACCTTCATTGAGTGTTTACCCACATGTCATTCTATGTATTATACTTGTAGACTAAACATGTCTTTTTTAAAAAATGACAGAACTATCTTTATTTCTCAGAGCCTGATGAATTTCCATTGTTTCTAAAGTTTTCTCTCGTCTTGTTATCCACACAGGATCCCGCAGTTTGCTAAGCAGCAGCTGTTCCTGGCACGAGCGACTCCAAATCTTCTCATCGGATTGAGACTATGGTTTGTGCCCTGCACCTATAGTCAGAAGAAAACAGCAGGCTCGGTCCAACAGGTAGGAGAACATACTGTTCAGTTATGTGGCCCGTCATGCTGGAAAAATAACAGCAGTCCTATAAAATCGGAAATCAACATGTAAGTACTAATGAGTAGAGAGAATAGGTGGGGTTTTTTTTGCTTTTATTAATGTTTGCCTGCTATAGTACGTAAAATACTTGTCATAAATGTCTTTTCCTGAATGATACAGGAGAAAAAAAGATGATAGCTAAAAAAAAGGTCCTTTTTTAAACAGTCATACTTACAAGTATCTATGAAACCTTTGACTTATTTTAGTGGTGGCCTCTTTTAAGAAGAAATATTAGAGAACTAAAGAACTGCCTTAGGTGACCTGAGATGATGCCTATTTAAAAATCCATTTCTCTAAGGCCATAGCTAATTGATTCTTGAAACTTCTTTGCTGAAATAACCTGTCCCACAGGCAGTTGTACTTCAATTATTTCTTATTTCCCTTGAAAATAATAGTATTTCATCTAGAAAATGTTGGTATAGTTATAAAGAAGTGTCAAGAGTAACAATTAATCATGAAAATGTTTTTTTCCATGAAAATGTTTTTATTGCAAGTGATAAAAAGCAAGCCAAATACCCAGAATATTCTTTTCTACACTTACTTTTTGCCCTACATTGAGTGCTATGTTTATGAAAATGATTGCAGCCTTCCTGCTGTGTGACTCGGGGAAAGGAAGCACCACACCAGTGAGGAGAGACTTGAATCATACTTTTATCTTTCCCACCATCAGCTCTGTGATTTGTGCCAACAACTTAATCTCTTTAAACTGAAGTTTTTTGCCCATAAAAAGGACAGTTATTTCAGAGTACCTTCTAATTAGCCGGCTCAGTCTGACAATGAAGTACATCTGTTACTGGAGAGCGAGCGGGTAGCTCGGAGCTGTTTCCCTGCAAGCTAATTTGCTAAGAGTAAATTCAACAAAATGCCAATTCACCAAGTTTCTTTCTTCTTTTCATTTATTACAAAGTGTACAGTGATTTGCATTGAGTATGTTGGTTTTCACCACCTTAGAAGATTTCTGTGAGGTTTGAGTTACTAGTTTTCCAGTTTGCTTCCTAACAGCATGTGAAGGAATGCCCAGTTTGCCTTGGCCTTAGCCTCTGTCATTGTGTAGAGAGAGATGATAAGGGGTGATGGAGAGTGGTGAGCATGCAGCCAGAAAGGACTGACACTCAGAGACATGAGGTCATTGCTGTAAGGGTCTCCCAATTCAAGACAAATATATTCAGTGTTTAAACATATTAAGCAGATTGACCATTTTTGAGAACTATTTCATAGAATTAGCCTACTGACATGGTTCTTCCTCGTAGAGGATCTTATAGTCCAACAGTGGAAACTGACCAAAAACCAAACAGAAAATAAATAGATAATGCAATTACACAGTATGATAGACACTATGAAAAAATACGAAAGGGTGCTCAGGCAGTGACGAGCTAGAACCTGCTTTATAGAGGGTGATCAGGGGAGGTGTGAGAGTCAAGAGAGCCTCCCTATTCCCTTCCTTTTCCAGGCATGCGATAGGGTTGCATTGCCTTGGTCTCCCTGGGATTTAAGGGGCCATGGGATTTGGTCTGGCCAATGAGTTATGCTTAGAAACAACAGGTGTCACTTTCATGTTGGAGCATTTCGTTGTTGTTACTCTAGCTCCCTTGCCCTGTGGCATTCTGACTGGAGGTGTGGTCCAAGATGTGGTTGCTCCCATACCCTGGAACTTGCATGACTTCAAAGAACAGAGACCCACGCCCCCTCAGCCAGTCCACTCTGGGCATGTAGCATGAGCAAACAACAAACGTTTATTGTCTTAAGCCACTGAGATACGGAAGCTATTTGTTAATGCAGCTTAACGGAGACAATCGTGACTATTACAAGAGGCATCTCTGAAGAGGCAGAAGGATGATTTATAGAGGCTTTAAGACAAGAGGCTTTGAGCTTGGCTAGTTCACAGAACAGAAAGAAGGCCAATACAGCTGGATCATAGTAAATCAGGGAAAAGTAGCAAATAATCTTTATTTGCTTCTACTCTCTCAATGTATTCCTGTTCGGGCTCCCAGGCTGTTCTGATGTTTATATTCCTGTCAATGCTTTAAGATAGATTAAGTAGCTTGACTCTAAATGCCTTTGATTTGTTTACACAAGTCAAACTCACATATTTTATCTCTTGCCTCTGGATTATCATCTTTTTTTTTAACCAAGAACTTTGCATGTGGGCTACTGATATGATAATGCAATCCTAATGCCTTCTCAAGGAGCTGCGGGCCTCTGTCCTTTCAGTCAATACAGAGATGCACTCCAGTGTATAGGCCATCCATAGCTGAGCTGAGGCTTGGCATGAGCGCAATTTTGCATTTTGCAATTGAATAATATGTAATATTGTACAATGTTTAAGCTCTCAGCTTTTCATGTCAATTTGTGTTATTCTGGTAAAAGAATCTAGAGAAAAGCCCAAAGTTTTATGGGATTCATCATGGCCCTTTTAATGTACACGTAGGAGAATTTGTCTTTTGCACTGAAGATCTTGTTTGAAAACAAAACAAGAAGCCCCTAGCAAAAAGTAAATTGCATGAGATGCAGTTTATCTTCTTTGGAAGAAATGAAGAGCTGAGTCAGCCTTCCTTGGATTTGACAACTGAAGTATTTCTTTATCCTTGACATCGCTCACATAGAGCCACTGATATTATAACTGCCTTTATTGAAGGTTGGTAGACTTAGAGGAAGTACATCCATCTGATATTACAGTCATTCTTGTACAGTTCTTAAAGTCTTAAGGATTTTTATTGAGGTGAATGAAATCCTGCTTTAAAAAAAAGAAAGTGGGAGAACAGAAGGGAAATGGAGCTAAAATTTAAAAATGGGTTTTTAATATAGTACAGGCTCAGTGCTAAGTGCTTTCATATGTATTACTATCCCCATACAGTGGAGGAAGCAGTTCAGAGAGGTTATGGTCACCCAGCCAATAAGCGGCAAACCAAGGAAGGGACAGAGGTCTTCTACCCCGACAGACCCTGCTCTTTCCTCGATCCCACTTAGACTCGAGTATATGTTTCCCTATACCAGCACCACAATCAAATTCAAAATGGACAACCCCTACATTTCTAAAATCTCCAGAGTTATCCTCCAAAAGAGAAATACTAGATCACTCTTGATATATTACATATCTAGATTCAGAAGAGCCTCTAAACAGGGCTGGTTTTAAATTATGCTCTGCTAATTGTATACCTTCCCTTTGTTTGGCCTTTTCCTGTATAATTAGCATAGTCTTGAAAATAGAAGTTTTCCATGACCTTAAAATTGTTACACAGAACACCCTCTAATTATTTCATATCTTCACATTAGGGATTAAGATACTCATGGTGGAGGGGGTAATTCTGTTTGTTATTTAATTACTTATAGGAGGAATTCAGGAAAACCAGGAAAAAGAGATCATTAAAATAATTTCATCTTTATACAATGCTATGTACACATAGGCCAAGGCACAAGCATACATTTTTTTCACACCCTTACTTCCTCCTGACTTCAGACCTCACCCTTTTGTCACTGGTCTCAGTTACAAGAGGATCTCCATCAAGGACTTACCTATCCTTTAAGATGGCACTAAAAATACCCTCCTCCAAGGACCTTTCTAGATGCCCACTGTTAAAATTCAGCTCCATCTTCCCATATTCCAGGGCACTTTGAACTAATCTTATAACATCTCTCCACTTTATAGTATAGGGATGGGAGGATGGGACCAAGATGGCTGGTGACTCACTCACTCAAATATGTTTTCTCTCTTTTCTTCCTGGGCATATAACTAGACAGCATTTCCTTGCCTTCCTTAGAGTTGGCTGTGAACACATGATGAAATTCTAGCAATGGGATATGAGTGGAAGTGACATGCTTCTTTTGGGGGCCAGGATTTTTAGGAAGTGGGTGTGCCTTCTCCCTGCTTGCTGTCCCCTGCTGCTGTCTGGGTGAGAGAACCCTGAGGCCCTCAGGCACAGAGGGAGCCTGGGCTCCTGGATCACGAGGTAGAAAGCTGTCTGGCCACGCAGGAACACCCCCATTAGGTTATTACTCAAATAAGAAATAATCAACTATGTTGTTAAGCTGAAAAAGTTAGGGTTTACTTGTTACAACTGCCAGTGTGGACTCACCTAACTCAGCATGCACATGTTTGTAAGGGTGTGTCTGTGTGTGTGATTCCCTGTGTTTTAGAAACCTCCAAAGAACTGGTACCAAAAAACAAAAGAAAGAAACATCCTTTGCTGTGAGCAAAATTAAACTAAATTGCTGCCTCATTTGGAAATGAAGCAGATGGTCATCAACACGAAGAGTGGAAGGTACTCTAAAACATCTCTAGTATTGGGAATGCCACTTTCTCATTTGCAAGCAGCTGTCTAGAATTTGTAAATAATCTCACAGGCGACTAATTTAAGAGTAGAGAATAAAAGGGCTGCCCAGTTAGTTTTAATATTAAATCGCGTCCTGATTCGTTACTCACTCAAAATTGATCATTCTTTCAATCAACAAGTAGGTATTGAACACATTCTAAGTGCCAGACGGTCCCCTAACAACGCTGATCACTAACAGACCTGACCCCAGCTCACTCCAAGTACACGTTCCAGTGGGAGAGCCAAATATTCACCACGTCATCCTACTACCAAATAGGCACTCAGCTTCCCACCCAGGTTCTCCGGTTCCTTCTCTGTAAAAGAGAATACTAATAATAATATTACCTACTTCTCGGATTTCGTTGCAGTTTTAGTTAGATAATATTTCAGTATAATGGATGCAAAATATTTAGCATTGTGCTTGATACTTGAACTCGATAAGCACCAATAAATCTTAGCTATTATGATTCATATTAATGTAGATAAATACTATGAGGCTGTATAACAAAGGGATCTGACTAGACTGAGGGAGGGAAGTGTGGAACACAACAGTTTTCCCCTCGAAGTGACTCTTGATAGGAGAGTTGAGAGGTTGGGAATAATTCTGTACATTTTTTAAAAATGAAAACAGTATGTACAAAAGGTCAGTGATATGAGGAAGGATTTTCAAGAAACTGAGTAAAAAGTGAGGTTAGATGGAGTGTGGAGAGGAAGGAGGAAATTGCTGCGGGATGATAGCCTGCAGGACCTTGGGAAGCACCATGTGGTCATGTGAAGAATTCAGCCTTCTTCCCGAGCACAATAGAAAGTCACAGAATGGCTTCCAACAGGTAGTGACGCTGGACGATATAATCAGCTTTAGTTTTTAGAAAAGAGTACTGTGACTGGAGTGTGTGAAGAAAAAAGATTAAAGGAGAAACAGAATGGGCCGCTAGCTAGCTCCACTTGAAAAGTTACCATAGGAGTCAAGATAAGACATACCCACAGGTTGAGTAAGGCGGTGGTAGTGGAGATAGAGAGAAGTAAAAAGGTACGAGAAATTCCTGAAGTGACATTGGCAGGACATAGTGATGGATTCAGTAGGGAGGTAAGGGAGCAAGAACTGTTAAGAATGGTTCCTGGTCTTTCTGGTAGATACAGGTCCATTTTACAAAGATAGAGAACCCTGAAAGAGAATCAGAGTTGCAGGATCATGAATTTACTTTGTACATGCTACAGTCAGGTGCCCCACAGATACCCAAGAACGCATTCTAATTATATGGTTGGATATGTAGGTCTGGAGCGCCATAGATGCATCTGAGTTAGAAGAGTCATTGGCATATAGATAATACTTGAGGCCATGAACAGGAAAAATTTGCTTATAAAACAAGCAAAACTTTGAGAAAAAAAGGCCAAGCTCCAAACCTTGAGGTACATGTTAGCAAAGGAGACTAGTAGTCAGGGTTCTCAAGACAAACAGGACCAGTAGGATGTATGTATAAGAAGAGTTTTATTTTAAGAAATGGCTCACATAGTTGTGGAGGCCTGGCAAGTCCCAAAGCTGATAGGGGAGGATGGCAGGCTGGAAACTGAGGAATTGCAGCTGGAGTCCAAAGGCAGTTTGCTGGAGAATTCACTCTTGCTCAGGGAAGATCAGTCTTTTGTTCTATTCAGGACTTAAATCTATTTGGATGAGACCCACCCTCATTATGGATAGCAAAGTGCTTTACTCCAAGTCCATTGATTTAAATGTAAATCTCATCTAAACAGATCCTCACAGAAACATCCAGAATAATGTTTGACCAAATATCTGGGCACTCTGGCCCAGCCATGTTGACCCATAAAATTAACCATCAGAAAGACATAAAAGGAAAATCAGAAACAATGACTGTTTTCCAGGCACTGTACTAGGTGATGGGAATACAATCTATATCATGGTTTACAGTGTGAGCCTGGGAGTCAGACAGCTTGGGTTTGAATCCTAATTTGGCATTTCATTGTCCTCTCTGTGACCTTAGGCAGACTGTTCAATGACTCCATGCCTCATCTTTAAAATGGTCATAGACTCACCTATCTTTGAAGGTTGTACAACAAAATTAGTTAATAATCGTAAAGGGCTTAGAAAACTAACTGAACATAGTATGCGCACATAAATGTTCTCCCTTATTTGTAAGACAGAGACAGTCTTTTTTGTCATGGAGTTACAGTATACTGAAAGCATCGCAAGCAGACAGCCGTGACAAGGAAGGCAAAGACAACAGAAGTCCCCAAGCTCATTGCAGATGAGGCCTGAGCTATACAGGAAGCAGACAGCTGTCTACCTGCAGTGATTTTGGGAATTCTGAAACTTGCCCATCCTCTTCCTCCATTCAAAGATACATGCCATGTGAACAGTTTGTGACACTTGTGAAACAAAAGGCTCCTTCCCTCTTTTCTGATAAGCCTTAAAGGACTCCCTGGTGAAATACAAATGTAACCTAATAGACTACCAGTATCAGCCTCCACTGCTTGTGTGAATTCCTTTTCAGATAAACGATTCAGTTCTGATGGAACAAGACCCTCCTCCGGTTGAAATAGAATGCAAGACCAAGGAGGCTGCTGGTAGCTAAGAAGTAGTTGGGGGAGACAGGAAGATGGGAAGGAAAGAGGAGGCATGAACAAGGAATGTGCTAAGGAAAGCCAGAGGACAGCAGGGACCCTCCTGTTACCCATCCCTGGGTTTCCCCTAGTGACCACTCTCTTCCATGCCTCACAGCCACTCATGCCTGGGGCCCCTTGAAATAGTTTTCCATATCTTTTATCTCTTTGTTTTAAATAAGCATTAATTTTACGGTTTTGTTTTTATTATTTTCCCTACTATGGGCCAAAGTAATTTGTCTAGAAATAAGCTCAATGGAAGAAAGCCCTCTTACTAATCCCATGTTATAATATTCAGAGTACACCATGAATAATTGTCTCCCTTATCATATCCCTTTCATTTTCACTTCTGTAAAGGGATCTACCCTTTTTCTCTGCCCAGGGTAGTTGTTCAGAAAGTTCACCACCCTTCGCTCCAGCCCTGGTAGCAACTGGAGAATTTGACATTGTGCATTGGCTTCTCCATCTTTGCCCTGGGCTTGGGTAGGGGGCCCTGTGCACTAGCACTTGGATTCACTCCCTAATCTCTTTAGAATTTGCTAAGGTGTTTGATGAACTAGCCAGCATGTAATCCAGTATCCACTGAGAGGTTGGTGTGTTATTTTATTTACTTTTTAAATGAGACACTGATCAAAATCTTGGACCATGACGTATTCAGAGCTAATTTTGAAATGTTTTCTCTCTGATTTTTTTCTTTTTCAGTCTTGCAAACTGAGGCATTAATTTAGGAATCATTTATTTTTATTTAGATAGAAATTGGGGCCATGCAATTTTCTGCCACTTGGGCGTTTCTTGACATTCTTCAGCTGAGCAAAGTAGTAAGCCCCATCTGTATTTGGTTCCTACATTCCTCAAGTGGCCTTGGTCACATCGCTGGGAATGGGTTCTCACTTGATACTCTACCATTCTGCCCTACAGGGCTCACAGATGCTCCTCTCCTGCCTGAAAACCAGCACCTGGAAAGATTTCCCCTCAGATTTCCAGAGCCCCCAGGAAAAGAAACTGACAGGAAGGTCAGGAGCCAGTGTCCTTTGGTCTCTGAGGGACCTCTTCCAGGGTAACTCCCCAAGCAGCTGAGCCACGGCTGAGGAAGAGGAGAGACAAGAGATATTGGGGTAGACTCAAGCCCCTACACGCTAGCTCAGGGGCCTATAGCCTCTCTGTGCCCCTACAGAGGTCTCTGAGTCCCATACCCTCAAAAGAAATTAATTAGGAGACACCCTGTCAGGAGTAGGGAGAAGGGAAGGGAATGAGGTTCAAAGAAGGTATGCAGGTAGCACACATGAATTGATCAATAAAATGCATAGTTTTACACTGTGGTCTGCCAAGTGTCCTCTACACCAAAACAATCGGGCTTCATGTCAAAGGAGTAACGCCAGGCCTCAAGAATATAGATGTGACAAAACATACAAAGGCCAGGACTCAGACACCAACACAAATTGTGCATCTTCCCCGTGACAGGTGCCTCACAGGTCATCTCATTTGTCGCTAAAAACAGCCCTGCGACTAGGTGTTTACATAGTCACCTGACAATTGAGAAAATGAGGCTCCAAAGAGTGATGTACCCAGAACAAGACAGGTGCCCGTTGCAGTAAGCAGGATATAGGATGGTCCAGTTAGACACAAAGAAAAAAAAACCAAAACATACTTGCTTCTGCTCCTAAGGGTTGGGCAAACAGTCAGTTGGGAACCTGAGGCGATTCCAAGCCACTCTGTTACTGGCCACAGGTCCTCTCTCTTCTCCTGATAGGGACCTGGGTTGGCCTTGGCTGGCACCTGGGCGAGACTGAATGAGCAAGACGAAGCCAAGCAGCTCCCACCATGGGCAGCGGAGGGCGGAGGAGCCAGGAGCCAGGCACGTTCTCTGCAAATAACACTCACCCAACCTTTCTCTGGCCATGGACACAGTGGTTCCCTTTCATTGCATGGCTGCTGCCCAGGAGTTTGCTTTACTGATTCTGTTCGTTTATGGTCCGGCATGCTCTCTAACCGAAGTCTTTCTCCAGCTGTGCCTCAGCCACTAAAACAGGCTGGAGTGGAAACCAGAACGTCATACAATTCCTAGCTTAAAAGAAGAAAAAGAAGAGAGAAGTCCCCAAGGGCAAGAATTGGGTTTTGTACTGGCCACTGCACAGTGCCCTGTCCTGGGACTTTGTGCCAGGTGTTCTCGGTGGATTTCATTAAGCCCTGGACAGACAGCACAGAGGGATGTTTAAGCACAGTAAGGACTTTTCCAGGCAGCAAACCTGTCACAAGCCAGAGAAGTTGGTCCCTCCCCTGCCCATCTGGGGTACTTTGTTTTTAGCTCTCTAACAGCATTTATGATTAAGGAAAGGCTTATTTCCAAGTTGCCTCAACAAATATTTATTCAGCTGTGTGCAAGCCCCTATGCTTTCTCACCAGGCTGTGACATGTCTAATGCACCTTTGACTCCCTGGCACCCAGCCCAGAGCCAGAAAGTAGTGGATGCTCTATAGATATTGGTCAAAAGAATTAGCATAAACCATATAGTTCTGGGATTCGAAAAATGCCCTATAATAAGAAATGGTCAACAAATCCTCCTTCACCAGTAAAGTCTACCTGCCATCCCACAAATGGCTTCACATATCTTTCCTAATAGCACAAATTATCCCTCGGACCCTAGTGAAATAAATCTAGCATATGGTGAACTGCCTTATGAATTACTGAACACCACTCTGTTGGAAAATGTTCTATGGGTATTTGAAACACCAGAAATATGATAGGCAGGTGTCATAGAGTTGATGAGTAATCTACCATCATGGTGCCTGATATTTTTCCTGCCTTAGTCCACATAAGATATGAATTTCTCATGGGTCACAGACTCCAAAAGGGTTAGCTAACTCAAGTCCCTTTCTTTGTCTCTCAAGAAAAGAAAATCAGAAGGCAAGGGAGTAAAATCAATGTTTTTACAAAGATAAACATGAATCTGCTCTAATTAAAATAGTAACCCAATAGTGGACAGCCTTTATTGAGTGATCACTATGTGCTAAGCTCTGCCATCCGCTTTGCATATGTGATCCCATGGGAGCTAGGAACAACCCGGTGCGGTTGGTTCTCTAGTATCTCCGTTATGCAGATTAGGAAAAAAGAGCCCGGAGGTTGCAGAACATTTCCAAGACTAATACAAGTGTAGGACTGGAGTCTAGGTCTTTACATTTATACTCTCCTGTTTCCAAAATCATCATACTCAAATGTCAGTGCTTGGTGACTATTGTTATATATTTCCTGACAATCCTCACAACTGACTGCCACAATCTGTATGTTATAACATAGAGAGCCAAGAAAACAGTGCTGCCTCTATCAAAATTAGATATTACTCCGTGGTTTGAACCCAATTCTCCTACATTTATTTGAATCACTTTGGATTTTAAAAAGCAATAAGGTAATAACCATCTTTTTTTGAGTGTCTATTATGTTCCACATACTATGTCAGACATTTTACAAAAATTATTCCTGATATATTAATTACTATTGTTAATTATTTCTAACATATTAATTCATTATGTTAATATATTTCTAATATAATATCGTAGATTACAAACTGTTATATATAAAGTTGGAACAGAACAGAAAAGCCAAGTGTTGCCCCACTTATTAGTTTTATTTTTAGGCTCCAGGGGCCTCTAATTTCCCCTTCCCCCATTCTTTGCAAGTCTCATTTGATGCCTTTCCTCCTCCTTTGTGGGTTTTCTTCTCCACGGGCCTCACCTTCACCTCTCCCCTCAGCTGAGACTGATGCATGGGCTAACTGACCAATGGACCCTGATGAGAGTCTAGGAGAACAGTCCTAAGCCACAGGAGGAAGGTGAGAGAACAGAACAGAAAATGTTAGAAAGAGAAGCGTAGGAGGGTAAACGTTCCAAAGAGGAATACAAATCCCAAATAGGATAAAGGAGAAATGCGAGTGGGGTGAGAAGTGAGCAAGGAGGTAACACAGTGGGGCAGCCGGTGCTTTCAGTTGAGAGAATGGAAGAGAAGAAGGGGCTACCAACTACCACAGAGTCTTTAGGGAGGAAAGGGAAAGAAATCTAGAGAGCACTGCTGATTTTTTACAAAGAAAGAGAGCCACACAGAAAGAGAAAAGGCAGCTTTTGCTAGCCAAGCTCTGACATTTGTGTGGGAGTCCAGTCCTATTGACGGACAGCCAGATCTTTTCTCTTTCTCTTGTCCTCACCAATTGCCACCAGGGAAATGCCTTCGAGGACTAAGCAAAAGTGAATTCTCTCAAGCCCTTGCCACTTGAGCAGACTTTGGAATGACAAGCCTCACTGAAACCAGGCCTTTTTCACAGACTTTGGAAGCAGGGGTCAGCAGGCTGTTGGGCAAACATACTATTGTCCAGATTTGAATGAGGAGAGACATTGAGCTGGAATGGGGTAGAGTAGGGATCATTTCATGCTAAAAATAATAATAGTAATAATAGTCATAATGATGATAATGATTGTGGGGATAGAGTCAGGAGTGCAGTTTCCAGGCTCTCGGCCTCACGTGGAAAGGTACTGGCTCAGGTAGTAAATGGCCATCAACTGTCATTGGATGGCCATCAGCTGTGGCTAGTTGGCCGTCAGCTATAACCAGTGAGCCACTGGGCACTAATATAACTGCTGTGGCTACGCTAGCAGCAAATGGGGGCTAGCAAGAAGATGGTGGCTGAGCTAGCAAGAAGATGGTGGCTGAGCTAGCAAGAGCGGATTGCAGTTAGCAAAAGAGATTGGTTGGCAGAGACAAGTGGATGGCAGGTTGCAGATCGTGTGGCTCCCGCCTCCTGTGTCTCCAACCCAGCCGCCAGCGAGACTATAGTGGTATGACTCCCCTATCTATGGCTCCGTGGGTGTTTCTTTTTGGCCTCACCATATCCTGCATTTTTATGTGGGGAGCAGGACTAGAGACCCTGCATGCCACCCCGCATGACAATGATGATATCAGAAAGGAAAATCAAGGACATATGCAAGTTTTTCCCAGCCATCAGCAAAATGCTATCAAGATTCCAACTGAGGAGTTTGTAAATTCTTTTATTTCATACTTGCTCATAATTTAAAACCATCAATTTCAATATGAGCACATTGTTCTACGTGTTTGAAGATGTTACCAGTGGTGATTATCCTGGCTGTGTACGAATTTAGTTTAAAAACTGGTGCGTGTCTGGCAATCTCCCATGTTGCACAAAGAATGGATTTCAAACTGCACCTTTTTGAAAATATATAACAACAAAACCAAGAGTTTGATGTAAAAATAAACAAGCACTTCTTAACCTGTGTTTTCACAAACAACTGATTCAATCACTTTGATTTTAAACTAACAAATCAAAAGGTCAATCAATTTGTTTTAAAACACACACAGTCTAATTGATTTGTTGACTGAACTGACTGTTTGAAGAAGCAGCGTGGTGTGAACTGGGGAGCCAGGCAGCCTGGGCTCTGGTTTGGGCTCCACCATACACCCCCTGGAGAACTTGGGTGTCACGCGGGGTGGCCTGCGGGGTCTCAGCTCCCGCTCCCCACATAAGAACGCAGGATATGGTGAGGCCAAAAAGGAACACCCACGAAGCCATAGGTAGGGGAGTCATACCACTATCGTCTCACTGGAGGCTGGATTCACACGACGTGCGACCTGCTGTCTGCTTTTCTGCCAACCGACCGACTCCCCTGGACTTCCTCTCGACTCCACTCCCCAACGCAGCCACGGCAGTTATATTAGTGGCCAATGGCTCAAGGGTTACAGCTGCTGGCCATCTACTACACGAGCCAGCACCTTTCCACATGAGGCCGAGAGCCTGGAAACTGCTCTCTGGGGCTCTGTCCCCACACTGGGTGACCTCTGAAACTCAGGACATGCAAACCTACATCCTGGATTCCAATGATTATCAAGTGAGATAATATAGGTAGAAATAAGTTTGTACACTTATCTCTACAAAATTCAGTTATACTGACAACTGTCACATAACCCCAAAGCCAAGGATTCGTCAACCCTTTGAAATGCTGACACTATATTTGCTATACTTCCTCATAGGAACTTTTCCATGTTTGACATCTGTCCCTCTCCTATCTGAATCATACTTCCTGATAGTTTTCAACAGTGCCCTCTCTTCTCAATTTAATCCAGCACCACTGAAGATAATAAGCCCAACTACTGCTATAGTTAATAGAAATTCTCCCTTAAATGAGGTGCATCTGCTGTGACATCTGTTTAAAACCCATGGAGAGGATTCAATGTTCACAGGCAAATGGAGTAATTACTATGTAATTACACTATAAATCGTGCAGTCATTGATTTGCTCTCAAAATTCATATCTTTTGGACATACTAAATACGAAAACCACCTGGGTTCTTCCAAAATGTGTGGGTATGTTCTTAAAATGGTCAATATAAAGACTTGGGCTAAACACCTGTGGCCCCAAAAATTAGAGTATTATCTCCAGAGTGGGAAGAAATAAAAGTGTGGATATTAACCGAGAAAGAAAGGGGAGGGATATTTTGAAGGTGGATTATCTAAGTGCTTTCTTGGTCACTTCATAAAACCTGTGAAATTGCTAACCCACACTGGCAGGAGAAAACAAAGGAAGAAGGGAGATCAGAGATGTAGGATTTCACCTGTCCCAAAAAAGAGCCCGTCACTAATGATAGCTATTTGGACACTGGGAAACTGTGCCATATGTAGAAAATAGAGGAATTAATGATTCAAAAAATAGTATCTAATAGTACTTTATTTCCACCCACATTTACCGCAGTAAAAACTGAGATGCCTAATACTTTGCTAAATGGTTACAAAACATAGTTCTACGGTGCTTTCTCTAAATCCATTTTCAAAAGCCAATCAATAAATATTTTTTAACCACATATTATGTTGAGTATATAATGCATACATGGCTAGATATTTGGAGCTGCACAAGAATATAAACATAGAAGGCAGCAGCATGGGTTAGTGGAAGGAAGGCTAACTTTGATCCTGGCTGGCTGGAGTTTGGTTCCTAGCTCTCTTGAATGGCTGTTGGATTGAGCCAATAAACCTGCTGATGTTCAACCATTTTTAAGCTACATAAAAATGGCATTTTCATGTGGTTCAATGAAAAGGAACTGGAAACGTTTCTTAATACTCTGGGCCTCAGTTGCCTCATTGCTAAAGAGAAGGATGATTATTTGAGGATTAGAGAAAATGTTTATAAAATGTTTGTGATAAATGTTTATATAAATGTTTAGAAAGTGTTTATGGTAGAAGGGATATAGAAACCTCCCACCTTTGGTCCTCCCAGAGAAGGTACTAAATACCAGTACAGATGGGAATGGGGACCAAGGTTAGACAATGTCACAAAAGTCAAAGTTGTGGGAGTCTCCCTTCTGATCACTGTATTTTTAAAAATACACGTTTCACTTACTATTTAATGTTAGGAATTTTATTAAAATGAGAGGACCCATTTGTTAAAACAAAGACATCTATTTGATGCTGCACAAATATGCAAACAGATATATGTCCAGCCTCTAAAACCAAAATTCTATGCCAAACACCCACCTTCAACAAACAGCCTATTAAAATGAGTGAGTCTGCAATTACGTTAGCATCAAATTGTTTTTATGTTTTTACAGCACATCGCTTTCTGAACATACATGTTCCTCCACCATCTTCAAAAGGTAAGTCCTATTTAGGGTTGAGATGCACTTTTTAAAAAATAAAGTAAAAAAAAAAATGTACCCCAAATCAGCTAGTCACATTTCCATCAGTTCCTGTCCTTTGGGAGAGGAGCAGCTACACTCCACAGCATCAGAGATAGCAACAGGGGAAGAGCCAGCACCATTAGTCAGTTTGCTAGGTGGAGACAAGAAGCAAGTTCAGTGGGGCAGAAAGGTCCCTGCCTCTGTGGAGTTGATGGAGAGAAGGATTGCAACTGGGTCCTTAAGGGGCAGGCAGAGGAGCCAGGCATAATTTCACCTCCCCTCAGTAAATGTGCCTGTCTTTTAGAGATGAATCAACACTTTAGATTACACATTATGCAAATGACAGTGGCAGCTTGGCACCTAATGCAGTCTCCTGCCAGAATTTAGATTCCCTCCCACTGTTGTCTGTGAAAAGTGAAAATAAACTGTCCCTCTTTGCTTCCTTGGCTTCTTGTCCTTGAAATATACTGCCTCCAAGCCCGCAGCTCAGAGATTAAGCTATATGGCAGATGGCCATGTCTCCTTGCAGAGGTTGTGAGCTCAAAAGTCCCACCCTAGGAAATAAACTTAACAAATACAAAAGTTAGAGGCACCCATGACTGTTGCAGATTTTACTGTGAGGATCTCAAGGAAATTCAATTCCTTAAATGAAGCTCAGAAAGATCCTGAAGATGCTCCATGCTAATGAGCCAAATAGAAACCATTTCCCAAAGGAAGCTATTTCCTGATTCACTCATTGAAAAGTGATACTGGGCAACATTGGAACAACTATGTGTGGTATAAACTCATCTTCTCTCCCACCATCGAAACTGGCATGTCTTAATCTGGGGAAAGGAAAGCTAAAACTTACTGATCTGTGCTCACGTAAGCACTATAAAAGGGAATTGATTTCACTCCCACCAAGTCCCAAGGTAAACTGGAAGATATGTGCTGAAATGATAGGAAAATAGCTAGTCTATACGTGAAAAATGACACCTTTAAGTGAACATGATTAGATCCTAGTACAAATTCCCCCGGGAAATTATGGAAACTCTCTTCTTATAGTTCCTACAATACGCCCATATCTAAGATGTTGTGATTTATCTCTGGAGTAGATGATTGTCTTCAATCATCTCTTAAGATCACTTTCCACATTGAAATTTTGATTGTAAGGATAAAATCAGAGTTTTTAACAAAAGCAAGCTCAATCTTGGACTTGTATATCAGTGAAGAATCAAACTCTATTGTAGATTACTATCTAAAAAGACAACTTTCCTGGATAAAATAGGGTCTCCTTTCCAAAAAGATTCTGACATAGATTAGAATTCAAAAATAAAGAGAATCAGGTCAGGGCAGGGACGGTTTTGTGAGTCATAGGACCTTTATATCTACTCAGACTAAAAGGAGCCTCCATTTGGTGTCATGAAAACCTAGTGCATGTAACTGGCTTCTGTATGAACACTTGTGCCCACAATAGAAAACTTAAGCTTGAAGTCAATAAATACATGGCATCCAAATGGAGGTTAGATTTTCCTTTATAAAAAGTCAGCCCTGTCTGAATAATGATCTTCTTCGTGTGCCTCCTCTGGGCATAATGTGGGAAGATGAAGAACGACCAGTTTACTCATACTGGCTTGTCTGTCCTGAAAGGCAGCGTGGTCTCTTTTCCAGAAGATAACAAGCCTCTTAGTAGAATCAGAGACCCAAGTTCTAGCTTTAGATTCCACTGGTTCTTCTACTTTGGTTACACATGATTAATCTCTCTAGAGACTTTCTCCCTATAAACTGTAGTAATGAAGTTTCTAAACTAATCATGCCTATAAACATACTGAAATCCTATTAATGCCAGCTAAGAAACTCTGTCACTGCCTTACCTACTGCCATTCACTTCACCAAGAATGAAAACTTGATAAACAAACCTATGTGATACTCCGAACCTCCTTGAACAGCTTTTTTTTTAAAAAAAAAAGCTACTCCAGAGCAATCTCCTCCATCCATTGTTACAAAACATTATGCATCAAGTCAAGGTTTTCACCCTCAAGACAAAAAAGTTGACTTTTGTGGTTCATTCACATATAACATTTGATCATTGTGAGCCACTCCATCTGAATGGAGGCCAAATATTTGAGATAGTGCCGTTCTATGCCTTTAGGGAAAGAAAGACAATGGGATTAAATCTCCAATTTGGCAAATTCCCCAGACACACTGAGATGATATGAATACACTTTCACATTCTCCAATTAGCAAACCTGGCTACAGCGGCCTTGCCATACTTGCCTGAGCACCTTCTGCAAAATGTACAAATGAAACATAGCAGCCATCTAATGAGGACCAAAGGTCCCCTTCAGGCTCCCCCTTTTCCTAATGGGGTGAAAAAGAACATCAGGCTGCTTTTTAGCCAGTAGCCACTGAAGCCACATTCCTAATTAGGCAAGTAAAATGCCCCAGACAGATGCAAGAAATCCTTATCGTTACAGTGAGTACAAATTTTGAGATTCTGTATTTGCTGCTAAGAGAATATCTCAGGGAGAAGGGAAAATATGTAAACTGTGGGAAATAAGGATGAAAGGCTAATATAGTTAAGTAATTTTCCCTACCATTACCATAATGTGTTTCCTTTAAAATATAATTCCTTTTTTTTTTTTGCTTGTTTTTGCTTAATTAAACACCAGAAACTATTACTTTTTTAAAACTATTGAATAGAATATGGTTTGGTGTTAAATGTTAAATTGGAAAAAGAACAAATCCAAGTGAATTAAAATTTATTCCCTGAACTAGGCTATATAAAGGTACATAGTATTACAATAGCTACTTTGTACAGAGAGTAATAGGGACTTGTTTTAGTACATCTTCTTTAAGACAATAAAAGCAAATGGTCAAAACAAAACAAAAACACTCGAGGTCTCTCCAGTGCTTTCAATTTAAGCTGGAGTTGAAAGCCCTAGAAGGAAGCAGCAACCGCATCTTAGTAACCCAGGCTGATGCCGGACAAGTAAGTCTACTGCCCGTGCCACGTCACTCCAGCAAGTGTTCCCTACATCACTCTACACTGAGCAATCGATCTTCACAACATCTCATACGTACTTTTATGTCGTGTATTTCATTGCTTACAACACTGTATCGAGTTAAACGGCAGGTGGCTACTCACTAAACTTCATCTCCTTAAAGGACAGCGTGTTATTCATCATTCTACCCCAGGAGCTAGCACAGGGCCTGCGCATAGTAGCGATAGTAATAACATTATTGATAATACAGTGTATTAAAATATTTAAATATTGTTATAATTTTCCTTAAATATTAAAATGAATAATAATAGTGCTTATTAAGCCCTAACATGTGCCAAGACTGCTTTCCTGATATGTCTTTCCTGTTCTTTTCATGACTCTGAAGTAGACACACGTTTTCTGTCTTCCAGCTGAGCAAGTGATTGCCGATCAGTGATACAGCTGGCAGATGACAGAATTTGAACTCAAGTTGCCTGACTACATGATCTGTAGTTTTAACACCTCACAATACTGTCTCCTGGTACAAGTACGTTAACAAAGCCTTGTCAGGATTACTGACAAAATCCAAATTCTGGGACTCAAAAAATAAAAGTTTGTAGCTGCAAGTTTTCATAAAAATTTGACTCATAGAGATAGTCAAGGTATTTCTAGTCCAGTTTGACTTCCTTTATTTGAATTATTACTTCAAGGTGCATCACAGTTAGGGACACTGGGATAAAAAGCAATTAATAGCTTATCCTCATAAGACAGCATGCCTGGAGGAGAACTCCATTCAGACCAGGGAAATCCAGCCCACCAGGCTCCCTCACAACACACCTGCCCAGATGCCCAGAACTTCTGGGGTGAATCTCCAGATAGGGTTCCTCGGTACTTGGCAGTCAGCTCAAATCAGTACTGAAGTTGGCTCATGAAACAGACTACCAGGATATGCTGATTTCAGCCTCTTACTAGCTGCCCCTGTGGTGCTGAAGGTACTATCTACGGTGTAAATGAGGTGGGCATTCAAGAACAAGCTCTGAGATAAAGTCTTTTTTGAAAAAAGGACTTCAAATAAAACAGGGAACTGTCTCATGCTGCCATCCTAAAGGTCCCCGGATCCCATATTATTTTCATCACCAGTGATAGAAGGTTTGACTTAGTCCTATTCTGTGGATTTGACCCATCAATGGCAGATTTTGATTGCTCGTATTGTTCCTCTGAAATATTAGTGGCCCGGGAATAAGTTGTAGTTACAGGTTGATGAGCCAGGTTGGCAAGTTATGACTGTTAGTACCATGAGTATGATTTCAGGGGCTGCAGGCAGCAGACCGTTGTTTTCTGACACCACGATTGAGACATGTGAAGTTTCTAAGACAAGACTTGATTGGACCAAGAACAGTGTCATCTGTTCTAATATTCACACCACTGGACTCTGAGAATGCCAGCAGAGTAAATTTGGAAAGAATTGGAAGCCTGTAAGGCTAAATATCCAACCGTGAAGGGATGATTCCATAAATAAAGTACGGCAGTCACTGAAAACAAAGTAGCAGGAGAGTAGGGAATAGCAGGCAAAGGCGTTGATGATGCTTGCTAAGTGCAAAAAAAGTGCATGAAAATGTCCGTACAACATGAGCCTATATTTACACATTAAAATATATAAATTGCAAATAGAGAAAAGGGCTACTTCTACTTGTCAACAGTGCTTATATCTGTTTGATAGGATTATGGGTGACTTTTATTTTCTTTATTGCTTACGTTGATCCTCTAAATTTTGTCTTAAGTATGCATTGTAATACTAAAACAAAAGCTTTGTCAAAAGCAAGAAATTCTTGAAATCCCCTGTTAGAAAAAGAGAAGTTAAGAAAATCAAGAGTTATAAGATACCAGACTTACATGAATTTTTGTTTAGATAGATAATTCTAATAGCATTATGTTTACCCCATCAAGTAACCAAAAAAGTGGTGACTGGTCTGCCTTTATTTTTTAGATCACTTTTTAAGAAACAAAAAAATGCAATACCAAAAAAGCAGTGATAGTCATTTATAATTCCAAAAGGGAAGTAATGGAGCATTTTAACTGTCGAATAGGACATGGTATCCCAAATTGTTCCCAAGAAGCTCCTATTAATAACAAAATTCTGCGAGCAATGTTGTATATCTGTCTTGAGATTCTTAAAGGAATGGGTCATATTAAATACTCTGAGCAGTCCTACAGTAAACAGATCTGAAGAATTTTGTTTAACCCAGTGTTTCAACCCATTCACATCTTACGACCCAGAGTAATAAGGACATGGATATAAAATGAGGATATGGCTATAGGCAGCACTTTGAAAAACTTCTTTCAGATCACATGAATACATTACTCGTATTGGGCATTCACTTATTTGCTTCACTCTGTGACCCAAGTGGAAGATCAATAATAATCCTGATTTCTGACAATTTTCCCACACAACCTGCCCTAGAGCTCCCCAGGGACCCAGAGGCATCTATACTTCTCTGTTAGTCTTCTGGGACTGACATATGCGCAGGTAACCCTTGGAACCCATTATTGCTGTTGTGCTTCATGCCTTGAAAATTTTCCAGTTGTTAGAGCATTATTCTTCATCCCATTCCTATTACCCCAAAATGCAAGTTATATTCTTAAATCTGGCAATATATTCTCTGTAAAGAATTTCCAAGCCTATTAAAACCAACCTAAATTAGCTCTGAAAATAATTTCCTGGAAAGACAATTTTGGCAGTGAAGTTGAATTGGCTCCAAACTCTTCAATGTGTATACTCTTCTCAGTAGCTTGGGTGTGACATGAGGTGGAGCACCTTGTTAGGAGATTTTATAGACGAACACAGCACAGTAGCTACTGCGAATAGCTACTGTGGCTATGGTAACACAGGTGAAAAGCACTATTTACATCACTTTATCACTCCTTGGAGATCCAATTTACACATGTTACTGCTGTAACTGGACAAGATGGATGGAATCACAAATGACCCACCACAACAGCAAGCCAGATGATTTATAAAAAATCAGTTCAGAGAGACATTCAGGGAAGAATAATTCAAGGATTTGACAGTTGACAATTTGTGAAAAAATTTTGAAAAATATTCACTCCAGTAAAGGTTCAGATTCTACATTATGTTTCCTGAATTTCTCTCTTACTAGTTCTGAGTGTGTGTTTGTATGTGTGTGTGTTTATTGTCTTCCACAGAAAAGGTATCTTTCATCCAGCAAATTTATTAATCTAGAAACATTATAACAATGTCATGAGTTCAAGAATGAAATCACAAGCCAAAATTTACTTTGAATGGCACAGTGCAAAAGACCAGGCATGGAAGAAGATACCATACACTCAAACTACGAATCACCTGTCAGTGCATTTTTCCAGCACATTACATAAATACTTGCTCTAGAATAAAGTCCACTTCTCTATGATATCTTAGCAAAGGGTTCTTGTTGAGGCTACTATTGAATGACAAATTTCTGTTTATGGCTATCTGGAAAACATTTATTCAACAATTATTTTTTCATCAACCGAAGTATTTCTTGCACTGTGCCCTTATGCTTAGGCATAGTGCTAAAGATAGACATAATAATGAGAGTAATAAAATAGTGATAAAGCCATATAAAATCTTTTCCCTTACATAGGTTTCAGTTTATTGAAGAGACACAGTAAAAAGCAGTTGAGGAAACTAGCCTATTGGTTGAAAGGTCTTTCCATATGACACAAAGTAACCATCAACCTAAAATACAGTTATGAAAGTATATTGAAGAAGGATAAGTGATGGAGGCATGGTTAAAAATAAGATACTCATGAGCAGTGACTCCCTTTGCATTCTTAATTTCAACTACAGTCCACCATTAATCCAACACTCTGCCAAACTGAACAGTTGCCTATTCTCCAAATAAACCAAATAACACCTTTGTTGTTTTTGTAAATGCTTTTGTTACCATTGAATGTCTCTCCCCACAATTAATTTTTCTGCTATTGAGATTTCTTTATTCATTCTTTCAAATTTGAGACCTGAGTCAAATTTTGTCTCTTCCATGAGTCTAGCCCAATCATCCCCATTAAGAATTAATTATTTCAGTGGTAGTACCATACCTCTAATTATTCCTTATTTCTTCCCACATAGATTATAGTTAATGTAGCTATACATACTTTAAAGGTAGGGAATTTGCATTTTCATTTGTATATTTAACATAACATTTATAAATTTTAATCATGGGATTGTCAAATATAATGAATGAATAAATTCAAAGAAAAGCATAGTGGTCCTTTTCAGATATATATATATATATATATATATATATAATCTGGTTTTAATGGTAAACATTGATGAGTCCCTTATTAGTTAAGTGATGGCATGATGATATACATTGTAATGTATTTTGGGTAGGTTCTATTACAACCCTGACAATAAAAACGTGATGAATCTCATATTGTCTTTGTCTTAAACATCTATGAAACCATGGTATAGCCATTTAAGGCTATCTTAGTGTACATAGAATGTTGATTATGGCTATGTAAATGCTACTCACAGGGCTATTTAAATCTGGTGTAATTTTTTTTTCTGCTTTTCTTATTTTAATTAAAGTCTATTGTGGTGACAATTGTTAGTAAAGTTACATAGGGTGCAGGTGTACACTTCTGTAATACATCATCTATATATCACATTGTGTGTTCACTACCCAGAGTCAGTTCTCCTTCCACCAAAATCTGGTATAATTTTTATATTCTAAAGTTGTATTTGAAAAATTCTGATTATACAACACATTATCACTAATAATACTAGTCATAATAATATTTCCTATAACTTGTGCACCCCTTTTTTATTAAAGTTTATTGGGTAACAATGGTTAGTAAAGTTACATAGGTTTCAAGTATGCAATTCTGTATTACATCATCTATATATCACATTGTGTGTTCACTACCCAGAGTTAGTTCTCCTTCCATCACTATATATATTTGATCCCATTTACCCTCATCTACCACCCGTGCACCCCTTTTTTTAACTGAAGTGTAAGACCTTTTACATAGGCATTATAAAATGAAATTGAAACTTCTTATAAAAACAGTACTGGAAATGCCAACCTTTTCTTTTTTCTTTTGAAACTGCCAAGTAAAAAACTGCTTTTGCAATAAATTGTCAGGATGCTCTCACTGATCATCATTCATGAAGTATTTTATAGGTGATCATCTCTGGATTTGTCTTTATTTATTGTATTTATATTAATAATGATAATACTTTTCATTCATATAGCAGTATTCAGTACACAAAGTATTTTCAAATATAGTATCTCATTTGATCCTTACAATGACCCTGCAAAGTATGGCCAGATTTTATCATACTTATTTTATAGATGGGGAAACAAGGCAGAGATGCATTGAGTTCAGAACCAATGACTAAAAATCTAGAATTTGAATTCAGGTCTCCCAGTGCCATAAGATTGACTGCCTACAAATTAATTTCGATTGGTGGCATCTACATAAAATTAGTTTGGGCTATTATGTATTCCAGTACATTGATATTGTATAAGGAGCATTTGAGTTAGAAAAGACCAAAAAAAATTAAAAGGAAAATAAAAATTGTATATTCTCTTCCATAAGTTAGAAGTTTCTGTATGGTATTAATATCATCACTCTTTTAAACATGACCTAAAATAATACCTCTCTGTGATGAGATGTCTAAGAAATATCACCTTAGACTTTGTAAATGTTAAATAGCAAGTACACTAACTAACATCTTTCTGATTTCTAAGAATATCTATTTATATCAGTTCCCCCACCCCCACCCCAAATAATGGGTCAAATGAATACTGTTTTGGGTATCACACAGCTCATCATTTTTAAATTCTCTCAGCTGCTGATTATATTAGTAGAATGCCTTTCTTCTCATCCTTTTCCACATCTGTAATAAAAATATCCTGGCATTTCCTTTCCCAATGGAGAAACCCTATCCAACCACATTGCCAGGCTCCCAGGCTCTTATGATTAAATAAATGATTGCTCTTCCCATCTTTTAAAATGTGTCTCATGTAAGGTAGTCAAGACACAATATCCATCACTGCAAAGGAAGCCAAGCATTTATTTAAAATAATGAGATATCCTAATTTTTACTTTTCCCTGAGAGGATTGTAGCGATGTTTAAAAATTCTCTGAATTCTAGAAGTAGGGCAACACATTGATTTGAAGAAAGCTATAATATTCCTTCTAATTTGAAATGGACTTGTTCTACGGTGAAATAGAGTGTGGCTTTCAGAACAGGACGTGCCCTATATCCACACAAAGACATCCACCTCTCGACCACCCCTCTTACAAGCTGGCCCCATTCTCCTGAACAGTTTATAAAGACCCTTTCAATAAATTTCAAGGTGTATTGAACTGAAAGGAGAAAGGTTCACATAATTTCTTCCAGATTTAGGAGGGAAATCATTTCAACTGCCAAGTCATAATGAATATCACCTTTTGCTTTGCGCCACTTCCTCTTTGCAAATGATCTGCTGGGCGAGTTCCATTATGGGGTCTCTTTGAAAGGATTCATAATTAAATTTTTAAAGAAACAAATGAGCTCTGTGTCTTTCTGAGGCAGAGGAGTCAGAACACTTTCTTCTGTGAGCATTCAGGGTTTCTGACTTCGGTGGGCAGGATGCCTCCCACAGCCAAGGAGGCTTACTTCAAAGAAAGGCTAGGAGAGAAAGCCAGCCCTCTGTGATCTGGAGAGATAATAAGTTAGCAAGCTGTGTAACATGATGGTTTATGAAATTCTCCCTTCAAGGACCATTATCTAGTGCTAATAGTGCTTTATTTCTTCCTTTCCTCTGCATATTTAGAGCATAATTATAAGAGCAAGAGGAAAGGAGGGAGTTGGGCATCAAGATAATCATTTGCCAAATTAATGCAGCCCAGTAGAATTTCTGGCCTTTGGGGCTCATTTATCAATTAGTTCTAGTGCTGTCTGAGTTCCTATATTTCCCCATAGAATGAGTGGTGTTTTTTTTTTCCTTTTACTTCACTCATACACCAGTTCTGACGAAAGTCATTTAAGATCAAAACATTTTTCAGAAAGAATCTCATTTACCCTACTTAATGTCCTGATGTACTGCAGAGCCAGCTTCTCATCCATTTCAAGAGCGTTTCATAACCACTAATAGCCTCTCTCGCTCTCTTTTTTCACTTTTTCTGAATTTGTGTTTTTCTTTCTTCTTTTTTAACTGGTTAAAATTGTTTGTTTGTTTTTTCAACTGTCTTATCTTTCTGCACCAGGATTTTAAAGTTACTATGTGGATTTTAATGTTAAAACCACTTTTGTAATGCAATGTGGTCTGTGACTATTCAAAATTGGCTCTGAATAATAGAAATGCTGGTAGGGTTTCACCCAGGCTGTCAGGAGTGGGGGTGGGGGTGGGGTTGGGGGTGGGGTTGGGGGTGGGGAGACAGGAGCATTGTTTTTATTCCCCAGACACTAGTTCTCATCTCAGTCACGGTTGGCCCCAACCTTTTGGAAAATGTGTCACAGTCCTGGCTTATCTCTCTCAACGCATTAGTGTTTTTAAGAAGAAAAAGAAAGTGGCAGGAGTGAAGGACTGCTTAAAACTATGCCATATTCTTCACATGGTCTTAAAATAAATAATCTGATCTAACTTTTTTTAAATCTAAAAATAAACCAAACTTTATGTCCCTTTTCACACTCATGTTTCATTCTTCTTTGAATACTAATTACAAATGTTTCACCCTTTAAAAGCTGGTTTACCACAACCCAAGAATTTACCTGCTCAAATCTAGAAGATAAAATGTGAAGTCTTCTGGAGCAAAGTACGTCATTTTGTTGCTACCAAGAAAAGTAGGTGTTATGAGTAGAATTGTGCCCTCCAAAAAAAAAGATATATTGAAGTCCTAACTGCCAGTAATTCAATATATGACCTTATTTTGAAATAAGGCCCTTATAGAGGTAACTAAATTAAAATGAGGTCATTAGGGTAGACCCTAATCTAACATGATGGGTGTCCTAATTAATAGGAGAAATATAGACATAGAGACACATGGGAACAACACCAAGTAAAGATGAATCCAGAGACCTGGGTAATGACTCTATAAGCCAGAAGTGCCAAAGATTTCCAGAAAACCACCAGACGCTCGGGGAGAACCATGGAACAAATTCTCCCTCACAGCCCTCAGGAGAAACCAAGCCTACCAACACCATTGTTGACTTCTAGCCTTCAGAATTGTTGGACCACACATCAGTGTTGTTTAAGCTATCCAGTTTGTGGTACTTTGTTACGGCAGTCCTAGAAAACGAATGCCAGTCACATAACCTACATTTCGAGACACTAAGACCATTTACAGGAATGGGTGGAATGGCCACAGGTGGGAAACAGGAAGCCAAGAAGATGCAAAAGACCAGGGAGGGGCAGAGGTCAAAACCAAAAAAATGTTCCTAATACAGCATTAATTCCAAAGAGCCAAGCAACGAAACAAAACTTTGGTTAAAGACTCAAAGACTGAACCAGAGTTTGCAAGGCATTCTGTTCTCATCTCAAATGTTGCTTCCTCAGAGAGAGACCACTTTATCTAAAGTAGCCGCTGCCATTACCTCTGTTCAGTGTCTGTCCCATTACCCCACTTTATTTACAGCACAGCATATTTATGGCTACCAGAAATTATTTTTGCATTCGTTTATCATGTGTTTTATTTTTTGCCTCCCTCTCCTAGAAAATAAGCTCCCCATCTGTCGTACAGCTTGTACATCTCTAACAGGTGTTCAGTATGTCTTTGATGAACAAATAAAGTAGATTTGACAATCCAGTGGAAGTCAGAACCTGGAGATTATATTCCTTGAGACATCAGAGAGTGAACACAGGCCTTTTGGTGGGGCCCTGCAGCCTCACCCAAGGGTGTAGGGAAGATGGAATATTTGCTAAGTCAACTAAGGGGCAACCGAGGCATCAGAAATCATTGTTGACTTGTACCTGCCTCAACCCTGATGGGGAAAGACATGAACTTGGCACTCCAACTTATGCACAGGCCACTCGAGAGATCCTATCTACCTGCTCCAAGGGCTTACCTCTGGCTGTACAACAGAGGAACTTTGGCAAATGTAGGGACTTTTTTAAAAATAAATTACTCAAAATAAACTATCCACTATACGATTTCTAGGCGAAACATGTGTTTCTTAAATTGAAAATTCTGTCCCATTAACTTCCTGAAAGGTGAAGTTACTGGAGAGTTCTGTGAATGAGGTAATCTGCGATACAGTAAGGACCCTGGGGGGAAAATCTTTCAAGCGTTCTAGTGAATGTTTCTATTTGGAGGGATTTGTATTTAATGGATGACAAGTTAATGTGTCATCAGTGTCTGTGGTTGTGGAAGGGCTGCTAAAAGGAATGACAAATGATTTATGTACAACTTATTTTACGGACACATTAACATGTCAATAAACAAGATTTGAAAAAAATAACAAAACCTTGTAAAACTGAAAGGATCCTCCAGAGGATTGCCCTTTTTGACACATAGCTCCTTCCCCAGAATTTTTCAGTTGACATTTTCTTTGCTTTTCAGTGGACTTTGAGCTTTGAATTTCCCAGAAAGAAAAAAGAATTCTCTAGCAGGAAAATCTGTACAGTATAGTCACTAACCTTAGAAAAACAAACACCCAAACTGATACCAATCCTACCGTTTCCCCAAAAATAAGACCTAGCCAGACAATCAGTTCTAATGCGTCTTTTGGAGCAAAAATTAATATAAGACCCGGTATTATACTATATTATACCCGATATTATATTATACTATATTATATTATATTATATTATATTATATTATATTATATTATATTATATTATATTATATCATATAAGACCTGGTCTTACATTACAGTAAAATAAGACTGGGTCTTATATTAATTTTTGCTCCAAAAGAAGAATTAGAGATGATGGTCTGGCTAGATCTTATTTTTGGGGAAACACACTGTCTCTGAGTTTACATTCTGTCATCAATACAATGGAGAAAATACCTCTCATAACCCTGTAGGGAGCGAAGCACTATAAAATACGACATGGAAAACAGAGTATATCATAGTGCCTGGTATACATATGCATTTTAAAATGAGGCCTAAAATAATAATGGTATGCAGTATCATGGGTTAGAGAAGAATTCTTATTCTTCAATGAAAAGTATGTATAGATACATATACTTATTCACAATCTCACCTATTTCTCTTCTGTTTCTCCCTCTTTTAGCTCTTTCTAAATTTCCTGGTACCTGTGTTTATGGAGTCCCTCCCCCCAGAAAATCATACAGAAAGGTATTGGATAAAACAAATTGTCACTTATTCTTCTGGGTCATAGAACAATGAGAGAAAGAAATCCTTAATATGGAAGAATGAATTACTATTGAAATCAGTGTTCAGGATTTTGGGAAGGTAAAAAACCCATTATACCCTTTAGATTGCAAAGATGGGTAACGAGCTACTCAGCTCAGAACAGTTTCTGAGTGCCACTCATCCTGGGGCCCTGCCTATCGGGATAGCCCCAAACCTCACCACTCCCGCCCTTCTCCCCATCACCCTGTCCTCTTCCTTTACTCCACTGTTTACAGTCCTGGCACACACCATACTCTCTCATTTTATGCCTTTGCATATACTGTTCCCTTTGCCTAGAATGTCCAACTCTCATCCAGATAATTCCTAATTGTCCTTGAAGATTCAGCTTAGATAGTAACTTTTCTGAAATTCACATGGCATCCTCTCCAGAGGCAACTCATCATTTGACTCCAGGATGAAATGGAGGAATGGGATTCACACTGCAGTCTATGAGCATGGTGCCCTCTGCAGCTGTGCTGTGCAGTCTGCAGCACTGGACATGGTTCTCTCACATCCTGTCCACCAGCCCACCTCTCCTGTGTACTCTGATAGCCTCGGGATGGAAACTTTTATCCCATTGTTTTAATCATTTACTTGAAGTTTTTCCTCATAGACTGAGTTCCTTGAGGAGGAGTAGGAGTTCTATTTCTGTGTTTCCAATGTTTTTCACACACCATTAATCCTCCACTAATAGCCTGGTTAATGGCTTCAATCGAGAACTTGACAAGAGCCTCTTCCAGGTGAGGTTCTTGGGTCTTTAAACAGCTCAGTAATAGGTGGCTCACAGTTTAGTGGGAAAGTCTGAAAGGCGACAAGGGCCATATGATGATAAAGATAGGCTAAGAAAAATCAGCTAAGTAGGCTAGGATACTGGTGGAGAACGTTTGGTTTCTAGTACCATCCTGAGACTCACATTCCTTTGGAATTCAAATGGAGGTGATGTCTATGTATCACAAGGTGAAAAATCCTTTTCTAAACTATTACTGGTTTCTCTCACTTCCTTTTGCTTCCTGTGTAAAGTTTCAAAGCTTGGTGCATATCACATCCTTATTTTTATCAACTTTGGTGCACCTTGGAGCAGATGTTTCTTCCAGGCGGACAAGGATACTGGAGCCTATATTTGGAGAGCACTTATTGTGGGTTGGATGACGGCCTGACTATGCCTAGAGTCATGCTGCTTGAAGACATTCTAAGATCCATTTAGTGAGAACCGTAACCACACTGAGTTATTGCTGGTCTCACGTGGATCATATCTTCACAGTCAGTTATTGGCTTATACAAGCGGATGTGTATTATCTCTGCTGTTGCCATGTCTTCTTATTTCGGTATAACTATTGTGCTTCGAAGCATGATTTTCAATCTATAATCCCAGTTAAAGTCTTTCCACACAGTCTGTACATGTAAGTGTATAGTTTTCTTTGAAGCAGACCTTGTTGATATTGATATCCATTATCTGCTCTCTCTGGCTTCCAGGACTGCCACATTTTGTTGTAGCTAGGAAGGAAGAGACCATTTTTTTACATGAATAGACTTTGTAACCTAGCACATATTTTTAACTGGCATGATAGCAGCTGAAGTTCTGGAAAGGATTTGAGTTCCAAAGGACAACTTTTTTATTTGAACACCAATGAAAGCGCCCTGTCCCATCTTCATTGACTTTGTGGCCCCCAAGCTCAATTGCCTCGTATACTCTTGTGATGTTTATAGGCAAGAGTAACTAAGAATAATTAAAAGAGCTAGTGTAATTTCATCAAGGGAACATAAGGGTGAATTGTTAAAAACCAAAAAGAGTGATACCATTTAGATCAACTCTAAAATGAATACTGCCAGCAGTCCACAATGGCATTTGTGCAATGGTCTTCATGCATGAGGAGTAAGGATATTCTCCATATGAAGCCTCAGAAAACTGAGAAGTATGAATTAACATTTGTGAAAGGCAAAGTAAAAAAAAAGGTGAGGGAAAGTTGGGAATTATTTCTAAGCCTGAACCGAAGGAGATAATTTTAGCAGAGATTTTCCATTGGTGATTGACATTTTCAAATACAGGGCTAGAGAAAGCAAAGAGATGTTGAGAACTGATTGCGTCATTGGAGTCGAGGAAACAAAAACCCAGATTTGGGGAAATGGAAAAGAGACATGAGGCCCTGTGTGAAACTTCCTGCTTGAAAAAAAGACTTTAGTGTCAGAAAGTGTTTGACTGCAAAGAAGTCCTCTTGTGAAGAGGGGGAAACTTGTTTTAGTTACTAATGTTCAGTTTACTTCATATTTATCCAGAGTTTATAATCTATATGCTTGTTAATTGGGTATTAATATACATAAACCATTTCTATCAAGGGAAGAAAAGAGAGGATGGTTGTGTCAAGAAGTTTTCAGAACTGATGGAAATGAATGATTATGTTTATTTTCGTCATTGTGGGTAATTCTTCTCCCCTTATTATATTTATTTGAGCATGCGAAATGACTACATATATCTGAACAACTTTACTTTATTGATTTTGCAGAGTTAAGAAGAAGATTTTTGAGGCATGGAACCTTCCATCAGGTTTGGGAGAAAGTAGCATGAATGCAGAGATACAAGACTGCCACTGAGACACATGGACAATCCCACACACACACTTCTTTATCGAACTTTGTGATTAGTACTATGCTGCCTTTGCAAGATGAAAAGAAACTAATGCCAAGAAGGCATATTCTTCAGTATTTGAAATAGACGTGCTCTCAAGACCATGGCTTCAAAAGTCTCCTGTTTATATGTGTTGACAGTTGTGTGCTGGGCCAGCGCTCTCTGGTACTTGAGCGTAACTCGTCCTACTTCTTCCTACACTGGCTCCAAGCCATTCAGCCACATAACAGTTGCCAGGAAAAACTTCACGTTTGGCAATATAAGAACTCGACCTATCAACCCACATTCTTTTGAATTTCTTATAAATGAGCCCAACAAATGTGAGAAAAACATTCCTTTCCTTGTTATCCTCATCAGCACCACCCACAAGGAATTTGATGCCCGCCAGGCAATCCGAGAGACATGGGGGGATGAGAACAACTTTAAAGGGATCAAGATAGCCACTCTCTTCCTCCTGGGCAAGAACGCGGATCCTGTTCTGAATCAGATGGTGGAGCAAGAGAGCCAAATCTTCCACGACATTATCGTGGAGGACTTTATTGATTCCTACCATAACCTTACCCTCAAAACATTAATGGGGATGAGATGGGTGGCCACTTTTTGTTCAAAAGCCAAGTATGTCATGAAAACAGACAGTGACATTTTTGTCAACATGGACAATCTTATTTATAAGCTACTAAAACCCTCCACCAAGCCAAGAAGAAGGTATTTTACTGGCTATGTCATCAATGGAGGGCCAATCCGGGACGTCCGCAGTAAGTGGTACATGCCCAGGGATTTGTATCCTGACAGTAACTACCCACCATTCTGTTCGGGGACTGGTTATATCTTTTCAGCTGATGTGGCCGAACTCATTTACAAGACTTCACTCCACACAAGGCTGCTTCACCTTGAGGATGTATATGTGGGACTCTGTCTCCGAAAGCTGGGCATACATCCTTTTCAGAACAGTGGCTTCAATCACTGGAAAATGGCCTACAGTTTGTGTAGGTATCGCCGAGTTATCACTGTGCATCAGATCTCTCCAGAAGAAATGCACAGAATCTGGAATGACATGTCAAGCAAGAAACATCTCAGATGTTAGGATTTTTACCAATGTAAATACGTTTCTTTTCTTTTTTAAGAAATGGGGCCTAGGGTGTTGGTATTTTACAGGTGTCACCAGGAGAAATAAACTGGTGAAGGGGTTTTGTAAAAAGCTTTTTCTTCCTGCTCCTAGTTCCTTTCTTGTATTACAAATTTACAAATGTTAGGCTCTGGTCATAGAAACAATGCATAAATTAGAAGGGCCAGATTTTATTCTCAGGTCCTAAGGCATTGCATTTATCTCAAAAAGCAACTTCTTAACAACTGCTAGGATTTATATACTGTGCATCTGAGATAAAAATCTGGTTCTGAGAAACTGAAACTCATGGTAATGTCTTCATATCATCTCTGCAAAAATAAATTCATAACTCCTTCAAAAAACAATTCAGAAATAATGCACAGGCAGGAAGACATACTGGATGTGATTATTAATATTGTGTGTGCTATTACATTGAATTTTTACATATATTGTTACATACTGTGTATAGCATTTGTGGTTCCAACAAGAAATGAACTTCATACTGGCAGGGAAGTTGCAGTCAAATAAATGGAAACTTAAACTTGAGAATGAAATATTCTGTACGTTTGGAAGACAATTCTGCTTGCTCATCCAACAAACATTACCTGGTGCCTCCAAGAAGACTTTGCCAAATGTCACCTGCTACCCTCCATACCATGTCGCCAAGTACATTTTACAGTTTCTGGTTCAGGCAGGCACATGTGTAGAAATAAGTTGGTAGGAGGCCAAAAGAACAATAAATCACACAAAGAAAATACAAATTTATGTATGCATTATAAGTAACATAAGCTTAGCGATAGTATAGGATGCCCTCTCACACATTTGCAAAGCAGGTGAGAAAATCTTTGAACAGATGCCAATGTTATTGAATAATTTAGCCCCACAGTTGATAGATATAATACTCTCTAACGTCCGAAACATCCAAGTACCTCTAGCAGCAATGCTGGTAGGAGGTGTTCTGGAGGCTCTGTAATTAAGGTTCATGGGAAAGAAGAGAGGGAAACTTGGGTTCGGGTTCTACTGATGCCATCATACCCATTGTGTCATGTGAGCAGGCATCTTAAGCTTGCTGTTCTTCAATATGCTCATTTATAAAATGGCTTGGAAAAAACACCTACTTCACAGATACTATGAGAGCAAATCACATTTGCTAAGTATTAATTTATACGGTGCTATGAAATGCAATGTATCATGCATTATGCTTATTGGTAAAATAATTACATAGGTACAATGATGGTCACCAGTAGTAGTAATATGATCTTAATGTAAAATCTGCCAAGATAAAAATCGAATATGAACTATTAGTGTACCTGATTCTTCTAAGATGTTACCTTTTCCTTGGAAACGTTAGGTGTTTGGGGAAGCTTCAATTTCTCTGTCATTTCTTCTAGTTTCAATGAATAAGTTATTTTAGTGCATTATCTTGATTTCCCAGGGTGCTGAAAGTGAAGGTGCCCTTAGGAAGGAGCTTCTGGCTGTGGGTGTATTAGAGTAACTGAAGCACATGCTTTGCAAAATGTATCACATCAACTTAGATCTCAGAAAGCACTTGATCTGAATTCTCAGTAAGAACTTTGAGGAATCATAGAAGTAGTCTACTTCTATTAGGAGAACAGGCTCTCAGCAAACCTACACATTGTACATCTTCTACCATTCATTAGAAAACTTCTGTTTGTTTTCATTCAAAGGCTCACAACTGAAGTGTATCCCTTTTTTTTTGTTTTTTTTTTCACCTGACCTCTGGAAGCCTCCCTAGAAGTTGATAGCAAACAGTGAGACAAAAATGAATAAATGGAAGTCATGGCCTATTTCTTGAAAACACTGAATCTCTTATCCCCAGTCCAAAAGAACCCAATGTGAGACAGGCCTCCCAGACCCTTAATGTATCTTCATCTTACAGTCAGCAGGACTGCTGAGTTTGATGAGAAAACAACATTAAAAAGCCTTGGGAGAAATGGGTCAGCATAAGGTGAGCCACCCTCCAACCTTCGACCACTGTGAGTTCCCTTCACTGGAAAAGTCTCATGACTTTGTACTTGGTTCACCTTTCAATCGTGTAGCCGTCAGGCCTCTAGACCATGCTCCCATCTTGCTCAGTCAAGCCATCTTTGGTGTCAAGGAATTGCACATTATAAACATCATACATGTACATCTATGAATTGGTGTGTGTGTGTGTGTGTGTGTGTGTGTGTGTGTGAGTGTGTGTGTATATGTGTACATTAGGAATAGAGCCCTAATCTTTAAAAGGAGCAAAAATCAGAGAATCATATGTCTTAAAGAACTATTTCCTAACTTTTTTATGCTAGATAGTGCCCATGTGACAAACATGTAAATAGTCATCAAAGACCATTTGTATATATTTTAAAGGCATTTTTTTTCTCTTCTCCCCAACTGTACATATAGCTAGAATGTGCTTGCTGTATACATTTTCTTCTGCATGGAGCTTGGTGAGGCAAGGTCATTTGTCCAGTGTTTCAATAGCCTAAAGCATGTTTGCCCTTCATTTTCTGAATGTTCAAAAATGTTTAAGTCAAGTAATCAAAAAAGCTCTAATTTTCTACTTTTGTTAATTTTATGACACTGGCCAATTATGGTTTCAGTTATTTGTTATGCCATTTTTTTAAAAAAAATTATTATCAGTTCTCTGGCATAAAATAATGTTTCAGACAGTATTGTGCTAGGAGTCATTCAGACAATTTTTACAAAAAACCTTCTGACTGTCCCTCCACCTGTTTTGTTCATTTTGCATTGGATAGCAAAAGGTATCAATAATTAGTGTCTGTACTCTTAAATTTTCTTTTTTAAATTTATTTTTGGAAAAAATAAGTTTTATCTTTGGTGGCTAGTTTGTGTGGCTTTGTGTCTTCTTATTTTGGCACAAATGCCAGTTTTAATATATAATATTGTATTTTTAAATAACCAGAATCAAAAAATGAAGATCATTTTTGATTTGGATTAAAATCAGAAGAACAAAACCCCATTTGCTTGATATGCTATGGGGAAAACAAACTCTTTACAGAGAAGCTAAAGAAGGAATTTTTCAGTCAAATCTCTTCTATCAAAAGACAAAGGAATATTTACATAAAGCGTCTGGGATTCATTTTCTACGTTTCCTAATATATGGGTTTAGTGGAGGAATTGATTATGTCATTTCTTCTGTAAAGGTGAAGATAGTTTTTATGAGCAAAACAAAGTACCTTGTGAATGAAAGAAGTAATTTACTAGAAATGCTTGTTGATGATAATTGACACTGAGGTATATTGTTATATATGAATGATTGTATTTATGTATTTATTTGTCAAAATTGTACATACTATTTCGCCAAACGTAACTGTCTGTAAAAGTGCACTCTCCAGGTTTGTAGTACTACTTAGGGTTACATGGGTTGCCAATCAAGCTGCTAATCAGAATACTATTTTTTGTATCAATGTTATAAAACTGAAAATGACAAATAGGCGCTGAAGATGTCCTTACATTCAGTTTCTTCACCTTCCTCTTGAAATGTAAACTGTTGATTGAAAGCACGATGCTAATGTATAAGCCCATCTGTCATGATGAACATTATGGTTCCATAATGCTGATTTTTTTAAACCATTGGGACAAATAAACAGAAGGAGAACATATTTTCCATTTTGCTTCTTTTCTGAAAGAATCTTTTTGGTGAGATGTGATCATTACAATTAGCCAATGCCTTGCCATTCATTATCAAGCTCTCCACAGCCTCAATATAGGTAATAGTTCAAATCATTCAAAGCTGGTCTGTGAGAGCCCAGTGCAACTTAACAGTCAACTAAAAGATGATTTGGTCTAGTAGACCATGGACTACACCAGGATTTACTGTTATCTGGTATCTCCTTTGACCCTTGGCGGCCTCAGGAAAGTCTCTGTGTTAAGTTCTATGGGTCGAACATGTCAATGAATTCTGTCCAAAAATCATTATATTGATAATGTGCTTGGTGAATTAGGACAAGTTAAATCTAAAGCAAAACTGTCATTGTTATGTTTCCCCCATATGTCCTTTGGAGTATTGCATACTATTTTAGAAGTTTGACTGGACTGGGAAAATGCTATTCATTGTTATGTTTCCCCCACATATCCTTTGGAGTATTGCATACTATTTTAGAAGTTTGATTGGACTGGGAAAATGCTATTCAGGCATTCTTTATGGAAGACAGGTATAAGTAGATGCTGATGGCTGACGCCTGACTTTGTAAGCAAGCAACCAATAGCTATTTAAGGGACAAGAGTTCTTTTTATTATCAATCCTGATCTAGCTAAATAGTTCTTCATTTTTAAAATAAAATATTTAACTTTGGATTTACTAACGCTGTACCTTGGAGTTCAAAAAGGTACAGTCTATCAAGTGAGCTGAAATATGTAAGCAAACGATGAAAACATAAGATATATAGATTTGTATTCAATGTGATTTTTTTAAAAGACCAGCATCAAGTGCAGTGTTTTAAAACTATGATCTCAGACCAGGAGCATCATCATTAATGCTAATTTGTTAGAAATGCAAATCCATGGGCCTCCCCGGAAATGGGGGGACAGGACTCAGCAATCTGCTTTAACAAGCCCTATAAGAAATTATGATGCACATTCAAGTTGAGAACACTGATCAAGAGCAGGGGTTTGCAAACTATACTCTGTGAACCACATCTAGCCTGCTGTCCAGGAACTAAAAATGGTTTCACGATGAATATTTGCGATGACTTGATGATAGAGGACACTAATATTGAACACCAACTAAGCAAAATCGTAACCCAACAGTAAGACTTTTGCCCTCTCATTAGTAGATGTACATTGTAAAAACAAATTGTGTTCAGTTACTTGATTATAGTTTTAATTTCATCAATGCAGAAACTGGAAATTTGTTATTTAATTATTTTCATATATCTCAATTTTGCCTCTTGGCCTGCACAGCTTAAAGTATTTCTTACCTGGTCCTTTATAGGAGAAGTTTGCAAACCTCTAACTTAGAGAAACAGGGGAACATTTGCAAAATGTGCTATGTACAAAATTCCTCCAATTGTAAATGAGAAGTCACATCAGTAAAGCACACTGGAATTGTCTCCATGCATCCAGGGAAATGACAATGTAGTCATGATAATGAATTGCATTAAAACCCAACAGCTGTGTATATTTTTTAAATATTTCCTTTCCTCTCAGTGATTTTTTAAAATTATAGAAGCTTGATTCTAATTGTAACAATTACCCAAAGCTTAATTAATATATTGCTTAAAGATGTGTGGGTTTTAGACCTAAGAGGGTGGGTTTCATATAGCTTGATTATCATAATTACAAGCATTCTATTTTCCCATTTATTTAATTGATTGTCATAGCTTTCCAGATGAATTCACGCTGCTGGAAGAAAATTGAATACATTTCTGTGAGGAAAAAAAAGAAAAAACAGAAATGGGGCTATTTAGAAGAGCAATGTCCCAGAATATAATCCATGTGAGAATGAAAAATTACCCTCGATAATATCTCCTTACCACTTTTGCTGGCTAAAATAGGCATTTTTGTGAAATGAAAGAGAAATGAATGAAAAAGTATTATTGATTTAACTACATCTATAATAACACTGGCTTCACTGTCTCTTCAGCCAGAGGTGACTAGCACTCAAGAAAAATTTTCCATTTAGTTTCCTTATAGAATCTATTAGTTTGGTACATTATGTCGACTATTTGTTATGCCTCTTGCAGTGACCTCAGTCCTCACCTGGAGGGAGCATGGCATGAGAGGTGATTTATTCCAGAGCGTTTACTCAGCAGTGGCTGCCCTGATATGGCAGGCTGGGCAGAGTTACGTGTGGGGGGTTCATGATGAAGACTATTTTTCAGCAGAGACAAGAATGACCTCACCAAGAGTGAGGTGAGGGGGGGAAAAAAAAAGAGACTTTCTCCCATTACAAAACCTTAAATTTTCAGTGCCCATGCCTCTGTTTTGTCATTGTTGTTGTTTAACATTTACAATAGCCCCATGAGGCAGATGCTGCTATTCACTCAATTGACAGATAAGGAAACTGAGGCAACAGAGAATTCTTACAGGGTGAATTCAGTCCCCTGCTCTAAAGGCTATATTCTTAGCCAAAAGAGCATACTGCCTCTGAAAAGTAAGAACATGTACCCCCCACTATCACCCCAACACCACTCTCATTCCTACGGAACTCAGTGTAACTATTTTGTTTTCAGATTGGGACTCCCCCCACATTCATTATTGAGTTATAATTTATATAATTTAAAATTCACTCCTTTAAAGTGTACAGTTCTATAGGTTTTGACAAATTCATGCATTCAGGTAACCACCACCATAATCAAGATACAGAACAGTTCTATCACACCTCCTCCCAGATTCTCTCATGCCCTTTTGTAATCAGCCCCCCACCTTCAGCTTCTGGTATTTACTGATCTCTTTTCAAACCTTGATTTTCCGTGAGATTTGCATTTTATTCAGTAGTCATTCTATATAATGTTACAATGTTTAATTTTTTGGAAAAAGTTCATATATAATGTTTAATGTTTAGAAAAATGTGGTCTAATTATTGTAATAGGATAACCCCTTATGACAACTCAGTACGAAGAAAAGGAAACCTCTGAAAAGGAAGAAAATAGAAAAGGACAAAAAAAAATTCTTAAGAAAACAGTTAAACGACATAAAGTACAAGTAAAAGATTCAAGGCCTTTATAATAAACCACCATTGATTCAATAATATCCAAATCTAATGACTGCTAATAAGGTGGTGACCGCACTCAGTGAGAGTCTAGCTCAGCTCCCTGGGAACTTTGATAAAGCTTCTGTCCTTCAGAGCTCACACACACATTTCTGTAGAGTAGAAAGAACGATCTATAAGCTCAATTATACTTTTTTTTCCTCTCTTGGAAGCAAAGGATCCTCTAGAGAAGCATCCATCACCGCCAGCTCATTAAAAAGTAAGCCCTCTCTGCACTCAGGGATTTGTCTCCACACCTGTCTCACACCACTCAGACGAGCTCTACTTCTGTATCTGCCTGTGCATCCTTTCTATTGGTGTCTTCAATACATGCTAGTTCACATTTCCTTGTGGAGAAAATAACTTCACGACTACAAGCTTCTCTGCAAACTTTATTGACAGAAGAATCCGACTTAACTTGGAAAGCATGCCATTTGTAATAATATGCTCCACAGCCCTAGAGACAATCCAAGCTTTAGGCAGCATGGCTGTGGGAACAAAACAGGAGGCCGGAGCAGGAAGGACAGTGCCAGGAACATGCACACATTTATACCCACACAGGTATAAGTGGGGCCTAATCATGGCCACAGAATGACCATTCAGATTAGTAATCTGACCTCCACAGCAATGTAGCTCGATTGTAATGTATCTTGGAATTACCTGAGAATCTTGTGAAAATGCAGCTTGTTAGTTCAGGGTACAACCGAACGTTCTGATTTTCCTATAAGCTCTCAGATAATACTGATGTTTTTTGAACGTGGACTGCCCTTAGTAGTAAGACTCTAGTATTCCAGGCTAGATTCTAGACAGAGATACTAGAATTTGTTAAGCATATATTATGGACCATACCAGGGGCTTTTGTGTATATCACCTCTTTAAATCTTCACAAAAACTTGCCAGAAGCTGTTTGAAGTTAATCTGAGGTGTGAATCTCTAGTACAGTCTTGGGTTAGAAACTCCTTCTTTTTATTTCTTGTATACAGATTTCTCTAAGATTTTATGGGAGAAAATTGAGATCCTCAAGGAAGCAACAGACCCAAGAAACCAAAACAACAGCAAGCAAAATACCACACACACTCTTATTTTGCTGACACAGTGCCCAGTTACCCAGTACTACAGAATTCTAGCTTAAAACCAAGTTGGAACTCATAACTTAGATCCAGGTCTTCATCTTGGCTTCATCTTACCACCAACCACAAAACTCTTCCCAAGCCTAAGTGTCGTAGCACTATGTAGCACATAGGGGAGAAAGAGAGGGGCAGCATGTGTGGCCAGGCTTCAGGGCCCCTGGTACTAGAGCATGGAAACAATAGGAACAGGACAGCAGCAGAGAGAGAGAAACACACAAATATGTCATCTGTTGACAAATAGTGAACCTGCACAGGTATAAATGGGACCTAATTATGGTCATAGGATGACCATTCAGATTAGTAATCTGACCTCTTGAAGAGGAGCAATGATTGGGGTGGCAGAAAGGATGCTTTACGGCATGAAATCAGAAACTAGGTTGTGCCTCCCAAGTAAGGATTCTAATATTGGTACAATTTTGAGCTTAAAGAATCCAGGAGTCAGAGTAATTAAGTGACTTCTCCAGAGTAAAAAGAAAAAGAAAATGATAAGTGGAAAGATAGTATTCAAACCCCAGTTCTTTTGACCTGAGTCCCCTTTCTTCCTTCCTTCCTTCCTTCTTTCCTTCCTTCCTTCCTTCCTTCCTTCCTTCCTTCCTTTCTTTCTTTCTTTCTTTTCATTATGTCATATTGCTCTCAATTCCTTTCACAACATTGGAAAGAAAGTACAGGCCTACCTCAGAGATATTGCAGGTTTATTTGTTTGTTGGTTTGTTTTTAGTTGACAACCTGATCCTAAGAATTTTATGGAAATGCAAAGAACCCAGAATGGCCAAGATAATTTTAGAAAAGAAGAGGGGTGGGAAGGAAGGGAGGGAGGGAAGGAAGGAAGGAAGGAAGGAAGGAAGGAAGGAAGGAAGGAAGGAAGGAAGAAGGAAAACCTGGAAGACTTACATTACCCACTTTCAAAACTTAATACAAAGTGAATCACAATAGTGTGGTTCACAGTTACAATCACTGATGTTCAACAAAGGTGCCAAGGTAATTCAATATTCAATAGGGAAAGAATAGTCTTTTTAACAAATGATCTGATCTGCCACAGCTAGATATGCTCATGCAAACAAACAAAAAAATTTAGACAGTTGCCTCACACCATACACAAAAATTACCTCAAAATATATCAAAGACCTAAATATAAAAGTTAAAATCTGATCTGAAAATATAGATCTAATAATTATCAAGTTGGGATGAAATTTTGGTTGTGTTGATAATATATCGTTACCAGGGAATACAGGAATAAACACTGTCCCAAAAATAGTATCCTGGTGAAGATAAAAGCACAAGGAGCAGTAGCTGAAGAAATGACAGCACCATTTTATGATTAACTGGATTTGGGTCCAAATATGAATGATTAAAACTGGTGAAATGACTTGTAGAGCCTGGAATTGAACCCCCTTCTTTAATTGGCATATTCCCATTTTAAGGGACAGATGTCATTCAAATAGGCCTAAGTAAGAAAAGATAAAATGTATCAGGTTGTAAATTAAAAGCTCAAGGGTAGAGCTTGCTTCAGGGATACTTTGTCCTGCAGCTCAATCTCCCAGTATCTTTCTAGCCATATCTTAACATATCCTTGTGCTTTGGCTCCGTTCTCAGGCAGGCTTTCACCTTGTGATTGCAGATGGTTGCCAGAAGTTCCAACATCACATCTTGCCATCTTAAGTCTAGTGGAAAAGAGCGTTTTCCTTACATTCCCGGAAAAAGTCTCATTGGTTTCTGGTCCCTGAAACAAGCACTGAGACCAGGGCAATGCAATGCTCTGATTGCTGGGGCTTAACCCACATGCTCCATAGGACGTGAATATGAATTGAGGGTGTGGAAGAGGATAGCCTCCCAGAGATAAACTGAGTAACTGTTTCCAGGAGAAGAGTAAAATGATGCTAGGAGATAAAAACAATCGAGGTCCACTACAACCTTATTCTTCTAAGCTAATAAATCTCATGCAAACCTCATTTGCTTCATACAAAATACAGCTAGAAAATATCCAGCAGATCTAGAGGGAGCAAGAAAGAGTCAAGAGTAAAAAGTACATTTGAAAATCAAATACTAAATAAACAAACAAACAAATATATATATATATATATATAAATAAATACAGGAAAAAAAGAGAAAAAAATTATAAAGGACGTTTGTTCCCAAGTCCTGTTGCTTAACCAGACAAGACCCCAACTACAGCAGCTGCCACTGTTCCGCTGCTACATGGGAGAAAGAGAAAAAAGAAAGGGAGAGAGAAGGTGATAGAGAAAGAAAAAAGTAGAGGGCTGAATTTTTACTCCATGCAAAGCGGGCCCTGGCCTCCATCATGCCGACCATGATGAAGAGGACGAAGGCAGCCCAGGAAAAATCAACAGCAGCAGGTGGTGGCCAGGTCTACTTAGAAGCAGCAGGCCCCCAAGCAGCCAACCCAGGCTGCTGCATGGAGAGCAGAGACAGAGAAAGATGGCAGAGCTTTCTCTCATGCATGATTGAAAATTGGTCTTTACTATTCAAGATGGGAGAAAGGAAGAAACAAATGAAAAAGGCACACCCATGAACTGATCTTTTCAACATATAGTTGTGAGATAACAGAAAATACACATATTGGTCTCTGCCGTGGTTCCTCGCACAGAAGCTCCTCAATCCCTTGTAATTTCTTAAGAAGAGCTGTAGGAGCATCTTTTGTTCTAATGAGGAGACTGTGGGTGGGCTCCTGGATGGATCTGGGAGGGGAGCTGGTCACTAGAAAGATCAAGCCACGATTAAAAGCTTGAAATGTTCAACCCGGCTCCCACTTCTCTAGGGAGGAGAAGAGGAGATGGAGACGGAGTTAATGATCAATTATACCTATCACGTGATGAAACCTCCATAAAATCCCAATAGCAGGGGGTTTGGAGAACTTCCAGGGTGGGGAGTGAACACAACCACACAGAGAGGGTAGTGCACCCCAACTGCATGGCGACAGAGCTTCTGCACTTAGGACCTTCCCAGACCTGATCTTATGTATTTCTTCATCTGGCTGTTTATCTGTATCTTTATCATGTCCTTTAGTAAACTGGTAAACGTGTTTCCTGAGTTCTGTGAGACTGTGGGGACAGAGCCCGGAGTGCAGTTTCCAGGCTCTTGGCCTCATGTGGAAAGGTGCTGGCTCAGGTAGTAAATGGCCATCAACTGTCATTGGATGGGCATCAGCTGTGGTTAGTTGGCCTTCCGCTGTAACCAGTGAGCCATTGGCCACTAATATAACTGTTGTGGCTACGATAGCAGAAAATGGGGGCTAGCAAGAAGATGGTGGCTGGCAAGCGTGGATTGCAGTTAGTACGACAGAGTACACTTAGCAAGGGGTTGGTTGGTTGGCAGAGAAGTGGATGGTAGGTTGCGGATCGTGTGGCTCCTGCTTCCTGTGTCTCCAACCCAGCCGCCGGTAAGACTATAGTGGTGTGACTCCCCTAACTATGGCTCCATCGGTGTTCCTTTTTGGCCTCACCATGTCCTGCGTTCTTATGTGGGGAGCAGGACTAGAGACCCCACATGACACCCTACATGACAGAGACACTCTAACAAATTAATCAAATCCAAAGGGGAGGAGAGTCATGGGAACCTCAGATTTATAGCCAAGTGGTCGGAGCACAGGTGACAACCTGGACTTGCAATTGGCATCTGAAGTGGAGCACAGTCTCGTAGAACTGAGCCCTTAATTTGTGGCATCTGATGCTGTATCCAGGTAAACAGTGTCAGAATTGAGTTGAGTTGTGGGACACCCAGCTGGTATTGGAGAATTGCTTGGTGGTGGGGGAAAGCCATCCCAGAACCCAAACATCAGTGATTCTGCCTACTTTTGCAAGGGGGCCATTCATCAGATGAGTATTCCTCTGCCTTGGAAGGGAATAAGGAGAAGGGGGAGACCAAATTTCTCCAGGTATCTACAAATTTGGAGATGGCTTTTGAAGCCATGGATGTAAATGTGGTATTTAGGAGTGTGTAAAGCAAGGAAGGGAGGAGAGGAATGGAAAAAATGGAGGAATGAAAAATGGAGGAAGATAGAGATGGGCCTCAGTTAGATCCTGGAAGAGCCTGAATCTTTAAGGAAAGGGTAGGCTTTCTTGTCCTTCACAGGTTTTGTTGGCTTTAGTTTGCTGAGTCTCTGAAGGTTAGTAGCAGGCTGGACACAGGCTTGGCGCCCTAGTTCCTTGGGGAACTGCCTGGAACTCAAGCTTGCATGGAGGATGTTTGGCAAATAGGTGAATCACCTTACGTGTTTAGGACTGAAGGCACAGTAGCCCCTACAGCTAATGTGGAACACTATAGTTTTATTTTCTGGGTTTGAGAGGAAGTATCTTCTTTTTTAAAATCTGGTTTGACCATTACAAATGTCAATAACATAAAACTTTGAGAAATTTACCAATTAGATTCTCTCCAGAATCCTTCACACAGATTTCTCAGGTTAGCAGGTATTGTGAGGTGCTAGGGGAAGAGCAGCTGTAGAAAGAGAAAGGTGCTCACTCATCAAGGGGAAAGAAGTATTGGAGTCTTAAGGATTTGATGCTCTCAGGGAGAGGGAACCTAAGATGCAAGGCATCAGAGCAGACTCCTTTTTCCTGAGCAGATACAGTGCCTGATCAGAGAGAACAGGTTGGGAACGAAAATTGATTGCTTTCCCAATCCATAGTCAATTACATGTAGACAGATCATATTGGCCTTTGGGGATCTTTTGTTTAAAATCCTGGGGCAAATTTTTTGAGGCTAGAAAGGCATGGTGAGAAGAAAGTTGGTGAGAAAATCATTCCTTAAAACCTCAAGCCACTCATACCTTTTGGCAGGTATTACATACATTACCTCACTTAGTTCCCATTAAAATCTAACAAAGAGCAGGCTATTGTTATCATTTGTATTTACAGAAAGCCACGGCACAAACTATGTAGCTTGTCCAAGGTCACAAAGCTAGTTGGAGCTGGAGCTAGCATGAGAAACCTGAAACCGCTGTACTCTCCAAGCCTGAGGTTGGCTTAGGGGCTTTCTATTAAACCTCATTTCAGAGAGGCTGTGGACTGAGTGGACACCTGTCCACATCCTGCAAGCAGTTTTTGGCTGCACAGAGTTTGAGTATCTTGGAGCAGCTTGCCTTACAGTGATAGACTGTTGGAGATGGACTTTTGTAGGGTGGGGTGAGGTGAGGTGAGAAGGGGTGATAGGAGGAAGGAAGGAAGGAAGAGAAAGATCCCAGCACTGAAGAATAGGATGCATTTCACACAGGGCACCAGGACATAAGACTTACGTCTTCTTTTCAAGATGTTTTCTTCTCAGTGAGCACACTTAAAGCGGAGAAAGTGAATTCTGCCCATTGAAAAAGGGCCAACTGTAATGAAAAACAACTTTAAAGACCCCTCCGCCCATAAAGTCTTTGAGCTACATCACTGACAATGGTTTACAAGTTTATTTTCAATTTGCGGCTATGCTGAGCAGACATTTTGGGAAGTGCAGCCGTAATTCAGGCAGCGTGTGGCAGCGTCATCTGCTGAGCGTCCATCTGTACAGGAGTGTATTGTCACAGACGATCAGGTGTGGATTCATCCAGACACATCATCTGCAACATGACCAGCCAGCAGAATTTTCAAAATTATTTTCCTCACCATTTTTGCTAAATGTACACTTCTAAGAAAGCAGATTTCTTAGCAAAGACATTTTTTCCCTCTGAAGAAAAAACTTAGCTTGAACAGAGCAAAGAAAGCACAGGCTTTGGGTCTCTGTTTGAATCCCAGCCTTGGCCTTTGCTAATTGGCAACCTTGAATAAGTTACGTAAACCCTCTGAACTTGACTTGTTTATTTATAATATGGGGGAAAACTTCATTTATAAAACGAGGCTGTGGTGGAAATTAAAAGAGATAATAGCCATTATCTTTTTATGTTACATAGAAACAAAAGATGTTGGGGGGTTCACTATTGTGTTTCCAGCATTTAGCATAGCAATGGCACATAATATGCACAAAAAATAGGTGCTGAGTGAATGAATGTGTGAATAACAATATCCATTGAAACTGACATTTCGGGGCATATCCAAGTTAATTTCCTCTTGATTATTTCTCCCAAAGGGAAACAAAAAAACTGAGCTCTCCCTCTCAGCTGCTGCTTCTTTCTAAGGTGGTTACTTCCCATGAATACTTGTCCTAGGAACTTCTTCATATCCTTTCTTGTTTTCTGTTTGTTTGTTTCTTACAGCCTGTGTTCTGCTTCATTTGTTTATTACCTTGTTTTGTAATATATCATTTTTACCGAGCTTTCTAAAAAGGACAAATAGAAGCAACATTTTTAAACTACTTGCATGTCTACCACGTCTTTATCCTAACTGCTATTAATTAATTAGATTGGCATAGAATTCTAGGCTCAGAATTTCCCCTCAGAATTTAAAGGCAGCACTCCAGTGTTTTCTATAATCAAGTATTGCTTATTAAAGAAAATTTGGAAAATGTGGGTAAGTGTACGAAAGAAGATTAACAGCATCAGTAATCCTATCACCTAAATACAACTTTGTTAACATTGTGATTATATCTTTCCACTTTCCAGGACACATATAACACACACACATGGCCATGTTGTATATATAGTTTCGCATCATGACTTTGTTTAATTTTATATCATGGTGTCTTCATATCATATGTAACTAATTTCCTTCAAGGCTCTTTTCGACACTAAGGATCTGTGATTCTATGACTTGTTAAGGAGAAATGGTGGCCTATGGATGATTTCAGTCAAGGTAGCAGAGAGTTGGTTTCATTGATACAATCAGGAAATAGGACAGTGGCAAAGGAAGATAAGGTTAACTACCTGCCAAGGGCTTTTCATTTAGGGACACAAGATTCTCAGTGAGTATAAGGGATTCAAAGACATTACAGATGAGGCTCAGTAAATCATGAGTGTAACCTCCAGTGAGGAAAAGCATGTTAGAATGGAGAACAGGGCACTGCAAGGCCTCCTGGAAAGAACATGGTGTGCAGCCTTTATGATGCTACATATAAGCAAAGTGCTCAAGGTTCTGAATGGGAGACATGCAACCACTGCCAGTCTACAGCCTACAATTAAAGACGTCAAGCAATAACAGAACCCAGTTGCCCAACTGGACACAGAAAGTCTTTGGTGCTGCAAGAGCACATAGCCTGAGTGGGCTTTAGAAAGGAAAGAAGAGGAAGTAAGGAAAATAGAGCAAGTCTCCAGGGAACCGTGATATGCAGAGGTGACGGCCCCTGCTCAGGACAAGAAGTACTTAGGTAGCAAAGATACCTTTTCCATGCTGACTTCTGGGTTATGGTAGTGGTACCAATTCATGATGAGGTACAGAGTTCTGGCAGCACTGAAAATCAGAAGTAAATATTAACAATTTGACACTCTAAAAGGAATATCTACTCAAAACGCCCACGTGAGGTCAGGTGGTAAAAAATAAGTAGCAAAAAATTGCTTTATCATGTGAGACAGAACCTGCAGGACAGAGGGGTAGAGGGGAGGAAAGGGAGAGGGAGAGAGGGAAAGAGAGAGAGAGACTCCTACCTATGTCCTTTGTCCTGTGTGACTCTTCAAAGATGGAAGTCCTAAGACAGAGAGTAAAGCATGCACACACACACACACACACACACACACACACACACACACACTTATAGAAACTTCATCCCATCAATAATTACCTCTATTTCCACAGACTTGGAGATGCCCTATTGTGAGATGAGGCAAAGGTAAAAGCAGACAGGTGGTAGGTGACATAGTCACATGTGGAGCAAGCTTCAAGATGGAATATAAACAGGAAGCTTCAGGGATTAATGCACTCTGGGGACTGTATTTTTCATGCTTCGTCTTGAAATTCCAGAGAAAAATGTCAGGAAAATGTCTCATATGAAAGGACAAGTTTCTTTCCTGTGAATCAGAAGAGTAGGAAGCAGTAGACAATTCTTCCTCAGTTCTAGAGAGCTGCATTCGATCATGTTTGTCAGAATCAGCACTGGATAATCCCTCCAAGTCAAGATCTGCGGGGGAGAGGCCACCAGTCTCCGTGTGGAAGGTGAGGGTACCACTAGTTCCTAATGCTTGGTACTGATAGAGCTATCTTCTGCGGAATGTAAACCCAACAGAAGTGCAGAGGTGCCATGGATTTGAAGGTGAAGAGGGGAAATCTGTCATAGAAAAAAATAGAAAGCACTGACTTTGTATTTTCCTGTGGTTCTATAAATAAAGAGATGAAAGAGAAAATAAGCTCAATTATTTGAGATGATTGGGGTTTTGAAAAGCGTAAATTAAAAAAAAAGAGAACAACACAAGGGTGCTGAAAATACTATAGTATATTAAAATCTACATTGAAAGTAGTAAAGACCAGAGATGATGTAGAAAAATGGGGATTAATGATTTGAAAGACAGAATGTGAGAGAAAGAGTGATGTAATGAAGCCTCTGGACAAAAAATCCTGTACGATGAGAGGCCAGAGGCTAAGTAGGAAAACATGGAGGGCAATGCTTTTGAAGGACAGCCAGGAGGTCATGAAGCCAGGAGTGAGAGCAGATAAGTCAGTGGTTAGGGCTGTGGGCCCTGGAGGCAACAGGATGATGGGTGCAAAGCTGATCAGCTGGAAAAACTACTCAACTTTTTAAAGCTTTGGTCTTATCCTCTGTATAATGCGGACCATAATTATTTCTCCTTGGTATGGTTGTTTTCAGGATTAAAACACTGTGCCTGACACTAAGGAAGAACTCTAAAATACCTAAATTTGTGGGGGAGATGGGAAAAAATCCCTACCTAGACATGTACTGATTTGTTTTTAGTGTCAATTAAAACAATTCTTGTTCCTTTGTATTTTCTATTTTCTGATTGGAAATGACGGAGTTGTTTTTATTTCAAGGATGAAGGGAGAAGGGAAATCACACAATTAGGAAAATAGAAAACTATGTTACTTTCAAAGGAAGAGAGTACTCTGATTTTAGTATTCTGTCCTAGATTAAAGAATAGATGATGATGTGCCAATATCCTTAGAGGTTTGTTTTTTTTCTTTTTCGTCTTTATCCAAATTTAATTCAGAAAATCGACAATTAGGTTTGTAGAGAGATTAGTTGGAGTTTGATTATTTTGTTCCAAGTAATCTCCTCAGCCCACTCCACAGTCACTGTATCCTAATAATGTAACAAATGACCACAAACTTAGTGAGTTAAAACAATACAGATTTATCATCCTATAGTTTTGTAGGTCAAAAGTCCTACCCAGGTCTCATTGGACTGAAATGAAGGTGCTGACAAGTCTGCATTTCTTCTAGAGACTCAAGAGAAGAATCAGTTTCCTGGCCTTTGCCAGCTTCTAGAAACCTCCAACATTTCTTGGATTATGGCCCCCTTCCTCTGTCTTCAAAGTCAGCAAGAGCAGGTAGAGTTGTTCTCACATCGCATCACTCCCATTTCCTCTCCTGTCTTCTCTTTCATTAAAGAGCCCCTGTGATAATATTGAGCCCACCAGATAATCTGGAATAACCTCCCTACCTTAAAGTCAGCTGCTGGTAACCTTGTTCCATCTGCAACCTTAATTCCCTCTTGCCATGTAAAATAACATATTCACAGGTTCCAGCTATTAGGATGAGAACATCTTTGGGGAGCCACTATTCTGCCTACCATAGCCACTAAACAGGTTTTATCAGTAGAAAGGAACATTTTAGACCCTGGGAACGGCACCTTCAAGAAGCGTTCTCTCCCTAACAGAGACACAGCCTCTCGTACTGAAAACTAAGAGATTGATTTTGGAGAGTATAAACACCAACACCATTTAGTCACTGTTTGGGTTTGTTCATTTTGTTTTTAATGAATTAGTAATATGTGCTCATGGTTGAATATAGAATATGAAAACAAGTATCCTGTGAACTATCTCTCTCGCAGTGCTAATTCACAGATCTACATGTTCCAAAGTTTTACCCACTTATAATATATAGCTATTATTGACATAGTCCTGCTCATATTATACTGTTTGTACATATTCAAGTAATTACAAATATATCTATATTTTTTAACCCTTTTTGTATCTTGAAGTTTTTGTACTCTGTACAATGATTTTTCAATTATGGTAAAAATGCATGACAGAACATTTACCCTTTTAACCATTTCTAAGTTTCCAGTTCAGTAGTGTTACATGCATTCACATTATTGTGCAACCAATCTCCAGAATTTTTTCATCTTGCAAAACTGAAACTCTATAGTCATTAAATAATAACTTCCCACATCCCATGCCTCCCCAGCCCCAGACAACTACCATTTGACTTTTTGTTACTATGAATTTGACTACTGTAGATACCTCATATAAGTAGAATCGTATAGTATTTGTTTTGTGACTAGCTTATTTCATTTAGCATAATGTCCTCGAGATTCATGTTGTAGTATGTGTCAGAATTTCCTTCATTTTAGGACTGAATAATATTCTATTGTATGTATAAACCACATGTTGTTTATCCATTCATTCATGGATGAGTACTTGGGTCACTTCCACCTCTTAGCTGTTGTTAATAATGCTGCTATGAACATGGGTGTATAATGTACATAATATTTTCATTTCCTCAAAGTTTTAACTTGGAGACCATGAAATATTATGTAGGGAGAGTTTTTTTTGTTTCTTTTTTTCAAAAAATAGTATCATAGCACTTTGTTGTAGTGATGGACCACCATAGACCTAACGAACACCATGTTTATGAACATGGTCTGTGCTGTGTCCACTTAGTAGAGCTCTCAAGGTGAAAAATTTGTATTCCCAGAAACCTACTGATATCCAACTTATCTTTTTTGTGAGAAGTCAGCAGTAAGAGATTTCCAGGTATTTTGACTGAACTTCTCTGATAAAATTAAAGATATATTCAAGTAGATCTAGAGATGAATAAAAATATTGAACTCAGGATAGGAAATGTCTTGATGGTTAGCATTGAAAATGTTTAAAGGATTAAATGAAGTAATTGTTATAATATGGCTACATAACTAAATACATATTTTAAAAATAGAAATTAAGAAAAGACACAATACTAAATTAATAATGAATTGAAAATAAACTGAATGAAAGAGTTCAGATATTATAACAAACACCAGAACGTATTTAAAAAAAAAGATGAGGGGAAATAAAAATTAGCTAAATTCCTTAGCCTATATAGACAAGAATAAAGGTCTTTATTTTTTTGTGTGTCTTTTTGGCAATTCAAGAAATATAAATAAAAACATGTCCAACATAAAGATTACCAGTAATAGGATTGAAAATGATATGACTGCATCACAAGTTACCAAAGGAGAATGACTCATCTCCATTCAAAATCTTGAGGGGAGGAAGAAAAGGCAAGAGCATTGAGGAAATTATCAAAGAAAATGAAAATAATAATAAAAGAAATTCAAATACAGGAGAAGAGAATAACACAGCATTCTCAATAAGGTCAAGAGGTAGAACTCAAGAAGTCAAAAGAAAGGAGTGGGAGATGAGGGTAAGGGAGATCAAATATATGGTGATGGAAGGAGAACTGACTCTGGGTGGTGAACACACAATGGGATTTATAGATGATGTAATACAGAATTGTACACCTGAAATCTATGTAATTTTACTAACAATTGTCACCCCAATAAATTTAAAAAAAGAAACAAAGAAAGGAGTGAAGTCCAAGGAAATCTTAACCAAATAAATAAAAATCACTAAACTGGAAAAATAATATAAATAGGGTGGGGAAGCTGAAAACTGCCAACGCTAACAGACCATGAGAAAAGAAAGTGACAAATGTCATAATTGAGAAGGGAGACAAAATTTTACTGGCTACAAGGGAACTAGGGACAGGTATTTGCATCCCCTCCAAAAATATGTTAGGAAACAAGGAACCTAGGCGGCTTTATTTCTCTGTGAAGTGTTTGGTTATCAGTCAGACACTAGAAGATCCCTGAGATCTGTATTGGAAAGAGAAAGCATAGATATGAATTGGAACAGACACAAGATCAAATGTGTAAAGCACATATACTCACAAAAGAAATGTGAGAAGATAGTTATTTAAATCTCTGCTACACTTTCTGCATACAACAAAGATGGCATAAGGATTGCACTGCTTTGAGAAAACTCTGGATGGGAACAAAAGTAACCTATAAAGTTAAATATTTAAAATCAGTGTGTAAGATACTTTTAAGAAAAGACACATTTTTAGGTTTCTACTTTTAGGGTCTAGAATAAAATTACTTTTAAAAAATACTGGCTAGTAGCATTGATACAATTAATTTGCAAGGTAGGAGAGAAGTCAAATATAAAGTGAAAGGCACATTTTTTTATGATGTTATGAAAATAAGCAAAATTAATTTATTAAAAGTTGGGAATTTGATCAAAATTTTTGTAGACGAGAAGCAAATTCCTTGTAATCATAATATTTTAGAACTAAATGGGGCATTAAATAATATTCTATAATCCTATTATATTAGAAAATGAAGACATAAAGCAATCTAGGATGAACAAGGAAGGGGCAGAAAACAAATCAGCCTTAAAAACAGCCAACATTGGTTGGAAATGTCAGAAACATTGTATTTTCTCAAAGGAAAGATTAAAAATAAAGACTTGGAGATCTGAATTAGATATCCTTGTTTATGAATAAATTTAATGTGTATAAGTAGAAAAAATAGATGAAGTTCAAGAACAAATATAGACATTTTTTAAAATAAGAGGTATTCTTATTTATAGATCGTGACACAAAGAGAAAAGAAAAAAACAAAACACTTTTACATTTAGACATCTGAAAATATGAAGAAAGAGCTATGCACCAAAAAATTAAAAATAAATGCTTTCAGGTGGCACAGAAGGAGACAAGCCACAGATGAAGTAGCAGGTCACCAGCCACAGATGAGAGGGAGGGGTTGAGACCGGAAATATGTGGGGTAACTGTGGCATGGATGGTTTATGTGACAAGAAATAAAAGGATTGATGAGCTAGGGAAGAGGCAGAGGTGATCTGAGCCTGAAATTTTAATGATCTGATCTTGCAGTTTGGTATATATATATTTTTTCCTCCTAGCAATGTTCAGAGGCCCAGAACCTGCAGTAGAGAGAAACTGGGATGAGTTTACAACACGCCACTGGGATTTCCCTAGAACAGGAGGATTTCAAAATGACTTTTGTCACTGCTCCCTTATGCAGACCACTTCTTTAGGATGGATGGATCAGATCACCAGGGCTGACAGTTCCTTCTTTCCTGGCTCTACACCCTGCAATTTTGGAAATAATCTGCTTCAGAAGTTGTCAGAATGGGCACCTGGTTCCTTGTTGTGATGACTGGGAAATATTCCAACCTGATCTCTCTCCTACAGTCTTTGAAATCCCCACCACCGATTTATCATTCAGATGTGGGAGACAGCTCTGCCTAGCTTCACACATGCTCTTCCTATGACCTAGGAAGCTCCCACTGCTCCCTAATCTGTCTAACCAAGGCCTACTTATCCTCCACAGATTCGTTGAAGGTCATTCCTCAAGGAAGCCATACCTGTTCACAGCACTGTCACAGCTGTAATTGTAGATCTTTGTAAAAAGTGAATACAATTTAAATATTTTGTCCTGATTATCAAGAGAAGAACCATACATATGTGATCACTAATGAATCTTCAATATAGAGCAAAGCACTTTGCAGTAAATGTTGGATGAATGTATGTATGAATGAATGAATGAATGAATGAATGAATGAATGAATGAAAATATAGCTATCCCATCGAGGGCAATACCTGAAAGCAGTGGTTCTCATAGTGTGGTCCTTGGAATAGCAGTATCTCCATCACCTAAGAATTTGTTAGCGTGAAATTTCTCAGGCTCCTCCTGAGATCCACTTAATGGGGGTTGAGCCCAGACATCCATACTTTAACAAACCCTCCGTATAATTTTAATATGTGCTGAAGAACCACAACCTTAAAGTTAAGTCTTAATCATTTTCTGCCTTAGAGGAGGGGGACACAAACTCAGATGCCTTCAGGAATAATTGAAGTTGCATAAATGAGTGACATAAGAAAGAGTGGACCATAGCAAAACAGAGCAAGAACACATGCCCAGCCTGAAGTACGAGCTGCAAGTAACATCGCCAAGAGGGCAGAGTAGGTACCCCCACAAATAACAGCAATTAGCTACCCACAAATGAAAATAGCTTTGAGAGAGTTTAAAGAAGTTTTAACAACACAATGGAGCAAAAAACCTGAGAATAACCACACCAAAGAGGTAGGAAGACCAGTTCATTTTTCCCCATCAGCTCATTCCCCCAGGCTGGCATGCCTCAGGACCAAGAGGAAACTCCTCTCACCAGGAAAAGGAAAGTAGGATAAGCAACCAGCTTCCCCAGCATTTTAGGACACTTCACAAAGAGCCTGCTTTGGTTTCACCCGTCCCAGAGACCAGCAGAACTAAGACATTTAGAGATTGCTAGTAACTAAGAAGGGCAGAGGCTACCAGTATCCGCCACTTGGTGGGAGTGACAGCAGTTCCCAGTGGCCTGCTCTGCAGAGGACCCTAGCAGCCATCACTGCTGAGAATCTTGACAGCTCTTGTGAACACTGTGGACTCCTGCAGCTTTCATTACTGAGGATCGCATCAGAGACCTCAGCAGACTGCTCCGCAGTGGAACCCAACAGCTTTTTTTTTAATGTTTATTGGGGTGACAATTGTTAGTAAAATTACATAGATTTCAGGTGTACAATTCTGTATTACATCATCTATAAATCCCATTGTGTGTTCACCACCCAGAGTCAGTTCTCCTTCCATCACCATATATTTGACCCCCTTTACCCTCTTCTAGAATTCCCATCCCTGTTTACCCTCTGGTAACAACTAAACTGTTGTCTCTGTCTATGAGGTTTTTTTTGTTTTTGTTTTTAATTTGTTTATCTTGTTCCTTTGTGGCTTTCGGTTTTATATCACACATATGAGTGAAATCATATGGTTCTCGAAATTTTCTGTCGGACTGAATTCAAACCCAACAGCTTTGCCATTGAGGAAACCAACAGCCAGCACAGCTGCTGCAGACTCCCTGCTGAAGGCCCCACAGGTTTCTGTCTTCACTGACTCCAGCTGCCTGAGCCCCTCTCTGTCCTCCACCCCTATTAGAGTCACCCTAGCCAATACTGCTGTGGACAGCTTAGGCCTGTATTTCCCACAGCCGCCCAACCTGCAGCTGTGTGTGTGCACGACACCAGCCCACGTCCACACACCTGCTCCAGCACCCAGAGCAGGGCCTTGGTCCTGTCGCTGACATGAAAATTGGACGCTTATCTTATGCCATACACAAATATGAACTCAAAATGGATTAAAGACTTAAACACAACCTGAAAATGTAATAATTTAGAAGAAAACGTAGGGGAAAGCTCTTTGACATTGGTCTTGGCAATGATTTTTTGGAATTGACACCAAAAGCACAGGCAGCAAAAGCAAAAATAAACAAGTGGGATTATATCAAACTATAACTTTTTGCACGGTAAAGGAAACAACCAACAAATTGAAAAAGAAACCTATGAAATGAGAGAAAAGATTTGCAAACCATATATCACATAAGGGGTTAATATCTAAAATACAGAGAGTGCCAAAAAAATGTATACACATTTTAAGAAAGGAAAAAACTATTAATATTGTAATACTATATACTGATAAAAAAAAAAAACATGAATGTAAGTCATGTTTGACTTTTGCATTTACAAGAGGTGCTCAAAGTGGTTACCATCAGCATCCAGATACTATTACAGTGAACTACTGCTTGAGCAACATTGACCATCTCTTAAAATGTGTATACACTTTTTTGGAACCCCTGGTATATAAATTGATACAGCTCAATAGCACAAATACAAACAACCAGATTAAAAAAATAAGCAAGGGACTTGAATAGATATTTTTCCAAATAAGACTTACAAATGGTTAACAGGCTTATAAAAAGTCACTCAATATCACTAATGCAAATCAAAACCACAATGAGGTATCACCTCACAACTCTTAGGATGGCTGTTATCAAAAAGTCAAAAGATAACAAGTATTGAAGAGAATGTGGAGAAAAGGGAATCCTTGTGCACTGTTGGTGGACTTGTAAATTGCTATGGCCATTATGGAAAACATTATTGAGGGTCCTCAAAAAAAATAAACATTGAAATACTGTATGATCCAGCCATCTCACTTCCAGGTATATATCTGAAGGAAATCAAATGCCTATCTTGAAGAGATATCTGCACTTGCATGTTCATTGAAGCATTGTTCTCAGTTACCAAGATATGGAAACAACCTAAGTGTCCCTCAAGCAGATGAATGAAGAAAATGTGCAATACAATATTATTCAACCTTAAAAAAGAAGGAAGTTCTGCCATTTGCAACAATATGGATGAACCTGGAGGACAGGTTCTCAGTGAAATAAGCCAGACACAGAAAGACAAATATTGAATGATCTCACTTATGTGGAATCTATGTTAAAAAAAAAAAAAGTTGAACTTACACTAATAGACAGCAGAAAGGGGAAATGAATTATATTGATTAAAGGGCACAAACTTTCAGTATTAAAATGAATCAGTTCTGGAGACCTGATGTACAGCATAATGTGTATGGTTAATGATAATAACTTGAAAATTGCTAAGAGAGTAGATATCAAGTGTTCTCACCACACACAAAACTAGGTACCTATGGGAGATGATGGATATGGTAATTAGTTTCATTGTGGTAATCATTTTACAATGTATACATATATCAAGACATCACATTTTATACTTTAAATATATATAATTTTTATTTGTCCAATATAAATAAGTAAAGATTTAAACATTCAAAAACAAGTGGTGAGCTGCTATTCTGAAGGACTCTTAAGTTCTATAGGCCAAGTTTCTCAATTTTCCAAGAGATTTTGATACTTGAATTTTGATGTGACATTTATCAATTGTTAATAGTGTCCAAGCCTCACAAAATATGTCGGCCAGGCAAATGCAACCTGTGGGAAATGTTTGCTTTGGAGTGGGGGGGTGTCTTTCAAAGCAACACAAAAGGGTTATTGCTGAGGTCCCCAAGCAAGAACCAAAGTAAGAGAAGAGACAATAACACTCTGCGTACTTGATTCCCCCAACCCCCCCAGAATTGGCCCTGATTGTGACAAAAAAGAAGGAAACATTTGGTTTTATTAGCTTGGTCAGATTTATCTCAGTCTAGCAATAGATTTGATATAAAAACCTAATCAATACAGCACTTGTTTTAAGAACTCACTGGGAAATTAGATATAAAACTTTAACAGAAGGAAGGAGTATAATACACTTACAACAAAATTATAGGTTTTTACTCTGAATATCATCTCAACCCCAAATTATACTGAGAGAAGTTGAAACTAATGGTTTGAAAGATTGCATTTTGTTTTACCTAGTTTCGTTTTTAGACAGTTCTTTTCCTTTGGTGGTTATGTAATTGCCCAAACCTTTACGGAAATAGCCACATGTTTAAAAACCAAAACAAAAAACAAGAACGAAAATCAAATCAAAAACAAAAAACATACACTGCAAGTACTTTCATGACACCCCTCCCCAAATTAGAAATGCAACCAAAGCACCAACAAACTTCATTTCAGTCTAAGAATCTTACAAATGAAGAATTTAATCAGAGAAGTCCTGCCTGAGATATAAAACACACATCTTGAGAGTTCTTTATGGAGATTGTTCCAGAGAAATGGTTTTAATTTCTTAAGAGGCTTTATAACGATAGCTCGTTTCTCCACATCAACTAGTAAAAGGACAACAAAAACTCAAAGGAATTCTCTTAAAATCCACACATAAAAACACTAATGAGACAGTTAAATTACCCATTGAAGGAGCTGAAAGCAAAACTGACAGGTTTTAGTCAAAGGAATGTTTGTCTCCCAAGTAAACAAAGACTAGTGAGCAAATAAAAGGAAGAAAAAGAACGTCCTGTTCTTCTGGGAACTATTCTGTGAGAAATTATTGGGAAGGGGGAGCTTACAGAAACCTGAAGGTAAAATGAGGCTACATGCCCTGGGCCTGGAGGAAAATGGGATCCTAGGAGAGGAGTATGCCACCCCACCCCATGCTAGGCAGTCAGACAGAAGCATCCAGGAGAGAGTAAGGACAGTGATTCAGTTTCCTTCAGGTAACAAAGTCCTGAGGACTCTACTAAAGGAAAACCAGATATTTTATAGCATGCTAGGGGAGTATGGCAGGTAATAAGGAGGCCCATATTTAACTGCTGCCGGCATTTTGTGTCAAATAATTGGACGATAAAATTTTTTTTCTTAATTCATTTTTAAGTAAAAAAAATGTATTTTTTAGAGATTATAAAAATAATATATATGACTATTAAAACCAGAAAATATAGAAAAGCACAAAGAAGAAAATTAAAACCAACTGCAATACTACTACTTAGGTATGACAATTGTTAATACTTTATACACATCTTCTAGTCTTTATATAGCTATATTATGTAGATATATAGGTATAAAGATATGGAAAAGAATATTAATGTTGGGATCAAACTACACAATTTTTTAACTGGCTATATCACTTAATGTATTTTATATAGCATATGAAATATCTATATTTTAAACACTTTAAGTCATTATTTTTTATTCAATCTGATTTTAATATTTATACATTATTACATATTTTGAGGATAGAATAATTTATGTAATCAACTGCCTGTATTGATTATTATTTCTGCACATGAATCTTTGCACAGTCATTTGCTGCATAATGACGTTTCTGTCAACTATAAACCACATAGATGACAGTGGTCTCCTTAAGATTATAATGGAGCTGAATTTCCTGTAAGAAATGGAAAGAGATGTGGTTTGGGAGGAATGTTTTTTTCTCTGATGGGAACAATATCTGTGAGGCTTAGAAGTAGATTCCTTCTCACTCACAGCACCTCAGTTTTGAGTGTGCAGTTTACATCCTAAGCAGTCAGCCACTGGCCTGTTTCAGCACAGAGGAGCCTGTCCCCAAGCACTGCATATTCAGAGGGCGCTACTGCAAATGCAAATCTAGCTGATGGTCTTCAGAGTACATTGCTGTAAGTTCTTTGTCAAAGACCTAAGATCCTGTACAAGAACACGGGTCCACAGAAGCTACCTTAACAAGTAATAAATGCCACTGCCACTTTAGTAAAAACTTTCCATGGTAGTGTCAGGTCAGCCTGTCCCTGAACTTTGGAAATATTTTCAGATTGTAACAATATAAAGCATAGAAAAATTTTATTTCTTCCATCAATTCAATGACAGAGAGAGCCCTTTATGCCAGATAGTGTCAATGAACCAAAACCAAATTTCCAAATTCAAAAATAATGAATCCTCAGTTCTACACCCTCTCCATATTAAACACACTCTTTTTAAAATGAATACCTCAAATTTCCTTAATCTGACCCCTGCTGTAACATATAGTAGGCACAACCACATTGCCATGACAATCTCCTGTGTTCCTTTATCTCTCTATCTTGATTCTAATTCCTACTGATACTCAGGCCACCTTTCAGTCTCTCCTGACTGTCACTATTACTGTAATCTATGCCTTACCCAGCCAGCTTCTCCTAGATATTTCCATCCAGCCAGCCCACATCCCTATTTATGGAGTATCATTGCCAGCTTTGATGGTCTATTTCTAACTCTTTTGGAAGGAATCAGGGGGAGGGCTTGTGGGACAGTGTTTACATAGTCTACAGTAGTGGACAGTAATGTCCTAGCCTTCACATTCTCTCCCCCCTCATTCACTGACTCACCCAGAGCAACTTGCAGTCCTGCAAATTTCATTCATAGTTAAATGCCCTTTACAGGTATGCCTTTGTTTAAAAATCTTTGTGCCATATTTTTACTGTTCCTCTTCTATGTTTAGATATGTTTAGATACACAAATACTTGCCATTGAGTTATAATTACCTACAGTATTCAGTACAGTGACATTCTGTACAGGCTTGTAGTAATAGGCTACACCATACAGCCGTGGTTTTGTAGTAGGTTGTACTATCTAGTGTAAGTGCACTCCATGTTCATATAATGATGAAATCACCTAATGACACATTTCTCAGAATGTATCCCTGTCATTAAGTGATACATGACTGTCAAAACCTTTGACTTTTTATTGGCTAAATCATTTGAAATGGAATTGCCAAACCAAACTTAAACTCTATGCTGAAGATTCAAGAGATTTTTTTTATAAAAAAAGTAATTCAGACATATTGAAAATGAAAGGATTGATTAAGACACAGAGACATACAAAAAAAAAAAAGAAACGGGTCACAATCTTAATATCAGAGAAGGTATAATTCAAGACCAAAAGCAATAATCAGGACACAGATGGCTACTTTATAATATTAATGGTACTTAATAAAGTGGTAATAAGTATGAGTATCTATAAAGCAAATAAGTTGGCAGCAACATTCATAAATCATAAACTAGTAATTAAAGGAGATAAATGCAGAAATGCATTAAAAAGAAAACTTTAGTTCATTTCTCTCAGACAATGACTGAGCAAATGGATAAAACAATAATTATGGACATAAAACTTTATACTGGAAACAGAGAACATTTCTACTTTTCAAGAATCTATAGAATGGCCATAAAACTGATTAAGTCACAACAAAAAACTATTCCAAAGTTAGAGGTAATATAATCACTAACCATAATTATTAAAACTTGAAATTAATAACAAAACCAGAAAACAACATGGAAATTTAAACAACTTATTTTAACCATACAGAAAAGAGAAACTCCAAAACAAATCTTGGAATATCTCAAAAAAATAATAATTCAAATGCTACATGTCAGATTCTGTGTAATTGGATAGAGCAGCACTCAGAAGAAAATGCAGACTTCAATACTTACATTAATTAAAAAATATATAAAAACAAATCTAATATCCAACATAATAATTTAGAAAAGGAGCAACAAAATAAACCAAAGGAAAAGCAGAATAAAACAATCAATAAAGATAAATGCAAAAAGTAATACATTGAGAAACAGACAAATAAAAGAACTAATAAATAAATACAAATACCAGTTACATTATTTGGAAAAATAAAACAGGTAAGCCCATAACAATCAAGAAAATTGGAGGAGACATTATTAAAGTAAGAAACACTAAAAGAGAAGAAATTATATTTATAGAAATAATTAAAGGAATCATATAACATAACTTTACTCAATTTCAGTTAACTAAATTTGAAAATCCAGATAAAATAGGTAATTTTCTAGCTAAATATCAATATATATCAAAATATATTCAAGTACAGTAAAATATGTAAACTCTTTTTTTTAATTTTATTGGGTTAACAGTGTGTTTCTCCAGGGCCCATCACCTCCAAGTCATTGTCTTCAATCTAGTTGTGGAGGGTGCAGCCCATTGGCCCATGTGGGAATCGAACCAGCAACCTGCTCTAACCAACTGAGCTAACTGGCCACCCCATAACATATAATTTTTTTAATGTTATTTGCACAGCTGGTAAACCATCTGAAAAACAATAGACCAAAAATCATATGTCTTACTTTACCCAAGGATACATTTAAAAAGTACCTAATATTTAAATGTTTAAAAAATTAAGCTATGAAATCACTACAATAAACTACGTAAAGATTTTTAAAAGAAGTAATTTTAGAGTGGGAAGGTCTTTCTAATTATGAAACAAAACTCAAATACCAAAAAATACTGATAAAGTACTTAAAAATCAGAAATGTTTATATGAAAAATGAAGTATCATTTAAAGAAAGGCAAAAGGCAGAAGATAAACTTGGAAAATCAGGCAGAAGAAGTAGTTTCCCTAATAAATAAAAAGCTCACAAATCCATTATTTTAAAGATACAACAAGGATATAAGAGAATTCACAGGAAAACAGTCCAAATTAAACATATGAAAAGGTGTTTAACCTCACTCAAAATAAGAGTATATATTCTGGAGCCAAACTTTCCAAACCTGGTTCTAACCCTGGTTCTACCTACGTATTATTAGTTGTATGACCAGGTGCAAGTTAGTTAACTTCATTCAGTGTGCCTCAGTTTTCATGTCAATACTTTGGAGACAGTAGTAGAACCCACCTCTTTGGGTAGTTATGAATATTGAATTAATTGATATTTGTAAAGTACTTCTAACAGGGCGTGGCACATACTGAGAGCCACATAAATGTTATAGAAATTAAATAAATAAATAAACGTAAATTAAAATTATACTAATATGTCATTGTTTTGCCTATCAGATATGCAAAGGCTAAAGCATTTGATAATGCATTGTGTTGACGAGCATTGAGGAAACAGCCTTTCTCATACATTGCCAGACTTCCTGGAAGATGGTTTGGCCATATGCATTAAAATTACAGGTATACATGTCTTGTAAACTAGCAATTTCACTTCTAGGAATTCATTGTACATATAAACTCACATATGAATGAAATGAGGGAAGTACAAGATTATTCATTATAACAGTGTTTGCAATAGCAAGTGATTGGAAAAGAAAACTTAAATATTTACCAATAGGTGATAGATTAAATAATTCATTATACATCCATATAAAATGCTAGCCTAAAAAATAAAATAATAATGATTCCCTAAAAACTGACATGATTGAAACCAATGTATTTTAAGTGAAAAGAGCAAGAACAGAACAATATATATAGTAAACTACCATTTGTGTAAAAAGGATGAAAATAATATCTATATGTATTTGATTACATTACAAGTATCATAAAACATCTCTGGAAAAACGAAATAAATTAATTAACATTGGTTACCTCTAGGAGGAAGTAACTTGGAGCCTGGAGGACATGGTAGGAAGATGCTCTTCTTTATGCATCTATAGTGGATGCTGTGGTGTGTCACCAGATTCCTTTTCCGAACAGAGGCATTCATTTCCTGGAAGTGTCTGGTTGTCAGTTACAGTCCCTCTCTGGGAATTGCCCTCAGCTCTAGGGCAGCCTGACTTAAAGTTGATGGAGAGAAGGAGTTAGAAAACGGCCTCCTTAGAAGGAGAGACAAGTCTGAAGCAACATCTCAGCTCCAGGATTCCTCATGGTTTATGGAATTGTGTTATTACCTGAGGCCTTTGTTTCTAATTGTATCTCTGGTCAGCTTTTTTCTCTGTCCAAACCCATTTCTTTACTCCCCGCCTCATGTAGATACCCAGGGCTTTCCTCCACCTTACAAGCATATCTCCACCTAAGAGTCTATTTCCCCACGGAACCCAACCTAAAAAAAATGTTCTTCTGAACCTTTTGAATTTTAATTGTTTTTGGCCATTTATGTAAATGAATTAATGGATAACTAAATACATTTTAAATTTTAAAAATTTTAGGATTTTCCCCCTACATTACTAATGTTAACTCTTGTTATTTTCAATATGTCAATAAAGTTCCCATTTTATCATTTGTCTTTTAATTTTATTCTTGGCTTTTCATGAGAGGAAATATTTAACTTTTTGACAGCACATTTTTCAAAATGCAAGACTTTTGAACACTATGTTCAAGAGCTGTATTGGGTATCATGGAATATACAGGGAAATATAAAACTGTATCATCACCCTTAAAGCAGGGTATGGTACCACAGAAGGAGAATGGGCTCCAGAGTCAAATTCCCTGGGTAAAATTTCTGTTTAGATTTATGTTAGCAGCATCCTCAGCCACTTTACTAAACCTCTCAGAGATTCAATTGCCTTAACTATAAAATACAGATAAAATACCTACTTCTCAATATTATTGCTAAAATATGGTGATGTTAAAACACCAAATATAATACCCAGACTCTAACAACTGTTTTTTGAAAAATAAATAGTTGGGGAGGAAATACGTACCACATGAAAATATGTCCTGGAAATGCTAAGTGATAAACTGATAACAGATGATCATTACCATAAAATTCAAAGGAAGGAGACCATTTCTAAAGGAATGTGGTCCTAACATATTGATTGAAGAAGGGAGAACTGTAGCTGGATCTTGAAGTGTAAGTAGTCTGTGGAGAAGAGCAAGGGTCTCAGCCCAGGGAGAGAACAATGGGGTGGACCCAAGAGAGAGCTGAAAATGTTTGGATACAGGCATGAGCCCACCTTGAGTAGAGGATAGAGCGCTGGAAAGAGAAATTGCTGTTAGATTAGAGAGAGAATTCAATGCCAGGCTAATGAGTTTGGGTTTTGCTCATAGGAAGCCTTTTAAAATTTATAAGAAGGGTACTAGCATAATGGAAGTAGTGTTTTAGATTGATGACATTTTGGCAGCCAGTCATATAGGTTAGGGTCAGCAAAAGTGGCAAGGTCAGAGACTGGCTTAAGCTGTAGATGAAGCGTTAACTAATAAGGTCATCTACTGAGTTCTGGGGCAGTGGAAAGAGAATGAGATTGGGGAGAAAGTTGTGAGAATTATGCAAGAACTGAGAAGACTTCATTTTGATTAGATAATGCTGAATGGTGACGACAAGGAAGTCCTCAGAGATGGCCTGGGTGACTGGCTGAGTAACAGTACCATTGAACAAAAGTAGAGATGGAGGCAGGGGAGAATAATGTACTAGTAACTGGGCGAAAATACGGTTCATTTATATTAACCTATACTGAATTTGAAGTGAAGGCAAGATACTCTAGTGGAAGAGTCCACCATGGCACTGGAAGTCCAAGCGTGGATGGACAATGGTGTTGGAACACTAGAACTAAGATTCATCAGCAGATGACACAGTTGAAGGCATGGGGTGAGAGACTTTATATTAAGAGTGGTAAAGACTTAATGACTAAAATGTGGGTCATGCTCGTATTTATTAAGAGAAGAAAATAGAGCTAGCAAGGAAGACAAAGAAAGATCAGAGAGAATAGTATGGTGCTATGAGAGCCAAAGGACAGGGGAGGTCAAAAGGAGTTGGGGACAGAGCAACCCTACCAGACACTGCAGAAAGGTGGATGAGAATCAACAATTGATATTGTCAATGGATTTAGCTCTTAGGAGGTCAGTGCACTTCCTGCAGGTGGGTTCAGAAGGCTGGGAAGGCTGATTGCAGAAGGGGAGAGCGATCAGACTTCCTGGATTTTAATCCTATCTTGCTGTGTGATGTTGTGCATGCTGTTCAGCTCCTTTATGCCTCCATTTCCCCACCTTTAAAATGGAGATAATAATGGGAATAGGGTTTTTGTGAGACTAAAGGACAATGCGTGTAAATTGCTCGACATAGTGTAGGTACTCAAATGTTATAATTAGTTTCCTATTATTATTGTTGTTATACTATTACTGGAATTGGATGCTGGGTGTCATTTGGCCACAGGTCTCAGTAGAGAAAAGCAGAAGTAAACTAGCAGGATAGCTTGTGAAATCTTCCCAGGCACAGGTGTGCACATATCTGCAAGAAATTGGGATAGGGAGCCAAGGCAGGAATAGAATATGAAAGCGCCAGGGAAAGAAGAAATATGAAGGAGCAAAGTCACTGCGGGCAAGAAAAGGAGAGTATGGGTTTAAGAATTCAGGTTGACTAATTAACCTGGGAAGAAAGGGCCAGACACCAAAAAAGACGATTCATACAGACATAGAATTATGAAGACACCAGAGGGAGAACAAGAAAACACATGCGTGAAGACTTTTTTCCTCCCAGTAAAGGAATCAATAATGCCATTGGCCAAAAGCCACTGGCCAAGAGTGGGATGGAGGTCTCCGCAAGTATCGGGACAGAGTCCCAGAGAGCAGTTTCCAGGCTCTCGGCCTCACATGGAAAGGTGCTGGCTCGGGTAGTAGATGGCCGTCAGCTGTAACTAGTTGGCCATCAGCTGTTACCAGTTAGCTGTTAGCCACTGATATAACTGCCGTGGCTGAGCTAGCAAGCACAGACTGCAGTTAGCAAGTGGGGTCGGTTGGCAGAGAAGCAGACGGCGGATTGCGGATCGTGTGGCTCCTGCTTCCTGTGTCTCCAACCCAGCTACCAGCGAGAATATAGTGGTATGAACCCCCTATCTATGGCTCCGCGGGTGTTCCTTTTTGGCCTCACCATATCCTGCGTTCTTGTGCGGTGAGTGGGACCAGAGACCCTGTATTACAGCAAGCATTTGCAATGTTTCATTTTAAAAATTCTGTTGTTTTTTTTTAAGTTTAAACTTCCTTCAGATTTTTTTTTAACCCCATAGTGGTTTCAAGTAGAAAGTAAAGAACAATGAACAGTCAGAAGCAATTATGAAATACTGTAGGATTAACATGGTACTACCCAGCAATACCCATAGGGTAGCTGGCAGTGGAAATCGGCACTCCACCTGAGAAACCAGCTTGCCGCATATTGGGAGGAAAACCAGGGAGAACAAACTACAGAAGAGGACAAGGCTCAAAAACCAAAGTCAACCATACAAATACTTTTCATCTAGTGGTTTGCGCAATAAGCCAACAACCTGGACCTCTTCAAGGTCATTTTAGATCTGTGGTTTTAGAAAGCTTTCCATTTTCACCTAGAATTACATCTGACACTGGGTGATCTTCCAGGTTTAATTTCTCTTTGGAACCATAAATCATCAAAAGCAAGTTGCCCTCTCAATTAAAAAATCATTTTCACCAAAGTTCATATCTAGTGTGAACAGGCCAACTAAATCTGATGGTTTGTTCCTTTGTTTCCCAAATGGTATTTGGCCAATTGGAAGGGAACATGCAGTCATTCTCAGGAATGGTGCTGGTAGAGCCAAAATGTTATCCATATGGGCCTTCATCTGTCTTCTGAGTTCTCTCTATGCAAGCATTTGTCTTGGTGAAACAACTTCAAATATTAACTCAAAGTGTGGAGGGAAGAGCTTGTCCTGTAGGGCTATAAGCCTGTTTGATCCTAAGGGAATATGGGCATTTCAGAGGCTTTAAACAAGCAGAGGGAAAAATCTAATGAAGATAAAGTGCTACGTGCCATAGCTCATTATTCTGAGCAGCTTTGAGGCTGCCAGGCCATTAGACTTGCTTCTGTTTTTGCCATCCATACCGCCCTGGAGATGGTTTATTTGTAAAAGGAGCAAGATCTAGGACATGCATTCATTTGTAAAAGATACCAGAGCACAACATTCTGCAGCTAATACCACGATCATGAACTTTACCTGTGACTAAATACATTTCATTTCTTACAGCTGAGCTTCCATAATTGGTTTTTGCAGCCACAAACACATCCAGTAAGGAAAACATGAGAAGCCCAGCTCTCTCCCTGCATTTTGAAATGGCTTTCGCTGCAGATGGAAAAAGCCATCCCAGCTCTGAGTTGGCAGTTCCCAAGGTCAAATCATAGAGACCTGGCACCTGGGAACTCAAAGGCGAGAAGGAGCAGGTGGCTTTGGAAGAGTAAATGACCCTGAAGGTAGGCGGCTCAGGGAAGGAGAGGAGCAAATGACAGCGGAAGGGAGGTGGTGGTTAGGGAGCCGGAAAACTAGAGTCCCTGCAGAAATAAACCTCATATCCACAGTTCACAGCAGCTCAGTGCAGTTTGTTTTGCCAGGTCTAATGCAGTCATCGAGGTCTCTTGAAGTGCTTAATAAGCCACCAAATCGTATAGCACAACTGATTCCAGACTAAACTACCACTGGGGGATGGAGAATCATTATCGTGTTATGTGGGATTTGGCTGTGAAAAGGAAATTTGGGTTCATCCGGTGGGTTGATTAATTTATTCAGAGAAAGGAAGGCTAAATATGCAGCATTTGCTTTGGCCTTAAAAGCACTGAATTATACACTTCAACAGTTTGGTTCATTGGGTCCCACACTGCCAAGAGAATTACACTAGTTGGTATAACTCTGATATCTACACACAAACTTGATACTAAAATAAGCACCAGGATTCCAAAAATTCATCAAAGGGATATGCAGAATAATCATTACTTTTCTCTGGGCTAGTTCTAGAGACCATTATGATGTAAGGAAATTTGTCTAAAATCCCCCATCCCCTTTACCCTTTTCTCTTTTACTGCTGAGAAACTCAGTGTCTCTGGCATTTTCCCTTTTGCCTGGGACACCCGTTGTGGGCACCATCACATCCCAGTCTCTTCCTTCCCTGAAACTCACTTAAAAAAATAAAAATCATGTCCTGTCTAATAGCTACAGGCTGATGAAGAATTAATTACTTTCCCAATGCGATTTGCATTTTCACAACTCCTTGATTATGGCAGAATGTCATATACAGAAGCAGGACCAGGAAGGAGATTTGAGAGGACAGGAGGGTTGATTCTCAGGACATCGTGAATCATATCATAAAGGTGTTAGTGTCATTATCTGCTTCTCCTTCTCACTTTCTATTTTGTTTTGCCTTCAACCGTAGGACCTACTATGTGTAAAGCACTGTGCTCAGTGAAGAGGCCCAAAGATGGATGCGGCACAGTCCTGGCCTTTGAGAGGCTCATAATCTGGTGAAAGAATAAGTATGTAAGTAATCAATTACAATGCAGCCTAGTCAGTGCTGAGTAAAGCTATGGTCAAAGTGCTGTGAAAATTCCAAAATGGGGATTCTACGTGTTGCAGGAGAGATATGAGTTGGTATTTTAAAAATAAGTAGCAAATTGCTCTCATTGCAAAGGACATAGATATGGATTCAGCAAGTAAGAACTCATAATCATTCTGGAAGAAAAGCACATAGATGGCCTTGGACCAGTTGTGCCAAATTCTGCCCCATCTAGTGATAAAAGCTAAAGATTCCAGGAGCCCGGCTATCAGGCACCTCCCAGATGCAGAGCGAGTGGAGGGCTTCACCAGCTTCCTCAGAGCACACGGATAATACTATGACTACATCAAGGTGTTGATCCTGCTGACAGATTCTTTGAGTGATGTGTAATTAGAAGCATAGTAGCAGCCTAGGACCAGAGACAATTCTCCCTGCCGTTCAGCAGCTTATAAATGAAAGCTCCTGATCAGATTCAAAACCAAGAGTCCAGCACTCCAGGCTCATCACTTTAGACTTGTATTCCATTCCATTCTGTCTCTAGCACATGAGATCCTGATGAATTTGGGCATGTGGTGTAAAGGCACAGGAAGAAAATTGAGTTGATTTTTCTCCAGTTCTCTTTGCTTGGGTATCAGGTGCTGAGAATAGATACCTAATATCAAGCCCTCAATGCCTTCTCTTTTGCTCACATTCTTGGGAACAGCTGTCCTCCAGAACCCTTGTTTGAACCCGTGGCACCATATTTGAGATGGTAGAATGCCCAGGTTAGGACTGCAGGTTTCTGGAGGCAGATGTCCTGGTTTAAATTGAAGCCCCTCCAGTTACTAGATATATGGCTTTAGCAAGTTATTTAACATCCAGTGCCTAAGTTTTCTCAGCTGTAACATAGGGATGATATTAGTACCTGTCTCAAGTGGTTGTTATGAGGATGAAACAACTTAATATATAAAAAGCACCTAAAGGTGTACCTGGTACATTATAAACTATCTATATGTATTAGCTATTGTTAACACACATTCTCTCTCATCTTTCCAGCTTTCAAGAAGGAGGAGCTATGATAAAGAAGTCCAAGAACCACCAAGGATATCCTGGACACAGGTAGGGGACACCACCGTGTCCAATGGCCCCCTTAATCCTATCCCAAGACTGGGAGGCAGGACGTTTCGGTGGGATTATCATGCAGACAGTCTGAAGGGGCAACTCTCTTTCCTCTGCAGCCTACTTAGTGGTAAAATGTAGCCACATGTGCCCTCTGTTTCAGGCCCTTCAGCATTGGGACTGGGGTGGGGTGGGGGTTAATTAAGCTCTGGAGAAAGAAACAGGAAGTCTTGCTATAGGCAGTTTTGGAAAAGACAAAGGGATCTTTGATGTTCCTTCATGGTTCAGACCAGCAGATAGGGTTTTGAAAACAAGCCGTAATAAGGAATAATCTGTGTGGAATTGGGCTGTGCTCTGTGCTATGTTTTTCTGTAACTATTATAGTGTCAGTAACTGTGATTCAGGCATTAATATTTTTAGTATACTCGACTCCTCCCAACCTCTTCTACTGACCTAACCCAGACTCCTCATTAATTCTCCTAGAATGTTATGGTAGCTTTACATCTGCCTGGCTCTCCCATTGCTAGCGTCTTTCCTTTCCAGTGGCCACTTTCCCTAGGACTGTCAGCTCTTCCTGAAGCAATGCTCTGATCACCTCACCTTCCTGCCACTAAACCCCCATAAGTTCTCCAGTGGCTCATTTACCTACTGGGGCCTATCTGGTTTTATTGCTTCACAGATATTGCATTTTTTAACAGATTGAAAGCAAGAACCTCCACCGGCAAAAACAAAAACACCTCACTTTATTGTGGTACTTGCTTTATTGTGGTGGACTAGAAATGAACCCACGATATCTCCAAGGTATGCCTGTATCATAAATGAGCAAAGTGGGAAGGACAAAATGAAATAGGCACAATTTGGATCTGAAAACCTGGAAATCTCTTGAAAATGGACGTTTTTCTAGATTCATTTTCTTCCCATTTTTAGTCCAGACTTGGTACGAGGAATATCACTTTCACTCTTAACTGTGTCCTAAGGAAAACACCCTGCTGGTCAAATGATTGTCTTAGTTAGGATGTTGGTTTGACTGCTTACACAGTGATCAAAGTACAGTGGATTAAAACAGAGGATTTATTTATCATTCACATGAAGATCCATGTTGATGGGTGGTCTGAGGCCTGGGGCTTAGAGCCTGCTGTTCCCCTGAGGCACAGAGAGACCCCAGTCTCTCCTATCTTGCGGTTCTCAAGGTCTGGACTAGGAACTCCTGAGGAGTCTGAAACCCTTTCAGGGTCAAAGATCAAAGTTGTTTTTATAAGAATACTAAGGTATTTTTGCCTCTTTCATTTTCAGTTTTTCCTGAATATATAGTGAAGTATTCTATAGGTTACATAACAAGTGATGTTACAACAAATTAAATGTAAAGGGAGATATAAGAATCTAGCCGTCTTCTATTGTCAGACTTTAAAGAGATTTCAAAAAATGTAAAACAATACCATATTTTTCACTGAATTTTTTTAAAGTACTCTGTCTAAAAATGTTATTTACATTATCAAGTAATGGGTTCATTGTTATTTTTAAATAAATAATATTTTTAAGTGTTCTCACTTTTAATTTCAAATATGATAAATATCGGTAGATATAACCCACATATACAAAAATTCTTTGTGGTCCTCCATATTTTTTTTTTTTACTTTTATTTATTTAAGTGTGTTTTTCCAGGACCCACCAGTTCCAAGTCAAAATTTTGAGAAAAATTTAATATACTTAAAAATATATATGTTTAATCGAGTTATGGAAGGTGTAGCTCACAGTGGCCCATGTGGGGATCGAACCCACGACCTTGTTATTAAGAGCCCTGCGCTCTAACCAACTGAGCTAACTGGCTGCTCTATATGGTCCTCCATTTTTAAGAGTATAAAGGAGTACAGAAAACAAATTTGAGAACCACTGTCCTAGGGTATTGCCTCCATCTGTAAAGTAGAAGCTGGCTCATACCATGTTCCAGCTGGGGGGAAGAGGGATAGGAAGTGAAAGGCAAGCAGCTTTCATTAAGGATGTTGCCCAGAACCTGCTCTCATTGCTCTGCTCACATCTCATTGGCTAGAATATCATTACACGGCAATGCCCTGAGAGGAAAAATGGCAAAGACTGCCAGCAAGCTACCAGAAGGTAGGAGAGAGGCAAGGAATGAATTCTCCCTTACAGCCCTCAGAAGGAACCCACCCTGCTGACACCTTGATCTAGGACTTCTAGCCTGTAAAACTATGAGAAAATGAATTTCTGTTGTTTAAGTCACCCTGTTTGTGGTACTATTTGGCAGCCCTGGCAAACTAATACAGAAGGTAAAGCAGCTTCAGAAAACTGCCCAGCCAACTAATGAAAATTACCATACGTGGCAGAAATGCACTGAAGGAAACAGATACCTTCCACATTTAAAAAAGTTCTGTGTATAACATCCCCATGTGTCAACCTGCTTCGTTCGTGCCAAAAAGGCAGCTGAACATCGTGCCACTACCAGGTAGGTATATTTATATTTATGTGCATTGCTTTGCCTTTTCTCTATCTCCCAGACTAAGTATAAATTCAGGAATCATAAGTTTGCTTAAGGTCCCATTTATCTGTGCTCAATTCGCTGTCAGGAATATATGGCTGACACATGCTAATACATTAACTGCTATCTCACTATAAACATCCTGTGTTAAACAAGCATAACTGAGCTTTCAAAGGAAAAAAAATCATCTCTTTCTCCACATCAAAATGTGCCTGGTAAAATGTTTCTTTCTTTTGCTACTTTAGCACAGTCATTTGAAACCAATAATTCTTCTTCACTAGGTATTTTCTTTGGGGTTGAACCTTGTGAAATTACAAGCTACCTTAAAAAATGTTTACCATGTTGATTATTTCACAGTGTATACATATATCAAAACAGCAAATTGCACAACTTAAATATATAAAATTTTTGTCAATTATACCTCATTAAAACTAGAAAAGAAAAAGAAAAATTTCACCATGTAGTCAGCTATGAAAAGCAGGTCAAATGTAAATTGATCATATACCCTTGTTCAGCTTGGTGGGTCCGTTCAACGGCCTGGCCAACATTCAGGACTCTGGAAGAATGATTCCTAAGTTGATGCATAATGATACATTGCCTTAATGCATAATTGAGGTATCCCCTTTACAAATACCTCTAATGAGTTAGCATTTACAGAAAGCCAACAAGTCACTGCACTAGTATGGGAGGGATGACGTAGTTAAGGGTGCCACACTGGTCGCAGTAAAGAGGAGGCAGCTTGGCACAGGGAAAGAGAGTGAGCCTGGGGGTAAAGTTACTTGAGTTCTAGACTTGGGTGTGCCACTATCAAGCTGTGTGGGGCGGGGGCAATGAGCTTCACCTCTCTGGGCCCAGCTTTCTTTATATGTGAACAGATATGACTGGAATGTAGAATTGATCAAGTTCATGACTTCTGTCAGAATGTTCTCCTGAGTCTAAGCTCTCAGATACTATACTGTGTTCAGTATTTTCAAGAGCCAAGAAATGGGAAAAGATACATTGTTAGAAAGAGCTCAATGTGACTCTATCACTGTGTTTGCTCATTCCTTTTATTCACAAATATTTGTTGAGTGTCTACTTGTTTAGCTTAGCCATAGTTGGCTTGGTAAAACCTGACTACTGACTATGTGAAGAATCTATTAGGTTGGTGCAAACGTAATTGCAGTTCAAAAGGTTAAAAATAATTGCATAAACCGCAATTACATGTGCACCAACCTAATATATTGTTTCTAGTTCTGAGCTGGTAATTGAAATTGTGGACAAAGATGTGGATGTCTAACTTCAGTTCCATTTATGTGTGATTCCAGCAAGTCACCTTGAACAGATGAGCAGGTTTGTGGTGCAGTATGTCCAATTTAGAATTCTTTCTTTACCTACTTTTTCAATCAAAACTGAAAATCCTGACCTTTTATGTTCCTTCTAGATAAATGAAGAACTTATCTGGCTAGGTATTCTGTACTTCCTACTGTTCTATATATCAGTTTCTTTTTGAGCATCAAGGATTCCTGGCACTCGGTTTTGATGCTATTATAAAAATAATTGTTGGCTACACACTTTGCAATATAAGAAAAAAAAAAAAAAAATATATATATATGTATATGTGTGTGTATGTATGTATGTATGCGCATCAACGAAGATATACATAGACCTAATTCCAAGCAAGAATAAGATGGGCATGAACAAAGTTCCCCATTTAGGATTGTCACAGAGACAAAGGACTTGATTCCCTCACTAGAGAACAGTATTTCACTACCCTTTGATTTGACCAATTGATGGAGTTTAGAAATATGCTATGTAAGTGTTGAATTTTCAGAAAAACTTAATATACTTTGAAATATATACGCTTCATTTCTGAGTTGTGGATGTCTGTGGTTTTCATTATGGATTGGTTTTTATGACTTGTTTTTAGTAGTAAAAAAAAAAAAAACCATCCTGTGACAGCAATACCCTGTAAATAGTACCAAGAAAGCATCTGAAGTAAAGAAATTCTTTAAGAAACAGTAAAATGGATCCAGAGCATTTTATGGGTCAAGAAAAAATTAAGAGCAAGTGTTTATTCTTTTGCTCATGTGTTATTTTATAGCCTTTCTAATTCAACTTTCCTTCTGTAATACCCAATGGTATAAGTACTTACAAAGTATACCATAAATACTGAATATATACTTAATATTTAAAGACATGGCTCTTCTCCAGAAGCCCTTCCAAATTACAGCACATTAGGGTTCTTACATCCAGTCCTTGTTCCAGATAAAAAGGAAGCATTTATCTTAGATATTTTCCCAATTTTTACCCAAATTATACATTTTCACATCCCCAAAGGCATTTGGCAACAGAGAAATGTAATATTCATTCACATTAACCCATTTTAAAACACTTAAGGAGACAACGTGAGGTCTCCTAATCCCCATATCAGTGCTACCAACTAATGAGAACTCTCCAGGTTCTTGCTGAAGAAGAGAAAACATTTCGATCATTTTGTGAAGGAAACAAAGCAAGACCTTGCCTCATCTGCTTTGCCTTTTGTTGCCTAAAGCTTTTAGGGAACAATAATGAGGGTGCTCTGCTCAATGAGAATAGAAAGGCAATGCTAGGAATGTTTAAACAATTTCATGTCTGATGGGGAAGTAGGACAAACATTCCTGATCATGAACAGAAAAAATTTCATGTCTGATGGGGAAGTAGGACAAACATTTCTGATCAGGAACAGTCTACCTTAGTCTAAGAGTAAACACTTTTATTAAAAAAAAAACCAACTCTTTCTTACTCTTCAACTTTTTTCCGTCAGCATCTTCACCAACACTTAATTCACTGTTGTCTTTTTGATAATAGCCATTCTGACAGTTGTAAAGTGATATTGTGGTTTTGATTTGCATTCCCATGATGATTAGTGATGTTGAGCATCTTTTATATGACTGGTGGCCATCAGTATGTGATCTTTGGAGAAATGTCTACTGAGGTCCTCTGCCCATTTTTTAATCAGATTTTTTATTTTTGATGTTGACTTGTATGAGTCTGCACATTGATGACTTTTTATTGTGGTTTGTTTGAATTCCTTTGTCTTTATTTTTGTGTATCTAGTATATGTTTTTGGTTTGTGGTTACTATGAAATTTGTGCATATCAAGTTATGTTTATAGCAATCAATTTAAGTTGATGGTCATTTAGTTTGAACATATTCTAGAAGCATTGCATTTTTTACTCACCCCTCATGTTCATGTTTTTTCCATCATATTTTACACCTTTTGTGTTCATCAGGCCCTTGTTTTATTATTGCACCTATAAATGATCTTACTACTTTTGTTTTTTAACCTTCAGACTAGCTTTATAATTGGTTGAACCACTACTTTTACGGTTTGCCTACCACATAGTGCTTGACTCAATTTCAATCCATTCTTTTTCTGGAGTTTTGACCTATTCTTTCATTTGGAACATACTTTTCTGTCTCTTCATTTTGGCCGTCTCTCTGTTTGTTTCTGTATATGGGTGAATCTTCTACATCCCCTGGTTTTGAAATAGTGGACTTATGTACGAGGTGTCCTGTGGGAGCCAGTTGCACAGTCCCCCCCAATAGTCACCAGAGCCAGGTGCTCCAGGAGTTTCCCCTGTGTGGATTGCATGTGCCCTCGTGTTCTAGTTGGGCTATGACTGCTGTGGGCACATCAGTGAGTGTGATTGACCCTCAGCTGACTGGCTGTGGGGACCAGCCATGACTACAGTGGAGAAGCTATTGTGTGGAGGCTGGATCCACAGACCTGGAGTCACTTTAACAGGGTTCTGGTGCCAGCTGTGGCCGCCTGTCAGATATGTCAGTTATGGAGTCACTTGGATGGGGGTCTGGTGCAGTTCCAGGCTTGCTGCCTGGTGTGTCATATCTGGAGCTGCTTTCGAGAGTCTCTGGTGCAGGACAAGGCTGCCCACTGATCATGCCAGGCTTGGAGGCACTTGAGAGAGACTACAGTGTGAGCTGATACTGGCTGCTGATTGGTAGGAACTACAATGAGAGATGAGTGTAGTCGCCATTTGTGCCAGGCTTGGGGCCACTTGGAAGGCAATACAATGTGAGCCAAGGCTTGGCCATCTCTTGTTGCAAGCTGGAGGGCACTTGGAAAAGGCTATGATGTGAGCTGAAGCTGGCCACAATGTATACCAGGCTTGAGGCCACTTAATAGGTGCTACAGTGTGAGCCAAGGTCAGCTGCCACTTATGTGGAGCTTGATGGCATTTGGGAGAAACTGTGATACATGCTGAGGATGGATGCTGTTTGTGTGGAGAGTCTGGAGCCACTGAAAGAGACTCTGGCTAAGTAAACAGTTTGGGTGGGGTGGAGTCTAGGGGAAATGTGGAAGAGGGGTGGATGGTGTTAGCCAGGTTAATGGAGAGTGAAAGGTTTTGTGCTTACCTACACTAGGCTAACTAAGTGGAAGGAGAGCTCAACAAAGGAACAATGGTGCCTGATAGTGCTTCCATCCCTTGAGAGAGTTCCCACCAATCCCTGACCCTCCAGCCTTCACTCTAAAGTTATTGAATTTAATTCCTCCCCTTATGACCCAGGTGCATCTCGAACTGCTGCCTCTGCACTGGAGCTTGGAGGGAGTGAGTTTGTTGTGAACCCTTCAGGAACAGTGTCTCAGTCCCCTGCTGGTGTTCAAAGTCACACATTATGGGGACTCCTCTTCCTGGTACAGATGCCCTGGGCTGGGGGACCCAGTATGGGGCTTGAACACGTTGCCCTTTGGGGGATCTTCTCAGCCGAGGTATCCACCCTATTTATTAATTGCCATACCATGGGTGTGGTCCTGCCCAGACTGTGTCTCTGCCCCTCCCACCTGTCTCATCGTGGCTTTTTCTTTATATCCTTAGTTATAGGAATTCTGTTCAGCCAGTCTTCATGCGGTTCTCAGTGATGGTGGTTCTATAATTTAGTTGTAATTTTGATGCGTTTGTGGGAGGCAGTGAGTTAAGGATTTACCTCTGCTGCCATCTTGACTTCTTCCCACAACCTCTTTATCCATTAATACACTGATGGACACTCGGGTTTTTTCTGTCTTGGCTATTCTAAATAATGGTATTATGAACATGGGGGTCCAGATATCTATTCAAGTTAGTGTTTTTGTTTTCTTTGGCTATATTCCCAGAACTAGAATTACTGGATCATATGGCAGTTCTATTTTTAATTTTGGGGGGATCCTCCATACTGTTTTCCATAGTGGCTGTACCAGTTTACAATCCCACCAGCAGTACACAAGTTTCACTTTTCTCCACATCCACAGCAGCTTTTGTTATCTCTTATCTTTTTTAAAATTATTATTATGACCATTAAAACAGGCATAAGATGATATCTTATTGTGGTTTTAATTTGCATTTCCCTAATGACTAGTGATGTTAAGCATCTTTTTGTGTATCTGTTGGCCACTTGTATATTTTCTTTGGAAAAATGTCATTTGGGTCTTTGCTCATTTTTAATGGGGTTATTGGGTTTTTTTGCTGTTGAATTTTATGAGTACTTCATATATTTCAGAATATTAACCCCTGATCAGATATATGGTCTGCAAATATTTTTCTCATTCAGTAGGTTGTCACTTCACTTAGTTGATGGTTTATTTTGCTGCATAGAAGCTTTTTAGTTTGATGTAATCCCACTTGTTTATTTTTTATTTTGTTGCTTGTGCTTCAGGTATAATTTAAAAGAAAAAAAAAATTACAAAGACCCATGTCAAGAACCTTTTTTTCAATGTTTCTTCTATGTATTTCAAGATTTCAGGTCTCACATTTAAGTCTTTAATCCATTCGGAGTTATTTTTTGTGAGTAGTGTAAAATAAGGATCCAATTTCATACTTTTACATGTAAATATTCAATTCTCCCAACATTATTTATTGAAGAGACTGTCCTTCATGGAGTATTTATAGATCCCTTGTCAAATATTGGTTGACGATAGTCTGACAATTAAGTTCTAGAACTCATCCTAGAAAAAGTGCTACATACCTCATTGCTGAATATCACTACAGTCACCTTTGAAGTACTCCCCTAGGAAAGCTATGCACTGATGCCAGCACCTAGTCCACCCTTCAAAGCAATTTTGGAACTCTTTTTCTGGAATGGCTATCAGAGCTGTCACCATATTACTCTTGATGTCCTGAATGTCATCAAAATGTCAGCCTTTCAATATTTCCTTTATCTTTGTATAAAGAAAGAAGTCACTGGGGACCAGATCAGGAGAGTAGGGAGGGTGTTCCAATACAGTTATTTGTTTACTGGCTAAAAACTCCCTCACAGACAGTGCCGTGTGAGCTGGTGCACTGTAGTGATGCAAGAGCCATGAATTGTTGGAGAATAGTTCAAGTCATCTAACTTTTTCATGCAGCCTTTTCAGGACTTTGAAATAGTAAACTTGATTAACTGTTTGTCTAGTTGGTACAAATTCATAATGAATAATCCCTCTGATATCAAAAAAGGTTAGCAACATGTTGCAACAAGTTCGTGAACTTAATTGTCAGACCTCATATGTTTGGGTTTATTTTTGTGATCTCTATTCTGTACCACTGGTCTATTTGTCTGTTTTTACAACAGCACTATATTGTTTTAATTACTATAGCTTTATAATACAGCATGAAATCAGGAAATGTGATACTTTCTGTTTTGTTCTTCTTTCTCAAGATTTCCTTTGCTATTTGGAGTCATTTGTGGTTCTATATAAATTTTAGGAGTGTTTTTTCTATTTATTTAAAAAATGCCATTTGAATCTTGATAGAGATTACATTGACTCTACAGTTGACTTTTGGTAGTATTGACATTTTAACAATATTCTTCTAATCCATGATCATGGGATACCTTTCCACTTATTTGTGTCCTCTGATTTCTTTTATCACTGTCTTGTAGTTTTCAGAGCAGAGATCTTTCACCTCCTTGGTTAAATGTATTCCTAAATATTTTGTTTTTATACTATCTTATAAGGTATTAAATTCTTTATTTCTTTTTCAGAAAATTTGTTAATGTGTAGAAATGATAATTTTTATATGTTAATTTTGTATATTCAACTCTACTAAATTTGTTGATTAATTCTAACAGTTTTTATTTTTAGGATTTCCTATATAGAAAATTATGGCATCTGTAAATAGAGACAATTTTACTTCTTCCCTTCCAATACTGATTTTTATTTCTTTTCCTTGCCTAATTGCTCTAGGTAGGACTTTCAGTACTATGCTGAACTGTAGTAGTGAGAGTGGGCACCCATGTCTTGCTCCTGATTTTAGAGTACAAGCTTTCAGCCTTTCACCACTGAATATGATATTAACTGTGAGCTTGTCATATATGGCCTTTATTATGTCGAGATGTGTTCTTTCTATGCTTACTTTGTTAAGAATTTTTGTCATAAATGCTGTTGAATGTGGTGAAATGTTTTTTCTATGTCTATTGAGATGATCATGTGATTCTTTCATTCCATTTATGTGATCTATCACATTGATTGATTTGTATATAGGGATAAATCCCACTCGATCATGGTGAATGATTATTTTAATGTGCTAATGAATTTGTTTCCTAGCTTTTGTTTGTTTGTTTTTCTGGAGGATTTTTGCATCTATATTCATAATGGATACTGGCCTATAATTTTCTTTACTAGTAGTATTCTTACTTGGCTTTGGCATCAGGATACGTAATGCTGGCCTTGAGTAATGAGTTCGGAAGTATTCACTCTTGATGAGTTTGGAAGTATTCACTCTTTAATTTTTTTGGAGGAGTTTGAAAAAGATTTGTGTTAATTCTTTTTTTTTTTTAATTAATGTTTATTGGGGTGACAATTGTTAGTAAAGTTACATAAATTTCAGGCATACAATTCTGTATTATATCGTCTATAAATCACATTGTATGTTCACCACCCAGAGTCAGTTCTCCCTCCATCACCATATATTTGATCCCCTTTTACCATCATCTACCAGCTCGCCCCCCTTACCCTCTGGTAAATACTAAATTATGGTCTGTGGCTATGAGTTTTTGTTTCTCATTTGCTTGTCTTATTCTTTTCTTGTTTTTGGTTTATACACCACATATCAGTGAAATCATATGGTTGTCTACTTTTTCTGTCTGACTTATTTTGCTTAGCATTATAATCTCAAGATCCATCCATGTTGTCAGAGATGTTCCTATTTCATCTTTTCTTACCGCTGAATAGTATTCCATTGTGTATATATACCACAACTTCTTTTTCCATTCATCTGTCGAAGGGCATTTTGGTTGTTTCCATGTCTTGGCCACTGTAAGTAAAGCTGCAATGAACATTGGAGCACACTTGTCTTTATGGATAAATATTTTCAGATTTTTTGGGTAGACACCCAGGAGAGGAATTGCTGGGTCATATGGTAATTCTATTCTTAATTTTTTGAGGAACCTCCACACTGCCTTCCATAACGGCTGCACCAGTCTGCATTCCCACCAACAGTGTATGAGGGTTCCTTTTTCTCCACAGCCTCTCCAACACTTGTTACTATTTGTCTTGTTGATGATAGCCATTCTAACTGGGGTGAGGTGATATTTCATTGTGGTTTTTATTTGCATTTCTCTGATGATTAGTGATGTTGAGCATTTTTTCACATGTCTATTTGCCATTTGTATGTCCTCTTTGGAGAAATGTCTCTTCGGGTCTTCTGCCCATTTTTTAATTAGGTTGTTTGTTTTTCTGTTGTTGAGTTGTATGAGTTCCTTGTATATTTTGGATGTTAGCCCCTTATTAAAGACACTGTTTGCAAAAATCTTCTCCCATCCTGTTGGTTGCCTCTTTATTTTGTTGATGATTTCTTTTGCTGTGCAGAAGCTTTTTAGTTTTTTAGATATAGTCCCATTCATTTATTTTAGCTTTTACTTCCCTTGCCTTTGGAGTCAAATTCATAAAATGCTCTTTGACCTAAGGTCCATAAGTTTAGTACCTATGTTTTCTTCTATGTAGTTTATTGTTTCAGGTCTTATGCTTAAGTCTTTGATCCATTTTGAATTAATTTTGGTACATGGTGACAGATAGCAGTCCAGTTTCATTCTTTTGCATGTGGCTTTCCAGTTCTGCCAGCACCATTTATTGAAGAGGCTGTCTTTTCTCCATTGTATGTTTTTTGCTTCTTTGTCAAAAATTGTCCATATTTATGTGGTTTTATTTCTGGGTTCTCACTTCTATTCCATTGGTCTGTGTGTCTGTTTTTCTGCCAGTACCATGCTGTTTCGATTATTGTTGCCCTGTAGTACAAGCTAAAGTCAGAGAGTGTGATACCTCCAACATTGTTTTTTTCTTACGATTGTTTTTGGCTATTCAGGGTCTTTTGTGGTTCCAAACAAATCTGATGATTTTTCATTCTTTCAAAAATGCCACTGGGATTTTGATGGGGATTGCATTAAATCTGTATATTGCTTTGGGTAATATGGCCATTTTTAACTATGTTGAGTCTTCCAATCCATGAGCATGGAATGTCTTTACATTTCTTTGTGTCTTCAATTTTTTTAAAAAATGTCTTACAGTTCTCAGTATATAGGTCTTTCACATCCTTGATTAAATTTATTCCTAGGTATTTTATTATTTTTGTTGCAATTGCAAAAGGAATTCTTTTATTTTTAATTTCTTTTTCTGAGATTTCATTGTTAGTATATAGGAATGCAATGGACTTTTATACGTTGATTTTGTAGCCGGCAGCTTTACTGTATTTGTTGATGTCTCTAATAGCTTTTTGGTGGAGTCTTTAGGGTTTTCTATATATAGCATCATGTTGTCTGCAAAGAGTGACAATTTAACTACTTCTTTCCCAATTTGGATGCCTTTTATTTCTTTCTCTTGCCTGATTGCTCTGGCAAGGACTTTCAACATTATGTTGAAAAGCAGAGGTGATAGGGGACAGCCCTGTCATGTTTCTGAATGTAGAGCAAAGGGCTTCAGTTTTTCGCTGTTAATTATGAGATTAGCTGAGGGTTTGTCATATATGGCCTTTATTATGTTAAAGTATTTTCCTTCTATACTTATTTTATTAAGTGTTTTCATCATAAATGGATGTTGTATCTTGTCAAATGCTTTTTCTGCATCAATTGATATAATCATATGATTGTTGTTTTTTATTTTGTTTATGTGATGTATCACATTGATGGATTTGTGTATGTTGAACCTTTCTTCTGCCCCTGGGACAAACCCCACTTGGTCATGATAAATAATCTTTTTAATGTATTGTTGCATTCGATTTGCTAGAATTTTGTTTAGGATTTTTGCATCTGTATTCCTCAGAGATATTGGTCTGTAGTTTTCTTTTTTTGTGTTATCCTTACCAGGGTTTGGTATCAGGGTAATGCTGGCCTCATAAAATGAGTTAGGGAGTACTGTCTCTTCAATTTTTTGGAAGAGTTTGAGCAGGACAGGTATTAGATCCTCTTTGAAAGTTTGGTAGAATTCACTAGTGAAGCCATCTGGTCCCGGAATTTTGCTTTTGGGAAGGTTTTGGATGACTGATTCAATTTCCTTACGGGTGATCGGTCTATTTAGATTTTCCAATTCTTCATGATTTACCCTAGGAAGGTTATATGTTTCTAAGAACTTGTCTTTTTCATCTAGGTTATTAAATTTGGTGGCATATAGTCCTCCATAGAAATCTTGGATGATCCTTTGTATTTCTGTGGCATCCGTGATAACTTCCCCTTTCTCATTTCTGATTTTGTTTATTAGTGTATTTTTTTTAGTGAGTCTAGCCAAGGGTTTGTCAATTTTATTAATCTTTTCAAAGAACCAGCTCTTAGTCACATTAATTTTTTTCTATTGTCTTTTTGTTCTCTATTTTATTTAATTCTGCTCTGATTTTTATTATTTCCTTTCTTCTACTGACCTTGGGTTTCATTTGTTCTTCTTTTCCTAGTTCTTTAAGGTGTAATGTGAAGTTATTTATTTGGGATTTTTCTTGTTTATTGAGATAGGCCTGTAATGATATAAATTTGCCTCTTAAAATTGCTTTCGCTGCATCCCAAAAATTTTGGTAGGATGTATTTTCATTATCTTTTGTTTCTACGTATCTTTTGATCTCTCCTCTTATTTCTTCTTTGACCCAGTCGTTCTTTAAAAGTATGTTGTTTAATCACCACGTATTTGTGTTTTTTCCTGCTTTCTTTTTGCAGTTGATATTCAATTTCAAAACCTTGTGATCAGAGAATATGCTTGGTATGATTTCAATCTTCTTAAATTTGCTGAGGCTAGTTTTATGTCCCAATATATGGTCTATCCTTGAGAATGTTCCATGTACACTTGAAAAAATGTATAGTCTGATGGTTTATGGTGAAGTGTTCTATAAATGTCAATTATGTCCATTTCATGTAATGTATCATTTAGGGCTGCTATTTCTTTATTTTCTGTTTGGATGATCTATCCATAGCCGTCAATGATGTATTTAGGTCCCCAGTATAATTGTGATTTGTTCAATTTCTCCCTTTAGTTCTGCTATTAGTTGCTTGGTATATTTCGGTGTTCCCTGATTGGGGGCATAAATACTGATGAGTGTTATGTCTTCTTGTTATATATTCCCCTTTACCATTATGAAATGTCCATCTTTGTCTCTTGTTACCTTCTTTATCCTGAAGTCTGTTTCATCTGATATCAGTATGGTTACATCTGATTTTCTCTGGATACTATTTGCTTAGAGTGTCAATTTCCACCCTTTCACTTTGAGTCTATGTTTGTCCTTGTAGCTGAGATGTGTCTCGGAGAAAGCTTATGGTTGGGTTTAGTTTTTTTATCCAATCTGCTACTCTGTGTCTTTTTATTTGTGAGTTCAGTCCATTTACATTTAGGGTGATTATTGATATGTGAGGATTTCCTATCACTCTATCTTTGGTTTTTTGGTAAGACTGTGCCTCCATTGTTTCTTTGCATTTTTGTTGCTTTCTATTGTTTCTGTGTAGTGGCATTCTATTATTTTCCCCTCTGTTTCTTCTTTCATTACAGTATATATTTCAATTCTGGATTTTTTATTTTTTTTTTGAGTGGTTACCATTAAGTTTCTGTAAAAGAAATTTTCATATGTAGAGTATTCCATTTTCTTCAGCATGCTTACTTTCTCCATTCCCAAATTCCAGTTCTGGCCTTTAGTCTCCCCTCTTTTATATTTTGGTTGTCACAAGTTATCCCTATTTATGCTGGTCAAATAGCCTCCTTCAGTATTTCTTGCCATGCAGGTCCTGTGTGTTAGAAAATTCCCTCAGCTTCTGTATGTCTGGAAAGGTCTTTATTCCTCCTTCATATCTAAAGGATATCTTTGCTGGATATATTATTCTTGGCTCATAATTTCTCCCTTTCAATAGTTTGAATGTTTGATTCCACTCCCTCCTGGCTTGTAGAGTTTCTGCTGAAAAATCTGATGATAATATAATGGACTTTCCTTTGAGGTTACTGTCTTCTTTTCCCTGGCTCCCTTGAGTATTCTTTCTTTGTCATTGATTTTTGACAGCTTTAATATAATGTGTCTTGGAGAAGGCCTGTTGGGGTTGAGGTAATTAGAGGTGTTCTATTTGCTTCTTGGATTCGAGGATCCAGTTCTTTCCACAAGTTTGGGAAGTTCTCGTTGACTATTTGTTTGAATATACTCTCTGTTCCCTTCTCTCTTTCTTCTCCTTCTGGTATGCCCATTATTCTTATATTGCTCTTTCTGATGGATTCAGAAAGTTCTTGTAGAGTTATTTCACTTCTTTTAATTCTCAAGTCTCTTTCTTCTTCCATCCATGTAATTTCCAAATTTCTATCTTTGATGTCACTGATTCTTTCCTCTATCTGGTCAACTCTACTACCTAAGCTGGCTATTTCATTCTTCAATTTATTTTATTTTATTTTATTAAGATTTTATTGGGAAAGGGAACAGGACATTTTGGGGAACAGTGTGTACTTCCAGGCCTTTTTTCCAAGTCAAGTTGTTGTTCTTTCAATCTTAGTTGTGGAGGGTGTTGTTCAGCTTCAAGTTGTTGTCCTTTCAGTGTTAGTTGTGTAGGGCGCAGCTCAGCTCCAGGTCTAGTTGCCGTTTTTTCTAGTTGCAGGGGGCACAGCCCACCATCCCTTGCAGGAGTCGAACCGGCAACTTTGTGGTTGAGAGGACGCATTCCAACCAACTGAGCCATCCAGGAACTCAGCGGCAGTTCAGCTCAATGTGCCGTGTTCAATTTTAGTTGCAGGGGGCGCTGCCCACCATCCCTTGTGGGAGTCGAGGAATTGAACTGGCAACCTTGTGGTTGAGAGCCCACTGGCCCATTTGGCAATCGAACCGGCAGCCTTCGGAGTTAGGAGCATGGAGCTCTAACCGCCTGAGCCACCGAGCCGGCCCCTTTTCTTCATTTCTTTTATTGAGTTCTTAATATCGAGAAATTCTATTTGGTTCTCTTTTAAAATTTCAATCTCTTTGGTAAAATGTTCATTTTGTTCTTTGATTGTGTTTCTGAGTTCATTAAACTGCCTGTCTGTGTTTGCTTGCATCTCGTTGAGATTTTTAAGAACTGCAATCTTGAATTCTCTGTTATTTAAGTCACATATTGCCATATCTTTAAGTTCATTTTCTGGAAACTTTTCGTTTTCTTCTGAGCTGTCTTGTTACCTTGGTTATTCATGGTCATTAATGATTTATTATTTCTCCGCCTACACACCTACAGGAGTGGGTTCTGCAACAGGTTGATAGAAAGAGGTCTTTCTTTTGTTTTCCAGTGGTGTTGGTTGAATGTTTTATTTTCTTTCCAAATGCAATGCAGCCTTTTATTCTCTCTCACACTGTAGTGTTATGTTTTCTCTGCACTGTTCCGGCTTCTCACACAATGGGGAGATTCTCTGGAAGAAAAACTTCTCCTCTGTGAACAGTTGGCCTTAGCCATGCGGCACCACTTCTGTGGGGGGATGTGGAGAGCTTCTGAGGTTCCAAAGCTATTCCTGCCCCAGATTCAGAGCTTGTATGCTTCCTCAGCTCTGTTTACTCCTGCAGGGATCCACCCAAATAATTGGGGACAGGGGCGGGGTGGGTTGTGAGAGGTAGCTAGAGCAATGGTGGCGACCACCACCACAGCCAGTCCTGCCCACAGCTCCTTCCCCTTTGTCGCAACTAGTTGGGGTGCAAGTCAGAGTCTAAGGACCACAGTTCTCAGAACTGCAAATATTCTGTTCTTTTGATCTGTTAATTCTTTTTTAACTGTTTAATAAAATTCACCAATGAAGCCATGTGATCCTGGGTTTTTCTTCACTGGGATATTTTTTTTTTAATTAGTTTCAGTTGTATAAAAGAATGTATTAGTTAGCCATTTATCATTTATATCCCTCACACAATGATAACCCCCTTCCCCCATCTACTACTCCTCTGACATCGCACAGAGCCATTACATTTCCACTGTCTTTCTTCCTAATGCTGTACCCCACTTCTTGTAAATATATATATATATATATATATATATATATATATACATATATATATATATATATATATATATATATATATATATATATATATATATATATATATAAATATATATATATAAACATATATATATAAATATATATATATATAAACATATATATAAATATATATATATATATATATATATATATATATATATATATATATATATATATGTTGTAGTTGACATTCATTGTTGTTCAGCTTCAGCATCAGGTGTACAGTGCAGTGATCAGGCATTTATGTCATCCCTGAGGGGGTCTCCCTAACGGGACAAGTGTCCATCGGATACCCTACAAAATCTTTGCAACATTATTGATTACATTCCCCAAATTGACTTTCATATCCCCGTGGCAATCTTGTGGTTACCGATTGTGCTTTCTAATCCCCTCACCTTCCCCCTTATCCACCCCCCAACCATAGCAACCCTCAGTTTTTCTTTTATGTCTCTGAGACTGTTTCTGATTAGTTAGTCATTTATTCTTTTCTTTAGATTCCACATATAAGTGAGATCATATGGTATTTGTCTTTCTCTGTCTGACTTATTTCACTTAGCATAATGTTCTCTAGGTCCATCCATATTGTTGCAAATGGTAAGATTTCTTTCTTCTTTATGGCTGCGTTGTATAAATGTACCACAGTTTCTTAATCCAGTCGTCTACCAATGGGCACTTCAGTTGTTTCCATGTCTTGACTATTGTGTATAGTGCTGCAATAAATATAGGGGTGCATACATTTTTTCAAATTAGAGTTTTGGATTTCTCCGGATAGATACCTAGGAGTAGAATTGCTGGGTTATAAGGTAGTTCCATTTTCAGTTTTCTGAGATACCTCCATACTGTTTTCCATAGTGGCTGCACCAATCTGCAATCCACCAACAGTGCACAAGCGTTCCCTTTTCTCCATATCCGCACCAGCACTTGTTGTTTGTTGATTTATTGATGATATCCATTTTGACTGGGAGTGAGGTGGTATCTCATTGTGGTTTTTATTTGCATTTCTCTGATTAGTGAGGTTGAGCATTTTTTCATATGTCTGTTTGCCATCTGTATGTCTTCTTTAGAAAAATGTCTATGTCCTCTGCCCATTTTTTAATTGGGTTGTTTGTTTTTTTGGAGTTGAGTTTTTTATAAACTTTGGATATTAACCCTTTATCTGATATATCATTGGCAAATATCTTCTACCATTCAGTAGGATCCCTTTTTGTTTTATTGATGGTTTCCTTTACTATGAAACAACTTTTTAGTTTGATGTAATCCCACATGTTTATTTTTTTCTTACTTCCCTTGCCCGAGGGGATATATCAGTAAAAATCTTACTCCAGGTAATGTCTGTGAACTTTCTTCCTATATTTTCTTCTAGGAGTTTTATGGTTTCAAGTCTTACACTTAAGTCTTTAATCCATTTTGAATTTATTCTTGTATATGGTGTAAGGAGGTGGTTCATCTTCATGTTTTTGCATGTGTCTGTCCAGGTTTCCCAGCACACTGGGAGATTTTTGATTACTGATTGAGTCTCCTTACTAGTAATTGATCTATGCAGATTTTCTATTCCTGATTCAATCTTAGTAGGTAGTATTTTTCTAAGGAGTTTTCCACTTCTAGCACATCCAATTTGTTGGTGTGTACTTGTTCATAGTAGCCTCTAATGATCCTTTGTATTTCTGTAGTATCATTTGTAATGTCCCTTTTATTCATTTATAATCTTGTTGATTTGGGTGTTCTCTTTTTTCCATGTTAGTCTTGCTAAGGGTTTGTCAAATTTTTTTTATCTTTTCAAAGAACCAACTCTTTGGTCAATCTTTTCTATTGTTTTTCTGTTCTCTGTTTCATTTATTTCTATTCTAACCTTTATTATGTCATTCCTTCTGCTAACTTTGGTTTTGGTTTGTTTTTCCTATTCTAGTTTCTTAAAGCATAGAGTTAGGTTGTTTATTTGGGCTCTTTCTTGTTTCTTAACACGTTGCATACGGATCACGAGAATCTTCACGAGGGATTTAAACCCCGCCATACGCAACGTGTTAATGTAGGCTTTTATTGCTATAAACTTCTCTCTTAGAACTGCTTTTGCTGCATCCAATGAGATGCTGTATGTTGTTTTTTTCATTTTCATTTGTTTCAAGAAACTCTTTCCCTTTTAATCCATTGGTTGTTCAGGAGAGTGTTGTTTAATTTCTATGTATTCATAAATTTTCCAGTTATCCTCTGGTAATTGATTTTTAGATTCATGCCATGTGGTCAGAGAAGATACTTTATATAATTTCAGTCTTCTTGAACTTCCTAAGACTTGTTTTTTGCCCTAACATATGGTCTATTCTAGAAAATCTTCCTTGCACACTTGAGAAGAATGTGTATTCTACTGGTGTTGGACAGAATATTTTGTATATAGATCCAGGTGGTCTTTAGTGTTTTTCAAATTTACTCTTTCCTTATTGATTCTTTGACACAATGATCTATCCATTGTTAAGTGTAGAGTATTAAACTCCCCAACTATTATTGTATTGCTGTTTATTTCTCCTTTTTAGCTCTATTAGTTTATACTTTATATATTTAGGTGTTCCAATGTTGGGTGCATAAATATTTACAATTGTTATATCTTCTTTTTTAAATTTTTTTATTAGAGAAGGGGAACACAGGAATTTATTGGAGAACAGTGTGTACTTCCAGGGTTTTTTCCAAGTTAAATTGTTGTCCTTTCAATCTTAGTTGTGGAGGGTGCAGCTCAGCTCCAGGTTCAGTTGTCATTGTGAGTTGCAGGGGGCACAGCCCACCATCCCTTGTGGGAAGTCGAACTGGCAACCTTGTGGTTGAGAGGACATACTCCAACCAACTGAGCCATCTGGGAGCTCAGCAGAAGCTCAGCTCAAGATGCCGTGTTCAATCTTAGTTACAGGGGGCGGCGCCCACCATCCCTTGCTGGAGTTGAGGAGTTGAACCGAAAACCTTGTGGTTGAGAGCCTATGCTTCAACCAACTGAGCTATCTGGCCACCCAGCAGCTGAGTGGCAGCTCATTGACTTCATTCTAGTTGCAGAGGGCGCAGCTCGCTGGCCCACGTGGGAATCGAACTGGCAGCCCCATTGCACAGAGCTCACGCTCTAACCAACTGAGCCACCCGTCCACCCCTATTATATCTTCTTAATGTATAGAACCATTTATCATTATAAAATGACCTTCTTTGTCTCTTTTCTAATATTTTTCTGTTCAGTCTATTTTATTTGATATAAGTATAGCCATCCCTGCCTTTGTTTGTTTGTTTGTTTTAGTACCATCTACTTGAAATGTCTTTTTCCATCTCTTCACTTTTATTCTATGTGTGTTTTCAAGACTAAAGTTACTGTCCTGAAGGAAGCATATTGTTGGATCTTATTTTTTTCAATTCAGCCATTCTTTGTCTTTTGATTGGATAATTTAATCTATTTGCATTTACAGTAATTATTGATAAGTAGGGAATTACTATTGCCATTTTGTTAATTGTTTTCTTGGGTCCTTTGTTCCTTATCCTGCTGTCTTTATTTTTTTTTTTCATGTTTTGATGCCTTTTGATATCAGTATGATTTGACTTCTTTATCAGATTCTTTTGTGTAATTACTATAGGTTTTTCCCTTCACCTATAGTAATTACACAAAAGAATTACCATAAGGCTTACATAAAACATCTTAAAGTTATAGCACCCTATTTTAGCTAACAACAACTTAAATAGTATTGCTAAACTTTAAACTTTTACTTCTCCCCCTCACATTTATATTGTGTAACCAGTAACAGATTACTGCAGTTATTGTTATTTTACTATGTATATATTTTTAACTTTTAAACTAGAGTTGTAAGTGAATTATGCACCACCATTACTATATTGCAGAATCTAACTTCGACTATATATATATACCATGACCCGTGAGTTCTATGCTACCTGTTAATCAGTGTCCTTTTACTTCTCCCAGAGAACTTCCTTTAGCATTTCTTGTAAGACAGGCGTAGTTGTAACGAATTTCCTCAACTTTTGTTTATTCAAGAAAGTATCACTCCTTCATTTCTGAAAGACAGATTTTCCAAGTATAGAATTCTTGGTTGACAGATTTTTTTGTCTGTCTATTTTGAATATGTCATCCCAGTCCTGCCCTGAAAAGTTTCTTTTGAGAAATCTGCTGATAAGTCTTATGGGGACTCCCTTGTATTTAACATCTTTTCTTTTGCTTCTTTTAAAATTCTTTGACTTTTGATAGTTTAATTATAATGTGTTCAACCTATTTGAGGTCTTTTGGGTTTTATGAACCTGGATTTCCATTTCCTTCCCCCGGTTTGAAAAGTTTTCAGCCATTTTGTTTTAAATATATTTTCTTTTCCCTTTCTGTTTCTCGTCTCCTGAAATTCCAATAATGCAAATATTGTTTCCTTTTATTGTGTCCCATAAGCCCCTTTGGCTTTCTTTACATTTTTCTTTTCTTTTTTCTTTTTCTTTTTGTTCCTCTCACTAGATAATTTCAAATATCCTATCTTCCAGGTTGCTCATTCTTTCTTTTGCGTGGTCAAGTCTGCTTTTGAAACTCTACTGAATTCTTCCATTCAGTTAATTGTATTTTTCAAGTCTAGGATTTTTTTTTTGTGACAGTTTCCATTTCTTTGTCAAACTTCTTGTTTTGTCCATGCATTGTTTTCTTAGTTTTGTTTAGTTATCTCTACATATGTTCTTGTAGTTTACTAAATTTCCTTAAGGGGAGTATTCTGAACTTTTTGTTTGACCATTCATGGTGTCAATTTCCTTTGGGTCATTTATTGGAGCTTTATTAGTTTCCCTTGGTGGTGTCATATTTACCAGGTTTTTTATTATTCTTGATTCTTTATATTGATATAAGAGTATTTATGTAATCAGTCTCCTCTTCCACACTTTAGAGGCTTTCTTTGTCAGACAAATTTTCACCAGTCAACTCAGTTTGAGTTTCTCTGTGTGTCTGCTGATAATATTCTTGGGCACATGAGACCTGCTTATTTTGGTCTATTTTTGGGTGAGGCAATTGTTTGAGCTCTTTAGTGTGCAACTGGCTAAGAACAGTTGGATAGGACTCCTGGCTTTATTCCTTACCCAAATGAGGCTGTAGGATGGACTCCATAGTTGCCTGGATTTTTCTGGTCAGGCTTACTAGATGGTTAGGACTGGGTCCTATAATCAGTAGTAGATGGGGCTATGAATTAGCTTCCCTGCCCTTGCGGGCAACAGGACAGGACCCAGGGCCTGTATAGCTTATTGTTCGGGGAGTCCAATCAGGCAAGGGTGTGCACTGAACTCCCTGTTCAGGTGAGGCCACTGGTTTTGCTCTTTAGATGGGTAAGCCATCAGCTGTATGCTCTGTTCAAGTGCCACTGTACATAGGACTGTTGAATGGGCTACACAGCTTCCCTTATGGTTACGTTCCCTGGTTGGGCAGAATAAAGCCTGTATTCAGCAGTGTGTAGGGCTATGAGTTAGTTTCCCTACCTGAGTGCAGTGGGAGAAGTAGCTCTAAAGCTGGTAAAGCTCTTTGTTCATTGCCTTCACTCAAGCAGACCCGTGCCCCAAGTTCCCTGGCCTAACAAAGCCACTGGCTTTGCTCTGCAGAGTATTGACTATGTCTACCTGTCTCTTGGTTAGAGTGTTGCTGTCTTATGTAGCTTCCAGGTATTCTTACCAGCATTTCTGGTTACATTGAGCTAAGAGACACTCTCCACAGCAGGTAGGGCTATGTCTCAGTTCCTTTGTTTGGGCAGGATGGGGAGGGGCCACTCCAGGTCTCTCCCAATTTTTCCCAAATAGGCCTTCCAGTCCAGAGAGGCCAGAATCTATCGTCAGACTGGGCTATTAACTAATTCCCCTGCCTGGGTATAGCAGGGGAACACTCTATGCCTATACTGATTTTACTCTGGGGACAATCAGCTCTACCTGCCTGAGTGTTTTTGTGTTACATCACTTCCAGGTGCTCTCACCTGCCTCTCTGGCCAGATGGGGCCAGAAGACATTCTCCCCGGTGGGTGGGGCTGTGACAGCTTCTTGCCAGAGCATAGGCAAATCAGCCTTTAGGGTCCACAGAACTCTTCCTTTGAGGATTCTAATCAGGCAGATTTGCATCCTATCCCACCAAGTTCCCTGGTGAGAATCTACCAGCAACTTGGTTCTGCAGATGAGCAATGCCATTGGTTGGTGTATCTACTTGGGCAGTGCAGGTATTATCTCAGTCTGCCAAGCTCCAATTGCTGGTTGTTGGAAACCCTTTCCCCCTTCTCCATCACAATCAGATTCCCAGTGGTGGAGCACCACAGATTCCCCTGCCATCCCCATGGGATAAGACCAGAGTAGGGGCTCCCACAAACTGACACACAATGTTGGGGGAGCTGGTTGTGCCCCCGGGCTCTCTTTTCCCACTGGAGGAACTGAAGGTTTAGGGGAGACCTCTCCACATGGTGCTGTGCTGGCCTGGGTGAGGGACAAGGCAGTCAGTATGTAGCCATTTCTCTTCCCCTTCTAATGCAGTCTGTCTTGGTGTCTGCTGCAGAGGGGTGCTTCAGCCTCACCCCTATGTTCTAGGATTCTCTCACTGGTGTCTTGCTCATGAATAGTTTTTATTTTTTCTTGTGAGGAGTGAAGTCAGGAACGTCTTATGTTGCCATTTTGGTGACTTCACTTTCTAGATATAATCCACAGTCCTAGCCATGTGAAGTTTATGGCCCTGAGCAGCAGAGAAGAATGAATGCTTTTTATCGGCAGCTAGATGCCCACTTGGGAGGAAGAGGCAGAGTCCACACCACTCATTTAGTGACAGGATTTTATTAAAAGAGAAGGATGAAGGGAATTTTCATTCTAAAATCTGACACCAAGCTCTAATGGGGGAACTCTTCAGAGGCAGAGCCAAGAGAACTAGATACCCCTTCACGGTCCCTTGTAGAGACAGTATAATAAAGCGAAGAAGGGCATGGGTAGTAGCTCAGCCACCGGTTTAGGCCCTGATTCTGCCCCTTCCTCACTTTGGGAACCTGAGCAGATATCCACTGAGCTAGAACTTATGGTTTTTGTTATATGTAGAACAAGGATAACACCTGTCTCTAGGGGTTATTATGAGGATTAAATGCAATCCTATGTACACAGTGCTAGGTAAGGAGTGAGCATTCATGAAATGGCAGCTCTTATTATTATTTGTTGTAGAAAACTTTCAATCCAAAGAGTTTGTAGGGGAATTTTCAGCTTTTCTGTAAAGACGTCCCTCCATTTGTCTCACAGGGACACAATGCCCTGAGAGTCTATAGGTCTCTCATCCTATTCTCTTTTTCTGTTTTCTCAAAATTTTGAAATCATTCTACAGTCATTTGGTTTCCAGGAAGAATGGGAGGAAAATTATTTCATTAAGCTTCTGCAGCCCCATACTGTGTGATTAACTTGAATGACCACGGAGTTTTAAGCCTGAGCTCTTCAATGCATTGCTGTCTATCCCAACCCCACATAGCCTCCCTACCATTATCCCAAAGTTGTTTGGTTCAGGTCTTTGATTGGATCTGAAATCTCTGGACACTAAAGGATGATGGGTTGACTCTGAAAACAGCTTGACCATCAACAATCTAACAATCATAAACTACCCATAAATCTGTGTTTGTGTGGGCTGTAATATTGGTGTTATTCATGGTGGCCAAATAAATTATGGAAGTGCCATAATGCTAGGCAGTGAAATCTGGATAGCTAATCAGCTGGACCAGCCTGAAGAGAGCTGCAGGGGAAGCATACAACCATTCTTTCTAGATGAAGCAAATCTGATAAGCATTTTCAGTCTCTTGGCAGGAGACACATTGAGAGATCCAGGAAGCCAAATACCCATCCCTGTTCCCATTTACTCCTTTAAACAACTTCCTGCTGGGCACATTTTGGAAAGTAGGCTACACTTGGCCAACAGATGTTATTGACTTAAGGGAGGTCATTGATCTAAACAAGCTTTTCTTGGAGGGATTTTGAAAAGATCGTCATAAAACTAAACATTAATATGTAAATGTGGCGTTGCCATTTCCATCTCTCCAGGCTGAGCTCTATTATGCTGACTAAAGCCTCATCAGTTTGGCTCCCACCTAGGATTTCCACACTCCCTAGAGTGGTCTGTGTTCTAAAATGTCCTAGCTTCCTTTACGATTCCTGTTCTCATCAGGAATCTGGTCTCCATTAGAGACTGGGAGAGAGTGATGAGCTCAAATCGATTCACAATAATGTGCAAGTAACTTACAGTCTTTATGTAGCAACACTACCATAGTATTTACATTTTAAAAGATAATGTCTTTTAAGTCAAATAAATCCATAACTGGTGCAATTTCAGGCTGAGTGAAAAAGGAAAATAAAAGATCCAGAAGGGAGCTCTTTTGGTTATCTTCTCTGAGTTTTTGCTGTTGTGTCACAACTTTTCCCATGTTTTCTTTTAAAAATTCAACATGTGTTTGAGAGACTGAAATATCCTCGTTACTGTTCTGGAAGTTTAAGTCCAGTAGTAAACAAAATTAAGATCTCTAAACTTGGGGAGCAGAATGAGAGACTATATACTAGACATAATAAGTACATTTTACCGCCTTTCAGAAGGTGATAAGTGCTTTGGAAAAAGAAAATAGCAGAGTAAGGAGGTATAAGAGTGCTTGGTAGGTGGGTTGAAAGTTTTAATTTTAAATGCGAATTTAGGGAGGTCTCATTAAGGTACTAACATTTATACAAAAATGTGGAGAAGGAATTAACCAATGAGAAGCCTGTCTTTGAAGGAATAGCTAAGGCAGTGCCTGGTATCTTAAAGGAAGAAGGAGGCGGCCAGCGAGGCTGAAGTTGAGAAAACACAGAGGAGAGTAGTACTCACAGGAGATGAGATCATGGAGGTGATGGGGAGCCAGACAACTTGAAGATCCTTAGCTCTCCACCACTGTTCCCAGGACAGTGAGTGGGTCTTTGGTAGAAGATAAGAATGAGAAAAGTGAGACAGAGGGTTGTTTGCTTGGACATAGAATTTTTTTTGTACATACGGAACTCATCAATACAAGGCAATACAAAGCTTCACAATCAAATAATAAAAGGAAGTTGAAAAAATTATTGAAATCTATACTCCCATCCTCGTGTTCTGAGCTAGGTGGACAAAATGTTGCTCTTTGGAGAATGTGTTTGAAGAAAAAGTCGTCATGGTTGAGTGCTTGTCTCTCCTTCCTCATTTTGGGTTTGGTCAAAGAGCTCCTTTGAGGTTGACTTTCCTAATATGGCTGCCTTATAGACATCAGTGCAAACTCAAGGGTAAGGAACGCATACGGTGCCTCAACAGTCTTCAACAGAGAACACAGGAGTAGACAAATTTCCCTGGCTCAGTCATCATTTACAGATTAATCATTTCTCTGCAGTTAAGAGCTTTGTTGATTTGGTGAAACTTTCAAGTTCATATATCAAGCATTTCCTTATGTACTTAAGTGCTGATGCCAGACCAGCTGTCACTGGGGATGATAGTTTTGGCATCATCCTACTTTTAATATTCTCTTTATGATTAAAAACTTTAGAAACACAAACTCTGGCTCTACTCAAAAAACTGCTCTAATATTTACATGACATTTCTCCTTTAACAATAAAATAATTTCTTTCTGAAGAGTACATAATACAAAGCTGGGAGTTAGGAACCTGGGTTCCAAGAAAGATTGCCAGGAGATTAGATCAGCTGATCTCTGAAATCCTGTGATCTTTAAAAAAAAAAGTGTATATATATATATATATATACACTTTTTTTATATGTATGTATATGTATATATGTGTATATATATGTGTGTATATATATATATATATATATATATATATATATATATATTCAATGCGTCTAAATTTGAGGGAATTGGTAGAAATCAGCCATGCCATATATTCATTCAACAATTGTTGTGTAATTATCCTAAGTCCTATGAATATGGTTAATAAAATAGACATGAGGCTCTTGTTTTCATGGCTTAGCTCTCTTCACAAGTGCCTAATTCATTGGGGTTGTCTGAATTTCAGTTTGAGATACTCTTGAGGCTCAGTGAGGATATTGGCTGTGATTCCTTAGCCGTGTCTACCCTGAGCAAATGCAAAATCTCCTCGCACAAGTGGAGCAGACACTGATGATACTGCTTTTAAGAGGTAGCGCTGAACTATTTCCTAAAATTTCAGGTCTTTAGCCTATAGAGCCCAGCATTATATTGTGGGGACTAAAGAAAAAAAAATAAAGTAAAAAAAATAAAATATTTTCCTTCCACCTTCCAAGTTCTTCTAGGTGGGCTAATTAATAATCAAATTAGTAGATTAACAGGAGAAAATCTAATTTTTCATTCGTGCACATGGGAAATTCACATAAGCATGAAAATTCCAAAGATAGTGAAGGGGCATTGGGTATATCTGACATTTTTGGATAAAGGAGAAAGAAGGGGATGGGGTATTAGATTTCAGAAGTGAGGATGGGCGATTAACGGATAGTTGAGGAAGAACAGAACATACATGGCAGGAACATTCTTCCTGGGCAACTCAGAAACAATAGAACACTGGGGATATCTAGTAGCTAACAGGCCCCTGCCTGAAACCTTCCTATTTACCATATTTAATTCAAAGTAGGGCTAAGTAAACATCCTAAGATTCTCCTCCTGAAGCAGGTTTTTCTGTCTGAAACCTCTTGGCAGGGAAGTGGGGAGGTTCAAAGATTTTCTGAGTCTTGTTTCTTAACAAACACCTTAAAATCAGTATCTCAAAAGGTAGCCTCAGGGTGGCAAATTTTGGTTCCCTTCAGTACCTTTGTTTAAAAACAAGTCTCCTATCTTCCTGATGGAGGGCACAGAGCTCTAGTATTAAACAAGGGACAGAAAGGATTCAGACTCTAAGGTGGTCTTTTTATGGTGGTATTGTCCAAGTGATACTTAAAGATGAACCTATTCTACGAGGTCTGACAATTAAGCTTGCGAACTTGTTGCAACAATGTTGCTCACCTTTTTTTGATATCAGAGGGATTATTCATTATGAATTTGTACCAACTGGACAGTTAACCAAGTTTACTATTTCGAAGTGCTGAAAAGGATGCATGAAAAAGTTGGACGAGCTGAACTTTTCGCCAACAATTCATGGCTCTTGCATCACGACAATGCACCAGCTCACACGGCACTGTGAGGGAGTTTTTAGCCAGTAAACAAATAATTGTATTGGAACACCTTCCCTACTCACCTGATCTGGCCCCCAATGACTTCTTTCTTTACCCAAAGATAAAGGAAATATTGAAAGGAAGACATTTTAATGACACTCAGGACATCAAGGGTAATACGACAGATCTGATGGCCATTCCAGAAAAAGAGTTCCAAAATTGCTTTGAAGGGTGGACTAGGCACTGGCGTCGGTGCATAGCTTCCCAAGGGGAGTACTTCAAAGGTGACTGTAGTTATATTCAGCAATGAGGTATGTAGCAGTTTTTCTAGGATGAGTTTGTGAACATAATTGTCCCACCGTGTATACCATGCTGGTACTGAGAAGTTCCAGAAATACTTGACTGATCCCCAAGGTGGCTCTAGCTATAGTCAAATCAACTCTTTCTCTTTTAACCCACACTAAAGTGTCATTCTGTTTCACAGTTTTGGGCTGATCATCTTAGCAATTTGCTACTTTAAGTCTACTTATGTCAGTCACTTTTAAATTCATTTTGCACAGCTGACTATGGTGTTATCACAGTCTTCCTTAAACTAATGCATTTAATAGTCATGTGGCCTGGAAAGATTGCCAACACAGGGCAACAGCTGAAAATACTACTGTCCAGCCAGATTCTTTTTCTTGATTGGTTTAAAACTACCATTTGCAATTTTTATAGCCTGAATTCTTTGCTGGTCTGATTGCAGTCCTTGGTTTTCAACAGTATATTTCTCCTAATATATTTTGTTTCGGGGGGCCAGTTATATTGTTTTAAATTTCCAACACACATTGACTAAGATCTGATACTGCACAATTTAACATTACCAAGTTTCATTTGAAATATTTCCTGTGAGGAGCTATACTCTATTGGTTGGTTGAAAAGTAATCAAATAACATTATAATAAATATGGAAAACGCATATTTAACTGGGAGATAATGTAGTCTGGTAGGGAAGACATTATAGATGTGAGTGCTGTGTACTTAGGGTATAGCCCCAGAAACAGGAATATTTTAAATATTTTAAAACCATATCAGCAAGCTAATATAGCATCCAGAGAAAATACCTATAAACATAAGGAGCCCAGAGCTGTCTGCTGCTTCCTGCAGCTGGAAGACTGCCATTTCTCCTTCCTGCCCCTTCTCCTCTCTCCCACCAGCTCTTTTCAAGAGGCTCCAGGGAAAGAAGCAGAAAGCAATAAAGCTGTGTTGTAGACTATGACCCTCCACCTCTTCTTATTACCCTCAGGTAAAACTGACAAATAAAAAAATTGTTTATGGTGTACAACTTGGTTTTGATATACATTGTAAAATAGTCACCACAACCAAGCAAGCAAAGTAGCATATCCATGCTTTTAACTTCCCCTAGGTGGGTCCTGACTCTCCCTGTACAACTGTTTGTATAACACAAGATTCTAATTAGCTGATCAGAATTTCTAAAACTCAATTCAGCAACAGCTTAACTGTACACCTCAATGGATGGATCAGTTCAGTCAAGTAGCAACCAGTTTATTTGTTCCTTGCTCAGTTAGGCCCCTAGAATGTTCATGTTGGAAAGGAAGTTAATCAACTAATGAATCCCCCTCAATCTCAAAATAGTAAACTGAGGCTTAGGGAAGTGAAATAGAACTTGAGTGAAGTCACACTGACAGCAAAGAAGCCTGAGCAGAAGCCATTTTGGTTTTACAATTTTATTTCCAAAGAATGTAATTTGTTTCTTTTTTATTTAAAAAAAATTTTTTTAAGGTATTTAAAATAAAGAATCATACTGAAAACTGTCCCTTCTCAAACAACCCTTTCTGGTTCTTTGATCTTGGGAAAACTACTTACCTTCCTGGATTTGGAAGCCATATCATACAAGGTTCTGACATGCACAATAGTTGTAATAAAAATCATGAAATAAAACAAGTACAACATCTATGGCTGAGTTACCAGGAATAATCTTCAGGTCCCAGTCTAGAACTCAGTACCTAATTTTCTATGGATAATTTTGTAACCCAAACTTAGAGCCCCCTATCCTAACTTGTATAAACTTAAAGCCCCACTAAACCTAGATTTGCCCTTAAAGAGGCAGCTCTCAAAGGGATAGTGGAAACACTTTGGGAGTCTGATTGACTTGAATTCAGTTCCGCTCTATCACCTAATAGCTGGCTGACCTTGGAGAAGTTACTTAAGACCTCTGTATATCTTTTTCCTCATCTATAAAATTCAGATAATGAAACTGGTTTCCTGGAGTTGTAAGGCTTACACAAAGCAAGGTAGAAAAAGTCTTTGGTTTAGTGCCCCATACAGAGCAAACAGGCAATAAAGTGTATCTAGTCTTATGTAGGGAAGTTGTCTGATATGATTAAGAACATGGGCTTTATAATCAAATATATCTACATTCAAATTCCTGCTTCATATTCTAATAGTTACTGTTACTTTAAGTAGCTTACTCTTTCTGAGCCTTAGTTTTCTCATCTTTAAAATGGGATAATAAAACCTAACTGGTAGAATTGTTTAAGATTAAATGAGATGATGTAAAGTGCTTAGCAGAGTGACTGCTTTTGCCTGCAAATAATAACAACAAAAACATCCAAAGTGGCTTAAAGTAGTGGCTTTCACATGTTTTGGCTACAACCCATAGTAAGAAATAGATCTTGTATTGTTACTCAGCCCACATATACACGTTACCACAGGACTACTGAATCAAATTTGATTGGCCAAATGTTTTTGGCCAAGCTCCGTAAGTGTTGGAGAATGGGAAAACAGAGTGCTGGAGTGGAACTCAGGCTTTCCCAATATGCGTGCACACCATTGGCATCTCGGAAAGCCACACACTTCTCCTTGTCCTCAATCCTCCATTTCATTTTAACTCACTGACTTCCTTTTCCAGAATCCCATAGAATTTAGAGAGAGGAGAGAAAAAGGCTTCAGTATGTGAAAAATCTGCCTGAATGTACTAGACCTGATCACCTGTTCATTTTGAACCTAATGCCACTTGACAGAACTAAGTGCTGCTGCCAGAATTGCTCAACACCACATTTGTTTATCTGGGTGAAGCTTGGGCTAGAGCACTGTCGATTCCATTTTTTAAAGAAGGGTACTATCTTCTCCCAGATTTATGGGCCCATTTATTTATAGAACATTCTATCTAAACAAAAGCTGGTTGCCTCTGTGATGAATTACAAGTCTTGGTTTCTCAACCCAGTATTCTATATGAGGAATAAACATACTATAGGAATGATTATTCTATTACTGACTTTTCATCATTCTGTAGCAAATTTAAATAACAGCATAACATTGTAATGTTGAATAACATTCCTTGCCCTTTGATGAGTTATGAGCTAAATGTTATGGGCTCAATAAGCCTCTTTCAGCTAATGATGCATATTTTGTCCACTACAACTCATGTGGATGAAGTTTTCTTGGTCTTTCTTAGCTTGTTCACCTGGGAATGCATTCATCAGTTTGGCACAAAATGCAAAGTAGCAACCTAATTTTGCAAAATTTTCTTCACTGCTTTTAGATCCCCCAAGTAGTCCTGGCTAGGTTTGATGAACACGGCACAGGTAGGCAGGTAAAGGGCCATCACTGTTATTTTTTATTTTATTTATTTTTTAAATTTTATTAGTTTCAGGTGCACAAGACAAAGTAATACTTAGACGTTTATCATTTATATCCCGCACACTGGATCACTGTTGTTTGACCATGCATTTTCTCTGCAGCAAAATAGCATCTAGGCCATCACTGGGAGATTTGGGAAACAGGTACTTTGACCTTTTTTTTTTTAATGGCTTGTCTATTCCAGGGGGGTGCCAGCCCTCTTTCTGTATTGTTTTGGGTATTAATTGACAAATATTGTATCTAGAGCCTTGAGGGAGTCAGTCCCTTTATCATATTTTAAATGCATGCTCTTTCAGTCCACACAATTTACATGTATAGGCCTAGTAATAGAGCTCTTGAAACTTAGAACCCCAGAAAGCATTACATAGCTCTAGGTTGGGTCATTCTGGCCCTGAGGGAATGTTCTAGCACCTCCCACCCTGGCACACCACTTATACTCAGCCTGCCCCTTAATATCTCCGTGACAGTCAGAGTTGTTAGCTAGGATTTCCTAACAGATTTGACAAAAAAAATGTGTGCAGCAGAAAAACCGGGGTATATTTAAGTTCCCTTTAAGCTGATTTGTAATCGTATAAAGCTCTTTTGCATGAGCTAGAAGGATGATCTCAGTTATAAGGAATGGACAAACATTTTAAACTGGTCATACGATTTCATTATCAAACTAAATGGGCCTCACCAAGTAACAGCTTCTCTCATCAAATATACCTGCAAGAAAAAAGACCACCCCCCCACCAAAAAACAAAAAAGACGTAAGATCATTTACTATTGAATGCAAATCCTGATTTTTGACAGAAGCCCTCCATTGCTCATCGGCTCATATTCACCATCTCTTTAATTTAACCACTTCATGGTAGCTTCTGCTTACTAATTTTAACTTGGAAGTTCACCAGGAAGTTATATTGCTTAACACTAAACAGACCATAGGTGTGCTATTGACATGAGTAATTGAAAATTTTGATGTGAAATTTTCCCATGCTAAAATCATTGTACATGGGACTACAATTGTTTCTTGAGGGAATTCTTGGCTCTCCCCTAAAGATATAGGGAACTTTACAGGGATAATTTTTTAATTAAGAAATTTTCATCACATAGGATTTATAGGCATTTCTAAAAGTTGTGTTAAATACAGAAAACCATTTTGACATAAGAATATGTTAGTTAAAATGAGAATAAAAGGGAACTTCCTTTCTTTTTACATCGTTGACCACAGGAGCGGCCCAACGGATGCAGAACAGTTTTTGCATGTATTTAGGTATGAGACGTGGGTGCCTTGATTTTACTAAAAGTTCTATACCCTCCTGTTTGTCAAAGCATATGAATCTGTCCCACTATATAATACCAAGGATCTGTGTTTAGTGAATTTTAGATCCTTGCTAGTGAACAGAACCACAGGATTGCATTGCTACAGCCATTTTTAATCAGCAGCTTGGTTAAGAGAATAGTCATAGAGGATTAACTAAAGAATTTATGGTCCACTTATTCCTTCCAACTATAACTCTGATTATCATATCTTTTTAGACCACAAATGAGAGTAACTGCTTGGATCATCCTATCAGCTCCTTGCTGACTGGCATTTCCTATCATGTAACCTACCCCAGGCCTCCACTGAAAGTATTAGAAAAGGAAAGTGTTCAAAACTACTATGCATGTATTGTGTGAATGTTTTGAGAGTTTTTAAGTTTCTATAACTCCAACTTCCCAGAAGAATTTCATTTTAGGCTTTAGTACTGGAAAAAATCGTTTTTCTCCTAATTTGAAAAAAAAACATCTTAGAGTAGGCTGTATCCGATCAGATATTCCTTTTCACTTTTGTTGGGTTGGAAACTCTAATCCAAATCTGTGCCCTCCTCCAGCAAATGCAGGACGTATGTTCATTTCTTTGTACTAACTTTATTTACCCTTGCATTCATCTGGTTAACCAATTCTCCTCTTAATTTCTTTATGAAATTTTAAATCTTTTTCCTATTATATGAATGTATATAAACTCCCTCAAACACCATTAGAAAATAGGGGAATATGGGTGTAAATTACAGATATTAAATGATATTTAGTAATATATTGGGTTCTCCAGTTACTCAGGTGATTTTACCCTCTGAGTAGAAGATGAGGGTGTTTCCTCAAAATGTTTCCACCCACAAGGTACATAGAATAGCATTAAACACATGCTCTGGATGTCAGGAAACTGGGGTCCTGGGAGTCTAGCTCTGCAGGCAGCTCTGTGAAGAGTCCTGCACAAATCCCTTAGCCACCCCAAGCCTCAGCACCCACAACACAAAATTGAAGCACTCGGAAGAAAATTTTCTCCCCTGCAGCCCTGTGGGTTTTTTTTATTTTTTTTTTATTTTAAATTATAGTTGACATATTAGTTTCAGGTTTATATAACTTAATGATTCAACATTTATATACCTTACAAAGTGATCACCACAATAAGTCTAGTAACCATTTGTCACCGTACTTACTATATTACTGACTATATTCTCTATGCTTTACTTTACACCCCAATGACAGTTTATAACCAGAAGTGTATACTTCTTAATCCCCTACCACTTTTACAGCACTTCTCCTCTGGCAACCATCAGTTTGTTCTCTGTATCTGTGAGTTCATTTGTTTCATTTTGTATCTTTGTTTTGTTTTTTAAGATTTCACATAAAAGTGAAATCATATGGTATTTGTCTATCTCTAACTTATTTCACTTAAGGTAATATTCTCTAGGTCCACCCATGTTGTTGCAAATGGCAAGATTTCATTATTTTTATGCAGAGTAATATTCCACTGCGTATATATTCTACTTCTTTATCCATTCATCTACTGATGAACACTTAGGTTGTACCCATATATTGACTATTGTAAACAATGCTGTAATGAACAGAGGAGTGCATATATCTTTTCAAATTAGTGTTTTCTTTGGATAAATACCCAGAAACTGAATTGCTGGGTCATATGGTAGTTCTATTTTTAATATTTTGAGGAACCTCCATGCTGTTCTCCATAGTGGCTGCACCAGTTTACAACACCAAGGGAGCAGCTGTTCTCTTTGCTCCACATCCTTACCAACATGTATTCTTTGTTGATTTTTTGATAATAGCCATTCTGACAGGTGTGAGGCGATATCACATTGTGGATATGATTTGCGCTTCCCTACTGATTAGTGACGTTGAGCATCTTTTCATATGTCTATTGGCCATCTGTATGTCCTCTTTGGTGAAATGTCTATTCAGATCCTCTGCTCATTTTTTAATGGGATTATTTGTTTTTGGGGTTGAGTTGTATGAGTTCTTTATGTATTTCTGGAGTTTCACCCCTTATCAGATATATCATTTGCAAATATCTTCTTCCATCCAGTAGGCTGCCTTTTCGTTTTGTACATGGTTTACTTTTCTGTGCAAAAGCTTTTTAGTTTTAGTCCCATTTGTTTATTTTTTGCTACTGTTGTCTTTGCCCAAGGAGACATATACAAAAAATAAAATATTACTAAAAAATGATGTGAAACTGTCCGTTGCCTATGTTATCTTCTAGGCATTTTATGATTTCAGGTCTGACATTTAAGTCTTTAATCCATTTTTGAGTTTATTTTTGTGAATGATGTAAGAAAGCAATCTAGATCAATTTTTTTCATGTATCTGTCCAGTTTTCCCAGAGCCATTTATTAAATAGATTGCCTTTACCCCAATGTAAATACTTGCTTCCTTTGTCATAGGTTAAATGACCATATAGGCATGGATCTATTTCCAGGCTCTCTATTCTTTTTTTTAATTTATTTTTTATTGGGGAATATTGGGGAACAGTGTGTTTCTCCAGGGCCCATCCGCTCCAAGTTGTCCTTCAATCTGGTTGTGGAGGGTGCAACTTAGCTCCAAGTCCAGTCACTCGTTTTCAATCTTATTTGCAGGGGGCATAACCCACCATCCCATGCGGGAATTAAACTGGCAACCTTGTTGTTAAGAGCTCACACTCTAACCAACTGCGCCATCTGGCCACCCTGGGCTCTCTATTCTATTCCACTGATCGATGTGTCTGTTTTTATGCCAATACCATACTGCTTTGATTACTATAATTTTTAAATATAGTTTGAATCAGGGAGTATGATACCTCCAGCTTTGTTGTTCTATCTCATTTGTTTTGGTTATTTGGGGTCTTTTTGGTTCCATATAAATTTTAGGATTATTCTAGTTCTGTGAAAACGTGATAGGCATCTCATTCAATCTGCAGAGCACCTCGGGTAATATGTGAGTTTTAATATTCTTTCCATCCAGGAGCATCATAATATATCCTTTGTATTTGTATTTTCTTCAGTTTCTTTCATCAGTGTCTTATAGTTTCCAGAGTACAGGTTTTTAACCTCCTTGGTAAAATTTAATCCTGGATATTTTATTCTTTTTGATGCAATTGTAAATGGGATTGTTTTCTTAATTTCTCCCTCTGAAGTTCGTTATTGTATAAAACATGCAGCTGATTTCTGAATATTAATTTTGTATCCTCCAACTTTATTGAATTCATTTATTCTGATAGTTTTATGTGTAATATTTAGGATTTTTTTTACATATAGTATTATGTCATTTCCAAGAGTGACAGCTTTACTTCCTCCTTTCCAATTTGGATGCCTATTATTTCTTGTCTAATGCTGTGGCTAGGACTTCCAATACTGTGTTCAGTAAGAATGCTGAGGGTGGGCATCCTTGCCTTGTTCTTTATCCTAGAGAAAAAGCTTTCAGCTTTTCACCATTGAGTAGGATGTTAGCTGTTAGTTTGTCATATGTCACCTTTATTATGTTGATATATGTTTACTTTTCACTTACTTTGTTGAAGTTTTATCATAAATGTACATTGAATTTTGTCAAATGCTTTTTCTGCATCTATTGATACAATCATATGATTTTTATCATGTTGTTTATGTGGTATATCACGTTAATTGATTTGCAGATATCGAATCATCCTTGCATCCCTGGAATAAATATCACTTGATCATGGTGTGTATCTTTTTAATGTATTGCAGAATATGGTTTGTTTATATTTTGTTGAGGATTTTTGCATTTATGTTCGTCATGGATATTAGTGTGTAATTTTCTTTTTCTATAGTTTTTTGTCTGGTTTTGATATCAGGGTCATACAAGCCTCATAGAATGAGTTGCGTGCTATCCCTCCTCTTGAACTTTTTTAATTTAGTTTCAGAAGGATGGGTATTAATTTTTCTGTGAGTTTTTGGTAGATTTCACCTATAAAGCAATTTGGTCTTGGACTTTGGCTTATTAGGACTTTTTAATTACTGATTTGATTTTGATAATAGTTATCATCAGTCTGTTCAGATTTTGTTTATTCCTGATTCAGTCTTAGAAGATGATTTCTCTAAGAATTTATCCATTTCTTCTAGGTTATCCCATTTATTGTTTATATGTTCTATTATAATCCTTTGTATTTCTGCGGTGTCCATTTATACTTCTTTTTAATTTCCTATTTTCTTGGGCCGTCTCTTTTTTTCTTGTTGAGTGTGGCTAAAGGTTCATCTGTTTCATTTATCCTTTCAAAGAATCAGCTTTTAGTTTCATTTACCTTTTATTTTGAGTCTCTGTTTCATTTATTTTCTCTCTGATCTTTATTTCATTCTTTCTACTCACTTAGGGCTTTGCCTGTTCTTCTTTTCCTAGTGTTTTAGGTGTAAAGTTGAATTGTTGAGATTCTTTTTGTTTCTTGAAGTGGGTTTGTATTGCTATGGATTTCCCTCTTAGAACTGCTTTTGTTGTTTCCCAAAGGTTTCGGATAATTGTCTTTCCATTTTCATTTGACTCAGGATATTTTTGATTCATTAATTCATTGGTTGTTTAGTAACACGTTGTTTAGCCTCCATGTGTTTGTGAGATTTTTTTTTCCATTTTTCTTTTTGTAATTGATTTCTAGTTTCATACCATTGTGAGTGATCAGAGATGATGCTTGATATAATTTTTATCTTCTTAAATTTACTGAGACTTTTTTTGTAGTCTAATAAGTGGTCTATCCTGGAAGTTCCATATGCACTTGAAAAGAATGTATATTCTGCTGTTTTGGGGTATAGTGTTCAATAAATATCAAGTCCATTTGGATGAAAACCAGTGTCATTTAAGGTCACTGTTTTCTTGTAGATTTTCTGTAAGGATGTTCTATTGATGTCAGTGGGGTGTTACAGTCCCCTACTCTTATTGTATTACTGTCAACCTCTCCCATTATATGCTATATATTTGCTTTATGTATTTAGATGCTCCTATGTTGGATGTGTACATGTTTACAAGTGACATATCCTCTTATTTGAATCATCTTTTTATGATTATGAAATGCTCTTCTATGTCTCTTGTTATAGTCTATTGTGTAATATAAGTATTGCTACCCCAGCTTTGTTTCCATTTACATAAAAAATACTTTTCCATCCCTTCATTTTCATTCTTTTTGTATCTTGTCCTGAAATGAATCTCTTGTAGGCAGTATATGTATGGAATTTCTTTTATCCATCAGCCTCCCTATGTGTTTTGACTGGAGCATTTAGTCCATTTACATTTAAAGTAATGTGGATAGATTATTAATACACATTGCCATTTTATTGTTTTCTTTCTTTTTTTTTGTAGTTCTCTGTTCTTTCTTCTTTGCACTCTTCTCTTGTATGTTGAATGCTTTTTTTTAGTGATGGTTTGGGTTCCTTTTCCTTTATTTTTTTGTATATCTATTATAGGTTTTATATATAGTCATGCTGTACATAACTATGAGATATAAAACATGTTATGTTTCTAGCAATTTATTTTAAGTTGATGGTTAAGTTGGAACACATTTTAAAAGCACTACATTTTTACTCAACCCCCATTTGTTTTTTAATATTATATTTTACATTTTGAAGGGTTTATATCCTTTAATGTATTATTGTACTTACACATGATCATACTACTTTTGTCCTTTAACTTTCATACTAGCTTTATAATTGTGTGATCCACTACTTTTAAAAAATGTTTGCCTTTCTCAGTGAGATCTTTTTCTTTCATATGTTTTCTTATTGTTAGTTTTGGCATTTTCTTCTTAAAGAAATCTATTTATTTAACATTTCTTGTAGTGCTGGTTTAGTGGGGATGAATTCCTTTACAGTTGCTTGTCTGGGAAACTCTCCTTCAATTCTGAATGATAAACTTGCTGGGGAGAGTATTCTTGGTTATTAGTTTCCCTTTGATCACTTTGAATATATTGTGCCATTCCTCTGTCCTATGAAGTTTCTGCTGAAAAATCAGCTGAAGGTGTCACTGAGGACCCCTTGAATATAACTAGCTGCTTTTCTCTTGCTACTTTTAAGATTCTCTTTTTATCTTTAACTTTTGGCATTTTAATTATGCTGTTTCTTGTGTGGACCTCTTTGGATTCATTTTCTTTGGGACTCTGTGCTTCCTATACTTGGATGTCTGTTTCCTTCACCAGGTTAGGGTAGTTACAGACATTATTTCTTGAAATAGGTTTTATGTCCATTTCTCTCTCTTCTCTTTCTATGATGCAAATGATGGTATGCTTGATGTTGTCCCAGAGGTTGCTTAAACTATCCTCATTTCTTAAAATTCTTTTTTCTTTTTGCTGTTTCGATTGGGTGATTTCCACTACCATGTCTTCCAGCTCGCTGACTTGTTCTTGAGCATCATCTAATCTGTTGATCCTCTCTAGTGTGTTTTTCATTTAAGTTATTGTACTCGTCAGTTCTGATTGGTTCTTTTTTTATATTTTCTTTCATTATGTTCAAGTTCTCTCTGAGTCCATCTAGTCTTCTCCTGAGTTGACCAAGCATCTTTATAACCACTGTTTTGAACTCTATCTGGTAGATTGCTTGTGTCTGTTTCATTTAGTTATTTTTCTGAGGTTTTGTCCTGGTCTTTGAATTAGAAAATATTTCTCTACGTCCTCATTTTGGCTGTATCTCTGTGTTTGTTTCTATGAAAAAGGTGAAGCAACCACCTCTCCAGGTTTTGAAGGAGTGGCCTTTGTGTAGGAGCTTCCCCTTTGTAGATTGGGTATTCCATATATCTCAGTCTGGCCAGCTGGAGTGGGCATGGGCTGCAGGGAAACCTGGGGGAAAGGCAATTTAGGGCATCCTTGACAGGCAAATTGGAGCTAGAATCGGAGTGGGCTTTGGTTACAGAAAGTCCAGGAGCAAGTCATGCCAGGGCCTGGAGCAGTAGAGGGAACAGGCTGTGTGTGAGGGGGGTAGGGGTTAGGGAGGGGGAGTGCCAGGTGAAAGCTGTGCCAGGGCTGCCTTAGCAGGATGGTTGGAGCTGTAGTTGGAGCAAGTTGGGCTATGGGGAGTCCTGGGGGGAGGCTGTGCTGGAGCCTGGAGGTGCACCTGAAGTAGACATGTGCTGTAGGAAGTCTCTGCACAAGCCTGGGAGCTGGTATGGGCCTGGGGCACACTGGGGTGGCCTTGGCCAGCTGGTAAGAGCACCTGGATCATGCTCCTGCCCAAGCAATGAAGGTGGAGGGGAAGCGTAACAAATGGTTCTCTCTGGCGCCTCTGATAATGGAGTGTTCCCTCAGTTCCCCTCCTGTTTGGCAGATGCTCTTCAGTTAGTACATGGATTTCCTTCCCATAGACTTTAAGTGTCCTTTAACGCACTTTTAGCTGTGTCCCAGGGCATGTGAGTCTGTGCGCAGGCTCCTCAGTGATCCTTGCCTACTGCAGGTTGGTATGTTGTGGGTAGGGTTCCTATGATGCTGTGTCTCCTACCCATTCCTATGTGGGCTCACTCTCATTTGTTGTATATAATTGTGCAGAAGCTGTTCAGTTAGCCCTCAGTCCTTCCTCAGGGGGAACTGCTCTGTCTGTAGGTGTAGATCTGATGTTTCGTGGGAGGAGGTGAGTTCTGGGTCTTCCTACATCCCAGACCCCTCCTGAGCCTTATGGTTTTCATTCAAAGACTGTCTGTGTGACGTGTGAATATTTCTCTTTCATTTTTTTCTTCAAGCTAATTCAAGTTACTTGTCAAACCTGATTCTCTGTGACTGGTTGGGTGCCTTATTCTTTCTCTAGAACACTTTTCTCAGTTAATTCTTACAAGGCATTTTTATGAAAGTGCTAAATATCACTATAACAATGCAGATAATACCTAAAGGAGAGACAAAACAATGTGACACAATTTCTTTGTGCAATACACTTTTATTTTCCTTTTACCTTTGCAGTCATCTTTGAGTAATCGTTGTGTAAACAATAGAATGGAATGAAATTACATTAAATTTTATGCAAATGGCTCTAGAACACCTTAAGAATTATGACAAGGCAATTATAAATAACTTTGTCTTCCTTAGTAATATATATATTTGCTTTTTAAAGTACATTAAAGAGCTGCCATATCTAGGGTTAGCAAGGAAAGAGCGAATGGTACCATCCTGGGAGCCCATCTCCCTGAAATTTTAGATTCCAATTTTGAGAATCCTAAGGGTTACTATTTCGTAATATATAGTCGGGAAGAGGGCTACTTGAGTTGAAAGTATTTATTCTTGAAACTTAACAGCGTTTTACCTTTTATTCATTGCACAAAACCCTTTCTATTATTTTTCACTCCATCTGGGTATTCTGCAGAATTTCAAGTAAAACTCAGATTCTGGTATTTTCAAGTTTATCACCTTTGGGACAACAAATCCTATCATTTAAGGAGAAGTCAAATCAGAGATGGGTATATAACTAACAATCTAATAGAATGGCAACATTTTATATAGCATTCTAAACGTTCCAATGAAGCAAAACTTACAAATACCACTTTATGTAGAGGAAGTTTTAGATCTGAGACTATTCCAGAGTAAAGCAGCCTCAGGCACATTCTTAATATGAAAGTTTCCAAGGCACCTCCCTCTCCCAAAAGACAATCAGATTGTGGATTGGTTTTTAGGCAAACAAACCAAAAGAATAAGCATCCTAGTTCCTAATTCAGTCATTTCAAAAGTCAGAAGTTATAAATACTCCAAAGATAGACCTGAAACTTTTTGTTTAAATAACAAGAGATTAACTGCAAGAAGCATATAATCAAAAACTTTTCTTCTCGTAGCCAAGGTGTGTAATGCATAAATATATGAAAAATAAAATTCACAGTCAGTTTTAAAACTAGAATTCAAGTTTGGCTAATAAATCTTAACTTTATAAGTATATTAATTTCTAAATACAACATAAGAGAGGCAGCATTATCAGATGTACAGTTAAAATATAACAGAAAGAACAACAATGAAAGAAGAAATAGCTTCTGATAGAAAAAATTCCTTTTGTTGCCAATAAATAGGACCACCTGAGTGTATTTCAGATTCTTTTCACTTAAGAGATATATCCGAATTAATTGCTAAGAATATTAAACAGCTTTTGGAAAAATTAGCAACATTCGTGCAGCTGTGGCATTTGTTTGTTCTCATACTGTGGATTGCTAGACAATAAAGCAGAACTCGGAGTGTTAAGTTTTAAAAAATTACTTTTTATCCCATTTTGTTGAAGCCGGCCTCTTCACAATCTTCTGATTTTGCTGGGAACTGGGAGTGAGGGGGTGGGAGGATGTGGGGAGGGAAAAGTTGAGGGGGAGTGTGGTGTGTTGGGAGGCATGACAGATTAGGGCGACATCAAGGGACGAAATATCAGCTGACACTCAACTGAGCAAACCCGATCAGCTTCACTTCATCAGGAATCTCTGACCCATCACAGCCAGAAGCCTGAAAATAAGCACACAAATTTTCAGCATTGGTTTGTCCCTGCTGGTTTTTACAGACTTGTTCATGTGATAGCAGATCCAAGCAAAGGCACAGTCAGTATGGGACATGTGGCTCGTCTCTTGCAGGAGAGATCCTAAGAATCATTCTCTTAAATGACTACTGGGTGCTAACTGCTGTAAGAAATCTGATCATCACATGCTAACAAATACAGAAAATGGGGAAAAGGGATTTGTTTCCGTTAACATACCACCGTGCCCAGGCTATCAGCTTTGGAACTGCCAATGACCCATATGACTGCCAAGAAACCACATACAAAGTTTCAGTAACTAAAGTGATTTTTAAATATACTTTTAAATTAGAGCTCCTTAATAATACTTTTTTAAAAGAATATTATGAAAATAAACAGAAGAGATCTAACAGGTCACTCGGGGCAATTTTTTTTTTAGCAAAATTATTTCTGTAAAACAAAGAAAGAAAAGTCAGAAAGTACTGCAGTGGCTCCTCATAGATAACTGTTATTTAAATACCAGTAATTTTTTTACAGGAACAGGTACCATAACAGATATTTTTCTATAACAGAATTTTGTTTGTAATAGTGTAGGGCATATTTATTGCCAAAAATTGGCCCAAATTACAGTATCAAATTTTTTTTTTTTTACTTCAAAATCAAAAGGAACTGGAAATAAGCCATTGCCCATCAAACCTCTCAGTGATCCTAATTCATAAGTTATTTTAATTTTCTTTCTCATCTCCCTCTCTCTCTCCTTCACACACACACACACATGCACACACTAACTCAGATCACCATTCTAAGCTGCTGCTTCACTCTATATGAAAGTACCACAAGTATGGAGAAAAAAATCTGATGAATTACTGGAAACAGGCAACTAATTACCAAAGGACCATACAAACCTTTTCTTGGCCTACTTCTTGCTAAATTATTGTCAAAATAATTAGTTTCCCGTGGGGGAAGAAAAAAAGCCCTTTCCAATCATCACAATGAGCCCACTTAGCACTGCTCCATAAACTCAGCCCTTTGTCAACCCCAGCATTTTCATTTAAGCAGCTAATTAGAACATATAACTTGAATATTTTAAAATAATTACCTTTAAAATAACATTCAGCGTGAGTAGTTATGCTTACATAAGAAAATCAGTAGCCTAAGGGGTAGGAACATTAGTTAGCACTTAAAGAACTTACTTTGTGCCTGCCCAATGATTTCTCTACTTTTACTTGACAGGTAAGATATTCAGTAAAGTATAATTTTCATTGTTTGCATTGCCAGGGGCAGATCAAAAAACATTCTTTTCCTCATCACTTTTAACAAAGGATCACAGGCATACAAGGGTTTTCAGCTGAGATATTTTATGATAGATTTTTCATACTGATACTGGAATATTTACCTCCCCTACCAATGTTCTCATTCCACTATCACTGCTTCTTTATGAGTCTCCCTAAATTTCTTTCCTGCTTGCTTAGCTATTGCTAACAATGTCATTTACTCAACCCACTGAATGGGGGCAGCGCCGATCTGTGTAACAGGCAACTGACAAACATGTAAGGCCAAATTCTGCTGGTGGTGACACAAAGGTCAGACTCTCAAGTGTGAAGCACATGAACGCATCTGAAAGCTACATCAGGAGTTTGGTAGGGTGAATAGGGGAGGTTAAAATGATTAGAAATAAAAAAAAAAATACGCATCCAGTAGTGGTTGAGCACACTAGACATAAAGAAAAATATTAAATCCTTCTTGTGAAGAGTAATGGAAGTGAGATTTTACAATGAGAATGGGTGATGAAACCAGTGGTTATTTGGGGCACATAGTATAGGGGAGTCTTTGGGGAGTCCTATCCCACCCTCCATCCCAGTGCCTCCTGCAGCTCCACAGGAATGTTCTGTTTCCTGGCAGAGGCACAGACCAGGTTGTCTGGCTCTGTGTCCAGGCACTCAGCCCTTCCTCCCCCTTGCTCGCTCTCTTTTAACCAAGGCCAAGCGCTTGTCACTGTCAGTGTAGCCTGCAAAACACTAATATGCAAAAGACTTGGAAATCTAGAGAAAAAGGACCAGAGACATTTAAAGCAGCATTTCTCAAACTTTTTGGTCTCAGGATCCCTTAACAGTCTTAAAAAGTACTGAGGACTTCAGAAGCTTATGTTTATGTGGGTTGCATTTATTGCACTAACTTGTCTTAGAATTAATATTTTAAACCTATTTTAAGTTAAAGTATTATTATTAAAATATTTTTTTAAATATGAAATGTTTATGTAGGTTATATTTATTATACTATCTTGAAAATTAAAACTGAGACATTTCTAAAGTATGCACTTAATAATTCATTAAACATAAAATAAATGCATTACATACTAATATAAATAAAATCTTCATGACAAATAACATTTACCAAAACAAAAAAATTTGAGAAGATTGGCACTGCTTTTTACATTCAAGCTGTATCTTTATGTTGTTTGCCTTGAAGTATATAAAGAAAATCCACTCTGATACAAATAACGTAGTTGAAAAAGGGAAGAGTATTTTAATAGACTTTACAGATAATTGTGGACATTGTTTGTTACCATACTAAAACTTGACAAGTGGTAGTTTCCTAAAGTTTAGCGGTAATGTGGAATCTAAAACTATAGTATCAAACTTTTCATACTCTGTTATGTTAAAATCCATTGTTCTACTTTGCATTTTGAATGTATCTTCTTTTATATTTTTAAAAAAGTATTTTCAGTTAGTTGACATACAACATTTCTACTAGTTTTGGGTATACATCATAGTGATTAGGCATTTTATAACTCACAGAGTGATTACCCAGTTAAGTCTAGTACCCATCTGATACCATACATAGTTACAAAAAATATTATTGATTATATTCCCTATGCTGTACTTCATTTCTCTGTGACTGTTTTTATAACTGGCAATTTGTACTTCTTAACACCTTCACCTTTTTCACCAGTCTGCCCAATATCCCACCTATTTGGCAACCATCTATGTTCTCTGTATTTATGAGTTTGTTTCTGTTTTGTTAGTTCATTTATTTTTTTAGATTCCACATATGAGTGAAATCATATGGTATTTGTCTTTCTCTGACATATTTCAGTTAGCATAATACACTCTAGGTCCATCTATGTTGTCAAAAATGGCAATATTTCATTCCTCTTTATAGCTGAATAATATTCTATTCTCTATCTGTATCACATCTTCTTTATCTATTTGTCTATCGATGGATATTTAGGTTGCTTCTATAGCTTGCTTATTGCAAATAATGCTGCAATGAACACTGGGGTGCATAAATCTTCCCGAATTAGTATTTTGGGTTTCCTCATATAAATACCCAGAAGTGGGATTGCTGGGTCATACAGTAGTTTTAGATTTAATGTTTTAAGGAATCTTCAAACTGTTTTCCATAGTGGTTACACCAATTTGCAAACCCACCAACAGTGCGTGAGGGTTCCCTTCTCTCCACATCCTCGCCGACACTTGTTTGTTGATTTATTGATGATAGCTATTGTGACAGCTGTGAGGTGATATTATGGTTTTGATTTGCATTTCTCTGATTATTAGTGATGTTGAGCATTTTTTTACATGTCTATTGGCCATCTGCATGTCCTCTTTGGAGAAATTTCTATTCAGGTCCTCTGCCCATTTTTTAAACAGACCGTCTGTTTTTCTTGGTGTTATGTTGTATGAGTTTACATATTACATATTTTGGATATTAACGGCTTTTTGGATGTATCATTAGTGAATATCTTCTTCCATTCAATAGGTTGTCTTTACGTTTTGTTGACCTTTCATTTTTTTTTATGGTTTCCTTTACTGTGCAAAAACTTTAGTTTGATGTGTTTCATTTATTTTTTTTTCTTTTGTTTCCTTTGCCTGAGGAGACATATCCCCCCACCCCCCCCAAAAAAATAAGATTAATGTCAAATAGTCCACTGCCTATATATTCTTCTAGGGCCTTATATTTGTCTTTAATCCATTTTGAGTTTATTCTTGTATATGGTGTAAGAAAGTGATCCAATTTCATTCTTTTGCATGTATCTGTCCAGTTTTCTCAACACTGTTTATTAAAGAGACTGTCTACCTCATTGAATATTCTTGCCTTTGTCATAGATTAATTGACCGTATCAGTGTGTGTTTATTTCTGGGCTCTCTTTTCTGTTCCATTGATCTCTGTGTTTTTTTTATGCCAGCATTATGCTGTTTTGTTTATGATGGCCTTGTAGTATAGTTTGATATCAGGTAGCATGATACTTACAACTTTATTCTTTCTCAAGATTGTTTTGCATATTTGGAGTCTTTTGTGGTTGCATACAAAATTTAATATTTGTCCTACTTCTGTGGAAAATGCCATTGGTATTTTGATAGGGATTGCATTGAATCTGTTGATTGTTTTGGGTAGTATGGACAATTTGACAATGTTAATTCTTCCCATCCATAAGCATGGTTTAGCCTTCCATTTATTTGTATCTTCTTCAATTTTTTTCTTCAGTATCTTATAGTTTTCTGAGTACAGGTCTTTACTTCCTTGATTAAATTTATTCCTAGGTGTTTTATTCTTCTTGATGCATTTGTAAGTGGGATTGTTTTCTTAATTTCTCTTGTGATCGTTCATTATTAATGTATAAAATGCAATCAATTTCTGAGTATTAATTTTGTATCCTGCTACTTACTGAATTCTTTTATTCTAATAGTTTTTTGGTAGAATCTTTAGGTTTCTCTCTCTATATAGTATCACGTCATTTGTAAATAATGACAACTACTACTTACCAATTTGGACACCTCCTTTTTTTTGGTCTGATTGCTGTGCATAGGATTTCTATTACTATGTTGAATAAAAGTGGGGAAAATGGACATCTTTGTCTTGTCTTTGATCTTAGAGAAAAAGATTTCAGCTTTTCACCATTGAGTATGATGTTAGGTGTGGGTTTGTCATACATGGCCTTTATTAAGTTGAGATATGTTCCCTCTATCCCCAGTTTGCTGAGAGTTTTTATCATAAATGGATGTTGGATTTTGTCAAATGCTTTTTCTGTATCTATTGATATGATCATATGATTTTCATCTTTCATCCTTCATTTTGTTTATGTGGTGTATCACATTAATTGACCTCTATTGTTAATTAATTTGTAGATACTGAATCAACCTTGTATCCTGGGAACAAATCCCACTTGACTGTGGTATATAATCTTTTTAATGTATTGCTGAATTCAGTTTGCTAATATCTTGTTGAGGATTTTTGCATTTATGTTCATCAGGGATATTGTCACATATCTCTCTCTACATATATCTATAGATTAGTGTATTTGTCTTGTTTGGGTATGAGGGTAATGCTGGCCTTGTAAAATGAGTTTGGAAGCCTTCCCTTCTTTCCAATTTTTTGAAATAGTTTGAGATGGATAAATAGGTATTAACTGGAATGTTTGGTAAAATGTACCCATGAAGCCACTGAGTCCAGGGATTTTGTTTGGAGTGTTCTGATTACTGATTCAATTTCGTTAGTTGTTATTGGTCTATTCAGATTTATTGTTTCTTCCTGATCCAGCCTTGGAATATTATATGATTCTAGAAATTTATCCATTACTTTTAGGTTTTCCAATTTGTTGGCATATAATTAATTGTTCATAGTATTAGCTTACAATTCTTGTAGTTCTGTGTAGTTGGTTGTCATTTCTCTTCTTACATTGCTGATTTTATTTATTTGAGTGCTCTCTCTTCCACTCTGATAAGTCTGGCTAAATAAAGGTTGATCAATTTTGCTCATTTTTTCAAAGAACCAGGTCTTGGTTTCATTGATTTTCTATTGTTGTTTTTTTTATAGATTCTATTTTATTTATTTCCACACTGATCTTATTTTTTCCTTCCTTCTACTCCCCCTGGGCTTTATTTGTTCTTGTTTATCTAGTTCCATTAAGTGTAAGGTTAGATTGTTTCTTTGAGATTTTTCTTGTGGTAGGCCTGTATTGCCATGAATTTCACTCTTAGAACTGCTTAGGCTGTGTTCCATAGATTTGGGGTCATTGTGTTTTCATTTTCATTTGTCTCAAAGTATCTTTCGATTTCTTCCTTGATCTCATTGTTAACCTATTCATTGTTTAGTAGCATTTTATTTAGCCTCCGTGTTTGTGTGATTTTCAGTATTCTTCTTGCAACTGTTTTCTAGTGTCATACCACTGTAATCAGAGCAGATGCTTGATACGATTTCAATCTTAAATTTCCTGGACTCATTTTGTGGCCTAACATGTGGTACATCCTGGAAAAATGTTCCATGCGCACTTGAAAAGAAGGTATATTCTGCTGCTTTAGAGTGAAATGTTTTAAAATTAAGTTCAGCAGCTCTAATGTGTCATTTAAAGCCACTGTTTCCTTGTTGATCTTCTGTCTGGATGACCTGCACAATGATGTTGATGGGTTGTTAAAGTCCCCTACTATAACCGTTAATCTCTCCCTTTATGTCAGTCCACATTTGTTCTCTGTACTTAGGTGCTCCTACGTTGGGTACTAGATGTTTACAACTATGTTGGATCGATCACTTTATCATTATGCATTGCCCTTAATGGTCTCGTTACAGTCCTTGTTTTAATGTCTATTTTATCTGATATAAGTATTGCTACCCTAGTTTTTTGTTTGTTTGTTTCCATTTGCACGAAATACCTTTTTCTATCCCTTTGTCTATATGTGTGTCTTTTGCTCTGAAGTGGGTCTCTTGCAGGCAGTGTATGTGTAGGCTTGTTCTTTTTTATCTATTCAGCAACCCTATGTCTTTTGATTGGGGTATTTAGTCCACTGACATTTAATTATTGATAGGTATGTAGTTATTGCCATTTTATTTACTGTTTTCTGATTGTTTCTGTAGTTCTCTATTCCATTCTTATTCTCTTACTTTCTTTTTCTTGTATGTTGATAGCCTTCTATAGTGTAGTTTGGATTCTTTTCTCTTTATTTCTTGCATACTTCTTGTAGACATGTTATTTGTGGTTACTATGTACATATACCAAGCTATGTTTGTAGCAATCTATTTTAAATTGCTGTTCACGTAAGTTCAAACACATTCTAAAATCGCTGTAAATTTTACTCCCTCCAAGGTTTTGTCGTGATTTTTTACTTTTGTGTGTGCTTCTGTTTATCCTTTAATATACTGTTGTAATTACACGATCTTCCTACTCTTGCCTTTTAACCTTTACACTAGCTTTATAGTTGGTTGATCTATTGCTTTCACTAAGTGTATACCTTTGTCAATAAGAATATTTTATTTTCTCTATTTTCTTATCCCTATTTTTCTTTTTTTTTTTCTCTCCTTTAAGAAGTCCCTTTTATATTTCTTGTAAAATCAGTGGAGTGGTGGTGAACTCCTATATCTTTTTCATGTCTGAGAAACTGTTTATCTCTCCTTAGATTCTAAATGAAAGCCTTGCTGGGTAGAGTTATCTTGATTGTAAGTTTTATTTTTCATCACTTTAAATATTTAATGCCACTCCCTTCTGGCCTGCAAAGTTTGTTGAGAAATCAACTAAGAATTACATACAAGGGAACTCCCACAAAACTAACTTTATCTTGCTACTTTTAAGATTTCTCCTTGTCTTTAAGCTTTGTCATTTATTATGATGTGTCTTCGTTTGGTATCTTTGGACTCTCGCTATTTCCTGGACTTGTATGTCTATTTCCTTCACCAGGTTAGGAAAGTTTTCAGTCATTATTTCTTCAAATAGGTTTTCAATCCCTTTCTCTCTCCTTCTTGTACCCCTATAATACAAATGTTATGCTTGATATTGTCTCAGAGGTTCCTTTAACTATCCTCATTTATAAAATTATTTTTTTCTTTTTGCTGTTCTGATTAAATGTTTTCTGCTACCTTGTCTTCCAGATCACTGGTTCAATCCTCTGCTTCATCTAATCTACTGTTGATTTCCTCTAAAATAGTATTCATTTCTGACTGGTCATTTTTTATGGTTTATCTCTTTGTTAAGGTTCTCATTGAGTTCATTTGTTCTTCCCCTAAGTTCACTAAGCATCCTTATAACCAGTGTTTTTAAATTATCTATCTAGTAGATTGCTTATCTTGATTTTGTTTAGTTCTTTTTCTGGAGTTTTCTTCAGACTGACTGGCTGTGAGGGCTGGCCATGACTATAGCAGACAAGCTGGCTTATGGCAGCTGACCCCACAGAGTGGGAGTAGCTTGAGCTGGATTCAGGTGCCAGTTGAGTCTGCCCTTTGAATGTGTCATTTGTGGAACTGGTTTGGAGGTGCTCAGGTGTGGTCTGAAGTCAACCACTGAATGTGTTGGTTCTCGTGCCTCTTGGGAGAAGTGCCGGATGTGGACCAAGGACAGCTGCCATTTGTGCCCAGCTTGGGGACACCTGGTGGGAGCTACAATGTGATTTGCAGTTGTTTGCCCCTCGTGCTGAGCTTGGAGGTGCTTGAGAGAGACTATGCTGCTAACCGAGGCTGGTTGCCGCCAGTGCCGGGGTAGGAACCCTTTGTTGGGCACCACGATGAGAGCTCAGGCCAGCCACTACTTGTGCCAGACTTGTAGCTGCTTAGTTGAAGCAATTATATTCCAAGCCAACATTGGCCAGTGCTTATGCCAGGTTTGGGGCAATCTGATGGAAGTTACCATGCAAGTTGAGACCGGTTACTGATTGTACCAAGCTGCTTAGTAAGAGGTACAGGGTACCCTGAGGCCAGCTGCTGGTTGTTTGGGGTTTGTAGACCTTTGGGAGATTTTATGAAAGTCCAAAGTGTGAGGTCAGGCAGAATGCTTGTGTTGAAAAGCCGCTGGAAGGCTCAAGCTGGGTGCTTGAATTGGGTGGCACTTTAGGGAACCATCAGAGCAGAGAGAAGGGTGTTAGCCAGGCTAATGGAGAGCTCAGGTTTGGCACCCACGGCCTGGGTGGGGATGGGCTCAACAAAGAAGCAATGACATCTGCCAGCGCTTCTGTCCTTGGAGACAGCTGCCCTGACTCTCCAGCCCTTTCTCTGAATCTAGTCAATTCAATTCCTCCCTGTATGTCCTTAGTGCTTTTTGAGCTGCTGCCCCTGCACTGGAGCCCAGAGTGAGCGAGAGAGTCCATGCATAAGCTCTTCAAGAGGAACACCTGGGACTCCAGCAGCCCTCCGTGTCACTCAGATGCCATCCCTGCTGGTTTTCATACTTAGATGGTATGGGGACTCCTCTTTCTGGCACTGGTATGATTTGTTCCTCAGTGGGGTCCTCCACAGACAAGATATCCTTCCGATTATTAATCACTACACTGTGGGTATGGGACCTGCCTGTTCTGCGTCTCTGCCCCTCCTACCAGTCTCATTGTGGCCTCTTCTGTATGTCCTTAGTTACAAAATTTCTGTCCAGTAAGACTTCCAGTGGTTCTCAATAATGGTTGTTAAATAATTTAGTTGTAATTTTGATGTGGTTATGGGAGGAGGCGAGCACAGTATTTCCATACTCCACCATCTTGACCAAAAGTCGGAATGGATCTTTTACACATGTATGATTTTTTTCAGCACAACTGAGTTACGTAGATTTTCCAACATTGACAAATTTCATTATAAAATATCAACATGTCATTATACCATGTCAACAAATCGTATTCATTAACATCGCCCATCTCATCAGAAAAGTCTTTTAGTACAGGAGCTGTCAAACTTACAAGCGTTCCAAAATCCTATTTTTGCTCAAAAGCTAAAATTTATCCACAACAAATATTGTCAGTTGTTTTCCTTGACTTGCCAGGCTTACTTGGTTCATTTTGGAAAAAATGTCTGCCAATTCCCTTGTCTGAATAACCATAGTTTGTCAGTTATTCTTCCAAGTAAAAATGTGTTCCATAAACACACACACACACACACACGGAAAATGGCTAGTTCAGCTCACAATTCAAATAATCTCACAAGTGCTTTTGCTGAAGAAGTGCTTCCCCACTTCATCACACAGAATATTAGAAAGATCTGTCCTCAGTAGAGATTTAATAAAATCAATAATGTCTCTTGCCTTATTAGGAAATTTCTTAATTGAAACTGGTTTTTGTATTTTTAAAATGTTTTTCCAGTGACTGAGCACGTGCAAGGTCTTCAAGAACATGCTGGCTCCTAGTACAGTTTGGAGTTCCTGCCCCGATTCATGCCAACATCAGCCGTTGTACCCACTATGGCTTTTCTACCAATGTCAACACAATAGAACAGGCAAGTAATATTTTAGTATTACTATAAAGAGTTTTGCCACCCAAGATTCACTAAAAAGGGTCCCAAGGAGCCCCAGAAGTCCAAGACTCAAGCTTTGTGAACCTCTGCTTCAAAGGAAAATGTATACATTAGCAGGAAGTTCTCATGACAGTATAATGGCTGCATGCTTTCACTCAAATGTCTGTGCTCCTAGAAACTCACCCCTCCTGCCAGACCAGCAGGTATGGCCTACTTCCTGTAGGGGACCTAACTCCTCCAGTGTCAACCACAAGAATCCCTTTCACCCCAAACCTGGGTATACTTTGGAAACACCCAAAGAGTTTGAAAACATCCTAATGCCCATGTTCACCCCAGAAGTTGTATCTGGTCCGGGGATACGGCCTGGGCACTGGGATATGTTGAGTTCCCCAGGTGACTCAAAGAACTGCCCTAGTGCTTCCTAAGATGTGAACTGCCAAGTTTCCTTTAGAGCAGTGGTTCTCAAACTTTAGCCTGCAGTGGAAATTTTGTTAAAACAGATTCCTGCACCGCATCTCCCAGAGATTCTGATGCCTTAAGCCCGAGATGGGCCCTAGCACTTACATTTTTATCATGTCTAGTTTCCAGATGAAGCTGACACTACCAGGCTTGGGACTACACTTGGAGAAAACCGCTGCTTTAGATCTGGAGTCGGAGGAGTAGAGCTGTTCCACGGACCTTCTTGAATTGACAGTTTCCTGGCTTTCCCTGTTTTTTTTTGGGAAATGTCACCTTAGTCATGCAGCCTCCGACTGCACCTAAGCTGAAAACCTCTAAGAGTAAGGCTCTCTAGTTGTTAATTACCAAAATGCTCACGAAATTGCTATGTGCAATGCATGTTATTCAACTTCAGTAACTAAAATCTATAATGCTCATGTAAATGTGTACCAATTGGATGCTAATTACATGTAGTTACAATTTGTATTTCAAGGGTAAATTAAATATCTTACTTCGTATTTTCACTAATGTAGTTTCAAAAATTCCACACTGAAAGTAAGACTCATTTACTTTACAAAATTGCTAGGTAGAAAATTTTTTTAAAAATATGACTTAAAAAAATGTTTATGAAGACTTGTCTCAAGGCTTACACCAACAACAAAACAGTACTGATACGTCAAACCCAAAGCACGTTACACATGAGCTGGAATGTCCTCTATGGCTGAACCACTTTGTTAGAAGTGATGAAAAAAGGTTTCTGCTCTCCCTGCCCCGGCAGTGTCAACAATGGAAATCATACTTCACTTATTATTTTATCTGTCAAATGAAGCTAAAGATCTCTAAAACTTAAGATTGGGCAGAAAAAAAAGGAAACACACTTCTTCATGCAACCTCTATCCTTGCCCCTTGGGCTACTGTTTTTCTTATACAAGCAGACATACAAGATAAGAACTGATGCCTTTTCAAACCTGAGCCAAATATTTCTAATAGTGGTGGGAGTGGGGAGAGGAAAGAGATTGGAGAAGGAATGCTTTTCAGCCTCAGCTAAACACTGGAATCGTCAGGGGTGCTTTCAAAATCCCCGAAACCCAGGCTGCACCAAGAGCAACTAAAACTTTCAAGAAAATAGTTGCTTTTGACTATTTGGGCTTCTCCCTATTTCCAGCCATCATCACCATCTCGTAGTTTCACAACGATCCTGAATGCTCAGTATTTATATCTCTTGGCCAACCCAGTTCTTAAATTAAAAATTCACTTGTACAGAAAAACTGCTGGAATATCTCCACTCTATTAGAAACTGTTACTGTGATTTGAAATGTGGAGTTAAAATGCTGTGTCTTTGTTCACTAGCTGTTTTGCAATTGCTTGCAATTACCTACACCATTTCTACAATAATCGGCCTCAATTTTTTAAAAGTTAGAACCACTTGGCTTCCACTTCAGGAATGCTTTAGCAAAAGTTTTAGCAAACAGTACGTTAAGTGACTGATTTTTAAATTATCAGTTAATCTTATCAAGGGCCAGTCAGAATGCTGCAAGCAGTTTCAGGCCTAGATGACCAACACTTTGCTGTGTACAACATATATTCATGTGTGATAATCATATTGTACACCCAAAACTAACAGAACATTGTAAGTCAACTGTCATTGAAAAAAAAAATGCTCTTAAGCAAATTACTGGAAACTATGAAATACATCATCCAAATAATAAACGTTTTAATCCTGATTAAAAAAAAAAGTTACTTGGAATTGTTTAATTTTGTTCCACATGGTCAAGTTGCCATCAAACGGGAAGCCAAATGGTATGGTGCTCAAGGTTTCTCAAACGGCCACTCTTAATTAAAGATGTAGTGGTAAAAGAACAAGCTATGCTCATAGAAGAGGACATTTCTGGTCGTGATCAGAAAATGTTCCCAAATGTTGAACAGGCAAATGACGAATGCAAAAATGGATCCCAAAAGAAAACAGCAACAAAATTACAGAGCAGGTTATGAAACTATATTATTATTCCTTGATGGCGTATTATGGCAAAATATTTACCTACTTTCCATAACATCCCACTTACCAACTTAAATGTCAAGGTTTTTAAAGCTTTTGGATCATCTACAATCTTCTGTAAATTAGCAGCCACTGTAAAATACAAACATGGAGAAAAAGTGTCCAAATTATTTCCAATAACACTGGATTTTCACATCAATGATTCAGAAAATTTGACTAATGATGCAATTAGCTGCAAAATCATTTCTTTCACAGACATTATGAAGTTCATATAAATGACCAAATTACTCTCACACAGACATTTTCTACACCAATTTATAAGTTCAGCACATCTGAATAAATGTATAGTTAATCTGAGTTAACTATACATTGACCCACGTTTCTGAAAATAAAATGAGAAGCTAGTTTCTGATGGAAAATAGAAATGATAGCAGCCCTCAGTATTTCCACTTGGTTTTTCTCACACTCACTACTAAGGAACTTATTAGCCAGGAGAGGGCAGTACAAAACAAAGAGGAGGAGATAGATAGTGAGGACTTGTTTCTTTGGAAATAATAGGTCAGCAGTTTTGAACTCTTGTCTTGTAAATTCGCCCAATTCTCAGCACCCATTTTTCTCAAAGCAACAAAGTTAGTGGATAACCCCTATGACTCAGGCATGTGTTTTAATGTTTTCAGAGCACAGTGACCTGTCAAACCAGAAAAGTGCCACCTTCAACAATCCCCAAGACGGCTGAACAGGGTCAAGCATTAGAGGCTGTCAGTTTGGAGCTCAATAGTGAAGATACGTTTTCACTATTAGCCCGATTCTTCAGAGACCTGTCCCATTCCTCCATGGTGTCACGACATTTGATACTCTACCAGAGAAGTCAGCTTTTCCTGCTTAGGGTACTGTTTACAAACAAAATTATCAATGGGTAATGATGATGGAAGTTTAAAACCTTGTTCTTTCAATATCCATACCTAGCGTACAAAGTGCTGAAAAGTTAAATAAGGGCAATTGGTTAGGGAAAGAGAAGTTACTAGTGAAGAAATTAAAGAAGGTCCGTTTATCATTCAAATTATCTGCTGCTTCAGTAATTAGGTATCTGAAAAGGTACCTGAATATTTTAAGATAAAAACAGTTAAAATAAATAGTAAACATATACAGCATTTTGAGTAAAATGTTTCAAGTAGAAAGCTTGTAAGTAGAAAGAAATCTGTACAAATTTCACTTTTCTCTAAATTTGAAACCTACATACATGGATTTTATGCAGATTATTTCATGTAATCTGTCAGCTGTAGAGACGAAAAATGAAAATTATATACAGTAGTCCTCTCCCCCTTAGCCACAGGGAAAATGTTCCAAGACCCCCAGTGGATGCCTGAAACTGTATAGTACTGAACCCTGGATGTTCTGTTTTTTTCCTATACATACATACCTTATCACTTAAAGGAAGAGCTGTATAGTTTCTCTTTGGCATGTCTGAATTGGCAGCATCACTACTCTTGACTTTGGGGCCATTATTAAGTAAAATAAGGGTAACTTGAACACAAACACTGCGATACCAAGACGGCCGATAGGGTAACCAGGACAGCTACGAAGTGACTCATAGGCGGGGAGGGTGCTGCACTTCAGAGGCTGAACGGACTGAGACGGTGCAAGATTTCACCATGCTGCTAGGAATAACATTCAATTTAAAACTTACGAATTGTTTCTGTCTAGAATCTTCCATTTAATATTTTTCACACCATGGTTGATGTAGGTAACTGAAGTCGTGGAAAACAAAACCACGCATAAAGGCAGACTCTTATACTCAGTATGGCCTGTTTCTGTTTATAAGCCATAATTACAAGCATCATTTTATCTTCCTCTATTGCCCTCTTTAATACTTCCATTCTGAGCCATCTGCAAAGTTTCATATATTCTGAGAGCCCGCTCCTTGTCACCTTTTTCTCCTCCTTTTGCCACACAAGCAAACTTCAAGCCACACGTCAGGTATATCCTGGGTCACCGACCTCTGAACAGTCATTCACCAACCTTCCTTTGGCCTCCTCAACAGCTTCCTGGCATATGCCAGATGCTAAAATCATCTAGTAATCCAGGCAACACATACAAGTTCATGGAGTGAAAAGCTCTGCTGTAAAACGCTGTCCACCAAAGTCAGTATTTATGATGTTAGGGCATTCTGACTAGATGCAAATTGCAGCAACTGGACACAGTCACTGTTTCCTTAAAACATGAAAGCGTTCTAATTGTTCCTCTGATTGAAGCTGCTTTCATGGGTGGCCACAGAGTTTTCATTTGAATTTCTGTCTTTTCATTAGAGTCTCTCAGTTAATGTGGATGACTTACTGCCTTGATCTGGGTCATCTATTTCTAGTCTGCTCTCCACTATTCCATCAGAAGCAGAGAGCGGTCCTACACTAACTCACCACCCTCTCTCTGGTGTACATGCATATGTGCGTCAATTTCTGAGGCACATGGCTAAGCAAGTTGTAGACAGGAGGGTAAGACTGAGCTGCTAATATCTTAAACAATCATCCCAGAAACCATGCTCCCCAATTGTGAATACTACACCTCGGGGACATTAGAAATTCAAATTCCGTCTTCAGCTCAAAGCAAAAATAGCAAAACTGCCCTCTTACCTGATTACTTATCCCAGCTGCTAGGCTTATTTTCAATTTAGTTGATTCTAATTTGTTGTAAAGTGCTATAAAATACCTTCACTTAACTGACATCACATAAAATTCAGAGTGATGCTAATTTCGCATCCAGTAGCAATGCTCATTAAAAGGATGGGTGTCACTGTTTCGCCCTTCTGACTGTGCACCTGGATTTCAAAATTAAAAATGCTCCTTACCTGGAACGTGAGCTGAGAAGAAAGAGCTGAGTAGGCCTGGTTGTGACTTTAGAGCAGGGGTGTCCAAACTGCGGCCCGCGGGCCAACTGCGGCCCATGATCCATTGTTAATTGGCCCGCAACAAATTCCAAAAACATATTTAGTTTACTTAAATAAACCAGGTGAGGCAATACGTACTTCACCTCAAGTGAGTGGCCCGTTGTTTTTACTGCATATGGCCCTTGGTAAAAAAACGTTAAAAAAAGTTTGGACACCCCTGCTTTAGAGCTTCTCAAGTATGTGCTCGTAACACTCAACTTCATGGTTTAAGGTACTCCAGTTTCCAAAACCTATGGGGCTTTTGAACCCTGCTTTCTCAGTGGCCATCAATTCATTTCCAATCCCTCCCGGCTTTCCCAGAATGCAACACATTCCCCTCGTTTCTGATTTAGACTGTGTCATCTTCCTTGAGCTCATCCCTTCCCTTCTCCCAGCCCGCTGCCTTTGGCCACAAGTGGTTTCTCTGTCTCTTGGCCACACAGGACACACACTACTCACCGAGGCCCCTGGGGCTGTGGCCTTCTTGCCCTCCCACTGACACTACACGATGTCTTTGTGTGAGCAAGCTATTTCTTGCTATTTTTGTGTCCCTGTGTTAAGCTTTAGGTTTGAATCCCTGTCAGGGCTGGAAATTTCTATTTGTTCTTTTGGATAACATTTGGTCTAAGGTACAGTAAGTATTGTGCTTCATGAAACTGTAAAAGTATCATTAACAAGCACATGAAAAAGACACTGATGCTCAATACCTCCCTGAACAGAGGTGAGGCAGCAGAGCTGCCATGTCTTAGGCAAAGTAAGTCGGGCATTCTCCAGACAGTTTTCTTAGGAAACCCCTGTACTACTCAAATTCTCCACATTTTGACAGTTAGGAAAATAACAGTCATATGACTATTTTACAGTCCGTGTTTGTATTCTGAGTGATTAGTCAAAAGATATACTTTTCTCCCTGGATACCAGTGTATTTCACAACAATCTCATACAGTACTGATGTTGTGGTGGCAGTGAGTTAACCTAGTGAATTTGAGCTAAAAGCACACCAATGAAGACCAAGTCTGAGGTATTCCCCTAGGAAGATATTCTGAGATGAGATAAAAGCATACACTTGGGTTACCTGACAAGGTGATGATGTCACAATATTGTTGTATCCAAAGATACACCTGAACATCTGCTCTGTACACTGCATTGCTACAGAAAGGAAACATGAGACTGTGCAGAAAGAGAAACGGGTGCCAAAAGAGAATTCGAGCTCTGAGTAAGCAGAAAAGGAGATGACACGAGGGTGGGTTTCTTATGGATACTGCTAAAACAGTAATGCAAAGTCCTTAACAATTCAGATTGTGACAGAATAAGAGATTCGTCCTATTATTCTCTGCAAATCTCCAGGCCCTTATATTCATGAGATGAGTGTAGCATAGTGTGTAAGGGTGAGAATTCACCAGTCAGAGGGCCTGGGTTCAAATCTTGCTTCCTGCTTAGAGCTGTGTGGCCCCATGAACTTGGGCACGTTTTCTTAACCTATCTGTGCTTGAAGCTACGTATCTGTAAAAGGTGGATATTAATGGTATCTACCTGATAAGAGTTGTTTCAAGAATTGAGTTAATACACATAAAGTGCTTAGAATAGTGCTTAGTATACAGCAAAGGCATAATAAATATTACCCTATCATCTCCCCCCAGGGACAACTGCGGATCTTAACTGTGCTCCTTGCCTTCAGTCTTAACACCTCCTGAGCTTTCTCACACTCTCCAGAGTTACTTGGTAAATCAAAGTCATCAACTGGAATGTGTTGCCTCCTTACATAATACTGTTTAACTGTTCAGATCAACTTCAGGATAAAAATCGAAGTTTTTAACCTGGTCCAGTCTCAGCCTATGTCATCAGTCTAGGTTTTTCTATTTCCTACCCTGGATTTTCCCAGAAGGGTTCCAGGAACCCCACTATCCTCTACGTCCCTACCTCTGCTCTTACCATTGTGCGATGAGATAATCCATTATAGATCTGATTTCCCCACTAGACTGAAACTCTTTTATAACCCAGGCAAAATCTTATTCACCACTGCAAAAGGTTAAATTTGAAATGTATCTACATACACAGGAACGGATTCTTTCTCGTCACCTCTACTGCTACTCACCAAGTACAGCTGCCATCATGGCTCACCTAAACTCGTACAAATAGTCTGTTGTCTCCCTGCTTCCATTCTTGTCCCTGAATGGCCTGCCGCCCACCCAGCAGTCAGATGAGCCCTCCAACGTGTAATCTGACCCTGTTACTTTTCTATTCAGGACCTTCTGATGGCGTTCCAGCTCAGAGTAAAAGCAACAGTCTCGACAATGGTCTACGAAACCCACCTGATCCGGCCTCCTGCTCCCTCTCTGACCTCATCCCATATCACCCTGCTCCAGCAGCTCCAGCCACAGTAGCCTTCGTGCTGATGCTTGAGCATTCAAAGCAGGCTGCCACTGAGACCCTCTGCACCTGCCATTCCCTGTGTCAGAAATGCTCCTTCTTCTCCACGATTGCCTTCCTCCTTCCAGCTTCTGCTCAAATGTCTCTGGCTACCTATTAACACCCTCGCCACTATCACCTCACTCTCTATTTCTTTTCCCAACATTTATTTTCCCATAGCACGACACCTGCTATATATTCGTGAATAAATTTTGGATGTGGCCCTTCGTTTACCTCCACACACCCAGAACATAAGCTCCAATGAGTACATGAAATTCATCTGCCTTGTTCACTGCCATGTTTCTAGTGTATGACATACAGTGCATGTCAATTTAAGAGGGTGCCAAGATTCTAAAAACCCCAGGTTACGACCCTCTTGTATCTTATAGAAGAATTATTCATATGTTAGGTGAATTTTTACAAATGTTTCCCCTAAGCAACAATTCCATTTAGTTTTCCCAAAGCAAATAAATTAACCCTGGGCTCCTCTCTAATGAATATCGAGTATCTTAGGCAACCATGACTTTAAAGATTGGCCATTTTTTTCATTCAGATTTTTTCAGAGATGAGAGTGTAGGCCACCCCAGGTCATACCCAGACTAGCATAGGTGGTAGCCCAGATGAAGGGAGCACGCAGCGGGTAATAGAGGATGAGCATAGTGAGTACCAGCATGGTCTCAGACTACATGCATACTAACCGAATCTTGCCTCTTATAGCTCTCACCAGGAAAGAGACCAGCCACTCCTGTGGGAACTATTCCCAGGTGGATCCATGCAGGGCAGGGGGTGTGGACTGTAATGGATCCTGTAGTGTGCGGCCCACATCTTCCCTTCAGGAATGAGGCAACTGTCCTCCCACCTGCTGGGGATACTGGTGGCTGATGACCCTTTGCTCAAAGACTGCTGTCTCGGCCAAGGTCAGGCCCTACCCGGAGGCTGCCTGCATCCAAAGACTGGCAATGAGAGCAAATGGGCTCTGTTTTCTCAGGGCAGGACAACCCCAAGGGTCACCTCAAATCCAAAGCTCCCTATGGGATTAGCTGAGGTGTTTGTTATGGTTCAGTGACAATTTAATTCCTCCATTTGCCGAATTCTACTTCCTTTATTCCCTCACAGATGTTGACTATGAAAGCACTCTTCAAAAAACTGTCTGCGTGCAAATCTATGTCTCTGAGTCTTTTTCCTGGGAAATTTGAAGACTCTGTCCAAGGATGAACTTGGTATAATCACCTTAAGAAGGCATTTCCACTATCATATGTATAAGAGAGTGCAAATGATAAATATTAGAGGAAAAGGGGAAATGTATATATTACATGACATGTTTCTTTGCATTTCACTCAGAATTCTGGATGGTGACAAAAAGCAGTAGCTAAAAGAGATTTTAGGAGTGTTACGGATACTATAAGCAAGCAGTCTTTCACACCAAAATGTCAAACAGACTTGAGTATTAGTACTGTTTACACATAGCAGGAAAGGATTATGGGAAATAAACAGAAATATACTTGCCATTCTCCTTAAGGTTCAGGTAAATTCCAGTTCATTAGTATTATCTTGGCATAATGAAAAATTGTGAAACAACAGCTTGGAATAGCTAAACTGACTGGTATCGAATCTGTCCTTTAAAATATAATCATAAAATAGATATTTTGATCCTGAATTTCCTTTACTATTGTTAAGACTTTTATGAATTGGACCACCATGTGGTTACTGGAAGTATCCGATAATCATTATGCTACCTATTATTGCTCATTTTAAAAGCAATGAAATAGTATAATCAATGAAATTATAGCCTCATTTAGCTGGTGGAGGTGATATACCAGTGTGTGTCTAGTTTAATTCCTCTTTAGAATGAGGATGAAGAATTAAAAAAAAAAAGCTATTATGAAGAATGGCTAAATGTTAAAGTCATGCTTGCCAAGAATATCCAACATTCATCTGAGATGAAGGGAAGAATTAATCTTTTTGCTTTGGAAAAACAAAGAGGATTATTGCTTGGGAGACACAGCTGTTGAAAAGTACTTTGGTTCTTCAACAAATATGAAGAATTCTGTATGTGTCCTAACCTGGGGGTTTTAGTGTTGTAAACGTCTAAACTGTAGGCAAAAGTTTGTGTGCACATTTCTGGGGAGAAGATGTGTAGCTTTTACCAGATTCTCAATGGGGTCACGTCCTTTATAATCTTAACAATCACTGTTCCAAAGGCTTACCAACATCCTCTTTTACAGTAATGTAAGCAGGTTAGAAGTGAGGCCTGTTGTTAGTTTATAACAGTCTTACTGAAGTATAATTGACATATAATAAACTGCACAATTAAAGTGTACCATTTGATCAATTCTAACATATGTCCACACTAGTGAAACCATCACCACAAGCAAGATAATGAACATATCCATCACATTCAAACATTTCCTCACATCCTTTGTAAATCCCCCCACCTTCTCCTGCCTGCCCTTCTTTCTGCTGTCTCCAGGAAACCGCTTCATAGATTAGTTTGCATTTTCTAAAATTTTATACAAATGGAGCCATACAGTGTATATTCATTTTGTCTGGCTTTTCTCACACATAATTATTTTGAAATCCATCCATGGGGTATCATGTATCAATAATTCATTCCTGTTTATTGCTAAGTAGCATTCCGTTGTATGGATGCACTACCGTCTGTTTATATATTCACCTCTTAACAAGTGTATGGGTGGTTTTGGGCTTTTGTTATTACCAACATTCAGGTGCAAGTCTTCATACAGACATACATTTTCCTTTACCTTGGGTAGGTACCTAGGAGTAGAATGACTGGATCATAAGGTAGATGTATGTCAATTTTTTTTTTTAATTGCTGAAATGTTTTCTGGAGTTGCAGCACTTTTATATTTCCACCAGCAGTGTATCCGAGTTTCAGTTTATTACATACTTGCCAACACCTGGTATGATCAGCCATTTTAATTTGAGCCATTCTAATTAATGTGTAGGACTATCTCATTGTAGTTTTAATTTGCATTCCCCTAATAGAGTGCCTTTCCACATGCATATTTTGGTGGAGTCTTTTTATGGCTGCTTTTTGACAAGAAAAGTAAAAGAGTATTGAAAATGTTAAGTAAAGGGTATATGAAAGTATTAAGGATTTCCATAAATGTAAGTGTGTTTTTTCTGGGTTACTTATAAGGCTTTCTCTAAAAAACCAAATACCTTTGTTTAAGGAACTACAGGTGTTACTTCATCCGAGAGGTAAGATGTTCGGAGAGTGCATATCAGATCTTCTTCCTCATCTAGTAAATGAATACACACACACACACACACTCACACACACACACACACACACACACACACGCGCGTGTGTGCACGTGTGTCCCAGACAGAGCTCAAGCAGCTTCAGCACATATGCTGGAAGAACATCTAGAGCTTCCTATACAGTTCAGAAACCTCCACCCTCTTCTACTAGGGCTTTTTAAATGTATAGGTTGTGAGTTTGACTAGAATTAAGAGAAGGAAATGATCATATCATGGAAGGCACAAGTGATAAGACACAAGAAATCCACCCAACTTTGATTTTAGAGGCTCAAAGGAAGCCTTTGCAGGTCTTTGCTGTCTCCAGCAACAAGGTCTTACTTCATTAAACTAGATGTTTAGATTCCAAGAAGAACCTTACACCCAGCACATTCTGGAAATATTAACAAGACTATATGCATATAAGGCATGAAGGTAAAACATACTCTGGGATTCTAGTGACAATCTTACAACCATTGTTGAGGGAAGACTTACATGCAGCAAGTGCTACAAACTCAGGCAACAGGCCACTGCTCTCCAGTATCCTCTGTATCAGACAGAAGACAATTTGTGTCTCCTTCAATGCCTCTAACCACTTGACTAAAAACACATTTTGTTTTTATTCGGCTTTAAGCTATCTTTATGACCTTGTCAAATCATACGCATTCTAGAAAAGTTCTAATCAATCAGAGAAAATATGCCAAAGGGAAATGACACACTTAATTTCATAGGATCAATTTTTCTTATTGTCACTCTTGCTATATGCCTTGATCTATTTTATAGAGGTTTTTTAATAGTCACATATTAATAGGACACACATAGTTTGAGATTTAACCTAGTGGCTTCTGGACTGGGAGAAGCTTTGGAAAAGTTAAAATTAATGAGACAGTAAACACATTGATATGAGGAATGCTACTTAAATTATGGGCCAATGCAGCCGACTAAGGCAGAGCCATCTGGCATCAGCACAGAGAGCGGAGAAACCTGAAGGACACTAAGCCCAGCACTTGCTGGCAGGCTTCCAAAGAGAAGCATCTCTCAGGCATGGGGCCAGCCCAAGCGGAGGAGGAGAGAGCGGGGCGTTTATTTACATTATATGGCAACGCCCCAGAGGACATGTATTTTGTCCTCATTTCTTGAGCTATTTTTTTTTCCTTACTTGTGGTATATTGCAAAGTATTTAAAGTCAGGTTTCAGTAGCCAATGACAGGTACAGAGCAAGGGTGAATAACTCACTTCTTTAATAATAATAAGTCAGGTCAATGCAAGGGTTGACTGGGACTTCACTCTAGGTTAGGATATAGCCTAAAAAGTAAAGGACTTGAAATCTAATCCAGTTTATACTTCATAGGAGACTTGAAAACCACCTTCCCTGTGGCTTGGACCAGTGAAACTCAAGGTAGCCAGTTGCAAACATGTCTACCTGTCCACATGAGGTATGGAGTGTGCATCAGGATGTAAGTCAACCATTGCTTCCTTTACTGAGAAAGTCTTGCTACCAAAAACAAAACAAAGCAAAACAAACCCCAAACAAGTCAACTGTACTATACAATGTGCTTAATAATGTTGTTTGGTTGACACTGCAGCACAAGATAGTACGTAGATCATACTTTAAATAGTCCTATTTAAACTGTTTCCAAAATAATATTAACCAGCCCTTCCCTTCCCTCTTATACAATCCTTGATGGATTGCTTTGGATCAAGTGTGAGAAAACTGGCTAATTGTGTTATATAGTATCTCTAACAACAAGGTAAAATATTTAAATGGAACTTATTGCAGAAACTTTACAATCAAAGGTAGAATGAGAGATGAAGAGAAAATTATAGGAATGCAGAAAAGAGCTTATGGAATACAAAAATTAAACACTTCATAAAGAAGTTTCTTGTTCTGGCGTCATTCAATTTACCACTTGTCCTGTATTTTTCCTTTTTTTTTTTTTTTTTTTAACAAATTATTGTTAATCCTTGTATGAAAATAAGCTGGGATGGGTTTGGCAGACTTTTGCTTTGTACCTGAAGCTTTGATCTTATAAAGTGTGAGACATAATTGCACTGAATAAAGGTCTCACTTTAACACATGGTTAAATCTGAAAGGCCATTTCCACAACCTCCTTCTCCTCTACCCTGGCCCCCAGCTTCCCCTATGCGAGGTGACTCTCCACCTCTATTTGAAGGACAGCAGGCTTACTGATAACATAAAGGGATGGCCAGGGATAGCTAACTGCTCTGGGTAACGTGGTGGCGGGAGCAATAGTCAATGTTGATGCTCCTGCCAGAAATTGAGGGGCCAGCTAGTTGTGCTGAGGTCCACTGGGTAGCCCACAAAATACCAAAAGCTGATAGGCCAGCAGTTGGTGGAGTCATCAGGAAATTAGAGGTTAATGAACATAAAATATGTGCAGAAATGAAAGGCTGATCAGTCCTGCCATAGAGCACAGAGGATAGTTTGAACATTGTTATAATGGTTCTGAGATTTGTTATATGAGATCAGTCTACAACTGTTTATTTTCTTATTTAGTAACCTTTCCTATTTTGTATTAAACCCCTTTCACACCAATGAGCTTTTTCAAACGTGCATGTGTAATAAAAAGTTAAGTACAGAATTTGTTTCTCCAGTCAGCCATTTAACCCACAGAAAACGTCTGTCAATATAGTTCTATCACTAATAGAACTATAGTGATAGTTCTATACCCCCTGGGGGCCATAGTTCTACCACTGACCTCAAGAACAGCAGGAGACACAGTTGGTTGAAGAAGCATAAGGCTCTCCTTCAAGAGATGGTAATTACTTTCAAAGGCTGTTCCTGAAGAAAATGACTTAATAGGGGCCGCTGCAGGAGGTATTACCCTGTGAGGGGTGCCTTTTCATCGTATGGTCAGAAACGTCCTGGTCTGCGTGATACACTGACGTGTTCATCCTCCTCACAAAGTGGCTAGCCTAGGGCTCCCTGGAAGGATACACCACCTGTCACCCCTAGATGCCCAGTAAGTATCCAACACTGAGACTGGCACCCAGAAGGTGCTAAATTAATAACAGAAAGAGCTGCAAGTACCTGGTCACCAAGAATAGGCAGTACTTTTTCAGAAGCTGTTTTTTTTTTCCCTCCACACAGATGAAGGTAAGTAGAGCTGATCAGAGTGAAGTTATAAGATCTTGTCTTTTCAGACCTCCAGCTTCCAGTTTACATTACTTTCCCCACCCCATAGAAGTAACCTTGAATTTATTAGATGCTTATAGAACTCTTTCCCTCTCCAACTGGCATAGGCCAAAGTAGCACGAAGACAGAGATAAAGTCTGTTTAGCTCACTACTGTACACCAATACCCAGCACAGGGTCTGGCTGACAGAAGGTGCACATAAATAATAATGGAATGAATGAATGAATGAATGAATGAATGAATATAAACTAGCAGTACATTTTGTTAAAGATACTATGTTAATTCATCCAGGTATCTGTAATTAAATCTAAGCGTTGATCTCTCATTATATATAAAAGGATGGATACTGCAGTAAAGAAATTTTAGGCAATTAGAAACTAGTAGAGATGGAATTATTCTCCTTGAAAGTGAAAGGAAGGGTGGAACCTCCCTAGACTCCTAAAATTCACCTAAACGTACAAGGAGAGTTCAGGCATTCAAGTGTACTTTCTGATTATACAACATTGAGCCTGAGGCATCCTCATCGTTCCCTTCTACACCAAGTCTCTCAGATGCTGGAAGCTGGGTATGGAGCATTCACTCTTACAAGATTATCCCTTCTTATCCCTTCCACCCTGACGACATGCCCTGGGTCTCCTCTCCCTAAATTATAATACGGGGATGGGTTATGTTCTCTTACCTTCCTGTGCCTGCTCCTATCCCAACTTGAAAACTCAAAGCCTTCTGGATGCTAATTTCTGCTGTTTCCAACCCGCCAGAGTCTCCAGGGATAGTTGACAGTGGTACTTATTTTTTCAGATCTTTCAGATGTATATTTTATTATGACAAAGTAACTCATGAGGAGACTGCAGAGAACTTGGTCCCTCTACGTTATGGGCCAAAGGTTGAGGGTTAGGAGGGATAGAGTGTTGAGAAGCTGTGTGCAAGGAAATTCAAGCTGTTGCCTATTCAGAACCATGACTTTTTGTTAAAGCAGATGTGTGTTCCAATAAGTGTACTATGATCATTCAGCTATTAAACAAATTCTTTTAAAAGTATGTACCATAAGCTGGTGTTCCTACTAGATGTTGGGGAGACACAAACAGAAGTAGTATGTGGGAAGATTCATAAACAATTGATTACAGCCCAATCCCGTAAGTGCTGTTCGAGGCAAGGTGCAAGGACAGCACTGAGGCAAACTGCCTGGAGACTTCTGGGTAGGATTCTGGGAAGAGGTGATACTTCATCTATGTCCTGAAAGAAGAGTAGGGGTTTGCCAGGCATACCAGTAGAGGAAGAGCTGAAAGACTGAAGCAGAGCAAGGCTGAGAGTGGCACTGAAGGATTTCAGCACCCTGCAGCCAGACTGCAGCTGAGGGATCATGGGAGATACAGCTGAGGAAGCTGGAAGGGCCCAGTCATCTAGGCCTTGTCACCAAGGAGCTTGGACTCTAGCTTGTATGGAAAGGTTTTAAATAAAACACCAGTTAATAATGATGTAAACGATACACACTGGAAAACATTATCATTGTTTATAAAACTTTGGAGACAGTGTACACCTGAAGCTGAAGCTGAAGAATAATGAATGTCAATTGTAATAGTCACAGGATGAGGAGCACAGGATGAGGAATAGAGTCAATGGAACTGTAACAGCTATATACGATGTCTGAGGGGAAATAGATTGGAGGAGGGGGTATAAATGTCTAACTATTACATTGTTTTGTACACCTGAAACTAATAATAATAATAATAATAAACAAACTTTGGAGAAAGAAATCTAAAATTTCGATTTGGTTTTATAAAAATATTTTAAGTCGTGTGATTGTCGATTACAATTGAACATATCATTAAATATGCCAATAGTTTTATACATTATAAAATGGAAGTTTTATACATGTACAGCCAGTGTTTATATTTACTGCCCATTTAAAATTATGTTTTCCCATAGAATGTGAAAAAGATACATAAATAATAAAGTACATTGCCTGTACTAAGATAAAGTAGGCATTACAATACTTGACTTTAGTCTTCTCGTGTAGACAGACCTGCCTCATATATTCTAAGATGCCTGTGTGCATGGAGTGTGGGTTTTAACACAACTAACCTTATATAGGGAAGCTTTTCTCCGCAGATGATTCATTAATTGAGAAATCACTGTATCTCACCTAATTAAACCTCCTATCAGGGAATTCATTTTTCTTTCCTGATACTATTCCCGTACCACTGGAGTAATGGAGAAAGAAGAGCTATTATTACAAAGAAGCAAAAACAACACTGGGAAAAAAAACATCTTCAGTGGAAGACCTCCTGAATTGATTTTTTTATTTGTACATTTACTTGATTCCCCACAACATGCATGAATAAAATTAGCAATGGAAAAGCAGCTTATACTGTGTCCTGATGTTAGAAGGGACATCCAGGGGTTAGGACAGCCTTTCTTCTTCAGGCAGGAGTGTCTTAACGTCACTCAAGACTAAGAGGAAGTATTTAGCCTACATTTGAGAGTGTGTATAGAAGGAAGTTCCAATATTCCTTCATTACCCATTTCTATAACACACTGGTTACATCTTATTACCTGGTAGTGCATCTTAACGAAACTACTAGCCTTATTCAACTCTTGGTGGCTACATGACATTAATTTAGGGAGAAAATCGGTTCTCCAAACAGTAAGACATAGGCTTAAAGACTACACATATGCATTACTATCTTCACTAATACTAAATGTTAACTTGCATGCTTTAGGGTATCAAGACATTCATTCAACACCTACTACCAAGCCATAAAATGGTATTTTCAGGAAATAAATATCCTAAAAATTCAATAGCTTCAAAATAACCTCCTATTTAAAACTCTTAGAAACCTAACACTCACTGCTATTATGGGCCTGCCCTTCTTTCTATCTTATTCATGAAATAAAACGCAGTATTCTGGGAAGAAAGGAAATACCGAGTATGCCAAATACTTAGATCACAGAGTCCACAGTCACAGCTTTTTAAGTTTTCATCCCACTAACATTTCTCTGGATTGGAATTCACCAGTTCTATGTGTTTAGCCAGCACAGTCAGCTTGCACAGTAAACTGATTTATTGGAAATTCCAATCTTGTTTGGGGTGGGGAAAGCAGAGATGATTTTAAATAAACGCTTCAAGAACATTGATCTTAACGCCAAACAGTCAAGATAATGATCAATAAGATTTTTTTGTTACCATTATCAGAAATTATTTGAAAGGATGCCAGGGGAAATAAGACAGCCTGCAGTGAGGATGTGCTGGGTCTCTGAGGACTATCAGGGACCAAATCATTCTGATGCTTAAAAATATCAACCTACAGCAATCTGGGGAACTACTGTGATTTTTGCTTCGGTCCTTGCAATGATATTGGAATTTCTGAACTAGAAGATTACCAAACTTTCAGAAATGTTATGTATTTCTAAGGAAATCAGATATCACAAGTTCCTTGCAAGTATGTGAAACATTAAAAAAACTATTCGAATTTCAGATTTCCAGTCCCTCCCTAAGAGTAGATAAAGAGAGAAGATACCAATTTGCTCTCTTTCGGCCTTAGATACTTGAGCACAACAAATGGATTTAGGCTTTTTATAACTAGTAGGTTAAAAAAAATAAATAAATAAGTGGAATAGATGTCACATTGATTTGGGGAATAAAAAAAAAAAACAGGAGACAAACAAAACACTTCTGACGAGGGAAGAAACAAGAAAGGAACAGCATGCGGTTATTAGGAGACACAGGTAATTTGCTAGCCATGTAAATAAAGCTGCTGATTATGTTAGGGAAGGGAGCCATTTGTAGGAGGACGGGGACAAGGGGCTCATGCCGTGTGCAGTAATGAGATTGAGGACGAAGAGGAGTCACAAGTAATCAAAATACAGAAGAGAAACCAGGAAAGAGATGCGGACTCGGGGATGATCATCAATAATGCACTAAGGAATAAAAATCAGACGAACGCTTGACAGCAGTGAAAAGGGCAAACAAGACTGTGGGCTGTATACGTAGTAGCCACAGAGAGAACAACTCAGCACTGCTTATTCCGATACTATTTAAGGCAATACGATCTCATTAACTCTGGGCAGATCTGCCTTTTCCTACCCATTGGAAGAAATCGAATTAAAAGCTGTGAGTTGCAATTAAAGTTGATTCCTGGTTCAAAAGACGGGGCACAAGCAAAGACAATGCAGATCCCAGGCCCACTGTAGTTCCACTACAAAACCAACACCCTCCTTTCTCTTTCCCCTTCCCTAGGCTTATTGTAATCCTACACTTGTAGGGTGTTAAGAAAAGGATTAGCAGACTTAGATCAGCTACCTAAGAGTGAGAAGAGGGAGGATGTATAGACTCTGCAGCCTTTTTAAACTCTGTGATAGCATCACCCTCTTCATAAAAACCTCTATGGCAGCAGAGTTAACTATGGAAGGCTGTAGAGTATTCATGAGGAAAATAAAGTATGCTTATCCTGAGACAAAAGACAAACAACGTTTCTCTTTTTTATTGATGTATTTTGTTCATGGCTGTCCAATCATTTAATAAAACAGATCATTAAGGAGATGATCCCTGAAATTCTAATCAGACCCTAGGAATGGCATGAGAGAGGTAACCCCAGCTGGCCGAGATTCTGATGTTTTCACAAAGATCATTATGCACTAAACCACCCAGGGATTAGTGAAACCTCCAAATAACCCCCAAATAATTATGTCTTTTTGTGTTCCTTTTAATGAGATTTTCATTTCATTGATGACTAATGACCACTGGTTGAGCAAGTCCTGAGTTGAAAGTTCCTCATTTTGACTTTGAGGAATTCTGCAAACTGGAATAATGAAATAATTCTGAATAAATAAAACTATTATTACTGCCTAAAATGATAAAATATTGAGTGAGACTTACTTTGCTTTATATGTCTCAACCTGTAACAACCCTTACAGCCACACCAGAAGTTAGAACTAGCATGTGCCCCATTTTACAGTGGAAACTGAGGCACAGAGAGATGAAGCACTCTGCCCAAGGCTACACAGCTGGCAGGGGCTGAGGCGGGATCTGAATGCAGGCAGTTTGGCTCTCCAGACCTCGTATACATAACCTCTCAGATAGCTACCATCTTAGAACAGATGGTTACTGCTGTAAGGCAGGTACTTAAAATAAAAATCAGGAATTAAGAGACAGTATTGGTGCCACTCATGTTTGGGGTCCCCTCCCCTACATCAAAGAGCAGGTGCCAGTGGGGCTTCCCTCTCATCTAAAAGCTAATTTTGCTCCTGCAAAGTAGTCATGAGGCTTACATAAAGATTCCCTTGGGGACCCAAAGAGTGAATGAACCAAGAAAGGAAGTGAAACACACATCAAATATCCCTCCATGTTCTCTAGCATGACCATTTTAAAAAGAATCAGAGCCAATACTGCCCAACATAAAATACCATCTTTTTTTTCTTTTCTTCTTTTTTTTTTAAAATTTAATCTTAGTGCCTTTTAGGCAAGATTTTTCAAACACCTCAACACTCAAAAACTTGACAGCTGTTCCCAGTGAAAGCTATAGAAAAGTAAAGCTGTTTTGAGGATTATTTTGTTGTTGATGCTTCCATGTCTTTATTCCTGCTTAAAAAAAAAAAAAAAAAAAGCAACACATTTTTCCTTAGGTGAAAGCTTCATCTTGTTCATATAAGGAAAAAAAAAAGTGTTGCTGGAATAGAAGATGGTGACAGAGCTGGCTGAGTGTACATAAAATGATGATTTTTTTCACATGGAAAACTTCTGAGAGATCATGAGTATGTTTAAAATCACCTAAAAAAAAACCCAACTATGTATTTGGATTTATTCAGAAAACAAAATGCCCCTAGCAGGTAAAAGGTGTACGAAGATGGGCAGCTTAACGCTGGCTTATGCTTTATGCGTGGGGTGAAGGGCAGTCACGTGATAAAGAGGGCGCAGCCAAGGATCTCTGGCTTTAACCAAGTGCGGTACTGAAGACACCCGCCAGGCGCAGACCAGAGCGCTCGGGCCCCACAGAACTAGGATGAGCTGCACTCCCAGCGGTTCCTTTCCTTCCTCACATAGATAGTGAGCTGGTACAGTTGAGACCCGGTTAGAGGAGGGCTGAGGAGTGTGATAAATGTTCCATCAATCCATCAGCTGCTTCGGGGCTCTAAACCTACTCCCCGTCATCTTAAGGAACCACCTTGTAGCTCATCCTCTAAGCAGTGAAGCTAGTCATTCCCCCAAACAAGGAAAAATAAAACTGTGGTGAATGGGGGACCATACATGTGGTTTTAAAAGTCCAATGCTTGGTAATAACTTCAAGGAATTGGTCCTTAGGGCAAATCATCACACATATTGTCTTCACTAAATAGCTCTTCTCAGGTGGAATTCCCTTTGCTACCCAATGCATTCCCATCCACTGGCCTCAAAGAACCAACAGTACCTGGTTCAGACAATCCATTTGATTTTTATGCAAATCAAAAAGCTAACTCTCCAACTACTTCTGGAAGAGAGGAAGTAAATTTGACACTTAAGAGGTCCCAGGGTGATAGAGTTAATGGGGCCAAGTTGAAGATTTGGACTCTAGGTGAGGAATAATTATTCAAGAAATTTAAAAAAGACATTGTTTGTAAGTTTTCATCCGACTGTATATATCCAGAAACAGGGATGTTTTTCTAAAAGAGTAAAAATGAAATAGTCACTTAGTCTAATTAAGTGTTATTTATATCATACACATTACAGACAGGGAATTTTTTTAATTGCAGGAAATTCTGAACCAAAAAAAGAAAAACAACAGTATATTAGTCACCCATTAGAAGTATAGCTAAATAAACAAGGTGTTAAGAAATGGGAAATCATGATCAAAGTTGTCCACCCAGATGCATAAGAGAACTTATTTTTAAACGTAGTGAAGGTAGATTAAAATCACCAGTTGCCACAAGACTAGAACTTAATGTAATATATACAACTAGGGCTAGCTGAAAAGAAGCAATCAGTTGAAAGTTGGAGAACAAATTAGAAACATGATGAAACACCAACTAAATGGTTATTAGAAACTCAACTAAAAAAAAAAAATCCTATCCAACAGATGTTTCAATAAGGTAAGAATGCAGCTAATGACAAAGTAAAAGATGACGGTTATATTTCTTCACCTTATCAAAGATGCAGCTGCCTGGGAGGATAAAAGAGAAGCAGAAAAGACTGCAGCGGCCTGGCACTTGGTATGCAGGCTCTTACAGACAAAGGAGGGGCCCTGGACAACCAAATGACATTCTGGCAAGATTATGCAGAGGATTTATTTCTGACTTGCTGGAAGTCAGTGAAATATATATATATATATATTTCCCATTTCCAAAGAGTTAATCTGCCATAGGCCCACAGTGTGCTGTTCAAACATGCATTCACTTCTTAGTTTAGCAGAATGCGAAATTTGGCACTATTCTGGATGAGATATTGGCATTAGGCTTTTAATGAGAAATGGTGAGATAAAAATGATGAATTCATTCTTGCCTGGGTAATGTAGTAAAAAACGATTACATTCCAGCTTCTGGTTTCTGAGACATAATTCTGGAAGACAGAAGCCTCTGGAATGGCCATCCTGCTTAATCTATAAATCTGAACAGTTTAAATATGGACCCCCAATTTTTGCAGCTAACACATGTCCGCTATTTGCTTAAGACCAACAAAACCTGGTAGGAAAAAGTATGGCACACATTTTTTATAGTATGTACAATAGTATGTTTTAAGTTAACTCGATCATTCGTTCACTCAACAAATATTTATTGAGTATTCATTAAGCACTCAATATTATTCTATTCTATTCTAGTGTTCCAGGACACACCAGTCAACAAAGCAGACCAAAAAAAAAAAAAAAGAAAGAAAAGAAAACAACAACAATGAAAACCCTGTGTGCATAGAGCTTAGTCCAGTGATTAGTAAACTCTCAGCAAAGCCATTGAAAGACCAGCATTTTCCAGAAATCACATTTTACCAGCCATTACCTGCCACAGTGCTCAAACAGAGTCCCAAGTGACATCAACCTACTAAGAACCTGGACGAGGAGGGGATGCCATGGTGAAATGGTGCAGAGTAACTTAAAGGACAATTTAAATTTAAAGCTCCAATTTAAAAGACAACCCAAATTACTTTGTTGAGTAAAGGAACAAATAGTTGCTATATGCGTATGCTTAGCAGATGTTAATGAACAACTGCTTAAAACTTGCTAGTCTGCAAAATGCTATTTATCATAAAAATATTATAATGGCCAACTAAGTCACTCCTGAGAGAATCTTAAGTTTTCTCCCAACCTGCACATTCCCCAAGGATGGGACTTACCATGACAAGCATCTAATCAGACTAGAACAACTAAGTCCAGAGCAGAACATTACTTGAAGTTGAGCACCTTGTCTGAGGTGGCCATTAGTGTTGGAATATTTAACCCTGGGCAGCACCCTGATCCTGATATTCATTCTGAAGACGGGGTGAGGGGGAATTGGTGACCTAAGGAGTGACAGTCGCTACAAAAACGTAATGGGATGTGAGTTAGCTTTAAAATGACTTTGTCTGATGAGGATGGAAGAGGGCTTGGAGTTAGGTCAAAATTATAATCTTCAAGAGGTGAAGGGCATGTTAGGGTGACAAGTAATCATCTTGAGCAGAAGACCATGTGTTGCTGCTGCTGCTGGTTCATTATCTAGTCATCTGAACATGGCCTGTACGTTAATGCTGCAGTTGTACATGTTAGGTGGGGAGCACATACTGATGGAGTTTAGCACTAATGAGCTTTATCATAAACTATTAATAAATGACCAGGGGATGTGTAGAGGAGACAGAAGATCAGTAGGAGTGACCCTCACAGGGGGTGTCCTCAGGGGTCTGGCTCCTTGAGAAGTCTGTGTCTCCCAGGCTACAGATGACCAGTCCCTGTTGGGACATATGACTTCTCCTTCCTTACAGGAAATGGTTAAGGACGTCATGGTCTACTGGTCTGGTATCAAACCGCTTCCCAAACTGGAGAAGTAGGTGCACACTGAATTCTTCTGGTCCAAGATCTGGTCTAAGGATGCTGGTGATTTCCAGTAAGTTATGAGGGGGACGGAGTCTTTAAAAAGCTGTAGAGCCTTATTTACATCAATAGCCTCATCAAAGGGCTATTGTATGTGTGTTTTGCTTAGAAAAATATTCTTTAACTTTATCTAGGTATGCCGAGATGACATGCTGTGTACTTAAGAATAAAACAGAATGGTACCAGTTAGCACTAATGTACTCTACAGGAGTCAGACATGCAGATGCCTTCAGCGGTCAGGGGGATAATGTAAATCAGAGAAGTAGGGTCAGGATTTTTGCCATTTAGGATTTTATGTCCAATGTTTTTCAGATCGTCTGGTTTCTCTAAGACAAGCCAGAACTGGATTCTATGTCACCTCTCTCACCTTTTAAATGGTGGCAACTAATTCCAAAATCTAAAAACATTGTCCAAGCCAAACAAAATACATTTGTAGGCAAGATCCAAGCCTTGGGCCACTGGGTTACAACCTCTGCACTATACCACAAAAAAAAAAAAAAAAAAGAAAAAAAAAAAAGAAGAAGGAACTGTTGGGAACTGCTGGGAGACAGAACAGGAAAAAAGGTGTGGGATGGATTATTGACTAAAATGTGATTCAGAGGCTTTGCGGTAAAAACTTAAGAAGCTACACACACTTCAATTTTGGTATGCCAACAGAAAAAGAATTCCACAGGCACAGAGATGGGCAATTACGACTGCATAGGTTCATTGCCTTAAGAACTGTGATTAAATTAACACTGAGATAGAAAATGTGGGCTGAAGTAATTTTGAAAATCAGTTTTTCACAGTTTGGGATTTTTTTTTTTTTAACATATTCAAACAAAAGTAGTCATGCCTTGAAGTCAGGAAAAAGTCCACAATATATAATTAAGGTTGAATTTTTGCATACCAAATACAGTTAAGAAAATGGAACAAAACAACACAATCAGCAATGCAGCACCAAGTGTATACCAACTTTAAAAGAGGGTTGGTCTATTAAAAACAAACGTATATAGCTTGCAAAATCCAAAAAAAGGGACATGAATGAACTAAATTTTGCTCTTTTGTCAAGTATGAGACACACATCAATGAAATACGAGATCAAATGAAGGCACATGTTGGCTTTTCTTTAATATTCCTCTTTTGAAAATGGGCTGCAAATAGCCCATCTCAATAGCACATTTGAAAGATACATTACACTACAATGGCGTAACCTGAAAACAACATAATATTCTGAAGACCTGTCTACACCTAAGATGCAGATAATTTAAAAAGAAGACCATTTAAAAAGCAAATCTAAGACTATTAAACAAGAATATTAAATATGGGGCCAGCAGTGGATGTTGTGGCTGATGCCTCACAATGAGTTCATGGGGATGTCACATCCCCCCCCACCACCAAAAAAAAAAAAAACTGGGCCTGTTAGGGAGGGGCAGTAAGCCAAATGGTGCAATGGCAGAGGAGGAAAGGCCTATTGGCTTATAAGAGAGAACCTTTCTTGCTCCTCAGAAAGGACCAGGAAAAGCCACATGTGAATTAGGAAACAAACCGCAGCAGTGTTTGCCACCAGCAGCCTTTGAGGACAATGAAGGGAATGAGCCCAGGTCTCAAGTCAAAGCTGTGGAGAAATGGGCTCTGAGAGGAAAGACCCCAGGTCCTGACTGATGTCTGAGAGGTCCAACAACGCTGAAACCTTCCCTTCCTCTGGATTTCCAGTTTTGTAAGCTAAAAGCTGTTTTTGTTTAAATCATTTTAACAGAATTTTCTGTTACTTGTAGCTTAAATCATTCCAACTGAAAATGCACTTTCTCCTGCACAATCATTCAAATTCTCCAGACTGTTGAGGGTCAATTTTTACCCACTGTGGTTTTCTCAAAGAAAAAATACTGAATGAGAAGATTCCCTTTGTCTTACATCCTTATCAGTTTCTTAAAACACCATAATCTGCTAAGAATGGTATATTTTATTTGGAAATGAATGTTAATAGGCTAAACACAAATGGAACAGTATTTACAATTCTGTCCAAGGGACATTCCTTTGGAGTCTCCTCAAAGAAAACTTTCTGGGTTTGACCTAGCCACTTGCATTTGCCTTTCTGGAATACAGTCTTCACCAAGCAGTGAGCAGTTTAGGTGAATGCCGAGAGTACATACCGGTAACCAAGATATCACTAAGTTACAGAACTACCACTGCTGTGAACACAGTGAGTGAAGCCACAATCTCCAACGCTGGGATTATATGGACTTAATTTAGGTTCTTAAAACACTGTTTATCTGCAAGCATGGCTCCACGGTTGATAACCAACTTCCCACCCACCAAGAAAAAGTAACAGTACTGATACACAGTTACTATTCGGTCAGTGTAAAAGTCATTGCGGTTTTTGCAATTATTTTAACCTTTGGAATCGCAATTACTTTTGCACCAACCTATCAACATTACTAATTCTAATATTTATCTATAATGCTAAATTTCAAATATTTGGAGATCATGTCATAGAACATTTATTTTGAGATGAAATTTACGTAACATAAAACTAACTCTTTCAAAGAGAACAATTCAGTGGCATTTGGTAATATTCAAAATGTTGTGCAACCACCACCTCTATCTCTAGTTCCAAAACATTCTCATCACTCCCCAAGGAAGCCCCATTAAGCAGTCACTCCCCATTCCAACCTTCCCCCAGCTCCCAGCAACCAGTAATCTGCTTTCTGTCTCCACAGATTTATCTATTCTGGATATTTCATATAAGTGGAATCATATGCTATGTGACCTTTTGTGTCTAGCTTCTTTCACTTAGCATTAATGCGTTTGAGGTTCGTTTCAAAGAATTTTAATAAACTTAAAAATAACGCCAGAAATACTTCAGGTCACAAAACTCAACTATACAAAGATGGAATAAGAGTACAGAGTAAGTAGCAGCCATTTGGAAAAATACTTTAAAAGGGTATGTGGGAAAGAGAGAGTGGTCTACAGCAAACGTGTCAATAACAATAAAATCTCAATGATAAGTGGAAGTCTACTATTTTACATACTTCCCTGTGAATTTGAATTATTTCATAATGAAACATCAAACTTTTTTTTTTTTTTTTTAACAGAGTAAGTGGTTTTCTTTGCTAATATGTTCAGGATAAAAATATGGTGTCTACATGAGCTAACATTCTAAAATAGTATTTGATGCCATTAGTGGGAATGTAGTACTCCCATCATGAATTAGAAGTCCCCATGCTTTGCAAACCCCATATCACGTGAGGAATTTGGAGTTTGTATACGATAACGATGGGCACTGTCCTTCAGGAGGATATAGGACAACTAGAGAGTATCAGGGAGAGATGAGAGGAAGGAGGTTTAAAGAACTATATCGCCACCCAAGAAAGTTCAGGAAGAGGAAGAAATAAGGGGAAGCTTTGGCAAGTTGCAAGTATTTGAATATTTGATAAAGAGATTAGGTATGGTGTGCATTGTTTCAGAAGACAGTGTCAAAGGACAGTACGGGCTCAGAATAAAGACCTTCTAATCAGCACTTCACCAGTGGCAGGTACTGCCCACAGGGGACGCTCCTTGGCACTAGAAACAGTCAGAAGCTGGGTAACAGCCCAACAACCTCTCCCTCCCAGACGCTTCATCTGTTGTCAGGGGCGGCTTCATGGGCTTTAACCTGCGCGGACACACAGGGCCCCAGGATTACAGGGCTCGGCACTTGTTCTAATGCTCTGCCACAACCATTTTGAACTTAACTTAGAACAAGAGCCCCCGCATTTTCATATTGCACTGGGCCCTGCAGATCATGTGGTCCTGTGTGCAGGAATAGAAGAAATACCCTTATCTGATGAAGCTGGCAGTGGTATTTGGTTGGTTAATGTAAAAAGGTAGTTTGAGCAGGGAAACAGAAAACTGTGCCTTAACATAAAAACATAAAAATAAGCCTTAAATTTGATGTTTTAAGTTAGATCGTTAATTTACATTGATTTACCAATCTTGTGATGCATAGTCAAAGCCATTTAAAATCCTGGATTTTTAAAATCTCTCTGTTTTAGTTGTCTTTTCCATATCTAATTTAACAAGTTTGTGTTTATTTTAATAACCAGCCTTTACCATTAGAGTTCCCAAAGCATCCTAATAGTTTTTTAAAGAAACATATTTTTTTTCCTGAACTCATGCTTTATCAATTACTTAAATGATATAATTTGAATACGATGTAAGCGGCATAAATCAGGTTGGGGACAAACTCTTGTTTAACATAGAACATACCTGGGGAACAGACATGGGGGTGAGGGGCACACGAGAGTGTCATCCCCCAGCAGTGCGCATCCAGCATTCTCTGGGCTTCACCAGTACAGTTTACAGAGGGAACTGAAACTTAATTCAGTGGGTCAAGTTCATGGAGGTTGGCTATTCTTCTGTAGAAATATTTGGGTCACTGCAGTGCCTTCTGTTTGGGTTGTCTGGACACAGCCACACCCCCTTGGCCAACTGTGAGCTTCCCGGAAATAGGGGCGTAAACTCCCCCTGAAGCTGGTGGACATTCCTGTTGCCAAGTATCAGAGAAAGACAGAGGTCTTTGGTGAAGGAACTGACACTCAAAAGGTGAGAGAGAAAGAGGCAGGTCATTGGCTATGGAACCAGAGCTCAGGAGGACAAAGAAATTCCCACTTCTCCCCAGACCTCTCTTCTTAGGCCAAGCAGTGCACACATGCTTGGCATCCTCCCTGGCAGTAGGAAAGGGTAACTGCAGCCACAGGGAAGCAGGTGGCAGACTAAGCACGGACGTGCCCCTGGTCACCTCCAGGCTGACAACAAGTACACTATTTGACAGGACCTACTTGCCTATTCCTGAGCGTCCATTTTCATTTTGTTGTTTTTACACCACTTCCAAGCACTGCTTGGGCCAGAGCAGTAACAAAAGAAAGTGACTCCCCTTGCTAGCACGGAGGGGACAGAGGCAAAGTCTGTGGATGTCATGGACTATTGTGCTTCAGTTATTCTTCCTCACGAGGAGTTTCCAACTCCGCTCCTGCCTGCCACGGACCTGAGTCTCATTTTATTTGGGGAAACTGGAGGCTGCCTTCCATTCTCCGACGGGTATTTCATAAAAGAAGTCTTACATTGAGTCCAAATGAATTGACTCCAAAATAAAAAGAAGGAAGAAATACCACTACTGAGTCTTTCTTAAGGACCCGCTATCACACCAACCACTCCATGGAACCAATAGGCTCAAAACAACTCTATGAGTTAAGTGGGTCACTCCATGGAAAAGAAGAAATTGAGGACTGGAGAGATGAAGTAACTTCCCACAGTCACATCTATGAACTGGCAGAGCTGGGATCTGAACCTGTGTCTTTCTGATTCGAAAGCCAGCGCTCCTTCCCTACATCACAGAGTCTCCACATATTTCAGATTTTCAGAGTCTGAGAAATAAGAAGGGGATGTTTTATCAATGTAATCACAAAAAGCAGTATACAATGCGGAAAGCCACGCAGCGGCGGCTCAAGAGACAGATAAAAACTGACGTTAAAACTTACCAGTAACCACTCAATCTGAAATCAGGTATTTAAATAATTACAGGAGTACAGCATAGGGAAGACAGTCAATAATATGGTAATAACTATGTATAGTGCCAGGTGCATATTAGACTAATTGGGGGGAATCACTTGGTAAATTATATAAATGACTAACCACTATGCTGCACACCTGAAACTAATAAAATAACAATGTCAACTATAATTGAAAAATAAATAATTACAGATGTCAGTTAAAGGAGCCTATATAGTAATGGAGCTTATATAGATAGAGTCCTGTATAGTAATTTCTACACCACTCACTGTTTCTATTAACCTCTACCCCTCAGAAGTTTGGAAAGCTGTTTTTTCCCCCTAGTAAGAGAGTATTGCACAGAGAGTAAAGCCAATAAAGGAAGAATATAAAAAGGAATGACCAACACTATCAGAGAGCTTTAGTAGTTTATCAACCTCCAGAAATCACCACCGTGAGGAAGCACTGGCCCAGCTCTATACCTCGTTCACCAGAACAAAGATTAGCTAAACCAGACCTACTTTACTACGCCTACATGCTGAACACGATGCCACGTGAATGCCTATTTTAATTTGGGTAATTAGGCTGTTAGGCCCTGAAAGAAAATTCACTAAATTCAACTGCAATTAATGGCCTTGAAATGGCAAGTTTGCTTTAACCTGCTGAATATTAGTACTGTATGTCTTTGGTACTCTCTTTTAACGATAATTGTCCTATTGTATGTATGGTGCTACCTTAACCCACACCATAATTTGTGTGAGAATAAAAGCAATATTATGACATGGAAAATATACTTCATCCTCCTTGGGAATATATATGAAGGCTTTTTGGTTACCAATTAATATAAAGAAAACGCCTGCAATCCACGTCCACATTTTTGCCTTTTCTAGGAATCCTAATTTCCTTTTGATAGAGTAATTGGATTCAGAATTACTGAAGGGTATCTCTGAAGCTCTCCTGGTCCCCAAACATTAAATTACAAGTCACTTTTCCATGCCCTGGAGCGTAAATGAACCTGAATGTTGGAACATCATTTCCGCTTTTATTTCTCCAGGCCCCCCGTCCTACTGTCCGGTCACCGCAGCCAGTCGGGAATCAAGTCCAGGCAGCAAAGCGGTCTGGGCCTATATAAACTGTGAGCTGAGACTTTGCAGGATGAATGAGACTGAAGGGGAGTATTTCTTTGCCCTGTCTGATTGGAAAAAGGCAGGGAAGGTGCAAGATTTATACTTGACCTACACAGAGACTCAACTGACGTTGAATAACTAGGACTCTGCTTTCACAAGGCATTATAACAAATGGCAACTTACAAGGTCCTGCACTATTTGGTCCCTGCTGCCCACGCTGGCCTTATTTCATGTCACCCTCTCTTCACTCACCACACTGGTCACCTTTTACAGAGCTCACTCTCTTTGCACAAGCTGTGCGTCTGCCCAGCACGGCCAGGCTACATCTAAGACTTCACTCAGCTGTTTCTCCCTCAGAGGGGCTTACCTTACTGTTGAATCTACTGAGGACCCCCTGTTTATTACTGTCTTTCTTTAAAGTGCGTTGTTTTTCCTTCAGAGTACCTCCTGCAAGTTGTAATTTCCCCTATACCTGTGTAGGGACATAACTGATGTCTGCGTCTCCTGCGAGACTGGAAGCTTCGGGGAGGCAAGGACTCTGTCTGCTTTGTTCACCAGGTGTGCCCAGCACAGAGAAGATTCGATGCCTTTTTTACTAAATGAGGCAAGGCTGCTTCGGGGCCTGGGTGACAAAGTGTGGCAGAAGGCCGTTCTCCCCACTCCTGCAGGGAAGCAGGTACCACCGTGGTTCATTAACAGGAAGTGTCCTCGGACTTTCTAGAAGCATCGTCCCTGTTGTAGGCACTGGGTCCCTCATGCTGTCTGGGAACTAGTGAGGATTCTTCAGGCCGCCTCTTGGGCAGGGAACAAGGAGGAGGCCTGGAGCCCACCACATGGTAACCAGCACTGACAAAGTGATTTAAGGACCCTGAGACACATCCCTTTGGGTACACTCAGTAATACCTCAGGGGAGTACCTGTTATTATTGGCTAAGAACTATTTAGTCTGCATACATTTGAACTGTATATTTCAGATTATGCCTAGAAGCCTGAGCTGTTATATTTAATTATTGCTAATTAACCATATAAAGCCACTGTTCAGAGTTATTTTAAATGAAGAGTTCTGTATTTTTGACATTAAAAACTCCTTCCTGAAAAAAAAAATAACAAAAATTAATTTCTTATACCCATTCCTTACCTAATAACAATTTTCACAAGCACTACATAAAAAAGCCAGGGTGTTTTTTTTTGTTTTATTTTGTTTTGTTTTTAAAGAAATCCTAAGAGCTCCAGCAAGCCTACTGTGCCAGCAGCCGAGAAGCCCATTAGTAGGAATAATCTAGAGCATTTTTATGCTTCCCAAGAGTAGTGCTGTCTAAATAAAGTCCCCTAATACGTACCCTACCTCTCTATTAGATGTTAAATTTCCAGTGCATGCCATTCCTACCTTATCTCTCAGTGCCATTGACAACTACAAGTATTAGAAGCAAAACTGAGAAGGATATGTGAGGAATTAAGAGTCATCTGACAGGGAAGGAAAACAAGGCTGGTGCCTAAGCAATTTGGAAGTCCTTTCTTGTCCTTCTGACCTTGCATATCACAGACAGACTAGAAGCGGGTACACACACACACACACACACACACACACACACACACACACAGTAACTACAACCAAAGACAGATCAGTCTACCAATGGAACAGACTGTTCAGGAAGAGAGCTATTTAATTTAAATCCTACACACCTGATAGTGTTAGACAAATGTATACTATCAGAATGGCTAGGTTTCCTGAACTGGAGTAAACCTACTTTACTTCCACTGGAAAGATGTTCTCTTATTACAAATAGGGACTAGTAATTTGGGGCTGATTGTAATTCTGAAGTCAGAATGTTTGGCTGGATTGAGTGTCATCTTCAGGCATATCTGATTCTAGAGTTAAAAGATAGGTTAATATAAATTAAAACAGGAGAATTTAAAGTAATTGAAAAAAGCAAGACTCTACTGACTTAGTGAATATCTAAGACAAATCCACTAGCTAGCTCTAGTTTCACGTCAGTGAAATTAAGTATATAGATCTTAACTAGAGTCTATTTATAGCAATGGTTTCAAAGAGGATCCACAACTCCTAACTCAATAAAAAGGACAAAGTTAATTAGGAAATCAGAGCTTACCGTGTGTTTACTGCTGCAAGGACTCATAATAATGTAACACAGGAACTGAGGACATCTTTGGGGACATGACACATGTTATTTTCTACTTTTTTAGAACTTCCTGGAAATAATATTTGCCCACCTTTTGAAAGGTAATTTTGAATTGCCATTCCCCCCACCCCCCGAATCAGAATGTCTTTAATAAACAATTCTGCCAACTCTTATCTGGATAGTCTATCATTTTCCATTAGAATTGGCGGTAAGTAAGCACAGGGGGTGGCTGGGGCTGGCATCAGATTCAATCACAGGAGTGGGCGGCTTATTTTAGCTTCTGACGCGGTTTGTAAGGAAAATGTTTCTTTTGTTTAATTCCCTTGAATTTTGGGGGGTCAGGGGAGTGTGGTCACCAGATTATAAAAATGATACTCTTTTAAAACAAGAATTATATTTGCCTTTAGTCTATCTGTTGTAATTGAATCAACTTTAACATACATTAACCCTTAGGCTGTTAGCTTCAAAATTAACGCTGAGAGAGCGGGAGAGAGTGAGCGAGTGTGCCCTCTGCACATTTTTTCCGGCCTTCTTCCCAGCATTCCACAGGGCCAACTGCTCTTTTTATGTTTAAACAACAACACTGTGGTTCTACCATCTCTCCAACGAGTTCAACTGATGAATATTTTAATTCGTCTACAAATGGCAGTCATGTGTGGTATGTTTATATTAGTCCGGACTATCACTTGTAAATATTTAAAAGTAATTTTGTATACTAATTTTTATATATTAAAAGTAATATTAAACTTTCCTGTTTAGGGAATAAATATCTCAATAAAGATTTTTTTTTTTTTGAAAGAAGATAGTTGGGAAACCAGGGACAATGATCTACAATCAAACTGGCAGTGGCACATTTTTGAAAACAGTAACCCTATGCCATATTAAACTGTTCAGCATTTATTTCTGCAAAAACTATACAAGGAAAGTAATCAGTATAGTACTCCCAAGCCATTTCTAGCTCTTAGTTCCTTAGACTATTAAAATTAACATACAGACAACTTTTAATCAGGAATCACTCGACTGTATTTATTGATATCTTTCAACTAACCCTGAGTCTGTCTAAACCCAGAAAGGGCTTATGGAGTTTTCTTCCCTTTTTAAATTATCTTTCACCATTTTAAAATCATAGCACGGTTGTGTAATAGAGACACTATTTTCTGAACAAAAGTTTTCCTTCAGTGAATTTCAACATCATAGCACAATCATTGAACTGAATATAAGAGAATACGAACTTTCATTGCAAAAGTGCACTGCTGGTCAATAAATCCCAGATCACTCACAACAGACTTAAATGGCCCTGACTAGAGCTGGAGGACAAAGCACTTCACACATCCAACCTCATGCCCATGGATGAGCACAGGTTCTGTTGCCTGCATACTGTGGGGCTTAAAGATGTTTTGCTGTTATATGGAAAAATAAAAGCCAAAGGCCACCTGGAGGATCCTACTGCACTCTGAGCAGCAACAGTTGTTTTCATAAAAACCATAATGACTCATTATGGGAAAAATTTATACCAGTGATGCTTTTCCACACATCTATACTGTTTATACACACACAATTTATCAAGTTCACTGGCACCTTTTTAAAATGGACTCCTAAAGAGAGAAGAGAATCAAGTATGGCAGAAAAGCAAAGGAAATTAGTGAAATTAGAAAGAGTATACAGATAATAAAATGAGCTCAACACTCTCCAAAGGTTACTGCTAACAGAAACTAGAAAAGTGGCCATGAAATTCTAGTGTGTAAGAATCACCTGGGATGCTTGTTAAAAACACAAACTCCCGCGCTATATGTCCAAGACTCCAAATTCTGTAACTCTAGGCTGGAACGCAGAAATGTGCATTTTGGATGCAGGCATCTCACGGTCCATACTTTGAGACAAACTGTAATCTCAGTAAGCACCAGAGGCCTTCTAGACCAACCACATTTCCTTCTCAAGAGTCAAGACTCAAAAGTCATGTGGAAAATCAAGAAGGAAGAAAGGGAAGAAGGGAGGGAGGAAGGAAGGATGGATAGAAGGGAAGAGGGGCAGACAGAAAAGAAAATCAATCATGGTGAATTATTATTCAATTTTGAGAGGGTACAACAATAGTTGTATTGTCCAAATCAACTCTCCCAGTATTCAATTTGTCAGAAGGAATTAAATGCATTCATTTATCCATGGGCATATTTATTAAGTGCCTAGTGTGGCAAAGATGGTAGCGATTCAATAAAATAGAAGACAGGCCTTTTTCTAAAGGTGCCCTCCATCTCCTCACAAAGAGAAGACATGCACCAGGAAGTACAGCAGGATGAAAGCCACATGGCACAAAAATGGTGAAAATACAGTTCTCTGGCAAGCAAAACCATGAAAAGCTGTCCTCCAGCATCTATGATGGAGGAGGTGAGCATCAGAGAAGGCTTCACAGAGGTGGCATTTATAGTGACTCTTGAAGGGCAGACAGGTGTTGAAAGGATTGTCCTTGTGCAGGAAAAGAACACTGCAGGGACACGAACAGTATGTCAAAGGTCCACTGAGAGAGCTCATGGGATGTATATATATGGTGAATATCAGCTTCCAGTGCAGTGATAACTAGTCAGCTAGGCTCCAAATCCATCAAAGGAGAACTATACAAATGAACTATACAGCTCCCTTCTTAGGAAACAGAAATTCCAACATCTGGCACTTCTCCAGAAGGCAGCTGCCAAGTGGCTTCTTCCTCCATGTTCAGTAGTACCTTGGGCCCTGAAGGGGGCACTGCAGATGGGAGCTCAGCAGCTTTGTAGGAGCTGGTGAGCAGGCCAGGCAACCGAGAAACACCAACAGGTGTGCTTTCTGTTGCTAAGGCTCTAACATTCATTCAAGAGAAGCTCAAAAATATCATGTATCACAAGGTCTGAAGAGAATTCAGAACTCTGTTGTCTTTTGCACATGAGTTGTTTTTTTCTCTCCCGTGCTTCTAGTCCAGAGGAAACTTGTGATTGGTGTTTATTCACTAGGAGGCAAAGGAAACACGTTTCTGCTGCCTCACTCTATCAGTCATGCTCAGGATTCCTCTTTGAAACAATTGGGATGGGGACTCAGATCGGTCTATTGCCATTTGTCAGCTATCCCAGCCAGGTAAGATAAGCAAATTTATACATGCATACTATCAAGGTGTGCATCTTGCAAAGTTAACTTATTTTTTTAAACCAGTATCACTGACCCAGGAGGTCTTACCAATCTTACCAGTTTCCATTTTACACAAGGCCTAAAAATATTTCCTGCTTTTTGCCTATGGTAGTAGTGCATTTAAGCACAAGTGAAGTGGGTTTATGATTTCAGTTGAAGGCGACCAGTTTTGCCTCCCCAAAATGTGCCTTTTGGAATATTGATTCTAAGCTGGGTATTAAGAAACAAAAGACTCAGAAAGAACCTTTGACGTTCTCCCTTTCCTAAAAGATTCAGATGGAAAAGCCTGCTCCAGGACAGGAATCTTAGCATCCTCATTTTAGTATTAAATAGGAAGGATCTAAGCAGGGGCCTGTTAGCTGGATCCCCCTGGTGCCCCATTATTTCTGGGTTGCCTAGCAGGAATTTGTTTGCCAGGTGTTCAGCTCTGCCTTGGCTACCTATAAATTTCCTATTACCCCTTCAAAAATCCCAGACACCTGCCTGCTCCCTTTTTCTCCTTTGCCCATAATAGCATATAAGCCTCAACTGTCCAATGCGTTTCAGGTCTCATTCTTATGGCATCCCGAATGTACATTCGCATAATAAACATTGGTTATTTTCTCTTGTTAATTTGTCTCTGTTAATTTGATTATTAGCCCAGTTATGAGAACTTAGAAGGTGGGAGGAAAATTATTTTTTCAGGCCCTCCGATAGTCTGTAAACACTGTATTTTTAATTTTTGTACTGCTCTGCTTCTGCACGAAAGCAATCACTCCATGTCACTACACCTGGTCCTTCTTCAATCTAAACTCTGCTTTGTAAAGGTTCCCACACTAAAGGAAGATTGCCCGGAAGCTAGGTATGGAAGATTTTTTTGTAACATCTGCTGCATTATATTAAAAGTCATAATATTCACTGCTCCAAAACATATACTATTGCTTTTCTCAGGTTTTTCATGTTGCCCTAAGCATTTACTTCAATTGAAGCAAAAATTCTGATGGGAAAGAAAATTTTTTTTAATCTATTTAAATGTTAGTTGTTTTATATTATGAACGCTGAAAAAATACACACATAAGAAATCATTCAAACCTCTGCATGCCAATGTTCTAAGTTGAATTGGACTTTTTTATGTACCGCTTTTGTCAAGTGAATTTCGTATTTATAAAATGATACTTGAATTCTGTACTCTCAAAAGATTCTTATAATACTAAACTCAAAATAGTCTCCGTTTCTAAAGTTAATGTTACAAGAGACCTACCTGTGTATTTCAAAATGGAATGTGTTTATCTCTAACAAGTGTTTATGGAGTGTCTATTATGGGAAATGCACAGTTTGGAGGCACTGGGAACATAGCATTAACAAAACAGATGAAAATCCTGGCCTTCAAGGAATTCATTCTCAAGCAATAACCTGATATAGTTAACAAAATAAATGAATGAAACATATACCTATTAGATGAGGAGAGACTGGGTAAAATAATAAAGGAAAGGGCATATGGATTTGAGAGTGGGTTGCAATTTTAACTAGCCTGGTCAAGGAAGGCCTCTTTGACAGGTAGTATTTAAATACTAGGAGATAAAACCATGCACCTGGGGAAGGAGCATCCTGTCAGAAGGAAGAGGAAGTACAAAAGCCAGTGTCGCTGGGGCAGAATGAGCAAGGGGGAAAGTATAAGAGAGAAAGGTCTGAGAAGTGACAGAGGACAGACCACGTAGGGGACTGAAGATCACTGACATGTGAGATGGAACGCCATCAGTTATATCTAAAGCATTAATATGATCTGGCTTACTCTTCCTGAGACATAATTCACATCATAAAATTCACCCCTTTAAAGTGCACAATTCACTGTTTTTCAGTATAGTCAGAAGGTTGCGCAACAATTACCATTTCTAATTCTAGAACATTTTCATTACCCCCCAAAGAAACTCATATCCATTACCAGTCACTTTCCTTTCCCCACCTGACCCTAAGGCCCTGGCAACCCCTAATCTACTTTCTGATTTTATGGGTTCGCACATTCTGGTCATTTCATATAAATGGAATCACACTTCATGTGGCCTTGTGCATATGACTTACTTTTTACTCGGATCGCTCTGGCTGCTGAGATGAGAATAGGCTGAAGGGAGCCAAGAACAGAAGAGAAGGGAGACCAGCGAAGAGATGAATGCAATCATTCAGCTGAGATGAGAAACCGGATGGTAAGCAAGATGGTGAGTAGTGGCCAGATCATGGGTACACATTCAGACAGACTGGATGTTGGGCATGAGAGAAAGAAAAGTTAAGGAGAACTCTTAGGTTTGTGGCTCGAGAACCTGAAAAGATGGAGCTGACATCACCTTAGAGTGTAAGGCTACTGGACGGGCAGGTTGGGAGGAAAGCCCAGAGGCTGGATTTTGGAGGTGTTAATTAAATCTGGGATGCCTATTAGTCTTCTAACTGAAGACACCAAAAGGGGAGCTGGATATGAGTCTGGCATTCAAAGGAGAGGTCTGAGCTGGAGATGTTAATTTGGAAGACAGAAAATAGAAGGCATCAATGCCATGAAACTAGATGAGAAGTGATTAAAGGGAAGAGATCCAAGGAAAGAGTCCGTGGACATGTCAATATTCACAGGTCAGAGAAATGAGGAGAAAACAACAAAAAAGACCGAGAAGGGAACGCCAGTAAGATGGGGGAATCGAGAGGGAATAGTCTTAAAAACCAAATGAAAGAAGCTTATCATGGAGGAGAGCATTGTCAACTGTGCCCAATGTTGCTGACAGGTCAAGTAAGATGAGGACTAGAATTAAGCACTGGATTTAGGATCATGGCAGTCATTCATGGGTCACTCATCTTCCCCCTCCACACCTTTGCATCGGCCATTTCATCTGCCAGGCATGTGCTTTACCCAGATATGGCTTTGAAAAGAAAGGTTTGCATGAAGACAAGAGGTCAAAGGTTTGGTTGGAGTGGGTTTGAGAGATAGTGGTAGGAAAGGAATTGAAGTCATGGGGGGGGGGCAATTCTTTTGAGGAATTTAAAGAGTAGGAAGGGGGTTTTTTAAGATGAGAGAAAAATATAACCATATGCTAGTGGGACAAATTCAGTAAGAGGGAAATAGGAGATAAGGGAGGGAGCAGAGAAGTGCTGAGATAGGTTAGAGGGGACACAATTAAACACATTTTATCTGTCAAGTAGTCAACAATTAAAATAGAAATCATCTACTGATGCAGAAAAATAGAATAATCTATTTTGCAGGAAAATCAGAAAAATCAATGAGAAAAGCTTTTTCCCCCCCATGAGACACAAAAACCACCATCATTTAAATTTATCTAGGTCTACTTTTCAAGGCTGAAGATATCGGATTCACTGCACACAGAGCATCAGGGTTAAACTCTGGGCTTGGAGTCACAAGAGCCAAATTAAAGGACCATGACAAGTTTCAATATCCAGAAACATCTTTTCATCTCCTTTTTTCGTCTATAAGATACTGATTAAAAACAATCTGTCCTTTCTACCTTATAAAACTGATGCAATGATCAGATAAAATATGCAAATGTTGTTTGTAACTCTAAGGTGTGATATCCCTATAAGGCATTTTTAATGCTACTAGATAAGAAAGAATTGCACATGCATTGTCCTACTCCAATATGCTACACTTAGTTCTTAGGGGAAAAAAGACAAAACTGAAAAAAAAAAAAAAAAAAAAAAATTGTAAGAATGAGTAATTAAACTGTGGAAAAATATGAGCTTTCTGGTTATGTACTACATTGAAAACACACTCAATAAGTTGTCCATGAAATATACCTTAATCTATTCCTTTAAAAAACTCAACCACCAATTTATTTATTTTTGCTTGTTGCCCTTGCCCTGGGAGACATATCTGAAAAAATGCTGTTAAGACTGATGTCAAAGACTTTATTGCCTATGTTTTTGTCTAGTTTTATGGTTTCAGGTTTTACATGTAAGTCTAATCATTTTGAGTTTATTTTTGTATATAGTGCAAGAAAGTGGTCCAGTTTCATTTTGTCTTTGCATGTACCTGTTCAGTTTTCCCAACATCATTTATTGAAGAGACTGTCATTTCCCCATTGTATATTCTTGCTTCCTTTGTCGTAGATTCACTGACCATATAAGTGTGGGTTAATTTCTGGGCTCTCTATTCTGTTCCACTGATCTACTGTATTTCCCCAAAAATAAGACCTAGCTGGACAATCATCTCTAATGCGTCTTTTGGAGCAAAAATTAATATAAGACATAGTCTTATTTTACTATAAGACTGGGTCTTATACAATACAATACAATATAATGTCATATCATGTCATGTCATGTCATATAATAGTATAATACCCAGTCTTATAGTAAAATAAGACTGGGTCTTATATCAATTTTTGCTCTAAAAGACGCATTAGAGTTGATTGTCCAGCTAGGTCTTATTTTTGGGGAAATACGGTATGTGTCTGTTTTTGTGCTGGTACCATATTGTTTTAATTTCTATAGCTTTGTGGCCTAGTTTGAAATCAAAGAGCATGATACCTCCAACTTTGTTCTTTCTCAAGATTACTTTGAATATCTGGGGTCTTTTGTGGTTCATATAAATTTTAATATTGTTTGTTCTAGTTCTGTGAAAAATGCCATTGGTGTTTTGATAGGGATTACACTGAGTGTGTAGATTAGATTGTTTTGGGCAACATGGACATTTTAATGATGTGAATCCTCCCAATCCAGGAGCCAGTATATCCTTCCATTTATTTGTGTTGTCTTCAATTTCTTTCATCAGTATCTTATAGTTTTTAGAGTACAGGTCATTTACCTCCTTGGTTAAATTTATTTGTAGGTATTTTATTCTTTATGATGCAGTTGTAAATGGAACTGTTTTCTTAATTTCTCTTTCTGATAGTTCGTACTGTATATAAAAATGCAACAGATTTCTGTATCAAACTAAAAAGCTTTTTCACAGTGAAGGAAACCATCAATAAAACAAAAAAGACAACCTACTGAAAATATTTGTAAATCATATATCCAATAAGGGGTTAATATCCAAAGTATATAAAAAGTTCATATAACTCAATAGAAAAAAAAAAATCAAAAAACCAAAAACAAACAATCCAATTGAAAAATGGGAAGAACTTAACAGATATTTATTCAAAGACATACAGATGGCCAAACAGACACATGAAAAGATGCTCTACATCATTAATCATCAGGGAAATGCAAACCAAAACTACAGTGAGATATCACCTCACACCTGTGAGAATGGCTATTATGAAAAAAGTCAACAAATAACAAATGTTGGTGAGAATGTGGAGCAAAGGGAACCTCACGAACTGTTGGTGGGATTGTAAATTGTGACAGACACTATGAAAAACAACAGTATGGAGGTTCCTCAAAAAATTAAAAACAAACAAACAAAAAAAACTACTGTATGACTCATCAATTCCAGTTCTAAAAATTTAACCGAAGAAAACAAAACCACTAATTCAAAAAGATATACACGAGTATGCACCGCTATGTTCATTGCAGCATTATTTATACTAACCCAAATATGGAAGTAACCTAGGTATTCATCAACAGATGGATGGATAAAGAAGATGTGGTGTGTGTGTGTATGTGTGTGTGTGTGTATACACACATATATATACACATAATGGAATATTACTCAGCCATAAAAAAGAATGAAATTGTGCCATTTGTGACATAGATGAATCTAGAGGGTATTATGCTAAAAGTCACACAGAGAAAGACAAATACCATATGACTTCACTTATATGTGGAATCCAAAAAAACAAAAACAAAATGAACAAACAAAACAGAAACAGGCTCATAGACAAAGAGAACAAACTGATGGTCGCCAGAGGGAAAGGGGGATGGGGGAATGGGTGAAGGGATGAAGGAGAGTAAGAGTTTGTACAACTTCCAGTTTAAATAAGTAAATCATGGGGATGTAATGTACAGCATAAGGAATATAGTCAATACTATCGTAATAACTTTGTATGGTGATGGATGGTTAATAGACTTGTGATCACAACATAATATGATACACATTGAATCATTATCTTGTGTACCTGAAACTAATATTATATCAACTCTAATAAAAAAACAACAACCACCACCACCACCACAACAAAAATCTTAGGACCCAAAAAATCCTCTAGTTTAGAGTCTGCTGAGCATGGGGCAGAAAACAAAGTACACTAAATATGACTATGTCTGAAGGAAGACCGCACTTAAATAAAGATGTCACCTAGTATCTTTTCATGAATCCCTTTTATTTTCCACATTCCCTGCCACATGCCAGGATCAACTCAAATCAAAAGATTATTTGATCTTTGACTTCTTGCTCAATAGGAGACATTATTCAGTGTTTTATTATAAAAGTGTTTTTGATTATTATTTTCATCTATTATTTTACTTAGGAACTATTAACATAAAAACTCTGATATGGAATTCACAGTAGATACCAAAGTTGAACTGACCTTTTTACTCATCTCCCCCTCACATTTAATCAGAAAACTTAGCTAAAAAGTCTACTGGCCGTGAGATCTCACAAGATTTTACAGGAAAGTGCGAAAGATAGGGTATATAGGGAGATACACACAAATACTTTCTTTTAAAATGTCTCTATTTACTTGTATATGCACCATTTGGCAGAGGAATCAGAGCTTCCTCATGAAATCAATGTGTACACATACAATTAATAGAAAAAAAGTGTTTTTCTAATTATGAAGATATTTTTGTATTTTTACATTTATGAAATATTGTTTGTATATCAATAATATTAGATATTGATTCTTTAGTCAGAATTCTCATCTCCCACTAAAAACTCAGTTACTCTAATTTAAACAAAATAATTCACTTATAATGATCTATATTATAGAATTTCTAGGAAATTATTCTCATGGGTGAGTATATCTGCCTCAAACTCATTCTCGGTCACACACCCCAGCATTATTTAGGTAGAACTTTCAGTAAGTGATGTTTCTTAGTTCAAACATATCATTTAAGAGGCTCAAGCATTGGTTTTGATTTGAATATTTTTGAAGAAAGTTTTATCATAATACACATTTCTCTAACATATTATTATATATAATTAACAATATATTTATTATGTCATAATTAACCTTAGTATAATGTTAACGAATCTGGATTACCGACAGTCATCATTATGAATATCCAATAATAAACTAAATTATAAAATCTTCATAACTAAGAATTTGCCAAGTAATGTGGAGCTATCCACACCCACCCTATGTAGAATGAGGCTAGACTTTCTCTTAGATGGCATTGTCTGCCTCCTACAGCTTTTCTGCCTCCTTTGCCTTGTCAGGAGGCCACCATTCACTTCTTGCTCCAATCGGTATGCCTGTTATCTAGCAGCCGCCCCTGTCTCCAGGCAGCTATCTTTTGATTATAAAAGTGGTAGAAAGAGCCACAGTCTCAAAGTGGGTCTGCCACAACCCAGCAGCATGGCTCTGGACAAATCACTTTAGGAATTTATTTCCTCGTCTACACAAGAAAGCACGGGACTGAATGATCTTTAAGTTCAACTTTAAGACTTTATGAGGAATCTTGCTAAGGGCTGAAAAAACTAACATCGAAGTTTATTAGAACTGTGTCCAAAGAAAAACCAGAGAAAATTCTCATAAAGGACCTCAAAGGTCCCCATACTTTGGCGCATAGAATTTACAGCATCTTAATTTTTGCCTTGTCATGGACTTTTGGGTCTTACTTCCAGGTTCTTTGTTACATTTCTAACAAGTGAGATTCCTTATTGGATAAATCACCTCCAGAGTAATAGGATGAATTACATTAAGAGCTTTTTTAAAAAGAAAATTAAATATGACTCTTAAATATACTTCCGTCACATAAAAGATGAAAATTCAAAAGGAAATTTTCAAAAATCCATAGAATACATTATTCTTTTATGAAAATTTTGTTTAAGTGCATTTCCATTTGATATAGCAAAAAAATGACATTGCATACTAAAAAATGATTTACCTATAACTACATCGTGACCGTCAACCAAGCCAGCAGAGAAGAGCTCCTGAGAAACACCATCTGCCGTATCTGTCCAAATGTGAAATGAATATGTATTAGCAACAAAAAATAAAAATCAGCAGTCCAGTACAACGTCAAATATATATCTTTCAATTATAAAAATTACTCACATGTGTTTTAATTCAACAATTCAGATTCTACCAGGAGGGAAAATCAGAAGCAATGTGCAAATACATTATGCCACGTACAATTTGCATCTTGCTATTTATTCAACAGAAGTTATACAAAATTATTGTTTCATTTTTGGTGAACCAAGAAGCTTTTGCTCTTGGGCTACTTTCTAAATTAATCCTCAAATGTGTCTCTAGAAGTTACCTCATAACTGGTCCCTATGACACTGCTTTTCTTTCTTTCCAAGGTCAATCACTTCTAGCCGTCATCAACCCTTTTCTATCATTAGCTACTGAGTCAGAATTTATGGGAAAGGTTGAATAGGCAGCACTTGGTACAACCTTATATTTGGTACAAACAGCCTATGAGGTTGTTGGATTATTAAGATGAGCTATTTAAATGTATGCTATTAAGAAACTCCTTTAACATGGCATTGATCATTTGATAGCAACAGATTCATTTCCTTAGAAAATGTGGCTAAATAAAAGAACGTAGTTCTCAATGATAAGTAACAGGAATTATCAATCCCATAAAGATGGGACTGAACAAGCTGTGGTGAGTAAATATGACTGAAATTACTCAATTGAAAGATTATGAATGAATATGGTAAGAGTGAGAAATCTGAAGATCTTGTAAAAGAGAAACTGATAAACTGCAATGTGCTCAAAAAGAACGATTATGAAGCCCTAAGCTTTTACAGGGAAGAAGACGTGGTCCCCATGGCCTTCTGATATTCACACCAACACCCAGAACTGTAACTAGGTAAGAAGAAAATGGCTCAGTAGCTGGTAACAACCAAGATGGATGTTTGACTTTAAATGTCTCCCAAAGTCTGGGAGTACTTGAAAATATAACTGCTGAACCAAACAAGCACCTAAACAGAACTGCCATTTGCTATGCAAGGCTGCCTTCAACACAGAGTGGGTTTCCTTGCTCCCTCTGTGTCTCGGATGTGGTAACTAGGCGAGAGAGAGAAAGAGAGAATTTAACTGAAGGTACAATTATCTTTCATAATTTGGGGGCTTTAAAGGGCTTAGCCCAGTGCCTAACACATAGTAGTTATTCAATAAATGGTAACTGTGGTGATGATGAAGCAGCAAAGATCATCTGAGAGGCATCTTACACTCTTGTTCACTCTCTCCCTGTCATACATGGCCCAAGTTCCCAAATCGCCAATAAAAATTTGAGAGCCAATGTATATTCTATGTACTTCCAAGAAACTGTGGTACTTTACCATTTTACTCATTCCACAGATGATTTACCTATAACTGCATCATGGACAGTAAATACATAGGAATCTTACTAAACTATAAAAATGCACATAAGGTAGGCTTATCTTGGGCCTTGTGCTCACTGCTAGAAAGTACAAAAACACCTGATAAAATTCTGTTAGGATTGAAATGATCCCCTGGCATGAAACCTAGAGTAGCATAATGTAAGGTTCTATTCTGAATGTAAGTTAGCTTTATGAAGTTGGCTAGAACATTCATTCTCACAATCTCCATCTTCCTGGATGCCCCTGCAAACTTTAGAAAAAGAAGCATATTAAATTAAAGGACCTACTAAGGCACACACCAGGCAGTCATTATATTTCTATTGATTGATCATCTGTTAAAGGACCTGAATGAATTACCATTATCTCTAAAGTATCAGTAAGATCTTACACTTAAGGAGCTACAATCACAGAATGTAACTGAAAATAGAATAATCAAACACAGCCACATTGAGGGCTACCACTCAAACAGTACCAAAGCAGATGACATTCACAAACAATTAAAGTGTATAGCATCTCCTACCATTTCCAGGACTCCTGGTACCAGATGAATCATATTAAAACAGCAAAAAGGTCATGCTGGCTGGCCAAAAACGGAAATAGTCCAGGCGCGCATGCACGCAATTAAGCAGTTACTTTGTATGCACCCAAGTAATAAATGCATCAGTAATAGTTTAGAACAGAAACATAAAGGTAATTGGTAATTTGTTTTTCTTCAAGCTGCTTAACATTCCAAATGTGCAAACAAGTTAAATAATCATATGTGCTCTGCTTTCCAGGGCACACCACAACATAACAAATACGAAGGGCTTGCGCCCAAATGAGGACAGAGAATACTGGGTACATTTGTGTTGCACATTCTAGCCACATGTGCCTATTTATGTGTACATACAGCACAGACATAGTACACCTGTGGTGTGCATGCACCGAGTAGCGCAGGCAAGGCCCGAAACGCAGACAGCATCAGTAATCACAGAGGTACGAACAGCGATATATCCATGCTGTTTTCCTTACTAATGGGCCTGTGCTCACTGCCCAAGGAAGGTCAGTTATCATCTAGAAACCAACGCTATGGTTTCTGTCTGGGCAACAAAAGCAGAGACTCTAGATCTAACTGTGACAAACGAGGTTGCCAAAGCCAGCACAAAGGGCCAGGTAATGCTGATAGGGCCATCTTATCCCCCTAAATCCTCCACGCAGAAATTCATTTCTTTGTTAGCTATTTACATTAAAATTGATTTTTATTGCCATCGCCAATTTTAAACAATCAGATGAAAAGAACAAACCTGAAAATAAGAATATGTTCTTTTACTTACTTTACTTGAAACATTTATTATATAATTACTAGACTTTATCATATCATTGACCGGTCAATATTTTTATGACAAAATAGGTAGCTTTTTGATCACAGTAACTGGTGCTGTACAATTCCACACTGACTCTAAACTGTCAAAGATGATGTTCCCAGAAAGAAAGATCAATTAACAAACTTATTAGGGCCTTATTTGCATTACTTTGTAAAAGGTACTTAATACATTAGATTAATTCAAATATACAGGGAATCATTAAATCCTTGCGCCTGCCTACCTGCGGCTAGAGATCAAAGCCAGGGAGTGCATGACCATGTGTGGCCCAGGAATGTATTTTCTTTGGCTGACAGTGTTTTTGAAAAACTGAACCTAAATGTAAGTACTTAGACTAGTTTCTCTAGTTGCCTGATATCCGCACCATTAACGTTGGCTCCTATGAGCATCAAGTTTGTGTTTTATTACAAATGATAATAGCAGAGATGGCAAAGCAGTTAACCGAACAACCAGATATCAAACTTCAGCGTTTGCAAAAGTCAGCAAATACAACTTATTTAATCAAATTAAAATTTACACGGAGCTCTAATACATAAAATACAGTGTTATTAGCTTATATATTAATACACTCAAATATATTTTAGAAAGGTGTTCAGTATAGACATCAAAGCTATTTTCATGTACGTAAAAATCTGAAACCAGAGGTTGGGGAAAACAATTATAGTCAGTGCTAGCATGTGATTTTCACTTCTCTAGGTTGTTTTGGTTATAAACTAAATAGCAGAAATAGTAATTTTTGTTGAACAACTAGTCTTGTGGTCTCCAAAGTCTATTCATATATGTTACTTATCTATTAATTAACCAAAATCATTTCAAATTCTCCTGCATACCAGGCTCTTGCCAGGTGATAGAGATACCAAGAAATATGCCATGGTTCTATGACTTCCAGGCATCCAGGAGCTGAAAAAGCAACCAGTAAAACCTTTCAGCTGTTATAATAGCCATTTAAATCACTAAAATTGTGTTCAGCTGCAAGACTGGCATTGTTCCTACCCAGCTTACCAGTGGTGCCTGCAGCAAATGGAGGCCACAAATACTCACCAACATAGGGTCATGTAATCTGACCTGAGTACAGAGGCAAAGTACGTTACCTCTCTCATGGTATCATGTTTGCTGCTGAGCCCTCATTAGGAGTGCTGTATGCTGCTCACCACGCTCATCATAATATCCCTACATAATGGCCCTACATCACCACACCAGGGCACTGGAATTCATATAGACAGTAGTGGTTCAGTTTGGATTCCCTACAATTATCCTAAGTCCTTCCTTCCTGCCTTCCCTCCCGCCCTCCCTCTCGCCTTCCTTTCTGTGTTTTTAGAGAAAGTATTTTTGAAAACAAATTGTAAATACACGCTTGGAATCAATTTCTGAAATATTCTTTGTAGCAATAACATAATAATTTCGATGAAAACTCACCTCTTCCTGGAGTAAACTCAAATCGTATGTCATTAAGTTCCTTTCTGGAGTTTCTGAAATACATGACATATAGCACATTAAAATGTAATGAAGCAGAGTTTAATCAAACTAAATGTATTCCAATTTTCACACGATACTACCAACATGTAGATAGCGTTTTACAGTTTTGGGTTACATCCAAATACTTCCTCAACTAGAAGTGATAGTTATGACAATAATAAAGGGCAATATTTGTTTACCAAATTGAATTTACATTATATAAACTTGCTCATATCACAAAATACCAAAAATAAAAGGCTCATTTTATAAATCTACACTAAATCAGTAACCTGAAACATAATTTCATAATTAAACATTTCAGAAGCTTCTGGTTTAGAATAAATGATATTAAATACATTTTCTTATTTTTCCTGGGAAAATAGTATTTTATCAAATTATTTTTTGAAGTTTAACAAACAGGGAGGATAGTTGCAACAATGAAGTTCATGACAGAATTATACATTAAATCACACAACAAAATGCCCAGAATGAGGTGTGTATTTTGTAGTTAAAAATTTTTTTCTAGAGGTGGAACTCTGAATGTTGTGAAATTACCCATTGAATACATAAAACTTTATTTAAGTAAATGTAAAATACTTATGTAAAACTATAATATGTACATATATATGTATATTCAATCAAATTAAGTGGCACCGGGGTAATATGGAAAAAGTAAACATTTAAGATATTAGTTTCCATTCATATTAATTCCAAGAAATGATAATATGGGGGCAGTGAGCTATAATTCGAATGGTTTTAAATTTTCATTAAGAACACTTAAATATTATGACTAACTCAACAGATGCTAAATTCAAGTTAATAAAAACACCTTAAGAAACTGCAGCAGGAAACAAGAAATAGTAATTTCTGTAAGCACTCAACTACTTGCTCGGCTGCCAAAGGTGTCCAAGACAGAGACAGAAATACCTGAATACACATCCCTGAATATCATCCTTCCGGAGTCTGATCAAATCCTGAGTAGTGCTCCAGCTGTGGTGCTCTAAAACTGGGTACTATCTCCTGGTTGCTATGTACAGTGCCCAAATCATGATGGCTCCTGCCAGTCTCTGGGCCCTTTTTGGTGTATTGCCTGATCTTAGTTCTTTATGTTCTATTACATCCTGCCACACTAAGTGTGAGGAGGCCCAGAAAGATGCCAAAGGACGCTACCAGCTGAGAGAAAGCTCCCCAGCGCCCCAGCACCTACAGGAGCTAGCCCAAGTCTAAAACCTTTCCACAAGCAGAGAAGTAAAAAGTCAAGAAATCAAGGCATGCCCAAGCCTAGGCCACAGACATAAGAGCCTTGAACCACTGCATCTTCTCAGGTGTCCCCACCTTAACTTTACCACTGCTCTTCTCAGAGATAGAGTGGGACTAGGGGACATCAGCAATTCCTATCGCTGTGCTTCTTTTAGAACCTTCTCAGAATCTGAAAACTGAAAATTCTGAACTCTCACTCTAAAAAGCAGACACATGATTGACATACGAAATTGCAGGTAATTGTAGATGGTTCAGAGGTCATCTTGTACCCCAGAATAAGTAACCCTACCCTGGAGATGGAGTGTGTGCCATGAACAATCAGTGTTTGCAGTAGAAATACTGTTTGCATGTTGGATTGTTTAAACAGCCTAAATTTTCTTAATCTCTCCAATGTCATCACACATTTATATAGTGTTTTCATTTACAGTGGGTGCCAAAAAAAGTATATACATTTTAAGAAAGGAAAAAACTGTATTAAAATTGTAATACTCGATATATACTGATAACAAAAAAGATTAATACAAGTCATATTTGACTTCTGCAATTACAAGAGGTGCTCAAAGTGGTTACCATCAGTGTAATTATAATACAGATTTTTTCCTTTCTTAAAATGTGTATACTTCTTTTGGCACCCTCTGTATATCAGTAGTGCTCAGACTTTTTAGTCTTAGGACGACTTTCCATTCTTTAAAAGTATTAAGGTCTTCTAAGGAGTTTTTGTTTATTTTGGTTACATCTATGAATATCTAGTGTATTGAAAATTAAAACTTATACATTTTAAAACATATATTACTTTATTTGAAAATGACCAGAATTAATCTATCACATGTTAATGTAGATTTTTTAAATGAAAATTACTTTACTTTCCAAAAGAAAAACTAATCAGTGAAAAGCATGCATTGTTTTTTATTTTTGTAAACCTCTGTAATGTCTGGCTTAACATAGGTGGATTCTTGTATTTGCTTTTGTACTCAACCTGCTGCAATATCATGTATCATGTAGCCAGCCACTGGAAAATTCCACTGTACATGTGTGAAAGAGTGAGAATGAAAAAAGCAAATAATTTCTTAAAAATTATTATAAAAATAGTTTTGACCTCATGGGCTCCCTGAAAGGGTCTCACGGACCCCTATGGGTCACAGGACCACTCTTTGAGAACCAGTGATATCAAACCTCATGGATCAAATCTCATTTTATCCAATAATCAATCTTAGTGGTATACAAAGTAGGTATTACTTGTTTTCCATGTTTTAGGTGAGTATGCTCAAGGCTTTTCCAAGTTTACAAATTTGATGAGTGGCAGAGTGAGGACTAAGAATTCTATATTGGAAATACCTAAGACAAATAGAAATGCTCAATTCCTTTCACTTTTAGGAGAAAACAACATTCCCCAAGATTTTACATATTATCATAAAAAGATCAGCAAGCATTCATTTACTTAATAACCTTGGTTTTGTGTGCTGTGTATCAGCAAAGGTTGAATTAGAACAAGTATTTAAAGTGATTTAATAATGAAATGACAAAAGGATAAAAAGATGAAAGGGAACTTGGTTTGATACTAATTTATGTCATTGTTCCTTTCCTCGTTCCTTTGATCAGTCTTACCTAAATTATTTTGTTCTACTAAGGCCATAAGAAGAGAGGTATAAGAACCGTAACCAGAATATCATCATACGCACCGATTCTTTAAAATGTTAATATTACAGAAGTAATATCCAACACCCATAGTCTCTCATCTACATCAGCTGTGGCTCAAGTTATAAAGGTTGCCTAGTCAAGTCATTCTTTTATGACTCTGAACCTAAAATACCTGCTTTTGAAAAGATCACAGTGATTGATTGTGAGTGGTAGACTTGTCCCATTGGGATGAAATATAGTTGAGAAAATGCCTAATTGGATCTAACTCCTGAAGGTCATCCTTTTATAAAGAATTAATCTTTTCAGACTCATACTTAACACCTTTAATTGAAAGTACATTTACTTTAATTGATATGGCACAGGGTACCCTTGACTTCAGGGAAACTGAGAATAGGTGTGATTTAAGGCCAGAAACTTAAGCCTGTGTAATTTTACAGAGGAAATATTAAAAACTTCAGAGCAACAGCTTCAAGACCCAGGCCACCTTTGATAATTTTACTAAAAACTCTTTAAACCTTAAAGGAAAAAAAAACCCTAAACTCTTAATTTTGGTAAGGCCAACCCCTTATTTCTCACTGTATGTATATATTGCATCACAAATGTACATGCCTACAGGGCTCAGGCAAGAAATTTATTTTTAAATGTGTGATACAACTAAATGGCTTAAAAATGAAAAAGTACAATAGGACATTATGTAAAAACTAGCCCTCCCACTCCTGTCACTCAACTACCTGGCTCCCCTCACAGAGATCATCAAAGCTATAGGCTCTCTGTGCATCCTTCCTGAGATGTTTTATGCGTAGAAGAGCAAACGTACACACACAATTCTCTCTAACCTGTTTATTACAAATGGTAGCGTACTATGTCCACTGTTCTGCAACCTGCTCATTTTTAAAACTTAGTAGTATACCTTGGAATTTCTCCATATTGGTTCATAGATTTTTTTCTTTTTTCATTAGTTTCAGGTGTACAAAACAACGGTGATTAGACATTTATGTACCTTACAAAGGTGATAATCCCAATAAGTTTATTACCCATCTGACACTGTACATAGTTATTAAAATATTATTGACTATGTTCCCTATGCTGTACTTTACATCCTCATGAATGTATTTTTTAAAATTATAGTCAACATTCAATATTATTTTATATTATTTACAGATAAACAGTGTAGTGGTTAGATAGCTTTCTCATGCTTTTTTTTTACTGCCACGTAGTATTCCATTGTGTATCTTTTTTTAACCAGTTCCCATTCTATGAACAGACTGTTTCTAGTCTTTAACTATTATAAACAACACTTCAATGAATAACCTTGTTCTTACGTCATTTTGCAAATATGAGTATAAAAATAAATTTCTAGAAGCAAATTGCTTGATCAAAGGATATATGCATTTGCAATCTGATAGATATTGTCACATTCCCCTTCATTTAAGTTGTACTAATTTGCACTTTCATAAGCTATTTGTAAGCACCATTGTAGGAACTTTAAATAAGTAAAGCAGAAAGTATATTAAAAAGAAAAAAAGATAGGGCAATGTGGGGAGTCTGGCAGCTAGAAAGCTTATTAGTCATTTAAAGGGGCAACCACATTACTCAGGACCAGCTGATTACGCCAGGCGGGAATTTAGGCTCAATTTTATTAACTATATTATATATATGTATGTATGTGTTTTGTGTGTGTGTGTGTGTGTGTGTGTGTGTGTGTGAGTGTGTGTGTGTATTTTGCTATGTCTATTCAAAGTGAGGAACTCAGAGATACAGATTGTCACAGGTAAGGTTTTCTTTCTTGCTCTTTCAATTCATCTGCAAGGGACACAGTGAACAGTCAAACAAGGCAGCTGGCTAAGAGGGTGATGATGGCAAACACATGAGTGAACATGTAACCCTTCCAGGTGGCAGAGGTGCAGAAGGCCCGTGCAGTTGAAGTACATATTTTACACGATGCAGCGTGTTTCTACACCTCTTAATATACCATGTCAGGACAATTTGGCGAGTTATTGCTCCTGGAGGGCTCCAAAGCCAAAATGCTAGCTCAGGATTATTTGCATTCCTCAGCTTGGCATTAGTTGCCCATACCAACCAATGCATGGGGGCACACACACCCTAAGAACCAGATGTGATCAAAAGTCTTAGGAGTCCAAATCCCACTCGTTATCATAAAGTGTATCATTCGCACGGCGCACCCTCCACCACAGGGGTGCTCTGGAGTGAGGCTGAAAGTCATCCACTTTCCCAAGCTCTGGGTGGAAGGATGCAATTCGGGTAACACCTCCCAGGTCCCCCCTGGTAAGACCAGCAGGTACAGTGTTCCCCAGGCAACCTAGGGCAGCCCCGCCCTCCTAAGCAGCTCAGGATTTTCTTAGCCAACAGCCCTTTTCTTCTTTATTTGAACCTGAGATTCCAGGTCAAGGTGAAGCGGCTGGTGTCTGAGGAAATCCAGAGGGACTCCCACACACTCCTGGGATGCCCCCCAGCAGGAGCTGGATGGGGAACTTGCAAACAGGCTGGGCCAGGAATCAGTTAGGACATCACTGTTAATTCAGCAGGCTTCTTTCCTACTTTTGGCACTAGACTGAAGTGCTGATTTAGGAACAGAAATGGACTACATTTCTCTTCACGCCAGGAGGCAGCCAAGCACAGAATGAGAAGAAGAATGAGCTACAGAGAAAGAGGTCTGTGCTCAAATCCACTCGCCACTTGTTTGGCCTCTATAATCTGTTTCCTCCACTGTGAGATGGGAAATAATTATTAATAGCATTTACTATCTGCAGATATGTGCTCAGTGCTTCACATATGTTATCTCATTCCATGCTCAAAACAACTTGGAAATAGGGATGACTGTGATCCCATATTATTTTACAGATGAGGAAACGGAGGCTTAGGAAAGGTAAAGATGTATGCAAAATCATGTGTCTGAACAGCAAATCTGAACGAAAGCTAGAACTTAATAAATGCTACCCATTGTCTTCTTCAGTGCACAATCCTTACCCGAGGCACTACTGGCCTTGCCCTGACATCTGTAGAAGCTCCTAACTGGTCTCTCCATGTTCAAGCTCATAATCTGCAGAGAAGCCACTTAGCGTGTTTGTTGGAAATCTGATCATGTCACTCACTTGCTGAAGGATCCCACCCCTCTCTCCCCTTCTTAAAGCAAAATTCAAAATTCTTAACATGATCCTCCAAGACTTGCTTCTGCCCTGTATACCTTGCTGCCATCTTCCCTCCATTCCCAGACACAACTTTGCAAAGAACAGTTTGAATGGAGTGGGGAGGTCAAAAGCCCGACAGTAGTGGGTTCAGGAGACCATGGTAGGAAAGGAAATGAAGTCAGGGGCAATTCTTTTGAGCAGTTCAGTTATAAGGGGATGAAGAGAAATGGCAGGTGAGGTAAAGAGAAGGCTTTTTCAAGATGGGAGAGAATAAACATATCTGTGTGGCAGTAGGACAAGCCTAGTAAAGAGGGAAACAGATGAAGAGGGAGGTGAGAGAGGATTGCTCCTGGAGGCTGCAGCATCTGGGGGAGCCAGCTTCTCCTCCTGCTTGGAAATTTGCCACTCACTCTCCCTCCACCTGACTGATCCAATCATGCTCTGGGGCCTGGCTGTGTCTTTCTGGGGAGAACCGGAAAGGAAGGTAAGGGTGGACAGACGGGGGTAAGCCCGTTTCCTGTTTGCTCTCCTAGCTTACAGATCTGTGCTCGGTACCGTACATTTTACATACACGTAACCATATGGTTATCACTTTAACGTCTGTCTCAGCCACTAGAAAATAAATTCCAAAAGAGAAAAGACCATCATCTGGCCTGTTCACTCTTCTTCCCCTCAGCACTCAGCAAAGTGCCCACAGAGTGCACAGACAGTATTTATTTAATGAATCAACACATGAATAAATGAATGCATGAAGAATTTACACATCTGGCTTTCATGAAGCGCCTCTCCCTTGGCCTGTGTGAAATCACCTCCTTCCCGTCTTCCTAGCTGCCCTTTGTCTGTGTGCCCCAAACATTCCTCTGTTTGTGTCTGCCTGGCCTCCAATATTAATGTCCCATCTTCCACCATCTTCTTTCCTCATTCTTTCCCTGGATGACCAATTCTAAATCCGTAACTCAAACCCAAGCACTACCCCACAGTTATAAACCCATATCCAACTGCCCATACAACACTTCTTCATGCAATGTCCAAACAGACACAGGAACTCTTGGCATATCCAAAATGGAATGCATCATTTTTCCTTTCAAATTAACTTCTCTTTCTCTGCTCCCTGTGGTAGTAAATGGTGGTGACAGCCAACTACCATGACCTGTGTGTTATCCCCCCTTAAGACATCTCAAATCATACATTTCTCTAAAACTCCACTACTACTGACCAAGGACAGGTCACCATTACCTGCTACAGACGAGAATAAATGGCTTAATGAACAAAAGCTATTTTAACCACACTCATGCATATTCACATAGAGAATGCTGTTGCTAAAGTTAAAGATCTACAAAGGGGGGAAAAAAAAACATAAAATGTTGAGGGTGCTATGTTCAGGGTATAATCCTTGACAGATGAATGTGTTGTAGCCCAGGAAGAAAACTGTTGGGCTTAATGAGATGTGAAAAATGATGCCAATGTAACGATCAGTTGAAGGACACCTACCACGTAGGGCCAGAAACAAAAGAATGAGGAACAGAAAACAGAAACTTCCTGTGGCCAGGCCAATGATTGCTCTCACAAAGTGTTTATGTTCACCTCTGGGCTTCCCAAGAGCCAAGCTAACTAGACTGCCTTACGAACTGGAGGCTCTCATCTGAGAGCCTGGTCATCTGAGGTCAACTGCAGTGCAGCCATTCGCCAGCCATGACATTCAGTTAGCCATTCTATCCTTCTAACCTTCAGTTTCCTCTGCAGCAAAGGGGAAATAACGCTTCCCTGACAGATTAGATGAGCTGTGTGAAAACACCATGTGGAACCCCACACACTGCTCTACCGTGTTTCCCCGAAACTAAGACCAGTTCTTATATTAATTTTTGCTCCAAAAATTATTTAATAACTTGGGCTTATTTTCCCATTAGGTTTTATTTTTGGGAAAACACAGTATGGCATTATGATGCCTTGTATTTTGAGACACACAGAAGTAGGGGGAGAAACTAATGATTCCAGTCCTTAAAGAGATTACTGTCTTCCCAGAGAGTGATTGCTGACTTATGGAAAACAACCAGGAAAGCCCCAAGTTAAATAAGTGCTTAATTAATAGTAATCGAGAAGGAAACATTAGACTAAGTCAGAAAAAGGAGCATTTCCCCTCTCTTGGCTCTCATTTTATCCATCCTTCACATTCCTGTCAAGTTAATCTTCTCTGAGGTAAAGGTCCAATCAAAGAATCACATAATTTCACAACTGAAAGGGGCTCTAGAGGTCACCTAATCCATTGCCCTTGTTCCACAGGTGAAGACACTGAAGCTTGCTTAAGATTACACAGCTGGTTAATTTATGCTACACTCCATAATTACGTACTATCACCTACTAGGTGTCACACCTATACTAAGCGTCAGGGTGGCAGGAATGACACCCAAACCTGGGATGGAGACTTCTCGAAGACTGCTTTTTATTCTCAGTTGATGGTTCCCAAAGTGCAGGCAGGGTGAGCTGAGGTACAAGCTCCAAAGACAGAATTTTCCCCCTAGTGACAGTACTGCCCCTAGTTCATAAGTACTGTATGTAGTGAGAGATGTTACAAATGAGAATGTGTTTCACATATGATTAATGTGATGACCGAAATAAAGATTGAGAGCCACTGCTGTACCCATCAGCACCATGTCCCAAAGCCCTGCCTGAAATGGAAGCTCTCCAAAAAGTATGTATCTCCATATACTATGAGCCACATTCTCCAGGAGTGTGAGAATATCTGAGTCATATACCCCTCCCCACAACTCAGGGCCTTGCATTTGACTTGCCTTGAAGGAGGTTTTTGGATCAGTGAATCTCCTAAAATGTGTAAGTGAAAATTCTTTTCAGTGTTGTATTTTCAGACACCCAAAATATGCCTATGGCCTAGAAATTATAAGTTGGTAGCATCTGGAAGTCTAGTCTACTCCAAGCCATGCAGCATCACACAGCCCATGATCAATGTCAAATACATGAGGATGTCCTACTGTTCCCTTCAATAAACAAACAAAAAACAAAACAAAACTGAGCAGTGACTAACAAATGTGCGCATACACATACACACACACAGATACTGATACTCCATAAAATGTTGACACCTGTGACTAAATCAAATGCAAACATATTACCATAAATAACTACCTTTACTGTCTACAAAAAATAGTTTTCATCTAGAAATAATCTAAGCTAAATTAAGGTTTTTTCCTTTAACAGAAACCTCTTGAAAATATCCATGCCTATCAAGTAGAGGACACGGCTATTTTCTCTCACTCACTCTTCCCACTTTCCAACCTAAACAATGTATTTCTTTTTTTCTCCAGAACATACTTCAGAAAGTCAGGAGAAAATTTCAACACACAGGAAAGTGCAAAGAATAATAAAACAAATACATATGACCAACCATCCAGAACTTCTAAATGGTAACATTTTGTCATATTTAGTTCAGAGCTTAATATATAAAATTTTAATATTGTTTTACCTACACAATATAAAATCGATTGTGTTACATCCCAGCTGTGGTAAATCACACGTGAACAGGTTATTGTATGGGCTCTGCTTCCTGTAAAGATTATATAGCTATATTTTCATGGGAGCAGTTGTTTTCAGCATTTAGAATGTCTAGTGAGATTTCTGGTCAAGATGACCAAGAAGGTAAATGCTGTGCTCACTTTCTCTCATGACCACATCAAACTTACAACTGAACTACAGAAAAACCATCACTGAGAGTCACTGTAAGTGTAGTGGGACAGAATGCCTATAACAAAGGATATATGGAAGAAGCTTCATCAAGACTGGTAGGAGGAGCGTAGATGTGGAATGGGCTGGTCCCACACCCGTATGTTGTGGTTAAAAATTGGCAGGGATATCTTAGCTATAGAAGTCCCACCTGAGGAGCAATGGGTCCCAACCCCACAGCAGGCTCCTCAGCCCAGGAATCCAGTGCCAGGAAGAGAAATCCCCACAACTTCTGGCTGTGAAAACCAGCAGAGGTTGTGACTGAGTGAGATGGAGGGCCACTGCAGTCCCAGGCATTCCTCTTAAAGGGCCCATGCACAGTCGTACTATTTAATGGATTCACTCGCTCTGAGCTCCAATGCTCGGGCAGCAGTTTTAAAGGGAACAGTGACATATAGGGAGGAACTGAATTGTCTGGCTTCAGGGCAATGGCAGGAGGGGCAACTTTCTCCCAGACAGAAGTGCTGGCAAAATCGATTGTTTCTTTGTTGAGCCCTGCGTACAGCTGCAGATGGGCACCATATCTGAGTCTCCATCAACCTAGCTAGCATAACATCATTTGCCCTGCCTTGGTGATTCCCTTAGACCCCACCCCACCCAAATTGTGGACCCATAGCAAGCTGCTACCAGTATCTTTTCCATACAAATTGCCTGTCTTGGCTCATGCTTCGGACTTTCATAAAATCTCTCAAATGTTCACAAACACCAAACAAGTAGCATCTGGCCTCAGTGTGCCCTATACTGCTTGCTAAGCAGCCCGAAGCCCAGAACTGGTGGTAACCAGCCTCAGTTCACAGCTTAAGATTCTTCCAGGCACCACCAAAGCCAGCACAAGTGGCAACCATCTGCAGATCACTTTGTAGCTCACACCAAGTGGCCCCAGGCAGGACACAGGCAGTAGCTGAACTTGGACAGCAACAGAGCCCCTCCCAAGAGGCCCCAGAACTAACACACCTGTTGCCAGCTTAACCACACGAGAGCACTACCCAACCACCTCCACAAAAAGATACTACCGAAGAGCAGACTTGACAGGCACCAGAGCCCTGTTAAAGCAAACCCTGGTCCAAAGGGCCAGCCCCTGTACAACAGCTCCTCCACTGTAGTCACAGTACTCACAACCAAACAGCCAGAGGATCAATCCCTCCCAATGATGTGCAAACAGGAACCAAGGCTCAACTACAACAGGAGGGCACACACAACCCACAAAAAGGACACACCTGGAGCACCCAGTGTAGGTGACTAGGGAGACAGTGTTGCTGGGTCTCACAGGACACCTATTATGTAAGGCCACTCTACCAAGACCAGGAGATGCAGCAGCTTTACCTCATCTGGTAGAAACAAACACAGGGAGGCAGCCAAATTGAAGAGACAAAGAAACATGTCCCAACTAAAAGAACAGAACAAAGCTCCATAAAAACGAACTAAACAAAATTGAGACAAGCAATCTACCAGAGGCAGAGTTCAAAACACTGGTTGCAAGGATGCTCAATGATCTCAGGGAGAACTTCAACAAAGAGATAGTAAACATACAAAAGAACCAGTCAGAAATAAAGAATACAATAACTGAAATCAATAGTACTTTCGATGAGGTAGAGGATCAAATCAGTGATTTGGAAGATAAGGTAACAGAATACAAAAAGAAAAAAAAAAAGAATAAAAAATAATGAGGATAGTTTAAGGAGTCTCTGGGACAACATCAAGCACAACAACATTCACATTATATGGGTACCAGAAGGGGAAGAGAAGGAGCAAGGAATTGAAAGTCTGTTTGAAGAAATAATGATGGAAAACTTCTGTAACCTGAAGAAGGAAATAAAACATACAAGTCCAGGAAATATTGAGAGTTTCAAACAATATGAACCCACACAGGCCCACATGAAGACACATCATAATTAAAAAGCCAGAGGTTAAAAACAAAGAAAGAATCTTAAAAGCAGCAAGAGAAAAGCAATTAGTTACCTACAAGGTAACCAAGACTGTCAGCTGATTTATCAACAGAAATTGTACAGGCCAGAAGGCACTGGCATGAAATATTCAAAGTGATGAAAAACAAGGCTCTACAACGAAGACTACTCTACCCAGCAAAGCCATCATTTAGAATCCAAGAACAGATAAAGAGCTTCCCAGACAAGAAAATCTAAAGGAACATATCACCACCAAACCAGTATTACAAGAAATGTTAAAGGACTTAAGAAGATAAAAATTATGAATTATAAAATGGCCATATAGATAGACAGATATAGGTAAATAGATAGCTAGCCATTTAATATATGTACTTTAAATGTAAGTGGAATAAATGCTCCAATCAAAAGCCATAGGGTGGCTAAATGGATAAGACAACACCCTTACATTTGTAGCCTACAAGAGACTCACTTCAGATCGAAAGACATGCAACATAAACTGAAAGTAAAGGGATGGTGAAAAGATACTTCATGAAAATGGAAATGACAACAAGCAGTTGGGGCAGCAATACTTATATCATACAAAGTAGACTTTAAGGCAAAGACTATAACAAGAGACAAAGAAGTACCCCGTTACTCCACTTCTGGGTATTTATCCGAAGAAATCCAAAATGCTACTTTGAAAGGACATGTGCAGCCATATGTTCACTGCAACATTATTTATAATAGCTGAGATATGGAGGCAACCTGGGTGTCCATCAACAGATGAATGAATAAAGAGGAGGTACTGGAATATTACTCAGCTATCCAAAAGAATGAAATCTTGCCATCTGCAACAAGCTCGATGGACCTAGAGGGCACTGTACTGAAGGTAGTAAGTCAGAGAAAGACAAATGTCATACAATTTCACTTATATGTGGAATCTAGAGAACATGACAAATGAACAATCAAAATAGAAACAAGTTCATTGACACAGAGAGCATTTTGATGGTTGGCAGATGGGGCCTTTGGAGAGATGGGTGAAGTAGGGGAGGAGATCGAGAAGTACAAAATGTTCATGGGAAATATAGTCAGTAGTATTAAAATAATTATGTATGGTGTCTGATGGGTACTGGATTTATCAGGGTGATCACTTCATAAATTATATAAATGTCTAATAACTATGTTGTACACCTGAAACTAATATAATATTGCATGTCAATTGTCATTGAAAAGTAAAAAATAAAGGAAAAAAAATGGAGCCAAGGTAGATGAAAAAAAAAAAAAAGAATGCACACTGAATGTATTTATTGAGCTGAATTTTTTACCTATAGTGCAAAAAGGAAATGAAGTGAACACATAAAAACTAGAATCATGTGTATAGCTGATTAAAGCAGAAACATTATAGTTCAGTCAAAGTTCAAATTTTTTAGTAGTATGAAAATTGTTAAGTTCATTTGTTAGTTAGGGGCTTTTGTTTATGCCTCAATAGAAATCCACTGATGGAAAATAACTAAGAGATGACGTCATAAAAATGGTGGCATGAGATGAGCCTCTTGAACTCTCCCCTGGAATTTACAACAAATTGAACAACCATAACTCCACAAAGGACTCCCTGCACAGCAGACAGGCAAGACTAAGAGGCGCACTATTAAATTCACCTAAAGGTGGGCAAATTGTGTGGGCGGGGGAGGAGGGAAAGGAGAAATGCAGAGATGGGGCCATGCGGACCTAGCTCAGTGCTCCGAGTTCACTGCATTCTGGAATTTTCGCAGCTGCAGGAGAGGGAAGAACTCGGACTGCTAGGGCTCCGCTTATGGCAAACAGGGCTGAGGCAACAGCACATAACACAGCTGAACCCAATGCTCATGGCAGAGACCTCGGACCAAAGACTGAGAAGAAAGCTTAAAATGGTGGTTTAAGCCCTCACTGCCGAGTAGAGAAGCCTTAGGCACTGAGGCTAGCCTTCCCCTCTTTACCCGCCCGGAGCTCGCCCCACCTCCACCTTCCCAGTGCTAGAAGCAGAACAGTAGCGGTGTCAGATCAAAAGAATAGAACATTTGCAATTCTGAGAACTGTGGTCCATAGACACGGACTCGCAGCTCAACTCGTTGAAGCAAAGGGGAAGGAGCCGTGGAAGCGGGACTGGCTGTGGTGGTGGTTGCCACCATTGCTCCAGGCCACCTTTCTCAACCCACCCCGCCCCTGTCCCCACCTATCTGGGCAGATCCCCGCAGGAGTAAACAGAGCTGGTGAAACACAAGGGCTCTGAATCTGATGCAGGGAGCGCTTTGGAACTTCAGAAAATCTCCACATCCCCCCCACGGAGGCAGCACTCTATGACCCAGGTGAACTGTTCACAGTGCAGAAGCCCACCTTCCAGGAATTCCCCCATTCTGTGAGAAGCCGGAATAGTGCAGAGAAAATATAACACTACAGTGTGTGAGAGAATAAAAGGCTGCAGTCAGAGAGAAAATAAAACATTCTACCAACACCTACTGGAAAACAAAAGAAAGACCTCTTTCTATCACCCTGTTGCAAAACCCACTCCTGCAGATGTCTAGGAAGAGAAATAATAAATCATTAATAGCCATAAATAACCAAGATAATGAGACAGCGCAGAAAGAAAATGAAGTCTCCAGAAAATGAACTTAAAGACCTGGAAATATGTGACTTGAATGACAGGGAATTCAAGATTGCAGTTCTTAAAAACTCAATGAGATACAAGAAAACACAGACAGGCAGTTCAATGAACTCAGAAACACAATAAAAGAACAAAATGAACATTTTACCAAAGAGATTTAAATTTTAAAAAAGAACCAAATAGAATTTCTGGAGATTAAGAACTCACTAAAAGAAGTGAAGAATGAAATAGCCAGCTTAAGTAAGTAGTAGAGTTCACCAGATGGAGGAAAGAATCAGTGACATTGAAGATAGAAATCTGGAAATGACACGGATGGAAGAAGAGAGAAACTTGAGATTTAAAAGAAATGAAAGAACTCTACAAGAACTTTCTGACTCCATCAGAAAGAGCAATATAAGAATAATGGGCATACCAAAAGGAGAAGAAAGAGAGAAGGGAATAAAGAGTATATTCAAACAGTCGACGAGAACTTCCCAAACTTGTGGAAATAACTGGACCCTCAAATCCAAGAAGCAAATAGAACACCTAATTACCTCAACCTCAACAGGTCTTCTCCAAGGTACATTGCATTGAACCTGCCAAAAATTAACGACAAAGAAAGAATCCTCAAGGCAGCCAGGGAAAAGAAGACGGTAACCTACAAAGGAAAGCCCATTAGATTATCATCAGATTTTTCTGCAGAAACTCTACAAGCCAGGAGGGAGTGGAATCAAATATTCAAACTACTGAAAGAGAGAAATTATGAGCCAAGAATAATATATCCAGCAAAGATATCCTTTAGATATGAAGGAGAAATATAGACCTTTCCAGACATACAGAAGCTGAGGGAATTTTCTAACACACGACCTGCACGACAAGAAACACTGAAGGAGGCTATTCGATCAGCATAAATAGGGATAACTTGTGACAACCAAAATATAAAACAGGGGAGAGTAAAGGCCTGAACCGGAATTTGGGAATGGAGAAAGTAAGTATGCTAAAGAAAATGGAATACTCTAAATATCAAACTTTCTTTTACACAAACTTAATGGTAACCACTCAAACAAAAATCTAAAACTGAAATACATACTGTAATAAAAGAAGAAACAGAGGGAAAAATAATAGAATACCGCCACACAGAAATAATAGACAACAACAAAAAGGCAAAGAAACAATGGAGGCACTCTCTTACCAGAAAACCAAAGATAGAATGATAGGAAATCCTCACATATCAATAATCACCCAAAATATAAATGGACTGAACTCACCAATAAAAAGGCACAGAGTAGCAGACTGGATCAAAAAACTAAACCTAACCATTTGATGTCTCCAAGAGACCCATCTCAGCTACAAGGACAAACATAGGCTCAAAGTAAAAGGGTAGAAATTGATATTCCAAGCAAATGGAGAAAATCAGATGCACCCATACTAATATCAGATGAAACAGACTTCAGGATAAAGAAGGTAACAAGAGACAAAGATGGACATTTCATAATGATAAAGGGGACTATACAACAAGAAGACATAACAGTCATCAATATTTATGCCCCCAATCAGGGAGCACAGAAATATACCAAGAGACTCCTAACAGAAGTAAAGGGAGAAATTGAACAAAACACAATTATACTAGGACCTAAATATATCATCGACGGCTATGGATAGATCATCCAAACAGAAAATAAATAAAGAAATAGCAGCCCTAAATGACACATTAGATGAAATGGACATAATTGACATATATAGAGCACTTCATCCTAAAACATCAGACTATACATTTTTTACTAGTGTACATGAAACATTCTCAAGGATAGACCATATATTGGGACATAAAATCAGCCTCAGCAAATTTAAGAAGATTGAAATCATACCAAGCATATTCTCTGATCACAAAGCTTTGAAATTGGATATCAACTGCAAACAGAGATCAGGAAAAAACACAAATAGGTGGAGATTAAACAACATACTTTTAAAGAATGACTGGGTCAAAGAAGAAATAAGAGGAGAGATCAAAAGATATAGAAACAAATGAGGATGAAAATACACCCTACCAAAATTTTTGCGATGCAGCGAAAGCAGTTTTAAGAGGGAAGTTTATATCATTATAGGCCATCTCAAGAAACGAGAAAAATCCTACATAAATAACCTCACGTTACACCTCAAAGAACTGAAAAAAGAAGAACAAATAAAATCCAAGGTCAGCAGAAGAAAGGAAATAATAAAAATCAGAGCAGAACTAAATGAAATAGAGAACAAAACGACAATGGAAAAAATTAATCCGACAATAGACAAAATTAATGTGACAAAGAGCTGGTTCTTTGAAAAGATTAATAAAATTGACAAACCCTTGGCTAGACTCACTAAGATAAAAAGAGCAAAGACACTAATAAACAAAATCAGACATAAAAGAGGAGAAGTTATCACGGATGCCACAGAAATACAAAGGATCATCCAACAATACTATAAAGGAGTATACGCCACCAAATTCAATAGCCTGGAAGAAATGGACAAGTTCTTAGAAACATATAGCCTTCCTAGGCTGAATCACAAAGAATTGGAAAATCTAAACAGACTGATCACCAGTAAGGAAATTAAATCAGTCATCTGAAACCTCCCCCAAAGCAAAGTCTGGGACCAGATGACTTCTCTAGTGAATTCTACCAAACCTTCAAAGAGGATCTAATTCCTGTTCTACTCAAACTCTTCCAAAAAACTGAAGAAGAGACAGTACTCCCTAACTCATTTTATGAGGTCAATATTACCCTGATACCAAAACCTGGTACGGATAACACACAAAAAAGAAAAGTACAGACCAGTATCTGTGATGAATACAGATGCAAAAATCCTAAACAAAATTCTAGCAAATCGAATGCAACAATGCATTAAAAAGATTTTTCATCATGACCAAGTGGGGTTCATCTCAGGGGCACAAGGATGGTTCAACATACGCAAATCCATCAATGTGATACACCACAGAAACAAAATAAAGGACAAAAATCATATGATTATATCAATTGATGCAGAAAAAGCATTTGACAAGATACAACATTCATTTATAATTAAAATACTTAATAAAATAGGTATAGAAGGAAAATACCTTCACATAATAAAGGCCATATATGACAAACCCTCAGCTAATCACATAATTAATGGTGAAAAACTAAAGCCCTTTGCTCTAAGTTCAGGAACACGACAGGGCTGTACCCTATCACCTCTGCTTTTCAACATAGTTTGGGAGTCCTTGCCAGAGCTATCAGGCAAGAGAAAGAAATAAAAAGGCATCCAAATTGGGAATGAAGAAGTTAAATTGTCAATCTTTGCAGATGACACGATGCTATATATAGAAAACCCTAAATACTCTACCAAAAAGCTATTAGAAACAATAAACGAATATAGTAAAGTTGCCGGCTACAAAATTAATGTATAAAAGTCCATTGCATTCCTATATACTAACAATGAAATCTCAGAAAAAGAAATTAAAAAAAAACAATTCCTTTTGCAATTGCAATAAAAATACCCAGGAATAAACTTAACCAAAGATGTGAAAGGCCTATATGCTGAAAACCATAAGACATTTTTAAAAGAAATTTAAGAAGACAAAGAAATGGAAAGACATTCCATGGTCACGGATTGGAAGAATCAACATAATTAAAATGGCCATATTACCCAAAGCAATATACAGATTTAATGAAATCCCCATAAAAATCCCAATGGTATTTTTTAAAGAAACTGAACAAAAAATCATCAGATTTTTATGGAATCACAAAAGACCCCGAGTAGCCAAAGCAATCCTAAGAAAAAATAACAATGCTGGAGGTATCACACTCCCTGACTTCAGCTTGTACTACAGGGCAACAATAATCAAAACAGCATGGTATTGGCAAAAAAAAGCAGACACACAGACCAATGGAATAGAATTCAGAACCCAGAAATAAACCCACATAAATATGGATACATATATATTTTTTTAACTGGGGAAGGGAAACAGGACTTTATTGGAGAACAGTGTGTACTTCCAGGACTTTTTTCCAAGTCAAGTTGTTGTCCTTTCAATCTTAGTTGTGGAGGGTGTGGACAGATAATTTTTGACAAAGAAGCAAAAACATACAATGGAGAAAAGACAGCCTCTTGAATAAATGATGCTAGGAGAATTGGAAAGCCACGTGCAAAAGAATGAAACTGGACTGCTATCTGTCAACATGTACCAAAATTAATTCAAAATGGATCAAAGACCTAAACATAAGACCTGAAACAATAAACTGCATAGAAGAAAACATAGATACTAAACTTATGGACCTTGGGTTCGAAGAGCATTTTATGAATTTGACTCCAAAGGCAAGGGAAGTAAAAGCTAAAATAAATAAATGGGACTATATCAAACTTAAAAGCTTCTGCAGAGCAAAAGAAACCATCGACAAAATAAAGAGGCAACCAACTGGATGGGAGAAGATTTTTACAAACAGTGCCTCCGATGAGGAGCTAATACCCAAAATATACAAGGAACTCAGACAACTCAACAAAAAAAACAAAACAAAAAAAAAACAACCCAATTGAAAAATGGGCAGAGGACCTGAAAAGACATTTCTCCAAAGAGGACATACAAATGGCCAATAGACATATGAAAAAATGCTCAACATCACTAATCATCAGAGAAAGGCAAATAAAAACTACAATGAGACATCACCTCACCCCAGTTAGAACGGCTATCATCAACAAGACAAATAAGAGAACTGACTCTGGGTAGTGAGATATAGATAATGTATTACAGAATTGTACACCTGAAATCTATATAACTTTACTAACAATTGTCACCCCAATAAACTTTAAACAACAAAAAAGAAATCCACTGATGTAAGTATAGAGACCTCCTTCATTAATATGATTTGTGCTTGAAAGTTGGAGTGAGTTAGGGTTTCCTGCAGAAAACGTAGACTCATTAATATTTCCGTGATGGGAACCTCTCTTCAATGCATCAGGCTCCCAAGTGAACATGCCAAGTCCATTATTCTAAAAATGTAAAGGAACCTCTAAGACATGAATTCAATAAGTGTGCATTTGGGCTCTAGACATTGGGTCATGGAAGCTATATTTATGCAGATCAACACAGTATATGAGGAGGAGGCTGGTGCTGCACATATTTGCAGATTCCAGGATTAGTAAATTTTCAAGATAATGGAAGTTTACTTGTTTTTGGTACAAACTGTTACAAACTCTAATTACTATGGGCAATTATCACTTTTCTTGCCAATGACTTATTTCGTTTAAGTCCTGAAAAAAGTAAGTAGTTTCAAAATTAAACCAAATACAGAAATAAACATTTGATTATCCGAAACAACAGAAATTAGTTAAAGGGAAGGGAGAAAGAGATACTGCATCTACTGGAGATGTCAGTTACTCCCACAGAGCACTGCATTTAGCTTTGTTTGCTTGCAGCTAAGGAAAAAAGGGGGGAAAGTGTTGCATGATACCGTTCTTACTTTATCAAAAAAGAAAAATGCTAGGCAGATATTTTTTCCCCTTGGCATTTAATACCAAGGAGAAACTTTTTATGGAAGCTGCTTTATAAGAGACACTGAGTAATGTCTTCAACTCTGTGTAGCAAAAAACAGAAACTTTTTTTCCATATAAATGTCTGCAACTATGTAGTGCAAAAGATGGGGATTTTTTTCTCCCATGTGCTGAAGGCACAATATTAAATCTTACCTGAGTGATGGAATTTCTGCTGGGACTGGAAATAATATAGCTGAGCCACATTTTTTCCTGATGATTTACCTTAATAGAGGAAGCTCAAAGAACCTGGAGAAACGAATGGCCTATATAGACTACTTCCTGATGAACCAAAAGTGTCTTTGTCAAGTTCTGGAATGGGCAATTTCATGACTGAACTCTGGCAAGTATTCGAAGACGCCTCATAGTCTGTGTGTTGATTAAACATAGATATTTCCACCTTAGCTAAATATATGAGAAGCAGAGGTAATATTCTGCTATGAACATGTAGGAGACTGACTTATGTTATGCCCTCCCCTAGGGAGTTGAGTTAAAGTTCAGATATCCTGCTAAGGGAGGTGGGCTGCAGGGTGTCTGAGCTTCAAAAGGAAGCTCTGCAATCTGGCTAAGAACTTGAATACATGCTCAGCTGGACACCAAAGCTGTAGTTTCCAAACCGAGAAAGGATAACTTTTTGCTTTAAAGTTTTAAAGAATGTGTGCTACTAATCAAGAGTTAGCCATAAAAAAACTTTAGTATAGGTGCAAATATATAAAGGGAGCAGACAATTTATTATTAAAAGTCTTTAAACTTTAGCCAGGTGATCACAAAAGTAACAAGAACGATGCTTCATTTTAACTTTCCTATTCCTATGGTTTTCCTACTAGTTTACATCTGTAATCAAACCCAGGGAAAGCTATATTAAGGATTAGCAAATTTAAAGGGAAAATGATCACTTTCAACTAGGTTTAAAATACCCACCCAACAAAGAAGAAAACCATGAAGGACAAATGTATAATCAGTGTCCTCTAGGTTAGAAATGTAAGCAGAATCTGCCCTGGTTTTTCACAGGTGGTATCTTTTTTTTTTCTTTTTGCTTCCAATTGTATTAGTCTCTTTTTAATCTTTTGATAATCTCTTCCAGAGTTAACTACTTCCATTTGTAGGTGATGAAAAGTCCAAGGAATGCACTTCAAATGTGGGTTGTGAGCGTGGTCTTCAACTCAGAATTGAGACTTGATCCTTGTTTTTTCATAGTCCAGTCCAGAAATAGGTTTTTTTAAATAAATTTTATTGCGGGATATTGGGGGACAGTGTGTTTCTCCAGGGCCCATCAGCTCCAAGTCATTGTCCTTCAATCTTTAGTTGCAGGGGGCACAGCCCACCATCCCATGCGGGAACTGAACCTGCAACCCTGTTGTTTAGAGCTCGCGCTCTAACCAACTGAGCCATCTGTCCGCCCCCATACAAATAGTTTTCACTGTAGGCAGTCTTACGCTTTATGGTGGTGGTCTACAACCAGGCTTAGCTTCCCCAGGAACACCACACAGGATGGATTTAACTATGTATTAAACTAAGAGGCATTCTCTCAAATGAGTTTAAATGCATTTTATTTTCAGACAATGTACATGACATGTTTTTCTTAAAAACAATGCCTCTGCTCCAAGTAAGTTAAGGTCAAGGTCAACGCAGATCTCAAGGTGACATCAGTCCCATCTGTCCTAGTCCTGGTGTGTGGATGAAAAGCAGCAGCCAGTTATGATGATGACAGGTGATGGGTTTCAACAGCCAACTGTGCTAACATATTCCATTTCTAAACCATCCTTAAGGAAAATCATATATGGGGTCACACCATCCTCACAGTAGTCCAGCAGAACCACCATGCCATCTGGATTCCTGTTTTCACCAATAAAGAACTGGTAGGTTTTGAAATTTGCAAAGATGTGCTTGATTTGTTCTGCAGCCCCGTCATAAAAGCTTTTACTCTTTCTGGTATCTGTTCCTCAAGTTTCCTTTGACTGATTACATGTAATCTTTGATGTACTTCTTGTAGGCTTCTTTTGTGAAGCGGGTTTCCTGCAAATGATGGTTCATGACAATATCGACACCAGTGACTACTGTGCTTTCAGTACCTTTGCCCTCGAAGACTTCAGGGGAGGTATTTCCACCAATGAGCGAGTCATCAATGTTACCCTCTCTCCTACTAACCACCTTCCTCTCCACCTTCAGGCACAGCCTGTCTGCGATCTCCTGGACCTTGCAGATGTCGCAGAACTTCTCATCATGGCTGATGAGGTCCAGGAAGAGGTCGTGGTGGCTGCCGATAGGAGAGCACGGCGGCGCTGGCTTAGCAGGCGCTCAGGGCGAGTGCTTTGCAGGCGGAGCGGTACTGGGAGGCAGGGGGAGCAGGCGGAAAAGCCACAAGTGGTATCTAATTGTAAGACAATTAAATCTAATGATGAATGAGAATGAGCAAGTATTTTTCCCTTTTGATCCACTTCAGAGAAATGACCTCTAAGTAAATGTAGGTAACAGTCTAGTGTGGATGACCCTTTGGCAAAGACATCATAAATCCTCAAGTTGGACTTTTCTGAAATTACTTCTGCAAATGGCTATAAAGTACACAGTTGCACAGAAAATAACATTGTTACTAGGCATTTGTTATGCTGTTGATGAGCATCAGAAGGAAATATACACATATTAGAACACATCAAGTAAGATGAGGACAGGACTTTTATTCAGAATGTAAAAACAAAAATTTTAAAATCCCAAAACTTTCTCAAGGCACAAACAAACAAACAAAACCCATCTTGCTTCAAGTTATGTGGTTCTCCAGTACTGACTGGTAACTGATACTATAAGGGCTAAAAAAGCAAACAGCAGGAGGGCGGCCACCTGAGAGCGATGTAGGAAGCTTGCTTTGGGTTAACACATCCCAGAAAAGCAAGGAGATATAAAGGAGTTCATTACTTGCATGATATTATTTAACGTGAGCGCTAATATCTGAAAACGTTTCCAGGTGTTTTTAAAACACTGATTTTGTTTTTCACATCTGAAGATTGCCACAAGTAAGAGAAGGGAAACCTGAATTTCGGTCTTAATCTGCTTCTCCTGGATTCTCTTTTGAAAGCCTCACTGCTGATCTCAGTGTACAACTCTTCTTATTACTGTAAAGTGGTCCTTAAAATGCAACCACCGTGTGATGCCTTCTTCCTTCTCATCTGATACTGGCAAGTTTTTAAATTTATACATTCAGCAAACGCTATATTCATTCTCAGTCTCTGGAGCACTAATTTATGGCACTCATTATTACAATGCTGTGGGAAGAAACCATCCCTTCAACAGTTCCAGGTAAAGTAAATAAATTGGCACTGATCACTTGGAATAGAAATCAAATCATCCTACCTGGAAGATGCCAAGTGCCTATAGTTCACCAACATTGGAAAAACCCTTGGCTTCATCATGAAGCTACCTGCAATGGTGCAATACCACCTCACCATGAATGGCACAGCCGAGGACAAGACCAAAGCAGAGCGTGTAATATGTGATCTTATTCCAAATGCTCAAAATAAACTGCCTACCTGTGTTCAACACATGCTGTATGACTGTGAAATAAAGAAACTGACATTCATGTGTGAGTCATGGAATCCATATTTTAGAGCCACACTAACATTCTGATGATTTTGAAAAACATGCATGAGAATGTTTAATAAGCGACTCCCATGTTTGTAACTGCACCACCAAGAGAAGGCCCTACCAAGGCTGCAGGGATCCTGTGTTTTTCTTAGCTAAGAATCACTAATAAAAAAAATATACCCAACACCTTCTTTCAAGATGGAGGTCTCAGTGACTGACCTTTACACCCAGTCCCTTGATCACTGACAAGTTTTAAGACTAAGCTTTCCAGATCTCTTGATTTAAGTAAAAATTTAATAAAGGAGGTCAGGCTGGATAAAGAAGAGTGATTCTACAGAAATATTTCATCCTGAAAACTACTTTCTATTTGCTTCTTTACTGTAAATAGGTAGATGTGTTTTTCATAAAGGAAGCACAAAAAAACAATGCTGCTAGACGAGGGAGGAGAAAGGGGTTCAGAAGGAAAAGTCAAAGGGCTCCTTAACAGTAGAGCATTTCTCTACTGATTTAAGGCAAAAATAAAATAACCACTGATAATTTGTCAAGCATAAGAGAATTAGTTGATAAAAATTAAACTCACCACTGAATAGCCACAAGATAAAGGGATGACAAAGGGGAACAAGTATGAGCATTCTAAGTAAGTATACAGAATTCAAAACATGGGCCAACACAGCTACAATGCTATGTTGTATAATGCTACATAATACCTTTCCCCAGGGTGCTTAGCATAGGGTCTCTCTCAATAAATATTCAAGAAATCAAATTGGATCAGCAGTACATTATTCCCCCTTACCTATTGCATGACATTATAGTAAATGTAAGCACATGTGAAAAAACTCCTAGGTATGGAGGTAACCAACCCTATATAAATACCTAAATAACAACAACAACAACAACAACAAAATGAGTTTCTGGGATGAGGGCATTTAAGTTGCTATGCAGGCCAGAGGTATGATCAATAGATGTCACCTTAGGAATGAATCTGGGAAAGGTAAACAGGGTCTGTTATGCTGAAGGGATATCTAGCCAAAGAGCTATTCCTCACGAGCAGGGAGCTAGCTGTCAACATCTGGGGGTGAGGGGTGGTAGATTCAAGCTGAACAAGACTTGCATTATATATAAGCTGTGGACTTGTCTGCCTGACACCAAGGCTCTGGGTGGCTGCAAAGGCTTTACATCTACAGGTAGGAACTGCTACTGCTATGCCACCTGTGCACCGAGCTCCAGGCTATTCTAATGTCCATAACACACTTATTTTTAAGCATAGAAGGCAAGGGAACATGTCACCATGTAACATACTTCTTTTATACCTCCTCTCCCCTGCTCTCTACCTCTAATCTTTCAGTTGGTTTTATGGGGAGTCAAAGGAGAAAAAAGCATACTTTTTTGTTAGATCCATTCAGCCTGTCAGACCTCGGTTCCGTGAGTTTAAATATCAATTGTAACCCTGACTAGCTATGAGACCTTCTGGCAATTTACTTAACTTTCCAAGTCTTAGTATCTCTATCTGTAAAATCAGGTGGGAATAGTAACTACTGCATAGGCAGCTAAGAGGATAGTGCCTGGCACACAGCAAGCATTCAGTCAGTATTAGTTCAATAACAACAGCAAGAATAAACATAACCTTTAGCCGTTGAGTTCTCCTTGTCAGATAACGGCCTCTGCCCTGAGATCCGTTCCTTCTCATCCCTTCACCTAACCCAAGCATCCACTGTATCCTATAGTAGCTTCTAACCATAAACCCCAACAAATATAACAAGATTTCAGGGGGTACAGGTCTCTATATCTCATTAGGAACCTCAATAATGCTTGAAGAAACGGAGCCTGATCATTTGGAGTTGGAGAATAGCACTCTCCAACTGAGAGTTTGAAGAAAAACAGTCTGGAAACGGGCTACTTTGGAATCCTTGATGATCCTCAGAGAGCATAATAAACCCATGAGGATCGGAGAATCCTCCTGGTGAACCATCCCATACCTCTTTCCCTTATGAATAATTTAAATTCTCTGCTTTGTTTGGTCAAATCAAAGGTCATTGTTTACCGGACGGTAGAAAGATACCACAGTTAAGACTGAAACATGCTTAAGGTACGTAATCCTAGCTTCCAGATTCGGGGAATTCCCTGAGAAAAGAGACGCAAGAATAGCACATGTTGTCAGTAATTCAGCCAGCATTTCTGGCAACCTTCTTCCTTTGCACCAGACGACAGCACAGCGCACACATGTTATTTGTATTATATCCTCTCCACCGTCCAGGGCCTCTCTGGACTTGGGAAGGCCTGAAGGAACAGTGCTCCAAGCTCAGAGTGCTATTTAATTGTGGCTCTCATCATCATCACTGTTATTACGGGTCTGTCATTCCGAACTGCTCTCGGCTATCAGTGACAGCGTGGAATGTTATGAAGATGACATTTCCATGTTTTGTATTCTGACATTAAAAACCAGTTTGGCTCACCAAATGAGCAGCGGGTGCCATGCTAATTATATAACATTTTAGAACACTAATAGGATCTCCCGCTGAGCCAACTGGGAGGAAAAAAAAATATGATAGTCAGTTTTATCTGTGCCTCAGCACACTGACCTCCTTTAGCTTGTTGATGTGGCCATTAATAAAATATTGTAAAATGACCTGAAAAGGCTTTTTACGCACTAGAGCCTGGACCTGGCTGCTCAACAGCTGTGTACTTGAGAGACTGGAGTTGGTATCAAAGTTGGCTGCTGATGATTCAAGCTTGTTCTGGGAACTTCCTGTATCCAGAATGTTCTCACTTTTGATGTGTTCCACTCTTGAGGAGTTTTCAAAGCCAGGAATAAAGATACCTGCGATGAGGGCCCTGCTTTGTTTGGGACACATCCAGACTTGATTTAGTTCACTTCAGTGTCTGCTATAAAACCACCAACATTTCTTTCATACAAGCTCCTTTCAATTTTGGAATAATAGTTTAAAATAAAAATTTTGCTACTCTTCAAATTCTAAAATATCCTAATGGGTAGTTCTTAAAAGCATATCAGAGAGGAGTGTGATATTTTCTTACTTTGCCTCCCTTTTCTTCTGGAAAAAAATAACACAAGTAAAAATATGCATTAAATATAATTATTTATACTTCAAACAAAACATGTATTAGGCCATTTAACTGAATAGATGTGATCACATCTGGGAACTGAGCTATATGTTAGACTGCATTAAAAATGAGGTAAGTCAAGAAACTGACTCATTCAGCTCAGATACAGGTTGGCCATGTGTAAGACTTGGGAGGAGAGAACATAAAGAGATGAACTAATGCACAGACTGCTATATGAGCTTACGGCCAATCACAGAATTCAGAGCTGAAAAGAAATTCTACAGGTGAACAGCTGAGGTGCATCAAAGGTATATGGTGTGCTATGCTTAGGAAAATTCTCATCTCAGACGTTGGGACCATGAAGGCCTCTTTTTTCACCTTTGAAATATCTACTCTATCATACCCTGCTACTCCCCATCCCGACCATCCTCTCCTTAAACACACATACTTAGTGAGCAAGGGAACTACTTGCCATTAATCCTGTGAAGGAAGCGCTAACATACCCAGACTCCACGGTTCCTAAAATGAACTTGTACGTATATGCTTAGCATAGAGAATTTTCAAGTCTCTAAAACTGGGGGACAATGACTGCAGAATTTCAGTGGCACTCTACAGGTTTCTTACATTAAGATATATGAGAACAGGTTTACCAAGAAACAATGCATAAATCCGAATATTTTTTTCTGTGGGATTATCCCAAATCCATGTGGCTAGTCTACCAATACCAAAACTGTAGTGCTGCAAACTGTACAGGGAAAGGATTTGCTGCTTTGGTAGAAAAACGATAAAGCTGGTGAAGAGGGCTCACATCCTTACCCATTCTGGTAACTATTTTTTTTAAATTAAAGTTTATTGGGGTTGATGATGGTAAGTAAAGTTACATTCTGGTAATTTTTAATCATCAGAAGGTTATACTATAGGACTCCAGAGTCAGAAACATGTCCCCGTGTACTTTTGGGAGAAAACAGGTGTTATATTATTGATTTCTTCCTGGCATCTGGCAAGCCAAATGATTCTGGCCCTGGAGTTGAGGAAAACAGGACTGGCCCAATAGCTCTACTAAGTTCTCACTCTAAAAATGGGCCTTCCTGTTCTTAAGTGGAGCAAAAATGTTGACTGATATAATTAGCCAACATGTTCATAGGCAGAGATTTTAAGGGGAGACCACCATCGCCAGACTTACTTGGATCTCTCTCTGCTGGTCGAGCTTTCAGAAGAGCTGAATCCACTGGATACTCCTAAGTATAGGGTTTCCCTCAGATGCCCGCCCTGCTTCTGCTTTCTACAAGCCAGTGAGAAAACCTAGCCACAGGACTCCTATTGGCCACTGATGGAGCAAGAATGAAGTAAAGAGCATGCACGCAATCTTTTGAGGGAAAAGATGGGAAAGAAGAAGAAACAACGAGGCGGCTATGACAAGGCTGCTCCTCGGCATCTCCTTATTAAAGGGACCATCTGAGAGCACTCAGCAGAGGGAGAATGATCTCTGGACTTCAGCGGGTAATTGCTAAGAACACGTAAGTTCGGAATAACCTAATTTCTTTCTTTGCTATTATGATTAACTTTCGATTTCAAGAGAAAGCCTTAGGCTTGCTTTGTTAAGACTAATGCACATTTTGGGACATGGTGTGAATTCTTTCAGAGTAATAAGAGAAATATCAATTTCTTCTTACATAGGGATTTATTGTATGGGGCTTGGAAACCCTCTAACAACCCAAGGGTCTTTAAGTGCCCTCCCTGACTCTGTCCACATGGGGATTTTGAAATTTGTCTCAGCAGAAATGCAAACTAAAAAAATCAAATCACTACTTTTTAATCTACCAAATAAAATTAGCAAAGATAAAAAGTGATAGTAGGAAATGTGAAATGCTTGCAAGGATACAGTCTATCAGACCTTCCTTCACTGCTACTGGAAGTATAAACTGATACTACCTTTAGAGAGGGTTATTTGGCAGTATGTTTCCAGAATTTTAAAAGAGTCATATCCCTTGATATACTAATTCTACATCTATAAATCGAACATGAAAAATAAATTAAACACCTGAGTTTTCTGTATAAGACCAGTCTTTCGAGCATTTCTTTTATAGCAAAAATCTGGAACCAAATTAAATCTTCAGTGATAGAGAGATGGTTAAATAAATTGCACTGGAATAACCAAGGATGCAATATTACATAGCTATTAAAATGTTATTTATAAATGACTTTTAACAACATGAGAAAATGATTACAATGTAATACTAGGTGTAAAAAGGAAGGTACAAAACTGCATCTGTAAAGTAATTGGAACAATAAAAAAAATATGCAGAGTAAAAGAAGAAAATACACCAAAATATTAAATGTGCTTATCCCTGAATGGTAGTCAGATGGCTAAATTTCTTTTTCACAACTGTCTGTGTTTTTCAGATTCCCACTAACAAATGTCCCTATTACTTTCATAATGCAGGGGAATAAAAAGTTCCTTTAAAAAGATCCACTAAGATTTGAAAGAGATGCTGTGCTACAATGACTCATCAGCATTGGAGTAAAAGACTTGAAAAGGCAGAAAATTGAGCTAAAACTTAAAAAAATAAAAGCAACACTAAGTAAGTATTTTTGGTTACCACTGGTGTGAGGTGGATAGTGAAATACGGATTACTTGGGTGAGGTTTAGATGATAATCTGAAACATTTAGAGAAATGTTACCTGAAGTTAGCTAGACTCAGTTACAAAGCCTTGTCTGTGGTATATTTACAAACACACATGCAAGCATGGAGAAAGTGCTTGAAAGAATGAACGATACCAAAATGTTAATAGGTGTATTGCTTAGGTGGGAGACTCTCTCATGAGTTTATACTTTTGAACTCCTACCCCAACTCTAGCAAAAAACAAAAACAAAACCAAATAAACCAAAAATACCTCATCATTTTTATTATGACAAACTTATTTCAAATGTTCAGCTCATTGAACAAATGAGGCCAGAACCTGAATTTAAGGAAAAACAATGGACGTTGACTTTTATCTTACCACCCCCCCCCACACACACACATTAACTGAGGATATCCACAGACCTACATGTAAAAGCTAAAACGATAAAACTTCTAGAAAAAAACACAGGGAAAATAGGAGGAAGTCACTATAACCTTGAGGTAGGTAATTTTTCTTAAAGACTATACAAAAAGTACACACCACAAAAAATTAAGTTAAACTATTTATCAAGATTTAAAACATTTGTTATTCAAAGGACACCATTAAGAAAGCAAAATACAAATCATAGCATGAAAGAAAATATTATATATATATATAATGTTTTACGAGTATATTCAGAATACATAAAGAATTCCTACAATTCAGTAATAAGACAAAAATTTGATAAAATATTGACAGAAGATTTGAATAGCTATTAAACACATGAGAAAATGCTCAATGTCACTAATCAGAGAAACAAAAGTTAAAACCATAATGAGATACCACTACGCACCTATTAGAATGGCTGAAATTAAAAAGAATACCAAGTCCTGGCATGGATGTGGTGGAATTAAAACTCTCACACACTGCTGGGTGGGAGTATAAAATAGAAAATCCACTTTTGAATACTGTTTGATAGCTTCTTAAGAAGTTAAACACAAACCTACCATCTAACTCAGCTGTTGCACAAGTAGGTATTTTCCCAAGAGAAATCAAAATATAGTCCACATAAAGACTTGTACATGAAAGTTCATAGCAGCAATATTCGTAATAGTAAAATATTGGGGAAAAGAAACAAACAAATGTCCATCAACAGGTGAAAGAATCAACAAGACATGGTAAATCCATATAATGAAACACTACTCAGCAATAAAAAGTAACGAGCTATTCATACGTGCAACAACATGGGTGAATCTCAAAATAATAAAGTTGAGTGAAAAGAGCTCTCTTTTAGTTCATGAAAACTGACAAAACTGCACAAGTCCCAGGCATATGCCCCCTTAAATTTTATGCATTATGGGAGTTGAGGGCATAATGCATCTTCTAATATATCCGGAAAAAAAAGTGGAATACATCAATTACACTTTCTCTTTCATTAATACATCTAAATAATGCTTTGGTTTTTAAATTACTTGGTGTTATGCCTGTTTAACACAGCATATAGAAAGGGAAGAATGTGCTTCATTTATTTTTTACCAGGTGTTTACTAAGCTCTTCTGTGGCAGGAACTGTGTAGCCACAGGGCTGATCTTACTAGGAGCATTGATCTTTTTTACTTTGTTTTTAACAAGTGAAATATTAGCATGCTAACACCAACATTGTGGTTTGTGATAAACACTAAAATGAAAAATGTCCAATCCTTCCATCTCTTGACGCCAAACTCTTGGAGATGTATTTAGAAGGCAGCATTTAATATAATCAAAGTGTCCAACGGTATACCTTAGGTTTATGGAAGAGGAAGCCATTGATCACATCTACTTGAAAAGTGACTTGCCCAAGCTAAAAGCACTTCTATATTGTACAGTTTAGAATTATGGGTATAAACTGAAAACCTGAAAAAAAGTACTAGAGGCTCATTTAGAAAAAAAACGCATGATCTATCCCCATAATTCCTTCTCTGCCGCACTTTTGCAAATGAGGGCTCCTCTGGATGACATACAAATCAGCTTCTTGAATGTTCCTATAAGAATGGCAACATTAGTTGCTCATCTAATATCTACCCATAAGATTTCTCTTAGATCAACACACTGCAAAAGGGGACTCTGGTTGTCTGAACTCTTAACTTGGACTAACTATCCTCTCCTCGCCAAAAGCATTTCCTTAACTTCTCTAAGCTCAGCCGCTCTCTTTGAGTTGACCAGCAGAAAAAAAACAGATGTAAATCTAGTTTAGTCCCTAAAGAAATAACTTTATGCTATTAATTCAATGAGGACAAGCCCTAGACTTCTAAGGACGGCCATTCTAAGAAAACACAATTCAAGAACGTTTTTACAAACATATAGTAGGTCAAATTTTCTGCTGTGTTATCCAAGGTTCTCTAGAAAGAACCATGAGATAAATTTCTCTTGAATTTAGTTTCAAGCAAAAGCTTGCCACTCCATATAGTTTTTTAATTGTACATGTTTATTTTTATCAGGAGAGGAGAACTATATAGACAACTATAATTTCCTGGTTGCTAAGAAGCTGAGAGCTAAATTTACTTCTGTGATTTTATCACTCTGGGTTCCTGGTCCAGTTCTCTATCCACCCTCAAAATAGTTTTAAAATCCCATTTTGGTTTCATTTTCCTTCTCTGACGTTATGTTTTGGTATTGTAATTTACCTCAAATCTTCTCTAGAAAAAGGCCAGGTAGAAAGAATACATCATTCATTTACATCATGTGGTTAAATCAATGTTTACTTAAGTTTTGGTTCCTCTAAATATCGTTAAAGTATGTCACACCAATTCCTTTTTTCCAACTCATTCAATTTGATGTTTTCCACACACATCACAAAGTTCCTGTAGTTAAGTAATTCTTGCTTAGTTTAAAACAACATAGTTTAAAAATATGTATTTTCTATGGCGATGGAAGGAGAACTGTCTCTGGGTGGTGAGCACACAATGTGATATAATGATGTATTATAGAAATGCACACTTGAAACCTATGTAATCTTACTAACCATCGTCAACCCAATAAATTTAATATATAGATTCTCACAATGTTTACTCCCTCGTTTGCAATAGGTGGCATACTCTCAAAACACATGATGTGGGGCACATGAACATTGCCGTAATTTTACAGGAATGTATGTCCAAGTTCACCAACACTCACTCCTTCAGAGAGAGGCTGGGGACTGGTTCATGTGGGATATTTCTGGCCTCTGACAAAGGAGAACACAGATCCCGAAAAAAAGAAAGTAGAACTGAGAATTATGCAGAAACCAAAAGGAATTCAGAGAGGAAATCCAAGGGGTTCACCAAACTATATAAAAAGTAAGTTAAAAAGCCAGAGAATGACCTAGGATTCTGCGACTGGAGACACGGAAGCGAGCAGGAGGCAAAGGCTAAAGTGGGGAGGGGGTACAGGGGGGAGAAGAGGGGCTGTAGATCCTGGGCAAAGACTTAAAATAAGATGGAGACTGCTGGCTGAAGCTTGTGGGGCTTCAGTGTGTGCCTGAGTTAAATGCATGAGTTTTATTAGAGGTTGTTTGTTTGTTTGTTTAAATCTCCCTTTGTGAATCCTAGCTTGAATCAGTGCTTACCTCTTTCCTTGCTCCATTTTTCACAAATATGTAATTATTTCAATGACCAATAAGCAGAAGTTAAAACTGCAAAGGGATCAAATGCATGGAAATAATTTTTTGACCATTTAACGCAGTTTTCATCCCTCTGCTCTGCCACTGGATTAGCATCAACTCCATCTATCCATCTATCCATGAAAGAGTTCTCCCTTCAGAAATCATCTTTGCACATAACCTACACTACTGTAGACACGAGAAATCATCCCTTTGCATATTTAAAACATCAAACAAATACGTGACAACACAAATTCATATTTCAAGTCAGGTTTTAATTGTTTCACAGCTGTTTTTGTAGTCCCTCTCCATTCCCTTCTTCTCTTGCTCCCTTTGTGATTTGATGACTTTCTTTAGTGATACGGTTACAGTCCCTACCTTTATATTTTATATATTAACTACAGATTTTTACTTTGTTTTCCATGAGGTTTCCATATAATAACTTATATGTATAATGTGTATTTTAAGTTAATAACTACCTAAGTTTGAGCCCATTCTAAAGCTCACACTTTTACTCTCCCATTTTGTTTTTGATGTCACATTTTTATCCTGTGTGTCCCTTAATTACATACTGTAATCATAGTTATTTTCACTATTTTTGTCTTTTAACTTTCATCTTAGCTTTATAAGTAATTAATACATTACTTTTACTTTACATGTACTTTTCCTGTGAGATGTATTCTCTCATATGCGTTCTTGTTACTATTGTACTTAGCACTCTTTCTTTTCAGCTTAAAGAAGTCCCATTACCATTTCTTGTAAGGCAAGTTTAGTGGTGATGAACTCCTTTAGTTTTTGCTTGTCTGAAAAGCTCTTTCTCCTTTAATACTAAATGATAGCATTGCTGGGTAGAGTATTGCTGGTAGGAAGTTTCTTTTCTTTCAGAACTTTGAGCATATCGTGCCACTCCCTTCTGGCCTATAAAGTCTGTGCTGAAAATCCACTCAGTCTTATGGGGTTCCCTTGTACATAACAAGTTGTTTTTCTCTTGATGTTTTTAATTTTCTCCTTGTCTTTAACTTTTTAATTATAATGTGTCTTGGTGTGGGTTGCTTTGGCTTCATTTTATTTGGAATCCTCTGGACTTCCTAGATCTGGATGTCAATTTTTCTCCCCCAACCTAGAGAAGTTTTCAGCCATTATTTCTTCAAATAAGATTTCTGTCCCTTTCCCTCTTTCTTCTCCTTCTAGGATCCCTATAATTCAAGTGTTAGTCCCTTTGATGTTGTCCCATAAGTCCTCCAATTTATCCTTACATTTTTAAACTCTTTTTTTTTTTTTGCTGCTCTGATTGGGTGACTTCTACTGCTTTTTCTTCGTATTGACTGATCCTTTCTTCTGCTTCATCTAGTCTGCTGCTGGACCCATTCTTGACCTCAGTTTGGTGAGCATCTTCATGACCACTACTTTGAACTCTTTATCAGGTAAATTACTTATCTCCATTTCATTAAGAATTTTTTCTGAGGTTTTATTTTATTTTTTCATTTGGAACATACTTCTCTTTCTTTATTTTGCTTGACTCTCTGTGTTGGTTACTTTATAGTAGATAAAACAACCACCTCTCCCAGTCTTGAAGGACGGCCTCATGTAGGAGATGAACCTTTTGGATCAGCCCTGCCCCAACTCTTGTCTTCTCTCAAACCTCTGTGTTTGTCCAAGCCATCCTATTATATTTTTTAATAGCTCCAAGTAGTTGAGGATGTGCCAAGACTTGTCAGCGTCCCAAAGGGGAAGATCTCAGCATCTAGATTTAGGCTGACTGGAAGCCAGACCCTCAGGCAGCAGCTTTTAAAAGTATGCAAATATATATAGTCCTGAGGGGCTGTAGTGGCCACCGGTACCAGGCGATTTGGACCGGTACCAGTTGCTAGGTGGCAACTGCAAAAATCTGGCTCCAGATGAGTGTATCAGCTCCTTTTTTGGAAGATACAGCAAGCTGGAACAAAGCAGAAGGAGGGTGCCAAGATGGCATCCACAGCCTAACAGGCCACTAAATGTATCCATAAGCCATTTAAAATGTATCGTCTTTATGTGTCTCCTTTTTCTGTGTTATACAGGGACGTCATTACCAACAACAGCTGACTTTTGAGGGATGAAATAGTTCCTACAATACTGTTGAGCATATCAGGGGTGCTGTTAATTGAATGGCAGAGATAGCCTCCCCTTTAAGGTAACCTTAGGATTAATGGACCTTTCCACAGTTTCAACACTAATAATATAGTAGAGAATAAAAGGAAAAAAAAAGAATTTTCCATACCACTCAATATGCAACTTGAGGTCCAAGGCTACTATGAAAGTTTTGGAGACCTCAAACATGGTGATTTAATGAACATCGCAAAGTCTATTCTAGCCTTAGAGAAGTTACTGAGCATCAGCTTGATTTGTTATTAAATTAATCTTAATAAAACTGAAATATGACCCCAAGTCTGTTTATAGAAAAGATGAAAATGCTGAAAAAAGTAGCCTTTAGTAATTCTTTAAGAAACAGAAAAGAAAGTATAAAAAGACTAGGAGTTTACAAAAAGAGAAGAAAGCAGACAATTAAACTGTACACACCACCAAATCTACTAACACCCAAATTCACATACTGCCTGTTGCACTCAGGCGGGGAAGCCCCAGTGAAGTCAATGATAGCTTTCTGGGATTGAGTGAGGACTTATAGAGCGTAAGGAGAGGGTAACGAGCGTGCTGGGCATGGGGCCTGGCAGACACATAGGACTGGGGAAGCGAGGCTGAGAACGCAGCACGCAGCAAACACGGAGCGACCTAACCAACCACATCTAAAAGCCCAAACTCAGTAACAATTCTAACAGGACCACTACCAAATGTGATTATTTTAAATTCTCCTTTCAAATCAATATAGGAAAATAATGAATGAGGACACTGAAGAGTAATAAACCTGACAACAGAGATGAGAAAAAAAGCCGTTTTAGTAAACAGCAAGCTCCTCAGAACTTCTGTTTAATACTTAAAAAGTAAACATATAATTCTCAAATATCCATTGCTCATTTAAACCTTAGAAATTATGACATACCCCGCCACAAAAAGTTATAAACAAGAATATAATGATGTAATTTCAAAATTCAATCTGATTAAAAAAAAAAAAGTCAGTCCTAAAAATGCGCATTAGTGCCTTTTCACATTTTCTCCTCCAGTCCCCCGATTCCTGTATTTTGCAGAGCACAGCTGGGAGCTGCACAGCAGAGCTAGAAAACACCACACTTGCCTTGTGACTCACCCACTCCCACAGTCCTCACAACAGGTCAGAGAAAGTCGCACAGAAAGGGGACAGTGGAAAAGGGTGAAAGAGCTGATTGTGTCACCTCTTTAGCAAGAGGAGGCCAGTGGAGGAGAGGAGAGAATAAAGGCTAAACTGAATATAACATTGAAGTTTAGGCTAGACTTGACTTTTTTGTATCCTAACTGATAGAAAAATGATGGCTTAATGCACTAGATGCCATTAAAAGATGGCAAAGGAAGATTCAACAATGCTCTTTGAAGACAATGACTAAAGAAGAACAAAACTTTCATTTTTTATGCCAGAAAGTATAGATTATTCAATAAACTGATCACAAGAGAATGAAGGATTGTTAAATATCTTCTAGTCCTGATTTTTTTTCAGTTCCTCGTTTTCTTTTAGATGTTCTGGGATGAGAGAGGTGAAGGAGATGGAATATTTTGAGAAACTAAAAAGGTTCATCTTAGCTACCTGGATATTGCTGACAATGCTCTAAGCAAATACTATTACTTCCCTGCAACAGAGCAGTTAGCCTAATGCAGTCAAAAGGCCAATATGACAAGGATCCTTGGTGTGATTCATAATGTAAGAGTTTACAATGGTGTAGGCCATGCTGTGGTAATAAACATTCATTTTAAGCCTTTTGAAAGACTAATACTTCATTTGAACATTCTCAGAGAAAGCTTTCTCTTTGTAGGAGGGACAAAATGGTACAATCAAGCCATAAAAAGAGAATGGATCAAAGTACAACAACCCAACAGTTTTTGCACTGAGGTGACCCCGTCGTATCCACTCTACTGCACAAAAATCTAGAACCAACTCCAGACAAATGGGCAGGGTTTAATTTTACTGAATCTCCAAAGCTTCTACATTAAGATAACAAAGGCAATCAGCTGGAACACTCACAAATTCTCCATGTAGGGAACTGAAAAGTCATCTTAAAGTACCCACCACAGCGTGCTCTGACTTACACAATCAGTGCAGACACCCGGCCCCATATCGATGGGTGTGGGAGAGCAACCCCAGCTCCCCAGGGCTCCCTGGAGTGTCAGAGAAAGTGGTTGGCTTCTTACTCAGGCTAGAAACCCTGCAGGCACTTCCTTGAAAAAAGACGTATTTCTGCAAACAAAAATGAGCTAAAGGGTTTTGAGGAAGACTTATGTAAATATTTTGTGGCCAGGTACGCTTGCTTTACATCATCTCCAGTATCCAAACACATTAAAAAACTGCAGCAAAAACTTTTGGAGATTAAAATTACTTAACTACTTACTTCACTGGGGAAACTCACTGAAATAAGCAGATTACCAGAGAGTGTAGAGTTCTATTTTCTGAAAATTTTTAAAAAGGGTGGCTCTCATATTTGTATGATAGTCTGATTTCCACGTGGCCCTGAGGCTGGGAGCTCAGAAGATAATCTCTAGGTACTCCATACAGCCAAATTTTGAGGTAAGTAAGAGTCTTATCAAGCGATAGGTTTATATTTTGCTACGGTTCCCTAAAGTATAATGGATATTTTCTACTTATTCTTCATTCTATGCTTTTAAGGTTAGGTAAGTTAATGATAAAAAACTCTCAGGAAACTAGGAATAGAAGGGAACTTCCTGAACTTGATAAAGAATATCTATAAAACCTACAGTAAATATCATAATGATGCGAAACTTGAAGCTTTCTCAGTAAGATCAGGTAGCAGGCATGGATGTCCCCTCTCACCACCTCTTTTCAACGTTACACTGCAAATACTAGCTAATGCATTAAGACAAGAAAAGGAAATAATATACAAATTGTGAAGAAAGAAAGAAAACTGTCCTTCACAGATGACATGATCATCTGTGTAGAATCTTTTTTTTTCTTTTTAAATGGACCAAAAAACCCCTCCTGGAAATAATAAGTAATAATAATAAGATTACAGGATTAATATAGAAAAGTCGCCTGTTTTCCTCTGTACTAGCAATGAACAAGTAAAACTGGAAATTAAAAACATAGTGTCATTTATATTAGCAACCACCCCCACAAATGGAACCCTTAGGTATAAATCTAACAAAATATGTATAAGATCCATATGAGGGCAACTACAAAACTCTGATGAAATAAATCAAAAAAGAACTAAATAAATGGAGAGATATTCAATTTTAACAGACAGGAAGACCCATATTGTCAGGATGTCAGTTCTTCCCAACATGACTATAGATTCAATCTTGATCAAAATTCCAGCAAGTTATTTTGTGGATATCAACAAACTTACTCTAAAGTTTATATGGAGGACAAAAGACCCAGAATAGACAACACAGTATTGAAGGAGAAGAACAAAGTTGGAGGACTGTCACTACCCAACTTTAAGACTTATTATAAAGCTGTACTAGTCAAGACAGTGTGCTATTGGTGAAAGAATACAAAAATAGATCAATGGAACAGAATAGAGAACCCAGAAAAACACTCTATAAATACAGGCAGCCGATCTTTCACAAAGGAGCAAAGATAATAGAATGAAGCAAAATAGTCTTCTCAACAAATGGTGCTTGAACAACAGGGTGTCCACATGTAAGAGAATGGATCTAGACACAGACCTTACATCCTTCATAAAAAGGAACTTAAAATAGATTACAGACCTAAATGTAAAACTATAAAACTGCTAGGAGAAAACATAGATGATATTGGGAATGGTAATGCCTTTTTAAATACAACTCCAAAGGCACAGTCCATGAAATAAATAATTGATAAGCTGGACTTCATTAAATTTAAAAACTTCTGCTCTGCGAAATGCAATATCAAGTGAATGAGAAGATAAGCCACAGACCAAGAGAAAACATTTGAAAAATATATATATGATAAAGGACTGTTGTCCAAAATATATATAAAAAAAAACCTCCTGAAACTCAACAATAAGATAACATATGAAAAGAAAACAAAGAAAAAAGAAAAGAAAATTGGGCCCAAAACTTGAAGACACCTCACCAAAGAATATAGACAGATGGTAAACAAGCACCTGAAAAGATGCTCCACATCATATGTCATCAGGGAAACGCGAATTAAAATAACAATGAGATACCACTATATACCTCTTAGAAGGGCCAAAATCTGGAACACTGACAACGACAACACCAACATCAAATGCTGACAAGGACGTGGAGCAACAGAAGTCTCATTCATTGCTGGCGGGAATGCAAAATGGTACAGCCACATTGAAAGACAGTTATCAATTTCTTAACAAAATGAAACACACTCTTACAGTCCAACAGTCGTGCTCCTTGGCCTTGGTATTTACTCAAAGGAACTGAAAATTTATGTCCACACAAAAACCTGCACATGGATGTTTATAACAGATTTATGCATAACTGCCCAAATTTGGAAGCAAACCAGGATGTCCTTCAGAGGTGAATGGATAAGAAACAAAAACAAAAAACCCAAAAAACTGTGGAACATACAGACAATGCATATGATTCATAGCTAAAAAGAAATGAGCTATCAAGACATGAAAAGACAGGGAGGAACTTTAAATGCATATTACTAAGTGAAAGAAGCCCATCTGAAAAGGCCACATGTTGTATGATTCCAACTATGTGACATTCTGGGAAAAAGCAAAACGATGGAGACAATAAAAGAGATCAGTGGTTGTCAGGAGTGTGGGAGAACACAGAGGATTTTTAGGGCAGTGAAAACACCATATGATACTATTAAGTTGGATACATTTAATTATACATTTGTCCAAACCCATAGAACATACAAAACCAAGAGTGTAAACCATAATGTAAACTACGGACTTTGGGTAATAAAGATGTATCAACATAGGGTCACAGATTGTGACAAACCAACACACCACTTTGTTGGGGATATTGATAACAGGAAGTCTATGAATGTGTGGGGTCAGGGGGTAAATGGGAAATCTTTGTACCTTTCTCTTAATTTTGTTGTGAAACTAAAACTGCTCTAAAATAAATAAATAAAGCCTTTAAAAAGAAGTTAAGGAAACAGAGTCTCCACAGAAAGGGACACAGCTCTGCCAACATCTTGATTTTAGCCCAGTGGGACCCATATTAGACTGCTGACTTTAGAACTGTAAGATCATAATTTTTTGCTGTTTTAAGCCACTAGGTATGTGGTAATCTCTTAGAGCAGAGATAGAAAACTAATACAAAGGCCAACCAATGAAATTCACTGAGCAGCAGAGATTTCCCACTACATCACTAGTTAAGAACTGTAAAAAGAACAAAGTTTTCCAGTACTCTGAGAATTGCAAAATACCATTGAATGTATATTCCAAGAAGCCTGGTTTCAATGGGGAAAGAAAAGTTAATGCAAAGAAAGCCCCCAAACTGAAGTATGCTTGTTACCATCAACATTTTGAGGAAGAAATTTTACCACTCATTATCTCCAGGGATATGGGAAGTGAGAACTGAAATAACATTGCAAACCGTCCTCAGAATTATTCAGCTCTGATCACGAGGACACATCCTAAGAGACACCCTTCCCCCAGTAAAACTGGAGAGAATTTTTAGAATGCTAAGAGCAGAAGGTTACTTCATCAGGAGCCAGGAAAGGTGGAATATAAAAAAGGGAAAGGGAGACAGCCTCTGCATAGTGCCAGAAAGGATAACTTGAAAACACTAAGACATCTGTTAAAATTTCAGGTTATTACCAGCAAGGAATCAGGTAATTAATATTGACTTAAAGGCCACCAAAGCTTGTTAAGGTACTCACTATTTTTAACACATTTCCTCTTCATGCATATCTGTGCAATGACATTAAAAAGCTCAGGAGAAAGAAGCAGGAGCTCAAGGAAGATGAGAAAGTTCTAGAAATGTGACCAAACAATTAGTTCAGCAAGTAAGACCAGCAGGCCAGAGCACTGGGGAACTTACAATGAGAGAGAGGACAGCAAGGAGGCTACCTCTGTGGGGTTGGTGTCAGGGCACTGTTCTTGGCACTGACAGTGACTGGTCATGTGACATTGCACAATTCACTGCAGTTCTCTGAGGTCAGATGAGAGCTCCCCTGAAAACACTCTGAGCTGCAGTTATGAATAAGCTCCATAGGAGCATGCCAGCTTCCACCCTTAAATGGCCTAAAGAGGCAGGATGAATTTTTTTTATTTTTATTTCTTTTCTTTTTTTTTTAGTAGGGAGCCTTCTACCAGAGAGGGGTCTGGAGGAGGAAACATAGCGACACTTCAAAACTTGCATGTTGAGACTTGGTCCTGAGACCCTGAGGTAGGTGGGTACAGCCAATGGATAGCCTAGGAGAAGTACCCTAATATTGGTATATAGTAGGGCAGAGAATGCTTCCATAAGGATCCTTATTCACCATGACGTCCCTTTATATCTCTGCCACAGAAATTATGTCTAGCAGTTCTTATAGCATGGAATCCATATAGGTTTTAAAAAATAAGATATAATATTATAGCAAAAGTATTACCTTGGGAGTTTTTGTAAAGGACATCTAGTAAAGAGTAATTTTTGTACACATTTCCAGTATAGCATCAAAAATAAAGAGCTGCACACATAAAAAAATGTCTTGTGCGGCACCTTGATATTAAAAGTGTGTGCAACATGTCTTTAGTTAAGAATCCCTCAGTCGGCACTCCTGTAATATACACTTATTAAGGGTCTGTCACATGCTAGGCATTGTGTACTGTTCTAAAAGAATGAAGAAAATCTCTCCTCTCTCCAATTGTTATGTCCCACACATCACTTCCTCTAACCCCAGCAAGCAGCCAAGGGAGGATTTCCTAAAGAATAGGTATGCATTAGAAGGGAGAATCCAAAAGAACAGCGGCAAAATGGAACCCTACATTTGTGTTCTGTCACTGGGGAGCATGTTACACTGAGGAATCATGCATTTTTGTGGCTTCTCAGGGCAGTGCCTGAGTGAAAATGCTGTTGTAAGAACTCAGGCCTAACACAGTGTGAGGAAGCAGCATCAGCTGCTACAGGGGTAGTGACATCCCCCTGACCCAAAGCCACAACCAGTCCTTATAACCCCCGTGCACTTTGATACTGCGCTTACTCAATTATGTATCTCCAGGTTTCTTAACCTCTAAGAAGAACATTTCACCAACGTCAAAAAGATTTTTTTTTTACTGGCCACTTTTCAAACATCGTTTTTGCATATATAAGCTTTTATATGCTGCTACACTTAAAACTGGGAACTCCGTATATATCAAACAATACTTTTTAAGTAATGTTTTGGCACAGTCAAAATATAAGACAGCCACTTAAAAGGACTGTGTAGACTTATACTCATTGATAAGATATCAAGGACAGTAACAAAGCAGATTATAAAACAACTGTTTCATAAAAATAAGCAAAATATTTATATACTACCATTAATATGTTAGTATTATAATATTTATATACTAACATTAAAGTATACGTTAACATAAAGGTAGAAAAAAGACTAGAAGAATATTTATTAAGAGGCTAATACTAATGTATCTCTGGGTAGGATTATGGATGATTTTATTTCTTGTTCTTCTTTCTTTTAATTGAGATTCTAAATTTCTAAGATGACCATGTATCATTCAAAAATAAAGAACTTTATACAATCCCTATTGCTGAAAGTATTTACACTCACGAACGTCATGCTCCATTGTCAGAAAAAAAAAAAGACATCTCATAATGAATGATTTTTAATTTGTCTATTTTGCTTCCCTTCCTTACAGTACCACGTTTTTCTGAATATACATGTGACTTGATTTAGCATGTTTACTAGCAGGAAAATTTTGTAGATGCAAAAGCCCTTTACCCTACACTACATATTTATACTATCTCCATGGACCATATGATCAATAACACTGAATTAACATCAGAAGACCCAGTCTCCAGCCTGGGTATACTAGCTCCGTGACTGTAGGAAAGCAACAAGCATAGAATGAAAAGAAAAATTATATCGGGCAAGGGATGTGACAGTGCTTCCAAAATTATAAAAGACTACAAATGCCGGCTGCTGTTTGCATCATTACCTTCAGCATCTCCTCCAAAATATTTTCAGGTATTCCTGTCACAATATTTAATGATGAGTTTATCAGGAATTATTGTTAAAAGAACATTTATGTGAAATGTTAAAGAAAAGACGGGTAAAGGTAACAATCCTGGATGTGTATGAGTTTCTTACTGCATTCAAAATGGAACAGGAGAGAGCTCGGCCACAGGGCCAAGCGGAGAAGAGCAAGAACAGACCCAGGGTCAAGCCCTATTTCTGCGTCTTCTGAGCTGTACAGCATTGGGCAAAACACTGCCATGATTTTACACCTTACTCTCCTCAGCTATGAAATGGCAGTCACAGGATTGATGCCGTGGAGGTTTCATGATGATTACACTAGACAAAGCACACGCAGTGCTTATCACCATGCCTGGCACATAAGAGGAACATCATCACTTAAAGGACCTCACAGACCATAAAGCAAAGATGTGCAACACCGAGTCCAATTCTCAGAGAAATGGCAAGAACCAAAAGAGAACATTTTAAAAAATTGAGTAAAATGTCAAATATTTTTCACTTTGAAGAACTGTATTTCTAATAAGTTGCTTCCTACATATTTACACATACCACTACTGGAAAACAAACAGGGTCTTGTCAGAAATAATTGAAGTCTCAGGAGGTCAGCATCAAAGACCACAGCCTGACACTGCCCCTGGATTCAACCTAACCATCACTCTTCTCGAAATTTGGATGTTGAAAAAAATAAACACTGGTTACTATGGGAACTAGCAACCCAAAGGTAACATTCAGACAAAAGGGTTCTCACCTACCTTTAATTACCCATAGCTCTTCTTTTCATCTGTCTTCTTAGTGCATTTATCACTTTCTACCTTGTATTATAGCCATTTGTTCAGGGTCTGATCTCTCCGCCTACACGGGAAGCTCTTTTGACTACAGAAACTCTGTCTTACTCATCTTTGGATTTTCAACAAAGACTTGCACAAAGAAAGCCATAAATAAGTAGTTTGTTAAGGAAAAAAAAGAACATGTACTAAAAGGCATTGCCACAATTGAACACTATGCCTACACTATTTAACCTTCTGGGATAAATTAATCAAGCTTCTAAACCACTTGACTAGTAAGAATTATGTAATTAGCCTGATTTTACAGGCTAGAGAATGATTTAAGAATTCTGATCCCTCCAGAATAATAATACAGAATTATAATTTAGGCATACAGATGCTAAAACAGTGATCAACATTGTTTTTATCAACTTTAGCTTTCTTTATGAAATTATAATTTACTCAAGTCTATACCAATAGTTAAATTCACCATTTAATACATTAAATTAATAAATCAAATTAGACAATATTGTCATGCTAAAGGATTCTTGTTAAAATAAATATCCTACTCTAGAGATCATTTTTCCCTACAAGCAGGAAAGCTCTTTTGTTGGCCTCCGGTCTTTAAGTGACTCATCAAGATATAATGATACTGCTACATAATAACAAGGTAAATTCATTATGAGCAAATTGGTGGCCTACACCATATCAGAGCATCTCTGTGTAACGACTGCCATGGTTGCCTTTAGTGAAACCATAACTACGATCCACTGGGCCGAGCTGTCAAAAAGTATGAATTGTACCCGGCACAAAGGAATTAGCAATTTAATTGACAAGTTCATCATTTTTCCAAACTAGTGATCCTGATTATGAAAAACATGTTTTGTGTCAAATACATGACTATCCTATTTTATGAAAAATATACTAATGGCAAATATTTGTTCAATGTTTAGCTCAAACCAGAAATTGTTCTGCCATTCTTTGGCAGTATATAAACTATGAGATCACCTACTTGGTGTTTTCCTCCTGGAATGTGTTTAAGAGGATTTCTTCATCTTGTGCCTAACTTTATGATATTCAGGGTTTTGTTTTTTTTAAATAACATAGATGACATCGCCATATACACAATGGACAAGAGAACATTTGCAGAAAAGCACATACAGGAAAACAAGAAAAAACTACATTTTAACTATCTCCATCCAGCATTCGATTTTTGAGACCTAAGGTCTAATCCTTTGTCTCCAAGCTTACAAAACAACAGGTCAGTTTTAAAAGTATGTTAAAGCAATATTATATTTTTTTCAAGGACAGTATTAGCCTTTGCCACCTCAGTCTTTTGCCTATGATCACCAGAAATGAATAATAGAAAAATAAATATACTACTTCTAGCCACAATGTATGTCTTTTTTCACAGAATGTGACATTTTGAAAAGTGAAATATTCCCAGTTTCCTACTTGCAGAATGAAGGTGATTGGGGGGGGGGGGGGGGGAGCCACACTCCTAGGAGGTAGGTCTGTAAAATGCTATGTCAAAAAGTAAGTCAGAATGACCTTTCCGAGAGGTGGAGAAGGCAGCCATCCACAGAGCACTAGTTAAGAACTGATGAAAGGCCGGCTTGAACTGAAGTCTCTACCCAGCAGCCTGTAGAGCACAACACACATAAATGTCACGCCCAGATGACCTCAGAGGACAAGAAAGGCAAGCGTACTGTTTCCCAGTACCCACTAGCCACACATTGTCTAGACCAGTGATTCGCAAAGAGAGAGTGAGGGGTGTGTGTGTGTGTGTGTGTGTGTGTGTGTGTGTGTCTATATGTGTATATGTGTGTGCTTACTTACTTATATGTATTGCAATTTTGATGTGGAAAAAGGAATGAGAAGGGTACAAACAAGGGCATGGATCTTATAAAATCTGATAAACACTAGCCAGAACCTTCCAGCTTCCTCTCACACAGAATGGTTTCGGAAATAACTTCTCTGGGCCCGGAGGGGATACAAGTGATCTGGAGTAAATTTCAAATGGGGAATGTGATATGAAGAAATTGTATGACCGGGCGGATACCGGATGACAGGTTTCTGATCCTCAACGAGCATGTGACTTTGAGGGTTCTAAGGGAAGGGAGTCAGACCTATGAGGGGGTGTTGGTGGTGAGAGAGAAAGGCAGGAGACTGCCACCCTGCACACAGGAGATCACTGAGGCCAATTCTATGATCCATATTTGTTTACGATTTAAACAGTGATTCTAAAACTGGGACCCGTGGGTGTTCTCACAGAATCTTCTATGAATGTTTTAAAATGTTGTTTCTGTTTCAATTACATTCACACTCACATACATATTTATATTCTGGAATATCAGGATAATGTCCTTAAATTCAGCCACTAACATGGCAAATTTACTCTGCAGCTCTCCTACACAATTATCACCTCATTTCTCAAACCTTGAACATATTTTCCTTCCTCACTCTCAACAGACGACACACCTTATTTTACTGAGAAAATAGAAACGAGAAGACTTCTATCTGGCCCGGCCCAAATACACTAGTCTCCTCGCTCCTCTGCCTGCCCTTCATGATGGTGGCTACACTGTCCAACAGGTGAACTCCCCGTTCTCCTAAGTCTGACCTACGTGGATGCCTGCGCATCACCCCTTTCCACCCATCTGAGGACATCAGTCTTACAACGTCCCCTCTCTTATTCCATTTTTCCTTCTCAATGGGATCATTCCCATTAACCTATATAAATAATGCTTCTGAAAAAGAACTCCTTTCACTCCATTTCTTTCTTTGCTCCCCTGTATATTGCAAATTTCTAGCAAGAATTATCGTGCTAACAAGTTATCTATCCTTGTTACCTCATGTTCTCTCTTGCCACTCTGTCCTGACCCCAATTCAATCAGGCTTTTGTCTCTATCATTCCACTGAAACAATCCTTGCCAAGGTCGAAAACATGCTGCATTTTGCCAAATACAATGGTGAATTCTTAGTTTCCATTTTACTTGCTCTATTAATAGCAATCGATAGCAGCTTTTCACTCCTTTCTTGAGACACTTCCTCTGGTTTACCAGACCACCATTCCCTCCTGTGCTGCACCCGCCTCTCCTTATCAATCAGGTCATTGTTCCTCATCCATGCCCCACCTGAGGGTGTACCAGACCACTTCTCTTCTTTTCCTTCATCACTCCCCAGGTGATCTCATATAATTGCATGGCTTTAAATACCATATGTGCCACCAGTTCTCAAATTTACATCTCTAGCTCAGAAATCCATTTCCTTTGAAATCTAGACTGATGCACCCTACGTGTCCTCATCACATAGATCTCCACCAGACAAGCCAAACTTAACGTGTCTGAAACTGAACTCTTTTTTTTTCATTTATTTTTTTAATTTATTGGGGTGACAATTGTTAGTAAAATTACATAGATTTCAGGTGTACAATTTTGTATTACATCATCTATAAATCCCATTGTGTGTTCACCACCCAGAGTCAGTTCTCCTTCCATCACCATATATTTGATCCCCCTTTACCCTCATCTCCCACCCCCCACCCAGCTTACCCTCTGGTAACCACTAAACTATTGTCTGTGTCTATGAGTTTCTGTGAAACTGAACTCTTGATTCCACCCCACCCACAACTCCAACTCTCCTCCACATCTCAGGAAACAGCAATTCCATTCACCCATATTTTCAGGCCCAGTCCTTGAATAATCTTTGATTTCTCACACCTCCATCTAGAGTCCAATAATTGCTTGTCACCTCCATTACTGCCCACCCTGGTCCAGGTCCCATCATCACTCTCTGCATCTCTGTGATAGCCTGCCAGTGGGCTCTCTGCTTCCACCTAAGTGGCGTCTCTATGGTTTATTCTCCATAAAGCAATCACAGTGCTCATTTTCAAATTTAACTCACATCATATCACTCACAAACCTTCAATGGTTCCCACCCACTAACAGTGATATCCAAAGTCTTTACCACAGGCCACATGGCCCTATGTGATTCAGCCTGTGGTAGCTCTCTGACCTCATCCTTCACCACTCTGTCCACACGGGTCCTCCCGCTGGTTTTTTATAACTGCTTATAACATGCTTCTGACCAAGAATCTTTGCAGTCACTGTGTGCTCTGTCTAGAACTCTCTCCTTCCACAAACAACCTCATGGTTTGAATCCTTACTCCATCCGTGGTCTGCTCAAACATCACTTTATTTAGAGAGCCCTCTGTGGTAGGCAGTATTTTATGTCTGCCTCCAATATTCTTGTCCCCGGGGGTACATCTCCTGCATCATCCTCACCCCTGAGTGTGAAGAGGATCTTTAAACATGATGGGCTGTCACTCCCATGATTAAGTTATGTTATATGGAAAAGGTGAATGGATTCTGCAGTTGGAATGCAAGTTCCAAATCAGCGGATTTTGACTTAATCAAAAAGGAGGTTATCCTAATGGGACGGGCTTAATCAGGTAAAAAACCTTTAACAGAGGGACTGAGCTCTTGGAGGAGAGAGGAGGGGAGATGGTGTCCTTCTGCCCTTGAATAAAGCAAAGTCACGTTGTGAACTGACTGTGGAGTGGGATGGTCTGAAGGAGCGGAGGACCTCGGTCCACAATCGCAAGGAACTGAATTCTGACAACATCCAAATAAGCTTGGAAGACGACCTCAAGCTCCAGGTAAGCATGCCTTACTTGCAGACTTGTAAGACACAGCAGAGAACCCACCTAAGCGGTGCCCAGACTTCTGACCTAAAGCAACCGTGAGATAGTAAATCTAGGTTGTCTTAAGCCACTAAGTTTGTGGTAACTTGTTACATAGCAGTTGAAAACTAATATAATTTCCTTAATACAGAATAGCACCCCCTATACTTTCTATCCTCCTGATGTAGCTTCTACTTCGGAGAACTTGATGTATCATAATATATCATATAAGTAATATGAATATTAGAATTGTTCTTCTCCCTGCCTCTAGAATATAAGCTCCTGGAGGGCAAGAAATGTGTCTTCTTTTCTTTCCCCATCGCATCACAAATGCACATAGCAGGTGCTCAATAAATATTTACAAAATGAATGAATATATTGGCTTTTTACATTTACATCAGCAGAGTGATCACAAAAATTTTAAAGCATTTAACTTTTAACTTTCAAAGGCTGTTTCTCAAATTAAAGTATAAGGTTTGCCCTTCGAGGAGTCCAACATTATATTCTGAGAAATGCTTAAGTTCTCAAATATGAAAAACATTAGCTTAAAAAAACCCTGTAAAAAATATAGGGGAAAAACGTATACAAACAATTGGGCATCAACATATGTTCACTAAAATAAGTTATACTAAAAACCATTTCCATATTTTCTAGGCTGTTAGATTCAGGAAAATACCATTGTTATAACATGTCTTAATTTCAGCAACACTTTCAATGAATTCTTTTATGATATCCTTCTGAATGGTTAATGTCCACTAAAAGGCAGGGGAGTCGATAGGATTTGGTTTTGGTTGAACAACTATACCATAAAATACTAGCTAATTATTGAAAGCCATTCAAAAAGCGAGCGATTTCTAACAGAGCCAGAGCCGGAGGCTCTGTCATACTTGGAATTGTTGAACATGTTAATCAATGTTTTAGAAAAAGATGTCAAAAATAGGTTCATCAAACTGGCAAGTGATATATATTCAAACACTGTAACTAATATGACACATTGACAATCAAGAATGAAATGTATGGTGGGCAAGCAATGAGTCAAAAGCAAGTTCATTATTATAGTAGTAAAGATTAAGACAGAGAGAGAGTTTTAAAACATACATTGCAATTCAGAATTAGGCTTGGTAGCCTGTCAAATAGAAAAAACAAAATCAAGTTTAGTTTGAGTGTTAGGTCATGCTAAATTTGCCACTACGGTACATGAATGTTGCAAAAGGCAATGAGACCCGCTGATTTAGGAGAAATACGGAGCATGATTTGCAAAAATCACATGATTTTCCTACTGCATTCCAGCCTGCTCAGACCACATCTGGAGGCCAGCATTTAAATATGGGTGTTCGCTTATATTTAAAAGGAACACTGTTAAAATGGAAAACAATTCCATGAAAGCAGTTCTGAGGTCAACTAGGTTTTAGAGTAAACAACTTCCTTTCCTGCAGGACTTCTTTGAACATTTAATGTTAATGTGCCTTGTAATTTCCAAAATAGGTGTGTGTGTATGTACACAATCGATGGATACCATGAACCGCTGTTTCTTAACTTATCTGGAAATGGAACCCTTTCTTTTTAAAGCATCCTGTAGGACTAGTGATCTAAGCCACAAATTCAGGAAAACCACCACCTAGACCCATGAGCAAAAGAAAACAAAAGTAGGTGCAGACTAAATGTCAACAAAGGTGAACACCCAGGATTATGAGTGGGATATAGAACCGTATTATGAAAAGCACAGCTAAAGTTACTTGCACTGCTTTGCCTGGGAAAATAGAAGAACAAGCCTTGCAAATATACAAATGGCTCTCAGAAAAATGAGGAAATGTATTTGTATTATATTGTTCTATTACCTAGAGCAAGACAATATTGAAAAGTAAGGTTCAAAATATACATGTTAACACCCTTCAGGAGACTTTTATCCAGGGAGCCTGATATTTGCTCTGAGGGCCAGAATTTGAGCCCATAGGAACCCAGAGCAGGCAGGTCAGTAGAATCTTCAGGAGAAGATGAACTATAACAATGAAAGCTTTTCAATATCATAGGGGTGATCGTGGAAAAAGAGTGAGCGGAAGTATGCACAGAGGCTTGGTAAATACCCAGCAGGGACACTATAGAAAAGACCCCTGTATATATAAAGTAGGAGATTAGATGACTGGATTGTAAAGCTTACTTCCAACACTGCACACTCCGTGGACTAGACTATAACCTCCATAGTTTCGCATGTCAATGACAAACACCGGGCCAGGCACAGGGTGGGTTTCTCAGAAATACTGGTGAATGGAATGTATAAACAAACAAGTGAAAAATAAATGAAAGGAGCACCTGGTTCCAAAGTTAAATGAGAAGGGACTAGGCTATTTCATTCTTTGGAGATTGTGAAATATGCTAATTGTAACTCATAATCAAGGCTTCCTTCAAATATAAGGAAACCAGTCTTGTAATAATTTCACTGCTTGACTGGGAAATCAACTCTGAATTAAATCACACCAAGGGTTGTTGGGAGGGTCCCTTGGTAAGCAGATTGTAAACGGCCATCAGAAGGAAGGGGTGATTACCACAATGATAATTCTGCTATGATAACTCAGAGGGCTGGAAACTAACCTTGAACATGAACCTTCTTTTTATAGCCACAGCCCTGAAAACGGTCCATTCGCCATGTGTTTTATTTGTTTAATTGTCAAAGGAGAACATGTATAACTTGTTTTAAAACACCTTAAAAACTGTGACCATATTCCGATTGACCTGGTAAATTAAGCTGTTTATAATTAAGTTTAAGCAAATTTCTTTTGTCTTGAGATACCAAATTCTTAACAAAGAATATACATTAAGATGGACACTAAAATTTAAGAATCCTTTAGTAGAAAGAGTTTTCATTCCCTAGATACAAAGACTATACTGCCAGGCACCATATTTGTGTCCATTTCCTAGAAGACTGAGGGTTCTTTCAAAATACATCTGTCATCTCTCCATAGTGGCTGATCAAACCTGCCACTGAAAAATGTTCTGAACAGGCAACTTGTAGCACAAGCATGGTTTATTTCTGACAGAGACCGACTGCTGAAGTGTGAAAGAAACTCATTAAAAATCTCTTACTGTGATCTCACATTGTAAAAAACGAAAAGGAAAAACCCAAGAATGAAACAGCAAGGCACACTTGCATGGTGCTTTTCTTTTTGACTCTTCTTTAGTAAGCAGCTCAGAGAGAGAGCAATTAGTCCTAGCAACACAGCATACACTGGCTCTTTCGGGAAATCAAGTAAGTTAACAATGTTAATTTATGCTAATCTTATGAAAAGTTAATGAATGTGATCAGAATATTGTACTATAGGAAAAGTGATAGAAAATAAACAACAATATTATTTACCTTAATCTTAAAACGAGGTTCACAGCGCAAGAAGCTTCTCTATAGTCCTCACTAGCATTGGGTAGGGCCTTTAAAAACAAAACAGCAAACAGTGTTATAAACTCAGAAAACAAACAAAATCATGATATCCCTTGATTCATAGAGCCCTTGCTTTCTGGAAACTTCAAAACTATGTCTTTACACATGCTAGTCTTATTTAGCCACATATCACCTGTGTGTGAAGGTTGGAACGATGTCTAATTTCCATCACAATTGTGAATATAAACATTTCATACAGGAAGCCTCATCATAGGATGAGCCTATAAACAATTGGTATAAACTGCAGTAAGTCCAGAGAAGAAGGCTCAGCCATCTGAATAGGCACCTTGCAACCAGAGCCACTGGGCTTTGGTGATGCACAGAGGTTTTGGTGATGCAGAGGTTTGTTTGGGAACCTTCAACTTAAACCTCAGGATGCAGAGGAAGGTGGAACCCAGTAGATTAGGCCACTGTTTTATCTTTCCTGCCTTTCTCACCTAAAGCCTATTTCCTTGAATACATATCATGAACCATGACCGCTACTACACAGCCTTTTCCTATACCTATGAATCCCTGGACATGAGCAGACCTTCCTGTTGGAGTAGGACAATAAGATATTTCAGGTCAAGCCTTGGCTGTGCCACTGACCAGCTATACAACTATAGGCTAGTCATTTTCTGAATCTATTTTCCCGTTTACAACATGGGGATAATACCTGCCTCAAAATGTTGCTGGGAGAACAAAATAATATATATTAAAATGAGTTATAAACTACATGTTATATAACACTAGTTCTCCTAATCCCTTTTCCTGTTTACTCTCTTTGCCTTCTGACCCATTATTATTCCTAACTTGCCTTTAATCATTCAACCAATCCCTACAGTTTATGTCCAGGTGTTTTACTGAGTTGCCTAATACAGTGTAAAAACCTAAACTGAACCCTGCCTCTGCCTCAAACCAGTTGTGTGACTTTGGGTGAGCCACTGAACCTTTGCAAATCTTTGCTTCCTCAGCCTAACATAAGGGTCAAGGACTAAATATCTGACCTCAAATAGGTTTCCGGCAACCATGAATTCCCACTCTGTTTCCTATACAGCTGTTTCATAAAATACAGATTAGGAAGGATGGAAATGAATTTAAATGGAATATGCCGATTTGATTTAAAAAAAAACCAAAAACAAACAAACAAACTATGAGCTAAAGGCTTCATAGTATAGCTACTTTGAGAGCAGAGGGCTTGCCTATTAAGTATACAGCAAAACCAGAATGGCAGCCTACACTCTGCCTCCATGTTCATCGTTTCTCCCACGCATTGCTCATCACCCTTCATCAGCACCCAACATGACTCTGCTCACACACACACACGTCTTCTGTCATATAACTTCTAATATAAATGCATTTCACAGTCACTGAACTATTATTTTTACAAGGCAAGTTGTAAAGATAAATTGGCCCATAAAATTCAATGATAAAAGAATTATGAAAACAGGTTATAGTAATCCAACCAGGACCAAAAAAAAAAAAAAAGTATCATTTAACTATTACTACAATGTTTTGTGGCCAGAATCTAACAGAATGGTCAGTCATTTTCTTTCCTTTTCTTATTTCACACAGTACCAGCAATTTCAGAAGCAGTCTGGTAATCAATTCTTGCTCTTGAACCCATCATTTAAAGGTTGGAGGTCCTGAAAATCATGATCAATAGTAACAACACTCTTGTCCTCTATGCCCATTAAAAAAGAGAGTTTACAAGCCTCTGATTTGGAAGCACTACCCTGAAATTGTCTATCTTTCTAAAATGTTAGTTTTTCTAAAAATCTGTCTACCAAGCATTTTGGACATAAGTGACTGGTAGAGAAACATACCTGAGAGTCCTGCACAGAAAGAGACTGTATTTGCTCGGGTATGTTGCTGGCATTCACCGCTATCTGTTAAGAGAGCCACTGTTATAGCACTTTAGGAAACCAAAATGAGACATCAGGGTCAGTGTGGTTACATTAAATCTCAATTATGAGACGCAAAAATTTTCAATAATTTAAGTAATATTAAAGCAGTAGTTCCCAAAGTGTGGTCCTTTGACTCTCTGCCTTGGACTTACTTAGGACACGTGTTAAAGACTCCTGGGCCCCACCTAGCCTAATCAGAATGTTATGGAGATGGGAGAGAATCTGCATCGTTAACAAGTGGCCTGGGTGATCTTTATGCTTTTAGAGAACCACTGAGCTAAAGTGAAAGGCTTGGATTATTTGGTATTTTAAACTTATAACAGGAAGATGCCCTAGGACCATTTTCTCTTGTCCCATGATTTCATCTAAAGTTAAGGGCCTCCTAATGAAAGGATGTTAGGATTAATAAAATCTGCCCCTTTCATAATTATTTTGAACAATTTATTAACTGGATTTCAAAAACATAATAGAGCAATGGGTTTTTAAAACATTGTCCCAAACAGAAATGCCAGAGTGATAGGTTATATTTTTCTAAGTTGGAAACTGACCCTAGTGATACCCAAAATATTTTTGCCTCACACCCTACTTTGGTGAACTCTCCCTTGAATAAAAATTGAAAGACAAACTCAAAAAGGAACAGCAATGAAAAAGAATGAAAAGGACTTTCCTTTCCTGAAGTTACTATCAATTCTAACATAATCAGAAGTCATCAGAAATTCTTTGTGGCAAGAGTTTTCTGAAGTTAAAGAGCATAAAATTCTTACTCTGTGCTTCCTCAAAAATAACTGTGTCAGCAATGAAGTAATGGGGTAAGTATATATAATGACAATGTACTTTGAAAGGCATCAAACAATGAAGATGGACTGACGGATGAATAGATGGCTGTGTGTTTGATAAAGCAAACACAGCCATGGCATGATGTTGGAGATAGGTACGTGGGTGTCCACCATGACACGCTTTCAACATTCCTGTATTTTTGAAAATTTTCATACTAAGCTGTTGAGGTGAAATGACTAGGTTAGAGGAAGAAACAACCTGTGTTCCTTAACCAGCCAGAGGTCTGGCCGGGGCCAACAACAAACAACCTCTTGTAAACACTCTTTCAGGCTGATTTTACAATCTTAATTAAGGTTTGAGACACAACCAAAAGCCACAACAGCACTTACAGAACATCCTGCCTTTCAGCCAAAGAACCACTATAATCAGAAAGACCTTAATGGCAGTGACTAGAGGTGATAACCTCTCTTTCCCTTGGGGAGCCCCCTTATTCCTTGCACATATCAGGATGGAGAGCTAGCTAACTCTACTGGGGGCTGGGACCTCACGCACCCCGCAACCTCACTGTGTAAGTTTAACCCTGCATGGGACGGAGGCAGCAGCCTCAGGCTCTCACCTGTTCATAAGCAATATGGGTGATTCCTCAGAAAATGTGCAGAAATGCACAGCAGTGGAGGACAGGGAGTTTCTCTGTACAAAACAGCTCCCCTGACAACCAACTGTAGTCCCTCAAATTTTACCATGAGGGACTCCATTCTATCCATTTAGGGCATGCATGTTGGGCACACATTTTTGCCTGTCAAAACTTACAAGAAAGCTAACACATCAAGTAGCTGCCATTCATCAACAGTATACGTAAATTTGTTGTTTGGAATGTTTTTGCTGCTAAACAGTTTGCTATAAGAAGAACAGTTGACAGAATGCTATTTTGATAGGTAAGGGAGAGAAAAAATTAATAGATTACTGTTGGATACCACCCTGGAAATTGGCCTCTGGGACTGGGTGAAAGAAAGGAAAAGATTTTAGACTGGAGAGAAGAAAGGGACAGCATCCACTTTCCAATTTTTCACAAGAGCTCTGCCTAATCCTCTCATTTACTATTTTTAAATTAGTGTGGCTAAAGGCAATATGTTATCCTGGATTGGATCCCGGAACAGAAGAAGGATGTTAGTGGGGAAATGAGTGAAATACGAACAGAGTCTGAGGTTTTCTTGGTAGTGATGTACTACTATGGGTTTCTTAGTTGTGACAAACGTACCAGGGTTACATAAGAAATTAATGCGACAGAGGAATCTGGGTGAAGAATGTATGGAAAATCTACTATCTTTGCAACTTTTCCATAAATCTAAAATTATTCCGAAATTTCAGAAATACAGAAGATTTCTGATCACAAATCTAACTTTTATCACAACTAGTCAGAAAGCCAGTCACTTGCAACAAGAGGTATCATAAAAGTATCAACTTAAAGCCATCTGTGATGACTAAGGCTAAGTATAATAAATTTGGAGGGAGAAATCAAATCTTTCTCTTCATCAACAAATGGATATAAAACAAACATGTATGAGAGCTAGCAGGCATTTGGAAAACTCAATGTCATCAGAAATACTTTTTAAAAGCTAAAGGCAGTTTTAATAATTATCAGGAAATAGCAATGAGTAACATAACCAATAAAGTTAGCTTTCATATTATGACCAATCTCTAGTAAAATTAACTCAACCTAAATCCACACCAAATGTATTTTTCTCCTCAGAACAAAATATCAGAGTTAGGAAACAGAACATTTGCACAATTAACTTAGTTCAGATTTTGTTACAAAATTCTTCAATATATCTATTGGGCATGCCCATCCCTGGTGTCTCCTGTGTGTCCAAATTTCCTCTTATAAGCACACTGGTCAGATTCAATTAGGCCCCATCTTAAGGCCCTATGTTTTAAGCCCTATTTTCTTTCTTTTTTTTTGTTTTTTGAAGCACTCACAGAAGAAAGACCATGTGAGGACACCGTGAGAAGATAGCTATCTGCAAACCGAGCAGAGAAGCCTCAGAAGAAATCAAACCTGCTGACACCTTGATTTTGGACTTCTATCCTCCAGAACTGTGAGAAAATAAATTTCTGTTTGTGAGAAACTCAACTCCACTCCCCCACCCCTCAAAATATATACACCTCTTGTGGATCCTACAGGGCTTCAGTCAACAACAAACCTTCCGACTTGGCTTCGTTACATACACTTCATTAAATAAGGACAACTTTTCCAAGGGATTTCTGAAACATCTTTCTTAACTTTTTTCCTTCTTTCTCTCTCTCTCTCTCTCTCTCTCTCTCTCTCTCTCTCTCTCTCTCTCTCTTTCTTTCTTTCTGATTTCTAATAGATATATCTAAAACAAATCTTCAGGAATTTCGAGCACACAATCTTACTGGATTCCACTCTGGACTTTTGGATTCAGAGCAACTGTTGTGGTACTCCTAGTCAGTGGGCCTGGATCCTAGCCACGTATCAGAATCATGTGAGCAGCTTTTTAAAAATCAGAGTTGCCTGGACATCCCCCTAAACCATCAAATCATAATTTCAGGGCTGGGTTTAGGCATCCACATTTTTAAAGCGTTCCATCTTTCTGATGTGGAGCCAGAGTTTGAACCAGGTGTTTTCATGCCACCTGTGGAGGGGCTGCAGTAAAAAAAATGCGTCTTTAAAGAAGTCTTAGCAAATGTCCTCCTCCTCAGTTAAATGAAACCAAAAGAAACTGAGAATTTAAAGATAAAATCAGTTTCACTTTTATATAGAACACTAGGGTATAAAGCAAAATTGACGGGCCAAAAAATCATAAAACTTGTACTGATCATTTCAGTGTCTGAAAAAAATTCCAAAATCACAGGCCAAAATTAAGATCAATAATGGGGTAATAATTGAACGGTTCTATATAAGCTAGGATGCTATAGGAGTGTAAGCCAGGAAATCTCCCCTAAGGAAGCCAGTCCTTGTAAATACCATCTCTGACCCCTGCTTGTAAAGGGATGAGAAGCTTCCAGAGAGCAGGCTCTGTTCTTTGCTTGTGTATAATTCCCACAATGCTAGTGCCTAACACAGCTCCATGTGGAAATCAGGCATAGATTAATAAATATTCAATTAACTAACTTTATTGGTAATGTTGCTATACTATTAACCTTTAGTCTCCACTGGCTTCCACCATCCACGTGGAGTAAGATAATAAATAAATGAAATGCACATGAATTACCTACTTGCTAGAAAGTATTAATTACTAGTGGGTGACTAATACTTGGCAAGGCTATTTCTAAAAAATCAGGTTAGGAACACAAGACCAGTTTTTTCAATGGGTTTGGCTATGAATCGCTAGATAAGTGATGTAACTCTGCAACTTTCCAGTTTACACTGGAAATTCTCTTAGACTTAAGGGGGTCTCCAAATAGGGTCTAGTACCAGGCACGTCTACCTGATGGCCCTCTGACAAACCTACCCTGGCCTTCCCAATCTTCTCTGACTAATGCTATATTACCTGGAGAGAAATTCTACCTCATACTTTCCAGGAAACCAAACAGCCCCTCACAAAGCAAGCGCTGCTAAAATACCCCTCCTCCACTGCAACATCTTACTCTGTCTAAACATGGAACTTCTAAGGCTACTACTTTTTCTGAACTTCACCTCGATTACAATATATACCGTCTCCTGATTTTTCCCTCCACTTCTGACCTACTCATAAATTCCATATGCCGATTCATGCACTTGGTTTAATGTATATATTTCATTGTGTGGGCACTCATGTGTCCAACAAATATGGATAGAATGTCTGTTAGATGCTAAGAAAATACAAACATGAACAAAACACGAATCCAGGCTTTTAGTATCGTCGAGGAAAACACTGAACTGGAATTTAAATGACAAGAATTATTGAAAAGCTTATTAAAATGTAAACCCTCTGGCATTTGGCACAGATAAGCCTTCCCCCCTCAAAGATGTTTAAAGGAATAAGGTACAATGTCTGTATGCATTGATACATCTTCCCCCCTACCCAGCTTTACTGAGGTATAACTGACAAATAAAATTTTATGATATTTAAAATGTAACTGTTTTTATATTTGATAGCAACTATAAAAAATTTGATATTGGCAAATGCTTCAAACAAAACAAACAATTTTATGAACCTATACTTCAGTTCTATGTGTGCCCCTCAAAGTGCATGTACAAAAATGTTAATGGACTGAAGTTTGTAATAATAACTCAAATGCTTACCAAGAAGGAGATTAAATAAACCATTTCAATCCATTCATCATACTATATGGCAGTTAAAAATAAAGAGGCAGATCTATAGCAACTAATGTGGAAAATTTTCCAAGACATAAGGTAAGTTGAAAAAAATTTTTTTGGCTTATATAATCCCATTCGTATTTTAAAAATAATATTCTAGGCTGCTTTATGTACATATTTGTATATGAATGAGCAGAAAAAGGTCTGGAAGAAAATACTGCAAACTGATAACCTCTGTGGAGAGAAGTGACAGTCACGGGGTGAGAAGGGAAGCAAGATAAAAATGATCTTTCCGTTTTTATTCTACTTAACTACTTCATAACTTCTACAGGTCTTTAAGTCCCTCCTCAATAAGGCCTACGCTGACCAATGCATTTAAAAATATAACCCCTGTGACACTTGTACCTTCCACCCATTCTATTTTTTTCCATTACTCCTATTCCATTGTAGCAAACCACATAATCTATTAACTTATGAAGGCTATTGTATATTGTTTATGTACTCCCTTTAAATGTGAACTCCACAAGAATAGGGATTTCACTCTGCTTTTCTCACTAATATATCCCCAATACCTACTAAAACGGTGCTTATAATAGTAGGCATACATATATATATATACATATGTACATATACATACATATACATATGCACATATATACATATTTGTTGAATATTTACATGTTCAATAATTTTACTTCCCTTTGTAATAGGTAAATATTTTCTGCTTCACTTACAACAGTGATTTGGCGTGGTTGGCAGATGAAAGGACTACTTTAATAAAAAGCTGAAAGGACACAGGAACCATCATCATAGCTGCTCTTAACAGAGCTCAAGACACTGAAATGCCAGGCTTGCGAAAAAACTGGCCTAAGAAGCTGTGCAATAGCAGGTGGGCTGGTTTTTCCTAAAATTTGGTGGGAGTGTTTACATTCAATTAAACACATGCAGGCTTTCACAAAAACAAGGAACCTGTCTACATGCTTCCTTAATAATAAGCTAGTGTGGGAACAGACATAGGCCACTGGGAAATCAATTGAGTCTAGGTATAGTGAAGTGCCTAAGACTTCCAAACCCTCTCAAGAAGGTCAATAGTGAGACCTGACGATTAACTGACAGCATGCTACGCATTACTCTCTTTCCTATCTAGGCAGAAAATATTCTTGCCTAAAAGATACTCCTATAACACATCAGAGCAATTTTGACAAGCACAGGGTGAGATATTGTCACAATAAACTTAAATCCTCATGAGGAAAGATCTACACCTGTCAGTCAGCACTGGTATGGAAGGATTCAGTGAATATTACCCATGGAAGATACTCTGTCGTGAGCCAATAATGAATCACTTCTGAGTCAATGATGCTACTTCAATCATAGTATTGAAGTATTTGCTCTATTTCTAAGCAGAATTGACAATTTTAGTTAGAAATACTCTTAGAAATAGATGAAAAACCTTGACTCTGTACTTCACTCTAGATAAAATAGGAAAGTGGGCAATAAGAGGGCAGAGTTCATGATACCTGGTTAAGATCATTCTAAACAAACAGCACGACATCTGTGTGGTCAATGTGTCCTACTGTGAAGTTCATCACCATCATTCCTAACACAGACAGATAACTTCCTTGACCAAAGTTCATATTTTATGTATGAAATGGAAAGATTAACTCATAAGATAAACATAAGAGGGCACAGGATCTGAGAGAGAGCTGTCTGTGGGAGGCAGACAGACTCAAAAATCCCTTGGAAAGGCCTATCAACATGGCGTGAAGGATGAAAAGAAAACAAGAGAGGGGGCAGTAATGGGAAGGAGTGGCTTGTAACTCTGATGCTATCTTTTTAGAAGGTCCAGCTGGCTAGTGCCACTAAAAGCAGACTGATAAGATTTACGCCATGTAATCAAAAGAAAATGTCTGCTAATTTATAAAAAGTTGGAATGGATATCATTTATAACCCAAAGTCTTCTGTTTCCTTAATGAGAACTTATCAAGGTATACATTAATTACTAGGTCTGTAAAATATTTGGAGCTATTTAAATATGCTCAAATTTCCTTTAGGAGAATTAGCAAGTCCTTTGAACTATAGTCATCATTAGTCATTCGGTATTAGGATAATGAACCAGATGGAAGAAGTAAAGTTAATCAAAAGATGACCAGCTCTCAAAGGGAAGCTGATAAAAGAGTGTTCCTTGCCTACTTAGTTACCCCAATTTAAAAATCAAGACCAACAGATTCAGCACAGATTTGCTAACCATTTAAATAACTTGCTTTATTGAAATCCATAAATCTAAAATGAATTTTTCTTATATGTCGACTATGTTTTCTAAATGACAGTATTATTAAGAGTTAAGACTAATTGTCTAACTAGTCTGTCCTAAGGCCCCCAAAGAGTGCTCCGTGTAGGCGATTTCATCAATCCTCAGGGCAACTTTACAAGCATTGTGACCACGCTCGTTTGACACAGGAGGAAACTGAGGCTCAGAGAGTAAGGCAACCTGCCCCAATTTATAAAGCTCAAAAGTAACTGAGACAGAATTGGGACCTGCAAAGTCTATGTCCATTTTTATTTTTCTACACATGAAGTCTCTACCCCAAATGAATCAGAGTCTGATACCTGGAGGGATGACAGGGGAGAAAATGAAGTGGCAAAAAATTGTAAAAATCAATAAATAACCACCACTCACCTCTGGGTTTTCTTCTTTTACTCTTCGTGACTGTAAAACAATTATGTATCCATTAATACACACACACCACACACACACACACATACACACACATAAAATACCACAAAAATAAAATTTACACAGGCTAGCTAATCATCATCAATGTCATTTACCTTTTCTTGAGAAAAGGCTGCTTTCCCTTCTTCACTCTTTTCATCCATCTCGTCGTCACTCCACTCCCAGTCACCGTCTTCAGTTTTATGAAGGTGACCGCTTGACCCAGGAACTCTTCTTACCTGGATCAAAACAAACCCAACCAATTCTTCACTAGTCGAATGTGAACAGTGCTCGCTGGTGCTGCTAATTGGGTTACACAGCACACACCTATACTGAAAATAACCTAAGTGGTTATGAACTCAGGGATAACTAGTAGTTAACACCAAAACACACTACAAAGCCTCCAGACTCCCACACTCATCCTCTTTCCAAAGACAGTGTGTTCTTGAAATGCATTACTACACATGTAGAACAAAATATTTTGGAAGAATATTACACGTATCAGCCATTAAGCTCGTCTTTCACTTTGCTTCAGTTAACTTTATTCATTACTATACATAAAGGGCCACATGGTAAGCTTCAACATTGCCTAAAGAAATGCATGCAAGCAACAGACGGCTGACTGTGAGAAGGCGGGAGAATCAGGCAGCCTAATGAAGCTTACAAGACTAGCGGTATCAGCGATCTAAAATCTAAATCAAAACAGCAAATACCCTTTTGTTGCCACCTTGCTCTTTTTCAGAACCTGACATCATGCTTGTTTTCCCAGGATTCTGCTCAATCTACTTGAGCAAAACAAAACAGTATCAGACTATTCTTAACAAACCTTGTAGCAGTTTGAGACGTGTGAGATTGCTAGGAATACAGCAAGATAATAAGCAGTCATGCCAGATAATTTAGAGATTATAATCAGTCTTCTGGAATTATTTCAATTTTTTTAAACTAGGGTAGAGATGCAATCCACAGGCATACTTTCCAAATGTCTTCGTGATTAACAAAGCAAAACTTTTTAAAAGATAGGATGATGGAGAGTGATGAGCTTCCAACCAAAGTAATTTGCCTTAAAAAAAAAAATGGACTGAGACATAATTAAGCAAAGCAATGTACCGGATGACCATGATGTGAACGTAACAGCTAGTGATCTACTGATTCAGAGAAATATCAAATGGAAAGGGACCTTGGAGACTGTCTTGTTCAATCCCCTCATTTTACTGAAGAGACGAAGGCCCAGAAAGTGACCCAAGACCATGGCTATAAGGGTAAAATTAAGGCAAGAAAAAAACCCTTCAGACTCCCATTCAAATCTGAGAGTTTTCTTAATACCATTGAATAACTGTGAAAAAGAAGTTGTCCAAAGATGTCCTGTGAAGACTTTGAAAGACTATGATGTGAAGAAAGGTTATTTTCCGTAATAGAAACTACTTAGTTCTATCACAAATACTTCATTAATCCCAAGGGAAACACCACAGAACTTAATTGTTTAGAAAGTAAGCATTTACACATATCATTGTGAAGTCACAAACAATACAAGCTTAGATTGGGTTTGATTTGCAGGCATTACCATATAAAACCTGTAAACATAAGCCTGACCACTTGTCTAGAAGATCTGAGCTCCAACATGGAAAGTTAAAACGTAAAAAGTTCTTATTCATAATTGCAAACAGTTATGCTCAATTCAAAAAGGAAAAAAAAAAAGCTTTCTTTCCACTCCAAAAAAAATTTTTTTTTAAACTAATTCTTCTTTGAAACACTTAGCATTTAGTAAAACCCCTTCTGTGCTTAGCGTAAGTTATTTTTTCCACTTGCATTTTGAGTCATTGGAAAGACCTATTCTAACAACATTGATTTTTAATGGTGCTTATAGATGCAGGCAAAGTACGGTAGAAAAAATGCTGAAATGCACTTCTGGATTTTCAGAACAGATTGCTCCTTTTAAAGCTACAAAGAAAGGGATAGGAGAATAGAAAAACTCTTTTCTCTTGATGTATGCAATAAAATTATTTTCTTAGCAACACTAATTATGATAGCAACATAGAGGAAAATCTGTTAATGACTACATTTAAAAGAAAGAATTTAAAGCCACATCTATCACAAAACATATTAACTAAGAACCGAGAAAACAAGAAACAAGTAAAATTGTGCATTAGAAACAGAACAAAACTACTTTTAATGAAATTATAAACCCAAGGATTGGTTGATGAATTAGTATTCTTTAAGCACTTATCCAAAAGATTATACGAAGGAACTGGCTCTTTCTGAAAACAGTCAGAGATAACGCAGCCTCACACCCTAACATTTAAGTTATGATCTTTTTCCTCTCATTCTCTGTTTACAAGATCTGTCAGTATCGTTTACAAAAGTAGGATCCAACTACGGACAATAAAACGGCGATTTTCTATTTCTATTTTAGAATGCTGGCTGTCTCCCTCTTGGTTTTATTGCTGGAAGAGAAAGATAAAGCAAAATGTCTAGGATTTGTAAGCTTGGGCATTGAAAGAAATGGTGGGATGGACCTATAAGTAATAAATATCAGTTGAACAAATACATGTAGAAATTAAGACAAAGAACATTCAAAAACTTACATAGCATAAAATATTGGTATAAAAGTAGCAAGAACAAGAATACAAATTTGTTCATTAAGAATGTCCTCTCAGTTTACTGGAAGGGAAAAACCTTGCTGCATAATTTGAAACCCAGGTTTCATAGTGTATTTACATGACACTGACCTCTACTGAAGAGACCAGAAAGCAATTTACAGCTAACATCCTTGCAGGGAGTTTGTAGGGATGACAGAAAACTACTTCTACTTTTTAGAGCGGAGGTAACTAAGTTTCACATAGTTTAACAAATGGGGTTCTTATTTAGGAACTTCTATTTAGGAACACTATACCCGACAAAAACTTCAAAAAAAACCTGTGTGAAAGCTTCTATAGTCCCCCAACTCCTACAAGGACGAGAACGGAGGTTATTCACCCTCAAGACTCTGCATTACTGTTACATTACTCTTACTCTATTAAATAATAATTTAGTCACTTAGTAAAAGCCAAGAAAGAAGTGATAGAATGATTTTTTTTTCTCTACCATGGGTTTAAAAATATAATCCAATGATTCTTAGAGAAATTAGTTCAATTTAGAGATATTCATAAGCCCACAAACTCCTCAGGTCAGAGCTGGCAATAGGGAGGTTAAAACAGTTTTATGCGCAGTAACATTTATTCCTAAGACTGGGAATAAAATGCAATTGAGCAGTTCTATGCACACCATACCTCTGAAAAGGAAAGTAACATTTTCTTCTTTTTCTCAAAACAGCATCTTTATGAAAATCCACTGAAGAAATGAAGTCCTGCTTTCCACAAGAAAAGAAGTCAGGCTCAGCCAGACAGAGAGGAACGGAATGGTTCCTTGACTGGTTCTGGTGGCTGCAGGGTCAGATGTCAGAGGCAGCTAGGACGGAGCAGCCAGAAAGGGGGAATGACAGCAAGTAGGCAAAGTCACCGGAGCGGTCTGACTAGTCTTGCCCAGTGCTGGCCCTCTGAACAGGAGCTTTTTATAAATATCAGGACCCGGGGTCTCTGCACAACATCTCAGGCTGCCACCTGAGCCCTGACTCCAGAACAGGAAGAAGGGTATGAAGGAGAGTATAAGAGAGCCAATGGATGAACTATCTATGCAGGGTGTGAAATGTGTTAAAAATTGAAATGTGTTTCTCTAACACACTCTAAACAAGAGATAAATGTGATTTCTTTGTTGTTATTTGTGTAAAGATTTTAGTGCTTGCCCGGGCAGACAAAACAAACACTGACCAAAATTTAGTACCTTTTGTCCCATCATTCATGACCCCTCCTTCCAAGCACCTGCCAGCTGCTGCCATTGCCAGATTAAGTTCTCCCGGGACAGGACGGACGTGAGATTTCGGAATCTCCCTAGAAGGATTTTCCCCATCAGTGGGAATCCTGCACTCTACTTCTCCTCTGCTGGTTGAACACACTGCATGCCTGACTGCAGCCTGAGCCCCAGTAACCCGGGAGGCCCACCCACCTCACGTCTGCCCACTGAAGATGGAATGGACACGGCACAAAACGCACCCAGTAATTTTTCTCTTATCAGGCATTCTGCTGGCCAGAAGTATAAAAACATGTTTCCAATCAATTGTTGTTTATAATGTCCTTGAGACACCGCCAAACGAAAAGCCTTCTAAATCATCAAACATTTAAAAATAAAATTAGACTTGGTAAGGTTTCAGTAGTAAACATTTCACTGTGCCCAGATCTTACACTGTGACATTGCCACCGCGACCACACCTCTCTGACACCTCCGTCCCACTCCTCCTGCCTGGTCTCACTCTGCTCTGCGGATCTCGGTCCTCTCCTGCCTCTTCCATCAGCCCCTCCTGGTTTTAACCCTGTTATATAAGGCCTGGAGCCCACAGCTGACTCACTTGATGCTGCACTGATTAGTACCCCAAGCCCCTGAACGAATGGAGAACAGCCATGCTGCCTGGCGACGTTGCAGGTGACCACTAGCCACTCTTAGTCGGGGCATGAGCTCTGCTATACCCTGTTACTTAAAGTGTGCTCCCTGGACCAGCGGCAAGAGATCACCTGAGTGCTTGTTATGAATGCTAAATCTTACCCCCAACTCCAGACCCACTAAATCTGAATCTGCCACTAAACCAGCTCCCCAGGTGACTCCTATTCTTATGCAGGTTTGCGAAGCACCATGCTAGATAACACTTCTGCTCTGTGTTAGCCTATTTCCTCTCCTCAGGCCATACTGTGTTTCCCCGGAAATAAGACCTCACCGGAAAATCAGCCCCAGCAAGATTTTTCAGGGTGACATCCCCTGAACATAAGCCCTAATGTGTCTTTTGGAGCAAAACTTAATATAAGACCCGGTCTTATTTTCGGAGAAACACGGTAATAGTACCAGGTGCTGCCTACATAACGCTAGTTCACATGCTCTGAGGTCTTGAAATGTATTATCTAATTTAATCTCCACAGTAGCCCTGTCAGCTGAGAATCATTTTATCCCCACACTGTTCAGAAGAAAAACTGAGGTGTAGCTCATACTGGCTCATGCTCACAGAGCTGGGAGAGACAGTGCTAGGATGTGTGCCCAGGAGTCTGGCCCCAAGTCTCCACTGCTGGCCTCTGCTCCTGCCACTCACAGGAGAGCCCCAGCTCACCCAGCCCCAATCACTTCAAATACGATAACATGCTACTCTGAGAGCACCAACTTATACCCAACCCTTCTATTCCTAATCGACTTCTTCATGCCGTCCTCGCTCTTAGCCTCTTTCCCTCCTTGTGTAAGGAAAATGGATTCCTTTTCCTTTCAAGACCAACATGGCTGTGCTCGTCGTTTATCTATTCTTTTATTTATTTCTTCAAAACAGTAACAGCCAGGCCCCGGCTTTCTACATCCATCATGAACATGTTTAATTCTCTCCTATACTGCTACTCACAAAACGGGGGTGGCGGTTGGATTCTGGTACTTCTTTAAGCAGTCACTCCATCACTCTCCCCTTTCCCTGTCAACATTTTTCAAAAGATCAGCTCTAATTGCTGCCCTCACTTCCTCCGCCCATCCTCACTCTCATACAAAATGTTATCTGTCCCCCATAAGTCACCAAAACTGTTCTCTTTCCCCAAGATTTAATGAATTCACAATTGTGTAGTTCAATGCTCCTGTTACCACAATGCTCTCTTGTAGACACAGCTGAATCCCCTTCGTTTACTTCACGCTCTCTCCAGACCTGTGCTCATAACGTTTCTCCTTCCACTTCACTCAACCTTCGCTAGCTCCTCCTGTTCTTTCTTCTCTGTCTTGACTATACACACGGCTGCTCTTAGGCTACTACATGCTTTTAGCTCACAAGGAATTATCTCCCCGAGTGAACACACATTCTCCATGGCCTCTCCTCTCTCATTTAAGCTGATGACCTTAGAAACTTCATCTCTTAGTCTCGTTTTCCAAATGCTTTGGGATATGAACATCTGATTAAATTCTAGTTTGCCATCTCCCACCCATTTGTTAAGGCGCGCCCCCCCCCACCCCAGCCTCATCCTGACACTTCTGTAGTGTTGTCCTGTCTTAGTGAACGCCTCCGTGCTGGAGTGAACTCACATTGGCTCGGGAGAGCTCATTGCTAAAATTTCAGGAAGTTTGCCAGACTTCACATTGGCCGCATAAAATTGGCCAGAGTAGGGGTATTGACACAATGGAAATTAGAAAATGCTGTAGTACAAATTAGGATTTGTTTCACCCTCACTGCCAGAGCGCCAGTTTTCAATGTTTACCAGTACAACGCTGATGATAAGACTCGGCTCATGGAAACATTGTAAAATTTGATAAACACATTGAACGTGAATTCAGTAGTTATTCAGGGAATAAGTACTTTACAGTGGGAAATATCTCAATTTTATTGTACAAGCTTCTCAAATTTTGCCTTTAAAAGCAAAACACTAATTGATTTTTACGCATATGTACCAAACATATACCAATATAAATACTGGAGGGAACTATATTAATATTACTCAAATTGATACATACAGCTTGGGACAATGTTTCTTACAAAAGCATCATGAGAAAACAGTGCTATATCTATACATATACTCAATGCAGATGAAAGTGAAAAGGGTATCCTCTGAAAAACTGCATTAGATGATGCAAAAATTGGCTCTATGATGACTGATGCCAATATTGCAAGTCAAGAGCCTAAATAATACTGCTTAATATAAAGTAAGAAAGAAAAACCAATGATGTATTTCTAAATAAAAATGTTTTGAGATGTTATTTAACATAGTTACACATAATTATACTAATAAATTATAATCAGTAAATATTTTATCAATATCCCTAAATGTTCATAATGTTCAAAATGACCAGAAAACTTTTTTTTGTAATCTGTAGATTTAGAAAACAAAATATCACATTATTTTTAAGTTTCTTTTATATATATATGGGAAAACAATATACGCTCTGCAAATTGGAGCCAGAGTTTTACACCTGATAATTTTTCTGTACAATGGCAATATAGATCCTTGCCAGTTACAACATGAAATTAGGTTCTCAAATTTCCTGTAAATATTAATATGACCATATATTGATGATAAACATAAATGTCACTGAAAATTATTCATTTTGTTTATAATAATTTGGAACATTGATTATTTGATCAAATATTTAGGAAAAGTGAAATGTAAAAGACGGAGAACTACTGGCCTAGCTGACATTGCTGTTTGTTCTTTCTAATCCCAGAAAAACAGAAGCACATAAATGTATTATTCCTGCTAAGCATGTCACTATATATACATACCAGGTTGTAGAAATTGTCTAAATGTAGCAGTCACTGAGTATTGGCTTAACAAGGCACATATTTCCTATAAATTGTTTTAATTACAAAGCATTTAAAACAAAATTCCATTTTGGGTTAAAAAAAACGCCTCTGAACTCCCGCCCCCCCTACACACCTGTCATCTTGGCAAAGGGCACAGTCATATAAAGTCCTTAACATGGCACCTGGCACATAATACACACTCGAGGCATGACAGGTGCTATTATAACACATTTCATCTTTCTCACAACCCAAAATCTATCAAATGTTATATTCTGCAAATTTTTCCTCCTCAGCTGCCACTGTGCTAAGTCACATCGCCTCCAATGTTGACCTCTTGTCTCTCCTATTAAAATAAACTTCTAATCAATCTTTTGGCTTCTAATCTCTTTCCTAGTTTATCCTTCCAACTGCCACTGGTCACACATTAGCACTTTCTCTAAAACAACCAACAAAAGTCTCTACCACCTACCGAAACAGTCCGGCTTCCTTAATGCCCAAGTCTTTCCACACCCGGCTCGTCCTTTTGTGCCCAGCACCTGGCATGGAGCTACAGTGGACACTCGTCATTGCGGATGAAGGAGTGAAGGCGTGAATGAACCAGGGAATGAACAAACTCCATAGGAGGCGCCCAGGAAGGCACGATCCAGTTGTGTGCATTACAAATATACCTCGGCCTGATCTGCCCTTCCTCATTCTCTACTTTTCTAATCATAGAGGCTTTTTTTGCCTGCAGCTTTATATCATCCTACTCTGTGTTAGTTACCGAATGACACACAAGACTGTATATACCTTCAGGGCAGAGAGCTAGCTTTGCCTTTTTTAAGAATCAATCACCTGTTTATTCTTTCAGTCAACAAAGTTATATTTAATGCCTACCTTGGTGACATGTTCTAGACAAAAGACTAATAAAATAAAAGCCTATACCTTGGAGCAGTTCACAATCCAGGAAGGTGGACAGACATTTAAGCTAATAATTTCAATAAAATGTGAATGCAGCATTAGAAGAAAGATACAAACACTGTGAGATCGCAGGACAGAGGATGACCATCTGTCAAGGACAGCATGGAGGGCTGGATGTTGAGGGATAGCAAGCGCTCACCAGGCAGAGAAAGCGGAGAGGGTTTCCCACCCAGACAGAAGCTAAGAACTTACGGGGATCTGCGGACCCATGGAACATGGCTGGGTCACAAGGTACTAAGGTCTAGGGGTTGGGTTTAAGGAAATGGCTGAAAATAAGGCTGGAAAAGCTGTGTGAAAAGCCTGCACAGTAAGAATGGCAAATTCCAAGGCCTACAGAAGCCCGATGGAAAAAGGAGAGCGGATCAGTGAGGACCTGGGCGGCCTAGAGAGGAGGGTCCCACCTACAGGGAGTGCCCAGCATTAGCTCACTGCGGCCACAGAAAGGCAACCCCAGTGCTGCCGGTCCTGCTTCTTCCCAAGAGGTGGATAATTTGGATTATTTATGGGAATGCTCTTGATTTTTGTTGTTGTTGTTGTTCTTGTTAACAAATATGGCAAGGTAAAAAGAATTTGTCTGCACAGCCGAGAAAACGATGTGTCTGTGGGGCAAACTTGGCCTGTCAGTTTGCACCCTCAGCTGTACACCAAGTCAGAGGGCTTAGAATTCAGAAAACACAAAAAGACACAGAAAGGGAATGATTATATTTGGATTCCTGCAAGCAGAACTGAGCATGTACTAGGGCTTGAGGGCGACAAAGGCCAGAACGGAAACAGTATTATTCATTGTCCCGGTTCCTACTGACATATAACTAATCACCCCCAAACGCAGTCACTGAAAGCAGTAACAATCCAGAAGCCCCGTGGCAGTCAGACTTGCTTCTTCAGTGGCTCAGGGCCCCAGCACAGCGAATGCAAGAGGACCCCGAGTCAGGACAAGCCCTTCCCAAATTCCTGACACACAGAAACCATGCAAGATAATTAAAAGGACTGTTGTTTTGAGAAGGTTGTCAGTGAGGGCTCAAGTGAAAGTGAGGAGAATGTTACTGGAAGCTAGAGGACAAGAGGAGCCCGCTTTGCAGCGGCAGTTTGGCAACACTGATATCTACGGTAAAGTGGGAAATAGAAATGTACACGATGAACTCAATGATCTAGCTCAAGAGATTTCCAGGCAGAATACTTAAAGTGACACCTGGTTTCTGCTTGCTGCCTATGATAAAATGTGAGCAGAGAGAGAAAAGCTAAAGAGCCCACTGTTACCTATAAAACTGTTTCTCATTTCCAGCCTCACCAGATTATCAAGCAATTCTCAAATGAAGAAATGACTTCAGAGCAAGGACCAGATCCTGGGCGTGAGGGTGTGACACTGTTAAGACTTCAGAACGATTTAAGGCAGTGCCTCCTAGACACTTTCACACTGACCGAAGGCCTCCTAACAAGCTTAAGAGCAAACCTTACAGAAACTTTACATTAAATAATAAAGCGTTTAAGGATCCTAAGGGTGCTGTCCCTCAGTAGTTTCACAAGAAGCCCACGGTAGACAAAGCATCGCGGGGTCATGGCTCTTGTCTAATGGCATGAGCCCATCAAGATTCACAGAAAACCCACAAGTTTCTTGGATATCTGTATTGTGAAATTATTACCGGGCTAGAATAAAAGAAACAGAGATAATACAAAATGAAAAGGGTCTTCGGATCCCCAAACTTTCATAGGCAGGAAGGTGTGTGAAAAAGCTACCCAACTGCAAATGCTGGCTCTTTGTTATGGGAAAATGACTAAAAGAGCAGAACCAAGAGTCCAGAGAGTAGAAGCAAGAGCCACAGAGAAAGGCGGAACAGGACCTGGCAGTGCGGACCTGGCTGGAATCCAGAACTGCCATGTATCTGTGTGCCTCCCCTTCTCCCACGCTGGGAAAGGCGTTTAAAGGGCCTGTCCTCCTGTGGTGTCGTGGGTGTGCATCGGGCAGATCACTGAGAATAACACTCAAGGAGCTACACTCAAGGAACTGATTCCGAGGATCCTCCTTTGTGCCCAGACCTGATTTAGATGACAGGTCCTTTACTTTGAGCCTGAGCCTGGAGCCACAATGGGATGAGACTTCTGGAGGGTCTTGGAAGTGCAAAAATATGTTTTGCACATGGGAGAGATGTGAATGAATTATTGTGGCCAAACGGTAGACCATGGCAGACTGTTTCTTCCAAAGTTGACCGTATCTCCTTTCCCATGTGTTCTTTCAGAATCTTGCCACTCCACTATCAAAAGATGGGAGTCCAGTGCCCTCTCCAGAAATCTGGGTGTGTTTGTGACTCGCCTCTAACCAATAAAACTAAGTAAGCAATGTGGCTTCCGGGGCCAGGCCAGGAAAGGTGGTGCAACTTCCACCTTGCTCATTGGAATACTGGCAATTGATGCCTTCAGCCATCACAGAAGCAGTCTGACTGCCCCGAGGCTCCCTGCTGTCAAGCAGCCCAGACTGGACCCCATGAAGACAGGGCCTGACCATCTGATTGCAGCTACATGAAACTAAAAAGCGGCCTTCCAAAGTTCTTCTGAAACCCTGACCCACAGAAACTTAATAAAATGACTGTTGTTTTAAGCTGCTAAATTTACGGTGATTTGTCACACAGCAATAGATTATCAAAATAAAGATGGTGATAAGGTGATTTATTGAATTTCATTTTTATTTTTGTATAGTTAGTAATTCTTTGAAAATGAGCAGGTCATATTTGATTCCCCTTATCATGAAACATAACAGATTCTACCACACTTTGCTTCTTGGTCAGTGTTTTCTGACTATGGACCTTCTGGGCCTCTGAACAATTTATACTTAAAATTTTTCCATCTGTCTATGTTATTACTCATTAAAATACCAAGAAGTAAAAAGTCCATTTCTATTAATCATAGATAAGTGGCTACAACTAAATCTTAGGCCTTTTTTTGCTCGTGATTCAAATTAATACTTTTTGACCTCTTGGAATTCAATGCTTATCTAGTCCTGCTAAAAGCTGACATTTCCTTTTTCTAGAATGTAAAAGGGCAGAATAAAAGAATGAAGATATTAAAATGTTCTGTAGGCAATTAGAAAAAAGTCTAGAGAAACAAAGACTTTTATAATAATAACAACTCAAAATACTGGGCTAAATTTAGTGAAGGGCACACTTATAGCAACTTCCTCATAATACTTTAACATTTTATACTGTGAAAAGAATCAAATTTTGATAAATGTTGCTCTTCAGATAATGATAATGGAATTTTGTAACTCTGAAAATCCAACACGAAAGGGCAATGTCTTGAAAGAGAATGTGCTGGAAGCTAGAAGGGAGTTAGTTATTCTGAAGAAGCAGCATAAAACACAGAGAAGCAATTAGATTCCTCATTCTGTTTTAGTCCTATCAAACCTCCAGTATGGAATTTCCCCAAGTTAGGGTGACAAAGAACAATGACAACAACTAGGAGCCAAGAAAGCAGCATCCAATTTTGCAACCATTGTCTCTGAGAGCTGAAACTCCTGCTGGAATGGGTGCCAAGCTGATCTGTAACTTTAGCTAATAAAGAAAACAATGGGAACGTTCAGTCCTGCTTAGACAAATAACACAAATGAGAAAACACACTTCATGTAAAACCAAAGGAAAAAAAGAGAAAATAAATGTTTGGCACTGGAGCAGAGTGGAAGCTGCTCTGGATACAGCAATAAATTACAAAGTTAACTTAATTGCAGAAAAAGGGGGAGGGGTGGAATGAGAAAGAAAAGCATACAGCCAACTGAATGCAATTCTAGGCAGGCCACAGAAATCAGTACTAGAACCAGAATAATTCTAACAAGCAACAGAGAAACACATTGTGCTGGTCAGTGTTAGGTATCAACTTGGCTACGCTACAGTCCAAATTATTCCACCAAACACTAATCTCAACATTGCTGAGAAGGCACTTAGAAGAAATGATTGAAGCCATAATTGACTTTAAACACAGAAATTATCCTTGATAATCTGGGTGGGCCTGATTAAATCACTTGAAATGATTTAAGGCTTCTCTGGAGAAGAAGAAATTCCACGTGTGGACAAGAGCTTCAGCCATGCCCTAGACTTCCTGACCGCCTGCCCTGTGGATTTCAGACATGCCTAGCCTGCCTCCCAAATCATCTAAACCAATTCCTTGTAATAAATCTTTTTGTATATCTCCCACTGATTCAGTTTCTCTGGTTGAAGCCTGACTGACACACTAAATCCAGCCGCCTCACTGTTGGTATTGGAAAACAAAAGGCAAACTAACTAGCAGAAGAGCAATACCAGTAACAGCACGCACTGATGTTTGGTAATGGAACATATTAATGTCCCCAAATGAAATATAACGAGAGTTGAACAGAAAGGACAACAAAGTAAAACAAAAAAATAACTAAGAGAATATGAACTACCATAACTTAATACAAACTCAATTCTTACGGTGCAGAAACACCCAACATAAAGACTAGGGGTTACTGGTTAAACATCATTCATGTTAACTCTGAGTAATTCAATCAACACCACCACCTTGGAAAACATTCTGGCAAGAACTAAATCTGCTTAGGGAATAATGACCCATGAAAGGTATTTAAATGCATTGAGTTTTGTAGAATGAAAACTGCATTTAGATTCTGCAATTCTTACATAGACTGGAATAACAGAAAATACCTACAAGTATTATAATTTCACTAAGCTATCTGATTTTTAAAATACACACATTTATATAAACATTTTATTGTTTAAAACATTTTAGAATAATTTTTACCATGTTTCCCCCAAAATAATACCAGGTCTTATATTAAGGTTTGCTCCAAAATATGCATTAGGGCTTATGTTCAGGGGATGTCATCCTGAAAAGTCATGCTAGAGCTTATTTTCCGGTTAGGTCTTACTTTCCGGGAAACACGGTAGATGTCAGTACCAAGGAGTTACTTCACAAAAAAATTACTTCTAACTGCCCTAAAGATACATTTTAACTATTACTCAGCTTATAGTTCCCAGGTAAATGTCTGCCATAGTTTCTCTGAAAATGTAGGTCCCTCCATAAAAGATTTTCTGCATGCTCTCCATTACCAAGGACCAAGTTTTTCCACCTTGAGATACATAGTATGCCTCTACCGTGTGAAAAAATAAACCATAGAAAGCAGTTGCTATCCCTGTTGGCCAGCAGCGGAGCGTTACAGTTTCTCACTATTCATCACGGTTTGGGGCTCAAACAGAGGCACGTTTATTCTTTCTGGTTGTAAAATGAATACAACATCGACATTACGGAATAGTATGCAGCCAACAACAACTATCAAATCATCAAAATACAGGATGTGGATAAAGCTGGTAGAGAACAGAACATTCAGCATTCTTGAACATGAAAAAAAGGGAGGTACACATACATATTTCTAGATACATTTGTATATGCACAAAGCATTTCTGGAAGGATTTACAGGACTTGGTAATGGGTCCTGGGTTGAGGGGGGATTTCTTTCTCACTATGTTGTGCACTTTAAGAAACCCCAATAAATAACACCCATTTTCCCCTTTCTAGTTCTGACCTAATTTAGAAATAAGACCGATTAGCATAGAGGGGTCCAAACATCACCCTTATTCCTTATAAAGGTGATATTTGAGAACGGAGCTTAAACGCTGAGCCAGCAGCCTTCCTTGGTGGACTGATCCCTGGATTAAGACAAGACTTACCTACCCAGTCCTCGGCAAGGATGACCAGCACATTCCTCCCTCATACATGCACAGCCACAGTGACCAAGAGCACCTCCCTCTACGAGTAGGCTGGCTCCAGGAGGAGGGGAGAGGAAGGGGCTGGACTGCACGAACCCTATTTCTCCCTCCAAAGTCACCAATCAGATAAATCACTGGGCAGAGCGAGGCCAAGAATGTTTCACTAAAGAAACATCAGCTGCGGAGAAGAAACATTCCCTCTGCCTTTTCACCCAGTATGTTCTTTTGCATCATTTGAGCTTTTATTATTATATATAATGCTGTCAGACAAAAAACAAGTATCTAAAAATTAAATACATACATACCTCTCAAAATATTCAGACAACATAGTATTATATAAGACAGCAAGTAAAAGCAAGCACTTCCTACTTCTAAACAATGTTCAAAGATTGTGACTTTTCCTAGATGGGAGGGAGTGATGGAAAGATGAGTTGCCTAACATATTTTCAAGAGAAAAAAAAAAAATCTTCTAAAACCTTCACATGACAATGGGGTCAAAACAAGAACATCAACTTCTATTCACCTGCATTTATTACAATAAATGTTAACAATTTAGGATTTCCAACATTTTTCAATATTTTATTTTTAAGCAACAAATTCTGGAATGAAGACTCACCATCACAATAAACTATTGGTCTAGTCAATGAAACTATCGTCACATTTCCGAACACAGAACAAATGTAACGATAGGAGTTCATGATTATTAATGCCCTGCCTTTATGTTTTTCTTAGTCAAGTAGATGAGTTTGTGTTGTTCTCTATTATGTCTACAGAATAATGAACTCTGTTGTTTTTGTTAATCTGGTATTTGCTACAAAATTCCAAAGACGTTAAAATATTCTGGCATATAAGAAAATCTGAAGCTGGGAAAGCACATGTCCTGGAGGGTAAAATGTAGTTAAATCTATTCTGAGTTCTTATATTTAGAGTAGCTTCTGTTTGGCAGGAAGTAAATATATATTTGTTGAATGAATGAATAACATTGTTTCTGCTTTCTTCCAAAAAAAGCTATGCCAAAAGCAAACCCTGCACCAGGAGGGAACTTCTCCCCTTCCTTCTCCCACTGTTTCCCCTTGGAGAGGCATGTCCGGGGCAGGAAACAAAGCATCATAGTTTCTGAAGGGATATGAGGGGAAAGGCAAGTTAAGACCCCATTACTTCCTGAAACCCTTTAGCTCATGTTCATACTCCACAGATCCAGAAAATAACTGAATTTGCTGCCATGAATAGAAAACCTTGCTCTGTGAACCAGCACCCAACAGACTATGAGTGCATAATAGATACCTAAGAAATGTTAGTTGAACAATGTTAGTTGAAGTAAGTAATCCTAAGCTTAAACATAAAGACACAGCAAAGTTCTGGGTCAAGATATCTCAACCTGCAACTCAAGAGGCATTTTATCACGTCCTCAGAAAACTACCACCCTTAGCCATCATGGACCATGTCACTGTAGTGACATGATTGGCAGAGATGAGTACAGGGAGACGGAAGGGCTTAATTCATTCTATCTGCTTAAGCAAAGCAGCAGCTGGTGTCAAGGAAACTCTGGCCCTTCCTCTAAGCCTCTGAAGATCCTGAGAGGAAAGGCAGAGTTCTAAATGCCAAATAACAGCAAAGATGATGATCAAAATGGATGGGCCCATATGCCTCTGAGATGACATATTAACATCCTACAGTGTTGGGAATAATTCAAAGAAGCAAACAAGTTCATGCTGGTTTGCTGAAATCACGTTCCCTTTGTAGCCAGCTCATTTCACTATCCTGCTGTCTGCAAAAGGCAGAGACTTCAGACGGGAGTTTAGTTCAAAACAAAACAAAATAAAACAAAAACCACACACACAGCACAGACTTACACCTTGGCTTGAAAGAGTGAAGGGGCTGATTCCAGCACAGGTTTCAACTAATAAGAAGACCCGTGATTACATCATGAGGTCTACATGTGGAAACATGACTCATATTTAAATTTCTACCCTCTCCTACTTTACCTCGCTTTACAGAGCATCCCATGTCTCACTCAAAAATGTAAGGAAACGAGGAATCCCCTACATGGTCATATCCACTGGAGTCTAAAACCTCTGAAGAAGATGAGATAGGAACTGCCAAGAACACTGCCCAACTCCGGGGTGTACGGTGTTATCATCACAGAAACCCAATCTAGCTGTGGTGCCATATTCCTCAATTTGTGGGTCAGAAAGGCATAAAGAGTATCACTCTACACGCAGAAAGAGTGACATACCATAGAAGTGTCGAAAAACAGGTGAGAACAGCCCTTCAACTCCCTCCTGTTCTCGGCTACCACACATACTGTATTCACTTTTGTTAAAGCTTTCTGAAATGGAAAGCTTTTCATACAGGCATATAAGGTGAGAATGGTATCATGAATCTTATTCACCCACCTTCAACAATTATCAACGTTCTGCCATTGAGATTTCATCTCTACACCCCAACACTTCTTGCTTCAGAGTTTTGAAAGCAAATATTAGACACCATACCATTTTGCCCGTAAATACTTCAGCACACCTCGCTAATTGATAAGAACATTTTAAAAGATGATCAGAGTACCATTTTCCCAAACAACAAAATCACCCATAATTCCTCAGTAGGATTTAACACCAGCCTATGTTCACTCTTGTCCCACTGACTCACAAATGTATTTTTCAGTTTATTTATTCAAAACAGGATCTAAAGAAGATTCACATGTGGTTCACACTCTTAAATCTGTAACAGTTCTTTTTAGAGTCTCTCTTAAGAAGCTGGCCATCATGGCCACTTAAGCAAGCTCTGATTTAGATGTTATTTTTTCAACAAGATAGTGTAAGAGCTTCATTGTTTCCCTGTTGCTAAGAGGAAGCACCACCTCCACAGGGATAACCCTCACGTCCTTCACATCATTGGGCAGATTAATCCTCAGTAATAAATCAAAGCCATGATGAGGGCTCCAATTTAAAAACGCTCCAGATAGGAGTTTTATTTCTGGGGCCATGTGTCAATTGTGATTCAATTCAATACTGAAAAGGGCCTTAAATTCTATTTTTGTTAGTTCATTTAGTACTAAAAAGAGATTGCTAGAGCAGCAAAATAAGTAACATAGAGATCCCTGTAAAAGATTCTTAAAAACTATATATTCTAATTCATATATTTTCCAAACAAAGACAATATCTGTCCCTCCACTGATTTTAAGAAGAAACCAAGAAATAGCCTAGTTGTGTATTTTCATTGGCGTTAATTTATTTTTTTTAATTGGAGCTTCAGAATCCTTGGCAGGGGATAGGGGAGAGCAAGTGTTGACACATAAAGGAGTTTGACAAGTAATCCAAGTCTCACGGTGGGATATGATCCTCTTCTTCTAAGGATCTAATGCTCTCATCACATCTGCTAATCAGTAGTAAAACTAAGCATATTTGTGTATCATCACTTTCTCTTTTTCTGCCCGATCCCAATAAGAGTCCAATGGCTAACTTGTAGATAGCTAAGAACGGAAAGGCAGAGGGCACCCAGAAAATATAGAAAATGGATCATTAGTTCTTCAATGAAGGGCGTGTGTGTGTGAGTGTGTGTGTGTGTGTGTGTGTGTGTGTGTTACAGGCTACGCACTCCCAGGAATCTTTTGCACACTCTGGTCTCTACTATCACTCTTGTGCTGAGGGCGTCCATGTTTTTCTCTTCAGGCCACACCGTCCCGTTATTTTTATACGACATGTACACTTGTCTGCTCTACATCTCCATTTGCGATGAGGCATACCATGAGCACCTCAAGCCCAACACATTCAAAACATTCAGCATCTACCCCAATAAGTGTTTCTTTCTACCTTCCAGTCTCTCTGAGAAAGCAGGAAAGAAGTCAACCTCAGCTTTCCCCAAAATCTTCTATCTCCATGAAAAGCTTTCAAAACCTATGTCAACTCTGTTTCCCAACTACCTCTTCCACCTATTCTCTGCCTGTTCTACCTAAAGTCTCCACCAATCCTCACCTGGAATAACCAGCAACCTACCTACCTGGCTGCTTCGTCCAGTCTTGCCTCTCTCAACCATCCTTCACACCGCTGCCAGCCTAGTCTTTCTAAAGGCAAACTAGCTCATTGCACATCTCTGCTAAAATCCTTATCAGAGTTCCCCCAGAGCTTTCAGGAAAAACAAAAACAAAAAGTGAAAACACCCAAACTCCTCAAGAGACATAAGACATTTTGTGTTCTGGCTCCTGCCCACACCACCGATAGACTCACCTCTGAATATCTCCCCTCTGCTTCAATCATACAAACAATTGTTCTTCCAATACATTTTTGAGTATTTGCCCACGCTGTTCCCCCCACTTGAAATAAGCTTCCTTGCCTCTGATGAGGGAAGATCCCCACATATCCTGCACAGGACAACCAAAGCACCTGTCCTCGATGGAGTCCACGTCCCCTCCCCCTCTGCCCTCTACATGCCCCAGAACTCTGTGCACCATTTCATCATTGTATTTATCCTAATGCTCCGCTGTTGCTTTCAAGTCCTCCCCTAGTCTGTGGGGCCTCCACCACTGAGTCATCCAAGCTCAATTTCACACCGTCCACCACCATTCTTCTCTGGGTTACTTACAGAGTAAGACCGAGCCTTATCTCTGCAGCCCTAGCACAATCCTGGAACTGGACACATGAGGAGTAGATATGCACCAAATGAGTAATTGTCTTTGAACCACTGCCCTCTAGAATTCTCCATGACGCACACCCTATTTCACTCATCTTTCTCCTCCCCCACACTGAGCTTCTGAATACACACAAGTCTCCGATGACCTCAAAAACCGTCTCACATCCCAAGCTATGAAGGTCTCTTCCTGTCCTACACCATCAAACTGAAAAATTACCCACCAGCCCTTCCTCATCATCATTAAATCTGACTGTCCAGCTTCTCCCCTTGTTATTAAAACTGAACAAACTCCAATGTCCTTTTGTAAGACCTCATTTTCCTTACTCTCTCTGCAAAATTCAGAATCGCTGACTACTTCCACCTTCTCAGTTTCTGTAACAGCACTTTCTTTTTGCCCTCAAACAGCTCTCTCTTCTCTACCTGTCCCATAACTGTTCCCCCATGACTTCTCCATACTCTCTGTAACGTCCTCCTTGGCAACCTCATCTGATCACATGATTTCCACAATCGTATCCATGGAGAATACTGCTAAATGTAGCTCTCTTCAGTCATTGTCTCTCCTGAGCTACACATTTCCGTTGGCCTATAGGACACCTCAAATGAAAGTCGCAGTGGAACTTCAAACTCAAATAGATGCCAACAAACATGCATCCATCTTCCCTCCTAAATTCTCCCCTACTATCATCCTCCTATGCATACAGCCTCAGACTCTCTCTGTCTCCTTTCTGGGTTTCTGTCTTCCACATGCAATCACTTACCAGGCTCTTTCAAGTCCAGCATTTCAACAGCACTTATGTTCTTTCCTCCCTACACCTCTGCCAATGGAGTTCAGACTTTCATTACCTCATGCTTACATGTCTCTAACAAGTTCGGCCAGCCCACATCTACTCCTTCAGGCTGCCCCTTACTCTCCACTCCTTCCAATCCAACCTCTACAGTTGTTTCCCTGCTTACCAGGGGCTCATCACCGGCTCCCACAGCTTCCAGCACCACGTCCCAAAACCATGGCTTACAATCTAAGGCTCTTAACATTCTGGACCAATCCAGCTTTAAAATCTCATTTTCTACTGTTTCTCTTCATTCAGGTTTTATTCTAGCCCAGGAGTTTTCAAATATGTCTGATCATACAACTTAACTAGCTCATTGTTAAAAATTCAGATTTCCAGGTCTTACCTAAGACCCCCTGAAGTAAACCCTCAAGCGATCTTTGGGACAAGCTCAAGGCCAAAAAGGAAGGAGCTTTGGGAAACAGGTATGTGGGGCAGGGTGGAGGAGAGATAGGGAGAACTACCAAAACAGACTAAAATTAGTTGATTTAATTATCTAAATTAATTTGTCTTCTGCAGTACAAATAGCTGAGCCTGAAATCAAATTATGGTGGGGGGGGGGGTGGAAGAAAAGATGGGGGGAAATGCTCAAATCTCCACTATCAGCAGAAACCTTTACTGAGTCTTCTAGCCCCTCAGGTATTTCCTTATTCCTTTAATCACCAAATTTCATCAAAAATCACCTATAACCTTTCTATTGCCATAAATGCCCACAACACGAAGAGTGTGCTTTTCTTGTCCTTGTCAAAAGACAATTCCACAATTATGTTGACAATGAAATAAAATCAATTTAGAATCTGGGACTAAATATCTTAACTCAATAGGTGTTATTTTCCTAAGAAAAATAACTGAAGTAGAAACCTTAATATTTGTGGTATATGTCTACTGCATTTCATTTTAAACTTTAATTATAATATCTGATTGCTAAACATAGGGTTATATAGTGTTCAGGTTCATGTAGTTTTATATTTTTCACACTACCCTCAAAAAATGTTTGTTTGTTTTTAAATTTAACTGTATCAAAACACATTTTAAATTATATTGGTTGATATTTTTGGAATATAAAATTGATTCACATTTATTATAGAAAATTTAGGAATTAAAAGAGAGAACAAGGAAAAGTTAGAATCCTTCTACAGCACAACACAGCAATTACCCATAATGACTTTGGCATCAGACAGATCTGATGCTCAATTCCAACTTGACCACTCACTGCACATCGTTACTTAGCCAAAGTCTCCGTTTCTTCACCTGTAAAACTGAGTGATAATACCCACCTCAACAAGTTATGAGGACAAACAAGATAATGAATGTAAAACATTTAATCCAGTATGCAAAATTTAGAAATGTGTTCAAAAAATACTGATTTGTATTGACTTCTCCTCTGAAAAAAACAAAAACAAAAACAAAACTGGGTGTGTCCTCAGCTTCAAGAACCCAGAGAATGAATCACTGTGGGCTACATCCAATTATGTGGAGTTTAAAAACCTGCTGCAGACTTACCTATTTTCTTAGAAATATGTGGCCTAATAAAGCTATTTTTGGATATTTGGTATCTCATTAGAACACTGATAATAAATGAATGGATGAAGATGGCATCCGGCTACAATTTTTCTCTAAGGTCTCCATACAGGAAGAAGGATGTGGCATTCAGGTTATCATGTTATAATGAGATTTAAAGTATTAATGATATAATGTCTGAGTTAAAGATAAACTTCCTTATGAGAACTTTTCCATATTTATATTCTGACTTATGCTCTTACACACACACACACACACACACACACACACACACACACACAGGGTGCCAAAAAAGGTATTTACATTTTAAGAAAGGAAAAAAAACTGTATTAAAATTGTAATACTCAATCTATACTGATAATAAACGATGAATACAAGTCATGTGTACACACGTTTTTGGCACTCCCAGTATGTATGTAAAATCAGTGAGCATAGAAAAAAAATTTGCAACAGATATAATTACATCCAAAATGCTACATGGAAGAGGGAAGAACAAGCTATTGACTTACTATTCTAGGACCCTTTCTTACTACATGCTACTACATATCCTGTGCAACTAAAGTTGATTTCCTAACACCAGCCTGGGTTAAAGTTGACAAGTACTACCAAGCAGAGCACTTCCTCCAGCACTCTGAAACTATTCAGGCAAGGCACTGCACTCAGAGATGACTTCTTTGAAAACGCCAGTTCTACTGCATATTTGCTGACTGCTTTTTAGCCACTCAAAACCGTTTCCACACCGCATCTATCTGGAATATAAGTACCCTTTCTGCGAATGCACACAGGTGACTATATTTCCTTATGTATCCATTTCACCTGTTCACTAAGTCTTACGCATTTTCAAATCTTTTCCACAGAGGAACCCTCCTCATGTAGGTTCCACAGATCAGAAACTTTGTCCAGCTTTTTCATCTCTGAGTCCTAGAGCCTCGTACACTAATTAGCATATTCCAGGTATTAAACCAAGATTAGTGGGACAAATGAATGCATATAATCATTAAATGCTTGAATTTATACCACTGTGCCACACGACTCTGCTTTAGAACATCTGATTGAGTCAGTCAATAAAGGTACTGAAATTCAGTATTTATGAAGTGCTTCCTGTGTGTTTTCTCATTTTACAAACATGTCTCCACTACCGACAAGAGCTGTACAAATGGGTATTACAGATAGTGTGAAAAATTGAGTGTGAAAGCTTCTTTTCGAAGCTAAATGATTTACTGGATGCCTCATAGCAAGCTAATCCTAGCCCTTTCTATAATTCATAACAGGTAAATGAAACAATTGTATAAAACAATACTAAGTAATCACTTGATTTATTCTTCTTTAGCCAAATACCTCAACCTTGAATAGTGCCTAGAATATTGTAAGCAGTCAATAAACACTGATTTTTTTTTTAATCAAGTGTACATATTTTAATAATCGAAATAAATATTTGTTGTAAGGGAAGGAGGGAGTGAGAAAGGACAACTGTAAGTGCCCATTTTCTCATTCAAAGTCTACACAATCGTTTTACACTAGTATCTTTTCCTTCCCGTATAGGAAGACTAGAAACCCACTTCAATCACAAGGTAATTCTGATACTTTACCTAGTCTACAACACCGATTGTACTTTTACCATATGCTACCATGGCCAGTTTATTAGGGCCACTAGAGAGTGACTCTACTGTGTCCCAGATGCTAAATGTCATTGGTCAATATGCCTTGTACGTCTCACCAGAAAACTGACAAGGGCACACGCTCAGGCATACTTCCTGTGACTGTGACCCCATAAGCATCCTGGACACCCTTCACTAGCTGCCTCCCCCACAGCTCCATCTGTGCTGTTTTCTCTCCTGCCTTTACCTCCTGCTCTCATTTTTGCTGGCTGCAACTCACTATTGCCACTCTACGACCAACTCCTGGGGTTCTTTTCCTCCTTATTTCTTGTCTTGTCTCCTCCTCCCATTATTACCTTTTACTCAAAAAGTGAGTACACAGATTGTGTTTTCCAACATAACCACAAGATTTCCCACCCCACACTCTCGTTACAATGTTACAGTGACACCCATCCCATTGATTTGGGCAGAGTCTATGTTCCTTCTTCCTGAATGGGGGTAAGCCTGTAACTACAGAAGTGATGCTATGCGGCTTCCAAGGCTAGGTCATAAAAGGTCATAGAGGCTTTGCCTGGTCCACTTGGGAAACTCACTCTTGGAACCTAGTCCCTGTGATGTGAGGAGGAGAAACCACATGGCAAGGCCGTATGTAGGTGTCTAGGTAACTTTCCCCATTGGTGTCCAGGACAACAGCCGTATTCAATTGCCTCCAGCCACGTGAGTGGGCTAGTTAGTCACTCATGGCCGCAACTGCACGAGACAACTCAAGCAAGATGCACCTAGCTGAGCCCAGTCATGCTTTAGAACCATGAGAGATAGTAATAAAATGACTGCAGCGGAGCTAAGCCACCAAGTTTTGGGGTGATTTATTACACAGCGATAAAAAGACCAACAGATAATAATCCATATGACCTAACACATCAGAGTGTGCCTTCACATTTACAGAGTGGAATGACCAATCCAAACACAAGTGGGGCTGTTCCTGTGAAGAGTTAACCTCTTCATTAAATTCGTATTAATTTTTACTACTTGGTGACTACTTTTATGCTCCAAAGAGGGGTCTTATTACTTTATTCCCCAACTATTTCTAAAGAGAGAGTTATTCTGGAAACCCAAGCATACCTGATATCTAATTTTCAGAAAGCTCCCTAAATTTTATTGCAATATTTGTCAAACACTCAGGTACACCTTTTAAGGCACTAACTTTCATATAAAGTTAAATATACACATTGTACAAGTCATTGAAAATGTATGTGTTTCTTAACACCAACATATAACAAACTAATATAATTCAAATAATCTAAAACCCTATCAGTTTCACTGCATTGAGAATACCAGGTTGATACTGACCTTCATATTTTCGTCATTTCACAATGTTTTGGTAATGCCCAGAGGCAGTAGCCAAAGTCATTTTTTTTAAAAATACCATAACATAAACATACACACAAAAAATTGTAATAGGAAACCCAAATTCACTTCACACTAGTACTATGAATTCAAAAGTTATGAACTGCTTTTGAGATTTGCTTCTGAGAAAACTCAAGATATAGGGGTCTCCACTGCTTTTGACTGCCCTGCCTATTTCAAGTAGAAAAGTTCGAAAAGTGAAATGGCCATAGATAGGCCCTCTGGAGAAAAAGGGAAAAAAGCAAAGCACCTGGGTAATTCTTAGACGGGCTAATCAGGCTCTGAAAAGTCAATAGCAGGCAGGGCCACACATCAATTTTTCTGTTTATCGTGGCTAATTCAAAATTTTACTATTTCAAGGTTTATACTGCATCCAGGATTGAGAAACTTGAAAATCTTTACAGCAAGAAGGTTTAAGACAAAAACGAAAGTCAAAATAACGGAGGACCATGTTAGAAGGGAATGCGAGTACAGTGCCGACTTTGCAGCTGCCCTCCTGCAGGGAAGCGCCTGCTGATTTGGTTTTCCGGAGAGCTAGGGCCTAGTTTAGGCAACAGAGCCCCATGATCAGGATAAGGCATTTCACCTCTCTGGGCCTCAGTTTCATCATTTGATTACAAAAGAAAAAAAAAAATTAACCTACCTTTATTGAGCGCTTATATAGTAATACTTACTGCTTACTGCATTATGCGAACAACTTTGCGATGTAGTATCTTTATATATATATATATATATATATATATATATATATATATATATATATATATATGGCTTTATTGAGATATAATTCACCTACCATACAATTCACCTATTTAAAGTGCGCAAGTCAATGGTTTTTAGTATATTCACAGAATTGTTCAACAATCACCATAATTAATGTTAGAAAAGAATTTATCACCCAAAAAAGAAACCCCTGCCCATTAGCAATTACTCCCCATTTTCCACTCACCTCTGGCCCTAGGCAAACACTAATATACTTGCTGTAGATTTGCCTAGTCTGGACATTTTATATAAATAGAATCATGCAACAATAGCATCCCTTTTTCCCTTTATTAGTCGATGACATTTGAGTTGTTTCCACTCTTTGGGCTCTTATGAGTAATTCTGCTATGAACACTCATGTACAAGTTTTGGTGTTTTCTCTTCAGTATGCATGTAGCAGTGGAATTTCTGGGTCATATGTTAACCTTTTGAGGAACTGCCAGACTTTTTTCCAAAGCAGATGCATCATTTTACATTCCCACCAGCGACGTGTGCTCTTTCCAATTTCTCCACATCCTCACCAACACTTGTTACTGTCTGTCTTTATTATGGCCAACCTAGTGAGTATGAAGTAGTATCTCACTGTGGTTTTGATTTGCATTCCCCTCCCTTATGTTCTTATTTAATCCTCATGACGACATTAGGAGGTAAGAACCAATCCTTATTTCTATTTGGTACACAAGGAAACTATGGATTGGCGAGGTTAAGCAACTGACTCAAGGTCAGACTCATGCAGACTCTGCACCCCGCAGAAGCCCCTCTAACGCACTGCACAACAAGGCCTCACACAATCCTAAGAAGGCGGAATAGGATAGCCCCTCGAGGCCCTTCCAGCAGTGACCTTCTGGATTATGAGTTCATGCTGTTTAAAAACCTCTTCCCTAGGTGAATTTTCTCTTTGGCCTCAATATTAGGGATATTTGGACTTCTTCTGAGTCAGGGGTTTGTGTTCTAATCATAACAATAATGAGGCTACGACCCCATCACGCTGGCTCAGAGCCAGATTTTAGGTTCACCTCAAACAACTACAAAGGACTTAATATTGTGGTTAAACCATAGAAAGTTGTCCATATTCAATCTTTTTGGAACTCCAAAGATGCCAATTACATGTGTCATGTGCATTTTCATGAACTAACCTTACTCCTGCTTTTCTCTTCCTTTCCTATCCTTATTTTCCTTTTATCTCCTTTTTCTCATCTATCAGATAAATTTTATCCTGCCCATTGTTTGCATCTTTGTAAATTATCGCAAATCTTTTCTGAAATAAAGTGGAGTAAAGAAATGAACACACCAAAATGTCTTCAAGTGAGCTTCAAAATAGCTCCCCAGATGGAGGCCCTTTCATTAGTGTGTACTTTCCTAAGCAAACTGTTCTCCAAGAAACAGAAAACATCGCTTTTCTCTGTACCTTGGCAGGAGAGAAAATGCTGTTATAGTATCCTAAATTAGACAAACTTTCCAAAATTGTTTGGGGAAGGAAAAATACAGGTAGTTACTGCCCAGCAAGATAAAAGGAAGTAATGATTCATTTGTACACTCATGAATACATGCAAAGGTTATTATCTCTCCTAGAGTATCTCTTTGAGATTTTTTTCCTTTTATTTATGTAATAAAATTTCTTGGTAGTTTCTGATGCATTGATTCATAAAAACTATAAACCACAAATGTCCATCAGTTCAGCACTGGTTAAATAAACTATGATTTGTGTATAGAAACAACTACTATGTAGCCATTAAAAATTATATAGACCCATACCCGTTGATATGGGGAAAGATCTAAATCTTTTATTGAAGAAAAACAAGGTACCTGACAGTTAGAACAGTGTAAGGTCATGTGTAAAACTGTAAACATCTATCTGAATATATATATATATACACACATATATATATCTATATATATATCTATATATATATATATATAGATATATATATATGTGTGTATGTATATATACATATATATGTTCATAAAGAGATAACAGGAAGGACATGTAACAGAATGTCAAGAGTAATTATCTCTGGACAGTGATATTTTGGGGAGTTTTTACATACCTGGCACTATTCTGTATCATTTTTTTGCTCATAATAAGCATATATTTTTTTTTACCAAAACAATGAATCGATTTTCCTCACGAGATTAAGAAAGAATCTTACAATGTACAAAGCATTGTCCTAGACATTAAGAAGGAACACAAAATGAGAAAAAGAAAGCGAAGAGTTTTCAAACAGCTGATAATCCTGATGGGAAGGCCAGACATTGCAAAAGAAACAATTAAATTGCAAGTAGTACAATATGGAGTTTCCACATGAGTACAGTATGTACAGGCCATAAAAATTCAGAAAAGAAAAGCAGCATAAACTGTGAAGCTGTGAGCCCATAAGAGAGAGGAGTTTCCCATGTATCTGGGAAGGATTTGTGAAGGTGTAGAATGGACTAGAAGGAAGTATTGTTTTCAGAAATTCAGAAAACAAGTGAAAATCTATATCATATTTTCCAGAGCCACTAATTAGGATTCCTAATTGTGTAGCTGAAGCTTGGCATTCTGACTGAAGAGTAGTGGGAGATGAGGATTCAAAAAACCATATTTTGGAAGACAATTGGGCAAAAATCTATTGAAATTATACACGCACACCCTTTGATCCTGCAGTACTGTTAATAGTTTGACTATTCATCCTACAGAAAAACTAAAACACATGCAAAATGAGAAATGTGCAAGAACAATTAAGAAACAATGCTTGTGAGTGAAAAAGCTTGGAAATACCCAGATGCCCAACAGTAGAGAACTGGTGAAATACATTATAATCAATAGAATATTAGGTAGCAAAAAAAAAAAAAAAAAAAGAATGGAGAAAGTTGTATCAGACGTGGAAATATACTCAGTGAAAAGAAGCAAGGCAAACGACTGCATCATATGTTGCCTTTTAGGGTTAAAATGAGTAAAACTAAGACTGTATGCTCATACTGGGCAGATAAACATGTGAAAAACAATTTCAAAACGGCAATTCTGGCAGTGGTAAGCAAGTTGGATTTTCAAAGTGCTTCTTCATTATAATCTCTAGTTTCTGCCAGAAAATGCGTTAATATGAGAATGAAAGAGAACTCAGGCCACCCTACTGATTCTGATGAACCTCACAGCTTCCCCACACTCTTCCAACCTGACATTCACTGGAAACCGAACAAGGCCTGTGCTCCATGAGGTACAGCATAACTCAATGATTCAGCAAACCGCAGATCAGCTCGGGCCCATGCAGGCCCAAGTCATTTTATACAACAAAGTTAGCAGATCAGGCCTCCGAAAAGCAGGCCTTCTTTCAGTGGGCATACTTCACAAAATCCCTACCATGTAATGTGATCTACCTGGCATAGAAATAAAGGGTCTCAGGAAAGGGAGTCTGGGGTTGTAAATCAATTTCAAATGCAAGCTCAGACTGACAAGGTACAGCCATAAAACCTGGAAAATTAAAGTGAACATTTTAAATAAGCAAACACCATTTCTTAGAGGAGCTTACATCTGCAGGAAATACCAATAGAGTATTTGAGAAGGATTGTGTGGAGCTGTGCACATTTAATTGAGATTTTTTTAAAGCCAGGGTTTGCAGGATTCATAACCAAAAGGGCAAGACCTTATTTGAGTAATGACTCCAATTCTGGGAGATTTGAGATCGGCTGTGTCCTATACTATTCTAGAACCTCACTTTAGCACTGAAATGTAAGATAAGAATTCTGTTTAAAGAACAATAAAGGCTTTGTTCAAGGCAGTCTTGCCTTGTAGTTCTAGTGTATAGATTCTGAGAACACTAATACATCAAGACTTCAATGTATTTTTAAAGTAATGATACTCAGTGTGGAGGCAGGATTGCATAGTATTTTAAAACATTAGCTTTAGAATCAGACTGCCTCTGTACATATCCCCAGTCTAATATAGACCAGCTGTGAGACTCCAGATAAATTACTGACACTCTATGCACCTCAGTTTTCTTACCTGCACTATGGAGGTATACTAGTACCTGTTTGATAAGGCTCTTGTGATAATTCAACGAGAAAATATCATCAAGCACGGCCTTAGCACAGAATTTGGCCTATTATTGTTATTATTCTTGTTACCACTATTGTTGTTATTAATACTTCCTCTCTTACTGACTACACATACATTAGAACTAAATTTAAGAGAATTCTATTCCAGATTAAATTGCACCTGGGTTAAAGCTTAAGCTATAGTCCAGAATTAGGTAGAATACATGGTAATATAAAACTCACTCAAAAATAATCAAGGAATTGTCTTAATGACCTGCTGTTTTTATAATAGATAAGTCACCTGGAGAATGACAATTGTTTCACATGGAATGGCTTTAAATATTAAAAATTACCTCAGTTGGTTATTTTACCATAAGCATGTATTTAGTATTAATGGCACTGTTTACAAAATACTTTGAAAATAATCATTAGTTAACTGTATGGCTATTAAACTGAAAATCAGAGGGCGACTACAATTTTATCCTTAGGCTTTATTCTCAAATATTGTAAACTGTGCTTTTTTTCTGATTCTAATTCCCAGATGAATAACTTTACAACATGATGAATTGGTCTTTTAAAAACCCTTAGGTCTTGAACTTGGGGGTTCTTCTGTAATACAGCTTGCCATAGGAAACCTTTGGGGAATCTGGAGCTTTCCAGAACAGTGTCTCACCTCACTTACCACATACCTGCTGGAAAGAAGACACCATCTGTCCTAAAAGACATTAGAAGAATTATACTTAGTGTACAGCAAGAACCATCTCTGTTTGTCAGCCTCTGTAAAGCACTTACATGTGGAATTAGCTAGAACATTTCTTATCAGGGAGTTGCCATCAAATAAAGGATTTGGATTCATTGACTTACTACTTGGCCTTCAAAAGAAAAACCATTTCACATCTATGTACCGATGTTCAACTTTGTAACACACAGACTGCCCCATGAAGTATCTATCTGGCCTTTCATTTGCCTCCCAGCTACACTGAATAGTAAAATTAAAATACATGTGCATAAAACCCAAACGGTGGGGCATTACTGGGAATTCTACCCATTTTTACATTCTTCATCAATCCAACCTAAGGACTATGCCCTTTGACCTAAATAAAGTGTGATCCTTTCCTAAGCTTTTGGTAAAGGGCTAAAGAACCACTCACTTTATAGTGACTCCTTTTGCACCAATAATACCATCCATTATTGACAAATCCAGTTAGTGTTTCTCAAAGTGTGCATTCAAAACTTTCAAACCAACCAAATTTTAAATGTTCTCTTCCCAATTCCAATACAACTGTTGTTTCAACAACCCTGGGAAAATCCTCCTGACTACAGAATGTGTCGGAGGAGGTATTCAAGAAGACGTGACCACCAGTTGACCTGTGAGCTGGACCCGGGCAATCAGAGGCTCTCCACCACCTCCACTGTGCTCAGCATGTACGCTTTCCCCACTATCCCCACAGTGGGAGCAGTTTTCAAGGACATAACCTTGACAGAGCAATGTGTTGTTGAGACTATGTAGATGGTATACATACCTGAACCCCGTTAAGGCCTCTTATGTAAACTTGTAAGATTCTGGCAGGGAGAGGTACAAAACTACTCCTCATGTGGCCTCCCGCGACAAGCCTCAGAAGTAAGTTCCCTTGCTTATTAAAACTGCCAATCTGGAATAGTCTGCCTCTTCCTTCAGTCTCTCCCTGCCCACTGAGTCTAGGGCCTGGTTTTCTAGTATATCTGGGAAGCCCCCAGAAGCAACAACACTTTCAATTATCCACAGCACAGTTTCTAAAGCGTCTTCTGGGTTACTGAGCTGCATTCATAACTGCTGGAGCTAAATGGGATTACCTCTAAGTCAAAGCATCAACATTTTGGGGATGTCTGCGCCCCATGGTGTAGCAACCTGTGACCCACTTTTAGAAAACTGCCTTTCTCCAGTGTTCCCTCGCTATAGTCTAGCAATGATGGGGCATCCTTGCTAACATTCCGGAATTTGAAAGACATAGTGGGGCATAAAGGCTGCTCTTCCTCCAGAAGGCCTCTTCTTTGGTCTGTCAAAAGGAAGGAATCTCTGCGAAACTCAGTAACCCTTCAGAGTAACTCAGTATGTATTATTTATGCACATTGAAATGAATCTGTGACCATCTCATCTCTAGTGTACGTACAGTCAGGACAGCAGTGCACTGTGTGTAGGCGCACTACCGCTTTTTCTTTCTTTTTTTTTTTTTTGCACTACCGCTTTTAATTCTAGTTGAAGTACATAGCATCACACATCATGTGTTAAGGGGAAAAAGAATGAAATAACAAACGCTAAAGACGCCGTACGCTTACTCTGTATTAGACATTAACCTAAGTCTTGCGGAGTGTCCCCCTTATGACTCAGGACAACTCAGTGATGCAGGTACTACTGCTGTCCTCCCATTTTTCCGATAAGGAAGCTGAGCTTTGAAGAGGGTAGGTAATGAACGGGTCCATTATTGAACCGTTAGTGAACAGAGGTGCCATGACTGACTCTTTATGTTCATGTCACACGCTATTGGCTACATCCAAATGAATATATGCACCGTATAAGTTATTAAACTTAATACTAAGACCTAACATTAAACAGTGCTGCATTGACACGTGTTCCTCCCTTGTCCCAGTACCATGCATTTTCTGTTTGTCATTCACCTGTTTTTAAAAGATATTATCTCAAACACATATCCCTAAAGATTTTATCATCAGTACTAGAAAACTGCGTTTCTCCAGTGTTCCCTCGCTATAGTCAAGAGGTTAGTTAATGAAAACCAGTAAAGCGGTTTTCAGCTTTATAAAAATGGTATCACTCTCATTATAGTCTTCTGCAGTTTGCTTATTTTCCCTCAATACTACATTTCTAAGACTTACCTATTCATTTTCTCTGCTGTCTAATATTCTAATGTGCATGTACACAACATTTAAGCATTCTCCTGTGCAAAGATAGCTGCGTTATTTTCTTAACATTTACAATTACAAACACTGATGTTCTGAACATTCTCATCAATGTCTCCTGGCATGGTGTGCAAAAGCTTCTCTGCGTATGGAGTTCTCTAAGTATAGAATTGCTGGGCTATAGGATATAGATGTATTTTTTATAAGAAGGTGCCACATTCTCCTCCAAATTGCTTGTATAACTTTTCACCCCACCAGCTATTTATAAGATTTGCAGGAGGCCTACATCTTGAACAAATATGGTTATTAATCAGGCTTGTTAATTTTTGTTGATCTAATAGTGGTAAAATAGTATCATGTTGTTTTTCTGGTTTACATTTTGTTGATACTAACGATGTTGATATGTTTGAGACCATCTAGTTTCTTTTTAATCTCTGCTGAAACTGTTGTTTAATTTGTTTGCGATATCTTTTTGTTGTTTTAAATTACACTAATTTTTGCTCATAACTTTATCAACTCCTTTTTTCCAGTTTCTTCAGATTAACGTTGTTCTTTTTCTATGTCAAACACATCATTGATAGCATCTTTTAATATGTTTCTGCGCCAACTGTATTTTTTCATCTGGGAAATGCCTGTTAGTGTATTTATGTTCATTTTTCTATTGATCTGAAGAAATGCTTTATATATTTTAGATACCAATCACTTGTCTGTTGTATATCTTAAAAACATCTTTTCCCAGTTCAAGTTTTACCTTTCTATCATATAAATGACATTCCCTGATACACAGCTGTCCTTAATTTTTATGCAGGTGACTTTAAGAGTCATTTTTACAGACAGACCTTTTGAATCTTGTTTAAGAAAATCTTCCCTGCTCCAAAATAATAGGTTTTCTTTTTCTAAAAGTTTAAAAATGTTGCCTTTATATCAAAATGTTCATTAGTCAGGAAGGAAGTTATATGTATGGTGTAGGAGAGGAATTTTTTCCCATGTGGACATATATCTTATCCCAGAACTATTACTTAATACAACAGTCCCTCTTTCCACACAGATCTGCAATGTACTCGTATCGGTCCCATATAGGAAGGCTCTGTTTCTGGGGTCTTTAGTTTATTCCATTGATCATTTGTCTATCCCCAAAATTACACTGTTTTATGGAGCAACACTATGTATTCTTGAGCCTTTGTTCTCAAATCAATTTTGGAATGAGCTTGTCAAGTTTCTGTAAAATCTGTAGAAAATCTGATTTGGAACAGCATTGACTCCATCAACAAATCTGAAGGTAACTGACTTTCTTATCAAGTTTCTGATTTTACAGAAACTTGACAAGTCTTCTCATCGATGAACACGGTTTTTCTCTCCAGTTACTAGGTTTTCTTCAGTATCTTCTTAATAAGTTTTATATTATTTCTACCTAAAATTCTTATACACCTTTGGTTAGATTTATTTCACAAGGTTCTAGAAATAATATATAATACCCTGTTCTGTCTGTTAATCTATAGGACTACTCAGATTTTTTTTTCTTGACTTAGTTTTGGTTAATTATATATTTTTTCAGAATTTATCCATCTCCTCTAGATATATGGCATATAATAATTCATAGCATTATTAGTTTCTTTTTCATCTCTGCCGAACCTGTAGTTTAATTTGTTTACATTATCTTCTTTGTGGTTTCAAATTTCACTGACGTTTGCTCATACCTTTATCAACTCCTTCTTCCAGTTTCTTCAGATTAACATTGTTCTTTTTCTAATTCAAGTTAGATGCTTAGCTTGTTAATTTTCACTTTCCTTCTTCCTGAAGGTTCATTTAGTGTAGGTTCATTAGGTATAAATTTTCTGGTTTTGCTAATCTAAAGATGTCTTTATTTCATCCTCAGCCTTGAAAATTTTAATTTTCTCTCAATACTTTGAAGATGCTATTATTCCTCTGTTTCAGGCTTTGATTGTTGCTACTGAGGTTTCTGTCTGCTGTCAGTCTGGCTAGTATTCCCTGATAGGTGATCTGTTCTCCTGCTCTACCTGATTTTAGATCTTCCTTTTATCTCTGGGTCCTGCAGTTTTACTTTAAAATACCAAAATGCAGATTTCTTTCTATTTATCTTTATTGTTCACAATACTTTTCCTATTTTAGTGGACTCCTAGCCTTCATAACTTCTGGTAAATTATTCCAACATTACCTCACCTGTATTTTCTCTACTATGTTCCTCTAACACTATAATTAGATTTATATCACTTCTCATTCTGTCCTTTAGACCTCTCTCTCTCTCTCTCTCTCTCTCTCTCTCTCTCTCTCTCTCTCTCTCTCTCCCCCCCCTCCTCCCTCCCTCCCTCCTTACCTCCCTCCCTCCTTCTTGCTCTGCATCCCTCATAATTTTCATCTTCCTGTCTCTCTATGCTGCATTCTTGGTAATTTTCTGTTCATGAATTCTCTTTTCATCTGTATCTAATCTGTATAATCACCATTTTTGTTTTCCATCTAACTTCTTCCATTGAGGGATTTTTCTTTTTTTGGTTTGGTTTGTTTTTATTTTTATTATTTTAACAGTTATAAGATTCATTTCTAAACACTATTTTTCAAATCTGCCTGGTCAGTTTAGATATTTTGTCACTTATTCATTTTTATGATTCTATCCTTTCTTTAACATTTCATATATAATGGTCTATATAGAATACATAATAAAGATAATTCTGATATCTGAATTTCTTGAGCGGGTACCTAAATTAGTTGTTTATTTCTAATGCTTTATTTTTCTTTGGAGGTAAGTGTTCCTCCAAACACAAGAGTACTTATGTTTGCTTCTGCCAGAAGGCAAGGGGCACCATCTACTTAGGGACATCTCAGCCATCTTTTGAATCAGCTTAATTCAGGAGTCTCAGGCTTACTTTTTAATTGTCAACTTTCAAAATAAATAAAACATCAATGCATGGGCTCAGCACACGCATTGGTTAGACACAGCTCTGTTCCCTTGCTGCTGCAAAGCTGAATTAAGCATTTACCCTCACATGTAACACACCAATCACATTTCAGCTTCCATCTTTTTCTTTTTTCTTTTGGATCTTTACATATTATCTCTACTTTCTATGAACTCAGAAATACAATGGTTTCTATGTTTAAGGCAGGATCTAGTTACTGAGATCAACTTATTTTATTTCTCACATATACACAGTGAAGGGGGAAAATACTCTAAAACAAACAAAATTCATTTCAAAAAATGAGCAATTATCTCTTTCTAAATTCAAGGAGAAGTTTTCAATAACTATTTGAATTCCATTTCCTAATTCTTCTGCACTTCTTAAGGCTCTTGGAAGTTTAAATGTGACATTCAATGTAAGGGCTTCCACTATCAAGTTCAACAGAAAAAACCCTGCCCTCCTTCCATCCAAACACTAGTAAGAAATAAAAACATCATTGAATCTGTATTGTAGGATGGTTGAAAGACATCTATCCAAATTTCCCAGTGGAGGAAAAAATAAATCCCGTCACATTTATTCATTTGACCAACATCTACTGAGCGCTTATTTTGTCACAGAACATGGTAAGCACTGAAGATAACCAAATAGGATGGTTCCTGTTCTTCAATGAACTTACCATCCATTACTTCTTCTTATTTGTGTCATTTACCTTCAGCTTAAGCAATATCAAAAAATAGCACTGAACCAGGAGCCAAAGGTAGTGATCTTTGGTCACTGATCTTGGTCACTGATTTAAAATCCATTCACTCTCCACAGAATTCAGTATCTGCTTGCTACACCAGGAGGATAGGTTCAGACCAATAGTCTTCAAACTAAACTCTTTGAACTCCTAAGCTTTCTCAAAATCTCCTATAATCAAAGTTTTGGACTTCTAGAAAACATTTTTTTTTTTTTGATGGCTCACAGAATTTTAATACCAGTGGGTTGGAAGATTCTTTAACAAACTTGTGTACCTTGTGGCACGTGTAGAAAATGACAGTGTTTACACAGCATACTGGGACCTGCTAAAATGAATCACAGCAACTGGCCCCACGGCTTGGAGAAGCCCTGCTTAATTGCCCTGAGGAATGAGGGGCCCAATATTGTGGCTCATCTGTAAGCCACTCACAATCCACCTGTGCACTCTGGCCACTGGTTGGGAAGCTCTGGTTGAGATGACAGCTCGGATCTCTTCCAGTCTTGTAGGTCCTTATGATTTTTAATTCCTGTCTAATTAATCTTTGGACAATTTCCATTATTAGAAACTCTCCTACAGTACGAGCCCAAAGCTGTTTCCCAATCCTCTCTGCATTGTTCAAATATAAACTCTCCATCCACATCACCGTATGACCACTCCGCACGACCGTAGGCTCATTGCATCCATCTTACCTCCTTAGCCTGTTAGACTGCCACACACCTTCCGACATTCATCAGCAAGCAAACTAGCATTATGAGAATGGTCGAAATGAGTGCCTATAGTAATAATGCCAGTAAAGTCAGAGCAACCTGAAGACAGATGTGCCCACTTTAATAATGAATAGAAGATCTTTTAAGCAATACCAAAAGAAGCCATGGTTTAAGCAGACACTGGAGCTGTGCTTCGTATCTTACAGCTCACCTTGCAACTGGTGGGATGCAGATAAGGTAGATCTCACACGCAATTACTAGGCGGGGCTGCTCCAGTGGGGTTGAGTGTAAATGACAGAGAGGCGGGAATGGCATTGACCAAAGGCCAGTAGGAAAAGGGAGAAAAGCAGTAGATGAAATACAGGCATTTTAGTTATGTCTAATATAATGATAAATCAGGATTACTAAATATTTTTTTGGTAAACTGAGCCTAGCGACATGGTTTTCTTCCAATCCTGAAGACAGACCCAAAGGTCTGTCTCAATCACCTGCCCCACTATCAACTAACCTGCTTCTTAAAAATGCAGAGTTGTGGGTTACGGCCGTAGATCTATTGAATGTAAATTTTTGGTTGAGGGGCCTGGATATCTGCACAGTAAGTTTCAGAACAACTAGGCATTAAGCTTCTATGAGGAAAGGGGGCAGCAGAATATCTAAGTGGTGAATAACAAAAACGCAGAGGTATCCCATAGAAATGCCATCCTATTACAGAAAACGCAGTGGGGGAAGGACTGATTTAGAGGTCACTTATTTCAGAAAACTTTTACTTCATTCTAATAGATAAGTTCATTAAAACTGTTAAAAAATACATTGAATAGGGAACTTGTCTAATTATAACTTAAAAATTCACAAATAAATAAAGAAATTGGAAATCTTACAATTAAAACAGAAATAAACAATAGAGCTCTAAATAAACTCCAGTAATTTGCAGTCCTTAAGGAAACTAGCAAGACTGTATGTGTTGGCAGAAGAGTGAGAACAGTTTTATTTGAAGAACAAGGATTAGCTGCTGGGCCTCTACAGAGACAGGAAGAAAGAAGGAAAGAGCGGGATAAAATTCACTAACCTTAGACATTAATTTCCTTAAGAAAATAAAAGACAATCCTCTCGTGACATTTAAACACTTCCTTATGCTCTCCTGTAGAACACACAACTCCTTCCTTACAAAATGTTCCCTGATGAGCAATGAGGGAAGAGAGAAGACAAAAGCATTTATGGAAGCTCTGTTATGCTCCAGATGCTGCATAAGCATATGATATAAACTATCACATTTAAACTTCACAAAAACTCTCGGAGGTTCAGAAGGTGAGGAAATCGAGCTCGGGTGACTGACTCATGGTTGCGAAGCCAGCCACGGGGCAGTAAGGATGTAACGCCAAGGCTGTATGTTTTAAAAACATCCTATGCAATAATTCAGAAAAATGGGGTTTCCAACTCTAAAAGCTATAAATGGTTAAGATCTTAGGGGATCTGAACCAAGACACTAGAATATGACAAAAGGAAATACAGGAGGAGAAGCTCGGTGCTGTCCTTGGACTGCAGATGCCTGGCGTGACCGGCACCTGGTCCAGCACAAATGGCTGACACCAATCTCTGTAACGAGCACTCTAAAACCATAAACCAAGGGATGATGAAAATGCTTTCACTGTTACTCTCAGCCTGGCAGCTGGTGGATCATTTGTTTGTTCTGGACAGAAGATTGCAGTGACAAAATAATGAACAAAAACACCTCCGTAACACTGTACACTCAGCCCAGTCCCCACTCTAAAATCAATTCCTTATCCAAGAACAGGCTGCAGGACAATAGGGCTCCCCATATTTCTCATCACCAATGACTCTCTCACTACCTTCAGTGGCCCTAAGAGTTCAGGACCCCAAGCTGGGACCACCATGATAGGCTCTATATCGATCACCTTTTAGTGCACGGTGCATTCTTATCTCTCCTAAGGTTACTGAAAGTCTCAAGGTTACAGAACTGCCAGAAGACCTGGAATGTTTCCTACAAAACAGCTAACTGCAGACTGGAAAAAAATAAAAGAAAATAAATGTACATGAATAACATTTCAATACCAAAAATAAATAATATTAAATAATATATGCTAGGCACTAAATGTGTGTGTGTGTGTGTGTGTGTGTGTGAGAGAGAGAGAGAGAGAGAGAGAGAGAGATTATTCTACAGGTGAAAGACCAGAGACTCAGCCTGGGAACTAAATACAGTGTCTCCCATTTTAAACATTAGTAAGCCAATATGCATCAATAATTACAAGGTACATATATTCTTTGACCAAGCAATTCCATTCCTAGGAACATATCCTAACAAAATAAATAACACTATTTGCAATAAATGCATGTACAATGATGTTCTTCCCAGTCTGGTTAACAATTAAAAAATAGAAATAATCGAAATGTCCATAAGGAAAGCACTGATTATTAACTATAGTCATTCTTGCAATAGACTATTAGGCAGCCATTAAAAATGATTAAGTAAATCTATGTTTCTTGACGCAAAAAGATGTCTAGAGGTATCTTATATGAAAATGCTCACAAAGCAATAAATACAGCATGATTCCAGTTTTGTTTTCTGGAGAAATAACTCTTTGAGCTGAAACTGAGGTCTGTTGAGGACGGAGGGGGCTGCCACTTCCACACAGAGAGAAAAGCAGCATGTGCAAGAACAATGGGCAAAGAGAGACGAAGGGTGGGGAGTACGAGTCAGGTCTTAAAGGTGAGGAAGGGGGGCGGACAGGTGGCTCAGTTGGTTAGAGTGCAGGCTCTGGGCAACAAGACTGCTGGTTCGATTCCCACATGGGTCAGCGAGCTGCACCCTCCGCAACTAGAATGAAATCAATGAGCTGCCGCTGAGCTCCTGGATGGCTCAGTTGGTTGGAGCGCATCCTTTCAACCACAAGGTTGTCGGTTCAACTCCCACAAGGGATGGTGGGCTGCGCCCCCTGCAACTAACAACTGCGACTGGAACTGGAGCTGAGCTGCACCCTCCATAACTAAGACTGAAAGGACAACAGCTTGACTTGGATGGAGCTGATGAGAGTCCTGGGAAAAACACACCACTGTTCCCCAGTAAAAAGCCCTGGAAATACACACTGTTGCACAATGAAAGTCCTGTTCCCCTTCCCCAATAAAATCTTCAAAAAAAAAAAAAAATATGAGGAAGGGACCAGACCATGCCAAGCACTTGAGGCCCGATTACGGATTTGATTTTCACTCTACAGGACCAATGAGAAGTCACTGAACAATCTGCATTTCACAGATGAGGCAAAGGGAGGATGGGAGTTCAGCTGATGCTCAAGGTTACCAGGTAAGGAAGTGGTACTTTCTTCTTACTTTCTCTCCTTCCCCTCTCCTACTACTTTCCACAAAGTCACAGAGAAAACCCACTTCTCAGTACTTTGTCTTTATCCCTGAAAGGGTCCTTCCCCAATTGAATTATATCAGCTAACAAACTGATTGCATAACAACTAAAACAATTTCAAATGTCCTTTCAAATTGGGTTAAAGACTGTTTGAATTTCTTAGCTCTATTATTGCTTTGTAAGTTGTACAAGGGCTCCTTTCCCTTCTGTATATGAGGGAAAAAATGAAAGTTATTATTCACTCTTCTAAATCAGTATCTGAAATTTTGTGAGAAGTAATTTAATGGGAAGCTTAGAAAATCCTGTAACAGAATAACCTTAACTGGGACTCTTTGAATTTTAATTTGTTTTAAAACTACCTAATTTCAAAGAAAAAAGAAATTAAAAAAAAAATAGAGCCATGCATCTCTATTATAACAATCAAATTTGATTAACATTAAACAAGCCCCCCAACACTCACATAATGATTTTTTTTTAAGTATGTGTATCACGCCCTCTGCTGGCCTCACCACATTTCCTGAATGACCATATGGTAATGAACCAAGGGAGGAAGGAGGGCAACGCGTCTGGATTCCTTCCACAGGCATGGACTTCCTTTCCCAGTTATGCACAAAAGTTCCCTTACTTTTTATCTCCTTCACCTTCCTTTTTCTAAAATGTCATACTCATTTTAAAGATTGAGAGGATCATGATATAAAATTAAATTTAAAGAGTTAATTTTAAATTATTTCCCCTAAATGAAGGGATAAATAACAGGTAATCCAAAATTAGTGAGTACTAAAAAGTAATTTAAATCTGATTTCAAAATATCTTCCTAATTAGATGTGGCTTCAGGTAACAGGAAAACTTATGTGCATACTGGCTAGAAGAAAATGCCAATATAGAACACGCTGAATGTTAGGGTCTAAATTCTTGCTGTCAAATAATCCAAAATAGATAATGAACAATTGTTAGGTAATAAAATCTAATTATTCTAGTTTATGATAAGGTGGCAAAGGAGAGCCAAACAAATTGGCTCACCCAAGACTCTTTGCACGTTGGTGATAACAAAGGATTTTGAGCCTAAACTCTGAGTCCTACACGTGAAATACAAGACTACAGCACCAACTGAGAAACATCTTAACTCTTCTCCTTTGACACTAAAAGCGGATTTGCTTTGCCTCCCCTCATGCTCTCCTATCAACTCCCATAAAGGAATCACCATGACTTTACAATCTTGCTGGCTGAACTTCTATTCCACAAGCAGGTACTGACTGACCACGGTACTATGCTGGATATGGGGGACACAGGGAATATTATGACACCACTCCAGCACCCCAGGAGCTCACAGTCTGGCACAGAAGGCAAAAGAGTGAGGAAGTAAACCATATATGAAGATAAGTGCAACAGGGAATTATGTCCAGGGCACAGAAGCAGGACAGATGAAAGACTGATGAACTGTCTAGGGGGGTTGGGGGGAGAGTATGAGAAAGCTTCACAGAAGAGATGCCAGACTTGCAAAGATGCAAGTTCAGGTAGATACCTTCTGAACAGAGGGACTAGTACATGGACCTTCACGGAAAACAAATGTGGGAATTTCAGAAGTGTAACCGCGCATGAACTTCATTTCCTTAGCATGCATTCTGCTTCAATCCAAGCTTGGGTTAGCCTGATAGAACTGTGACTCACTAGCATTCTTTCCCCCAGCGCCTCCTACCTGTACATATACTGTATGTCCTCTCCTTTTAATCACTAAGCCCTTAGGACATTGGGTTCCGGTCAGAATCAAACTCACTTAAGAATAAAGCTTCAGGTCTGTCAACCATGACCAAGAACCAAACCTCAGACTAGAATAAGGTTTTAGTCAAACAAAGATAACTCCTTGGCCTCAGTTGTGTTTCAACTCGGGACTCACGAAAGTGGAAGAGCCCCACGGAGAGCATCCCCTGGCAACTGGACAGAACAATGTCACGACTGACAGCAGGACCTGGAGCCATGGTCTGCAGCTCCCTGCCTCAGCCCCGACCAATCAGGAGAGCCCACGGCCCCAGCTCCCATAGTAACCATAGATAATGATTGTTTCCCCTTATATAACCTGGCTACGAGAGGCCATCGGAGAGCCAGGTTTTTGAGAGCAGTAGCTCACCTGTGTCTCTGGGCTGGGTGCCATTTCCTTAAACAAACCTTTCCTCTCCTTGCTGCAAACTCCTGTTCATGTCTTACTTTGCTTGGACATATGCAGGCAAACAGGCCCTTTGAGTCTGCAGGAGCAGGAGTGCATTGGTAGAAAAGCAGACTCAGTAATTCCATAAGGATGATGTTAAGGGTGAGGTGGTGAGTGGCTGAAGGAAAAGCTGGAGGCGTGGTCCAAACAGATGATGGGAGCCTTGCATGGTCCTTACCCTACAAGTGATGTGGACCCCATCCTATAAGTGGCAGGAACTTGGGACTTAACTTTAATTAAAAAGAAGCCATGGTTTAAAGGCTTTAAACCAGGGAGAGGGCACAATCATATTAGAGTTTTTCACAAGATCAAAAGAGCATCTAACATGTTTTATTAGTTTTTCTGCAACTTTGGCCAATTTCCTTTCCATTATTCATGGTTCACCTACTTTTAAAAGAAATGGTATGCTAGTATTAGAGTGAGCTGGAGAGGAGAATAAAGGCAACCTGCCTTCATGGTGGCTAGTACCTCAGTCATTACCAGTGATGCAGCTGAGGACTTCTCTGGACACACACATGCCAATTAAATTTCAGAAAAATAAGATACTGCACACGAGCTTTGGAAAGAGTTAGCAAACTTCCCAAAGGCAAAAAAGAAAAAAAGAAGCACATAATGCATTTGAATAGGCAGATCTCAAAAATCTAACTGGATATGAAATAAGGCCATTGGTTTGGCCTATTCATTTCCATGAAAGAAAACAATCTGTTCTCTACAAACTAAAGTTGTACAAATAGTACCTCTTATAATATTTGCAAAATGTATGTCATCATTTTACATTTTCTAAAAGTATATCGACAAGATCTGTAAAAGTTTAAAAAGCTCTCTTAAGACATTGGTGTCTTTAAAAGATACCTCACGGGCCTTTTCCTAGCAATATACTACAATCTGAAAATACAGATATTTCCCCTAAATGGGCATACCAGGATTAGCAAATCACAATTTCCAGAGTGGATCCTTTTGGCTCACAGTCAAATGCCACCAGAAATATATGAAATATATGCTTTTTTTTTTTTACTCAATTCACCAATTGACTTGTAAGTAATTTATGATGCTTTTTCCTCTTGCTGTTTCCTCTATCCCACCTCTGCCTAATTCACCCCGACACAAACCGTTCAAGCTCTTTTACAGCAGGCACAGTGCAAAAGGAGAAATTCTACAACTGCAAGAGTTTTTATAGGCTGCTACCGTGTTTTCCTGAAAATAAGACCTAGCCGGACAATCAGCTCTAATGCATCTTTACTTACTCTAATGACTAAAAATTAATGTAAGACCCGGTATTATATTATATTATATTATATTATATTATATTATATTATACCCGGTCTTATAGTAAAATAAGACCGGGTCTTATATTAATTTTTGCTCCAAAAGACGCATTAGAGCTGATGGTCCAGTTAGGTCTTATTTTCTGGTAAACACGGTAAGCAATTCCTATCCAGATTCTTAGAGTAAATGAACTATTCTCATAGCACCCCCTAGTGTCCAAAAGCCCTTTTCTGCCCAAATAAACGTTACATTCTAAACTGCCTAAAATAATACATTTAAAATTTAAAATTAATGCAAATATCCATAAGCTTACACTCAGGAAACATCTGTCCCAGTTACAGATCCACTTAAACCAATAACTTGAACCTGTCTGGACAACTGTTCTCTCAGCTCTAAAATAGGAAAAATAACATCCTCAACTACCATAGTCTTCCTTCCTCCCTTTGAGCATGTATGTGAGTTCCTCAAATAAGATATATTACCAATACAAATGGCTGTTTTTAAACAAGAGGATAGGGGAAAGAAACACAAAGCAATAAGAGAACATGCACCTTCAGGCCTACCTGAATACTCGGGAGTATTTTATATTAAATCCATAATAAATGTGAGAGTTACAGAGGTCAGTTCACTTGTCCTTCAGAGGTATCATGCACTTTGACTCCATGCTCTATTTACTTGACCTTGAGAGAGAACTGCAGGAGAACTACACGAACTAACAAACTTTCTGGAAATAGTCTGCCATCACCCAGAACTGCATTCATTTGACCACAAAATACTAGAAACTCTCTATCCCATTTTCAAAATTGTGATTTTGGGTTTTGACATAAATTACGTTAAAATACAAATGTTAGATTACTTTGATTTTTAATTTAAAATGAAAGTGGTAATAGTAAAAAGTACTTCAACCATCACCCTTCGACCTCCTGCCCAGTAAAAAAAACACCCAACTAACTAAGTTGCCTAGTATTCAGGGCTCAACAGGGACCTAACACACTCTCGATCCTTCTACTCCAAACCTGAGACCTTCAACAAAGGCAAAACTGTTGGTCAGTTTGTTTACTTTGCACACCTCACAGAATTAAAATCCATCGTTGCCCTCTGCTGGGCAGACTTAGAGCAAAACTAAAATCCATTTATAAGCATTTGAAATCACGGTACTTTCTCCCCAGTTTCTTGATAGCGTATAACCTTCGATGTCTTATACATTAATTATAAGATTTCAGGAGGGGAAAAAAGACATATTTTCAGAAATTCATTACGATGTTCCCTCTGTATTGGCTAAAAGAAGATACTAACGGGTAGCAAATGGGGATGTTGATCTGGACTCTGCCACCACATGACCTTGTGGCCTTGATCAAGGTCCAACCTCCCCAGGTCTCAATTTTCAGGAATTCAAATCTAAGGACCGTGAAGCAGGAGATGTTTATGATCCTCGTTGTTCTTTTCCACTCAAAGTTCAAAATGTTTATAGCTTTTTTTTTTTTTTAACCAGTCCTAATAACCTAACATATCTCATCCTCTGTCCTATCTCTCAGGACTTCATTGATTGTTATAAGGCTGCAGTAATTGGGATAAGTATAAATGGAGTATCTAGCACAGTGCATGAAGGTGCACAGTAAGTATGAGTTGTTCTCTCTCTCCCCTCCCCACGCTCCCCCATCCAACAGCTCCATGACCGTTCCCTGGCCTGTAGCACACAGTCTATATCCATACCCAAAGCATTTATTCTCTGCAACTCTTTGAGTTTCACATGTCTCATGATGCTTGCACCGTGCTCCCCACTGGAACGTGAGCTTCCCTGCCTGGACCTGCCTGCATCTCAGGGCCCATTGTTAGTAGCAGTGACTGTAATGGTAGCAGTTGTTACAGCAGCAGCAGAAATGGGAACAGCAGCAGTGGTGTCTACAGCAGCAATGAAAACTGTTACAAAAAATAATAATGACATCACAATACCAAAACTGTAGTAATAAAGCAATATATGTGATTATGAAAAATAATAAAATTTGTTATAATTATTCTAATAACGAGTGGCATTTATTACTTTGTGCCAATCACTGCACTATACACTTCCTATTCTTTACCTAATATAGTCCTCAAAAATACAGATAGGTATTATTACCTTCTCCATTTTATGAATAAGAAGCTGAGCTTTTGGCAGATTTTAACAACTACTACCAAACTCTCACTAGCCATCTCTCTCTTCCCATCAGCATCTTCAAAGCCATTTTCTCACCTTATTCCCTTCACATATGCCAGAACCCTGGCAAACTTTCAGATTCCTACAGTGATACTCAGAGCATCTCCAAGTGTCCGTGAATGGCGTGGACACCCCCATCATCTGTGCTAAGTGGCAGACTACTCGTTCTGAGAATGACAAATGTATCCCCCACATACCTTTTCCCACTTATGCCACTGAACTGAGCTTACGCCTCTCCATCTGTATTCCCTTCCTATCCTCACCCTTCTCTTCTTCCTTCTGAGGTATGATTTAGTGAAAAAAGCATGGACCGGAAGTAAAAATTGCCTCTTATTTGTCACATGACTTTAGGCCAGCCATTTCAGCTCTCACGTTTTCATCTATAACGTGATAGTACCTGCCCTACCTGTCTTCAAGGATAATTGTTTAGAATAAACAAGGAAACATATATGAAAGTGTTCCAAAAGCGGTAAAAGAATATCAGCTATATGTGTATTTAGTTCTTACTATTCTTATGCTCGTCACAAACACACACCCCACACTTGTCATGGTAAAGAGGGTGGCTGCAATGAGGAAAAGTCCTGGCTATTGCCCACTGACAGCACCTTGATGGGGCAGAAAAGAAAACATGAAGACAGGTGAACAGGCAATAGCAACGTCATTCTTTTCCTTCTTTTTGTTGGCTTCCATGGGCTTTTTCTCCATTCTATCCAAAACAACAGCAAGAGAATCAACCTTCATCACCCACCCCCACCTGCCCCACTGCCAGGACTCTGTACTTCTAAAATGCCTATCTTCTGTAACCACAATCTTTCTCCTCACTTTCATGGCAGTCATGGCAGCCACTGTTGGACTGAGCATCCACTACGTGCCAAACACAGTGCCAGACCTCCTGCGTGGATCATCTCTCATCCTCAGGGCAACACAATGTAAGTATCCATGACTCCATTTGACAGTTTAGGCTCAGAAAGAATAGGCAGCTCACCCAGTGAAGGACAAAGATCCAGCTATTGCTGCTTCCAGAACAGATGCAGAGGCCATCTCCACTTCCTACCTAAACATCACACTCTAGCAAAGTGTTCATTGCCCACAAGACTGCTTAGAAATCAGAGACATCCTATCATTATTAACCAGGATGACATGACACGTAAACGTTTCTTCAGTAAAAGACTAATGATCCTGTACAGTAAGTACTCTCACTTTACCTCTTCATGTTTAGTATCATGGAGGAATGTAATAATAATGCATCTCTCCCAAGAATTAATTGTGTTTACAATGGCAGGCACCACGTGAAATATGTGGTCAAAGCTAACAACACCAATAAAGGAATAAATCAACACCATGTATCTCTTAATGTGATGCACCAAGAACACAACATCATATTCCGGCCAAAGGATGCACAAACTGAATCTAATTATGAAGAAATACCAGACAAACCCAAACTGAGGGCCGTTCTACGAAGTAATTTGCCTATATTCTTCAAGTGTCACTTGTGAAAGAAAAAGACTATTTCAGGGTAAAGGAGACATAACAACTAAAGGATTCTGGATTGGATCCTGAACTGCATAAATGACTAGTGGCAAGACTGGCAAAATTTATACAAGATCTGAAAATTAAATACTAGTGTTGTGTCAATTTCCTGATTTTGATAATTACACTGTTATGTAAGAGAATGTCCTTATTTTTAGGAAATACACACTTAAGTATATTTAAAAATAAAGGGGATAATATCTACAACTTTGAAATGTTTCAAAAAAAGGGGTGAAAGAAAGAAATATACACAGAAATTTTTTTGTACTATTTTTGTAACCTTTTTGTAAGTCTGAAGTTGTTTCAAAATAAAAAGCAAAAATAGTAAGGACAAATATTGAACACATGTGAAGTACAGTCAGCCCTCCACATCCACGAATTCCTAACTACAGATGGAAAGTAAGTACTGTTTCAATCCAAGGTTAGTTGACGTCATGGATGTGAAACCTGTGGGGAGGGCAGACTGACTGTACATTTATTGAAAAAAAATTTGTTATAAGTGGACCCACACAGTTCAAACCCACGTTCTTCAAGGATCAACTGTATTAAATAAATGTGAATCATAATATCTCTACCATGTATTCCTAAGCACATCGGAGGATCAAACGAAGAAGCCAACCCCTTGGGTCTTCGATAGGAAACCAATATTACAGCCTGATATAAGGAATTCTGGGACCCACAAAAACTATCCCAGTTGTTCCAGTTCACAATGGTTCCACCTAAATGTAGCAGTGATATAATATCCCTTCCCTCTTTCTGATGATGACTAACCATTTCTAACTTATCAATTTCATGATTAAGAAAATTTAAACAAAACCCTTCCAATGATTCTACTTCTCATAAAAACACTGAAAACTACAACAACAACAACAACAAAAAGAATTGTGTGTTATATTTCTTTACCTCATCCCTTCTCTGGCCAATGTGCTTGTTGGCTGAACAACTGACATTTCAACATCTATGCAGCTACTAACCCTTCACTCCTGCCCTGCTGTTGGTGGGTTTTAGCAACATAAAGTTTATGAATATGAATGTGAACGTGGTGACTCAAGGTTCGTCTCACTAACACAAAGCAGAGACATCCGCCAACTCTGAGGCTTAGATGCTCCAACAGAAATGTACACAGCCTGAAGCATTTGATTTTAACAGAATGATGTATGTCTTTCCCCTCCCAGTGAATACAGTAGAGTAAATGGTGTAATACCACAAGGTCAAGCTTTCGAACCCCCAAAGATGGCTGGAGACAGGTTCCTAAAAAATCCCACGAGAAGGAGTAATAGTTATGAAGCCTTTTCTTCTCGTGCATAAGGATAAGTGAAAAGTTGAAAAGAAGTTACATAGCTGCACTTAACCCTGTTCTCATGGGTCATTACTAGCATGTCCTCAGTTAGAACTTACAGAGTGTCTTATGGCTCACGAACATCATGTCTCTCACTACCTGCCCTTCACCACATTCCTGGGCTCAGACAAAATTTCCATTTTACAGACAGAAAACTTAGGGCAAAATAAAATCAAGATGATCTCTGTCAGCAAAAGAACTCATAACGGACCAAATACTCTGTGCCTCCCAGGAGAAAACAGATAGCCCTAACTTCTGCAATTACCAGACATACAAAAATGATTTCACATCACAAAATTACTGTTTCTATTTCTTATTATACTTTTTTCCTGATTTAAAGGAGTCAATCTGGATGAAGAGAAGATCACCTCCGCATACAGGGTTATGTGCTAACGTTGCACATTCCGGCCAAACATGAGCACGATAGGCATCTCCTCTCACACCAAAGGACGGCACTGGTGAGCTCCGTGGGACTTCCTGAGAACGGCTACAACACCAGCCTTCCTCTCTTTTAAATATGAGAATTGTTCATGGCAAAGAAAAATACATACTGAAAGTTATCTCATAATTTTAGTTACCATAAGGGAAGAGAAGAGACTTGTTTATGACAACAAATTTCAAATCAACATGGTTGCTTAAATGTCCAGAGCTAGGTCAACAGGCCCAGCTATCGTGTAAACACTGGTATATCAATGGACTGTCTGTTTCTATTTTAAAAACAACAAACTGAGAAGACAAAAATCAAAGGACTAACATCAACAAGTAGTCTCCGAGGACCAAATCTACACCAGGAAACTAGAGCACGATCAGCTAGGAGGCACCGTAGCAAACAGGAAAGTAAGCAGTGAGCAGATGTCAACGAAGAGAAGTCCAAAATCATTAAAAAACACGAAAGACTCCCCTGTACCAACTTTTAAATTAAATTTACTTAAACCCTGTGAAAACTTAAAACAAGCAAACACGTCCTATCACAAAGATTTTCAGTGCACATGGTGATTAAAATAATATTTACTTCCTAGTGGCCAAGCCTGCATGAGTAGTTTCAAATAAGGAACAGCATGGCTTCTTACCAACATCACGAGCCCCGGAGAGGGAGGGAGGCTTGTCTGCTAGTAACAGGAATCAGAGGAACGAGTGTATGCCAAGCATTTTGGGGGTTCGAGTGAGTGAAAAACAGGGTTTCAAATGGCCTTTCCTTGATACACTCAAGCACCTGTGTTCACCGAGTCAGCCAACATCTGTGGGTGCTCACTCACTATGAACAAGATATGCACCGGGATCCATGCTGATGTGGTCAGCGTCCCTGCCATGGGACCAACTGGCAAGGGCCGGAGTGGAGCTGATAACCAAAGTGCACTTCAAAGTGAGAATTACGACAGGAAAACAGCCAACTTTATGAAGCTAGAGAGCCGGGATAACATTGCAATGGGCCACTCTCTTTTCTGTAAGATGTTTAAGGAACTAATTTACATTCTCCCTTTAGTCTTCTGTGTGACTCTGAAATGTGTGGCCATTTTCCATTTGAAGGGATGAATGATGGAACAAGCCCTGAGGTTTAAGTCTAAAATCAAAGAGCAAGGAAAATGGCAGAGGACATGGTTGAAAAAAATCATATCTCCCAAAACTTTAGCTGCTTATTATTTAAAATACATGCAAAATGGGATCTGCAATGCACAGCACACTAATATGTAATAAATCATTTAAATATATTTTTTTTTTTAAAGAAAGGAAATAAAGTCGCAGCCTGAACAGATTCTCCATTTTCTCAAGTTGATGGAGGAAGTTCCAAAGGAACGTATGGGTTATTCAGTGAGAACGCTAAGTGGTTCAGTTCTGCTGGAGTTGAGAATATACAGCTAGAATTTGAAATGGTGCCATGAATTCAAGGCTAAGGAGCCTGACCTTTATTTGATAGGAAACTTTTTTCCATTTATTTGCTTTAATTTTTGTTTAACTTTGGAAACCACTTTTGTGCAATTAAGTGACATGATCAGAAAGTTAATCTTGCACGACTGTCTAAGAAGAAACAAAGGAGGAATGGAGAGAGAACAGTTAGAAAACTACTGCAATTGTCCAATTAAAACCAGGAGGAAAACGTTCTGAGCCATGTTGCAGAGGGAAATGTGGAGAGATGCGAAGAGTGATTAGATGGGGAAGACAAGGAGGGAAGCAGGTCTCAAACATAAGAAGAATCCCAGTGTTCTGAGGTTGGGTGGCTCAGAACGAACACAGCACAGGAAGATTAGGTCTGGGAAGGAAGGAAGGCGAACCCTGTGGAAACACTGCCCGTGAGAGAATGGTCAGTCACTTAACAAGGAGCTGGAGGTGTGAGGCTAACGCTCTGCAGAGAACGCAGAGCCCTTCTCAGGGAACCCTTCTCAAGGAAAAGCTACAGGATGAGATCAGACGAATCTACTAACAAAAAAAACAAAGACAAAAAAAAAATCTTCTTTGTGGACACATACTGTACAAGCCAATGGCTTTCTAACAGCTGTTTTCCAACTCTGGCTGACATTTTAGATATCTGATCAAAAGAACTCATGCTCCACTCCAAACCCCCAGGGACTCTCTGCAGGATCCTCCTTCAGCCTTCTCTATGGAGCCCTCAGACTCTGGTCACACGTGTCGTTTGTTTCCTCAAACTGAAGCTCCAGCTCTCTCTGCTGCCCCTGAAGATGTGCCACTCTGATGAACTATCTGCCAAACTTTCCCTTGTCCCTCAGACATGCCATAGGCCAACCTTGCTCAGGTCTCTGCTGTCAACACGGCAGCAGCCCCCTACCGCTCACCCACACCCACAGCCTGAGAACCAGCCCCACCCACAGAAGTCTGCAGATACCTATATACAGCGGGTCGTTTCTTGAAGTCTCTTTAAAATCTATTTTAAACAATTCTAAAGCATTAGCTAAATGCATTTCATACAAAATGTTCTAGAAAAGGCAATGTCTGAAAGTTAATATTCAAAGTTACTTACAGCTAGGCATGATGAGATACAATCATTAATGCATTATTTCTTTGCCAATTTTTATTTACGGAGCAGACAACTTAGATTAATATCAACTTTTCCTATAACTAGCAACTGTAAAAAGGGGGGAAAGGGAACTACCTTTCTAAATCTGTGACTATACAAATATTTATCATTATAAATATCTAATATAATTTTAAAACCAAACTAAACCAAACCAGAGGTTAAATTTTATTAGGTTTCATACCATAATGGAATCAGTAATTATAGATAAGTAAATCTCTGGATAAAAAAATAAACACACTCACACATACATACCATTTTAAAAACCTCAAAGCTAGATGGAAAGTTTTTCAAGTAATCATTAATATAATTTCATTAACATAAGGTAGACCACAAAAGGGACCACAGGACTTTTCTGAGGAAAGAACCTATATCCCACAGATATTCCAAATAACCATGAAGAACAAAAGTTTTGTTTATCCTTTTGTCACTTCAAGCTACTTAAAAAAAGATTGTTCATCTTCTGCAAAATCCAAAGGAAAGATACTCAAGGATATTTTACCTTTCCAGTGTTCAAAACTCACGACTATCCCCTCCCTTCTGACCTTCTTTAAGTAAAGGGGATAAATGGAAACATGAAATCCTTTGAGCTATGTCATATTGTTTCCACACCCAAACACATAAGAGCAAGCTGAGACAACCAAAAGTCAGACTAGTTATCTAAAGTAATCACTGATCAGATAACCCCTAAATAACCACACCCTGAGTATGTGGAGCTCTCTTTCCTCCTTTTCCTATGGGTTTCATTTTCCCAGGAGGGGGATCAGGTCTTACTGGGTCAGCACGGCTCATGGCACTTACCTTTTTGGCTCTTTGAGCTATGTCTGGTGTTCTTGTAAGCAGCTTCTCAATCAGGTACTCTCTGTTCTGCAAAACAAATATTCCCAACAGTTTAATATCAAATACGATACATAGAAATTCATAGTGATTTCAAAATAGCAGATTTACTTGGGTTTTTAAGCATGTTACCTTGGCTTTCTGGAAGAATTTGCATTTTAAAAGTTCTGCTGCTGTGGGCCTGAAAGATCAATAATAAATTAGAGTTGAAACAATGACCACTCGATACATACACTGCCTTGATGAAACAACTTAATCCTAGAGTATTTCTGGAAGACTAGTTTTAGGAACAGCAAAACCAGACACTAAATTAATCACAAGCTGGCACCAAATAAAATAGTGCCAATTTTCCAGTTCTTTCCAAACTCCTCTACTGCAAAACACACAAACTCCTCTAAGCTAAATATTTGGGGCATGATCAATTTTCCATCCTTCATCCTTACACTTCACTAAGTGAATTCAGTGTTTCGAAAAGGCGGCAGACTAACACATCTGTAAGCTAAATTCCTATATTTATTAAGAAACTGTACAAGCTGCAATATGACCCTGTCAAGAAACTACAGTCTACAGTGCTCTGTGCGCCCCCAAGAGAGGCAGTGACTGCAAGAGGTCCGCACATCATGTGTACAAGCTCTGTCTGCCCACTGAGTAACCCTGTCTCAGTTTTACGTGGACTATTGCTTTTCAGGGGAAGGTAAATGTGATGGCGATTAATAAAATGCAAATTCACTTAAAAGCATGACTGCATTGGTCTGATTTTTTCTTCATGGTGCCATTTAACTTGTTTCTCTATCTTACACTTCCTATTAACTGAAAGTTAGGTCTGAAGGCTTGACTAAGTTGAACCAAGCATTTGGGGCAAGAATACTGCATAGACGACGCTATGCATGTCTTACTGCAGCAGGTCAGAGGCATATAATGGTAGGTGATTTCACTGGGGTGATGCTAAATTTAACTGCTTGGTCCCCAGGACCGAGATCTCTCCATTGTAAAGGTAGGTTTTCTCCACTGCAATTGGCAAGTATTCTGTTGGGTAATTCTTCGGTATTATATGAATATCCTATTCCCAAAAAACTTTTACCTTATGGTTTTAGCATCTTTGCCTTAAATAATTATCATAGGAGGTGGAAGAAAACAGATTTTCTACTTCTGTCATTCCTTCTACGTTTATTAACTGGCATCTTTCCATAAAGAACAGCTTCCTTCATTGATAGTTCCTTCTAACACCAGCAGCAATGCAGAAAAAAAAAATGACATAAATCTAGAATACAGGACAGTTCGGCAAGACAACTGACTTGATCTCAAAAAGTCAGTGTCAAAGAGGAAAGTGGAGATGTGAGGGGACTGAGCTAAACTTAAAAAGACGTAAAGAAACATAAACCCAAATGCAACACGTGACCCTTGACTGAATCTGTGTTTGAAGGAGAAGGAGAAGAAGTCCCAAAAGACATTTGGAAATAATTAGAGATAAGTGAATATGCTGGTATTAGACAATTTTAGGAAATTACTGTTCACTTTCTTACGTGTGGAAAAGTACTGTGGTTATGTAGGAACAGGTCTCTATTTGTAGGGAATGCAAGCTGAAGTATTAAGTCTGTTACTTATTTTCAAACTGTTCAGCAAATAAAATGTAGATAAAAAGATACAGCAAATATGAAGAATGTTAATAATTGTTGAATCTCGGTGGTGGTATAGAAGTAAATGTGTACTATTCTTTCAGCTTTTCTGTATGTCTTAAATCTTTCATAATAAAAAAAATGGGAGGAGGGAGAGAACTACTACTAAGTATCATTAGGTATCCTCTCAGGCAATGATTAGCAAAGGTACAAATAGTATTATGTTGAGAGGGGTGCAAGTTCAAAAACAGTCCTCATATTTGAAGAGATTAGAAACTACTTTTTTGGAACCAGGGAGCTCCATTAAAATGTTTCCAGGGACCAAACCCAAGTATATAAAAGAATTAGGAAACGTCACTAAGTGCAACTATATCCAAACTGTGTAGGTCTACAGGGGCCCTAAACTGTATTTCTGTGCCAAGAAATTTGCTATTTAAATTGTTATTGCTTTTTTCCTCAGTTTCAAGTGGAACACTGGTTACAGGTACCTGAAAAGAACCCTGAATGGCCATATCCATTGCAATAAACAAGCTGCTAATTGCTAATTGCTTTGAATAAATAAAGGTCTAAAGAACAGGTGGGCCACGTTTTACATTTTGTATGCCATATCCCTGGGTGAACTCATTCAAATTCATGAATTTGTACCTGGTTGAACAGGCAGGAGAACTGAAAACAATACTGTTCTTTTACATGATTTAACTTTGGTTGTTATTTTAACGTATACTCTTACTGATCGTCTGCAATGTTTTTGGCCCCCCCGCTACTCCAAATTCATCCTTTCATTCTCAGTAAATATTTATTGAGCATCTACTGCATTTGTCAGGCATTATGCCTGACGCTAGACATACTACAGTGACTATGGCAGATATAAATACTACCTTCAGCAACTTACATCTAGTAGATAAGAGAGTGTGATGCTAGACTGCACGAGGAGCGTCAGAACAAGTCAAACACTTCTGAATTGCGTTTGGGTGGAATTGTGTTCTCTCTAGTGAGAGCACATGTAGGAGAACCATTCCTTATACAACAGACTGAGCAAGATTTGGTACCATGGTTGGTACCTCGCAACATGAAACAAAACTTTTAAAAACCGAGAGGCATGCAAAATAATTTAGGTTACATGTTTTAAAAGTGAAAAGAAACCTAAGAAAAATCAAGATGATGAAGGAACTCAAGGCCACAGTTTTGGCTGAAACCCTCCCGGCATCTGGGCAGTACAGTTACAAGTCTCCCAGTTATTCTCTCTGCCACTTCTCTCTTCTTCATTCCAACCCACCACCCACACTGCTCCCAAGCTGGTTTCCACAAAGTCCCAATTCCTTATCCATCCTAATGGATTTCAGCAGCCTAAGAGACCATGACTTCTCCATCCTGATTTCCCTCCACATCCCACGTGAACTCTATCCTCCAGCTACAAGGATGTCCTCGCCTATGTCTTGCTCTCTCATGACAAAGCATGCACTGCTTTTCTTGCTTTAAAATTGTTTGGTAAATAACTGGCACACCCTTGTTTATAGGTCAAGAACCAATGAAGTGTCAGTCATCTTCACAAATACTCCTCCCAGCTCCTACAAGTCTAATTCACTGCTCCGCACTTGGTGCTCAGACGTCAATCCACCCGCATTCCCATTCTGTGACTATCTGTTCCTCTTGTCTCCCCGCCTCCACCCCGCTAGGTTGTAAGGCCTTCCGAGACTGGGACAACACAGTATTCATGTTTATACACCCAATGCCGAGCACAGACCAGACAATTGCTACAGCTCAATTTCATACCACAATCAAATGTGGGATAAAAGTGATGCCACTAGACATTTGGACACAGGACCACGACTCCTAGGGCTAGGTTTAGTCAGCACTTAAAGTCTAAGCATCTGTTCAATATAGTGAGGAAGAGCAGAATGACATAATGAAAATAAGACTCATGCCAGCCCTACCTCCACCCCACCCCACCCGCCAAAAAAAAAAAGGAAAGGGGGGAAGTCTGTACACAGTGAATGCAATGAAGCGGAGAGCCAAACACGCTGTCTCTCCTCTCGACCCCCTCCTCCCTCTCTGCCCACTAAGGGTCAGGTGTAGGACCAGTATCCAGAGAATCTGGGAAATGTCAGCTATACCTTGAGATTCAGGGCTGGGAAAATACTTTCCCTTCCCCAGCAAGGTCATTTCCATGGTAACCGAAATTATTGTAAGGGGGAAAGGCATGCTACAGAGAAAACTCCTTTCTCTGCACTCCACTCTTAGCCTTCATCAATAAATACAAAAACACAATGACCTAAAAATTGAGAAATTAGTTTAAGGAAGTCACATTCTTTTTCTATAGGCTTAATATTTATGTTAAATAATAGGTGATTTCTACTCCACACAGAGAAGAACTAAATAGCAGGTCCTTTTGAAGCTAACTTAAATCAAGGTCTGTAGCTTTGGAGTGGAATCCTACATGTGCTAAACTAACTCCATAAAAAAATATGGAAAAATGGAACTGGAAAGAATGAGGAAAACGAGAGAGGGAAGAAAGTGACAGAAGGTATGAAAAAAGGTGAAGTGTGTACTGCCCACCTGACTTTTCGTTTTTTTGTGTTTTGTGTGTTTGTTTTAATTTTAGGCTCTAACAACCACCAGTATAGGGTTAATGTGGAACTACCGTGTTTGCCCCAAAAGACCTAACCGGAAAATAAGCCGTAGCATAATTTTTCAGGATGCTCATAATATAAAATAAGCCCTAATGCGTCTTTTGGAGCAAAAATTCATATAAAACCCAGTCTTATTTTGGGGAAATATGGAAGGGCTTATTTTAGATTCTGAGCATCCTGAAAAATCATGCTGTTTTCCGGTTATGTCTTATTTTCAGGGAAACACGGTATCTGTACTGCCTGCTGCTTGGTTAAGTACTACAGGGGAAAGACTTCTGAAAACACATGGCCTTACATGGCCACTATCAGCTATCAAGCAATACAGTGTAGTACAAATACAAACGCTGTTTTACGAGAAATGTTACACCAGCAACCAAAGTTTGCTGGGCCCAGCTTTGAATGACGATTCCATTTTAAATCCTGAAAAACAATGCAGTAGTCTGCAAGTATCAACATTCTCAGAAGAAAATCTCTTAAAGTATTCAGTTAACACATATGGATGAAGCAAAGTCCACCGAGACTTAAAATAATTTTCAAAGGATTTAGGATGAAAATGACACAGTATATGTAGTTCTAACAATTTGCATTATAATTCCTAATTGTTCACTGACCTCAGGCAGAGCTGCATTTCTCACCCCACCTCTCCCCCAAAAGGAAATAAATATTCAAGTTTAATTCGTTTCTAACGGATTTATCTATGCAACATCCACCTCCTTGATACCCAAAGAAAATGTTGCTTCCTTTTATAGTTACCAACTATAAGAAGCATGTAATCTATAAGATTAAGGCTCATTTTTTAAAGAAATATCAAAATGTTCTGCTGCTATGCAAATATAAGCAATGTTCATCTGTGCAGAGCACAGCCTTGAACAAAGCAAACAGCTCCAACACCCCAGCTGTCTTCTTTTGGGAAAGTTCCATGAGCTCTCAAGGTTGAAGGAAAGCATATCCCTTTCTCAACTAGCTTGAGGTATGCTGCACAGGAGTGAATCTGCCTGGTCACTGTTCCTCCATGATATGCTTTCATTCATTTTAAACAGGTACTTCGCAAGACCAGGGTTTTGGTACCACTGAATTGGTTTCAGATTGCAAGTATATGATCTATATGCCGGCAACAGAAATAATTATAAATTACCAAAAGTCTTGCATTCGCTCCTCAACCCACTCGAATCCAGTTTGTTTCTGAAACTCTTTCCAATGAGTCCAAATCATCCCCAAGTAGCTAGCACCCAACTGTCTCTGGTTATTCAAGAAATACCACTGAGTATGTAAGACAGACTGGACACTATAGATAAAAAGATACAAGGATGAGTGTCACGGGTTCACCTCCTAAAAAACTTACAAACTCATGAGGAAATTGGATGTATAAGTAAATATACTCGTATATACACACTGTGATAAGTGCTACAAGAGACATGTATTCAACATAGGGCAAGAAAACTGAAAATTTAAAAAAAAATTCCATTTGGCCAGGAAGAAAAAGACAAATAATGAATGGTAATCCCAATTTCTTGAATATTTAGGAACCTTCAGGCACTGTGCTATCCGTTTTAAATGTATTATCTTTTCCATCCTCATAGCAATCCTATGAAGTAGGCTTATTAGGCCCATTTACAGAAAAGGAAACTAAGTCACGGATGTGATGATAAAGTGGAGCTAGGAATCTCACCCAGAGGTATCTGACTTTAAGAAGATGGAGCCTTTGAACAAAGTGTTGAAGGAGAGGTGGAAAGGGGACAGAGGAAGAGGAAGAACAACATAAGCAAGGTAAAAAAGACAGGAAATAGTTATGATTTCTTTCAGAACTGTGCAGCAATTAAACGTTTCCTTATTAATTCATTAATGAATACCTATTTTATATAATTAAATAATTGAACAATATTGCGTTTTCTTTCCGTTCTCACATTTCATGAAGCCTTTTCCTCCAAACTTTGCCATCCGTGTCTTTTCACTAAAAGAAAGTCACGTGGAAAGTTTGTGCACCACTAACACTCTGTTATAAAGGATAACTGCACAAGAGTGAGAACAGTTTATGTTACAGAGAAAATATCTAAAGGAAGTCCTTAAACTATTAATACCTTGTAGATCAATAATGTTACTAAAAGAGTAACTTGAGGGAAAGACTTTGGAAAAATCTGAGTGCATGGCTCTTTGCTAAATAATTTTGGGGGTGGGGTAGTGGGAACCTGATATTTGAGCTCATACAATAAATAAAACCCGGAAAGACTTTCAAGATTATTAAGAAATAAGGATGGTTTGCTAAATATAACGTATGATAATCTAATCTAGTTTATTTTGACCCAATTACAACTGTCCTAAAGAAAGATATTGTTGCATCATTAAGTACACTAACAATTCTACCTTACAGAATCATTTTCTGAAAGAACTGCAATTGTATGACATTATACATGACCACCACTAGGTGGGCTCTCAACTGGTTCAAGAATCACAAAGACCAGTGTAATAACCCAGCGCTAACTGGGAAGTCAAGTGCTTTTCTCAATGGGCTTTAGAGGATTAAATTCTGTTTCCTTGGTGATGCCAAAAATCTATGTTTGGAGATGATGCCCAACACAGGGGAAAGCAAGCAAGGGTTGCAGAACAAAATCAGAAATCTAAGAGCACTTTCATCCAATAGGAAAGTGAAGAAGTAATCTTGATAAAAAGATCAGTATAGCTTCAGAGGAAACAAACCCTACGTATCAAATATAAAGGGCAACAGAGATGTTTAAGCAGAAACAGTCTACAGGTGTGAAAATAATCATCCCTTTTACAACAACAAAAATTTCAAAATTCTTAATAGCAAACAATCTTTAGACCTAGCTCTATGAGACAGATGGATGATACAGAAAGATTCTAGGCAAATTCAGTAAAACGTAAAGGAATGAAGAGAGTAGCTACAAAGAATGGTCAAAATAATGGAAACTCTGTTTAATGTGGAGAAGGGTAGCCTACTCAAACAGTAGATTATGGTGTAAAGGTAAAAGGCTTAAGTTTCATAAAGAATTTAAGATAAGAATAAAGAAATCCTTCGAAAAGCAGGTTCCTCCCTGAAAAGGAAAGTTTTAGACGAGAAGCAGATTTACATTTTAAAATACAAGTATCCAGTTGGACCCTAGGATGACGAAGGTTGCGGGTACCTTCTCAGAGTCCTCTCCAGGTCTGTCGTCTACGATCCCTGTTAGGATGGTGCCACACACACAGGCAAGCTTTCTACGAAGGGACTCTGCCCCGGCCAGGCCTGTGTGTGGTTCACATCATTAACATTCTCCTTTAAATGATAAAGGACACCGGCTCTATTATCACCACCCAGGATATTTCAAAGTCACGGAAATTAAGACGGAAAAAACAAACTCAGAAAACAGACACACCACAGTGCAGGGCAACTGACCAAGAATACAGAGGAAATGCTAAAGTTAATTTAAAACAATTTGCTTCTGTTTATATGATTAATGTTTCTCATGTAAAAATCTTAATCTTCTTTACTGATAATCTTCTAAACCGTACAAACAACTGGCTCTGCAACTAAAAGGAAACTTATGCAAAATTCAATAGCGCTGCTTGGTTTAGACTGGAGCTAGCAGGATATTCAAATCCTGAGAGGTCAGCTCAACCTACACAGTGCAGAATATTAGCTGAGCTTCTGAATGCACCACTGCCAATTACTTTTGATCTGTTTCACTTCATTTCCTTTATAACAAAGCCCACACCTAACAAGCACAGTGCATCTTATTAACACGAAAATTTTCCTCTGCCTCTCCCCCATCCTCAGTCACTCTTTTCCCTTACGGACCCATACTGTCTTCCACTAAAAGGCTGGCAATCTGGGGGCCAGAGCAGGATTTCCCTTGAACTACAAGTACTTTGCAGGTGTCCTCACACAGCCTTTCCCCATTCACAAGCAAAGCTTTGTCGTGTCTCAAACCAGGTCAATAACTCATCCACCAAGTTTGACATACCTTTTGGAAGGATCTTTCTGAAGACACAGTGAAAGTAATTTTCTAAAGGACTTGCCGTATTTTTTCATCATTTCCTTATCCTCTACTCCTGTTTCTAAAGTCGGTGGATCATTTTGCAAAGTCAACATTAACACCTGCAGCAGAAACAAACATAATGATAGACCCTCAGTACAGCAATTGCTACAACTGAGTCTTTAATTTTTCACAAAAGTATCAAAGACCAACCTTGATTAGGTACAAATGTGTTTTGCCATGATTTTAACTTTCCAGAAGGTGTGTATTGAAAGTATTCATTTCCTTTTGCAAATTGGTTCAAGTGCCCTTTAACCTTTTTGTTATTCCATTGACAGAACTTACAAAATCTGTTCTATGTGTTAAGAATGATCTCCCAAAGCAATGAGGACAGAGCTCCCTGGGAACTGGCTCGCACACAGCCTGGAGGAGCACGTAGCTCCAGCACGGGTTTAGTGAAGACTGGGGCTCTGGCTGGGAAAGAGGGTGGTGGAGGGGAGAGAGAGAGAGGGCCGGAGCAGTAGTGAACGTTCATGTGTACAGGTCATTCATAAGCAAGGAACCGCCTGTACTCAGGGTTCTGTAACATTACCAACCCCAAAAATAAATTCACAACGTCCCAGGGGTAACACATGATTTCCTTTTTTTTTTTAATGAAAAAACATACAGAAAATTGCTTAAAGACGTGACAAAACTGAGAGAGTGAAAAACGCTGGAAGAGAGCCAGAATACAAGTGAGTTGTTAAAAACCATAACCAGAGCAAAAGGCCATGCTGCTCTTGGAGGGGGACAAAACAAAATCAAAATACAGCTTCAGATCAAAAAAGGAAAAAATTTCACTTTCACACTAACATTAAAATTATTTGCTTAAAAAAAAGAATTTGTAATAAATTATTGACCTAGAAGATGAATAAACTTTATTAATGCATAAATCCGCCTTAATATATGCAAATGATATACATGCCAAGACTCTTTTCAAACACTTTCAGATGTGTGAATAGATGGAGGATTAAAGTGACAGTTTATTGTTTGTGGAGGATAATAGCAAACAGAAGAAAGGGGGAGAACTATAAAGTCTGAAGAAAAGTACTGCATGACTTCAGGCTGGGATTAGCAATGTGTCTTTGGATTCAGGTGGGAAACACTAAATGGGAAAAGAAAGAAACCAAGAAGTGAAAAATAATAAAGAAAAAACAAATGAGAGAAAAAGTCCTGAGCTGCTTCAGTGCTCTTCCTCTGAAAGGTCACTTCGATTGTTTACACTTCAACTTACTAACAAAATGAGGTATGTATACACACACAAAACTTAATTATGTTTATATATATATATATATATATATATGTATATATGCATATATACATATATATGTATATATATAAATAGAGAGAAACAATGTAGTGAACTATACTAAAACCTTAATAGTGATTATCTGTGGTTAATGAGATTATCGATGATTTTCTTCTTTATTCCTTTGTGTACTTCAGATTTTCAAAAATAAGAATGTATTAACTTTTTAATCAGTAAAATTATTTATATTTTTTATCCTTGGGTTTTTGTTTGTTTTTTTTTTAAATCCTCCTAAATTTTTCCAATATTTTCCTAGGAAAATGTTGAAACGAACATGAACCATATTCTCTTGTCAAAATACCTTCATAATTTCCACTCAACTATTTCAGCCTCAAAATAAAATCCAGTCGGGTAAATTAGCCCTGATACCACCATCTCAAAAACTAAGAGAAATAATGATGCAGGCCAGTTAAAAGAAGAGCAAAAATCTTAAAATAGTATCCAAACATATGTCATTTCCTAAAAATACGGGGCTCATTTATTTCAGATGAGTCACCAACAGGACACTATGAAAAGAGTGGTCAAATGTTATAGACCACTTAAAAAAAAAGGCCAAAAAACTTGGGAAATCCATCTGCAAAGATGATTATCACTATAATGTATTTTCAGATTTTCCTTGGGGTGCTGGGGATATTCTGCTATCAAAAGAGTAATGGCCAGTATTTGTCACAGCTATCAACCTCCATCGACCAATCTGATCACATTCTTTAGTCAGCTCTGTGCTAAGAATGTAAAGCAAGTTTCAAAGCTGCACATTGAACTAGTTTTGTCCTATTCTGTCCACTGAGAACATCAGAAAATATTTAACTTGGCTGCATTCCTCCATTAATTCTCCTCAGGTCTAAGAGAAAAATGACTACGTTTAAGAGAACTACAGAATAGATCCTGTTAAACCATATTTCAAACCCGGCATAGTATTTTGAATAATAATTACTTTCATAGGAGGATATTTGTGATAAGGCGCTGCTCCTGTTGCTAATTCAATGGCAGTTATTCCAAAACTCCACATGTCAGCCTTGAAGTCATAGCCTCTCACCTAAGAAAGGAACCAAGAAAAAACACAATTATACAGCAGGCATGTTACCTATCACGAAGTCCATAGTATGCCAGAAGTCCACAGCTGTGTCTGCACAATTTGATATTAGTTTGCTAAGGCCCAGCAATCAGGAATAACGCCTTAATACATGATGGATTCTAGTAAAATGAATGATTTGAATGAAATGTTAGTGTATTAATGATATGTGCTACGGTACTGTGCCAATGAAAACATCACTTCTTTTTTTATTTTTTACCTGTTCCATGACTTCTGGGGCCATCCAACATGGGGTGCCAACAAATGTTTTTCTTACTTTATTCCGGGTGACATCACCCCCTGTTGCTAAGAATGCACTTACCCCAAAATCTGAAAGGAAAAGAAAAAATCAGCCTTATTTTATGGAAGACATTATTGCTTATAAATTTTGACTTTATCAACCTCTCTTTTCCTGGTGATTTTTACAATGGCGATGCATTGTCCCAGACGCCACAGAGCTCTCTTAGGCACACACCAGGCAGTCCTGCCATCCACCCACCGTCCCCTACACTCTAGAGAACACCGTCATGGGAATGTGTCAGCAAGCCCAGCAGTCCAAAAGCTCAGCATACCAAATTATATTTCCCATCAAAAAGGTATCAAAAATCATAACTAACCACAAATGATTACATCAATGAAAATATAAACACATCCCCAAAGCTCAACATATAAAGAATCTTAGCTCTTAGCTAAGATTCATTTTAGAAAATAATTCATAAGAAAAAGCACTGAAGGCAGTAAAATTAGTATATGATGTAGTTTCTTTTTATGTTTTTCTTTTATTATGATTATTTTCTAGCCTCTTTAATTCCATATCATCAATGTTTGGACAGTGGATTTTTTTTTTTTTAAATGAGCGATGAATAACATCTATCTTCCACATTCCCGTGCCTTTGCTCAAACAGTGTTCTCTAACACCTTAGCCAAAATCAGATTGGCAAATCCACAAACCCCAGTACACATAGCCGGCATGACCAGGTTTATCTACATGTAGCAATCAACACGAAGGAAAAGCTCAATCAGCAAAGGTTGCTTATTTTTTCAATGTTTGCTTTCTGGATAATTTTCCTAGGTATAGATGGAATGGTTGGTAGAATGAAGTAAAACTGTTCTTAACATTTCATTTTATACCAGAAGTTCTTTTTGTGAGAAAATGAATTAATTAGGCATATTGCATATACATACACTCAAATACGCAAAAATGGTGTTTGTATGTGACAGTAGAGAAGGGCGGATACCCAATGATTACTAATGCATGCATTTCTTAAATTTTTACTGAAGGTTAAAATCAGTTAATAAGTACCAACTACTTAGGGCTAGTAAAGACCTACCAGTAAGCCAACTCAAGGACACCTGGATAGTAAGCTGGTAAATACCGTGTTTCCCCGAAAATAAGATGTAGTTGGACCATCAGCTCAAATGCGTCTTTTGGAGCAAAAATTAATATAAGACCCCGTCTTATTTTAATATAAGACTGGGTACAATATAATATAATATCAGAGCGGGTCTTATATTAATTTTTGCTCCAAAAGATGCATTAGAGCTGATGGTCCAGCTACATCTTATTTTCAGGGAAACACAGTAGTAATAAAAAAGGGTACATCTCAAAACGCTGCAGCGTGAGCCCCTTCAAATTGCTTTCATATAACTTTCCTTTGCTGGTCCCCTTTGTTGACTTTCAGGATGACAGCAATTACTAAAGAATAACATCAAGTACAAGCCAAGGTCAAAATGTAGTAGCATTTCCTCTAGGTCTACAATATTAACGTATATAATAACACTGTTGAAGTTGACTGTTTCATTCTAGTTACGTTAAAATTTACTCAACTCTCAATCTACAAGCAAAAGGAATAAAAATTGACAAATGGAGTCTTCGTTTCAACTGTTACTCTCATACTAATATTGAGAAGTATATTTTGAAAATGCTATATAATTTAATTTGCACAAATGTGCCAAACTCTAAAACTCTTTGAATTTTTATACTGTGGTCAGAAAAATGAAGCCTTGAGAAAAAAATCTCTGGAACCCAGGAGCCAGTCTCCTGAAGGGAGAAGGAGATAAAATTCATTCTTAACAAGAGCTAGATGAATTGAAGCATTTGTTTGGCTGGGGAAAGGACAATATGATATGGCTTTCAAAAATATTACTTTCAACTTAATTTATATTTCTGAAAAGGAGTTCAACAATAAATCCGACATTCCATTTTTATTAAAATAATTTTGTAACATGATCATATTATATAAATACATATCTGTAAATAATTAAAGATAAGGGTAAAAGTTGCTTTAAGGACAAATAGATTATTTTAAATGCAGTTGAAGCAAACCCAAAGTCTCTTCCTAAAAAATACAATCCAGATAAAAAATCCATATTTAATATTAGATTTTTTCAATTCCTTAAAAATAACATCTGGTTACATTAGACCTTTTTAAAGCTGCAAAATAGCTGAGAAAGTGTATAGCAACAATTCATTACTGACAATACCTCTTCAATGTATCTTTCATGATTCACATATTTATTCATAGCCTCCACTTAGAACACTCACTTTAAAGTCATAAACAAATGGTTAAACATCTTTAAAGCTCAAAACAAAAATTCCATAAGCAGAAAACACCCATCTTAACATCTACTCACCCTTACAACTACAGAATAAATGCACAATTTGCTCCTATTTATGGCTAATGTGTATACAGGAAGACTTATATGTACTGAGAAATAGAACATTTTGACCTAAGTACATAGTGCGCTTGTGTAAACAGGAAAATCGGTGTATTCTGTGGAGACAGCTTACATATGACAGTGAGAAGGTGGCGGAGCAGAATAGTGAAAAGCGTCCTTGTTTCCCAAGGGGTACATCTTATACAGCCAAAGGGCATGGAGCCAGATACACTGGAGTCGGAAACCATGAACATTTCTCTGGAAACATGGGATCAAAGGCTACACATAAAGTTAGCCAGCCCATCTTCCTGTCTCCAGGAATAACTGCATCTCACCCTAGAAAGAATACTGTCATCCTGGTAGCTTTTGAAAAGCTCTCATGTCTTTTGAATCTGTCCACTTCTCTCCATCCCCACGGCCCCTGCCTTGGGTTAAGCCAAGATTCCTGTGCAGCCTCTGAAGTCACTACCTCCCTGCTTTCCCCAGAGCCATGCTCCAGCTACCAGACCTGACTCCTAAAAAGCCTTTAAAGGCACCTGCTTCTCAGAGATAAGTCAAAATCCTCTAGCACAACATGCAAATCGGTCTGCCTTTCCTCTCCTGCCTCATCTACCACGACTCACAGATACAGACCTTGAGCTTCTGCCCTGCTCAACTGCTTCCCTTTCCCCCCCGAGTCCATCACCATCCTTGCTTGCCCTCACCAATGCTGCCTTTGCTCCAATGCTCTGTCATTGTCCAGTCTAGTCCCCATTGCTCCCTCCACTAAGTGTATGGTCATCAGCAGAGGACATTCTGCTTGTCCTCATTAATGACAAAAGCACCTTTGGCATCCTGACTTTTGGTGCCTTGGGGCTTTTTCACAGTCCTCTTTGTGCCAAGGTGTGGTTAGTTTGATATGCATCCACCATCTCCTTTGCCTAATTTGTGGTGTACTATTGAAGTAACTTTGGGACTTGTCTTATTTCGATATGTGAATATTAAGCCTTAAGAAGGATCTGCAGGGTTGTGCAGTGTAGCTACCTGATTTGGAGAGTGGCACATCCTCTAGGAAACAGCACAGCCCTAACTGGCAAGGATAGACATCACAGTGGTTAGACAAGGCTAGATTATTCCCCAACCGTGTGACCCAGCAAGGACTTAACCTTTCTGGGCCTCTGTTTCCTTGTCAGGCTTCTTGGTTACGCCTATGTTTACATTACTTGCATATTTATAACACTTTCCTACTTCTTTTCACCATGTCTGCTTTACAATAACTGTTAGGTAGATCAATAAGCTACTGTTCTCTGCCTTTTAAAAAACGAGGTAAATGGGGGTGGCCAGATGGCTCAGTTGGTTAGAGCGTGAGCTCTGAACAACAGGGCTGCTGGTTCGATTCCCACATGGGATGGTGGGCTGTGTGCCCTGCAACCAAAGATTGAAAACGGCGACTGGACTTGGAGCTGAGCTGCATCCTCCACAACTAGATTAAAGGACAACGACTTGGAGCTGATGGGCCCAGAAGAAACACACTGTTCCCCAATATTCCCCAATTTAAAAAAAAATGAGGTAACTAGGCTGGTAAATATAAAATATGAGAAAGATATGTTTCCTGACCTTAAGAATATTACCATCTAGGAGGGAGAAGATCTGAAACAATAAACAATGTGTAAAATCAAATGCTACAGCATGCTGTCTGTGTAGAAACAGAGGAGGTAGGACAGTAACAGCCCTGAGAGACTGCATCCAAGTGGGTCTTGGACTTGGCCTTGAAGACAAAGTTAGGATTTGGACAGGCAAGCCTAAAAGGAAGTGACATTCCAAAGAAACAGCATGAGTAAAGCACAGTGTTGAGCCAACAAGAAAAACTGACAGTTGCAAGGGTCAAAAACTCAAGTATCTACAGGAGCCAGGCAAGAATATAAAAGGTAGGGGGCTCTAATAAACAACAGCACGAGCTCAATGATTAAGGGCACCTGGTACTTCGTCTCAGCACAGGGAGACATGAGGAAGTGCTAGGCCCTTCCCAGGAGCCCGTTCTCCATGCCCTCCCACCCGGGGCCTAAAGCTGTCTTCCGCTATTCAGCTGGAAAAGAAAAGTTGCCATAGAGAAGACAGATCTGGTGTTGCAGATGTCCCACGTTTCTCAGAGAAAGCCAAACATCAAGATCTTAATGTAAAACCTTTTTTTGGTGTTGTTGCTGTGGCTGCAATAAATTCATTTTTTCTAAAGTGGAAAAGCAAAATAAAGCAAGTCCGCCTGCCTGATTTAGCCTGCAAAACCAGTCTGCCAACTGTGTTGTCATGAGGTTTAAAATTTACCTAAAATACTTTGACATATACTATGCGATATTATTGTGACACGACAACCCAGGTAGTCAACTGGCGTTCTGACCCAAGATGCCAGAGGCAGCTGCTGGAAGTATTTCTGTTCTCTGTATCTAAGTATAGATAAGTATGGGCCAGGTGAATGCCCCAAAGGGGCTGTTACCCAGGAAAAGAGTCACCTGTTGACAGGCATGATGCATATTAGAAACGGGCTTTCAATGGTGAAAGTAAAGGTGATTAGCACACAGAGTAGCTAAAATATTTTAGATATACTCCCCACTCCCGCATGAATAGAAAGAAAGAATCCAGCGATGCCCACGTGTAAGCTAAATCCCTAACCAGTTTTGTGTCTATCCCGTTAGCTTCTAGATGCCAAGGACAAGTGTACAGGAAAACTGCATCTGCCATTTGGTGTGTCTGCTCCCTCCCAGTGAAGCTTGCATTCACCTCGCAGCACAGAGAGCAGGGATTTCTTTGAGTTTACAGAACAAACCTGGAGACTTCATTAGGGGTTTGCTGGTTAATGACTGGCAAAATTTGGTCTCAAACTTGACTTCCTTATATCCTGGGAATGTTGTGGCTGGGCAGCCAACCCCGACCTACCTCAAACATCTACAACATCTACTAATAACTGTGACAAGGAATCTGAGCTGTACATGAAAAAAACTGGCTTGAGTCAACTCAACAGTTGATAGTTGAGAGCTCCCTAAAATGTATTCAGATTGGGTTACAGCAGATACTGATCCCTTCAGATATCCAAGTGGCTGGTTGGGGCTGGGGCTGGGGCACCGGGAGCCACCACAGCTGCAGGGGCTTCTGGGAGTTCCTTGCTGGCAGCAGCCTCTTCCCCAGAGGCCACGATCTAGAAAAGCAAGGAAGCACTTGAAACTGTTAAGAAGCTCAACCACACGAGTCCTGAGTACCGAGTATGGGACGTTGCACTCAGAACTAAACGTGTCAACCTTCTGTCTGCTGGGAAGTCCTAGATGCCCTCCCTACCCCCTCATTTTCTCGGTGAGAGAAGGAAAACGCAGACCAGGGAAAGTCAAGGCTTCTGCAGTCACAGAATCAGAGACATGCCTCTTCCAACTGCAATCCAGACTCCTTATTCCATCCAAGTTAATCTTCCTAAAGTGCAGTTCCCATTAACACCCTGGACTACTGTTGCTCTCTCTCTAGTGAAGAGGAAAATTGGGGGAAAGTAATGGTGCAGAAGTGTTCAGGAAAGGAGGAAGACTAGCGGACGGCAAGATCACAGCTACAGCCCAGGAGTAAAATCAATAGGGCCTCTGTTTGAATAGGGACCCTGGAAATGGATAGACAAATTCTTAAGAAAATATGACTGCGCGGATGTTGGAATTGAAAAAGGGGGGGGGGGGGAGATGAAACGACTTGCCAAAAACCACACAGCGAGTTACTGAGGGTCGGAATAAAACCCACAGTCCTTCACAGAGGAGTTAGCCACTTTAGCCTCAGTCTCCTCCTTGGAAAAAGTCAGTGTATTTTTCTGTACTGAAAAGGAAATGCAAAATGGAATAATGGGGTTAATCCTCCACAGCTCCTAAGCTCTTCCCTGAGTAAAGATCAAGTTATGATTACCCAACACAGAAAAACTAGTTTGAGGTTCTCTCGTTAATCTTAAATGTCATATTTATATCATCAAAAAACAATCCCTTCATAATTTGGTTTGAGTCCCAGTTTTTTTGTTTGTTTGTGTGTTTTTTTCCTCATAAGTGACTCTCAAGACTTTACTGGCAAAACTGAACTGTACTTCTAAACACTCAGGAACATTTTCAGGGCTACCAGCACCTAGTTTTTATGAGTCCCACAGGTTTCCTTAAAATGTTATATCACCAATGTTGGATGAGCAAAGAAGCATGTAAAGAAGTACATTATTATTTAAATTATGCAAACTATGTGATAATGGTATATTTTCTTAATTCTGTTAGGAAAAAACTATGGAAATTTATTTTGTTTTAAACAATGTATTTTGTTCTTTTTATGTTGTTTTTTATAGTACAATGTGTGTCAGCACTCGACTCACCCTGAGCAAGCATGGGGTGTGTACAACAGCGTCTAAATGCCGTGGGTATGCATACCATGGGGCTTATAGAGCTTTGATTTGGACACGATCTTGCCCTTTTGGTAAGAGCTAACATGGGAAAATATTCATTTTAACAGTGATGATTACATGAGCGAGACAGCATGAATGGAACAAATATGCTAAGAGGATCAATATACTATCCTCAGAACTAAACATATAAATCTTCTATTTGCTGGGAAGTCCTAGATGCCCTCCCAACGCCTTCATTCTCTCGGTGAGAGAAAGAAAATGCAGACCAGGGAAAGTCAAGGCTTCCTCAGTCACAGAATCAGAGGCATGCCTCTTCCAACTGCAATCCAGACTCCTTATTCCATCCAGATTAATCTTCATAAAGTGCAGTTCTGATCATAGCACTCTCTGGTCAAACTCTCTCTCCCCACACGGCTCTTGAAGAACAACAAGGCAGCCCATCCCTGGCCATGATTTGTCACATATATGGAAGCCAACAGGCCTCCGGTGGTTTCCTTCTCACTGCAATGATTACCCAGTTATCGCATCCGTTAGCGGAGTGCTTTGAGCTTCTTTAACTGATCAAATCACCATTTCTCAATTTTATTTTTTTAATGTACAATCAAACCCAGCCTTTGCTACCAGGTTTTCTGTTTGTTTTTGTTTATAAATTAAGTAGGAACAACTCCTCACTCCCCTGGAGCTTTGCCATCTTCATAGTGTCATCAGACCTCTGAGCAAGAAGAGTCTGAGTAGAAACGGGGAGGGCTGTCCCTTGCGTCTGCTGGAAATTCCTGCAAACCGAGGCAGGGGAGAGCTCGGTGCAGCAGAGTTCGGAGGTGGCAGGAGGGACAGACACATCAAGTCCTCCAGGTGGATGCCACGCCTCGGGGTACCTGTCCCGTGCTCAGTGGAACTCAGCAAACGCAGAGCAAGAAGCAGGGCCTTAGAGCCCAAGGAGCCAAGTCAGGATGTGGCAACATGTAGGACAGCAGCTGCCAACACTCACTGGGCTCCTTTCCTCTTCAAATAATGCCACTCTGCTCATGGAAGCAGTTTTCTAATTAGTCTAATAGTGAGATTTCATTGCATCGTGACTGTGAGCATAACTATCAGGAGACCAAGCAGTGACAGCCTTGGTGTGAGATGTATAGCCCCTGTGCAGAGGCATATACCATGGGGTCCTGATCTTTCCCAGTGGGGATCCCACCACCAATCCCTGAAACTGAAAGGAAGAGGAGAGGCAGCGAGGGGGGACGCAGTGAGTAGGAAGGAGCTGCATTTCCACCCCAAGAAGCACTCTGGAATCAAACAGGCCGGCGTTTGATGCCAATTACACTCCCTGCTGATTTACTTAACTTTTTGGAGCAAGTTTCACAAGCTATAAAATGGGGAGCTGAGGATACATAGGGCAGGTTTTCCATATTAGTCCTTGTACCACACAGTTGGTTGCCTACTCAATACAATATCCTGTTCTTCTCTACCAGAATCCTGCTTCTGTTTGCAGGCCTCAGGGAATTAATCACACTGATCTAAGCCAATCAAGGTGGTTGGTTTCTCCCATGAGTGAATGGTCTGAAGGTCTGCCCCAGTTCTGGCTCATGAGATAAGGGAAATAGGGTGCAGGCTCTTTTGGGAAATTTTCCACCTGGATATAAGAAACAATCTACAAGGTTCCTCTGCTCCCTTCTCCCTTGTCCTGTTTGGGGCACTGTCATGTGAGGATGTGATGCTGGCAGCAAGAGCATCACATGGGGACATGTGCTACTTGACATGACTGAGGCACAGATCAGGAAGTAGGAAAGAACCCATGACCTCTCTGATATCCCTGTGTTTCTGCACCAACCTTGGCAATAAATGCCCCAGACTTCTGTTATGGGCGATAATTAAAGGTCTGCATTGCTTAATCACCTGCCAGTCAAGCACTCTAGTATTTATACCCAAAGGCTTCTTAACTCTTACAGCCCCATCTTTCCCCAGCTCAGCAATGTTTAGTCATACTTCCTGACTGCTAAGTGTTAACCATTGCATCAGAGGCCAAAGCTGTTGCAACCTCCAAAAGGAGTTGGTAAAAAATCAGCAATTCAGCACACAGTGCAATTTTGCCATTTTAAACAGCTCCGATATTAAGCGTGGCTTTTAATGCCAGGGGCAAAATCAAACAAATAAATGCACAGGCATCTCAAGGGGGAAAATCATAGTGCAAGAAGAGTCCAATTCACTTTTTTGCCAATAGTTTCTGTTTGAGGCGTTGCTTACATAAACGTTCCAGAAACAGAACAATACACTTCTAAAGAAATAGGAGAGACGTATCTACAACATTCTAGTCTAAACCCTTGCCACTCAAAGTGGGGTCCCCAGACCAGAATCATCAGCATCATCTGGGAGCCGCTAAGAAATGCAGACTTTTGGGTCCCACCCTAGTCCCACTGAACCAGAATCTGCATTGTAGCAAGATCTCTAGCTGATTCGATGCGCGAGCTGGAGAAGCACTGCTCGGGAGTACTGTCTTCCTACCAGGTGCTATGGCACGATTCAGTGTGCATGGAAGACCTCAAAGTACGGCCCATCCACAGCTTCCCTCTTGCATCTCTGAGATGAAGAGAACCACAGTAGTAGGAAGAGAGTACCGGGAAAAATGTTTAGTGCACATTCATGTAGCTCATGGCCAATAAGTACATGGGTAAGTAGTCCCCCCCCCATCCCAGATTTCGCTTTATATGGTTTCAGTTACCTGAGGTAACTGATTTCAATCAACCATGATCTGAAAATATTAAATAGAAAATTCCAGAAATAAACAATTCGTGAGTCAAATTACACACTGGTCTGAGTAGTATGACAGAATCTCTCACCATCCCGCTCTGTCCCTCCCAGGACGTGGCTCAGCCCTTTGCCCAGCATATCTGCACTGTACATGCTCCCCATCGATAGTCACTTAGTAGCCATCTCAGGTATCAGACTGGCGTCATGGTATCGCAGTGCTTGTGTTCAAGTAACCCTTATTTTACTTAATAATGGCCCCAAAGTGCAAGAGTAGTTTAAACTTTATCATATGTACGTATGTATGGGGGGAAAAACATAGTATGTATTGGGTTCAGTACTATCCATTGTTTCAGACATCCACTGGGCGTCTTGGGACATATCCCCCATGGATAAGGAGGGACGACTGTACTAAAAATGAAAACCACATCTACATAAAACTGTCTGACTCAGTGACTCTAATTGTCAAACAAGAGAAACAAATTCACATACATGGTGTACAACTATGGGAACACTCCTATTTATACAAATTCTTTTTTCAGTACATGAAAATAATTGATAATCATAATACTTATAAACAGTCCATTACTGCTCACTGCTCACTGGAGGTACGAGGGCACAGAGAAGATCAACTGTGGAAAGCATCATTCTCAGATGTTTATAACAATAGTCCTTTCGCACCCACTCATGAGAACTTCTGAAACGCAGCTGTGTACAGGTTATATCATTATATTATTAAAGTGAATAATATAATAATATTGAATCACTGAATCAACTCATCTTTTAAGCAAGTCAACAATAAATGTGTAGCCATCTTATCTACGATTAGTAATCAATCATACACTGCTTCACTATGGATTGGCACACAAAACCTGTCCCGCTCAGGAGGGGTGGACCCCAAGAGGAGTCAGACAGAAAAAAGAATTTTCTGAAACCCTTGCTCTTCACCCAGTCTCCTTTGCCCCCAGTCAGATTCCTGGTTTTCAATTCCACTTATTCCTTCTTGCAAGCAAATGGTGATTAAGAACTTCATTTGGCTCTCCAGGCTGCAGCCCCCAGCCACCCACAGCACGGTGTGATGCATTCACGGTCAGAAAACACAATCTGCCATATTTCCAAAGTCTGGGCCCTAGAGAATCACTTCTCAGCTGCTCTATACAAATTCACTTCCCCATCTATTAATGAGAGAGAGGTAGTCCTGACCTTCTTTGGAACATCAGAGAATGACAATTTCATAGTCTTTTCTGACAGCAAAAGAAGAAATCAGAAGACATCATCTTCTTATTCCCTAAAAGTAGAGTCTCACCTTTCAAAATAAAAGAAACACAAAGAAGCAAACTGTCCCATGGCTCATGGGGGTAGACTCTCGAAATTGCCATCAACTGGTTTCCTTCAAATATGCCATATTTCTCCTCATAAGGGAGAAATCCTTAGAACTGGGCTTGCACTTTGTACATGCCATCGACATCAATTTACAATGACGTAGACAAATTACAAGAAAAATTCAACAGGAAGATTCTTGGTAAAAATGCCAAGGCTCTACAAGCTGCCACTCCCTCCCCAATTACTGAACCGTTCACACCATCAAGACAGCACAGGCTTAAAAAAGACAGAGACAGAAGAATAAGTGGAGGTTGGTGTCAATTCACATTTGGTGCACAGTTCAGCTGACTAATGCCGACAATTAGACACAGGGTGAAGTAGAGCACTAGTTTAAGATACCAGCAAATTGCAGAGAACATGCCCATTTAAGTAAGAGTCACAGAATCCTTCCCCAAAGCAGGTGTATTTCCAGTGAGAAGTGCAGCCAGCAGCCACACCCAGAAGGGAGAGGGGCCAGGAAGGATGGAGCGGTAATTCCAGGCCGGCTGGGCTGAAGGGACCAGGCAAGAACCAGCTTTCTTCTCAAGTCCAATGACAGAAATGACCAAGAACTCACTAGTGGTCAACTGTCTATCAAACACGGTCATTACAGTGAACAAAGGAAAACCACAGCTAATCCCCAAATCACAAATTCATTCTTCCCTGGCTTCCCCGTGGGAGGCAGGAAGGATATTTGTAAAGTTGCTCTGGTAAAAGAAACCAAAGGACAGATTACTTGGCTTACTCTCCCCTCCATGCCCAAGACCATCATGTGATCTGAATGCTTTCAAATAGGATGGAGAATATCTTAGTGACTAAGGCTAATGAAGGGACACTCAGAATATTTTGATGCAAGATACGTCTTGGAGAAAGTCTTGTCAAGCTTCCTCATTTTGCAGCTGAAAAACACTGAGTCCCAGGGCAGCTGAACTGTGAAAGGCATAGAGTTAAGAGGCAAGAGGGCAGGGTGGGGGTGGAGGGGCATAAATGACAAGGAAGTGAGCCAAGGACCGAAAGTGACGTCAGGAGATTTCAGAGTGATCTGCTTTTACAACCTTCAGAATGACCTTAACCAAGTCCCCAGTCGCTCAGCAGCCCTCAGTCCCCTCATCTGAACCGACCTGCTCAGCTGAATTGATAGGGCTATTGTAAGGAGAGCACTAGGTAAGCATATTATACAGGTGTTATTTCCCAAGTCAAAGGCATGCTCTGCAGTCAACGGGGGCTTCCTCACGGGCCATATCCACAAAGATGAGCACAAGTAACTTAGATCAAATATGAATAAGTCTAAATTTCCAATGCAATATTCATCTACCTGCAGGTGGTCTTTTTCATACAAATCTCCACTCAACTACCTTTATTATCAGAAGCTTCCGATAAATCAGAATGACCCATCTATACAGTTTTAAAGAGATGGTCCCTCTAAGGGAGGTAATTAAAATAGGACAATTCCAGTATTTAAAGCAACAATTTACATAATTTCCACCAAGTTTTGAGAAGGATGAGTTGAGGCTAATACAACCGTCAAAGAATCTACAGATTTTTTAATCTGTGACAAAGAAAACCTGACATTTAAAACTCCTAACACTGAAAAGTCACTAAAATATGAGGCTCATATATTAAACTCTGTTGCTCGGTATCCTTTTCATCTAAATTCACTACATAGTCTTATGTTCATTAATTCATTCAGCAACTCTTTACTGAGCTCTCATTCAGTGTCATTTCCAGTTCTAAACACTGGGACTATAGAGTAGAAACCCCTGACTTCAAGAAGCTGGACTTTAAATTGGGGCGAGGGTGGGACGGAGAGGCAAATACAGATAATAAATAAAATTATGAAATATAATATACAGCAGTGGTTTTCAGACTTCAGTGTGCCTCACAATCACTAGAGGGCTTCTTAAAATACAGATTGCTGGGTCCTACCTTGAGGGTTTCTGATTCAGCAGGTCTGGGGGTGAAAAAGCACAAGAATTTGTATTTAATCAAGTTCCCAAGGTGATGGTGATGCTGCTGACCTAGGATCACGCCTTGAGAACCACTAATATAGAGTACACTGATGCATACAATAAAGAAAAATAGATCAAGGGAGGGAGTGGGGGGGCTACGATTTACCATAGGATGGCCACAGAAGCCTCACTGATGTGACATTTGAGCCGAGAATCTTACTGCGGTACTGAAAAGAGTATTCCAGATAGAACAGCAGACAATGCAAAGGTTCTGAGGCAGGAGCATGCATGGCAAGGAGGTCAGTTTGGTTTGAGTGGAGTAAGGGAGAGACAAAAGCAAGAAATTAGGTCAACAAGATAATGAGGAGCCAGCTTTTTAAGGCCTGGTGGGCCACCATAAGGATTTTGACTTCATTTTGAAATGGGAAGGCACTGGAGGGTTTTGAGCAAAGGCATGATACAAGCCTTTAATTCAGTTCAACAGTATCACTCTGGGTCTTATGGAGAGACTGAGCACAGAGGGGAAGGGCAGAAGAAGAGCACCTCTTAGGAGGCAACCATAAGAATCCAGGCAAGAGCTGATGGAGCAGGACGACAGCAGGGGAAGGTGGGTGACGTCCTTAACAATAGGATTTGCAGACAGATTGGACAGAACTTAGGGTAGAAGAGAAAGGGAAGGCTCAAGGAACCCCAGATTTCTGGCCTAATCAATAGAATGATGGAACTGCCATTAAAAGAAGTGGGAAGACTGTGAGAAGGGAAGTTTGCTGGGGGGTCTACAGGTTATAGATTTCTTTTGTACGGCAGTTACACAGTCGAGCGAGTTGAAAGGAAACTTGAACCCAGCAACACCATTTTACAGGTGATACATGACCAGCAATGAACTTGATAGAGGGCATAGGGTAAGGTCAGTGACCAAGGGGGCTACATAATCCTGGCTACTGCAGTCCTCAAGTGTACTCTGTAAAATCAGTGTTAAACTATACTCCATAGAGTATAAATACATTTAACTCTATTTAAATTTTCTAAAACTCTCTAATATACTTACAATATATGCAGTAACTAACAAGATGTTATTAATCAAAAACAACTATTCCTGAATCATTCATATTTACAACACATATTTAAGATTTATCCCCAGAACAACCTATTAAACTAGACCTAATAAGGCTAACTTAGATTCCTCAAGTATATGAATTTTTCTCTGCCTATAAATTTTGGAAATTCTATAGCTAACTTTCACCTGAACTGTAAACTCCCTGACAGTAGACACAATGTCTGCATTGCTTACCACTGTTATCAAATCAGAGGACTGTACCTGGAACATAGTAAATGTTCAGTAAATATGTCAGCTAACCACTTAAGATGCATTGAACCCAAACACCTAATGTTTGCCTTTTTACCAGGGAAGGACCATTTTTTTTTTTGTCATAACAAATGGAGGTTCTGGGAAACAGAAAAATAAATGAAAAAAAAAAAAAAAAAAAAAAAGATCCAGCAAAGAACTGACTTGAATGGCTCTGCTCTCAATCTAAAAACTCTTGTTTTTCTGGGCCTTAACAGCTTCTGGGGAATACATAAAATTTAATTTAATAATGACACAGAAGGCCCTTAAAAGCAGAATGGAAGAAAGGAAGGCCGAGAGGGAGGGAGGGGTGGGAGAGAAGAAAGGAGGCCATCTGTCTCAGGCCCTCCTAGACACTCTTCCTTGAAGTTCAGCCCTGTCCCCCGCGCAGCTATACACACACAGCTGAGGAAAAATTCCAGCGGGAGGGCAGAGCAAAGTGATTCTCCCCAACTGGGTTCACCCAGTAAGACTTCCTAAAGCCGGTGCTCAAACAACTGCTAGCAGCTGTTAAAGGATGGGAAGCTGCTTAAAATGTCCCCAAGTATTTCCCCCCAGTGGTGTACACATGGAACGGAAAACTAAGCTTCCAGAACTGACCGCATGCTCTGTTCATGCCAGAGGTTTCACAAATGTTACCATTTTTATCAAGACCCCAAAATTCAGAGGGTCACATTAATTTGCGGTCTTTATTTACTTAAACCAAAAAAAAAAAAAAAAAGTATACGAGAATTTTGGCATAGCTTGTTGAACGATAATTCACATAATTATAAACTTCCTGAAACTCAAACCCTACATTTTTGGCTCACTATAAAACACTTTACAGCCCCCGAAGATGTTAATTTGCACTTGTACTCTATGTTGAGTGTACCCAATGTCTCTTAATTGGTGTGCTCTGCTTCGCTCTCCCTTAGCATTATTAATCGCTTCATTGTCAGCTGGCTAAGGCCAGCTGCCTAAAATCAGAGCTGAAAATGTTTGTTTAAAAAAACTACGTTTAGCCTTAAAACTATGCACTGGTATGCATACCTCAATATTTTAAATACGTTCGCCTTCCTCTCTGTTAAGCTGCTCTCTTCTTATGTTTGAGCTTTCAGCTATACCTTGCATACACACCACCTACCCCCACCAGGCGCGTGCACGTACACAGCCTGGAGAGTCAGGCAGTTCAGACCACACTGACCAAAAGTCCCTGAACACCTGCCATGTGTCAGGCACTGCTGGGGGGTGTTGAGATGAACAGCACGGACTTTCTACCACTGGCATAAGTACACAGTCGGGAAGGCAGAGGGGGATGCAGGGGCCCAATTTCAGCTCCATGGCACAGGCCTTCCAGCTGGAGTGTGTAAAGCAGTGGACTTTCAAGCCACTAGGGTAAGGGGCTTGATGCAGACAGGGTGCGGGTGGCAGAGGAAAGGGTGCGGAAAGGAAAGAATGCCCTGAATTGAGTCGTGACAGAGAAGTGAGCCAGGTAAAGAAGGGGGATCGTGAAGAAGTGAAGCAAAAAGCACCGGTAGAAGAGACTGGAAAAACGGGCAGGGCCTTCATATGTCCTATGCAGGAGCTGGGGCTTGATTGCATCAGCAAGTCTTAAACCTCATGCCAGGGAATTGTACGGTCAGATCTGCATTGTAGATTTTTCACTCCAGTGATATTGGGAAAATCGGTGGGGTAAAGAAGGAGGGAGAGCAAAATGACACGGCAGGAGGTCACATGGGGTGCTGACAGCGTGGCCTCCTGAATCACTTCCTTGAGATCTTACAACACCCAAAATAATGAAAGGGCACCATCCCTATTTCAGTACAAAAGCACTATGACCTAATTCTAAACTGGAATGTGCATGAACTCCTTTAGCACTGTAGTTTTTTCCCATCGCACAGACGGGGAATGTGAGGTGCAGAGAGGTTACAGGGTTAGAAGAAGCAGGGCCAGCCTGCGGGCCACAGCAGTCTGGTGTCAGAGCCTATGCACTCGTACATTCAGTGACACCATCACTTCCTGATTTGGGGGCCTCAGGGGCTCTCAGAGCTTCCGACACTAAGCAGAGTGCACACAGGGAGCCCACAGTACCTCCTGAAGCAGCAGCCAGTCTTCCCTACAACACAAGGATTACTCTCTTTTATTCCCATCCAAGTATACTTTACTGGAGCCAAAGAACAGAGAAAGGCAACAAAAAGAACCTAGCAGTTATGGGTATAAACACTCCACCACCTTGCACACCTCCGTCTGGCTCCTTGAGAATAACATCTGAATACTGGAAGCAAGTTAAATCTAGTTGCATGTTTTCCTGGCAGAAGTTTTAGTCATAGGGTTTTCAGTTGTTCAAGACACAGACTGAAGCTAAAAATGTATTCAAAGGCTGACTAAGGATATAATCTGCTTCCCAGAAAACCAAGATACTACCCAAAGTCATATCAATGTGTCTTGGACAGTGAAAAACCTAGGTCTTAAGCCTCAGATACACTGAGACAGATGTGGTGATAACTTTCTAGAATTCTAGACTGCCTTAGCTCAGTACCAGATTTGATTTCTGTTAGAAAAACTTGGGGTGGGAAATTGACATTCACACATGCACATACACAGAAAAGGCAAAAAAAGTAAGTGAAAATGAGCATGACCTCTACCTTATATAAGGTAGTAGTATGCTTCAAAAGACTTACTTAGAAAACAAGTGTTTTGAAATCTATATTTTTAAAGTACATTAAGAGTGGTCACTATTTAAAAGAACCCTAAGATAAATATATCTGTGGTGACCACCCCAAAGGGACCTGTTTTATATGATTTTTCCGTTTGCTTAGAATAACATCTCTCATTAATTCTGGACAAACAGGCTTAGTCACTTGCCAGACAAAGCACTAAGCTCTTCCTGACAGTATGACAGAACATGAAACTGGAAAATAAAATGCTAGGCCGTGGGAACAGCATGACATTCAAACAGCCACTCTTTCAATTTCATATCACAGTAAAAACTATTACACTTACCAAGGTATCCTATCCAAGTTTATTATCAGGAAGTCATACATACAGGTCATCTGAGCACAGGGGAAAAAAAAAGTGATGCATTTTTTTTCAAACCGAGGAAAGTCTTCAGGTTTTCATTCACTACATCAAACCTGAAGTTCTCCAGTCTGAAAAGAGCGTGATGTCACTACTGTGATTCTGCACCAAATGACACCTAACGTGATTGCTTCTCTCCTTTAAAACCTTACCAGTGACCTATGTGCCTCCACATGAAAAAGCAAGGGGGGAAAGATGCTGAATATTATGTAAAGATGTAGAACAGCTAGTGATTGCTATTGGTCTTCCACCAAAAACGGAGTTTACTTCAATCCAGATGTAGGTTTCTCTTTCTGGAAATCCTACAGATGTGAGGTCACAGATTCTAGAGCCAGACTGCCCAAATCTGAAGCCTGACTCCACCACTTAGCCTACGTATGACCTAGGCAACTGCCTCCCCCTCTCTGAACTTTAGCTTCTAGTCTGTGAAAATGGACATAAAAATAACATCTTCCCGACATCAGGCTGTGGTGATGGTTTGAATGAGTCACAAAACACTCAACCCATGAACCTGGCTTGGCACACAGGAAACAACCAGTATATATTAGTTACTCATGTTATATCCCCAATCAATAAAAATGTATATAATTCCCCCGGAATGCGTACTGTTGGAAATAGAATCAAGTATATTAGCCTTACTCGCCACACTTGTTGGCTGCATAGTAAGGCAAGCGTTTTTCATGGTCTAAACCAGACCCCTTAATTTTCACTTTCCTAATAAAAAATTCTGAGGAGGGATAAATAAATAAAAAAAAAATATATATACACACACACACACACACACACACACACACACACGGTAGAGTGAGTGATTATTTTAAAATAAAAATTATGCTTTCTATTAGAATAGGAAAAATACTCTTTTTAAAAACAATGCTCATACTAGTACTCTCAAGGTAAACAAACATTACATCCAAAGAAACAAATGCAAACTTTTCCCCTGCTTAACTTTTATTTCAGAAAACAAGGCCTAAAGAGCATGAAGATGTAAGAGGAAGAGGGCACAAGTAGTCTGAGTGCAAGCAATGTATTATTTGTCTAAATATAATTGGTAGCAACACAAAGAGACGGTCTGGCGCTGCTGTTGCTGTTGAGTCTCTGCTTTCAAATCTCCTACCCACCTCCTCCACTTCGCCCATCATATAAAGAGGTCAGCAAAAGGCCCGGATACTCCCGGTCCTAGTCGTGGTTTGGGCAGTGGGCAACTGCCTGGCCGAGGAGGCAAACTAATAAAATGGGATAGTGGCAGCAGCATCTACCTGTTTCAAGGAAACAGTCCAAATTTTCTTAAAGCAATAATCTTATTTTATACTTAAAACTAAAAAAGTTTTAAATACTGTATAATTCAATGTTGTGCTGAGATCAGAGAACATTGAGAAAATGTAATGTGAATTCTAGAAAGCTATAGCTCCAGAGATGTAGAGACTGCAATTTAAATGCCTGTTAACCCACCATTATGCGTCTGGCGATGGCAATTCCAGTTTGTGTTATTTATTATATAAGCAGGAAGTCACAGACACAGACAAGGTCCAAAGGAAAGCCAGAGTGGCTCTACACAAGGTCCTCACTACGTGCCAGGCACTGTTTTAAGTACTTTACACGCTGGCTCACTTAATCCTCACAAGCCAGGCGGTGGCTTTCTGCATGTGCCCTTTGGAACCCAGCAGCCCCCACAGTGCAAGTGGTACTCGGTTACACTCGACACCACCCCCCACGGGGAGGAAAAAACCCACAGGCCTGAGAGGGAGAGAAAAAGTAAGAAAACCTTACCTCACGGGATCCTAACTGAGAAAAAGGAAAGGATAAATGCTCCAGAAGGCACAGAGGAGGAGCTCAGGTCATTAATCTGACAAGAACAATGGGATGAGGTGACTGGCAGAGCACTAAGTGGCAGAATCAGGCAGGAGTTGACCCACCTTCAGGTTTCAAAGGGCAGTTCACTGCTATTTTGATCCTCTTAGTGAGAAATGATCATTTTATCACAAAACAGAGAAAATGAGTTGTACTTCCTTATCAGCTTAGAGCAAGATTAATGACAACTTCTAAGTTCCATAATTAACAAACATTACCTTTTCATAACTCATAAAGCCCCTCAGAGCTGAATCTCTTACAAGACAAATTTGACATATCATCTCCAGGCAGGGAGAGCTGGTGTGATCCTGTTGGTCGTAGTAACGGTAGTAATAGCAGTATTAGTATTAGAAGTAGCAGCAACGGCCTCGGCGGAGCAGCAGCTATTGATATTTACTACGTGCCTATTATATGCTAGTCCTTGTTAAGATCACTGGATATAAAGGGCCTCATTTGATTTCACAAAAAAATGATGAGGTGGGTTGTATTTGCATTCCTCTTTAAGGAAACTGAGTCTTAAAGAGGTTAGGTAACGTGACCAAGGTCACGTGTGGTGACCTGGGAATTGCAACCAAGCACGATGATCCCAGAGCTTGTATTGTCTTAAACTAAACTGATTACTCTGGTGATGGACTCTTTGAAGCTTTGGTCCACAAATTCTTTCAGTTGTCACTTGTTTAGTTGAAGTATTTTTTTAGTATTATTTTAGCTGAAGTATTTTTTTTCAAACTGCCCCTAGCCTGTGGAATAAGGGACACACACTCCCTAGAGTGAGGACAAGATACACATACATAAGGCAGTAACTTAGATGCCTCAAGAACAAAATTTAGCATTAATAATAATAATAATAATACCAAAGTAAGGAGGAAAAATACACATGAATCAAGAATGGCCAAAGACTGATAATTATTGAAGCGAAGTGATGGATACAATCTTCTCTCTACTTTGGGCTCTGTTTGAAAATTTTTACCATAAGAGGTTTAAAGATGGCTTTGACTACTGAGAGTTCATTAAGTTTCCTGAGTCATTTCCTTTCATTTGTTTCACCAGGTCAGACTTGTACATGGTTTACAATTCAGGATGTTATAAAAGGAATACGCGAAGCGGTCCCCCCACCACTATCCTTTTCGTGTTTCTTTGTACAAATGTATAGAGATTCTTATTTCTCCTCACTTCTTTCACAAGAGGTGGCATATTATACACACTATATTCTACCTTATTGTATTCACTTAACCAAGCAGCCTGGCAATTTTTTTCATGTCATGCATAGCTTTTCATCCTCTGTAACATAGATTATTCCATAATGTAGATACGCCACACACCATATTTAACTGGGACACCTAAGTTGTTTCCAATCTTCTGCTATCCCAAACAATGAATACAAGTCAGCTTATACTGTCTGTTCCTGTCTATTGCCCACTTTTTTGCTTGCACTAAGCATTTCTCACATTTATGTACTTATTGTAACAACCCTACAAGGAAGGGTAGATCCAGGTTTCGTGAACATGAAATTTATGCAATTTAGAAGACCCTTTTTAAAACAGAGAAACCAAACTTACAAATACAAAATTGGGTACAAATATGTGCATTTCTTTACAATTAAAAAGTCGTCTCAATTGATTGTAGTCCTAAAGATTCAGGTTCTTTCTTCTAGGATTTTTTCAGACAATTTAACAAAAATGCTTACATAGAAGTACTTCCTGATTTCAAACTGACGTCTCCTCTCCACCTAGAACACTCTGCAACTCCCAGAAGCACAATGCACTTCCAGGAGCCTGAATCTTGAGTTTCAAAGCTGCCCAGAAAATTTGTGTCTCCCTGAATGATCGGCATTATATCATCACCACCTCACAGGCGGGGACACTGAGGCTTAGAGATGCAATCACTTGCCCCAGTTGCACAATGGGTATTAAATCAGGCTGGGTTGAGTTCAAAGCCTTCGCGTTTAACTGATACACAGAGTGCCTCCCCAGTGGTCTTAAACCAATGACTGTATTTGACCAAATTCATCTTTTTTAAAGGGGAGGATTATTAATAAGAGATATCACTTTCATTATTAGTGCTTCAGGGAAGAAAAGTTTGATTTGAAACAAATTCTCAGTTTCCCTTTTATAGTTTCAAAACATCTTTTCTCTCCTTTGAAAAAAATAAAAATCAAGTCCCCGTAAGTGTACATAACTAACTAAACAGAGCCTAACATCAGCATCATGCTTGTCATATGGGCCAGGGCATCACCTAACACATTCTCTGGCACCAAAGAGGGGCAAGCAATGAATCAAAAAGATGACTCGGGCTTATCCTTGTGTTGGACGTGTGTTTGTTTTCTGCTGAAACTCTTGCATTTCTAATAATCACCCCAGACCCTCAGATTTGTCTAGAAACAAGACAGGGATCAAGGACTGTGATCAACTTTAATCTAATAACTAAATTCATGTGAAGACCCTCAACCTAAGCTAAACAATAGGACTCTTCCACTCCAACTCAAAAAAAAGAAAAAAACGCATATTAGACTGATTCAACACTTGGGGCAAACTTCAACATTCTTCAACAGATGCCAGATCAATAATTCTCGCAAGGATGCTGCTAGTAATATTTAATGCCTGGAGCCAGAAGCCTAAACACCCTGAAATAAGAGGGGCAGTCCAGTATAGGGAAGGACTGTCCAGTCAAAAATGCCAAAAGCGGTGATGGCTGAGAGGGTTGCTGAGACAGACCTTCGTGGAATGGAGTAAAACAAGAGTCAGTGTGGATAGGGCTACATTTTATCCCAGGTCATTCAGGTTACGCTAGAAGCAATAACAAAATGAGAGGTTCTGTACATACAAGGCCCTTGTCTGACGCATTCACTCAGGGGACATTTACTCATCTGCATGCTTACCACCTGTCAAGAACAGCCAGGTAGGGTCAGATTTAAGAGACAAGGAAACCCTAGATTTTAAGAGCTCACAATTCTTTTAGCCACATCTTCAGAAATAAAAGGCTTTAAATTAGTGTGTACAATGTTTTAAACTTTCAAATGCATCAAAAAACTCTCAAAAATACTTTTCTTGCTGTTCTATAAACATTATTAATCTGAAAGGTAGGGAATAAAAATTGAAAGTAAATTGTTCTTTATCAAAAGGCTATGTTCTAAAATAGCATTATTTATAGGATGATCTAACAAAGATTTATTAAAACAACAGAAAAACATGTTAGGCCTCAGAACCAAACATTTTATAACAGATCAGTCCAGGTTCATTCTTAAAACCGATTATATGCATTTATTCATTTCTCAGAACAATTCTACATTCCTTCAAAGTGCAATACTTCTGCACATAAGTAAAGAATTATTTATCTTTATCAGGTATACCTGCTATTTGCACTGAACCATCCTCACCCAGAAGAATATTACCAGCTTTCAAATCCCTATTAGAAAAAGAAAAATGGAGAATGAATTGTGGAATACAGACATTACATTGCATTAATTCATTCAGGGAGATTTTAAAACATATCATATAATGCAGCTATTTGATACAATTATTATTTTATGAGTACTAAAATTATATCACAGATTTAAAAAGTTATAAGGATACATTGTGATTTTGCAGTTTGCTTTTGGGGGATCGTTAGAATTTTAGTAACAAATATTTTATTTAAAATAGTTACCCAGATTTAATTAAATCAATAATGAGTAGATTCTTTATTTTTTGTTACAGAGTTAGAAATTGTCCATGTACTCACAATACTATCATGTTATCAAGAATTAAAGCCTAGCCTATGTAAAGCTATTCTATTTCCACTTAAATTGTCTGTGGTGCAATTCCAAATTAATCCCATTGGCTTCTTAAACAACGGATTTGATCAGTGTCTCCTCTGAGGAGACACTGATTATAAATATTCATTATAACTTTCTATAATATATATCTTCACTATATACAAGTGTGCTGAATAGTCTTAACACTTAAAAAAATGACAATTTACAACTTACAAGTTTGATTTCTAAAGTAATATTTTTTCTAATTATTGAAAAACAAAGTACATATCATTAAACATATAGCTGACTTATAGTTCCAGATAGGAGAGTTACAATATGGTATTACTGGTAAAGGGTTATTTACTTGCAACTATTCCTCATACCTGAAATAACACCCATTCGAAACCTCAGGAGCTCATAGTCTATGCTGCTTGGCTATCTAAAGAGTTTGCATTTCATGTTATAAAAAAAGATGAAATTAGTGCCTCCTCCTCCCCTCTCACCACTATGTCAAAGATAATCAACATATTACAATGCTTGGAACAATCTTGCCCGCATAAGAAAATTAGAAATGTTATCCAGTTCAAATGAGCATATTTCAAGAGCTGTATGCTAACTATTTTTTTTAATGAGTTCACTCAGTACTTTTTATATTCTGCTTTTATTTCAGTGAAAGCAAATAAACCAATCCTGAGGATAGCGATATAATTCATTAAAATGTATTCTCTTATTTCTTTCTTACATACATTTCTCCCATTGATTTAGCCTAAGTTAGACATAATGTCAATATCTACCTACCTACAATCTGTGTTTCCTTAATATTCTTTACTAATTAGGATTAAAGTGACAAACAGTTGAATTTAAACATCTCTGCAGAGGTCGTACCTGTGAATCTGACCATTTCTGTGTAGATAGTCTAAGCCTTCCAAAACCTCTTTAAGAATTGTTGCTATTATTGCCTCTTCCAGAACTCCATTCTTATGTTCTCCTCGGCTGACGATGTATTTTATGATATCCAACATTGAACCTAAGTGGACAGACAAAAAAAACTGAAAAAAACTGGAGAAACACCTTCATTACCTTTCCAGAATAGGACTCCCTATTTAGAAAACTAAATGAGAACATCAAAATGTTTTTATTGTTGTTGTTTGTTTATTTAACACAAATATTCCCAAGGCACACAAACAATGATGTGGCAGCCCATGACCAGAAACACTAAATGCAAGTTTGCGAGCATACTTTCAGTTTAAATGAGAAGGATTCTGGGTCAGAAACCAGAAGACTGTTGAGGGACAATTCACGGTTAGTCCCTTTGCTCTAGACAGAAAATTAGGTACAGACTCAAAAGAGGGTTCAAGATGTCCGAACTGAAAAGGAAAGGAAAAGGAGGCCAGGAAAGAGAAAGACAGAGGTGAACTGCTGAGAGCCAGCAGCACAGCTCTCTGGAACGTCGGAAACACAGGTGAGAGGGGAGGGAAAAAAGTAGGTTGGCTCTAGACTCCTGCTTGCAACCAGAAGATTCCTTCCTGTGACTCTAGGCAACCTTTATTTTCACTTACCTGATGCTTAATATGCTGACTTTTATAATAAATACATACGTAGTACTTTGTTACTATAAACAGATTAGTATCCTTGGCACTGTGAATTCATGTTTCGACACATATTAATTAATGTTCCAAACCTCCAGGTCATTTTAAAAACCATAATTACCTGGGGGAGTGGGGGTTCGACATTTCTGAAGAATTAACAAATGGCTTCCTCAGAACCTGAATTTGGCGCCCCCGTTCTCTACGATTAGCTAAGAGGACTGAGTTTCCCCATCAGATATTACTACACCAGACTAGCCACCCACCCCTCATTAAAAGATTTAACGTGATAAAATATAGAGGAAAACAAATTCATATTTTTTTAACCTCAGAGAGACACAAAACATCTGTGTATTCATTGACTCTAGAATTTGGGGATCATTTAGAAAATGATACTTCCAAAAACATTTTATTTTAATCTTATAAGGATATACCATACCCGGTGTGTATTTCTGGCCTGCTGAAAGAAAAGTAAGCAAGAGTCCACATCTGCCCACATTCCCCTTCCCTCTGGAAACCTGTTTAAAATCTTCTAAGGCCCAGGAGACTGAACTGGATTCTTTTCAAAAGACAATGAAATTTCCTATTAAGGTTAATTGGGATAAAAATAAAGACAGGAAATAAAATCCTCAGTTTGAACAAAGTATTTGGGGACATCCAGGGTCCCAGGTGACCAGCATTTCTCAGACTTGGTGGACCCCCCACAAGAAGAGACTAGGTTAAGATCATCTTACTGATGATCATCTTAACACCCTCCACAGAACCAAGAAGCAGGCCTGACACTCCACACTGCAGTCCAGCTCCAACTGACTTCCTTTTGCCTTTTTCTTTCCTTTTTCTTTTCCTTTTTAATTAAAAACCAAAGTAGACACTCAAGGAAACAATGACTAATGGGACTGACAAGACTGGGAACAGAGCCGAACCAAGGGCTCCCAGGCTCCCAACTGCGACCTACACAAGCAGACTCAAGGCAATTACAATGTGTTCGTCATCTCATTTCTGGGCCTCTGCTTGATCCAAGATAGTTTCTTTAAAAAGAAAAAAATTAAATGCCTCCCTGGTTCAGCCTTAGCTGGAACTGGGTCTGCGGATAAAAATGGGCTCTACAATATAAATTCTGGCTATGCCAGTTTGGGCTTTGTCCAGACACCGCAAAATGTTCTCGTCTGCTCCTAAACTACACTTCATGTCTCAGGAAGACAGATATTTAGGGAGTGATACCCTGGAAAGAGAACACACTAGAAAAGTGGGTATGCTAGATGTTATGAAGGAAATCACTCGGAATTTCTAAGCTTCAATTTTGGGGTCTGTAAAGTGAAGGTGATAATATGTCCAGCATAGCATAGCTTTTAAGTCCACAGGTCCCTCAGTCACAAATTCCAGCACTAACAGTTACTATGTGTGTGATGTTGGGCGAGCTGCTTAACTTTCTTGAGCTTTGATGTACTTTCTGAGAAACAAGGATGGTGACACCTGCCTTCAAGGATGTTGTCCGCATTAAATGAAATAAGGTTAAGTAAATCTCCTGAATAGGATCCAGCCACAGAGTGAGTGTTCAGTGAAGTTAATGGTTATCATTTTCATTCCTTATATTGTTAAGGGATTAAAAGAAATAAAATACAAAAATGCAAAAGTACCTTATAAATTAAATTGTCCATGCCTGGTATAACTTCAGTGATCTGAGGCTAGTGAGGGAAAGTCACTTTTCCCTCCCAAGTGCAAACATAAGATTAAAATAGGGCCACTTCTGCTCAACACTGCAAGCAAATAATCCAGCGTGCAGAAAGTTTCTCTCTGTTTCAATTGAGACAACATTCACTGAGCACCCACTGGATGCCAGGTTCAATAAATTAAAGTGCAGCAGACGATGCTTTCGTCAGGAAGTCCACAACCGAAATCTGCACTGTCCAACACCGTGGCCACCAGCCACCTGAGTTATTTAAATGTAAGCTAATTAAAATTGAATAGAAATTCAGTCCCTCAGTAACCCTAGCCACATGTCAAGTACTGAAGAGCCACATGTAACTAGTAGAAACTGGATAGCACAGCTATAGAACATATCCATCACCACAGAACTTTTTATTAACAGTACTGGAATAATTCATTATATTGCAATGTGTTAAGGACTTGAATAATGCTAAAAATGAAGGGTTTAAAGAGGAAGAGAGTAAGGGGTGGCCGCAGAGAGGTGACCTTTTAGGACTTGAATGCGTGAAGAAGAAAGGATAGATGTAGGGCTGGGGAGCAGCACTGGGCACAGAGCCATCAGCGTGCAGAAGGTATTTAGGGGTCAAACCTACACCAAGAAGGCCGGAGTAGAAGAAGACACATATTCTAAACGTTAAGCTGAATTATGAAAGGCTTTGAATATCAATGTGAAGAAACCCGGACTTTATTCTTTAAGCAAATAATAAACCAAGCAAAACATTTAAATACTGGAGTGAGGGAATCAAACCTGAAATCTTATTCAATATGCTGGCTCGCACAAAAGGAAAATAAACACACAACAATGACAAAATCCACTTACCTCCACTTAGTAATTTCATGACCAGCCAAAGTTCATCTTTTACCACAAAAGAGGTGTAATAAGTCACTACGTTGGGATGGCTGCACTGACTCATGGCTTGAATTTCTTTCTATAAAAAGAGCAAAACATGACATAGCACCACGGGGTGAAAATTGGGAAGCAAAACACAAGTGAACCATAGTTACGTATCTCACTTTCCTACTTAAAAGCAGACCTAGGGGTGGGTTGCCTAAACATTTACTTCAAAGAAGCTACATAAGAACTAACCCTCTGATCAACTTGCTAGAATTAGAAAGGCCCCTACCGGAGACCACTGAGCCCGGCGACCAGCCACAGGACCCAGAAACTGCAGATCAGCATATCGCCCAGGGGTCCCCCATGCGTAACTAAGTGCCTCCGACCTGAACTGAAGGCCTCCACAGAGTGAGTGATAACTGCCTGGGTGAATTATTAGGAGACCTGGGTCCCAGTACCAGCCTAAACTCTGGTGAGTCTTAGCTCCCTCATCTTTCTGCTTCTCAGGACTGCTGTGATGGTAAATGAGAAAATACTTATGAAAATGCTAGAGTATCATCTCCCAAACTATCTTTCATGGTAGATACTCCATCAAGGGAAAAAAGGAGCAGCAGAGGGGGACTGGTAGAGTGAAATAAGCTTGGGAAACATCAGTTACTAAATCTCACTCTAAGAGTCACACGGAATATTAATACTGTCAAAGGCTCTGAGAAGTCCTGCAGTAGGTAAACTGTCATAGTTGAATCCATATTAATAATGAAGGAAAATAATGTTTTGTGTCACAGTTTAGGAAACACTGATAGAGAGAAAAAAGTTTTAGAGAAACATAAAACAACAAAGCTTTGAAATCAAACAAATGGGAAACTTCAATAAACTGTATTTTTCTGAAATAGTCAAGTTCATATTGGTTTCGATCTGTCATTTTAAATTATTGCCAGGTGACTCCTATAAAGCTTCAGTCAAATGCTAACCCTCAATCAAAGGTATCAGACCAGTGTAACTCATTTTTAAGGTGTTGTGCAAAAGCCACAAGAATAACCTAAGTCATCAAAGAAACTTCATTTATGCTATTATGTATTTATGCTGAAAGAAAAGTGTATTTATTCAACCTATAAATATTTTTAATAACAGCATCTAGTTAACTTCGAGTTAACTTAAAATTGCATGACCACCATAATATTCCAATTTGGGCTGCAATCTTTGCATATTCAGTACTAATTAATCCTCAATTACCACAATCCTATATGTCAGATAACTTGGCCAAAATACCAAGACATGTTTTAGATAGATAGATAGATAGATAGATAGATAGATAGATAGATAGATAGATAGACAGATACCGAGGGTGCCAAATAATTGTATACAGGTGGACACTTTGGTCAACGTTTCTCAACCAGCAGTTTGCCATAATCAGAAGTGTCTGGATGAGAGGGTAACCACTTTGAGCACCTCTTGTAATTGCAGAAGTCAAATGTGACTTGTATTCATCTTTAGTTATTGGTATATATTGAGCATTACAGTTAATACAGTTTTTCTTTCTTAAAATGTGTACACATGTTTTGGTACCCTCTGTGTGTGTGTGTGTGTGTGTGTGTGTGTCTTAATATATATGCTTACGTAAGGGCTTTTCACCATCGACAAACTCCTAAGAAAATCACTATTATTTCCATTTTCTTTCCATTATTTAACAACTCTTTCCCTTCATCATTTCCCTCATCCATTTAACTGATTACAGGTTTTCTAAATCTGACACTTTTGAAGTCAGCAACTCCTGTCCTTTAAACAAGATCTGAAACCTGAGTTCCAGTTTCCATCTGTCTGTGGTGTTAGGTTTTGATACCAGAAGATGCTTCTGAAGGAGAAATGGAACACTGCCCGTGTCATTCCTATTTCAAGTCGCTAGCATCTGCTCATTGGCCCACTTTGAAGACCTGCAGCATTAGGCCAGGTCCTGTTTAAAAAGATGCCTCCGTTGTTCACAGAAATGTTTCTTGAAAGCATGTGCACGCCACACTCTCACCATTTTATATTCAATGTTAATGAATGCCTTTCTAGCTTTCAAATGTCAAACTTTTAAATCATTAATCAAAATGCACAATAAACAACCAGTGCCCATATGAAAGAAGATTCTTTTGCACTGATGCAAAGTTGGGTCAGAATCTGGAAAAACACGTTTTTTTAGCCCTTTGCATTTAAATGGCCTGTATCACCTCCTACCCAGAGTATCAGGTTCACTGACATGACAGTGAACAAACTGTGTGTGTGTGTGTGTGTGTGTGTGTGTGTGTGTGTGTGCGTGCACACCTAGGGAGAAATTCTTTTAGATAACCTGTGGATATAATTTAAATTCCATTCTTTCAACATTTTGGGTCTTAGACATGCCAGCTGCACATTTAAGGTCCTGATGATTTAAAAGAATAAGGGGGAGGAACACAGACACACCCTACTAATATACCCCCAAGATCAGTGTGAAGGGAGGTCAAAGAACAGGTGGGGGGCTGAGAGTCGAGCTGCACCTGTTTGACCACTCAGTACCTCACATTCTTCTTCTGTGCAGTCTCACTGTTCCTCTTTCCCGCTTTTCTATGGGTCCATATCCCCTACGCCTACACCATCCATTTCACGGCACAATTTTTCCATTCAGCGTAGCCTCTAACACTTAAAGACACGATGAAAACTTGACTCAGGGAAAAACACTAGTCACTCTGCTTTGTGCTATCATTGAACTCCCATGATAAATAATATTTCTACAAATGGGATAGAAAGACACTTAAAGAAGAAAGAACTAGGTGCTCTGCCTGCCTATCCCACCCTTATTTTACTTTATATTTAAACCTTTTGTTTAGTTGCCTTGTAGAGAGATACAAAATTTATATGTTTATATTTTTGCTATGGTTTGAATGTTTGTGTCCCCCTAAAATTCTTAAACTGATGATAAGTAGGAGGTGGGGCTGTTGGAAGGTGATTGCATCATGAAGGTGGAGCCCTCATGAATGAGATTAGTGCCCTTATAAAAGAGACCCCGGAAAGCTCCCTCACCCCTTCCACCATGGGAAGAAGCAGTGAGAAGTTTGCAACCTAAAAGATGGTCCCTGTTGGCTCTCTGACTTCAGACTTCCAGCCTCCAGAACTGTGAGAAATAAATTGCTGTTGTTTAAGCCACCCCGTCCATGGTGTCTTTGTTATAGCATTCCAAACTAATTAAGATAATTTTATATTTTTTTTATATTTTATATTTTGAAAAATATAAATATCGCTTGAATCAAAGAGTCTTTCCACAGAACTACTTTCTCTATTTCTTTTCAAAACAGTGATGATGGCTGCTATTTTAATCCTTTCTCAGTAACAGTCTATCAGCTAAATTATCCATTCCCAATTGCCCTAACTTCACTCATAAGGTAGGGCAAAGCCATTTATTCCCAAACATATTAATTTCTTCCTATCTCTACAAGTGTCGAAAGTTATTGGCCAAAGATGAATAAATGGATATAATTGAAAAAAATCCTTTTAATCCAATTCTTCTTACAGGTTGCATGAGTTCTAATACTCTGGTCCCTTAATTAGAGCACAATCCATGAAAAAAGGATGATTCAGAGCAATGCTTCTCAAACTCAAATACACAGACAGATCGTCTAAACCTTATAAAACGCTGGTTCTGAAGCAGTAGGTTTGAGGTGGGGCCTGAAATTCTGCATTTCTAATAGACTTCCAACTGATGCTGATGCTTTGGGTCCAGAAACCAGACTTTGGCTGGCAAAGTGGTAGAAGACAGGCCGAGAGGCTCCAGAGTGGAGGGAATATGAAAGGCAGCCCTGAGCAGGAGCGCAGGCCCAGAGGCACCACCTGAGTCGGACCTGAAGCTGAGTCTGACCTGAAGAAAATCAAGATGGATATAAGGGAGACCGTAGCATTAAAGTGGCTGGAATTTCACAAGTATGGCAAAGGGTGAAAAATTCAAAGGGAGAAAAAAAACACAAGGTCAAACATGGAACTCAAAGAACTCTGGAATCTAGGCAACACATTTGCCAAAACTATCGTCAAGGAATATGACACAGTGGCTCCCTTGGAAGTGTAGTGAAATAAGACTCAGACATGTCACCAAGTGCCAAACCAAGCTATGGCACAGTATTTAATCTTCCCTGTGGCTTAAAGAGCTGGATCTGCTCATGTTTCAGATGAAGCTCATGCTTCATCTGAAACATGTCACAAGTGAAATGTCACAAGAGTGGGAAAACCGACCTAAAATGGAGTAGCAAGTAAAAGGCCTTTCCATCTGCTGAAACTGAAGTGGCAGCCACGGCAGCATCCCTGTGCTGTGAGCCATGTAGGTGGCAGACAGAACAAAGAGGGACTCCCACACACGGCCGCTACGTCAGCCCAGCCAAACCTGCCAATCCAGGGCAAGACGAGGCCTCCCATGCGGGACATACTAGGTTTTCTAGGGAGTACCAAAAAAAAAACCCTACCCTGGGAATGATGGGTTAGGAGGAAAAAACTCCCCAAAAAGCCCCCCAAAACTGGAAAAATGAAAAAGAAACTGTGTTTAAATATGTATGAGGGATTTTCTAATGCTGCTATATAGCCTTTATCCTCCACCCTAACCCGGTGCAAAAAAAAAAAAAAATTTACTTTCCTATAAATAGTACTGAGGACAAACAGGAACTGTGATTAACAGGGATGTGACCTAGCTGGAGCCACATAAGAAGAGCCACAGTCCAAGACACAGCTGGCTTGGAAGCCTGGCGATGTCACTGACCGACTTGATAACCTAGACAGGTTACGCAGTGTCCTTGAGCCTCAGTCACCTTTTCTGTAACGGGAGCTTAATAATGACGCCTACGTAGAACTGTTCTGAAATAAGCGACCTGAGACACGTGAAACCTCTTGCAGAATGCTTAGCACATAACATAAATGTTAAGTCAATCCCTCAATGTCTCGGTGCCTTCTTAGCCTGTGAGCACCCCCGTACTGATCACTGATCTCAAGTGCCCCAAGTTCCTGACTAAGCCTCCAAGGCACAGAGACCGATCCTGGCAGCAGCACTCACCTTTTCCTACAGAAATGGCATACAATGCACTGTGTGTGTCCTGCTTGCTCAAGGAGTATCCTGTGCAGGTCTTGGGGCCATGAATGTTTAGCCTCATTCCTGAGTCTATGTTGTCCCCACAAGTGTTTCTCCTAGTTATCTGACCCTGTGCTTAATTTATATCACTTTGTCACACTCCATGATTCCTGGTATGTTGGCTCAAACCCTTTTGCAATAAGGAATCTAAATATATACTCATGCAAAGAGTTCAGGACAAAGAAATAAGAGAGAGTGTGAAGATGTAAGAATTAGAAAAAAGTTAAAGCTTAATTTCTTTTGTCGCTTAAGACCATGAGATTCACACTGGAAAAAAAAAAAAAAAAAAGAAATTACAACCAGTTTAAATGAATTCTGAATTCAAAATACGAAACTATACTTAACCAAATTAGCACATTTTCACAACTTTGTAAATCCTAAGTAAATTCTTCTTTATCTGATATTGGTTGCAAAATATCCTACTCAGCCTTAGTTAAGAAATCAAACCCACTCAAGCTCCAACATTAAGTGCAGTTAAATCTGAGGAGATGCTAAATCTAAGTTTATTCTAAAGTGAGGGGTTCTCAACCTTCACCACACAGTGAACTTGTCTGCGGAACTTTAAAAAGTACTAATGCCTGGATCCCAGCCCCAGGGATGATGATGTAAATTGGTTTAGAATACAGCCTGGGAAGGAAAATTTTCAAAAGCTCCTGGATGATTCTAAAGTGCAGCCAAGAACCACTGCTTTCCAGCTACGCACTGAGATGCGTTCTTCTTTCAATGAAATGCTGAGAGAAACATCTACCTCCCAGGTGTATTTCCACACTGCAATTTAATCTAAAAAGGAAAAAATAGAGCTGATCTAGAAATACTAACAAATGGAATATGTATTTCCAAATGCAAGAGATAAACAAATACATCTTTAAAATGTATTCCACACCCTGCAAGCATTTAAATAATTACTTAAATAATATGGGGGTAAAACCATGTTAAATAAAAACACTGCAGAAATTCATTCTCCAGCTTGTACTGCCATAACATCAGCACCATTATGAAGGGTAACCTAATCAATATTCATAAATAACCCAACACTTTAAGCAGCAGAATTTAAAAAAATAAATAAATAAAGTTCCATGATTTCAAATGTCAGCCACGAAATGGAAGAAAAAGATTGACAAAGCTCTTATAAGAGCAGTGTATTTTTCTGGACTGTCATTTTCAATCATGAAAAATGTCACTGAGAGTTTTTTAATTATAAGAAGTGATATACTGCATATGCAGAACACTTTACCTCTTTCAAAATCAGAGAAGCAATAGGAAAAACCCTACTCAAGGAGGAGTAACTCCAATATTCTGACTTATATCACTTACAAATGAATCAACCAATGTCCCTCACCACTTAATTGTTTCATAATTGTTTCCATATGATTTGGTATCTGTGTTTATCCAAGGACAGTCCAATTCACAGCAGGATTAGAAATGGGGCAAATCTAGTATGTTGAAGACAGGGAAACGTTTTGAAAGTTAGAAAAAGGGAAGCATAAACTCTGTGATAGCCTTAATCAGTGTCTGTAGAGACATATATTTAAAGCTAGAGAGAGCAGCTATGAAAAGGTAAAGAGTCATGATAGTTGGAGGTCTGGAAAAGCCTTCGAAACCTTCAGGGAGAATGGTATCTACTTGCTGACAGAACAGTATGTACGTTCCCGGGCCTTGGTTATGGTGTCACAAAATTGGGCACTCTGCAAAAACTGCCTAAAGAAAAAGCTAAAAAATTTTGCTTGGAAATGTAGAAGCTGCTGGTATAGTTATTTTCTTGAAAAGAAACAAGGAGGGGAAAGAAAGCAAAGAATAAAAGAGTGATGCTGAAACACTAGAGGAAAACAGCACTGGTAAAGAGCCATTTTCTTTTAGAGTTGACTAAAAGAGTTCTTCAGCAAACAGTCGTAAGGATGCCTCATGGGTTCTGAAAGCTGTTCAGCTGGCCACCTTGGAATCTGAATCAGACTCAGTCACCAACAACTGCTGTTTCATCACTTAATTATCAATGATTGAGGGGATGGGAAAAAGTAGAAGTTGAAGACTTCATTAATAACAGAATCACAAAGAATTTTTCTTGTCAGCAAATTGATGCTGCTAGAAACCGCCAGGCCAACTTTTAGCACTGCTGCTGTATTTGGCTTTATCACCAAAAGATGAGAATGTGAGGTGAAATGTGTCTTTTTCTTTTGTGTGATGTCCCGTCCCATGCCTGGGTACAAGCTGCAGTCTGGGGTTCCGCCAGGGAACCCCCTGAAAAAGTGGGGTGTCTAACACTGTCCAACCTTCCTGAGTTTTACAGAGTCCCTCTTTTTCAGCAGCAGCTTAATTAATTGTGGGAATAACCTAACCAAAATCAGAAAGAAGATAATGTAGGAAAGAACAAAATCATCTGCCTCAGCCCAAGCAACAAGTCTAAGAAGTCTAACAAGTCTAAGAAGATGGCAAAAGAGTGCTCGCTTTGGCAGCACATATACTAAAAAGAAGATGGCAAAAGTGAGGTATTTAAAAAAAAAAAAAAAACAGAGAGCGATGTAACTGAAGTTGAATTGAATCTGGGTACATTTTCCCCATTTTCTCCTACTCTGAAAATGAGCATGTGCTGGGTTTCTTTGCTACTGAGCTCACGTAGTCCAGAAACATAGGTGTCCTTGCAATGTTAATTTCTGCTTACTTTGTGAAAAAACATGAGACGTTAAACATTTTAGCAAGCTATTTTTAACAAATGTATAAAAACACAAAAGTAAATACACTTAGTATATTTAATTATCTGAATCAACAATAATATAACTTTTAAATTTGATATTCCGAAAATGGAAATTGTTTTCTCCAACCAAATCATACATATTCCCTAAACTAATGTAACTTTGGAGCTGTAAAAATAAATTCGTTTTTATATATATAGTATTTATTCTCTAATTACTTAAAAATATATGTCTTCAAAATATCCAAACATTTCCCACTTCTAGTTCTGCTCTCAATTGGATTAAACTTGGGTAAACACAAACACCTAATCATATGAAAATTATTACAAAGCTAAGTGGCAAGGGACAAACAACAACACAAAATTCAATGATTGAGACCTGAAATGCTCAAAACAGTACCACACATTCAGTGAAGTAGGCTTGGATTTTAATGCTATATCCTTGGTATAAAAGATTCTACAAGAATCTACAAGAACAGTCAAATGTAATTTGTTTCCACATATGATGAGGAATGAGCTGGGATATAAATGATTAATTTACTAATTAGAAAGTTATTTGGTTCAAGAAGAATGGAAAAATACTTTCATTGATACAATAAAGAAAACACACACACTATAGCTTCCAGTCTTTTAAGTTGATGTCCTCAACCTGATATAATTTTTTCTACAATAAACAGGATTTGTAAATGTATCAACACAGTTACAGAGATTAGGTAAAACAATGCAAAAGGTTTTTAATTTTTTTTTTTTTTTAATGTGAACTGAAAGGAAAATAAAAAATACCTTCTGGCTACAGGAACTGCTCAGAGGTCCCCAAATGTAATTTAATTTTAAAAGGATGAGAGAAGCCTATGTCAGATAATAGTTAAGAGATAACTATTCTCTCAAATGGCCATTAGGCAAAGTAAATAGCTAAAGCTTGGGGCCGGCCTGGTGGCTCAGGAGGTTAGAGCTCCATGCTCCTAACTCTGAAGGCTGCGGGTTCGATTCCCACAAGGGCCAGTGGGCTCTCAACCACAAGGTTGCCAGTTCAATTCCTCGAGTTCGCAAGGGATGGTGGGCTGTGCCCCCTGCAATTAGCAACAGCAACTGGACCTGGAGCTGAGCTGCACCGCGCCCTCCACAACTAAGACTAAAAGGACAACAACTTGAAGCTGAACAGCACCCTCCACAACTAAGATTGAAAAAAAAAGGACAAACAACTTGAAGCCAAGACATAGAAACAACTGAAATGCCCATCGGTAGACGACTGGATTAAGAAACTGTGGTACATTTATACAATGGAGTATTACACAGCCATAAAGAAGAAAGAAACCTTACTATTTGCAACAACATGGATGGACCTAGAGAATATTATGTTAAATGAAGTAAGTCAGACGGAGAAACATAAATACCATATGATCTCACTTATATGTGGAATCTAAAGAAAAGCATAAGTGAATGAACTAATCAGAAACAGTTTTGGAGACATAGAGGAAAAACTGAGGGTTGCTAGATGGGGCGGGGGGTTGGGGATAAGGGGGAAGGTGAGGGGATTAGAAAACAGTCAGTAACCATAAGATTGCCACGGGGTTTTGAAAATTTGGGGAATGTAATCAATAATGTTGTAAAGATTTTGTAGGGTATCTGATGGACACTTGTCTCATTAGGGAGACCACCTCAGGGATGATGTAGATGCCTGATCACTGCACTGTACACCTGAAGCTGAAGCTGAACAATAATGAATGTCAACTATAATTTTATATATGTATATGTATGTATGTGTGTGTATATATATATATATATATATATATATGTATATACTTGCAAGAAGCGGAGTACAGCATTAGGAATAGAGACAGTGGAAATGTAATGGCTCTGTGCGATGTCAGAGGGATAGTGGATGGGGGAAGGGGGGTTCACACAGTGTGAGGGATATAAAAAATAAACGTCTAGTATTACTTTGTCTTGTGCACCTGAAACTAATAAAGTAAATAAATAAATAAATAAATAAATAAAATAGCTAAAGCTTTATTCTCCAAAATAACCTACAAATTATAACTGATTCATTCCTCTAAACAGGAGGAAGAAAAGTAGGGAAAAAGGGAGGGAAGAGGAAAGGGGAGAGGGGAGAAGGAAGGAGAAGAAGTGGGAAGAAAACAGCATATCAAGAGGTGAGAAATTTAAAAAAAAAAACAAAACACTACAGCAAAAAGCAAAATGAAGGCAGTGGCTTTCTTCTGAAAAAAGAAAGCTCTTGATTTATCTACAAATACTATCAGTGAGATGAATAAAATACCTTTATAAAGATGACACAGAAGAGGAGGGTGTATACCAGAATTTTTTGAGTTCAAGACTGAGAAACTCTTTCATTATGTACATAGTAGAAAGAGATGGCATCCTGTGTACTCAAATCTATGAATTTACAGTGGATTTTATCGTTATACCACAATACTGGGGTAACTTGACTCTATCCTAAGTTATAAAGCATAATTTGCTAGTAATTAGTGTTTTTGTTCAAGTAATTTTAAAGTGATTTTGTTAACAGAATTTTTAAATACACAGAATCATACAAATTTGGTGATGAAAATAAATGTTTACCATTGGGTAGAATTCCTTATTGAATGGGCGAGGAGACTGAGGACCAGAGGTGAAACTGATTTGTCCAAAGACCATGATTCCGGTGAAGAACACAGACCCTCTGACCTGAGGAGCTCTTTTCCCTCCAGCACAAGTTTCGGCATTCATCACTTCTGTGTAGCCATCGTTGTTTGAAATGACTTTTCTCACACTTGTCACTCATCACAAACTAAAATATTTTAATAATCGTTACATATTATTTCATAATCACTTAACTAGACTATTTTTTCTTTCATTTAGTTTTTTAAGAAACAAGCACTTTGCCAAGCCGCAGGGCCATGACTTCTACATACGTAACTCAACTGCCCCTAAGAATTAAACTGTAAGTTTTGATGGCATTGATGTGAAAAAATGAGAAAATGCTACTCGGTTTTCTGTGACTTGGTACCAAAGACAGACTAAAAATATGAGAACTGAAGTCTAGAGAAAAAAATTGAGAATGATATGGTTAAAGTCTAAAAACCATAAATAAAGTCAAGGATGATGATGAACCAAAATGTTCATCAATCTCTAGGTAAAAATAAAGAAAAGTGGCCCAAAGATTGGAAAAGTAGGTTTTAGGATAAATAAAAGGAAGACCATTCACATTTAAGGAATTTGCTGTCACCTGGTGATAGAGATTGAAAAGATAGATAACTTCAGAAAAAGCAAATTAATTCCTCACTCATGTAATGGTTTTTAAGGGAAGCAAAGTGTGCCCTGGAGTAGCATTCCTAACCTTTGAGGTTGACCACAAACCAGAGAGCCAAGCTTTTTCAAGAAACTTCAAGGCTACTTTCACATAGAATATACTAGTCTGCATGACAGTGGGTCAGACCCATTTAGCAAGTCTTAAATTCTTATTAGAAAGCAAGAACTCCCTCAGTGGAATATGCTTGAGAGAATCTATCAATCTGCTAAACCATTTCTAGGCTAATAAAGGGAAAAGGTGCAGAAAGATATCACTAGCTCAAAAAATCTCACCAACACAATACAAAAACGAATAGACTCATTTACTAGTCCGAAGACTCCCCAAGAAACAGGAACCCTCTTTGTTTTCCTATCACCTAGCTCAGTATCTACCATCGAGCAGGGCTTAACAATTATGAGGTAAACAAGTTCTGCTCTAAAACTATAAATATCTCCCAGAGGGTGTTATTAGTCATTTACATCACTATGGGGTTAATAAATATGGGGTTAACAACAAATGTGGGATTAACAAATCTCAGAAATGAAATTACCCAAGCATTTAGGTTGGGATGGTCAGTAATGTGGAAGAGACCAGTAACACCCCCTTAGGGCCTGGAAAATTAACCACCAAACTCACACCTAAAGAGATTAGGATACATTTAAAGGCCAAAGTGCAAAACATATATGAAAATTTAAAAGAATGCACAGAAAAATCATTAGTTTACATGCTATTCATGTGATGCCAAGGAAAACACTTATTCTAGGGTGTTTTAATTGCTCTTAAAGTTAAATGAATTTTTAGTAAGCATACACCTTTTCTTCCCATATATATATATATATATATATATACATCCAAAACTAATCCTTTTTATGGATCTAAGCACAATATATATTATTACACATATAATAATATATAATATATTAATTTATCTATATAGTACTGTATATTAGATATGAAACCAAATTATATTTGAGGAATATTGCAGTACTCATATCAACAGTATAAATTTTATTTAAATCACCAATTATTTAGCACCAAGGATCTTATCTAACATTTCTTCTCTTCATTCTCAGAGAATCTGGCCCTGTACTTATCACTTTGATTCAGAAATCATAGAATCACTTGAATCCTTCTTCACCCAAACTTGGAACAAACTCTATGGCCACAGAAATATCTACTAATGGTCTCCACCCCAAAAAGAAGCAGAATCCAGGGCCAATTGTCCACAACTCTTCTGTGCCATTACCTCTGACCTCTGTGCACAAATCCTGCCTCACTATTGCAGTCGGGGCAAGGAGGATGGGGGTGAGAGTAGAGGTGGGAGCTGATACAGTTTTAGCAGGGGAGGCAAATGCTCCAATAGCCAGCAAATAGCTGATAACTGTGACTTCTATGGCATAACTCTCTCACAAGGTAAGGATTCCAGTGACCACTATTTCTTATAAGAACAATGGTTTCCAGTGAACACATGACACAGAGTGTGAAATGATGCAGAGCACTGACCTGTATATAATACACATACACACACACACACACATACACATACACACACACCCGGAATTAAAAGATTACTAGGACAGCGGATGTCCAAACACTGCCAAACTGTGAACCCACAGAGATAATCAAAGTGTGAGCACGGTAGCAGTATTAGAAGGCCAAAGGATTACCTCAACTTTGCTCCACACAATCTCATGTGCCAATAGCTAGGCCACAAAAGCCTGGCAACATTAGACAACACTGTACTGTAAATGCCATTGTTTTTGTTTGTTTGAAAAGGATCTGGGAGTAATAATCCTAAATAACCACAGCCATCCCACCATCTCTAGAAATATCAAGACTTCAAAAGGTCAAAGTTTCAAGATAAAGGAAAGATCAAAGCCATGAAACAATATACTTTTTTAAATGAAAAGTAATTATGTATATATACTATATAATACAACATGGGCATGAAGGGGGGGAAGGGATGAGAGAGAGAAATTCACTGCTACTAAGCAAACTCATAAATCCTAAATTCTCAGACGAGTGGAGCCACGCACAGTCGTAAAATCACCAGTCCTTATATTGACAGTGCTGCCTAAATCATAAGCACCTCCAAAGGACACCGACAGGCTTCCTGGTCCCAGGGAAACAGAGCAAAGGGCCTGGAATGTCTGTCTCCTGCTAACCTCCACTTGGACCCTTACACAGCTACCGGTACCATCACTTACCACTAAATGCTAATAAAAAGCCAGCAGAGGGAAAACATGCAGGTTTTGAGCAACTATAAGGGCTTGGTAGAGACCAGGGACCACAGCACTGGCCCAGAAAGATGGTTCCAGAACAGCTGGGCACAGTGCACACAAGCCTTATACATATTCTGTATAGTCAGTTTTCTGCTGGTGGCAAAAGATAGCAGTGAGACCTCCAACAGAGCAGTATAATCAAATACATGGGCAAATTCTTCAGTGATATTTCTAAACAGTGCAGAAGTTTAAATGTGCACTCCAACTTTTAAAAAAAATTAATGTATACTTAGCCACAGAATTTGAGGCCTCCTAAGGAGATCTTAAGAGACCTTCCGATTAAATTCTCTTTCTAAATAGGACAGAGCTGCTAAGTAATTTGACTAAAGTTAAAAAATCAGTTAGTGGCAGAAGCAGGATCTGACTCTCCCCAGTTTGTTCAACACTTTTTCCACTCAAGGAAAGTGACCTTGAAAATTGGTCAGACGACAATGGCACAATTATTGGTCACCACGATAGCAAGCAACAGAATTATGCAATAATAGTTCATTAAGAGCAAAGCACAGATGACATCTGAAGGGGGTAAAAGTCTTAAATGTATATAATTTTTTTTTAAATTATTAAATTGTGGAAGCCCTTGCTTGAATCTGAGTTTTAGCAAACAATCTGTTGCTTCAATCCCAGTGAAATCTATGCCTTGTGTAGCCTAATTTAAAATGTAAGGCCACACAGATCTGGAAAAGCACAGCTTTATCCTTCTGTTTAATTTATACTATAGGGTGCTGTAATTAAGCCTGAAATAAAAGCTATATTCTGAGTAAAGACAAAAAGCTCTTGTTAATGACATTCCATTCCCAATGTAGAATATAACAAAGCCTTCTTCATTTGGAGCCAACTGTCATTATACTTTGTGGCTTGTATGGGGCTATTGGACTAATATTTGTACAGGGATTAGTGTTGGGATAACCAATCAGTTAACTCCTCCACTGTGGTCTTCTATTATCCTCAAATAAATGGCCAAAAGGAAAAAAAGAAAATTGGCAGGCTGAATGACAACTATATTTATGAGATTAAACTCAAACCCTTCACAGTTTGCCGGGCAACTAATAACCATTTGCCAAGCTGTTCATTTAATAATGAGTCAGTTAAGCCAAAAGCAAATGTTCCTTTAATCAACCAATGCTACTAGAGTCATATCCACACGGACATGCTCCAATTATTTATGTTATATACTTCATTTACAATAAGAAGTACGAATTGACATGTATAAGAAACAAATTCCTCTTATTAGCCAAATGCAAGTTAGCCTGCAGTACTTTGAATAAATGGAAATTTGCAGGTAATTTTGTAATTTATGAAAGCCAAAATGACCAAAAAATTATCTGGGGAGTAATTCCTATTTGTGTCACGATTCTAGACCAAGGGCCAGGAGCTGCCTATCCAACCCTGCACACAGTATCACATGACCTTAGGTCATCTAACTGACTGTGTTCCCTCATTTTATAAAATAGTCAACACTGAGACCATCCCCACCTAGGAATTATGATGACTGAGCAAAATACTGTTTGTCAAAGTGAAGTAAGTTGTATATTATACAACATAGTCAATAAGGTACAGTACAATTAATCAGAGGAGAAAAAAGTGGTGGGGGCTGTGTTCCAAGAAATGCGTGTGTCAAAACAGGAGATAAAACCAAGTTGTCTTAGATCTCTGTTCTGCTTCTCCCACCCATCTCCACATACCTCTACCCATAAACTAAGAAAAACAACCAGCAGATGTGTCCTTCACTTTTACTTACTAATAGTTCGTCCATACTGGTCTGGCATTTTTCCAAGTTGATCCGCTTGATTGCCACACGTTCTTGCCTGGGTTTGCACAGAGCAGCCTGAACCACAGCAGTAGCTCCACTGCCTGAAACAAAACACAAACAACATCAGCTATTGAATGGCACACTTGCTGGTTACTATTCATGAGCCCCTTCATAAACGTCTACTTTTTTAAAGGTCTTCTACTCAACGTATTCAAAACATTATAATTTGATATCTTTTTAAATAATTTATTAAGTCTGAAAATAATTATCTGGAGGGGAAAAGGAAGGGAAAAATGGACTTTTCTACAGGATACAAAGACAGTATCTGATCTCCAGAGACTCACAATCCAGGGGGGTGACCCACATGAAAAGAGCCCACAGCTACGCAGCGTGTTTATGGCCCCCCAGAACAAAGGCTGAAAAAATGGCGGGTCAACAGCACAGGGACCAGGGACATGAGCATCTAGGAATAACCCTTCATGAAAACCACTACCATCCTCAGGTCCTGATATTTTCTAACTTCAGTGCCTTTGAAATACCTCAGGCTCTTCTTCCACTTCAGCCCAAACCAAACCACTCCAGCCTGAGCTACTGCAGGGTTTCCATGAGATGCTGTGACAAACTTATCTGCTATGAGCACTCTTTGAGCTTATCTCTTCTGAGCTGGCTCTACAATTAGAAAAACAGGCATCCACCTGAGTATACTCATGTTGAAAGCACGACTTTCAAGGATGCCAAGCAAAATGATGCAAATGTGTCATTACAAAAGCTCTCTCAGCATTCATATGAATTTCCTAAGGTTTCATGATCATTAGCTAATGCACTCAAACTCCTAGGAGACAGAGTCATGTCATTATCTATATTTTATAAGAGCAAAATGTAGACATGTAATGATTTGTGGCAGAGCACAAAAAGCTCCTAATCGGATTTATATTCCATAGGGGCAAAAAGACCTCTACGTTAAGGCATCTCAATTCTGCAAAGAATACCAAAAATCTCATTCTCATCACATAAATCCTCTACTACTGCAAGACTATCAATGAGCTAAAAAGCTCATGGTTATGAAGCGGCCGGATGTGACCATATACCTTTCTTCTTCAAGTCTTTTTTTTTTTTTTTCAGGCACCACTTCCCAAATGAGTCATTAAATATTACCAAAAGGGAGAGGGGGCATCTTTTGGCAATAAGGAAGAGAGATCAGTATTAGCTTTCCTTACACATGTGATAGAAAGGCATGACATTCCTAGTGCATACCAAGGCTGTCCCACCCCTTGGAAGTGCCCAAACGTGTGTCTTCAGAGCTAAAGTTCTACCCTTTCTTCTGCCCTGTGGTCTCAACCATCAGTGCTGGCTTCCTGACCCGGGGACCGAACATATCACCCTAATGCTCCAAACCCAGGTCTCCAACTTCAAGACTCCCATTCCAACCTGTGTTCCCTGGAGAAGAAAATCCACACATACTGACCACCCACTGTACAGTAGGCACCATACTCACATAATTGTCCTTACAAGCCTGTACTTTTTTTTATCATTTGCCTCATTTTATATTTGACAATATGGGACTCGGAAAAGTTGCCCACACAGCTGACGAGTACCTGAGCTGGTATCCGAGTCAGGTCTGCCAGATCCCAAGCTCCACGCTTTTTCCTACTTCCCACAGGACACAGCACACTCTTCCTTTCCCCACTTCTTTTGGCCTTGCTAAGAAAGTACTTTTTTGGGTCATATATGGTTGAAGAAAAGAGAAACAACCTAGAGGGAAGTTTCAAGTGAGCCTCACTCTCTCTAGAATTCAGTTCCAACAGAGAGTGCTATTCTCAGAGACTGTTTAAAAGGGCCTCCCTGCCCCTAACCTCACTTCTTGCTCTGTCAGCTGCTACTCCAAGTTTCACTGGATTGGCCTCACTGGCCCTGCAGATCACAGCATGTTGGGCTCAATCCAGAATGTTCCAGATACCAGAGCCAAACACTACAAAGAGCCCTGCTGATAGCAAAGTGTATTTTCCAGTCAAAGTCTCCAGAACAAGAGACCATCACTGAAGGAGCCACATAGAAAGTGATAAGTAGCTAGTTAGCACTGGGCCTGGTACCCAGCAGAGAAATCAACAAACATCTTTAAGTGGCTGCTGATGGGAAGCCATTTTCAGCCCTACCTACTGTAAATCTCCCCACAATCCCACCCCTCCAACCTGAATCCACCTCCCAGAACATTCTCAAATCAGGGGAACTGAGCAACAGGAAAGAAGGAAACAAAGTCCCAGAAAAGATCAAACAAGCGCATGTAATACAGGGCTACCTATCACAGCCAGTTAAGTTCTTGCCTGGGGAAGACTCCTGACTTCCACCGACACCAATGAGAAGTCTGTGCAGTGGGAGGGAGTAGTAAGGAAAGCCTTTTACTAGAGCTTTACAACCAGATAACTGTTGTTGCTTTACAATTACAGCTGACTAAAGAACAACTGGCAGCTTCTCAGCTCCAGAGAGAATAAATGTGAAACTTCATGACCTGAGATTACTGCCATAGCATGAATGCGTTTAACCATTCATTGGACAATTTGGAAGATTCTGCTTTGAATCCAAAGATTTCCTTCAACTATAAGAGAGATCAAGAGCAATGTCAGAGGTGCAGGGAGCTTTAAAGACCATCGAGTCCAACCCCTCACTTTGTGAATGAGGAAGGAAAAGGAAGGGAAGAGATCTCTCACTAACATCCAATCGGACAACACTTCGATCGGGACTTGCCAGCCTCCAAACTGTGAGAAATAAATTTCTGCTGTTTCAGGCACCCATTCTATGGCATTTTGTTATGGCAGCCGGAGCTGATTAATACAAAAGCCTTTCTTTGCCTGTTCTAAGTCACTGTCCACTATCACCAGTGGTAAATAATGCCCTACAAATTAGAAGTTCTCAGAAACTTCCTAATTAAGACTACAGCAATAAGAGGCAAGATCCAACTGAAGGGCTTCTGGTAGGCCACTGTAGTTCCCAGGTCTTAGGTTAGCAGGACCCATGAAAAGAAGGTTAGATGGGGATTCTCTCCAACCCTGCTACTGATCCCCTGCGGAGCTGGGCCTCATTTCTCTCTAACCCTCAGATTCCTTAGTGGGCACAATAAAATCTACCTATAAGGCCTAATATCGTAATGGGCTTCACATCCCTAGAAACATTGACTCCTTAAGCATGAGGCTCACTCTCTGGGACTCACTTAGCATCTGTGACATGAAAGAGGGAGACTATATCTGTAGTTCATATGGCACCCGGGGGAAAAGAGAGAGAGGGCAAAGCATCTCCAGGCCATGACTAACTTTCACTTTGCTGACCAAAAAGATGCAATTGGTTTAAAAGGGGGAAGAGGAGGGCTAAATTGGAAAACCAGAAGACTAAATAAATGATTTCTAAGGACTGATCCAGCGTGATATGTCTAAGCCAGAGAGTTCAGGAACAGCTATGAATTAATATTCTATAGTTAAACTTCTCGCTGATAATGTACTTTGCTAACCTAAAACATGACTTTCAAAAATCTTTGCCCATCCAGATGACATGAGTTCGTATACTAGCCCTGCACCTATTAACTAACTGCTTATCCTTGGATGACTTTCTTGATTTCTCCATGCCTCAGTTTCTTCCTTTATACGATGGCGATAATAGCACTAATGATCAAATGAGTTAATACATTGAAAGTCCTTGGAACTGTGCCTGGCAAGCACATAGGAAGCACTAATTAAATCTTAGCTGGTATTACTCCTCAGGGAAATCCCTCCAGGTCAACTGGTGTCCTGCCAATTTGTCATTTTAATGCTACATAATACTTCATGGTGTTGATGTACAACTTATTCAGCCCTTCTTCTATGGAGGAGCATTCTCTTTATTTCCACCCCCACCCCTCCATAAGAACAATGTAGCAATAAACATCTGGTACTTTTTAAAACATACATTAGTCTACCTACACTTTTTTATGTTCAAGTTAGGCTATAAAGTGGTCAATTGTCCAGTAATCCCTTCCCTTAAATGTGAGGATTTAAAAAAATAAAAAAAGTCATTACGTTAGCCTCTGACATGAACGGTGGCCAGTGGAAGGAAGCTCTGCCCTCACAACCCACCTACATGAGGAGCTCCAAGCCAAACCTTTAATAAGAGTTTGCCCATCTCCTTGAAAGGACATGAAAGTTCTTAATTATATGCTGACCTGTCCTTTCTCAAGTAAATAGTCCAGAGCTGTATCGGGCTTTCTTTTTGGAGGTGCTGGCTGGTGGCGCGTAGTAAACAAAACCAATGGCTTTGGTCCAGCCGATGATTTCTTCCAGTTCTCTCTTTACCCAACTTACTCTGTGTGCTCTATTTATATCATGTGTTCAACCTCAAAGCCCCTGCAGCCAATCAGGTCACATGTGGGCCAGAGGCTGGCCAGGGTGTGAATGGACACACATGAGAGCTCTGCAGGGGTGCAGCTGCCATTCTGCCTCTGCCCATTGTCACTATGTGAGATGGCTGACCTAGCAAGGCAAGATTCTGCTTTTCGCAGGAAAGTTGAAAAATCCAGAATTTTGTAAGACTTCCTAGTAGGATAACATTAGCAATTAAATATTCAAATATTGTGAGTCACATAAATGCTTCCTGTAGGCTGTGATTTGCCTTCCTGCATTACTGTCATTTGGCTTCAAAGGTATACCCTTCCTTACCGGATGGTCCAAATTTTTAATTATTTATTAGATTACACATATGAACTTGCCATTCTTCTAGATTAAAAAAAAAATGATCACATTTCCTATGGCTCAACGTAACATGCAAATGTACTCAGGACATGGCCCCAAATTGATTTACTATGTCACCGTGTCACAGCCCACCTCATCCTACTATTTCACACACACAGAAAAGTATCAGGTCTATTCACCTGTCACATTTGGTGCGTTCTGTGTGAAAGGAACACGCACAGTAAAGTCTGTAGTCAAATACAAGGAACAGAAACAGCGAGACAGATGTTACGTGGGATTTGCTCTATGGATTCCTTTACAAAACAGACGCTACTGCTGGCCTGTCTGGATAAAAGGTGCACAGACCTTGTGTATACACGAGACTGGGCACAGGAAAGCCATGTTTTTCAGGGCAGCTGCACACAGGGGACCCTCCTGAGTAACCTGGTTTGTGTTACAGCCAAGCTGGCTGAGTCACGAGAACCAGTTAGTAGAGCCTCCTTCTGAGGTTGCCGGAGCAGATTTAGAGCTCACTAAAAAAATAAATAAATAAAGACCATGGTGAGGTGGAGAAATGACCACTCAGTGAATGTACTTACATTTCACCACTGACCTGGATAAACCACCTTATTTGGGAAAGCATGATTAAAACCTTTAGAGGTCACAGACCTCACCAAAGAAAATCAGCACTTGTATGCAACTCAGCAAGAACCATCTGATAATAACACAGAAAAACAAAAAGTAGCCTCGGGTTCCGATTGGAAGAGAGATAGAGGGAAACCGGTGTGGGGAATCAAAATGGAATGAATGTCAATAAACTCACCTTGGACCTCAAGCTGCATCTAAGGCAACAATTTTTAAAAAAGAAAAGAACACAACATGAAAAACAAACCTATACTATACTTACTAAAACCAGAACGGGGGTAGATTGGGAAAACCTAGCATAAAGAAAATCAATAATGAAGTTATTAATGGGTACAGGGAAATGCTACACACCAGGTTAAAGAGGAGTGGTTTGAATGTGATAAGGAGCTGTTTTTAAAATTAACAGACTCTAATTTCCATTTAATTCAGTGTAATTAACACTGGGATTTACTTCTCGTCATTTTGTCTTCTTACTGATACACAGTAGCTAAAAATTACTCTGTGAATACTTACTTGCATTAAGAAAAAAAATAACAATTAGTCTGAAGGGCACTCAGGTTAGACTCATCAAAGCTGAAAGTGTATTCTAGGATTCTAGTCCTAATGTTGACATTGACCAACATGAAACTTGGAGTAAACATATAACGGCTCTGTAGGTGAATGTGTGTTTATTTTTTAAGAAAAAGACTATCCTAGTATTTTGATGGGAGGGCGGGGGGAGTTGACAACTAGTCCCAGGGACTGGCTATGAATCACTTGAGATGTTACCTTAACAACTACAAGTGGACTTGCTTCAGTACTGCCTCATCGGAGGACTTACAAGCTCACGAGCAGTCTCACTCAGCCTTGTCACTCCTGGAATTAGCCACGGAGGCCCCTGCCTGGAACCCAAGAGGCCCTCAGTGTTTGCTAAGTGAATAAAAACTCTCATCAACCCAGCCGCCTGTAGACGAGAGAGGTGAAGCAGTGCTCAAAGTTGGGTCTACACACAGGAGAGCACACCCGGTGTAGACTATATATAATGTAGAAGCAAGGAAGAAGAGCGCTTTTGTTCAATATGCTAGCTCTGGACAGCGCACCGTGTGTGTTGTTAGGTTAGTTGCTGGTGGATGTAACAGTTAACTTCAAGAAAGGAGCCCAGGGAGGCCACCTGCCTGAATGCGCTTCTGATTTGCAGAACATCCCTTTCAATGCTGGAGTCAAGAGTCACAGGAAAGCGCTTATTAAAGAGCAGTGTTCCAGCCAAATGGGTGTGGACCTCAGTTTTTAAAAATTAAATCCCCCAGCCACTGCTCAGCATGGAAAAGCCACACAAAATGAGGCAGGCTGAAATAAAGCAGGGCCTTCTGTGATTCTACTTGAGCATAAAGAGGTGACAGAAAACACCTAAGAAGGTGAGGAGATGACAGACAGGAGCCGATGACAGCCCTCCAAAGCCACCTCAGGAAACTGTGCCAGGCCCTGGACTTCAGGAGAGACACAGTCCTACGGAGCAAACTGTATTTTCACATTCCATTAAAGGTCACTTTGACGTCCTTGGTTGGGCCCTGCAAATTCAAAGCCCCCAGATCTGGCAGGACTGAAAAACTTCCTGTTCTGTTTTGAGGGAATAGCAACAACTCCCAGCAAAACTCACTCATTTCACTGATTAAATCAGCCAAAGAGAAGCCAGGATTCCACAAAGGAATGCCCACTGCTATTCATGCAGATAAAAAGACATCCCCATTGGCAAAGGCCAAAAGATACAAGTGTCCTGCTTCTAACATGGTGCTCTAATAAGGTATGGCGGTGGTCTCCAATTCCTTTCTGCTCCAATCTTAAGCCACCTGGAAATGGGAAGGGCGCGAAATGCTAAAAGAAGAGCCAGTGTCTACTTTGACATCAGTCCCACTCATCCCATCTCAGCTATGTTTCCACGCAGCAGCCTACCTATCTCCTCGTACCTGCCCCTAAAGAGAGTGAGACGGATCCTTTCAGGGATTTTGCTTCACCTTTGTGCTTGCACCTTATGTCTCCGTTTGGCCCCAAAATATGGCTGGTCAGCCAATGCCGGGTAAGACTCCCCACGAGGGTGGGGGTTGGGGGGACAACCCAAGCCAGGAGGAGCCACGTGGGGACCAACAGGAGAACCCACAGGGTAGATAGAGGTGGGCACAGCCCCCCACCTTCCCCTGGCTAAGGAGAGCCTCTGTGTCTGTGGCTGCCTTCCTTCCCACAACCTGCAAAGGAAGTGACTCAATGATGTGCTCTCCATCTATTCATATGCATAAAGGTTTTGTCCCTTGGAGAAGTACATACATCCTGAGACTTAGGGTTCTACTGCCTGCAGGCAAGGGTGATTGGCTTGAATCAGTTTCCTATTATAGGGTATAGAATTCACAGATCTTGAGATTGACAAGCATTATCTCCTTTACTTCCTCACCTAACTAATAAAACTATGCATTGGCCCTATTTGGGGCTCAGTCCTTGAGGCTGGAGTCCCTTGGCCCTGCTTGCACTCTATTCTTGGCTGCTGTCTCTTAACCCTGCGCCGCCCTCCTGGCTCCCCACAACGCTCCTGGCGCGCGACACGACACAGCTGCATGCATGTTGTCTTTGTATGAAGAAAAAGGGAACCCTCTGAATGGAGAGTAACCTGGGAGAGCAAGGCCTAACACGCAGACAGAGCTCAATTAGGGGAAAGCTTCTTTCTCCAGCTAACTGCATGAGAGCTTGTTGGGCTGAACAAGGGTTAAATGTGCAGTCTCCATGGGCAATGTACACCCCTGTTGGACTTTTAGCATTTCCATAGCCTCCATTCAATGAGAGAGGGGGGGGGGAGGGGGAGGGGGAGGGAGAGGGGGAGGGAAAGGGAGAGAGGAGAGAGAGAAATAAAAGTGGTTTCTAAGTCCCAGGACAACCCCAGACTTAAGAAATTAGCCTCATGAGAAGGTCCTGGGTTGAGGCCAATTTTCTCAAAGCCTCTGAGACCAGGCAACTACACTAGAAACACCTGAGATGTCTGTTTATAAAGCAGATTCTTGAACCCATATCCAACCTATTGAATCAGAATTATTTCAACTGGAGGCCTGAAATCTGGATTTTTAACATGCTTCTCCAGTGATTCCCCTATACTCTTGAGAACCACGGACACTGGTATCAGCTTCCCTGCCCACTCCCCTGCCAGGACACCAGGGCTTGGGAACATTTATTTATCAGCCAGGGGCCAGTTGGGAAAACTAGGTAAACTAGATACTGCAGGAGACATTATTTAATATAAAGAATAGTTTCAATAGGTGTTAGAGAACTGAAAAAAATTGAGTGATACAGAGTAATTGTAGGAAGCGCCTACCACCCTTACAGCCAGGCGTGGGGTGAGGTTATCAGAATCTAACAGTTTAGAGAAGGAGACCCACAGAGCTGGGACCAGACCTCTGAAAGGCAGGTGCTGACCCCTCAGGATCTGTGAGGAAAGACTCTCAGTGAGGGTCCCCATGGGGCTGGCACTCAAACTTCTGAGGACTGGCTGGGGCGGGCATCTCTGAGGGGCGCCGGGAGACTGGTTCCAGGATGCAGAAGGAAGCTGGAGACCGGAACCCACTGCTGCTAGCAGAGTAAAAGACCCTTTCTGGAACGAAGCTGACAGCAACAGTAAGCAAACAGGATGAAGCATCCCCCTTCTCCCTCCTCCAGCTCCCCAGAATCCCCCTAGCACCCCTTATTAGCAGAGCTTAACGGGGAAACAGCAGACAAAGAAGAAAGGTGCTTTGCCTAGTACCAGTATACGAGACAGTCTAGAAAGGAGGCCTTGCTAGACAAGCGCTTCAAGACAATCACTTAATAAGGAGCCAAGAGAGCACGACGTGCATCTGCTCCAACAAGAGGTCCAGGCCGATTCCGAGCTCCACCTGACAAAGACCAGGCTTTCCAAACAATCATTTCACTCTGTTTTCAAACATAATTCCTAACATGACCCTTTTTAATGTCTAAAGACTCCCAAATTGTTCACTCTGTACTTCCAAATCCAGCCCAGCCCCACTGTATTTCCTCTTGGTCATGTAGTAGTTTTATGAGTGGGGATCTGAGGCCAGACAGCTCTCCTGGCCATGTGACCCTGGGCAAGTTGCTTGTGCATTTGAGCCTCAGTTTTCTCAATTATAAAAAGGGAATGCCAACAGTTATCCACCTCACAGGATGGCTGTAAATATTAAATGAGATAATGCATGCAAACATAATAATAAAAGTGAACGTGCCTGGCATTTAAGTGTTTAATTATGTTTTGATAACATTATAAACAATATGATTACCCGAGACACCTAGATAGAAACTAGTACTAGGTCTACTGCAAGCTTCTGAAAAAAATTCCTTTTTCCTCCATCCCCCATCAGTGCGGCTCCCATGGAGCCCCCAGTTCCTGCCCGCTTCTTACTAATTCCATCTTATGGATCCCTGCTCCTGGCAGCCGGCACTGACAACTAACTTCTATACCACAGTGATTGGGTGTACAGAAAATTATGCAGGGAAATGATTCATTGTTCCAGATCCACTTCTCCAGTAATAAAATATCTTTGGCTACGACATCCATGAAGCAGCAAGTAACTAAAAAATTTCTCCTAGCTCAAGGACAAAGGGGAAAAAATCCATTCACGTTAATGCCACCCACCCTTCCCTATCTCTCCATCTGATTTGATTTTATTCATAATCGAATTCCTGTTTATCTGGTCTCCCCTGGCAACCTGAGGCTCTCCCCCAAGTTACAGCCACACAGCAGGAAGTTACGGCAGGCCTCTAGGTAGCGTAAGGTCTTCTCGCCCCCTTTCTTTTGACACACTCTCACCCAGAAGCAGGGGAATGATGCCACACTGAAATGACATCAGAAGAGGCATGAGGGAACAGGAGCGCTGATTACAGGAACGCAGACGTCCAGGGCAGTGGAAAGCAGTGTCTTGACAAACCCAGTGTGCGCTGAGAGCACGGCTGAGTGAGAAGGAAGATAAAGAAACACCCCATGAAGGGCCCCGACAACCCACTAGGCCCTGACGGAAGCAGCAGCATGCTGTCAGTTCCTGCCTTCACCAGCTCTGCCCTGGGGGTCCTCCTGATGGAAGCTACTGGAATGATCCCACATTGCCATTAGTGGGAGCCTGGCTGGAGGACATGAGAACTCTCCCTCCCATAGTCTTGGGGTTGGGGACCAAAGTGCTAGGACTATGTAAGAATTGGAAGATGTGAAGCGAGCATAAGGGGGCACCTGGATATCGTGTGATACTGATTTAATGGGTCTAGAAGGGGTCTGAGGTGCTGTTTCTACAAGCTCCCAGGGGATCCGATGGTTCCATGGACCACAATTTGAATTGCTAGCACATAGGGGATACCAGCTGACACAAATCACTCCAAAGGTTCAAGATACCCATCTCCTAACAAAGCAGTAGGAAGTTTAGAAACTTCCTGACCCACCTCCTAGTCCCCTGTGGCTGACTGAGCCATAGGAAAGCAAATGCCTAGGGAGTCAGGAATGAGGCACCAGCTTGGGACCCAGCTCCCTGACTTGCAAAGATCCAGGAGAAAATGCCCCTCCATAGAACCACACATAGGAATTTTATGTGCATTTAGCCCTTCGGAAATGAAGATTCTACACTCCTCCCATTAACATGTAATTTACTACCCCATTTTTCTACATTTTCAGAAATTCATTACAAATAAAAAGGTGAGAACAACTACCGTGTTTCCCCGAAAATACGACCTACCCAGAATATCAGCTCTAAAGCATCTTTTGGAGCAAAAATTAATATAAGACCCGGTATTATATTATATTATATTATATTATATTATATTATATTATATTATATTATATTATACCTGGTCTTATACTAAAATAAGACCAGGTCTTATATTAATATTTGCTCCAAAAGACGCATTAGAGCTGATGGTCCGGCTAGGTCTTATTTTCGGGGAAACACTATATACTTTCCTGCCTCAATAGACAACGTACAATTAAACTTCAGAATTATTTCTAGCAACTATGGTTAAAATTTCGCTGGACTTCAGTTAACTGGAAATTTATTTTATGAATTCAGAAAACACGATTTCTCAACTATCATGGGTAAATAAGGACACACAGTAAGCAGCCAGATCATTGTATATGCTTTTAATTTAACATATATTGGGTCCCCAGTCACACTCACACCAAACAATTAAACTTTATCATAGCAACGTTATGTCTAAATTCAACGTATACAGATTACCTCGTATAATATTCAAACATTACAAACGTTAATTTTTTTAAAAATGAAAACTAGTTTCTTAGAGCATGAGGCCCAAGTCCCCATATCTGTGACCATATCTCTAAACGGAAGCAGATGTGTAGTCTATGGATAGCTGCTTAGGATGGCATTAGTTCCTATATGGCTGATAGCCACTCACTTGTTACCTCTTTTTAATAGCTAGGATGAGTAGATTGATAAGATACTTATTCAATTAATCTGTTAACAGACTTGTTTATTCCTTTCTCATTTACTCAACAAATGATAATACTTAGTTTTATGTCTTTGCTATCAAGTTTTTGGTTAACTGACATTTCTACCTTGAACTCTAAGCTCTCAGAAGGCATTTACCTACACCTTTGATTTACCCTGTTCGCTGGCAAGATGACCTCTCCAGCACATAATGTGATAAAAACCTGTTGTGGTGCTGGCCAGAACCCTCAGGTCTAGGCTCTGGGCTGTGACCTACTGGGTACAGTGTATGGACCAATTCCTACAAAAATAAAAAAAATAAAAAGCCTAAGTTTCAGATTCAGTCTCTTCATGTGTCAATTAGCTTCATTAGTTAATTCAGCCCATCCAGTCCCAGTAAGGAAAACAAAATGAACAGATAGTATAACATCTCCACCACCATTAATGGAGAGGGGTGGGGGGGGCCCCCAAAGCACACAATCTACTGGCTACGTATAATTGTAATAATGCCTTCAACACACAGAGAATAATAGCATGTTGGAGTTGGAAAGACCTTCAATTTACAGCTCATACAATCATATAATGACAGAGAATATGTACTTGTTTATTCATTCAGCAGATTTTTATTGAGCTTCGAGAATGTGCCAGGCACTATTTCAAGTGCTGGAAAAGAGACAAAGCGCAGAAAGTGCCTACCACATAGGTTTCCATGTTAGTGGCTGGGGGAGGGGAAATTGTTTTTAAATTATTAACAAGATATTTCATTTTGTGGTAAGTGCTGCAACAAAAATAAAACTAAGGAATGATAGTGATCGGTGGGGAGAGCACCTGAGCTATGATGGCCAGGGAATGGTGCCATCTGAGGTGGTGCCATCTGGGCTGATGAGAAGGGGCTGCCATGCAAACATCCATGGTTGGAGCATTCCAGGAAGAAAGGCAGCACATGTACAGGGCCTGAGGCAGGAATGAGTTTGGAGAGTTCGAGGGACAGAGGTAAGGGTGGTGTGGCTGGAGCTTGCTGACCGAGACGGCAGGTGGAAAAAAATGATGGCTGGACAGGTAGGAAGGAAAAACATTTAAGTACTAAAACTAAGTATGTAATCATCTCCACTATATCCATCAATACATTTTATAATGAATAGCTCTTCCCAAAACTCTGCCACCAGAGCAGGTCCATCCACCAGAATATATTCTGATGGCTCCAGAGGACAATTTGAAATGCTTTGGCTACCACGCATTGTTCAATCAACGTCCAAGGAAGGAGATATGAAAAGCAAGCTGCTGCTATCTCCATTTACTCAGTGAAAAGAAGCAAGAGAGGGGATGTGTTCCCACATATTCAAGAGAGATTCCTGGGAAAAAAGAATTGTTCAGTCGTCTCTTACAAATGACTATTTATGTGCACTGCCTCCTATGAAGAAACATTTTATAAAATTGAAAGAAGTATAAATATTTGGTATTTGAAGGTATTTTTTTCCATCCCACTCTTTTACTTTTGGATGCTTAAAAAAAATAATTAACCAGTCAAATGAGAGCTTTTATCCTCCCTTCCTTAAACCACACTAAATAATGAGGAAGAGTGTTTTAAATAAGTTTTTAAATATACCTTTATCCAAACACAACAATGTTCATGGTAGTGTATTACATTGTAATCCTTATTCATACACAGACACACACTTATATACATATATACAGTCATAATAATTATGGCTGTGTATTCTGCATTGTGAATTAGATGGCAAACGTATTTCATGTTTCTAAAATAGATTTATACTAGTTGCACCACAACATCCCCACATTACTGAAACATAAATTATTGCCTTTAACCCTAGAATTGGGCACTTGAATCTTCCTTTGTATCAGTTTTGTATAATTTTAAAGGGATGGTCCACCTTTGGTGCAAATGGAAGCTAAAACAATGCGAAATGCATATGCTGCAAGGCTCTTGTAAAGTTGCTGTATTTGCTAACTCATTTACTTGCTTATAAAATCATTTGTCTGTCAATGATTTGCCAAACCAAGGGAATAAAAAGAAATACATCAACTTCATTCAAGGATTATTTACCTAGGATACTAGAATAACTCACAAAGCACAACAGGAAATCAGCTGAACCTGCACCAGACAATGTGAACTTTTTTTTTTTTTCAAATGAGTGAACAGAGTGTGGACTTAGGTGGGACACCACATTCTCCAACTATGATGCCACCAGTCTTAGCCTTCGCCAGGTGGCTAAGCACTGTTAAGAGCCCACAGACGAAATGCTGCAAGGGTCAACTCTCTGAATGTTTTAAAAATAGTACATTAAAATAGTTTACTATATTTAAACGTATGTGGGTAATTTAGAAATATATATAACATGCACGTACATGTTATATAGAGAGAAAATGCTATACTATGTTCTAAAGGTGTCTTTCCTTTAAGGCTTCCTAACTCCTCAATGCATGTCTAAAAAAATGTCACATGCTCATGCAATTGCCAGTTCCCAGCTGTCCTCCAGATTCTTCACTATGGCATCGTATTTTAGGCAATGCTAAAAGTAGCAGTGGGGCGGGGGAACTTCAGGGGCTTTAGCTTCAAGAAATGTTTAAAAGAAAAACCCCAGATCCCTTGATACCCTGATACTTAAGGGGTTGTGACATTCAGTAGAGATGAGGCTGACACTACTGAAATTTGTTCTCAGCTTTAAAAGGAGGCCAGCGGCAGCCTCTCTGTGAAGACTCTCACAAGCGTTGGAGACAAAAATGGGTCACATCTCCCATGTTTTCATTCGCTCTCCTTACCTTGTGAGTCCACCCATTTCAGGAGAAGGACCGAAGGAGAAAACGTGATGGCTGTCTGCAGATCAGATCCCATCACAGAAAAACCTGTACTCCATTCTGGAAAACTGAGGAAGTTGTTCAGTTTTGTAAACTGCATCATATTTCTAAATCACTGGTAGAGAAGTGCCACTTATAAGAATTCCATGATGATTCCCTTTGTACAGGGAAATGGTAACCCTGTATTTTAACATTATGTCAATGCAGGCTTTCACATCTTCTGCCAGGGCTTACACTGGAAAAAGACTCCAAAAGCATGTCCAAATTCTTGGACAACTGGTATTCCGTGATATCAGATACTGCCTGAAATAATTAAGCTGTCAGCAGGGCCTTGGAACTGTTTGCCTATAAGAGTATCTGGATGTCATATTATGTTTCACGATAGTATCTGACCTGCATTACCATTCCACACATTCTCCAGCCAAAACCAAAATGACCAAATAGGGCCAATAAATAATGTTTATTTTCCATTCACCTTCATTTCTCTCTTGAACTTTAAAGTAATATTTCCATGCTTTTTCTTCATCTGTGTATCAAAACTATACACCGAATTATTTTTAAAAGGTAGAAACAGCTATGAGTAATTAGGCAAAAAACAATCCACGGAAATATTAAATGTCTTACCAGTAATCTTAGAAATCCCTACACTTTAAATCTACAAGAAACCTGCATACCGAACTACCATCTCACCTCATTCTCTAAACCAAATGTATTTTAAGGGTATCACTAATTAAAACTAGAATTAAAAACTATTCAGCTCAGCAAATTCTTTCTCCTTTTTCATTATCATTTAACCATTAAACATTCATCTTTTACATTTTTATCAGTTTATAAATAATTACATGTCCTCCATTTGGCTTTATTTTGATTAAATCCACAGAAATGTCTACCTGCCATGGGCTCAGGGGCTCAACAGTACCAAACAGAATAATCTATTAACCCAAACAGGCTAAGACTTATTTGATAAACATCTTACATGTGGGATTGAAAAACAGCAACCAAGAACAACCTGACTCTTTGATTTACATACTTTTCATGTAAGACTCACATTCACAGCTTCAAATTCATTAAATTCAACTGAGTTCTTGGGGAAGAAAATTACCCACCAGGAGTGCAAACTTTAAAGGCACATCTCACGTGGTTTACATTTTCCAACTACACTCCCTAGTTGACCATTAATTTCGACCTCATGCTTTCATTTATTAAATAAATGATGAAAATTCCTTCCAAGATTTAATTTAAAATATTTTGGATTCGCAGCCCACATTGCGAAGGCCAAACCTTAGCTGGCAGTAAGACTCTCTGTGCCTGACTGAAAAATGTGGGTAAAACATTTCCCACAAAATGATCTCTCTGAGAACACACGCAGACCCAGAACTGCAGCACAGAAGCACTAAAATACATTTCTGGGCAAGCCTGGGATGTTTATTTTGTCCTTACGTCAGGAAACTACAAACATTCACTTCAGGAGTTAGCAAGCTCTGGTCATCACAGGCCCGCTTAGTGGGGCAGCCTCCCATCCCTCAAACCTCAACTAGAAAAAGGAATTCTCTAAAATATTAATGCAGTCAATATCTAGATTGCCAGCCATAATTCAAGGAGAAAAAGAGATAAACTAAACACAAATAATTTGTAAGTGGATGGAATATGGTCATTTTCATCCCATTCCTCAAGGAATGAAATTTGGAGCTGGGAAAAATCCTGTCCATGTTTCACCTTTTTTATCCCGAAAGCCTTCCAAAAACCCCATTGAGAATAAACACCACCTCCGTCCAACCTCCCCTATCCCCACCCCAAATCACAATTCCATTAGCCAATGAACAAGGAGATTTTTCCCAGGCTGGGCTCCTGAGCTGGTTCCCAAAAGATTTAGGACTCTAAGTTAAAGTAATGTTCAAGGAGACCATCCAATAAAAAGATATCTCTAGTTGTCATTAAAAACAAGAACAAAGAACAGCTTTGTTCTGCTTGAAATAACTGAAAGATTATTCTCTGTCAATGGCCCCAGAAAAAACAGAAAACAACTAGCCGGAGATGAGGCTTCCTGAGAAGGTTGAGGCCCCTCCTTCTTCAACGGAAAGTGTGGACCCAGTAAATTAAAACACCAAGTCCTTGCTTACTCACAAGTGCTAACGGTCATTAGTACAGACACAGTCTCATTCACTTTATGTTTCCAACCACCCTGTGAAGTATTTTATCCCCATTTTATGCCTGAGAAAACTGAGGCCCAAGGTCACTTTTCGTAAGTGGCAGAGCAAAGATTTGTATGCAGCTCTCTCTGATGTATAAGTTTTTCCTTCCACATGATCTAGTAAGCAGAAAACCACACAAATGGCATAAAATATCATCACCACCACAAAGTAGCAGTTCACAAGTACTCAGAGGAAAACTTAGTATGACCTGGTCATTTTACATAGCTGAGAGTGTGGCCTTCATTTCTCTGTGCTCAGCAGCTCTCAAGGCTCACAACTTCCTGACTGGTTCTGCACATGGGAAGTTGTACCTGGTAAGGAAAAAGAGAAGTGCAAATGAATCTCTCCTCAAGTTGGAATCTCATAGAGTGGATTTACCTGGAGTCATACTTGTAGCGTGGACCCAACTTGTTGTGTTAATGAAGTCAGTTTCCTTTCCTCTGGAAGGGCATGATTGGTCCTCCTGCCTCTGCTCCCAGGGCATCACAAGAAGCCTGGAACCGTGTGGCAGTTCTCGCTCCCCTCCTTACCTGCCTTGGATTGATCCCTGCCTTTGGACACTGGATCCCCAGAGCTATCCTGGAGAAAACCCGTGTTTGTTCATTCCTTATTCTCTCCCGGAAGTGAGTGGAATGGTGGGTGTCTGTCTTAGATCTATAACACTATACATGTTAAAGAAGGTGGAGAGACCCTTCGTGTGCTGAGACAAGCACTCTCGTTTTACAGTGAGGGGTCATGTGAGTTTCTCAAAGTCACCCAAGGAATCAAGAGTTTGACCTCATTTCGGCTACAACACGTGACTCACCAGGCATACCTTTGTGCTTATGCTGGGAAGCAGGGACTGTGCTCTACCCACTGGACAAAGAAACAGCACAGACATGCCAGCCGTGGGCTTTTGCAGAGACCAAAGGAGGCCCCCATGAGCACACCGCTGTCAGGGATTGTGCTATGTGTTGGTGGTAAACTATATGGATATTAGGGGGCTAGTGGAATGATACATATTGGGGGCTTTGACTTAAAAATCTGCTTAAAAGGAACTGACTGCTAAAACACATTTCTTCATTTTTTGCTTTAATTGTCAAGAGTAGGGCTTATGCAATTATCTTCTGGTGAGTTGCTTTTTCAAAAATCTGCTGTGAAGGGAATTGTATATATACATATACAAAACACTGTAATAAAACTTACTATACTCCCTATAATTCTCAATAGTAAGTAATTTAGATTTGGCTTTAGGTAATTTTTTTAACTTAAATATTATGAAGTAATTTTTTACTGCAAAACAATGCTTACTCATTGAAAAAAAATGAGAACTATAGAAAAGCAGAAAAAAGAAAAAAGTCACCCATAATTCCATCTCCGAAAGAGAAAACAATATTTTAGTGTTTATTGTACATTCACAAAATTTGGATTATATTGTATATAATGTTTTATAATTTGTTACTTCTGTTAAATATTATTAGTTTTCCCCTTGTCATTACATATTATTCTAAGATAAATGGTTATTTAAAAATTGCTTTCAGCACTTTCCTATGAAGTATTTTCAAATGTGTAGCAAAGTTGGGAGAAATTTACAGTGAATACCTACCTATATGTCCATCAGCTATATTCTACCATCCATCCACCCCCCTCTATCCATCCATCAATCTATGTTACTGTTTCTTCCCTGCATTTCAAAGTAAATTTCAGTGTGGTATATTACTTTTAACCAAGCTAGTTTACCTTCATAATTGTTTTTGGTTTATATCAATATCCAAGGGGATTTGTATCCTATGAGCACACACCAAGGAAAGCCCAGAAAACTTGCCACGAGAATTTTGTTGGGTGTAGTGAGAAAGGACATTCAGGGATTTAAAATTGGCTGTGGAGCCAAGTATGTATCATTAGCATCTGAGGTGGCAAATAAAGAACCAGGAAGAATGATCTTCTCACTTATCTGCTTTTATGCCTAATTCAGACTTCAGCGTGGGGACAAGAAAAATCTTTAGAGGGGTTAATACTTTTCTCAATTGTCATTCTCAACGCTGTTAGAGATCCTGATGCTTTTTCGTAAATAGTGAATGTGGACTGACTTGTTGGTAGGAAAAGCAGTTGGTTTCCACCAGCCTCCAGGTAGAGCTGTTGACTCCCGTCTCCCCTTTTCCCCACCTCAAGGTCCCTGGGCAGGAGATGGAGGCACTGTTGCTCTGCTCTGTAACTTCACTCTTGTTTCTGCTATGGACAGATTTCCTGACGGTTTACTTGGCCTTCCTATTTGAGTGACAGGTTCTTGCTTGTTTAGGTGGTGGTGGTGGAATGTTGAAGGGCCAACGTGGGTCAACCTTGGCGGGCACAGAAAACACCCCTTGCTTGTATCTCTCCAATGCTCGCTTTTAAAGTTGCCTTAAGCTGTATATCCCGAGGGGCAAGGCCAGGTGTGGTGACCTTGCTTTGTGTACAGTTCCCATCATTGCACCGTGTGTATTTAGGTACTTACTAAATGCTGATTGACAAGTAGCCTGCCCTTGTTAAACCCTCCAGAATTCCTGCAAGCAGGAGGTGCTTTGCACAAACATTTCAAGAACACACATTGGTTCTCCAAATTGTATGACCTTGTCTTGTGTTTTCAAGTGGCTGAAGGCCCTTAAGAGAGAGCAGGCTCTGTGTTTCTCTCCCCTTCTTCTTTTCCCATGTTTTACATTCCAGGGTGTTCAATCTCGGTGTCACTTCAGCACCATTTAAAATGATAAGAAGCCTCAACTCTGATAATGGCAATAGTTCTGACATGTTCTTTCTCATAAACTCAACCTCCACTAAAATGCTTTCTTAGGAACTAAGATCTGTGGAGGTCTGCCTGGCTCTACATAACCAGGTCCCATAGGCAGAGTGATTCCTCTTCCCTTGTTTTGTCTCCGTCTCTTCCTTGTTGCTGTTTTCCTGAGGACAATCTATTCTTGGCCATCCTAGGCAGAGCATCCAGTTTCTGGGTTATCCAGGTTCCTCGATTTTTTCCCTCAGGCAATCCAGGCAATTTCAGTTCTCAGTGACTGGGTGGGCCAGGACCTTGATACTTGGACAGGACTTCTGGTTTCTCTCCCACCTCACCTACTTTCTCTTCCTTCTGTCAGGCAGAACACCTCTAACTCCTAGAGCTATGGTTCTCAACTGGGAAATTTTGATCTCTTCTCCCTCTGCCCTCTGGGGCTTTTGTCAGTGTCTGGAGATACCTGTGGTTGTCACAACCGGGGAGGGGTGAGAGAATGCTACTGGCCTCTACTGGATAGAGGTCAGGCCCTGACAACAAAGAATTATCTGGCCCAAAATGTCAATATTGCTGAGGTTTAGAAACCCTACCCCAGGTATAAAGGTGCTTTTTTGAAAATCTTCCCATCAACGGCATTAGGTAACCTCCATGCCAGTATTACTGTCCCATCAGAGGTTCATGTGCACTTCTCACCTAAGTCCCTCATGTTTTGGTCAGCTGCTCCCAAGTGGAGACGAAACCGTGCTCACCATCTTCTGCATGTGCTCATACTCTCCCAACCTGATCTCAGTTAACTTTCAACATTTATTCTCTTATAGTCACTTTCCTTTTAATCTTTTGAGATGTTTTCCAAATTCTTCATGTAATGTATCTCTTAAATTGTAGAAACCCAGTAATCCAGAGGCAGCAGTGCAGGAGTCTGTCCACTGCCGCATATGATGGTAGTGGTTATCTTAGAAGGGTGGGCACCATGACTGACCATGTAAATGGCCAGTCGGAGAACCCAAATAGGGAGGCTACTTTATTAACGTATTACAGCCCTCTCCCCTTACATCTCATTTTGACTCAGTTTAACCTTTACCTGGGCACCTACTACTTGCACCATGGAATGAAGACAATGCAGCAGACACAGCAATGAGTGAAGGATACCCACAGTACCGTGGGATGTTAAGTCTCAGTACACAGCACATGTACACAGGAAGAAAAACACAAAATGTCAGCGAAGACCTAAAGTGCTTTGGCAGTTCAATGGAGTAAATCATATCCACTGCCTGGTAAAAATGAAGAAAAGGTTTTCATGAAAGGATTATTTAAGATACATCTTGAAATATGGGAAACAACAATAATATTAATCATAGCTAACATTTATTGAGCAATTTAAGTGTACCAGGTACTGCATATATTTTGCATATATTACTAAAAACTAAGAATTCCACAAAGCAGCTATTCAGCCCCATGTTACAGATAAGGACACTGAGGCTTGGAAGCTGATTTGCCCAATGTCAAACAGCTGGTCACAGAAAAAAGCTCCAAATCCAGGTCTGCCTGCTCCCCAAGACCATAGAGGGAAGAGTAAACAGGAAGAGTTGCTGGGAAGGAAGAATAGTGGTGGGAAAGGCAAGCTCAGAGAAGAAAAACCAGAGCAGTAAACACTCATTAAAACTGGCTCATCGTGCGAGCCAGAAGGCCACTTCTCTGTGGATGTTCTGGGTATAGTAGCAGAAGTAGTATGGTCATACATTCCAATGTCAAGGTCAAGTAATGAACACTCTTGAAAAAAAAGATAATAGAAAGGCAGTGTCCTCATAAAGTTTAATATGCGTAAGAGTATATACAAACTCTCTCTTAATCCCATTGAGGAGATAATAATAACAATAATAATATTAATAAGCATTTTTACCAGCTCATCACCTAAGCTCTGGCCAAGACAACCAGTTGTCATCAAGATTTAAGGATCTGCTAACCTACAAGATCGCACCACCCTAAAATGATCAATCAACCAAGTGCAGGTATACACTTTCGGAGGCAGAAAAATGTCAACATAGGACAAAAATCAATAACAAGACCAACAGAACCTTTCGGACTTTCCTGACAGCAGCAATAGCTATCCTTATACTTTTCTAGAGCACCATCCTGCCTGGGTTGCAAAGAGAGCTATGAGCAGAAAAACCATCATGGAAAACATTTACCCTCTCTAAGTGTACACTTTTCCTTATAAATTCACTCCACTGTTTCCTTTACTGAAAGTGACTTTCCCCAAATCTTCTTCATCTCTAGTACTAATCTCTTCTCTAAGCTCCCAATCCTCAATGAGACGTATGTGGTAGACATTACTGAGGCTCACCGCTATCTCCCTCCTAAGCACAAAAGCACTGCATTGCCTTGCAAAAGTCAGGCCACGTAAATGGCTGGATGATGAAATGTGAGCTGTGATGAGTGACTCTTCATCACTGAGGGCAGAGGAAAGCTACCCACAACTCCTCCCCTCCTGCAGCAATCAGATGACAAAACCACAAGACTGAAGCAGCCTGGATTACTGAGTTGCTGCAGGAAGGACATCTGACCTGGAGCATCTCCCAGACTCACAGAGGACTCTGAGAGCAAGAAATACACTTTTGTTGTGTTAGGCTCCTGTGATTTGGGGGTTGTCTGGTACCATACCAAAGCCCAGCCTCACTGACAGAACCAGCTTGATGGCTATCCCAAGGGTACCGAAAATCCAACTAAAATTAAATTATCCACCTTTCTTCCACCTAAATCCAGAGAAGCCTACCTACTTCTTATTTTGGTTAACCCTCCAGAATCTTAAATTTTGCCCCTCTCCTTTGCATCCGTAGGCCTGCATGAAGACAGTGCACAGAAGCAGTGTGATAAATTTTTATTGATGGTGATGAAAGTCTTAAGCAAAAGTCAAATGAATTTTCATAAGTTAGCCCTTAAAAAAAGAATGGAAATTATCAAGAGACAACCACACAAAAAAAACAAAAACACACACACACACATTTATTTTTGGGGGTAGGAGGGCAGGTTCAATCAAGAAGTTGATGGTCTCCTTAGATATACAGCTTTGAAACTTTTCTCTTACCATAAGATACTAATGTAATTGAAAAAAATCTCAATTCTCACCCAGGCTGCAAGGGCATGACAATGCTGAAGGCATCAGAACAGATAAAATAGGCGTGTGCTTACATTTTTTTAAGGGTCATATTGCCACAACTCAGAACAGTGGAAACTGACACTCTTAACAAATTATCAATTACAATTGTAAAAATTAAAAGCTTACACGCACAGAATTGTAATGCAAATATCTAAAGTTCACTTCAAAAGTCATTTCTCACCATTTTTTCTCAACCCTCCCTCAACGGGGCCCACACATGCAGGCTCAGAGAACAGCTACGAAAGAAAATGTATGTTGTGGTTTCATAAAAACTTCTAGCTTAGAAGTGCTGCGAATTTCATTACCAGTTCTCAGATCACACAAGCTACACAGACACATCAAGACACACACACTCCCTTTTGTTTATCTACGATTAAGCAAACTATCACACTTCGAATAATGGATCTAAAATCTGCACTTGGAAAAAACTTTCATCTCCTTTTGTTTTGTTTTTATCTGAAAAACAATCTACACAAAATGATATACAATTGAACTATTATTCCATTTGTCTTTCTCTGAAATAAAGCAAAAATGTGCTCACCACAATTTCAATCGTGAGCAAGCATTACATAGTTTAAAAAAGGGAGGGTAATTAATTAGGCCATTTTCTCTGTGGTCATTTACGGTAGCCTCCCTGAACAAACTGGACACTTCAGTTCCTCTCAGCCCAACTTAAAAATCTTGCACTGCTAATATTCCAGGGCAAAAGGTTATCAAGTACCTATAAATCCAGACAATAAAAAGGTTTTAACTTAGAGTCACCCAAAAGGTAACCCATGACAAGCCCACCTAATTCCTCTCAAGAGTGTTACTGAAATGTGTCAGGATTGCTCAACTTCCCTGCTCAAGAACAAATACATATTGCAGTTAGATTGACTATCCTTTATTTCAAACTTATGAGTCAAGAGGAAGTGGTATTAGTTATTAAATGGTTAGCACACATCCATCTGGTACTTACCACACATATGCACCTGTTTATAAGGGTCATTTTTGTTCTAGAGTTTACACAGAGTTCACCAACCCTGGGAACGACAGATAAGCCAGACGTTCCGCCTTCTCAACCATGCTTTTGTGCCTTTAATCTCTGAACCAGTGAGTGAGTTCCGGGTAACATTTGGTGGTAGGAAATATTCCTGTCTTAGAGATGTGACTTTGTATCTGCATCTGCCTTCAAATTTATGTGTTTTTTTTTTTTTAATTTTACTTAGTTGTAAGTAGCAAAAACCAGTCTACTTCACAAAGCATCACCAACATCTTTTCTGTCTCAAAGTAGCTCATCAGAAGAAACCTGTATTACCACTGGGCAAGAGTGAAAAAGAACCTATCAGTGTAGTTGTGTGCAAACATCCTTTTTCAGCACAGTGCATTTGTGTAAATATTACTATTCTTAGTTGTGAAAGTAAAATTCATACACAAACACTTACTGGTTCTGTTATAAATCAAGTTATGCACCATTATCAGGGTGTGGTGAAGGGAATGGGACCAGAGAACGGAGAATGCTTTACAGATAACTGCCCTGCTCTATCACAGTTATTTAAAAACTCACTCACTGATTGTTATTAATTTGGGCTCCATAAAAAGAATGAGACATCTCAGTTGAAAGTCATATCCAAGAGGAACCCAAATGGCACCTTTAAAAAGTATCTCTTCAGGCAACCAGAACTTTTATTTCTCTCGCTTTAGAAGAGATGAAAAGAAACCTGGAGTCCTAACTTGAAGACCACACACTTGCATTTTACAGAGAAGCCTTTGGCAAAGATTATCGTAATATCTTGTGCTTCGTAAACAGACCAAACTAATACATTCATTCAGTTAAGTGTTTGCACAAGGAAGTTACTGAAACTTACTGTTCTTGAAAATGTTTCCTTCCTCCCCATCTCACCTGCAGGAAAATAGCACTGACTTCTTCTCCTACCTTGATTTCCAATGAGGACTCCAAAAAGAAGTCTTTTGCTCTGGTCCACCTCTCCACATTAAACTTGGTCAGCTCTCCTGACCCTGTGACCTTGGGAATATCACTTAACCTCTCTGAGCCACCTGAAATGTGGGGGACCTGGATTAAATGTATAAAGAGGATTTGCAGGTATTATTAGGATAACTGTTCAGAGCATGCCTCAAAAAGCACCAAGCTGCAAAAGAACTCATCCATCTTAACCCACGCATTCACAATTCCAGATGTTTTCATAGAATGAAATTGTAAACCTTAGACAAAGGTCATCTTTCCAGACCATCTTAAAAAGTAATTATAATGACAAGTTATAAACAAAGACATTCTCCCTACAACACATCAAATCGTGACCAATAAGGCTCGAGTACCATCACATCCCTCCAGGTCCCCTTGTATATGTCCCAGTGTTGCCGGTTTGGCATATCCTTCTGGTCCATTTTTTAGGCATTTATATACATATCTTTGAAACCACAGAAAACACAGAGCACAGGAGTGTAGACTCCAGCACAGCCATTCTGGAGAAGAATCTGCCTCTGTCGATACTTAGTCAATACAATAAGCACATATATACTCCCATGAGCCACTTATCCTGTTCCTGGACATACACTGCAGTGGCTCCTCCCACAGGTCCACAAAGGTATATACAAGGATGTTCCCTGTAGTCCTGTGCATGGAGTTGGAGGAAAAGATAAGGAAATACGTGGTGGAAACCAATGTTAGGTAAACACAGCAAGGTAAATAGATTAATCAATCATAATAACATAGGGTTGAATTTAAAAAGAAATAGTAAGAGTCAGAGCACAAAACCATTTATGTAAATTTAAAACATACATAAATCTCATCTGCTATAATAACCACACACATCACGTGGTTCCCGGGAAATGGTATAAGACATAAAACAGTCCCTGTCGCATTTCATGTGCTTAGTAAATATTCACTGTTTCTAGTTAGATAAAAAGATGTTCACAGTATATTGCAAACCTTCTATTATAAAACTTCATGTACAGTATCACCCTTTCTCCTCAGGGCTTCCTTTACCCCTATGTATAAATGTAGAAAAGAGACTGGACAGCTATTAAACACATTTAGAGTAGTTACCTCTGAGGGGAATCATATGTGTGTTTTAGCTTATTCTCCTTGGCTGGCCATATTTCTACAATGAATAAATATTATGTTAGACCTTTCTTTGTTCCTTAATGTTTCTTTAATAACTCATGACAAAAAAAAAAAAGAAAAAGAAAAGAAGCATTCCTAAAATCCATCGATAATGGTACATACAAATAGCAGAACATTCTGCAGCCACTTTTTGTCAATGTGGGAAAATAGCATACAATGTTGTGTGGGAGAAAGCAAGCTCCAGAATTACACACGTAAAAGACCTGAGAGGCCGTGGACAACAGTGGTCAGCAGCATGGACTATGGAGCCCGCCCACCCACGTTCACAACCTGCCTGCCACTCAGAAACTGTACAACCTCAGGCAGGTCACTCAGCCTCCCTGACCCTCAGCTCAGTCCTCACCTGTAAAACTGTGGTGATAACAGTGCCCCCCATGGGCTTGCAGTAAAGAAATGTGAAAAATGCAAAAGAAAAAAAAAGAAAGCCTATGCACAAGGTCCACTAAAAAAAATGTGAATTTTATTTATGTAAATGAAATGTCAATAAAGTTGATTGTAACACACAGAAACACACACACACACACACACACACACACACACACACACACAAAAGGTCACATACAGTATAATTCCATTTATATGAAGTATCCAGAGTAGGTAAATCCTTACAAATAGAAAGCAGACTGGTGGTTGCCAGAGGCTGGGGAAAAGGGAAGCTGGAGAGTAACTGCTGAATGGGTCCAGGGTTTTTTTATGGAGTGATGGAAGTTTTGGAACTAGACAGAGGTGGTGGTTGCCTAACATTGTGAGTGTAGTAAATGCAATTGAATTGTTCGTTTAAACAGGGTTAATATTAAGTTATGTGATATTCACCTTAGAAAAAAATACATGCATGCAAAACACGTTTTACAAGAACACGAATTCGTATATACAAATTAAAGGATAAACATAAGCATTTGAAATGTTGAAAGGGGGAAAAGGATGAGTGAGAGGAACAGATGTAAATGAAAGCCCAAACAATGTGACACGGCATAATTCTGAGAAGAGCCCAGCCCAGCCCACAGATGACAGGGTGCCATGAACTGCCACACGAGTGGCTGAGCCCTCTACACCTGGAGCCCAAAACACTGATTTGGTATGTATGCTGCCTCCCTTTTTTTTTTTGAAAGAAATGGTGTTCATCTCTATTCTTTGCCATTTGCTATTTTACCCCCTGGTCTGCATCTTAGAGCTCTTCACGTTAGCACGTACCATAACTTCATCTTGTAGGGAAGCTCTAGGGAGCGACCGTGAGCCACGTTGTCACCTGGCTTTACCTTGATCGCACATAGTATTTCCCACGTGATCATACCTAATAGGCCAGTTAATGAAAGATTCATAACTAAGTATCAAATATAGTATACAACTGCCTATACCAAAGTAAAACCCTATTCTGAATAACTTTAATTTTTAGGGCCATTTTATATGCATCCTTCATAGCCAAACCCCTCCCACAAACCACCACTGCTACCATCAAACAGCCAAAAGAGTGCAAAGACACCCCCTCCATTCCCACAGCCTCCAAACTAAAGTTGATTGAATTTGATTTTGCAGAAAAAACAGTAATAATTGTTAGCTGCATAGGACTTCATTGTATGATCCTTTGCTCCAAGATGGCCCTTCCCTAAGCCCAGTGACCGCCTGGCCTGGCTGTTTGGTATTAAGTTTAAAGGCCTGGAATTAGTTCAGAGGATACACACAGTGTCAGTAATATATCCATGAAGCGTCTGGCTCCTCCAACCACCACACTAAAAACTACTTTTTCTGGATCTATTTTCCGAACCCCAAACATCAACATGTCACCTGCTCAATTACAGTGCATCTAATAGACTTCTCTGGGATTTTGTTTTCATCAAAATAAACTAAAAGGCTACCCTTTTAAATAATTAGTCCCGGATGTCAGTTGCCTCAAGGTGACACAGGACAGACAAATTTGACATTTGTGAAGAAATGGCAGCTGGAAAGAATCACACAGGGAAAACATTCCCTTCTGGGCTAAGGAAAGACAAGCATTTCAGAAATCTAAAATAAGTCTTTTATCAGAGCTGGGGTAAAGGTCATCCCCGTGGTACTAGAGTGGAGGACAGAGCCACCTCTCAGATGCACTGTGCCCTGCTCTCACAGGACCTGCCAGAGAGCAGGGTCTGTTCCGGTGCCAAAGGCGATCTGGCATCTCTAAGGACTGGGCAGTTATGCAATACAATTATTTTTTTTGCATAGCATCCCTCCCACAGGGCATTCCAATAAGCTTGACAAAGGGAGTCATTCATAGACTTGATAAAAGCAAAGTAAGAAGAAACTGTAACAAGGAGGAAAGAAGGGAAATAAACAGTTGAGATATGGAAAGGGCTCTTAGGCACTTCCCTCCTAGGCTTTCACCTCCCCACCCAATACACAGGTCAGACGCAGTAAGGGGCCAGGTGATCAAAGAAAGATGGAAGGGGAACAGTGAATAAAATCAAAGGGTGACAGAGGAAAGACTTCCCTGAGAAGGTATAGCCTCACTGTTGGCAAACAGTGAAATGATCTTCTGTCAAGCAACCCAGGATTGGTTTAGATTTTTGTTTTGTTTTTTGAGGCCAGCTATTTATTCTACTTGTTAAATAATAAACATAAGTCACAAACTGTTTTCCTCATTTATGACTTACCAGCCTAACTTATTTTGACAGAACAGGAGTGTGCCTACACACCAAGGCACAAGTGGTATTTAGCTGTTGGAATTCCTGCAAGAAATTTCTGGGTCGGGGCTTTCCAGGAGTTGGGGCTAAATGTCACTTTTCAGTTAGGTGAGTCATCTAGTCCAGTGGTCAATGTCCATCCTCAGCTTGAGCAAACCCTACAGAAATTCGAGTCTTTAGGCAGAGAAATGTTATTATAAGCCACCTTCAAAAGAGGACATTATTCACAGGCTCTCAACCTCCTACAGGCAGAGCTCATTCCACCAGGGCACCTCTCAGCCAGGGACGAGCTCAGGAACAGGAAGTCTCTCATGTCTGCATCAGGCACTCCCCACTCCCCAGCTGGATGACCATCTGTGCAGCCCGCCCCTTCTCAGTACAGACAAGTTGTCCCCAACAATGTCTGGGGACAAAGATCTTTAAAAAGTCAGCCCAGGTGCCCGGGGAGCTGGCTGGAATAAGGTCAGTTCCAGCCGTGGGTCCGTGGCAGCAGCGGCAGAAGCAACATGTGTCGGGATGCATTGCCACAAGACGCTTCCTTATGAATCTGAACAAATGCCCAAAACCTAGCTCTACCAGTACCTTCAAAAGCATCCCACTCTCCTGAGTTATCTAAGCAGAACATTCCACAAAAGGTGCCTGGAAAGTAATACGTTGGAATTCCTTAAGTCACACAGGGAATGCTTTCTACTACAGGTCAACCTTGTTCAATTTCCTATCGACCATCATTATCAGAGAAGGAGATTCATATATATGAGGTAGAGATATAGATCTCAAAGCCAGCCCTGGAAACGAATGTGTTCTACAAAACAAAACAAAAAAACAACAACACTGATTTCAAGGTCAAGTTCATGTTAAGACCATGATTTATAGATAGAAACAGCTTACTGGCAGCAAATTAGCAAATCACTTATATTCTCTCTCCTCTGCAAATACTAAGACATATAAGGATCACATTAACATCTTGTAATACAACGTCACCATGAAGGAGGCAATAAATGGAAGTACTGGTAGGAGGCTTGCTGATAGGACTCCTCAGGGAGAAAGGGTGTAAGCAGCACCGGACACATAAACTGGAAGAGGGTGCCGCTGACGAGGCCTGTGCTCTGCCCAACGAAGCCTTTGTCTTCTGAACTATCAGCACGGCTGCTGTCACTCACTAAAGGCCAGAGGACAGCAGAGGTGTTTGTTTCCTTTTTATAGATGGTCCAGCAGCCTGCCCTGAATGTCCAAAGTAGACAAAAAACTTGTACAGAATCAAAAGAGCTGAGAAATCTCTTCTAGGACAAACGCCTACCACCCAAAAGAGTGACCATGGGGTACAGAAGCACCACATGTACCAGGTAAGGGCAGAGGAGTCCTCTACTCCCCCAGCTCCTCACAGCAAACACTCAACCAAGGTGGGTTCATGAGAGCACGAGCCAAGTCACCTAAAGAACATGACCATCCTGAGAGAAACTCCCGAATGTGAGCCTGGAAAGGCTGAGACAAAATAAAAAAGGTGTCATGTTTCTCCAAAGGCAATTCTAGGCACAGAGAACAAAGGCAAGAGCACAGAATGAACTTCTCAGGAAAAGAAAGAAAGAAAAGTAAAGTAAATAAAAGCAGATTCCAAAAGGTCTCCAAGCGAGATGAGAAAGCCTGAATTGGACACAGAGAAACCAGTAGGACAGTTAAAAGGCTGATGTTTATGCAGCCACTCAAATAATGACCTGCTCCCTCCAAGTGACAAGAACTATGTTAAACGTTACTCAGGATATAAAACCTGGGACAGACACGTTTCCTATTCTCAAGGAACTTAAAAGCTACCATAGCAAATGAGCTTTATGCCCAAATAACTGCAATATCCAGCCAGAAGTGATTCTCCCTATGAACTGCATGAATCAAGAATTTGGGATGTGCATTTAGGTTGAACCTTAAAAAATTCATATAACAAATATTAGAAAACAAAACAAAAACAGCAACAAAAAACAAACAAAAACACAAGAGATGTTAGCATTCTAGAAAGTGGTCAGAGGAGCAACAAAGGTGAAAAAATGTGACTAACCATTATTTTCAGGAAGCAGGAGACAGTACTGATGAGTAATGAATGATTACTTCAAAAGGCGGACTGGCACCAGATCATGGATAGCCTTAAATAATAACACACAAGAAACAAAAAAGATGAAAGCCTCAAACAGCAGACTACAGGGCCCCGAGTAGGAAGAGCAGAGATTTACCAGGGCAACAAAAGTCACCTACTATGATCACCCATGCCCTAGCTTCAAAATGCAATCACAGTAGTACGAAATGTGGGATAATTGTTGCTTTGCTCTGTTCCTTTTGCATGAAGTACTATTTGTGTAGGAGAGAAGAGGTATCCAATTGGTCTAACAAATAAACAATGACGCCAGGTACCCAGGAAGGTAACATCCGACCTTGTGGGGCACTGTTATTTTGGCCAAGCAACATCTCAATTCTCTTACCAGTCCTATGTGGTACCTAAAGCACCTTGGTGGCCCAAACATGTCTCTTTATGTCCAATAAGTGGGGGAAAAAAACAATTCAGATATTTTGGGTGTGTTCATACACTTTCCATAGACTCTCAATTTGTTGCTAAGTACAAATGAGTCAAGTCTGCCTCCCACCCCATGCTGAGGAAGTCTCGCTGCCCAGTGCCCGCTTGCCTCTTCCTCAGGGAAAGGAAGGCTTTTCCTTCAGCTTCTTTTACTTCCCTCCTATTAGACCAGAAGGTTGTTTGTAAGTCTCCTCTGTCCCTGCACTGTCTAAACCCAATGCCAGACAGACAGATGCCCTCCGCTAAAGAAAACTAATACATCCCCAAACTCCTTTCCAAGTGGTCCGTAGCAAGCTAGCACTCCTTTCTCAATGCAAAAACCACCTCTCGTCTCTCAATTGCTTTCCTAGAAACCTCACTGTTGTCTAACACCCCAGGCTTTGGGATAAAAGAATCCATTTCTTAGAAACAACCTTTAAAAAGATGAGGCTGTGTTCGCAGCTTCACAGACACCGTCTAGGCCCTTGCTTACCTGGATGTTAGTTAGGATGCAGGACAAGTCAAGTTTTTCTTGCTTCCATCTAGTTATATGTCCATATATAGCTAATTTTGATTCATAAACTGCTATAAACTTTATCACATAAGCACGTATTTGCTTATCTTACTGTCGAATGCACCTCCAAACAGAATGGCACATTATGGAGCATTCACGCAGAAAAGAGATAAAGAGTCATCATTTTCTTCTGTTTTCGAATAATCACGATAATCAGTACATTTCAATGTGAGTAAAAGTAATGGGATGAAACTAAACATCTCAATTAGCAACAGCAATAAATGCCAAACAAAGCATTCTGACAGTGATGCAAGTGAAAATGCTGTCAGGTTTACCTGGTGAAAGCTCTCCTGAGACAAAGAGAAAACCACTCTACGCTGCACAGCAGTAATGGTGAAGAGTATGGTCTTTGAAGAAACACAAACTAAATCTGACCCTGGCAATCTTTTAACTCTTCCGGCTTTGGTTTCCTCATTGGCTTGACATGAGTATTAAATGAAATGTGTGTGTAAAGTACTTGGCAGAGTAGCTATTAATATGGCCCTGATGAAGTGTAAGAAATGACGAGCAACACAGATACAGAGCTTTACTTTTCTCTCAGAGATGACACGTACAAGCAATGCCAAAAGAGACATCAATATCAAAAGCAAGACATTTTGATTAGATCAAGAAAAACAGTCCACAAAACGAAAGCCAATATTTCTAGGGAAAGTTCTAGTTCGAAACTGTTCTCCACTAAATGCTTTAGTTTATCCTGGATGGGGAAAAAAAACTTATTTAAATTGTCAAAGATAATACATATAATTGTACATGTGTGCAATTGAGGAAGAGTAAGATCATATACCCTGACTCACTGCCAATCAAACAGCACCTCCAATTAAATCTAGGCTGCACTGAAGGGGTTATATTTTAAAGTGGGCCACCTGACATAGAAAATTATTTTTCCAGAAAAGGTAAAAATCTTTGATTTTGAAAGTTGATCTAGAAGACAGAATCAGAAATGACAGTTCCTTTTGTTTCCCAAGTCCATTTCTTTTGTACTGAAATTATTATTTGTTAACTCGGTTAAATCATAGCGCAGTGTTCATTTCAGCACAGGGAGACATGTGAACAGGATAATGGGAGGTAAAAATTTCCACTACAACCAGGATACCTTTGTTCAAAGGCACAACTTGATTCAATTCACATCCTGTGGTCATTTGTTGAGTTCTCAGAACAATGATAAATTTACTTACTGGGAAAACAAAAAACCACTGTTCCTTTTCATTATTTCTCTTCCTTGTTGAAAGTTTAAACACTGACTGTCTCAGAGTCCACAGTTTACATATAAAATAAAAGCATGATGTTAATACATGCACATCAAAAAGTCATATATATAGCCATTTGTTGTTAGCATTTAACCCTTGCTTGTATAGGCAGCACTGAACTTCAGAAATTGTTTTAACAAAGAGAATTAACAAGATTGATCAAAACATTAATCCTCTCTCTTCCTACAATTCTGCCTTGGAACAAACTGCAACACGCAGCAGGTGGCAGGCATGTCACAAATCCCTTCCTTTAGGATTCTGACAACAAATATGTGACATGCTGTTGACAAAAGACAGAAGGACTTTGGAGATGGGGCGATTAGCTCTAAATTTTACACACATCCGCTAGAGAATTAGCCCAGCGGAGTGTAATCGGTTCCCCGTCTGCTTTCTCCTGTAGACGTTCTAAGTTCCTCAAAGTCAAACCCCGTGGGACCTTCCTCTTTATGTCACCAAGACGTAGCAATGCCTGTCACACACCAGAGCTCAAAATACACCAAATGAATAGATGGAGGGTAACCAACCTACCTCTGACCAAGCAAAAGCAGGGAGGTTTCAATTCTGACCTTCAGCCAGCTCACAGGTGCTCAGGTCTTTCTAAAGAACAGACTATTCACTCTCCTCATCCTCTTTTATGTGTTCTGAGAACCATGGTTCCACTTTCTCCAACACGTGAAGAAGGACTTTCTTAACCGACACAAAGCCTCATACTACCTGCCAGGAGATCCCAGGCTGTTATGGGAGTGTTTAGACAGGGGTGTGTTTGCATAATTTTTTTTCCCCTTTTCAATGTTTAATAGCCTGGTGTTTGGGCTGAATTTTTCAGTCTGATTTCAATGTTGAGGAGCATGAGCAAAGCCCTCCGATTCTCTCCCTCTTCTATAATGAAATGTATTTGAGTCTGCTGCCAGAGTCCGGTGTTCTTTACAGTTGTCAACACTTCAGCATTAATGTTAATAACTTTTTTAAACCTCTCCATGTCCCCATCTTTGATAGGTAGATGACAGGCCATGAGGACTGATGCTTTATACAACTATTGATTGATGAAATTCAGGTATTTTGTATGATAGAGAAGAAAGGGTGAGAGGTCAGATAGTAGAGGGCATTTTAAAAGATTCCTCATCCTCTCATATAATTTCCAGAGCCCTTTCTATCAAAGTAATAGTTTTCTCTGAGGACACATAAACGTTGGTTTAGAATGTAGGCACTTCTGTCCATGATTTTCCTGCTTGTGAAATGTTTAAATCAGTGCTTGAGTTATCATAAAATTAATCCTTTTTAACAACACAAAAGAAACCTGCTAAAATATTAGGTAAAAAGCTATCACTAAAATAAAAGTCTTGGCGGGAGAAACTTTATCTATTTTAATGACCACATAGTACTTGTTAATTAAAGTTTATTGAATCCTCTAAGTCAGTGAATACTCAATTATCCAAACCAATGGAAGGGTACACTGGTGTAGAAAATATAAATAAAAACGGCCTTCACACACTGAGGACTCTGTATGTAAAACAGGGATAACTGAACTCACCTCATTAGATTGTTGTGACGATTCAATGAACTAACTGTGAAAAGCCTTTAGCCTAGGGTTGATATATACCCTATGTCCCCGAAAATAAGACCTAGCTGGATCATCAACTCCACTGAGTCTTTTGGAGCAAAAATTAATGTAAGACCTGGTCTTATTTTACTGTAAGACCAGGTATAATACAGTATTATTATAACATAATATAATACTGGGTATTATATTAATTTTTGCTCCAAAAGACGCATTAGAGCTGATGGTCCAGCTAGGTCTTATTTTTGGGGAAACACGGTACTAGCTCCTCAGTGCTAACTGCTATTATTAGAATCATCATCAGTATTTATTACACAATATATGTAATTTATTATGCATTATGTTATCCTGCAAGGCCGATATAGTGGTCCTGATTTTGATGATGAAATACCATGAAGCACAATAAGGCCAAGAAACTGGCTCAGTCACAAAGCTGGTAAATGATGCCACTGGGATGCAAGCCCAGGTTAGCCTGATAGGCAAGTTTCAGCTCTGCCATGTGATTGAGGCTGCTTTAAAAATAGGGACCTTTCTTGCAGAAATTAACTCCTTGCCCTGATAGCTTGAGAATCCTATTAGCAAAAGCAGAGGAGGCAAAAGGAACCCGGGAAAGGGCAGGGGCTTTGCAACCAGACATCACTGGGTTCGGATCACCTTCAAAAGGATTTGATCACCCAAGTCTCTGCTTCCTAATCTGTAAATTTGGGATAATCATATCAATCTGGCAGGAATAAGACAAAGATGAGACATAAAGTATGTAAAGTACTTGGTCCAGACATTGTGACACAGCAGGTGCTCCATAAATTTGAATCAGAATCATCCTGTCAGCTTAAATCACCTTTACATGTCCTCAAGTCAAATAATTTGATTACCCATAATTTTTCTTTGGTCATATATAATTTGATATAGATATAGATATAGATATAGATATAGATATAGATATAGATATAGACATAGACATAGATATAGATATAGATATATATATACATCTTTTGCCTCCATAAACATAAAAAATGGCATATCATCATATATAACAGGTGTAATCATATTTACACACACTTTGGCACTTTCAAAGAGAGAGAGAAAAGAGTGTAATGAAAATTAAATCTAAATAGAAAAGAATGGGAAATTCTTAAAGAAACAAAAAATTCACTTTCCTAGAGCCGTATCATGCTACAAAATAACTGATGAAAGGGCAGCTCACTGTATATATACACATACACCAGCATTTAAAAGAAAAAATAAGGATAAACAAAGGGACAGCCAAAAGGAAAAAGGTTAAACCTTTTATTTAAATCTGGTAATCAGATAAACAGTCAAATCTATAATAAAACAACATGCAGGAAAACTCACTTTATTATTTCACAAAATGAAAACCAAAAGAAAGCACATTTACGAAGGCACTCTGAGCCAAGCACGAGGTGATTTTCAACTCCCCACCAAAGCAATCAAATAGAGATTAACATACCTATCAGCTAAGACCAGGCTGTCAAAATGAAAGCTCTAAATTACATATGTCCTATCCAAAAAGTAATTAAAATATTTTTCCCCTAAATAACAAAGAGCATTGCACAGCCTTTAATAAAACAATGATTAATTTTGCTTATATGCTAAACGGCATTTTAAAGCAGATTAAAACACAGAATTCAAGACCACCAGAAGAAACTTTCCAAAATGAACTAAGACCATTTGGATGTCTTTTCCAAAGGCAAATAATAATATGCTGTTCGTTTTTCTTTTACCCAACAAAAATTCCTACAAGATGATAATAATCAAAACCTTTTGGTAAACAGCTTAAATGCTATCTCTCAAATCAGACTACATTTCAAGTGATCTGAAACTAAACTAAGACAGCCTCTTATGAGCATGGTCCTCATTTTTAAAAATAACCAGGAAACTGCCCTTTGAGATGCTCAGGGACATAGGTAAACAAAGCTAAGGACTCAGGTATTCAAGAGTCACTGAAACATTCAACTGGCTAGTACTACTTTGAAAGACAAGCAGACTAGGGTTGAGGAGGAAACAGAATTAAGAAAAACAGGGTGGGGTAGAGTGGGATGCTTGATTGTGACCCTCAGGAAGAAAAAGCAGCTTAGAGAAATCATCCAGAGAAATAGTAAAAACTCCTCATCTCTGAAACACTGGAGTGCCAAACATCTAATACAATTAGGGAGGGCCAGATATTCTCCCCAATATACATGGAGAAGATACATCTGAGATAAAACTACTCATGTAAGGAAAATGAGTTGTTCCAGCAGTACTGGGTTCCAGGTATATTTTTCAGAACTTCACTGACATTACATAAACAGGATGAACTATTTCACAGTACTTGCAAGTCCAGCAGAAAAAGCATGACCATATTTTATGATCCAGGCATCGGTATTTCAGAATTGAAGACAATTTACAACTGAGATGAGGCACAAGTTGTCCTAATTTACACTCCAAATGGAAAAAGGCGAGGTTGCTTCCCAGGGAGGTATTTACTGACTTAAAAGAATAAACCGCTTTTAAAGCCTGTTGTATCTAAGCATATACATACGTGTGTGTGCGCGTGTGTGTATGTGTACGTTTAACAACAAAGTATACTAATCAGGATTACATTTTGGATATGTTCCTTACCTAAAGGTAATGCTACATAAATACTAACTCGTGGTACCTGCCATAACACTCAAGTCCCCTTCCCAGGCAGGAGCTTCAAATATTACACTCTTCGCAGCTCTTAATCAGAGGACACTACCTGGGCAGCAGTTCACAGGTTGGCAGGTGTCCTATGCAGGGACCCTGCTAAAAACTGAATTCTCAATCTTTGGAATTAAAATTGGAAAATAAAGAGAGAATCCAGCAATTAGAAGCTGGAGCTATGGCTGAAAAGGAAAGCAGAAGAGAGAACCTAGAAGGACCATAAGGACTGTGAATGAGCCAAAATTCCGACTTGGCAGAAACTGCAGGATAGAGAAGAGATGAACAGGTAGCCATGAACAAACGCAGATGCATACTGATTGGCCAAATCACACCAAGGTTAGAGCACCAAGAAGTGAGGATCCAAAACTTCCTGCTGCTGAGGTCTTGTGTGCATCCAGGATTCATGAGAACACGTTTGACTACAATTCCCCAAGACCTGGATGCTCAGTTTTTCCCGGATTGCTGTAAAACCTGGGAATATGAATGACATTCCTGGTCTCCCTAGTCCCACATCTATCTATAAATAATGCCCTATTGCTTGGAAGTCATGTTAGTGAGTCTCTGGTCCTTGTAACTCTGGTCCTTGTAACTTGTAATTGTATATGAATCAATTTTTTTACATTCTATACACCAGACTTTTCACCAATTCAGAAAATCTTTCCATAAATTTGTTCATAGTATCAAACTTCATAATATTTCAATTTTTTCGTCCATAAAATGATGCAACTTTAATTTCCTAAACTCGGATGGTAATTTTTGTCTTTTCTAATCTACCACCACCCTACCCCATCTACCCTTTTCTTCTCCTAGTCTTAAATATTTTAGGTCTGGGTCAAGTAGGAGATAAGGCAAGATGCCTTTTCAGTCTAACTGGCTTCTACCTTTAAGGCAGAAATGGGAGCAACTAAGAAGGTGATTAATTAGCAAAACAATTGGAGGAAATGTTTACAGTATCTATCAAAAGCACAACTGCAATACCATTTGTCCCTGCAATCCCATTTCTGGATAATATCCCACAGAAATATTGAAAGCTGGACACAACCAATAAGTTAATCAATAAAGGATTAGTTAAGTAAAGTACATCCATAAAATAGAAATGGACCTGGAATAGAAATAAATTGGCCTACTTTTAAATGAGGTGGCTCTATGAGAAATGACTTAGAATGATAGCTGTGAATATTTGTGATGTGTATATTTTACTACAAATATATTCAGAAACACACAGAAGTAAAATATGCAGGTAATATATATTACTTTACAGAAGTAAAATTTATAAGTTGTAGAATAATATGCATAGTTATCATATTACATGTATGATAATTGCATTTTGGAAAAATCTAAGTGTATATGTATACACAGGAAAACATATGGAACGATATATACCAAAATGACCATGGAGATAGGTATCTCTGGGAAATGAAAAGTGAGGGTTATTTTCACCTACTTGATATGAAAGTATTTATTATATCTTTGTAGTTTAAAAACTTTTTAAATAAAGGCTAGTCATGTCAATAGCTATTTTGTTCAAAATACTATGAAATCCTTGAAATTTAAAAGACAAAAAACTCAATATTCAGATCAAATTAAATTAATAGATATTCATTTTTCCCACACGTCCATGAAATCAATAGCCAGTTCTACAAAAAGATATCACATATTTAACCAACCTAGAAAATTCTACCACTGCCAGCTCTAGGTTTGTTATGAAAGGTCAGTATGAAATCTAGAAGTCATTATTGGGCTCAAATGCACCCAGACAATGAGAAACTTACTCTTAGCTTTCCTCTTTCCGAGAACTTTCTGTAAAATGTTTTCACTTCCAGTCAGCAAAGGACCAAATATCAGAAGAAGGTGATCCATATCACCCAGAGGACAAAGGCAAGGTATAACAGATATTTTATTATTATTATTATTATTATTATTTTATTCTTTTTTTATTAGTTTCAGGTATACAAAACAATGTAATAGTTAGACGTTTATCATTTACATCCCTCACACAGTGATAACCCCCTCCCCCCAACCACTATCCCTCTGACATCGCACAGAGCCATTACATATCCACTGTCTCTATTCCTAATGCTGTACTCCGCTTCTTGTAACTATATATATACATATATATATGCATATACATATATGTGTATATATATGCATATATATATATGTAAGACTACAGTTGACATTCATTATTGTTCAGCTTCAGCTTCAGGTGTACAGTGCAGTGATCAGGCATCTACATCATCCCTGAGGTGGTCTCCCTAATGAGACACGTGTCCATCGGATACCCTACAAAATTTACAACATTATTGATTACATTCCTCAAATTGACTTTCATATCCCCGTGGCAATCTTGTGGTTACTGATTGTTCTTTCTAATCCCCTAACAGATACTTCTAAGAAATATTAAATGGTAACATATAGGCAGTAAGATTAGATTATATTCGGGGTTCTGTAAACATTTAAGCATAAGAAAAATACATACATGCATTCTGTCCAGTAGTCATAAAGTATGCTTGACTCAGTGTGTACCAAATTCTCAATAAACAAATCACTTTTGCCAAGCAAGTATTAAGACTGGTTTATTTTTCTTACTCAAACTAAATTTAATAGTAATGGGAACGCTAAAAAGTATCAATTTCCAAAATTATTAATTGATTTTTTTAAAAGTCCTATCCCCTTTAAACTTATACTCCTAAATCAAAATTCAAAGAATAGTTAGCCATGGGTGATGAAGTAACTGGTGACTTTTCCCCCTTTTTACTCATCTGTATTATACAAATTTTTATGATGACCGTCTATTATTACTTGTATAATATTTGGGAAGTTTAAAATAAATAGGCTTGGAGTTGTTGTTTTTTATAACTCAGAGGTCTAGGTAACATCCCTTTCTCAGTCATTCTTCCTTACATGAGAAAGAGGCATTGGAGAACCACAGAAAGGACACTCCACAATTATAATACTTGTGCAGCTCTGTCTCCCTTTTGGAATAAACATCAAGTCACTTAGCATTTAAATTGGTAAATATATAAAGATAACATTCAACCCTCTCCCCACATCTAAAAGCATATATCTTATGATAACGGCTTTTACCAGAACCTTTGCAATTTAATAAATGGTATACTTGTATATCTCTCGTCCTTCTACTATTTCTACCACTAGCATATGATAAACTAAAGAAAACAGGGCAAACTCTCTCAATAACTGTTACTACGTTTCTCATTTTATCTTAATAGGCTGGCAATTCTTTAGAAAAAAAAACTGACTATAAAACTGGCAGTAAAATATTGCTGGAATGACTTCAAAGAACAGAAAAATGTTCCTAATTGTCTACGCAACAATCTATCCTTAAACTGAGTGATGACCCATAGACAACACATTATTTTTAGTTCTGTGATAGATCTAGTTCACTGACTTCTAGGTAGCAGGAGAAATAATTACATATGCATGCAAACAATCTATATTTTTAATGTGGTGTTGAGTTTTAAGAATGTCAGTCTGGAATAAAACACCTCAAGACCTTTGAAACAGATCAACATTACACACACACACACACACACACACACACACACACACGCTTTCACCCTTCAAATGTCACATTAGAATCTACATCTTCAGATTTATTTTTTTTTTTTGTAACCTAGTTATATACATTTCTAAAGTCAGTTTTCAAGCAAAAACTCACTCTGGTGGATAGTTCACACAGCAGACTAGTTTATGAAACCTGTACTCTGCCGCACTGCAACAACTGGGCTGAAGGTCACTGGGCATTGAGCTCCCCCACCATGAGCAAAAAACAAAAGTTCAATGAATGACAAACATTGTATATTCATCACCCTCGAGCTAAATAAAGCTACTGTGGTAAAGTGCTTGCAAAGATGGCTATAAGAATCCCTCCCATCCTTGTATACACATGTCCGTTGGCCATGTGATTTTATCACTCCTCCCAACAAGTGGGAAAATCAATTGAGGTTAAATATGAGCTGGCCTTGTGATGAGCTCTAGACAACTGAATGAGGCAGAGTGGCGCTGTGTGACTACCAAGCATAGGCCTCAAGAGTCCTTGCAGAAAGGCAAGGGATAAAGTACAGGCGAGCCTCCTTGAGAATGTGGAATCAGTGGCAACAGAGGAACAGCCAGCACCAACCACAATGCACACAAGTGAGACCACCTTAAAATGGGTCACCCCAGCCCAGCTGGCCATGGACTGGCCCTGGGCCAGACCAGCAAATTGCCCAGCCCAGCCAAGCCCTAATTGCCGACCCACAGAATCGGAGGCAAATACGCATAAAATTCTCATTATTTTAAGCCACTAAATTTGGGGGTGGTTTGTTACACAGCTATACGTAGCTGATACAGAGACCATCAAAATCTACACTCAGAGAACTCAGGCTTTCAGTTTGTCAGAGGCACTCTTGAAGGCAAAGCTTCAAATGAGGTGCCCACCTCAACAAGATGCTGCCACTAAAACTTTCTGGGAAAAATTACATTGTCCCTACCTGCCTTGACCCCTTGCTGAACCCCTGCAAATTTTAAACTTGCATATGCCTATGATTTCTTACTCTCTCTCTTACTCACTCCTGCTCAGGGCTGAGGTCTTCTGCTGCCTTGTGTTAGTCTTTGCTTTTCAGTGACCCCATCTTGTCTCTGGCTTTACAGATCTGATTGTGGAATCCTACCCCACCCCTCAACATGCTTGCTCTCAGTCCACTGTCAGCTTTTGCTTTTGCCATCCCTTCCTCCAGACAAACAGCTCATTGTCATCTCAAAGCACAGTCCTGGATAATCTCACTACTTCCATGAAGCAGTAATGCAGATTCTATTAAAAACAACAGTAACATGAAGCTCCCTTTAAAACACTAACAGCACTGTTCAAGCTAGAGTCATTCTGCAAAGTCATATAGTTAGTCCAATAAAGTTACAACCACTTAAAACATTTTTGGAAATATCTTTAGAGAAAATTAATGTCACACTAGAAAATCAGTCTCATTTCTTCATAGACTGGCTGATCGAAAAGGGTAATTTTTAAAATTTAAAATAAAATGCAGCTACTAAACCTAAGTGGACACCATCCCATCATGTCCCCTTGAAGGAAACAATTATTTCTTGTACATACAACAAATGCTGATATGATCGATTTTAAAGTCAGTCATACCTCATAAAGATCACCTTTCATATTTTTGTCACTCTCTTGCTTCCAAGTAGCTCCAAGAGGAAAGGAATATTTAATTTTTAAACAACAACATACAGATGAAAACAATTAATTCTTAATATGGGACACTAAATGGACTTAACCCATAAGCACAAGCAAAACAAGTGCCTGACTGTAACTTTTACCTGTCCTAGTGACGGCGCGTCAGTTATCCCCCTTACCTGTCCTAGTGACGGGGCGTCAGTTATCCCCCTTACCTGTCCTAGTGACGGGGCGTCAGTTATCCCCCTTACCCGTCCTAGTGACGGGGCGTCAGTTATCCCCCTTACCCGTCCTAGTGACGGGCGTCAGTTATCCCCCTTACCTGTCCTAGTGACTGCGTCAGTTATCCCCCTTACCCGTCCTAGTGACTGCGTCAGTTATCCCCCTTACCTGTCCTAGTGACGGGGCGTCAGTTATCCCCCTTACCTGTCCTAGTGACTGCGTGTCAGTTATCCCCCTTACCTGTCCTAGTGACGGGCGTCAGTTATCCCCCTTACCCGTCCTAGTGACTGCACGTCAGTTATCCCCCTTACCTGTCCTAGTGACGGGGCGTCAGTTATCCCCCTTACCTGTCCTAGTGACGGGCGTCAGTTATCCCCCTTACCCATCCTAGTGACTGCGTCAGTTATCCCCCTTACCCGTCCTAGTGACTGCACGTCAGTTATCCCCCTTACCTGTCCTAGTGACGGGGCGTCAGTTATCCCCCTTACCTGTCCTAGTGACGGGGCATCAGTTATCCCCCTTACCTGTCCTAGTGACTGCGTCAGTTATCCCCCTTACCCGTCCTAGTGACGGGCGTCAGTTATCCCCCTTACCTGTCCTAGTGACGGGGCGTCAGTTATCCCCCTTACCCGTCCTAGTGACGGGGCGTCAGTTATCCCCCTTACCTGTCCTAGTGACGGCGCGTCAGTTATCCCCCTTACCTGTCCTAGTGACTGCGTCAGTTATCCCTCTTACCGGTCCTAGTGACGGGGCGTCAGTTATCCCTCTTACCCGTCCTAGTGACTGCACGTCAGTTATCCCCCTTACCTGTCCTAGTGACGGGGCGTCAGTTATCCCCCTTACCTGTCCTAGTGACGGGGCGTCAGTTATCCCCCTTACCTGTCCTAGTGACTGCGTCAGTTATCCCCCTTACCTGTCCTAGTGACGGGGCGTCAGTTATCCCCCTTACCTGTCCTAGTGACGGCGCGTCAGTTATCCCCCTTACCCGTCCTAGTGACGGCGCGTCAGTTATCCCCCTTACCTGTCCTAGTGACGGCGCGTCAGTTATCCCCCTTACCTGTCCTAGTGACGGGGCGTCAGTTATCCCCCTTACCTGTCCTAGTGACGGGGCGTCAGTTATCCCTTTTACGTATCCTAATAAATGCACGACAGTTATCCTTTGACCTTCAGGCTACTTAAGTAGATATATAAGCTACAAAGCCGCCTATATTGTCTATTTCTAATGGGCGATAAAGAGCAGAATGTGAAATTATATCCCTTAAAAAGTCTTGCTGCTTCTATGGAAACAGGAAAATGGCTATAGATGAACTAAGAGGGACATTATCTCATAGCCCTTGAAATAAACAACTAAAGAATAATTATTTTAGTAAAGATAAACAACCTAGCCCTGATCTTGCCTTATGCCAAAAATACTCAGTTTGTCCTAATGATCACAATTTCAAACTACACAGAAACACTTTTCCTAGCCCTATTTCAACCACCCAAGTGCCCAGGAAAGGTGCCATATTAAAAATGTTTCCACAACAACACTTGCTGAAGGTCAGGCAATGGATTTAGGACTCCAGAAACTTGAAAGGGCATCTACAAGGAAAAATAAAAAAGGATTACATAGTAAAACATTCTCTTTTACGGCCTCGGTCACTCAGGGGACACTAAACATGAGAAAGTACAGACTGTTCCTGAATTGCCCCAAATTAAACCCAGTTAATCTCCCTACACTGATTTTTTTTTTCACCCCTCAGTCATTAATTCCCTTTCCTAACAAAGAAGGGACCCTATACAAACAGTGGTTACTGAGTTTGAATTTCTATTAAGGTACTGACTTAATACTGGATGTTTTATTTACTTTGTGATATATAACTTGGGCTAAACCATTAATCCTTTAATTATTCATATACCAAAATTCTTTAAACTCAAGGGGAAAGAAGTGACCATGATTCAAACACACAATTTAAGTGACTAAAATTGATATAGATATTATTTTTCGTAGAGTTAATTCACAACTTCTTTGAAATTTCTTCAAAACAAAAACCTTTCAGGCAGTTCCTTCTTCATAACATAAAAGATAAACTGAAGTGACTCTGTCTACCACATCCAACCCCAAGACTCTGAAGTGATATCTTAAGAAAATGTAACATTTTGATACTTCTGAAAATACCAGATTTCATTTGGAAGGATGCTCTGTGTTTACAGTAATCACAAGAACATCCCAGAATGAGTTAAGTGGGTAAGATAAAAACTCATGCTTCAAAACTATCTCCCCATGGGGGCAGCGGATGGCTCAGTTGGTTAGAGCGTGAGCTCTCAACAGCAAGGTTGCCAGTTCAATTCCCGCATGGGATGGTGGGCTGAGCCCCCTGCAACTAAAGATTGAAAACGGCAACTGGACTTGGAGCTGAGCTGCACCCTTCACAACGATTTGGAGCTGATGGGCCCCGGAAAAACACACTGTTCCCCAATATTCCCCAATAAAAAAATAAATAAATAAACAAAAATAAAAAACACCATCTCCCTATGTCAACAGGGATATCTGTTTCACCACATATTAAAAATAATAATAATAATAATAACTGTTCTTCTGAAAATATGAATCAATGAGCTTTCAACTGGAGCATAGAGTAAAAATGAAAGAATGTGTTTTAATCAGGTAGCACTGCCTGTGTATTTCTAAATCAGTGTCAAGGCCATAACATGTTATCAGGAGGTGGTCTCATGCCATTTACAGCCATCATAACAACATTTAGTCATTAACATTTTTCTTACATTTCTGAGAAATTACCATCCAGCACTGTCTAATAAAACTTCTTGTGGTGATTGAAATAGTCTGTATCTGCCCTATCCAACAAAGTACCTAATTGGATAATGTGGATTACAGACCTAAAAATAAATATATAAAATACAGTTCCTCAGGTACATTAGCAACAATTGGCTACTGAGCACTTGAAATGTGGCTAGTGCAATTGAGGAACTGTATTTTATTTAATTTTTTAAGAGTTTATTTTTTAAAAGCAGTTTTAGGTTCATAGCAAAATTAAAAAGACAGAGAATTCCCATATACCTGCTGCCCCGACACATGCTCCCCCATTATCAACATTCCGCCCACATACACCCACACACACACACACACAGAGTGATGCCTCTGTCACAACTGATGGACCTACACTGACAGACATCATCCTCACCCAGAGTCCATAGTTTACGTTAGGGTTCACTCTCGGTGTCGTACATTCTGTGGGTTTGGACAAATGTACAATGATGTATATCCATCATTATAATATCATACAGAGTAGTTTCACTGCCCTGAACATCTTCTGTGCCCTGCCTGTTCATCCCTCTCCCCGTCAATAATTTATTTCATTTTAATTAAATTTAAATAGTCACATGTGGCTAATGGCTACCACACTGGACTGCTCAGAGCTAGACACTCTGACAGGAATGCTATTGCTGCTCTGTCACCAAGTTCTCAGCTGGGCAGAAGATACCTGGCTCTAGTGCAGGAGCTCTGCTCCAGTAATGATCAGCCATGAAGTACATCTGCTTCACATGCTTTCTTCTCCCTCAACCTGCTGCTCCTCAACCCTTTACTTTCCAACACACACACACACACACACACACACACACAAACTCCCCCTCACTGCACTGGCAGGCTATAACCAAAGATTAAAAATACAGTCTATTGTACCAGACCAGGCAAAAGATGATGGTTGAAATGAAGCTTTTTTTCACCTGACTTATGTGCTAAATAAGTATACCCTGATGAAGGGAAAAAAAAAAATATATATATATATATGTATATATATATAAATATGATATATATACATGTGTGTATATATATATATATATCATGGGGGGAGAGAGGGAGAGAGACGTCATTTTAACACCTCTATAGACATAAACAAAACTTAAAAAAATTAAAAAATAAAACGTTTACTATGATAGCTACATGGGAAATATATGCCTAGATATATTTACTTTATTAAAATGGTAGTTATAAAATTAATTGAGTCAATTTTTTTTTAACTTCTTCATTCCAACCAATGAGGAATCAATGTGATGGAAGCAGATGAAAATAATGAACTGAGTAGGAATCACGGGCCTGAGATTCTAAGGACTTTTGGACCACATGCAAATTTCTTCATCTTAGACTGTTAGAGTCTTCATTTGGAAAACAAAGGAGCAGGAATGGATTTTCTCTTCAGTCTCTTCCAAAATTTAAAATTAAATTTCATTACCCCCTATGTTATTATGCCATTCCTCACTTCGGAACTGACTTATAAAAGCCAGCACTGATCTATCATTCCTTCCCCTGAGCACTCTCTTCCCCTTTCTTGAGCCACCCTATAAATAAGCAAAAGTGATGGTGACCTTGCCAGTTAGGAAGGAAGGAAGGAAGGAAGGAAGGAAGGAAGGAAGGAAGGAAGGAAGGAAGGAAGGAAGGACCAGTTAATTCATATTAAACTGTAAGCAACACAAGACAGGCAAATAGGCACCAATTCAGCAAACATAATCCTTTTTTGCAATCCCTAAACTAAACAAGCCAAGAACCAAAGCAATTGGAATGCCCTTTGTTACAAACCCTGGCACAAACTGATGCTACCAGTTCAAAACAAGATCACAAATTCTTCTAAGACCTAAACCATCAATAAAGTTTCTGAGAAGTATCAGAATTGTCAGAGGTCACTGGCTTCCAAAATACTCCCCAAATGAAGATCTATAATTCATATGACAGAAAGCCATCAATCTCTACTTACCATACCAGTTCTTCCGATAAATAGCTCTAGTAGTGACCAAAGGTTGAGAAACCTAAACCTCATAAATGTCACCAAAACATATACTTTTACCTAAGGGAAGAACTGAATGAGCTAGGCATCTGAGAGTTATACTAAAAGCCGCTTACTGAGAAGTTTGAAAATAAAACTATTTTAAGATCTTTTAATTTCTATCTTAAAATGTTTTCCCATATATCAAAATATACAATCAGGTTAAAGGGTTAAGTCATCTAATTCCTCAATACCCAAGAAGTTTCTTAAAGCTAAGCCAGAGTTTATTCTCAAATAACTGTTTTGGCAAGTGAGAAGAAACTTGAAATACATCAGCATTTACTCACATCAGATTCCAAAGTGTTTATCTAAATCAATTCTAGAACTAAAGCACTGCCAATCCATTCTCTAAAGGACTGCTATTTCTCCTCTGCTTTCCAGTTAAGCCAAATCTAAAATGCCATTTTAATTAATATATTGAATTCTTCTTTAGTAGCAGAAACTTGACCAATGAATAGCAGATTTGGAAAAAGAAACACTTGAAACACTGGAATCACTTCCACCATCTCGGAGCTGTCTTGGTATAATTTAAACAAAGCTGTGGGGCAGGGGGCATGTAAAATCTCACGTGCTTACATGGAGAATTATATTTAAACAGAAAAAAAAAGTTTCGAAAATACTATACACCATAGAGGAATTATAACAACTAGCAGATTGGTTTTGACTTAAAAAGAAAGACCCAGTTCTATGCTTTTAGCATGTACCACACCAATCCTATCATCCTTGGTCCCTTGTCATTGGTAAAAGTACTACTCCTGCCATCACACGGTAACAATCTTTGAAACCACCTGTCCTGATATTCTGCCCCTGTGTTTCACCTGTATCCCTGATCTCCTCTAGCAGTCCCAATTTCTACACAGCAAAAGGCCCCACGGAACTCTCCAAGGTTGGGCTATATATAAACACACATAAACAAGAGAGAGATCATGGGTATAGTCAAGAAAGGAGAGCAGTGTTGGGGCTTTCCCACCCTGCTCTATGATGCCCACATAAAACGACGCCACACCTGCAGCAGGGCACCTGGGTCCTTGGGACGAAAGAGGCCACCTCGCAGTCCGATGACCTCAGAAAAGCCAGGCCTCTGCCTGCTTGCCTACCTGCACAACACAGGCAGGTGGAAGCACGCAAAGTGCTTACTCTTGATTTGGGAGGATTAATGAACTAATTTCTACAGAGCCCTTTAAGCTGATTGGCCCAAACACAACTAAATAAGCACCATCATTAACCACAGGCAAGATCAAATATTCAGGATCCAGGGAGGCAAATTTTTACAAGTCAGGCAATGCTCCTCTTCCACAAGGAGGGAGGGAGGATGTGTCCCCAGAATTCAGACTTTCATCCAGAAAACATTTATCAAATCCTTAATAGGGGGTGTGGAGTATGGAAGCCAAAATTGCTGCTCTCAAGGAGGAATTAACATCTAGCAACAGGATGGGCAAGGAGACAAACAATTTTCATATAGTGTGAGGACTGTTGGGTGAAACACCCACTATAGCAGGAGACCAAGAGGAAGGAGGCTCAGGGGCAAGTTTTTCTGTGAAGAGAGATCATTTACTCTGAGTCTTAAAAGAGCCAGATTAGAGTGTGCTCAACTTATGAACATGCATCAAGCTATATATTTATGATGTGGACACTTTTCCGCATGCATACTAGACTTTAATAAAGGTGAGACTTAAGAAGGGAGGCAGAGGTCTCTGTTAAATAGGTAAACACCGTAGGGAAGAAGGATGGCAGAATGGTTTTCAAAGCAGGGGGAAAACTCACCCAGCAGAGGTTACAAAATCATGAAGCATTTCAGCAAATGCAAAAGGTTCCCACCGGCTGGGAGCCTGTACTAAGAATGGAAATGACAAGGTCTGGCTGGAAAGGGAGGCAAGAGCCAATTCCCAAAAGGTCTTAAACATTGTGCTTCAAGTTAATCTTGAGGATGATGAGAGAGCCACTAAAGGTTGCTGAAGCCTGGGGGTAATAAAAATGTGGGTACAGCAGCATCACTTTGGTAGCAATGCATACGAGCGCTGGAAGCGAGAATGGAGACAAGGAACCTGGTAATCCAGATGAGAACTGATAAAGGGCCCTAACTAAACTGGTGATGGCCAAGAGTGAGAGACGAATCAAAGAAGACATCAAGTATGCAGAATACTTAAGACTGATGAACAATTCCATATGGGAGATGGAGGAAAATGGGAAAGTGGAGGATGACCAGCACGTTTCTGTTTTATACTCGAGGGGGTCTTAAGGAAGATGGAGAATGTTGAAGGAGTAGAATTAGCATTGAAGCAAAAGTGGAGAGACCATGAGTTTAATTTTGAGTATGAAGTTCTATGGAATATCTAAACACATGCAAAAGGGAGCCCACACACCAATCCAAAGATCAGGCAAAACCTCAGCATTTTAGGTGGTGGTTGAACCCTCTGATACAGAGAAGTGGAACCTGGAGCAGGGGCAGGCAGGAAAGTAGGAGAATTAACAGATGGTGCCAAATCCTGCAGACAGAGGAAGACAGAGAGAAGGACTGCAGTGTCCACTGGCTCTGGTCACAGACGGGTCACAGTGATTATGGAGATTGCGAATTTGGTTTCTTAGCAAAAGGACAGAAGCCAGATTGCAGTGGGCTGAAAAGTGAATGGGAGGCTCTTTCAAACAGCCGAGCTGTGAAAGGAAGGAAAGAGATAAGGTAGTAGCCTGAGGAGGAAGGAGTAGTAAGAGTGTCTTGTTTTGTTCTTTTTTGTTGTTCAAGATAAGAGAGACTTGAGAATATTTATAAGCTGAGGGAAAAGCAGAGCGGGAAGGAAGAAGATAGGGGAGCAATAGTGATGACTCTATCTGAAAACAAATGCCCCTGTCCTCTCACTCATTGGGACAGTGAATATTTCTTTTAGTCAGCAGCATTTCCTGCCAGCATGGCAGCCTCCACAGGGCAAATTCAGAGGTGGACGAAAAGTGCAGTCTTAGCAGGTTGTTCCCAGAGCCCTTTCATAATGGGCTGTTCCTCCCAGCAACCTTCCCGCAGGATGCTCTCACCACTTGTCAGAGGGCCATTTGGCACCTAAACCCCTGAGCTGTCCAAATCACCAGGAGCTCCACAGGCCTCTCCAGCTTCCTCCTTGCAGTAGAGGTACACAGGTACGAGGGGAAGCCAGTCCCACTCCCCCTGCAAGCCACCTTCTAGCCACCCATGGGAAAGAGGAGACTAGCAGGCAACATCTCCCTCCTGCTTCCTCCCGGGTAGATACCAGAGAAAACTCTTCAAGCCACTCCAAAATCTTGCCAGAGACGACTGTGTTCTCTCCTGATAACCTGAATCTGATTAGCAAATGAGGTTTATAGTAGTTATGGCTAAGACTAATTGAGAGCATGCCCTGTGCCAGGCACTATTCTAAGGGCTTTACATTGTCTCAACCCTCAGCACCTTATTTTTAACATCTCAGTGTTACAAATGAGGAAACTGAATGCAGACACATCTAAGTAATTTGCTCAAGGTCGCAAGGCCTGTGACTGTCACTGCCAAGATGTGAAATAGACCAGGCTGTCTGACTCCAGAGCCCGCAATGTTTTAATTTATTCTCAAACACCATCAAAATGTAGTCTAGAGCAGACTACAAGAGTCAGGGAAAATTTCATGTTATCAGTCACAAATTAAATGAATCAATAAAGCAAGTATCATAGTAATTCTACCGTTTTTTTCCTAGAGATTTTTCCCACGTGGTAGTTTGAACAGCATATTTGAAAGAGCATTTCTGTTGTGAATGTAATTAATGCCACTGAATTGTACACTTAGGAAGTGGTTAAAATAGTAAATCTTATGTATGTTTATATATTTTACCACAATAATTTTAAAAATACAAAAAGAACATTTCTATGTACATTTTCCTCTTTAACTAAAAAAAAAAGTTAAATGATAGGAAAATCAAAAGCTCTGTCTTAGACTAAGCATCTATGGCCTCTTATAGTTAAAAAAAAACAAAAACAAATTAACAAACTGACAGCAACAGCAAAGCAAACCCGGTTTAAAGGTCTGGGAGACCAGAATACACACTCAGTGCGCTGGCCCTCTGAGGTCCTACAAACACAACACGATCTAGTGTAGCTCCCATTGTCCTCAAGGTCCCTCTAGAACATCTATAAAACCATTTCTAATCCCTAAACCACAGAACTCTACAGAAACTCTGAGAGCACAGAGCAAAGCAGGAGTGCTCTGAACTACTGCAAATCTCATTTTGAGAAAGGCTGTTGCTCCTTGAAGACCTACCTGGCCACACACCTACTACCTGGGCCTGGGGAAAATACACTTGAATTGTTAGTTTAGTTCTCTCCAGAGGAGGGAAGTACTCGGAGTACTCAGAGGATCCCTTGGTCAAACTATGCCTAGGAGTCTGGGAATCAAATTTATTTTTGTCTGCTTAGGACTGCAAAGTAGGTAGGTATTACTTTTAGATAATTCTAAATGAGTACCCAGGACCAAAATGAAACAACACTGGGAAATCAAGTGCAAAACTACAGGAAGAAAGGCTCATCCTGCAAAAAATCTAAGAAAATCAAAATACTATGAGGCACAACTCTATAGTGTTTCTCTAAGGAAAATCAGCAACAATGACAGCCCTTGCTAGGCTTACCTGATTCAAATACAGAAACTGATCTGCAATGACTACCACTCTTTGACAGAAAAGTTCCTTGATGTTGTTCAATTCTTTTACAGATGCCCAAGTGAACACCGACGTGATTCACCTTTTAGTCTTTGTTTGGGGAATCAAGGTGACACTATTAATATCGCCAACAAACAATTTCTCAGTGGGCATTATCTTTGGGTTTCCTTATATTTACTTCTAAAGAAGGAATTTGAGGGTGAGATGTGGGGGAAGGGTGGAGAGAAGTGAGGAACAAAGACTAATGAGCCTAAAGAGTCTAAACTGGCTAGAAAGCCTCCAAAGAACAATTACTTGTATAGGAGATATAAAGATTTGAAATCTATGAAGACAAGACTACTGATGGCTAAAAGAAATAATTGAATAATTTCACAACATAGCTAACCCCTGAGTATAAAGCTCCCTCCAACAGACTTTACATCATTTCCAGGTAATGTGTAACTTTCGGAACCAGATTACCCCTAAGAGCAATACAAATTCTCCATTGATCTTTTACAACACAAGAACAATATAACAAAGAGAAAACTTTATTTTTAGACTTGTAAAATCCTGTTTATTTTTCTAAAGCAGAATTCAAACAACTGAACCTGCTTTGTTTGGATTTTAGTAAACCTATTCTCTCCTAATCTTGAGGCCCCAACGTCTGCGCAGAAGGAAATGAACAAAAAGTGCTCCGTGCCACGCTGGAAAGTTAGAACAGCCTGGCCTTCTTCTGCTCAGACACATCCGAGCCTCCTGCTGGTCACGGTTCACACTGCTGGAGCCCTATCAGATGACACCTGCCTTATGGTGGGGAGACGCAAAGGCTGTCCACCCACATTCATGTCCAAACTGGTTCAGTGTTTGAACTGCTAACTTCTGCGTGTAATGTTGAAGCAAAAGTGCGTTTAACCACAGTTCACTCTTAATTGCTCAACTAGCATTAGACACTAAGCGGAAATGGGTTTGTAATTCCCTATAAACATTAAGCCCTTACGAAATCCTATTCTGACAATTTGATTTTTCAATAACATGGCCACTACACAAGCCATCTCTATTCGTTGGGAAAATATGATAAATTTAAAATGTAGAAAAGCTCTTCCCACAATGTGAACATGCAAAAAATGGGATACAAATAATGAGCAAGTATTTATTTCTGTTCTCAAATTCCTCAGGTCAATTTGTTTTTTAGCTATTATTAAACTGATCAATCATAATGAACAATGCTGTTACTGCAAGCAGAAAGAAGCTCTGCAATTAATACCACCGCTTAAATTAAACTAAGATTTTACTCAGTTCACAAAACTGGTCAACTCAAAATCTTATGTTTTTAAAACGGCAAAGTCTGCATATTAACCCTAATAACTAACAAAGACATAAATTGATTATAAATAAATTCTGGTCCCAACCCTATGGAAAACAATATGGCAGATACCATCATTCAACTTTTATGGCCATTCCTATGTGCTGGAGACAGAGTGATAAATAAGACCCTGGAAGAGTTAGGGAGGGCAGCAATGGAAATAATTAAGCACCGTACAACCTCTTACTCAAGACTTCAAAATCCAGCTCAACTACAGTCTTCTGTGTAATAATATCCCGCTTCCTTCTTTCTCCTAAGAGTCACTCCCTCCTTTGCGTCTCCCAGCGCTCACTGATCACATCCTATAGATTTATATCCATAAATTCCTCAAGTCCATGAGGGCAGGTACCATTTTTATTAACTTCTATACTGCAAGCACCTAGCACAATGCTTGGGATATAGTAGGCCCTCAGATTTTGTAGAGCAAATAAAAACTATGGGGTTACATGCTCCAAGGAATATAAAAAGAGAAGCCACAGTACTTTGCCTCCGGAGAAGCAGGTTTCTCAAGAACGTGCAATCTGGCTGGCCGTGGAAGTTGAGTGAGATTCACTACAATGATGGATACTCAGAGAAGAGACTGTGGCAAAGGCAGCAAAGAATGGAAGACCAGATGTGTCCTAGGAGAGCTGACTATTCCGGGTACAATTAACGTAAGCAGAATATGGGAGGAAGCAAATGGGTTGAGGGCAGGCAGTAAAACTGCAAAGATGAAGGGGCTTATATGCCAGGTTCAAGGGGTTTTCATGGAATACTCTAGGCTTTCAGACACCCTTGAAGTTATTTAATCCGGGCAATGAAACCAAGACTCATCCCCTGAGAGTCTTTGGCCACAAGTTATGAAAAGTCTGGTTTTTCAAAGAATTTTATGTACAAATGCTATTTTAGGGTATTTGAAGCTTTTATATCCTAGGTTACAGTTCTGCTGATCATTTTTTCATATGTTTTATTTATTTATTTATCTATATACTTCTCTATCTATTTGAGTCTGCACTATGTTTCATTCACACTGTAACAACTGATAAAGGATCATTTAAACACCTAATAAAATTCTTGTTTTAATTTTTTTAAAGGAGAGGTGGAGGTTTTTTTTAATGAAAAGCAAAAAAAGTATTTAAGATAAATACCCTGAATTCCTTTTTCATCACCATACTTAAATATTAAGCTATGGGAAGGCAGCATCCCATCCCAGTGCCACTAAGATTAGAAGCCCAGGGCCCACTTTACGTGGAGGCTTCCCTAACTGGGCTTAACAGGCCTCTCAAACGGGATGATCCAATGGGGAAGGTTCTAAGGGACGGGTCAACACAAATCTCCTGGCCCTTCACGTGCTTGGCCCAAGGAAAAGTAACTCAGGCTTCTTGCCGTTCGACTTTGCCAGGTTTTTAGAAATGTAAGATAAGGTGATATTGGTGAGCCGACTAGAAGGCACCGAAAGGCAGGGAGCAGATCACCGACAGCCTCGTGTTTCACTCTTGCTGTTCGGCCCTGGACCAGCGGAAAGCATCGGCCCGGTGCAGGGCAGAAGGCCAGGACGCCTGCTTTCCCCAGGCGGCAGGCTGGGCAGCAGGCGGCGCGCCCGGGCACTGAAGAGAAGCGGGTACCCGTGCGGCGCGGAGAGCCCGGCTGCACCGCGGGCGTGGAGGAGAGGCTGTCAATGAGGGAGCCCAGCATCCTCCCGGCCTCGAGTAAAACGCTGGGCCTCCGCGACTTCTACTACGTTGCCCCGTTACCCACGGCGAGAGGCTGCAGACAAGGGGCACAGGCTCGGAGCTGGAGAGCAGAGACGCTGCTGCGCCCGTAGGGTGCCCCAGGGCGCGGCGCGAGGGCGCTGGAAACGCAGGGCGGCGCCCCCGCAACCCCACCCCTCCCGCGGCTGTCTGCCCGCGTGGCCACTGGCCACGGGCTGCGGCCCCAGCGCGCGGGTGAAGGGAGATGCGGCGGCGTTGCCGGGCCCCCTACACCGCCGGCCCGGCGATCTGGAAGATAAAAGTTTGCAGCATGCGGCTCGTCTGCAGTGCGAGTCACATCCGCCGCGCCGCCTCCTGCAGCACCAGCGCTCACAGACGAACAAATAAATTAAAAAAAAAAACTGTTGAAGCCGGTAGGCCCCGAAGCCGGCCGCTCTGCCTCCGGGGCGTGCACGCAGGCAAGCCCAGCATCCCGCGCCCTCTCCCGCCCCCGGCCGCGCCTCCCGCCGGGCCTCGGCACCCAGCCTGGACCGGCCCCACCGCGCCCACCGCACTGACCGATAACCTCCTGCAGCTCGTACGCGTCCCTGCAGATGGGCCAGCCGACGGCCTGCGCCGCCGGGGCCGGAGCCGGGGCTGCGGGCGCCGCCGGGGCTGGCGCTGCTGTCGCGGCTGCCGGGGCCGCGGCCGCTGCCGCAGCTGTCACCGGGGCCGCCTGCTGGGGCTGCTGGACGTGCACAGGCGAGCCGCTCGGCTCCGCCATGATGCTGCCGGAGGAGAGCAGGAGGACGCGCCGGCCCGCGGACGACCTTCCACTTGAAACTTCCCTTCCCTCGCCGCCGACACCTCTCGGCCGGCGCACGCCCTCCCCACCCGCCGCCGCCGCCGCCGCCGCCGCCGGAGCCAGCCACGAGGGGAGGGAGCTAGAGAGGCCGAGCGGGGCGGAGGGAGGAGGCAGCGCCGGCGGAGGCGGGGAGGGGAGGAGGCGGCGGCCGCCGCTCTCGCCGCGCGCCCCGAGCCTCGCGCGCGCTGTTCTCTGCCTCGGCGAGGGGAACCGCCGCCCCACCGCCCCCACCCCCCTGCTCGCGGCCGGGGAAGTTTCCACCCAAGGGGACCAAGGCCGGTTTGTGTTTGCTTTCGGGGCCCGCGTCCCCCGATCCCTGGACTTCCTGCTTTCCCTGCGCATCGGCCCCAGACAGTCCGCCCCTCCAGAAGATGCCGCCTGGGGACCCCGAGGGCGGAGTCGTTGAACTGCCGCCAGGTTCTCAGATTCAGCAGTCTCCCCACCTAAAGAGAACTTGAAGTTCATTTACAAGTTAGCGAGTGAGACACCTACACGCCGGCCGTTTGTAGGACGCCAGTTAAAAAATAACCCAAGTTGTAACTTTCCGACGCTTTACCTGCCAATATCCGTTCCCCACCTTGCCTAATCTAATCGCCGCCCTTCTTTTTTTGCTTAATGAAACATGATTCCTTAGGTCCCTTAGGTTTCACAGACTTTATTCGTTTGTTCCAAGCCGCTTGGGTCCCAGGGAGGTGATGTAAGGGCCTGTGAAGTTAGAACAAGAAATGTAAGAAAGATTTCCACACTTGATTTGAAGTTCTATATCCTTAGTTGCATGCCACATTAACCCGTTAGGTCAACAGATAGCAGGCGTTTCTTTTACAGAGCATACTGGATGTCACAATGTACTGCGGCATAAATAAACTGCATTGAAAACTTAATTAATTGCTGCTTTTTCAACACTCCCCAAGTTACCTCATCTTTAAAACTGCTATGGCATAACCATAGGTCTCCCTAATTATAGGTGTATTTAACACTGAATGTTCTCTGTCTTCCCTTGGTTGAGATGACCAAAATTACACCATTCTTGTCTTAAGCCGAAGCCGTGAAGTGAACCAAGGCTCCTATTGGTCATTTGGCCAAAATTATCTTGTGTAGTTTTCATAGTGACAACTAAGAATAATGAGCATTAAAAAACAAACAAAAACTCTAAGTAAGATTGTAATACTTGGTCTCCTGCATTTATACACAAAAGTCAACCTTATTATTTTTTTTTTTAAGATAATTCAGAGGAAACCCAAAAGTTTGTTAGGAGAAATGACTTATGTCTAATCAAAACATTAAACTGAAAATGAATGTGCTTAATCTCTTATCAAACAGTTGTCATAAAGCAACTATGTTGCCCTGGTCTAGGAGCTGAATTAAGAAAGTGTACATTCTTTTATGCTGGGTGTTCAAAAACTATTGATTTTAATGTCTCTCAAGAAGCAGACAACTTCATGAACCAATAAATTCTAGGCCTCTGATGTTTTAAGTGGGCAGGAATAGAGAACAGGGGTGCTTTCTATACATGCTTACTTCTTCAAGTGCTACTCCCCACCCCCAAAGAACTTGTAAGGACTATTTTTAAGGGAAAAGAAAAGTGATTACATGAATATGACTCCCATTTTGTCATATGAATTTATATTTTGATTTTCGACTATAAAGTGGGACTGTGAAGGCCAGGGAAATTCTTGGAACTTAATAGGAAAACATGATTCTGTCAAGACCAATAGCAGATTTGAATCAAACACAGATCACTTAGTTTTCCACAAAGAACAACTGTTCTATAGTCATATACCAATATCTACCCAACAGACCAGTTTCCAAATGGCTACCAGAAGGATGACTTTCAAGCACTGATGACTCAGTGCAGACCCATCATTAGTACCAGGAAATCAGTTTAAAGAAGAATGTCTACTCTCAATGGCCTTTGGCATCATTTTTGTATATAAAAAATATAACATGAATTATATTTTTAAATTATGTAAAAGTATTAGATTATAATTTTAAGTTAATGTTTCCATAAACAATTGAGTAAAATGGTATTTAAAACATGGAAATATATGCATTTAAATGGTATTCAACCGATAGACAGTTTTCCCTGAAAACCCATTACTAAATTTAAACTGAAGGATGGCAGGGGAGGAAAACTTTAAAATACAAACAAGGTTTATTTCAATACATAAAGAATACATTCAGTCAGACTTTAAAACAGAAAAAAATAAGAATCTAAATTTTGTTAAGTGTTTACAACTGCCTCATTATATGTTAGGGTTCCTCAACTTCAACACTGTTGATATTTTGTTCCAGATAATTCTGTGTTGTAGAGGTCTGTTCCCCTGGCCTTTACTTGCTAGATGCCAGTAGCTCACCCATTCTCAGTCATGACTACTAAAAATGTCTCCAGACATTGCCAAATGTCTTCTGAAGAGCAAACTACTGTTTCAGGTAAACTGAATATTAAAAAATTGGAATTTTATAAACAGATTATTACAATTATTTGCTTTACAAAGAGCCGAAATAGTGTTCATTTATTTATACATAAATCCTGAAGAGGGTCAGATTGTGCTACTCCAAAATTTGCCACTTTAGCATAAGGATTATTTTGAGCTGAAGGCAATTAAGAAACAACAGACACAGGATGAGGTCTCTACCCTCCCCCTATTGCCTAAAAGCAGGGCATAAATTTCACTTTTTCTAAATGGAATTTCTGTTTATAAAGGAAATTTCCATTTCTAAAGGTGCCCCCCTTTCCCAATCCAGAAAGAGGAGAACGACTCTTATCACCACAGATGGCACTGAGATAAACAACCCTTACCTACCATTAGCTTCCCCCATACAATTTCCTAGTTACCTTCCCACACTTTATCCTGCCTAGGAGCCCAAACCCCCTTTTCCTTTGTCTAGTCACTTCTCCACAATTTATCACCCTTTCTTAAAATGGCATGTAAATCCCTGATTCTAACCACCCCTTTGAGTTACGTTATCACTGAGTACTCCCTCATGTATGTGTGTCTCATAGGCGAACTGTTTTCTCCTCTTGCTAATATCTTTTGTCAGTTTAATTCACAGGTCTCGAGTTATTAAATTTGAGAGGTTCGAAGAAAAGTTTTAGTCCTCTACAACTCTTTGAATATCTAAGAGAAGATGTGTAGTGTAGAGACCAAGTCCTTCAATAAAGAAAGTGCCAGATTCAAATTTTGCCTTCAACATTTTTTTATCTCTGACTTTGGACTTAAACTCTCTGAGTCTTAATTTCCTCATTCACAAAATCAGCACCAAAATAACGTGCACATGGGTTGTTACAACGTAATTTTTATGTAAACAGCTTAGCATAACAGCTGACACACAGAGATGTTCAATAAAATGAAAACCCTCATCAATGTCACCATCATCATTATTCTTATCTGCCAAGATTTGTAACAAACTGTATAGGAGAAAGATATATAACAATGGCAATCATGAACTGTACAGAATATAAGCTCCCTGAGGGCAGGAATTTTCATTCCTTTGGTTCACTGCTATATCCCAATGACTAGAATAACATCTGGCACAGAATATACTCAGCAAATATTTGTTGAATGACTATAACCCTTTTTAAATATATAAAAAATGTGCTTTTAAGCATTAAAATGAATCAGCTATGTTAAGGGTGGATTAGATGGGAGGAAAGAGGAGGCGGAGAGACCTATTTGGAAGCCACTGCAATAGTCAAGTTAGAGAATAAAGCCATGATATTGAAGATAATGATGAGGGGGTAGATTTAAGAATTATTTAAAGAGCAGAGAACTGGAACTTGATGACAGATGAGATTCTTTTAAAAGTCAAATTGCCTCAATGTATTAAAAAATATATGTACACAAGTGCAATTTATAAAATGTTTTAGAAATTCATCTATTAAAGGAATAGGAGGCGCTCTTGATTGACAGATGGTCTTTCTCCCATGGCCACCTGTAATTTATCATTGCATGGTGGGAAAGGTCACATGTTCTTAGGTGTGAAGAAAATCTATCACCCTATTTTCCATTTCCAACTCTTTCCTACTGACTGTTTTAGTAACTATGTTTGAGGGGAAAGTTGTAACAGAGCTGAATTTGATTTAAATGATTGCTTCCAAAGATAAGGATCCAACTTTTGTTTTAATTAGGTGATAGCAGGGCATAGTAGAAAAGGTATCGTATAAGTCAGAAATAGCGAGATGTAAATACTTGCTCAGTACTCACTAGCTGCCAGCTTAAACTCTCTGAGCCTCTGTTAAAATCGGGATAATTATCCCAGTATAACTGGGTTGCTCTAAGGATGAAGTGAGCTGATGTGTGCAACACACCCGACACACAGCACACGCTGTAGTAGTACAGTAGTGGTTCCAGAACTCATGACTGGGAGCAACTCAGGGTTGGTGATCTCAGGGGAAGGTGGGTATTATAGGTTGAATTGTATCACTAACCCCTGCCCACCAAAAAAGTAAATATTTAAATTCTAAAACTTGAAATTTGTGAATGTGACCTTATTTGGAAATAGGGTTTTGACAAATGTTATCAAGTTAAGATTAAGCCATACTGAATTAGGCTGGGCTCTATTCCAATTACTGGTATCTTTATAAGAAAAAGAAATTTGGACCCAGAGACACAGACACACACAGGAAGAATGCCATGTGATGACAAGGGAGGCAGAGAGTGGAGTGATATGTCTACAAGTCAAAGAATGCCAAAGATTGCTGGCAGCAACCGGAAGCTAGAAAAGAGGTGTGGAACAGATTCTCCCTCAGAGCCTCCAGTTGGAACCAATGCTGCCAACACCTTGATCTTGGACTTCTAGCCTCCAGACTGTGAGAGAATACATTTATGTTGTTGTAAGCTACCCAGTTTGTGGTACTTTGTTACAGCAGCCCTAGGGGTCTAATACAGTGGCATCACAGGATTTATTCTTTAGCTAATTGCATTTTATTTGGACCTACTTTAGCTATGAGCACTAATGGGAATTAGCCACTTTTGGAGCCACCATTCTACCAAAGCCCTGGACTTTACAACTTGTTTTTAACATTATTTTAAATGCAAAACAACACAAAACAAAACAAAACAAAAAAACCCAATGGAGTAAATATCTGAATGAATTTTCGGCAGAGATGGCAAGTTTCCATCTGAAAAATGCATTTGAGAATATATGAACCTTTCCAACTTTGAAGACCAAGCCATCCTATACTTAGAGTACTGATAGAAATGTCATGTGTTTCCACTCACCCAGCTGATGCTATCTCATACAAAGCCCAGATCTGGTGTGATTTGATTGTATTAACTTTAACACAATTTAGGGTTAAGTTGCCTATTTTCCAACCATAAATGAAAAGAGAACCTTAAATCTATTTTAAGCTGAATTATTGCAGACACTGTATTAAATTCATCACATGTGATTGAAGGGATTAAACTTATATGAATTATAACTTCCAGACATGTGTTTTCATTTATTTCACAACCAGTTCTTGAAATTGACTTTCTATTGCATTTTCTATTACAGACAAAATTGCTCTGGTGACCGTTAATGCCTCTTCATTAATCTCAGAGGATTCTGACCATGATTTGGGTCCTGACAAAGGTCTCGCTAGAAGCCCTACTTTCTGTATCCATAATGGAAGACCTTTGCATTTAGCAAGGCTTGCCCTTTACTAAAACCTCCAATGGCAGTGTAGTAAATCTGTGCAGCATACATATTTCTTTTATGATGTAATCTGTCTAAGACCTGATAGTTCTGTCCCAGGTAGAATGACATAAAAATTTAATTAAAAGCAATTTGATTCTTGAATACTGTCTCCACTGAAGAATCACAAACATGAATCCCATTCAATACACAAAACAGCACTTTCTGAAAATATTTTGTCCATGCCTCTCGCCTTCAGATTTTTCCAAACACCAAGGGTGTCTCAAAGCTTCTTTGTTCCTCTCTATTAAAAAATCCTCCCACAAAGCTATCCACAAACCCTGAACACTCTTCCATGTCTGCCATTCTGGCCTCCCTGCCAGGCCCAGATCTTTATCAGGAGAGTCATCTTGGGTTACATGTATTCTGAAAAACAAAGGAGGCCTAGGGGCTGCCCTAGCTTGTAAGAAGGGGTATATAATAAAATGCTTATAATTCAACTTATTAATACTCTTTCATTCAGTAAGTACAGTTTTAGGGACTGCAATTTGCATGGCACTTTGCCAAATGCTGTAGGAAAATAAAAGAAAAATTATTTCAGTCCTTAAGAATTGTATAATCCATAAAACCCCACTTTATTCAGTGTCTGGTCTTCCAGTACCCCAGCTGCCTCCAAAAGTTACCAAAACATGTGAATGACACTTCAAAAAGGGAGAATAGCCAAAACGAGAGGTCTCAGAGATGTAATATGATGGGTTCATTTGCGGACCAAAACAAATAACTTCTTTTACTCTTGGCTGGCAAAGTCTAAAATAAAAATAAAAACAAAAACATAAAGCCATGCTCTTCCGGTGCTAAAATCAAGAATCCTAAGAGAAATGGCAGGAAATAGCAAGAAAATTAAAATGAAGACTAGAAAAAAGAGAGGAGGGAGCAGAAGAAGAGGTGTCTATTAGAGGCAGCGAGGGATACACTGAGAGGGAAAAGCCTTTGGTAGTAAGCTGTTAAGAGAGGACAGCAGAAATCGCCTTGAAGAAAGAGAAGAATTCTAATGGAAGGAAGTTCAGAATCAGGGGCCAGACCTGCACCAAAGGAGACACAGTCCAGGTGCAAGCGCATATGTCTACACAGTGTGAGCAGTGGGGCTGTGTCACACCAAACAACACTGGCCTGGCACGGCACATTGTCATGCCAGAAAGCTAGCCTAATGTTGCCAGATCTTCTGGTTGTTTCAAGAGAAGCCAACAAATCTGATTTCATGTGAAATTTTTCAGTTTTTAAATATTGGCCCAACTTTATAAAATACTGCACAGAATCTGATACCATATACATAATGTTTAAAAACAAGAAAACACTAAACACAATCTTTGAATAAATACATATGAATATTTAGTGAAACACGGGTCGGAATGATGAACTCCAAATTCAGGGTCATTACCGCTGAAGAGAAGAGACAGGGAAAGGCACTCACAATGCTTTCTATGGCACCTGGAATGTTTTATTACTTTAATAAAAATCTGTAATAAATATGGCAAAACGATAAGAATTGTTAGACTGGTTGGTAGGTCCATGAGTTTTTATTACTTTATTATTCCTACTGCTCTGTATGATGGAAATATTTCAAGATTATAAAACACTAATACTGTGCAGGCCAAACATCTGTAGTCCCCATCAGACTAGTGGAGTACCATTTGGCAGCCTTCGCACAGCATGTTTCAAAAGATGTAGAGCCTGTGCTCAGGTTAGACCAGAGAGAACACCAGTCATGCCCAGAGTAAAGCCCAGGTGATCCAGGTGTTTTCAGCCTGGTGGAGCATCAGAATCACCTGTGCAGCTTGTTAAAACTCCTCATGCCTAAGTGTCACCTATCTTCTACGAAACCATAGACTACATATAGATATTGGGCATCTAGATTATTCTGATGTGCAGCCAGGGTCAAAAATAACTGTGATAGCCCTGAGAATATCACTGTGACACAGAAAAGCCACCACTAGAAAAGCACTCGAGTCAGGGGGCTCCTAGCAAGGCAACAACCTTAAAAGGCTTAATGGTCACTGGTGGCTTTCCTGAATTAGTCATCACAAATTATAGTAAAAGCAAAACAACCATTAAACAAGACTCCGTCTTTTTGAAATAAGAAAGCAAGAACTACTGAAATAGTAACTGTTTTAAAAAATATTTTCATTGAAATGGTGAGTATAAAATAATATTCAGTGCATTATTTTAATGAAACAAATTGTGTACTTACTCTATGCATGCTTTCTGCACAGGACTGGAATAATGGAAAGATAAATGGGACTCATCCCTACTCTCAAAGGAGCTTAATGTCCAATAGGACAGACAGACATGTAAACAATTTGTCCCTGACAACAGGAAAATAGACTGGTCATGTGAGTAAGACTGCAGTTTTGCCTCAGACTCCCAAACTAGAACATTCATGTTATTGGGCTGTGGGGTCCTATTTTAACCATTCTTTGATGGCCTGGTCTTGGCAGAGAGACAGCTGAAGCTGGGAAAGAAGAACAGAAAGAGAGAATGGGTCTATTTAAAACAACTTAGATTTCAGACACTGTTAAGATTGAAGGGTTCAAAAATGGCAAGTCTTAAAAGTACACTCTTAGCATAAATTAATCAGGTTTACCCACAAAATTAAGCTTTTTCCCTGATATAAAGATATTTTTTTTCTTTGATGTGAAAAAGACATCAGTGTGACTTTCTCTCAGAACACTACATGAGTGAATAAATGAAATTTGAATCCTTGTAACAAAGATAACATTGGATCATAATATATTGTTTTAGGATAATTTTCAGGAATGTCTATAATTCAAAGCATTTCCTTTTACAACAATAAATAGCGACAGGTTATGGAGACATTGTAGGAAGCATTTTAGATGCATTATTTTAATGACCTTCACCTACAACCTGATGATGCAGATCACAGTGTGTGCATTTTTGTAGATGGAGTAACTGGAGGTCACAATGGTTAAGCAACTTAACATGAAACCCTAATAGCAGTTTATCTAGAGCAGAGCCAAGATTCAATTTGCTCTGTTCAGCCCCAAAGCCTGAAACTTACACGCTGCACTATATTCCTCTGTCTCTTGACAAAGGCATGTTTCAGGTTATGACATTAAAACTTTTCAACAAAATTATACTAATTAAATTACGGTTTAATTTTAATTGACTACTGATGTGCTATGCAGTTTAAGGCAATTTTAAAACCAAAAAGTAACACTATAGACATAGCCAAGAAACAATAACCAAGGGCGGAGTTCTGCATTTCTTCTTAAATAGTTTTTGGCAACTTTGAGTTTGGATATAAATATTCCACATGTACCTCTATTCCTCCATCCAAATGTTATAAATATTAGTTTCCAAACTACCTTTTTGCACCCTCAACAAAACTCTGAACAATGACCAGTGTTAATCTGTGTTTTAAAAAATGCTGAAGTAACTGTTAGTTTGAATAATCAAAACAAATAATTTATTAAGTTGATCACCAAATCAAGTAAAAGTTATATGCCAGTATTTCATGGTTCATGATCTAAATGGAGCAGTTAATTTAGTTAAGTAGTGAATAATCTTCAAATAATTGTTCTTCAGATACAAGGATAGTGGTAGATACAAGCAATTCAAGAGACTAGAAAAGGCCAGGTAATATTTAGAAACTTTGGAACATATTTCAATAAATAATCCAATATTTTTTATTAGTTGAAATCTTTAAAAATTACACTAAAACATAAAAGAAAAAATTTTTAAAAAGAAAAAATTATGATTAGTTGGTGTTATTTTCAAGTCACTTTATGCACACATTATTTGAATATTGGGAATCATAACAGGCTTACCATGTTGTGTTCCTGTGGCTGGGCTATCAAAGCAAGTTGGTAACTGCCTTAATCAGCTGTCTACATAAAGAACAGGCATTATTTTTTCCTTTCTCATGAAAATGCATGGCCCATTTAGTATTTTCCACAGATATTGTACAGATTTAATTCAGCAAGTGAGGTACTCGCCATACTGAAAAATGATCTTATGGAGGTAATATCATGTCAAAGATTTTTTATTGGCATAAACATTTTATTGAAAGATAGTAAGAATGTTTATTATGAGGTGGAAAGCAGCAACCCAGTAACCCAAAGGGTTCATATACCTATTGACAGAATTAGAGATTTGTTCTTTCAAGTAAGCAACAGTGTCTGATGACAAATTTAGATTACAAAAGAGCTTCATTTAAAAAAATTATTTTCCTCTTGAATACATATTACATGTACAAGTTAAAAAAATTTAAAGTTAGAAAGGGTGAGACTGAAAACTAAATCTCTCTTCTGCCCACATGGTTCTCCTTCTGAGAAACAAGTACTATTACCTTGCTTTTACATCCTTCAAGAGATATGTATGCATTTGCAACTATAGTCACATATTATTTTCTATATTAATGGTTGTCATGCGGGGGACCCTGCTCGCTGCGCCATTTGTCATGCGGGAGACCCTGCTCGCTGCGCCATTTGTAGTGTGGGGCTGCCTGCGGGGTCTCTGCTCCCGCTCCCCATACAAGAACGCAGGATATGGTGAGGCCAAAAAGGAACACCCACGGAGCCATAGATGGGGGAGTCATACCACTATATTCTCTCTGGCAGCACTATACTCTCACTGGAGGCTGGATCCACACTGTCCGCAAACCGCCATCCACGCTTGCCAGCCCAGCCGCCATCTTCTTGCTAGCCCCCATTCTTTCTCTTTTCCTTCTCTCTCTCCTAGCGTAGCCACAGCAGTTATATTAGTGGCCAATGGCTCACTGGTTACAGCTGATGGCCAACTAGCCACAGCTGATGGCCATGCAATCACAGTTGGCCATTTACTACCTGAGCCAGCACCTGTCTATGTGAGGCTGAGAGCCTGGAAACTGCTTTCTGGGGCTCTGCCCCCACAATGGTAATATACATACTGATCCATAGTCCCATTTTTCACTTAACAAATGTCTTGAAAAAGCTATCATAGAGTCCCAACTTTTTTTTTTAACCTAACTCTATGCTGTCCATGTTTCTTATTTTACTGCGGTATAATTTTCATTCACTAAGATGTACAGATTTAATTTGATACATTTTGAGAATTGAACACATGATATAACCACCTCCCAAGGTAAGATATAAAATATTGATAAATTATTCTTCTTAAGAGCTGATTAATATTCCATCGCATGGATGTGTGATGAGTGATTTAACCAGACCTCTATTGATGGACTATTTTGTTGCTATAAACATGATTGCAATGAATAATATGTACATATATGATATTGTATGTGTCCAAATATACCTATGGGAAAATTCCTAGAAGTAGGTTTGCTGGATCAGGGGGTATGTACATTTTTAATTTAGAAGCATATTGCCAAATTACTTTTCAGAGGGGTTGTACCCATTTATACTCCTGTTAACAATTTATGGAAGCTCCTTTTGCAATATAGGTTATTAAACTTTATCTTTGCCCATCAGGTAGGTGAAAAAAGTATGGTTGTAGCTTTAAATTTATTTTTCTCATTTGGAGGGATGCTGAGCATCTTTCCCTGTGTTTAAGAGCTATGAAACAACTTCATTCGAAAAGAAAATTTGAGCAAAAGCAAAGGTGCTATGAAGAATGTACCATGCATTTGGAGTAATGAATAGAAACACAGAAGACTTGACATTTATTCTGACCTTTCCAGAGAAGCTGGACAAAGTAATGTGCTTTGGGGACAATAGAAACTTGAAGAAACTTGATATCTCCAGTATGACCTGAAAAGAAGATGCCAAAATCTTGAATGGAAAACTCCAAGAAACCAAAGATCTAAGAAAGTACGCCTGCCCAAATCACAGATGAAGACAATGTTAATTTGTTTCTTCGACACCAATGGTGTTGTCCATGCTGAATTAATCTACAAGGTCAAACAGTCAGGCAGGCTTATTATGCAGAAATTCTAAGACATTTGTGGGATTGTGTGCTGCACAAATCACTGCTTGATAATTCATTTTCTTCACTATGCTTTGCTCTGAACAACTTTTGGCCGGTCTTTAAAATCAGAGCCACTGTAAAAGGGAAAAAAATCAACCCAAAAGGAAAAGAAAATCTACCATTGAAGATATTGAAAAGAGTGTGACTCCAGTTCCAATGGCAATTCCAACAGAAAAGATTCAAAGTACTTGGGGCAATATTTGAAATTACTACATAGCTCCCAATGTGACTTATTTGAAAGGAACAATACTCCCTTATATTTAGTTCTTATTTTAAAGTAATTTAATTGCTCGATAATTACATCATTTATGCCATGTGAATCTTTCAATCAGAGATACTTAAAATCCTTCAACTACCCTCACCCCATTCAATAAAGTACTTCATGGAACAATAGAGCAATAGAAAGAACATTATTGTTTAATTTATTAGACTCTCACTTAGTAGCTGCAAAATATTGTTAAAGTGACTTCTGTTTTCTGGGCCTCAGTTTTCTGTTAAATTCAGATCATAAATGGTACCGCTGAATTAAACAATCAAGTCTCTGGCATACAGTAGTCTCTCAGTAAATGCTGGTTCTGTCCCCCCAGTCTGTATCTAATTAGGACTTTATTGATAGACCCAGAAGAAGAAATTAACAATGAAACTCTTGAGATTTCAAAAGTACTAGTTATGAAAGATTTAGGCATCAAATTAGGAAGCATTTTCTTTTACCAACACCTATGATAAAAAGAAAAACCTTATGTTAAACACTTAAGAAAAAATATATAAAGACATATTTATACTCCTATTAGCTGCTGTTATATAATAATAATATATTATATAAGACCCGGTCTTATAGTAAAATAAGTACTGGTCTTACATTAATTTTTGCTCCAAAAAACACATTAGAGCTGATTGTCTGGCTAGGTCTTATTTTCCGGGAAACATGGTAGTGCTGTGTTAGGGCCGCCCTATCAAACTGATGCAGACACAAGGGAGCTGCTGAAGCTTCCACAATCAGGAATCCTTCAGTTCCAGAAGGATCCATATTTCCACCTCCTTAGTGAATAAGACTTCAGGATCAGGAAAGGACTACAATTAGGAAACCAACAGGAAGGGGGAAACTGCCACAATCAGGAAGTGCTATTACTGCTTCTGGCTCCAGAATTGTGCCACACATGATACAAACAGTCCACACCTGGTCTTAAGACAGCAAGGAGTGGTCTTTGAACAGTTCTTAGCTAATACTCCCAAAGAGAACGCAAATGCCTCTATCATGGTTTTTTTCCATCAATGGAGGGAAAATATGCAGCAGAAGCATAGCCTAGACTTCTTCACAGTGGCAAGAGCATCTGATTGGTTGATCCTAAATCACATCCAGAACATTAGCTGCAAAGGAGTCTGGGAAGTACAGTTATTATTTTTGTTTTCCAGCCTCCACAGTATAGGAAGATGGGACAGATGTTAGGTATCAATCAACCACACCTACCACAGAAGTTTGTGAAATTATTCTTTGAATTCAGAAATTACCAGTATTAGATTTATTAAATTACTTAATTTCCTGGACCTAGTTATCTCATCTGTAGAAAACTGGAGGTGACCTCCAAGGTATGCTCATATTTTAAAATTCTGAATATTTTAACCATGTAAAAATCTGAACATACAAACATGTATACATATATATATATATATATATATATATATATATATATATATATATATATATATATATATATATATAGTTTTCTAGACTTTCTTAAAAAGATACTGGATAGAAATTCCATAGTACTTCTCTGCTAACACTATGTAAACTTTCTATTGGCTGGAGTTCAAAGAGGTGCACATAGCAGATTTACTTTTTGGAGGGGGAGAAATTATATAGGGTTGTGTGTGTGTGTGTGTGTGTGTGTGTGTGTGTGTGTGTTTGGGGGGGTGTATGTGTGTGAATTCATTGTGCATGTAAACTCAAGTCAACTAAATTTTCTCATGAATAAAATTTCTCATGACTAGGTAAAATTAAACTGGCAGAAATTCAATACAAAATGTAAAGATTGACATTGAAATGGACTCTGCTTAATGTTTTGGTCTGGTTTGGAATTCTTATATTTTCTTCCCACATTTCGTTTTTCCTAAAATGAATCAGGCTCATTAAACTAAATGAGCCTGACTAAAGTTTTCCAAATCTAAACGAAAATAGCAAGTTGTGAATGTGCTTACAATGCTGAATAAGTATTATAAAAGTCAATTTTTATTAACTTTATAATTAATTACATACAAATAGGTTGATTACTTATAATTTTATCACTAAAGATATTTATATATGTTTCATATCTTTAACATTCAGTATTTTTATCTGTTTATAAAATAAGGATTAGTGTTCAGTATAATAGTATTAATGTCATAATAGTAAAAATGGCCACAAATTACTCCCCGCCCTGTTTCCAAACCCTTTCCTGATGTGACTTATCAGGTCCTTCCATTAACAGGTGGAGTCTCTTTTTCTACCTCTGGAATCTGGGCTGGTCTTATGACTTGCTTTGGCCAATGGGATGCTATAGGAGCAATGTGTGCCAGTTTCACCAGGACCTGAAAAGTCCTTGCACACTTCCACTAGCTCTGTTGGAAACTTGCTAAGTGATTGTGTGAACAAGCCTAGGCTAGCCTGCTAGAGGATGAGAAACAACAAAAAGAGATCAAGACACTGCAGCCAACAACCAGCCACCCCCAGTCAATCTGGCAGCTATACACAGTCATATGAGTTAGCCCACACTGCTGACCCTAAGAATCGTGAATTAAATAAATGGTCATTGTTAAAGACTAAGTTTTGGGGTGGTTTGTTATGCAGCAAAATTAACTCCTATTCTCAGTTAACCTTGTTTCAATTTCCTGACTGCCTCAAATATTTGGATTACTTCCTTCCAAGAATAGCATTTATTCCTTTTTTCTATTCAAAATTAATATATTAACTGTAGAAAACTTGAAAAATACTGAAATGTAAGAAAATGAATAAAATAGTATATAATCTACTGTAAGATAATGCTTGATAAAATTTTAGTGTATATCTTTCCAGTCAACTTTCTAAATATTGACACAAAATTTTATATAATTTGTTATTCTCTTCTTAAATACAATTTTAATTTTTAAGCATTTTATGATAATGTATCTTTGCAATTGATAGTTTAAAACTTTTTAGAATTGTAGTTTGTTTAGTAGTCCATCTTATATACATATAATACTTACCTTTAAAATATTGTAAATTTAACAAATCAATTCCAATTAATTAGATTTATGAATAATAACATAAACATTTACACATTAATATTCCCATCAATCATGTATAACAGTGCCCATTTCACTGAAATAGCAGTACTGTATATTTCCTTTGAAAACACACACAAACTTTGCTTCTTAAGAGGTGAAGATATATTTAGTATTTATTATATTTAATACATTTACTATGTATTAACTATGCATGTATATCATTAACTAGAGTTCAATATTTGTTTAAGATTATTTTTTAAAGTAAAAGGTATATACAGTGAAATACCCAAATCTATAAGGTTTGACCTGTGAAACTCAAACCCCTTTTAAGATACAGAACATTACCATCAACCCTAGAAAGTTTCTTCATTTTCTTATAAGTCAATACTCACCCTTACCATTCAGAGGCAACCACTGTCCTAATTTTTTCCACCATAGTTTAGTTTTGCCTGTTCTAGAACTTTATATATGTGGAATTCCATATGTAGTGTTGTGTTTAAAATTTGTTTCAATCAGCAAAATGTCTTTTAAATGTATCCATACTGGTCGATCTCAGAGTAGTGTCTTGGTCTGTTTGGGCTGCTATAACAAAAATACCATAAATTGGGTGGCTTATAAACAACAGAAGTTTGGGGTGGTCGGTTAGCTCAGTTGGTTAGAGCATGGTGCTAATGGCACCAAGGTTGCCGGTTTGATCTGCATGGGCCACTGTGAGTTGTGTTCTCCTTAAAAACAAACAAACAAACAAACAAACAAACACAAATTTTAAAAAATAAAATAAATAAAAAATGAACAACAGAAGTTTATGTGTCATTCTTCTGGTACCTAGGCAGTCCAAGATCAAGGTACTAGCAGATTTGGTGCCTGATTTGGTGCCTGGTGAAAGGCGTGCTTCCTGGTTCATAAATGTCTGTCTTCCTGCTGTGTCTTTACATAATGGAAGGGACAAGGGAGCTCTCTGAGGTCTTTTTTTACAAGGGCACTAATTATATTCAGAAGAAATCTACCTTCATGACCTAATCACATCCCAAAAGCCCCACCTCCAAATACCATCATCACATGGGGGGTTAGATTTCAACATATGAATTTGGGGAGGCACACTCAGTCTGTAAGCAAGTAGTTCCTTCCATTATCTTACTGAGTAGTATTCCATTGTATGAACATACCGTGGTAAGTTTAACCATTTTTTTTGTTGAGGAACATCTGGGCTGTTTCCAGTTTTTGGTTATCGAGAATAAAAGGTGTTATGAACATTCTTGTACAATTGTCTTTTTTTGTTGACCTGTGCGTTTATTTCTCTTAGTTAAACACCTAGGAGTGAAATTATTAGACTATTGGATAAATAGATGTTTAATTAAATTAAAAACCACCAAAACTTTTTGCAAAGTGGTTTAGTTACCATTTTACAGTCCCAACAGCAGTGTCTGAGAATTATGGCCATTCCACATCCTGGCCCGCATTTGGTGCTGTCAGTCTTCTTAATTTTAGCCATTCTGAGGATGAATAACCAGCTTGCTTTTTAACTATTTAATTTGGGGAATAAAGAACAGTCATCTAGTTCAAAATTCCAAGGGTGATAAATGTAAAAAAAAGGTAAGTGTCTATCCTAGTCTTTACTCTATTATGCAATTTCTTGTATATTCTTCCAGAGATTGTCTACAGTGCAATAAGCATGAATTATTTTTAAAGATATTTTCACACAAAATTGCATCTTGTTTTCTTAACCTAACTATATATCAGCTATTTCATCTCAGTATATATAATATTTAATCAGGCCTCTCTTTCTGCACATTTAGGTAGTTCCTAGTCTTTTCGTTATTATAAAAAAATGCTGCAATGCTTTTCCATATACACGTGTATTTATGTAAAATCTCACATGTATAAATATATCTTTAGAGTAAACACTTAGGAGTGAGTTTGGCGACTATGATGGTTCATATCAACTAGCGAGGCAGAGGACCCGAGTATTTGATCAAGCACTAATGTGTCGCTGTGAAGGTATATTACCAATGTGGTTAACATCTACAATCAGTTGACTTTCAGTAAATATTGTCTTCAATAATATGGATGGGCCTCATCCAATCAGAGAAAAAAAACAGGTTTTCCAAAAAAGGAGGAATTCTGCCTCACTACTGAGCTTCCAGCCTGCTGGCCTGCCCTACATATTTGGACTTGCCAGCCCCTGCAAACCTGTGTACCAATTCCTTAAACTATTAGGTTGGTGAAAAACTTATTGCAGTTTAAAAGGTTAAAAATAATTGCAAAAACCACAATTACTTTTGCACCAACCTAAGATATATCCTATTGGTTCTGTTTCTCTGGAGAACCCTGAATGATAAAGTGAGTCAGAGAGGATGAGTATTTTTAATTGTCATGGTTATTGCCAAATAGTCCTCTAAGGGGCTATGCCAATTTATATATTCACAAGCAACATTTAAGATGCCTCTTTCGTCTGCACCTTCACCAGCATAGTGTGATTTCAAACTTTCTACCTGCTAAGTTTAAGAAAGTATCACATTTTCATTTTCATTTCCATTTCCATCTCTTAAACATTTCAATCTTTCTAGAATATACTGTTTTGTTTGATAGGATTTAGGAAAATATTTTAATTTTCCCATATAATTAATTATCCCAGTGCCATGAATTCAGTAAACTATATCATTTCTCACTATAAATTGCCACCATTGTCATGTACTAAAAACGTATATGTAAATATTTGGAATACCCATTCATACACATATCTATCTCTGCGTAAGGACATATAAATAGTTTCAAGGTATGAACCTCATTTATGAACTAGGCACCACCTTCCCCACTAGCCTGAAATGCTCCTTATCATATACTAAGTTATTTCATATGTATATGTCTGATTCCATATTTTTCATTTTGTTCTGTTGTGTTGTCCTATTCTGGTGTGACTATTAATGTTTTCATTTCTTTCTCTTCTTTGTGCACAACTATATGGTAAAACAAGATCTCAATTTTTTTTATCAGAATTTTCATAGCTATTTTTGCTCATAGTTGAATATTAAGATAATTTTGTTTTATTTTTTTCTAAGAATTTCTTTGAGGTTTTAGTTTAATATCATTAACTAGATTAGGCTATGGAAAACTGGCATATTTATAGTGCTAGGTTTTCACACAACAATAAGAAATTTATTTCTCTGAAAAGACAATCATATCTATAATGATAAATGTATACTGTCCTTTCCAGGATTTATCATATTTATTTTGATTTGGGGATTAGTTGCATTGGTTATCTCTGAAAAGACGATATTAAATTATAGTAACAATTGATTGCATTGACTGTGTCTAATTTTTCCACATCAATCATAGTATCAGTTAATAGTTATATATATATACATATTCATATGTATATATATTCATATTTATAAATAAAAAATTCTACTATACATTCTATTATATATGGGAGTGTGGGGAGGATTTATTCTTTTCATAAATATATAAACATTCCTTTTTTATTTTACTAATGTTGACACCTGTGTCCAGTTCCGTTTAATATTTTCTTTTATACAAGGACAGTGATAGCACGAGGGAAGGAAATGGATTAAAAAACAATTGGTGTAGTTAACGCTGTTCAAGCTCATCTACTAATACAATGCTTCCTTTGGCATTTAAAAATCACGTGGAGTGCTTATTCAAACACAGATATTCCTGTGCCCACCCCAAGTCCCCAATGCCCTCCACAAATCCTGCTTTATTAGATCTGGGGTGGGGCCCAAGATTTGCCTTCTGACAAACTTTCCGGTGCTGCTGCTGCTGTTGGTCTATAAACAGCACTTCAAATAGCACTAATAGTCAGGTAACTTGCCCAGGATGCTCTTCCAAAAGCTGACCCAGGATGTCCCTATTACTGGACATCTAGCCTTCCCCATCTCATCTCACCTGTTCCCACATTTCGCCAAAATCCTCTGTCCCAGTGGATCTCGACACATCACATATTGCTCTGCCATTAATGAGCACTTATATGATTCATACATGCCTTTTTCATTTTAATAGGAAATGTGGGGAAAAGCCAGTTAATCAACTATAGTAGAATCTTCTCCGTATTTCCAAGGGCAGTATTTGTCAGTACCCCAGGTATCCTTTAGTATGCTTTCTCTCCTTCCCCCAAAATAAAATATTTGGCTGAGTCTGTGGCAGTCAGGAACAAATAGAACATTTCTGAGCTTCTCGTTCTGCTAAATTTAGTCACGTATTCAATGGGATTTAGGAGGAAATATAGTATGGCACCTTCCAGAAACCTCCCTTAAGAGACAGCTCCTAAACACTCTTTGTCTCCCTTTTCCCCTTTGGTGTCTTGGAGCGAGTTACCACCACCTGCGACCATAAAATTAAGGCAACACACAGAGAAGTAAGTAGAAGGAGCCCAGTCACAAAAATGCCTTGTCCTGGACCATTTGTCCAGAGCTCCACAAGAAAGAAGTACTCATTTCTACCTTGCTTAAGTGACTGTTAGTTTGGGTTTTCAGTTGAACCTAATCTTTAACTAAATCATCGGGGTAATTACAAATGGTGTCTAAATAGTTAACACTTAGCTGTGGGCTTTGTTCCAAATTGATGAACTGCAACTGTGTCTCATTTTTGTGGTTTCAGGATTATAAACAAGTGGTTTCCTCCTTTTTATCCTGCCGGTGTCATCATACATCAAATTGACTAAGACATGTTCTCATAAATCCACTAATTTAGAACATTCTGTTTCTATTGCCACATAATACATAATATGCCCAAATATACATAATTATTTAATTATATGCTTATAAACCGTCTCAGCAAAAACACTTATGTACTTATCATTAACCTAAGATATTTTTCTTCTGATCAGTATTACCCATCATTTTCCCATCTGTTACATGAGTCTAAATGTCTTCTTTTTCCATTACAGTAGTCTGCCTCTGTCCCTCTCCTATCCCCCAGATCAATACTACCCCACCTCGAAACTAATAAGCAATAGTTTATACATTTATATGTATGTCTCTCTGTATTTTAAGTTTAATCTCATCATGTCCTTTTTACATTTCTCACCATTTGTGGTTGTTAGATTGCATATTGACCAACAATTAATATTCAAAGGGAATACATGCTCGGTAGGATGTAAATCTTTGCGTGTGTGTGTGTAAATACAAAATGACAGACTTTAGGTTACAATTTTATCTGATGAGAAGCTTTGAAAAGAGAATAATCTGCAGATGTAAGTACTCATTCACATGCTAGGTTGAAATTATTCTTTTTGCATTTATTATATTCTGGTGGCCACAAAGATGCAATAAACAAAGAACATCATTGGAGATTAGCCAGGGGGAGCAGTGAGTTTAAATCTACATATGCTCTATTTCTCGTTAGCATTATTATCAGTTCCTGTTTTTATGTTTGATGATAGGGGCAAGTGGATTTCTGTGATACTTTACTGTTTACCCATAACGTTTTAGTTATGTCTCCCAGAAATGCAGTTTATCATGAGGCTTGAATGACCAAGAAGCTTGTTAAAGTTGTTTATTAAAGAAAATGTGCTTGTTATCTAAGTCACTAAATGCATCCTTCATATGTTAGAGCCAATTGGAACTGACTTGTGAGAGCCAATTGGGTATATGTCTTCCTAACTCTGCCTTCAGTGACTTCATATTATTAGCTTAAAATCAGCTAATGTTGGAAGTATGTACTTCACAGAAATGAGCAAATACTACAGATCAGAGCCCCTTTCTCCCCCTGGAGAGCTGGTTGTAAAATATTTACCAGCATACCACTGAAGATATTTGTTGTGGGAAATTGAATGTGCTCATTTAAGCTGTAAAGCTATAAATGAACTCATCAGACTTGTGTTAATTAATCCATCATTTTATCTGCTGTTTTCTTATCAGACATAAAGCATTTTGATTCACTCTCTCTTACAAATGTAGAAAAAACTGAAGTGATCTCTGGCAGAGCTGATTCAAAAATTTTTCCACATATCTTTGTAATTATACTTGCTTTTCCCATTTATCCATTTCTTGATTAATTTTTTTTCTAATTGCTCTATAAAAACAGATGGAAGTATGTTAAATATTCTCACTAGTGGTTTCACTTTGTATCTGTCAATCATTTATATATTTTAAAAGTATGTCATTTGGCATATAGATATTACTACATATTATATTTTTTGGATTTTACCTTTAATCAATGTAAAATGATTCTTTGCTTCATTTAATGTTTTTTGTCTTGACTGCTACTTTGATATAATTAATTCCACTTTTTCTTTGTCTGTTTTATCTTTTGTCCATAACTTTAACGTCTTCATATTATTTTGTTTAATTGGGCCTTTAACTAATAGCTTATACTTGGAAGTGGGTTTTTGATCCAATCTGAGGATCTTTTTCACTTTATAGTAGAATTTAAGCTATTTACAGTTATTGTGAAATGGATATATTTAATTTTCCTTAGCTTTTTACTTATTTTATGGTTTCTTGTTATTTAAAAAAAAAAAAAATCATTTACTATGTTGACTTAGTATCCTTGCTTATTTTTTCTCCCTTCGGTGATTTGGAATTTTTGTTTTGTTAATGGTTATGGTGATTGGCAAAATATTCCCCACTCAAAAACTTTCAGGCCCTAATGCCTGTAAGCTATAAATGTTACTCTAACAGGAAAAAGGGTCTTTGCAGATTTACAAGTAATTAAGTTAAGGATCCTGAGATGAAGAAATTATCCTGTATTATCTGAGTGAGCCATAAGTACACAAGAGTCCTACAAGAGAAAGACAGAGAAAGATTTCAGAGACAGAGAAAAAGAGAGAGAAGGGAAAATAATCATTGAGGCAGAAATTGGGATGATGTGGCCACAACTCAAGGAATGCTGGCAGCCACCAGAAGCTGGAAGAAGCAAGAAACAGATTCTCCCCTGTGCCTGTAGAGAGTGCACAATCCAGCCAATGCCTTCATTTCAGCCCAGTGATACTGGCCTCCAGAACTGTGGGAGACTAAATTCACAGTTGTTTTAAGCCATCAACTTTGTGGTAATTTGTTACAACAGTTATGGGAAACTAGTTCAGGTATCTGTAAATTTTTGGAAAACAAATTTGAACATATATTTTCTATGAATGTGAACATACATACATATAAGTTTGGCATATATTTTATTTATCTATCTATCTGTCTGTCTATCTATCTATTTATTTATTTATTTATTTATTTCTGGAATTCCCTGTTAAACAGATATTGATTTATTTTTGATTTAGCATATATTTTATTGTTCCATTTCATCTCCATTGCTTCCCCCCCCCCCACCTAATAGGATTATTCAGGACTTTAAGTTCCAAGTGTTAATATTATATTCTTTTTTTATATTTGTATTCTTATTAAATAATTATTTTCAAAACATATATTAATTTTTATAACCATACTTTCAAATGAACAATTATTTATTTACAAACTGTAAGTTGTATTAATTACTACTAATTATTTGAACTGTACTTTCCATATTTTACTTTCTTTACACTTTGGGCCATTCCTTACCTGGAATAATTTTAAGAAGTTTATGTAATAAACTGAAAAAAATATTTGCAGCTAATACTACTAAGTGCGCTTCTCTCCCCAATATGTATAGAATTCCTAGTAATTAAGAAGTATAACACTCACAGCCCAATTAACAAATGGGCAAAAGATAAAAACAGACAGTTCGCACAAAAAGAAATACAAATGAAAATATGTTTTACTCTTTTTTAATAAAAAATGCAAATTAAAACTAGACTTAGATATAGTTTATGACCTGCCAGATTTGCAAAACTGAAAATATTTTAGAATCCTTAGTTGAAAATCAGTTTCTTTCAGAATATCAGGATTATCTTCTTACATTTAATGTCTGATACAAGTCTTATTTTTTTAATTGATAATCTTCCTCCAACCTGACTTAGTGTGATTTTTGTTTTTTTTCCCCTTTAATTTTTACATTTCAGTTTCTCCATGATTTATCTAAGAATCTGTGGCTTTTAATTAATTTTTGAAAGGTACTTGCTGAGTCTTTTCTATTTGAAGACTTACATTTTCCTTTACTAGGTTATAAACATTTTCCTCTATTATTTCTTTATTGTTTTTCTTCTACCTGCTTTCTTCTTTCTTTCTGGAATTCCCTGTTCAACAGATATTGAATCTTTGAGATCTGTCTCTAACCTTTTCTTTCATTATTTTAAATTTATCTTTTTTCAATAAGTTCTAGGACATTTTTTTGAACATGTTTTCTAGTTCCCTGAATCAATATTTTATCATATTTAATTTGCTTTTTATTCCTTCTTGTTTATAATTTAGCAGTTGTGATGTGCATTTTCAAGTGCACTTTTATACCCTCAATCATTTTCTTTTTCATGATTACCTGTTATAGTTTCATCAATGTTTTGTCTCTATGAATCTTATTGTAAGCATACATTACAAGTTTTCATTTTTTTCGTATTTCCTTAGGAACAACTTAATGTGATGACTCAGATTGGCTCCAAGTTTCAAAATGTTACGCAGTTTTCTATAGTTATGATTTTCTCTATTTGATCATTCTATCAGAAAGGGTTCTAATTGTACTGCTAGTAATAATGGCTAATATTTATCGTGCAGGATTATTATGAGGCAGGATTTGTGCTAAAATAAACGATTTACACACAGCATTTTGTTTAATTTCAGGACAACTGGGAGCTAATTATTACCATCCTCATGACCCATTGCCATTGCAAGTTCTCTATCCCTCCACATGACTAAGGCTGCTTACACAGAATCCTGACCATATCCCAATCTGCACACTAGCAAGGAATAAACACTTAACTAAAAGGAGAGTGGATTTCCTCTACTTATGCAGGAGACTTAGTTTCCCAGCTACTACCTGAGTCAAATGTCTTCTGTCATCCACAGCTGTATTCCAGTTTGCTTTAGCTGCTCATGATTCGCTGAGCAGTTCTGCTTGATCTTTTAGCCAGTCCCAGCCACACTATAATTTTCTTCACATGTCCTTTAGAGACTTATGTAAAAAGGCAATATTACATGTTTATTGAACTTGTAAAACTTCTCTAAACAATTCATAACACTGAGGCATTGGAGCCAATTCTGGCTAATGTCTGAAAGCTCCTGTTGCAAAGTCTCAGACCTAGAACAAATAATATTATAGCAATTTTGTTTCCCAGTCAGGTTAGAAGTCCAGCATCCTGTGGCTATATAGTGACACAGGGAAGCTATATCTGGATGCTGCATACCACATTCTCTGCAGCAACATGGGAATACTATCCCATTTTGTTGCCTCACACAGTTGCCCTCACTATCAGTAAGCTATGTTAAGTTGCCTGCTCTTTTCCTGACCTGCTTTCCTCACCACATGCAGCCCAAATCCAAATCAGATTAATGGGTAAATCTACTGGGCAGTTATTTGGGCTGCCAACCAATATACAGGGGCCTATATTGGTCAGCTTCTGCTGCATAACAACCTCAAAGCCTAGTGGCTAAATAGGACAATTATTTATTTTTTTTCACTTATGTGTCTATGGCTGGTTGGAGACTGGCTTTTCTATGCTGCATTAGTTTAATGATTCCATTAATCTTGGCTGGGTTTGTTCCTAAGTCTGTGCATCAGCTGATGGGGCAACTCTGCTATGCTTGTGTCTCATTTGCTGGGCCAGTGGGCTAGGAGGGTGAAGGCAGAGATGCAAGAGGAAATGTAGAAAGATTCACAGTCTCCTACAGCCTAGGCTTGGAACAAACCCACTATCACTTCTGACCCTATATCAATGGCTGTAACAAGTCGTACAGTGGGTTCAAAGTCAAGGGCAGAGAAGACTGTTGGCTGACTCTGAGGTGATGGCAAAGGTGTAGTTGCAGGAAGGGGGTAAAGAACTGGGATGGATAATGGAATTTAGCTCAGGGGCAAATCATCAATGCAAATAGAATGTTATGGAATAAATGCATTCATTAAGACCTACTTTTAAGGACAGTACTGTATGTGTTTGGAAGGAATACTTTGTTAAGAAATTGGAGAGGAGAGAATCTTTTTCTTCTACTCAGCTTGGGTTCTATGGCTGGAGCCCTATAAATTAGACTAACAAAAGACAGATTAACAAGAGAAAAAGCAAAGAGATGTTTACTAACACATATATCATGCATACACATGGGAGCACTTAGTGATGGATAACTCAAATGAGTTGTTAGAATTTGGGCTTATTTAGTACCTTAATAAAAGAACAATAAATTTTTGGAGAAGTGACAAAACAAAGGAAAAAGACTGAGTTGGTAGGGCTGCAGCTTGTGGGAAGACAAATATATTTAGAAAACTAATGGAAGACGAGGGCTAGTTAGTGAAGTTTGTTATGTAGATTCTTCTGGTTCCATCATCTCTGGGCTGATAAGGGCCTAGAACTGTTTCTGTGGATTAACTTCTGTACTTCCAGGTAGAGAGAGAAGAGGGGATGTCTTAACAAATTTATGTCCTGATTTTAGGCAAATAGAGAAGAGAGAGTTTTTATTGTATCTAATTCTTCTCAATTATCTTCAGGTCAAAATAATCTTTATGCCAAAGTGGCATATTTTACAGTGGCATATTCTGCTACCCTTGAGAATTTAAGGTTTGAGATTAAATACGTGTAAGACTGGTATGTTTATAACTAGCTGATTGCTAACCTTTCCAAGGAAGGATGTCGGGTTAACTAGAGGTAATTTACAGAGTAGGATATGTGAGTCTGGACCAGAGCCAAATGCTTGGGAGGAGAGAAGAGACTCAGTACTGCTACCATTCTCTGTCTTTTATTCATAGGATGTTTAACCCCACCTATTAAACAAATGCTGAACAATAAAAATTCAATGTGACAGGGCAGCTGTGGGCCCCACCCGCATATTCTGTTCCAGCCCTAACTAGAGAAAGCCTCAGTGTAGAATCACTGGACCCAGCTACCCAGTGTATTTTTGAGAGGAGCTGCTGGGCTCAGACTGTGCCTCCCCAAAGCCCTGTAGACTTGCAGTCTATTGTGTGGAAATTCTTCAAACTATGTGAAACCAATAGCATTTGTTGTTTTGTTTTGGTATGTAATCCACACGTTGTCTCAGCCAAGGTCTAACCTGGAAACAGAAACCATCTGAATATTTAGATTGAGAGTTTTCAATGCAGAGAATGGGTTATCCCAAGAAATCAAAAAGCTGAAAGGCCAAAATGGGGACATTAGAGCAACTCAGAGATTAGCAACAGCAGGAAACCTCTACCATGTGCAGGCTGGAGGGACAGAGTTACAAGGGCAGGGTGAGAGGTCACCAGAGGGAAAGTGGAATTGGGCTGAATCTGACTTCCTAGAATGCCCCCATCTTCTCCCCAAAGCAGCTGCTAGAAGAAAGCTGCCTAAGGTGGGCAGGGAGAAGAGCCTGCCCCCTCCTTCCTTCAGTCCTCTAAGGCCCTCCAGAGCCTCCCATCAGCTGAGCCCAGCTCTCAACAGCTGCCACAAGGAGCCTGGGAAATTCCGCTTATAGCCAGCCTTCTTCTGTACGCAGAGAAAGCAGGGGGAGATAAGGGAAGGATCTGGGGACTGTGGGCTCTGGGCTGGCAGGTTTCTTCCCCCCATCCCATGTACTTAAAAATTCCAATGCCTACCCCAAGATTTCTATGAGTTCCCAGGAAACTTGGTTGGCTCTGAACTGCCCTTCCAATGAATTTGCTAGGTTTAGAGATTATCGTGTTACTGTAGGCAAAAAAGAACAGGGCCACAGGGAAAGATGTGGAGGAAGTGAAAGAGGAAGTGTGGGAAAACAAACGAGGGAGGAGATGAGGTCATCCTTAAGAAAAAATACAGCAACCAGATTGGCTAGAACCAGATTTGGTTGGCCAAGAGTAGATCCAGGATGCCATCTTGTCCCTCAAGGTGAACTTCAGCTAATTGTAATGGATTGTAATATTATAATATTAGCATTGCAGTTAGGGAAAATCTCCACCCCCGGTACAGCTATGACAGTTCCGACAAGGGCCAAATAAGGACAAAAATCTCTCCTCCTCATGGGAAGGAGTGGTTAGCAAGGACCCACCTGGAAACGCCTATAATGCCACTCCTAAATTTTGAATATTTTGTGCCCTCATTTTAGAAGTAATAAATTACTAAGCCTCTTTGTTCTTTGATGCAGTTGCTCTTATCCAGGCTTGCCTGCTCTCCCTTCTTGAGAGTGTACTGTCTCTCTCTAATAAATGCATCACTTGCTTGACTTATTAGATTCATCTTGGAATTCTTTCTTGTGACGATACCAGGAACTCGTTTCCAACAACAATCTCACACCTTCCAAATGTGCCATTCTGATTGGCCCAGATAAAAACTTTCCTTAATTTTCATTAAACAAACAAAATGACAAAGAAAACTTTTAAGACATTTGTGAATATATTTGATTCTGTGAAGATTTGCAGAGTAATACAATTTTAAAGTGAATATTAGAAAATCTTGTGTTTTAAAAATCTAATCTATAGACACATAGATTAGGAGACATACCTCCTTTCTGTTAAACAAAATTGGATTTCTATATCCTAACTCCTCTGTCTCGGTACTAGGAAGCTAATTCATTTTGAATGAGGGATGGAATTCCTTTTCTAGGTGTCCTCTTCACTTTAGTGACCAGAGAAGACCATAACTGGTCAGAGAGTGCTGCTAAAATGAAGTCACAGCACAAAAGGACAATTCCTCAGACTGGCTCTGCATCAACTGCAGCCAGGAATAGGAAAGATTCTTATGGGTTCCTTCATGGTCCTGGACCAGTCAGCTTTTGCCAGGACTTTTTTAAAGATACTGTTAGGATCCAGATTTTGACACTGACTAAAGAATGAAAAACAAACAAACAAACAAACAAAATTATTAAAATAATTAATAATTAAATAATTAATCTTTGATAATTAAAATAATTAAACTTATTTAAATAAGAATAATTGCTAGGAAAGATTCCTATTAGAGGTCTAGTGTTAAATCAGAATTGGAGAAAACAATGTTGACAGGCAGAAAACTTAAAAATCTATTCTTCTTTGTCCTAAGGATTTGAAGAACCCCTGAGAGATTGTGACTATATAAGTCTCCTCTCTCCCATCTAATAGTTAAGTTTTCACTAAAAACCATGGTCCCTAGGGTGTTTGAAATGGTTGTAATGACCTTATTGCCAGGACTATGCATTGGTGTGTTCCAGAAAGATGCTTAGAGTCCTCGGAAAGCCAGTCATCACAAGTGTTACCCTCCCTCCATTATTCACTGTAGAATTTAGGGTGATAAGTAGACTGGTTTTCGGAGTCTGAAGAAAATATGGTCTATTTAGTAGACACTCATCTATAACATTATTATGGAAGCTTCCTTTTTTGAGTAGGGCTTGGTATACTCCTTGGATCAACATTTCACAATGACATTGTATTACCCCAAGGAATCTCCAACATCTCTTTTCTGTTCACCAGGTCTCTGAAAGATCTCACATGTTCTGTGAAATATTTTATCATTATTAAGAAATATTAGTCACGTCCATCCTGAATAGAGCCAATCTAAATGTATAATATGATAGGTATTAGCTTTGTTAACTAAGCTTCCATTGGCAAAATTTACTATTGTTTTGGAACTGAGAGTTATAGTACTGGCAGGTTTGCTTTTTAATCAGGATTTTAGTGCATGTAACTATAATTTTTAATCAACTCAATGTTATAATTATTAATAGCATTCCCTTCTATATGTAAGGCAGTTTGTTTTAGAGTGGAATTGTTATACTTAACCAAGACATAAGTGAATTCTGTGTGCTCTGTTGTTTTAAATTTTCCAATTAACAAAAAGATACATGTAATATCTTTTGGCTTTTTTAACATGCATTCATGTGTTTAGTTAACTTGTTATGCTTTCATTGCAGGATGTTAGAGGGTTTCACATGTGCATTCATGAAAGTATTGCATTTCACATTTAAAAGCCAAGTTCAACAAATAAAAATTATGTTTCAGTGGATTCAATGTAATATTTGAATTAAAAAAAATAAGCAAATGGATAGACTGTGAGAAATGAGTCACAGAAGTTCAAAAGATTAGACAAAAAATGTTCTATGCTAAGATAGTTCTGGAGGTTATTCTGATTATCATCATTCATTCCTTTTGACCCCCATAATCTTACAGATCTTCAGAAACATAAACATCTCTTGCCAATGTGCAGTACTATGGAAGTGGAAAGTATTGGTATATTTTTAGATTTTTGTTGTTTCTCCAGTTAGTCACATGTAAATTTCAGATATCTTTTGCCTAAAATAAGGATTCTAAGAACCTGTGTTACAGTGATAAGACCTGACATTGCTTGATTTTTGTTGTTGTTGTTGTTAATCCCTTTTTCTATCTCATTTTCAGTTTCAGTAGTTTCTATTGCACTGTCTTCAAATTCACTTATTCTTTTTTTCTGCAGTGCCTGATGTATTAGGTCCATCCAGTAAAATTTTCGTTTCAGATATTTTAATTTTCAGTTCTAAAATTTTGACTTGGCTCTTTTTTATAGCATCCATTTCTTTCCTCAGTGTATATGTTTTCTTTAAATCCTTAATTATGTTCATTATAGATGATTTAAAGTCCTTATGTATTAATTTAATTGTTACTGCCATTTCTGGGTCTGCTTCTATCGACTGATTTTCTCTTCATTATGGGTTACATTTTCCTGCTTCCTTGCAGTTCCAGTGAATTTTTGTTGTGTGCCCTGTGAATGTTATTGAGTGTATGAATTTTGCTATCTTTCTTTGAAGAAGGTTGGGTTTTATTCTTGTGAGCAGTTAATCTATTGCAGATACCCTTGATCATTTTGAGGCTTGTTTTAAAGCTTTGGTAGGGCATGTGTGGTTTTACATATACTGTAGTGGTAAATTAGCTTTAGTCTCAGAACAGAGCCTTTCTGAGGCTTCTACTAAATGCCCACTTGTCTAAGGATGTCTCTCCACTCTGGCTCAAGTACAGAAGTTGAATGTCTTCCAGTTCTGTGGAAGCTCTAGTGCTTCAGTTTATAGTTTCTTTGTCATTGCTTTTGTGTGGTCTCCTTAAGTTTCAACCTATGCATGTACAGATTAATTTCAACCAATTCAAGGAAGTCCTGTGAAGATTTTTGGAATTCTCATTCTGTTTAGCTCCCCTTTCTCTTGTCTTTTGTACCATAAATTCTAGCTGTCTTGGCCTCCCTCATCTCTGCTCTGTCTTCTTAGCTCAGTGAGACTATTGTGTTTTCCTGGGGTTCTCCCCCTCTGCCCCATGACCTGGAAAGTGCCTCTATGCAGTTAATCTGGGTAATTGTAGGGTTTGCCTGCTTGTTTTACTTCTCTCAGGGATAACAGTCCTGCTTATAGTTCAATATCTGAAGATAATTGCTTCAACTATTTTACCCAGTTTTTCAGGGTTTTACCACAGGAGAACTAATCTAGTACAAATATTCCATCAGAGCAAAAACCTTAAGTTCCAAGACTAAATTTTTAAACCAGAAATATTTTTTTCCAGGAGCTTTCTTATAATGCTAAACAGTATTTTAAATTGTTTTTAAATTACCAAAGACATATTAAAGTAAATAAAAAGATAAATGTGAGAAATTTCCAACATATTCAACTGTGGCTACCTTTTTGCAGGTCAATGAGAAACAAAACTTTAAGACCCAAGTAGTAATTATGTTTATATCAAGATTTTTCAGTGTATGTCCCTCCCATTTTTATCTCTACCTTCATATTCCCAAGATGAGCCATTCATCTGCAATTATTTTTATTTAAAAATAAATTGTTTCCAGAAGGGGTTTATATTTGATTTAAGATAGTTATTTGGAAAATGCTTAACTATATAAAACGTGTCTTAAAATATTCTCTACGTAGAAATTGTATTAGCTAGATAATTCCATGGGTTCAGAACAAATGTAAATATTTCTAGTTTCTCTCTAGCAATCTAATAATATTAGTAATACTAATAGCTAATACTTATATAGGTTTTATTATGTTCCACATAATCCAAGTACTTTACATATGTTAACTTGTTTAATAAACCTATGAGGTAAGTGCTATTATTTATTTACTGTGCAGATGAAGAAAACAGAGCTACAGAGAGATCAAGTAATTTTTCAAGGTCACACAGCTAGAATGAGTCAAATGTATTCTGAATAAATTTTGGAGACAGTGCCTCTGTCCTAGCCAAAAAGCAGACTTCATTAGATGATGTAATCATTTAAGTTTACAATCCTCTGATTGCTGGCTCAAGGCCCAAACTCATACTCATACCTAAGGAAGATCTTGCCAGATTAAGTCAACTGGAGTGTTGCCCGCATTCATTGTTTAAGACTCATATCATCATAAATATCCTGTAACTAAGGCCGGAATTGAGGAGAAAAGCAGTCATTCACATCAGCAGTATGACTTGGATTTAAAAAGCTGGCATTTTTGCTAACATGAAAATGTTGTATTTAAGATACTGTTCATGTCAATTTAAATGAAAACAACATTCTCCGTTGTTTCACTACAGGGTTGGAGGTTGAAAGACTTGGAAAGTCGCTGTACTTTTGGAACTCTTGGTGGGAGACAGTCTTTCAGCACAAAAAAAATCTTCATGATTAAATTGTCTCTGTGTTAAAAGCCCCCAGAAGAGAATTGCTCATCTTTTTTGGTAGAAAATCTACTGATGGAGGCAGAAAGTAGTGGCTAAAAGAGGGGACAAAAAGGTGCCCCTGACAAAGGTAGGAATTCAAGTTAGGAAAGGGGTGGGTGACCTGGTGATACCTTCTTTGAAAAAGAAGTATGCCCTGGGGCCCTGGCCCATATAGTGCATGCTGGGTTTCATTCACAAACAAACCAGGAAGAAGTGCCACTTTGGTGGGTGAAATCTCCTAGGAACCAAGTTATGATAGGTGGTAATCTATGAATGCTAGTGACAGGAGACACTATAGACCTGGCTTTTCTGGAATACCGAAAGTTTCTCTATAGGGGCCTGAAACTGAGGGCCATGTGTAGGGTAGTTAGCATTACCTCCTCAGGGATTTCCTCCCATCTGAGTCCCTGGCTGGCAAGACCTAGGAAATATAGTGATTATATCTGACCTGAAATTTACTATTGCCTGACCAACATGGCTTAACTTTATGGTACAAATACATCTCCTCTGGATAGAGACTCTGAGCATTGAAAAAAAATCAAAATAAAAACAGGTGCCCCTTTCCCAATACAAATGGCAAAAAAATCAAAACAATATTAGGACAGCATATGCACATTTTACATTAAAGAGGAATTAAAATAGCTTTCTCCCCCTGGATTTTCAGATTGCAATATTCTAGATAACTTCATCGAAGCTAAACTTAACTTTTTTCCTTTCATGTTTTTTTGATGCCCAAGCATGTTTACCCTACCCATTCAGTAATTCAGCATAGTTCACTAGACAGCTCAAATGTGAAAATTTTGTTCATGTCCCAGCTTTATTTCAGTTTTGAACTTACTTGCCAATCATTCTCAAAACTGCACAAAATTGAATTATTGTATGAGTATGCAGCTAAGACAATAATGCTTACTTTTGTAAACTTGGAAAAAAGCTCAAAGAGAATTATGACAGCTCTTTGACCTTTTATCATCATAAATATCCTGAAACTGAAACCAGGATTTAGAAGTGGGAGCAGCAGACTTTAGGGATAGGGTGGGGTTGAGAGAGGCTTAGCATACTCGATCTGAAACATATTTTGATAAACATTTCTTCTGGGAAACAGGGAATTGAACAATTAAAACTTTTTATATGGTACTGGGCAGGGAACTGTCTAAGAGCTACAGGTAATAAATAGGTTGCAGAGAACTTGAAAACAGTGGAAGAGTGAGAAAGCATTGAGCCATTATGCATATTAATGCCAACCTGGTGCATTTGTAAATTGTGACACTAATAATCTGTGTACAAAAATGAACATAATTTTATGATTACAAAATAAAGGGGTTAAATTTCTAAGAAAAGCATGTGCTTGGGATGAGTTAAATATTTCATAGCACTATCATTTAAAAATTCATTTTATGACAATCATGGAAATATTTTAAATTAACAGAAGTATTTCCCCAAATCTAAGTCAATAAAAAAATCTCCAGTGCAATTTTGAAGATGGGTTAATTCATCTGAAAATAGGACAATTTTTACCATGAATTTTAACATATATAGAAAGTCTGTTATATATAGACCCACGCATAGAAATCAAATATTTGCAATGCAGGTCAAATATGCCTAAATGGACTGAAAAACTTTATTTAGAACTTAGTAAACAAAAAAGTTCATATATACCATCATGCTATTTGTTGAGATATTATGGGTTTAAAATTGTTAATAAGAATTATAGCTGACTGGAATTTATATACATCTTTAAAATTTTTATTAGTTACTCAAAAAGTGTTTTAGAATTAACTTTACCATTTTAATACCTGAATTAAGTTTCCTTGGCAGGTGGGCATGTCTCATCTGCTAATTTGCCAGTTATTTGGGTCTCTTGCCAATTGGAGTATTTGTAAATGTGAGATATTTGTACAAACCCATTTGGGATGAGCTGCAGCACGTGTCTTCATGAAATAAATAGTAATTGCTCCACCACACCGAGGGCACATGAAACATCAAGTCTATTTTCTTTTTCTCTACTTAAATTAAAATTGCTTAAGCCCCTACATGCCAGATTGGAAAGAAATCCTATAATACACACTTGGGGCTCCCATAATCCCTTTGCTCATTCAAAATTGTAGTAGGTTTTCACCCAATAAAAGAGGTCCATCCACTTTCACTTCGACCTGGGGAAGAATTTTGTGTGTGAAGACCTGCTGTTGCCTTGCGGTCATTGCTCCTTGCTGCAACACTGTCCCTCTTGAGTGTCCACTTGATGGTCCACAGCCAAAGGGAAGTCACCCTCAAGCAACTTCTGCCCCAGGTCATCCTAAGCTTCCAAAGGAGGCCACATCTGTAGGTGGCTCCTCTCGACCCAGGGTGTTTCTCTGGATTTCCTGGACATCACCCATGTGCCCAGGCAGCTAAGTTCTTCTGCTTAGAGGTGCTGTGGTTGAGCTGATTAGAGGATTAGTCCATCACAGAATATGCAACTCCTGTCTTTCTTTCCGGTCTCAGAAATGCAGGGAGGTTGGGGGGAGGGATTGGCTACCCTCCTTTCTTTTCCAACTCTAAAGACACAGAGTGCTCATTTCAGACTCATTGGAAAACAGAGCTTGCTTGTCTTTGAGAGGGACCCAGGTTATTTTTAATGGGAAATACTTTCTCTGCTTCTATCATCAATCCTCCTGCCCAGGATAATCCAAGGGAATCTCTGCCATCTATCTTGCTAAAGCAACAAATAAATAACCACCAGTACTACCAACAGCAACACAATTCAAAATAGAAGTTAAATACCCAACAGGTCACCCCACCACTTTTATACCATTGGATAGCATTAGATAGCATTAAAACAGTTCTCCACTATTTTAAAAAATCTCTACTGTTTCCAGTAAACTACCTACATCTTCTATTAGGTACTGAATTTAGGTAACAATTTTCGATGGGACCTACTGTTGTCTATTCTCCAGGTAGGATACCGAGCACTGATGTCCAGAACTTTCTGTGATGATGGAAATGTTCTATATCTGTGCTGTTTAATATGGTGGCCACTAGCTACATGTGGTCACTAAGCACCTGAAATGTGGCACATGCAACTGAGAAACTGAACTTTTCATTGTACTTACTTTTAAATAATTTAAATTTAAATAGCACATGTGGCTAATAGCTAATGCATTGGGCAGAGTATTTGCCTTAACTACTTTTTATGAAAAATATTAATCAAAATTCATTTCCAGAGTGAATTTTTTTTTCTTAAATTCTGAGCTTAAATAGACTCCTCTTTAAAGAAAACAAAACACTTCATCTGGTATTAAGAAAAACACACACGCTGAAACGACGTATTTTTGTTCTTTTATCAAAACAAAAGTTTATTATAAACTTTAGGGCCAGATATTTTTGCTGGATAAGCCTTACCCATCAGCTTTTCCCTCTTCCACAGCATGGCTCTTATAAGTTAAACATTTGCAGTGGTAACATAAATAATTTCTCTCCAAAATTAACACACACTGAATTTTGAGCGCAGAGACATTCTCTGCCCCTCCTCAACCCATCTGTCTGTCAACATCACCTGCCCCAAAGAGCTGTTCTGTGAATTGACTCATTTATAAAATGTGCTTTTTTGCCTCTTGAGAATAAGACTCTACTGTGTAGAGAAATTGAAAATTAAAAATAAATGTGAACTTACGCTGTTTCTTTGGATTTACTATCTCTTTGACTACTTGCCTTCCACTAAGATGGGACTGTGTTTGGTTAATAGTCTCATCCAACAGTCTTGAGGTTATGTCCCACCCAAAAAACTAAATATATATGAAGCTTGATTGTCTTCAGTAGGAGGTATTTTAATTTACCACAAGGCCACAGTTTTGCCCACAGTTATTTTTAGAAACATGTTCATATTGGACAATTGTGTCCTCTGCCATAAGGGCTAAAGTTAGTTGCCAAAGATCCATTTATCTTCTCTCACACTCAGGAGGTCCCCAGTCTCGAAAATTATATATATATATAAAAATGTCTGACCACTCAGGAATAATTACAATGTCCAAATATTATACATTTCTGGGTAGCCAAAACTTGAATTTGCAAAGAAAAATGATTCACTTTTGATTCTGTGACAGAAAGGCTGAGGAATTTCACTTGAAAAAGTTATCTATATTTAGGAAGTCTAATTTATGCAATTTGTGGTCAACTGGTCTTTTAATAAACAATTGGTATATCAGAGTCTTCAGTAAACATGCTTTAAAAACTGGCTCTGTAAGAATTTGTTTGAAAAGAATTCCAATTCCAATTTAGTTACTGGTATACACAACAAATTATTTTCTACTGGAATGAAAAATTACAGCTGATTTAAAAAATACATTTTCCCTTCATCTGTCTAATATAGTGGCCTGAGAGATGTGCCATGACTATAATGATATTTTTTTCCAGAATTCAAAGCTATTGTACATTCCATACAAGTATCATGTAAAATCATGTTTAATTGAAAATGCCTGCTACTGAAGAAGGGGAGTCATACACCAGAGTGTGCATTAGAATTGTACCAATGGGGATATGTGAGCAAACAAATGCCGGGAATTTCGGGCTGATGCCTTAGAAGTTTTCTCTGGTGGGTCTGAGCATGAAAAAGAATTACATTCTGGAGGAAGGTAATAACACTGCATCACGGGGTCGGTGTCTGAGTCCAGACTGGGATTGATTAAATCTCTCATGCACACAATATGGCTAGGGGCAAGCACATGAGAAACACAGAGATATACATTATTTATTTCTGTTGTACTTAGCTCAGTGGGATTGATGCCCTTTAAAAATTAACTACATAGACACTGAGATGGATAATTTGGAGTCAACGAAGGGGTTGTTACACTGAGCATGTTCTGTCTTCACCAAAGAAGGGGCAGGATGAAGGGGCTCAGATTACAGCAAAAATTTTGCCTGAAGGAGGATAGAAACTTCCTAAATGAAGTAATGAGATATGAAAGCAACTCTTAGAAAAATTGCTACAATCTTTTCCCCTAAAATATGTTTTAAAACAGGGTAGTCTCCCTTTGTCTGGTAGAGATGCCTTAAATGCAGCTTCTTTGGAAATAGGGGCTGTTCGGCGACTAAGGCTGGGAGTTGCCCAGTTGTGGCCATAAGTCTGAGCTGCAGCTGTTTCTTTCTATCCGTGGATCTTTGTACTGTGCATCCCGCCACAGATTCCCTTTGCAATGGAGCCAACAAGGCTCAATAATTATTTGCTGAACCAAATGAACAAAAATGAGGACGCTAGTTATCTATTGCTACATATCAACATATTCTGTAATTAGCAGCTTACAACACAAACACTTGTTATCTCACAATGTCTGTGGATCAGGAATTTGGGAGTGGCTTAGCTGGGTGGTTCTAGCTCAAGGTTGCTCCTGAGGTTGCAGTTACGAGGTGGACGGGGCTATGGAAGCAGAGACTATGGCCCCTCTACTGTAGGAGTTTGGGATGCAAAGGGGCAATTATAAAGGAACAGGAGGCAAATGCAGTGAAGCAATGGGTAGAAATCCCAAATCTAGGCCCACCTGGAATTAGGCCAGCGAAAACAGAACTACGCAAGGAGGAACAGGGAGGACTCCGAATGTCAAAGCAGAATGAAGAGTAATAGGAGGTGAGCTAAGAAGCAAATGTGGTATAGTTGTACCCCATTATCTGTGGGGCATGTTCCAAGCCCCCCAGGGGATGCCTGAAATTACAGAGCATACTGAACCTTATATACAGAGGGTGCCAAAAAATGTATATACATTTTAAGAAAGGAAAAATCTGTGTTGAAATTGTAACCCTCAATATATATTGATAACAAAAGATGAATACAAATCGTATGTATACATTTTTTTGGCACCCCCGGTATACTATGATTTTGCTATACATACGTACCTAAAAAATTGAAACTACTTTGTACTTTGGGGCCATTACTAAGTAAAAGAAGGTTTCTTGAACACAGCACTGTGATACCTCAACTGTCGATCTGATCACGGAGACATACAGTAAGTGACCAACGGGTGGGCAGCGGGTACAACACGGACACACTGGACAAAAGGATGATTCACATCCCGGGAGGGACAGAGCGGATGGTGTGAGATTTCATCATGTTACTCAGAACAGTATGCCATTTAGAATTTATAAATTATTTCCGAAATTTTCCATTTAATATTTTCGGACCATGATTGACTGCTGGTAATCGAAACTGTGGAAAGCAAAACCACTGCTAAGGGGGAACTACTGTACGTGACTTGGAACAGAGAGGACCAGAGGGTAGATCGGGTGAGAAAAGAAGCTAGGCTGGAAGTACCAGCCAGAGCATCCTGATTTGGCCCTCTGCTGCTTCATGCCCGTGCTTGTGCCACCAAGGTAATAGAAAAGGGTTAACAGATAGGGTAGATGGAGAGTGAGTTTTAGGAGGTAGTTTAGAAGGGGATTTTTTTTATCCTAAAAGCCTCCCCCTGTAGGAGTTGCCTACTCCCCCTGGGGTAGTTCTGGCATTTCCATGAACACTACCTCAGTCCAGCTCCTGACCTTGCTAAAGTCTCTGCTATGACATCATGCTACTGCTTCTGTCACTATAGAATTCTGAAAATATTTATTTGCAACCCCCACAGATAGAACATAAAATCAATAAACATTAGGCTCCATCAAAATCTTTGAAACTATGTCACCATAAGAAACGTGTAAAGAATTTCCCTCTTATTATTTTAAAAACAATTGAGAAAATTAGAAAATGGATTGGGCACTGGATAATATTAAGTCACCATTGCTTTATTTTTCATTTATTTTTGGTGTGATAATGGTATTGTGGTTACCTAAGAAACTGTCATTGGTACTTAAAGTTCTAGAGCCTCAGACTAGTATCTGGATGCAATCTCTCCAGAAGATTCCTAGTTTTGAATGATCTTGATCAGCAAAACATTTCCCATGTTGCTGACATCATGTATTTGACAACCTCATATCGGACACAGCCTTCATGCGGATCCACGGTCTTTGCCCTGCTCACCCTCTGAATTTGGACCTGCAGCCAACCTTCTAACTTCTGACATGGGGATATGTTATAGCACAGTGGCCTTGCTTCACATCTTAGACCTGAAACCGGCACTCTTTTTCTGGCTTCAATATTTTGCTCCTTCCTCAACTATAATAGGAACTCTCCTTCTGGCAATATGATATGAGTTTTCCTAATACAGATCTTTGGATTTCACATCTGAGTTCAGAGTGTATGTGTTTGTACATGTGTGTTGCGTGCTTGCTGGATTTGTCATGAATACGAAATGAGATCTTCACATTGATGACCCTGTTTTATACTCTGAAACCTGAGACACATCAGCTCTCCATTTTGTATACAAAGTCCCTCCTTAGACCACCCACTAGGTTTGTTTCTTTTCTGAAGAATGCTTCCTACACTGAATTTACTGGTTGAATGAAAATTACTGACATGCACTGAATCCAATGAATGAGCAAAGTTATCCTGGCTTGGAAGATCAACCCAACCCATATCTCTTCAACCACTTATTAATCATGTTTCCTCAAATACCAACTTCTCTATTCTGTTCTTGTATTATACATTATCAAATTAATGTCATAATTTCTACCAAATATTTGCAGTAGTTTACTGACTTTATAGAGAGTGCCTTATGGGGTACGTGGCCTGGGAAACCCTCACAGAACCAGAACTTAAACTTCCAAATTCCAACATAATAATTCATAGAAGGAGTGATTTAAATCACTCATACTGAGAGAAGCAAATTCTTCACCTGACTATTGAATAGAAAACTAAACACACGAGAGCATTATGGAGTAAGCAGTTATAGCTTTAGAAGTTGCTATAATACATTTTAGCAATTTGCATTTGTTTTTCACTTGGCTGGAGAGAATTGCAAGCAGCCCTGTGGGTTCACTCAATTCCAGGCTTACGCTTACATTATGCTCTGGGACCCTCCTCCTCGGTCCACCCCCCTCCCCCCTCCCCACACACTCCAGTGAATAATGCTCCTTGGAGCAGCAAAAACTGAGGCCCAAGCTAAGACGAAACCTCTCGTTCATTTTTAGGAACCCAGGAAATGGCTTATATTTATTTGACCCTAATTTAATTCAATTGGAAATATTTACAAAGTTTATTTGGTCTATAACACATTTTATTAGATGCTGGGAAGCTTGAAGGAATTTGTAAAAAGAGAAAAAATAAGAAACAATCTCTAGTCTCAATGTGCGTTCAGCCTAATAAAAGTTTACACATATACTTATTGTATAAGAGAGAAAAGTAAGAGCTCTGAGATAGTCTAAAAAAGCCCTAAGGGGTTCAAAAGAAAGGAGACGTTTGGGCAGTTGGGCAGAAAGGGGGTGGTATGAGGCTGCATTTAGCATAGTCCTGAAGTGAAAAACGTGATTTTAATGGCAGCAATAGGGGTCAGAAGGGTATTCTCTAGGCCAGAGATTGGCAAACATTTCCTGTAAAGGGCCAGGTAATAAATACTTTAAGGTTTGCTGCTCACATCCTGTCTCCATTGCATGCTCTTACCCTCTACATTTTAAACATGTAAAAACCATTCTTAGCTTCCGGCCTGTACAAAAACAGGCTGCAGACAAAACCCATAGGGCATAGTTTGCCAACCCCTGTTGTAGGTGCCTGATCAAAGATGTAGATGTGGAAAGCTACAATGTGTTTCCTTTGGCTGAAGCTTATGGACGTTTTTTTGGGGAGAGAGTGGGAGATAGCATTAGAAAAACTGGTTAAAGCTCTAGTATGTGGAACTTTGGATGCCAGAAAGGGGGTGGTGTGAGGCAACAGAGAAAAGCTGGAGGTTTCCAAGCAAGGAAAATAATATGACAGAGTTTCAATTTGGTTGATTAATTTGATGAGAGGATGTAGGATGGAATAGTGTGGGGAGATGGGGGACGTACACAGGGGAAAACACATGAGGTCTGAATTAGGATCATAGTTACAGGGATTGAAAGGTGGAGACGGGACGGTCCAGGTGCCTTTTTATGAAGGAAAGAACTGAGCATATTGTTATAGAAAGTACATTCACATAAATAAAGCATGGGATTATGAATGCAAGCCTTAGTGGAACAAAATGAATCATTAATACAGTCATTAGTAATACAAGATTTCACAACGTAACTGTCAAGTTTATTTTACCAACTGGAATTTTGATTCTCAAGCTGCTGAATGCAGGAAAGTAATTTCCCATCAAATTGACACCTAGTCAGCTGAGATTCTTCTGGAGATCTCCTATCTGATGATCGACTGAGGATTTATTAAAGACTATTTGTCATTAAAGATGGCCATGTCTCAGGAGAAAAGCAGACAACAGCCATATATGAAAAAAATGTGTGGGAGAGAGAGAGACATTCAATTGCATTTCTTAAATATGAAGAAGAAAACAACTGAAGTAACATTACCGTAATTAATTCACAAAGCTATCAAATCTAACTTCTTTTTGTAAGCTTTGTAGAATGAATAAAAACAGAGACCTCACAAAGGACAATCTAGCAATCTTAATTTTTCTCCTAGTCATCAAAGAGTTTTCCCTTCTAGAAGGAATAGAAACTATATACCAATGCTGTTTTGTTATCACTTAAACAATGAATACCCAAGGACACTCTGTTGTGTAACTCCAAACACGTCCTTGAATCAGACAGCTCCCCAAGCAGAATACTCTCGGTCAACAGCAGAAAGAACTTCAATGGAATATTGGGGTGGGAGTGGGGGGGCGGAGAAGGGTGAAAGGTAAGCCCTAAATCTATATATATATATATATATATATAACAGTGAAATGTAATAGTGAAAATGATCATACTGAAAAGATAAATAGAAACTAGTAAGTGCTCCAAACATTCTCATATATATTTGAGACCTTTTCCTAGGACTTAGAAATTATTGAGTCTTCAGAAACATAGATGAGAGTAGTTTCATAGAAGGTGCTCAATGGTTATTGGCTCTTGTGAATACGGTCTATAAATACTGAAGGTTATTCCTTTCACGAGCTTCTTGGGCAGAGAATTTAAAAAATGTTTTTAGACAAAGCAACTCCCTATCCTGCACCCGCTTATACACTGAGTAGTTTTTCAATTTCATTCCATGAAAATGGCTTCCTTTCATATATCAAGAAATTGTACCACAATTTTAAATGATTGTGTTTTTTTTTTTTCACTTAGCCTATATAGCTAAAAATGGCCAACTCAAAAAAAACCAACAACAAAAAAAACCTACGTTTTTCCTGTCACTGTATGCAGCTTGTGAATTTGAGGCAACAGAACAAATTCATTCCAAATGCAGAACTCTCAGAGAATTATGCCTTTTTAAAGAAATAACACCACCTATTGTAAATTATGGGTAATGATTGATGGGGAAGAATTTATGCTTGTAGCCCAAAGGGTAAAATTCTCTAGAATCTTCCTAATTCTATTCTTTCCTTTCAAAGAAATTCATTGCAAACTAGTAAATTCCTTATTTCTCTATTGAGTACACTTAGCCACCAATTACATGAAAATGTATTATAAAAATAATTGCTCTCCATCCTTGTTAACCAACTATTAGGAAGAAAATGACAGAAAAATCATTCAACATTTGATTAATTCTACAAAAGTATTTCTAATGAATCCTCTTATCGAAGTGTGTGTAGAAAAGCATTTCCCTCCCCATTTTCTAGTGAATTAGGCAGCACATGAACAAAAAGATAGATAGTCCTGTGTGAACACATTACAGCATTCCCCGTGGACTATGGAGACTGTTCAGTATCTGGGGGGAAATTAAATTTTGCCTTCCCACTCACTGCTCCTTCTCACAGGCATAGTAGAAGGTTTAATTGAACCTGGCACACCCTCATAGATTTTCTATACAAAATTCACTATTTATTCCCTTTTGAGTAATTGCAAGGAAGTGAAGTAACCTTAGATTAGGTGTGCCATAAAGCTTAAAAGAAAAGGCAAGTGCTCTCAGAGATCTCCATAAACCTGCAGGGAGCCAGCTGGAAACAAAAGCCTCACACCTGTGCTTTACCTCACCCTTCCCTCTGGTGGATGCAGTCGGGATCTGATTCCCCACCCCCACACCCCATCTGTGGCTACAGCTGAGCCCCACTCATTTCCTGAAAGAAATGCTTATCAGGTGCCACCTGATTGATTTTCACTTCAGTTCACACTACCCACCTTTGGTTCCAGGTCGGTAAGTCGTGGTTGGATTTCTGTCTGAAGGGTCTGCTTATTCATCAATAATTTGGGACTGAAAACATGGCACTTTAGCTAGTCTGACGGGACTGGAGCTGTAGGCTGAGAAGCTCCTCTCCTGCCTTTTAAATTCACTAGAGGTAAAGCAAATCTACTGAAATCAATACAATTAAGTTGTTACCTGCCATGTGCAAGACACAGAGGACACAAGCCAGTCGGGACAAACTGCTGAACGGCTGGTAGAAAAGGCCCGTCAGAATGCAGAGCTGGGAGAAGGATTTTCCATAGGGGATTCAACAGAGGCTGCGTGAAGAAGGTGTTAAATGACTCAGAGCACAAAGAGAGGTAATCTCTGGCAGGTGAGATAGTAGAGGACAAAATCACCTGGCAACACAGGAAGTATTTGGGGAACAGTCAGTGGTCGGTCAGCTACAGCAGTGGTTCTCAAACTCAGAATCACGTGGAGGGCTTATTAGAACACAAGTTGCTAGGATCCACACCTCCCACCCTTCTTGATGGAACAGGTATGAGGCAGCCTAAAAAGGTATATTTCTAACAAGTTCCCAAGTAATGCTGGTGCTGGTGGTCCAGGGGTCATACTCTGAGAACCCCTAGGCAAGAATTTCTAGGGCAAGATGAGGCTGAAACAGATGAATGGAGCCCAAATGTGAATGGCTGTGAAAGTCAGGCCAAGGGGTTTGGATTTTAGTGTTTATGCCACGAAAACTGCTGAAATGTTTTGGAAAAAGCTGGGATGGATTTGAGACATTAGAGGGGACATTTAAGAAGGGTACTCTGATCATTGTGCCGAGGATAACTTGGAAAAGGAAAGGACGGATCATGGGAGATTCATGTCATGGTTTTAGGATCTAAACATGGATAGGGAAGAGGGAATAGCAAAAGAAAAGAAATGGTGCTAGCACCCATTCATTCATTCTTATTTATTTATTTGCTTGTTTCAGGTGTACAAAACAAACTTAATACTAGTTAGACATTTACACCCTCACAAAGTGATAACCCCCACCCAATCTACTACCCCTCTGACATTGTATATAGCTGTTGACTATATTCCCTATGTACCATTGACTATATTCCCTATGCTGTACTTTACATCCTGTGACTATGTATATATATGTATATATATATTTAATTATAGTTGACATTCAATATTATTCTACTCCAGCGTCAGGTGTACAGCGCAGTGGTCAGGCATCTACACAGTGTATGAAGTGATTCCCTGATAAGTCCAGTACCCATCTGGAACACTACATAATCTTTACAACATTATTGATTATATTCCCCCTACTGTATTTCATATCCCTGTGACTATATTGTGACTACCAATTTGTGCTTTCTAATCCCTTCACCTCCCCATCCCCACCTCCTCCCAGCTAGCAACCATCAGTTTGTTTTCTCCATATCTCTGAGTCTGTTTCTGGTTTCTTTGCTCACATTCATTCTTTAAACAAAACTAAATTTCAAGATACATTTGCACAAGATTTGACCAAAAAAAATCTACTAGTAAAGCTTCTAAACTAGTAGCTATCAAATTTTACAGCAAGAGACTCAATAGAGAAGCTTGTTAAAAATGCAAACGATTATATACTCAAAAGAATTTGAAAGGACTGTAACAGATATTTGTACATCCATGTTCATAGCAGCATTATCCACAATAGCCAAAAGATGGAAATAAACAAATATCTATCGATTGATGACTGGATAAGCAAAATGTGATACAAACAGATCTTGGAATATTACTCAGCCTTAAAAAGTAATGGAATTTGATACATGCTACAGTATGGATGAACAATGAAAGAATTATACTAAGTGAAATAAGCCAGACATAAAAAGACAAGTATTGTATGATTCCACTTACTGTACCCAGAATAGTCAAATTCATAGAGACAGAAAGTATAATAGCAGTTACTAGGGGCTGAGGAATGAGGGGCATGGGGAGATACTGTTTAATGGGTATGGAGTTTTAGCTTGAGATGATGAAAAGTTCTGGAGATGGATGGTGATGATGGTTGAACATCAATGTGAATGTATTTAATGCCACTGAACTATACATACATACAACTGTAACAATTTGAAAATTGTTAAATATTGTTATGTGTATATATACAAGGTATGATCAAAAACTATGGTGAATGTTTAAATTTTTAAAAAAATTACAGTAAAAGACACATTGCCACTTGTCCCATCGTTCTGGCCACTTTCTGAAGCAGCTCTGGAAGTCCTGTTTTGTGAGTGTCTTTAGTTGTGCTGTTATGGCTACTTTAATATCCCGAATCAATTCAAAACATTTACCTTTCATGGTCATTTTGACTTTGGGGAAGAGCCAGAAGTCACACAATGCCAGATTCAGTGAATGAGGTGGATTAGGATACACCGTAATGTTTTTATTTGACAGAAATTGCCATACCAGAAGCAATGTGTGACATGGAGCATTGTCATAATGGAGGATGAATTAAAGACACTCATGAAAGAGGACTTCCAGAACCTGCTTCAGAAAGTGGCAAGAACGATGGGATAAGTGTATTCAAAGGGAAGGGGAGTATTTTGAGGGGGATTAATGGCAATGTGTCTTTTACTGTAATAAGTTTTTTTAAATTTAAATATTCACCATATCTTCTGTTCATACTTCACACACACATGCACACATTTTGCCAGACACCACATAACTCAAATGTGTGAGGTAGCCCTCCAACGAGAAATTGTGATTCAATTGGTCTGGGTGGGGCCCAGTAATCTGCACTTGAACACCTAGCCCAGGGTATTCCAAAGCACGTATTGAAAGAAACCAATCTCAGGTCATCTCTAGGGAAAAATAGCTCTTTCGCAGTAAAGTCTTGTGTGTGTGTGTGCGTGTGTGCGTGCGTGCGTGTGTGTATGTGAATGAGGGGATGGGATTTTCCTTAATGGGAGTTTTGCAGGAACCACTTAGGACAGAAGATTCTTTTTTTCTTGCATGAGGTCTGTAATATTTCTCTGATTACAAGACATCTGAATAGAAGCTTTCATCCAAGGCTCTCCTCCCCATTTGAAGGCGGCCACCTGGGGGAATCACCCCTTCTGTAATTCTTACATTGCATGTTTTCTGTAATAACTACTAGGAGCAGAAATAGAAAGAGCAACATAAACACAGATGATGAACTTTGTGTCATTGCAACAGAATGTTTGAATTTTATGGCTTGAACTTTGTATAATTATTGACTGGCTGAGAGCTCTCTATAATGAGTATTAATTAATGTGACACAGGAAACAGTCCAGCAGGAAATGAATGGCATACAGATGAGGATAATGGGGGTTAGAGAAATAGAAGCAGGATAACAAATGTGAACTGGGATCTGCATTAGGACGAAAATGGAGATGGTACCTCGGCTACTCTCTGATGATTTAAACCTGGAGAATACGGAGGTTATTTCTCCAGCCTTAACTTGTGCATTACATAATTCTAGTATAATGCAGATTTACTTCTGTGAGTCTCTTTAGGAACTGAGAATTACAGGATCAAATACATGTGACTCTCCAGTCCTTCCAAATAGTAATTTAGAGAGAATGACTCTAAGCTCTGATGAAACCAGAAAGGCAGAAAACAAAAAATAAAAAAGATACTGAGTATGCAAATTATCTGGCAATAAAACAAAAGGAATTTTAAAGTATTTTTTAAGACTGAGCATTGGTATAGTGATGGTACGATGGTTAATTTCATGTGTAAACTTGGCTAGGTCATAAGGTACCCCCATATTTGGTCAAACATCATTCTAGGTGTTTCTGTGAGGGTGTTTTAGATGAGATTAACATTTCAATCAGTGAACTTTTAATGAAGAAGTTTGCCTTCCATAATTTGGTGGACCTTGTGCAATCAGGTGAAGGCACAACCAGAACGAAAAGACGGTCATCCCTTGAGCAAGAGAGAATTCTCCACGGATTGTATTTGGGCTTCATGTACAACATCAGCTCTTCCTGGTTCTAAGGCAGTCTGCCAGCCTTTGGACTAGACCTGCAATACTGGCTCTCCTAGGTCTCTAGCCTGCCAGCCTACCCTGCAGATTTTCGAATTATTAGCCTCCATAATTGTGTAAGCTAATTTCTTATAATAAATCTCCTTTCACACACACACATATACATACATATATATTTCACACACACATTATATATATAATGTGACACACACATTATATATATATATATATACACACATTATATATATATTCACACACACATATACACACACACACACACACACACACACGTATCTATTGGTCTGTTTTTCTGCAGAACCCTGACTAATACAGGTAGTAGATGAGATCTGTAAATGTTTTTAGTAATTTAGGATAAGGGAAATGTATGATTGTGGTGGTTTTTACCCTGTTTCCCTGAAAATAAGACCTAGCCACACAATCAGCTCTAATGCGTCTTTTGGAGCAAAAATTAATATAAGACCCAGTATTACATTATATTACATTATATCATATCATATCATATCATATCATATCATATCATATCATATCATATTATATTATATTATAAAGACCTGGTCTTATATAATTAATTTTTTCTCCAAAATACGCATTAGAGTTGATTGTCAGGCTAGGTCTTATTTTCGGGGAAACATGGTAAATAGTCACAAATTCTTTGACATCCTTTCCATCAACATATTTGACAATATGTCCCCACCCCCTTGAAACAGGGTGGCCTCATGACTGCTTTGACCAAAAACTATAGCAGAGGTAGACGATGCGACATCTGAGGCTATATCGCAAAGCCATGCAGCTTTCTCCTTGTTCACTGAACACCTGCTCTGGGAACGCTAAGGGGCCATGTAAGAATTCTGAACATCCTGAGGCTGCCATGCTATAGGAAGCCCAAGCCAGGACAAGAGGACCTTTGTGGGCTCTCTGGTGACAGCTTCAACTGAGTCCAGCCTTCAAGTCAACCTAGCCCAGATGCCAGACATGAGTCTGAAGAAGCTTCCAGATGATTCTAGCTCCCACTCACTGAAGTCTTCCCAGTTGAGGCCCCAGACACGCTGATGAGAGACAAGTCATCCCTGCTGAGCCCTCTCTGAATTCTTGATTTGCAGAATCCATGAACTTAATACAATGGCTTACGCGACTAAGTTTTGGGGTGGCTTGTTATGCAGCAAGAGGTCATTGGAACAATGACACTGACTATTTTAAGATACATACATGTGACTGATTTCTCCTTTACTTAGCTGCAGCATTTTTGCTTTATTTTTGTGAACATTAAAAAGTTTATAGACTTTCTAGGTGTACTCCTAACCTTGGTCCCCTAATCAAATTCTTTCTTCAATTCTTGTCAGTGACATTTTCTTTTTTTTTTTTTTTTTTTGACATTTTCTGTCTTAGAACCTTTAAGGATATAATCTTGGTAGATGAAGAGAGAAACTTAATTTTTAAAACATATTCATTAGTTAGCAAACTGTAAATAGTTAAATCCAAACACTACTTTCTGTTTTTTAAACTTTTCTTTTTGTTGTATTTATAAAACATGGAATTTAAAAAATTCACGGAATTACTACCAAGGAAAGCTAGCTGATCTAGTGCACACTTTACTTGCACTTGAAATTAGAGTCTTTGCCTATTTATTTGATTGGGTAGAAGACGTAAGCTTAGATTTTTAGTGGGGTTTTATAAACCTCAATGATCTCAGTACTTTCAGCTACAAAGACAGATCATTAATATTGTTCAATGCAAGAAACAGTAAGGCTTGTAATATGCAATTTTGGTGCTCAAAATAATTAAGAGAAAAATTATTCTTTAAAGGCACATATTAACTACTCTAACAAGATAAATATTTTATTATCTTAAAAGTGTAGTTACAATAATAATCATTAGTGGTTTGTAAGAGTTCCTTGAAATGAAGTTAATGTAACCATATTCATTAAGTGTGTCTATTACTTTACTGGATCTTGTGATGAACACTTAAAAAGTGAATCTATAGAACCTGACCTTGTCAGTCTTCTAGTCTAGTGAATACAGTCAGATTTGTTCACTTGAAACAACCAAGCAGTAATGGTTAGTGGAAAAAGCACATTCATATGAGAATCTGGGAGAACTATCAGTCAAGAAAGTGTTTATGTCAGACATAAAGGAAATGATTCTCGGGTCTGGCCTGGTGGCTCAGGCGGTTAGAGCTCCGTGCTCCTAACTCCGAAAGCTGATGGTTCGATTCCCACATGGGCCAGTGGGCTCTCAACCACAAGGTTGCCAGTTCAATTCCTCGAGTCCCGCAAGGGATGGTGGGCTCCACCCCCTGAAACTAAGATTGAACACAGCACCTTGAGCTGAGCTGCCACTGAGCTCCCGGATGGCTCAGTTGGTTGGAGTGCGTCCTCTCAACCATAAGGTTGCCGGTTTGACTCCCACAAGGGATGGTGGGCGCACTGGGATGGTGGGCCCCCTGCAACTAGCAACGGCAACTGGACCTGGAGCTGAGCTGCGCCCTCCACAATTAAGACTAAAAGGATAACAACTTGAAGCTGAATGGCATCCTCCACAACTAAGACTGAAAGGACAACAACTTGACTTGGAAAAAAGTTCTGGAAGCACACACTGTTCCCCAATAAAGTCCTGTTCCCCTTCCCCAACAAAATCTTTGGAAAAAAAAAAAAAAGGAAATGATTCTCTAAGTGATGGGAAATGCATGCTTTCATTTCTTTTTCTAAGGTGTTCTAATAGTTTTAACTTGGCAAGGTCCTTTCTATATTTTCAGCTTGGTTGGTCACAAAACAAGGGAAAGCAATACAAAACAACAAACTTCCCACAGAACGGGCAGTCCTATACTGGGTCTGGAATCTTGAATGGGATAATTTGGTATTTTTTTAAAATGTTATTATTGAATTTGTCTCTTGCTATACTTAACATTTTTTAATACAAATGACTGCAGTAGATTAGTAAACAAAATAATCCAGCCTACAAACTAACTTTTTTTTCCCCTTAATTCTGTTTAATACTGTGAACTAAACTAGCCTTTCTTCCTGCCTACTCTTCATATAAATAACTTGGTCCTGGGAGTTTCACCTCCCTTGGGATCTCAGTAGTCTGCAATTCTGTTTCATGTCTCACTCCTAGGAGTTCCAGAAGCAGAGGGGGGCTCAAAGAAGACCAAAAAAGTTGGATTTTGGGAACAAAATCACATTAGCCCCTATAACATATGCGCATGTTACACTGTGAAGAAATTTTTTAAAAGAGAGAGAGCAGAAACAGTTGTTGCCCTCAATAAATTTGTAGTAGTGGTCATAGTAGTAAAATAACAATAATAATAATAATAATAATAATAATAATAACACTCCAAATCTTATAAAGATGAATAATTTATTTTAATAAACTTATCAGAACTCAGAAACTTACGGGAACTCACAAATCTTCACAACTCTTGCGTTGTTTCACCTTATCTTTATAGAACTCCCCATGCTTCCCTCTCTCTCCTCCTGATTGGTCTTACCTTCAGCTCAGTCTCGGACAGTTTCTCATCCAGTCACCTGCATGACCAGAAAATACGGCAACTGGCTTAGCCCCACTTTCTGGTGGGCTTGTGTTAACTGTGTCCAGTGTCTTGAGACAGGCTGAGTTCCAGGTAACGGTGAGCCATGTATCTTCCTGACCTTCTCTTCCTTAGGATTCAGCCCGATGAGTTACCTAACAGCTCAGTCTCCCTGTGGGATGGCACCACTTTCTTGACCCTCACCCTGCCTGGTGGGGCTTGGAGTCCCTATCCGCCTCTTGCCAGTAGGACCTTTTTCAGTTACCTATTGCTGCATAATCAATCCTCAAACTGCAGTGGCTACAAATAACTATGGTTTCTTCATGGTGTGGTGTCTCAGAGTTCCTTGGCCTCTTTCCTTCTCTCTCCTTGATTCATTCTCTCCCTCCCTCCATCCCTCCTTCACTCTCCACCTCAGCTCACCATTCAGGGCCTAGCCTCATGCATGGAGGTTTCAGAGTAGGTAGATTTCTTACATGGCTTCTGGCTTCCTCAGAGAGAGTGTTCCAGGAGACAGAATTTGGAAGCTGTTAGTCTCTTAAGGCCTGGGCTCAGAAACTGGCACAGCATCACTTCCAGCAAATTCTATTGGCCAAAGCAGTCATAGAATCTGACCAGATTCAAGGGGAGAGGACATAGATAGACTCCACTACCCAATGGCAAGATTGTCAAAGATTTTAAGGACGTCTCTAATCTGCCATGACCCCCTGCCCCTAAAGTCCCTGTGGCTTCAACCACTGGTAAGAGTCCTGCTATGGTTGCCTGGAACTCAACAGAGCTGTGCTGGACTCCATGTCTGTCCGTTCTGCATCCAACAGATCGTGCACCAGTACCGACGACTGCCCAAACTTTTCTTGTGGGTTTGCTGCACCCTTATGGGCACAGCGCTCAGGCTGCCCAATGCTCTTTCTGGGAGCAACCACTGAACAGCCCAGTGCCCAGTTCTGCACAGTCTCAGTGCCTTCTGCTCTTGCCTCACTCTCTCTGTGACAAAGCCTGCTCCCTAATAACAAGTGACGCTGCGTCTGAGTTTTAAGAGAGCCATTTCCTTAAAATACATTACTTCTTCCACTAATGGTGCCATTGCTGTTTGGCTTGTGATTAGTTTATGAGGACAATTACTTAATAGTCAACCAGGTACCTATCAGGTTACAGAAGCACAGTTGTCTCTGTGTGTACACATGCATTAGACGGCTGTGCAGAGGATTACCGAGGCGTTTGCAGGAGAAAGAACTAAGGGACATCAAAGATCACAAAATGCTAACATTCATCTAGTGCTTTACAATTTACGAACAACTTTTATATACCTTACCTCGTGCAGTTCTTGTGATCTTGATTGGTGGTATTATTATTATTATAAAATCTGCTTTGGAGAAGATAATACTATTACCGTGTTTCCCCAAAAATAAGACCGGTCTTATATTAATTTTTGCTCCAAAAGATGCATTAGGGCTTATGTTCAGGGGATGTCATCCTGAAAAATCATGCTAGGGCTTATTTTCCAGCTAGGTCTTATTTCCAGGGAAACATGGTAATAATAACAAAACAGTGATTAAGTGATTGACATGCATGGTCTCCCTTATTTTCATGACTACTATTCATTCATTCATATTCATTCATTTACTCCACAAATATTTATTGAGTGTTGCGTGCTGGAGATAAAATGGTAAGTGAACACAGATGTGTCTGTTCTCAGGGAGCATAAAGCCTATTATAGGACACTGGTGTTAATTAAATTATCTCACAAATCAATATACATTTAGAACTGTGATCAATGCCCTGGAGGTGAGATACATGGTGGTATGAGAGGGACATTTTGGCCTAATCCCTGAAGACATGACCATTGAACTGAAACCTGAAGAAAGGATAGCATTTACCAGGGTAAGGGGTGGGGTAGAGCACCAGGTTCCAAGTGGAGGAAATGGATGAGAAAACAAGACCCTTACACATGCTGCCTACAAAAGACTTCAGCCTGAAAGTCACACAGAGACTGAAGTAGAGGATGGAAAAAGTTATTTTATGAAAATGGAAACAAAAAAAAAATTGGAAAAAAAAAAAGCTTGGGTATCAACGCTTATACCAGTCAAAATAGATTTTATTTTTATTTTATTTTGTTTTTTTTTTAAAGATTTTATTGGGGAAGGGGAACAGGACTTTATTGGGGAACAGTGTGTACTTCCAGGCCTTTTTTTCCAAGTCAAGTTGTTGTCCTTTCAATCTTAGTTGTGGAGGGCGCAGCTCAGCTCCTGGTCCAGTTGCCGTTTTTCTAGTTGCAGGGGGCACAGCCCACCATCCCTTGTGGGAGTCGAAACCGGCAACCTTGTGGTTGAGAGCCCACTGGCCCATGTGGGAATTGAACCAGCAGCCTTCGGAGTTAGGAGCACGGAGCTCTAACCACCTGAGCCACCGGGCCAGCCCCAAAATAGATTTTAATACAAAGTCTGTAACAAGAGACAAAGAAGGACCCAATAGTTCCACTTTTGGGTAATTATCTGAAGAAACCCAAACGCTACTTCAAGGGGACAGGTGCATCCATATGTTCATTGCAGCATTGTTTACAATGGCAAAGATGTGGGGGCAGCCTGAGTGTCCATCGAAGGATGAATGGATAAAGAGGAGGTGGTACATATACACAATAGAATGTTGTTTGACCATGGAAGGGAATGGGTTCTTGCCATCTGCAGCGTCATGGATGGACCTGGAAGATATTGTGCTGAGTGGAGTATGTCAGACAGAGAAAGACAGATGCAATGTGATTTTGCTGCTATGTGGAATCTAAAGAACAAAATAAACAAACAAACAAAACAGAAACAAACTCATAGATACAGAGGATATTTTCGTGGTTGCCAGATGGGAAGGGGGTTGAGGAGGTGGGTGAAAAAGGGGAAGGGATTAAGAAGTACAAATTGGTTGTTATAAAGTAGTCATGGAGATGTAAAGTAAAGCAAAGATATGGTAATAACTATGTATAGTATAAATAAAATTCAAATAGTAAAATAAATATGCAAGAATAAGAAGTACAATGTGAGCCAACTAGCCAATCCAGACACAGAAACATAAATTTTTTGCAGTTAAAGCAGTGTGGGCAGTTGTGATCAAATAGACATATGAAAAAGGACAGAAAATTAAAAAATAGACTGAATTGTATTTGGAGCTATCAAATGGAATTCATTAACAGTTTATGAAGATACAATTCACATACCATAAAATTCACCCTTTTAACATTGACAATTCAATGATTTGTGGTATAGTCACAAAGTTGAAAAATCATCACTACCTCCTAATTTTAGAACATTTTATCACACCACAGGAAATCCTGTACGTATTATCAGTCACTTACTATTACTCCTCAGCTTACCCCCAGCCCCAGTAGATTAGACTACCACTAATTTAATTTTCCATCTCTATAGATTTCCCTCTGCTAGACATTGTATGTAAAATGAAATTATCCAATATGTGATTGGATAATCATTTTGTGACTGACTTCTTTCACATAGCATAATGTATTCAAGGTTCATTCATTCTGTAGCATGTATCCCTACTTCATTCCTTTTTATTGTTGAATAATTTTATATATTACAGATATATCACATTTGTTTATCCATTCATCACTTGCTGGACATTTGAATTGTTTTAAATTTTGGCTATGATGAAGAGAATTTCTGTGACAATTCATGTACAAGATTTTGTGAATACTTATCTTTGTATTCCTCTTGGATATATACTTAGGAGTGTAATTGCTTGTTTAACTCTATTTTTAACATTTTGAGAAACCGCCAAACCATTTTCAAAAATGGCTGAAACATTTTCCATTCCCATCAGTAATGAATGAGGCTTCCAGTTTTTCTACATCCTCACCAACACTTGTTATTGTTCATCATGTTTTTTATCCCAGTATGTTCTATTTTCATAATCGTGAAAAGTCCTATTTCTGACCTCACAGCAGCCTTTTTTTTTCTGTCTTTCTTGTTATAGACATCCTAGTGAATGTGAAGTGGTATCTAAAGGTTTAGCTTTGTTTTTCCCTAATAACTAATGAAGTTTAACATATTTTCATGATACTTATTGATCATTTGTATAGCTATTTGCAGAAATATCAGATCCTTTGCCCATTTTTTAACTGGGTTATTTATCTTTCTATTGTGAAGTTGTAAAAATTTTTTTATATATTTTGGGGAAAAGTCCCTTATCAGATAAAGGTGTGATTTGCAAATATTTTATATCATTCTGTGACATGTTCTTTCACTTTCTTGGTAGTAACATTTGCAGCACAAAAGTTTTTAATTTTAATAAAATCCAATTTATCTAAAAACAAAACAACAACAACAAACAAACTGAAACACAACCTCAAAGTCCAAAACAGGGTGTTTTTAATTGGCAAGCAGTTCTCAAATCTTCAAGGACTCCAATGCCTTCCATATGTGGCTCCGCCACTTTCATACACGGTTCCCAAGATCATTGTGAAAAAGAAAAGAACATGAAGAATATGCAGGAAAGACCTTTGTGGACCAGGCCTGGAAATGGAAATACCATTTCAACCCAGAAGTCATTCACATGGCTTATCCCTCACGGCAAAGAAATGTAGTCCACGAGGAGGCAAATGGGTTTAACGAACAACTAGTTAGTCTCTGTCTCATGAACTGGTGTTCTTCCTAAGTCTCTTTCTCACTGGGGAGAGGGAAAGAGAGCAGAAATAACTAAACTAGAAAAATATCAATATGTTAGTCTCTTTTGGTTCAAACAGTCCTTTTATATTGTATTTCTTCTCCCTTCTTCTGCTCCTGACCAAAATGGTATCCGGATGTTTGGGATTAGAGAACAGGTAACCTTGTGGCTCAGGAATGAGGAGGCCTCAGATCAGCACTTATGAGTGCTGTATTCCTGTTCCAGTGAGGATTCCTGTTGTGCATCTCGACCTCCTGCATAGCGTCTGGTCCTGTTTGTCATTTATGGATGTTATGCTCTCAACTTCAGAGCTGAAGTTGATGGTTTAGCCTGTCTTTGCCTTTGACCGCCTCTTGGATACACTCGTGGTCCCCGGAAGTTCAGTGGCCCTGTTAGGATTTCCATATCCCCTCAGGGGGGACAAAATGGAACACCTGCCTTTGCCTAGCCACTAGCCCCTCAGCTTCTTAAAGGCTTTGGAGAATATGAAGCCCTTTGGCGTGGACCCATTAATTTGTAGATGATCTACAAAGAAGAGTGAAAGCCCAGTATGGCCTAGAAGGAAACTGAAAAGAAATAGGCCTCAATGCTTCTCCTTTGAGCCCCCAGCATGGTTAGGTCACAGAAGACAATACCCCCTTCTCTAGGAATTCCATCATACTCCTTGGCACTCGTGTATAATATTTACATAATCAGAACACTTTACATTTTTACTGAGATCAGACTCAAAATTTTTGGAAACCTCTAACAAAGCACAGAGGATATAAATTTAACCTGAATAACTTAAAAATAGTAATAAAGCTAACAATTAAAAGAGGGAAGTAGAGAGAGCAAAAGTGTGTTAAACTTCCTTCACAGCTATTATTAAGGCAAGACAGCAGTATCTTCTAAAACAGATAAATCAAGAGCTCTAAGTATCTGTATTTAATTCAGTTATAATGTTAAGTACCAGAAGAAGAAAAAAACAAAAACAGAAGCAAAAACAACAAAACACTGGGCAGTGGGAACTGGAAAGGAGGACGAGAGAAAAAGAGGCTTCGGTTTCCATTTCAGAATTCCTCTGCATGGTTTCAATTTGAAAGCTCGCATGCAGACAATACTGCAATAAGAAACACCAGTATTGAATTTCAAAAAAGAACAAAACAGGGGTATCCTCATCAATAAGGAAATGCTTAAATAAGATATAATATATTCATTAAATTGAATGCACATCTTAGAGGTAAAAATGAAGTAAATGTATAGATTCTGAAAAGGAACAATATCCATGATATAATGTTAAATGAAAAAATGAGTTATAGAACAATATATCTAGAATGCCCATTTATGTAAAAATTATGCATGTTCACGTGTATAGTTATAAGTCATGTCTGTAAATACACATTTGTGTATACTTGTATACAAGGGAAAAAGTCCAAAGGGATATACCCCAAACAACTTGGAATGTTGAAAAGTGAAGATTTTTATATTTCATGCTTCTCAATTTTTTTTCTTTTAAAAGCAACACATATGTCTTAGTTATAATTTTAAAATGTGAGTTTGCATTATGGCATTGTCTCTTACAAACTGTGATATGGAGACGTCATGCAACCTCTTTGCACCTCGTTTCCCCATCTTCACACAGAACTTCCACACATTGCACAGTGGGATGTGCAGATGAAATGCACAAAGGTATCCTGGCAGTTTGTGGGGATTCTATACAAATTGCATCCTTTCCTTTGCTCCTTTCCGAGTGAGAAACGGCAATCTGGGTGACTCAGGGTGGAAAGTGGAGGGTGGAGGGATGATTCAGACAGTGTTTAAAAACAGCCTTTAGATACATATGTCCGCAGTCATCTCCAGCTCTGAGATAACAACACTCCCCTTTCCTACAATTTTCTTCCCACTCACACTTCCATCCTTTGTTTCCTAGATGCCTTTTAATGTTTATTTTAATGCAACTTTCTCTGTATAAAATGCTCGGAGGTTATTAAAATGTTCCAAGATAGGAGGAGCCTCTTTTTAACGCTCCCCTAAGTCATCACACTAGTTAATGGTGAGTGACTGACCCATTAAGCTCCTGAAAAGGCATTATTTGTAATTTTTTCTCTAGTACCTAACACCATGTCTAACGCATAGTAGTTCCTCAATAATGTATACTGAATGAGTCCCAGGAAAACCTTTCTTGATCCTTTCCATAATATTCCCATTGCTTCCATGCCAGGATCATAGCTAAGTATGAAAAAAAAATTTTCTTTTCAAGGAAGTAGTATATCTGACACATCTGAAATGTATTTCTTTATTGACACTAATGCACCTCTAACCAGTCCAAGTTCAGACTTATTGGTTTAGCCTCCTGTGAAAGGAGGAAAATGGAATATTTCCAAGTCATTGAATTTTTCTCCATGTAAGTACTGGCTACTTTAAGCCAAACCATTCCCAGGACTCTAGGATTCTAGCTTTCAGTAACTATTCTGGTTAGTCTTACTTCACTGGAAAAGCAATTAAGAGGATGATATTTGGTTGGGATCCAGCATTCTCAACAACCAAAACCCAATCCTGCCATGTGTCATACTTCCTACCCCAGCTGCCCAAGGAAGATGTCTATCTGCGGAGAGAGCAAAGTGAGACAATTTCACTTTTCAGCACCATGAGGATTTCACCCCCACCCTCCATACAGACCCCAGGTGAGTAGACTGGACTGCCTTGATGATACCTTGTATTAATGGTAGACATAGACCTCAGGAGCAGTACACCATGGGAAGTAGGCTGGCAGCTTCTTCGCAGAGCAGCTTTAAATTCTCCATGCTCTGTAGCTCACCCATCCAACACTGAGAAAAGGAGAGACTCCCAAGCAGTGTAGCCCTTCCCATACAGTCTATCAATCTCAGCATCCTCCTCCTTGGTGATGCAGTGAGGACAGGGGCAGGGCAGAGAGAGGAGCAGGGAGCTCCTAGGTGCTCTCAGTCTGGTCAGCGGGGACTTCTTGGACCACCTGGACTGTCATTGCTGGAGTAGTAGGGGCAAGGAAAGGACTTGACCTGGTTTTTAAATCAGGGTCCTCCAGAGGCACTGCAGAACAACTTCCTGCTGACTCTAAATTTTCTTCCCTTCAGCTGACTCTGGAATCGCTTGGTTTGGCTTTGTTGACATGACAATAATTATAGTCATTTTAATTAATTTTTCCCTATTTGAGTGTAATTGCTATGGAGTTCAATAAAAATTATGTACATCATTCAATGTGCCATATTAACTTGAGATTTGACTTCATTAGAATATTAGATTTGGTTCACTTTTCCATTGTATTGCTCACATGATTTGCTTATCTACACATTTTTTAAATAGAGAAAAGGATCTATTTCAATAAGCCAAATCAATGAAACCAGCAGAAGAGGCTCATGAGGCATTGGGACCAAGAACAGGAAAGCTGTCTTCTTTGTTTTTCCTCCGTGCGACCTCTTCATTCTTGTCCTTTTCTCCTAATCATCTCTTTCTGCTTCTCCATGCACATGGCAGAAGATGCTTTTCTGTAGGGAACTCCTGAGTTTATGTGCCCTCCATTCAAGTAAACAGCCTGCCTGATGGCTCTCTTCGAAATCCCATTCCAATTTCCCAGGAGAAAGAATCTGGGTAACCTAGCTTGATTCACTCTCTCTGGTGCAGTCAACTGTGGCCAATTGATGGGGTGAAGTAGTTCAAGAACAGGGGCTCCCAACCTGTGGCTGGGTTGGTGAAGAGTGGGGGTGGAGAAGCTCTCAACTTCTTCCAGCCTTTCTGTAAATTGAGGGTGTAGGATGATAGTGCACAGAGCCTTGCTCTTACAGTGTGGGTGAGTGTGGCAAGAGGCAGTGTTCACAGAGTACTTTGCACATTCCTGGCACTTAGAAAGCACTGAATATGATATTTACCTTTATTGTTGTTATATCTTTGGATCATTAAATCATTTATTTTGAGGTTTGGGGGCAGATATGATTTGAAAATCCATAAACTCCACCCAAATTCTCATACAAATAATCTAGGAAGCTCAAGGAAATCATAACAAAGCTATGTTTATTTATTCCCCCCACCAAAAAAACCCCAACTGAATAGCAGTTTAGACAACTTCATAAATTATATACAATTTTGGAGTGCTCTGAAAACGCGGCATGTAATATTTCGTTAATCCACAAGGTGGCACGCTTCCCAAACGTAAATGCTCTCTGCTCCGTGAAAAAGCAAACGTGATTCCAATGAGAGCTGACTGTTGGCTTTCAGTAATGCAATATTGTTATGTATTATTACCTTCAAGAAATGTAAGAAATGAAAGGCACCAAAATATTTTTTAAGATCCAGCACAATTCCTGGCTGTGTAACCACAGTGGCTCCTTGTCTGGTCAGCTACAAGTTTGGGAAATAAAAGACGTTACCTGTATCCCCAACCACCCGTATCCTCGCCTTTGCTTCTGGTCTTCTGCTTCCATTTCTCCCTGTGTCTTCCCACTTCTTCTTTGTCACCTCTCCTATGAAAACACCTTCGAGAAAAGTAACTGTGATTAAATTTTAAAGAAGTAAAAATCCTAGAAATTTTAGTTCACTGCAAACACAATCAAGAATGTGACAGTTACTAAAAATTGCATTTGAAATTTCAGGTGCTTTACCAGGACTCATATTATGGGAACTGGAGTATTAGTGGTTTAAAGCAACGGCATTGAAGGCAGATAGGTCTGGGTTTAAATCCTGGCTTTGGTTATATACACATTGCTATCTCTGTGTCCGGTTACTAGCTTTGTAACCTTGGGCAAGCTACTAAGCTATTTCTCATCATCTGTAAAATGGGGATAGTAGAACCTATGTTAGGGTTTCATGAGGATTAAAAAGCCTAATGCATGTAAAATTCATAGGTTTGGTACGTAAAACACATTCAATAGTTTTATAATCATTGTATTATAATAAAAGTTTTATTATAGTGACATTACATTAATAAATTATTACAGTGACATGATGCTATATTAATTTATTATATTTTTATAATGGTCCCATTTTATCTCAGTGTGGGGGCAGAGCCCCAGAAAGAAGTTTCCAGGCTCTCGGCCTCACATAGACAGGTGCTGGCTCAGGTAGTAAATGGCCATCAACTGTGATTGCATGGCCATCAGCTGTGGCTAGTTGGCCGTCAGCTGTAACCAGTGAGCCAATGGCCACTAATATAACTGCTGTGGCTACACTAGCAGAGAGAAGAAAAATGGGGGCTAGCAAGAAGATGGCGGCTGGGCTGGCAAGCGTGGATGGCGGTTTGCGGACAGTGTGGATCCAGCCTCCAGTGAGAGTATAGTGCCGCCGCCAGAGAGAATATAGTGGTATGACTCCCCTACCTATGGCTCCGTGGGTGTTCCTTTTTGGCCTCACCATATCCTGCGTTCTTATGTGGGGAGCGGGAGCAGAGACCCTGCCGGAAGCCCTGCATGACACCCCGCATGACACTCACACATGTTAGACAATGTCTGGAGTGTTGCCATTACATCTGAACTGGAGGAAGAGGGCATATTTTAAATGCAGGACTGATATATTTGAGAGCATACAGAAGAAAATGGATGGTGACAGTTCTGGAAATTATCATATGAAAATTAGTTCAAAGAGATGGAGCTATTTAAACTTGAGAGCATACGATTTATGGGGAACATAAGAACCATCTTCAGAAATGTGAATGCTGGAGGAAAGCCTGAGAGGCCTGGACAAGAGCCTCATCTTCGAGGACAAGTGGGTTTGCCTTTGTTTCTGTTCGCAGCCCAAGGAAAATTACTGCCCCACCTCAGTTTATGTTTATTTCTCAGCTTGGGTGTTCTTGGAACCAGTGTAATGATGGGCCCAAGGCTACAAATTCTCAAGAGACACATTTCTCCCAGAGCCCAGACCAAGACAGAAAAGCATCTTTATTGTCTCCCTGTATTTTTCCTGATTCATCCTTTCACTGTGAGCATCGTCCTTTCTTCAAACTCTGGCTATGATGCTTATGACAGTCATTCTAGCTCTATAATATTTTGTAGTCTAAAGAGTTTCTTTTCCACAAACATTTTCTTTGATCGCCATAAGAGCCCAGTGAAATAGACAGAGATTATTGTTCCCATAGCAACGTGTCTAAGGACATACAAGTAGACAAGACTTGAATTAATAGGCCAGATCATGTGATACCAATTCTTTCATGTCTCTGCAACACTGCTTTCAAGTTCAGTAAGCTAACTTCTTTGGTTGTCCCTTTTGGAGGCTATAGGTCTCTAATATAGAATCTCTGCTCTTACGTGGTGTGTCTGATTTTAATACATCTCGGAGAAATGGGTTGATGAAAGGAGTCTGGTGACTCTTCATTCCACTCCGTGGCTCACACACTATGCCTTTGGTACTTTGGTGCTGGATTACAATCACAATCAGTTACATTTGAATCATTGGACTAACTCAGAACAAGCATTTTGTGGGAAGTAGTCACTACAAAAGAGACAAATTTGGGCTTGGGCACATTCTTTCACATCTTGTTATCAAGGTGAGTAGAGCAGGGAGCAAATTTTAACGACCAACCAATTAGACTAGAGCAGCAATAATTACTGCCGGTAGAAGTCCTGAGGCCCTTTAAATGTAGGTTTGTGAAGCAGCATTCACTGAGAGTACGCATGTTCCCTTCCACCCTTGTTTCTATACTCCAATCTCAGGAAACTTTGCTCATCCATTACAGAGGCCAGAGTGCTTTGTGAGGACATATATTTGCCAATCATTTGCTATAGTCTCTTTTCTGAGGTTGCTCCTCTCTATACGATAGAGAGTGCTGGCTCAGCAATGCAATACAAAGTCTTGGGTTCATTTCTTCCCTGTGGACTTCACATGGAGGTTCTATGGGCCATGGGATCACTAGCCTTAAGCTCAGCCTGGCTAATGGAAATGTTCATTGAAAACACTGTATTGGCCTGTCTTTACCAGCAGATCATTTTTATTCTTATCATAAACACCATTATATATCTTCCCCTAAAAACATAATAATAGCCAGAAATAATGAGAGCTTGCACAGAATAAAAGAGCCCACTCTGTTTAATATAACAAAATCCAATACGTCATGTCAATAGCCCTTTCATTGCTCTGATCTGACCTTTGTCATGAAAACACGATGGCATTATAAAGCTCTAATAATCACTAATGTGATTATCTATTAAGGCAAATGTAAGATAGGATATACTGTGTTCCCCTGAAAATAAGACCTAACCAGAAAATAAGCCCTAGCATGATTTTCAGGAAGACATCCCCGGAACCTAAGCCCTAATGCGTCTTTTGGAGCAAAAATTAATATAAGACCCAGTCTTATATTCGGGGAAACACGGTAGTCATTGTAGGAAATAGAACTTCTTGACTTCAGAAGCAGTCATATGATAACGATGTGAATTCCAAGATCTCAGTCATGTCCTTTCAGTGGAAAGTTATCAGAAACAGAATAGCAATGAAAGATTTCAGCCTCATGCAGTACAAGTGTGTCGATATTGTAGAAATGAGTTTCACCACAGACAATGGTTTAGTGGTTACCAGAGGGTAAGGGGGGTGGGGGGTGGGAGATGAGGGTAAGGGGTATCAAATATATGGTGATGGAAGGAGAACTGACTCTGGGTGGTGAACACACAATGTGATATATAGATGATGTAATACAGAATTGTATACCTGAAATCTATGTAATTTTACTAACAATTGTCACCCCAATAAATTTAAAAAATAAATTAAAAAATAAAGAAAGAAATGAGTTTCACAAGATAAGCATAGCCCTATTACATTGAACTCAGCGGAAAATCCAACTAGAACATTAAAACACCAATTACTCCCTCTGATGGCCACAAGTTTTATAGCAGGGAGGTAGGATGACTTCAATGAAAACAGCTCGATTTACACCGCGGAAGCTCAGCCAGCACTGGAGCTTTTATTCTTGTAACCCGGCCACCTCAGCACTTGGCCAAAATCTGGCTTCTCACTGCTCTGATCCTGATTGAAATTGTGAAGTTTGTCTACGAAGCACCCAGATACCTGGTTTCACCCCGATCTCAATGGAACCCTGGTCCCACTTAGACACTTCTCAGTGCTCAAGAAAATTAATTTCTACTAATGTGTGATGTTGGTGACAGTTTAAATGTCACCGCTTTCCCTCTCATAGGGAGTTGCACACTTGGGCCGAAGATGGAATAGATGGAACATCAACAAAAATGAAAGATATAAAAACACACCCAATACATTAAATTCCATGAGCGCACCATGATAACTGAAACATAATTTTTAAAAGAAACGCACTATCATTAGAGGGAGCTAGTGTAATAGCTAATTATTCTGAAAACTGAGAAACAGAGGAGTAGTATTCTATTTTATGAATTTACCACAATTTATTTATCCATTTGCTTATTGCTGGGCACTTTGAGTTGTTTCCATTTTCTGGCTACTACAAATAAAGCTGCTATGAACATTGCTGTATAACATATGCCTCCCTTTCTTTTGAATAAATACCTCGGGGTGGAATAGCTACATCAAATGGTAGGTATATAATGAAACTGCCAGGCTGTTTTCAAAAACTTCGTGAGGTAAGAATAATTAGTCCTCTCCTAATGATAAGGAAATTGAGACTCAGGGATACTATGTTGATTTGTCCAATGTCACTCAGCCAGTACATGGTAAAACCAAAAATAAATGTATTTCTCCCAACTCTATAATTAGAGAAACTTCTGTCAGTCCTTAGGCAGTTCTAGAAACCTAAAATTTCACCATTCATCTTGGCAGGACTGACAGATTATTACAGAAAAATAGGAGCATGGAGATCTGCTATTAGGACAGTGCTTCAATGTTTTCTTTTTCCCATGAAACTTTAGTCTACACGATGATGTGTGTCACAAGGGGTCCATGGTCAAACAAGTTTGGGAAGGCTGAACCCATTAGCCCTCTTGTGTAAATTCATTGTTCACGTTAGAATATGAAGAATATGAGAAATTCTATAGTGACAAAAAACCCATTTATATTTGTTTAATCAAGTATTTTCTAACCATATTTGAGCACAGAATTTTTCTTTTTTACCCACAACTTTTAACAGCCAGAACTTTTAACTTTATAATAAAAATGTGCTAGAGATATAACACACTTGAACAAAATTTGAGTCAGGCATTTTCAGGTCAGGATAAAAATATCATCTCCTTTTACCTGGACCCTCAAGCATCATGAAAGAAACAAGTAGAGCCACAAATCTTGAGAGAGTAAAACTCTTGTTCCTAGATATCAAAGTGAAGTTTCTGTAAAGATTGCCTAGATAATAGAATAAAATAATTTTATTCTTACACCAAATTGAAACTTTTTGGGACTTTTTAATTTCAAGCTGGGTTATTCTTTGACATTTTGCACTTTACTAGATAAACTTGAAGCCACTTCAGAGTTGATGAACAAACCATCCAAATTGTGAGGACATCTCTTCTCTTTGATCCTGTAGGGAGACTAATGCATTGAGTGAAGTGCAAAGAGCTAGGAACAATTTGGTGACCTCCATGGCCTTCTGCCCACAGAAGCCAAATTCTATTAAAAACTCAGGTATGTAACCGCTCTGGATAGAGGACAAAGTCAATTTGTTTCCCTTGTTTCCGAATGACATCTGCTAAATTGGGGGAAATCAAAGAAGCTAGTGTTCTACACTCCACATCTCTGGCCTAGTTCTTCTTTTCGCTTTCACCCCCTATTCTCTTTTCTACCCTTTTCCATTTTCTATAAAAGGGCCTTTCTTTCCTCTTTCTTCTTCCTTCTTATTGTTCCATGACTGAAATTCCAAGGCTATAAATCTCAACCACATGTGAGAGGTGTCACAGTAATGTATAACTAACAGGAGTTAATGTTCCAAGTTTGCAAATATTTTCCTTAAAAAATATATTTGAGTGGATTCAAAATAACACAACTCTCAATCATCTAAAATCCATAATACTCTACCACTTCTGAATATTTATTGGGAAAAACTCAAACTTCAAAAAGATATATGCACCCTTATGTTCATTGCAGCATTATTTACAAGCAATAACCAAGATATGGAAGCAACCTAAGTGTCTATCGACAGACAGTTGGATTAAAAATATGTGGTACATATACACAATAGAATATTACTCAGCCATAAAAAAGAAAGAAATCTTGCTATTTGTGACACAGATAGACCTAGAGGGTATTATGCTAAGTGAAATAAGTCAGACAGAGAAAACCAAATACCATATGATTTCACTTATAAGTGGAATCTAAAAAACAAAATGAACAAACAAAACAGAAACAAACTCAGATACAGAGAACTTTTAATAGTTGCCAGATGGGAGGGGAGCTGGGGGGATAGGTAAAAAAGGTAAAAGGGATTAAGAAGTAAAAATTGCCAGTTACAAAAACGGTCATGGGGATGTGAAGTACAGCACAGGGGATCTAGTCAATAATATCGTAATAACTATGTATGGTGTCAGATGGGTACCAGACTTACCTGATTGATCACTTTGTAAGGTATACAAATATCTAATCATTGTGTTGTACACCTGAAACTAATATCATATTGTGTATCAACTGTAATGAAAAAGCTTTTTTAAATTTAAAAATCCATAATGCTTACTTGAGTGGAAGAAAAATATGTGGAATTACTACTAATGTATCAGGAATTAAGTATAACTGGAAGGCTTGCCTACCCATTACTGATCTATATTTAATACCCCTGGCCATTACAAATAACTGTAGTGCTTTAGTTTTGGACATGTCTGTGAGGTGTCGAATATTTAAATGTCGTCCATCAACTGAGCTATAGCACACAAAAGGTCGAACACAGCTGCTCCAGGAAACAGCTAAGAAATCCCATTACTGTGGGAAATCCCCAGTGGAAGCCTTAATATGATTTGAGAGAGAAACTCTCTATTGTAATAATTACATTATTATACCATGGATCTTGTATGGGTCCTGTCTTATCTGTTGAAGATCATTTCCCGCTTCAACATCTGTTTTTTAAAGGCTTTTTTTTTTCTGTAGCGTATAACAAAAAATTCCAAACAGGCTAAAGTTGTTCACTAGTCCCATTTTGTTTCCTCTCCTACTTTCTCTCAAGTGGGTCAAGGTAAATTACCCTATTTTCAGTGTTTTGAACTCATGAGTCCAGGCTTTCTGATGTTGACACATCATAATTGCTTCAACATAATGTGAATGCTTACATTAATTTTTTTTTCAAGCAAAAAGTAAAATGCAATTTAATGGGACCCATTATTAAGATGCTGGGCAGGGGGTGGCTGGTTAGCTCAGTTGGTTAGAGCATGGTGCTGATAACACCAAGGTTGCCGGTTCGATCCCTGCATGGGCCACTGTGAGCTGCGCCCTCCTTAAAAAAAAACAAAAAAGGTGCTGGGCTGTGTCTGCACCGACTGTGCAAAGGAATATGCTAGCACAGACAAGAGATAGATATACTTCTTGTCTTGTGGATGGGGGAACTGAGCTTTTTGTTGTTGTTTGAGTTTTTACATAAGTGCTTCTCTCCCCTCCTGTGATTTTCGTGGCTTTGACATTTGGAAAGAACAGGTGGAGGTGAGGAAATGGATAAAGGAAAAGTTACAAATAGGCAGGTAGAGACACGGTTTTCAGCCTTATTTTGTAGAATCATCTAAATACATGTCAACCCACTACCTAGAATTAACTTTTTTTAACTGATAAATTTAAAGACTAGTAAGCACTTCTTTTTCACAGGATAGAACTATTTTTCTTCTCAGTATTCAAGGGGAACACCAAGGCCTACGTGGAAAAGTAGTCGTCCAAATTGCAGTGTGTGGTTTTCCTTTTCTCCCCGAGATGACATCAGGCACTACAGTTCTGAGATGAGACTTGTCAGGGCCTGGCTTGATGGCTGCAGCAGAGGCCTCGGGATTGCCCGCTCTGCAAGGGAGGCTGTGGCTGAGAAGGGCCGGCTATGGTAGCTGTGCTCCAATAAGCAGCAGACTCTAGGAAAGGGCTACTGTGTCCAGTGGGTCACATTACAGATCGGAGGTGGCTTCTGGGAACAGCAATTCCCATCAGAGAGGGCCACGGGAGCAAGTCGCCACAGGAGCGTGTCCCCAAGGGAGCACTATGGGAAATCGGAAGGGACAGGTTTCACACAGCCACACAGCAGGCCAGCAGTACACAGGATACTGTCTTCCAGCGGCTGGGTCCTGGAGCATCTGCTATGTAAGAGAAAGGCAGAGCCGGTCATAAAGGTACTGGGACCAGGCACGTCGATTGGGTGTAAGACCAGAAGACACCTATTTGCAGAACTGGATGAAAACGTGGGCATCAGGCTCAGAAACGGATCCCGTTATCCAAGTAGGACAGGAGGGCAGAGTCAGAGAAGCGGCAAAGCTAGCAACTGCCAAATCCAGGTTCAGAATAGAGCTCCTTAATCCCTTCTGCTTCAATTTGATCCTAAAAGTGAAAGCTGTGTCTTCAAACCTGCAGAAACTTTTCTCAGAGCTTAAACGAAAAAACAGAACAACAACAACAAAAAACCCTCAGTTCCCTGATCTTGCCTATGACACATTGTATTAGTCTATTAGTCAGAAATCTTGAAGGCAAGTGACAGCAATCCAATTAAAATTAGCTTTAGGCAACCACAATGAAAGGAATTTACTGGTTCATGCACCTGGCAAGCACAGGGCACATCTAGCAGTTACAAACACCGCTGGATCCCAGGGCTTAAATGCTGCCCGTCGGCTCTTCTTGTCTTTCATTTCTACTTGTCTCTGCCCTGTCAGTGGAGGGTTGGTAAATGTTTAACAACTGGGTCAATGAGGGAAAGAAATGTATGTACGTACTACATATATACATAAGCTTATTATAAATTTCACTAATACAAAGGATTTATAGCACAATTTACTACTACTACTAAAACATATAGTCCTTTTTATCTCAATGTGAACTAGCTAGTTTGTTCTCATAGAATGCTTTTGTTGGTTTTTGCCAAGCCTTTGTATCTGTACCCAAATGTGGTGGTTACTGAAGAATGGGTGTAGTTCTGACTTGAATGTTAGCTGAGATTTTCATTTACAGGAAAGACAATGCCTGAAGGGCCTGAATGGTGTCCCCCGCAAATTCATATGCTGAAGCCTGATGTGGACTGAATGTTTGTGTCTCCCCAAAATGTGCAGGTTGATGTCCTAACCCTTCAATGTGATGGTATTGGAAAGTGGGGCCTTTGAGAGGTAATCAGGCTTAAAAGAAATCATGAACGTGGGGTCCTCATGATGGGATTTGTGTTTTTATAAGAAGAGAAAGAGATCAGAGGGTGTTCTCTCTCTCTCTCTCTCTCTCTCTCTCTCTCTCTCTGTGTGTGTCTCTCTCTGTCTCTCTCTCTCTGTCTCTCTCTCTGTCTCTCTCCCTCCCTCCCTCCCTCCCTCCCTCCCTCCCTCCCTCCCTCCCTCCCTCCTTTCCTTCCTCTCTGTCTTTCTGTGTGCATAGAAAGAACTCGTCATATGAGCACACAGTAAGATGGAGACTGCCTACAAACCAAGAAAAGAGGCTTCTTAATAGAACCTAGCTTGCTGGCATTTTGATCTTGTACTTCCCACTCTCCAGAACCATGAGAAATAAATTTTGGTTGTTTAAGCCACCCAGTCTATGGTATTTTGTTATGGCAGTCTGAGCTGACTGATACAGATAATAAAGATGAAAGTGAAACAATACATATATAGGTGGCAACTTCCTTCATTTTGCAAACACTGACTTCTTTGCTGAACCAGATTATAGTTTCTGAGAACTAGCGTAATATTTCTTCATTTCTTTGTGCTTTAGACATGACACACTTTTATGTTTAATCTGTATAACATCTTCTCTATAACTTTGTTAAATTTAACAACAAGATATGCAAACTACGCCTTCTGGCGCTACTCAGGCTTGCTGCTTGTCTTGGCCCTTTAATCTGCTTATGTTGACATTCTAGCCAACACAAACATCCCAATTTTCTTTCATGAGAGTTGCTCTTCAGGTATTTTCCTCATGACCTGGATTTGAAAAAAAATTGACTTTTTTCAGCTCCAGTGTGGGAATTTACATTTCTTTTCTCAGTTGTTATTTATTTCAGCCCACTTTATCTATCAATTGAGATATTTTAATATTGTAATTCAGGTATCTGGTATATTATCTATTCCTACCGGTTTTATTTTGCTTGTGTATTACAATTCTTTAGGCTTTTCATGTGTTCATTCTAGTCATTATTAAACAAGTTTTTAATAGAACAGATTCCTTTGAGATACTACTAGAAGCTTCTTTCCACATTGCCATCAATCCATAAAGTAATTCTCTTTTGCAATAGTATTCAAACCATTACAAATCCAATCGATGCACCATTAGTGTACATAAGCTCTGTCTTGTGCATAAAGATATTAGGAGGGACCAATGTCATAAGCCAATTATATTTCATTATTTGAACAATAGTCTAGAAGAACTATTACGCAATTAATATACATATGATTTTGTTTCTTGTGAGAAACAAATAGGATTAGCAATTTATGATGTTGACTATGGTTGTAAAGTAGGTCTCAGTAAGATCTATAAACCTTTCCAGAAGATAAAAGCCTGTATGTTGCAATAGTGGAAGAGTCCTTATAATGATTGCCAAATTTCTACAAGAAATTCCTTTGTCTAGAAGTTAACCTGACTTGAGTTTAATAAAGCATGGTGAGGGAACTGCCCATTGAAACTGCCTAAGATGAGTTGACAATAGGTGGCGATGTCTCTACAGCTCAATATTTCTGCCTCAGGACTTTTAATAAAAGGGGTCAAACACCTCCCTTCCTTGTGGCAATGGTTTGAACATGCCCATGGAGTTCTTGTGTGTTTGTGTGTGGTAAGTTAGGGGCTATTGTAGGGAATGGGTAGAGAGTGGTCTCCTGGATTGCATGTATATTCCAATGAAAAAAGTCATCTGTAGTAAAAATATCTTAAAATAATATGAGTAACATCTGTTATTGTTAACATTCTCTTAGATAAAAAGGAGGATAGTAGAAAAAATTATTTATTCAAGAAAAGAAGAAGGCAACCTTGAATTCTGAAATTATCTAATGGATTTTAAAAAGAATCAAATTTGGCATAACCATGGGGCAGAATGGGTCCATATATGGTTTGGGGGTATCTCTCATTTTGACAAAGCTCTACAACAAAGCAGGCCCCAGAATTGGACTAAATTTTCTTCTGGTTGTGTGCTGTGACAATCCTCCCTTGAGATAACAGATTCCTTGTGTCTAGCTTGCTGATGAGGGAGGTAACAAGTACCTCCCTCATCCTTGTTGCTTGTTGACAAGGTAACAAGTACTCTCTATGGAAAATGCCATGGTTAACATGTCAAACCAATATCTTGCCCCATCAGAATATATAGGCTGATTCTTGGTAGTCTTTCAAGATTGTCACTTTTTAGGTGCCCTTCACTTTGTGTCCCAGCTTGCATCTTTTTCATATAGCCTTCCAAAATCAGAAGTCCTAAGAGTACCTACATACCCGTGTTGGTCTCTATGGCTGCCTCCCCATGTTCTTTCTACTTGAGATCATTTCTGATGACTTTGTCAGCATTTTTCTTTGTAGAACTTCCCATGTCTCTTTAGCCACACTTCTTAGTCTCAGATGATGGATCATGTGTATATGTCCTTTGGACATTCTACAAGTTGCTTTTTCAAAGTCCAGAGAAATTCTTAGCCATTCACTGCTTCTCCCCTTTCCTTACTTTTATGTGATGGGGCCATTTTCCCTCATGAATCCTGTCACTTCCATACTCCTAACCAGTCTTCCATGTTGGCTAGAAGTACAGCCAGTATGGCAGTTTTCCTCATTGTCACCAAGCTAAACCAAGGATTTATTAGGTGTCCCTCTTTGGGTGGAATGGCACACCTAGAAGAAGTATGACACTTTCCAGCACTCCATTACTAAATATAGTCTTGCCACTGTGTTCTTCTGAATTCCATACAGGATTTTAATACCTTCTTGACCTATCTCTTCCATGCTTTTTTGAACTAGAAAAAAAACCATTCCAATGCCCTATATCCAGTTGACAGTCCCATTCCTTTGTGACCTTGTAACACAAGTGGTGTCATGTTTACTTTTCTCTGTGAAAAAGGTCATGTCCTTTCTATCTATTACCTACACTCTATGAAACTGATTTATCTTTACGTTACCAGCACTAATCAGAGCACCTGAAAAATGATAGTCAATACATGTGAGCTGAATAGAAATAAATAGGTATAGACACATAAGAAGCCTTAAATAATTTTAAGACTTTTCCCTCTAGCCGTATTTTCTTGAGAATAATTGGGCTCTTTCTTTACTATTATTTTTTTCTATATATGTCATGGACTTATATTTTATGAGTTTATAGACTCTGGGACTTGAATTTGCAGCCCTAATCCGTTCCTCTGGGCTTGCTAGGATTTAGAGTTATGTTCTTGCTCTCCCTCAAAGAACAATATAGCATTGAGATTCAGAGAACACTAAAGAGAAAGCCAACTGTAAAATTTCATTATAAATCAGCCAAAGAACCAGATTCCCATTATTTCTTTAAGGCAAAAGATTACTTTTGCAGTAACTGAATCTTTACCTGAGAGATCTGCCTGTTTTTCAGAAGGCTGCATATTTGGACTTGAAAGAAGCAGGAGGGAGGAGGGGAAAGAGAAATTTGAAGATTCGGAAGTTTTATTCTAAGATATAAACAAGTCACTATGGACAGTGTTCCTAAGAGTAAGCTACAAATAGCTTGTATAGATAAATCAACTAAAACCTAACTGAGTATTCAGGAAGTGTTGATTGTTTCCACCCAGATAGAGAAAAATGACATTGCAATGCAGAAGATAAAACAACTATGCTTTTCAGTTTAGAAATGAATAGATGTCAGAAAGGAAACATGATATTTTAAAATAGATTGAAGAAGCAAAAAGAACTGAGAGGAATAGCAGAAATACGGCAGGTATCTGGTCAGAAGAACAAGTTAAGAATACTGTTTGTGGCCGGGACACAGTTTCTCTCTTGATTCTCATCAGCAAATGGTGTCTTTTGGAGCTACATATTTTTTAGACCAGTTTTACAGCAAAGCATTTGGTCTCACAGCAAGTATACTACTGGAACTACTGAAAGTGAAACCTCAAATGATTCAGAGTGAACTTCCAAGTTCTTAAATTAAAAAAACTGTCACCATTGATGATGTGTAAATTTCCTCTGTTAATGATGATATTGTTTGATTGTTCCTTCCTCTTCAACAACTTCCCCTTTCCATCCTGATGTCCACGGGCATTGGCAGAGCCTGCCGTTGACCTACTGCTCTTGCCTCTTGGTGCACTTTCTTTGAAGTCTCATTGCTGCCCACAAACGTCAGCACTGTCCCCTCTAGGTGACAGCCAAGACTTTGTCTCTAGTTCATACTCAGCCCCAGAGCTTCCGTAGCCATACCTGTGTTAGTGACCGGATACTTCCCACTTCCCCATAGTGCTGTCACCTCAAACTCCTCACAGTCACTTCACATCTCTCCATCCTGCCACATGGGCTTTCTCCTGGGCAGGTCGGGAGAAACCCACACCTGAATGGTATACGAGAGGCAGACAGAAGATGTTGCCAGGTGCAGGCAGGGACTTAAACGATACATGCAAGAATGTTCCTTGTTGCTTGAGGACTGTTCTGGCCTCTGCTCCTGAGTCTTGGTGCTAGTTCTCTGTCCTGAATCCGACCTGGTGAGTTGCCCTTTTTACTTTGAGGACTTAATTCTTCCCAGAATCAGCCCATTAGTCTGGCCCTGATTGCTAATTCCTCACGTTGCTCATAAGTCACTATGCTACCATTGCATTAAGAAAAAGAACATATTAAATATGTTCATATGGTCACAGAAACTTCTGGAAGGACATACAAGAATTCGTACTCATCAGTTAAAGCCTATTATATATTTTAAGGGTTTTTAAAAACCATTTAAATGTCTTATGTAATTTAAAAATTAAATTAAAAAGCATGTACTTTCTGCTAAATGGTCATGCTTTGCTCAGTCAAAAAAAAAAAAAAAAAAATCGAGTGCCTACTGTATGTCAGACACTGTTGAATAGGTAAAAAGAGAATTACCATATGATCCAGCAATTCCACCTCTGGGTATATACCCAAAAGAATTGAAAGCAGGGACTCAAAGAGATATTTATATGCCCATGTTCATAGCAGTTTTATTCACAATAGCCAAAGGTGTCAACGGATGGATGAATTGGTAAAGAAAATGTGGTGTATACATACAAGGGAATATTATTCAGCCCTAAGAAGGACAAAAATCTGACACATATTGCAACATGGATGAACGATGAGGACATGTTAAGTGAAAAAGCCAGTCACAAAAAGACAAACATTGTATCATTCCACTTGCCTGAGGTAGCTAGAGTAGTCAAATTTAGAGACAGAAAGTGGAATAGTGATTGCAAGGCGCTGGAGGAAGGTGGGAGTGGGGAGTTGTTATTTAATGGGTATAGAGTGTCAGTTCTGCAAGATGAAAAGAGTTGTGGGGATGGATGATGGACGGTGGGGATGGTTGCACAACACTGTGAATGTACTCAATGCCACTGAATTGTGCACGTAAAAATATTTAAGACGGTAAATTTCATGTTATGTGTATTTTACCACAATTTTGTAAAAGTAAAAAGCTAATTTCAGAGAGTAAGTAGTGTGAGGAAAACAAAATAAGGTGACATGACAGAGAGTAATGGGGTGGGTTACACAGAGGGTTCAGAAGAGGCCTCCCTAAGGACATGGCTTCTGAATGAGATAGGAATAATGGAAACACACTAGCCAGGAAAAGGTCAGGGGCAGCATGAGGCAGAGGGAGCAGCTGTATAAAGATCCCTAGGTGAAGAAAAAACCTTTCTGTGCTTGAGAGGCAGAGAGAAGGTACGAAGGAGGCAGGGCAGGCCTTACACAGGAGCTTCGAATGGCAGTGTCACCAAACAATTCCAGTCAGTAGGTCAGCAGTGTTAACTGACCAAACCCTCCTTCCACTTTCTTATAGAATTCTAATTACTCTCATCACCCTAACTTCTTCTTTCAGGAACTCAACATTAATGTTTCTTTCTAATTAGTTTTCTCAAGAGTCTAAAAGTGGAAAAATGTGGAGGCCTGAGTCCTGGAATGATTCTAAGTGTCCAGAAAAGCAGGCAGACAGTGGGTACAATTCGACTCAGTTTTGGGTATCAGAAGACCAGCTTTTGAGTTCAAGCTCAGATGCTTTCTAACTGTGTGACCTTTGGTTGCTTCACATCTCTGAAGCTCAGTTTCTCCATCTATCAGAGGGGATTCATTATAATACTTTCCTCACAGTTTTGAAGCTCAAATTAATTATGAATACCTAGTTGTAAACGAGCGCTCGTATTTATATATTAGTTATTATGTTGCTGATGTTCTGGCCTTGGCTGAGCTCACTTTAGAGAGGTCCTAGCTATTTCAAGGGATATCAAAATAAAATTAAAGAACATTTCTAAAAGAGAAGATGTGACATGCAACAGTTTGGAGGGTACACAGAGAAGATGAATGGCATGATGTAAAATACTGACTCTGGTGACTCTAGAAAGGTTGGGCATCCGGAAAGGCAGACCCTGGGGAGCACACACCGTGGCCTGTAGGAAGCCAATCAGCACGCCTCCCCTGGCACATGCTTTCTGAGATCACTGAGTATAGAAAGTTGGGTCTCTACTGTTCTGTGGTTGCTGATGACAGAGAAGAAAAGGCTTACAAGGAATGAGCTGTTGATATTTCTTGAGTTTGTTCAGGGAATGAATTTTAAATGTCTTAAAGAACTGCCCAGATGGATGGAATTGAGAAACATTAGGATGGGTGAATGGGAAAACCTTTTAATCCCAAACATTTTGACCATAGAATAGTAATGTCTTTTGGGATTGGGTAATGCTTTGGCAATATTTCAACATGTTGCAAAAGATGTTCTCCATTGCTATATTAGCCCCACCTAGATAATTTTTGGAACTTTATACAGCATGAGTAAGTTGTCATAAGACACATCTCAGAATATTATGTATGGGAAAATGTGCTTTGAACAAAGTGTGTTTAGATACAGAGAGACTATCTTGGGTAAATGGTTTGTTTAAAGAACATATGTGGCAGCTCATAGCAGACTATTAATTAGAATGTAAGTTCCATGAGGTACAGACCATGCCTATATTGGTCACTTTTTTTTTTAATGAGCTTTTTATTTTTATTTTATTTTTTTATTTTTTTTAAGGAGGGTACATCTCTCAGTGGTCCATGTAAGGATCGAACCAGCAACCTTGGTTTTATCAGCACCACGCTCTAACCAACTGAGCTAACTGGCCGCACCTATATTGGTCACTTTTATATCTGCAGAGCTTGTCACAGTGTCTGGCACATAGTAGGTTATTTGTTATTTGTCAATAATATTTATTGGAAAAAAAATGAGTGGATGAATTAATGAAGTGGGGGCATCAGCAATTTCTCAAACTTGCCAAGTTTAATGAAAAGTGATTTTTCTTCCCTAAATGGTGGTTCCAGTCGTGAATCTATTGAATACCTCTTGTTTCAAAGGATGGTGATTACTCAAATAGCCTTTAATCAGGGAGTTGCCTCAGGAATTGCTGGGGGGACAAAGGGGAAGCCAGGTGCTATGGGGAAAGAGCAATCCCCGGATGCTCCAACCTTCTTCAAGCAGAAGAGCTCTCTTTTCGTTCGGTTTTCACACTGGGAATATGTATAATTTTTATTTGAAAATATTTTGGACACTAAAATAAAAATGTGAAAAAGTATTGCTTTACAGAGCTAACACCAAATGATTTAATTGGACCATAAGCAAATATACAGTTAGAACCTTATAAAATAATGATAAATAAATACATCTATATGGAAAATTGTGCAACATTCCCTAAAACTTTCCTACTTCTCCTTTCCTTTGATGAACTTCAAACCACCAAATGTAAGCTTTCATTATGCTGCCCTCTGGGCATTTTCTGGACTTTTCTCTACCACTTCTCCCAATTTGTCCTTTCTATTGAAAAATAGCTTGTCATGAGTTCTCATTGCTTTAGTGTCTGCTGTCTGTTAGGTAACTGTGAGTGACAATGGGTTTAACTGGTCCCAATAGATGCGCTACTAATCCTAAAACAACATCTTTATCAGGAAACCTTTAAGGATTCTTCTAAATGTGGGTCAGAAACATTTGGGGCCAAGTAGATTTTTAGAGCCCTGAAATCATTCCAGTTTGTCAGTTGCCCAGAGCAACTGGGATAGACTAAACTATGACGTAACAATCTTAGAGGAATCATATACCTCTCTATATACCTGATCTCTAACCACGCTACCCCTGGGAATAAAATGTTCTGATTAGAAAACTTGCACGATTACATTCTTTCCTATGGAATAAACCATTCCTTACATTTTTCCTTTAACAGACTCACCTATTAACATTATGATTATTTCTGCCAAGATTATATAGTTCAGAAAGAAGTGTCTTCATAAGGTTTCCCAGGAAACTAGAATGTTGGCAAGATATCATTGGGAGCTACATGAACATAGTTGGTGGTGGGAGGAGGCGGAGAGAAAATTTTGCAACAGACTTCTAATGGTGTCAAAATAATTCCCACTGTGCTGCTGAGGTTCCCTGAAGGCTGGAGAATAATCTACACCAGAGAAATAATTACAAACACACGAGGCAAAGGCAAACGCAAAACACAGCCAAGCAAAGGAGGCTGGCTAAGCAGGGAAAACAGCAGCACAGAAAGACTAGGAGACATGAACATGTGCAGCTAAATAATAATTAGTGACTGGATATTGTATAAAGACTTAATTAATATTGCCATGTTACAAAAGAGCACCTCCACGGTGTTGCACACTCAACCATCTAATGAGCATGAATTCATGTAGGGCTAGTAAAAGAATAAAAGTAATTGCCCCTTGTCATTTGCTTTTAGGTGGGTTGACAAACGAAAGCTTCTTTTTTTCTTTTCTGGCTGGGTTACTTAATTGCATTCATCCTTGGAGAGAGCATCCCTGACTGTACACGTTATCATCAGTGAGTATTTTTCCATCATGTATTCTATCAGTCAGAAGATGTAGTTCTGAAGTTATTTGATATAAAACAACAAAACTCGAGGAACCTTTCACAATGGAAGAAATATTTTTTTCCTGACATTAACAGTCATAGGCAGTTCAATAACAATTAATTTATCATGAATTTAAAACACAGAGCACACTTGAATTAGAAATTATTCTATTATTATCTACCATTTGGGCCAACTTTTAAAGCCATCAAGAGCTATATATCTTTAATTTAAATATTAAAATTTGATGAATTATCATTTAAAAGGTAACATCTTTGTTACTTATTTTGTTGTTAATGGCCTTTGTTGGTATATATATATATATATTCATCGACACTTAGCACAATAACTTTCTTTAAAAAGTGAGAAAATTGATACATTGTCAACAATAACTATATTGAACAATACTGTCAAATAAAAAATGTAATTACAGTAGGATAAAAAGCCATGGACAGTGAAAAGAAAGAAAATATGGAGAACTATAAATTCACTAATTCCTAGAATTGTCTTGGGTTTGAAATAAACATATTATTTTTGTAAACAAGGTGATAAAAACAAAAACTGTTCGTAATCTACTTGGTTTAAGTATTGCACTCTAGTTAATGCTTTGTAAGAATTTTACAATTACACTAAAAATAAACTATTAAACTATTGAAAACAAGAGCTTCTAGGGCAAAATAAATCCTTTTCAAAATTTAAGCATAATTGACTTACAATATTATATTAGTTTCAGGCGTACAACACAGTGATTCAATATTTATATGTATTATGAAGTGATCGCCCCGGTAAGTCTAGTTACCTTCTGTACCATACAAAATTATTACATTATTATTACTGACTTTATCCTCTGTGTTGTTTGGTATATCCCCATGACTTATTAATTTTGTAAGTGGAAGTTATACCTCTTAATCATTTTGTATCCCTAAAAAAGTATGTATGTCTACTACATATGACAGTGGATCTTCAGTTTCTTATCTTTTCCTCCAATAGACTGACTAATGAGCTTGGTTGAAACTGTACTCTTATCTCTCTCTCTCTCTCTCTCTCTCTCTTTTTTTTTCTTTTCTAAAATTAGAAGCTAGTGTGGGCCAAGAGAACCAGGAAGCACATTTAAATACAGGAGAGACTCCCAGCACTTTTTTTCAAACACTGAATTATTGCATGTTTCAGATGCCAATTATTTAAATTTAAGACGAAATTGTGCATTTACAGATGAAATGATATACTATCTTAATTATGCTTCAAAATTGTATGGGAGGGTGTGAAGAGGATGATGTATAAATGAAACAAGATTGGCCATGTGTTGATAGTGGTTGAAACTGGGTCATGGCCTGGAGGATTCAGTAAGATGTTCTCACTAATCTTGTATCTATTTGAAAATTTCCATGAAAGGATATAGAAGAGTAAATTTTGTAAAGTTATATTTATTCAGGGATATATTAATTTTAATCACTTTAGGAAGGCAAAGAAACCTTGAGTGGTTTTCCAATGAAGAGTTCAGCCAGATCATTTCCATGGGCATCTTATTTGTCATGATCTAAGAACCATTTGGCTTCCACTTGAAATATGATAAGATGGGCTTGGTTATGCCCTATGCCTGGATTTTCCATATTATTAAAAAAGTAAGTACCTTTAGCTTCTGAAAGAAGCAATTACCAGAGACTGGCTTTCTGCCATTAAAATTTATACCATCAATCTAAAAAATTTGGTCAACATACTTAAGTCTTTTTGTTTTGTTTTTTTTCCAATCTTGAACTTCCTTCAAAAACAGTATTCACAAAACTCATAGTGTCTTTCACCCATATCTATTTCAATGCCCATTTCAAGAATATTAATATTCAAGCAACTATTGATTTTATTAAGTACTCCTTATGGAGAAAATATCCAAATTTTCTACTCTTTTCTCCATTTTAATTCAGATACTACTGCAAAAAGATCAATTTCTTCCTTGTCATAATCATTATCTTTCTAGCTCAGGGATTTTACAACGTGATAGAGAAATGAACATTCTGCCTTTCTGATCCTGGTATGAAATTTGACATACAATTTAACCAGGAGAAAATATTTTGTACATATGGAAGAAGGAAAAGAAATAGCTCAGTCCTTTTGTGTTCTGTGGAGAGAATAAAATGATTTAATTTGGACAGGGATGATGCACATAGGAATTCTAATGAAAAAAAACATTCATCAATGGACAAGAAGTGAGCAGATTTTTAAAATTTCAGTACCATGTCTTGTCTTTGTTATTAATATACTTTTATTTGATTAAGAAGTAGGTAGGCAGCATTGACAATTTAGGAATTTTTAAACTAATATTGTCAGAGGCTGAAGTGAATTTTCCAAAGAGTATGTAAAAAAAAAAAGAAAGAAAGAAAAAAGAAAGAAACAAAGCAGAAAAGGAGAAGGATATAGCAAAATAACTTGCAAAAATAATGTTTCCATGTATGATTCATTGCCCACAATCCTACACTCACAAAGTAAAAATTATCTTGAAGAGGCTCCACCATACCTCAGTTGATCTCTGGAGGAACAAGATCAGAAAGAATGTGGTTGCCCTGTGATATGCAGATTTCCCCTTGAGGCTGAACTGGTTTGTATGCACAAAGGCAGAGCTAATAAATTTATGGAAGGTCAGAATGGGAAAGAAGAGAATTCAGAAATGTCGTAAGGTGGTAAAGGGGCCATGGAAAACTCCTGCTGACATTTTAAACTCCACATTTGAGCTAAAAATGCATCTCCAGGATATGTTAACCAGTGAAAGAGATCACAACAAAGAATTATGCCGTTTAGATGGGTGGGGAACAGAGTAGAGCTAAGCGAATCTTGACCTCCAGGACTGACAAAGATGGAGTAGAAAAAAAATGTAATGGCCAAGAGCATGAGCTCTGGAATCAGACACATCTGACTCCAACAGTTGCTGGCTGTGTCATCTTGTGCAAGTTATTCAACTTTTTACATATCTCCATTTACTTATCTATAAAATGGAGAGAACAACTTTGCCTACATTATGTGACTCTTTTGAAGATTATATGTAATAATGCTTAGAAGAATGCTCAGAAAATAGTAAGGGCTCAAGTACTTTATTCCTGTTATTATTTCTGGCCCCTGCACTGGCCTCATTGTTCTTTGCCCAAGCCAGATCCACTTCTGCCAAGGAGCATTTACACAGTCTATTCCTTCTGCTTATAATTTTTTTCCCTCCAGATGTCCCTGTAGTTCACTCTCTCAGATCCTTCACAGTTTTGTTCAAATGTCATTTGACCATCCTATTTAAAAATGGAACCAACATCCCATCCTCTTTTCTCATTCTGATCCTTCTTCTCCTACTCTACTTTTTTCTCCATAGCAGTTGTCACCTTCTAATACTATAAAATCTATCTATCTATCTATCCATTTTCTCTATATGTATATTTTCTCCTCACCAGACTGTAAGTCCAGAAGGGCAGATATTTTTATATGATTATGTTTATTGACGTATGCCTGGCATCCACAACAAAACTTGGCAAATAGAAGGTAATTGGTAGATTATTATTAAGGGTGGGAGTGATAAACTTTGTTAAATAATGCTATCATCAAAGTAAAATACTATGCCACTCTTTTTTACCCATTTCATTGGCTTTTGGGAACTTAATTTTCCTTCAGGTTTGCCCTTGATGTTTATTTCAGCTTTGTTACACCTAAATCTTTCATTGGGAATTGAGCACACAATACGCTATTCATCCTCTGAGTGACCATGCCTCATTCATTTCTCTAGTAGGCTACCGTTTTTCAAAAACCATTCACTGGATTTATTGAACATCTGAATTGATAACTAGGCAAAAATGGTTACTGCTTTTCTATGGCAAGAGAGTTGAGACAAGTAGAGTCAACAGGAACCCATCTATCCATTGCCACTCTCACGTCACTGTCAGAGAACTCCAACTTTATATCCCTAGAATTCAGAACACAAAAAGTATAGAGAAACCACATCCATTTGAAAAGAATACGGATTAGGTGGAGAAAGGGGGATGGAAGGAATGAGATACAATTACAATAGGGCAGTAACAATTGCCCACCATTTTTAGATTGTTTACTACGTCCTAGAAACTATACCTAGTACTTAAAATACATTTAGTATTTTATTTAAAAATCCTCACAACAACCCTATGATTAATTACTATTTTTATCACGATTTTACAGATGAGGAGGTAAATCCTAGAGAACTACAAGAACTTGATTAAGGTCAGGTAGAGCCAAGATGCAAACTCCAAGCTCTCTGACCCCTGAATCTGTGCCCAACCACTACTATCTTGATGCCTTGGGAAGCTGGAAAGGTGAGAGTCATACATGCCTCACGTAGAGAGCTAGAAGGTATTGCTCCACCTCAGACAATTTTATTTCAACAACAACAAAAGTGCTGGTAGTTCTTCAATCTCAATAATTCATTCACTAATCATTATCTAATTATTCATTATTTACTGAGATTCTAACAAGGTGCAAGGCAGAGAGATGACCTTTGAATAATCACAAAAGCATATTAGACACAGCCCTGGTCCTCAAGTTAGAGAAATAAAACACAGACTTAATAAAGGTAATTATGCAAAAGAAATATTAACAGCCTAATTTATTAGAGCAAGGGATGGTAAACTTTTTATGTAAAGGGCCAGATGGTAAATATTTCAGTCTCTGTAGGTCATATGGTCTGTGTGCCAATTACTCAATTCTGCCACGGGAGCAGTAAAGCAGCCCAAGAGAATACATAAATGAACGAGTGTGGCTGTGTTCCTATAAAACTTTATTTATAAAAACAGTTGATGGGATGCAGGCCATGGTTTGCCAGCCCTTTTGTTAGTGAAGACCCTGAGACAATATATGGTACATTTCTGAATGAGTTTTTGGAATATCAGGTGCTCTTGGAGGGTTAGAGGTGGGAGAAAAAGTGGAGTTAGGGAAGGAGTAAAGAAGAGGGGACAGAGAAGAAAAAGGAGATTCAGGAGACAGTATGTCATGGAAACCCAAGGAAAGGGATGGTGTGATTCACTAAGGCTTCAAAAGATGCGGAGAATTTTTGGAAATGCGAACATCATAAGGAAAGCATCAGTTAGGCATAGTTGTCCATTAAGACTTTTTGGATAGATCTGGGAAATAAAGATTTATGGGGAAGAACATGGTTTTCAGTGGAAGCAAAACTGACATTGGAGAGCCTGCATTTGAGAGTGATGAGGGCAAATGTGGGTGCCAGCCCCTTCCTCCTCCAAGATGGTAAAAGGCCTTTCTAACTCTCCAACTGTGGTGTGCCTGACTCTTTTTCTCCACCCTACCTTCCTCTTGTGGAGCTTTCTTTTCCATGCTGACCTAGATTACGTGACAAACATCCCTTTCTCTTCATGCTTGGATCTTAGGGCCGCCAAACTTACCAAGGTTGTATTTTAGACAATCTATATTTCTTCGTATTAGTCACTGGGTTTTGTTGCCCCAAAGGCTTTGTTTCCTTGATTTTTCAATTTCTGTGAAGGAAAACACAGTCAAAATAAATAATACTCCTAGGATGTTTCCCTTTTGTAGTTATTTCATTCACAAGCAGTTATTTTGTACAATTACAGGATGTTGGCCATAGAAAATCTTCCAAGATCTTTTAGTCTAACTCATTCATTTTACATTAAAAATTTAAAAAAATGATGCCCAATGTAGGGGAAGGGACTTTCCAAGGCCTCTTAATTCTTAGCCCTTGAGATAATCTTTTTAAACAAATTTTAATTAATATTTTATTGGGAAATAGAACACAATTATACGCTGAAATATAAAACAAAGGTAAGTACAATGATTACTGAACACACATGGAATCAATAGAGCAAAATAAGAACAATGCCAGGTTTTTCCTTCCTTCTGCAGGCAACCACTAGCCTTCCTTTTTTTTTTTTTCACTGTGGTAAAATATACATAACATAAAATTTACCATTTTAACCATTTTTAAGTGTACAATTCAGTGGCATTAAGTATATTTACATTGTTGTACAATCATCTCCACTATCCAATGCCAGAGCTTTTTCATCATCCTAAACAAAAAACAATAAATCTTGTGATAGTCTTGATTAAGAATGTCCCAGATTTTGTGGAGCTCTAGTCTCTCCAAAGATAGAAAGTTTTTAAAGCAACGGAGTGACAAAGGCAACATGGTGATTTTGTGTGATTTGAAGAGAGAAAGGTGGAAGTAGAAAATTTGAAGTTACTTGAGGTTGTTTTAATATTTAGAGGATTTTGAACACCCATGGTAGGTTTGAAAGAGAATTAAGGCTGAAACTGATGCTGCTTTTATGTTGGGAAAAAAAAAAAAAGATTTGCAATGCCTAGCACTGAGACATGCCAATAAAGCCCCTTTCCAGGAGCTCTCTAGAACCAGAGCTTATGCTATATAACATACTCTACTGGTTTCTCAGGCTTCCCCTTTGGGTCCTAAAGTTGGAGTCACAATCCCTTAGTAACTGACTGCAAACAAACCACAGCAGATTATGCTTTACAATTTAAAAACATAACTCCCAGCCCCAGCTTTTCAACCTTTTATGACTCTGAGCAAAGTAATGGAATGTTCACAACTCCCCCATCTGAGTAGTTATTCATCACAGATAAGAATTGCTATTTTTCTCTTGCCAGCCACATAAATAATGAACTTTTCTTTCCTACTTATAAAGTCTAGGAGCAGATAAAGGCTCAGACAGGGAAGAGGTTAGTGAGAAATCCAGGAGATGCAAGAGAAAAGGTCACTCAAGCTGGCACTGGAGGTGGGAGATAGATGCTGGCAGCAAATCCCATCCTCCTCTCACACTCTTTCCTCTCCAGAACTTGTGTTTTCAGGGAAAACCTGTTACAGGGTAGACCAAGGGCAGCCTGAAATTTGAATAGGAGAATAGCCAAGTACATGATCAGATTCTTACAATACTATTTGTCTTAGATATAATTATAAATATGATCACATGACTACACAGACTCAAGATACCAATCATGTCATCATCACGACAACTCCATTCTGAAATATTATCCCTCTGTATTCATTAGACCAGAGCTACAAATTTAACAATACAATGTAAGGCCAAAGGCACTTACAGGCCACACCCATTTTGACTTGTGAGACCTTGTCCATGTGTTGCACTCTTCTGAAAAAATAAAGCATTCCTTTGTCGGGTATCTGGGGTCTCATAGTTGCTAGACTGAAATAATTTGGTTGCATTTGAATGCCTGAAGACAATGGAAATTCTGTTCTATTTTAAAAGGAGTTTCAATTCTTCTGCTTACCTATAGAAAAGGCCTGGAGTTACCACCTTCTTCATTAGTAACATTAAGTTTTTTCTTGTTAGTCTCGTTTTTAAAATTAATTTTTAGGAAATTTATTGGGGTGACGTTAGTTAGTAAAATTATACAGGTTTCAAGTGCACATTTCTATAATATGTCATCTGTATATTGCATTGTGTGTTTACCGCCCAGTCAGTTCTATTAGGTTGGTGCAAAAGTAATTGTGGTTTAAAAGGTTAAAAGTAATTGCAAAAACCGCAATTGCTTTAGCACCAACCGAATACTTTCATCACCATATATTCGACCCCCTTTACCCTCATCTCCCACACCCCTCCCCCCTTATTCTCTGGTAACACTAAACTATTATCTGTGTCTATGAGTTTTTGTTTGTTTGTTTATCTTGTTTGTTTGTTGCTAAGCAAAATAAGTCAGACAAAAGAAGTCGATAACTATATGACTCAATCATATGTGGGATATAAATCTGAAAACAACCAATCTAAACCCATGATTTTATTTTCTTTAAGTGTTTCAATTTTTAAAACTGTTCTTAAGCCAGTCTTCTCCTACCTCTCCCACAACCCGTCATTCTCAGCATTATCATCACCACTGTTATTTTTTAACTTATGTGACTCAGATTTTGGCCATTTAAGCTACCAAGGAGCTAATTTGAGCCCCTACTTTTCAAATTTGATACTGATGACTTATGGCCTCAAACCCCCTTCCTGAGAAGGAATAAAAATATATAACAAAAATATGGAGTGAAATAGAGGTAGTGGAAAGTATCTACAATGCTAGAACAAAATTTTTTTTGCAGGTAAAATTATCAGCATGTAGCTAACTCAAGATCTAATGGAAAGAGACAGATTCAGTGGATATTTGAGACCTATGTGATAGAATAAGGCCTGCATGTTCCTACACTTGTGATCAAACAACCTTCTCGAATTCACTGTGGCAGTCATGATCTTAACATTGAATTGTTTTCCTTACTTATTTCAAAGTCTCAAAGAATTTTTGCCAACAGTGTGAAGGCAAATATCATCTATGATACTATAATATGACTCATCAAGAATAACAATTAAGCCACCTTTCACATATTAGATAGTCAGGCTTTGAACATTCTGAGGCCAGGTCTTTATTTTCCTGTATGCTGTGTGTTTTTTGATGGGTAATTTTTATTTCAAGAGGCAGCAAATGCTGAACTTCAAATTCCGTTATAGAAAATACTTAATACCCAACAATCAGATGATCATTTTCAATGATCATTATCATAGACAATCACTGTCTTTTATAGCAGCCAGGATAACCTTTTAAAAAGAGAACTCTGCTTCTCTGACATGCCCATTGAGTAAACCTCAAGACCTTGAAGTGGAATACAGGCACTGATGGCCTGGCCCCGCTCTACCACTTGCCAGCTCCCTTCCCTCTGCTCTGGCTACTCTGGTCTGCTTTCAGTTCTTCCAATGTGGCAAACGTCAGAGCCCCCCACACTGCTTTTCCTCTTGTCTAACTCTTGACCTGGCTAACATCTACTTGAACTCCAGGTCTCAACTTAAATATTAGTTCTTCAAAGCGGTCTTCCCTGACGTCCCCTCCCACAATCTAAATTAAGTCTCTATATTTATATTGTCTCACTATAGGTTATACTCTTCCTTGCACAAAAAGGACAGATGACTTGGGGTTATTTCTGTCCATTAATTGATTCAATCCTAATTTTTACAAAACCTCATAAACAAAAAACTAAAGTAAGTAAAGTCCAATGATAGTAAAAGGTTTAAAATTTTTTCTAAGATAATGGTTTATTTTAATAGGAAAAACGCCTCAAAGAGATTTATTTAAAAACACTCATGAGATTACCCGATCTTTCATCAAGTCACACATTTGTTTTTATGAAGCCATTGAGAACATGTGCTATTCTGAAATTACTAAATTCCAAAAATTCTTGCGGAAACTCTCATCCATTCTTTCTCCAAATTGACTATGGACAGAAAGAAAGTAAATGTGATAAAATATAAATGCATTGCTGGAATTTAAATTAAAGGAGGATTCCAGATGGAAGAGATTACAGAAATCGGTTAGATCAGGGGTTCTCAAATCTGGTGGCACAATGGAATCACTTATTGAATCTTATTCCAACCTTTAATTTCAACTCAGCTTTCTCAAAATACACCTTTGACTATTTCTTCTACTTCAAATCTTCTCATGTGCTCCTCTCATCCTACCACCATTGCCAAATTCAGCCATGGGAATACCTATGCCTCTTAGGATTGATTTTCATTCTCTATCCTGTTCGGGATCAGCATCTGTCTCTCTCATCTCTTTATCTTTTCGTAAGAACTCTGACAGAGTTTTTCAAGACTCTTCTCCACTTCATGGATTTGAATGGTATAGTAGTTATTGCTGCTAATGCAGAATGTTTTTAATAACAATCTGCTTTTGTTTTATTATATTAGTTTTCTTTTTAAAGGTTAATATATCATAAAACAAGTAAAAATATTAAAACTTGATAAATGTAAAAAAACATAATAGATAATACACAGAAAAGGAAACATACTTAACACACATTATATGAAGAATGTTCAAAGAAATGCCCAATTATTTAAATATTCTTGTGTATCAATATAAAAAAGACTCTTAAATGTGTAATGCCTTGTGAAATGACGTACGTACTCTCGGGACTTTTGTGCAGGACTGTAGATTATTACCGTGCTTTGAAATACAATTTGACAATATACTCGTATATCAGAAGCCTTAAATATATTCATTTCCAAAACCTAGCATTAATTACAAAGAGGAAAAAAAAATCAGTCATCTCAATTTGCATCTCTGTCTTTCCCTTAGGAATTTCTGCTCCTTTGTCATAATAGCCATCCATGCCTTTGGGCATCCTAGTAGAATTCCAAGAAATATTTTATGATTTTTTTCTAGTTCTATATTATATCACGTTTGGGGGATGCATATTTTCTGAGTCTTCATCAAGGAAGAATCTCTACTGTCACAGGCTGTGAAGCGAGGATCATAATAGTATCTACTTCTCAGTATTATGTAAATAAAGTGAATTTTTATGTGAAAGGCTGGGGTTGACTAGCTGGAACATTTCTATCATTTCCCTCCGTATTTGAAGCCCAAGTTCTTGATTATCTGCGAGGCTGGCATGACGCAGCTACAAATATGTTTCCCACCTTTCCTTGCTGTGAAAAGTAATCATGGATAGGTCATGTTCTAAGCATGTGCGACACAGCGGGCAGCATGGTGGGGACCTTTTGGAGAAGAGCAAATGGAGGAAGGCCAAGACAGAAGGGTTATGTCTTTAAGGAGAGGCCTTTCCTTGTTTTTGCTGTGGGATCCTAGCATCAAAAAGCAGAGAGCTCAGAGGGTAAGGGGGGATCTCTCCCAAGTCAACCCCTTTAACTTAGTTCAGTTAACATAGAAAAGAAACTTGAATTAGCAACTAGAAGGAAAAAAACTAACAAAATAAAAACACCCAGAATGAGCTGGTTTACAGAGATTCTTTTAAGATTTTTCTTCCCTCCGTACCTCCCTTCCTTCCCTTACTTTTTTTCCTTTTTATTTTTCCATTTACTAAACTTGTTGAGTACTACTGTGCTGTTCAGTGGAAAGTCAAGGGCAAATAAAAGGCTTGACTTTCTTCCCCTACTTAGCTACAGTTGAACCACGCTGTGGCTTGACTGTACAGCTCATAGTAGGCAAACCCTAAAGCCATTTTCTAGCTTCAATCCTAGATATGCCAAGTCTCTTTTCAGCTCATTTTAGTTTAAGCCCTTTTTGGAGGTTCTCAATATGCATTCCACCTAACTTATTTTTCTGTAACTTATGAGTAGCAGCTCAGCAATGTACTTGCATTACTCTTAACTGACACCAGGTGGTGTTTAATGTTGGATCCCATAGTTTGTATATATTATTTATTTAAAATAAATTTATGGTTAAGCCACTGTAAAATATGCACCCTTAAAATAGAATGTAAAGTGTTTAACCATTCATTAACCACTAGATTTTACATAATCACAACAAATATTTGTATCCTGCTTTATAATTTACAAAGTGTGTTCACATTAATTACTTTTTTAGATGTTTCCAATAGTTCTTTGAAGTCAGTAGGGCAGATGTTTTATTTGCCGCACTACACAGATGACAGGAAGATTAGGTTATTTAACCAAAGTCACACAGGTAGTAAGCAGTAGAATAGGGATGGAAGGCCTGGTTCTCTGCTTTTATATGCAAACAACTTGTTTGAACACTGTGCTTTAATGACGTGAATAGAAAAAAAACATCAGGTACAGGTCCTGTAAACAGTGAACTAAAGCCCCAGTATTAAACTTCTCCACTCAATTATCATCTTCCTTATTGCTTTTAACACTATTCTGTATTGTTCTGGCTGTAACATTCACATTTTCCATGTGTTACGTGTCTGAGACCCACGAAACATTCACCTATATATATACTTTGCAGTTTTATATGAAGTGTTAATTGCCATTGTAACCTTCAGTTTCTCTCTGAGTTCAATACTCTTTCTTTTTTATCTTATTTTGTCCAATGAGACGCTGCTCCTTTATTTTATTTCCTTGAAGAAAAAAAAAGGATCCCTAAACATGCACACATCTAAAATGATACGTAAACATAAGAACATAATTGTTTCTTCCTCAGTAAAAAACCACAAAAGAAAAAGAAAAATTCCTACTAACCAAGTGGCTATGTTCTCTTAGGAAGCTCAGTGATTGTCACTGAATGCTCAAATCTACCTTTTCTTCTTAAAAAGATATACACCGATTTTTTTTTCCTTATGGGCAATTTAAAAATGATTTCTAAATAATTTAAAAATGTAGCTAACATGTGATTTCCAAGTTACGGCCAGCCAGTGAGATTATAAGTGCACTTAGAAAAAAATATTAGTAGTCATAGCAATTTATGCTCATTGAGCACTGACTGGTTAACACTCTGCTAATCACTTTAAATTTTTTACAGCTTGTTTCATTTTCATACGAACTTTATACAGTACATACCTTTTCTATCTGCATTTTCTAGGTAAAGAAATTGAAGCTTAGAAAAGTTAAAGAGCCTAAGACTAAAGTAATGAAGCTGGGATTTAAACCTGGATCTGCCAGAAAACACATATAGGCCCGCCTGACTACGTGTGGTCATCTTTAGGCTTCCTAGGCTTGAAGATAAGCCAATCGGATTCTTTCTACTCTAATTAATAAGGATTTCTATCACACTCTTGATTTTTCAACCATCACCGCTCCACCATTGAACACTACTTTAGTACAGGGAATATCTGTGTAAGACAACTCAGGGGAAGTAGTCTAATGGATTCATGTTAACGACGTGATCTATACTGCTGGTCATTTAAGGAGTTTTGATGTTAAGCATTTATCCTCCATACTCCCATAATGGACGGTATGGTGGGTGAGAAAGGCACCTTATGGAATAAAGAAATCCTATGCCCATTAGCTTTGACTTCCCATCCCCCCGGACTAACTTAAAACAGAAAGGAGGCGCTATCAGGGCGCAGTATTATCTCACAGTGTCATGAAGGGCTGAACTACCAGGCCTCAGGAAGGGCAGGGAACACAGGAGACGTGGGAGTCTCAGCAAAAGAAACGATGGCCTTTGCTTTACAGTGATGCCAAGTGATGCTCAGCATTACATCTTCTTCCCTGTGTGTCTCTGTCAGATGTCAAATTCCAGATAGGGAAATTCAAAATGGTCCAGATTGACTTCTGTGTATATCCTCTCTAACTGTGACCACTAGGGGACCTCTGGTCAGGAATGCTAGTCAGAAAACAAAACAAAACAAAACAAACAACTAACTTGTATGGTAACAGATGGTTACTAGACCTACGCGTATCATGGTGATCACATAGTAAAATATATAAATGTTGAATTACTATGTTGTACACTTGAAACTAATGTAATATTGCATGTCAACTATATTTTAATTAAAAAATAACAAAAATCCAGATGTCCAACACATTATTGGTCTGGGGAAGCAGTTTCAGCAAAGACGCCGTACTGTGTGTCAGGGAGGAAACGGGAGGTGAGAAAGTATAGACAGCAGAGGAAGTGGTACCCTTTCAACAAGTCTGTGTGAAGGGAACAAAGAAGTAAACTGACAGTGTGTGGGGCTAGGGGTAGAAAAGGCCTTTTGTGTGTCTGTTTGTCTTTAAGATACAGTGCCCTTGAACATGTCTGTGGGCTGAGAGACTTGGGAGACAAAAATAAAGGTAATTTGGTGAGCAAGGCACAGGTGAATGTAGGCGAGACTGGTGTTAGGAGCACAGGAGCAGAGCGTAACTTAGAAAGTAGGAGGCACGCTTTTCGAAATAGAGGGAGGTTTGCAGGGTGAAGGAAAAGGAAAGATTTTCTGATGGCCTCTATTTCTCAGTGAAATACAAGATGAAGTGATCTGCAGACTGAGGCATTTAGGGAGTGAGGACTTCCAGCGGGTGGTGGTGAATGTCTGGGACACCTGCTACAGGGTCCAGTTCACTAAGGACAGCAGAGCAGGGAAAAAGCCTAGTCAAGCTTGAAAACACAGATTGCTTATTTTTCTATTTTCCTCCCATTTCCTGCTTTTTTTTTTTTTTTTTTTTTTTTACATTTTAATGCTTATTGGTCTCTGTCCCAAAGGGTGAACAAAGAAAGAACAGAGAAATAGGAAACCAAATGTTGCAGTCATACCTTAAAATTTCTGCTCAAGCTTTGATGGGGGTGGAGGATGCGGTGGGGACAAAAACAGGTTGTTAAGTCATCACTGGATTTCTGTCATCCATGCTTCTCCAAGCCCTAATCCATGGATTTGGGTTTGTCTTACCATCCCTGGGGCATGAAGCCCCTTGTTCAGAGGATGGAACAAGAGTATGGCGCACGTGCTCAGGTATAACCATCACACAAAGTGCACCATGTTGGCCATTGGGTAAATTACTTATACTCTCAGGTCCTATTTCTTCATAAACAAAAGGGAAGTTTGAAGATTAAATTAAATATGTGGATGAAAGCATTAAATTGTGTGCTTGCCACATGCTAGGTGTACAACAAGTGTTAGGAAAATGGATTCTAATATTTTATTTGATTGAAAGCTGCACGTGGAACACACTTAGAATCATCTAAAAAACAGTTGTGAAATTCCTCTGTGGTACCATGTAATACAAATTCGAAGTATAAAGGAGTTAGCCTCTTTATCAGAAAAAACAAAACAAAACAAAAAACCAACAACACCAACAAAAATAACAAAAAACAAATAAATAAACTGAGGAATAGAATGAAGAAATAAAATGGAGTCACTATAGTCAAGCTGCTAAATTACCAAAATCAAGTAGGTTGAGGCATGAGGGAATGATTCTGTTCTTGTGTTAAAGCTAGTTAAAACAAGACTAGAGGGAACAGAACTTTCTATTTCTGTGTCAATGCCTGGATATACATCAATTAGTTTTGTGTCAATACCTGGACATACATCAGACCTCCAGATAACTATCTCTGATTATTCCCTGAAGGAGTCACATATCCGGACCACCTAACATCTATAACTAACATGAATATGATAGTATAAAACATAGTATGAAATAGGAAACACCTTAAATTAAATTGTCCAGATCTCCTGCCATCTGACTGATAAACACCCTGGATCAATCCTAGGGCTGAGAACGCAGAACTTATGTGACTTTCAAGGGTATGACTTTCACTATAAGAACTCTTAACTTTTCTTTCTTCTTCATAACATTTCTGGGTTTTTGCCTAATCTGTGTTTCCACTTTGCAAACTCTAAAACCCTTGAATAAATCTTTGTCATTTATTTCTAGCAAAGCCTCCAGACTCTTTTTGACTTTGTTTAACAAACTCAAACAAAAAACTTACAGGCTCCTGGCAATTCATAAAAACAGGTCTGTTCTCCTAAAGACTGAGATTCAAATTAATAAGGATGTTACTTTTTGGTAAAGCAATGAAAGTAAATACAAAAAAATATGTAAATACCCCTCATCAAACACCACTTTGATGATATCAAACCACTGTTAACAAACCTTCATAACTCTTCAGTACCATGCCTGTCCCTTCCACTCTTCTTTCACTAATGACTCCCTATGAAACTCAGCTCCAGTGAACATGGATTCTTTGCCTTGCACTTGTTTTCCCCAGTTCTGTGTTATCACTCATGCCATTCCATCTCTCTACAATTCCTTCTCCCATTCCGGCACACAACCCTACCACTGTTTAGGTCTCTGCCCACAGAGGGATTTGTGGCAACATTTTTGGATGTAGCAATGTTTAGGGATAATGCTAATATTTGGAAGGGAGGCAGAGATGCTAAAACAGTCCCATCTAATGAAGAATTGTATGGCATCTCGTGCCACTTTCAAATGTCTCCAGACATTCATGTAGGTCAAAATAAATCTCATCTATAATTATCTGAATCTGGAATCTGACTCTGTTTCACAAATAAAAACAAAATATGTGGGACTTTTTGTGGGAAGATTGCATTCGGTTTGGAACTTCCCCAAGAGTCATTCACTATTTAGGGACATCACATAGGGATGACAATGTTGCTCAATGCAACACAGAAAAGTTCAGAGTGCAATTGTCACTGCTGCATTTGCTGGACTCTATGATTAGCACAAACATCTGACTCCTTCATTATGGATTCTCTAGTGTCATCACGGCCAAGCATTTGCATATGGAATACGTATTTTTATGTATTTCATAAATTACTTCCTTTTTATCTCTCCTTTATCCTATAGTTAGGGGACTACTCATATATTACAATTTTTTTTTAAGATTATTTGAGTTCTATTTCAGGACAGTCAAGGAGGCAGTCTAAATTACTTATTAAAATGAGGTGTTGGATGTAACAGAGTTGCAAACCATGACCCTGAAGCCCTCTCTTATTTTCGCACAATCTTCTAGCCCCACCTCTCCCACCTGTTTGTCACTCAAGATTCATTGGTATAGAATTTAGAATGTTATTCAATTTTTTTAATAACATATTTTTCTCCCCATCATATACAAAAACACTTTCAGAAAATGGCTTTATTCTTGCTAAGCTACAATCATAACATCTTGGGTTGATACTGACTGAAGGTCTAACGGTCTATTTCAAATACTGATAAAAGAGGGTGGGATCAGCTGTGAAACTAGCAGGCCCCTGGGAATTCAATTCTGTGAAAACTTTCTTGGGCATAGAGGACATATAGAGACTCAACCCCCACTCTACTCTTAATGACCACGTGAGGGAATAAAACTTCACGTCAACCCTGGATGCTTAAAAAAGTTGAATATAAATGAGCGTGGGACTGAAAAAAGAGAAAAGAAATCGCATTATATCTTATTTTTCTGCTACCAACCATCACATTCCAGTTGGTGGACTTTTGAGCAGAATGAGCACTTGGCAGTCACTTCATGGTGAGGCCAAGGACAGACCCCTCACGACAAGGTGTCCTCAGCCAGATTTCAAAGGAAGCCTTGCTCCAGCCAACAGTGCCCAGAAGCTTCTACCTGTTTCAGGTCTTCTCCTGCATGATAATAACTATGAGGATGATATTCCAGGGAGAATGTTTCCTGACATTAAAAAGAAAAAAACAAACATCTGGGCCTCATCCTATTTTATTAGGGGTCTTTTTGCTGGTGATGATCTTAGACCTACATGTTTTTGCTGGAAACCAAAGGGCATCAGTAAAATGCCTTTTTAAAACCTTATCATCTCAGCATGCGGAGGCATCATCTGAGTAGTCTCTGCCATGAATCGAACTGTACATACTGCAAAACGTGTATGTACTTAAAAGGGGAGTCATGGTTTTAAAGAAGATGGAGCTTTAATCACATGGAAACTGAGGAATTAACATGATGTCCAAAATCAACAGCCTGAGACTTTGATTTTATCACTCAACAAATCCTTGACAGAAGGTCCATGGGAGTGACATAATAAAATGTCCTGCAGATTTTTCATCAAGAGGATATAATGATATAGTACATATGAGAGTGAACTGTAAAGTACTATAAAATGAAAAGTATTTTATTTTAAGATATGTTACTAATTGTCACAGCCACCTAAGAAATAGGAAATAATTTAATACAAATACACAAACAATACAGTAAATATACTGTGAAGCTATGTTCTCATATTGTAAACGCTACTCATTGAAAAAAGGAAAAATGGAAAAAACTGGGCACTTTTTTAGCATACGAATTAATTACTGATTTTTAAAATAGATTTTAGCTGCTTGATTTTGAGTCAACCTGAGTGGTCAAAAACAAAAAAAAAAAAACAAAAAAAAAAAGCACAAAACAAAACGAAAAACACCAAAAAATAAAAAACTTATTTTTTTCAAATATATCACTTTCATATTATGCTGGAAATATTTGCTCAAGATGTGTTTTCAGTGTGCAAGCCAGACTGGAAATAGTCCTTTTACATTCAAGTGTCAATTATTGCTCTATTATTTTTCAGATGGTTGAGTCACTTGGTACCCTTCTCATCACCATCTGCTTATCTCAATTTTTTTTTTTTTTCAAATGCTAACCAGAAAGTGATGTGGGGCTTTGCTCTGTCTTTCTGTTTTCATGGTCCCCCAAAGCAATCTCCCTTTCTTTTTCTTCCTTGTCAGTTTCGTAACTTTGACATTAAGGCTGTTTTTCAGCGCTCTGAGTAACCTACAGTTCCTAAAATTCTGCTGTGTGAAGATGACTTACTCTTGGCGAGAACTGCCTATGTCTTCTTGTGGTACAGACACTTCCCTTCTAGGAATTCAGTAAGGCGCAATAACTTGTTTTCTTGACTCAAACAGTGACTCAAACATTCACTATGCATGACATTCTGGGGATTTTGGGAAATACACAGATGAGCCTGCCTCATTTCCTGACCTCAGGAAACTTGCATCACACAAAATAAGATGGAAAGAATATGGGCTAAATGCTATAGAACTGCACAGCCCAATGGAATAGCCACTAGTTATTGCTTATTGAGCCTCTGAAATGTGGCTAGTTCGAATTGAGATGTACTATAAGTAAAAAGTTCACCCTGGATTTAGAAGATTTGGTACAAAAATGCAAAGCATCTTATTAATATTTTTATATTGATTACATGTTGATGTGATAATATTTTAGATATATTAGGTTAAATAAAGTCTGTGATTCGGTTCACCTGTTTCTTTGTACTTTATATAGCAACTGCAAAATTTAAAATTACATCTGTGGCTCGCATTATTTCTGTTGGACAGTATTGCTACAGAAGTTTAGAGAAGAGTGGGGGAGAACTTCCTGTGTGTTGGGAGGTGTCCGACAGAAGAGGGAATGGTGAGCAGAAAACTATCTAACAGGAGGTGAAAATGTGCTGACTCTTGAAGTAGATTTTGCACGTGTAGAGCGGAGAAGAGACCTCAGCTAACAGCAGAGGTAATGCTGGGTAGTGGGCAAGACGTGGTCTTCGAATCATATCTTAGCACCTCTTCTTCTAAGCTGTTTGACCTCTCTAACTCTGTTTCCGCATGAAAAAGAATCGGGGTTAGTGATGCCTGTCCCGTAAGATTTGATAGTGTTGAGAGTTATAATGAGTTGATGCGTGCAGATTACATGGTGCTTAGAACAAGAAAAAACAGTAAGTAGTGTCTAAATTTACTAGTATGTGGACACTTAGCAGGGTTAAAAGGTGATTTGAAAGATGTAAAAATGACATTAAACCTAAAAGCCATTTTCTCAGCTACTATGCCAGAGAACCACTGTTAAGGTCTTGCCTCTCTTTTCAAATCATTGTGTATAAATAATTGCTTATAATCTGAATGAATCCCAAGTTCTCCACAACACATATTCAGAAACCGAGGAAAAAAATACAGTTTCCAGTTGCTTTTTCACTGTTCTTATTCCATTATTGACTTCATAACTTTTTTTCGGAAAAAAAAATAGCACTATCAATAGGCCATTGTCTTCCCTTTCCTGTTGATATCCTTATTCACTGAAAGTCCTAGGAAAATATTCAATGGCCCACATCTATCTTCATCAAAATTATGGATGGAAACAACAGCAATTTCTGAGGAGGATGGAGTTTCAATTATCTTAGTGATGATGCAGGAGAAACTGGGCATATCCTCAAGTTCCCATTGAAGCGGTCCTTACAGTGGGTTTTCTGACAGTCTGATACTTTACTGAAATCTTCTGAGAAACTAATACTAGTTCAGCACGTGACAGGTTACTCTGAGGGTGACTGACTGGAGAGCTCATTGCAATTACACACAGAAACTAGCTTCTCTTAAAGACTGCTGCTTACCACAGGATGGTGGGCTGACAGTTATGAGGGCCCCAGATATGACAGAGACCCTCACATATTCTTTCTCTCATCTTGAGGTTGTGGCTCTAGGAATTTTAAGAAGACTTCTTCTAGAGGGGTAAAAACAAAGTCTACACATGATTTGACTCAAATTAAGCCCCACAGACCTCTTGCTTCTAATCTGGGTTCCTTGTACATTTCAACTTCTTTTTCCCCTGGATATGTGTTCACAGAGCTAGAAAAGGGTATCTATTGAGAGCTGTCATTCACCTCAAAGTTTTGCTTAGTAATTGCCTTTTTTGTTGTAATAAAAGTATCTAACATTATTGAGCACTCATTGCTGTGCTAAGCATGGTACTATTTCTTTTAATCCTCATAACACCACCATGGATTATATACCATTACCCTTTGTTTTAGTTTTCTATTATTACATAACAAATTAACCACAAAACTTAGGGGCTTGGAACAACAATGATTTATTATCTCTTATGGTTTGTGTGGGTCAGGAATTCAGATAGAGTATAGTGAGTTTGATTTATTTCTGCACCATAAGGTCTGGGATCTCAGCTGGAGGACTTGAAGACTGGATCCTGGAATAATCTGAAGGTTCATTTACTCACATGTCTAGTGGTTAATGCTGGCTGTTAGCTGGGAGTGTTGATTGGCACACCTGTTGATTGAAGACACATGTGGTCTGGCTTCCTCACAACATGGTGACTGGGTTCCAAAGGCAAGTGTTGAGAGAGAGAGAGAGAGAGAGAGAGGGAGAGCGAGTACGCCAGGCATAAGCCTAGCCTATTGTGACTTAGCTGGAAGTCATATAGCTTCTGCCACATTTTTTTGGTTGAGGCAATTTCAAAGTTCAGCTCAGATTCAAGGGAAGGGAATAGAGATTCTCTCTCTCTCTCTCTCTCTCTCTCTCTCTGTTTCTCTGTCTCTCTCTCTTTCTCTCTACTAGAAATAACCCTTATTTAGACATCTGGAAGTAATATTTACATTCTGTTCTGCAACATCAATCAAATCATCTGATTGTAAAAGTTGAAAGACCATAAACAGTATTTACATTAGTATGATTATGTGAATATTGTTCATTGCAAAGCCAAGTAGAGATCTATGATAATTTCTAGAAAGAGCTATGGGCTCAATGTTTTAACCTCATTGCCACCCAAACAAAAATATTAAATGGAATCTCCTTTATTATACTTCATTAATTGCTTAAAATCACGTCATGTTTAAATTTGCTTTATATTGGGACTATTATTTTCTTGTACATTTTATTTGATATTTCTTGAAATAATTCATACCTTTCTCTATTTCTTTGGGTGAGAAGAAATTTGAGCCATCTATAATATCTTTTAGCTATTGCCTACTCTTCTTTTTGAAGATATACCTTTTAACCACCACTGATTTCCTTTCCTATGTATAGTTGATATTTCCTGTTATTTGGATCTTGGATTATTATTAACATTTCTTATATTCCATGTCTTCCTACTTTTTCATTTTACGTCCTCATCTTGCTGGAGTAAATCCTCAAGAAATTGTTCCTTCGAAGTAAACAGTACTTATGCAAGTAAAAATTATTTTATTGTCTCCTAAAATTCCACTGATGAGATGATTGATTAAATACAAATCAAAATTAAATTTCCCTCAGAATTTTTAACGGCCATGCTTGCTGTATCTTCTAGCATTTATTTCAGTGCTGAAAAGTGTAATGCCACTTTGATGCCCCCCCTCCCCACCGCCCCTTGGTTGACAACCAAGTATTCTCTTTGTTTGCTTTTTTTTCCTTCTTCTTTGGAAACATTTAGGATCATTTCTTTCCCCTGGTATTTATAAAATGCCCTCATTATTTCTTAGATATTGGTCTTTATCATTTCAACATCTTAGTATTCACTGAGTCCTTTCACTTAAATATTTACATCTCTTTTTAATTCTGGGAGATGTTCTTGTTTTATTTCTTTGATAATTTCCTCTTTTCAGTTTCAATGATTTCTCTTTGTGGGACTCTGCTTTGAGAATGTTTGATGTCCTGAATTGATTCTCTATGTCTCTTACCTTCATTCTTTTTTTTAATTATTTTTATAACCTATTTTTTAAATTGAGATATACCTTTATTCTTATATTTCTCATCTCTATGATCTTTGGGAACATTTCTTTGATACAATATTCCAGAATGTTAGTATTTGTGTTATATTTGATTTCTTTTTCTGAATTGAATTTCAGCAATCATAATTTTGAGCTCTTTTTTATTTTTAGAGGATAATATTTTACACTAACCATTCTTTCCTTATAGATGTTATATGTTCTCAAACACCTCTGACAATACTAATTAAAGGGAATTTTGTTTGGGTTTTGTTTTTTAAATGTCTTTTTCTTCTGTGATATAGCTGTTTCTTTTGAGTTTAGTTTTTTAGTTTGTTTAATCTTTCATTTGGCAGGCTGTCCTCAGACCTTGTAAGTTCTTTGATTATCTGTCTCAGAGTGAGTAAATAAGAAGAGTTAATGGGAAGGCTGCCCTGGAGCTCTGTGTACTTCAGTATGACGAGACAGAGCCAACCTGTTCAGAGCCAAGGTCCTTCCTCTACTTCACTCCCAATGCTGACATGGAAAGACTTTTATGATCGAGCACCGGCATCCACACAGGTAGAAGTCCCCAGGTATTTCCTTCACTCTATTTTGAGAAGAACTGTCCATTTCCCCCCTGGGAGTAAATACATCCCTAAATGCTTCCCTTTCCGAGTAGAGAGACAGTTACAAGGTGTTAAGAATGGAGGGAGGGGCAGGGTAACTCTTCTTCATATTAACTTTCAATTGATGCCTCTCTCTTCGTTCTACTTTCCACACTAGGTCTCTGTTATACATGCTATCTCTGAGTCCAGGGCTCCCTAGGATCTGAGACTGGAGGGGAGGTTAGCTTTTTTATCTGCTCACCCCCTCCATGCAAGGCTCCATCTCTTGATGAAGGAATATCAATGTCACTTCATGAGAATACTATGTGGGATGGAATACATATTGGTTCCGCCATCTTTGGATGGCTTTTGGAAAATGCAATCTACCACACACCTATGTTCTACAGATGAAAAAACAGAAGCTTAAAGAAGGTAAATACATTGCTTGTGATCACACCACTAGTAAAAAGAAATGCCAAGATAGAAACCTGCTGGTTTCTAGAATCCATTCTCTTAAAAAAAAAAAAAATCACTATGCGATTCTATCTCCCACCCCAAATTCTTTCAGGCTTTAAATTAAAAACATCTTAAAGAAAGACTCTGTTTCAAATACATGACTGCTTATTTATTTAAATAGTGTACCACGAATTTCATAAACCTGGGGCAGGGGATAGTAATATGAGGTGACAATAATTTTAGAGTCCAAGTTCCAAGAGTTCAAGCCTCTAATAATGCAGGTCCTGACCTCACCTTTCCCCAGAACTACTTCCTTTTCTTTGCCATGATTTGTATAGCTCCGAAAGATGCCTTCCAACCCCTCTGCCCTCCAGGCCACTACCAAACAGCTACCACATTTTGTAGTTTCCTCTGCCAATGGCGGGACTTCTGAGAACATCAGCGACAAGGGAGCTGCGTCTTCTAGCTCCAGCAGCTGCTGGGTTTGCACAGAAGTGGGAAAATGACCCTGTTCCAACTCTGGGTCACACTTTGTCTTGTCACCTGGGCAGAAGAGAAGCACTGCTCTTCTCAGAGAGCAACCCTTCAGTGTTGCCCCCACAGCATTCTCATTTTCCTGCTAATAAAACAAAGCAAAACAAGTCCCCTCACTTCACTCCCACCCCGAGGACAAGCAATATTTCAGCCTGGATCTGCAACCTCACTTCTGACTCGGTTAGAAATGTGTATTTTTCCTTTCCTGAAAAACAAAACGGCACCACGTCTACAGGAAGAAGCTCAACTCGATCATAAAAGAACTTACACACCAAACATAAAGTCTGACTTTGTGGGCTAAGTGTGGGTCTTCCAATTATTGGTGACCTCATGGTTTCTGGCAAAACAATGGGTAGATATTCACTTTTCACTTGTCTATCTCAAAAAACTCCTGAGGATGTTTTCCCAAAACAAGAGTTAACCCAACGACAGCTGCTCAAAGATGTAAAAAAGTTTTCCCAGACTTCTCTCCAGTCCATCAGGAGATCATGGCCACTTTTGGTCACAGCTAGAGTTGTCTTTGCAAGAAGGGAAATTCTTCGTAAAACATTGTCTAAAGATGGGAGCCCAGTTTTCGGAGAGGTAGCAGAAGGCTTTACATTTCACAGCGGGCCTTCCCCTTATGGAATTAAAATTACAGTAGTAGCAGGTAGTAGAATACAAACAGGAGGAGGAGAAAGTGCAGGGGTAACATGTATTGAACTCTTACTAAGTGCTGGTTATGTGCTAAATGCATTAATCTAGCTATGTGAGGTAAATACTGTTATGTGTGTATGTAAAAATACTTCGTTTTTTAAAGGTATTTTTATATTATTTAACAAAGTTTAATTGTCTTCATGGTTATTGAGAATTTGTTTTTGTTTTAATTAAAGTTTATTGGGTGACACTTGTTAGTAAAGTTACATAGATTTCAGGTGTACAATTCTGTAATACATCATCTATAAATCCCATTGTGTGTTCACAATATTTCATTTTTTCAAATGAGGAAACTCAGGTTTAAAGATATAGTAAATTGTCCAAGACCATAAAGCTTATAAGAGGTGAAACTGGGATTCATACCCAAGCATTCCTACTCCTGAACTCTTACATTATTCTTATGAACTGTCTCCTGTTAAGTGTTAGCTGCTAGCTGTTGTTTTCCTAAGAAATCCAGTTAGACCAAACTTTATCAAACACTCACTATGTGCACAAATCTGCAGTAGGGCCTGGGTTATCAGATGAAATAAGAACTAGTCCCTTCACTGAGGGAGCCAGGTGGTTGAATAGAGATGACAAATGCATGGTGGGAGGGCTCTCAGGGTTCTCCAAGTAGAGAGGGATTCATTTGAACTCTGATAGGCTCTAGGAAAAATTCCAGAAGGTAATTTTAAAGATGAAATTAGTTTACAAATACAATTTTGATAAGTAGAGAAGAAAGGAAAAGCCATTCTAAAAATAATACAAAGGGAAAATAATATAAAGAAGAAAGGCCTGTTAAAATAACATGGCGTGAGAGAGGAAGGCTGACTTGTCAGGTGATGGATATGAAGATAGATGGTTTGGGAGAGAGCTTCAAGGATGGATTAGGAAAGAGAGCTGGTTAGCCAGTTGTGACGGGTCCCCACAAAGAAGTCTGGATTTGTCCTATAGGCAAAGAGACCTAAGCAGAGCCTTTTGTACAGAGAAGTGGCAGAATCCTGTAGATGTTTCAGATCCCAGGCAGCTCCTACAGGAGCTCATCCTTTAACGAGAGAGTTTTCTGTATCCACCTTGCATCCTGTCAGGCTGGCTGGGGCAGCCCAGAGGGAAGGCCACTGCATTGGGTGGAAATGCATGGAAACCTTACCTTTCATGTCCAGGGTTCTATTTTGTTTCCGTGAGTTGGATTTTTGTGGCTTTGTCTTTCGGAGGGCTCTCATGTTACTTAGATATTTTCCAATGGTGCAGCAAAAGAAAGGCAGAGATTTGGGCTTAAATTCTCAACCAGAGACTGTCAGTGTTGGCCAGTGGTAGTCATTGACTGAGGGGGCAGCAAACATTTGAAGAGGGGAAGAATGTGTGTGGGAGGAGAGCAAATCCCCTTTGACTGAAGCTGACCTAGGGAAGGATCGGGGTTGGAAGGGGCGGGTGGGATGGGAGAAGGGTTACTTCACAGTTGTGGCCTTTTCCCTGGGCCTTTTCAATAGTATTTGTTCATCTTTTTATTTTCAGCCTTAAAGAATTGAAACCAATTCTCATTATTTGAAGCCTAAGACATGAATTTGTTCTAAATGATTTGTTACTCCTTTTTGATACTGAGAAGAAGTCTTCTTCACTGAGATTTATGAAGAGTTGAGTCCTGGTTAATCAGCATTTCTGAGAATGATCTGGAGTCCAGAAAACCAGTGCCTGCAATGACCATATTCTCTCTGTACCTTGACTAACCTTGGAAAGCTTGAGCAAACCATTCTACCTATTCTTCCTGCTAGGTTAGAACAGGTGAGTCAGATCTTGCAAGGAGACCAAGTGGCTTTTTTGCCTCAATAACACTTCTGCTTTCAAACTGAGTAATATTTAAAAGTGGTCTAATTCCACATGTTTTGCTATATTTCCATTTGAGTAGCTCTGGCATGCAGCTTGCAAGGTAATCCATCTGTCCACAGAGTTATTGGTTGGAAAGTTAATTAGGGTGGTAGAAATGGCATATAAAACCATATCTGTATGTTTAAGTAAGTTACGTTTAATTGAGGATATAATACACACATGCACACCTATGCAAATTGTTCTCCAAACCAGCAGTATAAACTCCTTGGTTCTGTGGCCCCAGCAAAGTTAAGAGGAGAGGAAAAGGACAGGTGTACATCAGGACACGAGAATCGCCGTGGTGGAGACAACACATATGAGAATTGGGGTGAGAACACTCCAGCCCAGGAGAATGAGTAATGCCAGAAACCCTGTCGGGGGCTCCACTTGGACTCAGGCTTTTGTCTGATTCTGGTCAAATTCTTCTGAGCAGACAGCGTGACGGTTCTATGTGAAGCTGACTGTGGGTCCACACACAATTAGTCTTATTAAATACATGAATTCCAGTTGCCTACACAAGATATCCAGCCCCTTTCTTAGCTTAGGCTCTAGGATAAATCTTTTTCTTTTCTTGTCTTTCTTTCTTTTTCTTTCTTTCTTTTTTGATTGTTAGAGAGAAATAAGTTTGACATTAAAAACAAACAAACAAACAGAAACAAACCCTGCATTTTACTCCTTCAGTGATTTACTGAAGAGCCAAATGTGCCAAGTGCTGCTCAAGGCATGGAATAGAGCAGGGCTAAGGTGGCCCCAGCCCTGCTCTCCCAGAGCCCACATGCTCGAGGCGGGAAGACAGTAACAAACTAGTAAATAAGTAAACCCACTAGAAGATTGCAGATAGCCCTGAGTGATGTGAAGACAATAAAAGGGGGGAAGTGATAGAATGATTGGGTAGCAATTTTAGGTCATGTGGTCCGAGCTGAGTACCAGAGAAAGTGACATTTGAGCTCAAGATATGTGCCTACATTTTTATTGTGTCCCATTGTCATGTAGAGCTACCTGATTCAAGAAGAATTCCAGGAGAAACAATAGATACCTGGATAGTACTCAAGTCTATTGCTTAAGATAAACAGTTTTGTATGGTTAGTTTCTCAATTCAACCAATATCCTCTGAGGACATTTGATTGTTATTCTTCTTGAAAGGCAGGCTGCTAGTGGGGAAAGTGTCAGGGCTGGCTGACTGCTCCTGTCAGTAAGAGCTTAGCTAGAATTACCTGGTGTTCATTATAACCCTTTCCCTTCCTTTATTTTATTGCTACATTTTTTCTGGAAGGTTCTTTTTATGTGCGGGAGGATGACATCAATGAAACTGATTTCACAAACCGCCATACAGCTTTATTGTGACATCTAAAATCCTCCTTTCTTTGCTCACTGCTGTAACCAATGAGTGCATATTGACTCTATCAATGAGTGGCCCACTGCTATTTAAAGATGCAAGGCGTTTCTGAGCTTTCCATAAGGGAATAATTAAACCACTGCAGGTAACAAAGAAATAATTTTGAGGGATATTAAGCACCCTTAATTAGCACATTTGAGTTTCATTTCTCCACAGGGAAAATAGTCTCATGGCAATTTGCCACGTCAAAGCTTCTAAAAACTTCTCCCTAAACTTAGAGCTGAAGTTCTTTTTACAATGCAAATGAGGACTACAAAATCTTTTCAGGCAAATCATTCACAAGCATTTAGGAAGCCTCAGGGCCTCTGGATTTTGTTAATGTTAATAATTCTGTGGCACCCACTGGGGAGGCCTTATGAAAAATATAAAGCTGGCAAAGTCAGAGTACCTACATCTTCTCATAATCCACATCAGTGCAGATTTGTGAAAGTTCATTTTTTTCTAAATCCTGATTATTCTGTAATGTAATTGCATTTTAGAATTTAAGTGAATTAAGAGAGAATAAAAAAATGCAAGAAAAAATAAAAACAAGCTCAGCCTAGACACATCCATCACATGGAGTTGACTGCTTACAGTAGCTCATGCAATTAGGGGGGCAGAAGGTATTACAGTTTATTGGTCTCAAATTCAATTAAATGAGACGAATGAATTCATTGGAATATTTATGATAGGATTCTCCTATGGTACCTAGGCATCTATGCTGCACAGAATTTAATTTAACAATGTAAGAGGGCTGATCTGTTTGGTTATATCTGTTTGGTTATATATATATAAATGTTTAAGTTTAGGGGAAAGACTTTTAAAATTATGTGTACTTTCCCAATAGGAGCATGTAGAGTTTAATTTAATACATGTTAATGACTGCCAGGTAATGATTAGTTTAAACTTGGACATGAACATTTGCCTTAGAGGCACTTCTGAAGGCAAAACTAAATGATGAACAATTATTGCAAGGGAAGGTTCCCTTTGAAATTCTACCCTCCTTGGATCTATACACGAGAATAAACTTAAACTCTGATGACTAATGAGGGAAAGGAAGAACGCAGTCATTTGAGGTAGCTTTGGTTCTCAAACAGTATATGATAAAATGATTTGTGACATCTAATTGTCCACTATTAGAAATAGTACAGAAAAATATTTAAAGTGCTAGGGAGGGAAGCTGGTAACTAACAAGCACTGCCAATATAACCATGTGGCCTAAGTTCTTTGATTCTGTTTTCTGATGGGATCCTGCAGGCAGCTAGCAATATAATCCAATACATCCCTTTGAACATTTGAGGATTTGTTATAGGGTGAAGCAAAACATGATTTATTTTTTGGACTTTAAATTTCTCTTTCTAACTTTTGAATGTGCTTCTGTCTGACAGTAATAACTTCCTGCTTTTTTTTTCCTTTCTGGCTCTGCTTTTTTCTCCTTATTCCTTTTTCCCTGCACCCTCTAAGAGAGTAGAAGTTTAGGACTAAAGAGGTTCTCAAATACTAGTGCATTGCCTACCTAGTGTCTTCTTCCAACTGGAGAAACTTTTTACAGGAGGGCAGATTCTGGTTTTAACCCTGCCCTTCTCTCCACAGTGCTTTGCGTTAACTCCAAAATATTAAAGGAAACATAGAGGATGTCAATTTCCAAGTCAGTTTCAGACAGAAATACATTTTCCAACATTTCTAACAGGGAGACCTCTGCCCAAACACTTCCCATAATAGGATGTTGACTGCTTGATGAAGCTATTGATTAATTTTTGGCCACTTTGAGCATTTCTTCTATAGAGATAAAAATTAGCCTTATAGGTATTTATTTCAGCCAACTGTCCCAAGCTCTGTCCTTTGGATCCACACAGAGCAAGTCAAATCTCCCCCACCTGATGATGTTTCCAATGTTGGAACACACTGGAAACTATCAGGTCTCCAATGATCTTTTTACTCTCTAGTTTCTACATTGTTCCCGGGTGACAGGAATACAGCTGTCCTTGTGAACTATACTTGCTCCTTACACTTGACTCAGTTTCTTGACCTCCTGAGATTTAAAATCCATCTCCACAATTTCTCAAGTTCTCTTCAGCTTTCATCTTCCGGCTTCCTTGTTTGTATAAGCTGCGTGTATCAAAACCTAGTTTCTTTATGAGTTTCCACAATATGTCACTGGTTTTAAGAAGTTTGTGCCTAATATGTTTATAGCTTAGCAGCAAAAACATCATGAGGAGTCACATAGTAAGGGGCATGAGTTTCTGACACTTCACTCCAATCCCCTCTCTCCCTTCCTTACATCACCCTCAATTTCTCCACTGAGTGAAAGCTACATCTACTAATCTCAGAAATAAAGGCCTACTCATTATCAAGTGTGAAAGTCTCACCTGCCTAAAAGGTAGATTGTCTCAACAGAGTCTGGCTCTTGCTTCCGTAAAACAATGCAATTTTATACACATTGTAATAACATAATAATAATAATTAATAATAATAACTGCCTCCATTTAAACATTAAACGTGTTACATTATCTCATTTAAATCGTACTTTAACCCCATATGCTATAGTATTAGTATTATTCCCTTCATACATGTGAAGAAACTGAGGTTTCATGAGGTCAGATAATTTTCTAATGAAAAATATGTTATTTTCAGCAAGGCTAGTACTTAAACCTACAATTTTTTTTTAAACTCCAAAGTTAGTACACTTAACATGTATACTAAATGTCTCTTCAAGATTTCCGTATCCCTCACCATCCTGACTGTTGTTCTCTGGATAAATTCCATTTTTAAAAATATGACCTTCTAAATGGATATAGTGTTTTAGGTGTGAAGACAAAGAAGTCATTGAAGATTGCAAACACTGGTGAACAGATGTACTTGACTTGCCCATCCATTGTTTTTAATACATTAAAGAAAAAAAAAGGAGATGGAAAAGGGGAATTTGAATACCTGTATAATCTCTAGTCCACCCCTTTGTTCCTTTTACCTGGCCTGTTCCTTTCAATTTGTTATCTGTCTGGCCCTTAAAGACATCTGAGTTCACAATCTCTACTTTTTTTTTTTTTTAAAAAGGAACTTTATTGGGGAACAGTGTGTACTTCCAGGACTTCTTTTTTCCAAGTCAAGCTGTTGTCCCTTCAATCCTAGTTGTGGAGGGTGCCATTCAGCTTCAATTTGTAGTCCTTTCAGTCTTAGTTGTGGAGGGCACAGCTCAGCTCCAGCTCCAGTTGCCATTTTCTAGTTGCAGGGGGCACAGCCCACCATCCCTTGCGGGAGTGGAACCGGCAACCTTGTGGTTGAGAGGACACATTCCAACCAACTGAGCCATCTGGGAGCACAGTGGCAGCTCAGCTCAAGGTGCCATGTTCAATCTTAGTTGCAGGGGGCGCTGCCCACCATCCCTTGCAGGACTCAAGTTGTTGAACCGACAGCCTTGTGGTTGAGAGCCCACTGGCCCATGTGGGAATCGAACCGGCAGCCTTCAGAGTTAGGAGCATGGAGCTCCAACCGCCTGAGCCACTGGGCCGGCTCTCTACTTTTTTTTTATAACAGCATATTCTTGCCATCCATCTTGGATTTAATAGTTAACAGTTATAATTCTTCTTAAAGCAACTCAATAAACCTCTGGTTGATGGTAACTTCTAAGCCTGCTGTGGAATGAATATGAATTGCCCGTGCTCTAAACATACTGTTTTGTGTAAAGCAATTTAGCTAATGAGTGTACCTAGCTAATCATCCAGCTTCTACATCTAATATGACCTGTCTGTTCTCTACTTGTCTTCACATTTTAAATTTTATTCAGGAAATTATATGCTATAAGGTCACTCATGTTCTGAGGAATTCATGAATATTATGGGATTTAAACTTTAAGAATTTCAATTTTTCTCTGTATCTACAGAGTTGGCAAATGATTCCCATGATGCCTACCTGTTAAAAAAAAAATCAGGGCTATCTGGTCACTCTTTTTATGTCTAAATTGGAAAAAGCACTGAATTCTCCATAAATCACTAGGTGAGTAGTTGATCATTCTATAGGCAAGTTAAGCTTTTTTTTTTTTTTTTTAGATTTTTTTTTTTTAATTGGGGAAGGGGAACAGGGCTTTATTGGGGAACAGTGTGCACTTCCAGGCCTTTTTTCCAAGCAAGTTGTTGTCCTTTAAATCTTAGTTGTGGAGGGTGCCGTTCAGCTTCAAGTTGTTGTCCTTTCAGTCTTAGTTGTAGAGGGCACAGCTCAGCTCCAGGTCCAGCTGCCGTTGCTAGTTGCAGGGGGCACAGCCCACCATCCCTTGCGGGAGTCAAACTGGCAACCTTGTGGTTGAGAGGACATGCTCCAACCAAATGAGCCATCCTGGAGCTCAGCGGCGGCTCAGCTCAAGGTGCCGTGTTCAATCTTAGTTGCAGGGGGCGCTGCCCACCATCCCTTTCAGGAGTCGAGGAATTGAACTGGCAACCTTGTTGTTGAGAGCCTGTGCTCCAACCAACAACTGAGCCATCCGGGAGGCAGCTCAGCTCAAGGTGCCGTGTTCAGTCTTAGTTGCAGGGGGCAGAGCCCACCATCCCTTGCGGGACTCAAGGAATTGAATTGGCAACCTTGTGGTTGAGAGCCTACTGGCCCATGTGAGAATCGAACTGGCAGCCTTCGGAATTAGGAGCACGGAGCTCTAACTGCCTGAGCCACTGGGCCAGCCCCAAGTTAAGCTTTTTTATTGTTGTTCTTCACAGAGGCAAGGGTGACATGGAATTTCATTCCAAGGTATTCCTAATTCCTTTCTGTAGAAGTGATTAGTCAAATACACAGTGCTGTGCTTTGTTCAGGGTGATGTGACCAGACATGAATCTTGTCCCTGAGTTTTAGGTCCATCTAGCCAACATAAAGTATTATCCCTATTTTACAAAAGTGAAACCTAAGGAGATTTTGCCAGGCCCCTCAAGATAATGTCTTCATTAAAGGATTTTCTAATAGTCATAGGTGTGCCAAAATGGAATGGATCAATTTGTTAAATAGTGAGCTCCCTGTCATCAGAGATGTTTAATAAATTTTGCATGGGCACAGAGAGTGAATTATACTCATTGGCATATCAGGTCACTTCCAGCCCTGAAATTCTCTTTCAATATAAAGTCAGTAATTTCAAGCAGTATTTTAGGTTACTTATTTCTCCCACAAACGACCAGATGATTGGCTGAATTCTCTATTTCTCTTTGGTTATAAAAATCTTTGCATAGCAGAACTCAGGCTTTCTGGCTAATAATTCAGATGCCCTGCCCCTTAAATGCTATTTGTTTATATGTACACATAGAAAATGCCACCAGGGTTGACCATATCTAGTTGAACATATCTATGAAATTATAGACATATAACAAAGGTGAATGTAATCACTAACTGGACAGCCCAGTCTGGTTGTGTCTCACTTTTATTTGTTAGTTTTGCAACACATTTGGCATGCTTAAAATTTTAGTGGGATACTGACATAACATTTGTATGTTAAAGAAAATTACAAGGGGGAAAATTAACATTTAAATAGATTTGGATTTTTAGGGAGAAGACAGAAAATCCAGCCTGTGATTTGGCTTAGCTAGGAAAACAAGAGTAATTGATGGTTGTCAGTATTAGAAAAGATTTTCCAGAGAAAGGAACTGTCAAGATAAAGGAAGGAGGAGAAAGATCTTCAGACCTAATTCCTAATATTGTTGTAAGAAAGACTGTGAGCAGGGGAAGGAGCAGTCCTGCTGGAGAACTTCCAGCAAATAATATTCAATTCCTGTCCAGGTTACACACCTTAACTCAGCTTACCTCCAACACTGTAAGATAAACACTTACATGTTTTTCTTAAAATGGCAGGAGATGCTGAATTTTCTGCACTGTTACTGGTGATTTGCATATTGTGCTAATGAATCCTGCCTACTTCTAGCCCAACCCCCTTCCTAAATACTGTATAAATGAAAAGCGAAGAGACTACTACCTGGATAGCAGAAAAATGAGTGTAGATTTATGATAGTTTTGCCAACCATAGCAAGAAAGTTATATATTCATGAGAAATGACTGCAGAAATATCATTTGACAATATTTCCAAATTATTCCGAGGGAAAACCGGTTTCTTTTAAAAATCAATGAATTGTGTGTTTGAATTGAATGCTTACTTTTAGCACTGTTCTGTGTTATAAGCAATAAATACATTTATTTGTATATTTTTTAAAACTTAGAATAATTGAGCATGTATTGTGTACCAAGCATTGTACTATAGACTTATATGATATTATCATAGCTAAAATGTTCTCACTAAAAGAAGTAGGAGTACTCTTTGGCCTCATACTAAAGGCCATTTGTAATCTGGCTTCTCAACTACAATTTGTTTATTGTCCCTGAGCAAATTTTCCTCACTTTTTTCCTTTGCTCATGTCTTTTAAAACCTATTCATTCTTCAAAGTCTGATTTCATTTTTGCCTCTTCCTCGAAGCTTTCCATAACTTCGTCAACATAGAATGTCTCCCTCTTCCTTTCAGCAGGAAGCCCTTGTTATCTGCAGTACTCTGGCACTTATTACATGTTGTCCAGTGCCATCTTGAGTGGTGCTTGTGTATATTGCTACCTGGCTTTTCATGTGAGCACATCCCGCTTCCCAAATAGATTTTGTGGTTTTTTTTTTTGTTTGTTTGTTTGTTTGTTTTTGTCAAACAAATACTATAAGTTTGTATTATGCAACTCATAGTGGAAATTCAACTAAACTTCTGCCTAGTCCCTTGCATCTAAGAAGTGGACTCAAATATATGTAGAAGAATTAAGACCTGGGTGTGTGCCTAAGAATGAAAAGTAATGCTCAGCTTTGTTGCCTGCAAAAAAGAAGGTGTATACTCTGATGTTTTACATTCAGGACCCAAAACATACTTTCCTAATACACACTGTAGGCAGTAGAAACTCCCACCCCCAACAAAACCTTTTTTTCACCTTTTCTCTCTCCTTATTGCTTCTATTTATAGCCCACCTATTGGCTTTCTCGCGGAGCTATAAACATCTTTGATGAATAAATTGTATTTTAGTTTCCTGGGGCAAAAATTAGAAGTCTTTTCTGAACAAGTATAAAGAGACCTCCCTGGGAGGTATTGTGTGCTATGCCTTTCCTGTAACCAAGCTTCCCTTGAGGGCTGAGCTGAGGTCAGCATAGTTTTAAATAGGTATACTCTTAGAGTAATATCTTGTATAGTGGAACTCTTTTGGATTAAAATAACAGCAACCCAACTAAACAGGATTAAAATAACAGCAATCCAACTAAAAGGGGGAATTTTTCATGAGGATATGAGATTGTTTCACAGAAGAGAAAGCGGTTGGCCTCCAGATACCATGTAGAGATATGTCTCTTACCTTTAGTTAATGCTCCAGGTCTGCTTTATTCTTTTCTCTTGTTGCAAGCTAGCTTCTGCTTTTTCTATCCATATAATGAAGACAGGCTAACAGCATCTGAGTCTGACATCCTAGAATCCAAGTGTACAGAGAAACATTGCCTCGACCCATGGCCCAATACCTGAAGAACTTTAACTGCTATCTTGGGCCAAGGGTCCATCTCTGAACCAATGAAATGTGGTCAGATGTGGGATGATATTTTACTTTATGGTATTTCTGAGGTAATCATTTGGCAGGAGGGTGGTAGGGATGGGCTGTTGCCTAGAGGAGATATGCTGGACAGATCAAAGCTTAGAGGTTTGCTACACTGTACATGTGTATAGAGGTGAAGCGTTTACAAACCCCTTCCCATATGTTCTTATGTGAGCTGCATGGCAGTTGAGTAACACAGGCAGGACAGGAATTATTGGTACACAACTTACACCAGAGGGCATTAAATATTCATAGAAACTAAGTGACTTGTGCAAGATTCACAAATAAGTAGTAAATTGTCATTCCACTATTCAACAAAACCCATCTTTCAAAATGTTCCTGAAATCCCACCACCTTCTTGGAGTTGATGATCAGGAGAGGAATACTATCTTACCTTGTCTTCTCTAGAAAAACAGAGCAGTTCTAGGGAAGTGTAATTTCAGGGAAGCAAGAATGAGGGAAAAGGAGAGTGAGGCAGAGAACTAAAGAAAGGAAATATAAGGGAGTGAGTCACTGAGCAGGTCACAATTTTGAAGCTGATAGCTGTTTATCACAGGATATTAATATTTTCAGAGAGGCTGTTTGAAGCTATCATGTGTGCCCCAATAGGTGGATGTGTGGGGGTGGGGGTGGGGGCAGGAAAAAACATGGATCCACTGGCTTCCATTTCCCTTGGTCCAAATTCAGGCCCTAGGGAATTAACTCACCAACACTTCCTGTTGAACGTGCTTGAAGACACAGCAGGACCTGCTGGGCCGCCGAGAATTCCTAGGGTAGAAGGCAAGACATTGTCAGGTCATACATGGCAGTGACATGAGGGATCAGAGGTAGCCATGGAAGGAGTCTGGCTGGCCCAGAAAATCATCAGCAACAATGAGCAGCTGGCTGCATGGTCTAAAGTGGGGATGGTGACACCTGCTCCCTGATGAAGGCTTACTTCTAGGACACCACTCCTATTTCACCTCAGAAGTGATCTAGCCCTTTTTTTATGCCCACACTACTCATCACATGAGTATATAAACATTTAACACAATTATTTATTCAAATTTTTTCCTCTCCTAAAGAAGATTTTTGTGAGGTTGGAGTACTGGTGATTCACTGATTCATAGTTTGTTGAGTACCTAGTATGTGCTGAGCATTATTTTAAGTGCTAGGGATAGAGTAGTGACAGACACAAATCTTTAACTTTTTGAAGCTTACATTTTAGTGTGTGTGTGTGTGTGTGTGTGTGTGTGTGTGTTTGTAGAAGCCAATAAAGAAATAAGTAACAAATATATTGTGTTAGAAGGTGATAAATGCTTTGGAGGAAAACAAAGCAGGAAAGTTGGAGAGGAAGAGCAGGTGTGGGAGTGAGGGTCGTAGATTAATTAGAGTGGCCAGGGAAGGCTTCACTGAGTGAGTGACATTCTAGAAAGAGCAGATGTGGATAGTTAGGGGGGGAAGTTCCAGAGATAGAGAAAAGCAAGTGCAAAGGCTCTAAGGCATCTGGATGTTTCCAGGAAGAGCAAGGAGGGCAATGTGACCATAGCAAAGGGAGAGGTTGATGAGAGAAGAGACACTAGATGAGGTTGGAGAGTTAATATAAGGCCAAACATCTTAGAACAATGAAATGACTTTCACTTGAGGAGGGGTGAGGAAGCAGTTGGGCTTTAGAGCACAGAAGTGATCTGACTTACTTTTCAACAGGGTCCCTCTGGCTGAGTTAACGCACGTGAGAAATGGTCATTGTTTGGACCAAGATGGTAGCAGAAGAGGTGGTGAGAGATGGTGATTCTGGTTTAAAGATGGAACTAATAGTATCTGTGATGGATTAGAAAGGAGAGAGAGAGAGAGAGAGAGAGAGAGAGAGAGAGAGAGAGAGAGAGAGAGAGAAAGATGACTCCAAGTGTTGAGGCTGAGCCAAGACTATAATTTTAGGGGGAAGATTACTTTAGACAGGAAATGGCTCTCAGACATCCAGGTGGGGCTGTTGAATTGACAGTGGATTTAGGAGTCTGAATTTCAAGGAAAAGTTCATGCCTAGAGATATAAATTTGGGAGCCGTCAGTATAACCTGGAAAGCCATGGGGCTGGATAAGATCACCAAGTGAATGAATGTAGATAGAAAAGAGAAAAAGACAAAAGACTGACTCCCAACCCACTCCAACTTTAAGGGATAAGGAAGGTTAGGAGTGACCAGAAAAGGGGCTCAGTAAACGTGGCCATCAGGTAGTACGAAAACCAGAAGAATGTGGTTTCTGGAAGCCAAGACAAGAAAGTGTCTCAAGAAGCAGGGACTGAACAACTTGGCCAAATGCTACTCATAGAAATGTTGAGAACTGACATTTGGGTTTAGCAGTATCGACGTTGTTGGTGACCTTGAGCAGTTCAGTGCAGTAGCAAGGGCAAATGTTCAAATGAAAGTTCAAAAAAGAATGGAAGGAAGAGAAACTGGAAGCAATAAATATAGGCAATTCTTTACAGTTTTGCTTTAAAGGGAAGAAGTCCAAAGAGGGTGGTAGCTGGAGAGGGAAGGAGAATAAAGAAGTATGTGTTAAGGGCCTGTTTCCATTCATGCCTCTTGGAAAGGTCCAGTGGAACTTACAGGCAGAAAGTGAATGACTGTCAGAAAAATAAACAAAATATCCCCTGGAAGCAGGTCTGCATGGGCCACTGAACTGATCCGCACATAGTTCTTTTATCAATGAGGAAACATATTGTGGGACTGAAGGTGCCTGGGTTAGGCCTTACCGGCCTAATGCCTTCAAGGTTTCAGATTCAAAAGGCAGAAACAATGAGTTTACCAAGTAGCAAAGTGGAGGTTCTCTACTAATCTGTGAAGCCAACACGCAGTCTGGCGGCATTTTCTGAGAGGTTCGTTTAGAGGGGAAGTTTCACAGATGTCACAGATGTCATCGTCATCATCATCATCATCATCATCATCAACATCAAACAGCAATTAAGTGCCTAGTTTCTCCTACCACCTCATCAATTAAAATACAGGGCTTTGTTCCCTGGGGAAGCTGGTTGTGTAAAAGTATAAAGAATCTGGAAGGTCACAGAAATGGGGGGAAGATACGCGTGGGGTACAGGCAGAGGGCTTTTGCCAAACCATCTTGCCCCCAGTTCCTGATTTTTCACCCTGCCTCTCCAAGCGCTGGAGTGGCTGCCTCTTTCCCTACTTCTTCCTCCTTTGCTCTTTGCGCCCCTCACTTTTCTTTTGCTGTTTTCTGTCCGTAGAGGGGAAGTTATGAAGATCGCCCGGGCCCCTACTTGCCTCTTCTCCGCCTATAGGCGCACGGAAGGGGACGGAGACCCCCGAAACCACAGTGGGGCAGGAGCTGGCGTTCTGAGCATGTGCGAACAAACCGGGGGGCTGAGGCGGATGTGGGGTGCCGACCTCGGTTCCTGCCCTAAGCGCAGAGCAAGAACTCGGTGAGCGCAGGGCCTGGCAGCACTATCCGGAGCGGTGCCCCTGCGCCCAAGGCGCAGCGGCTGCGCCCTGCCCTCCGGGCGTGGGCGAGGTGGCCGCGTGTGCTTCGCTGCTTGACGCGAGGACGAACCAATCAGGGCTAGCGGCCCGGGCTGCCATGTGACGGGCGAGGCGGCTCCTTTCCCCAGCGCGGCCAGAGGGAGGAGAGAACCGGAGCTCGCCGCGAGCCTTCGAGAGCAGCGGTAGCGGAGGCGGCGGCGGCGGCGGCACAGTCTCGGGCCAGCCGTGCGCGCATCCCCCGGCGCCCTGCTCGGGCAAGAGCTCGTCGGGCCGCGGGAGCCAGGATAGGAGCGGACAAAGCAAGATGGCAGGGATCTTAGCCTGGTTCTGGAACGAGAGGTTTTGGCTTCCGCACAATGTCACCTGGGCGGACCTGAAGAACACGGAGGAAGCCACCTTCCCGCAGGCGGAGGATCTCTATCTCGCCTTCCCCCTGGCCTTCTGCATCTTTATGGTGCGGCTCCTCTTCGAGAGGTAAGAAAGGCTGGAGCGCTCCTCCCCTCCCCCTAAACACACACACACACGCGCGCACACACACATACACACGCACACCCTCGCGCGCACACGCACACGCGTGCTCTGTGGCGCACGCACCGGCGCCCCAGCGCTCTTGCTCACGCCTCCCAACCTTTGTGTTCGGGAAGGGGTTGCTGACCCTTTAGTCCGGCTGCCGCTCTGGGAGCCAGAGAGGGTCTGTCTTGCCTACGGATTTCCTCCGGGCGCCTGGGAGGGGCCGCGGAGCCGTGGGGTTGCCCCCGCGCTTCCACTATTCCTTGGCCCGCTCTCTCCTCGCAGCGAGGGCAGGCGAACAAAGGTGAGCGGCGGCCGGCCGCGGGACGCGCCGCACTCCGCGGGGCTTGTTCCTCTCCACCCGATGGGCACGCCGCGCTCCCAGGCAGGGTTTCCCGGCTGAGGCTCGCCGCCACCCACCTGACAGCCAGGAAGGTTCCGGACGCGCGTCGGGGAGGGCGGAGGAACCGCGCACACTTCCATTCCTTTCACCCCGGCACAGGGATTGTCCGAACTGTGTTTCACGAATTCACCAGGGACTCCTTAGCTTCTGGCCGCTATTTGGTTTCCATGAGTAACACTGAGTGTCAGGCCCACATTCCTGGGAAATAGGTGACAACAGTAGATTTTCAAACCTACAGGCCATTAGCGGTTTCTTTAAAAGAGGATGTGAGAAGACGGGTGTACAGTCTGCGAAATGGTAATATTAAACTGACAGATACTTCCTGTGAATAACCATACACTTTTATTTTGCTACAAAAACTCACTTAAAATTTTTTTTAAAGAATTGACCTATTGTTTGTATAAATCTCAGATTTGGTTGGGTAACTCCACTGGGTCACGAACAAACTTGTTTTACTGAATCAGTCTTAGTCATTAAACTACTTTTTGCCGGCCACCACTCTCCGGGTGTTATTGAAACAAAACCGGGACAGCAGCACACACTTCTTTTTCTCAACTGAAAACCTTGACACCCCTCACGCCCCACCTCCTCCGCCCCCTTTATCAGTAAAGACTGAATTTCTGAGATCCCAGAGTAGAGTTTAGACTGTTTCTCACTTTACACTCCATCTCTCTTCCCCTGCCCCCAACTCACCTTGATTTTGTTTCTTAAGCTTTTGCTCAGTTATTTTGTTTGCTGTTTCTGTTTGTCTAAAGCCACTTTTGAAGATGGCAGAATTTGTCTTTTGTGTCATTTGTTGCTGGAAATGGCAACAGACAAAGCTTCATGAGAACAAAAAGTATCTTTTGTTTAAAGAAGGTGCATTATTCAATAGGCAATATTGTTGCTTAAGAACTAAGTGAGCTGTTCACATGCAGAGATTGACGTGCACAAGGGAACAGATCTAAAGACCTATTTTAAAACGATTTGAATCCAGCACAGGTGCGTCATTGATCCTATCTAGCACGGAGACTTACTGTGAAAAAGTGGTTGTATTTGCTGGTTTAGAGTTGCTTCTAGAGCAAATGTTTACTTGCAGAAAATAGGAATTCATGTCTAACCTTCCAGTCGCTCCAAAAACAGCCAGGAACAGCAGGTTGCTCTGTGTTGACACATAGTAGGGGGCTCCACACAGTTGCAGAAAGATATCTGATCAATTCAGACTGATAAATTCTGGCTGGGATCACTTTTAGCAAGCTAATGTATTTGAAAGAGATGTGTTGTCTGTATTTTCGAAAACCAAAGCATGTTTTCTAATGACCTGGATGCAAAAAGCTGATTCCAGGCTGTTCATTAGGCTGGAGAAAAACAAAATTAGGGAATGGAGATAGCTTTGTACTTAGATGTTCTCTGCTTTAAAAAAAAATTAAAAACCAATATAATAGTTGAAAACTGGAAAGTCATTTTTCCTCTTTCTGAACATTTTTCCCCCCTTGCTTTGCACAATCCCATGACTTAGAGTTTACACAAAGGGGTCAGGCTGCTTTCAACTGTCAGTCACAGCAAATGTCCTCATGTTGATGTGTAGAGAGTTGGTCAGTTTCTTTCAGGCCATTGATGCAAGTAGAAGTGATTTAATGGCCAGTATGAAAAGTGAAAGTTTATGGTTAATGTTCAGAATTCAATGGGGTCCATATACCACAGACTGCTACTGACTTTTGGAAGGGTGTCTACTTTGTTTCTTGCTATAGTAGCGACAGCTCTGTCTTTAACCATTCAGACTCTCTTGAAAATCCAACTGTATACTCGTATCCAGAATTACAAGTTCAGCATGTTTCTCCTCTTCTCAAACCTGAATGACAAATTCTGGTGTCCAACCTGTGGCCTTTACCTCAACATCTATCATCATAACTTGAATGATACTGTTATCACTGGTACGACTCACTTTCAGTAGCCTTCTAACGTGTTGTGCACACATCTCTGTCACTTGGGGTATTTGGTAATGTGGATCACGATTTAAAGGAGCCTATTGCAGAGCCCTTTGTAAAATGAAATGCTTTTACAATAGGCGTAATTCCTTCTGTATGCTATCCCTTTTTCTTCTATTGCCATTTATTTAAAAGCTGAGAACGTATCTATGAAATACCTGATTATCTAAGATCTCTGTTTCCGTTAAATGGGGTCAATAACACCCTTGTGGAAGCTAAAATTGTGAATGTGGAAACCTCCTCAGTCTTATATATTTCTATAAAAAGAAACGTGAAAGAATTGACTGAATTGGACTTTCGCCCAGTTGAACATTTCTTTTTGTTTTCCCCCCTCAGTGTTGTGTGTTGACAGTGGAGGCATTGGTGGCCAGAACGATGCCATGTTATAGCACCATATGGACAACAATATGGATGCCCAGCATGGTTGGTGAAAAACAGAGCAGCCTCAATTCAATGACTTTTGGCTGAGTCTGCGCATATCCCAAAGCTTGGTGGTTTTAAACATAGCTAACCTTCATACCTGCACTTAGTTCTGGGGAGGCGCAGGAAGAGCCACTGTAGATATTACTTGATTGACAGTAAAATAGCTTTGTGAAAAAAAATAAACTGGATGGTTTCTCCTAGAATGAAAAATGTAGTGTATACCATTGTACTGTGTTGCTGGGTTGATGATGAGGAACAAAATATTATTTAATAATGTAGCATTATCATCTATGTGATGAATTTTCTTGAATTAATGCTTGTTTAGGCTCAGTAAAACATTCTCTGGAACTATAATAAATGCTTCTTCCAAATTCAATTTTTTAAAAAATGTGTGTTGCTATGGTATTCATAAATGTGGGATTAAACTTTTGCTGAATTTCTTTTTGGGAATAAAAATTCTTTGAGTTATTGTTATAAAAGGTAATGTTAATACATTTTCTTCCTTGTGGGTTGAGGAGAGAGATGCAGAAAGTACTGGTCAAGAATCAGAACATTCAAGTTCTGGTAAAACTTCTCTCAAACTAGGGCAGCCACTTAATTTCTGTCTGCCTTACTTTCTCATCTGTGCAGTGAAGCAGCTGGTATTTGTAATATAAGGTTGTTTTCACCCTCCCAGTGATCAGAATCCTGTAGCTTACTAATTATTATCTCATCACACTTTGAAGCGAGGTAAACATCATTCTTTGCAGGCAGAAATAAGTCATCTAAGAATAAAGAGATTTTTTTTTTTCCTTGCAAATATTCTAGGCAATGGTTTTGTTTCTTGTATTTTTCAATTATGATTTGAGTTAAAAGGATCCTTTGGGCCATTATGATTTGTGCTCCAAAAAGCCACAGTATTTCAGAACAACGAACAAAGAAGATTCTGCAGAGAAAGCAATTGCTATCTTTCCTCAGACCTTTTTTAGATGGACCCGGAGTAGACCTGGAACATCTTGTGCTGGCTGGATAAGAAATGAGAAGCTCATTCCTGTCAGGTTGGCTATCAGAGCGGCAAGCTGTTTGGGAACTGTCATTCTTTAGGAGGCTCACACCAGTTTGCTTTGGCTTGTTTAGCCAAATAATGACCTGCTGCCCCAAACCTTCAAGGGGACAACAGTGTCTCAGTTATGCCAGAGGTAATATCTGGCCAATGGGCTTTTCTTATGGGTGTACTTAATATATGAGTATTTGCCTTGCCAGCAGCCTTGGGTGAGGCAGGAGAAGGGAGGTGAGAGGGGGAAGGGAGGGGAGGAATGTATTCCTGATGGTTAGAGGGGAAAGGAAAGGTGTGAATGAATGACTACCAGGAAAAAAGTGGAGTCAGGTGAGTTTCCTTATTGAAGGATCTTCCTATAATGTACCTTGAAATGAAACTGATTATGATCAGATGTATTTTAAAAGGGTGTGCAGTGGAGTGAATGTTTATGTCCCCTCAAAATTCATAAATTGGAATCCTAACCTCCAAGGTAATGGTATTAGGAGATGGGGCCTTTAGGAAGTAATTAGGTCATGAGGATGGAGCCTTCATGAATGGGATTAGTGCCCTTATAAAAAAGGCCCCAGCGAGCTCCCTCGCCCCTTCCACTGTGTAAGGACATAGTAAAAAGATGTATGTGAACTAGGAAGATTGCCCTCACCAGACACCCAATCTGCTGATGGCTTGATCTTGGACTTTCCAGTCTCCAGAACTGTGGGAAAGAAATTTTTGTTATTTGTAAGCCACCAGCCTGTGGTATTTTGTTACAGCAGTCTGAATGGAGCAAGACAGAATATTTGAGCATAACTTGCATCCAAACATGGTTTTTCTCCTGCAGTCTTCGTCCTGGATTTTTAACTCTGTGAAAGTACTGTTTCACTTGTTATTAAAACTATGGATACCTGCTTTGCCAGACTGGTGTAAGAAGCAAGAGTTGGGGTCAGACACAAGTAGGTTGCTTCCTACAGTTTCTGACAGGGATAGGAAAATTGGATTACAATGGATGTTTTATTGGAAAACAACCTAAAATCAAAGGGAATGCATTCTTTGCAGAACTTTAGTACTGCTTTCTCATCTTGCAAAATAAAAGGTTTGTCTTTATAGGGTGCAGTAGTTTAGCTATTTGCAATAGGTTGATTTATGGATAAAAGGCATGCTGTATTCTTAATGGGCAGTGCCTTAGACTGGTGGGAGACAATGAGATAACTTTAAATTATCACAAATGAGTTAACGTCATCAAGGAATGGTAAATTAACACCCGGAGTTCACTTGTGACTTCTCTGTTAAAAGTATGTGAATTCTCTGTGGACAGGGTTAAATGTTTTTCCTCCTGGACTCCAGTTTATAAGATATTTCAGAAGTGGTTTCTCTTTTGTGATGCAGAAGGCCAGGTGGCACTGGGAAGAAAATGGATATTCAGGGGAATTTCTTCCATCATCAAACCAGTCCCGTGGCTTAGTAAGAGATCACTACCTGCCTCAAGCTTGCTTCACCTGTTCTACTCACCTGATAACACATTGTTGGTGAGCACTACACTCTAGGTCCATGCTGTATATGGAAGATTTAAAATGTTTATTACATGCACATACATTCCTTCTTCCATCACCGGGCAAAACCAGATTTTCTAAAGCCACTGGTCATCTGTTTCTTACAAAGCCGTAACTCAAATCTTTGTCTTTTTCCTCTTCCATCTTCATTTGATCAGTTCATTTCTTAAATACTTTTGAGTCAGGATACTGAGGTTCCAGATTTTGTGTGTTAGTAACTAATTGTATCACATAATGTTTTTAGGGAGCCATTTTTTTTCTTTTTATTTGCAAAAATAGGAAGTAAACAAAATTGCCACTTGGAGGAAAAAGATCCTTCTATATTAGCGATACCCTGAGAATCTTTTTTTTTCAAAAGTGTCATTTTTTAAAACTTTTATTTATTTAAGTGTGTTTTTCAAGTATCCATCAGCTCCAAGTCGAGTAAGTTGTTTCAATCTAGTTGTGGAGGGCGCAGCTCTCAGTGGCCCATGTGGGGATCGAACTGGCAACCTTGTTGTTAAGGGCACTGCTTAACCAACTGAGCTAACTGGCAACCCTGCCCTGAGAGTCTTGACTGCTCAGATTTTATTATTTGTTCTCTTCGAACTTATCCCCCTTTTTGTAGAAATTATCTCATAAGCTCTTTCACTGTCACTCTTCCCTGCCACCATAATCTTTATTCTTCAAATACCCAATGCTATGGCAAGACTGAACACAAAATGGTGATTCTCACAATGTCTTTTTGGGGTGGCTTGTTAGTACTGCTGTGGATGATTGGGTGGTCAGGGCACATGATCTGAAGCTGTGACTTGTTGCTCACCATTTGTTTTGTTTTATGTTAGACTGTTGCTAATGACTGCAGTTTTTAATGAAGACATTTTGAGTTTGAAAGTAATAGTAACAACTAATATTTATTTCCTAATATAAGTTTATTACTTTACATGGTTCACTTCATGTAATCCTCTCCCAAACCCTGTGAGGTAGATATTAATTTTCCCAATATTTTATAGATGACACTAAGGATTGAGAATTTAGGAAACATACCTAACTTTCCACAGCATGAAAAAGCTAGGTACCGTGTTTCTCCGAAAAGGAGACTTAGCCGGACCATCAGCTCTCATGTATCTTTTGGAGCAAAAATTAATATAAGACCTGGTCTTCTTTTAATATAAGACCCATTCTTATATAATATAAGACCAGGTATAATATAATAAATATAATATAATATAATATAATATAATATAATATAATATAATATAATATAATATAATGTAAGACTGGGTCTTATGTTAATTTTTGTTCCAAAGGACGCATAAGGGCTGATTGTCTGGCTTGGTCTTATTTTCCAGGAAACACAGTAGGCATTTGGAATTAGGTTTCTTGATCTCCTAATAATTTTGGTAATATCCTATTTTAAAGCCAATATGAGATCATACTATATGTACATATATGGTTTTATAAGAAGCCTTTTGCTATTTAATGATATAATCTGAACATTTTCCATGTAGTAATTTATTAACAAATACTTTCAACAACTGTACATTATACTACGGATATACCATGTTTCATTTAATCAGTCCTGAGATTGTTGTTGGACATTTAGGTTGTTTCCAGTTTGTGTATGTACATCTTTTAATTCCTGACAACTTCCAAAGGAATGTTTCCTAGAAGTGGCATTTATATGTCTAAAAGGATAAGTACTTCAGTGTTCTTAATAGATACAAATTGCCGAATTGGTGTCCAGAAAGACTGTATGTCCTTTTGCATTTCCTTATCAGCATGCAGTTGAAAGAAAATGTTACTGGTATAATGTGTGTTTTTATATTATACATGAACTTATTTCAAATATTTATTAATAATTTTTATTTCACTGTCTGTGAATTCATGTATATTTTCCAATTGTGATGAGCTTCCCTACTTTTGGGGAAGGAAAAGGATAGACTTTTAATTTTCTTTTTTTTTTAATGAAGAATGGTTTTGCTTGGTTTGTTTCTCTGGTCACGTGTTTACACTCTTTTATTCCTTTGTGCTTCCTGACTCTACTCCACAATCTAAGTCATTATCAGGGAGGAAGCCTGTCAGATTCTACATAGTAGAAGGGATGCATTCAAGAGGATGAAGTAGATAATATCCTGACTTTATTATGGAGAATGAAGACGAGAAAAAGAGCTTGGAGGAAGTTTGAGCAATTAAGAATGAATGGGTTTTTATGAAGAAAAATTTAGAGATAGAACTAAACTCCTTTATATTCTCTCTCTGAATGTTTTGTTAAAAGTGAGTTACATATGGAACAATAAAAGACCTTGAATAGGCAAAGCACTCTTGAGAAAGAACAAAGTTGGAGGTATCATAATACCTGACAAACTATACTACAAGGCTATCATAATTAAAACAGGATGGTACTGGCATAAAAACAAACACATAGATCAGTGGAATAGAATAGAAAGCCCGGAAATAAACCCAAGCCTATATGGCCAATTAATCTATGACAAAGGAGGTAAGAATATACAGTGGGGTAAAGACAATCTCTTCAATAAATGGTGCTGGGAAAACTGGACATATACATGCAAAAAAAAAAAAGAAAAGAAACTAAACCACTTTTTTTTACACCGTATACAAGAATAAACTAAAAATGTATTAAAACCTTAAATGTAAGACCTGAAACCATAAAACTCCTAGAAAAAAACATAGACAATAAACTCTTTGACATCTCTCTTTGTAATATTTTTTTGGGGTATGTGTTCTTGAGTGAGAGAAACAAAAGAAAATGGGACTACATCAAACTAAAATATTTTTGCACAGTAAAGGAAACCATCAACAAAACGATCAGACAACCTAAATGGGAGAAGATATTCACCAATGATACATTTGATAAGGGATTAATGCCTAAAATTTATAAAGAACTCATACAACTCAATACCCAAAAAACAAAATTCTGATTAAAAAATGGGTAGAGGACCTGAACAGACATTTCTACAAAGAGGATATACAGATGGCCAATAGAACATGAAAATATGCTGAATATCACTAATAGTCAGAGAAATGCAAATTAAAATTACAATGAGATATCACCTCACACCTGTCAGAATGGCTATCATCAATAAATCAACAAATAGCAAATGTTGGTGAGGAAGTGGAGAAAAGGGACCCCTAGTGCGCTGTTTGTGGGATTGCAAATTGGTGCATCCTTTATGAAAAACAGTATCGAGGTTCGTCAGAAAACTAAAAATAAAACTACCTTATGACCTACTTCTGGGTATTTATCTGAAGAAATCCAAAACACTAATTTGAAAAGATATATGCAGCTTTATTTTTAAAGATTTTATTGGGGAAGGGGAACAGGACTTCATTGGGGAACAGTGTGTATTTCCAGGACTTTTCTCCAAGTCAAGTTGTTGTCCCCTCAATCTCAGCCGTGGAGGGTGCCGTCCAGGCTCAAGCTATTGTCCTTTCAGTCTTAGTTGTGGAGGGCGCAGCTCAGCTTCAGGTTCAGTTACCGTCGCTAGCTGCAGGGGACGCAACCCACCATCCCCGGTGGGAGTCGAGGAATCAAACTGGCAACCTTGTGGTTGAAAGGATGCACTCCAACCAACTGAGCCATCCAGGAGGCAGCTCAGCTCAAGGTGCCATGTTCAATCTTGCGGGCACCACCATCCCTTGCGGGACTTGAGGAATTGAACTGGCAACCTTGTGGTTGAGAGCCTATTGGCCCATGTGGTAATCGAAGTGGCAGCCCTCAGAGTTAGGAGCATGGAGCTGCAACCGCCTGAGCCACTGGGCCGGCCCCTATGCACCCTTTTAACGCAACATTATTTACAATAGCCAAGATATGCAAGCAACCTAAGTGTCCATTGATAGACAAATGGATAACAAAGATGAGGTACATATATACAATGGAATATTACTCAGCCATTAAAAAGAATGAAATCTTACCATTTGTGACAACATAGATGGACCTAGTTAAATAAGTCACCCAGAGAAAGACAAATACTGTATGATCTTACCTATATGTGGACTCCAAAGAACAAAATGAACAAAATAGAAACAAACTCCTAGATACAGAGAACAAACTAATGGTTGCCATATGGGAGGGGTTGGGGGGGGGTTGAGTAAAACAGGTGAAAGGATTAAGAAGTACAAATTAGCAGTTACAAAACAGTCATGGGGATGTAAAGTACAGCATAGGGAATGTAGTCAATAATATTGTAGTTACTATAAATGTGTATAGTATGAGGTGGGTACTAGACTTATTGGGGGATCACCTCATAAGTTATATAAATGTTTCACCACTATGTTGTACACCTGAAACTAATATAATATTGAGTGTCAAACATAATTGAAAAAAAATTTAAGGTAACTTAATTAGTCATTAGGAAAATGCAAATTGAAACCACAATGAGATATCATCTCAAACCCATTAGAATGGCTGCTGTCAAAAAACAAAAAGAAGTGTTGGTGAGGATGTGGAGAAATTGGAACTTTGTGCATTATTGGTGGGAATGTAAAATGGTACAGCCACTGTGGAAAAGAGTGTGGCAGTTTCTTAAAAAATTAAAAATAGAATTAACATATGATCTAGCAGTTCCACCTCTTGTATATGCCCAAAAGAATTGGAAGCATGGTCTCAAAGAGATACAGTTGATTCTTGAACAACATGGCTTTGAACTACATGGATCCAGTTACATGCAGATTTTTTTTCAGTAAACATCTGTACTGTTTTCAATCCGTGGTTGGGCATTTGAGGATGCAGAGGGCTGACTGTATGCATTGATCTATGCCATTTTACATAGAGGACTTGAGTCTCCATGGATTTAGGTATCCATGGGGGGGGTCCTGAAACCAGTTCCTCACAGATACTGAGGGGCAACTGTAGAGCAGTACATTTTTGGAGAATCAAAAGTTATAAGGGGATTTTTGACTGCAAGGGTGTTGGTGTTCCTAACCCCTTATTGTTCAAGTGTTATCTGTATTTGTAAACTTATTGTCCCTAGTAGTGTTATTCACAATAGCCAAAAGGTAGAAGCAACCCCTGTGTCTGACACATGAATGGATAAACAAAATGTGGTACATACATACAATAGAATATTATTCAGCCTTAAAAAGGAAAAAAATCTGACACATATTACAACATGGATTACAACCATGAGGCCATTGCGTTAAGTGAAATAACGCAGCCACAAAAGGACAAACACTGTATGATTGCACTTACATGAGGTGCCTAGAATAGTCAAATTCATAGAGACAGAAAGTGGAGTGGTGATTGCCAGGAACTGGAGAAAGAAATGGGGAGTTACTGTTTCATGGACGTCGAATTTCAGTTTTGCAAGATGAGAAAGAAGTGTTCTGGAGATCGATGGTCGTGATGTTGCACAGTGTTAATGCATTTAAGGCCACTGAACTGTACACTTAAAAATGTTTAAGATGGTAAATTTTGTTATGTATATTTTACCACACTGAAAATAATTTGAAAAATGAAGATTCCCTGACTGAAAAAAAGGCACTTACAAGAAATAACAAGTTTCACTTTCTAGCCTTGACAGGGCTCTAGTTAGGGACACACATCCCAGCCTCTTGATTTCAGTTCCACCAAGCACTGTTGTTTTGTTTTTGTTTTAAAATGCATAATCCCTGTGGGATCTAGGAGAGCCGTCTTCTCCCAGAATCTGCTGTCATGGGTGGTGGTGGTGGGGGGGTGATGGAAGGAAGGTTGGAGTCCAGAGAGCAGTTAAATTCTCTGGGGCTTTAGGAAGGCACTTCCAACTAAACCTCCTTCAGTCCACTTGTTAATATGGCAATTTAATAATAATACATTGGCATGGACAGAAAAGGAGAGAGCAAAGTGTCTTTGGAAAAGCACGCTGTCCAGTTGTATAGGATCCTGAGGATTAAAGTAAAAGCACGCTAGTGTGTTCATAAGCCATTTAAAGCAAACCGGGGTGGTAGGATAAAGTTCTAGTAAGGCAAGTGCCTGGGCCATTGATATATCTTGTGTGTATATATCTTTTACTGTGGAAAAAGATTAGAGCTGACCCTCCTCCCTGTCTTTCAATTTAAATTTACATCCATTTTTGTACGCAAGTGATTGAAACACTTGAAAATTTGAACGTGTTTTACTTCAGTGCTGCTTACCCCAAGGCAGTTGATGGCAAGCATTGGCAGGTACAAATTACTGAAAAGTAGTTTTCAAGGTTTATATTAATGTTTGGTCATTACACAAAACACTACTTTCCACAATTCATCTGTGAGACTATTTGGGGCAGTTTTTTTTTTTTTTTTCTTTTAAGAAGAACTTTCTTTTCCTCACAGTTAGCCTTCAGAAGGGATTTCCCTTGTACCACTCCTGCTTCCTATTCTTACTTTTATTACATCAGGATTGGATTGTCCGGGTTGTGTTTGGCAGGGGTGGGGTTGGAGATACACAAATAGTTTTTCATTGCAGGAAGTCTGTGTTCCTTTACTAGGTAGCCTTTTTCACAGTGCCCTACAAATAACATTTGTTTGTGACTTGCCAGTGTCTGCATAAATGTCACATCTTATCTTTGAGGTTTTCAGGTTATAGAGCTGTTGTTGCTGTCCTGAAACTGTGATTGTCTTCTTTCTTTCTCCTCTCCTCTCCTCTCCTCTCCTCTCCTCTCCTCTCCTCTCCTCTCCTCTCCTCTCCTCTCCTCTCCTCTCCTCTCCTCTCCTCTCCTCCCCCCCCCCCCCCCCCCCTCCCTCCCCTCCCCTCCCCTCCCCTCCCCTTCCCTTTCTTTTTCCCACATTCCCTCTCTCTCTTTCTTTTCTCTTCCTTCCTTCTCATCACCATTGGTACAGATCCTTTTAAAAACACAGGGACGTTCTGGAAGCAGAGGAGCAGCATAGAGTTAAGAGTGGGGGAGGGTATGGAGAAAAGCATCTAAAATTTTGTCTAGGGACTCAGTTTGGCAAGTATCAGAGTAAAGGCTGCCAGCTAGTCTAAGTGGCTCTGTAGATCTTGTCTTAATAGATCACCATTTCAAAGCAGAATAAAGTGACTTGGTGGTTTAAGCAGAGTGACAGTTTCGGACACAATAGCTTGAGTGGAGGAAAATTGAGAAGCAGCGATCAGTCACGTAAGGCAGTGTGGAGATTAAGAGCATAAGGGCTTTGTGCCTCAGTGGTTGGTGTGTATCTTTGTGTGAATAGATGCCAGGGTGACAGTGCATTTAAATTATGTTACTGTTTTGTACATTTATTGCAATTAGAAATTTATATTCCTAACTCAGATTAAAAGGAAAGTGGATGGAATATCAGAAAGACGACAGAACTTGGGTTTAAATCCAAACATTGCCCTTTCTCAGCTGTATAACAGTGGACAGCATACTCTCTGAAATTTGGTCTCCTCATTTGTAAAATGGGGGATATGCCTAGTTTGTGATATTGGAAGACTATCTGCAAAAATGTATTTAAAGGAGACTCAAAACTGGTTCTGAAAATGCACATTGTGTAAAACATGATCAGTACACTATTTAGCAGCGATCTGAGAAATACTGTTCTATAAGATGATTTAGTGTGTGGGTGGTAGAGCGTGTGGGGAGGGGGTACAGCTTGGGGAGGCAGTAGAACCTGTTTATATATTTGATCCTGGAACTGGAAGATTTACTTCTTCTGTTGAAGAGTAAATATTTACTTTTAGACAGGCATCGAAGCCCCAATCTCTTTAGCACTATGTCTATTTAGGGAGGAAAATGCTTCTTAGCCTTTTCTTCTCAACTGTTAATAGTGATGTGGGTTGTAGGCCAGAGACTTGCTTGTATTTGATGGCAGAAAACTATTTCTAATGGTGGAATTTTAGACAAGTGATGGGCAACTGTGTACTACTTAGAACCTGTCACTTGCTCGGGGTGTGCCTGTGGACGTGGCCTTCCACTGGGTAGGTTTTCTCAGGAAGCTGCCTTTTTGGTGGAGGGATGCTGGTGAAGGGATGCCTTCTGTAGGTCCCCCAGTCTGTCTCCCACCATCCCATCTGGCCCCGATGGTCCTATTTTATTGCATGTAATCTCAAGGGGAAATTGATTGGGCATTCAACCATTGGTAATGGAAGACATCAAATTCACCATTTATATTGATTTATGACCTGGGCTGAATTCTGGCCATGCCACAGATCTCGGAGCAAATTATTTAATCTATCCATGCTCAGTTTCCATCTGACATTTATAGAGTTGTTTTGAGGAGTAAATGAAATACTGCATGCATTGTGTTTAGGGCAGTGCTCAGTTCATGGAAGAAGTGATTACTTGCTCTTTAGATTTATTCAAGGAACACACACAAATGCTTTCTGAGTGTTTGTTGGAACCCTGATTTCCAGAAATGAGTCTTTACCGTTAGATTTCTGAAATATTTTACTGGCATTTCCTTTATGCCATGAACTTACATGATAGACTCCATTCCTGCTTTTTACTGCTTGGGGTTGTCTGTGTAGTTCTTTCAGTTTTAGTTCCCTTTCTTCTTCTTCCTCCTCTCCTCCTCCTCTTCTTTTTCTTCCTCTTCCTCTTCCTCTCCTCCTCCTCCTCTTCCCTCTCCCTTTATCCTTCCTTCCTTTCCTCCCCTCCCCCTCCTCTCTCTCTGTCTCTTTCCCACTCCAAGGAAAATTCTGATTCTTCAGTTGCTCTTGCAGAAAACAACCTAGCAACTTAGTGAATAACTGGGTCTCAGCCACCTCACACATGTAATGTATTTCACAGAGATTGTTTGTTAATATTTAGAGAGCTCAGAAATATTTTTTTCTAATAAAACCCTCCCAGAAAAAGGAAAGTCTTGAAACTGACATTTTGTATTTCTTTCAGAATTTTAAGCCTAGTGGATTGTCTTAATTTGATCCTGAAGAAAAAACAAATATAGTCTAGTGTCCTTGGGGTCATATTTATGAAGATGCAGACATTCAAAATTAGCTGAAAATAAATATATATATATATATGTTTTTCTTTAAGAGAAACAAATCTACACCCCCAAATTTGAACTTCCATTGGTGTGAATATGGCTAACCTAGCCTGACCAAATTAATTCAGAAGGGATTTGATCTGCTTTCCACTAGGGGCACTTTTCTAGCTGTGCCCAGCTTCAACATAATTTGTTAAGTAGTTTGCCATGTAAATAATTTAACAAGCCTGTTAATTTTTTTAGGCATCAATAGAGGGCATCTTAGGATGATCAAATATGACATTTGTGGTGGGTTGTCTTTTAAATGAGGCAGTAAGGCAAAGATGAAACCACAATGCTGTTGAATGACAAATTGCCAAAAACTGCCTCTGCTTAATTCAGTAATAGTTTAACAGAGCCATAGACTTTCTACTTAGCAAGGAAATTGAAAACTCATTCATTGAAAAATATATGAGTCTATCATGTGTCAGACACCAGTGGTGTACCAAAGTAGGGAGTGCTGATGGGAGAAGTCTGCCCCTGTGCATGCTCTAAGGGGGTATATTACCTGTAGATTGAAACAAACAAACAAACCCAATAAAATTGATTAAAAGTTGGCCTGCTTTTTATTAGCACCACGTGGAGCCAATTCTAAACAGAATTGATAGAGAGTGTAAAAATACCCCTTCTCCCCAGGACACATGGCTCCTACCACCACCCCCTCCCATCACCTCTAGGAACTCCACTGCCAAACACTGTTTTAGGGTGCAGATGTTCTGAAATACTGGCACTTTGAGAAATACTTGTAGAGCGAAAAAATCTCCACCTCTTATTTTGTATATCAGGGCACGGAAGCCGATAAAGATGGAGTAGCCCTGAGCCATCCACTCAGGTCCTGGCAGAGTCTGGCTGCTATGGAACCCCTGCAGTGCCACTGTAGAGTGACCAGCTGGTCCCAGTTTATCTGGGACTGTCCCAGGAAATGCCTCAGTCCAGGAAAAACAGGTGGTCACCCCACCTGATTGTTTACTCTTAAACCCATGTTGGTCAAGTCACCAGGCCAGGGGTGTTTTCACAGTAAAAATGGCTACTCTGCCTCCCTATGCGTCAGTGAGGGTGGTTGTGCAGAGGAGCTTCCCTGGTGATTGAGATATGTTGCCTGCCTGTCAAGCAGTGTGTCATGTGGGGTCTCAGCTCCCGCTTCCCACATAAGAATGCAGGATATGGTGAGACCAAAAAGGAACACCCACAGAACCATAGATAGGGGAGTCATACTACTATATTCTCGCTGGCGGCTGGGTAGATCCACATGATCCGCAATCTGCTGTCTGCTTCTCTGCCAACCAGCCCACCCCTTGCTAACTGCAATCCGCTGTGCTAACTGCAATCCACGGCAGTTATATCAGTGGCCAATGGCCAACCGGTCACAGCTGATGGCCAACCAGCCACAGCAGTGACCATCCACCACCTGAGCCAGCACCCTCCCACATGAGGCTGAGAGCCTGGACACCGCTCTCTGGGACTCTGTCCCCACACTTCACCCTTAATCAAGCTGAAGGGAGTCGGCCTCAAGTGGCTGCATGAAGTCCTGGAGGGCCACAGGTCGCGCTTTCCCGGACTTCTCCTTTAGGCTTCCCCGGAATTGCTGTTCTGGACACAACTGTTTCCAAAGTTCCAACAAGAATGCATTGGGTTGTCGGTCTATTTTTTTCTGATCGACTCCTGCTGCCACATCTGCGTGCATGTTACTCTATGAAGCCCGCAACCTCGCCCCTTTACTTTTGATTTGGGCTTCCAGGCCTTAACTTCTTGGACCGCCTGTCTTAACTTCATTTGCTGCTGTCTGTCAACATCCACCGGGGTGGCCATGGCAGTGGTAACTTCATGGATCCGCCACTCCACATCAGACGTAAGAATGGCAACCAAGGATCCAAAAGCACTTGCAGGGGCAGTATCCGAAACCAGATCTCTCATGCTGGCTGTAAAACGTTTGTCATCCAGTGCCCGCATATTAGGGTTGAACATAGCATGTCTCATACCCATTTCACGCATGATTTGCGTAAGTTCCGTATATGACTGCCAATGACTCACAGTGTCTGGCAGCTCGCCAGCCTGTCCCCATACTGTGCGTACCGCAGCAGTGAGCCACTCCATTAGAGTGTGGTTGCCCTGGTTGTTGGCCAACCTATGGCAGTTCTGTAACCTTTGTCGCAGGGACGGATACACCATCACGGAGGCTAGCTTTTCCATCTCACCTGGGGAGCAGAGAATGCTGTCTGCTCCCTCATCCCATAAACGTAATAGCCAAGCCGAGACTAGCTCTCCAGGGCGCTGTCTGTACTGCCTCCACAGCTCCTGCAACTCAGTGGGAGTGTAAGGGGTGTAGGTTGTGAACTCAGTCACAGCTGGGTTGCCGGCAGCAACGCCCCCGGGGCCCAAAGGTTGCTCGTGCTTTACCTTTTGCTTCATGATGGGCCCGGCTTGGGGGTTGGGAGCTACATCGTCTGCCTCTGCCTCAAAGTCTCCACTGGGGGGTCATCCTCTAAAAGGCGGACCTGAGCTTCCAGCGCCTCCCACCAGAACTGTGATCCCGCACCTGGGCTATTCCAGTAAGCTCTTCCTCCGAGTTATGATGCACCATGGTGAGAACCTCCTCCAACTGGCAGTTCTGTGCTTCCAGCGCCTCCCCCTGGGGCTTCTGGTCCGGCACCTGAGCTATTTCATTAAGTGCGTCCTCCATGTTAATGACACAAGGCAGCAAGGAACACCCAGCCCACACAGCTGACTATATAGCCTTCTCCTCCTCCAGCAACCACTCAGCCAGAGCCTGCAGGGCCCTCTCCACGCTGGCTGGAGAGCTGTCCATGTCCTCCCACCCCTCTTTGGGGGTCCAGCTCCTGAGAATAGTGGCCACCGGGTACCACACACTGTGTGGGGGCGACATGTCCTCCTGCCCAGTGTCAGACACCATTCCTACCTGCCCGCAATCCTGCTCGCCGTGCCAGGTGTCCAAGTGGGTGGAGGCCTCGGTGTAAGATATCCATAACTCTAGGAGCCCAGGTAGTAACAGACCACCAAGAGGAAGATGATGCTTGCTTTGGCCAACAGGGCAGCGTGCCATCTGGAGGCTTCAGAAGACCACCAATTCACCGAGGGGTCACGTTTCTCCCAAGCAGATCCTGTTTCCTGTTCCCGGCGCTGCTCCTCATGGACTTCCCGAGACTGAGTGTTCATATGCACAAACTGCTCCACCATCCGTTGGCAAGTTCTGGCCGGCACCATACCCTGCTCACGAAACTGAGCTTTCATACGTATAAACTGCTCCATTACCTTTCGGAGAGTTTTGGCCAACACCACTCCTGCTCGCTGCGCCATTTGTCACACAAGGTGTTATGTGGGGTCTCTAGTCCTGCTCCCCACATAAGAACACAGGGTATGGTGAGGCCAAAAAGGAACATTCACGGAGCCGTGGATAGGGGAGTCGTACCACTATATTCTCGCTGGAGACTCAGGAAGCAAACATCTGCGAGTACCCCAACAAGGGGTCTTCCTGCACCCCAGTCTCTCTGGTGGCTGGACGAGACATACACAGGTAGGAACCACACAATCCGCAATCCGCCGTCTGCTTTTCTGCCTGCCAACCAGCCTCACTTGCTAACTGCAATCCCCGCTTGCTAGCTCAGCCACGGTAGTAACATCAGTGGCCAGTGGCCACCCGGTCACAGCTGATGGCCAACCAGCCACAGCCGGTGACCATCCACCACCTGAGCCAGCACCTTCCCACGTGAGGCCGAGAGCCGGGACACCACTCTCTGGGACTCTGTCCCCACACTGCCCCACCATCAGTGTAGCACATTTCATGGCTGTTTTTAAAAGGCAGTTGAAAGGCTCCCCGTTAAGTGTGAGTTGGAGCTCCCAAGGGCCAGACTTGTTCCGCAGATACCCAGTTCTTTGTGTGGTAATTCCTCCTGAGCATGTTTATCGGCCTTACTGAGACCATACTCATGGCTTTGTCTTCCGCTTTCACCCACACTTAAATGGCTGCTTGCAGAATTGTAAAGGAACTGGGGAAGAGAACAAAAATAGATACAGTGCAGGTGGTTTTGTTAACCAGCAGTTATTTCTACAGCGTGTTCAGGCAGTCAAGTGGTTTTCAGTGTATGTGTCGTGCAGGGAGGCATGCGGGGTCTCTGGTCCCGCTCCCCACCTAAGAATGCAGGATACGGTGAGGCCAAAAAGGAACACCCATGGAGACATAGATAGGGGAGTCATACCACTATATTCTCGCTGGCAGCTGGGTTGGAGACACAGGAATTAGGAGCCACACTGTCTGCAACCTGCCATCCTAACTGCAATCTGTGCTTGCCAGCCACCATCTTCTTGCTAGCCCCCATTTACTGCTAGCGAAGCCATGGCAATATTAGGGGTCAATGGCTCACTGGTTACAGCTGACGGCCAACTAGCCACAGCTGATGGCCATCCAATCACAGTGGATGGTCATTCACTACCTGAGCCAGCACCTTTCTACCTGAGGCCGAGAGCTTGGAAACTGCTTTCTGGGGCTCTGTCCCCACAGTATGGTATTTTATATTCATGGTTTTGTTGAGTTTTACCATGTCTAAAGCTTACTTTTGCTAGTGTTAGGTACCTGTGGTTTATTTAAAAGTACTGCGCTCCCGAAATAAGCATTGCAGTGAATCATATCTTAGAGTTGAGCGAGGGAAGTGTTAGGAAATTCCAGTGCTCTGATATTGCCTTCCTCAGAGGCAGGCTTTTAGCTCTGTGTCAGATAGGCTTGTCAGTACCTGTGCCATTCCCTCTGCCACCTATCTGTCCACACCTCGACCCAAAGTCAAGCCATATAAGATCAGGTAGAGGGCAGCTACCGTGTTTCCCCGAAAATAAGACCTAGCCGGACCATCAGCTCTAATGCATCTTTTGGAGCAAAAATTAATATAAGACCCAGTCTTATTTTAATATAAGACCGGGTCTTATGATATGATGATATGATATGATATGATATGATATGATATGATACCGGGTCTTATATTACATTTTGCTCCAAAAGATGCATTAGAGCTGATTGCCTGGCTAGGTCTTATTTTCGGGGAAACATGGTAGTCACTGGTGATACAACCACGGCTCATCGCTCGTTTTAACTCCTGGGGCTCCCTTTTGCTTAGTACCTCTACGTCTTCTGTTTTCCTCTTCCTCTTGCTCTCACCCTACTCTGTCTTCAAAGCTAAGGTAGCCTGGGTAAACTGAGTCTCCTGATGGGTTGACCCCTTGACCTTTTTGATCCTGAGCCCTGGTTACCAGCTCTTCTGTTATTCCTCGCCTTTCCTGGGGCAAGAGTGAGTTTCAGTCAAATCCACTGAGGAGGGTAGTTTAATATGAGCTATCACCTCGCACTGCTAACTTTAACTTTTTAGTGTTTAAAAAGTATGTAATAAATAATATGGAATAAATGTTCTTTCTGTTTTCAAAAATAACTGTGGTTTTAGAAAACTTTTTTTTTCCTCATTGGAAGAAAAAGAAATAGAATTGATTAAGTTCCACAATTGTAAAACAACTGTTTATTGTTTGGCAAGCAGTTTCCTCCTTGTTCAGAGTTGAAGATGAGATAAAAAATGTTGCACTAAAAGCAGAACCAAACCTGGTTATCCTTTCTCTCCATCAGTCCCGATTCCATTTTCCCAGCCAATGTCTAATTCTTTACTCAGAGGTCAACTCTAAGGAATTTCAGTCCTTTCAAATCGTCTAAAGCTTTTCTGAATTGGATGCACTTAGCTGCTAGAAACTTCTTAGTGCTCTATTTTAAAAGCCAATCTAAAAAGGTCAGGAAGTTGCGCTGAATGGGAACTGCTAAGGTAAATAGCATATGATAATACACTTTGGAAGTTGACACAGGTGAACTGTATCACCTTTGCGGGTGAAACTAAACACAATTTTTGGTCCTGAGGCTCAGTGTTTGGATTTGTGGAGGGAATAATTGAGGGGAGAAAGTAAGAGAGTGGAAGTGGGAGTGAGAATGAGACTGATTTTATGCGATATGTGTACAACAAAAGGGAGCATAGAGCCTGACTCTGGCTTAAAATTCCTTCTTGGTAGAACCCTAGTTCAGCTAATACCCTCTAATGGTTATTTGCTATAAACTCAGCACTCAAATGTGCAATCATCACTTGTTTAACAAATATTCATATGGTGTTGTTAGAAAAGTGCTTTCTTTTTCTAATGCAATCTTTTTATTGTGTATGTATAGCATACATAAGAAACATACACACAAGTACATTTTAACATCTGGCTCATTGAATTACCACAACAAAGTGAATACACCCATTTATTCGCTAATCAGAACCCAGGTCAAGAAACAGACATTATTGGCAGCCCAGAAGCTTCCTCCTCGTTAAATTTTACCCACTTTTATAAATTAAGAACCAATTATTGGAAATATGAATATGAAAGACAACTTTAACTCCTAAAGTATGCAGCAAAACCAATTGTTCCAGTTAAGGTCATTGGTTCCTGATGGAGCAAAAAACAAGCACTGGTACTTACCATCATAAACGGAACTCTTTCTTTGTGTTAAGTTTGTGCACATGCTTGGATGAATGTATGTGTGTTTACATACAAAATCTGATTAGTATTAGGCTATACATTTAAATAAAGAAATTATTTAGAAAGAAATGGAAAGAGGGTGCGAGAAAGTGAGAGCGAGAAAGAACCATAGTCAAAACACGCATTTCTTTCCCACTTGATTTAATTAGTGAGAATGTTTTATTAGATAGGCATTAATAAAGGGTCAAAAATACAGTGTCTTCACATATTTTTTAAAACAAATTAAGGATGCTAAGTAGGTGATAAGTGTATAAGTTTGTTGAAATGCTTCTGTATCCTGTTCCTTAAAGGCAGAATGTCTGAGAAGATTTGTTGTTTGAGACAAGGGTATCAAAGCTATCATATACTTTGGATTTGAAAAAGCAGTGTATTTTGAATAGTAAGCATTTGTGATATAGAAATACTGTATCTATTTATCTTTAAGACTGGCTGTGCTTTGTATTTTAAAAACTGTACTCATCTTAAAAACATGTATCTTTTAATCTAAATTTTTCTTGTTCAATAAAAGTTTTCTTCTTTCTTTGGATATATCTTCCATATCATTTGTTCTCTTCTGTTTTTCAGGAATACCAATTATACATCTGTTAGATTTATTTAGTCTGCCTTTCATAGCCATCATCTTCTCTGTAATTACTTTAATATTTTTTAATGTGGTTTTATTAATTTTCATCAAGCCTATTTACCAGGTTCCTTTTTCACTCATGTTTATTCTATTGCTCTTAATATTACTTTAAGCTTTCAAAAAAATCTTTCCTGTCTGTTCTGCTATCTCTGCTTGCATTTTTTTATTTTTCAGTATTATAACTACTTTTCTGAACCCTAGTATCTCTTCTTTTACTTTTCTTTTTTGAAAAGCAACCTGTGGTCTGTAATTTCTTTAAAATTTTTGTTTGCAGCCTTCCTGTGTTCCCATGGGTAATTTTTTTTCATTTACTTTCTACTGCTTATTATTTTGCAATTTCTATATATAGGTTGTGCTGGTTACTACCCACCCAGGCCTTTTAGTCCACAAACACAGAAACTAGTGGATCACTTTCTGCTTATTTTTGTAAAGAGGCTACCTTAAAATCAGCTTGTTAAAATTTATTGTGTTTGGGCTCATAGCATAATAGAATGGTTTTCTTTGAAAATAATATTTAATTGATAAGATCTTCAGTATTCTGTGACTACCATTTCATGAGTCTTAAGTGTTCAAGTGGCCATGACACTGCAGTTGAGGGACAGATTTTCCAGAGCTTTTTGGATAACCATGGGGGATGTGGTGTAACAATAGTCTTCCAAAGTATGCATGCTGGAGATAATGGGGTATTCACACTAGTAGTAATGGAACTTCTGAATTTCTTACCCTAGTTTTCTTGGAAATGTAATAACACAACATACAATGAATCTCTTAGTTGTGTTTCACCAGTAATTATTTGATAATTTCTAATATGTTAATTTTAGCTTGTGTATTTTTAAATGTTTCAGTGTCTAACATGATTAATAATGCCTCAAAATAACCAGAGTTTGAAACATTTTGGACATTTAAAATGATAAAACCTATTCTTCCATTTTTAAAATCATTTAAGAATATAACCTAATATTGTATGTCTATAATCCTATACGGAAATTCCCATTGCAGGAAAAAAAAAGCAACAATTTTCTATTTTTACTGTTTCCTCAATCCTAACTTCTTCCCTAGATGTGACCAGTATCAGCAATTGACATGTATATTCTTCCAGAACTTTTTCAGTGCATTTACCTACACACACGCACACACACACACACACACACTTTTGTACAGAAATATAAAGCTTACCATGTGAATGATATATGCTATATACTGTACTGAAACTTTTTTTCATTCAACATTACACCCTTTCTAACTCCCTGCCTTATGCTTTCTTAGCTTACAGGAATGGTGTTTTGTTATATTCTTTTACAACAAATAAAAGTCAGTGACAAGTATATTAAATATCATTACCTTGTGCAAGAAATCATGAAGAAGGGAAATCTCTTCTTGTATGAGGTTTCCTAATAATTTATTATCTGAGCAGTTACCTTATGATTCAGCTATTCTGACAGTAGAAAATTTTCCAATTAACAAGTCACCAAGTGATAAGTAACTAAGATTCAACAAGTAACTAAGAACTCAAACTCGAAGATGATTTGAAATATTTTTCAGTACAGCTGACTGCCTATTCCATCCTATCTCCTAGTCATCATATTTTCTCATTATGCCTTTCTGTTTAGGGAAAGGTTATGTTCTTATACCTGTAGAATGGCAGCTATTAGTGTTTTTTTTTCACTCTTTTGAAAATGTTCAAGAATACAGAAAAGTTAAAAAAAAAATGCCGTGAACATTCTCATTCTCGCCACCTGAAATTCAATGCCTGTTAACACTTTAGCATTTGTTTCTTTTTTCTTCTGTACAGTGCAAAGTAAATTGCAGATATTGTGACACATCACCCTTAAGTACTTGAACATGTATCTATTGTCTAAGAATTAAGACATTCTGGGGTAGCTTTTTCAAAATAACTCTTTGAAAATGAATTTTGCACTGTGGATTTATGGGTGTTTTTTTGTTTTGTTTTTTTTTTACCCGTTTGGAATGTATAGTTTCAAAGCTGTAGAAAACTTATTGTTTATGTATTTGGTAAAATTATAAGGTAAAGGAAGACCATAACTTCAGATTTAATGACTAAAATTAATGTTTATATCAAAAATAAGGCTGGAAGTGATACTTTAATAAAAAATTTGTGGGTGATTATATGCAATATTTTGCTTGGTATTTCATGGAATTTGTGTCCAAGGCTTTGAGCTGGGACACCATAAATTTACAAGAAGTAGCTAAGTAGTTGTTCATTAATAATATTTCTTGGCTTTAGAAAATCAATGTAAAACACATTGGCTTATAAATCAAGTTGTTAGACTCATTTACATGAGGTAAACATTTCTTAAGATTTCTGGCTCCTGCCAGTGACCTGGTAGTGTTTCTACTTCAGTGAGTCCTGTTTGGTCTTGCAGCATGGTGGCTTCAAGACTCCAAATCAGACATTCAGTTACCTTCCCAGAATGCAAGTCCAGACTCACCATTCCTGTTGGCTAAGTAAGCCTCAGGCAATGAGTTAGAAAGGGTTTGAATTAATGAGATACGTAAGTTCGTTAAATAAACAGTCACAGTCAATGGGGCAGAGTTAAAATTATAAACAAAAATAAACTTGTATTTTATTATTATTATTCCCATTACCCAGGTACAGAAAGAAAGAGTAGCAAAAGAAGTTAGGTCATCTTCTCCAAACCAATTCTTGGATAGAAAAAAGACTTTCAGCATCTAGCTGCTGCATTAACTGGGTTCCTCTCTAGAATCTTCTTTTTTTTTTTTTTATCCTGTTATCATCACCTTGCCCTGTGTAATTCTTGGGAAGGAAACTGATGAAGAAAAAAGTCAGTAGGTGCTTACTGTGGAAAGTTGTCAAACAGTAATTCAATGAAAACAAACTCCCTCCTCAGAGATGACCATTTGCACTTGTTTACTGGAACTTTTTAAATGCATAACCAAACATATACATATACCCTCTTATTAATGTTATGTAATACAAACTATATATGCTGTCTTGTACTTTTTCACTTAAATGGTCATGTAGAATTTCATGAATATTATATTTTCACTAAGGAAAGTAACGTGATGTGTAACGGAATTTTCAAATATTTGCCAATTGGCTATGTGAAAAAATGTTTATTTACCTTTATTTTTAAATGAAATAAGCACATTTTCATTTTTAAATCCACTTCTTTTAATTTTCTGTGAATTGATGTTTTTGTCATTTTTTTGGAGTGTTTGTTGATTTAGAAAGGCCCTCTATGCAAAAATAAACTAGCGACTGTTCATGTATATTGTAACTGTTTTCTTATGTTTTTTATTTGTCTCTTGACTTTAATGATGATTTTGTCCTGATTTTAATTTATATGTGGTTTGAATAATCACTGTTTTCCCTTTAGAGTACTTGCTCTTGAGCTAGTCAGTTCCCTGAACAAGAACCTGCCTTTTACCTGCCTGGAGGCTGTGAACCAGCTGCCCACATTTTGAGAGCTGAGCAGGGAAATGGAGAGAAAGGTCCTATTTGGTTTGCAGATTTTCACTTAGTGCTCTGTTTTAGTCACTGAGCTCAGTGTCCCAAAGGTCAGATAACTCTGCAACTCAATCTCTCCAGGAATAAACCACCCGAGCAGAGGCGTGACTGGGGACAGCAGTCACCGGACTTGAAGGACCAAATGAGGAGGCCCGCCTGTTCCTTACACAGACTGCAGACCAGTACTTCTGCTCCCCAGCCTGCAGAGGTAGCTGATGCCTGCAGTTCTCGGACGTTTCTGGCATTCTCTACTTGAAAGCCTTGCTGCTCAAAGTGTGGCCCCCAGACCAGCAGCCCCCATCCACACCACCAGGGAGCTTGTTAGAAAAGCATCCTTTCAGGACTCACCCCAGACCTGCAGAATCAGAATCTACACTCTCTCAGGACCACCAGGTGGTTCTTTGACTTCCACTGTTGGCAGGCAGTTTGGCTTTAGCTCTCTCCACTTGGCTGGATCAGTTCCCACTCCCCTGTTTTCCATCTTCCAAAATTTGGGGTGCTGTCTCTTATCTGTTATCATTGTCTTGTCCTTTTGGAAGTTTACCTTGTTTATTCTTCATAGTGATTATAACGGGGTTTCAAGAAGGTTTAGAGATAAAAACATTTATTTACTGTGTTTAACAAATATTTTCTAGTTTTTTTTTTTGTTTTTTTTTTAATGTTTAAATCTTTGATCCGTCTTGAATTCATTTTGGTGTCAGGAATGAGAACTCCAGATTTAGCTCCCCACCTCAGTTTTCCTAACATGTCCTAACATGTTGTCCCACAGTTGTCCTAATATGATTTATTAAATAATCCACATTTTCCTCTCTGATTTGAAATGTTACCTCTATCATATACTGAACTTCCATTGCATTTGGCTTTTTCAGTTGTTGTAGCTTCATAATATCTCTTACTATCTGGTAGCACTAATTCCTCTCCATTTTTAGAAGACAGTTTTAAAACTCTAGAGTTACAATAAACAATTTCTATATTATACATTTACTTGGAGTTTCATTTTTATTTATTCCATTTTTATGTTTACTTATTTAAAATGATAGGGTCAACAACATGTTTTTATTTCTAACTAGATTTTTAAAATATGTGAAGTAGATATACTTTTTCATATATATATATTTTTTTTTTCTTATAAATTTCCTTTTCTTTTCTCACATATGATGAATTTGAAGCCGTTCCTAGGAATATCTGTTTCCTTCCATCTTTTGATAAGGGTACAGAGTAAACACTGCTAAATGCAATAGAAAGTTTTCCAGCGTGACTGAATACGGTGTGTCAGGAAGTTAGTGTGCTGCGATTACCTCGACCCAAGACTGAGCTATTAAATGCTCACCCAGTTCCTCACCAGTGGGCCAGCCCAAAGCACAGCTCTTGCATTTGAATTCTACCACCACCACTTATTGGAGCTGTGACTCTGGGTAAGTTAAAAGAAGCTCCTTGATTCTGGGAGATGGAGCTCATATTAATTTTTCAGGTAGTTAGGATTGGAGTTAATTGCAGTGGGTATGCAGCCAGTGGGTTCAGCTTCTTTCTTTAAGCTGGTGAGAGAAGTTGATAGGATGAGTCTTTCAGAGTGCTTTGATCAACATGGGCATTGAATTGCTCACTCAGACATGTTAATGGAATAAAAGTTTATATGGGAACCTTCCCCAGTGTCTTTGCCTTAGAATACATAAGGGAGTTTCAGTTGTCCATAGTAATGGAGGGAAGAAATGACATGAGTAAATAACAGCAGGTAATATGTTAAACCTTTAAACATCGGTGGAAATTTACTTGACAATTACTTTTGCAAACTGCAATAATAGAATTTCATAGCTGGAAGAGAACTTTGAGATTACAAAACCCTTTAATTTTACAGGTGAGAAAACAGATCTAGAGGGGTAATGACTCACCCAAGATCACACATTGGTGTGGTCTTAGTGACAGAGTTATGCATATGTTAACTCCCAGTTCTGTGTTTTTTATTTAACTTTTGAGATTATATTTGCTTAGGTACATATCCAAAGCCACCTATGTGCCTTGAGAACTGATGTCTGGGACCTCAGTCAAATGTAGGATAAAGGACGCATAAGCTTGGAGGAATGGAAGCCCTTTTGAACTTTGGCTCTCTCTCTGAACTTTTTCAGAGCCAGGTATTCTCCTCTGACTCAAAAGCACAGCTTTAACTGTGTGTTAGTGGGTGTGGACCAGTAAAGTTAGAGTGAGAAGCTAGGACTGGGGAAAGTTATTCTTGAAGGAGTAGATATACATCTTAGAATAAAGAGAAAGTGGGAAACTTCAGATAAGCCAGATTGGTTGGGAACATAGTGCCTGTATAGAATTCTTGGGGAGGGTGTGGATTCCACATCAAAAGACAGGCAAGAATAAGGACCACATACATATATATCATGAGCCAAAAGCATGTGGTTAGAAGGCCAGGCTCACAGGTGATATGTAGCAAAATGCATGTAGGAACGAAACATCCGTTCAGCAGAAGCTGAAAGCCAACCTGGGCCCCACTTAAGAGGTGCCTGCAGCGGGAATAATGTCTTTGAAAGCTTGTGGTTTGAAAGGGACAGTTACAAGGTATCAACAGCAAGCCAACTCTGCAACTGATGAATTCGTTTTGCATTTGCTTAGATGTTTTTTGAGTTCCTTGTCAAGTGGGATCAATGATAGCTGGTTGGGATTTCTAGGTGTAAATAATGAATGGAGTGAATAAAATAATTTCTGGGTGGTTCCTGACCCATCATCTTTAGCTCTAAGACCTAAGCTGGTCTTTAGAATATCAGACAGCTCTCCAACTCCCATAGCTTTGCTTCATCATCCTACACACCAATTTTGCTTTTTGATTTTAGTGTTGAGAAATAAATACTTAATCTGTTAAATAAGTTTGGTTGGAAGGAATAGCATTGGAATCATGGCCAAGCCTTCCAAAGTCACTTAAAAATTCTGTTATGGAGACCTTAGGATTCCAATAAATATAAACAATTTTGATTTGTAGAATTCATTGTTGGAACATGTACTTGCTGAAGCAAATTATGGCTTTTAAACTTGAATCATTGTGTTTTAGGGGAAAAAATGAAGGTTTAAGTTTAGACTTAGAGAATTTTTTAGAAGACAGTTTTAAAACTCTGGGTTTATGTTGACTTCATTGAAATGAATTAAAATGAACGTTAATTTCTTTCTCATGTGCTCACTGGATTTAAATAGTTATCGTGAATTAGATCAGTGGACGTGGAAGTCGGTGGGACAAAGGCCACCAAAAGACAAATGACTAGTCTGTGCCGTTGTTGAAGTCATTGCATTAGTGGTTTTGCTGCCTCATAGGAAATACCTATGAGGAAGGAAATAGGTATTTCCTCATAGTTGAAGGAACCCCTCACCGTGTGCCTGTCTCTCACCTAATTCAGAAATGTTGGCTTCCCAGAAAATGCACAGTACAAGTTATGTTTTTAGCTTTTTTTTTTTTTTGTATGATGAGTCATATTCTGAGTGGTCTTTCTGTTCTGCTGTAGTGTATAATTCATGCAAAAAATCTGATTTCAGCTCCGTCAACTTCAAAGGATTGCAATCAGGCATATATGTATCTGGCAGGATTTGCTCAGAAAAGAGTTTCTGTTTTGCATTTATACAACTAGAAACTCAGACTAGCTGATCAATTTAGTGGTAAAGAGTCGAAGCCAGCTTTTCAATTTGCCAGCCTTATTTAAGCCTTTTGTTTTCCTTGCATCTCAAGAAGCTCCCCGGGATGAAGGCTGTACACATTTGACATAAAAGGTGTCTGATGACTGGAATAGCTGTTAACAAAATATCCATCTATTATGAAGTGTTTTGATTGTTTAATCTATTGTAAATTCTATCATAAACCAATAGAATGTCTGTTGTATAAACACTCAACTATGATGGTCTGGACAGTGTAAGACTCCTGAAGGCAGGGGTAAAGGAAAACAGTAATAGGTTAAGAAATGACCTGGAACAGTAGTGGTGGCTGCACTGTTGTCATAGCTGGAGTGGTGGTGGTGTCAGATCAGTAATTATGGCTAACATTTATTGCAGACGTGTGACATGCCAGGCACTGGTCTTTGAACCTTACATGGATTATCTCATTTTATCCTCACATAAACTCTGTGAGGTCGGTACTACTTTTACTTCTCTTTTGTGGATGTGTAAATGAGATGTATGCAGATTCAGTAATTCATCCATGATCACATAGCTAATGTTTCTTTTATGAAGGCTACGTAGAGCATTGTGCTCGGTGTGAACAGTGGAAGCTCCGTACATTTACAGGTCTGCTGCTCTTGGACTAGTCACTGGTTACTCAGGATTCTCTGAATTCAGCTTCCTCCTCTGCCAAATGTTAGGGGGAGTGGAGACTCTGCCTCACAAGGTTATTGTGGCAGCTAAATTACATACTGTATCTGCAGGTGCTTTGTGAACTGAAAATTGTCATCCAGTACCAGTTGGAGGTATTGTGATTATCAGGAAAGCCCAGCCCTTTGGAGAGAAAAAGACTTTGATTTTTTTTTTTCCCCACTAAGAAAACAGACTTTTGTATGTTGGTTGAGAGTTGGCCCTGGATGCGAGTCTTCCTTCTGCCTTAGGGTTACACATGAAGGCCCTAGGCATGCATGGTAGAGAGGCAGGATCAAAGGATGAGCTTCCTGTGCAGCCCTTCCAGTGATGTGAGCATGAGGAGCTCAATGAGCCAGGCTTCACTAAATGATTGGTTCCAGGCAACGTAGAGAAAAAAGGTAAGACTTGTTTCCATATTTATGTACTTCTAGAATCATGGCTTTCAAACTTCACTGGGTATCGAAGTCACCTGCAGGGCTTGTGAGAGCAGATTGGGTCCTACTCCTAGAACTCTGGATTCAGGAGAGCTGGATTAGAACTACATTTCTAACAAGCTCCTTGGTAATGCTGATGTTGCTGGTCCAGTGATCACACATGGAGAACTCCTGGTCTAGAATAGGTAGTCAGAATATTGTACCACTATGGTCAAAGCTAAAAGTTAAGCCCTGCTTATGAAAAGCACAATCGGGAGAAAATTCTGCATGTCATTTAATACAACAGAAGTGCTGTTGTTTTTACTAGGCATTAAAATTTTTTAAAAAAATTTTCAATTACAGTTGACATACAATATTATATTAGTTTCAGGTGTACAACATAGTGGTTAGATGTTTCTATAACTTACAAGGTGATCATGCCAATGAAGCTAGTACCCATTTGACACCATACATAGTTATTACAATATCATTGACTATTCCTTATGCTGTACTTTACATCCCCATGGCGATTTTCTAGCTACTAATTTGTACTTCTTAATCTCTTCACTTTTTTCAACCATCTGGTCAACCCCCCTCCCATCTGGCAACCATCAAAATGTTCTCTGTATCTCTGAATTTGTTTCTGTTTTGTTTATGTTGTTCTTTAGATTCCACATATAAGTGAAATCATAGGGCATTTGTCTCTCACTGTCTCATTTACTTCACTCAACATAATACCCTCTAGGTCCATCCATGTTGTTGCAGATGGCAAGATTTCATTCTTTTTTATGGCTGCGTAGTATTTCATTGTATATCCTCTTTATCCATTCATCCACAGATGGACACCCAGGCTGCCTCCACTTCTTGACTATTGTAAACAATGCTGCAATGAACATAGGGATGTATATATCACCTCAAAGTACTGTTTTGGGTTTCTTCAGATAAATACCCAGAAGTAGGATTATTGGGTTCTTCTTTGTCTCTTGTTATATAGCCTTTGTTTTAAAGTCTATTTTGTCTAGTATAAGTATTGGTACCCAGCTTATTTTTTTGTTTTGTTTGCTCTTTCATGCCTTTACTTTAAATCTGTGTGTGGTATTTGATCTGAAGTGAGTCTCTTGTAGGCAGCATGTGTAAGGGTCTTGTTTTCTTATCCATTCAGCCACCCTATGTCTTTTGATTGGAGCATTTAATCTATTTACATTTAAAGTAATTGTTGATAGATGTGTAGTTATTGCCATTTTATTCATATTTTGATCTTTTTTTCTCTTCTTAAAGAAGTCCCTTTAACAATTCTTGTAACACACACACAAATAGGAATTTCCAGGTGAATGCCTTTCAAACAGGCTACTTATTTTTTTAAAGCAATGAAATAGTTTTATGGAAAAAAAAAGTCACAAATCTTAACAGAGAAGAAAACAACTCTCCACTCTAACCATACCAGTAAGGTGATAGGTTCCTTGCAGACATATAATCATAAATTTTCATGAACTGAGCTTCCCTCCTTAACAGCTGAAATTCTTCACTACTTGTTGATGGTATTTTGGGGGGAAATTTATACTCAACGGTTGTTCAAGGTACCATAAGTATGTGTCGGTTTTATTTTTTTCAGATAAGAACAAGGGCTTTAGTGTCTTTTCATCCAAAATCTCTCTCTTTTGAGACATTTAACTTTAAGTTCTCATATGTTGGCATTTCTAGCCATGTGGCGAGTCATTGGAAGCTGGTCCCAGCTTTAAGGCGATGTGGGAGAGAGGGCTGTTTTCCACAGATACATCCTTGGGGGCTGAAATATGCCTCATGATGGCTCACAGTGGAATAGAATGCCTTTTCTTTATGAAAATAAACAAACGCACAACAAGGCATATTGAAGTTAGTGAGAAAGGAAGGCGTAGAGAATGACAGACAGGCTCTCATTAGGTGGTTTTCTATTTCAGCTGTTTGCCATATAACATAGTTCTGGCTTAGGAAATCGGAGGAAACTAAAATAGCCTTTGGTGCCATTTAAAAATCGTGACCTATAAGCAAGAACCAAAACACAAAAAGTGGCACACTGCTTTGTTTTAAAAAAAAATAATAGATTTAATTTTTTTGAGCAGTTTTACATTCATAGGAAAATGAGTGGAAAGTACAGAGTTTCCATACATCCCGTCATCTCCCCCCGGCCCCCTGTAGGTTGCCCTATTATCAACATCTTAGAGCAGTGTGATCGTTTGGGTACCATTGATTGAGCCAATATTGATGACATTTACCATTAACTAAAGTCTATAGTCGACATTAGGGTTCACTCTTTGTTTTGTACATTTATGAGTTTTGACAAATGCATAATGACATGTATCCACCATTACTGTATCACACAGAGTAGTTTTACTACCTTAAGAGCCCCCACTGTGCTCCACCTATTCGTCCCTCCTCCCACCCCCAGCCCCCAAATCCCGGGAACCACTGATATTTTCTCTGTCTTCATAGTTTTGCCTTTTTTTCATAATGTCATATGTAGTTGGAATCATGCAGTATATAGTCATCATTCACTTAGCAATATACATTTCAGCTTCCTCCATATCTTTTTTTTTTTTTTTTGGTTAACATTTAAAAACCTTTTTATTTGGAAATAATTTCAAGACAAGACAAGTTGTGAGAACAGCACAGAACACGTGTACGCTCCTTAACCAGGTTCACCTATATTATATTTGCTTCATCTCTTACTCTTTCTTTACATATATACGTGTTATTTGTATTTTCCAATCCAATCACCTCCTAAGAATAAGGACAATCTTCTATATAATCAGAATACAGTTATCAAATTAAAAAACAAATAAACCACAAAACCTCATCTCTAGCCAACCCACTGTAGTCCAGCCTATGAATTGACCCCACACTGTCTAATATCCATAAAGTTTTTTTCTCTCTAATACAGTATTCAGTTTAGGGGGAATGTACTGATTTTATTTATTTTAGTTATTTTTTCCAGTTTTTTGAGATATCATTGACATATAACATTGTGTAAATTTAAGGTGTACAATGTGACAATATATGTATAGTTTATGAAGTGATTACCATAATAAGGTTAGTTAACACATCTACCTTCATCCTTTTTTGTGGTTTGATAGTTAATTTCTTTTTATCTTTGAATGATATTCCATTGTCTGAATGTACCACAGTGTGTTTATCTGTTCACTTACTGAAAGACATCTTCGTTGCTTCCAAGTTTTGGCAGTTGTGAGAAAAGCTGTTATAAACCTTTGGTCTGTAGGTGTTGGTAAGTTTTACACTGCTTTGGGTAAGTACCAAGGAGCATAATAGCTGGATTTTATAAGAGTTATGTTTAGTTTTATAAGAAACTGCCAAACAGTCTTTCCAAGTGACTGCACCATTTTGTATTCCCACCAGCAATGAATGAATGTTTCCGTTTCACATTCTCACCAGCACCAGTAGCACCAGTAGCACCAGTGTTGTTAGTGTTTGGGAGGTTAGCCATTCTAATAGATGTGTAATGGTATCTCATTGTTTTAGTTGCAATACTTTAATGACATATGCTGTTGAGCATTGTTTCATATGCTTATTTGCCATCTGTATATCTTTTTTGGTGAGGTGTCTGTTCAGATCTTTTGCCTGTTCTTTAATTGGGTTGTTTTTATTGTTGAGTTTTAGGAGTTAGTTGTATATCTTGGATACCAGCCCTTTATCAGATATGTGTTTTGCAAAGATTTTCTTTCTATCTGTGTCTTGTCATTTCATTCTCTTAACAGTGTCTTTTGCAGAAAGAGGCTTTTAATTTTAAGTCCCTTTTATCAATATTTTCTTTCATGGATTGTGCTTTTGATCTTGTATCTAAAAAGCCAGTCTAAACTAAAGGTCACCTCGATTTTTTCCCATGTTATCTTTTAGAAACTTTATAGTTTTTGCATTTGACATTTAGGTCTGTGATCCATTGTGAGTTAATTTTTGTTAAAGGTGTAAGGTCTGTGTTTAGAGTCTTTTTTCTTTCCTTTTTCTTGCGTGTGAATCTCCAGTTGTTCCAGAACCGTTTATTGAAAAGGCTATCCTTTCCCATTGTATTGACTTTGCTCCTTTGTCAAAGATCACTTACCTGTACTTATGTCAGTCTATTTCTGGTAACTCTAATGCCTGGCCTTTAGCTGCAAATCTGTAGCGGTCTCATTGGGTCTCTCCTCCTATAGGTGGTCCTTATAGTACAGGTCAGTATTTATACCCAAGATTGCTGGTGATTCCTGCTTGTTTGTGTGTGAGCATTTCACTGCTCCAAACATTCCTTGTGAGGTAGTGAAAGGAAGGACCAGTATTTCACTTCTTCTTGTCTTTATCCACTTATTTGTCACTAGATTTCATTGCTAAAGTCAAACCTATTCTAGTAAATGGATTTAATAAATCCCACACAGTCCACTTAATGATTTTTTCATTGTAGTTTCCAGGAATGGACTGCATCATAAAAGTGAGGTATGCCTATATTGATAAAGTATTTTTTGTCTGTCTGTTACAACCTCATTTGTATAATAGAAATAATATTCCTCTTACATAGAGTGAATGTGGTTTTTTTTTTCAAATCAAATCACAAAATATATGTGAAAACACATGTTTTCATGAGGCTTATCTATGGAGGGCAGTGATGGCCCACATGTACTACAGGGTTTCAATTTTTCACTTTTCTCTGTTTTCATTTTACACTTTCTCCTAAAACAATCAATCCATTCCCCTAGTTTTAATTATAACTAAAAACTTTGCATTGAAGACCTTGATCCATGTGTTTTGGACAATTGATGAATTTCCGTTGCAGAAGTTGCCATCTCCTTGCTTAATCATCTCTTCCTTCCCCTCCCCTCTGTCCCTCCCTCCCCTCTCTCTCTGTGTCTAGGCATCTATCTCTTTCCTTTCCCTATCACTTTAAAAAATTGATTAGTGGAGAAGAGATGGGGTGCCTTTAAGAATCTAATTTCGTAGTGAGAATGTTTAGATACAAAACATTCATTGGAAGATCATCTATCAGGTATAAGCCCAAAAGCATTATTTCATCCTTTTAAAATGCAGTGAGAGGCATGATTTGCTTAATACTGTTGCTAATCTTTACAAGTCTAATAAAATTTTAAGCGGCTTATCTATGTACTGTTCAATGTTAGGCTTGCTTTAGGCATGCTTACTCAAAATCTACATCTAGTTGCTCCTGAAAATACGCTTTTTTTCTCAAACTTCTTGTATGAATTCTCTCTTCTCCAGCATTATTCTCTAAACCACCTAAAATGGAATTTTAGTTAGAATCCCATGCCATTTTTAAAGCCTATGAAATCCTCTATGTATACAGGGAACTTAACACATTTTCCAAACATATACTTTAGATTTATGTGTGTGTGTGTGTGTATCTATAAAACACATATACATATATATGCACACACATATATAATGTGTATATATAATGTATACGAAGTCAGACAATTAAGTTCACGAACTCATCCTAGAAAAAGTGCTACATACCCCATTGCTGAATATCACTACAGTCACCTTTGATGTACTCCCCTTGGGAAGCTGTGCACTGATGCCAGTGCCTAGTCCACTGTTCAAAGCAATTTGGAACTCTTTTTCTGGAATTGCCATCAGAGCTGTCGTCATATTACCCTTGATGTCCGGAATGTCATCAAAATGTCTTCTTTTCAATATTTTCTGTATCTTTGGGTAAAGAAAGAAGTCATTGGGGGCCAGATCAGGTGAGTAGGGAGGGTGTTCCAATACAGTGATTTGTTTACTGGCTAAAAACTCCCTCACAGACAGTGTCGTGTGAGCTGGTGCACTGTCATGATGCAAGAGCCATGAATTGTTGGCGAAAAGTTCAGGTCATCTAACTTTTACACACAACCTTTCAGCACTTCCAAATTGTAAACTTGGTTAACTATCCAGTTTGTACAAATTCATAATGAATAGTCCCTCTGATATCAAAAACGTTTAGCAACATCGTTGCAACAAGTTCACGAACTTAATTGTCAGACCTCGTATATATAAACATATGTATATGTATGTATGTATAATGTGTGTATATATATCTACAAAATGTATGTTAATAAATTAGTGCATTAATGTTGTCTGTCTTAGATGGTAAGTTCATAAAGGGCAGTGATTTTTTTAAATCACCAACAAATAGGTTATTAATACTCTAGAAATGGTGTTATGAGTAATGAGGAAATAGTCTGTCAGTAAATATGTTAATATAGAGGGATTAAAGATTAGGAGAGGCAAGAATAAGAGATTGATTGAAATTAATATAGTCATTCTCACTTTCTTTTGATTATCATATACATGACATACTTTTTCATCCTCCTTTTAGTCTATCTAGGTCTTTATATTTAAAATGGATTTCTTGTAGGCAGCATATAGTTAGTTGATTCTTGTTATTTTGAAAAATTCTGATAATCTCTGTCTTTGCATATGTGTATTAGATAATTTATATTTAGTATAATTATTGATATGATTGGGTTTAGAAATACCATTTTATTATTTGTTTTCTGCATGACCCTCTGCTATTTGTTCCTCTTTCCCTCTTTACCTGTCTTCTCTTGGATAATTTAAATCAATCTTCTTACCATTTATTTTCGGTTCTCTATTGGCTTTTTGACTCCATCTTTATGAAAAAAAAATTTGGTGGATGCTCAAGGTGACAATATACATACCTAAACTTGCACAGTCTGCTTAGAGTTAATACTGTACTACTTAAAATAAAATGTAGAATCTTTACAACCATATAGGTTCCTTTTTCCTCTCCCACTCACCTTTATATTATAGTCACGATATGTATTACAGCTACATATATTGAAAACCCTGCCAAACAATGGCATGATTTCTGCTTCCAACAATTATACACATTTTAAATATCTTGGGGAAAATAGCCTTCTGTATTTACCCTGATATTTATCATTTCTCTTGTTCTTCTTTAATTGGTAAGAAACCAGGTTTCTTTCTGGTGTCATTTCCCTTCAGCCTGAAGCACTTCCTTTAGCATTTCTTTTAGAGCAGGTTTGCTAAAAATGAGTTCTCTTTCTTTCTAAAGTTTTCTTTCTCAAAAAATGTTATTATTTAGCTTTCTTTCCTGAAGGATATTATCAATGGATATAGAATTCTAGATTACCAGTTTTTTTCTTTCAGCACTTGGAAGATGTTCCACTGTTTTCTAGCCTCTCTCATTTCTGATGAGAAACCTTCAATAATTCAAATTATTATTTCCTTGATTATAATGTATAGTTTTTCTCTATCTGGCTATGAATAGTTTTCCTTTATCTTTGTTTTTAAGCAATTGATTATGATGTGTCTAAGGGTGGCTATCTTTGAGCTTATTTTATTTAGAGTTTATGAACATCTTGCATTTGTAAATTTATATATTTTTTAATAATTAGAAAGTTGTTTCCCTCTATTGCTTCAAATAATTTCTCCACCAGTCTTCTCCTCTTTTTCTAGTACAACATTGGCATGAATACTAGTTTGAGTATTCTACAGATCCCTAAGGCTCTGCTTATTTTTCTGATTTTTTTTTCCTTGTGTTCTTCAGACTGGGTAATTTCACTGACTCTTCTAGCTCACTCACTCTTTTGAAACTCTGTCATCTCTGTTCTTCTGTTGAGCCATCCAATTAATTTTTTGTTTTTTAATTTCAGATATATATTTTTTTATTTTTACAACTTCCATGTGGTTATTTTCTAGTTTCTATTTCTCTGCTGAGAACTTCTGTCTTTCCATTCATTCCATATCCCTGTGGAAGATATTATCATATTTATACTCTGAGTTATCTAAGGGTTGGAATCTGATTATTTTTTCTCTTGACAACTGGTCATGTTTTCCTAGTTCTTTGCATATGAAATGCTGTTGGATTGTGTCCTGGACATTGTTTATGTTATGCTATGTAGATTGTGTGTCATATTGTAATCTTCTGAATAATGTTGTTTTTAGTGTTTTTCAGGCAATGAAACCAGTTAGATTCAGACTGCATTTCTGTCTCTCTTGTGGGTGATGGTTCTGATCTCAGTTCAGTTTTCAAAGCCTTTGCTAAGCTACTTGGGATATGTCCCAAGCATGTACCTCTTAGGGGTTAGTTAGTCTGAGACTTGGGTGCTGCTTTCAGTCTTAGTTCAGTTCTCTAAGCCTTTGTTATGCTGCTTTGGCTCTGTCCCATGAATGCACAGCTCAGAATGATGTGGGGCATTGTGCCAGTTTATGTATAGAATTGGGGGATTCCCTTATCCATCTTCTTTTCCCATGATTCCTCCCATACTCTGGCCTGCAAGGGCCCTTTTCCAGGTTCCTCTGGCCAGAAAGATGGGGTGTCACTTGGAGATTCAGCTGCTCATGCTGCTACGCTACTGCTCTGTTGCTCTCTGCAGAACTCTGTGATGGGGTCCTGCTCCAAGACAAAGCTGCCAGATTAAAATTATATTAAATTTAGAAACCTGAGAAATGCACCCACTTTTAGGTCACTTCTCTAAGTTTTGAATCTCCTTCACAACTTACCTTTTTTGTTCATTTTTCAGAGTCTTCAGGTAGTTGCTTTTTGTGTTGTGTCCAGAGCTTTTAGTTGTAAAAAGTAAGAGAGGTTATCGTGTGCTTACTCTATCATAGAGGAAATGGAGTACCCTGTTTTCCTTTGTTTCTACTTCACAAAGGATCTTGCTCCTCAAAGGGGAGAATACATGATGAAAGTGAACAGGATATTTTCCAAAAGAACTTGCAAAGAAGATCCATATTTGGTTAATAAATGACACTTTGGCATCAGGGTAACTTGTAGCAGTAATTTCCTTCCTTTTACTATTTGGTAAGATGCAGTTGTATTAATACTGTGTGGAGTCAGGTAACATTTTCTGAGAAGGAAAACTAAAGTCCAGAAGGAATTGGGTGGCACAGAAGCAAACAGTGCCAAAGAGGGAAGGGAAGAGGCTTCCAGTTTGCAGGTAGGTAGGTAGTTGCTAGTTACACTGAGGTGGGAGTCTGTGACCTGACTCCAGCTATTGCCATTCTCACCTGCTTTTCTCAGATGGCTGTTTAAAAGAAAATAGGGTTAATTTCTCTGTAGTAAAGAAGATTAGAGGATGAAAAGAAAATTAGGTCAAAAATATTTAGAATTAAGGTGTGATTCTGCCTTCCTTGAAATAGGACTGTTACGAGAGAGCAGGCTCTTCTTGGCGTGGTGTCCCAGTTCTTGGCATCCTGAGCAAAGAACTGAACGAGACACAGAAATACAGTGGTGAAAGAACAGTTTATTAGAAGCGAAAGTACATTCCAAAGAGATAGGAGCGGGCCTGAGCAACAGAGTGGCTCAAAAGGCACTGACTGACAAGGACTTGGAGTTTTTGTTTCCTTCTCTTCCAGAATGGGCTGCTCCTCTCCAATTGTGGGGCTGTTTGATTGATACCTGTGATTGATAATGGCTAATGGTTATGGTAAACAAGGGCAAGTTTGGGCAAAGAGGGGAGGTCTTTTGGGTGGTTATTTCCTGTAGGCTATGTTGGACGTACAGGAATGTTACCTGACATATCCAGGCATCTCAGAGACCCAATTCCTGTCCCTAACTGTCTGCCTTATGTTCCCCTTGAGAGGCCTGATCCCCATTAGTCTCCATGGGAAGTAAAGGGACAGGAGATCTCTTCTTTTGTATCCGCTTCATGTGGCCATTGTCCCTACCTATTGGGGATTCACAGGACTCTCCCCCTATTTGGTCTTAGATGAGGGGAAGGGGTCTCGAGATCCTCTTGGAGGACCATGTTGACCTCTGTGGTCGGGATGTACTGGAAGTCTTGTTGGAGTATCACTTGAATCCTAGGGCCCCTAGATGAGGCGACATAGATTTTAGTTAATAGAGTTGAAAGTGTTGGCCCAAGAAGCAGGATTCAAAGCCATTGACACAGGGTGACTGTGTGATGATAAATTTGTTCAGCTTCATGGAACCTGGCCTTGCTTCTCTTAGGTTGGTGCAAAAGTAATTGCGGTTTAAAAGGTTAAAAACAGCTGCAAAAACCACAGTTACTTTTGCACCAACCTAATAGTTTAAGTGGTCATTCAGTTATTGTTCACCTGGGAGCTATGCCTGGAAAGAGTGCCGTGACACAATTACCATAGTCAACAGACATTAATCACAAGCTTTAGGGTAATTATCTAAAGCAGGGGGTAGGAAACTTCAATGATTCTGGTTAAAAACAATCTAATATTTATGATTAAGAAACTGATTTTAAAAATGATTATAACCAGGAGCTACAGAGCCAAAACACAAGGAAAGGAAACTTAGAGTTTATATAGTGAGAAGCCCTTTCGTTTGGCCTGTATCACGACTTTGAGCCCACATTGGTCTGTATTTCATCAAGACGACAGTCTTTTAGTTTACTTTGAATTCATTAATTTTAGAGTGACTTTAGAATGTGGCCAAAGCAACTCCTATAATCCTATCACTTATATTAGTACATTTCCTTTATTCTATTTGTTTTTCTTATTTAATACTTGGTGTTGGTTTTTTTTTTTTTTATTGTGAAAATGATAAATGCATATTGTAAATATTTTAAACAATTAAGAATGTTTACAAAGTAAAAAAGTGAAAACTGACCCTTACGGGTAAGTATTGTTAATAGTGTTTTAGAAATGTTCTAGCTTCTTTAATTGGGAGGAGGACATAGTAGAAACTATTCTACATTAAAAAACTTTTGTCCTGTCATTTAAGATAACTTTATAGCCTAAAAGCATTTTCACCATTTTTTTTACATGTCTTTTACAAACTCTTCCTAAATGTAATTTTGTTTACATTTTAAAAAATCATGTGTAGGAAACTATTGAAAGGTGTAAAGTCAATGTTAAAATTTCTCTTAACTATCTTCTCATTTTCACTCCCTAGTGGGAGCCATTAGTAATATTATTCCTTTTTGTGTATTCCAGAAATGTTTTATGTATAAAAATAAATGTATTATTCTCTAAAGGAGCTTATACTTTATCCATTTCTTTTGTTCTTTTTCCGAATGTGTAAATATTATTAGAACATAAATATTTATACATTTGTTAAATCTCCTTACAAACATAATTCTTAATGACTGCAAATTTTCTGTTTTTTGAAATTAGGTGTTTTAGTTTCATTCCATTTTCCTTACTGCACTTTTAAAATGGAGGGATAGTTGTTTTTAAGTGAGCCACAGCAGCCTCTCAGATCCATCTTATCTCAAACATCTGATCTGTTCTAGCTATTTAAATAAGATAACTTGTAAAAACATCCAGCCTGGTCTTTAGAATGAAATAATTAGATATGTGTTTATTTTTTGCCTCCTATTTTTTTAAGTCTTTAATTCTTCAGCCATTAGGACAGGGTACCTGCAGACCAAAAATGATAGGAGTCAATTTTGATGAATGCCATTAACCAATATGCATTATAGTCTTATTGTGAGCATATTGCTTTGTATTAAATGACTGTTGTCAAAATGATAAGTCTCCTGCATTTGACAAGCCACTAATGATAAATACTCAAACCTCTCATACTGACATGTACAGAGGAGATTGAATTGATATAATGCAAAAAGAATACACCATGTGGAAGGAGCTAGGAGAAAGTCAAGTACTTTGTTACTAACAACCAGACAGGAGTCAGGACTGCTCAAACTAGGGGTGAGTCCTGCCTCCAGCCTTCACCTCTCCTCCCTGAGCCAGAACTGCCTCATGTCTATAGTGATCTTGTATATTACTAGTCATTTTTTAGAGTTTTGTGAGGAATCAGTGGCAGCTCAGTGAATGTTTCCATCATCCTTTACCCTTCTGTGTTGTGATATCTCATCACTTTCCCATTGTGGAACTTTGGCCATTGTAATTAAATTGTTTTATATTGTTTGCTCTTCACCAATCCCTCCTGGCTAGAGGTAAACTCCCCCAGAGGACAGAGACAGGTCAGTCTTGTTTCCCAGTAGATTCCCAGTGCTTAGCTTTGCACCTTTCATAGAGCTCAGTGGTTGAGATCCTGAACTCTGGACTCAGACTACCTCACCTTCCACATTTATTAGCTGTTTGACCCAAGGCTAGTTATTTAAGCGCTCCGTGCCTCAGTTTCCCCATCTGTAAAATGTAGTAAAAAATGGTGGTTATCTTTATGAGGATCACATACGTTAATATTTAAACGTGTGTCTGACATCATAAATGCACATAAATGCATGTTAAACAAAATACATAACGTTCACTCAGTATCTGTTAAATGAAAGAGTGGCTGGGTCTTTATAAGCCATCTCCCATGAGCTGGTGGAAGATACATTTGCAGATGTTGCTTTCCCCTGGAATATTGTCACCCTTTCCTTCATTGATTCAGTCACTCCTGTGGCACGCTGTGTGGTACACGGATGACTAACCTCTCCTGAATAAAATATCCTCCTTTGGAACAAACTAACCAAGAAATGTAGCTTTATACTTGTTAGTGTTTGACTCTCAAATTTATGAGAGTCAAAGCCAACTCTATACTTAGTCAAAGCCAACTCTATTATTTTATTGATAGAACAGGAAAAAGTAACCCATTCTACTCTAACCCTCCCAACTTTCAGTCAAAGTTAAAGTGTTTTATTTCCAGACAAAACAATAGCAAATCACCTAAGTGTTTAATGTTCAAGTGCTTAACACAACAAGAGTCAGAAAAGCTAGTCAGAGTAGCAAATATGCAGTCTACTTTTCCTCCTTCAGATTGTTATCTGTCCCTTAGGTCCCGTGGACTTTGGTACTATCTTTGCTTCAGGATCTAAGTGTGGAAGCAAAATCACATCTGTTAAAACAATTAGACAACAAGGACAACAAACAAAATAAAACTTCTCAAAAGGGCCAAAGGGCCAGTCCTTGTAGGTCTTGAATCTGGTTGCAGCGTCTAAAGATATTTTTGTGTTTTGAGCATGATGTCACGAGCACTAAAATTTGAACTTGAGAAAATTAAAAAGCCGTTCTTTCCCTAGAGTAATTGTGACTAATGCGTACCTGTTGCTCTGTTGTCCCCAGTGTGTTTTTACAGACGTTATCTTAATCTGTCTCACAATCCTTTGAGCAGGACATTATTATGTTCTTTTTTACTTCACAGTGGTTATTTTATTTACTTATATTCATCTACTACAAAAACTCAATAGGTACAAAAGCGCATGTGGCAAAATGTAAGTCTCTATTCCTGCCTTGTCCCCGAACCATTCATTTGTCTCCCTGAGGCCACACTTGTTATGTGCATCCTTCCATAGGTATCTTTGGCTTTTACAAACATACACAGACATTTTTCCTGCTGTCCCTACTGCTCCCCATGAAAGCTAATACCGTATTTGCTGTTCAGACTGTGCTCTTTTCGCTTATTGTGTGTCATAGAGATTGTCCCATATCTTTGCATACAGACCTGCTACATTCTTTCCACCAATTGCTTAGTATCCCACTCATTCAATGCATCTCCCACTGAAGTACTCTTACTTAAGCTGTTGCTCTTCTCTTGCTGTACAAAAACGTTGCCATGGGTAATCTTGTACATACATAATTTGATACACTTGCAATGATGTTAGTAAAATTGTTTAAAAGATTATTTTGTTGACAGAGGACTTAGAAGTCATAATGTTCTTTGCAGAACAGCACCATGAAATAGTAAGATATTACATAAAATAACTAAAGATTTGTGCTAGAGTAGAGATTGTCTTATCCTAGATACCAGTATAGTGACATGGTAGCATGTGCTCCGGGTTTCACATAAAAATGATAAGAAAGCCTCTTGACTCCATGAGGGGGTCCTTGTCTGTTGGGTCCCCACACTATTGCCAGCACATAGGATTACCATTCCACACGTGTGTTGAGTTAATAGTGGGCCCATCACTTTATTTCTGTGGGTCTTTCCTGCTGGGTACTGTGAGAATTCATTACAAGTTATATATATATATATATATATATATATATATATATATATCTGTAAACTTGAAAGTACTGAATGTAAGATATTGTTATCTGTATAGCATTGAGTTATATCATGTTTCTTATCTTATGTTTCTAGTAGCAGCCCTAGATTTCAGAGGAATCTAGCATGATCAGAAAACATGTTTCACATAGGAGTTTTATAGATTAGCTTGAGGTTTTCATAAAATTCTAAAAGGAAAACTTTATTTTCAGTTTCATGGCTACTAAATGGAGTTTGATGGACCCAGTCTAATCTTTTTCTGACAGTGTGCAACCGTCATTATCAACATTATTTATGTGAATTAAATTGTGAAGTTTTTAAACTATTAAGCTTTTTCCCATACTAAGAATCCTCGAACGTGTGTGTGTGTGTGTGTGTGTGTGTGTGTGTGTGTTGACCTATTGTCTCTCGGGCTGAGAGCTGTTAAGTCATGCCAGCAATACACCTTGCTGTCCAATCTGTCAATTCCAATCCACCGTAGGCAGAGAAATCAGACCTGGATATTTAATAACTATGTCTAAAGTGTGAGTAAACTGCTATGACTCACAGTCTGAAGGGTGCATGGATAGCCTGGGAAAGCTCACTCTGAAGAGAGCTAGATAGAATACTTTTTTAGAGAAAAGAAAGTAAGGTAGACAGAGGGCATTTTAAGTATGAAGATGGTGACTGAGTTGTGGGTTAGGAACAGTTTTGTCTAGTTGTAGTACAAGTCGTTGACTTGGATTTAAAAATTGAACAAATACTGACTGAGCACCTTTTATGTGCCACAAGGCAGTTAGTAAACCATGAACAAATAAAATGTGCCAGGTGCTGCTAAGAAGTACCATAAAAATAAATAAATAAGGAAGTAAAGAATGAAATGGAAATGAAAGAAGTAAAGAGAAGGAAAGAAAATAAAGGTAGATACATGAATACATATATAAGAGTGGGAGTGCTGTAGGTGGCCAGGGAAGAACTATCTTATAAGATGGCTTTTGAACAGAGAACTGAAGGATGTGGGCGAGCTTAAAAGCAAGTGCAATGGCCCTAAGGGAAATTGAAAGAAGCAGAAAATGAGGTCAGAAGGGAGCAGGTGTCCAAATGATATAGGGCTTTACAGGCCACTGTAAGAACTTTGATTTTACCTTCATTGATATGGAGAGCCCTCAGAAATTGTATTATATTGACTTTTCTTAAATCCTACTATCATCAGGTTAGGCCCCATCTTAAAAGTCAATAAGCCTTCCCAAGTGTTTAGCATTCAGTCCAAATTGCTGTGATTCTACCTGTCCAGCCCTGTACCCCATAGCTTCCCATAAACTCGCTCATGTGTATACGCAGGTTCAACTCCTGTCTTCTACCAGTTATACTCATTTCTGCCTCTGCATCGCTCACGTGCGTGTCAGTCCCTCATTTTCTTCTCTACCAGTTCCATCGCATCCGCACTTCCACTATGAACTTTTCCTCGGTTGCTGGTTGCCCTTATAGTTACTGTGGTCATTTTGAACAAAACTGTTTTTGTTTTTGTTTTTATCTCTCCAATCAGGTGATAAGAGACTAGGTCAAGGGGCATTTCTTATAGTGCTTTAGGTCTCCTGTAGTAATAGGACAGTGATGGGCAATTATTATTTATATATGTAAACCCTCCACCCTCTAAAAAAGGATAAGCAGGGGTGGCCACATAACCCTTGTACAATACTCGTAAATGCTTGTGGATAGGTTGATTCTATATTTGTTAGTATATTACGGTAGTTTATATAGGTGATAAAATTAAGTAGGTGCCAATCATGCCTGTTTCACTAATGTCTGATTAGCATTTTTAAAGCTTAAATATAAAAGGCTGTCTTTATATTTGCTGTAGAGTTGTTGTTTTTTTAATTAGCTTGCCATCGTGGAAACCGAAGGATACCAATTAAGCACTTATCTAATTATTAGAGCTTCAGAGAAAAGCAGTGGATCACAAATTCTTCATTTTAATTTTATGAGTTACTTTGAAAAAATTAACAGTTTGCGAAGGTTTTAAGCATTTAAGACAAGTACATTCATTTAAAAGTCTCACATTAAACACTGCAGTAACTGAACTCTATGTGGGGTTTTTGCTGGCTCGTGTCAGTTCATGCTTTTTTTTTTTTTCCTAGTGATTAGATTTTCTTTCTTTCTTTCTTTCTTTCTTTCTTTCTTTCTTTCTTTCTTTCTTTCTTTCTTTCTTTTTAAATTTATTGGGGTGACAATTGTTAGTAAATTACATAGATTTCAGGTGTACAATTCTGTATTACATCATCTATAAATCCCATTGTGTGTTCACCACCCAGAGTCAGTTCTCCTTCCATCACCATATATTTGATCCCCTTTACCCTCATCTCCCACCCTCTACCCCCTTACCCTCTGGTAACCACTAAACTATTGTCTGTGTCTATGAGTTTCTGTTTCTCATTTGTTTGTCTTGTTCTTTTGTTGTTTTTGGTTTATATACCACATATCAGTGAAATCACATGGTTCTCTGCTTTTTCTGTCTGACTTATTTCGCTTAGCATTATATTCTCAAGATCCATCCATGTTGTCACAAATGTTCCTATATCATCTTTTCTTACCGCCGAATAGTATTCCATTGTGTATATATACCACAACTTCTTTATCCATTCATCTATCAAAGGACATTTTGGTAGTTTCCATGAGTTCATGCTTTTTAACTACACAGTCAGGACTAACTCTAGACCCTACACATATGCCATTAGGTTGTGTGACATTTTATGGCCTGGAAATGATTCGGTAGGTTGTTATCCTGAGCAAGCCTTTCTCTATCAACATAATTAGGTCAAAGGAAATAGAACATTGCAGATGAAATTCACTTGGTCCTTCATCCCCAGTCTCATTCTCCTCTCCCATCCTTTCGTCAACCACCATCATGAATTTTGTGCCTCTCTTTCTAGTCTACTTCTTACACTTTTGTATATTTAGGTATGCATTCATGAGTTAAATACAGTATTATTTTATTAGTATTTTAAACATTTACCTAAGTGTTATTATAATTGTATCCAGGGAAACAGAACCAACAGGAAATGTAGGTAGGTCAGGTAGGTAGGTAGATAGATAGATAGATAGATAGATAGATAGATAGATAGATAGATTATAAAGAATTGGCTCACATGATTATGGAGGCAGAGGAGTCCTAAGATCTGCAGTGGGCAAGCTGGAGACCCAGGAGACATGATGGTATAAGTTCCAGTCTGAGTTTGAGTCCAAACGGAGAAGATCAATGTCCCAGCTTAAAGACAGACAGAAAATGCACACAAGTGATATAGATATGATGGTATAACCTGCTTTTCTGAGGCATCCTTTGATATAGCTTGATTTGTTGTAACTGCTGTACAGTAATTCAGCTTTATAAATGTGTTTTCTTTATCTGTGTACTTAAGTGAATGTTTTCGTACATCTCTTTGAACGTGTGAGAAAAACTTGATAAGGAATAGTCTCCTTTGGCAATTGGCTATTGGTGGCAAATTATTTACAGAGTACCTCCTACCTGAGTGAGACACATCAGGGTGTGAAAGATAGGGAACAACTGTTCCAGCTGTTGTCAGGGCAGACACTGCCTTTGAAAAGCTCTGAATCCAATTGATGAGTCAGACTCACTGGATTCATGGAATAGACTGTATAGGGACCAGCATCACTTGCTCCCTCTTTTGTTGCTTCTGAAGCTATTAATCAACTGACCCGTGTGTGTGGGGTGTGTGTGTGTGTGTGTTCATGGAGTGGTTTTATTAGACTTTAAAACTTTTTTGATTTTCATAATTGAAAGAGTAGCTCTTATTTTAATTTGTACTTCCCAGATTACTTTTTTAAAAAAAAAATGAGCTTCAGGTGTACAAAACAATGTAATATGAACTGACTCTTTTTGACTTAGTTCCAACTCCTCACCAAAGACTATCTGACTGGTGGTAACCTTCAAAAGGAATAAAGCACTTGTTTCATTTAAAGCAGCTTTGAGCCAATGAGAACTAACTTTTCCTATTATAAGGGTTCCGTGGTTAAAGTTAGGCTCATTTTCATATTGACATCCTTCTCTTCAATTAAATATATTGCCCAAGCCAGGTTTCTCTGCTGTCAAGTGATCCCGCCTTCCCATCCTGTACTCATTGGAAAGAAGTCACTACACTCAGCCCACACTTAAGGAGTGAGGAGGATCTATTGACATTTGACTCTCAAATGCTACACTTTCTTCTTACAGTATACTTTGATTTTTTTTTCCTTCTGATGGGAGACACCAAGTTTTGGTCGTTTTCTGGGCATTCTACTTAGAAGGGTAGGATGGGAAAGGAGCTTCTGGTCTGTATACAGAGCTTCACGTACTACTCCATACCCTCCTCTACTGCCTGAGCATGATCTGTGAGGCTGGTCAGCCCCCGTCTACCCCTCTGCCACCTCCTGGAAGTGCCCTAGGCTATGGTTTTCTTTGCTTGATCCTGTGAGTAGCACTCTTAAATCTATCTTCCAGAAACTTGTGGTTGAAAGTGTCTGCTTATAGATCCTCCTCCCCTAATCCAGTTGTTTTTCTTATTGGTTCTATATGTGCCATTTTTCATTCCTTTCCTGTCATTTTAATCATGGATGTCAGAAAACGTGAAAATAAGAGGTCAACACACCATTTTAAAAAGAAAGTCTTCTTTAAAGGTTGTGATTTTAAAACATGAGGTGGAAAAATGACTACCGTTCATTATTTATTTAATCTTAGTAATTTGTTCTAGGAATAATACAAATGTGACATTGTCATGGTTTCCTGCCCGTGGTATAAAAATCTCGTTCTGGTTCTCTGCATTGAAATGGGAAAATATAAGGTAGAAAGTGTAATGGAAATGGAAACTAGCCTGGTCTATGTTGTTGGTTTTAAATTGTCTACTAGGTTGTATGTTGTTGGAAGGAAGAATTTTGGACAGAATTTAAGAAGATGACAAATAAGGCTGAATGAAACAAGTGCAGTGAGGAAGGGTTTTCTAAGCCTTGACTGGCATAGATTAAGGGAAAGGAATAAGAGAAGATGAAGTTAAATGATTACTGGTGGGATAGAAAATATCTACTAGTTAGTATTATGGCCCATACAGAAGAAGATTTTTTTTAACTATTTATTTTGGATAATTTTACATATACTGAAAGATAGCAATAGAGTACACCTTGTACATAACCTTTCCCATTGTTAACATTTTACATATGCATAGTCTATTTGTCAAAACTAAGAAATTAACATTGTCACAGTACTACTAACTAAACTACAGACTGTATTTGGAATTCACCATTGTGTCCACCGGTGTCCCTTTTCTAATCCAGAATCCAATTAGGGAAACTGCATTGCATGACTACTTTATTTTTAAATCAGAAAAAAATTTTATTTGAGCCACATTCCTGTCATTCAGCAATATATATTATAGCATATATATGTTTATCTTCCTGAATTTTCTCCCTTTCAAGTGTTCTTTTATGTAAATAAATAATTATTGCTCTGGGTTTATAACTCACTGATTCTGAACATAAACTTTGGGGTGGGCATTTGCAAAATAGAAAAGGGGCCACTCTCCAAGTGGTCTCCAAGTGGCATTATGACAGCATAGTACTCTCAGGATAGTCTGATTTCTCTCGGGGTAATGGGATTCCCCCAGGGGTGCTGTACAGAAAGAGTCATTATTAAGTCTTGGGCCCAGAAACTGGCACAACATCACTTCTGATGTATCCTGTTGACCAAACAGTCTCAGAGCTTCCCAGATCCAAGCAGAGGGAACACATACCCCCATCTCGTGAAGGAGAATCGGAGAACTTGTGGCCGTCTTTAATCCACCCACCACAATGGGAAATTCATTACTTCATGAGGAGCATATTGCATTTATGGAGAGCTCAAATGTTTAGGTGAGATGACATCTGCTTCTCATGTGATCATCAGTACCTGATGGAAAGTATAAGACAAATTATGTCTATTGTGCTGTAGAAGTCTTTGCTCTGTTAACTTACTCAGTGCTCTTCTTTTGAAGCCCAATTCTTAATGGGTGTGCGTTCCTATTTTTCTCTAGGAACTTCCTTTCCCCCAAATTCTATCTTCTCTTCCTCTGCTCTCCCCCAAATTAGACACAAACTTCAAATTAGTTTGCCTTGGTAATATTGTTGACTCCTTAAATTACAGTACTGGGGATTTAAATACAGTTAAAGTATAGCCCATGCCCTTAAACAACTAAAGTGAAATATAAAACGAAGTGCATTAAAGTCATATGTAAGTTCTATGGTCAATAAAGTGGGACACATAGGATGGGGGAGCAGTTTTGCTAGACAGAAGAAGTTAGGAGAGGTTTCAGAGAGGAGTGAAACTTTCAGCCTGTCTTAAAAGAGAATGACAACAATAATAAAAATAACAATAATATACAACATTTATTGAGCATTATGTTCCAACACCATTCTAAGAACTTTATGTGTATTAACCCATTTAATGCTGACAGTGACCCTATGAGGTAAGTGTTAGATTATCCTCACTTCACAGTTGAGTAAACTGAGGAACTGCGAGGTAAGTCACTTCCCTAGTAAGGGGCCACATAGCCACCGTGTTTCTCTGAAAATAAGACCTAGCTGGACCATCAGCCCTAGTGCATCTTTTGGAGCAAAAATTAATGTAAGACCTGGTCTTATTTTACTGTAATGTAAGACCAGGTCTTTATAATATAATATAATAATATAATATAATATAATATAATATAATATAATACTGGGTGTTATATTAATTTTTGCTCCAAAAGACGCATTAGAGCTGATGGTCTGGCTAGGTCTTATTTTTGGGGAAACATGGTAGTAAGTAGCAGGATTCAATCCCAGGCAGTCTAGCCCAGCAAAAGTAGCAGATGGGGAGGGTGGGCTCTCCAGCAAAGGGTTAATGTTCGAACAGCTGGGGTGCAGTGTGGAGGACTCCAGAGACTTCTTCTAGCTACCAGATCTTCTAGCTTCCTCCCTAACCAGCCTGCCCCACCCCAAGTATACTCAAGGCAGCTTCTGTTCCTTTAAAAATGCTGCTTTAACGATCAGAACTGTCTTTTCACTTTGCTTGCATGCTTTTTACGCTCCTTTTCTTAAGACCCTGTTTAAGGCCTTTCTCTTTTATGAGGTATTTCTGAAGACTCTAGCTTATATTGATCAGTTTTTTTGCTTCTCTCCCCCCCACTTTTCCCTTTGTTCCTTCCATTGAACACATCATAATTGTGTGCCTACCATATTCTAGCCCTGAGCACTCTGAATAAGGGGGGTGGCCGCAGAAAACACATTCTAAACCATCTAATTATTATACAAAAGAAGGAAAAAAATCACAGTGTTCAAAAGTATTATAAAGGGTCAACATGGGGCAAGAGAGGTATACGATCAAGAGATTTATGGTCTTCGTTACACTGGAGTAACTGAAATCCGTTTGGTTATCCGTAACTAACACGTATTTGTGCATCTCCTCGCCACCTTCGCACACTTCCATGCACACATGTGCTCATCACTGCTTAAAAAATGTTTTCCACCAATAGTAGAATGATTCATATTTGGGGGGTTATTTTTACAATGAAATACTACATAGCAGTGAAAATGAATTTGCTCTAGTACATACCACGTGGATAAGTATCACAAAAATATATAGTTTTCATGTGTTTTCTCAGGGTGCCTTCAAGAATCAACAGGTAGTTTCAGTATACAGTGCATTCCGTGTTTTCCGATACCACAATCATTGACGTCTGGAGAATCAGCCTCATCCCCGGGCTTCTGCAATTCCTAGTAGCTGCCCTTTGTGGTGAGGGCTCCAGTGTTTTGACCAGATTGTCACGCTGAAGGTTGGTCCCAGGGCTGGGCCATCTAAGGGGCACATGGCAGCAACCTCTTTGTCCAAGTGGGGTGGCATTGGGACAGTTAGGGATAAAGGTCAGTGGTGAGTCATGCAGTGTGGTGTCAAAGCTGGAGCCCGTTGCTGGGGTCTTTGTGTTTGAACTCCCAGGTCTGCCAGTTTTTAGAGAAGTAAATTCTGCTGCTGTGGGAATTCCCAAATTGGCAAAGGGCCAGCAGAGAGGGGCTGCAGGAACCTGAGGCACTGGGACACTGGGTCAGCAAGGGGGCGACCCTCATGAGGTGCCTGGCTCACTCGGCTTGCTGAGTCTGGACCACTTTGCTGGTCCTGGCTGCTATTTTTGCTGCTGCTGCTGTTGAGCAGAGTATTTTGCAGGAGGTAAGTGCATACCTGCTCTTTGCTCTTAACCCAGCTTGTGACAGCCTCCCCCATTTCTTAGGCGGTTGAGCACTTGGTTTTCTCAAACAGTATCTACAATATTAGCTGCTATTTCCTTCTGTAGATGGTGGCTTCCCACTTCCCTTCTTTCTTTTGAAAAGAAATGACTAGAGGGTACCACTGGGAAACAGTGGAATTTAAGCGTATCTATTCCTGGCTTTCTGTGTCCTCAATTCTAAACTTTTAATCTAATGATTTCCAAAATGTTGAGTGATAACTTGGATATTTCCATCTATTGTTTTTCTGTAACCTCTAAGTGTAAGTTTTCAGTTTGTAGATATTACTTCCCTGGAACAGCACCTCTTACCTCTTATTGTTGTTTCTCTTATTGATGTCTGGAAAATCATTTTGGGTTTTTAGAATCACTTAAAATTAATATGCCTTTTTGCTTCTATAATTAAAAGACTAGGGACTTCAGAGCCTTCTTTTACGTTGATAGAAAAAAAAAATCATGGCAAAAGGTGAAAAACACATTGCTAAGGGGGGAATATTCATTGTGTGCTGCATCCAAGGTTTTTGTAGCGCTCTGGGCAGACTTTGCTTCCTGTTGCTGCAGCACAGAAAGAGCCCTGGTCTTAATAGTGTCATCCCTTAGAGTAATGTCAATGAGCCATCATTTAGCCATCCCTCCTGAAATGTCTTTACATTACAACAGGTAAGATTTGTTTCCAGTCTTGCTAGCTGAGATGTGTACTTTTTCACAATTCTGTACTTAACTCTTTTTCTGGCTCAGTAATTAATAATGCCCGTTACGTGGAAAAGCGTCGCGTTGAGACATTTTCTTGGAATGTGGACGCCATAAGAAGCTGATCAGACCATCCTTACTTCAAAGGACTATTGCCCCAAAGACTTTGCTAAAAGCAGAATCCTGATAGCATTCTGTGTGGGAATCACTTTGTATGATTTGTGCCTCATGAGGACTGATGGTGGCTTCTGGAGAAATGTAGCTGCTGCTGTTAGCTCTCTCCAGAGGAAGGGAAGGAAGAAACAACTGCAGGGGGGACTAGGAGCTTTTTGCACTTTTATGCCTGTCCTGTGTAGACAGAAGCTGTGATTTTTCTGATCTTTTCCTCAAGCAACGTAGCACTAAACTCGCTTTGGAATGGCCTGAGTCTAACTCTTACCAGTTGTTAACAGGCTTAAGCAAATTAGCATTTCCTGTTCCACCTTTCCTCATTTGGCAAATGCACTTAATTTCTCAGTACATCATTGTTGTAAGGATGAGCCATGTGAATAGTGCAATGTAATGTATGACTTGCAGTAAGTAGTTCCCCTCGCAGTCATTACTTCCTCCCCTTCCTCTGGGGAAGATGAGCTCTGACTTCAGACACAACTATGATGAAATCCAACCTGAGCTAACTGTGACCTTTGGCAAGGTTTTTAATGTCCCTGAGCTGCAGTTTTCCAATCTGTAAAATGAAGGTAAATATACATACCTTTCAGTGCTGGTGAGAGACTTTTGTGAGATAGGGGATGAGAACAACCTAGCCTAGTAACTATGGTAACCTATCCACAAACCATCTTTCTTAGCAACACACTTTCTCCATTAGTTCTCTTTCCTTCTCGCTCTTCTTTGTCCTCCTTTTCCTACTCCCTGCCTCTGTTTACCGTTTTCTCTTTGCTCTTGCTGCTTTGGGACCTTGGGTGTGAGGTGGAACAAGACGAGCATTTGGGGAGTGAGAGAAGCAATAGTTCAATCAGAGATCATCTTGCTACCAATACCCCGCTTTGCCTTCTCTTTCCTGCCATCGCCTTGCTCCCTACAAAGGGCTAGGCCTGAAACACAAAGTAGGAAGCAATCTGGGTTTGGTGCCACATTGTTGTTCTCAAGCACTCTTGCTGAGAATAATGGGGAAGTGTGGCAACTAATAGTCGTCATTGGTCATTTTCAATTTGACCATGTCCTTTGAGGAGTCTGGAAAATATTAAAATGTTTTTCTAAAAGCTTTTTGGCATTTTAGTTACTAACAGTCATACTATATCAAGCCAATTTTAAAACCAATATTTACTTTTTCTGGCTTTAAAAACTTCCCAAAGAAAGTGCTCCTGGGTAGATTGAGCTGGTCCCTCATCTCACCTCCCTTCCTTGGGTTGTCTCCGTTCCTTTATGCATTGTTGCCAACTGTTACAAGATACTCTTGACCTCTGATATGGATTGTTTTTCCTAGATTTAATTGGATCAAACCATTTATAATAGCTCTCTCATTTATCAATTACATGAGATTCATGGTTCGGCAAAGGAAAAAGGCATAAGTTAGATTTATGTCCTTCAGTCCTGAGAGGGACCCCCCCACACACACACACAATATTTTTTTTCTTTCTTTCTTTTTTAACCTGAAAATATGGGCTACAATTGGAAATTGAAGTGGCTTTGGGAAAGATATAGTTATTTATTAGGCAATAGGTGATTGCTTGATAAATGTGCTCTTTAAAGCCCCGAAACAGATGTTATAGAAGAGGGGAATCTGCCTCTTGGGTTAGTTATACTTTTTTGTTTGTTTTAGGAAATGACTCCTCAGTTAAAGAGAAACAAGAGGTGGTGGAAAGTGAAAATAATCTGTTTTTAGTAGAAATTAATTTCCTTAATGAGAAAAAGAAGAAACTTCTAGAACGGTTATAGAACTACAAGAGATCTGTGAGGTCATCCAATATTTTAGTTTCATAGTTGAAGAGATTGAGTCACAGAGAGGTAAATTGATTGATCAAAACATCACGACTGACTTTGCAGAACTATCTGAACTAGACCTACGCACACCTGAGTTTCAGTTCTGAGTTCCTTCCACCCCAAGGGAACTCGCGTAATGTGTGTCTGCTCACATATGTTTGTTTGTGGAAAACTAATATAAACTTCTTTGTAATTGATTTCTGACACTGGAAGGTGGACAGTAGGAATAAAATGAAAATTTAGTTTTTTGTTTTTTTAAATTAAATTTATTGGGGTGACAATGGTTAGTAAAATATCATAGGTTTCAAGTGTACAATTCTGTAATACATCATCTATATATCACATTGTGTGTTCACCACCCAGAGTCAGTTTTCCTTCCATCACCATATATTTGACCCCCTTTACCTTCTTCTACCGTCCCCCCACCTCCCTTACCCTCTGGTAACCACTAAACTGTTGTCTGTGTCTATGAGTTTTTGTTTCTTTTCTTGTCTTGTTTGTTTGTTGCTTTCAGTTTTATATCCCATATATGAGTGAAATCATATGGTTCTCGACTTTTTCTGATTTATTTCGCTTAGCATAATCTCAAGATCCAGCCATGTTGTTGCAACAAAGTGTCCTTTGATAGATGATTGGATAAAGAAGATGTGGCATATGTACACAATGGAATACTACTCTGCCATAAGAAAAGGTGAAATACCACCATTTGAAAATTTAGTATTTTAAAATGATTTTTCCCTTGAATAACCTTTAAAATTATTATTGCCATGAACATGAATTCATTTAATTGTTTTACTGACTAGTTCAGTTGTCTGTACTTAAGCATTGCCGGAGCATAACTCCACACTTTAATAATAGAGAAATGACAATTATGTATTTTGTGACATTTATATTTTTAACACAGAGAAACATGATTGTATTGCTTAAGTTAATAATGTCTGTCCAAGCCCAGGAGGTAAATTAATAAAGTAACTTTCAATTTTTTTCCTTAAAAGTGATTTTTGAACCATGCAGTCACTGTGGAGAAAAACTTTATAATATGAAAATTCTTTTAAATTTAAAGATTGTCCTGCTCTAGCATCTTTTAAAGCATTAGAATTCTAATCACCATAGGGAGGGGGATTGATGAAAGTGGGGACCACTCTAAGTTCATTGCTCAACATATCAGTAAAATAATGATTCCCTCATTTTCCAGGGCTTCTGGTTCTCATGCTTTTGTCTCAGGAGGAAAGTACTAATTGGCCCTGTTAAAAGGACAGCTTGACAAGTAATTTTACGAAACATACTTTGAGCATTACTAGCAGCAGAAGGAATGCAGTATTTTAGAAGTCAGGATCCGTGGGTTCCAACTTGCTTGTGAAATTGGGCTACTATTTTTAAAAGTACAAGTTGTGCCAAGAAGAGAATCTGTAATGAGGCAATTTCGTTGGAGAAATTTTAACATAGCTGACATTACTCTCTACCTTTCAGAGATCCTATCTCTGGTGACTTTTTTGGAGAACACCAGCTCGTGGAAATTTCTGTCTCTTGAAGTATAAAATCATGGAAAGAAAATAAAAAACTCAAACTCCTTTTGTTGGACAGTCTCCAAATGGAGCTGGAACTTCAGAATCCAGCAAATGTTTGTATTGACAACTTAAGTTGCCTCTCAAAATTTTAAACAATAGGCCATGTCTTCCATTTTCAATAATTCAGTCTCTTTCTTGCGGGTGTAGTTTCCAGAATATTCAAAACCACCTACTTTTTCTTTGGCCAGAGGTTTGCCGGGTGGTAATGGGTTTGAGGGCTTGGCTCCTGGGAATACTAGTGAGCTAAGATATCATCAAATTGAAAGAATCAGACTAACCCACCATGGAGTAAAGTCATAGAATGGAAAAGAATTTTAGAGATCATTCAGGAGAGACATCCAACGTCTGCATGAATGTGTCCAACATTGGGCAGCTTAATAATAATAAAATTGTATATACTAGATAATATTACAATATATAATAAGCTATTGTTATTTTCATGTCAATAATAATTAACTACCATTTTTGACTATGTGTCAGTTCATTTGCTGTGTACATAGTTTCATTTAATCCTCTAATAGCCCTATGATATAGCAACTGTGTAGCAACTAAAGGCACAGATTCTGGAGCAAAACCATCTAAATGAATCTCAGCTTCATATTTGTTTGCCATGAGACCTTGCCTTGGCACATAAGTTATTTAATTTCTCTGTGCCTCAGTTTCCTCATTGGTAAAATGAGTAGCTACCTTTTAGGATTGTTTTGAGGATTAAATGAGTTAGTATATATGAGGAGCTTAGGAGTGCCTGCCCCGGAGCTATTGTGATAACTGTTCCCATTTTAGAAATAAATAAAGATGTAAGTTGTTATTTGATCTGTGACCTTCTACTGGAAGGAGCTGGGACTCAAAGCCAGCGCTACCCACCGATGAGGCCTATACCTGTTCCTCACCTTTGAACACACTGCTTCTGCCATGTCATGACAGCCCATTTCATTTCTGAGCAGGTCTTGAAGAAGTACCATTTCATATTTAATTAAATTCTGGCTTCTTTTAGCTTTGCACTCTTGACCTCAGGTCTTTCAAAATACAGTAATTTGTCCTACAAAAGGAGGAAAAGAAAAAGTACGAACTTGGGCTTTCTCTGACCCTCGTTACTGTTGGCTAATGAGCTTTAATGTTTAATTGCTTTGTTTGGACACTGGAAATCTTATGATTTGGAGAAAAGGGAGCTGTTTCTCATATACTCGTAAGCTCAAATGAAGCAGAACTAGGTTCAGGCACTTTCTTTTCCTGGTACAGGTCAAGCTCAGGAAGATGCTTGCTGAGGTCAGGAGCGTGCTTATTAATACAAGTGGATGAAAGCGGGGCTTGTGGAAATAAAGCTCTAGCGACAGTTTTAAGGAGGATGGTGAGGGCTTTAGTACCTCTTGGTCTTTGCTATTGGGACAAAAATAGCCTCAACTTCCATGGGAAGGAAGAGACATAGGTATTGTTTGTTTTCCTTTGCTGTTAAAGGTCCTGCAAAAATTTTCCTTGGAACTGGGATTAATTTCAAAAACTGGTAAGAGATTACTTCCTTCTCGATTATCTGTTGGAAGATAAACTCTGAAGTGTTGGGGAGAAGGTGTTCTTTCTACTTTGTACGTGGCAGGTACATACCAAATAGCTAGTCTAGGCTATACGTTCCTTTTAGACTAAAGAGAAAATTCAGCTGCATGTCCTTAGTGCATTGAAGTGACCGATAGTGTATGGCAGTAATACAGCAGAGCGTTATTCTTACGAAAAAGCCTGCAGTGAGTGATTTTTGTGTGCTTTAAAAACAGCCACTTTAAAGGACACTAAAGGATGAGTCATAATTTAATGATTGTTGTTCATGTGTCATCTTTCACTTACTGTCTATTGGGAATCTAGTTTAGGGCCCAGGTCTGAAAATTCTGCTGTATTTTCCCTTCTCTGTGCTGTAAAGCCGAGCTACCTTTACCACATACATAATCTAATTGTCTCATCTCTGGTTGTTTGGAGCTGCAATGCAATAAATTCCTGGAGGGTGAGGAATACTTCTTTGGTTCCCCTTCTTAATAATAGCAAGCCTCGGTTGAAATTGTGGTTGAACTAATTATAGAGGAAGATCGTTATTAAAACACTTCCTCCGAGGATATAAAAACAGCTTTGCCTATATATGAGAAGTGATTCTTGAAATCTGTGGGATTTCCGAACATTTCATAGTGGATGCTTAATGTGTATGTATTGGCATCTTTCTCTTCCTGCCTCTCTCTTCCCTATGCTCTCCTGCCCTTTTCTGACTGACATCTCCCAGGCCCAAATCTGGGTATGCAGAGCTCTCTCAGCTGTGTGACGTTGTCCCCAGGATGCAACCAATAGCCCTCTGCCTAATATTCCTGCAGTCACATCTCTAAGGTCTTAGACCACTTAGTCTCTCTGCAGCCCCACAGTTCCCACTGTCACCAAGCACTGACATGTTGTACAGTGATCCGTTTCTCTCCCTGCAGAACTGAAGTCTTTCTGCGTTTCTTTTGTGGTCAGCAGAAGGGAGTGTCTTCGGAGCCTGGCCGTTGGCATTCTCTCCTAAGACTGACGTCTCTGCCAAATGCCATTGTTCCCCATGCCGCTTCCCCACCCATGTCCTTACTGCACATAGTCAGGTCCCAACTCTGGCAGCATATTAGAATTCCCCAGGGAACTCTTGACAAAGCTGATGCCCCAGCCCCATGACATTCAAGTCATCAGTATGTTTTAAAATGCTCCAGGAGATTGTAAAGTGAAGCAGTTTTGGGACCACTGCAGAAGATATTCCATACATATTGAGTTATTAAACAGTAATTCTATGTGTGGGTTAATGTTTTGGTGCTGGTTGACATTTACTGGAATGCTGGCCTTAGCAGCATTTTTCAAATAGTCTTAGTGACCACACATCATAAATCAGGAGAGTCTTGGCAATACTCTGCCATATAAAGAAAAATATATTGGGAGGTGGTGAGAAGGTTTCTTTTCAAAGGGATATTGTCTTAAAATTTGAAAGATAAGAAATAGCCATTTATGATACACTTTCAATCATATACTAGAGATACATTTTGGAAAGATTTCCAAAATCTTTTTCTCTCTGCTACATGAATACGATTTATTTACCCATGTTTATGAAAGCACTGAAAGACTATTTTCTGTTTTCTCTACATATATAGATTTCTATTTTCTATTGATTACTAAATCAAGTTTGACAGAGTTGGTTCAAGCTTAGAATTGGTTCAACTCTTCAGGAAAATAAATCCAATCTGGTAAGCAAAATTTCAGAATGGCAAAGCTATACAGCCATAGTATTGGACAGCAGTTGAGGAGATCCACATAGTTTCTGAAGCTGGGATCAGGGAACAGCCTAGATCCTAATCTAGCCTGATAGAGTGGTAGTTTATAAGCAAATGTTTCAATCTAACAATCAGTGTGGGGCAGTGGGGAAACTGAAGACTTTATTTTTTCCCCATTGGTTTGGTACAAAATTGAACCATATTTTTCTTTTCTCTAACAAAGAGAGATAATACCTATCCCATAGGCCTAATAGATTTGTCACAGGGATCCTGAGAGCTAAGGAGTGCAGTAGTAGTTTTTAAGAACTGGCAAGTATCAGGAGGAAAAGAAGAGGTAGGGGAGGGGGAGGAGAGGAAGAGAGGGATGGAAGAAGGGGAGGGTGAGGAGATGATGATGAGAGCTTCCAGGGACAATTCCAGCAAATTACTAATGGGGCTTCTCAGGTGCGTTTGAAGTGAGGCACTTCCAGACACTTGGGTTCTTCTCACTGAGTCAGAGGTGAAAGATGAGATGTTGTCATGTTAAACTAATAAATGACATTAGTAAGACCAGAACTTGAAAAGAATTCTTCCTGCAGCTTGAGAGCTCCCCCGCTGAAGGTTTCCAAGCTCTGGGAGCTAAGAGATCACTCATCTCTGACAGGAACAATGGAAATATCTAAATTAAAAATGGAATCACCTTCAGAAACCTTTGGGGCCTAAGGGGCTTCACTGAGCATAATTTTCTTTGAATGGAAATAGAAGTTTATAATTTGTTAGAAGCAATTTTTCAAAAGTAAGAAATGAAGCATATAGAGGTTGTTCTTGCCTTTCCGGCTCCTTCAACAAAAGCCGGTTTGGGTAAGTGTGTTCTCTTGAAGGTTCCTGTGCTGAGCGGTGATTAATTTGAGAACACAGTAGGAGAATTTATTGTGACAATGACTTTTTTTGGTGATTTTCCCTGGTTTGAATTTTTGTCATCACGTTCAAAATTTTGCGACTCTGAGTTCTGACACAGTTATAGAGCATCGGTCTTGAGTGCTGAAATGCAGCCACAAACCTATGGCAACTATAATCCCAGATTTTGAGATCTGTGTAATGAGCACAAGTAGCAGAGAGCTGGATACACCAGCAGATTTTTGTGAGGTTTCTGATATAGACCAGCTACTTCATTTAGGGCAAAATAGTGGTTATTTTGAAATTTATAAATTATCTTTTAAAGCAGGTGTCATTTAGAACTGCACATTCAAATTTTTCCCCTCTTTGTTACTGTGAGTCTAATCTCTTCTGAGCAAACATTTTTATTACTAATATTATTTGTATGCTGAATGTGTTAGCATTCAGCGGCAGTTAGGAAGTGGTTTTCCCCTGTAATACAGGTGAAATTTTGAATAAAGTGGGAGAAAATGGTAGGGGTGAGATATGAAGAGCTAAGTACTTGAATGAATAAATGAAACTCAAATACATCCTAATAATATTCAAGTATTTATTATAAGCCAGAAATAATAACACTAACTGTGTTAGTAATGCTTCTGGTTATACATAACAATACCCGATGGACACTGGTTAAATGTAAAAGCCGTTTGATTATCTTCCATAACAAAAAAGAACATAGGTTGGTGGTTCTAGTTTGGATGAAAAGCCAGGTGAGACCCAGACTCTGTCTTTCTGCTCTGCCATTCTTGGTTTTTGTCTTTAAGCTCATCGCCTCTTAGTCCCATTATGGCTGCCGCTGCTCTAAACACTACCTTTTACAGCAAGGAAGGAAGAGGGAGAAAGAGGCTGAGTGAAAAAATAAACAGTTTTTGTTAGCAGGGAACACATTTTTTCTTAGTCACCTCCACACCCCCAGCAGCTGCTAGGGAAACAGAGAATGCAAATATTTGGAGAAGAAGAATCTGATTTTTATTATTGTCTGAAATCAATTATACTTGATTAGTAGCCTTTCTAAATAAAAGAGGTGTTTTGTTTGCAGAAAAAGGAGGGGTGAGTGGGAGACCAGCACTGTGTACCATGATAGCACGTGCCAGGCTTTCAGGGAAGAGAGTGAGCCAGCCCTGGTCATCCAGGATCTCACTACCTGACAGCAGGAAGAAGACAAATGATCAGATAACCATAGTGATCTGTAGAATAAGGGCGGTGTCAAAGAGGTGCAAATACAATATTCCTATAACACGATTTGGAGAGAGGTGGAGGGGTTCAAGAAAATCTTGTGGAAGGTAATATTTGAGATGGGCACTGAGGATTTCAACAGGTGTAGATGGGCAACCAGTGGCCTTTAGGCATCTGCAAAGTCAAAATCTTTGGGTTTGTATAGCAGCATGTGTAATCAGTGGTAACAGGGGAAAGCATTGGAAGCCCCAATATGCCATGGTGGTTGTTGCATTACTGCATTAGACAGTAACATATGAATGAAAATGTAAAGTCATGTTCCAAATGCCTGCCTATTATGGGCCAGGTACAGTGCTGGGTGTTTCTGCAAATAGGCAGCTGTCCATGGATGTGCTCATGTCTCTCTCCTCCATATGCCACTCATCCAAGGGCCACCCGGACTGCATGTGAAATTGAGCTTTGAACTCATGTGTGCCTCTGACGTCTGCTATTTGTAATCTGTAGATGTAGGTAGTAGTTTTAAGTGAAAAGAAGTGCCAAAGGACCTCAAGGCACAGGTCCAGCTTTCTTAATGTGATAAAACCCTGCAGTTTGAACTGGTAAGCTTATAATGCTGGTGGTTTACGTTAGCTTCATTTTTTTTTTTCAAATATTAAAAAATATATATTTATTTTACCAGCATCTAAGATATTTCCAACTTATAATTTTTTATTATAAAATGTGGTCTTTGAGTTTCTCCATTATAAATTTAATTCCTTCTTTATTTATCAGTCTCTGTCTCTTGTTTTTTTTTTTGAATAATGTTTTGTAAACTGTACCAAGTTATGTTTGGTGCAGTCAGAGCAGTCATTGAACTAATTTTTCTGTATGGAAAGAAATTAACGAAAAGAAGTGGTGTCTGTGAAAGAAATCTAGCTGTGTTAGTCTTCTCTGTCGTCTTTAGCCAAACTGCCCAACACTACCCCACCCTGTGGTCAAACTCAAGGAATGGAGACTCAGGTGGAGGAAGAATTGATAGATCCAAGCAGCCTTTCAAGTAATGGTATTTACAGAAGGAAAAGAAAATCTCTGTAATAAAAAGATAAAAACATAATACTGTTATTGATACAGCACTCAGGGGATTGGATTGACCACAAGCCCAGTGAATGAGGGGGCTGCCAAAAACTTAGTGTTACTGGAGCTCCTGATCGTTGATATTTGATTCTAGAATGAGAAAGATGATCATTTTACTATTTTCTGAGTTACTATGAGATTTTATGTATGTGTAATATATATTATATATATTATGTAAAAAGGATTTTATGTAAAAACGTTCTCTGTAAAAAGGATTTAACTTAGTTACAATCTCTTTGTCACACCCAACAAAATTAATTGTAAGATAAGTTTTTATATATTAACACATATTTTACTATATTTATATATATATTATATATCTAAACTAGATGTCTGCATCTAAGCCTGGGTCTCTGTCTATGTAGTATTTTACCTGTAGAAAAGAAGATTCAGAACTTCATAACTGGTTTTGAATTTTGTAGGATCGTCATGTGGAAGAGTGAGAGGTGTTCTTTGTTCTTCTTGGTAGGAAAGGCTGTGTTGGTAGAGTCATGGGGAGACATTTGGGCTCATTTCTAAAGAAGAATTTTCTACGAGCACTGCCCATAGGTGAAGTAGGGTGCTCTGGGGTGTAAGAGAGTTCCCTCTTCATTCCTTTAAGACCAGTCTGTTCAAGTCTAGGCTAATGCAGTGGTTCTCAAGCTTCAGCACGCCTCAGAATTACCTGGCGGGCTTGTTCAAACCTTGGTTGCTAGGCCCCTCCCCCAGAGTTGTTGATTTAGTAGGGCTGGGTGGGGCCTGAGCAATTGCATTTTAATAACTTGTCATGTGATATCATGCTGCTGGTCTGGGGACCACCATTTCAGAAGCACTGGGCTAAACCATGCTTATCAACCTAGAAAGCATCTGTGCGTAGGAATTGTGTGGGGATTTTTGTTAAAACACAGAATCTGATTCAGTCGATTGGATTCAGCAAGGTTGGATAATGTAAGGTTGCATTAACAAAATGTCTCGTGGGGAAATGCACGTTTCCTGTCAAGAACCAAGTGCATCTTTAACGTTCCTCAGGTGATGCCGATGCTGCTGGTCTGTGGTGCATGAGGAACAGGGCAAAGAACCCATCGGGGACGATGAGGCCTAAGGAAATTGAAATATCCAGTGAGCAGTTAGACCAGAGGGTACAACTCTGAGCTCCTGTGAAATCATTTAATTTTGTAAATCCCAAAAGGTGACAAAGAAAAGTTGACTTTGTTTAAATTTTTTTTCATGGTAAAAAACCTTTTTCTTATCATTATCACAGCATAATTACTAACATTTTTATGACCCTTCTCCGTAGGTTTTTAAATAAGCGCTCATTTAATTCACTCTATAAGCTTTTGCCCTTCAGGAAAATGCCTCACTGAATCCACTACAGAGCTTTAAATGGAAATGACCTTCATGTTCTCTTATTTAATTGAGCTCCGATGTTTACTTGCAGATTTGGTTATTTCTCATAAATGCTCTCAACGAAGAATTTTGAGGGTTTAATACCATTATATCCACTCACTGTGCTTTCTGATGATGCCACTGGGGTTGTGGCCATGGAAGGATTACAGTAAATCAAGAGATTACTAATCTTTTAAAAAATAATGCAAGGTTGGATAATGTAAGGTTGCATTAAGAAAACAAAATGTCTCTCGTGGGGAAATGCATGTTTTCTATCAAGAGCCAAGTGCATATTTTATTGTGTTTTCTTCTGTTTGTCTAGGTAAGCTGTGTTTTGCCTTTGCTGCTTTCAAAGTTGTCTCTTCACCTCTTCTTTGAGCTTTGATCTAAACCTTGTGAACTAACATCTCTTTTCAGTTATAGGTTTTCTGGCATTAAGGCGATATTCTCATAGAATCACAAGCAGTTCTTAGACCAACTAGAAGTACAAGATGAAGATTCTCAAAGAAAAGCTGATTATTAATAGCTCTTTAACCTTCTGATATGTTATTTTTCTCATACAAAGGGAAGGAAACCAGCATTTGCCTGCCTACTGCCAGGTACTCTACATCAGTGTTTCATTTCATTCTTACAAAGGCCATATGGTCCTGGTGGTGTAACTGCATCCCAGGGAAACTGGCTCAGGGTGGTGGAGCAATTAAGCTAATATCTCACAGCTAGTAAGTAAGTGGTCAAATCAGGATCTGAATGCAGGACGGCTTATCTCCAAAGCCACTTAGCATCTTCCTATTTGCTGAGTCTTCCTAACATAAGGAGCAAATTCTATGGAATGCAGATGTCCCCATATCATGTGCCAGTGGCGTGGCAGCAGAAGGTTTTGAATGGGAGAGGGAGAAAATATATGTCCTGGCCAATCGGTATCTCTTTAGTTTCTTTTCCAACAGCCACCAACAGTCAAGTGGAGATAGATGCCCAGCTGGCAGAAGCTTCCCCACAGTGAGGATTTTGAACATGTGGGGAACACGGTGCTGATTATTGAGCCGTCGTCATCTCTCAGCTACAAACCCACCCTTCTAATTTTGTTTGTGGTGTTGGGACTGAGTCCCTAAAAACCACATTTCTCCTATGCCAGCTCTTTCCCCATAGTTTCTGCCAATATGGGGTGCTGGAGTGGGGCTGTAGAGCTGGAGGAGGGATACTGGACATGCCTTTCCTGTTTACCTCCTTTCCTGAAAGTGTCACCTCAGCAGTGGCTCTTCACCCAGGAGAAGGGTTTGTTTTCAGCAGTTGAGTCTGGTTTCTGACTTTCCCCCAGCATGCCCCCTCAGGGGCATCATTCTCAGTTGGGGACTGCCCCCCTCCTTAGTGGCCTGGGTCCAGCTCTTTGGGGGTCCCTCCCCAACCTCGACTCTCTGTTCCCTCACCCCTCACAGGGCTTTCTCTGTGACATCTCAGGGTTGCCTTTGTATCTTTTAATACTCCTATGCCAATTTAACTAGGTCCTTATATTAAATTCTCTCTGTTAAAATAACTTGTGGTTTCTGTTTTCCTGACTAGGTCCTCATGGATACACATTCCCTTAAGACAACGTCTAAGCTATGCTGAAGTGTTGTGTGAACAACCCTACCTGAAACACACACTGCCCACTGGTGACATAAAGGAGTTGGGCAGAAGTCATAGAAGAACTTGAAGGCTTTGTAAACAAATCCTTTGCAAACAAATTTGTAGGTTCACATTTTCACAGTGCAATTCAATCCTGGGATAGCATGTCAAATAGTATGAGAAAAGCATAGGCAATAGCAACTACCTGCAAGAAGCTGTGTGTTCTGGCATCAGCTTTGCCTCTAGGTTTGGGAACGATACTCTCTCTGGGCCTCAGTTTCCTCACCTTCGAAATTGTAGATAATACTAATTATAAAGTCAAATGAAGTCAAGAGAGGAATACTTGTAAAGAGTAGAAGGCCTTGAATTAAAGTAAACTCTGATAATGAGCCAATAGATATTGTAATGCTGTCATTAGACTTAATCTCTGTCTTTGTGAAGCCATTGGCTGAGACCCTGGGAGTCGTTAAGTGACAATGGGGAGGGACTGTGAGGGGTGACTGAGACCAGCCACTGAGGACCTGCTGTGTCCTGGCATTGTGCTTTACACATTACCTATGTTATCATGTGACTTTTACCATTTTAGAGTTGGCAAAACTGATTCTGCTGACTGACATCGGGAGTCAGCTTTCTTAATTATCCTTTATTCCTCTGTGTGTGAAGCATGCTACCAGCCTTTCACAATCCTCTTGGCTTGTGAAACAGGTACATGATAAGTAGTTGGTGTTAAAATTGGTGCTAGGCTGTCAAATTCTTCTGGGGGAATTTTAGTGTATAGGTAGATAATAAGCTTAAATGAAAACCTTTATGATGCTCTCCTTTACCAGTTGCGGACTCTGTTTTGAAATTCTGTAAAATCATAGTGTCATTAGTAAACCACCGTCAAACTAAAAGGTGCTATCCCGGTTTACCTCTGCACACACCTAGAAATCTTCAGTGGTAGACCAGCAGTAAAAGTGGACATTATTCATTGATGACCGACTTGTGTGGTTTTGAAGCACCAGTGAGCAGCCATGTAGTACTGTTACCTAGGCCAAAAGAGACGTTCACAGACCTGTGCGTGTGTGTAACCAACTAAAAACAGTCAGAAATATTGGGAGAGTGCAGTTCTTGGAGTAGAGTAATGGGTTATTGCCATGTATCTCTATTCTTTCATTTTTAGTTCAAGTCACTGAAACACTGAATGACCTCTCTTCCTCTTTTCTAAAACAGTGAAAATAAAATCTGTTTGCTTATCTCTTGGGGACATTTTTGAAGATGGACTGAGATAAAGTGTGAAATGCTGATGAATTGTAAGGCACCTGGCAAATGTAATGGTATTAAAGGATTAATGCATTAATAGGAAGGCTTGGAAATCTCCTAAACCTAATATTTATCTTTAAGGACAATTTTGAGACAAATGTACCAGTAACAAGGTCCTGTAAGACTGTCCACAGGCCTTGCAGACCTGCTTCTCTCAGCTCTGCTTTCCTCAGCTGTCATCTGAGGAAGATGAGTGATAAGGGGTGCCCAGACCCTGTCACAGAGTGAGCATGAGGACAGTGACAAGGGAGGTATCTGTAAGAGTGCTGACAGGGTACAGTGATCGGAAATTCTGAGGCACTTTGGAAGAGTTCTTGATTTGTGCGATGTGTCAAAAGCTGACACATTGTGCTGGAAGCAACAGTTAGAGATGGAGTTGCTGAAATTGCAGTCAATGAGGTAAAGAGGCAGAGCTGACAGTGTGACAAATTCTGTGATGGTGCAGTTACAGGCCTCAGTGAGAGGTCCAGATAGTATCATTCTCATTGTGTAAAGAAGGGCAGATTAAAAATAAAGACTTACTCATACATGTGCAATATTCCCAAAAGATTCATTGGCTATTATGGTAATTTTATAAGCATCATAATGCTATGAAAATATGAATTACTCCTAGTGGTAATGTCTTAAAGAGACTTTCCTGACTACAAGGATATTTTCCTATGTAAATGTACACTATACCATTTTTTTTCTTCTTATAAATTTCTTTAATGCCTTTTATATCTTATTTTATGTAAAATGCAGGGCCATATTTTTCATTGTTAAAGACATAATTTCTTATAATGTTAAGAATTTTGTCTTTAAGGACTAGATTCTGTGTTTCTCAAATAGTGGAAATGAACTCATGGTGAAATATCTGAAGTCTAGAGTGTTTTTGTTTTTTTTCCAGAGTCCTGGAAATGCATAACAAGGGGAGGCAGTTTTGACATTGCTCAGGTCAAGTTGGGCTTTCCAAGGATCTTAGCTCTCAGTTTATGGCACTCATGGCCTCTGGTCTCTGATCTGCATCTCCAATGAGGTTGGGTTCGACTGGACTGACAGGTCCCTTTACTACAGCTATTTATGGTTCAGCTGTAATTTTTAGAAAGCTGCTTGTGAATTTTTTTTAACAACAACAACAAATAACAATAAAGTCTTTGCCAATGTTTATTTATTAATAAAAGCAGCTATTGTCTAAGGGTCTCTTCCACTCCCTTAAAGATTATGATGCATATAAAATTACCGTAATAGCCAATGAATTTTGGGAATATTGCATGTGTATGAGTAAATATTTTTAATCTGCTTCTCTTTGCACGATGATATTAATAAAAGCGGCTATTGTCTAAGGGTGTCTTCTATTCCCTTAAAGAATAGAATTGTTAGATTCTGAAAACGAATTCTTAAAATAATTAACAAATAAAAATGTAAACTTGGAAAAGAGAAAGATGGATGCAGAAAGGTTTGTAGGATTCAGGCTGTTTATTCTTGAATGGAGAAGACCACAGGATGACTTAATTAGTGTTTTCAAATATTTGAGGAGGTTATTGACTGTACCATCTCTCAGTGGGCTGAGAAAAGAGGAAATGGGTTTACATTTCAGCAAGAAAGAATGATGCAGAAGAACATTTCGAGTCAATCGTGATAAAAAACTAAAATAGGACACCAGAGGAAGATTTTTTTTTTCACTTTTTATTTTGAAATAATTATAGATTCACAGGAAATTACAAAGAAATGTGTAGGGAGGTTTCATGCCTGAAGGAAGTTTTTGAATGATCTCGCTATAGAAAAAACCTGGCTTGGAGGAAGGAGGCTGGACCAAGTGACATAGTAAGCTCTTAACATTTCTGGCTCTTGCATGAGTTTTTGCCATCCTGTGTTCTTCTCATAACAAGCTTCCTCCCGCCTGTGAGTTACCGACCAGCACAGACCACAGGTCCTCCCAATGTGTGAATTGTATGCTTCTTGTCATACAAATTAAGAGTAGCCAGCACTTACTGAATCGTTTTCAAATGCTGAGCACTGCAGTGTGAGGTTTATATTAATTTTGCCGATGCGCACACAAAATATGAAAAGTAGGTTTTATTGTCTTCATTTTGTAACTGTGGTTATTATAGGGCTCAGAGATGTTAAACAGCTTTCCAACACTGCAAGCTCAAAACAGATTCACTTGGGATGTAGGTTTGCTTTAAAGGAATATTTCTTTCTACCTAGAAAAAAAAATTATACTTTTCCAAAGAAGAAAATTATATTCTTCCTGCACACAACTCTGCATACCACCTTCCCCTATTTCTACCTCTTTCCGATTGGTCTCAACAGGCCAGTGATTTAGAAATATTTTCCAACATGACACAGAGTGTAATTATGGTTTTCATTATATAGATAAGGAAATAGAGAAGTTCTGTGGTGTCTCCAGGCAGAGGCAGAAGCAATTTTTTTCTGGTGGCATCTCAAAATTCTCAGTGTATTTACTTAATGTTGGTAACATTTTTCTTGACATAATTTCATGCAGTTCCATATCTTTTGGTACTCCCATCATCCTTTTCTTTACTTGACAAGGTCCTGAAATGGCATTTTATTTTTATTCCACTTACTAATTTCTCCCTTGTTTCACTCACAATGAAGTGCTTTGCTTGAAGAGCTCCATGGAATTAGCTAAAATGCAGCTGTCTCAAGGCTTTCCTTGTTTGATTTTTGTGTCATTGAGGTTATGAGTTTTACCTGGCATAGAGACCATCTATTCATCTCTATTTTTAAATATATATATATTTTTTGTTTTTGGTAGTAAAAGTTTGCACGCTCATTTTAAGATGTTGAAAAATATAGAAAAGCATAAGCATAACAAAGAATGTTAAAATAAGCCACAATCCTATTATCCGGCAATAGGCATGGTTAAACTTTTAGAATATCCTCAGCTTCTTTTATATGTGTCTGATGAATATAAATGAAATCAGGAGGCTTTGACGAGAAATATACAATAAAGATTGTTTTATTCAAGGGTCTTAGGGTTTGTAAACTAGAAACACAACTACGCAATATCCAAAGTGTTCCAAAGAAGAAAGAAAAGCTAAGAGTTCTTATAGTAAAACATACATTCTTGTGAAGTCCTGAATTCTTAGTCTCTGCATTGGTTTGAGATGGTTATCCTCTCTTACATGACTGGTGGTCTGGATACATGAACATTCTTTCCTTAGTCCTTCAGGGGGTAACCAGAGGTTATCTGGAGGTTTGATGTATATCCAGACAGTGACGCAGGACTGAGAAGTTCAAAAGTTTAAGTTCCCAGGCTAGTTCAAACAAGAATAGAGTCATTTCCTCATAGCTCAACCTCCTCGATTTTAGTAATTTATGCAGCTTGATTATAGTGACTCCACTTTATTTCTTCACTCTGTTCCTCATATGTCAGAAATTCATATACGGTGTTACCCTGAAAATAAGACCTAGCTGGACAATCAGCTCTAATGCATCTTTTGGAGCAAAAATTAATATAAGACCCGGTATATATGATATGATATGATATGATATGATATGATATGATATGATATGATATGATATGATATGATATGATATGATATGATATCATATTGTACCCGGTCTTATAGTAAAATAAGACTGAGTCTTATATTAATTTTTGCTCCAAAAGACGCATTAGAGCTGATTGTCCAGCTAGGTGTTATTTTCGGGAAACACGGTAGAAGTAGTCATCATATGAACATCGCTTTACCTCTTTCTTCTGAGCACTTTTCCATGTTATTAAATATTCATTGAAAGTATTCATTATTTACCTTTAAAATAAATATAAAGTATACATCTGTACAAACTTAAAACAGTATAGATTCTAGGTATAAAATGTAAATGAATCTTCTTAACCCCAAAAGATTATCACTGTTAACAATTTCTTGCTATTCTTCCCAATAAAAGTATTTTTAAGTACACAAGTGGGATAGTATACTTGTTCTGTATCATGCATTTCATATTTACAATTGCATCTTGAAGCACAACAAATCAAGCTCATTTGAGCAACCTTATGGAATTCCATTGTATGGATATACCATATTTCACATGTATCCTTCTGACAAATATTTGTTCCCTGTATTTTTGTTGTTGTTATTTCAAGCAATGTTGCAATAAACTATCTTTTAAAACATGCCAGTATGTGCGTAGGTGAAATTTCTAATAGGGTATTAAACTGGTAACACCCACAAGGGTTTAGGTATTTTACCGGTTTGCTAAATACTGGTAAATTGTATTTCAAAGATTGGTTGTACGAACAGTTTATCAGAGTAGCTGTTTCTCCTTACTCTTGCCAGAACTGGAAATTATCAAAATTAAATTTTTTTTTTGCAGATGTTACAGCTGAAAATGATACAATGTTTTGATATCAGCTTTTTAAATTGAGAATGATCATCTTTCCATGTTTTTTGGTTATTGTTGCTTATGTGTGTGAACTACCCATTTATGTCCTATAGTCATTCTTCACTAAACTTCCATGAGCAGTTTTAGGCATTCTTGTTTCTCCACATTTTCAGCGATATGTCACATTATTAGGCCCAGCCTGAAGTGTGTGAAATGCTATTATTGCATTTTTCTGATGAGGTCAGGTATCTTTTTGTATGTTTATTGATATTTCTGTTTTCTGCCAATGGCCTACTTTGCATCTTTTGCCCATTTTTCTACTGATTATCAAAAATCTTTAAAAATATAAAAACTCAGGATGTAGAAGACTCTAGAGATTTTCCTCTTCAAAACTTTATGGCTGATATCTTTGAAATTTTGGAAATGTTATTAGCAAGGGTGATCCAAATTTCAAGTGGTAGAGATCAAGCACATGGAAGAATGGATAGTTACCCTGTGCTGACGAGTTATTTCAGTGGTCAATGTCAAGAATTTAATCCTTCAAATTCACCTTTGTTTGATTATATTATGATAACAATTTGGGGCTTTGACTAGAGTTTTGTATTGTTAGAAACAGCCCAATGGCTGTTTCCTGAAAGCCTCCAAAACGGAAAAAAAAATAACAACATAGGTAATTGTAACCATTAAATACTGTGTTTTACAAGGATATGTAATTTCTTGGGAGATATAGTCAAAACAGGAAAATAAATCAGATTACTAAATACATATAGTACGATGCAATTCTGTTTAATAAAAATATGGTAAATAAAGTAAAACATGTGGTAGAGTGTGTGAAGGGGGAGGTAGCAGAAAAATGCTCAAATGTTGATAGTATTGATCTTTGGATGATGGCATTCCTGGTGATTTTTATTTATCACAAGTGCTTTCTGTTCCTTTTACATATTCTATACTGTACACCACTTTTAAAATCCACGAAAGTTACAAAAATGTAAGCTCAATAGAAGTTTGATGGTTAATTAAGCATTTCTTGAATTCTTGGAGAACATGGACGATTGTACAGTTTGTAATTGTCTTGGCCCTGTCCATAATTCTCTTTTACTGCTAGCTAGATTCATTATATTTTTATGAATTACACCACTTTTCTTCACCTGGATTTTATTGTTGCCTAATAATAAAGGAAACACAAAAGAAGGTACAATGCTAAAATTCCTCTGATAAACTGTTACTTTTCAGATTTTAGCCTGTCACATGCTTTATTTTATAGTTATCGTTTTAGTGTATATATAGCATGCTTTTAAAAATTAACATTGTGTTGTAAATTTTCATGGTCCATATTGTTTATGTAAGAATCCTTTTTAATAACTATATAATATTTCATGGGAGTTTTTGTAGTCTAATTTATTTCAACACGAAATATTGGAGTCACTCTAGGGTTTATTTCTTGAATCTCCTCTCATTTATTTACACTCACTACCCAGGTGATTTCGTTAGTCTTATGGCTTTATCTACCATCTGTAAGTTCATGCTTCCAAATCTGTGTCTCTAGCTTAAACCTCTCCTGAACTCCAGAGTACTCTATCCAATTGACTACTTGACCTCTCCACTTATAAGCCTAGTAGCCTAATAAGCCTAACCGCATACTTACCCCCCCGAAGCTCTCTCTATCCTTCCAGGTGCTCAGGCCGAAAAGCTGTCATCATCCTTTATTCCTCTCTCATCCTACGTTCAATCCAGTGAATCCCATGGGTCCAACCTTCAAAACAGTTTCATGATTTGGTCACTTTTCACCACCTCTTTTGCCACTGCTCCCTTTGAGCCACCATCATGTCTTGCCTCGGCTGACTGGAGTACCTTACCAGTTGGCCTCACTGCTCCTGTCCTTGGTTCCCTTCAGTCTGTTCTCAACAGAGGAGCCAGTGGTTCTGTGAAAATAGCAATCAGTCACTTAGGTGACCTTCTCAGAGCCCTGAAGCAGCTTTCTGCCCATTCAGAATAAAAACCAAAGTCATTCAAATAGCCCACAAGGCATGGTGATGTGGCTGTCGGCTACTCTGACCCCACCTTTCTCCTCTCACTCTTACTAGCTCTGCCTTAGCCTCATTGGTCTTCTGGATGTGCCTTCAACATTTCAGTCATACTCCTTTCTCAGGCCCTTGGCCCTTGTCTGCTATTCCTTCCAGAATGTTCTTTCCCTATTTTTCTTCCAAGTGTATTTGTCATGCAGGAGAGCCTGCGGGGTCTCTGCTCCCGCTCCCCATACAAGAACGCAGGATATGGTGAGGCCAAAAAGGAACACCCATGGAGCCATAGGTAGGGGAGTCATACCACTATATTCTCTCTGGCGGCACTATACTCTCACTGGAGGCTGGATCCACACTGTCCTCAAACCGCCATCCACACTTGCCAGCCCAGCCGCCATCTTCTTGCTAGCCCCCATCTTCCTTCTCTCTTTCCTCTCTCTCTTCCTAGCGTAGCCACAGCAGTTATATTAGTGGCCAATGGCTCACTGGTTACAGCTGACGGCCAACTAGCCACAGCTGATGGCCATGCAATCACAGTTGGCCATTTACTACCTGAGCCAACACCTTTCTATGTGAGGCCGAGAGCCTGGAAACTTCTTTCTGGGGCTCCGCCCCCACAGTATTTCCTTACCTCCTTCAGGAATCTTCTCTTTCTCAGTGGACTTCCCTGACCATTCTATTAAAAATTGCAACCCCACTTCCATCCTTCTTAGCAGGCTTTATTTTTCTCTGTAGTACTTTCACTGTCTGGTATAACACATACCACTTTATTTATTCATTTGTATCTCCCCCTACTAGAATGTCAGTTCCATAAAAGCAGGGATTTTGATCACTGCTGCATCCCCAACACTTCAAGCAGGGCTGACACATCACAGGTGTTCAGTGAGTCATTTGTTAGTGAATCATTAAGTTATTTACCATTTTTCCCTGTTATAAATAACAGTGTATGAAAATCTTTACATTTATGGCATGTTTTCTTTGTTTGACAGATTTCCTTAGATAAATACCTAAAAATAGTACTACTGAATGAATGTGTATGACCATACCACAAATATTTTAACAATGCCTCTTTAATAAACTTATCTTTTATTATTTTAGGAAAAGGGGGAAAATACTGTTTTTATGAATAGGTTGTGTTAGGATCCATTGGGTCTAAATCTTGTCTAAGCTATTTACTATAAGCTTTAAGACCTTGGGCAGACCCTTTAACTTCTTTGAAATTTAGTTTGTATTTCTGTAAAATGGGGCTTATATTTACTTTAAAGAGTTGTTGGGCTTAAAATAAAAAAGAATAAAACACCTGACAAATAGTAACTGTCAAGAAATATCAATATCCTCTCTTCATCCTGGCACTCTTTCCACTATTTGTTTTCTCGAAACAGTTTTATCTTAGATAATATTATAGAACACAGTCATACGCACATGCCTACTCATTCAGGCATATGCACACATGTATAGCTAAACATGCACACATATTAGCTTTCAAAATCCAATCTATACTGTTCTCGTGTTTAAAATTTTTAATGTGTACTGCAACTCTAACCATGGCACTCCCATTACTGATAAATGTCGGAGTCTATGAAAGTGCTGGTAGTCAAGCAATGAATTGTCTCAATCACTTCTCCCCATTCCTTCTTTCTTGAATATTCATTTGTTCATAGGTAGGTTTCTTTCCAGCACAGTCTGGTGTAGGGCACATGTAATTTCTTATAATCAGATTTAAGTATTTCATCTGTTATTGATTGGCTGTGATTTCTTTTAAAGACCTTCCAACTACTTTTGTATTTACCAATATATTTGCCATTTCTGATGTTCTCCATTCATTCCTGAAGATTTAACTTCCCTTTGGTTTTGCTTCCTTTCACCCTAAATAACTTCCTTTAGTTTACTGGAAGACAAATTCCCTTAGTTTTCCTTTCACCTTCGTTCTTTGAAGGGTAGTTTTGCTGGATGTAGAATTTTGGGGTGACAATTTTTTTGTGTTTGTTTCCTGCACTTTAAAGATGTTGTTTAACTGTCATTGAGTCTCCATAATGTCTGGTGAGATGTTCCTTGTCTTTCATATTATTGTTCCCTGTATATAATGTGCCATGTGCCATTTTTGTCTGGTGACTTTTAATATTTTCTCTTTATCTTTGGTTTTCATCAGTTTCACTATGATTTGTCTAGGTTTTCCTCTTCTTTGGACTTTTCTCTTTATTGAGCCCTTGAGCTTCTTATATCTGTACGTTTATGTCTTTTATCAGATTTGGAAAGTTGCGGACTATTATTTCTTCTAATATTTTCTTCTTCTTCCTCAATCTGTCTCCTTGTTTTACTTAGAACTACAATTACCCATATGCTAGCCTTTTTGAAATTGTTTCACAGGTCCTCACAGTCTGTTTATTTTTTTATTCTTTTCTTTCTTTTTTTTCAGATGGCTTAGTTTATATTGATCTATCTTAAAGTTCACCAGGTGTTTTAGCATGTATTTTCCCTAAAATTGGATCATATTTTCCTCCCTCTTCATCTACATATTAAATTGTATCCTGGACCTTGTGAAATTTATGTTGTAGAGATTCTGGATTTTTTCACATTGCTCTGAAAAATGTTGCTGTTTTTTGTTAAGCAATTTACTTAGATTCAGATTGTAGCCTGTCATGCCTGCAGTGGACAGTGGATTCAGTCTCAATCCAGTTTGTTAAGCCTTAGCTCTTGCTGCTTTCAGTTTACCTTGTACTTACATGGTTCCAAGGTCAGCCTGAATCATGCTTAGTTTATACACAGAATTAGGGGTCAGCTTCTCTGGTTTTTCCCTTTCACGGTTCTCTAGTCACTCTCTGATTTCCCCAGGTTCCTTCCCTGGTTCCTGCAACTAGAAAGAGAGTGTGTTTTCCTATCAAATTTTATCTGCTGCTGTGATTGTCTGATCTGAGAGTAGAGTTGCAAAGTAAATATATAAATAAATAAACAGGGAGCTTGCTGTCTGCTTGTTTTCTGCTCCAATTTTTGACTCATCTCCAAAGTCTACTTGCTTTTTTTCAGTCTCCAGAGCCCTCAGGTAGTTTTGTTTTGTTTTTGAGGGGTTGATATGTTGTGCTTTTTAAAGGTGAAAAATCAATTTATTAGGAGCTCATTTGTCCATATCAAAAGCAGAATGTCCCTTCCAGTTACTTTTTGAATTGAAATTTTTATTAGGATAGTTGTAAAACGCACATGCAGTTGTAAGAAGTAGTACACTAGAGCTCATGCACCCTTTACCCAGTTTTCACCAATGGTAATATTTTGTAAAACTGTAATATCATAACCAGAATATCAACTTGATACAATCTATTGAATTTATTCAAATTACCCCAGTTGTACTTGTGTGTGTGTGTGTGTGTGTGTGTGTATGTGAGAGAGAGAGAGAGAGAGAGAGAGAGAGAGAGATTTAATACGATACAATTTCATCACATGTGTAGGTTTGTGTATCTACCACCACAGCCTTTCAATTATTTTGAAAAGTGGAGGGAATGCTAGAGTTAGAAAGGACTAAAAGTCTCTGGCCATGCTCCCCACTGAATATGATAACATAGTATTAAGTGATTAGAACTGATATATACCCTGTAAACATTTACTTTTTCATTAATCTCGTTCCCCATATTGTAAATCTGTTTGCGTGCAAGAATCACTTCATGTTTTGTGTATACTTTTAGCCACACTACAGCCCACCGTTAACCTCAGTGCTCTGTGCAGAGATGTTCAATTCATGTTGAAAACACAAATACATGGTGTTAAATAGAATTAAAAAGTAGGAATGTTTTAGATGTTTTCTCTGCTCTTAAACTGAGACTAGTATTTTTTGAAGTTTATATCTTTACAGTATTTACTTTCATATAGTATGTTATACTACATGAAAGTATGTTATAGATGTTTCATCTTTTGAAGGTGGTGTTGCTGCCTTTGATACAAAAGTAATTAGGTGAGCATTTCCAGGTTGAGGTAATCTTCAAAACTTGAAAATACATATTTCCTTACAACTATTACATTTGTAGGTATTCTGCCCTACTCTCCTTTCCTCTCTCTCTCTCTCTCTCTCTCTCTCTCTCTCTCTCTGTCTCTGTCTCTGTCTCTGTCTCTGTCTCTTTTAAGACAACCCTTGTGAAGACAGCTTTTCTGAACTTACTTATGTTAGAGCCAGCATTAAGGGGAAAAAAAAAATCAAGCTTTTCTCTCATGGACCATGACAGTAGGTAGTTGTATCATGGGTTTTATTTGGTATATAAGATGCTCTCTGGGGGAACAAAATGCCAGCAATAATTCACAAATTCTTTGGAGAATAAACACAAATAAAATTTCTGTATATTCATATAATCAGGGATACTGTTAGGCAGATAAAAATTATATCTTCTTTTCTTTCCTCTCCATATGGGGTTTGAAATTCATGTTTCCGGCCTATCTTGTGAAATATTTTAAATCTTGGAAATGAGGTGTTTGGCTGTCTGTATTATAGTAGATAAGTTGAAAAGAGAATACCTTGTGAGGGGTTGGTGGAATCCACACAAGAGCTCTATGGGGCAGCCTTGACTTCATAGGACAATAGGAATTTTAGAAATGGCTTCTAGGATTGGAGTGGTCCATCTCCTACCTTCTGCGTCCCAAATGAGGACCCTGAGTAGATATGGTATTAAAGGGAGTTAATATCACAGCCTCTATGGAAAAGATAGTAAGGGTACCTACCATTGGATTTTAGCTGATTTGTTCATTCATTCATTCATCTATTCGTTGAATGCTCACAGAAGGTCAGGCATGTACATAAAAATATTCTATAGCAATAACTTCCTTCAAAGATTCACGTGGTTCATTGTGTATCCCCACCATGAGCCATTTAAAATATAAAGAGTTTCAATCTTTAAACAGTTAAATTCTATTAAATTTTCCTTCACTCTTCACACCACACACCTCCCCACAAATCCTCAGAATTTGGGACTTAGCCTGGCCGGTAAATCAAGATGGGGAGCTGATGATATCATTGACCTTCCTGGGAGAGAAATGTGCCATCCTCTGCTTCCCTTTCCCTGGATGCAGAGGCTACTGACCTCTGTGACACTCTCTGCAAAGTGGGGGTGATGATAATCCTGCCTCATCTGGTTGACAGAGGATTAAATGAGTTGGTATGTTAGGATCTGGAGACCGTAGACTTTCGAGACCGTAGACTTTCACGAAGGCCATTCTTGCCTTCATGAAGGTGGCTAGGGACATGCATGTTCATACCAACTAGCCTGTGGCAAGGGTGGGTGCAGCACCCTAGAGGGCCATGAGACGATAGGGGAGCTGGAAAGGTTTGGCCCAGGTATGGATGAACTCAGACCCTGATGGCGTTGCTGGTATGGACTCAGTGTGCACCCGCGCCTGACCTGCAGCTTGGTGATGAGGCTCACTACAATTTATTGTTCAAATGGGGACACTTTAAAGTTATTGTGGCAAAATATCAAACAGGGACACTTTGGTCAGTAAAGGTGTTGCCATTAATAATGATGCAGGGGCAGCCAGTGGTGACTGTACCTGATATGCTTATCTTGTTTAGTTGCATGTCTTGGTTTCTGGTCTCATCTTTTTTGCTGGGTACTTTTAGAACTTGTTGGATGTATGTGGCTTGGCACAGCACAACTGAGGCTGAGTGGGTTCCTGGCCCAGAAAAGCTCCGGTGTGTAAATGCTATGATACAAAGCCCTACACACGGATCACATCAAAGAGTTTCGACAGAGACTGTGTGACATTATGTTTTAACATGTGTTAAATGTTTAAACACATGTGTTTGTGTACACACACCATTTATATGCATATGTAATTATCATTATTATAATTTTTTACATACGAGGCTATTGAGGCACAGAGAGATTAATTTCTGCAGCTAGAGCTCCACAGCCACACAGCGGTGCAGATGATTCCCACTCTAGCTTTTGGCCATTGCTTTAAAAATCTGTTTACTGAATATGGTATTTATTTGATCATTTTGATTATCAAAATGCGATAAGTTTGGTTGATCAATGGATGTGGCTTCTTTAAGATGCTATTATGTTAGTTCTTGACATTTAGAGAAAAGTTTTTAAAAAGTGGTTTGAAGCTCAAAAAGAGATAGGAGAGAGGTATAAAACATGGTGTTGTGTGGTAGGTACTAAAAGAACCATTTGGAATGCTTTTGGGAGTTGCTGGAGGATGGTAGCAAAGGAGTAGAAGTTGCTTTTGAAGAGATTCTGTTGAGTGAGTTTCTTGGCTCTCCCTCGGCGTTGTTGTGGGCCATGCAGAGGACGTCTGTTAACCTCTCAACAACACTCAAAACAATGGTAGCAACAGTGAAAACATAGTTACTGAACACAGCCAGTTGATCACATTTCTTGACCTCCTCCTGTGTTTGCCCAGGCATCGTCAGTGCGTATAGAGATGACATGGTCTGACTTTGCATTTAGACTCTTTGCTCTTTAGAAGAAGGGAGAAGACCATGTACAAGCCCAGGAGGATGTTACAAGGAAATGATGATAAATTCCGAAAGGGATTTTAGTGTTTCAGAAGTTATGGGAGTGGAGAAGATGGGGGAGGGCTGGGGAGAAATCCAACAGGAAGAGTAAAAGGAAACCATTTAGAAGAATTGATTTTGATTTTGGTCTTTATACCAAATTAATTTTGTTATTCCCCACCCCCCCTTTTTATTCACTTTGCTGGACCTCGTGTCTTTTCCCACCCCTCATTATGCCATATAGTGAAGAAGCAAATAACCAAAACCCAGTAACGTTGTCAAGGAAACAAGTTCTGGGCTCTCTTCTGTGGTCATTACCCATCAAACAAAACTTTAGCTGGTTTTGCCAACTAGCTAAAGCCATAGCACCATGATTCCTGTTCCTGGTGAAGATTCACTCAGAGTCATTAAGAAAAAGTCACACTTCTCTTTAAGGGGGTAGAGACATAGGTAATATGTCTGAAATAATTTTATATTCAAAAGAATTGAGAATGCAAAAGTTTTGGGAAACCTCCAGTTTCTAGAAGATTTATGTTCTGGGAAAGGGTGGTTATTCTTTCTTCCTAACTTACTTAGTTCAAAAAGCTCAATGAAGCAGGTACTATATTGCATTTCTTTGTGCATCTTTCCTGGTTTAGGCTTGAATGTGCAGTGTTTCATTTTTCTGTTTAAATAAATTTCTTCTCTTTTACTTGAAATAAGACCCAGAAGGATATCATATGGTGCTATATATATATATAAATTTCATTAATCCTACTTAAAAAAAGAAAATTCTTCTTTGTTTACCGTTCTACTCTAATTCCATCAACTGTTGTTAAAAATGCTCCATCTAAGATTTAGCCCTGATCTGTTTGGTACCTTTATTATTTGTTACCTTTTGCCAACATTAAATCAATTTGGGTGATACTTTCATATTATTTTGTATTAATAGAAAACGTGGCGTGTCACTACTGAAAAGGAACATTTACAGAACCTTATTTCTTGAATATTTAGGTAAAACAGCTCTTAAAATTGTAAATGCTTTTTCTTTTTGGAACAGTTTTGCACACGTCACCATACCTTTGGGGCTCCACAGCCGCTCTCCTTCAATAGCGCATTCACACATCCAACAGGACCAGTCCTCTCATTCTTCCTGACATAGTTATTTCCTTAGGCTAAAAACTGCAGCTGATGCTCATAATCACTTCAGACTTTTCAACTTGTCTGGGACATCATGCTGTTTGACATCCTTCATTACTCCTTAGGAGAAAGAAGCAAATGACCTAACCACAAAGCAGAACATTTTGAGAAAGCATAAGGAATTGGGGCTGACTATAGTACACTTTGATTATAGAGACAAAAATGGCCAATTTAATGACTGAGGTGATCAAAAGCATACTCTCTACATGAATCAGATGCTTAGTAAACATTTTCTCAGAGTTAAAATATAGCATGACTGTTGCTAGTCAACTGTTAGTAAGAAGGCTATAAATGATATCATTCTACAGTCATGCTTTGTTTTGTTTATAGATTTCACTTACGCACTTATGTTTGTCAGTGGTTGTCTTTCTATCCGTTCAGTCTCGTTGAACTCAAGTTTCAAGAGGTTTACATGTTTTATAATGATTTATTTTTTTTTCACTGTTACTCCTGGGGGAGAAAATAAAGTTAGGTCTGTTTTACAGTTACTGACATATGAGTGTTGGCAATGTCTACCTGTAAAATCCTATCAGCAGTGTATGGAAGCAATTGAGTAATGTGTAGCTGGTGACATTGAGGAACAGCTACAGAAAGAATAACTTACGACTTCTTTTCTTTTTTAGGTTTGTAGCCAAACCATGTGCCATAGCCCTCAACATTCAGGCCAATGGACCACAGATTGCCCAGCCAAATGCCATTCTGGAAAAGGTCTTCACTGCAATCACAAAGGTATGGAGTCTCCTTTTCTGGAATGTGAATTGTCAGGATCACCACCCTCAGTCTGAAATCATCCAATCCCCTCTCTCTTGGATCGGCGAGCTAACTTTTGTCTAGCTTCATGCTGGAATGTGTGCTCTTGGAAATCACGCAAGCATTGTGACTAGACCAAAATGGGGAGAAACTGAATAAATGTGCGCACGTTTGAGACCTGTTTGTTTATACTCAAGTGGATTTCAGAATCTTGTCTATGAAGAACAGTGTAAATTAGATAGTGCTCAGTCTAACTTTGTGCCTCTTTTAATCTCACGTGACATGAGCAGTATGTGTAAGGGTTGGATGGGACTCTGAGGAGGTAACTGGGTAGAGCTGAGGAATATAATTCATGTATATATGAAAAAAGTACCCATTTGCTTATAGCTCTGTTCGTATGTTCTAACAACTGTGATATGTAGGCAAGTATGAACAAAAAAGGAACTAATTGGAGCTGAGAAGAGTTGCAACATGAAGAATGAAGAACAAGGATCAGGACAGTTTTAAGTTATAGATTCACTGTGAAGAAAATAGGGGAGGAGAACATCACTCTGGTGAGAGGTAAAATCCAAACTAGGAGTGGAAAGAGGAGAGCAGAGGAGGGAGAAGAGATAGGGAAAGATTGCCTCCCCTCCTACCCCCAGCCGATATCTCCCTAAGAACAAAAAGGGGAGGAGAAAGACAGAAGTCTGCAACCTTCAGTCTAAAGCCATGAGACACTAAAGCAAATCACAGCATCTAAATATCTCACTCTTACTCTTATATGTCTCTCTTATCTTACTCTTATATGGACACTACGTAGAAAAGGGCCAGAAGTGTATCATTCTATGAGAAGTATTGTGTGTTTATATAATAAATGGTTCCTTCTTTCATTTTCCTGAGAGAATTCCTCAGGCTTCTAAAATGTGATTAGATAGTGTTAAGCAAATTTTATTCCTTTTTTGGTATTGTTTTTGCTGACCATTTGCATCATTTGTCACTTGTCTTAAAACTATTAATTCAAATAGTCAAACACTTTTGTTTTATTTCATGGTCTTTGTTTCTGCCAAGATTCCCTGGGGTTTTCCCCTCTATCTTTTTAAAAATGGTATTTTTCCTGGAAAAGTAGAAGAAAGCACCAGGTGTTTTTTACATCTCTGATAGGAAGAAGAGAAGAATGAATGGAATTTTAGGAAAAGCTCTTCTGGTAGTTTTAGATTGCCAGGTTCAAACCTGAAGCGGCACATATCCTACAGTATTTAAAGGAAGAAAATATTAAGAAAAAAATTTGCATTTTCACTTAACATATCACTTTATTGCATTGATATACCCCCCTCACTCCCTGAAAAGCAGATATGTGGGAGTTATCTGGTTCATTTCTTAATGTGATTACAACATATTTTTATTTACCTTATTAACTATTCTAAATGCCTTACAAAATGAGTTTTCTCCCTAAATGTTATGCTTCCCTTTAGAAATCCTGCAGTGGACATTTTATTTCCCTTGCCTTATGTTTATTGTGGTTATTGGAGAGATTTCCTCTATAAAGGTAATAAAAGGATTTTGCAGCCAGGTTGATTGCTCTGGAGAATATGTGCTTCTAGCTAATTTTAATGATCATATTCTCTTAGTTTCCAGGGTGATTCTTTTGGAAGTTTGTACATGATTGAAGCAGAAGCCTCATGTTTTAAATATAAATGCAACAACAGTTGTAATTTTTTCCTTGAATTCTTTGTAGTTGTCCAGTGTTATTTGTAATATGAGAAAATAACAGGTCAGTTGACCAGAATAGAAGTAGCAAGACTTGGAGAGTTCAAGCAGTGTCTGTATGTGTTTGAGGGATCATCCAGCATCCTGTCCGTGACCATGGTTCCAAGTCAAGGATATACATATATATATCCTTGGGATTCTCTGCCATCTTCCTACAGCCTCAGTTTTCTAACCAAATCAATTCTTGAGCCATTCATTGAGGGACGAATATGTATATCAGCTATGAAAACAGGTTTTATGATCCAAGCACGTCATATCATAATCCACTTTTGGTATGGTATGCTGTATTTTAAAATGTACGGGTAAACTTCCTATAATTTGTTCTGCCTCATTTTCCTCTTATGCCCCATTCTTTCCTTTTACTTCCCTTTCCCCTCCCAGTACTGATTATGGTTATTAAAATTAACCTAGTGTTTCTGGTATAAAAGTGTCTCTGTAAATCAGCACTATCCATTTCTTTCCGTGGAAATATTTAAAAAGGAAAAAAAAAAACAAAAAAAAAACCACCTGTGGAGTATAATTAAAAAACACAACACTAGAAAATATATACACATACACAAAAGAAGGAACAGCTCACAAACTTTATGTTTGACAAACTAGGAGGTACGTATCTCTAGATTTCAAAAAATATATAAAAGCTAACAAAAAAACATTTGATGTTGGGCAGAAGCCATATAGCAGCAAGTGAAAAGCATGAATGTGTTCGGAGGGCCCATTGGGGGTAGATTTCAGGAAAGCAAGCAAAAAAGATAGCTCCTGAAGCTAAGACAAAAGCTCGGTCCACTTTTTGCAGCACTAGGTACAGGAACTGGTGAGCAAGGCTGGCAGATGTCCTAGACTCAGTTTAATTCAGAGACATGGCAGAAGTACAGAGAAAAGCACACGGATGGCACTTTTTCAGGAGTCGGTCTGCCTTGGTGGCAGCTAAACTGCAAGGCCCTCTCACTGCCCCCATACTACCAGGAGCTAGTCAAGAAAATCCGACTCACTCATGGAGTAATAAAGAGGGAACCCACACATCATCAAAGACAAGAAAAAGAATGTGTAGCAACGCTTACTAACAAAAATCATCACTAGAAAAATGAGGCCACAGGGCAAATGAAAACTGTGATCAAACATTTTACCATAAATACAAACAATGAGCAACAATTCTGAAGGAAGACCACAAAAAAGAAATACAATACATAAGGAAAAAAATAGTTGGTCAACAGGAAGAGATACAGTGTGAGCTGGTAGGTTCAGGAAAAAAAGTACTGAAGCTATCACAGAAATGAAGACAAAATTAGAAAGAACACAGGAAACGCTAGACATTGCAGAAAACTCAACAAAGAACATGGGAGATAGAGATAATAAAACTGAATTAAATGAAACAAAAAAGAGCTAAAAATAGGTAGATAGACCAAGCAGATATAGTGTCTGTGTAATTGAAATCCCTTAAAGAAAAGCCAAGTACAATAAATCTTGAAAGATATAACTCAAGAAAAATTTCCTAAAACAAATGGAAATTTATCTTAATGTCAATGAAAATGTAATAGTAAAAATTGATCCAAGAAGGTTAACACCAAGACTTACATTATTCAAATTGTTAGACTTGAAAAATAAAAGAATAAGTCTTTGAATAGCCAAGCACAAAAATCAAATCACTTATTTAAGGAAAAATATCAGCAGCATGCCTTTAATCTTCTCAGTAGCAACATTTGAAAGAACAGCATTTTCAATATTTTCAAGGAAAATATGAACTAAGAATTTTATATTTAGGCAAATTGTTTTTTACTGCATAAAGGCTAAAGACAGAGATTTGAACATGCAAAAACTTGGGAGACTTGTTCCCATGAGTCCTTTTGGAAGAAATTATTGTAATCATTAATTTCAACTGATCAAGGGATTACTGGGAATGTTAGCAAGTTTTGAATATATTTAAAGTGTAGAACTTAGTTGAACTAAGAAAGAAATGTGAGGATAAGGATGACAGAACAGAATGTAAATGCTATATACTCTCACAATGTGGAAATTATACAACTAATAGTCATTGAGAGGGCAAGGAGAAAGAAGATGAGAGGCAGAATAGATTCACGAATTGCATAATCTCTAGTAGCTGGGAGTCAAATAATATTAGCTTAAGCAGCCAAATCAAGTAAAAGAAGTACAAGCATATTTAACAACACGAGAGTAAACTCTAAGAGAGATAAAATTATTGACTAATGCTGGGTGGGGGAGTAAGAGGAAATATACCAGTTTTAAATATTGCTCATATGAAATTATTATTAACTGAAAACAGTAGGAGAGTATTGTGATCACATGGATAACCACTAGAATAAAAATTACCCACAAAAAGGACAAAAATAAGACAAACCATATTTGGTTTATTAAAATGTTTTCAACTATCAAAACAGAAAGCATGACATAATTAAGGGAACTATGAACAAACTGATCCATTATAGCAATACATGTAAATGTGTTTGACTCATCTAATAAAAAATAATTCAGGTTTGTGTCACAGAGCTATCTTAAAAGACATACCTTAAGATAAAGTAATTACAAATATAGAAAATGAGAGTACGACAAATGTATATACAGGTATATATAGGCAGACATAAATAATAGAAACTAAGGTTTCTATTTTGTATAAAAGTGGAAGTAAGGCCAAAAAGGATGAAATGAAATGAACAGTAGGCTTTTTATTACCATAGGATACAATTCACAGTGAAGATAAAATAGTTATGAATACATATACATTGATTATCAGTGTATCCATATACTCATCAAAAAGAATGAGTTTGTTTTTTTTGATGAAAGCAATTTAAATAGAAAGAAATTTAATAGAAAAGCAATTTAATAGTAAGAAATTTTAATTTACCCCTGGGTCATGACAGGTCAAGTGAATAAAATAAAAAACAGGATATAAAAATTCTGCAAAATATAATTAACGAGGAAGATCTAAGAGGTACATTTAGAACCCTCTATTCTTAATATAGACTGTACTTTTAAGTGCCTGCCTGTTAAGTAATTACAAAAATTAATCTTTTATTGTATGCAAAGCTATAACAAATTTCAAAAATAGGCACAATTTAATAATATTAGGCATCAGAAAACAAAGCCTCTTGCTTTCTCAATCAACTCTTGGATAAAAATAAAATTTCGAAGTATTAAGAAAACAGTGGTGATGAAAACACTACTCATATGTACTATGCGATAGCAGTGCTCAGATGAAAGCTTATGTATATATTAAAAAAATAGTTAACCACTTATTAAACACTAGAAGAACAACAAAATAAATGACAGCAAGCAGAAGGAAGAAATTGATAAATACAGAAATTGAGTTAGTGAAACTATAGAATTGAAAATTAATTCAAAAGTACCTTATTTATATAATTATTTTTTTACAGAAAGTCAGCCAACCCAGTCAAGAAAAAAAACAAATATAAATTTACAACATAACAATCATCAACATAACAATCAACAATCAACAATCACTGAAATAGAGGAGAATGGAAAGGATATATTTCTATTTACATGGCAAATAAAATATAAAAACTTGGATAAAATGGATATCATTCCAGGAAAATACTATTTACCAACTATAATTTGCTTGATATATATATATATACCAGAGGTGACAAAAAAAATATATATACACATGACATTCATCTTTTCTTTTGTTATCAGTATATATTATTACAATTTTAATACAGTTTTTTCCTTTCTTAAAATGTGTATACTTTTTTTGGCACCCTCTGTGTGTGTGTGTGTGTGTGTGTGTGTGTGCTTTCACACAAATATTCTAACACACTCTTAAAGAGCGGATAATTCTAGTGCTATTTTAAACTATACCAAAGCATGGAAAACTAAGAAAATCATCCAAATTCTCTTTTTGTGTAGCAATAAAACATTATTATCAAAGATTTCACCCCAAAATAATACTACAGACTTATTGTACTTAACATTGATGAAAAATCGCCCCTCCCCCAAATTAGGAAACCAAACTTAGCAGCACACTGAAAGAATTATTCACCATCACCAAATAGGATTTATTCTAGAAATGTAAGGCCATCCCTGTATTCAATATTTTAAAAATCTGTATAACTCATCATATTAATTGATCTAAGAAGAAAAGGTGCATGATTGTTTTCATGGATACTGAAATCTAACATCATTTTAATTAAAACAGAATCACCTAGGGAGAGGTTTCCTCCCCATGATAAATACATTTGTATATCATCCCTAAATCTGGCCTCTTGCTTAGTGAGAAACAAAGCGGTATTCCCACTCTAGCCTGGAACACATAGGGATGTTTATTACCGCTGTTCTGCATTGTGCTAAGTTTTACAGTGAATTAGCAAATAGATAAGGAAAAGAAAATAAAGGCATAAAAATTAGAAAGGAGGAGGTAGAGTTATTACTATGCAAAGATTTATTCATTCACTTAAGAAGTATTGAATTCCTATTATATTCTAGGAATTGATATTCTAGGTACTGATTGTTTATAGAGCTTGCATTTCAGTAACATGCTATTATATGACTGTGTACTTGGAAAATAAAAGGAATCAAGTGAGAAACTACCACAAACAATATGAAATGTTAGCACAAAATTAGTAACTATATATATATAGTATATATGCAAACAGTAAGCAGTTAGAAGATATAAGAAACTTGCTTATTTATATAGAAAGCAAAAAGATAATATCCCTAGGAACAAGTGTAATATGGATGTGCAAGTTCTGTGAGGAAAATTTCAAACAATGTTGAAGGATGCAAAAGGCTAATTGAGTAAAGATGTCAATTTATTCAACGTTAATTTAAGAACTTGCTATCATCTCATTAAAATATTAACAGATTTTCTTGTTCAGTCATTTGTGTATTTTGAAACTAGACAAATTAATTCTAAGATTCATATAGAAAAATAAATAAGGATTTTTGAGTAACCTAACTGGTACAGTGTAAATGGAAAACTAGATTCAGTTTCTTATGAGAAAAAGATGAACGATGGTATTGAGCTACTTGAGTAGCCATTTGGAAAGAAATAGTTAAATTCGTATCTCCCACTGTATACCAGGGTATATTCCAAATGCACTAAAGATTAAATGTAAAAATCAAAACTGTAAATGTATTAGAATCGAAACTGTAAATGTGGGAGAATTTTCTTAAATATTTGGAATAGAAAGGCTTTTCTAATTATGACCCCAGATTCAGAAACTATAACAGAAAAGACTAATAAATTCAAATGTTTTTTTAAAACTTATGCAATTAAAAACCACAAGCAAAAAACATCATAAGCTAATTTTAAACACAAATGACACATTGGTGCAAAGTTTTCAACCTGTGGTATGGACAATTTTAATCACCCTAATAAATGAAGAAATTCTACAAATCAGTAGAGAAAATACCTAAAATTTAGGTATTAGATGGAAATAGGCAATAGAGAGGAAAAGATTGTTCATAAAAAGGAAATATAGATGGTTTTTAAAACACATGCAAAGATGCTTCTTTCATAAAAAGAGGAAAACAAATTAAAAATGTACTGAGATACTACTTTTTATATATCAGACTGGAAAAAAATTGAGAAGTCTGATAACATACTCTGTTGATAAGACTTTGGGAAATGGGCAATCGTGTTTGTATAAATTGGAAAAATCATTAGTGAGGGTAATTTTTCATTATCTCAATAAATTGTAAATGCATAGACATTTTGATCTCCAACTTTCACTATCAGGAATTTATCCCTGTTTAAAAAATGGTGTATATAAAATGACCTATGCCAAGGTTATTTAGTGCAGCATTGTTTACAGTAGTAGAAGTTTGGAAACTACCTAAATGTCTATTAATAGGGGAGTGGATAAGTAAATTATGGCATATTCTTACAGTTCTACAAAAGGAGGGTGTTCTTTATATTTTGACACCAAAATGTTCCAAGATACATTGTAAAGTGAAAAACCCAGAGCCCAGAATGATGGATGCAGTATGAAACATTTATGTGACTAGGGGGAATATAAGAATATATATATTCAAATTTGCTTATATTTGTATAAAATAACTCTGGAAAGAACCTGACTTGATAACTGGTTACCTGGTGGGAAAGGGGAGAATAAAAACTAAGAGAGTAGGAACAAAGTAAGAAGGTGAAACTTTTAATTTGTGAACCATGTGAATGTTTTACCTATTCAATGAACTTAGAAAATAAATTGAAATGAAAAAATTGAATTCCCCTAGGAAAATGATATAGTCAAGGTATATTGTGGGTTGTGAATTTTCTCTCCCATATTTTTAATTAAGAGAGACACGATGAAATGAGAGCCTAGATGGTGTCATGACTACTAAAAAAACACCTCAAAGTACACACACCTTACTAAAAGTTGGCAAACAACTTTTACAGGCACAAGCTCAGCATATTTATTAATCTCAGCCACAACACTAAGGCCATTGGTTATGGTTCCTGTGTGTTTGACACCTTGAATTGATTGAGATGCTTTTAAAGAGGTGTCATGTGAATATTCCACCCTTCCAATTTGAAAGCTGAACGCTGGTCAGCCTGCCTTCCCCCACCCCATTTTTGGTTATTTCCTCTGATCATTAACATCTCCTTAATATTAAAACAATGGTAGAATAAATAAAGAATAGAACTAACTTAGCTTAGTTTTGTTGTGTGGCAGGTCACCCTCACATAACTGTTGGGAAGAAGCTCTATGAGATACTGAAGAGAGGGGAAGGGCAGGATAAGGGAGAACTAACATTTACTGAGTTTTATCTATGTTTTTACATTTCATCCTCACCACCATTCCATTTAGGTGAATAAATAAAACCCCTTTTTTTAACGGGAGGAAACCGAGGCTCAGAGAGGTCGTTGCAGAAAGGAATTGAACCTTTGTCTATTGTCCCTTAATGTTACAGAAATGAGTGAGAGACAACAACTCTCGTCACATGGCAAGCATAATGAGTGTCTTTTTCCACTCGCCCAAAGTTGTGTCTTCAAGTAATGCATAGTCATTATAGAAGGTTTGGTGGGGTGTCTGGTCAAAAGGAATGGCCAGGAAAAGAAATAAACAAAATGTGTGAAGAACAGAGGAGAGGGGAGAGAGAAACAGAAAACAGAGAAAACATGTTTTGTAATGGAATTGGTACCTTAGGCTAAGGTGAGGTATTTGGGGATTCCTTGGTGCTTTTTGTTATCCCAATATGTGATAATTGGGTATAACTTAACGTTTTTGGTTTTTTTTCCCCTGAGAAAGTGAAATATTTGAATGATGCCTCTGTGCAAATTCACCTAAGGTGGCCTTTGACCTCTCTGTTGCAGACTTTGTTGATGAGCTTTGTTTTGAAACTCCTATCCTCGAAGAGTAATGGAACTGACTCAGCCAGTTGGCTGTTCCATTGAATCTTTGTTGCTGATAAGAAGTGCAAGCATTAGAGCAAGATTCATATTTTTCAGTGTCGCTTCACAATAAATAACTTTTCTTGTCCTAAGTGGCTATTTATGTGCATGCTGCTAATGGAAGGCCTAGTTCCTCAGGGGTAACTGTGGAAATCTCAGTAGCAGATAGTAAATATAGAAAAAATAATAATGTCAAATATAGACAAGGGCAGATGTATTTATGGTGAAGATGAAAATGATTTTCCTGGTACCTTGTTTCCTAGCATCCTGATGAAAAGAGATTGGAAGGTCTTTCCAAGCAGCTAGACTGGGATGTTCGCAGCATTCAACGCTGGTTTCGACAAAGACGCAACCAGGAGAAGCCAAGCACGCTGACGAGGTTTTGTGAAAGCATGTAAGTTGCTGTTTTTCTTTTTGAAAGAAAAATCTGTGTAAGTACTCACACCGTCCCCGACATGAAAAATAAAGACTTGGCGCAGGCTCCAGCAGCCCCTAAAAAGCATGCCATCTGGTGGAAAAAATAGTCCACAAAAAAACTGGGTGGGTAGTAGATTGTTATTTCCACATTGGATACAGTAAATGAAGTTTGCTTCCATGTGGGGTTCCCACAAAGTAGACAGATTACGAGGCCTACCGTGGTATTCTCAGTCACTTTTGAAATATAGCACTAAAGTTATTACGTTTATAGTTTGAATTTTAATAGACCAGATTTTGTCATGATAAAAGCTGAGATACTAGGATATATTATCAAAAGGTCATGACGATGTCCTGTGTTCCTGGAGGTTTAAGAAAGGGCTGTATTCCTGGGTGAGTTTAATGAAGCGTTGCTTGAAGGTGGGAGATGCAATGAAAGTCTCTTCCATTTCTGAAATGTGAACTTTACGGTGTATAAATTATACATCAATAAACCTATTAAAAATAATAAAAGACCCACAGAGAACTCTTTCAGCACAGTGATATTTTGAAGTAGCGATACTCAATACATTTATCTATAGGAAAGTTACAGAAAGAAATACTGAAGCATTGAACACATCCCCCACAAAGGGAATATTGCTCTATTTGGTTTTCGTCCTCTGGGATATGACTGTGCCTTTCTCTAACAGTTCTCGTCTTTGGGAGCTTTTTCCTGGTCATTTAACAACAGTGCTGTCAGTGTAGCTCCCTCCATTGCAGGCTTTTTATTTGTGGTTAAAGTTACATTTTCAGGTTTAGCTTTCCATGATACCAAAGAAGTATCTTAGCAGTTGTAATCTAAAAGTTAGAGGAAACCTAATCTTATGGAAGAAATGCGTGAGAGGCAGAATAATATCATAAACCTTAGGGCTAGGTAAATATGAGGAGCATAAACAGGGTCTTCAGGAGGTCAGAATATTTATAAAACATTGAAAAACGACCTAGTCGATATAATCTGCAAAGCCCTTCTTATAACTGAAGTTAGTAGCTGTTTAGGGAAGAGGGATTTATGCATCTGGGATTCTGCTCAGAAGCTGGAGATGCTTTCTGGCCCGGTCCTACCAATTACACAAAAGTCCTGTGCTCCATCGTTGAGCCGTGGACCTGAGTGGGATGAAGTTGGTTCTCAGTACGTGTCCGCATACTAAAACTCACGTGCTGTCTTTTCCTCCAACTAATTTCCTTGGTAACTCAGTACTAGCCCTTTCTATACTGTACTGAGTCTACACCAGCATGCATAGGAATCAGTCACCTGGATCTTGCTAAAATACAGATTCTGATTCAGTCGGTCTGGGATGGCAGCCGAGAATGTATTTTTAACAAGTTCCCAGGCGATGCTGCTGGTCCGTGGACCACCCTTTGAATAGCAAAGCTCAGCACTACACCAGTGTCTGTGTCTTCTCGAATGCGACTGGTCTTTATCTGCATACTACACTCACCAGGATGATTGTAGTTATAATTAGTTAAAAATATATCTAAATGATTGCTAAAGGCAGTGGAAAGACACAAAGGTGGGTGAGAGGAAGCTTAAAGTATCGATTATGATCTCTTCCCTTAAGAAGCTTTTTATAAGAGTGAGGGAGATAAGATGTAATATCTGAGTATATGTGGGTCAACGACAGGTATTAAAAAATAACCAGAACACAGTAAATAGAAACCAATTTACACTTCAAAAAAACCAAAAACCAGATATGAGAGCTAAATGATTGGTATGCATGGTCAGTAATTAAAGATTCAAAGATAAAGATCAGCTATGGGTTAGAGCACACACGGGGGTTGCTGGGACTAGAACTGAGTCAATACCAGTGGCCTTTGACCTCTCTGCTGCAGAAGACTGTGTTGATAAACTTTGTTTTGAAATTCTCTTCTTCCTTGGCTTCTGGGTTTCCACTAGATCCTCCTGCCTTTCCGACAGCTTTTGTTAACATCGTGTGTTCTGTATTTTCCCTATGGTCTTCAATGGGTCACTTCTCCAGATTCAGTTTTCACCTTATGTCCCTCATTCTGCCTTCCATCCTCTGTGCTGAAGTTTTTGCCTCTCACCAACTTCTTTCAAAGCCATGTGTCCTGTGAAGATGTTTCTTCTGAGACATATTTTGCTCTCTCCAACTGGAAACTCTGATTTGCTTCCACTCCTGACCTTGCTTTCTCTCCTACTGTTTGTATGCTCTGTTCTGTTCCAGGCTGGACATTCAACCCAGTCAGCCGCTGAGATCCATCAGTTCTTTGTAAGGCCACTGCTATGGCCCTGGTCCTAATTGCTTTCCTATGTCTCATTATTTATCTTATTTCACAGATATTTTGCTGGCTACAAAAGAATTACATTTTTCTAAAATACCGTTATTGTTATCTCCATGGTCTGCTGCTTTGAAACCTTAATGACTTTTCTACGACTATAGGATAAATACAGAGTGTGCCCCCCAAAAAATGTATACACATTTTAAAAAAGGAAAAAAAAACTATATTAAAATTTTAATGCTCAATGTATACCGATAGCAAAAGATGAATACAAGTCGTGTGTATACACGTTTTTTGGCCCTCCCGGTATTAGGCCCCTTAGCCTGATAGCTAAAGACTGGCCTTCATCTGTTTGATATCAGTCACCCAAATGACTCCATCCTTCCCAACGGATGTCTTTTCACTGTCTGTTCTTTGTTCATTCTGCCTTGGTTTGTGCTGTGTTCCTGATGTGGAATACCGACACTCCTCTGCTCTGCACATTTGTCCCCCATCCGTTCCTCAGACCCCAGGCTCCCTTGGAAATGTGGCATGACTGGTGAGTCCAGAGTGAGCGCTACTTCCACTGAATTCTTAGGGTCCTTATTGTAAGTGCTAGGAATTTAATACTGAATCACATGCTTTCTTATGTGGTCGTTTCTCTTTCCTTCGCTTGTCTACATATTTTCACCCTAATTATATCATAGGTGCTCCTGAACGGCACAAGAACCACATTTTTTTTTCTAGCATTCTTCTCAGCCTTTACCACAAGATGTAGACTCTGCTGAATAAATATTTGTTATTGACTGTGTGTTAAGACGGCATTGTTTGGGAAGGATTTGCTCATCTAAGTTGGCACCCTGCCCCCCAAAATGAAGACTATCTAACATACACTGATTTAGCCTAAAATTTGTCTGGGAAAATTACCGAACTATGGGAAGCTTCAAGACAATTTCAGAAGCAGAAATTCAGAGGGGAAAGAATGGGATGGCAAAGGAGTACATTACATAACACCACAAGGACTAAAGCAGAATTACATTGATCTGTGTATTCACACATGTATGTCATAGTTATTGGCTCATTAATTAAAAAAAAAACAACGATCTGGGCAAGCTGGTCTTGACCATGGGTGCACTTCACCTGGTAAGATTTTCAAAATACACATTTCTAGGCCCTACCCCAGGATGTTCTGAATGGGTGTTGTGACCCAGGTGGGGTCTGGACGTATAGATCTTGGAAGAAGCATCCTGCATACTTACAACACATATTCCTGTTTAAGAAGCACTAATCTGTAAAAAGAGATGACTGCTCTTCAAAATTACTAAGAATAAAATCAGAAAGCAAGACAACACAAATTTGACACAATAGGGCCCAAATGTAAAGATTCTGTAGTTTTTTTGTTATGTAAGTTACTATTATAGAAAATATACAGTCCCTTCAGAGGAATTGTATTTCATCTTTCAGCAATGTAGAGTAGCACCAATATGCATGCCAAACAGTGCTTGTAACCATCTGCTGGTTGTGTCCAATTTGGGGCACACCCGTTTAATGCAGAAGTACTGAGTAAAGTAAGTTGTTCAGCAAGCAATGTGTTGAAACATTGACGTGATTTTTTTTTCCCCCTCGTGCTAATGTCAGTCATTTGCAGCTGTGTTCGTTTTGATGAATATTTCTTCCAGAAGCTTTAAATCCTTATTGGCAACTGAAATAGAGATTTTTCATGCGGGAGTGAAGCATTTATAAAAATGAGAAGTCATGTGAGACATTTTAGGAGAAACTGGTTCTGAATAGGAGCCATTTAACTGGTGATGGTGATTTGAGGCCACTGAAGCTGTGCCTTCTTCCTTCAACAGTTTCATCAGGATAATGTAAAAATAAATATCTGCAATAAAAAAAATAACTGCAGGATGAAACAAGAAGGGGCAGAGATAAGTTTTCAGAATAAATGGCTTTCCTCTCATTTGTGCTCTACCTGTGCTCATCAATTTAGAGTATTGTGCACTTAATAGCACACATCTGGGAGTAAATTATTACGTATGGCTTTCATTTAAGCAGTCTCCAGTTGACTGAACAGATAAATCTTCCATGTGATAACCTGAAAATATAGGGCAAGGAGTAGTCACACTTCACAGATTATTAGTAATTTATTTGGATTGAAGTTTGCTCCATATGCAGCCTTGTAAGATGAGGACCCAAAATTGTCTTTTCTTTAGGAATTCCATTTTAGAGTTGATGGTGATTAAAACTGCCTGCAAAGGCTGCCATATTTGGATACTTCTGTTTCAGTGTGGCAGCACACTGACCAAAATCTGGGAGCTTTTTGGAATTATGACTTTATTTATGCAAAGAATCCCTGTAATCTTCGTTTGTGATTCTGTTGAACTAAGGATACGCAGCAGTGAGAAATGAATGGCTTAACAAATTGCCTTCATGCTTCCAACTTGGTCACTGTTTCTATTTGATAGCTGTTTTACTTGGACAAATCAGCAATGCTGTCTTGTGATCTTGGTAAGAAAGGGGAGCCTCATAATTGAGGGGCAAAAGGGAACAGTTGTATAGGAAACAAGTTGAATTTTATATCTCTTTATTTCAGATCAATCTTCGATCTGAGGAAATTGTGTGGCAAATATATTCAACAAGTTTTTATAATCCAGCTACCTGCTTGCAAAAAATCCCAACTGAATATTTGCAAGCTGTTTTAGAATCTTCCATATATTCCAGTCTGGGGATGGACAAAATTTTGCCAAGGAGAAAATTCACTTTTGGTTATTTTCTCCATCAGATCATGACCTGTGAATCATTTACAAAGTTTGCTACCAAAGTTCTGTGGAAGGTTGATAAAGCTTTAGAAGGGGAGAACAAAAATGTATTATCATCTAGAAAAATGGCATCTTCATTTTTTCAGTACTGGGATTCGTGATCAATAATGTATCAATGCTGAGCATGAGTCTGGAACAAAAATTAATCATAAAATTGGAAGACAGCCTTTTAGTTCTTGAATAATATAGGGTTGGGTTGTTCTATTGCTATTGTGATGGTGGTGATTATTTTCCATTAATACAAAATAGTCCCTGGATTGATAAACAGCTTTCGTCATCCAAAGTATATAGTTGCAGGTCTAGCTATTGTTCAAATTTAGTTCAGTCTTGGTTTTCAAGACTATTCTTGACTATTTTAAATGGTTTTAAATTGGTGGCTTGTATTCAGGTCAGTTTTAACTTTGGAGCAGGAGTCCGCAGACTTTTCCTATAAGTAACCAGAAAGTAAATATTTTAGGCCACATCAACCTTGTCACAATTACAACTCTGCTGCTGTGTAGCACAAACACAGCCATAGACAATGCAAATGTGCATGGCTGGATTTCAATAAAACTTCATTTATGGATTCTGAAATTTGAATTCATCATTTTCATGTGTCATGAAGCATCATTCTTAAAATTTTTTTCAACAATTAAAAATTTTTAAAGCTGTTCTAACTCATGGGCTGTACAAAAACAGATGGCCTGCTGGACTTGGTTGACAAGCCATAGTTTGCTAAGCACTTTAGGATTACTGTACAGTTCTTTCAGAATTTCAAGAAGGAAAATGAGGTCTTACTAGCACCAGGCATAGTCATCCAGTGCTCAGTGTCACCATATAACAGAAACATTAGGACAGGTCTGTAACTAGTATGCTCATATTTAATACTCCTAGGACATGGTGCCTTGATGCTATGGAGTTTCATTTAGTTCAATCAAGCTCTCTTTGAAATTATTAGTATTCTTAAGGCAGTGTTACTCTCACTACAACAGATGAAGAAACAAAAACTCATACTGTGTTTCCCCAAAAATAAGACCATGAGCTCTAATGTGTCTTTTGGAGTAAAAATTAATATAAGACAGGGTCTTATTTTACTATAATATAAGATTGGGTCTTATATAAGTCTTACATTAATTTTTGCTCCAAAAGATGCATTAGAGCTGATGGTCCTCCTAGGTCTTATTTTTGGGGAAACACGGTAGACATAGACAATAGTTTACTGGTTATCAGAGGATAAGGGGGGAGGGGTTGGTAGATGAGGGTAAAAGGGATCAAATATATGGTGATGGAAGGAGAACTGACTCTGGGTGGTGAACATACAATGTGATATATAGATGATGTATTACAGAATTTTACACTTGAAGTCTATGTAACTTTACTAATCATTGTCACCCCAATAAACTTTAATTTAAATAAAAGTAAGATTAAAAAATTTGAAGATTGATGAACTAGACTATAGACAGTCTACTCTGTTGCCCTGAGTAACTTTGGAGACCTTTCTGCATCTTTATACTCCAGATCTACCATCTATGGTGAGTGAACTCAAGTTTTCCAATAGCTACATCAAGCTTTTTATGTTCCTTGATGGCATATGGCTAGGCCTCTAATTCATGTATACTGGCTAATTAAGGAAAACACATTTATACTGAAAATATCAGAGAGGCCAGACTTCGGTCAAGCTGGCTATGTATTCAGTATTACTGGTCAGTTTTCTTTAAATCCTCAATTTCTCAAAGCTTTATAGATAATTTTTCTGATAATTTTATTCAACATGGAGTTCAATGGTGATGAAAAGGACAGAGTATATAGAGGAATAACTGATTTATTAAGACCTGATCTTCTTATTTAATTCTTATCTGCCATTTTTTGAAAAGAAAAAAACCAATCCTGAAATATGTTGATATTGGACTTTCAGCCTCCAGAACTGTAAGAAATAAATTTCTGATGTTTAAGCCACCCAGTCTGTGGTATTTTGTTATAGCAGCCCTAGCGAACTAATACACCAACACCAGCTCACAAGTGAACTTCAGGTTGTTTTCAAGGTAAAGTACCATATTTATGAGTCTATATATTTGTTAACCATTTCACATATATAAAACTGTGCTACTGTTTTTAATAGGTTCCTATCTTTTTCTTTAAACATCACTGATGAAGTTTCTGAGTGTTGTGCCCCTGACTCATTTTTCTCATAAACCCTGTGTTGTTTTGTTATGCAATTTTGCATAGTGAGGCAATTTTTAGGAATGCATTTGTCATGTTATAGCACAAGGAGGCCTCTCTCTTTGGCTTGTGTACGGCTTCCTTCTCCCTGTGTCTTCACATCGTCTTTCCTCTGTGTATGCTCACCCTTGATGTCCCTTCTTCTTCTTATAAGGACACCAGTCATAGTGGACGAAGACCCCACAGTTATAACCTCGTGTAACCTTAATTGCTTCCTTAAAGGCCATACTTTCAAACAGTCACATTGGGGTTTAGGGCTTTAACATATGAACAGTGTTGAAAAGGTTACAGCTCCTAAGTTTCTGTGAAGTGGTGGAAGGAGGGTCCCCCAAAATCGGAGAGAAAGTTGTAGCACCAGATGGTTGAGTCTCATAGCGTGAATTATGGTAGCTTGGAGATGTTTGAGAGCTGTGTGTGTGTGTGTGTGTGTGTGTGTGGTGTATTTCTGTACTGCTCAGGTCAGCGCAGCACAGTTTTCTGCATTCACCTAGTGTTTCTGGCAGATGAAATCACCCATAAACAAATATGAAATTTCTGTTATGCTCACGTAACAATGGAGGACATTCATGGTTTTACGCCAAACCTTACAGCAGGACTGGTGGTACAGGGTGGTGGTGTAAAGGGTGAGCTCTGGAGCCAGGAGTCTGAGGTTGAGTCTTTTATTTAATAAAAACCCGTGGGGTATTTGGGACCTGTGTTTGGCCACCCTAAGCTTCGGTTTCTTTCTTTGTCAAATGGACACATTGGTCGTGCCTCCCTCAGAGGATTGTCGTGAAGACTAATTGAGTTAATCTATATAAAGTGTTTAGAAAGGCTTCTTGCATACAAGGGGGTAGTGAATGTTAGCTCCTGGCAACATCATCACACCGTCTGTTGTTAGTCCAGTTGGTGTACAAGAGCAGCAGCACACAGCTAGTAATCTGTCAAAACCAGAATGCAGTGTGGCCCTCCCACAGCCACGGGCACATCACCTCGCAGAGGCAGCTCTGGTGTTAGTCCTTTTGGGAGGAGAGATCCAAGGAGATGCAAGGACAACAAGTTCTCAATTTAGAACAAAGCTCTTTTATTCTATGACATCCCAAGGAGCCAGAATCCATGGGAGTTCACAGGGTTGTCAGTTTGGGCTGTACTTACACACAAGAAACAGATGCCAAAGCCATGCGAGTTCAGCGCGCCAGAGCCCCAGGCTTGCTGTTGGGCTGCGGTGCGACAGAAGTGCATGAGAAAAGGTGCCCCACTTCAGCAGGAGCGGGGCCTGCTGTGCCTCTAGAAGCCAAGGCTTTTGAAGCCCCACATGAGAAATGTCAGAACACACAGTGAATGTCTTTGAACCACAGAGATTTAAAATTTGCCCAGGTGTTTCTGAGGAGGACACAGCTAGCTTCTGCCAGGAGGGAGAGAGGAACAAAGCCTGGAGCCCAGGGGTGCTGGCTTTGGTAAAGCCGCCTCTGCTAGAGCCAGAACAGTCTGACGAACCTTAGGACGGGTCAGCGTGGCTTCTGGGTAGAGGAGTGTGCTGTGAATGTAATGTGTAGTGGTTATCGCCTGTGGGCAGATGAAGGGCTCAGGAGGCTATTGACCTTGAACAAATTTGAGGATGGGAATGATAGGTACCAGGTTTATGACCCGACTCAAGCTGTGTTACCCTTAGCGAGTAATTTAATGTTGCTGGGTCCCAGGTGCCTCTTCTGTAAAGGAGAAATAAGTCCTATTTATTGGGTCATTCTGGGGGTTAAGTGAGAGGGTTATGTATAATGTATATCTCTCCCTGCCTGGTTCCCTTTCAACTGGGTTGCAAAGTTGAATAAGCAACAATTTCTTACCTTGTGGGACTCACAGGGGCACCTGATTCATCTTGTTAGTAAAGTTGTTCAGTACCTCAGATAGGAAGCTTTGACCTGTGATATTTAAGTGACGTGGCTCCTTTCTAAGGCCTCTTCCTTATTGCCCCAGCCATGGGGTTTTCTGGGTCTTATATCTTAATATACCATCAGGAGAACTCGTTTTTAAATTGTTGAGAAAGAAGCACTTCATTGCTTCCTCTTGGGACTCCAGCCTGATTAGCCCTCTCTCTGTCCTCCTTGCTCCTCCCTGCCTCCTTCCCCCTGTTACAGGGGCAGGTGCCTTCTGCTTCTTCCTGGCTCTCCGTCCTCCCATGATTGTCTCATGGCAGCACATCCCGTCACAAGGGGCATAGACGAGGCTTAAAAAAATCCTCAGCCATTACTAATTTGACTGTAATTGTCTTAAAAGTTGGTACACAGCACATGACTCCCCATGCTGGAATATAGTACCTAGGAATACTGTAAGGGGTGATTGTGTTTGCATGTCAGATGGTGGTGGTGGAGGGCCAGCACTTGGACAGAGCAGCAGAAGGCCCAGCCACCTTCCCTTTGGGAAGATTTGAGCAAAGTCCAGTGACACTTGGGAAAGCAGGTCTTTGCAGTTTATTTGTAGGCCTCCCCAAGACTAAATTCATAATGAGCCCTCACTAAATGCAAGTTGAGCTGCTGGCGGTGTCTGGAGGGCTGTTGTGATATGAGAGAATTAAAGTACTTTAGGAAAATGACTTTAAATTTGAACAGTATTTCTTATTTTGCCTTTATACCACCTTGTGTAATAGCGGTTTCCCACCGACAGGAGGCTAGACACTGCTCTTAGGGCTCCACTATGTGGGACGTTAATGAGACCGTCCTGCAGAGGGTATATTGTGAGAGAGGCGATGGTGCCCCATGACACACAGGTCAAGGTTAACAGCAGAATTGGCATTGAAGGCTAGTGTTCAAGTCTTGGCCATTTCACTTAATTCTGCAGTGTTCTGATAACATCTGTACTCCCTGTATTTAGTCGCAGATGTGATGAAATTGCATCTTTTCATCCTCCATGTGATTATATAACAATAAGTTTGCTTGCAGATGGACACCTAATGCTGGTAGGAGAATTAGACCCTGAGCCGGGAGGGGATGGAGATGTTTACCAGGTTTATATGCTGGATATGTAATGGAGCCTTTACAGTTAATCCTTACAACCACCCTCTGTAATGTGTTAGGTGATAACAACAGCCTTTGTTACCAATGAAAAAAATGAAGCAAAGAAAAGTGGAGTAACTGACCCAGTGCCACACAGCTAGCAAGTAACAGTTGGGATTTGTATTCAGGTTTGCTTAAATCTGGGGGCTTGTGCTGTTTCAACTGCACAAATTAGAGAAAACACAGGAACATCAGATGTTCCCACGTTCAGAGCAAACCGGGAAAGGGGGTGCTTTGATGTTTTATTTGCCATCATAGTCGCCTTTCTCTTTCCTTTATGCCTGCAGTTTACGAGGGACTGCGATTCAGTCTCATTGCTTCTCCTTGGCACAGTGATTGCACTTTTAGTTCTCTACTAGTACACTTGGAAATTTATTTTCACTATTTGCCTCTCTCTCTCTGCTATCAAACTGTCCAACACCTTGACTGCTTGGGCTGTCTCCTTCATCTTTTCATCTCCACAGCTCAGCACAGTGCCTGGTGCATTGTAAGACCCCAATAAGTGTCTACTGAATGAATGAATTATTTAGACTAGGGACTGGATTGAACCTCTAGAGACTAGAGGACTGAATTTAATTAGAAGAAGCTCAAGTTTATTGTCTTTCAAATAGCTCTATGGAAGATTGAGGTGGGGAGGGAGGAGCCAGGAAAGACTTTCTAGAGCAGGTGTCACTGCTGAATTTTAAGGATGATGATATTGACAAGGTAGAGAAAAAAATATGGGTGCTAAAGGCTGCATCAGGGAGTAGAAATCGACTGAGGAGGATGGTAGGTTTTGGAAACTCCAGTCAGCATGAGGGGTGAATGGGAGAGAAAAAGCCAGGAGGCAGGTGTGGCTCTGGACATTTTTTCCCACCCGCTCCTCTCTACATATCTGGGGTCATCTGACCTTCTGCTCTAAAATGTCCTAGTTTCCCTACACTCACAAAAATCCCATGTTTACTAAGTGCTTGGCTCATTTAATAATACAATTAGCTTTTATTATCAGTGCCTCATACCAATGTATGCTTAAGTTTGAATCCTTTTATTTTTTGTTGGAAAAATATTTACTCATTGAACATAAATCTCTCTTTGGTAGGTATGCAACAGAGGTGATTTTGAGCAGGTACCTTGTGTGGTCTGCCTCCCAACCTTTATCTTGTCTTCTGAAGAGGATGGTACAATGCATTGCATTGGCATGATGACTTCTCCCCTTTTCTTTCCCACCCCCTACACAAACATGCAAAAATTAAACATCCAAAGGAAAAAGAAAGAAAACCAAGTTAAATTATCACCTCACTATTGGCTACCTCAACTGTATTGTACGTTATAAAAAAAAAAAATCAGAGTATAGAACCCATCATAATGAGTAGTATACCATTAACTCTGCACTCTACAATCAAGGTCCAACATTAAAAAGAAAACAAAACGAAACAGGACATACAGTCAAGAAAACATGAGCGTGCTTGTGTGCTTTTGGAGACAAGTGAATATTTGAGATCAAGATTGTTCCAGATAATCCAGAAAAAACTCATGTGCCCACAGGACTTAATTCACTACAATTTTCCAAACAGTTACAGAGGCTGGGCTGGATGCTGGGGTGTTTAAAAGTTGAAAGGACAAAAATGCTGTTCTCTGGTGCTCAGATTTTAGGCGGGGAAAAAGACACAACAATTTAGGCACATCTATCTGTCCTTGGGGACGGGGTTGAGTCATAGTATTGTGATGAGTACCAGATTTCAGAGAAACACATCTAAGAATTGGTCAGTATAGAGAACTTTTTGTGAATGCATTTTGTGATGCATTTTGGGGGACAGAATGAATATTGAAGTATATAAAATATTGAATTTTGCTTATGGAATTTTTATCTTTCAAAGGACATTGTCTGGTGATATCCATGGAATAGCAAGTGATGATCTTGTAATGGGATTCTGTCAGACCTTCCGATAAAGAAACATATACCTTAAGCCTCACTGTGTTTGTTATTGTTTGTAATGCAGGGAGAGTCGGGAGACATGCAGATTCCTTACTTATGCTGGTCCTTATTTGGTGCTCCTTGTCTATGGAAACCAGCTTTCATCCAGAGCCATCACTGATCTTTATTTTAGGTTTCCCTTTCTTCTCTGTGGGTAGGAAGGTGGGGATAGGAGTAGGGGAGGGGCTGGAGGCAGTAGGAATTGTGGAAGTGCTTTTCAGCTTACCTCAGATCCAACCCAGTGACCTGAAGATTGGGATACTGTTTGCAGAAAAATGGAAACCAAATAAATTCTCAATGGATGGGGACTGTGGTCCATGACATGTTTTGTGAGATAAGGTATGAAAGGCTTAAACCTGTACCTGTAGTATTAGTTGATAGGCCCATAGAGATCTCAAGAAGTAGCCTCACACAATTTCCTGCAAAGTTGTTCTTTATGTCTACTTTTCAACAAAAACTCTTGTTTTTCTTTCATTATTCATTGAGATTATAGTTCCCATCTACTATTTTCTCTCCCACTATTAATTTTTTTATGGAAATGTGTCCAATTTGAATTGATTGCAATTGTTATTGATTCTAATTTTGAAATAGGGCTTGCACCTATATGCATCATTTCAATTTAATTGATTCAAAATAAAATATTGTTTTGTCTTGAATTATGACGTGCTCACATGAATCTCGTCTAAACGTCTGGTGTTCTAAGTCCAAAAGCTTCTCTTGCTTCATGACTTTAAGTGTTCTCATTTCTGTTTCTTCCCAAGACTTACGTGGTTCAATAAACATTTTTTGAGCATTTACTACATGCTGGGTTCAATGTCAGATGCTAGATGGAAGGATAGGACCTCTTCCCTTGAAGGATAAATGGCACTGTCTTTTTACCCCACCCTCTGAACCTTCATTTCCTAGTCTGTAAAACAGGGTTAACCTTAAAAACCTGACAGGCTTGTTATAGCAATTACATATAATAATTCCTATAAAGCACCCAGGCTATGTCTAACTCAAGAAAAGTAATTACTTTTGATCAATTTGAATTTCTGTGTGTCAGAGACTGGCAAAATGAATTGAATTCCCCTGCCTATTCACATAATGTCATTCCCCATTTGCTTAATACCTTGGGGGACTACATTACCACCATGCATTTTATCTAGGTTTTATTTCCATTAAATCCCCAAACGCCTGAAGATGTAATTATGTGGTGGGTCTAATGTGATGGCTTTTGTTGGAGGGACTGAAACTCATAATTTAAATTTTATCTTCCTTTCTTTAGTGAAAAGCTTCTTGGAGATCAGAGTGAGAACATGATTTTCTGGCTTTTTGACTTTTAAAGTGGCATGTTATTTGGTACCACAAGCCTTTACCTTTCCAAAACAGCAGGACAAGGTCCTCGTGGTAGAATTAGGAGTTTTCTGTCTTAAGCAAAGGGGTCATGGCACACAGGCCCAGCGGCCCTGGCTTCTAGGGTACCAATTCTACCTGTCTGTCTCTGCCAACTTGCTCAGACTCAGTTTCTCAAAATTTAACATGGGTTAATATAGTAGTTCAGATTTAAAATAGGGCCATAGAGTTGTTATGAACATATAAGGCATTCATGCTTTGCAAACACTTTAATAAATGTTAGCTGTTATCATATTAATGATCCAGAGTAGTAGCCCTATAATTATCACTGAAGCAAAGCAGGACCTCCTCTGTGTGGACTCACTTCTTGAACAAATTTTACCTTGTCCTGTGAATTTCATGAGGATTTATAAGAATACATTCTCTTTGGCTTGATCTGCTAGGTGGAGCCCACCTCTTGGCTTTTGTTGATCCGGTCACCCCCACCCCACCTCCACCCCGGCCTGGGATGCCCTTCCCCCGCCTTTTCCACTTGATAAATATCTGATCATCTATCAAGACTCAGTTCCCCTTCATTTAGCAGTCTGGGCATTTACTGAGTGGCACATTTATGTCAAGCACTGTGCTTAGGTTCTAGTCGAGAGCAGACCTAGAAACAGACCATTACAACCTGTGTGGCCGCACCTATTCCCAGAAGGAGGCATCATCTCCCCTTCTCTTTTTCCCAAGCAGAACTGGCAATTTCCACTTTTGTGTACTCTTTAATAATAACAATAGTAATTCATTGTGCTTATATTTCTTGTTATCATCTAGCCAATAAACTCCTTTAAGGCAGAGTCTGTTTTACCCCTCTTTGAATACCCAGCACCCGTGACTGTGCCTGCACATAGAAGGTGCTCAAATGTTTTTAGAAGGAGTAAATGCATATTTTAGGGCTAATGACCTTACAGATTGTTTGCCATGTCTTTGTTTCATGTATTGCCCAATTATATTTTGAGTGCCGGCTGTATGCCAGGCAGTCTGTAAGTGCTTGGGACATAGCTTATATTTCATTGGGAAGCAGACAATAGACAAATAAGTAAAATATATAGGATGTCAGTTGGCACGAAGTACTATGGAGGAAAATTAAGCTGAAAGAAAGATAAGGAGTGTGCGTGGGTATGAGCATTTGGGGGTTGTTGGGAAGTCATTCCTGAGAAGGCCTGAAGGAGGTGAGGAAACCTCATTCAGCAGAGGAAGGGCAATTGCAAATACCCTGAGGAGGGGTATACCTGGCCTGTGTGAGGGCAGGGGTGTTTGGAGCTGAGGGGGAGTGAGAAGGAGAGGAGTAGAGGAAAGGTAAGAGGTTGTGCAGAGCCCTGTAGAGCCCTGGAAAGACTTTGGTGTTTTACTCCGAGATGGGAACCCATTGGAGGGTTTTGAACTGAGGAGCCATGTGGTCTCATGAAAGTTCTAACAGGTTCAGGACCACTGATGTGTTCAGAATGGGCTGTGGCGGTGGTTAGTGCAGGCACAGGAGACCAGGTAGAAGGCTACTGGGATAATCCGGTGGTGGTAGTGATGGAAGTAATGTGAAAGCTCAGGTTTAGGATTTAACATTTTTTTTAATTAAAAAAATGTCAGACATATAAAAAAGGAGCACAGTGGTTTAGTGAACACCCATGTATTCATCAACATTTTGACATATTTGCTTTACTATACCGTTTTTTGCTGAACCATTTCAAAGTAAATTATAGATATGAGACTTTTTGCTTCAGCGTGAATCTCTGGAATATAAAGATGTTTTCCTATGGAAACAGAATACCATTATCATGCCAAATTAAAACATAGTTCATATTCATATTTCCCCAGTTTTCCTTCCAGAGATATCTTTTATATCTGTATTTCTTTCCAGATAGAATCCAGTCAAGATTCATTTATTATATTTGGTGGCTATGTCTATTAAGTCTTTCTCTTTCATTTTAACTTAATTTAAAATAATTTTAAACTTCAAAAAAATGTTTCAAGAATAATATAAAGAAATTCTCTAAATTTCACCCAGATTTACCAGTTGTTAATATTATGCCACACTTGCTTTAATATTCTTTCTGTGTAAGTTTCAAAGCAGGATTTATTTTGAAGATTAACAGAATTTCCTGAGGGATTGATTGTGTTGTGTGAAAGTGAAGATTCTGGGATGACATTCAGGTTGTTGGCGGAGCAGTTAGAAGGAAGGTGTTGCTATTTACTAGGCTGAGGAAGGTGAGGGTGGAGCTTGTCTGGGAATAAGCTTATGGTCTTAAATCTGGTCATGTTGAATCTGAGATATGTGTTAGTTGCAGGGGCAACATGTAGGCATCTGGATATATGAATAGGGATTTCGGGAACAAGGCTGCAGATATAAATGCGGCGATTGTCAGGGAACAGATGGTATTTAAAGCCCTGAGACTGTGAGATCAGGATAAGTAGAGAAAACCTCTGAGGATTGAGCCTTGAGGTGTGTTCATGTCAGAGATGGCAGAGCTGAGAAGGAACTAATAAAGGAGACTGTGCAGGAGGGATGAGTGACCAGGAAGAAGCAGAAAGAAGAAGGTCTTAATGGTCCACTGTATCAAACACTACTGGTGGGGGCTGTAAGTGGAGGACTGAGAAGTGACCATTGGATTTGGTCATTGGTGTCACAAAAATCATTGGTATCTTTGACAAGAGCAGTTTGGGTGGAGTGGTGGGGGTGAAACCTCAATGTAAGAAGCTCAAGGGAAAATGGGAGGAGAGAAATTGGAATATGGGGAACTCTCAAGAAGTTTGTTGTAAAGGGTGTTTCGGAGAGTGAGGGTGATACTTGGAGATGGAATATGGGATTAAAGATTTATCTTTTTAAGAAGAGAAAAAGTATGGCATGTTTATATGCTGATGAGAGTGGTCCAGCAGAGAAAGAGAAATTGATGATGTGAGAGATGCCAAGAACTGTATCCTTGCCTAGTCAGGAGGAGCTGGGATGTGGTTCACTCATACCTGTTGCCGTATATAACCACACGGGCACTTCATTCATGGCAACAGGAGGGAAGCCAGCATATCTGGGCAAGAATGTAGGCAGGTAGAGTCATATTGAGAGCTCGTGGCAAGTCAGGAGATTGCTTCCGTCATCTCAGTGAGATGGGCAACAAGGTCATCAGTGGAGAATTAAGGAGGAAAGAAGAAATGTCCAAGTTTTGAGGAAAGAGGAGGAAATGTGAAATAATTGGACGTGTATTTATTCATTTCTCTGGATGGAGCGTGTTTATCTCTGTGTGTGGTGGCAGGCAGTGAGGGCGTGGGGCATAAGTAAATGGCTTAAAATGAGGGGTGTCGGTATCAGTAGGATGTGGTCCTCCACAGGTGCCCCTCTTCCAATCCAAAAAGCCGCTGGGTTGGGGCGGGCCCTCACAGTGCAGTGAATGGCTGCTTCAATGGAAAACTAGGTTGAAAACAGAGTTGGGAGGTTTAGAGTCCTGGCTCCGGTATTTGGTGCAGCTTTAGTGCAGGCATTTATCAGACCAGACTGTGGAACTTGTATTTACCGATGTATGGACCACATGTTTGTGTCCTTTCAAAATTCATATGTCGAAGCCCTGCCCCTCAGTGTGGTGGTATTTGGAAGTGAGGCCTTTAGGAAATTAGGTTTAGATGTGGTCATGGGGGTGGGTCCTGCACGGTGGGATCAGTGCCCTTACAGGAGGAGGAAGAGACAGCACGGTGCGCTCTGTGCTCACACAGTAAAGAAGCCATATGAGCACACAGCTAGATGGTGCATCTGCAAGCCAGGCAGAGGGCCCTGAACAAAACTGGATCTGCTGGCACCTTGATCTTGGACTTCCCAGCTTCCAGAACTGCGAGAAATATATGTCTATTGTTGAAGCCACCTGGTCTATGGTATTTTGTTATAGCAGCCTGAGCTAAGACAACCAGTAAACATCTACTCATCTTTATAATTTCCTTACTGTTTCCACATTCATTGTTAACAGGAGCGATTTCCTAGGGGAGGAGGGCAAGTCAGTTAGTGCCTTTAGTCAGTCTGTAACTTTGGTGATACCGAGGGGACAGAACTGACCTATAGAGCCTGTTTTGCATATAGTTATCTTTGAGGAAAATACCCTCATCTTAATAAAGCACTATTGTGTCTTTTAGTTTGTTATCCTATGAGCTACTGAGGTAGTACATTCTTGTTAAATTGGATGATATTCTATTCCATACTCCCTTCTGCTGTAAGAAATTCTGTACCACATGCTGAAGATTCTTAAGCTGCCACATGGATTTCTCTTGAGTTTTGGATGATTTGATGCATTAGATAGTTTTATTTAATTTAATGCTTTTAATTTTAAGAAACACATCCAGCTATGCCGGCAGCCAGCCAACCAGTTTTCTAAATCTGCGTGTAAGTAAGGGAGAAGAGAAAAAAGAAAAAGAAAAAGCAAGCATCATTTTGGTTATTTTTGCCCCTTTTTTTTCTCTTTCTACTTTGCACATTGTACATCATTCAGTGTCTTAGATCCAGGTGTCTCCCTTTAAAAACATAAAATTCATTAAGAAGACAATCAAATATGCATATCAAAACATAAGGGATGCATTTTCATAAAATCCCATGAGTGTAATGTTTTTTATATTTAAAAAATAATCCTATGCCTCTGATAATTATTTCAAATAAAGCCCTTTTATCCCTAAAATTATTAAATGTTTAATTAAATGTCTGCAAGATATAATTTAATGGCTTGATTCAAAATAATGATTTATATATAAACATAATAACATTTATTAATAGCAACAAAGTAATAATTCTTTCAGCTAATGTTAACTTTTTATTAAGGAAGTTTTAGCATATGCACATAGGAAGAAGGCATAGTATAATGAATTTCCATGCATCTATCATACAATGTCAACAATGGTATACATTCTGCCATCTCCTTGTGATAATTCTGAAACTGAAAGTTATAAAAATTATTTAAAAAATTTTAAAACAGATAAAACATTAATATGGGTTGTGGGTACAAGATAATATGCCTAATATGCTTTAGGATGGAGCCTCCAAATAAGAGATTAGGTCCTGTAAGGTTTTTCCATGGCCCTGACCTTTAGTTCTTATGGCCGCAAGTCCACAGGGCTCACCAGTACTTCTTGTTCAGTCCCTTCCTTGCATGTTATGCTCTGGTAATAGGTAACTGCATAAAGTTCTCTGCACATTCTGTCCCAGGGCCCTCCACACCCTTTTTTTTCTCTTCTATTGACTCCTACTTATGTCTTCAAAGTCCAGTTCAGGTGCCCTCTCTTCTGAGGTTTCCTCTCATCACCCCATCCCTTTTATGGCACAGGTGTACCTAGCTGGATCTCCCATAAGAGCCCTGCCTCTCTTTCTGTCTCTGCCCTGGAGTGAAATCTAAACTGGTCACCCTGGCCTGCAGGGCTCTGCATGGTCTGGATCTTGGCTGTCTCTCTCTCTCTCTCTCTCTCTCTCTCTCTCTCTCTTTCTCTCTAACTTCATTCGTCTCACCACGCTCGAGGGGCATCCATATGCTCTCTGCGTGCCAAGCTCATCCCTGCTTGCAGGCCTTTGCACTTGCTCTCTCTTCTTCCTGGAATGTTCTACCCCACATCTTTGATTGTCTGGCTGCTGCTCCCCAGAAGCCCGCCCAAGAACCTCTTTCCAGTCATAATACTACCTTTCTTTCCAAGAAATAAATACCATATCACTTTTGTGAGAATCAATTTTTTTTACTTTTACTTTCAGTCTTGCCATTTAGCATGTATTTCAAAACATGTATAGTAGTTTAGTTTTGCCTGTTTTAAAACTTAATATGAATAAAATCCTACTGTACGTTTCTTTTGTGTCTTGCCTCTTTGCTCAGCAGTGTGCTTCTAAGGTATATCCATGCTTATCTGTGTATGTGTACTTGGCAGTACTGCATTCGTTTTCACCGCTGTGTGGTATTTCACTGCATAAACACACCACAGTATATTTATCTCTTCTACCATTGTTGGATTTTTGGGTTGTTTTCAGTTTGGGTTGTTTCTTGTTTTATATGAAATAATGCTATGAATATTCTTGTGTGTTTGTTGTGTGTGTGAGCGTGCGCATGCGCGCGCGTACACACACACACACACACACACACACACACACACACTCACTCATTGGCTTGAGTTTCTCTACTGTATAACCAGGTGGAGAATTTGGGCACAGATAGGATAACCATAAATTAATGTTCCAACTAGGACATGTTTGTGCGGGATAAGTGCTAAACTTGATAGGACACCAGGGAAATAGGTGTAAACTGGGATTATCCCAGGAAAACTGAGATATGTGGTTCTGTATTAAAAATATATTCTTCAACCTTATAGGTAATATTAATCTGCTTTCTAAAAGGATTGTACAAATTTACACCCCCACTGGAAACAGAGAGTTTCTGTTGTTTCTCACAACTTAGTATTTTCAAATTTCACTTTGTTTACTAATCTTTTTGTGGTTTTAATTTGCATTTCTCTCACGGATAATGAGACTGAGTTGTGAACTATCTGTTTACATCTCTTTTTCTAATAAATATATTTAATGATACAAACTTATTTTTTATCTTGGCTTTAGCTATATCCCACAACTTTTAATATTTGTGTTTTATTGCTATTTTATAAAAAATATTTTTTCTTTTCTAGCATATTTTTTCTTTGACTCAATAATTATTCGAATTGAGTTTTCAATTTCCCAATATGTGGAGATTTTCAAGTTATTTTTAAATGATTTCTAACTCATGGTAAAAAATCATCCTCTGTATGATTATTCTACGTAAAAATGTGTTGAGATAACTTTAAAGTCAAGTATTGGTCAGAGTTTATAAAGGTTCTTTGTATGCTGAAAAGAATGTGAATTCTGCAATTGTTGTTTATAGTGTTATATATAATTCCATTTAGTGAAGATTTTAATCATGATCCTCAAGTCTCCTGTATTCTTACTGATTTTTAAAATCTGTTTATTTTGTCAATTATTGAGAAAACTGTTTAAAATCTCCCACTATGATAATGGATTTGTTTTGTGATACTGTCAATTGTAACATTATAAATATTTTAGGTTATGCAGTTAGGTATATACACATTTAAAATTGTAATGACTTCCTGGTAAACTGAGTTTTTTATTAGTATGGAGTGATTCTCATTATAGCTAATAATGCTTTTTACCTTGAAGTCAATTTTGTCTCATATTAATTTAGCTATACCAATTTTATCTTATTGGTTATCTTTTTCCAAATTTTATTTAACCCTTTTGTGTTCTTGTGTTTTAGATGTTTTTCCTATAGATAATATATGATAGGATATTATTTTAATTCAGTCTGAAAATACTTGTTCTCTTTCTTTCCACTTGAGCTTCACCCATATACACTTAATATCACTTTTAAATGCTTTTAAATCTCCATCTTAGTTTGTGCTTTCTATTGTTTTGTCTATTTTATGTCTCTTTCCTTTCTTAACTTCTGGATTTATTATTGTTTTGATCCCATTTTCCTTCCTGGATTTGAACTTGTAGGCTCAATTTTTAATTATTCGGTCATTGCTCTGGAAATTACAACTGGTGTGCCTAAGCTTTCAAAATCGAATGTTAATCCCTGTTTTATCCTCCTCCCAGAAAAACCTGAGGTGTTTAGAATACTTTATCTCCATATACCCTCTCCAGATTTATGTTACTTTTGTCATGCCTTTTATTCTATCTGTTTTGTAATCTCAAAGATTTTATTAACCTTAAAAAAAATAGGGCCATTTTTTTTTAAGATTTGCACATATGTTAACCATTTTCTTTGTTCTTCTTTCTTGTACTTAAACCTTCCATCTGGAATCAATTTTTGTCTGAAGATCCTAGAGGCTTGCTACAGATGAAATCTCTGTTTTTGTTGTCTGAAAAATAAATGTATTTTCCCCCTCATTCTTGAAACTTTTTTCTCTGAGTAGAGAATACTAGGTAGGATGTTATTTTCTTTCAGCCCATTGATGATATCATTCCACTGTCTACTTGCTTGCATTGTTGCTATGGAGAAAGTGATGGTAAGTTTATCATTCCTTTGAAGATAATGCCTTTTTTTCCCCTCTGTATGCTTCAAGATTTTTCAGTCTTTGTCTTTCTGTACTTTCAGTATTCTATGTATCAGAATAGTTCTTTTTGTTTGTTTGTTTTTTAGTTTTCATGATTCTTTGAGCTTCTTAAATCAATGGATTGCTATCTTTCATCAGATATGGAAAATTCTCAGCCATTACCTCTTCACATAGCCTCTTGCCTAGCATACTTATTCTTCTATAACTACAACTAAATGTGTTTTAGACTGTGTCACTCTGTCTTCAATGTGTCTTAACTTCTCTTCCATGTTTTCCATTTTTCTGTTTCTCTGGCTGTAGGCTAGATGTTATCTGGCCTGTCTTTCAAATCACTAAGCTCTAATTCCCTTTCCAATATATTATTTCTTTTTCTCCTAGTTTCCAGTTTGGTTATAGTTTTTTATTTGTAGAAGTTCTATGTGGTTTTTTACAAACCTCCTCGTTCACGTTTTATGGTATTCTATTTTTTGCAGTTAAGTTTTACCTGGTCTTTCATTTTTTTAGGTAGAGTAAGCATAGCTGTTCTATAACCTATTTATGACAGTTCTAATGTTTGTGAGTCTGTTACTGACTCCCATTCATGGTACCATTTTCTTTGTATGGTACCTTTTTTCCATGTATGCTTTAATTGTGTGCTACTCTTTGTTCTTAAATTTTTGGTGGGTGGTTCTTGAGGCCTAGGAAGAAGATGCCATTCTCCAGAGAGTTTATGCTTATGTTTCTGTCAAATATTTTCCAGATACTGCCAGTCCAGAATCACCTTAAACCAAGTCCGTGGTTTAAGATTACCACAATCCCCAAGGCACAATGAACGTAGGTTACAGTCATGGTTGTGGGTCTTGACCACAACTTCTCATGGAATTGTTTTCCCTTTCCTTTTATTTCTCCTATTCTTCTTAGTGTCAAGGCAACCAACCCAACCCTTCAGTTCTGCAGAATTAGGGGTGGAGTAGGGTTTCTGTATGGTTCACAGTCATCCTAAGCATGTAAACCTTTGGGATCCCCGCTTATTGTGGACAGCTTATTGTGGACAGTCAATATCCCCCACCTTGGGTGGACTCTCGGGCTTTGATTCCCCCCCCCCTTTCATCTAGGAGGCTGCTGAAATAGAAACCCAGATTTAATGGATATGGCAATGCCCTCAGGGTGAAAGGAAGTTGATGTTCTAAGTAGGTCTGTGGTTCCCAGTTTCCCTTAGATTTTTATCCTAACAGCTTCTTACTATCTTGTCACCTCTGGTGCTTTTAGGGATTTTTTTTTAATTGAGAATTTCTGTTGTTTTTAATAGGTCAGGATAACAAGGGATTGGTTGAATAGCCAAGCCTGCTATTTCTGGGAAAGAAAATATTAATAAGAACTTAAATCTAAAAAGTATCGTCTACTGAAAAAATTATGTGTGCTGTGCATACAAAGGTTTTGAATGTGGTAGGTAAAGGATTTTGAAAACCAGAATTTCTGTACACTTTTATGTGATCCATCATTTTAATATTGATGTGAAGTTAAACAAGGTCAGTTTGGCCTTGTATCCATTGTCACTCCTAATTTTAGCTGCAGCAATTTCCTAAAACTGCATCCAACAATTTTTCCTAATGCGCAATGAAATAGCCATCTTTGCTAAGCACCCACAGTGTACAGTTGTGGAATTAGGGAGGTCCTGAAGAACATGGCCTTTCAAAGACCTGAAACATACAGGTTTGCCTGCATTGTTGTGTGGTGTATATTAGGCAATACTTGAAAAGAAGGTTTTGGTCTCATTTGCACCAGAAAACAATGTAGGCAAGGCTTCCTCTCACAAAGTCATGCACAGACAAATGTTAATTTAATCAAATTTAGCTGGTTTGGGGAATACTGGTTATATGAAGCACAGATTGATCACATTGGTAGTGTTAAGCACAAAATCTCTCTTAGAGGCTGGGAATCTTGAGTAAAATTTTGAACTTTAGGAATATGCAGTGTTGACAGTGTGGCATATGGCTTGTTAGAGACCAAGTGGGAGGTAGAGACAGGTATGAATACGTAGGGTATGGGGAAGGACAAGCACGTCCTTTTGTTAAGGACAGAGAAACCATCAGGAAAGTGAGTGAGAAATGAACCCACTAAGAACGTGTGGGAGAAGACAACACTTTAGTCCTGACATCCAAGAAGTATCCCCAACCCTATCTGGATGGGGGCCCTGCCCAGCTGCCGCTAGTGTTTCAGCTGACCACAGAGTCTGAGTAGCTGTCCTTGCTTCTTCCCTGTTTACTCTCTCTCTTGACTTTAAGGAAAGGGCTGCAGTTTAACCAAATACAATGAACTGAGACCTCTTCGAGGTCTCCCTGGGACTTTGACCAAATCAGTCATTAGGCCTTTCGAGAACAGTTAAAAAAATACCAGCCCTTAGTATTGTCAGGGTTGTTTGAACTTTGGAAAGAGGATAATGAGCATAAAGGAGGACCTTCAGAGGACTGGATTGCCTAGAATTTGTAGTTAAGAGGCTACAAGATCAATTTGTTCGTGTGATTTTATTTGTTCTGATGTATCATTATTTGTCATCCATGGATATAGAATGCATTCTCTCATTCAATAAAATGAATGCTGACTCTGTGCTGGGGCTTTCCTAGCCACTGAATTTTCCCTTTTGGTAATTATTTTAACAGGCTTTGCCATCACGATCTGGCCTTTACCATCATGGTAGTATATAACACTTATTGAATATCTATTATATGCAAGGATTTCTACTTATGTCATCTCATTTAATCCTCACAGCACGCCCATTGCTAGATGGCTTTACCTTAATCCAGAAATACACAGCAGGTCTTCGAATAACATTGTTTCATTATAACATTGATGCGGTACTATAGGAACTTAACTCTTGTTTATGTCAATCAGCCTGTGGTAAAATTGTTTTGTTATATATAATTTCAGTTAAAGTTGCAGAACCTATTGATGATATTTAGGGAGAACTTTATATATATATTGAAATATATAATGGGAGTCAGAATCTGTGTATAGCTGAAGCATGTTTTTTCCACCACATAACCACCAATATTGTAACATGTCCCTCAACTCCCATGTTTTTGGTGTTTGTGGTACAGAAAATACCAGACCCTATGCAATTGGTCTTTTAGTAATACACAAACAGAAAAACTTCACAATGGAGTCTGTATGTGTGGCATGTGTGAGACAGACAGACATAGTGATAGCATATTAACATATCTATAACCAAATTGTAGGACCACAGGCATGCAGCTTTTTGTGGGTCACTGAGTCTAAATTTGGCCACATTTTAAAATTCCTTTTTATACAATTTCCCCATTTCACTGGGGACCTCTACCCTAATATAGGGTCCTATGAGCTCTTCAGTTTATTACAATGGCTGTCAAAATGGACAATGGTGTGATACCAGTCACTTGGGATTGGGTAACACTATTTGAATGAAAATTTATTCACATACTTCAAGGCATTATTTCATTGAAGTTGGGAGGTGGCTAATTGGCAATTTGCTGTGGAGAATTTGGGGTTAGGTCCTTCCTTTTTTCTGCCCTAGACATTAACAAATAAAAGCAGCTACAAGAATTCATGTGGTTTTTGTTTGTTTGTTTTATAGCATTAAATACAGTGGTTAAGAACAGGGCTTGGATTATTTTCCTTTGAAATGGTTGGAGGAAGTAGAGAATGTGAAAGTAAGTCCCTCTAGATTAATGGCTGCATTCATTGTCAGTCTTTGGAACACTCTAAATAAAAAAGACTGGCAGAAAGAGTTACCAGAAATTCAACTCCTGGCTTAAGAATTTAACAAAATCAAAGGTCAAATCCATCTCTGCTGTCTTACCAGTGGTGATTGATTCTTCTAGTTTCAATGGTGGTGAGCATGCAAGTGGTCTGTGTTCTCTGACCCGTTTCAGGAAATACACGAGTCACTGCTTCTCTGGGACCCAGCCATTAATAACAGTAGGATACAGGCTCACAGGATGCTGAGCAAACAGCACCTGCCTGAGTTCAGATGGTGAGGTTAAGACCAGATTCTTGCTCACTCTCCTTATTATGGTGTTCTTTCATTTATTTATTTCGTTCATTTAATAAATACTCATACGCACCTGTTGTATGCTGGACTATAAGTGCAGGAGAAACAGTGATGAACAAGACATGGTGTCAGCCCCCAAGGAACTCATGTTCTGCATTCTTCTTCTATCACTGTCTCTCCATTGAAAAGGTCTAATGCCCAGACAATGCCCAGACAATGAAATCAGTGCCCAGACAATGAAATCCAACAGACCTGGATTCCAGGACTCTGCTTATGATGCCTGACATTGGCCAAACCCCATCTGCCTCAGTAAGACTCCCTTTCTCCACTATAATGTGATTGTTAGGCAGCTCATGCAGCTGAAGGCTTTTGACAGTGTCTGTAGCACACATAGCAAGGCTCCATGGATGTGAACTAGCTCTACTGTCGTTGTGGTTATTGTTAGGATTATATTCTGGCCTTGGGTTTGGAGGAAAAGGAAAAGTGTTTGGAAGAAATTGGAAGAATGTGGCTGCTAGCACGCCAGAGGGAAGACCCAGAGGCTCATAAAGATACAGCTCCAGCCCACCAGGGATGAAGGTAATGCCGATTCTTTGCAAATGTGGGACTGTGCTCGTATATCTCCCTATATAACTTCTTTCCCCTTCCAGGAATTATTTTCATTTGACCTTTTTAGGTTTATATGTTGGGTAGTTAGAAAGGGAAACACACAGTGTGATTTATCCTGGATATTCCACCATGTTAAGCACAACTGTGATGGGCCAGGGAACTCAAATGGGGAGGAACAGAAGTAGCTCTTAGTAGGAAATAATGTGTGTGTTGGGTAATCCTCCTGAATATTTAGCCTAAAAAAAAAGTTGCAGAATGGTGTTTAGCTCCTTCAATATATCTTGAGGGGCACAGCTTGCTAGTGGCAGGTTAAGATACTTGAGAGAGAGAGAGAGAGAGGGAGAGAAGAAACTTATCAAATGTACTGCTATCTTTTAGATATTCAAAGATGAGACTTTGACTTATAATTCAAGAAAATCAAGAAAAACAACATTCCTATCCTTTGCTCATTATAAAACACTTTAAAAACATTTCTGTAAAGCATCCCTCATTTATTTATTTGATGAAAGCCATTCTATTTCAGTGGAAATGGAAAGATTGGGATAATTGCAAATCAGGTTTTTACCTAAGTATATAAAAGAGCTGTCCATGTATTACTGTTCTTTCTTTATGTACCTTGAGAGAAGTTTTAGAGATTTGTCTGATTTTCAAAACTGGAAAGGCCATGTTCATTGGAAATGTTTACCTGTGGTGCTATCCAACAGTAAACACGTAGACAAAATGATGGATCTAAAATTATCAATTTTTTCATTTTATTTTCCATACATTTTCACATGTCATCATTGGTCTTAGAATTGTGAAATCTAGGTTTGAATTCTGGCTATCCTTCTAATAAGTACATATCCCTGGAGACATGACTTAATTTTCCACGCGTATTTCCTGACTTAGCAAATGGGAATAACTATGTATTTCAGAGAGCAGTTGTGACCTTTAAATAATATAATGTGTCAAATATCTTAGTGCATTCTTGGTACATGAGAGGTGCTTCATAAATGTTAGGTGACATCTGAATCAGTATGTTCTTCACTTCTGGTTTCTCCATATAGCTCATTGCGCTTTAGATATTTATTGACATCCATAGTGGGGTATAAATTACACCTCAAGTTACCCCTCTCTATGGAGCTCATGATAATCGTGCTGAAAATTACCAGGGAGATCATATTCTATGGCAGCTACTGAGTGTGGTGGCCCCCTGTGTAGTATGACAATATCATTTATGTGGTGGCTGGGATACACCAATCAGGCGAGAGAGGTGAGGCCGAAAGTAAGAGCTGAACAGTGTGCTCCTCGCCAAGGCCTGTGCGTAATGAGGGTTGTCTTGGCCTGTGCCGCGATGCCAAGTGATAATTGTGTTAAATGCTTTATCTTCTCTGTTTCCTTTTGGCCAGAGATGGGAGCTAAGTGTCAGCTCCTGGTTGTGCCTTTTTTGCCTTACTGGAAGGGGTACAGTTTGAGAAAAGAAGCTTCAGTGTAGGCATTTGGTATACATGCAAAGTTAGTGTGATAATGTAAAATTGTTGAAAGGAATTGTGCATAGGCGAGGGTTTTCATGTTAGTCTATTCTTTAATCTCATTTTTAAAATGCAAAAGTAGAATATGAGTATTGAATTATTACTGCTAAAATTTATAGAGCATTTATTTTGGGCAAGGTACTGCTTTAAGGGATTGATTTTTATTTTATTTATTTATTTTTTAATTATAAAATATACGTAACATAAAATCAACCACTTAAACATTATTAAGTGTACAGCCCAGTAGTATCCATGTTGTATAGCCATCACACCATCTATTCCCAGAACTCTTTTTATCTTACAAAACTGAAACTCTATACCAATGCAATACTAACTCCCCATTACTTTCTCCCCCAGACACTGGAAGCCATCACTTTACTTTCTGTCTCTATGAATTTCACTTTTCTATACACCTCATGTAAGTAGAATCATACAGAATGTCCTTTTGTGACTGGCTTTTTTCACTTAGCATAATGTCCGTGAGGTTCAGCCATGTTGTAGCATGTGTCAGAATTTCCTTCCCTTTTAAGGCTGAAAAATATTTCATTGTATGTATATACCATATTGTGTTGACTCATTCATCTCTGGATGGTCACTTGGGTTGCTTCCACCTCTTGGCTATTATAGGTAATGCTGCTATGTGCATAGTTGGATAAATAATCTGTTTGAGACCCTGCTTTCAATTCTTTTGGGTTTATTGCCGGAAGTGGAATTGCGGAATCATATGTTGATTCTGTTTTTAATTTTTTGAGGAACTGGCATACTGTTTTCCATGGAGGGTGCAATATTTTCCATTTCCATCAATAGTGAACAAGGGTTCCGATTTCTTCGCATCCTCACCAATAGTTATTCGTTCATCTCTCTCTCTTTCTCTCTCTCTCGCTTTCTCGCTCTCTCTCCCTCCCTCTCAATAGTAGACACCATAACATGTATGACGTTGAGAGCTTTTATTTTAAATGCACTAACTTATTTAATTTTTTAACATGCTAGAGGGAGCACATATTATTATCTTGATTTGAAAGAAGAGCCAACAGGAATAGAGGTGTTGGCTAGTAAGTAGTGGAGCTGGGATGTGAACCCAGGCAATGTGGCTCTGGGGTCTGAGTTCCTACTACCCTGTTATCACAGCCTCTCTCATTATACAGTCATTGCAGCAAATTGAAACAATAGAGAAGTGTTTGTGATAACAGCTGACCTGTTCCCCTAGCTTCAATATCACGCATGCCTTAGAATTAATCTCTGATAAGTTTGGTGTGTTTGCTTCTAAACATGGATGTATTTGTATGTTTATATATACCAGGGGTGCCAAAAAAATGTATACAAGTGGACACTTTGGTCAGTGTTGCCCAAGCAGTAGTTCGCCGTAATCAGAAATATCTGGACGCTGATGGGAAGCACTTTAAAAACCTCTTGTAACTGCAGAAGTCAAACGTGACTTGTATTCCTCTTTTGTTATCTGTATATACTGAGTATTACAATTTAAAACAAAGTTTTATTGGGGAAAAGTATGTATCTCCAGGGCCCTTCAGCTCCAAGTCATTGTCCTTCAATCTAGCTGTGGAGGGCACAGCTTACTGGCCCATGTGGGAATTGAACCGGCAACCCTGTTGTTAAGAGCTCGCACTGTAACCAACTGAGCCATCAGGCTACCCGAGTATTACAATTTTAATACAGTTTTCCTTTCTTAAAATGTGTATACATTTTTTTGGCACCCTCTGTATATATGAATTTAATTTTTAAAAGGGTTCATGCTTTGCACTTTGTTCTGGTACTTCTTCTGCCCCACTTATTTATTAAGAGATCTTTCTAGATCAGTACATATAGATGCATCGCATTCTGACTAATGACTGCATTTGGCAGAAACTTAATTTGCTAATCATTTCTTTATTGGTATAACATTGAAAAGTGGATTGGCTTCAAGGAACATTCTTATGTATGTATTTCACACTAGGTTTGTTTTGTTTTGTTCTCCTGCAGAATAAGCTCCTAAAAATGGAATATCTGGGTTATAGGGTGTATATATTTTATGTTTGGTCCTAGAGTTAAAAGCAGACTCACACAGGCCTGAGTTGAAAGAAGACCTAGCCAGATGAAAGACCCTGGCTGCCTTGTACTTGTTAAGCAAGCGCAGTCCTGGGAGAAGACTCCAGAACTGAGCAGATGACTGGAACCCAGCCTGGGAGAGGTTTCAGCTGGGCAAGGCCCCGCGCAGGGGGTCCAACATATCAGCTAAATGTGTGACCTGGTGCATGTGTCCAAATTACCCAGAGCTTTCTTGCTGTGAAATTTCTTTCACGTGGGCAACTGGAAGAAGTTATGGTCATAGTTAAAAGAAATAGAAGAGAGAAGCCTATCTTTTCGTTGGAAGTATATAGCTTAATTTGATCTTTTGGCTATTTCTAACTTAAGTTGAATAAATAGGCTATCATGTAAATAACATTATCAGAGAGAAATCACTACTAAATAAAAATATTTGAATTAAGCTGTCAAACATATACATACATATGTGTGTGTATGTATGTATGCATGTACATAGTTTAATGCAAGACATCTGATATTTTTGTTTGATTTTAAAATTCTCGAAGTAATTTTAGATCCTGTGCCTTTGAATTTATGTTAATGTTCATGATTTTTTTCATTGTATATACAGATAATTTCTTGAATCTTTTCCCCTTAATAAAGAAACAAGTATGCTTTGTGAAAATCTTATTATACTTAAAAGAGTTATTTCTAAGGTACTGTTTATAAAATTTCTGAATCCCTTATTGTTAGTATCTTATATAAATCACTTGGTGCATGCGTGCTTCCTTCAATGACTCATTCATAATGGGTATACTTATTATGTAGCAAGACAATGTGAATAATGATTAAGATTCATTCATTCAAAAATGTTTACTGCATACTTGCTCTGTGCCAGGCATTGTTCTAGTCTGTGGGGCCACAGCAGTGCATAGAGCCCACGTCCTGCCCTGGTGGGTTGTCCATTCTCAAGATCTCATTCTAGAGTTAAAGAGACATGGGTGTGAATCCAGGCCCCAGCACTCAGTTCCTATAACCCCAGCAAGGCATTTCACACTGATGGGCCTCAGTTTCCATGTTCACAAAATGAAGAAAATACACACTCGCCAATCAAATAGCTCGTACATGTAAGTCATGTGCTATAGAATATGACTAAAGTAAGCTTTCAGTAATCATTGGTTATGCCTATCATTCTGTGACAAACCCTGTGTCATATCCTGGGAATATAGTGAACTAACATACTCACATTTTAATGGGGGCTGTTGAGATGTTATAATCACACATATATCTTTTCCTGACATTCTGTTTATTATTTTCCATTTAATCCTTCCCTATCCCACCTCTTCTTCTTAATGCTCTCCTTTCCTGTCCGTCCCTTTCCACACTTCTTACAACCATCTAGAACCTAGCTCCATGTGCTCCCCTCTCACACATTTCAAACCTCTCATCTTCTGTGCAGACGGGTTCCTCACCCTTTGCCGCACACCCCTGCTTATCTCTGTTTCCCCATCTTAGCTCTGTTCTCCTCCTTTCTCCCCCAGTGTGAGTCCTGCCTGTCCTTCAAGGCCCCACCTGTTGTTACCAGGACCCCTCTCTGCGATGCTTTCTCACATGAATCTCTCCAAAGATGTTCTTCCCTGAACCCCTGGGATAGTCAGACTTAGATTTACCTATTTTAGCCATTAGCTACTATTTAGAATTATTCCCTACTTGTTTCACGTATCTTGATTGTTTTCTTCCCAGGTAAACTGCCCATGTATGTATGCAGGGTATGCTTAGTGAATATACGGTGGTTTGTTGGTTGATCTAGGGTGGGCCTAATGAATACATTTCCTTCCTTTGAGATGAACCTAGTGCTGTTTCGGGGCTACCATGTTTCCCCAAAAATAAGACCTATCCGGACCATCAGCTCTAATGTGTCTTTTGGAGCAAAAATTAATATAAGACCCAGTATTATATTATATTATATTATATTATATTATATTATATTATATTATATTATATTATATTATACCTGGTATTATATTATATTATACCTGGTATTTTATGTTATGTTATATGATATGATGTGATATGATATGATATGATATGATATTATATAGACCCGGTCTTATAGTATATTAAAATAAGACCAGGTCTTATGTTAATTTTTGCTCCAACAGACACATTAGAACTGACGGTCTGGCTAGCTCTTATTTTCGGTGAAACACGATAGAAGGATGTGGGGCTACCACTTGCAATTGACTCTCAAGTTTAGTGAGGCATTGTTAATGAAGTGACCATTGGCCTCTATTGGAGTTTTACCATTGGTCTTAGAAAGATGGGAGCTGCCCAGTGTGATTCTCTTGGGCTGTCTGGTTGACACTTTCTGGTTGGCAGAGGAAGTCCCTGCCTTTCTAAGGAGTATCCTGTGAAGTTAACATTCTCTCCTGAAGCTCTGGGTCAGGACCCAAAACAATCAATGTTGCCCCTTCTCTCCAGGGGATGTTATGAGGACTGGTGCCTGCCAGGAATCAAGATGCCGAGGAGAGGGCAGGTTGCCCAGGCATGAGTGCCCGTACTTGCAGGTCATTTCATGGTTGCTTTTAGGAAAGTTTGCTGGATCCAGTTTCTGTGGCTCTCACCAGGGGAAGCATTATACGAGACAACAAGGAGCAGATGTATTTACATGCAGAGCTTCATAATAATTCCACTCCCAACTCCTGACTGTCGGGTGGTGAGATATTTGGGAGAACATTTTCAGTCTGAAGAAAGGAATTATTGTTTAGTCTGAGATTTGAGCCTGCACTTTCTTTTCATGTGGTTCTGCTTGAGAGTTCTTAGACCAAGGTTAAATGAATGTTGAGGCACTTTGGGGACTATACAAATCAATGAATGAAAGACAAAGGTATAAATGTCATAATTGCTTTAATTTCTTCCCGTTTACTCTTTTTTTTCTTTTTTAATCCTGTATCTCCTAACATTGGATTATTTATAATACGAACGTTAACTGACTGTTTCGAGTGACATAGCATTCAAATGTTAATTTAAATTTAATGTGAAGCTCATGGTACTTATGAAGAGCATCTCTCATTTATCATTATTATTATGTTTCAGATATATTGCAGCAAACGAATTTTAACGGTTTGAATTGATATCTTTTTCACCTTTTCTTTATATAGACATTAAGTAACATCTCCTAATGTTTGACATATAAATGTTGCCTTACAATTAACAGAACAGTTATGCTGCTGTTTATGTAGTTATTTAAGATTCCTGGAAGAGATTAAAGAGAATCTTATGGGTTTTTTTGTTTGTTTGTTTTTGCCAGACTTCATTGTTCAATGTAAGTAGATTTAAGTGGGCCTCATATTTTCTTCCAGATATAAGGGAAAGGTGCCTAACAGAGCAAGACTTTTAACATGATTCTTATGAGAGCTGCCAAAAAGCTCAGTATTTGTTAATAAGTTTTCACATATCTAGCTAATAGACTTGCATTCTAGTGATGAGTCACAAAGGGAAGAAACTCAGTTACATGTACAATGAGTGGCTTTGGTTTTGGATTTCATTAAGGGCATTCGGTTCATTGTTGATCACAGAGTCACGCACAGTGAGACCTTAATAGGCTGGAGAATAGATGATATGGGGAAATTTGGGCTCTTGGGCCAGTTTTTACCTAACTCTCCAGCCGCCCTCCAGAACACTTTGTTCAGGGAAATGTAGATGGATGGCCTCGGCAGAACATGATGGGAGTGGGAAAATGTGAGGTTAAAAGAAAAACTCACAATTCAGTCCAATGCCTTTTTTTTTCTTTTTCTTGCCTTGATCCATTGAACTGTTGTTTCAGGGCCCTGTCCCTGTTAGCACAGAAAATTTGTAGTTAACAGCAAATATTTTAGAATTAGTGCAACTTTTTGTTTATTTTATTTTATTATTTTATTTATTTTTTCCCTCCCTCCCTTCCTTCCTTCCTCCCTTCCTTCCTTTCTTTCTTTTGCTCAAATAAAAATTTAAGTGTGAGAATTCTTTCATCATAGCAAAAGTAATAAATACTCTACCTGGTCTCTGAGATACAATGCTTTCTTCCCCAGGTCTTTGCTATTTCTTGAACTCTAGTAGCTGAGCATTGAATTCAACATTCTAACTAATCACTGACTCACTTTCACACGACTGGGAAATTAGCTTTTATTTTTTTCATTTGCCATATACTGTAGCTATAAAAAATATTTAGGGATCAACTTGAATTTATAAACTTTTAGAGGTGGAATACTATCACACATATATTAATAACTGGTATGTTTATTTAGAAATAGTTTTCCCTATTCACTTTCATGAAATAATTTATTCAAAGCCTACTGTATATCTTTGACATCATGTCTTTAATGCCACTAGAGCTCTCTTTGAAGCCATCTAGTACGGTGTGCCATAGTATAATTTCTTCACTCCCATCTAAATTGCCTGAACTTTCATGTTTTTAGCATCCACATTATGAAGCTATTTCTAAATTTTATCTCAGGCCCTAACACACATTTCAGACTTTATTTTTGGCTGTCTATAGGTGTACATTGGAGATCTCCAAAATATATCCATTTTCTGTACTATGCTTAAAAGAGATCTTTAAGAGGCTTGTTTACAGTGGCATCTAATATCAACAATTGTGAAGTCACAACCCTATAAATAATGAGTAAGTTTTTATTAAATTTCTTTGCTTCCTTAAATAGCTTGTTCCATCAGCTGACTTTTTTAAGCATCCAAAACTATCATGAGATTGTTTCAGATTTGACTGTTTTCATTCAAAGACTACTTTGTTCAAAACGAAGAACTTGCAAGAGTATTCTGTAAATAAGAGACTGTGTAAAGACTTGAATATATGGCAGTTCTCTCTTTTGGGGGGAGAGAGAAGAAATCCAAAGTATATATGGCATAGTAATTAACCAAAGGGTTTCTTCCTTTTTGCACATCTACTAGCTATATTGATTATTTTCTTGTTATCTATTCACATATGTTTTTTAAAGGTGAAAAAAAGTAGTTGCAAAGATATGTTTAACTGGAAGAATGGTGTGAATTTAAATAGTCTAATGATTATTATATGGTGCTTGTATAATCTCAATGGTTAATATATGGCAAACCAAGAATACAATGCCATCAGAATCTAAAACTACAGAATTAATGGAAAAGTAGGTCTGAATTCCCGGACCAGTACAGAAAGAAAAACAAATGATCATACTTACAAGATTTCCATTAATCTTTACTTCTCCTATATAGATCTATCTCTTGACCTTTTGTAGCTTAATTTCCGTATAAAGTGGTATCAAGTATTGTGGTGATATGACATAGGAAAATTCACACAAAATCTGAGCATTTTCTTAGAATGATCTGGTAAATTTGGAAAGAGGAGGTTTATAAGAGAAGAATTTTACTAGACATAACCACATTAATTCTCCTCTCTTGAGACCTTTTCTGGCTTCTAGCAAGAGAAACATGTGTCTGAAGATTGTAAGGAAAGAAAGTAAGTGGGCAGGTCGTGATAACAGTTAACTTGACATTTTTATAGCTCTGTAGTTTTCAAGGAACTTTTGTGAGTGTTATTTAATCCCATCGTCACAATAACCTGAGATATAGACTAAGGACTTGGAGGGACTCAGTCCTCTTTCTCATCCTCTGTTTTCTTTTTAACATTTATGGAAACTGAAGCTCTAAGAGGTTAAGCTGATTGGCCCAGGTCACCATGTAGAAGATGGGAAAACAGGAACCAGGGAGAGAGCTCTTTCCCTTTAAGGGGGTTGCTTCTCTGGGTAGAGGGAAAAATACTGGTACAGTTGTGCTGGGGTCCCCCCCCATCCCCTCAAGTCCTATTTCTTACTCATTCCTTCCAGGGACATGTAAAACATAGTTATGAATGTGCTTTAGAGGTTATTATCCTAGAAATGCTTCCCATGAGTCATTACTTTTTGAAGAAGGGCAGTAAATTCTTATCCTTTCTATATGTTCCTCTCTGTCTTTTTATTCTTGTGCATAATAAGAATGCAGGTACACTTAAGAACAAAGGAGACATCAATATATTTTTAAAATGAACGCTGTCAGAGTCAATCCAACTGTGAACTGCCAGGGTTTAATATCTCGTTCTGAAAGAGTTCTGAATTTAAGTTGTTTAGTAACATCTCCCCCCCGCCCCCACCACCTCTCAATCTTTCAGATTGAAAAACATTGTTTTTCAGAAATAATATTGGGAAAGAGATAATTTGCTGACATTCACTTGAGATCTGTGTAACATTTGTTGGAGACCTTTATATATGATTTTCTGTATGTTTGAATTTTTCATGTATAGTTTGAGGACCATATAAAATCTTCTAGACCATAAAATACCCACTTTGTTAAAACGTGGTCTTGAACTTCACATGTGTAACCTGGTTGATAGTCTTGGATGAATTTATTAAATGTTACAAATATTTATTGAATTCTGAATATAAGCTTAAAGTAGAGCTGGTGATATAGAGATGAGCTCTTTCCCGTAAAGGGGGTTAACATCCTGATAGTAGGCATAAGGAGAACAAAAGTAACCCCAGGGCCCAGGAGAATGAATCAATGCAGAAAGAGAAATATAAAGGGAGCCCTTGAGGGGTTCAGAAGGAGTGTGCACATCAGGGTGGGGGTTATCAGGACAAGCCTCACAGTTTGGGATGGGTCCTGGAGGAAGTATGGTATTCTGATGGTGAGAAATGGAGGTTTGATTGTGATAAATGGATGGTGATAAATGGAAGAAATAGTGTAAGCAAAGGCATGGAAGGAGGAAAGTACAGAGTATATTTGGGAAACAAGACCTGAGGTCAGAATGGCGGAAGAAAATAAAGTAGCTGATTGTAGGCATGGCATTTTCCAAAAAGTAATGAATGTACTTATGACCATTAGGTCAATTTTGATTTTCTTGGGGAATTAGGGAGAAAATTCCTTTCCCTTAAAAGATTTTTGAGGGAAGGAAAAAAGGAAGATTCTAGTTGTCTTTTGAACTTAGAGATATTTTAGCTAGGTGAGGAAAAAACTTAGTATCTAGTTGGCTACTGGTACAATGCTACTACATTCTACTACCTCAAACTCAATTTGACAAAGAGATGAGTCCTTTATTGTATCTTGACCTCTTTCCCTTTTTCCAGAATCTTGCTAGCAAGGACTCAGCATGCAGAAGGGATACAGAAATCTCTGTCTGGCTGTTGCCCTGTTTCCTCCAGCCAATCCTCTATTATCCTTCAAAGATATACTTTCAAATTCCTTTCAAATTGATTTAACAAGAATTTTAATACTTGATGATGATTTATTTAATGTGTGGTTTGACACAAGGATATTTGCATTTTTATAATCAATTAATTCCTTATCCAAGATGGGGTATTGTTTTGTTTTGTTTTGTTTTGTTTCTAGTAGTAGAATTTTCAGATACTGGCAGCAAATTTCTGGGGATTTGGAACCAGAATGGGCTTTGGAGTCAGATTCACCTACATAAAAATCTCACTTCCCACCTCAATACGAGCCTTTCTGAGACCCACTTGACTGGTGAGACAGAAATACTTACCTCATTGGGTTGCTCTGGTGTTTGTAACTTGCACGTGAAAGGCTTTAATACATCCTAGCTCCTTCCTTCTTTCCTTTCTCACCATGGGCATTAGAAGTGACAGTGTAGTCTGCTTCGTCATGGATAAACTTACCCAAGTTCTCACCCTGTGATTAGGAAGCAGCCATGCTTCTCTTTAAGCAGGAAACCCTCCAACTCCCTGTTGTTGCTCCAGACTTTTTTCAGGTGTCCCCTCAGCTTTGAAGGGTTTCTGCTGCCATTCCACATGGCATCTCACTCCTTTGAAACCCAAAGGCACCTTGATCGTATTTATGTCATGTGTGTTCCTGAGTTGTGGTTATTTGTATATTTATTCTATCCCACTTCTTGACTGGAGGTTCTAGATTGCACATTCCTTAAAGGCATCTTTCCATTTCCTATGGTACCTAACACAGTGCCTTGCATTAATTAAATCTTGGAGTTGAAATAAATTGATCTGATGCTTTTGTAATGTTCACATATGAGGTGTGATAAAAAAATAGCTATTGTTTAAGAAAAAATTATTACAGTAAAAGACACACTTCCATTAATCCCCCTCAAAATACTCCCCCTCGCTTCAAACACACTTATCCCATCATTCTTGCCACTTTCTGGAAGTCCTCTTTCATGAGTGTCTTTAGTTGCACTGTCATGGCTGCCTCAATGTCCTGAATCAATTCAAAACGTTTACCTTTCATGGTCATTTTGACTTTGGGGAAGAGCCAGAAGTTGCCCGGTGCCACATCCAGTGAATAAGGTGGATGAGGACACACCATAATATTTTTTTATTTTTTTTTAAAGAAATTACCATATACCAGAAGCAATGTGTGACACGGAGCCTTTCCCTTGTGATCACAAAATACAGTGACTGCTGCTGCCTAGTGCCCTCCAATGGAAACTCAGGGATCTTCAATATGAGAAGTGGCATATCCAACCTTAGTAACAGAGTGTGACAAGTTTCAACTTGTTCGGTGCAGTCAGTCAAGTGTGAGCTATGGTTGAGAGAAGGTGTGTTTTAAAGTGTGCCATCAATCATCCCCCATCATGACAACGCTCTTTGTCACACATCATTTATGGCAATTTCTGTCAAATAAAAGCATTACAGTGTGTCCTCATCCACCTTATTCACTGGATCTGGCACCGAGTGACTTCTGACTCTTCCCCAAAGTCAGAATGACCATGAAAGGTAAACATTTTGAATTGATTCAGGACATCGAGGCAGCCACAACAGTGTAAGTAAAGACACTCACGAAACAGGACTTCCAGAACTGCTTCAGAAAGTGGCAAGAATGATAGGATACATGTGTTCAAAGCAAGGGGGAGTATTTTGAAGGGGTTTAATGGCAATGTGTCTTTTACTGTAATAAATTTTTTTTTAATTTAAACATTCGCCATATTGTTTTATCATACCTCATATAAACAGTAACCAAGACTAGTTCCTATTTTTAGGTGGCACAAGGCAAAGTTAATCACCACCCCATCTGTTTATTCATCTACTACAAAACATCTTCAATGTGTCTAGAAACATCACACCCAAATAGACCCCGTGGATTGATTTTTCCCTGTTCTCCATAGCAAATGCAGAATTATTACCATGGAATTGGAGGCTTCTCTGTCAGTTTCTGCACATTCCCTACCACCCAGTACTTATTACACTTCAGCCTACACCCTGTGATTCAACCAGGCAGATTGGCTAGATGTACTCCCCTTCACAAAGGGGATAGAAATATCCATTGTCAGCTGACATAACAGGTGGCTTTCTCTTACCATCTAGAATTCCATTAAAAATGTTGGCACAGTCTACCACATGAGGTCATGGCCTAATCTGGGAAACAATTTTGAGCCAGCCCCAGTACAATTGTGACTCTCATCTGTTTCTTTCTTTGATGTTAACTCATTATTTAAATTAAAGTTAATATGTATTTATTGGCACTATTGAATACTCATTGCTGGTTTGCTTGTTGACCTCTGGTTTCTGAACACAAAGACCACTGGTGAATTCTGGCTAAACAGTTTCCTAGCACAGATGTTCCCATAGTTCAGCCCTCCTATTTTATCAGGCAGGAAATGAAAACTCCTTAGGTAGACACAAATTTCTCAGCTTTAATTTGGTGCCTTTTAAAAACAAATTTAATTCACAGGATTTAACGTTTGCATGCATGTTTGAGCTTGAAAATATAGAAATAGAATATTTTAAATGGCTTCCAGAAAAGGTAGCACAGATGAACTAAAATTTACTGCCCTTCTAAACCACAAAGTCATAAGTACCTTAAACGAAATGCCAATTCAATGGAGTTGATCACAGAGGGTCCTGGGAGGCAGTCAGTAAACTATGCACACAGTTTGATAGTAATAGTGAAACTAAAGGTGGTAGTCACCAAGGGTATTGCATAATGTAAGCATTGGTTGAGTCTTTTATTTAAAGAGTATGAGGAAATTGATTTTCACACCTATGTAAGATCAAGTGACATATAATATTAAAAATCAGTTTAGAAAAAATTAAAGAACACAGAAATGTTTAATAAATATCTTTGACTACAACTAAGAGAAAAGATCAATGAATTGCCTGCCTACTATAGTACTTTATTCCCTATAATTTCAGTATCTTCACAAAATGTATAAGTGCTAAAATGATATTGGTCCATTGCTAGAAGCAATAGATTTAATTTAATCCAAGTCTTTATAGCTTTAATAAGTAAAAAATCACCCAGATCAACCTGCTGACGTATATAGACTTTTTTACAGAGAAGCATGTAGTCAAATAACATTTTTGACCACCCAGAATTATGTAATGCTAGTATTCAGAGAGTTTAAATTAAGAATTCAGATATGTTTGGTCCCAGGGAGCAGAGAAGAATAAGTAACAAGTACTTATACATGCAGTGTGGTTATTGGACATAGATTAAGTTGAATTCCTTACTCTCATGAGTTAACATCAAGAACAGGGAAAAATCTGATCTAGTGAAGTAGGTTCAGGGTTGTGGCTGTTTGTGCATTCATCAGGAAATGGAGTCTGGGATTTGACCTTGGTTGTCACTCCTTCGGATTTGGATAATATTTGACTCTCAGCTCCAGCTTCTCAGACCTGGACAGGTCAACATTCAAGAAAAAGTTTCCTATAATGCTGTAATTTCAGGAAATTGTTTTGGGGGGCACTGAACAGCCTCCAAATTGGCATGAAACACATTACAGCTAATTTATTCCATGAATTTACATTTTGTGAAATGTATAGAATATTTTATATAGGTCAAAGGGACTGGAAAAGAGTTCCCATTCCTCCACTGCAACGTTCCCGTGTAATGAGCTGGTAGCAATGACGTCCCATTCTATTGCAGGAGAAACAGAAGCTCAGAGTTCTGACTTCTCTTATTAGTCAGCTGCTGCTCACGGGGTTCATTCCCCTGTGAATGTCCAAGTGAAGTTTGTGACACCATGATATTTTGTGGACTATCTTATTTTGAGGAAAAAGAAGTAAAATGTGTCCCTAGGTACACTGAAGGTAGAGAGATTGTGGACCCTCCCTCTGTGTTTGAAACTTTCCCTTTCCATCAGCCCCATTGAATCACCCTGATTTAGATGGCTGTTTGTGTTCTCTTGGTGAGGGGTTCAAAGGACTACTGGGTACTCGAGTGAGTATTTGTAACATTTATGGAAAGTAAGCACAAGGAGTGATTGATTATCAATGGGCATGTAGATCAGTATCTGGGCATTGATTCTGAACAATTAAAAAACAGAAAGAATAATTTAGCTAAATAATGCCTTGATTTTACAAGAGATTTTAATATTTGTGGATATGCCAGATTTCATTGAAGTCTGTGTCTCCATTGTTAACCGAAGAAGAAGTTCAGGCTATAGTAAAGAGCAAAAAGCGGTTATGTGAGCAAAAGGATTGCAATCAGAGAGATGTGTTCAGGTAGCAACCCATACTGAGCTCTGGAGAGAACAAAGAAAGGGAGGGTTTATAAAGGCAAAAACCACAACATGTAATTCTTTCATGCAAATTAAGGATTACTGGCTGATTAACAGTGATTGGTTAGTTCCAATATGCAAATAAGGAAGGCAAAACCTACAGGGTGGAAGCAAAATCCATATATGTCTATGCGGAAGTTGTCCCAGGATGTTTAAGACTCAGCCTTGAGCTGAGTGTACCAACAGGTTAGCAACTTAACAGCAGATCTGAGAACTGAGGCACAGGATGTAGATAAGTCTCACTTCCTTAATAGCCTCCCAAGTAAATTTTTAAGTGACTCTCTTAGCAATGTTTATCCTATTTAATTTTCTCCATTATCACCATGCACTGGGCAGCAGCCTTTTAACATCGTTCATCTGTGACCTGGGCCAGAGGTGTAACTCAGCGGCTCATAAGGCCCTATTCTCTCATGGATGTCAGTTAGAGACCTCAGTTTAAGTAATGGAGTTGAGGCAGGTGAGCCTCATCTGTGGGTTGTTTGTGTTCTGTCCAGTCCATGGTCTATATCCAAGTCTGTCTCTACGTCTTAATCACAGCATTTTATTGACCTGGGGCCTGAGATAAGGAGTGAAACAATAAACTTTTTTCATTTATTTGTGCAGTGGAATTACAGAGAATTGTTATGGTTTGAAATGAAAATGGGAAAGAAAAAAAAAAAACTTGTTAGAAGGAAGTCAAATATGTTTAAGGGTGTTGTTCTCAGTCTCTTAGAGAAGCCAAGACAAAGATTTAAGAAGTTCTACGTTACTTGGAGCTGTTCTTAATTAAGGCACCTTTGATTTCAGTCCTTCCCCTTACCCCTATTTTCCCTCTAACTTGAAAATAATACGCAATTTATGCTTATAGTAGGTTTTAGTTACTTAAAAGGTTATGTCTTTCAAAAATGCAACTTCAGAAAAGTCTAATTCCACATTGCTACAGAAAAATATGCCTGAAAAGACTGATGTGGTGTGGTGTGATATGCATGTATGCTTTTGGAATAATGTGTCTGGTGCAGGGGTCCACAAATAGTGTCCAATCAAATCTGGCCTCCTGCCAGTTTTGTACAACCTGCGAGATAAGAATGATTTTTCTGTTTTTTAAGTGGTTACATTTTAAATGGTTATGTAAGTACTTACATAACATCTTCAATTTTGCCTATTGGCCCACAAATCCTAAAATACTTACTATCCGGCTCTTCCTGAAAAAGTTTGCCAACCTCGTAGTCTAGGGATAATGTCACAGGCATCTGTCCTGATTTTGATTATAAGAAATATTCAGACCCTTTGTGCCACTCTTAAATTACTCCTCCAGGTTATCAAAAACTATTATCTTCTAATAGAAATGTCTCATCTTTCTGTAGTCTTTTTAGAGGTCAATGAAGGACCCCGAAAAGTTTGGTGCAAGATGTTAAAAAATCCACCAGTAGTCCTCACAATGTATGTTGGAAGAGCACAGGAGAATTACAGAATGTCCTCCCACATTAAGGAATTGGCTCTGGGCTTCACGTTAACTAGAACATTCCTTAAATGTTTGCTTCCATCATTAAATACTTTGGGCGCCAGTTCTCTCTTCAGTGTTCTGTACTTTGGAATGCCTCAGAGAGAGAACCTCAGTTGTGAGCTGATTCTCCTGTGGAGCAGACAGATTAATGCTTGATAGCCAGGGTAGGCAGTCTCCTGCATTCAGCGAGAGCTGTTGGAGAGGAACCAGGAGCAGAACCAGGGAACAGACGCAGTGTTGTTTGGTTGAACAGCTGTATTGAGGTAAAAGTTACATACTATAAAATCCATCCATTTTAAGGGTACCACTCAATGATTTTTAGTAAATTCACAGAGCTATAAAAGCATCACCATCCAATTTTAGAACACTTATATCACCCCAAAAAGAATACTTGTTCCTGTTTGCTGCCACTCCCCTATCTCTTTTTACCCACAGCCCCAGGCAACCACTGTTTTATTTTCCCTCGTTGATTTGCCTTTTTCTGGACAGTTTATGAGTGTATAAATGGAATCATCCAGTATGTGTTCTTTTGCAGTTTTTGCAGCTGACATTTTTCACTGGCATAATGTTTTAAGTTTCATGTATCTTGTTAGCATGTATCAGTACTTCGTTTGAACAGATATATCTCATTTTGTTTATCCATTCACCAGTTGGGTGAACATTTACATTGTTTGTGGTTTGGGCTATTCTGAAAAATGCTGCTATGAACATTCACATACAAGTCTTTGTGTGGACATATGTTTTCATTTCTCGGGTAGATATCTAAAAGAGGAATGGCTGAGCCATATGGTAAATTTATATTTAAATTTCTAAGAAAATATCAAACTTTTCCAAAGTGGCTGTACCATTTTATATTCCCACCAGCAATATGTGAGGGTTTGTGTCTCTACATTCTGGAAAACACTTGGTATTATCTTTTTGATAAAACACATTCTAAAAGGTATGAAGTGGTATCTCATTGTGACTTTAATTTTTATTTCGCTCATGAATAATGATGTTGAGTATCCTTTCATATGATTATTGGCCGTTCATTTATTTTCTGTAGTGAAATGTCTACTCAGAGTTTTTGCCCATTTTTAAATAGGGTTTATCTTATTATTGAGTTTTAAGAGTTCTTTACATATTATGGGTACAAATTCTTTATCAGATATATGACTTACAAACATTTTATCCCACTCTGTGGCTCGTGTCTTTTCTTAATGGTGTCTTTGAAAGGCAGTGCATCTTGAGACATGAATTGTGAATTCATGACATGAAGTAGTTTCCAATATTTTTCTTTATATTTTTTTCAGTTTTTTAAAATTTTCAATTACAGTTGACATTCAATATTGTATTAGTTTCAGGCATATAATGGTTAGATATTTATATAATTCACAAAGTGATCTTTTATCCAAACTGAGGTTTCTAGAGGCTTATGGAACTCCTGCAATGAATCAGTGGTTGGGTTGGTGATAGTGTCACACCTTGGGTAGCTTTTAATATTTTGGGTACCCACATAGTGCTAGAGCTCTAGCCAGCTCCAGGTTTACCTGATGCCTAAATCTGTTTACTTCCCGGTTTCCATGAAGGGTGTAGCTGTCAAAGGTGACTTCAAGGAGATCAGTAAAGGAGAGGAAGTTATCTTGGATGGTTGGTTTCATCCTGAGCATTGCCTAAGGGTTTCATCTTATCAGGGCAAGGAATGGGATGGCTCCTTTCCCATTTCTCTCCTTTCCTCTCCCTACCTCCTCCAGCACTCATCCCTTTAAAAAAATGTGTTTTCCCCTCAAGTCCTCCCTTTATGATGTAAAAGGAATGATAGGGAGCATTGGGGGGAAACTGAACCTGAAAATAAAACCTAGCCGGACCATCAGCTCTAATGCGTCTTTTGGAGCAAAATTAATATAAGACGTGGTCTTATTTTTCTATAAGATCAGGTATAATATAATATAATATAGCATAATATAATATACCAGGTCTTATATTAATTTTTGCTCCAAAAGACACATTAGAGCTGAGGGTCCGGCTAGGTCTTATTTTGGGGGAAACACAGGAAGTAGCTATGGATGTCTCCAGAAGCAGGTGGCACTATTAACCAGTAGATGGCATGGTACTGAGTTTTGGTTAAGACCGTGGACCCTGCCACTTACAAGCCATGCAAGCTCAGGCAAGTTGCTTGATCTCACTATATCCCCTTCCACACCTCTACAATGGGAATCATAATAGTATCTGCTTGTTGTGAGGGTTAATGAATTAGAACATGTAAAGTGCTTAGAAGTGTATGTGTTGGTAATTAATAAGTGTTAGCGATCGTTGTTGGTGTTGTTAAATGATAGGTAGGTGCTACTGTACAAAAAGGACAGGCGTTAGCATCTGACTTCTTCAGTGACATCTTGAGTTTGGTTTCCTGCTCCTGTGTTTGCTAGCTGTGTGACCTCAGACAAGCTGTATTTGCTCTCTGTGCCACAATCTCACTTGTTTAAGGAAAAAGAAAATAAGAGCTACCTAGAAGAGTTGGTATGGTGGATAAAATGGAATTACAGTGGCTGGAAAATAGTAGGTGGTCAATAGATTTTTGTTGTTGGTGTTGTTTGTTTGCTTGTTTTTGATGTTACGGAGGCAATGATTAATAGAATAAAAGAATCCTGTGATCTTCTGGGGAGGGAGAGAGCACAGCACAAGTTGCAGAAAGAGGGGAAGTGATAAGTGGGACGTTGTAGGGGAGATTGGGTTTGGACAGATGATGAAGGGTAGTCCAGGCAGCAGCAGGTCCAGATCTGATGTTTCAGGGTAGACACACATTGGACTAGTGGGGACCAAGGTAGGAATCTAAAGGCGGGATTATTGAAAGTCTTGAAGGCCAGGCTCAATTCATAACAAGATCTCCAGTGTTGTTCTTTTAAGAACCTCAATCTGGCTACAAATGGGCAAAATAGTGGAGGTGGAGACCACTTCCAGGAACACTGCAAGCGTTAATTATTTACCCCTTTAGAAAGAAGTCCTACTCATTAGGCTTGGTTCTGAAAAAATCTGTATGCAATTCTTTCACTAAAGACATGCTTGCTTCTTTATCTATCTCTTTCTTGGCACTGCTACCCCAGTTAACCTGAGGTTCTACATGAACAAGCTTTAACAGCTCCAGGAAATAATGTTACTGTAAAACATGCAATGGAACAGAGAGAGAATGTATATTTGTTATATTAGCCATTACATCCCAAATATGTACAAGTGATGACAAGGAACCACTTGAGAATCATTTGCTATGTGATTGTGTATCTCTGTCTTGAATTACATAGGATCGATGTTCCAGGAACGTTTTAAATACATTCTATTTTTGTAATTTGAATTGTTTTGCCGTTAATATATGCCATCATTTATCAGTGCTTTGAGAGACTGATTTGCTATATGGTAACTCTAGTTCTAAATTTCTTAATTTGCCTCTCCACATCCCCACCTCCCACTTCCCCTTCTCTTCATGCATTGTCAAACTTTAAAAAAGTCTATGATCAAGACTTTGACACTGTGATAAATACTTTTGTAATAATTATTTCTTATTGTTTGTTTCTCAAAATGTGAACATTGATAACCTTTTTCTTTGAAAAGGCAAAGAAGTATAAGAATATAGTTCATGCTGATAAGTGTTTGATTATGTTGGAATCCTTTATTCCCAAGTCCTTTTCAGGTTCAGAAAGGTACCAAAATGGGCCCAGCCACCCTCAGCTCCCATCCCCATGGCTCTTCCTCTGCTGTTCCACTAACATGGTGCTGTGACCTCCAAGCACTTAGTGACAGTCGCTTTCCCCTTGTGCTGGAGCCACTGATACCCTGTCCATTTCTCCCTCCTCTATGTTGCTGGAAAAGTCTTCAGAGGATTTGGACATTGGGGAAACTACTGGGCTAAATGGAACGTAGGTTTGCATTCTGTCGGGTCCTCCCCTGCAACTCCACCCCACCATTCCTCACCCCAGCTCACCCAGAGAAGGGACAGGGTGTAACGCCACCTTCATCTTAACAAGAATTCCAGATCTACTGTGGAAGGACTGAGTTCTCCAGGCATTTTTTTCCTAGTGACACTCTGGCACGATGACCTTGAAAAAGAGGTTACTGTTTGGATATTGTCACAAACTTGGAGTGCAGACAGAAAATGTGAATTACTTCTTAGACTAGGTAAAGCTTTGTTAGGTTAGCAGCTATAGCCCATCAAGAAACAGCTTTGTAGATTATCAGCTCCTTGAGGAAGGGGCCATGAAATATTCATATTTATATTCTCAGTATCTGGTAATATGTCTTGGCATTTAATAAATCCTCAATATATCTTACTTAATGAATGGCCACCTGTTTGTTACCATAATTACACGTAGAATTTCTTTGACTTGACTTCTATTTTTGTTGGGTGGACAGTTTTCTAAGAACTGAGCAAGAGTTCATTAGGTCATCAGAAAATGAGGGTGAAATTTTACCCATGAGAATTCCGTGCCTCAGCAAAGCCAAGAATTCCATTCTGGCTTATTTATATAGTTTAGAGAGTAAGATTGGGAATAAAACATCCCAGCCATCTCTGTCACATTCTCGTTCAAAAGTAAAAAGCTTAGATCAAAGGTTGTGAACTTGAGACCCCAAGTTGGATACAGCCTACAAGAAGTATATTGTTTGACCTGTTGGGTGTTTTATTTTCAATCGAATTAATTGCCCGTATTTATAAAAAATCAGATTTCATATAAAATATCTAAAATATTAGATTGCCAGCTTTCTTTGAAAAATGGGAAAAACCTGGCAACACTTGAGTGTGCACTCTTCCTTGACATTTGACTGGCCCTTACTTCAATGGGGTAGTGAAGTGTCCACAGCCCCCAGGACCGCCGGTCACGTTGCCAACCAGAAACTGAGTGCCAGTCGCCATTTATTCCATCCTCAGAGCTCAGCCTGCCGTCTATCTCCTTGTTTTCCTGACCTGCCTGCTCTTCACAGGATTTAAGTTTTCAACTCTTTGTTTAGAGGCTTTGGGTTTAAAGGTTTTAGCTGATGACCTTGAAGTTTAGATATTTCATTTTGTGGCTATAAAATATCTGAATACAAAGGGGATTCAGAACCTGTAAGTAAGCATAAACTCATTTTGTTTATCTGTACATCCTCAGTGGTCAATTTCTTCACATATCATACCGTATTGATAACCCCACATTGGCGTGGAAATCCACTCCTCTACTTTTCACTTCCTGGCGCTACTGCATTTTACTAACAATTTTTTCAGAGCTGCTTGTATAATGTGCAGATTTAGTGGAGTAGCAATCTTAAGTGGTTTTGTAAAATTAAATTTTAAATAACTTTTAAGCTGCAAACAGGGGAAAAATAAATCAGCCAAATCCTGACACATAAATTTGATAAAGAAGCAACACAGAGTCTTTCATGTACACGACCCCTTTAGGAGAATGAAGGCATCCTCTACACTTGCATCTTCTTCAAATCTAATGGGAAATATCTGTCCTAGAATCATATTAGAGTTTAGTAGTCTGTCTAACTATACAATATGGGCACTGGTCCATACAGTTAATCCTAAAACTTAATTCAGAAACCATTTATTGGGTGCCTGTTGTATACCTGCTATGTAAAAACAGTAGTGATTGTTAAGAGTTATTGAATACTTGCCATGTGTTGAAATGCTATTCTGTACTTTACAAGCATTGTCTTGTTTAATCCTCACTCCAACCCTTTGAAGTAGGTGTTATTATCTTCATTTGGTAGATGAGGTGATAGAGGTACAGGGCGAGTCCAAGATAGATCACACCATATGCAGTGAAACTGTAGATACAGAGCTTCAGCCCGGGCTGTGGGAACACAGTCTGCCTGTGCTTGTCCTAGATAGATCTAAGACACAGATATTTCACGCAGAGTTAAAAATCCAACTCATTGTTGGTCACTTAAAGGATAACTTATAATACAGATTTTCTTCATATTATAACAGTATATTATGGGGACAAACACATCTGCCTTGGGAAGTGGAGACCAGAGAAGACTCAGAAAGATCGTGATGAGTTGAGGTGAATAGAGCAAAAGAAGTCCTAGGAGGAGAGAAAAGTATGAGCACAGGTCCTGAGGCTATTCAGGAGATAGAAGCAGCCCTGACACTTGGGAGATAATATATGTAGGCAGTACATGGAGGCAACCAGGTACTCATTATTTCCAAACTTATGGTTAAAGTTAAAAATATATATATAGAGAGAGAATCAACATATGATGGCTCAGAAATGAGATTTGTCAAGTCACCATAAAGACGTGATTCCAGGCTTGGCTGGGACAACATTTGATTAGCTTTGTCCAGCTAAGGAAAGTTTGGGGGCCCAGAGATGTTATAATTTCTTCATTGGACAGGACCTTCTGAGATACAGGTTGGCTGAGTATGTTAAAGTACTGGAAAAGCATTGTTGGCTTCTGGAATGGTAAGACTTACTTTTTGATGAAAATACTTACGCCATATTAAGGTCACCAACTCTTCTTGTTCTGTGTCTGTGTTTTGCAATGCATCTCCTGATTATACTCTGGGTTTTTGTGTAGGTTTGCCTATAGAAACTCTCATTCATGCCAAAGCAAATACTCTACACTATGTGACTGTTCTCTCTCTCATGATTAAGTTAATCAGTTAACATCCTGGTCTAAATGTCTGTGGAGCTCAGCAAAGGCCAGCCTACCTTTTGAGAGAAAGATAAAAACAAGATGTGTCGGACTAGGGCAGAGGCTGAGGGGATGGAGCAAAGGGAATAAATGAAAGGAATATTTCCAAGGCAGAGCTTGAGATTTTGATGACTGATGGGAGAAAGGGGTTTGGAGAAGGAGGGGGAATCAAGGATAGGAAACTGAGTGGATAATAATGTCCTTGACAAAGATGGGAGGCAGAAATAGAGTGGATTTCTGGGAGAAAGATAACAAATGTTTGTTTTTGAATTTTCAGTCCGAGATACCTATGTTGGTGGAGAGTTCCGGCGTTTGGGTATCCAGGTTTAAGAAGCCAGTTAGAGGCAGCGACTGCACAGCAGACAGGGAGTGGTGAGCTCACCTCCACGGAGCACGTGGAGTGAGAAGGAGGCTAAGAATGCAACCCTAGATTTCACTGATATCAGAGAAGAGCAAGGGCGTCTGTGCAAGAGGCAACCGAGGCAGAGTTGAAAGAGGGAAAGAGCAAAGCAGCAGTGATTTAAGCAAAAGAAAATGGCTAGTTTTGTCCAATATTAGACTCAATTTCTTGAGTTCAAAGAGACCTTAAAGGTCTGATTGCTTCCCCAGAAGAGAGACTTGAACTTGCCCAAGGAGAGCCTCAGAGAATGATGACAACGACTCCTGATTGTCAGTCTCATGCTTCTCCCATTGTCATACTGCTTATTATTTGCTAAGTACAGCAGGTCCTCAGGTAACGTTATTTTGTTTAGCATTGTTTGGTTATAATGATGACATGCCTTAGAAACATAACTCTAGTTTATATCAATTAGCCTACAGTAAAACTGGTTTCATTATGCACCCTTGCACTTAAAGTTGCAGAACCTATTGACAATGCTATGGATGGACTTACTATCACTTTACGGTTACTTGGTATGAGACATGATAACACTTTAAAGTGGGCAGCTCCGTCTCTCTGGGTCCCCAGGTTCATAGTGAGAAGAGGGCCCCAGCTATTAAAACATGAGAATGAGGTGCTGCAATATGAATATAGCTCGTATGGCTGGTGTGTGGCAACTCATTACTCTTTCAGGCGGCATGAACTCATGTGACTTCAACCAGTCAGCCAAGAATGTCATTCTGTTTGTGTTGTAACTAGATTCAGTTTTATGAACTGGCGTATTCTCTTATGAAAAAAAGTGCAGGTTGACTGACTTTTTGGGGGTAACCCTCAATGACGATAGATTGTTAATCTGATTATGTCCTTTGTAAGAGGAAGGAGCAAGAACATCATACTTCAAATTGTGGATGTTAGGTCAGAAACCTATGTACCTGTATTTGTTTCCAATGGGAAGATCTTGATATTGATGGATTTAACTTATATACATACATATACATATACACATACATACAATAGATGTGTATGCACATACACATAAATATATGTACATAAGTACATATGCACATGTATGTGTGTACATACATATATACATACACACACATCATAAACTTCTACAGCTACATGTACACATATATATCCTTCATCCTTCACAAAAAACGCAGAAGTCCAAGTGGGAGCATGTGGCAGTGAAAGGGCCGAAGGAGCTGGGGTATGATGAGGCGCAAGTGGGTGTGGGTGGGGAAAAAAGATTAAAAAAAAAAATCCGAGATGGTGAGACGTGATTTTAGATATTTGCATGGTGAGCCAGGTATGTGGGGGCAAGTAAATCAACAACAAGCCTAGTCAACCTAGGATCTGTTTTTGTCCATCTCTCTGTGTTTTAAACTTTTCTCCCACTTCTCACTGAATTCTAACAACCCTGGAAAGCAGGTATTTTAGTCCACATTTTCAGATGAGAAAAACTAAAGAAATGTTCTCCTAGAATTGTACGCAGGATTCAGGGATAAGTAAAGGTGTTCACCCATATCCCTGTGAAAGGTCTGCTGCTCAGTCTCACGTCCAGTTATGAGATGTGCAGTGGAGCCTGTGGCAGAAAACTGACACCTAGCAGGGCAGTAGAAAGGGACACATGAATTTCTTTCTTAAATTCAAAAGTTTGTACATTTTGAAAACTTAAATACCGCAAGTTCCTGTTTTCTTCTTTCCCATGCAGTCACAGCATCCGCACTGAACAATTGACTCTTTGTCTTCACTCTGCTTTCAGATACGAAAATAAATGACAGAGTCTGTGAAAGCACTTGATGTTCAAGGGACACATAGCATTAGTTTGATCTAGATGATGACAAATATTGGGCTGCTTTGCCCTAACCACACGTTTAAGAATTGTGCCATTTGCAAGTGCATGCTCTGAAGTCCTATTGACTAAATTTATTTTTGGCAACAGGGGTGCCATCTTAGTTTTATTCCTTTTTTCATTCCTACCCTAGACAAGTGTCAGTTGAAAAAAGTTTATCTTTTTGATTTCCACAAATCATGGCCATTCAAACTTGAGTACAAATGGACTTTAAGCTCCCAATTATAAGTTTAGTCTATATTCAGAGGAATTCTAGGAGTAATGAGAGATAGTTGATAGGCAGAATGACCTAACAGAAGTGTAATTTATGGACATTGATTTTTGGCAGATACACATTGAATAGATTGTGGGAGACTGGGACTGGTGTTAGATAGGATGACGAGAAGGACCAAGTACCAGTGATGCTGAATTCCATCTGGCTGGGACTAGATAAGGAGAAAAACAGGACGGATCGCAATAAAGAATTAAAGAAAGAATCAATATAATTTAACTGCTAATAGAACTTATGAACAAAGCATAAAAAAACCCATATTCAAATCAAAGTAGTTAAATTTTAGGAACTGAGCATGGTAGATTTAGAACTCAGCATAAAATGCATACAATGTAAAACACTTCCATTGGCAATTTAGCCTTAAAAGCATGAATAGAATGACAGGAAAAGAGTAAAACTAATTATGATGCTTAGAAAAGTACGCTTGGGTAATAGCATTAAGAACAAGTCATCCATGGTTTCTAGGTGTGAGAGAAGGAAGAGAGTCACTTTATATTATTTTAGTGACTATAATTTTTATTCACACTATCTTTTTTTATAATAAAAAAAATTTAAATACGGGAACTAATAACAGACACACTCAGCTCTGTCTCATTCTGTTTTAAAAGACTGGAATATTACAGAAGCACTTGAAGTTCATTGTGACCCGTTCTCTCTCTCCACTGCACTCCGGAGGTCATCTCTATCCTGAATTTGGGGTTTATATTTCCTTCTTTATTTTTATGGTACATACATGTATATATGTGCATATATGTATGTACGTGTGTATGTAATTCCACTGATTTTGTGTAATGGGATGAAAGAACTGGGGAGTAATGTTATTTACAATAAAAAATAAGTTTTATTTTAATTTTTGTGCTAAAATAAAGAAGCAGTAATTAGTAGCAAAGAGCAACCTCTAGAATCAGCTTGCCTGGATTGAAATCCCCAATTTACCGCTTGCTAACTGTTTTTAGGCAAGCTACCTAAATTGTCTCTCCTTACGTGTAAGACAGGAATGATAGTAGCATCTGCCCCATAGGGTTCTCACAAGGTGTAAATGAGTTGATACATACAAAACCTCTTGTGATGGTACCAGGCAAAAAGTAAGTTCTCAAGAAATGCCAGCTATTATTGTTTTATAAAAATAAGTTGGTGATCCTCAAAGAAAACCTAGTAAGTAGAAGTACTGTTCATATCTTAAGGATGACTTTTGCCATCAAGCTTAAAACTACAATTGCTTCACTTGAAAACTTTGTGGATGTGAATATTTCCAATATAGTACAGAAACTCCTTTGAAGGGTTTTTATAAGTTCAGTTTTACTTGACTGGAGAAATGACAAAATATGAGTGTACTATGTTTATATTGTAGCTTTGTTCATATCTTATGAAAGTCATCAGCTCTGAGATTTTGGTAGAAAAATAGGAATTTCATCTACTTTATGCTTACAGGTAAAGGATGAATTTATATATTTTAAAGTATCAATATAATAAAGTCTATACCAATTTATTTCAAATTATATTCTGTTCATTTACCTAACTATAGTTTTACTTAATTTGTAATAGGCAAAATATAGTGGCATGATTTATATTGAATGTTACATTTTATGAAAGAAAAGATGTAAGCCTTCCTTTACTTTTCATGTATTTGATAAGAAATGAGTTAATCTTTATTTGTTTTAGATGATGGAACAGCTAAAATGAGAAATGTTTCAAAATTAATAAATTCCATTTTGGAATCAAAGGAGCTGCAAAGTACTAGTTTTTCGTGCTGTAACAATGTGTCCTAGTTTTGCACTCAATAGCAGTACTTTTCATTATTTAGACCATTCCAGAGTTGACTCTCTGATTCCAGATTTTTAGTGATTATTTTAAAAATTGCATTACCCATATTTGTCATGTCTGTTCTCTTTCTTGTTAATGTATTGAACAGTTCCTGAAAATAATAGATAAAATTATTTGAATAACAATTTTGGTTAAAATAAACTTAAAAGTATATAAATGAAGGGAGCACTCACCTTTAGTAAAAATTCAGATGTCAGTTTAGGAGCTATTTTGTCATAGAACACTATGTTTGTTGTCAGAAATGCAGAGACATAAGACTGACTCTTACCCACTTGGAACTCAGAAGGGCGTCAGAGGTTAGTGACTGTAATCAAAAGTGAGATAAAGAGGTGAGGAACACAGTATCAGAGAATCACAATGGTTTTAATGTCTGAACATTCAGAAAAGGTGGCTTCATGGAATAATTAGCATTTGAGATAAATCCCAAAGGAGGGATAGTGTTTCTGCAGGTAGAGAAGATGAGTGGGTAAGATAGACAAGGGCTCTCTGGGTAATTACTGTTGACTTTAGTTGACAAGCTCAATGTTGTTTTAACTGCCGTAGGATTGAAATGAAGCACCAGTGCAGCCCTTCCCTGTCTCCAGTTTTGCAAGCCACCAGTTTCTATTTATCAAGACAAAGGCCATTCTTCTGTGGTGTCCATGAGTGTTTCCTCCATCAGAAACACTATTTTAGCAGAATACATTGTCTTCAGTTTTCAGGTGTATAAAATCAGGAAGCAGCAGCATAGCCTAATTGTTAGGAGCTGGGGTACTGGAAGCAAACTCCCGGTTTCCAGTCCTGGCTCTCTCCCTTATAGCTGTGACCTTTACCAAGTGGGTAAGCTCTGTGCTTGTTTCCCCGTCTAAAAAACAGGAGAGAGAGAGAGAGAAAGAGAGAGAGAGAGAGAGAGAGAGAGAGAGAGAGAGAGAGAGAGAGAGAGAGAGAGAGAATTATAATAATATGTACGTTGTTGTGTGGAATAGTTTCACTAAATGGCTTCCTATGTGTAAAGTGCTTAGAATAGTTCCTGGCACAGAAGAAGCACTCCAGAAATGTTGTAAGTAAAATGGCCCCGTGTGCCTGCCCTGCTCTTTCTAGAATGGTGTACTGAGTTCACTTCAGTTCAGAGAGCGACTCTGGCTGTTTTCCCCTGCTTCTGCCTCCTCTAAAACTAGGATGCCTTTGTCATTTGGGTGACACCTGACAGCAAGATGCAACAACTCTGCTCTCTGATTCCCTGCTTTTATGGCACATTGTGTTAGTATTGAATTTTAAAAAGAGCTCTATCAGCCTTGTTGGATAAGGACCATAAGCCATTCTACTTTTCAGGTTTGATGGATATAAAAGGTTTCCATAGCCAAACAAATGTAGTTGGGACGCATGGACTTCTCTAAGCAAGGAAGCGCATTCTGATTCTGTGGAATTTGAGAGTGGGCTTTCGATGCAGCGCTTTGTTAGGTTTGTGTCCTGCTCTTGCCACTTAGCAACGTTGTGGCCTTGGGCAGGCTCACCCCTAGGCTTCTGTTTCCAGTAGAGATTCCGCGGTGCAGACTGGGCTCCTCATCTGGGGTCTCTCTGGGATTCTGTGTGCTTCTCATATCCTCTACCAATAGCTCAGGGTCCAGCTCCGGGTTATGCTAACGAGGCTGGCACTCACCCTCTGCTGCCCGGGCTCCCAAATGCAGTGCTCATCCTCACTCACTGTTGTCTTCTGTGTCCTTGTGAGTTTATGCTTTCCTTAACAGAATCCCTCTTCTGCCTGGTTAGTGCTGCATTCGTAGAGGCACAGAGGTACATTTACGCATTCAGTTTGCCATCTTTAACCGGGAGTCATCTTGACATTTTTAAAGGAATATTCTTTAACTCTATTTGTTGTCATAAACAACAGTGTCTTTTGAATTTTCCCTGTAAGAATAAAATTAATGCTTCCCATCTTCTTTCCGTTTTCATTAATGTAATCTGAGGATTCATTTTTTTGATTATTGCTGTTAAATATTTTATATTAAATTATCCCTTAAAAATGATAGCATTTAATTTGGCAATGAAATGTGGGGAAGTTGTTTATGTTGCTAACCATAGACCTTTTATTCTACAGTTACACTTTTTGAAATCTTAATTTTTATTTATATCTCAGTGGGTTGGAATTGACCTAAGTAATTTTTTAATAAAGGTTAATGGATAATGTATTTTCAGAGCCTTTGAATATGTGAGACTATTTTTCATACTCCATTACAAATGAAAGGCAGTATGGTTGGCAATAGCTTTCTTTGATTGGGTCTTCTCTTTCTTCTGTAATTTAATAATACTCAAGAGAAAGTTAAGACCAACCACATCTTTGTTCCTTTCATGATGACTTATTTTCATTTATGTGTTGATTTGTTTTGTTATTATAACTAATACTTTTAAAAAATTTTAACTCTTTGTTAAGGATTTCTTTTTTCTTTTTTTAAATTTTAACTCTAGGACTCAAAATGTTTGTAAGAATGTGGCTTTGAATTGTACATACTGGGGTGCCAAGAAAATGTACACATATTAAGAAATGTTATCTATGTATTACTTTTTAAAGTTGAATTGAATTATGGTAGCAATGTGTAGTATGATGTTCGCTCAAAAGATGGTGTTAATCAAATGAATGCTAGTGCCATTCATTGTATTATAATTTTAATACAGTTTTTACCTTTCTTAAAATGCATATACATTTTTTTGGCACCCTCTGTAGTTTGGAATACAGTTTAGTCTTCTTTACTTTTTTCAGTTTAGTTTCTTTTTTTCAATTGTGTCTCTGATTCTTATGCATATTTCAGTTCTTCATTTGTGTTTTCTCAGAAGCAACTATAATTAGACTTGGTTTTTCTGGTCCTCCAGATCTAGGGTCTTCTTTCCTTTATTGGTTATTTTCTCCTGGTTATGCAGGTGTTTACCTTCTACATCAACAATTTAATTTTATATGGTATGCCCCCACCCCCATATGGGTAATAATTCTGTCACTTTATTTTTATCTTTATTTCACCTATAATCTCTTTTTATCTTACCTAGCACGTAGTCTTTTATTGATTTATGGCTTTCTACTTTTGTTTTTAAGGGACATATCTTCTTGTATCATACTAACAATACCAAATACTTTCCTAAAATTTACATCTGATTCCTTTAGGAAATAATTTTTAGGACATTCCTTTTCATCTTTAGCATGCTCGTTTCTTTCCATACTTATGCAGCACTTCTTAGTAGACCTATGTTGACAGTTAGCTGTTTTTCTCATTATTTCTGAATTTGGAAATACCCATCTAGACCTGCTCACAGAAGAGGTGCATGGGTTGCTCTTGGCCTGCTCCCTGTCCACTGTTTGCCAGTAAAAGTCCTCTTTTAGATCTCTGATCTTGTAGCAGGTTGATGTTTATAGGCCCTGGTGTACTCTTAGTGTACTAAAAGAGTTTTATCTAATGCAGCTCTCTCCAATGCCTTGTTCTCTGTTACTCTGTGTACTGATTATATAAGAGTCCAGTTCCCAGAATGCAACACCACCGTATCATCTTGTCCATAAATCTGCTTTTCTGCAACTAAAACCTCCCAGTACTTCCCTTTCTTCCTACTCATTGTTTGAAAGTGGCAGTCACTAATTGATGGCGTAGAGGGATTCTCCTTCTGCCTCAAAAAGCATTGTTCATGACAAAGAGCTGTCTAGGTTTCTGACTGATGCAGATTTTTGCATTTCTCTACAAGATAGCAGAAAGTGGAGTAAGGAAGATATACAAACATTTTCCTTCCTCCTTCAAGACCCCTAGCTTGCTTCTGATTACATTTTTAAAATCTAATTTTATTCATTTTTTTGTGCTCTAATATTTTTTCTCTGATTCTTGCAGTAGGTTGAAGGTTATTTATTTCTTTTTGTGACTGCATACACCTACCTTTATTTACCCCTCATTTTATAGATATTTTTGGGAGAGGTTGGGAGAGGCTATATCAGGGGCTGGCAGCTAGACACCATTTAAAACTGTAACATAATAAGCTACACAAATAAAAAAAGTACTCTCTGCATATGGCAAAATGCTTGAGAATTTTGCTTCTTGCAGATATTTTATGCAAATTAATTCTTCCTTGTAAATATTCATCACAAATTGTTATTCAAATGATGGAGGCATCTGTGTTTCTGTAATAGAAGCTATGTCTTATGAAAACTGGGTCATTTTAGTGATAAAATAAAATGTAGATACATAAGTTATTGTAGGAATTCCAATGACTTCCATAAAATGTTTGTTTTACATAAAAACTGCTTGATCACTGGCTATTTAAAAAAGAGTCTTAGAGCTGAAACAGCTGTTATAAATTATTTTATCTAGAAGTTGCAAACTCAGTTGCCCTCAGGGGCCAAAAAAGTGACCTGCAAATTCATGCAGTAGGTTGGATTAATATAATAGGAAGTGAGAGGACTAGAGAGAAGTGCAGATTACTTGTGCTGTCAAATCCCTCAACCTCTGGTATAATATCAAAACAGCATACTCTCAAGAAAGTGTGATATAAATGGACTCCCCCATTATAGTGATGGGACGGAGGTCAAGGGATATTAATAGACTTTTCCTAAAATTCGGACAAACTACCAAAATTGGGACAGTCTACCTGTCGTAACCAGAACCAGCTACATAATTTGCATGGTCTAATGCAAAATAAAATATGGGCCCACTTGTTCAATAATTATTAAGAATTTCAAAATAGTGACAGCAAAATGTTAAACCAAGCATGGGACCCTATGTGACTGCACAAGTTACACGTTCTTGAAGCCATCGCTGGTCTTAGCTTTTGTACATCCAAACAGAAAGAAACACACAGACTCTCATCTACAACCACCAAAAAACTGATAACAGAGATGGGGTTAAAATTAAAATTGACTCTGACTCTGCAGTAAGTGATGTGCCTTTACTTACAAGAGAGTTTTTGTATGAGGATTTTAGAATCATTACTTTTTACATTGTTTGGAAGCTTTCATCAGTTTACTGCTTCCATTAGTTTCTTCCTGAATTCAGGTTTTATGAATTATTAGTTGAAGATTTTCAACCTTGAAGTTCTAAGCTCTTCTCTAAATGTTAGTTCTGACTTGAAGTTCAGAATGTTTGAAGCGTCACTCAACCCTGGAATACAACTCTAAGGGGCATTCGTGTGTGCAGTTGGGTCTTACTCAACTCTCCCTCTTACCTGAATGGAGCTGTCATTTCTTCGAGGAAATTTTGTCTATAACTTGAATCATCTCCTAAAATAACCTCTTTTTTTTTCACCTTATTTGACATTTTTACATGGCTTGCAAACACAAAAAGCAATTTGCTTCCTGACAGATGGAATTTGACTAGTCATTTCTCCTGTGAGTTCATTTACTTATAACCCACAGTAGGTTAGCACCATTAACAACATAACCTCTGGAATGCTAGTTAGTGAAATCCAGCCAGTTTTTAAAGGCGCAGCTATTCAAAGTCACAAAATATAAGAAATGAAATTGACAGTAAGAATGTTTTGGTAGTATCTATCTAATTTATATAAAGTCTATATAAATAAAGTCATATGTATATTTTTAAATCCTTTATTTTTTATTTTATTTTTTTTATAAGGAGGGCGCAGCTCACAGCGGCCCATGTGGGCATTGAACTGGCAACCTCGGTGCTGTTAGCACCACCCTCTAACCAACTGAGCTAACCGGCCCCCTCCATCACGTCATATTTTAAAAGAAAAACATTCTTATGTCTTTTAATTTTTTTTTTAATTGAAAGAGAACTTAAAATATTTTTCCTTATTAAAAAAGTGAAAGTCTAACTGCTAGCTTGGAAAGGTATAAGGTTGTCATTATCAGTTCTACATCAGATGGATGGTTTAGATTCCAAATGTGTTCCTTTGGTAATGTCCACAAAGACGTTGATAAAGACTTGTTAAAAGACAAAGGAAAGCATCATGCCTGCTTTAAGAATATTAAGGTTTTTATTTTTAGAACAAATATGAACTTCAGTTAAGTCAGCTTGATATCTGAATCAGAATTCAAAACTATTTTACATATCTTCATACTGTTGAAATGTATCTCTTCACAAGCAATTAACAAGAGGAAATTCACATGGGGAAAGAGAAGATGAGCAAATGGGCAAATACGTTAAATAAATGAAAGAAAATTTCAGTTGTGAATGTAATTATTCATGTTTAAAATATTTGCAGTAACCCATGCACATGATTGTATGTGTTCAGCTAGCACTAAAATTGCTCATTCAGTTTAATCCCTGGTTGGGGCAAGGACAGGGCTGGGAGTGGGGCAGATTTAATAGACCTTTTCACTTACATGTTTCAGAATATGCTGTGTAATGTATAAACTGAATGTCATAGAATTTTTTTTAACCTTCTACAGGTGGAGATTTTCATTTTACCTTTATGTATTTACCTATGGAGTCCGATTCCTGAAAAAGGTACGATCTGTCATTACTTTATATAATTATTATGTAATTGTAATCCTAGATCTCATTTTTTATGTGTGACAATAGTAGTATTTCAAACAATCATAACAGGCTTCCTAAGAATTACTTGTGCGTTTTCTTTGACTTACAGAAATATTTGCAAGTTTATTCTTTATAGCGGAAAAATTTTCGACATATACCTAAAATGCTTTCGAAAATAATTTGTTTTTCCAGTGAAAGACGTTGCAAGTCCTCAGACCACTCCAGTTATTTATTACTTGTGGGGCATTAGGAGCCTTATACAATCCATCTGAGGCTTTAAAAGAAGTTAGTTTCCATATCACACATCATACAGCTTGAAAAAAATCAGTGATTGTAATGTGTGTCATCATGGTAGTCTTCATCAATAGAAATTATATTTTATTATAAATTAAACTGTAAATTATAAACTAACAGGGTAACACTAACTGCCGGTGGAAAATTTCGTTTCTTTCATAGACTGTGTTTCTCTTGCTGCTGCTCTGCTATTCCTGCATGAACTGAGTGAAGCACTTTTATCTATGAAAGCAATTTTCTGGGGCTGCTATAGTCATCTTCTTGGTTATTGTGATGCTTACTGTCACTAATACCAATTAGGCTGCTTAAATTCAAGAGCTCATAAAGACTTATCTTCTCATAGTCATGCACATATTAAAAGTAGTGATTTGTTTTGCAGAAAATGGGAAGTTATTTTAAAGAATATATTATTAACCTTTACAGTTATATCAGGGTTATCTTTATTTAGTTCAAAACAATTTTTCCGAAATAGAGCATTGTGCTAAGTGGCATACCTTGCTAGTAAGTTTTCAGGTAAATATTGATCTGAAAATTGCAAATGCTTTTTTGTTTTTAAAGTCTGAGTTACAAGATATTTGTCTGCCTATGGCAAATTCTATTATCAATAGAGGCTGTCTCCTAATATCATGTTTTCCAAAAGGAAATATCTTTTTACTTGTTGTCTTTTCCTTTAGTAACTACACTCATTTTTTCACTTAATATGATCACATGCCCCAGAGGCCATTTGAATAGATTTAAAAGGATGAACTTCATTCTGTAGGCTTTCTAAGTATGAAGAAATTCTCAACTGGGTACAAAAATGTGGTGGAAACTGCTTATTTTGGAATCTCGCTGTTCTAGTTTTCATCTTACTTATCTAGCGGAAAAATGGAGAGTGGTTGTAGAGCTTCTGTGCTTACAGCTTTACTATCTTGGGAGAGGGAAGAGCTGTGGATAGAATTTGGGCAGACATGGGAGAGTTGTGCTTCATGGGAATGTCGACTTGCTAACCAAAGTCAAGGTTTGGAATTCCTGTTGGGTTCTGTTGGTGCAGGGCCTTGATGGTGAGTGAGAAAAGATGGTGAGCACTTTTTTGCCCTTTCCCCTAGATCTGCAGGATATGGCTCCTTTAGCTGTCATACAACCAGCCTGACCATCTGTCATAAGAACAGGAAACAGTTTGACACTTAGCTCTGGTTCACGCTGACCCTAAAAAAACTGAATGGAACAAGAGTAATTTTCATGCCCCAGTCTTCAGTGGCTGTGTGGAAGGCTGTAAGAGGGCCTGTCAATAGAACATTTGCTTGGAAATTGTTTTTTTTTCTTAAAACTTACCAGTTCCCATTCAAATTGTCTGTAGTTAAAACAAATGCTCAAAAAATGAGAAAAAGAACTAGATGTTCTCCATATTGAATTATTTGTATTTGGGGTTTCTTCCTTTAATACTAAGAAGCACTCAGTTTGGGATGAGCTGTACAGTTTAGTGTGATAGAAAAGTACACATAGAATCCTTGTGACCGAACTAGCTGTGGAGGATTTCATAAGCCATCTTGTGCAACCCTCTTATTTCACAGCTGAGGAAGCAGAATCACTGAGGGTAAGTGGCATGCCAAAGCTCACATAGTTAGTATATTAAAGACTGAATCTGAAATGAAACACACACGGCTGTCTCTTATTCCAGTATTTTCTCCACTTCACCATCCCGTCCTAACTCCAGCTTGATTTCCAGATAACTTCCTTCTTTGGTGAATATAGCAAGCTTGACCTAATGTAGTCATTGTTTTTCTATTTATAGAATTTTAAATACTTATTTTAATGAATATTTAAAATTACACTTTTATTAACTTTCTTGGAATGGACAATATATTTGCCCATCTAACCCCAGAGGAAAAAGAAATTATTATGGAGGCAGCATCAGACATAATCAAAACAATTCAAATTTTCATAATATTCTAAATGTTTTAAAGTAAAATAACAGGGTAGTGGACCACCCAGCAACCTTGGTGTCCTCAGCACCACGCTCTAACCAACTGAGCTAACGGGCCACCCTTAAAACCACAGAATTTTAGATGTAGAAGTGATGCATATTATCTAAATATCTTATTGTATAGAAGAGGCTGTGGGGTATCCATCTCTAGTGTAAGAATTGCTTTGGTTTTTCTCTGCCGTGTTGAAATACATGCAGGCTGACTACTGAAGTTTTACTAAATGCTGTTAATTTTTCCAATTTGAATTGGCTAAACCTTATAGGGAGAATAAGATTTAATTTTTCCAATTTGAATCGGCTAAACCTTATAGGGAGAATATACATATTTTTATGGATTTATGCTAGAGTTTCAGTGCATAAATATGACTGATTTAAGTTTTGTCAGTTTAAAAATATTCTTTGTATTTAGAAATAAGGCAGTTAAGAGTGTTTAAATATGTATAAACCAGGTTTATGTCAATAAACATTTGTACTTAGTGTGCTGAGTCTGGGACCTCAGAGAAGGAGACAACAAGAAGAGAATAAATGTGCAAGAAATTGATTAGGGGAAATGCCTGTGAGAGAAAATAGAGAAGGAGTCAAGGGGAGGCTGCCAGAGCCTTCAGACCGCAATGTAAGCCTGACTCAGAGAGGAAAGGAAGGAAAGAAAGTTGGGTGACGCTCTGAGACTGCTGTGCCTCTCTAAGGAACGTGCAGTAAAGGCACTGGGGAGTCCTGGAGCCACAGGTGCAGTCAGAGACCTGTGTCTCCCCGAAATGGGCCTGCCCTTAGTGTTCCTGTTGTAGCCAGTCATGGACTGGGAGCTGCCTGTCCAGCATGGCTTTCATGCAAATGCAGCTGTGGCATTTAGAGCACAGCAGCTGGGCCCCAGATCAGTTACTCCCAGAAGTCCAGCAGTGAAGGGGCATGTTCTCATGGTTGCCATTTGTTCTTTATTTTAACAAATATTCCAGCTATTCTGAGCAAAGTCGAAAGATACATCATAGAATAAGACCCTACATGACATAAAATTATGTTTCCATATGCAAGATGCCTAGAAGCACAGAGAACTATTCATCTGTCATCCTTTTTTTTTTTCATCCTTTTTTTTTTTCATTTTACTTATTATGCATTCACTTTATCTCTCCATTATGTCATAGTTCTTGTAGTTGATGTATAAATGTATCTTTGGAGCAATACACAGGCTGACTTCCCCTATGAGTTCGGTGACCATACAAGCTGTCTCAGGGTTAAAGTCCCCATACACTCAAATGTCTCAATTTGGGTGATAAATTACATGGTCACCATATGAATAGTCCTGTAACAAATGATGAAAAAATTTGCCCTATATTTTCAAAATTTTCACACACTCTGTAAAATATACATATATTTATTTATATGAAATAAAGAAAATGTTTTCTGTAGTTTCCTGATGACGATTAGGAAATGAGCCTCAGTTTTAGTGATGTGATAATGCTCAGGTGTGCATATATTTTATGTTGTCTTTGCTTTCTCAGCTTAGGACTCCTTTTACTGATAGCACTAACTTTGATCATGGAAGTAGACTCTAGAAGGCATTGACCTTACATACCTGTTAGTGAATTGTTAAGTAAAATTATTGCTAGGTTAGTAGGAAGTATTTAAGTAGCTGAAAGATAAGCCTATCTCAGTAGTCTGTTGCTGTAATTGCTGGACACAATTGCTGACTCTTTGCCTATAAATATGATTGGCAGAGACAGTGCTTTTATAAAAAAAACACACCAGAATTACTTCAAGTGCTATGAAGTCCTACGACACAAAATACTCTTACAAATTAACACATTTTCCTACGTCCTGAAAGAAACCACATATCAAGCCTTAGAAAATAGAGTGAGCTATCTCTCATTTACTGTTACCTCTTTCTCATTTGTAGATGGAAATTTGTATTGGCTGGCATTCTTTGAATATTTTTCTTTGAGTTCCTTTGCTTATTTTTAAAAACTATTGTGTCACAAGAAGGCAGTATAGATATATGTGCAACCGGGATTTAGGTAAATATTTTTTCTCGTAATCTACTTGTTAGGCTAATGTATTTCCAACTTTTTGACCATATGCTGCATTTTATATCACAATCCATTTTGTATACATGCATATATATGATTAAAATACAATTTACTCAGAATATGCCTATACCTAACCTCTATATCAGTCAGGGTCCCATTAAGAGACAGAAACTGCAGGAGTTATTTTAAGAGTGACTATAATATAAAGAATCATTAACCAAATGGGAACCACTATGACTGTGTTACTCAAAGTAGTTGATTTGCTGGTAATGGTTTGCTACCAGTCTGTGATGAGATTAGGAGCTTGACCTGAATGTAAATCAACTTACGGCTTCTTTTTTGAGAAAGTCGACCTATGAAGAAAAATCAGCTGAACTACACAGTGTGCTGAGTGATGTGGTTAATTTACATTCTGGTGAAGCAGTAGTGAACATTTCAAGGACTGGTACTGTCTGTACATGAGACTTTGATTAACACTGCACGGAAGTGTCATGGAGGTACTAATGGCAGGAAGAAGCTACCTCTCTGAGGACTGGAGTTTATTAGGAAGAAGTGGAATTATCACAACCTAGAATTTTGAAGGAGGAGACATGAAGCTAGACAAGGGCTCCGAGGAGGGAACCCTGGCCAGCTGGAGTCTCTGAGGAACCATGATGAGGCCTATTCTGGGAATGAATAAAACTGCAGATGTAAGTAGCTGCTGCCACTGGCATGAACTGCCATTGCTGGGGTGAAGATGCATTGCTTGGGGAGGGGGAGTGATGACAAGGACAGGAAGCAAAATAGAAAGGCGTGCATCCCGTCTTCCTCTTGGAGCCTCCCAGCCTCCATTAGTGCCTTTCTAGAAGCAGAACTCATCAAGACACCAACCCCTTAGAGCCAGCAGAAGTGTGGTTTGCAGAGTCCAGGCTCTGGAGATAAGGGGCAATATTTTAATAACTAGCTCAACTTTCCCATTGTGCTACATTCTGTGATGTACTCTGACACTTATTCTAATTTATTTTACTACATTTTTAAAATATGCAAGTTGCCGCCTGTTGTGTTGACTTCATGACTAACTACGGGTTGAAAAGCCACTGTTGAAAAGTATCCTGGCTGAATGAACACTCTGCCCATTCACTTAGACTGTATGAATCTGACTTGAACTAAGGAATAGCCTTTCATTATTAGTTTGGCGTGCTTCTCCAAGTTCAACAAACAAAGCCACAAAGTGTTCCCCTGGCGTCATGCTTCAAAGTATTCTCTTGTGCTTATTGGTTAGCTTGGAACGTTTATGAAGTGGAAACAGCATTGTTATCCTTTTACCTGTTTTGATAGTAAAAATAAAATTTGTCCAGCCATTAGAACATATGTTTATTTAAAATTTTGTTCTTTGTATCATTTAAAAAAATTTGAAATTGCTTGGAGTTTGTCACTGGTTAAGGTTTGATGTTTAGAATTCTACCTAAGAAAAAGACCCCAAAAAATAGTTTTGTAAGAATTTGCACATGGCATAGAATATGAGGATTGGGAAGGGGCTCTAAATAGCAAACATCTCAAATTTCTCATTTCAGAAAAGAAGAAACAATTCCAAAAGGAAGAATTAACTTGCTTGAGGCAAAAATAGAAGCCAGTCTTGAGGTCTTTAAAAGTCCTATGTCAGTTAAAAAAATAAATAAATTAGAAAACAAGTTCCAAAAATCTAGCCGTTCAAATAACGTTTATTTATTTATTTTTATTAGTAAATTCCCCTTACTTATTAAGATATAAAAGTCACATCACTATGGGAGAGCATTAAGTTAGAAGTCAAGATGGAGGTTTCAGTCTTGCCTCTGCCAGTTATGCTTAATGAGACCTTTGCTTTCTGAAATTTCATTCTCCTTGTCTGTAAAATGATGCTTGCCCTGGCTTCCTCAGCTTGTGTGTAGGAGTGCTGTGGAAACTGTAAAGTACTTTCAAAATATAAGACACACACTAATCATTACTGCTTGAGAGGTGCGCTCTATTGGGAACTGTGAATGCCTAAGTCTCCTATACTCCTGGCCATTAATCAGTTTTGCATCCTTAATTCAATCACTTAATCTCTCTGAGATTTAATTGCTACATCTCCAAAATCAGTAATGTTGACTAACATAACATTTTAAAACTCATACTGTATACTTCAGTGAAGAATTTGAAATAGTTGATACTTATGGCAAGCTAGTACAACCTGTTTAGAAAGCAACAAGGTTATTTAGAATAATAACCATAGTATGTTCATATACTATGACTCAGCAGTTCAATGCTTATGAATTTATCCTGAGAATAGAATTATACAGAATTACAAAAAAACACACACATGAAAAGTTATTTCTTACAAATTAAAAAATAGTTGTGTATATACATATATATGTATATTGCACACACATACAGAGACATGCATGCAAATGCAATCCAAAACAGAACTTAAATCAAACTTAATGTCTAATAATAGAATTGTTTAAGTTATAGTTATCAAAATGACAAAATAACATGCAACCATTTAAAAATAGTAACTATAAAGTAACTATATTATTTATAGTTCTAATAAAATGTTTAATAGAACTTTATATGAAAATAAGTAACAAACTCATTTGTACATTTGCTATGATAATCACATATAGAGATAAATAAAAAGTAATAGGTGAAAATAAAAAGATTCCCTCTTGAGAGGCTGAACTGTGGATGGTTAATTTTCTCAAAATGTCTTCCTACTTTTTTTTCTATTAAAAAAATTAACCCTAAGATATAGGAACTAAAATGGAAATAACTGTATATAAATTTAGTTATACTTTGGTTATGAAAGAGCTTGCAGTTGTAACTTTTAAAAAGGAGGGAAAAAAAGTTGAATTCCATTTAAATGGCAAAGAGATACAGAAGTTTCGTCAAAAAAATCCTACTGTTCATGTTTGCCTAGTTCCTACTGCCCTAGTCCCTGAATTTCCTCTCAGGGGTTCCCTTTACATGATTGTATTACCTGGAATACCTCCGAATGGCCCTCACATAGACTTTCTAAGCAGCTTTTTAAGTCTCCAGTGGGATTTTGTTAAGAGTAAAGCTCTACTTCCAAAGCAGATTTACATACCTGTATTAGATAGTAACTTGGAATTCCTCATTCTGTATAGCATTTTAAACACCTTTCTCACAATGAAAGTCCCACCTGTTCTGGAATGGGATAATGACTTGGAAACACAATTGGCTTAGTGCATAGCCAGGTGAAATTTTGAATCTCTGATAATAATCATAATCATACTCGCTATACAGTATTGAGCACCCACTGTGGGCCAAGCATTGTATTGCTCAGTCAGCATTCATTTCTCACGTCTTGTGCAATGTATCTCCTCATCCTTATACATAAAGAAGCCAACGCTAACAAAGGATCAGTTTTTTGCCCAAGATGATACAACTACTCAGTGGGAGGGTTCAGATTTAAATCCAGGTGTATTGGACAAACGGCCTACTTGCATTCAGGCTTCATTACTGACTTAGTTCTACTGGGCTGGTCAGGATTGACTAGTTACCAAGGAAACACAAAGGCTCTGTCTTATAACTGCTATTTCTATTAGGACTACAGAGTTAAACTTAGTGATGATATTCAAAAGGCTCAAATTAAACACCATACTTGCTTATTTATCTACTTCCAAAGGAAGTCACATTGGCAAAGCCGAGAATCTGTGGCTTGCTGCTTTCATAATATTTTTGGATCTCATCAGAAACTGCTGATTTTCAGACTGCGTATAGACGTTCCTTACACAAACCAATGTTATTATGCAACACAATTTTTCTCTCTTTTTATGATACATATTTGCTTTCTACAATGTGACCAGCAAAACTATTAAAATACTCTTTACAGTAATAAGCTGGTTGGGACAACTCAGGATTTTCTACAGTTCTGGGAATGTGTTTTAGGTGAAATTTTTCATTACCTAGGTAAATTAAAAGTTGTTCAGATGATAAAACCATTTCATCAGCTCTGAGGTTATAGCTCATATCTTTTTATTTAAAGAGAAGCAATAGTTTAATTTTGGTCGTGTAAAATTTTCTCTAAAGAGTATCAGGAAGCCTTTTACCCAGGTTGTCTTTGCTTTGTATTCAGGCTTTGGAGAGAATGACGTTTACACCAGCAGCTTTCTCTAGGTGGTGAGGTAGAAAGATTTTAGGATTTGCTGGAGTTCACAAAGCTGCAGTGGCTTTTTGTGGGAGGAGGAGAAGGTACTTGTGTTGGTTCCCAAGTATAAGTGACCTTACTGAGTAATATTTATGTAATTATTTTTACAGGGTTTGTGGACTTCATGCTTGATCAAACCATGAATCTTATCTCAGCCTACTTAATAAAATATCAACGTTGTAGAAACTCTAGAAATAAAGAAAAGAACAAATTTTATAAGCTACTAAAATAATACTGATTTAAATATGACATACATTATTAGACAGTCCCCTAAAGCCATAGACGTATGCATCTCAAAAGTTTAGAGCTGAACTTCCCTGGGAAAACATTGCTCCTTATTTAAATGCTGTCACAAAACTAGAGCTACAAGCCTCCTTTGGCTGAGGGCAGTGCCTGAGAACTGAATTCCATTAGTATTCCTCTCCTGTTTCCGTGGGGAATAGGAAACTAGTCACTCTCAGAAGAGTTCAGGTAATTTGATATGAAATATTGATCCATGTATCAAAATCTGTACCTGCACATTTGCTCTGCATTAGCTGAATCATCATCTGACACTTAAAAGAAAAGTCTTTTTCTGAATTCAACAAGGAAAGCGTTGTTCTTATTGAAGTCTGTTTCAATAAAGTCTGAGTGCTAATGAGTTTCACGTATGAGTACAATGGTCATCATAATAAAACAGTTTCCTCATCAGCAGTAATGAAACAAACCAGACGATCTGCTTAAACACAACGGCTTTCTGGGGACAGGAATGAGGCATTCTGCTTCTGCTTTTGAAACTGGTGTTCTGTCTCTCAGGGACAACCCAGTCTTGTCTGTGTTTGGGGTGCGGATGACGGTACTTAGGACAAGTACTTGATGTGGAGCAGAGTAATGGGCATTTCGATCTGACCAGCTCATGCTCTGATTATAGCTCCACATGTGGCTCCAAGAAATTGGTTCCGAGAACTTTTAGATACTGGGTCAACCACAGTCAGCTATAGGGTGGGACAAATGGGTTAATGTTTTATTTTGCCCCCTTCTCCTTTATTCATGCATGTGAGAATAGGCCTGCCTGCTAGGGGCCATTGCTATCATTGTTTAGGATTTTTTGAGCAAAGGCTGGTTGGTGCCAGTAACCTTGGAATGACTATTCCAAAGCACAGAGAAGATGGGCATTTTGTCCTCAAGGAATTTAGGCTTCCATAAGGCAGTGAACAATGAAAAGGATAAAATAATGTTTTTTGGGGTAAAATTAATCTATAGTGATAGAGGTAGTTTTATAGTGGGGAGGGAGTAAGTGGGAGGGAGCCTGCTTGAAGTGCTAGAAATCTTGATCTCTGTTTGGGGTGCTGTGACAATAGGTATACATTTGGAGTCATGCAATGCAGATATACACATACGTAGATATACATCATTTTCCTGTGCACTTAGATCTGTGCACTTTACTGTATGTAACTAATACTTCAATTAAAAATAATAAAACCTAATGATGTTCTGATAATCCTGTAGCTGCCATATAAAGCAGTCACTGTATGATTTGGAGTGGAAATGTGGGCACAAGACATTTGAGGAGCAAAAGCTGTTATTTGAAGGGCTTTCCATTCATGGCTTTTCCCAGAGCTTCTGTCTATTACTGATGGGAGATAATAAGCTCTGTTCATTTGCTCCTTCTTTCCTTCAGTGTCTGTTGCGCACCTGCCGTATGCCAGGGATCACTCTAAGCATCGTGGATAAAAGAGCAGGGCAGTCTGACTCCCTGAGCTAATGTCGTTCTTCCCTTCCCTGAAGTCAGTAGATAGAAATTTAATTCAATCTAGCTAACATTTATTAAACACGTACTATGCCAACACATAGTGGCAGATATGGGCGAGGGAAGGCATGCTTCTTGCCTTCGAGGATCTTATAACTGGCAGAGGGGTTAAAAATTCTCTAGAAATACTTATGAGATGAGACTTCGTGATAAATGGTAGCAGTACAGGGTTCTATCTGAGCACGGAAAGGGGATCCAATTGAGGAAATTGGAGAAAACTACTCAGAGAAGTAGTATTTGGTTTGAGCCCAAATGAATGGGTTGACATTGATGGGGGGCTGGTTAGTGATAGCATTCTTAGGTGGAGAGTACAGAGTGGGAAAACTGGAAAAATATAGGATCTGTTTGAGATTACCCGAAGGGGAAATGGGACATAAAATTGGAAATGGGTTTGGGAAGGACTTGACTGTTACATTAAGAGACTGGGCATTAAAGAGGGCGTAGTTCTCCTGTACGTCCTCATTGTAAAGAGACCTGCTGTTTGTGTGGAAGGCGCATCCTTCCTCCTCCCTGACCCCAACCTATAGGCTCTCATTGTACTAACTCACGGCTCTACCTTTCCCCCATATGTTCTCTGTGTTCCCTCCCCTTCTTCTTCCACATACCCAAAGTGGTGAATGCACAGGGGTTTGGAACTAAGGATAATGGTGGAGAGTCATTTCAGCCTCATCCATCTACGAATTGCTGTGAAACTACATTCTTAATCCTCGCCAGCGGAGCCTAACCACCAGATGTGGATGTTGCTGTTCCTCCATTACTGTTTTAACCCTCTGGAAGCAACATGACTGCTCACTGGTCCTGCCCTAGTGATCCTACTTCGTTCTTCTCTGCTCCAACTTCCTCACTTTCAAATTCATATCTATCGGAGTGTCCTCTCCTTTTAGACATTTCTTTCATTTAAACTGATTTGAATCAGTTTAACTGATATATTCTTATTTATTTATTATCTTATTTTATATCATTATTTTTTCATTGAAGTATGATTGACATACAAAAGAGCTGTACATACTTAATGTATACATCTTAACTGAGTTTGAAGTAAAGTATATACCCATGAAACCATCACCATATACAATGCCCTGAACTTATCCATCACCTCTAGAAGTTTCCTCCTTTCATTTTCTTTTTTTTTTTGGATAAGGACATTTACATAAGATTACCATTTTCAAATTGTAAGTATACAAAACAGTATTGTTAATTGTATGCACTATGGTGTAGTAATATGACTTATCATATTGCTTAAGTAAAACTGTACACCTCTCCAATTCCTCCTCCCCCAAATCCCTGGTAACCACCATTCTACTCTCTGCTTCTATGAGTTTGACTATTTTACATTCCTGATATAAATGGAATCACGTAGCATTTGTTCTTCTGTGCCGGGCTTATTTCAATTAGCATAAAGTCTTCAAATTCATATTGTAGCACATGTCAGGATTTCCTTCTATTTTAAAGGCTGAATAATATTCCGTTGTATGCATACACCACATGTTCTTTATCCATTTATCTGTTGATATATATTTAAGTTCTCTGTTTGCTATTTCCTTTGCTACTGTGAATGCTGCTACACTGAGTATAAATGTGCAAATATCTCTTTGAGATCTTGATTTTATTTCCTTTGGGTATATACTTAGAAGGGGGAATGCTGAATCATGTAATTTTTTTAGTAATCTCCATATTTTTGTCCATGGTGGCTATACCAATTTACATTCCCACTAGCAGTGTGCAAGGGTTCCCTTTCCTCTACATCATCATCAACACTTAACTTTTGGATTTTTTTAAATATAATAGTCATCCTAACAGGTATGAGATGATATCTCATTGCAGTTTTGATTTGCATTTCCCTAATGGTTAATAATGTTGAACACCTTTTAATATAACTGTTGGTAGTTTGTATATCTCGTTTGGAGAAATGTCTGTTCAGGTCTTTTGCCTGTTTTTAAATCGAGTTACTTGTGTTTTGTTTTCTTTTGTTCTGTTTGTGCTATTGAGTTGTGGGAGTTCCTTATATATTCTGGAAATTAACCCATTATCAGATATATGATTTACAAATATTTTCTCCCATTCTGTAGGTTGCATTTTCACTTTGTGAATTGTTTCCTTTGCTATGCAGAAGCTTTTTAGTTTAATGTAGCCCCACTTGTCTATTATTACTTTTTGTTGGTTTTACTTTTGGTGTCATACATAACCAAGAAATCATTGCTAAGGCCAATATCAAGAAGCTTTTCCCTAAATTTTCTTCTAGGAGTTTTCAAGTTTCAGGTCTTATATTTAAAGCTTTAATTAATTTTGAGTTGATTTTTGTGTAAGGGTTCAGTTTCATTCTTCTGCTTGTGGATATCCAGTTTTCCCAGCACAATTTATTGAAGAGAATAATCTTTCCCCATTGTGTATTCTTGCTCCCCTTAATTTATTCATGAGGCTTCTGCCTTAGCTTCCCATAGAAACTTCACTAAACAAAGGCCCTGGCTTTTCCTCTGGTCATCAGCACCTCTGACAAAGGCAAATGTAAAAATACTGTTCCCTAGCCTCTATGCTTTTCCACTGCTCCAAATACTTTTGTCCTAGGCAGGCCTGATACCTTTCTACCCTGGGTTTACTTATGTAGCTTCACTTACTGAGAATGACCTCCCTCATTCTTTACCCAAAGAATGACCTTACTCATCTCTTACCTTATCTTACCAGCCCTGATCCTTTATGGATCCCCCCACCATGGAAAACCTATAACTTAAAGCTCTTTAAATCTCTTTAGTGCCTATATTGCAAGGTTGTATTTCATATATGTAAAGCACCTAGCTTGGTCCTTGAGTCATGGAGGGTGTTCAATAAATAGGAGATATCATTATTATATAATATCATTCAGTACTTAAGTAGGAAGTGTCTTATTTGTGTACTTTCATCTCAAATTTATTTCCATCCAGTTTTATAAGCTGCTCAAGACAGGGCCTCATGCCTTAGGTGTATTTCCCTATGGTGCTTGATGTCCTGCTAAGAATGTAGTAGATAGTTCACAATACATATAGTTCATAAGAACTTGAGTAACGATATGAAAAATATGCCACTTAGCTATTTTGTAACAACTTTGTTTAAAAGTTTGGGAAAAAGGACTTAAAAATTAATGACCAAAATCAAGTATGGAGATTAGGTGAGAATTATTAGTTGTGGTTACCCTATTTCCCATTAGTATTGTACATAGGGCTGGCAGTAAAATTAAATAAAAATAACTTCTTTCCCTAAACTGGTAGATAGGTTGAATTCTGGCCAAGCTCTTTCTCTCCAACCAGTACATCCAACCAGATCTACCCTTAGAATATGAGTTATGAGTAACTGGTTGGGGATTTCCGATATTTTTGTCTTACGTCTAAAGGATCGTGTGTGTGTGAGTGCACGCATGCGCACAATCTGGTTAGTAAAGCTGTGGTGACCGATCCGCAGGGTCTCACTATTAGGAGGTGATGGAAGGATGCTTCAGGATGTCTATAAGGGATTCCATTACTATAGTGTTAACACTGCAATGAGGGAGCATCAAACTGATTCTCAGGTCCCAAAACTGAAAGATCAGGTATTCTCCCTTCTCATTTACAGCACAAGGTGTCCTTGTGGTACGATGAAAATTGCAGCATGGAATATAACCATTAACATTTCACCTTCCCTTTCTGTGCAGAATAGAGTCAAGGCCCATATTGCTGAAGGCCATTAATTGGTAATATTCTAGGAATTGTCTCTGTAGTGACTTGGATACTACGGGGTAGTTAGTAACCACAGCATAAGTAAACATAGTCTGTTCTCCCAGGCAATAGCCCCATTATCAGTTGTTAGCTTCTCCTTTGTAAATGTATATTCCTCTCCATAGCAGGTCCTTTATTGAGGCTAATAGTAAATGATAAAATATCTTAGATGCATGCTAATAGATGCATGGTGTTAAGCCAAGCAGAAAAATTATATTTGGTACCAGCTATTCTATACAAATGGGTAGGTAATAACTAGACTGCAGTGGGGTGTGTGTGTGTGTGTGTGTGCGGCACACTCGCATTGAAGCACGGTATATGAAGCATGAATCAAGAAATATCTCCTCTTTGTTCTTAGTTGTGCTTCCTCTCACCCTCAACTTAGTTTTTTATTTTCTTTTTCTTAAACTAATAGTTGAAGCTGTAAAGCAATTGATAAAGTAGTGCTTTGCTAATTATCTTGATTTCATGTGGCTTATGAAAAAAAGGCCATGTAAAAACAAAATCACTAAATTCCATGGATATAATTTGATTTAGGTTCTGTTGACTTAATTTACAAGGTCTAAGGCAGGGACATGATTTCCCACTTCTCTTTTCTTGTTAGCCAGACCTTTAACTTCAGAGAATGGACTCCTCTAGTTGATTTCAATATAGTGCGGAAAGCGTCGATAAAGCATGGAGTATAGTCAACAGAAACTGCCACAAAGAAAAACGCAGCCCTATGGATTACTTAGCTAACTTATGTAGCCCTTTAGGTGAAAGTGTAGAAATTAAAAGCAGGGTTTAGATTTTGGCACTGGTTGATAATTATGATCCTCTCTTATCAAGATGTGACATTCATTTATTCATTCAATAGGTGTTTGTAGTAGGAAAACTGGCTTTCTAAAAAATTCATACTGTGTGGTATTATATACAAAAGTTGTGGCCATTTTTAGGTATCATGTTGGAAATGCTATTCTTTTCACAATTTTCTTCTGACACATTTGAAATTTTTTTCTAATTTACACTTAATGTAACATGGAGGTTTTACTCTCACATGCAATTCTGGGCCAAGAAATTGATGGGAGTACAGAATGGACTTCTGCTGAATAATAGAGAAATTGGCATTGTGAGAAAAAGTGCTAAGTATTGGTTCCATTAACTTTCAGTCTGTTTTGCCTGCTATGAAAAAGTATTTTATTTAGTAATTAGCTCCAGTACAGGACTTTTATTGGTTCAAACCTTTAAGCACAGGTAACATAGACTTTAGATTGGTAATAGCTTCCATTATTGTTATTTTACAACTTTTGTGTTTTTTTTATGCTGCAGTATATTTGGAATGCCCTTGCTGTTTTTCACATTGTATTCTCATAGCATTTGTTTCAAAGAAGTGATATTCTGTTAGATTATTTCATCCTTTTAAAATGCGTAGCATCCTGTTGATTACCAAGTTCAAAGAGAAAAAAATGTTCCAGGAGTGGTTCTCAAACTTGAACATGCCTCAGAATCACATGGAGGGCTTGTTAAATCAAAGATGGCTGGGCCTTCCTCCAGAGCTTCTGATTCAGTGGGTCTGCATGAGGCCTGAGAATCTGCATTTCCAACAAGTACCCAAGTAGTGATGATGGTGATACTGGTCCAGAGACCTCACTTTGAGAACCACTTTTTTATAGTGTGTTGCTCAGAAAGACTAAATACTCATGTGCATTAGTTTTCTATGGCTGCAGTAACAAATTACCACAAACATCATGGCCTACAGTAATACAGATTCGTTCTTTTACAGTTCCGGAGGTCAGCAGTCCAATATCAGTCTCACTGGTCTAAAGTCAAGATACTGATGGGGCTGGTTCCTTCAGGAGGCTCTAGCGGAGAACTTGCTTTCTTGCCTTTTCGGCTCCCAGTGGCTGCCTGTATTCCTTGGCTTGTGGCCCCTTCCTCCATCTTCAAAGCTAATCACTCTGATCTGATTCTGTCATCATAGTGCCTTCTCCTTTCATGTGGTCAAATCTCCCTTTATCTCCCTCTTATAAGGACACTTGTGATTATAGTTAAGACCCATCCTGATGAACCAGGATAATTTCTCCATCCCAAGATTCTTATCCTAATCACATATGCAAGTTGCTTTTGCCATATAAGATAACATTCACAAATTTCAGGAATTAGGACTTGGATATCTTTGGAGCCCATGATTAAGCCCGCCATATTATGATAATCTTCTATTCATCTTTCCTGATCTATCACAAGGCATTCACTAGAATATCCAGAGAGAAATGACACTTGGCACATTTAAAGTTGGAGTCATTTTGCATTGCCTCTCATATGAAGTTGGACGTGATTTGTAGGTAGTAACACATCTGTCACACACACACACACACACACACACACACACACACACACGGTGCCAAAAACTGTATACACATTTTAAGAAAGGAAAAAACTATTAAAATTGTAATATTCAATATATACCAATAACAGAAGATGAATACAAGTCATGTGTATACATTTTTTGGCACCCCAGTATGTATGTATGTATGTATGTATGTATGTATGTATTTAAGAGGTGTGATCAAACAATATGGTGAATGTTTAAATTTTTAAAAATGTATTAAAGTAAAAGACACATTGCCATTAATCCCCCTCAAAATAGTCCCCCTTGCTTCAAACACACTTATCTCATCGCTCTTGGCACTTTCTGAAGCAGTTCTAGAAATCCTCTTTCATGAGTGTCTTTAGTTGCACTGTCATGGCTGCCTTAATGTCCTGAATCGATTAAAAACATTTACCTTTCATGGTCATTTTGACTTTGGGTAAGAGCCAGAAGTTGTACGGTGCCAGGTCCAGTGAATAAGGTGGATGAGGAAATCCTATAATGGTTTTATTAGAAACTCCCTTGCCAAAGGTGATGTGTGACACAGAGCTTTTCCAGTGTGATCAAAACATATGGTAAATGCTGCTGCCGAGTGCCATCCAACGGAAAGGCAGGGATCTTCAATATGGGAAGTGGCATTTCGAACCTTAGTAAAAGTGTGTGACAAGTTTCAACTTGTTTGGTGTCATCAGTTGTGTGTGAGCTACGGTTGAGAGAAGGTGTGTTTTAAAGTGTGCTGTAAATCATCCTCCATTATGACAACGCTCCATGTCACACAGTTCTGGTGTACAGCAATTTCTGTGTCCTCATCCACCTTGTTCACTGGATCTGGCACCAAGTGATTTCTGGCTCTTCCCCAAAGTCAATATGATTCAGGACATCGAGGCAGCCACGACAGCACAACTAAAGACACTCATGAAAGAGGACATCCAGAACTGCTTTAGAAAGTGGAAAGAGTGATGAGATAAGTGTGTTTGAAGCAAAAGGGAGTATTCTGAGGGGGATTAGTAGCAATGTGTCTATTACTGTAATATTTTTTTTAATTTAAACATTCATCATATTTTTTTATCACACTTCGTGTGTGTGTATATATGTGTATGTGTATAATATTTATGCTCTATTATCTTTAAAAATCATGGGAAAATAATATAATTAAATTTTATAACAAAATTTTGATTTTGATTAAGAACTGGAATAGCACAAAATCTGAAGATTTTCTATAAAAGGGTTACATAATCCACATCCTTAAAAAGCTTGCAAGCTAATAGACGATATGACTTGCTCACAAGTACCTTTGACATCAGGCAGTGCACGATAAAAGTACTGTAATGGTGGTACCAACAGACCTCTAAGATTAGAACAGGGGGAGGGAAAGTTTTGGACAAGATGCTTAGTGAAGATTGAACTAATGATGTGCTATTGAGGATGAAAGATGAAGGAGGCTTCAGCTGATGACAATGGAGCAATGGAGGTGAATGGACGAACAGTGGGTGAAGGGAAGAACAGTGTTGGGAAAGAATAGGCAGTGATAGAACTGAAACTTGAGGGGAGGTGTGTGTTTAAGGGTAGGAGAATAGTGGAGATAGCAAGCGTGGTGATGCTGAGATGCAAATGGGGCAAATGGGCTAAGGGCATGATTGCCAGGTCAAGAATTTAACTTCTGTTTAGTTAGGAAAGAAAGAATAAAAAGACCAACTGTTTGTGGTGTGAGGAATGATACAGAAGTAGTAAAAACTAGAGGCAGGGAGACTTTTGCTGGCAACTGCAGCAGTCATGATAGCCGTTGTCCCTGGCATTGGCCCACGTGCTGGTGGGAACTGGCTGTTCTACATCAGTGTGGATTTTTGTGTCAGGTATGCCCAAAAAAAGTTGGCAGCAGGTCAGTGTCAGGTAGGTAAGAGCATTTCCTGTCTGTTAGAAAGGCATATCCAGTACTGAAGAGTTACTGTTGAATTTTTAAAAAGAGAAAAGATGAGACAGGCAGAATGTTCTCAGTGTATTTAAAAGGGGGAAAGAAAAAATGAAACTTTAAAGAAGATTTCTTCTGTTTTGTTACCAGAAAAAAAAAAATAAATGACTTCTTATTACCTGGCAAAAAATGCAGCTATTGCTGTTGTGATCTTTTCCCACGGAGGTAGAAAACACTTTTATTTTTCTTTCCTTTTTTTTTTTTTCCATCTGGAGTCACTAACTTAGCAGAAGGGGGAAAAATTCAAAGGATATCCGCATTTCAATGAAGATAGTGAATACTTTTTTGGAAGGAGACAAAAACTGCTCTTTGTTTTGTTTTGTTTTAATGTTATGCATAGGACATAATATAAATAATTGTAAAATGTACTTTAGTTCTGTGTTATTTAGAGAAGAGAAGGCAGCTGACTTTTTTTTAAAATTTATTTTATTAAATTTATTGGGGTGACAATTGTTAGTAAAATTACATAGATTTCAGGTGTACAATTCTGTATTACATCATCTATAAATCCCATTGTGTGTTCATCACCCAGAGTCAGTTCTCCTTCCATCACCATATATTTGATCCCCCTTACCTTCATCTCCCACCCCCCACCCCCCACCCCCCTTACCCTCTGGTAACCACTAAACTATTGTCTGTGTCTATGAGTTTCTGTTTCTCATTTGTTTGTCGTGTTCTTTTGTTGTTTTTGGTTTATATACGACATATCAGTGAAATCACATGGTTCTCTGCTTTTTCTGTCTGACTTACTTTGCTCAGCATTACACTCTCAAGATCCTTCCATGTTGTCACAAATGTTCCTATATCATCTTTTCTTACTGCCGAATAGTATTCCATTGTGTATATATACCACAACTTCTTTATCCATTCATCTATCGAAGGACATTTTGGTTGTTTCCATGTCTTGGCCACCGTAAACAAGGCGGCTGACTTTTAGGGAATGAGAAAGAAGGGTGTCCACCATGGCAGCCACATGTTCGCACAGTGTGCTATAATATAATGTTCTGTGCTACGTCCTGTGTTGGGGTATTTAATTGATCTACTCCCTACCTCTCTGAGGTTTGTGTTAGGACTCCACTTAAAAGAGAAAGGAAACAGTCTCACAGAGGTTAAGTACCTTTAAGTGGTGGCAGGAATTGAGCCCCAGGTTGTGTGACTCATTGCCCACATTTGTCACTGTTAAATGGACTTTCTTAGTAAAAATACTCCATCTCAGTGATCGGTCAAATCCTAAAAGGCAAACTTATGCATTGGTGTTACGTTATGTCTTAATGTGGCTATCTTATGTCAGGAAAGATGGGAGAGATGATAAAATGTAAGAATATTTTTAGTTTTAAAAGTCTTTAATTTCTACCAAAATTATATCAGCATTGGGTTTCCAGAAATCCTATTTTTATATTTTTCAAGAGAAAAGCATTTGATTTCCTTTACTAGAAAGTAGAACATTTCACTTTGTAATGGGAAAGATCTGCTTAACCCCCCTGATAAGAGCTCTGTTTGCCAATGGTAGACATAAATGATGTCACCTTTTCCTGACCTGGCTATGGCTAACACCTACTGATTACATAAGTCTTTGTTCCAACTTCAACTCCCTTTGCTTTTGCTTCCTCTCCCTCTTCCTAGCCTCCCTCTGGGCTGTCTATCCTAAGTCTCTGCCTCCTTCACACCATAATACCTGCATCCCCATAGTGGACTCTGAAGAGTTTGATTGCTGTACGTGTCACATGGTTACCCATGTGCTTCCCCAACCTTAAGCCCTTAAGCACCTCCTGGTCAGTTCCAGAAAATACATAATAAATAGTTGTTGAACCAGATCTGCTATTTGTCCATGAGGTAGATGAGATTATACTGATGGTTGTGTCATTGTTAATAAGGTGTGTAAGATAGATGAATGGATAACAAAGATGTGAGATTTTACACATACACACATATACACATACATACATATATATGTATGTATGTATACACACAGTGGAATATTATGCAGCAATAAAAAAAGAATGAAATCTTGCCATTTGCAACAATATGGATGGAGCTAGAAGGAATAAATCAGGCAGAGAAAAACAAATACCATGTGGTTTCATTTATATGTGGAATCTAAAAAAACAAACAAAAGAAAACAAAAACAGACTCATAGAAACAGAGACTAATGGGATGGTTACCAGAAGGGAGAGGGTGGGGAGATGAGTGAAAAAGGTGAAGGCAATATAGTCAATACTATTGCGATAGGTTTGCATGTGACAGAGATTACTAGAATTAGTGGGGTCATCACATTGTATAGAAATGTCAAATTACAATATTATACACCTGAAACTAATATCACCAATATAATATTATATAGCAATTATACTTAAATTACTATACAACAAAAAATAAGTAAAGAAATGAGACAAATTTCAAAAATAGGGAAGGGAAAAAAGCAACAGGAAAGTGAGTACTCTTTAAATTTTAAGAAAGGAGCTGCTGTTCTACATACTGATACTTTGTCTTACTTAGTTGCTTACTTACTCCAGGTTTAATTCTGACATTAGGAGAACAGATGATAAGCGCCAAAGCAACATCTGTCCATTTGGGTCAGGTAAGGTGTATCCTGATTTTAGGTTTTCTTTCCTGCAGGCCTTGGACTTGGTGTCTCCTGAGAGGAAGGGAGGGGCAGGTGTCACAAAGGCCAGGGCGCCTCCAGTAGTCTCAGCAGAGAGCCAGAGGAAAGAGGCCCTCTCCTCTGTTGTCATGTCTGACTATTCACCACACAATCATTGACAGAGCTGGTTGGTTTATTCCGACAGCCTTCCCGCCTGCTCTGCAGACTGAGAATGGCTCATCAGTTGCTAATTCCTGTGCATTTCTTTGGCCCCACCAATAAATGTCAGTGCCTCCCTTGAATCAAATAGCTCAACTCCAGCACATAAATCCCTACTAGATTAATTCATAGAGAGATCCTGGGGCAATTTAAAGAATCTTTTTCCCTTTATTTACTTATTACATTCCAGAGGCCGTATCTGGTTGCTTTTATCTACTTCATCTGACGTCCAGCGATTTTTGAATGAGGGTTTGCCAGAAATCTGCTTACTGGGTCTGTGCTGATGGCAGCTATGATTGGTGCATTAGTGTGGCCCTTCAGTTATCATGAAAATCTCTTTCATGGGATTTCTGTACAATTTTCAAATAAGCATTTTTGTTTTTCCTGCTACCAAATAGTCATCTTTGTAAAAGCATCCGCAATTATTCCTTGCTATACTCATTTTTATCAGTATCTCTCTTCTTGAACAGTATATGGTAAAAATCTTTCCTTCTGCTTTCAGGATTGTGGAAATCCTGTGGATTGGGTGGAAGGGCTGAGCGTGCAGGCAGTGAGGAGTAGCTTGAGGAAATTGGGTGGGAAGTGAAAGGGAAGTAGGGGTACCGGAAAAGAAAGTTCCTCCTTGAAGGAATGAAGAGGTCTTCTTGGGAGGCAAATAGTTCATCCGTGTTGTAATTTTTCTTAAATGATGAGAATTAGACTTGCTAACTACCTTATATATCGCAATACTGAGATGACTGCAGAGGAGTTTGACTTGTGGTGTTTTACATGGTGCATGTCACAGTGGTACAGTTTTGTGTAGCAGTCCCAGCTCTGTTTTTACGTAGGTTTTCATGTTTTAGGAAGGTAGCACTTTCTCTTCTTCCTCCTAAGGATAATCTGGGAGGACCAAACAATACCTTTCTCTTCCAAAGTGACATTTTCCTCATGTTCACTATGTCCTCCTGTCACTTCTATAGCCTTTGGAACAGTAACAAATTAGTTCTGTGAATTAAGTAAAAGGAAGAAGTAGGAAGCAAATACTATAACTTACTTAGGATTTTTAAAGTGACTTTAATCTGATTTCGGTCTAGCACATCTAAGCCCTGGTCCTGTTTCCAAATATGTGTCTTTTGAAAAAATGGCTAATATCCCATTTATCAGGCAGTTCATAAAACAAAGCTCTGGTACTGGCGTGACTGATGATGTATTAGCTGGTAAAGCATTTCTGTGTGGTTTATTGTTGTTTATAAGTCTCCGTTTCATGTATTGTCTCCCTTGGTTTTTCTGCAGATTCACAACAAACCTCATATAATTAGACCTTGTATAAGACCTGTAAAAAAATGGTTGTGAGTAACTAAATTGCAGTGTAGTTTCTGATAGGCAGTGATGATGCTAATCAAATAAGAGAATGCGGTTTGAGGAAACTAGTCATTACGGTCACCAGTGGATCTGGGGCCAGAAGATTCATGAATTTGAAAGTTTTCACTCTCTGCTGCCAGTTGACCTCTGAATTTCTGTCTCCATTCAGGTGGATAATCAAAACGTTGCCTCCAAAAATAGAATGCCAGTTACTGATAGGAGCAAGTTATGAATAACTTTAATACATTTAATTTGAAGAACTAAATTTTAGTTTTGTTACTAGTTTGTTGCTTGAGCATAGAGTCATGCAGCCATTGTCTGAGATTGGGTCCTTCATTTTCAAAGAAAATGCAAGCATATTTAATAAACTTCATAATTCATTGACGGTGTCTAAGTCCTAAATCCTTATCTGGTAAATAGACAGGATGAGATATTAAAAATAAGGAAAAAAATAACAAATTGCTAATTATTATTTTAACCATCCTTCTATTAGTAGTATTTCACGTTTAAATAGACCTAAACATTTACAGATGGGTAAAATGGTGGGTGAGGCTACCAAAAAATAAAGTGACAAAAGAAACAAACTTATTGTTACATAAGCCACAACAAAAATATGCTGGGGTTCTTCCCTTATTCCCCCCCCCCCATGTTAAGTGCATAGAGTCTCTTGCCTTTGTTTTAAAGGAATCACACACTCCCTCCTGCTCTGTCTCACAAACACACAGACACACACTCTTTCACTTCCATTCAGGTTGTTGTAAGAGTAAATGAAAAGTCATGTTGGAAAGATAACTAGAACACGTTTAAATTCTGTGGCCAAGGGATTGTGTTCTTTTTTTTCAGTTGATATTGACAATATGCATAGACATCTTTGCCCAACAATCAGCCTGTATATGTGTTTCACGTTCAGACACATGGACTGAATAATATGGACAGGAAGTGTGGCTCCTCTGAAGGTAGCTGGGCAATAGCATAGTCAGGTCGCTGGAAGTAAGGTAGATAGGAAAGAACTTTTTTAGCAGTATTGTCATTAGAATTAAAGAAAATCATTGAAAGGTTTGCAGGTCCCTTGGAAGAATAATAGAATATACTAAATGTTCTGTTTGTAAATGACTGTTTTTCAAATGAAACCCTGAAGGGGAGAGATTTAAACCCCAGGGTTCTTCCCAGTGGGCTCACCACAGCTACCGTTCCCAATGGCTGCTCCACTTTTATTGATGGAATACATTTTTCCACTAGATGGAGCTGACACAGATAATGGCCATCTTGATTGCATCAGGGAACTATTCATAAAACAAGCACATTCGTGTGCAGGTAGAATATTTTTTTTTTCTGCAATGCAAAGAAGAAGAATTATAGTTCTCCTCTGAAAGAGAATATTTAAGAATTGCGTCCTAAAAATGTGTGTCCTGAGGACCTTTTCTGGTGTGCTACGGTAGTTCAATTATCTTAAATAAGTATGAGTTCTTGTTTTCAGTTATCTCTAAAGTCCTTGGGTTCAGCAGCTACACGTGACTGGTTTTAAATCTTCATCACTGTTATTTGGCTTCCCTGGTTTTTATCACTAATCTAGGACATCTCTTCTGTGGGCTGCTGCAGCAGAGACGTGGTATCTGATGCCAGCAAAGCTAACAGCTGTGACAATAAAATTCTGCCAAAACCAATAAACCAATTGGAACTTACAAATCCCTGTCTTAGCAATATGCCCTGGGACATGGAAAATATTTCTCTTTAATAAATAGTTAGAATATCATCCACTTGGAAGCAGTTGTCAGCGGGCCCCTATTGGCACCATGTCAGTGTTGGAAAGAAAGGATACTGGGATGAGATGATTCTCATTATCAGCCATTCTGTAATGTCTCTCTCTCAGTATATTTTCCTAATGAATTTTAAAGTTGAAAACCCTTGGTTTTAAATTACTAAGCTCATAAACTCCAATTCTTCATGCATCTCAGACATCAAAAGACATCAGACGCTAGGGAATGAAATTCTAAGTAGGAATATCATGTAAAGTGTTATATAAATAATTTAATTGGATTTTGTTTGTAGTCATGGGAATAAGGTGTCACTAAAGTCAAGGTTCTGGGTGCTGTCTGTCATGCAGGTCTTTGAGCTGGCTATACATTTTTTACATGTACGTATGCCGTAACTCACAAGGAAGACATATAGAAACCTATGGATGAATTATGATGGGTACACCAGTGCAAAATCAACTCTGAGTGTGCTCTGGCCATCAGTGAGTGATGAAATTTTGCGTAAAAGTTTATTTTATGTTATGACATTTCAAGTCCTGTTAACCTGAAGATAAGTAATGATCCCAGTGCTTAGCTCATACTTTCATAGAACACATTACAAAGTAGACAATACATTCTTCTTGACAATCTCAAGAACCCTGGGGTAGATGAAGTATCTGAAGACCAGGGAGGCTGATGTAACCACGGTCTCTTCTTTACACATCCCGGGCACAACCAAGATTTTAACCTAAGCCTGCTTAGCCTAAGTTGGGTGTTACATGTTGCCAGACTGCAACCATGCACATAAACCTTAGCAGTAGGGACAGTGTGCATTTTGGTCCCCAGAGGTAAGTGCCATCTTTGCTTATGGGCTTCCTGGTGAGTTTTAGTCTTCTCAAGGTTGATAGACCTTTCTTCGCAAACAGATCCCAGAAGGTTAGGAAGAGAGAGTCTGCCTTGATGGTGGCAGCTACTTATTCCAAAGCGGTTATTGATCCACACATGATGATAGCACTCATCTTGAATTGAATTGTGTACAAAGTGAGAAATATATGAAAGTTTTAAAGTGATAAATGCACATTTAGGAGTTGCCACCAAAGAACATTCTCAAGTGTCTGGGCTTGGAATGGAGCCTAGGATTCTGGATAGTACGTCCTGCCTACATACTCATAGGGTGGGTTTTTATGATAGATCCTAACTCCCATGGCTTTGGATTTCTCCTTCGTTTGTAGCAGGAGAAAGACCTGGACCTATGATTATATGCAATTAAAAACAAAACAAAACGAACAACGAACCTATCTCAATCTGGACAAAAAAAAGTTTTCAGAATTGATGAACTGTAGGATCAAAAGTACAGAGAATAAAAGTTCAGAAAGGAAGACTGCAGAGGCAAGATTCCAAGACGAACTTCTAGCTATACAGTGACAACTATTTCACCTGTTCTTTTTTAACCTGTTGCTGGACAGGTGATAGTACTTGCTTGTAAATACTTGTATGGCTTATCACAGTATTGTGAACCTTTAGAAAAATCAGTGTACTATTTTATATTTCAGACATTAAGATAATTGAAGGAGAATTATACTCATTATACTATTTTCACTACTTCCCAGTATATGCTTGGTCCTTTGTGGTAACTGAATGTACTTTCCACATGGAAATGTTAGGTCACTGGCAGAGGCACGAACAGTTTGCTAATTTCCCTGGACAACCCATTCTGAACTTATCCATGGTGGGCCTGCTGTCTCATAAACCAGTGTTTATACTTAATGGAAACGGAAATTTTGATAAGTAAATGCCTTCTCATTCCATCACTTCAGTAACTCATATTTAAGTACCAAAAGGGTGTGGTATGTCTGATATGTTCACAAAGAGCAAATTGGTAAATGTGAAATAGGGGACGAAGGGAAAAACAGTTGGAGAAGGGAATTGCCTTATAAATGTTTTCATGAATGGCTAGCAGGGCTGACTGGAGGAAAATAATTAAATAAACAATTTGCTTTTAGAGTCATCTGACCTCTCTTTCCTACCCTCCCACCACCTCCCCCCCTACTCCCCCCCCGCCCCCCGCCTGCCTCATATTGCCTTCCTGGGGACACTGAAAACATTTTTGGTTTTCCGACCAGAAGTTGGTACACATGAATTAAAAACAACAACAACGAAAAAGCTTTTTCTAAGAGCAAACGGCATTCCATTCTGGGAGATATAATTTTGATATCAGTATGTTGGAATTTTGAAGATATTTTGATAGTTTACAAAATAGTAGGGCAGAATTTTTGATCACTTGAAATATACTAAGAAAACCCTAGGTATATAATCTCTGCAACGAGGCACCTATTTCTTCCCTAAATCTTCTATTAAAACTTTTTTTTTTTAAATTCATGAAGGGCTTTGCTTATGATTAAAGAAGACTGTGACACCAGTGTGTTGGTGGCTGATAATAGTTTGTATTTCTCTTCCTAAGACAATTAACTTTTTTCTTTCTTTTTTAAAACTAAGTACCGGTAGATGGTGTAATCCTTGAGGAATGTATTCTTAATAGTGACATTTTCCAACTTGGTCAGTGAGCATATGGGAGACATCATGTATGTTGTTGGCTATCATTCTTTCAAAAGTAGCTGTGTGGGGTACTTCTCAGGCAGTGACTCATCAAATGGCTGATACCTTTGGGAGGACCATCTTGTCTAATGAGATGTTCAAGTTTTGGCAAAAAAACAAACAAAACATGCTGCTGTAGCTATTGCCCCTGCTAGGATTTCCTCATATGCTGCAAAAAGCCCATGACATAAACTATCACAATTAAAAGGACCCTTCGTTGGTTATTTTGTCCTATCTTTTTTCACCTCAGATAGAGTTTCAAAGTAGTAGTTACTATGCTGGAGAACTAACCAAATAATGTGTGTGGAACTTGCCTTTGGTATAGGTTATGTTTTAAAATAACAGAGCTTTTTTAGTTTCTAAAAATGTTTTTGTAGCCTCCTTTATATTTGCTTGGGAAGTAAAGATATTCCTCTTCAGGTTAGAACATAAGGAATATGGGGGTGAGGATATGATTTCCCCATCTCCACTCCTCAGCTTAGAAAAACATCAAGGCGTCTCCAATCCATTCGGCTTCATAAACAGTTATTGATGACTTGCAAAGTGCCAAACGCTGTGCTGGTACTAGGTATATAGAGATAAAAAGATCCCATCTCTGTTCCCAAGGAATTTACTTGAAGTCTGATAGGGCTGATCAGCAAGCACATCTGGCATGTATTTGTAAGGGCATTTTTATTCATTTCTGTTCCCTTCGTGTTGTAGACCTTTTTCCTTTTAGCATATTGTACATTACGTCCAATATTACACCATCTGCTTGCCTGACAAATTACAAATGTGGATTTCTCAGACCAAGCTATACAAAGTGCCACTGGACTTTGACACTGTGGACTCCCCAGACCCCTGTTAGATTTTTTAATCCCTCTTGAAGAAGTCCAGCAGGAGTGATATGAGGAAGCTGAGAATAGGCATCTGCTGTGGACCAAGCTATACAAGCAGAATATAGACCTTGTTTGCTCTTAGGTAGACCTTGTACCATAGCATGTCATAAGAGGCAGAGCCAGTAGGAATAGTCTTCTTTTGGAGGAATTAAACATTTCTAGGGGCCGTTTTCTGATGCCTCTTCATCTTGACATGATATGATTAGTAATGGGATATTAGCCCTCCCCCTGTCTCCCCATCACTACCAGCCCTGCCACCCAAAGTTACGGAACAAGCATTCTTTTAGATGACATTAATGTTTTATTATCTAGAAGAGGCCTACATTTTGCAAGAAAGCAAAGCTATTCTGTAGTAAGCCTTTATAATTTTGTGATGGATGTTTGTAATTTCGAACTAATGGCTGTAGTATGTGGCTATGCTACAATGCTGTAGTAAGAGCTAGTCTGCTGGATTGGAGTCTTGGTTCTGTCATTTACTAGCTGTATGACATGTTACAAGTTACTTCTCTGTGACTCAGTTTCATTATCTGTAAAATTAGGTGATAATTGGACCTGACTAAGAGTCTTATTGTAAGAATTAAATGAGCATAATCTGGTCCACAAGGTTTATACTCAACAGAAATAATAATATAGACAAAATATAAATAACTGTGAAACAAACTATCTCTTTTAGGATCCTAGAATGGACTCCAAGGAAGTAGATTTGAGCTGTGCCATGTAGTAGAACTGAGAGGCCGCTATTGCCTTCATCTTGATGTGATGGAAACACATCATCATGTTAGAAAACATATTCGTCATGTTATCTAAGAAATAACCTGGCATTGTTTCCGATTACCCCCTTACTCATGTCAGGTTGTAGGTGGTCCTGTCTGGCCTCTGTTCCATGCTAAGCTCCTGACCCTCCACAGAAGAGGGAACTCTTTGCTGAGGCATATAGGAGTCTGCACTGCTGGCAAGGACCACAGTGCCCAGTTTTGGGCATGCTCAATGCCCTGTTAAAGGGATAGGTGAGAGAAAATTCAAGGGTGACCGTGTAAATAGCTCCATGGATTGATTGTCTGCCTCTGCCTAGCACTGTGTTAAATTTGTACATGTATTCATTTATCAGGCACAAAACCTTATCGGGCAGGTAAGGAAACTGAAGCACAGAAAAGTCAAGTAATTTGACTCCGTTCTTATAGTAAATTGTATGGTGGGGCCATCATTTGTCCTCAGGCCATCTGATCCCAGTGCCATACTATGAACCAAAGAGTCCTGGGCCTTTACACTGAACTGGCCCCTTCAGAAATTATTTTGTGAATTGCATTTGGTTTGTTGCTGTCAGCTTCTGTTTGGAGTCATTATGAGATGAAGTCATGTGAAGCTTGTCATTGTGAATGTAATGAGAATAATATGAGCATATACTGTGTTACACAGTATCTTCTTTGTGAGGACTCCCAGAAGACATTTCTCTCAGTTCTTTATTAAGGAAAATTGGTAGACTTCCTAAGCAAATCAGTCTGCTTTTATTTCCAGGACGTTGTAAACTCCCTCCCCCCTTTTTTTTAAAGATTTTACTGGGGAAGGCGAACAGGACTTTTTTGGGAACAGTGTGTACTTCCAGGACATTTTTCCAAGTCAAGTTGTCCTTTCAATCTTAGTTGTGGACGATGCCGTTCAGCTTCAAGTTGTTGTCCTTTCAGTCTTAGTTGTGGAGGGCGCAGCTCAGCTCCAGGTCCACTTGCCATTGTTAGTTGCAGGGGGTGCAGCCCACCATCTCTTGTGGGAGTCGAACTGGCAACCTTGTGGTTGAGAGGACTCGCTCCAACCAACTGAGCCATCTGGGAGCTCAGCGGCAGCTTAGCTCAAGGTGCCATGTTCAATTTTAGTTGCAGGGGGTGCTGCCTACCATCCCTTGCGGGAGTCGAGGAATTGAACTAGCAACCTTGTGGTTGAGGAGAGCCCACTGGCCCATGTGGGAATCGAACCGGCAGCCTTTGGAGTTAGGAGCACGGAGCTCCAACCGCCTGAGCCACCAGGCCGGCCTAAACTTCCCCTTTTGTGTTGATCGCTAGAAAGCTAGTAATCATATTTGTAGCCTACCTTTGGTTTGTCATGATGGTTTTGTCAACCTTGCCTTCAATTTGTCACTACCTTTTCTTTTTATTTCATTTCATATTGAAAAAGTCACTTTTAAAATTCAAATTATACATGCACATGGGGAAAAAAGTTTAAATGAAAATGAAAAATCTCCTTCCTTCTCCCCCATATCAATTAATTCCTTCCCCTAGGTTTTAAAGTACTTCTTGACTACGTAGAAGATATTTTATGCATAAATAGCATATATGTGCATTATTTAAAATAATAAAATTATGCTTATTTTTTCATCACATTATTTTGAAATTCTGATTTAACTAGACAAATTATCATAAGATACGTAACTAAAAGAAAGATGAATACTAGCCCCCAATCACTATTTCCCATCTTCCCTAGGTAGGCAGTGTTAACACTCCTCATGGTACCTTATCTGAATTCTAATGCTATCTTATCATATCTGTTTTGTTTTGTTTTTTAAATCACCTGAACTGTGAACTGCCTGCACACTGGGACTGTGGCTTGGTGATTATAATGTCCCCAGTGCCTGGCACACAGTGAGCATTCAACATACAATCAAGGCCATCACCCAAATGAGAAAACATATAGACAAACAAGTGAATTTTATTTTTTTTGTGTAGATCATTCTATAAAAGAGCCAAAATGGAGCCCAAGTACTGCATTATGGTCAAGTCAGGAAACAGATTATTTCCTATTTAACAGAGGAGAATTAGAATTCGGATGGAATAAGAATGCGGAAATGGTCTGCTTGGAGTGAGCATGTTTTCTGTTACCAATAAAACAGTAACGGCACATAGCTTAAATGACTATGGAATATCAATGAAAAATCTGTACATGTTTATATGGCTGTCTGGGAAACTCACTCAGCAAAACATTTAACCCACATCTATTGCTGTCTCTATGTATGGGGCATTGGGTTGGATTCTGAGGACACTACAATCACGTCATAGTTTCTGCTTTTATGATATCTACACAGAGAATCTAGAACCTATCTTGATTTAAGATTTTTATTAAAATATAACACGCAATATTACATTAGTTTTAGGTGTACATCATATTTATTCCACAGTACCCACCTAGCACTATACCACATTATTGATTATATTCCCTACGCTAAAGAAAAGATCACCATGATAAGCCCAGCAACCATCTGACACTGAGCCATGCTATCATAATATTATTGATCTTCCCCTCCCTTTTTAATTTTTCAATTAGAGTTGACATTCAGTATTATTTTATATTAGTTTCAAGTGTGTAGCAGAGTAGTTAGACATTTATATAATTTAGGAAGTGATCTCCCTGACTGGGTACTAGAACCTATCTTAACACTCACCACCCTTCACCACAAATGAAGGAGATTTGAGACCTTCTAACTTTATATTAACACACCATGCCTGGGCAATTATCATCTAATGGGGATTTTTTTTCCTACTTTCTAACAATTTCTCCTTTTTATAAGTTTTCACCTATAACTAGTGATGCCTTGTCACAGTAAGGCATTTTTAAAATTTCTTCTGAGGGGTGAGATGGGAACACAATCTAAAACCATTTGTCTAAATATTTTTAGACTATGTTCCAACCTCTGTAAGAAATACAAAACAAACATATGGTAAGAAAATATTTGTTCATAATTTATTTGACTACTATACTATCTCTGACTTTTCAAACATGTTCATAGGAATTGGAAATCTTTAAATAGCATATCTTCTCTGTGAGAAAAACAGTGGTAATGCTGTCATTATCTTTGGGTGTCCATTTTCTCTGGAGTTCACATACTCTGTCACTATCACGCTGTCTTTTTTCCTTTTTGCTTTAGCTTGGTTCTGAATCCTTTTGAAAGAAAAATTTATCTCTGCCTCTTTGTTGCTCTATGGAATGAAAATATTTGACCTAGAGCAGTTGTAAAATTGACTACCTCTCTCCTAGAGTAAATGCTTTGGATCCCTTGAAGTTTGATATTTATTTAAGCATGGAGGCATGATCATTAGAAATGTCCCCTGATTTTCATGTAACAGAACAAAAAAGGGTGCACTGTAAGCACAGACAATAAATCTATAGGGGGTTACTGTCTGGAGTGGGGGTTGGGAGTTGAGGGTCATATGCAGTCAGGGCTTTCTGGGTTGCTTTTTAGCATCAGCAGTTATGGGGTACCTCTGTCCTGGGAGGATGCCGGTGTGATTCAAAACAAGAAGAGAAAAGGAGAAACCTAATTAAATTCAAATATAGTTGTATCATAACAGTGAACATGCTAGGAAAATGCTTATTTAGATTTATCATTGATGTTCTTAATTCTATTTTTAAATACAGATTAAGAAAGCCTTTCAATTAAGTATGTAAGATTACCTGCAAGACTATCAGCTGGAGAATGATGATGCCTATTAATTATAAATAATTTCCCAAGTACCAAATGCACCATTTGTAGACAGGCTATAATTTACAAGTTATAGGCAATGAGTGGAAAAGAGCACATTGCTCCACATTTTTCATCTCTGACATATCCTTTCTCCCCGTTTAAGGTTTTGGGAAGGCACTTTACATTTCTTATCTTCTGCTTATATTTCCTCCAGTTTTTCATTAGTAGTTCAGAGGGTTATTGTTTCCCTAGAGAAAATTTAATCCTGACATTTTCACTCCTCAGATTTAGAATTAGATTTTGTCTTTCTTGCATACTTTCAGGGCAGGCAATGTAAAGTTATCATGGTATTTAGCTAAGAATCACTAGCACCTTTGAAAACCAGAATCCCTGCGGAGAGCCAAATACACACAGTAACAAGATACAGAAGCATTAATACTGTGGGCTTCCCACTGGGATGCCGTACAGACGCCTGCATAGAATGCTACACGCAGCTGTACTTGATGGAAAATGTCACATTGGCAGTGCATTTGGGTTCTTTTTTGCTGATTATCTTTTTGTATTATATTACTAAGGATCAAAGGATAGTTTTTAGACTGTTTTTATCAAAGGATTTATGTAAACTGATTGGCTTACAGATATATTGCTGTTTCTTTTAAATAAGAGTACGGATTCTATTCTGTAATAAAACAATTGGCAAAGCATCAGGACAAACTATTACAATAACAAGTTCTCAGTAATAACTATTTTCAGCTGAGATCCTTGAGTCCTGGTGTACCTTTCAATGCTATCTTTATTTTTTAATTTTTTAAAAGATTTCATTGGGGAAGGGGAACAGGACTTTATTGGGGAACAGTGTGTACTTCCAGGACTTTTTTTTTCCAAGTCAAGTTGTTGTCCTTTCAGTCTTAGTTGTGGAGGGCACAGCTCAGCTCCAGGTCCAGTTGCCGTTTTCTAGTTGCAGGGGGCAGAGCCCACCATCCCTTGCGGGAGTCGAGGAATTGACCTGGCAACCTTGTGGTTGAGAGCCCACTGGCCCATGTGGGAATCGAACCGGCAGTCTTTGGAGTTAGGAGCACGGAGCTCTAACCGCCTGAGCCACCGGGCCAGCCCGCTATCTTTATTTTTTAAAACTATATACAATTTCTCATATTCCTATCAACCTGGCTTTTGTTTTTATTTATGCTAATTAGAATATTCTTTTCCTTACCAATTTAAAAAAATCGTTTTGGAGCCAAGACATTTCACATACCTTGTTATCTTTTATATTACATTAAATGATTTCTAGATTTCACACAATGGTTTCTTTTGGCTAGCACAATTAAATAATGAAACAGTAGGAGAGGAGGGGATGTTGTAAAAGGAGAAGCAGCACTGGTGAGAGGCTGGCTACAAGGCAGTGTCTGAAAGGAGCAGATGAACTAGCAAAAAGCCTGGAAAGAAGGCTAGACTCAGATAGCTGGGTTCCATCAGTGCAGGCTCCCACAGAGCTGGGAACATGCTGTAAAGTCTTTGGAGTCTTCTGCCAAACATGTTGACACTGTTCACCTTAAACAGATAGCCAGATATTTCTCCAGCAAAATGGGTTTTGCTGGGAACAACAAAGAGTTGTAATTTAGGACATGTGGTCTAATGGCAAACCTTGTGCAAATCCCAGGAAACAAAGGAGGGGAATGCTCTTTTATGGGCTTGGAAGGGGCTGTTGTAAAGGAAGAATCCATTGGAGGAAACTGAAAATTTGAAGCATAGTGACTTTTCATTGGCTGAGTATTGGCCATCTCCCGTGGCCTAAACTGTTCCTGGGCATGGAGGAATTTTTTCTCCCTCTTGCTGAGGTAGTCAAGTACCATTTCTTGTCTGAAATGCAAGCTACATTTCTTCCTGTTGGTGTCAGTAGTGTACCTTGAGTGAGGCCTGTGACTCCATTTTAAATGTGGTTTCTGTCTATTAATTTTCACAACACATAGTAGATAATAACTACTGAAATGAAGATTGAAATATGTCATATGTGGTGGTCAGGCATAGCAAAAGTATCAAAATAAGGCTGGGTTTTAAAAAAAAAATTATCCCAGTGATAAATGAAACCCTGAAATTGGATGAGAGTGGAACATATTGTTAGGACGTTAGTTTCTTGGAATAGATAGGACCTGCTTCAGTTCAAATCTTTAGGAAGTTGATGTTGTTTCACATTTATTTATCACTGTATGATTTTCTTTAAATAACATGCTTCTACACTACCATCCAGTTAAACCCTTGCAGAGTATTTTTTTTTCTTTTCCCCAAAGTTAACTGCATCATTAGTTTTGTTGGTAATTTGTGACTTTTGGACTTTTGAAATTCTGTGTGATTAAGGATTATAGTTTTAAAATAATGCAAAAGATCGTAAGAAAATGCAAAGCCAGTCTAGCAGTTCAGAACTGCTACTAGAATGCAGAGTTTAAAATAATTATAATTTGAAATTGAACATATTATTTCTGTAGAGATTTTGGAAGCCATATAAAATTAATTTATGTTGACTTCTTCACTATCATTCATGTACATGTCTCATAGTTCACATTGTAGTATACCTTGCCTCTTCACTCATTACATGGCTTACATGGCAAATATTTCCCCATGTCTTTAAATAATACTTGAAAATGTTATTTCAACAGTTGCATAATAAACCATTAGGAAGAGTCACCATTGATTTACTTAAATTCTTGTAGTGTTTTATATATAATGCAATCTTTTAAAAAAATCTCTAACTCTTTCTCCAGTCTTAAAATTTATTGGAATATTTTTGTCTTTGATAGAGTTTAGGTCAGTTTCTATATTTAAAAAATCATACAGAGAAGGCTGCCTTTCAGTAACAAGTAACTACAACCAAATTCCCTTCTCTTCCTGTAACTACACACAATCTGCAGAGAGAAAGGATCTTTCTCCTTTTGCGTGGAACCTGTGGGTGCCCCATTCGGCCAGATGGAGAAGTTGGATGGCCGTTGTGTTTCACCCCTTTGAAATCTGCTGTTACCTTTCAGAGCCCACTCCCCCTGCTTCTTAGCTGGACACAATGCTGCCAGCTAAACAATTCCTGCCTCCCTTGCAGCCAGGAGCAAAGACAACTTTGGTTAATAACAAGCATGTGAAGTGCTGTGGAAAGTGCCTTTTGGGAAGTCTCCTCAAATAAGACTATGAGGCCCTTTCTTATCTCTTCCTGCTGCTTACCACAGGGATGTGGTGGCTCTGACAGCTTTCTTGGACCTTAGGGACTGTGTCCACCACACCCTAGGAGTGGCAGAGCAGTGCGCTAGGAGGAACCCAAGTCCCTGATGACTTTGTGGAACCAAGATACCAGTCCTACGTCACCTTTCTCCAAACATTTTATATAACGAATGATTGCCTACCTTAAGTCCCTGTGTTGCTTTGAGTTTTTCTGTCCTATGCAGCCAAACCTAATCTGCACCAATATAGTTGCCAATCTCTTTTCTAGGATCTATCCATCTGATTATATAAGAGATTTCTTGGCAGAGGCACGTAGAAAGGTCAATGAAAAGATGGTTTTTACTAGTAAACAACCACAAATTCTACAAGTGCTTATGTCAATGGAAGTATATGAGTCTCTTATTTAGGATGTTTAAATTTTCGGCTTCCCATGATAATTGCTTCTAGTTCAGCAAATCAAGTAAAAAGAAAAAAACAGGAATTAAACCATTGTGGGTATAATAAAACGTATTTAAAAATTTGCTGTCATTTGCTTAAGTTCTTGCTTAGCAATAATTGTAATAAGAGGTCATCTCTAAATGTGCCCGACACTACTGTAGCACTTCCACGGGCGATCTCATGGAACACACAGCACCCACAGATAGTGGAGCTATTATATCGCTTTAGCAAATGAGGAAGTTACTCCCCAGCCCCCACCCTGATCCCCTCTTCCACTCTCTTTTTCCTTTTTTCTGTAATATTCATCACCTTCTCACATGCTGTATAATTCACATTCTCTGTTAGTTCATTTTTTATTGTCTGTCTCTGCGCAGTAGAATATCAGCTCTGGGAGTCCAGGTATCTTTGTGTGTTCGCTGCTATATGCCATCCACCTACAACAGTAACCTCTGACATGCAGTAGTCACGCAACAAATTCTCACTGAAATAGAACAGATTGGGTCACTTGTCAAGAATTTATATTCTGAGTTATTATGCTGTATTATCTTTCAAGCTGCTTACTTCTTCTAACTGTTGACAAAATGCTGTTCTGAATTTGTTGTTAAATGACTTGAAGGTTTTAATGTAATACTCTCTTTTTAATAAAATTAATAGACTAATAGACTTTAATAAATTTAATAAAATTAATAAAATTAATATTTGGGACACTTTTTTAGGTTTAGAGAAAAACGGGGCAGAAAGTACAGAGTTCCCGTGTACTCCCTTCCTTTCCCCTTCGCCATTTCCCCTGTTTCTAACATTTTGCGTTAGTGTAGTACTTTTGTTGAGCCATAGTTTACATTAGGGTTCATTCTTGGTGTGCATTCTGTGGGTTTGACAAATGTATGATGACACATATACACCATTATAAAATCATACAGATATTAGTTTCACTGCCCTAAAAACCTCTGTGTTCTGCCTGTTCATCCATCATCCCTTCCCATTCCCCCTAATCCTTGACAACCACTGATCTTTTTACTGTCTCCATGTTTTGCCCATGCCAGAATATCATATAGTTGGAAACATATGGTACGTAGCCTTCTCGGATTGGTTCTTTCACTTAGCAATATGCATTTAAGATTCCTCCCATATCTTTGCATGGCTTGACAGCTCATTTCTTTTTATCACTGAATAATATTCCATTGTATGGGATGTGTCACATTTTATCCATTCACCTATTGATATCTCGATTGCGCTCACATTTTGACAATTATAAGTAAAGTTGCAATAAACATTTGTGTACAGGTTTTTGTGTGAAGTAAAGTCTTCGATTCATTTGAGTAAACACCAAGGAGGGTGATTTCTGAATCACATAATGTTCATTTTGTGTCTTTACGATGAGCCTGCATTGAGAACCAACACGGAGAAGCAGTTTAAATCTGAGTGAGGAATGACTGGTGCTATGAGTTCCTTTTTCAGACTCTCCTCTCTTGAAAAGTCTCCTAAAAACCATATTTCAGTGCCATATATAAAAGATCTGAAACATGTACATAAAATATGAATAAATTATTTCACAAGTTCTCATGCTGTTAATACTCCATAATCCTACTAAGACACATCTTATGTTAATATTGTACCAATATCACAGTAATTAAGAGGTAACTTACACATATTCAGTGATCTTTGCTAATGCTCAGCAAACATAAGAATATGTGTCACACAGAGCTGGCAGAAACTTTCATGTATGAGAGGGATGTTTTCTATACTACAGCATGGCATTATTATTCTTTTTCTTTTTATTACAAATTGGAGAAGCTCAGCAATACATTTCTGGATTGGGATTTTCTGTGTTTAACAGATGGTACAGTCCATGTTGTCTAGTGGCATTTAGAAAACCTTTAAGTAGGGAAACCCCAGACCTTATCTAACTGCACTTTGTCAAGTTCTGAAGCACCGCTGAGGGGGAACAAGTGGTTCTGCTGACAGGGATGCTTTTAAGTAAAGTGGCTGCTGTGTTCTGGTTGCTTGGAGAGGTTTCCTGTTGTGCCGTCTTTATCCAACCCAACCCTGCCTCTTGAGCATCCCAGTGCTTTCTTCCTTGTCATACCTTTCGCCTTCCTTTACCGAATGTGAACTATCAATTCCACTCTCCGGATGTATTTTGCTGCATGAAATAATGGTATCAGAGACTTGAGTGTATTTCTTACCTCTTTTCTTTGTATAAAACTCCCCTACTTTTGTTAGCTACTTGGCAATTTTTTTCTATCCTTTTCTGATCTGGTTTCTGCAGATAAAAGTCACCACTGTATTCTTCACCCAGCCTTGACAGGTTGGGGTCATCATTGATGCCTTTCTATGTTCCAGATAAGGAAAACAGAGGCAGCAAAAACACAGGCTTGGTGTGTGAGCCTCTATTAATTAAATAATATCGGAGTATTTACCTGTTTTAATGTACGATAGCCAAGGTGATAGGCTAGGCCCTCAAATCGTTGTGTCTAGTGTGGGAGGCACTATTGTATTTGCAGCACAGTGAATACATGTTACGAAAGAAATATGCATGGGCCTCTGTGAGCTTGTTTGGGGGGGAAGTATAAACAACTGTGTGTGATTGAGCATAAGGTTTGTGTTTGGTTGGGCCTTGTGGGCAAAGAGACAGAGATCTTAAAAGATCTGGAAAGGTAGGTTGAAACCACATTTGTAAATTGCCTTGAAATCAAAAGGAGTCTGGGATTTATTGATTAATCAGCATGGAATCATCAAATATTTTTTTCTTTTTAAGCAGAAGAACAAGTGAACCTGGGTTCCCAAACTGTTTTCTGGCTTTCTCCTGGACTTTCCATTTGTATCCCTTAGGCATCTCAGAAGCTCTTCAAGGTTAAAACCAAACTCACTATTTTCCCTTCCCCTTTCCACCTCCTCTGGTGTTCCCCATCTTATTTATGGATATCACAATCTGCAGCTGCTAATAACCAAGCCAGAAATCTTGGGGAGATCGCTTCCTTTTTATCCCCTACTCCATATGCCGTTGACTCTATGGCATGGTCCTCTTGTTCATCTCCATTTTCATCTCTGTTCTTTATCGGACTTAGTGCCATTAAAGTATACTAATTATTCTTCAGTGTACAGAGATAAGGTAAATTATTTTACTTTATTGCTTCAGCATGTGAAGCTGAAATGTTATTAAATCTTTTTATAAGCTGAATTGTACAACATGCTTTTTAAGGGTATTGGAAACAGTATCAGTGTATTAGGAATTCATAAGGTACATACTTTACATATTGAAATCTCTCCCTGACTTTGTATGTCCTTTGGTGTTCCACTCTATTATATTACTTAGGACTGGGTTTGGAGCTAGTAGCAAAAATAATAATAATAGTGGCTTAAATAAGAAAAAAGTGTACTTCTTGTGTAAAGTAAGTCTGGAGGGAGGCAGTTGGCGTCTGAGATGATGGCACCATTATGTTGTTAAGGATACAGGGGTGGGTGTTCTGTCTTTCTGCTCCACTACACTAGTGCACAGCTTCCATCTTCAGGATTATTTACCAGTACAAAATGATTGCTGGAACTCCAGCCATCACATCAATGAAACAATCCTCCAAAAGAAGGAAAAGGGAACAGTTAAAAAGTTGCTCGCCAGCTGAATCATGTCTCATTAAGTAGCCTTTCTGGACACCCACACACCATTTTCACTACATAGGCCAGAACTGAGACACAAAGCCCTACCTAGCTGGAAGAAGGCTGAGAAAGGTCTTTGTTATTTTCAGGAGACAATGTACTCCACTTAAAATTGGGGTTCCATCAGTAAAGACGAAATGGGAGAATGATGATGGTACAGGCAACTGGTGGAGGGGACAAGCGGCTTTGCCCAGGATAGTTGAAACACTATGGGGCGGTATAAGCCTATGATTACTGGTACTATTGGGTATCTCTTTCAAATCTCAGATATTTATGCTCTGGGGCTGCCATTCTGGAAAGTATCTTTATTAAAATACACAGTAAAATCACCTTCCAAGTTTCCCTTTCTACTCCCCTACTTGTCAGATACTTGGAACCTGAGCACTGTTTTCCACAGAAAGGTGGGAACATGCACAGCAGCTAAATGAGGTGGGGACTGACTCCTTTCCCATAGAATTCCTCACTTGTCACACTGTGTATTGTAAGTTTTAGCAGCTTACCTCAGGGCAGTGGTTCTCAGCCCTGCACATCAGCATCACCTGTGGAATCGTGAACACTACACATAACAAGGCACGAACACCTGCAAAGCTTCTATTTTAATAACTCTGGAGTAGGCTCCACTAATCTACAGGTGAAAAACAAAAGTGATCCTGATCATTGACCTCATGAATTGACAGCGTTTGATGAACAAAGCTTACTCCTCCTATATATTTCCCAGGAATAACATCACTGCGTGAGGTTATGTCTCCTGGGTTATTCTGAGACATAAACTTGGGAATTGTCATAAGAAGTCTGGATCAACATGTAATTGTATAAGAAGGTGTAATATAGAACCACAGATTTTCTCAAAGACCAGAATGATTAAATATACTAGTCAAGCATATTGAAGAATTAAGTATTCATCACATTAGGTGTCATCAGTTGAAAAACACAGCTTCAGAATCCAGAATCCTGATTATACCACCAGTAGAATGTCTCCAATGAGTTTATTTCCGTATTACTCACTTTGTTGTTTTCTGTTATCACAGTATGTTGCAATTGGGGAAATCTAAGGAATAGAAGCAATGACTTTCATTCTTACCGTGTTTTTACTTTTAAAATGTTTTGCTTCTGTATAGCTTCAGTTTCATAAAACCTGGTACAATGTCTGTCATGGCTATTTTATAGAGCAGAGAACTGAAAGAGAAAATCACACGATTTTTTCAGCTGACAACATGTCAATTTAAATGAAGAAGCAGGTCCATGCATTTAAAACAGCAAATTTATTTGCAGTATTTTTTCCCCTTTCATTCTCTGATTTGCCAGCCCTCTCCATCCTCCAGCCCCCAAATCTTATTACCCCTCATCTCAGTTCTCTTTCCAGAAAAGTCATAAATGGAATTAGCAAAGACCACACCTAAGGATGCAACTTATTACTCACCAAAATTATACACAAACTCATAAATGTAGAAGGCAAAAGTGAAGTTATTGCCAGTTAAAAGCTAAATGTCCCTCTTCTCCCTTATTCATGCCTTCTCCCCCTTTGTGTGGCTGGCTTTATTTGCATATAAGTAAAGGCAGAAAGTAGAGGGTAATGCAGTCAAGATGGAAAAGTAAAACTTGTAACGACAGATGATTTTCTTCAGCTTTTTACTCAAAAATCACCACTTGAGTGATATGTTCCCTGCCCCCTCTGTTAATGTCATCTCCCATCACACCCTCTGACATTTCATATCCCTTTTCCTGCTGGATATTCTCTCCTTAACCTTCATTGTATGTAACATACTGTGTATTTTTGCTTATTTATTGTGTTTATTGGTAGTGTTCTCCACAAGAAAATGTGTTCTGTGGGAGCAGTGATTTTCTGTTTGTTGTTTTCATTCCTAAATCCCTGCCACCTAGAACTCAGCCTGCCAAAGAGCAGGTGCTGGATAGATGAATATTACTGTGTGGTTAATAAGAATATATTAGGAACTTAATTGTCTCAATATTCAATTTATTTTTATACAACTTGTTTAAGTGGTGTCATTTAAATAAGTATAACCTTAAACTAAGGAAATTCGTGGTTCGGCAGACCTTCTAGTTCTGTCTTGTTACTACTGGAGCTTATAACAGATGCCAATTTTCCCTATATTTAGACAGTTTTTTATTACTACCTATTTGAACTAACTGTACAGTTTCCTCTCCTTGGGTATTCTCTTAGTTTTTCGAGGAATAAAATTACAGTCAGTCCCATTATAAAACAGTCTGATATTACAAATTCAATCTTAGGTTAAATTTTGTTCACTGGAATAGTAACTACATGTAATACAATTCTGTTATAATACTGTTAGGTAAGAATATTGTTATTGCTATTTGAAACCAATGGTGTGTGAAAATGCCACAATTGTTTCCAGATATATGTTCTAGAATCAGAAAATAAATTGATGGATCTCATGCAGTTTACGTTATATGTGTTTATAGAATTGGTCACTGGTAATATTTAAGCGCTCCCAACTGAGATATCCCTAAAAGAGCTGGGGGGGGGGGGAATATATATATATATATATATATATATATATATATATATATATATATATATATATATATATATATAGTGGTAAAGCCAATTCAATTAGAGTATCTCTAATTGAAGAATGAAAATACTATTGTTATTTAGCTCAATGATTCACCTATTAAAGGACAATTACACCTTAGCTTGATGTGAGTTTTCTAGATAATATTTCCCAATGATAACAGAATAGTGTGTCTTAGCCCAAATACTAACGTTGTTTGTACTGGAGCAAGCAAAATGTCATTTTCTGCGGCTGTTTTCCATTTAAAGATTACCTCATGCTTGTTTTCTGAGTTGGGGCCCCTGGAACCGTAGACTAAAGTCATGAAGTCATTTATTTGTATACCTTAGTTGGAGACTGATGGCACCAGCTTAGTTCAACCTCATGGCCTTTTCAACATTGCCAGTAAATAAATAATACAATAAATTACCTTGTTTTTCACTTGTTTGCACAGGCGAGTTCTGTAATTCTTAGTATATGTGCCTGAAGAATCAGGTATTTGGTGAGTGACAAGTACAAGCCAATGAGAGCATGAACCAAACAAACTACAAGAAAGTAAACAGTGATGGGTTAATGTTTTAGACATTAGTGAACTCAGAAATTCATTAGGTGTTGAGATAAACAAAACAAAGAGGCATTCATTACACAGAAGATAAAAAGGACCCTGGTTCTGCTTGCGTAGAAAAGGTGGTCGGTGACTGTAGCTACTGGCTGCCTTGTTTTTGCTTGCAGGTACACAGAGAGGGAATTTAAGATTGTGTTTTCAATATCCTGCCAATTTCATTACTTACCCAGTTTTTCTGTCTCATTCATTTTAAGAGTTCTCTTTATTCATAGAGAGGAAGGCCTTATCTTATATTCAGCAAACGACTTCTGTATTGCTGGTTCAACCCCTTGATGTAATTCAGTTGCATTAATCTACCCTACTTGCATCGTGTAGCTGCCTCCCCCTTCCAAAAAATGATTAGACGTTTTTGGAAGATCAGAAGCTGGGAAGATAGGAAGACAGGCTTGATTAAAATCAGAAACTGATGATCAAAACTTAACTGCATAAATATAAATTCCTTCTTTGTAATTAAGTCAGCAACTCAAAGGATAATTTATCCTAATTAAAAGATAAATAACATATAAGGATGTACACTAATTTAAAGGGCATAGTTTGATCACTTGTACTATTAGTATTGAGTAATGGTAAACCGAATTGTGAGTTCCCTTCTGAATTTTAATATATAAAAGTAGCTGTAATGAAAAAGGGGGAATTATTTTCTGAAAGTAAAATATCATCATCAAATTTTCATCAGTGTTTAATTCAAAAAATTTTAGTCTTCAATACGAAACATAATACAAAACTTGAGCCTCACAGATAGAGGACACAATGAAAAGCAATTACTTTATGACTTTTACTCAAATATCATAAAATTTGGGAAAATGAGCTTTTTATTATACTGATTACTAAAAATGTCCTAATTGGATTTACTTTTAATAATGCTCTAATTGGACTTAATTCTATCAGTGATTCAAAAAATCTAATTTCAATGGATAACTGGTATCGCTTCAAAAAGAAGAAAAACGGGGAGTCTCCCTCTAATGTTGATTTTCCACTTGTGGGGTGTGAGAGTCTGTAACATGGTCAGAGCATGGCAAACCAGGATTTTGTCTTTTGGGAGGAAAAAGAAAGCAAAGAGGGTGATGAACTTTAAGGCTTGAAGGAATCATAGAATTACTCAGTGCAACTCCTAATTTCACATATGAGCAACCAGATGGGTGAATTGACTTACACAGTGTCATCCAGCTGGTGAATGAATGACAGACTGAGGCCTGACAGTGGGGCTCTCATGTCCTTTCTAATTCTCACTTCCCTATCGTGTATTCTTTCAGTAATTGCAGGGATTGGGAAATTAGGGAAATTTAATTTCTCTACTTCTAGACTCTCCTGCCTTTCTTTCATACAAGTGGCATTCTCTATTAGTATAATAGAACATTACAGGTATTTGGCTGCTTTGCAAGTATCTGAATTTTGTATTTTTCTGCATTATTCTCAAATCATAAGAGCACAATACAATTTTCCTCTTCTAACATATTGACTCATAAAATATGCATCTCCCGTGGCAATATATGGCCATATCTAGATGGGAGATTACAGGCTGTTTAGGAAACATAAAACTGTTTCTACTTAATATGTTTGGATTCATGATTCATATATATGGTCTGTTAGTTGTAGATTTTCAGATTTAACACACAGGCATGGTGACAAGATAACATTAAAAAGCAAGTCAAATTTTATATATTAAAAAAACCAAGCCTAAATCACCCAATATTTTTAAAAGAGAGTGAGCTATGGCTTTTCACCTTTTTCTTACATCATTCCTTAAAAGTGTTCTCGGGAAGATTATTTTTAAGTAGATAGACCCTAGCTCAAGGTAAATTTATTTCAAAAAATGATGACTTGTGAAACTCCTGAAGGTCTCTTAGGCTGCATGGTCTCAAAGGGCAACCCTTGCTTTCTTCCCACTGCTATGGATTATCTCATTAAACATTGTATATCACCACCTTGATGAGAAAGGTCTTCCCCGACTCAACCTGATTCAATTCAATTCTGTAAATTGAATCAGGTTGAGTGGGGTATGGCTTTTGGATTCTTGGGATGAAGTTTTGTGTGTGTTAAGGGCTGGGAAGGGTGGAGGAGGGGACCCATCAGAATAAGTACCAGGTACAGTTGATGTGACATTGCGCATACTGAACATTGTGTATTCAGTGAATAGATTTAAAGGAATTCATGTCTTGAGAACCAGGGCTCTTGCCAATGTGTGTATCTGTTGCCATGTGTGCCTTGAATTGGTCAGGATGAAGACTAAGCTGCAGCAGGTACGTAGCAAACAGACCCAGCAGCACAGTGGCTTAAAGAACAAAGAAGTTCCTCTCTGCTTCATGTCACAGCCCCATAGGAGTGGCCTCTGCCAGCCAGGCAGCCTGGCTGCACACATTCTTCAGGGACTTGCATTTCATTTCATTTATTCGCTACACTTGGTGCACTGCTTCTCAAACTCTTTGGGGTCAGGACCCCTTTACACTTGTAACAATTATACAGGTTTTTAAAGAGCTTTTGTTCTTCTTAGTCGTATCTACCAGTATTTATTGTATTAGAAGTTAAAGCTGATACATTTTGAAAGCATTTATTACAATTTTTTAAAAGAATAAGAATAAATCATTGCATGGTAACATAAAAAACATTGTAAGAAAAACACATTTTCTGAAACAAAAATTAGAAACGTTTGCAGTCCTCTCTAACATATGGTTTAGTAGACGAGAGCTGGATTCCCATCCCTGCTTGGGCATTCAGTCTGTCGCAATGTGGGGTTTTTTTGGTGGAAGTATATGAAGAAAGTCTGGGCCTCACAAAGATATGTAGTTGGAAAAGGCAGAAGCATCTTAGCAATGTTTTCTAGAAACCTGTAGATACTCTTTAATACAACAACAAAATTTGACAGGAAGTCATTTTTTTAATGCCAATGAACTTTTTGTGCTTGGTTACATTAGCATCCATTGGTTTATCCTTCCCTTTTACCCACGCATGATTATTTAGCATCAGGAATTGGTCATTTGGAAATTATTGGTTCACTGAGTTATAGAGATCTTTCAAATTTTGACACAAATCATTATAAATATCAAAAACATATATTTTTTAATGTTTTCACTGATATCCTCAGAAAAGTTTTAACCAACGGGAAGCCTTTAGGTGTAGAGTAGCCTATACATATTTTCCAAAATATTAATATTTGCTTGAAAGTTTTGAAATATATCATTGGCAGCACATATTATTATTTGATTTTCTTGAAGTGGCAGGCTCACTTTGCTCATTTTCAAGAAAACATCTACGAACACTCAGAATAACAAGCCTTTGTGATTAAAAAAAAAAAGCCAAGTTTTCACTGTAAGTTCATTGTTTTGTTTTTTCATGTTTCACCTTCATATTATTGCTTCTCTATATCCTGAATAAATGCTAAAGACAGGAATGAGAAGACCTTTCTATACATGGCAGTGACCCTTTTAGTACCAGCTCTCCATTCCTGGTGGGGCTGCTAGCCTCTAGGAGGTTGTGTGGCTGCAGCAGCCATATGAATCCTTGTGAGAAACACAGAAAACTTCAGACAGACCTTTTGTGTCAGTTGCTTATTGGAACAACAATTCCCAGTCCAACATCTGGAGTAATTATGTTATTAGAAAATTAAATGTGAAGACTTTTTCTATGTATCCAGATGTATCTGTCAGGAGAATCTTAAGATAGAAATCTCCCTTTATTCCCTCTCATCTGACTCTAGCTTCCACTTTTGCTCTCTTTTTACTTGACAAAACTGTAACTTATTCATGAAAAGCAGCTATTTGATTTGAAAATATTGTGCAGGGAGATTAATGACTCACACACAGCTAGGACATGGTTGAAAGAAGCTTGAATTCCGGTTCTCTGCCACCATGGTCTATTCTCTTTATAGCATTTGGGAAGTTTATGATGAGCATGTCACCCAGCAGTGCACAGAATGACAAGTGGAGATTGTGCCTGACAGCAAGAAGGGGCTCAGTAACGACAAGTTTACTTATTCATCCTTTGCCTCTTTCTGCTGATCTATAGGTCATGTCCTTATTCATGAGCCATACCCTATATTCTGCTGCCTTTTATGTGCTTAGAAGTCTCCTTAAAAGTTGACATTTGGTTAGGAAAATTAATACCCAAGAATGTAAAACCACAGGGGCACATAGTAGGCACATTGAAGCCTTGAGAACTAATTTCTGGACTATGCACTTCTCAAAGAAGCTGGAGTTTCTTGGAGAGGAAGACCCATAAAAGACTACACAAAACAATTTCAGGAGGCAGGAGGCCTACAAACTAGTGCCTGGAGGATTGATCAGGAGACAGTGAGGCAGAATAGTGGGGCCTGAGTAGTTAAGGCACGGAGATGGGTGTCACTGGACACACACAGCAAGGTGCTTGGCCTGGAGAGAGCCGGGGATGCTTCTTGGGAAGAGAGGATTTAATCTTGTATGGTCACGATGGACAGCAAGCCTCCAGGGTCATGGACAGCCAGGCAGAGGCATTTTACCTTTGCAATTGGAAATGTAGCTTTTAAGCTTTTCTTTTTTTAATCCTCTAGAGCAGGGGTGTCAAACCATTGTTAATCGGCCTGCAGCAAATTCCAAAAATACATTTAGTTTCCCTAAATAAACCAGGTGAGGCAATACATACTTCACCTCGAGTGAGTGGCCCGACTGTTTGTATATTTTACTGCATATGGCCCTTGGTAAAAAACGTTGAAAAAAGTTTGGACTCCCCTGCTTTAGAGAATGATGCAAGGAAATGGATGTTTAAGAAAAATTATGTTGTTGGAAATATGACACGGTTTTTGAAAGATAGGAAGTTCATGTTCTTCTATCTGTCAGTTCCTCTCCTCCATCTACTGCTTGTAGAAGACTATCTTCTGCTTGTCCTTCTGGCTTCAACTACTATGGCACCTCCTGGCAGAGCGTTTCCCTCCTTCCTCGCCCTCGAAGACTGGACTGGGCATCTTTCTAGGTACTACTTCTCTGCATCCTGTGGGTACCCTTGCTGTATCATGGAATTGTTTGGGTTACCCAGGAGATGGCAAGTTCCCTGGGAATGGAGAACTTGTCTGTTGTATCTTCAGGCCTAGCAGAGTGCCTGACTCGTGGTAGCCACTCAATAAATGTTTGAAAGAGTGAGTGAATGACGAGGATGCACTAATATTAGCATGAAGATATTAGGGCCTAGGCAAATTGATTCAGAAGTGGTAAGGGAGAGGTTGATGAGGGTGTGCCAAGTGAGAGTAGGTGGCGTGTGGGGCAAAATGATTGCTCATCACTGTAATGAGTGTAACGTTTATTCTGTGTTATTTGCTCATCTTATTATTTTCCCCATGCTATTCTTTCTTAATTGAGAGTTTAGAATTAAATTATTAATGAGTGGTTTGTACTTGAAATATCATTGTCAACATGTAAATACCCTGAAAGCTGCTCTTTCTTAAACTAGTTTAAAGTTAATTAGAAGTGTTGAATACTTTGAGGATGGCAATATGTTATTAATACTCTTAATGTTGTTTGTTAATATAGAGTAAATGTGTTTTTTAATGAGACCTGTTCAAAGTACATGAATTTGGCTTCTTTTTTTGATTCAAATAAGACCCATTCATTACAGAAAAGATATAGCTGCAAAATTACTGAGTAATTTATGTGTGACACTGATATACAAACACTTAAGAAAAAAGAGTAAAAATCACCTGAGATAATCAGTATTCAGAGATAGTCACTAGGTCAGTTTGATAAATATACTACCAGGTATTTTTCGAGTGTGTGTTTGTGTGTGTGTGTGTCTAAATATATCTGTCCATTTTAAATAGAAGATACAGTGTTTATTCTACTTGTAATCTGATTTTAACTTGAAATGTGCCTGTTACATCTCCTTAGCCCATCTGCTATTAGCATAGCTGTGGTGGAGAGTTCCATGCACCTTTGACAGTGTGTCACAGCAGATGCAAGCTGTGCCATATCACTGCTCTGCTGTCCCGAAAGCTGCACAGGTCACCTAAACACAAGGAGGTACAACCTAGAAATATGGAGCAGTTAATACTGAAACCTCAACCAATGGCCAATGGGAGTTGGTGAATAAATGCCCCAGTCCCCCGTCCAGGGTTGGGACAGATATGAGATACGTGCTGCGTAATTCTGCAGAGGTCCCCAGAAGAATTGATATGTAGTTGCTGCAGCAGTAACCAGCTCATTCCCAAAAACCATATTGGGTTTTCTCCCTTATCAGTCTCACTTTCTCCGTTTCTCTTGTTCTGTTTCATTGCATCGCCTATCAAATAAACAGCCTGCTTCCATGTCCTCATCTCAGGGTTTACTCCCACAGAATCCCAGCTAAGCACATGCCAACCTCACATTATTGAACAATTAGATTTATTTGAATTTTCATTACTAGGAAAATAATTGTAATGGAAGTTCATGCATAAATGCCTTTACATATGGGTCTAATTAATTTTTTTACAATAAATGCTGGGTCAAAGGATAAGCAGATTTTAAAGACCAAATTACTCTTTAGAAAGGTTATTTAAATTTGCAGAATTTTGGTTTCCCTATACACGGCTGGCCTCTGTGTACTAATCTCTTTAAATATTTTCCAGACATGGGTAAAAAAATTCTGTCTAGTTGTAACCTAAGTAATTTTTCCATATGTTTTTGGTCACGTATATTTTTATTTAATGTGTTTCCTGTTTGTATCTTTTCCCCGTTTTTCTCATTGGGTATTTAAATATTTTCATAAATTTTTGGGGACTCTTTTCATATTGGAAATATTAATCCTTTGTAATATATTATAAATGATCTCTTTAAATTATCTTTTGACTAGTTTTGTGCTCCTTAATAGCCACTCGCACTGGTTTCATTCCCAAATTTTACTCTGGCCTCTCTCTGTGTCTCCCTCTCCCTGCATTGACATTCTCACCATTTTCCCCTCCTTCTAGATCTTTCCACCTCATTTTCTGTCATCTTTCCTTCATCTAGTTCCTTTATCCCTAATTTCTGTTCTAAACATGGATTTCATTGATCAGTCCGTTTTCCTTTGCAGTGATCCTCACTGGGCGTGGAGAGCCCACATCTGAATCAATGGGAGCTAGAGTTTTTTAAGCTTCCCGTCCCTCCGACTCTTGAGAATCACAGTCCCAATTACTGTTAGGTGTATGTGGAGTCCCTCTGCTAAGCAGAGGTAGAAAGAGTTGAGAAACACTGACTAGAAGGTTTTAGAAGACGTGGAAATGCCACTCACATTTTTCTTCTCTTTGTTTCTATGATTAAACCCTCCTAGAAACCCTGTGACCTCAGGGCCCATCTCCAGGGAACTCCTTCTATTTCTGTATGCTTGGCAGCTCGGCAAATTACTTTCTAAATTGATTACGGAATATGCTTAAAGCACACGCTTGACCAGGTCTAGAGGACTAGCATCTTTTTTAAGGCCTGATCGATATGAAAAGCTGGGATATCTTTATATAATGCCACAGGGTCAAGTCCCAATTACATTTGCGCGTCACAAGAGCTTTCCAAGCTCATGCAGATGCCAGCGGCGTCTAGAGAGGGCTCACCACTCTGCTTGGTAGATTTATAGTCACATATCTACTGACCCAGGAGGGGAGGAAATTGCCTTCTGGAGAGCACTCTAGAGTGCTTTACCACTGATTGCTTACCACTGACCAGCAGCAGCTTCAGGCTGAGAAACTTTTGGCTGCATTCTTTTCACCCCAAACACAATTATTTATCAGTTTTTAGACTCACAAAGCATGAAATGTTTCTTTGAATTCTGAGTTGTTTTGCAATGTGTATTAAACTAAAACTGTAGATTGTCATTTTGAATCGGTTTGATTTATATTAATTCATTTAAATAATACAGATGGATGTTTCTAAAAGTGATTTGCAATGTTTATATAACATTATTAATATAGATATTAACATAAAAAATGACACATAAAAGGAAAAGAAAGCAAAGCTGTTAAGAGACAGCCACAGTTGGTGTGACTGAGCTTTAGAATTAAATCTGTTTCCCAAAACCAAGGTGAAAAGATAATAGGTAACAATTCTCACATGGGAGGAGGAAACATACTAAGCATTCACGGAAGGGAAGTATTTTTTCTCCTTGGACTAAATTTAAAAGGAAAAATATCATGTGGAACTTATACATTGGACTTAAGGTCACCTTTCCAATATAAATTCATTGCAGACATGGAAGCATTTTTCTCATGTTTAGTTCTTAAAATAAATCCTCAACACAAGACAAACATATAAGGTTTAAGTATGACTCAGCTGAAGTGTTTTCAGGGTAGTTTCAGTGAAAGTAGTTTCAGAATAGTTCAGGGATCAAGCTTTCTGGTATTTTAAAGCATGATCCAAGGCTCTGTATATTTTGTATTTAAATTTTTCAGAGGCCAGCATGTCTGTTCGATCTTATTCCTTGACTGTTATTGTCTCAGCTGGGCTTTGTGAAAGCCATGTAAAAGTTTGGATGGATATAGCGAAAGATGAAATTTTGCCTCTAAGATGCTGACTTCAGTCGGGCAAAGACCCACACACCTTTCATGTCTTAGATAAAGCAACAAAATGTCTTTAATACGTGACATGATTCATGTTCTTTTGTTAAATGAAAATAGTTGTTAAGTCAAAAAAACTGCTATTCATTCAGCTGTAGGTATCTACAAATTCTTGAAAAAAGTACATGTGTTTATATATATATATATATATATATATATATATATATATATATATATATATATATTTAATCATTTAACACTTGCCTGGTTAACTGAGCATTTTTTCTCTGGTCTTTTGCCTCAAATGCTATTATTCCTTTAACTCACAGTAACATGATAAGCATCGGTGGTCTGTGGTAGTCCAATTGCCTTGATTTTTTATTTTTTTAAGATTTTTTAAAGCAGTTTTACATTCACAGTAAAATTGAGGGGAGTGTACAGAAATTTCCCACATGTTCCCCACGCCACAAATGCACAATCTCCCTATGATTAAATCCCCCACCAGCATGGTACATTTCTTACAATCGATGAACCTACATCAACACATCACGATCACCCAAAGTAAGTCCATTAGGGTTCAGTCTTAGTATCATAAACTTTATGGGCTTGGACAAAGCCTCCTTGATTTTTGATGATCGATCCATCATCATGATAGGTGGCATGGAAACTGAAACGTAGATTTTCAAAAACTATTATTTTTAAAAAGTATCTCAAGTAGAACTTTAAAACAATAGAATAAAACCAAACTAATCTTACTCCAGATGGTAAAGTGAAATGATCAGACCTGATCTATTTTTGTTAGTTCTGTTCATGATGAAACCTCTACAGAACCACTTATAAAAGAGCAGATTTACCTAAAAAGGCTTCTCCAGTTTTCTCTTTTAAGAAATCATAGAAGAAATAGCACTCAAGTCTTATGCATATGGTCAAAATGCAAGTAAAGGCAGAGTGTGACCCCCGGCAGCATGTCTAACCTCCATTTCTGGTGCCGGGGTTGGGATTGTCAGGGTAAGAAGAGCCACAGAAGCTTTCCATTGGACACTGTGTTATTGATAGATGTGCTTGTCGCCAAGTTGTGTCTCAAGTGATGTGTCTGGGAGCACATGTGCATTATGTAATGAAAAATCCCATTAAACATACATTGTGGCTTAGAAGGAGAGTGTTAGAAGTCATTTCTAATCATGGGTAACCATACCTGTGTTATGGTCTGTCTTACTCTTGATCAGATATTGTGTAAGTCTTCTTAAATTGAAATTATTTGATGGGTAGTTTAATAACTATTAAGCACCATTTATGAGGCGTTGTCTTATGATGCTGCATGAGTCAGCTCAGGCTGCCATAACAAAACACCATAGACTAGGGGGCTTAAAAAACAGAAATTTGTTTCTCACAGTTCTGGAGGTTAGAAATTCCAGATTGCGGTCTGGTAGTGTTCAGTTTCCGGTGAGAGCTGTCTTCCTGGATTGCCTCTCTTCCTAATGGGCCACCTTCTCACTACAGCCATGTGAGGACTGAAGTAAGCCTAAGGGATCTTGTCAGTGATTGATAACCATGGAGCCCTTTAACATGAGAGACATGTGAGTTCTTTTGTATATCAAACAAGATTTGGAGGTCCTTTCTAACCCTAAAATTCATTTTTTTAATGTAATAACTCATTTTGGGTAATCGATTCCAAATGTCCAAGATTTTTTTTTTTTCATTACCCATTATTTGAAAACCCAGGATGCGTTGGGGAAGGTATAGTGAAAAATCTGGCTGGCCTGGGTTTGAATTCTAGCTTTTCTACTTACCATCTGGTGATTTTAAATATCCCTGAGACTGCTGTTTGTCTATAAAATAATTAATGATACTTACTTCGGTGCATGTATTAGTGAGAATACAGATTGCTACTGATTATATATTTTTAAACATAGACAATGCAGTAGCTTAGATATGAGAGAAATGACAGGAATTTATCTACTGCATACATATAATCCAGAGATAAGTAGGCCAGGGCTGATAGGAGACCTCTGACAAAAACCTTAGCAGAAATTATGACCTCAGGGTCAAAGGTGACTGCTCTAGTTCTCATTAGCTCCTTCTGATGGGAAGGGAGAAAGGATGATAAGAACCCATTCACAGTAACTTTGAGGGGTACCACCCCAAATGAAACTTGTAAATTTAGCTCATATTTCTTCTACCAGAGCTTCAATGTGTGGTTCTATCAAATTGAGAGGTTGGTTCAGAAGCATTGTTTCTGGCTATTGTTTTACGAGTAATTTCTGCCTCGAATGGTTATTGTAAAGATGATAAATAATTCGTTAATTTATTTACCTAGTACTGAATTGTGAAATATTGTAACGAAGTGCCTATCAAGATGCCTTACACATGGCCAATAGCAAGAGTATGGTGTCACCCTCCTTACCTTCTCCTAGCACCTTACTGTTCAGTGTGGTCCAAGGTACAACCAACAGCACCAGCGTCACCTGGAAGCTTGTTACACATACAGAATCTCAGCCCCAAGCCAGACCCACCTACTGAATCAGAGCCTGCATGTTAGTAGTTTGAGAAGTTCTGTGCCAGCGTGTTCTTTATCTTTTATGGCATCTGCTGGCTGTGTTAGCTTGAGCACTTACAGTGTTGTTGTGGGAATTAAAGGAGATAATATGTATACAATACACTAAAATCTATAAAGTGCTTCACAGCATTATTTAAGTGTGCATGTGGTAAGTGGAATAAAGTAAATCTTAAGGTATTGGAATGAAAAGATCTGAGAATCACTAGGTTTTTAGATTTTTCCAACCTTGATAACATTCCTTGATATTGTAATGCTATGTGAAAAAGACTCGTCTGTGTCCAGAAAATGTGCTTGAATCACCATGCACTGTCCTAGGTACAGAACTTTATTATACAGGAATTGCTATGACCACTCTTCTAAACCAAAGTTTTTTGTGTATTTTTTTCATCACCATTGCTTTTTTTTACATCTAAATATTTCAAAGATTACAACTTTTTATATTCTTAGTTATGTTGCTATACTTTAATTTGTGTGATGAATATACAGATTTCGATACGAATGTGGAAATCTAAAAAAGATACCTAGAAAAATGAAAAAACTGATTTAAAAAAATGAAAACTTCATGGTATCAGTTCAAATGAAAGAAGTTATACCTAATGCATTAAATTGTAAGCAGCCAATCCAAATTTATACACCAATGTTGTTGAGTTATTAGAAATGAAGAGCATCATCTTCTTATGGATTTGTTTTCTCATCTGTAAATTGGGAAAGGTAATATTTGTTCTATCTGTCTCAAAGAGTTTTAGGAGGGCATAACATGAGATCCTAGAAAAATGTAGTGTGCATATAAGGCAGAAGGTGGTATTGATGTCTAGTATTGTCAAAGTGAGAGGTATATGTAAATATGCATTGTATGTGAAAGAACTTATTTAAATATCTGGCAAATAAGCTTGAGGGTCAAGCTAGGGCCCTGGTAGCTCCATCAAATTCACAATGTTCTTTGTTCCTGCTTCATGTGGGCAGGGGCCCAGTGAAAGACAAAGACTCATCCACTATTTCTGTCAGTCAGTCAGGTATTGGCACATAATACAAACAGGGCGAGAGGGTGTACGTCTGATGCACACATGGAAAAGCCTAGATGTTAAAAGAAATCCAGTGATCCAGGAAACTCACAGAGGAAGAAAAGCTCTAAGTGATGGATTTTCCTGGATCACTGGGAGTCAGGTCTTTTCTCTCCTGCCTGCGGCTGGAAGGGATGGTCACAGTGGAAGAGATTGCCTGCCGCTGCATCTGTAGAGATTAGCGCACGCATGCCCTGTGGGCTTGGCACTGGTAAATTAAAAAAGAAATACTGCGAAGTTTGTTTTAGGCCTTGTATTTCATTCTGTATTTCTGTTCATTAGCATTCAGCAAATGAATGCTGAAATGTCAACCTGGGCACAGATGCTGGGGGAATAAACATATGCATAAGACATAGCTTTCCCTCTGGGACTTTCAACTAATTGTGGATTTAATAAACAACTTTATGAGAGAGAAAAATAATAACTAACATTTGTACTGTACTTGTAAATAGATTTTGGTGTGTTGTGCCCACATTTAAAAATTATGCATGTGTGTGTGCGCGGGCGCGTATGTCTTCCGTGCTATTGAGTCAACCCTGTGAATGAGATGTGTCCACAATATCCTGTCCTCCCTCAACAGCCCTGCTCAGCTCCTTCAGACTCAAGCCTACCATTTCTTTTAGGGAGTCAATCCTTCTCATATTTGGTCTTCTTTTCCTGCTGCAAATTCTATTTTTCCCGGCATTATTGTCTTTTCCAGAGAACCCTGCCTTCTCATGATGTGCCCGAAGTAGGACAGCTTCAGTTTTGTCATTTCTGCCTCCAGCCGTGTTTCAGGCTTAATTTGCTCTAGGGCCCACCTGTTCATCTTTCTGGCGATTCAGGGTATCTGTAGAGCTTTTCTACAACATCATATTACAGACAAATCCTTTGTTTTTTCCTGTGAACATGCTTCACTGTCCAACTTTCATATCTGTACTAATAGTTGGGAATATGAGGGTGTGTATGGTCTTAGCCTTGGTTTTTAACGACACATATTTGCTCATGATGATCTTTCCTAATTCTTGTGTGTTTAAAGATAAATCTATCTGTATTTATATATATTACATAGGAAAAAAGACCCAAAATGGGCTGTACATTCAAATTATTTATCATTGTTTTTTATGTCTTCCTCAATGGCCATGTATTGTTTATATAACTATAAGACAATAAGATGTCAAACTTTTGAAGCCTCTGAAGTATTTTTAGATATGCTATCTCATTTAATCCTCATAATTCCCTAGTTAGGTAAGTAATGAACTTGATTTTATGAATCAGAGAAATGGAGGAGACGGACAGACATACAACTGAGGCAGCCAGAACATAAAGCACAGTGAGAGTACATGATATGTACAGAATTAAACAGGTAGCAAAAGGCAAAACCAGGAAAAAAGGAGAATTAGTAGTACTTACATGAAAGGGGAATGTAAGATCCCCGAGTGGTTTTAAGTCTAGGGCATGAAATGGTTTTTTATTTCAATCTGGCTCCCTAAACAGAGTCCTGGTCCAGTTTTTATCACAGTCAGAAGCAGAGTGAACAGTGGTTACATTTGGATTTGAGACCAGACAGTCTGAGTTTGACTTCCAGTTCTGGCACTGTCTAGCTATTTAAGCTGGGTAGTTATTCATAGACTCAGGACCTCAATTTACCTATCTATAAAATGAGGCAAATACTAGTAACTACTATAAGGATAAAATGAGTTCATATGTAAGATCCTTTAAAAGTATATGGGACAGTCAAAAGATACATTTTTTAATTGGTTAATTGAATAACAGATCATGGCGAAAATCCTTAAAAAAATGTATATGGGTAAAGGGAGGACACAACAGATATTAGCTAATATTATCATTATTGTCCTTGTCAACATAAGAAAGTCCAAACGTCCATGCAGAGAATTTTTATGAGTTTATTTGACCCAAATTGACAACATCCCAGGAAGCAAGATCTCAAATGCTCTGGAGAAGACAGTTTTGCATTTCTTTTTATACATTTGGAATTAAGGAAGGAAAAAAGGATGATTACATGAAAGTGAGAGAAGGTAAAGTGGGGAAATGTCTATGATTGGACTAGAGGATAATGGACAAGATTATAAGCTTCCTTGGTGGTGGTTACGCCTCTGAGGGGTCTGGAAAAGAGGAGATCACCCTGTGAGGTTAATTTAGGTCACTGAATTTGTCAGATTTATTGCAGTCTCTTTCTTATTCACATCCACACCCTCACTGGTGCAAGGTGAAAGGATAGCTGTATGGCTTTCAGGGAGACAGCTGCATTATCATACCACAGAGGGCAGCAACCTTGGTCTTATAGGGTCTGTGACAAGATAAGAAGGTTAGGTCAATACAGATTTGTCTGACACTAATCTTTCAGTGACATTATTTTCATTTTGAGATAAACATATGCATTGAATTAGTGATTATGTGATTATGTTCCTTAATAAGAAACATACAGATGTATATCGAACTTACATAGATGCATACCATAAAGTGTTGATAGCTGTAGATCAGAGGTGCTAAAGAATTACAAAGTTAATGCAAAAATATGAGAAAGCTTGTGTTGGTATTATTGGATTGTTTGCAGTCTGTTTAAATCTTTACCAGCTCCTCCCTGCTTGTTACAAATGTTTGGAATCTGTGTGTACACTTGGATGTTCTATCTGATTATACAGTGTCATAAGTCAGTTGATTGCTGTCAATTTAAGAATGATTGTTTCGTCTTTAAAAGACCTTGACCAGGAGTGGGGTGGGGCGTGGGGTAGGGGTGGAGTATGCCCTGAGGGTTAATTCTCTCAGGCCTGGAAATAGTCTGACCTGTCCTACTGAAATAAAATATATACCTGCCTGTTACGGACCTCTGGTCAAGGCATGAAGCAATTGATTAATAATGCTGCTTTGTAAACACTGGGTTGAAGGAATCTTAGGGTAGTTTGCACCAACTATCGGCATTGTTTATTGCTAATGGTGATTGATGAATTGTATCTGGTTAGGTGAGACCCCTGAAGGGCTCTGCTGTTGCAGTGGGTTACATAGTGGGAGTGTGTCTATGTGACCAGCAAAATATAAAAACACCAGCTGGGACTCCATCCCAGAAGTAGCCTGAAATACTACCAGTTGAGTTTAGAACATTATCCAGAATGTATGATGGGACACTAATTGCTTTAATATCTTATTCCTTATTGTTTTAAGTTCTTACGCGGGTAGATTATTGAAATCCCCAAATATTGGGCGGATGGAGTGGCAGGCAAGAACCTGTCATAAACATCTCTTATCCTGCTTCTTTTCCAAAGCATGTAAAATATGTTTCTTTGTCATCTTTTCCAGACCCCCTGGTTGTGGAATACAAGACATTGCTGGTATAACTACCCTTACCAGGTAAGGAGACATTACTGTTTGGGTTTTTACACACATAGAGTCTCTCCCTAGATCAGTTTCACAGTTGCAGGCAGGGCCCTGCAGGTTAGGCAGCCACCTTGCTTTTCGGCCCCTGGACCCTGCTCCTGCTGCTGGGTGCTGGACAGAGCCGTGTGCGGGAAGCACTTTGTGTCTCAGCGAAGTCCAGAATCAAAACTCAGTTTCTTTTGCAGATGGAGTAGGCATGAAAGGTCCATTTGCCAGAGAGTAAGATACAATCAATTCAACAGGTGGATGATTCCTGTTTCTGACAGCCAATATGCTCCTAATTACCGAGGAAAGCCTGAAGATCTGATAACAGCACAGGCTTTTCTTAACACCAAGTGGGAAAAGCTCCAGTGTGGAGCTGGAGCGGGCATGCTGAGTTTTGTTCCCTCTGGCTTAGGAGCGGCCTCTAGATGTGTACTTCAAACCACTTCCTTGAGCACCGAAAAATGTGCTTGTACCATTACATGTAGACTAAAATATCATCATTGAAAATGAAATTAAAACTGCTCCCAGAAAGGGAGCATTTGAGACCCCTGCTCACTGACATACCTTTGCCTCTATCTATGAAGTCAGTAATATTAGCGTGTATTGTGGTCCTTAGATCAGGTACTATTTGAATATCAAAGTTGGGTCTTTTGTAGAAATATCTTGCTAAAATTTTTCTAGAATTTCTAATTCAATTGGGATATGTTCTTTAATACAACTAGGTATTTTGGTGATAAAATAGATATATGTTATGATAAGCAACTTGGGTTTTTGAGATTGAATAGGATTCTTTAGGGTTGTCTTTTTACAGGCATTTGGTCTTTTTGGTGTACATAAGATTAATGGGGAGCAGGCATACTCTGCGTCTTCTCTGTTAAACACAGTGTGGCAATAGGGATAGGGGCCGGCACTGGATACTCTTTGGGCAAGTTCAAGGCTAGGGACATATTGAAATGGAATTCCAGTTTGTATTTCCATCTCTTTCATATGGCTTACTCAGATTAGAAAATAAGTAAATAAGCAACATGCCATGGCTAGAGAGAGCTGAGTGTTCCGAAGCCAGTTGATAGAAACTAAAGCAACATTGAAACCCAGTCACTATTGAACACAATTGTAATTCTCAGGCCCAACTGCTGTTTTACTATCTTAAATACTTGGAATGTTGTCATTTATAGCTCTCTTCATGTCCTATAATGGTATACCTAAAGGAAAAAATCCATATATATCTAGAATTCTATTTATAAAAATCCATCAAAGCCTTCTAGAAACCTGAACTCGAATGTTGGTACGGTAGCTGCTCTAATGCACTGCATTTGTGAGGTCAATTCCGTCGTGTGAACAACACTGAGACAAATGCCATATGAAATGGACTACCCACTCTTCTTCACATAATGCAGTCTGAAATAACTTTCACATTTGGGACTAGAGCTGAGAAATCGCTTATTTCTGAGAAAATTAGTTCTGAGGGCAGTGCCTCCAAATGTGGTTGCAGACTGTTTCACAGACAGAACTATAGATTCAACATGAAAATTTGAGCATCTGGTAGATACAGTCATGTTTAAAAATAGGAAACATCATTAGCATAGAATAAAAGATACCGTACATGCGGACTCAGATGTGTGTATATATTTTAATGTAAAATAATGTAAAGTTGCTTGCAATTGGTCCCTGTGCAGCTTGTCATAAAGATCACAAGAATGAGAAACCCTAGCCTGACAATGACAGGGCCTCACTCACTGTGAGACCTGGGATCAACCTCTCAACCTGAAATAACTGACAGCAATTTCCTGCAAGCATACAATCTAGAAAACAGTAGTACTAATTTTATAGATTTTTTTTATGAGAGTCAAGGAGATTAACACGTGAGTAAGCTTTTTTAACTGCAAAGTACTCCACGAGTGTGATAGTTATTCTAATATGACGTTCTCTTCTGACCTCTGCGGTTTCTAGGTATGCTCTCACTAGTCCTCATAGCCCAGTGTAGGAATTTCCCAGGTGATGATGCAAGGAGTAAATGAATGTCATTAAAACTGAAATTTAATCTTGGCTCCACGGGTCCTGAAGCCAGCACCCTGTTTTCTAGACTTTATTGCTGCCATATGTTTGACCTGAGTTCCCATCTCTCATTGCTAATGCCTTCAAATTTCAAAAGGACAATTCAGTGAAAAAATATACTCTCTCCTGGGTGGTGCTGGGCTTGATTAAATGCACTGATGCTCAGAGCTTAGGATTGCTTGTGGGGGCACATCCTGTCCCCTCATATGTTCTGTTGCCAAAGATCAGTGAGTGTGACAACTGGTTTCCTAGATTCCCATGGGTAAAGTTGGTAGAATTGGTAGTTCAGTGAGTACCATCTTCCCATGAGGGTCATTTGTTATGCTGCCATTGGTTTACAAAACATTTAAGTTTCCGTTGTATTTACCACATATATCATTACCTTGTGTGTAGCTGTGTGGATATGTTTATGTGATGAACTTCAAAGGTCTTTCACTCATTCTCATAAAGCAAGACATTTCATTACAATTCAATGAAACAATGAAAATCGACTCATTGAAAATGTTTTTCTGAAACACTGTTTCATTGTGGTTTTTATGGGTTTATGTGCATAATAAGTATTCCTGACTTCTGCGTCTCTGAACCTCTCCCCATTCCTGGGCCTCTGAGGCAGGTAAAGCAGGTGTCACCTCCATTTTATGATAAATAAAGTAAGACCCAAGTTTTACACCTACTGAGCTGTCCTGGTGGGACTTGATCTCAGATTTCCTGGCTGAATGCCTAGCCCGGTATCTCTCGGCAATTTCCTCGTCCTTTTAATCTTTTAAGAAATATTTTTGAATTGTCTTTATTTGATATTTACAATGTACTGAAAGAAAGCTCTGATTAATGCAGAACTTCAAACTTTGCCTCAGTGATTCATATGGTACTCCAGTTTCTTTCTATCACCTGCCTCCCTTGTCCCTGTACTGTGGAAACTCACAGCAGTTATCCAGAGTTATTCTTTTTGTGTATGCTAGAATTTTTTTTTCAGGTTGCCTAAGGAATCTTGTAGATATGCATGTCAAAGAGCCATAAATGGTATTGTTAAAGTGAATAGTGAATTGGATACCAAATGTTCGTACTGATTGACACTTTTTGGTTGGAGATGAAACAAAACTATGTCATCAAGCTGATGACTGAAGGATTCAGAGCCCCCTTGTCCACAAAGAGAATGGGGCTGGAATTAGTGGAGGCATAAGATCATGTCACTTTTCAGCTCTGAGCTTGAGATGTTTGGGACACAAATTGGGTTTCCTATTAACTGTTAATCTTTCTTGGTTTTTTTCTCTTTGATCCTCAGCCACTCACAACTGACCTGCACTACTATTATATCCTGGAGCTGTCGTTTTATTGGTCTTTAATGTTTTCCCAGTTCACTGATATCAAAAGAAAGGTAAGTGTGGTTATGTTGTAAAGTGCTTGCAGACATGTGTCTTTAATGACCCCTAGCAGATGGGTATTGTCTCAAAGACACTCACCTCTATTCTCCCAGCAGTGCTAAGTTCGTACTGCTTTCTGCATTATTCTCTATTTCTGTTTACATTGTTTTATATTTTGTTCCTATTGTCTCTTAACTCTTCCCTAGTGTCCTTTTCTCCATGAAAATATATAGCCGTGAACCCTGACAGCAGTGATTTTTCTCTCAGTCTGATCCACAAGTCCCTCTGTTCTCCAAATTAAATAAAGAAGAAAGATTTTATTTGCAACTCCTGGCAGAGAGTAAAATCTCAGTGCTTTAGCCCTACGAAATGAATTTTCCCCAAATCTAAGGACTATCAAGCATTAAAATATGTCAAAAAAATACAACATTCCTAAGTGAACTGTGATCTGGTTTTCACGCCTCCGCTCCACGAGAATAGCTTTTGTAGAGGTTACTCTTGACCTAAGTGTTAAACCCATTCATTCCAGTTCTTACCCTACCTGCTTCTGGGTGGAGTTGGCAGTTTTGGATATTCACTGCTTGCTGTTTTTTGTTTTTTGTTTGTTTTTTTCCATGATGCCATTTTCTCCAGATTTCCCTATTTAGATCGTTCCTTCAAAGTCGTATTTGCTGACCTTCAGCTCCATGCCCCATGCTGTACGTATGTGTGTGCTCTGGGGTCTGGTCCTGAATTACAGAATGCCATCTCCCTGGATGATGGCGTTGATACCCTCCATCACTTCCAAGCGTAACCTGTGTCCCCATTAGTCCCAAATGTTTCTCTTCTGCCCAAGACCCTCTCTTGGTCCATACTTCCACAAATCTAGTCATAAATAATAGTATTGAGTTCTTTCTGTTTGTTTTATCATTGAATCCTCACAACATTCCAAGGTCCAGTTTGATCACTTGTTATTTATCCTCACTTTATGAATGTGGAAACTGAGCCTCACATACAGAGTGTTGGCATCATCTGAAGGCATCATCTTCCCCTCGTCTTGTTCTTCCTCCAGCAATGCTTGTACGCAACAGCCATGTAAGCTAGAACTTTTCCTTCGCTCTCCTCTTGCCGCTCCTTGTGCTGCTTTCTAAATATCACTGACACATTTCGTTGAGTCATCTCCACTTTTGCCTAATCTATTACAGTAGCCTCCTAAATGGCCTTCCTATCTAAATAATCATTCTTGTCTACCTAAGGGTTACATTTCTAAAACCTTCAGGACAAAGCCAAACTACTTGGGGTGATAGTCAAGGTTGTAAACAACGTGATAAAACCCACTTCTCCAGCCTTATCACCCACAGCTTTCTCTGCCCCTTCTGACACAAATGTCTTGGCTACAAATGCTTTCTCGCCGTTGTCTAAACACATTAAGTTTTTCCATGCATCTTTTTTTATTTCAAGACCCTACCTATAGCTAGAATATACCCAGGCCCCACCGCCCAGACCTGACCTAACCCAAAGGTAACCTCTTCTTTGAAGTCTTATTCAAGTCCCCCAAGGTTTTTGACCACTCCTTCCTCTGTGTTTAGTTTACAAGTGCCCAACACTTACCGCGTTGTATTTTCACAGTGTGGTGACCTGCCTCGCCCCCTTCACTAGGCTTGGAGGGCAAAGATCAGGATATGTTCCTCTTTATTTATTTTTTTGATATTGTTCCTCATATCCCTTTTTTACTATTGTATGTTCACTTCTTTTTTTGTCTTTTTTATTTTCCAATTACAGTTGATACATAATATTATATTCGTTTCAGGTGTACAATATAGTGATTAGACATTTATATAAGTTATGAAGTGATCACCCCGGTAAGTCTGGTACCCATCTGATACCATACACAGTCATTGCAATATTACTGGCTATGTTTCCTATGCTGTATTTTACATCCTCATGACAGGATACGTTCATCTTTATACCTCTTGTGACTGTCATCACCTGCTTGAGGTGGGGATCAGTAAGTGTAGAGTGAAGGGAAAAATGAACTCATCAGCATGTCTTCTGACTTTCTAAGGGATATCTCCCAAGCTCCTTGGCAAACAGGACTTTGCATCATGATGGAGCACGATACTGTATCATTTTTTGGTTAGACCAGTTATCTGCTAAATTGCAAAATGGCATCCAAATGGCAGCTGAAAAACATTTAGAAGTCCATGGCCCTCGTACCTGTGTCTCCTTTTCCCCGGTACATGCCTTCCAGTATCCCACAGCAGTGGTTTACTTGGCTGGCAGAAAGCTATCTTTCCTGACCTGTGTGGCTGAACAGCCCTAACGTGGTGGATGTCTTCTGACTGTCAGAAGTGGGCGGTCCCTGTGAAGACCGGGGCCTAGGCATAGCAGATTACTCATTGACACCCATAATTTGTTGTTCCCTAACTCATTGCACCAAACGCTCTCCGTCATTTTCTGGAACCATTTAAAGATCCTTCAGTGACAGTATGCCAATTAGATCTCCTCTGTCTTACATGAGGAGCCTTCTTCATTCATGTAGTCAGTACTTGTGGTCTGATTATCTCCTATGTGCCAGGCTCATTCTGCGTTTTACTTTATTTTTTTTAATCTTTAATTGTGGTAAAACTACAAAATATAAAATTTGCCATCTTACCCTTTTTTAAGTGTACAGTTCAGTACTGTTACACATTCACACTGTTGTGCAACTGGTTCCTAGAAGTCTCTTTATCTTGCAAAACTGAAACTCTATACCCATTAAACAACAATTCCCCATTCTCCCCTCCCCCCAGCCCTGGCACCCACCATTCTACTTTCTGTCTGTAGGAATCTGACTTCTCTAGTTACCTCATGTAAGTGGAATCATACTGCAGTTGTCCTCTTGTGACTGGCTTATGTCACTTAGCCTGATGTCCTCAGGTTCATCCATGTTGTGGGATGTGTCAGGATTCCCTTCATTTTTAAAGCTGAATAATATGCACTATATTTTCTGTTGAGAAGCATTTTTTCCAGGTAGTCACACAAAACACATGTATAACAAAGAAGGAGGTTTGAATATTCTGTAGTTGAGAAAATGGATGTACAATAAGCTTATGTAAGTTTTTCAAGGTTGTACAATGTAGAAATGAATTACTGCCCAAGTTCACCAAGCAACGTCCTGTGATTCACTCTTCAATTAGACATGTACACAGTGCTTGCATTGTCTTGGGTTGCCATGCTTCTGACGTTAGAGGTAGTAAGCCTTTTGCAGCTTTTTGCCATTTTATTGGTTCCTCTTTTGCTAAGTGAGAATTAGTGCAGCCATCTAGAGTCAAAGAGATTAATAAAAGCAAGACTAACTAACTCTGAGGCGCCTTGTCCTAGGGAGACGTGGCTATACCAACAGTCATCGAGCCCCCCTCCACTTCCTCATCATGCATGCACCGTATTTTTTCAGGGAGCCAGAGAACTCACAGTGTCATGGTTGTTTCAGTCCAAGTGACTATTATCTTAGTAGTTATCATAAGTGGATTATTTTCAAGGGTTGAAGTGTATTATTTTGTATGGTTTTAACATATCTTGCATTAGCGTAGAAAACACCTATAAAAATTTTACAGTGAGGTGCATGGAATTGATCTCAGTTCTGTATGTATTGTCAAATTTTAGAAATTAATTGCATGTTTTTTCTTAGTCAACAACAATAGCTTATTTTATACATCTGGCATGTCTCCCTTCTTCAGTCAGTCAGGAGACCTTTATATGTTCCTGGTGCAGCTGGCTTATTCTTGTTTCTTGTGCAAAATGGGAATGTGGCCATTCCCAGACCTGTGTATTACTCAGCACAGGTTTTAACAAGGAAGGCCTTCTCCTCTGTTGCCATCTCTCATAAGTGAGTTGTAGCCCTTGCTTTTCTCCTTTGTATTTTGCTGTCACCGCAGGTCCTCGGTGGTTCCCTTCTTATTGCTCTACCACTTGGAGGATCTGCCATTCCAGCCATCAGCTGGAATGTTCTGGCTGTGAAATGCACTCCCCACCTTCTGTATTGCAACTATTAACTAAACCCTGTAAAAGCAGTCTGCTTCCTAATTATGAAATAGAAATATTTGAAGACACCCATTGACAATAGAGGATGGAAATCAACTTCTCGAGGCTATTTGTAGGGCTGTTAATAGAAAATTATAAAAATAATGTCTTTAGTTTCTCAATCAAATGACAATGAACTTGAATAACCATTTTCAAATAGTGACCAGGGTTTATGAACATTGGATCCGAATGCACGCCTCACACTGCTAGAATCAGTACCTTGAATGAGGTTTAGAAATCATTTTCATGACTTAATGGGTTCATGAGTCTTTCTAAAATGATTTGTGTATTCATAAGCTCTTCACCTCTAAAAGTGTCCTAATATTGCTGTTTTAAAAAAATTAACTTGTTTCCAAATAGAATCTAGAGTTTCAAAATGAGAGGAGAACCTTTCATCCCTGTGGTGACAGAGCACATTGCCTCCCTCTTGATCATTTCCAGGGTTGGTACTTATTTGGTCAGTGAGGAGATGTACTAGTAATCTTCCCAGACGGGAAAGACTAGCCAAGATATACTCATTTGGTGTAATGGACTCATAAGTTAAATATTCTATGATGTGCTACCAATATATGTAAACCTTTTTGGAGGATTTTGTCTTCCTTCCTTTTTTCTTTTCCTTTCCTCCATTCCTCTCTCCTTTCCTCCTGTTCTCTCTTCCTTTCTTCTTTTGTAAAATGAAATTGTTACATTCTCTTATTAAAACAATAGGTATATTCTTGGTGTTCGACATTGTTTGAAACATCTGTTTCCCAAGACTTAATTTTTATTAAAATTCTGTTTTTTAGCACCTGTTCACAATGAGTGTTTCCCCTGAACTTCTGAATTTTCTAAGGGAAACTAATAAATATGAGTATGTTGGCGCTCAGAACAGCTTGCTTGTGTCTAAGCCCTGTGTCTCTTTTAATGAAGCTGCTGTCTGGCTTGATGGCCTGGGCCTTTGGCCAGTGAGCTGGACTCGTGTTCCAAGTTCTTTGCAAGGAATCATCCGTGGCCAACTTCCAAGGCCCAGCTGGTGAAATCAGCTTGTTGCTCTTCTGGTCTTTAACCTGAGAGAAAAACTACATCTCCTAAAAGGTCCTGACAGAGAGAGAGGTATGGTGATTGCCTTTAGCAAGAAACTAATTGACAGGTTTGTGTTTGCTTTCTGGTAACTTTTGCAGAGAATAACTGGCGTCCAATGCTATGACTGCTTTACTCACCTTTTGGGGGCCGATCATGCTCCAGATCTTTCTTACTTCAATTAGATTTAGGGTAAAAGAAAATGCATGCTTTAATCTTTTTATTAGGTTGGTGCAAAAGTAATTGCAGTTTAAAAGCTTAAAAATAATTGCAAAAACCGCAATTACTTTTGCATCAACCTAACATAAGGAAGCAAACAGTATGGCATAGAATTAAATGAAATAATGTCCATGAAACCATCTAGTACAATGCTTGACAAATAGAGCTTAGAACAGTACCTCTGTTCAGTACATAATGACCAAAATTTGGCTCTGTCAAAATGAAGCACTGAAACCAAAAACAAACAAACAAAAAACCCCGTAAAACTTGTGGTTTCAAATTTTTGTATTTTTGGTCAATTAAAATTAGCAAAAATAATTGGGGAGAGGAAGTAACTTAAGATTGCCAACCTTTTACTTTTCCTAGTACTTCCAACCACTTATTACCATCAATTCATAAAGGAAGGGACATTTTAACATTTTACAGGAGAAAGGACACCTTGTAATAAAGGACTAATCCTTTAAATTTATCATTATGAAACATTTTTATTTTTCTCATTTTGCTCTAAACTGGGGCAGAAATATGGGCAATACAGCTTAGAGGTTAAAGACATGGGCTCCAGAGTTCATCTTCCCGCCCAGCACCATTCCTGACTAGGTCTGACCTTGAGCAAGTTACTTTACCTCTCTGGGCCTTAGTTTTCTGGTCCAAAGAATGGAGTTCATATACCCTACCTCATGGGAGTGTTGTCAGCATAAAGTAGCACATACAGTTAAAACAGTGCCTGACACATAATAAATGTTCAATAAATGTTAGCTATAGTCATTATAGTCATAATGTTACTATTCACCAGATATTGCCAGCTCTCTACCCTCAGGCACATGTAGGATTGTACTTCTCAGCCCTGTTACCTCTTGTGATTAGATGGGGCCACGTGACTAGTTGGCTGTGAGCAGAACTGACTTGCATCACTTTTGGACGGGACTGTTTCCTTGCTGGTGTGAGACCCTCTAGACTCTGTTACTCTGTAGTACAGTGATTGGTAACATTTGAGATAAAGGCTGATCCATCAGTCTGGATCCCTGAGTGACTATATTGAACAGAATATCTCCCTCTGTCCCCCAGCCAAATGGAAACACGCAGGGAGTATGAAATAAGTCTTTGTTGTAAACCATTGAGAATTTAAGGGCTTATTATTGCCACACAATCTAGCATATCCTGACTGGTGCAGCTATAATAAGTAATATGGCTAATTATCATTTCCCAGAACAATGTGTGGAAATAATTTATCTAGATCAAAAATTCTTAAAGTGTGGTCTGCCGACACCTGGAGAACCCTGAGACCTTTCAGGACATCTGCAAGGTCAAAACTGTCTTCATAATAATACTAAGATGTCACTGCATTGAAATTTGCACTGTTGGTGCAAAAGTAACAGTGGGCAAAATTGCTGATAGTGACACCAAACGGTATTAGCAATCATTGTATTCTTTACTGCCACGTGCTTGCAGGAAGAAAAAGAAATGTCAGTTGTACTTGAGAATGTTCTTGATGAAGCAATAAAATGTGTAGTTTTATTAAATCTCGATTGTTGAGTAAACATTTTAAAAAATATTTTGTGGGATGAAATGGGAAGTAGGCATAAAGATGCTCTGCTACAGGCAAAGTACAATAGTGTCTTAAGAAAAATCATGTGCATTTTGTGCTTTGCGTTGGGAGCTGAACTAGCTGCTTTTTTCCCCCCATAGAATTTCATTTTTACTTGAAAGAATGACTGACAAACATTTATTATTCCAACTGATGTATCTGGTAGACATTTTCTTGAAAATGCACATAATGAGCTTGTCAAGTTGTTTCAAGAAAACAGTTGACATTATTATTTGTTATCAATGATAGCACTCAAACTTTCAAGCAAAAATTAGATTTTTGGAAAACTTGCATCCATCAGCAAGAGCTTGATAGCATCTCAGTACTTTAAAAATTTTTCTCATTAGATTGGTAGTGATATTAATAAATGTGATCTTTAAAATATTGTATAACAAAATGTTTTATTAACTCAGTAAGCCAATGTTTTCCCAATGACTAATGCATGATGCTACAAAATCATGTATGAGTGAAAGATCCATTCAAAGGCCAAGACAGGACAAAAGATTTTCTGTAACAGAATGTGAAAAGTTTATTGATCTGGTTTCAAATTCCACATTGTAATTAACCTTTAACAACATCCCACTTCTCAAGTTTTGGTACAGTACCAAAGAAGACTAAGATACTTTTCCAATTGTGTAATACGGAATTTTCTTTACATACTTCAACCAAAATAACATATGGAAACAGAATGAATATATAGGCAGTTATGAGACTCCAACTCTCTTGTCTTAAGCCAGACCTCAAAGAGACTTGCAATCATGTAAAACTATGTCACTCTCCTCACCATTTGTTTTTAATTTTGGAAAATATAGTTATTTTGGCAAATATATTTGTTAATGGACATATACTAGACTTTTAAAAATCAATTAGTAAATGTGCTTTACATGTTTTTAAAATTTATCAGTTTTCATGTCTAATGTGGTAAATACTGATAGATATACCTACATCAACAAACACTTTTTAGTGTCCTCAATAAATTTCAAAAATGTAGGAGGGTCCTGAGACCAAAACATTTAAGAACTGCTCATCTAGATTATTTTTAAGTGTTTCCTAAGACGATAACTCCCAGGTAGGGCCTGAGATGGTAGCAGAGTGTTCTTTCTTTGCTTGAAAAGCTGAAATCATGCCAGATGACACCTGATCGTCCTGAGAGGGATGGAGGATGATGCAGAATTCTCTCTGTGTAACTTCAGTGCTACTACTTGTAGACACAGGCAGGCCACTTAACCTCTCTTTTGCAGAGGTGCAGAGTTGCTCTTTTGTGTGTCCACTTGTGATTGGAGTGGCACTATCCTGCCTTTGAAGCTTAGATTTCTTCCAAGGCAGAGATTCCTGACTCTTAGACCTCTGTTCTGTTGTTTTGTTCTTTCACACTCAGTGTCTTCAGAATATCAGAAGGGAAGAAGAGGGAGCTCGTTTTAGTAAGCCACCACCTGTGATGGAAGCATTTCAGTCCAGTGCTGTATGCAGGCTGGTGGCAGAGTAATCCAACAGTATTGTCTAGAAAAGAAATATGTTTTAGGGGGCAATTTTATGGGATTTTATTCAAAGACTGCCTTAACATACACCAGCAGTCAAACTCCCAAGTGCCCTGCCAGGAGAGAGGCTCTTAAACACATTTAGATGTCATGTAGTGCTGCCCAGGGTGTGAGAGGGTGACAGGTAGGAACTCTCATTCCAGTGAAATGCAAAAGGCTGCAATATTGCTGCACATAGAGAGACGTGCACCCAGGACCCACACAGTGCTGCTGGTCTAGAGTTCAAGGTCCTTAAGTCTAGGCCCTCAAGAGTCCCACCCTCTCTCAGGGGTGGCACTTGGAACGTTGCATTTTCATTTGGGAGATTCAGTCACACAGCTTTCTCTGGGAATTTCCCCTCCAGACATTTTAGGAATCTTGGGAAAACACCCAGTTTGACTTATTATAGCTTTCATTATCTCCTTAATTCCATGAATTCCCTCCATTTCTATCCCGTAAATATAAACAGACCCATCTCACATCTTTCCCTTTGGCCTAACAAGAGGCTTCTCTTCCACTCGTGGCTAATCCTGCGTCTTTATTCTTGATCCCCTTTCTCTTCCTTTCTTCTAGAAGTGGGCCTGGTTCTATCTGTTAGTCTCTTACTTATATATGCAGAAGTGTCCTCTCTCTACTGCCTCCTTCTTCCTAGTTGTCTTCTCTCATTCATTTGTCTCTGAGAAGCAGCCGCTGTGACAGGAGCCTTCGCACTGGATTCAGGTCTGGCTCTAGCCTGTCTTCATAATGTGACTTTGGAAAAATCAAGTAGCATCGCTGTGCCTCAGTTTCTTTATAAAATGGAGTTGGGAGAGTCCTTGCTTTATGGGGCTGTTGTTAATAAATCACGTTGTCAGACGAACCTTTGGAGCTTGAGAATTAGCAGGCAGATCACAGGTAGTTCAGCAGCTGGTCTAAGTGGAGTGGGGCTTGGAGAAAAACACGAGCATTTCAGGCAGAAAACAACCTGTGAGGCCAGAGGCCCGCATGTGGGCAAGAAGGAACTTGAGGAGTGAATTCTACAAGTGGAGTTCTGTCTGTTTGTGACGGTGGGTGGAGAGCTCAGGCAGCTGAAGGAAGAGGAGTTAGAAAAGATAAGGCTGATGATAACAGTGAGTTCCTTTGAACCTCTCTGACAACGTACAGCCCCATCCCAATCTGATTGACTTGAAGGGGACTTTCCATCTTCCATCGAAAACACAAAACTGAGTCCTTGGTTGCCCTTGTCATTACCCATTTGGGCCTCAAGAGCTTTAGAGTAAACATGAGGATGATGACTTTTGAGTCCTGGGATAGCTCTGATTTTAGGTGAGCACAGTCTGCCCCCTACCGATCATTCTGGATGTTTTCAACCAGGTTTGGTGAGCTTGATCTCAAGTGCTGTCATTGCCTTTGTCCTCGGGAATATTACGAAATTAAAAAAACAAAAACCGAAACAAAAACTGAAAAACAAAAAGAAACTGGAGAATAAAGTCCGTTAACCCACGCATCACTGAAGACTGTTAGAGTATATTTTAAATGTCTCAGAAATGACCCTTCTGGTATTAAAAGTTGTACAAATTAGTTTGGCTGGGCCAAGAGTAGTTTAAACAGAGCCCAGAAAGTTTATATTAAAGGCCTCCAACTCCTGAAGCTTTTATTTTGGCAAGACTTGTGGTGATGTAGAACTTCTGAAAACCCAAAGTTCAATGAGAAAAAAGACATGCATGTATAATTTAGAAAAATATCTATACCATTTGAAAGCCAAGTGCATTTGGAGAGGGTGCTTTTGATGGGGAGAGGAAATGAAAGCATGAAGGAGGACTCCAGGGAGTTACAAATTAAGTTCTGTGCTCTGGCCAGGCACACTGCAAGGGAATTGGTGGCACCATCATACTGTTTTCTATTGTACAATTAAAATTTTATTGCATCCTTTTCCACAATAGTAAAATCAATTAAAGATTAAATATTAACAAAGTAATTCATGGTAGTCGAGATTATGAGTTCTTGGTCTTGAAATGGTACCATAAATGTTACACAGGAGAAAGAGTGGGTAAACACTGCTTGTACAGCAGTTCTTTACTTCATTTATATATGTTCCCAGAAGCTATAAAGTAATGGCACATCTATCAGCAGAGAAAGTAATATTGAATCCAGACAGTGTTTGTTTTGAAAGCCAGTAAAGAAAATCCTTGATTTTCAAATTATCTTGAAGTGGTAGTTGTAATTTATCATGAGAAGTTTAACGGTGATAGCTGCCAAACTCTTTTTTTAATAGTGTATTTGAATTTTGAGATCCATTTTTGGGGGGGTTACTTCAGAATAGCTATGAAAATGAAATCTCTTGCATATTCTTTATCTGAAGAAAATGTGATGAAGCTGGCCATGTGACTATGCAATTGCCACATCTCAGAAAGCATGGCTAAGATTCCCATAATATGCCTCTGATGTGGCTCTAAGTCAGGGTCGTCAAACATTTCTATAAAGGGCCAGACAGGAAATATTTAAATGTGTGGCTCATGTAATCTCTGTTACAATGACTCAACTCTGCCACTGCAGCAAGAACTCTGCCTGACAGTAATTAAACAAATGAAGGTGACAGTGTTTCAATAAATCTTTCTTTACAAAAACAAATGGAGGGCCAGATCTGTCCTGGGGCCCATAATGTGCCTTTCTCTGCCCTAAAGTAAACTGGACATGCATATTTTATCAACAGTGAGGACGTCAGATTTGAGAACGGCTAGTAGAAATATTTAAATCACATTGGTGCATTGTTAAAAACATTATGATAATAATAATAATAGTAAACGTAAAGTCTTTAATCCAGTATTTTCTTGGTACTTACTGTTTTTAGAATGTTTGTATATGACAGTTATCTCCCTTAGGGACCAAAATCTGTACATATTTAGTCCAAAAGGGGAAAACCTAGTCTATTGGGGAAAATGTGTGGAAATAACTTTGACTCTAGATTTAGTGTGAATGAGGTTTCATTCATGGACTGAATTTTGGAGAATGGATAATTGAATCATTCCTGCCAGGACTCTACCACTTTATAATTGAACAAACATTTCCCAAATAAATCGTACTTTTCCATTCCTTTCCAAATTTTACCATAAATATTTACCCTAGAGTACATAAACTACACATATGCGTGAGAATGAAAGTGAATTTTAGTTGGTTTTCAAAGAGCCTTGTTATTTGAAATACCTTTCTTTAAATGGCACATTTAACCAATTCTCTTTATAATAAGCTAAAATTCAAGACCAGTTAAAAGTATAATAACCAAATAAATTGTGGGAGATTGCAGATACTCAAAGGTTTACATTTATATACATTTATGAGAACTTTTCACATCAGGTGCTGGTAAAAAGAAAGGTATAATTTTCTTCTAATTGCTTAATATGGGACAAATCAGAATCAGCCAATTTCTGTATATCACCCTGAATATACTTTCATTTCAGTCATTGTCTCAAGACCAAGACCGTTTTTTAGTCTCTTGTTTCTTTTCTTTTTAAGAGGTGCTATATTCATGCTGTTAATTAGGACATTAATTATCCATAGCCAAAGGTTGAGTCTATTATATTTTCATATTCCCTCAGTAGGAAAAGTATCTTAACTGTGATTATTCTTGGCATAAGTAAGCCTTGCCTGAACTCCTTCCCTTCTCTATCTCCATATTCATCCTGGAGTGGAGATGGAGCCACTCTCCCCTGCTCTTTGTCAAGGTGTGCACTTGAAGTCTGCTTCCAGCCCAGCCATGCCACTCCCCATCATTCTGGGAGCTTTACCCCAGTTGCAAAATCCCTAATGAGGAAATAGAAAGACTGTTATTCATTTCTAGGAAAAAAAATAAACAGGGCATTTTACTCTGTTAAAAGTCATGCACATTTCTGTGTACCTTAAAGATTCAAATAAGAAAACTATTCTTTCATAAAACAAAACCAACAGAAATAAGAGATTTCTATTATTGCTACAGTTCCCATAAAATGAGATCAGCTTTAAATTATGCTGTTAGTTGTGTTTCACTTTCCTAGTGAGTTTGAAAACCTGTTAAATGAGTAACCTGGTACTAATTACCTGATTTCTATTCATATGAGTTAGATTATAAGTTCATTAATTATATTTGTTAATTTTATTAAATTAAATTTAGGGAAGCTAATACATGCCATTTGTATCTGAGAGAGAAGAGTCTTTGCCTTGCACATTCCGAGGTTTTTGTTGTTGTTTGTTGTTGTTGTTGTTTTGCGAAATGAGTTAGTTTTGCATTCATAAAAACATGTACATCAAGATGAATTTCTGGTGCCTCCTGAAGACAGAGTATTAATTCAAAGAGTCTGGTGCCTGATCACTGCAAAGAGAATTTAATCATACAGAACATCAGACATGTTCTTCTAGAACATGTCTTAATGAGAGGGTGATCCCTCTGGCTTTTTGGTGTTAATATATTATTGTGCATAAAATTCCTGGAGAACTGAATTAAGGATGCCTGTTCTCATTTTGATAGTTGGGAATGGATCCCAGGTAGGTGGAATTTTACCTGCACCCAGGTATTTCTGATATGGAAGCTACACAGAGCAAACAGGCTCTGTCCTAGGCTCTCCAAATGCCATTTGGAAATGTAAAAAGGAAAAAAACAGCATGATCTTACCAACTTCTGGTATTAAAAGTGGATGACTCTTTTTTGCGTTCTTTCATTTCCGACTTATTCTAATGGAGTTTGAGTCAAGACCACGCCTAATTTTTTATCTGTCTCTGATAATATAGCCACTGGAATGAAGGCTGAGATCAGGGTACATATTAGGCAAGAAACATAGAAGGGGCCCTTGATGATCGCTGTGAATATGTCCAGAAACAATATGTCAGAATGGCAGGAGGTTGGGGACACCACAGAAGCAGGTGGCTAGGCCAGTCTGTTTGGAACAAGGGCTTTTGGAATCAATCTTCAGTCTGAGAGACAACAAAAATGCACAATCTCTCTACTTAATTGCTGCTACTAAAAATGCACTGAAACATTCTCAACCCTAAATGCTAAGGTTCCTGCAGCCATGCGTGTTTTGACATACACACCAGTCACTTTCAGTGGTAACAAACACGAGAATGGGCGTTTCCCAACCTGCATTGATAAAGTCCAAATTGACAATTTGTTTAAAAACTGTTGTTTGGACCAGATATAGTGTCTTCTTTAAAAAAGTGTCAGGGTGAAGAAATGTAACACATAATGATTACGTGGCTTTTATTAAAGGTATTTCATTGTGTGTAATGCTTTCTGAAGCAGAAATATAATAGACAAAATTCATTATTCATGCTTTTTCATATTCATATAGATATGACTGCATAATGAAAATTGGTCTTCTGCTTAGGCAAAACTCTGAGTCCCTCAGTAATAAATGTTTTCTAGGACTAGGGGATTTATATGCAGAAATCATCCTCACAAAGCAAACTTTGTCTGAAATATAAGGCTCTTATTTTTAGGGGAGCCTTGCTATATTGCCAATGGTTGTGTGTTGTTTATTGATTATTTATATCACATCCAAATCAGGAAACTTAATTATAAAATGGTCCTAATCCTCCATAGGTGGATTGATTAAAATATAAATTCTGATCAATTTAGATTTATTCATTTTAAAATTAAATAAAGAAAAAGTTTTGTTCTCTTCCAAAGAATCAAGAGCAGTCATTCAGGTCTGAACAATGGGAAGTATGCAACGTATTGTTCTGGTTAGATACTCAGATGGTTAGACTTTAAAACCTGTGTGTTAAGCATGGGCAGATATAAACTCATTGAACTGTTGAATTAAGCACTGTATGTTTTCATTTAATTATGCTTAGGAAACAATTTAAAGTATCAGTCGATAGGGTAGCTCCACCTTAGTTGACCCATTGTTTTGAAATAACTATTGTCTGGTAGGTGCTGGAACCTAAATATATTTCAGATAACAGCCCGGAGAGAACAGATTTCCTCTTCCAGTGGGAAACATTATCAGAGCAATTTTGATTGTACGCCTAAAGCATTTTGGTATTGTCCAACTTTAATGATTTTGGACAATCCTAGCTACTACATCACATCAGAGAAAATCAGAAGTAGGTAAAACTGCTGGTAAATTGAGTTCTGTACACAATCACTCATTAAATTCAGAACATGGTCATCATTTCTCTCTGCCAGTGAGCTGAGAACTAGATGTGAATATGGTTCTGGAGGAAGGAGCATAGTGGTAGGTGAACGGGGGCAGAAGTTTGCAGGACTCAGTTCTGCAGTTCTGCTGTGGGAAGATAGAATTAACTGAGAGACAAGACATGATTCTTCCAGCAGTGGTATCCACCGTCAATACGACAGGGCTAACTAAGTTGGAGACTATGTTAATTGTAAATAAGTGAAATAGTTGCACTTCATTTAAAAAAATTATCTGACCTGATTTAGGAAGCTAATACAACACGTCCTTGAATAACGTATTTTTGTCGTTTCAAAGGTGTTTTGTTGTAACGATGAGATACCATAGGAACTTAACTCTTGTTTATATCAATTACTCTGTGGTAAATTGGTTTCATTATATGTCATTTCGCTTTAAGTCACAGAACTTGTTGAAGACCTTAAGTGAGAACTTGCTATACATTGTTTATCCTAGTAATAAATCAATATGTATGGTTATCCATAAATGTTTGGCACTTTCCAAGGCAGAAAAGGTAACTTCGGACATGTTCGCCAAAGTGTATACAGAACCATTTAAGCATTTTGGGCTTTTTGGTTTTTTTTAACATACACATCTAACTTTATTTCATTATTGTCATTTAAAGCTTGACATTATAAAACATTAAAAGGCATTTTTAAAAGTTCTGTATCACAGTAATATAAACAGTAGAAATATCCATAGCTTCATAGACTCAAGTTCTCAATATGGGAACTATATAATGAAATAAAGGCAGAAAGGATCTAATAGGAGCAATATTTCATTACTTATGGATGATCATTAATTACTTTCAGCATTAAACAGAGACCATCGTTTAAATGTTTTAAAACCATTTAAAAGTTGTTAAAGTTTACCTTTCAAACTCTAAACTATAGGACATCGACAGCTACTAAATAAATAGGGTGTACGTGTGTGCACACTTGCTCTCTTTCTCTCTCAGTTTCTTAATATGCTTTCCATTTTGCCTAATTTTTTACTTTACAAAAATGGCTTATAAGGGAGTAGTCCTCTTTCTTGAAGGCTTCACGTAGTTTACCATTAGAGCCAATCCTGGCATTTAAGTCCCTGAGAAGTTTGAGTCTAGTCTGGGAGAAATAAAGATTAAATAAGAGTAAAAATAACAGTAAAAGAGACTGTATTTCAAAGCAACAGAAATTGCATATCACAAGAAACCATGTCTGGATGGTCAGAAGATAAACTAATATCAGAAAAAGATGATCTTTTCACACGGGCCAAGAAGCAGCTCCCTTGAAGTTGACCAAAATAAGGATAGCCAATTTCCATGATTTTTGCCAGTTGTTTTCCCAATAACTGTTGACAAGTGATGGCTAAAATTCAGATCTTGTTTGTGTAAAATCCATTAGAAAAGCCAATATATTAGGATTCTTATTTTAATATCCCAAAGGGCGTGCTCCAGGAGAAGGACACAGAAATAGAGAAGTGGTCCCATTGAATCTGCACTGCTGCCCAAGAGATTTTCCTAAAGTACCTCTCCAAGTCTTATCCAAGCAAAGCAGTGTCTTTCTTTGCTTGAAATCCTGTGGTAATTTGTCCCATATCTTCAAATTCCTTGAGTTGGTACGAAACACCCTTTATGTTCTGGCCTCAGTCATGGTGTTTCTTGCATTCTTTACAATCACCAGTCTCCTGTGTGTCTCTCACATTATATGGTGAACTCACAGAGGGTAGGAATTATGTTTTACTCATTTTAGTATTTCCAGTGCTGGGACCATGGAGAGCCTCAGGAAGTATTGGTGGAATGGGTGACTAGATGATTGGAAATGTTTTAATAGTGCAAAGCCCTAATGTGGCTGTGTTTTTTCCTTCCCCAAGGATTTTGGCATTATGTTCCTGCATCACCTTGTGTCTGTTTTCTTGATTACCTTTTCATATGTCAACAATATGGCCCGAGTAGGAACCCTGGTTCTCTGTCTTCACGATTCAGCTGATGCTCTTCTGGAGGTAAAAGTTTTCTTCATCTTTAAGAGTACAAAATCTAGAATTTAGGAAGTCCCTGAGAGCATCACTTCCATATTATGCTAGAGGGTTCTGGGGACGATAGTATATGACTGCTTTGAAACTGCAGAGTCTTTCTTGTAAGTGAAATTGCTGAAAATGAGACTTTAAGTTATTATATAAATTTTTGTATTAAAAAAAGTTCATCATGTTAGCATTCTTTATTAATAGAATAATGAAAACCTTTATTATTCCACACCTAAGAAATGAATGTGTCACATTGAAAAAGTATTACTTGAACAAGTTTTATTTCTGGTGTTATATTTTTCACACTGATTTATCTAGAAAGTGTATGTAACTCAGTTTAGTTATTAATGGGAATTGTACTTCCTGATGAAATCAATTAGTAGTCATAGATTTATTGCCAATATACACATTATCCTATTATTTTCACACTGGAAAGTGTATACAAATAGCAAATTATATATAAAAATTGTTTTCTATGCGTATAAATATAAAGAGTGTCTGAGGATATTTTGCTTATACTTTGATTAACTTTATAGACCATTATCATTTAGAATTATTAAAGTAGAAAAAAAAGAGTACAGAAAAGTGCTATCTCAAGGAAAATTTTGATGTGATATTTACTTTTAATTATGGCTCCTGTGAAGAGACACTCAGTAATATTACATAATTAAAGTTTTTTTTACTTTATGCTAAGAAATTTATGTAACTGGTCAAAAATAAACCAGAGTACAAATTTCATGTAGAAATGAGTCTTAGAATCTGTTTTTGATTTTTTATTCCTTTCGGCCCACAGTTCTGCCCCTTCGAAGCATTTATTGTCACTGTGAATATAGAATAGAGGTGCCCTCAAATAATGATTTATTATTGCATTTAAGCAGAAATCCCATGCAGTAAAATTGATTGAATCTACTATAAAAGCAGTTAGTCAAGGTTTGAAGTACATTAACACTTTATTAAAAAACTCTGGCCCCTATAAGGTTATAAAACAGAAAAATAGTCCTAATGGGCTAGGATATGTCAGATGATAGTTTGGCACTATGATTTTTAAGTGCTCCAAGCGAGGCTCTCTCTTTTCCACATATTTCTTAAAGGAGAAGTATAAGTAGTATAGAGGCAATCCGCTGAATATCAGTTACCATTTGGTTAAATCCTACATATGCTTGAAAGTAGAAACTTATACAACATTCTACAGTTTTGAAATCAATCCTGTACAGTCTGCCAACTTTAATCTCTGTGGAAATGGCTGGCATGATGTTCGATACAGCCATGATTCAGAAAATGTTGGTTGAATAGTCATGTACCACTTTAATCTAAAAAAGAAAAATAATCCAGAAATCCTAGTCACGTGGCTTAAAAGCAAATGTTCTTCGTCACCTGGATCTTCTTTGATATTGTAAAATATTACTTGAGAATATCCAAATAATGGGATGTGATGACAGTCAACTCTTTGAAGTGGGATCTTTAGCCTAGACATTTCCAAAAATAATTGATGTTTAATGCTTTTTATTGAATACTGGTGAATGAGTATAAAAGAACAACTACATGGTTACCTAGCCAGAAGCAGACAGAAGATACTTTTTTTTTTTCTTAATATAATTTGTGGTGTCATATCCAAAGTATTCTTGAAATTAAAAGTTCATCTTGGCTTCTACTCAGTAAATAGATTTTCCCCTTAGGAATATATTTTTCTCAGTGTTTTGTATTTTACTTAAATATATTATAGTTTCTATGGATATTATCAATAGTCTTTTCAGGTTTGACTCAGTTAATTTAACTTTCCAAGAAGTAGGAAATAATATTATGAATTCAAAAGACGTCTTCAATTTGTAAGCCTGTCTGTGGGGGCTTGTGAATTCTAGGTGAAAATGTAAAAAGAGGTCATCAAGTAAAATTATGTTTTCAGTGTCACCTCTTTTTACTTAGACTCATCCATAAAAAGTAGATGGTAGAGAAGGGGATGCGATGTCTTCCCTACACTAATTTATAATACAAAAAGTGGTCACTTAAATCACTATCATAAATATTAGCATACTTCTCACAGACATTTTGAACATTAGCGACTTTCATCTAGAAGATGACCCATTAATGTAACTTTGAAAATTACACCTAAATGGATTCATTGAAAAAAACATGATCTTGACACCTTCTTCATTTCTAAATTTATGAGACTAAGCCAAGAAACTGTCTCCATAGAATACTCCTTATGCTTGTCGAAAGAAAACCTATAAATCTAAGTAGAGGGAGAAAAAAATTGCAGAAAAGCTCCATGTATTCTGTATGAAGTTTGTGGCCGCAGTGTTTGCAACTCATCAAAGGTGTAAAGGATTATATAACACTTTCTATTTTGACCTGTTATGCCAAATTCCTATTTTGGTGTCTTTGGCTAGCTAATATCTTCTGTAATGCAAGAATTTTCTTATTTTTCTGTTTTCCTGAAATCTACCATGTAATTGAATTTTTTCAGTTTGCTGAATATTTTATTAAATCTGTAACAATCAGTAGTTCTACTAATGGCTAATGCTGTATTTCACTCAACTTATGGGTAATTTATGAATACTGATGCATGATGCATGACATTCCAAAGTAGCAGGCAATTTTATGCATCTGATCACTTGTAACTTATAGGAGACTTGGGCATATTGAAAGGAGGTTTTCATTTATCAATTTAACTAAATTAATATGTCACATTTTTTCCTTTCATAGGCTGCCAAAATGGCAAATTACGCCAAGTTTCAGAAAATGTGTGATCTCCTGTTTGTTATGTTTGCCATGGTTTTTATCACCACACGACTGGGTATATTTCCTCTCTGGTGAGTATCCCATCTTTCTGATAGAGCCACCCCTTCCAGATAGGCTTTATGAACCATCTTTCTTTTGAACTTCACTCCAAATACTTACAGGTTTAAAGAAAGTGAGGGAGGGACTCAAGAAACAGTTTGATTTCTTCTTCCAGAAGAGGGTTACACTCTACTGATATTTTCCACAGGATAGTTAAAGAAGGATGTGGCTTGCATAGGTTCTAGAGCCACAGGCTGTCAGCCATTTTAGGGTTCAGTCTAGGATCTGATTCAAAAACCTTAGCCATGAAAGTTGTAATTAATAAAGGAAAGATGATGTTGCAACCAGTTATCTATCAGGGATCCTCCTGTACCAGGACTGGCAGCAACAGCATGACCAGAGAACTTGTTAGAAATGCAGCTTATTCAGCACCACCCCAAAGGGACTGAATCACAAACTCTGGAGGTGGGGCCTGGCAATCTGTGTTTCGATCAGTATGTCTAATAATTCTGCTCCGCATTAGAGTTTGAGAACCACTGTCCTATGTAATTCTCCTCATCTGCTATATTTTTAGCTAAAGCAGATGGAAGGTATCTAAAACAAATCCCTAAAAGTTCCCCATGGCCCCTGAATGACTGGATATGTTTTGTTTTGTTGAGAACTAAGAAAACAATGACAGATTTTGAAGGAATTTGAAAATCCTTTCTATTGAAAATACATCCACAGTCATTAATCATTTTTTGGAAGGCTATTACTTGAAGTTGGAAAAAAAATGAGCTCTCTATATCACTTAAAGTCTAGCGTTGATGGCAGATATTTTTTTCTATTTTGAGAAATTGATTTGAATGGGAAATTAAAGCAATGGAAATAGGAGAAAGCCAAACGGGGAAGGGATGAAATAATACCTTGCATTTCAGCCCCAATAGAAAAATATACTCAATTAATCATACACACACACACACACACACACACACACACACACCCCTTCTCCTTGAGGCTTGAAGCCCTTTTTCGGTCATTACTTATTATGAAAATCTTTTCCAAGCAGCAGAACTCTGTGTTGACAACTGGCATTTATAAAACCTTATTATAGTTTTACATAGTTATAGGTAGGAAATACTGACGTAATTTTGAGTATAATATATCTATATTTATTTCATGATTGGGGCTCTTTCAAGATTACTAGCAGAACTAGTGGTAAGAATTTAAATAAAAGAAATTCAAGCAAAATCCGGGAAATATTTCTCAAAAGAATAATAGAAAGCTTTTTCTATTTAGAATTTCTGAGAACCTGAGTTTTAAAGAAATAAGCATCATTCTCAAGTACTTTGATTTATTAGGTTGGTGCAAAAGTAATTGCGGTTTTTGCAATTATTTTTAACCTTTTACACCGCAAGTACTTTTGCACCAACCTAATACTTACTTCCCTTTAAGGGTAGATTAAAATTCAGATGCGTCTCTTCTCCTCCCCTCTAGTTAATGTGTAAGAAAAGCTCTTCAAGTTCAGTCTAAAACTTCCAGTCTTTGTCTTTTCCATATTGTTTGGGTGTGGACTCTTCAATATACTACCATTTTTAATGTACTTGGTGAATTTATCGGGCACTTACTGTGTAACCAGTACTCGGCTGGGGGCTGAAAATTCAATGAGACATAGGGCTTCCTTGGGGCATTTGCAGTTGAATCCCTCCAGCTCCCTTCAGTAATCTGGCTTATAATTTGCGGGGCCTAGATGTTATCAGTTATTTTGTGACCATTTACTGGCGATAAATAATATAGTAATATTAAACACTTTGGTTGAGGTGTATAAAGGAGCTCTGACAGCTCATAAAGCATTATATTAATATTAAACAGAGTATGTGTGTCTGACATAATCGCTGGTGACTGGAGGGAGGTGCTGGAGGTAGAATGGATTTCCATTTAACAAGCATTGCAGAGACTTATTTCCCCTTCAAATATCTGTGCTTCGGCTGGAAGAAGAAAGAAAGGTATTCCCTGTTCCCTCTACTTCTTTTAGTTTTCAGTCCATTTACTTTGGAATCACCACAGTACCTTCCAGGTTCCTCCTGATGATATTCGTATTTGTGTTCCCCTGTGAGCCATCAGAATTGTTGTAATTAGAGGGTTTGATAACACCTAGTTCTTTGTGTTGTGTCTTTAGTTTATTTGTGTTTTTGCCTCACAAAGACAACATACATGTGAGTAGCTTTTTCAGAATTATGCACTGTTCAGACTTCTCTTTTGGTTATAGTACATCCTTCTAGAACAGCACTGTCCAATAGAAATACAATTCAGGCTTCATAGTCATTTTAAATGTTTTAGTAGCCACATTAAAAAAGTAAAATGCTGACCTCTATTTAAATGTTTATTTAACTCCTTATATATAAAATATCATTTGAACATGTAATCCATATTAAAAATTATTGCGATGATTGCAATTTTTATTACATACTAAAAATCTTCAAAATAGAGTATGTGTCCCAAATTACTGCATCTACTCAAAAGTCTATGTATTTTAGCCTTTGTGTTATAGTTGGACAGTCGATGATTTGATCCTTTCTGAGAGTAAGTCTATTTATCCATCATTATAAACTGTTACCATTTTTATTGATCTGCTTCTGTCTTTCCTCAACTCCATTTATGTGTAATCCCTGAAAGTTCCAAACAATTTTCTTATATTTTATGAAGCTGTGATTTCAATTGGCACAGAGTAGATTGTGCTCAATCTCATTATAGCGTCCATCACAATGGCTACTCAATCATACTTGTTGAGTGAATTAGGTACTCTTTATTCTAAATGGTCTCACTTTGTTTTCTTAGTTGAGCTCCTTAAATCATCGTGAACTGGATAGTTGCAGTTTCTCCCTTATTAAACAGAGAACCCTGATTCATTTAGTCAATGATTTACCCAGTCCCTCTGGACGCTGGTCTCCTGACATTGGTTCAATTTAGCAAGCACTTACTAAGTTCCAGTTGTTCTTCCTACAACACAATACTATCTTCTTTAATGAGGAGGCCATAAAGCTGTTGATGAGATACATTTTTGACAGTTGTTACATAAAAGAGAGTCATTTTAAAATGATTATCCTTATCATTCTCCCCAGCCAAGATACTATATTGTAAGCATCATCATCTCTCGGCCTTACGGTAGAATCTGGTAACGAAAAAAAGAAATCCACAAAGATCTTGAAAGGGAAGTAGTATGCTGCAGTCGATAAAAGATGGCTTGCTGTGAGTCATGGTTCTGCCCTCACTGTGTGTCTGAAGAGCATGTGTGTAACTTCTCTGTATCTATGTCCTCATCAGGAAAATAAAAATAATAGCAATTGTTCCACCTACCTTACCAGGAAATGTTAAGGATCAAATGAAATATTATCTGTAACAGTGTTCTTTATAAAGTACTTTATAAATAGTATGCATTTAAAAATGTATATTATTGTTAAAGATAGCCATTTCCATTACGGCCAAATGGTCAGAAATTTTTATTACATGGTATAACCATCGATTAATCTAGATTAAGGAACTATAACCGTAAATTATTTTGAAGTAAGTTTTAAATGCTCTCTCCAATTATGAGACTCCAATTATCGTGTTTTAGTCATTTCTGTTCTTAGTGAGTATGTAACACAGGGCATGCACCAACCAGGTTGCCTCATTCCCCCAAATCCTAAACGACCGTACCTACCCTAAGCCGCCGCAAGTAACCATTACTATTCACAGAGTCTCACAGAATTTCATAAAATGCAAGTATATGTCAGGCTATGTCTTTCCTGCAAGTCACGGACTAACAAGCCAATATCCAGCCAAAAACGGGCATATCACAGTTGCCAGAACCTCTTCCTATGGCCTAATGATGACTTTCCACATCCCAGTTCATATCCCTGTTCACCAGAAACGAACCTCTGGGCTACAGGAAAGTCAATTATGTACCTTCAATGGTCTGTGGCTATTTAGACAGAAGCATGTGACTTCTCAGAATGTTACTTTCTGTTGATCTCTATCCTGCAAAGTAGTGGATTTATTTGCTGATTTGTACTCTCTGAAGGTCTCTGCAATGAAACAAACAAACCAACCAACCAACAAACAAAAAACACACACATTACAGAAGTGCCCTAGATGTTTCTTTTTATCATTTTTCATAATAAGATTTGAAATCCATCCAGATGTGTATGGGAATATCATCTTCGTTCCTGATTTATTTTTCAGGACATATTTTACTGAAATAGTGTGGCTTATCTGCTTTTCTGAATATTTAATAAGATCAGTCTCAGAACTCACAAATTTGGAGAAGCTAGTTTTTTGTTTTTCTTTCTGTAGAATCCCTTAACAAATTTTCTCTAAAATTTTCCCTGGTGTTGGTCTATGTTAAATATATTTGAAAGATCAAAGATGAAACCTGAAATCTTTGGCTGTTAGGTATTTTGGCATGCTTTTAGTTATTCTGACATGTATTAGTATAACTTAGTATCTTTAAAGGTGGGGTAGAATTGTGTGGCAATAATGTCTATTGACTTTTATTGTCTCTTTTCATGTGAACATAATACTTGTAATATAATTTCAAGATTGAGAAGTTAGACCAGGAGTCAACAAACTCGGGCCTGTAGAACAAATCAGCCATCACCTGTTTTTATAAATAAAGTTTTATTGAACCACAACCTTGCCCATCTGTTACATGTTGTCTTTGGCTGCTTTCTGCTACAATGGCTTGAGTAGTTGGGATAAAGTATATGGCCCGCTAATCCTAAAATATTTACCAGCTGGATCTTTAGAGAAAAAGTTTACCAACTCCTGGGCTGGGCCATTAAAAAAATTAGTCGATGAGTAGGCAGTGGGGGGAGTGATGTATTAAATGTATTCAGTCTTTGGATGTTCTCTAGAAGTATTGTCTGCCTTAGGCAAAAAACATGCAGCTATTCTTAATAATGTGTGTGGGGGTGGGAGGAGGCAGACTGCTCTCAAGTAAGCTTTTTCCTTTTGTGATTTGAGTCAACAAAAAAAATTCAGTATCCTAGTAACGCTCTCCACACAGAATTAATGTCTTAAGTGTTCTTCCCTTTCTCCCAATCACTGCAGAGAATCATTTGCTAGGGAAAGAGAACACGTACAAAGATTATTTTCTCAAAGTATTATGAAACGTGTTTACATATCATCTATGGAAAAAAATCAGTATGGCCATTTCATCTGTTTTAAAAATATCTGAGTATTGTAATAAAGTGTAATACCAGGGCCAGAGATTTGAAAAATATATATATTTGATCAAGGATGTCACTTATTTAAAAGTGATGCTTTGTGGAAAATATTGTAACAGATAAAGAAGCCGCATCACTTCTTTTCCGTTTGCTTATGTGATTATAAAATGCAATTGTCATCAGCCCTGTCCTCTCCTCCTGCATTACCCTCACCTTCCTGACTGCGGTGCCTGGGTTTTTCCTGCCAGCTGGCCTCTCTGGCCACACCTAGCTGCTTTTCAATAGTCCCAAACTCAGCCTGGGACCAGCTCGTGCCTGCCCATTGCCTCCTTCCCAGGCTGGACCAGCCCCTGAGCTACCCTAGAATCCCTCCCTGCAGAATCCCTGTCTGCAGAGCTCTACGGCACTGTCGGTGGAGGCCACCCTGGCTGTGTTCTCAGAACTTTCATTCTCAGCACTTCATCCATGCCTTTGACGGTCACTTCTGGGATGGCAGTGTAGCCAAGGAGAAAGGGCCACTTCCCTGCAGTAATGCTATTCCTTGTGGGGATATATCTTATCAGGTATTGTTATTTAACTTTTTATGACTTGAGGACAAGGGAGCAAACCCTTTGTAAATTCCTCTTAGGAAAGAAGCCACTTGTGTTGTATAGATCTCTTCAATGCACTTTCCTGGGAACCCGCTGCATGTCAGGCACAGTGTGGATGTTGGGTACGTAGATATGATTAGGTCATGAGCCCAGGAACATACAGCATTGCAAAACCATCAGTAAATATTGGTTAAATAAATAAGTGAAATTTCAGAATTCCCCATGCAGAATTTCCCATGTTTGGTGCTATCATGACTGAGACTTTGCAGCCCTTATGTACTTTTCCTTCTGATGCAGACAGGCCAGTCAAAGACAAACCTGACGGTGACTCGGTAACTCTCAAAAGCATGGGCATTCCAGCCACTGAATCATTTTGCTCAGACAGAATTTATAGAAACAGAATTGTGCAATTGTTTCATAAACTCTGCCTTTGTCTGCAGCAGGTAATAAAACAGAAATACTTAATATAAAATGCTGACTGTCAAAGAATTGTAAATACAGGCATTAAATATATGCATATAAAAAGTCATAAAACAAGTAGATATACTGAAGATGCAAGTCATGACTAGGAGCCTGGGTGAGGGCACGGCGAGTACATTGGCACAATGGCTCCTAATGAGTGAGGCACACAGAGAGGAAGCTGTGGAGAGGTTCTAGGGCAGTGTAGCAAGAGAACACTTCTTCAAGAGAAGGAGAAGTAGAAAGAAAAAGAAATAGAGCCTCATTCCTCCATCCAGGGATTGACCCATGGACGTGAACAAGAGCACACAGAACACCATCCCAAAGTAGTAATGTTTAACGCTGCCCAAGGGCCCTGGACAGTTGTTCCCAGCCACCATCCAGGACTTCTCATCCGGCTTCCATCAGTGTCAGGTTAGCTGCCCAACTTCACATTCGTAGCAAGCTCTGCATCTCTCAGAGCAACTTGCACCAACTCCATTTAGCCCTCCTTTTTTTTTTTTCCAATGGACAGCATATGAACCCACACCCATTTTTCACAGACATGGATGTCTTAGACTACTTTGTATTCCATACACTTGAAATCCATGCTTTAGAATTGTCAGAAAAATGAATATTTAATTCGATTTGTTGGTTGCTAATCCATTGTATTATGATCTTTGGATTATACATTCTTTGGGTCTGAAGAAAGGCAGTAAGCAGCATTCATTGAAATATAGTTTAAAACTTTTTGAGGAAATGGTTCTGAATACATTCCATTTTTTAGTGGCATATCAGAATGGCCAGATTGAAATAGTTCCAATGTTTTTACATTCTGAGAGACAAAGAAGCACTATTTTAATTACTTAACATTTTTAGATTGTCTTTTTAATTGAAATGTAAATGTTATAAAAATGTATTTAATGAAATGGAATAGTCTGTTAACTGTAATTTTACTGTCCAGTAGTGTATGGTAACCAAATAAGTAAATATTTGGGATGATTTCCCAGCATCGCCTCCAGGGAGTGCCCTGGTTACTAGTGCTCCAACCTAGTCTCCTATCTTCTCACCTGCTATGCTCTGCAATCATAGTTGGTGGTAAGGATGGCAACTTGGAAAAGCAAAAGATTATGATCAAATAATAGTAAAATATTTTTCAGGGACTTTTTATTATGCTTTTTAACTAATAATAAATGAAGAAAACAAAATAAGGAAAATTTTCTGTTTATCATTATGTTAACTACTCCCATTAATCAAGATTTTAGTCCAACAATTGTCCTTGTTCTTATCTGAACATACATAAGACTGTTTTATCTCTTTGTCTGCTATGGAAGGGCAAAGACCTTGAAAAAGCAATGAATACTTTAAGTTGATTAATTAAAGTACCATGTGGACACATCCCAATCGATCAATTCAGGAGCTAACGAGGAGCACTGAAGGAATTTTTCTATGTGTATAAGTCTCTTAAATGATCCCCCTTTCCCAGAATACTACATTATGTTAGGAGCACAATTTGCAAAGTCAGCAGTGTATTAAAACGGGTCAACCCTTTCCTACACATTAAGTCTACAGTATCATTCAGAAATAATTCAGGTGCTTCATAAAATAGGTTAAAGCTGCCATGATGAAGTACAGAAGAAAGGGGGCATGGACGTTTCTCTCAGTAGTGAATTATTCATGGAGCCTGTGCCCCTTTTCTTTTCCTAGCCATATGATTGCATATATTTCAAATTGTGTCTCCTCACCTCATTCAAAAATTTAATTAGATGTTTGAGTCCCCTACTCCCAGTAGCAACCACATGGCATTTTCCTGAAGCTATTCTGGTGCCATTATTTGATAATCATTCATTTCCTTGTCTCCCTTCTCCACTCAAGAGTGAGTTGTGACAGGGCTGGGACCATGTCTTGTTCTCCTGAATTCCCAGTACCATGACAATACCTGGTACGCTGTAAGTTTGCTGATTTATCTTGCAGTAGATCTCTATGATTTATTCTAGGTGTTAATTCGGAATTTACTTTCATAAAGGTGTTCTCCCCAAGCAGTAGTTTTTTAAATTTATTTCAATATAATAGAATATCATCCTTATTATTTTCTTTCCCTCTAAATCAGGGAGGAATATTCTGAATGCCAAAGTAATGCTTATTTAAATTCCCTCCTTTCTTGAGCCGCATATCCTAACCTAATTCCCCTACCATAATTTGCCCACCCCAGCATGCTATCCCTCACAGCTAGTGTTTGGCACAATCTCTCTTTCAGGCATAAAATTGAGGGGATTGAACTTTGGGTGACCCACACTGAGTGGACATACTGACTTGTGACTTTGTGACTATTCTTTTTTTTTTAAGCTTGATTCCTACCCATTCTTCAAAGGTTTGGGGAAGATGATGAAAGATTGCCTATTCTGAAAATAACTGCACGTGTAACTAGGATCATTGCTTATTTTTATCTTCTGGCCTATTTTTCTTATAAAAAAAAAAAGGTGAAATAAAGTGGTACTCCATTGTGTATACATGAGACAGATCGATCGGTAGATAGATATTTTATAGATATTTATTATATATACATATTTTGTTTTAGATATCTAATATATTTATATATCTTATTTATCATATATAAATATATTTATAAATATAAATATACATATCTATATCTTAAGTAAATATATATATTATAGATATTTATATATTTTATTTGTCATATATTGAAACTTTGCTTATTCTTATCAACATCAAATAAATAATCCAGCAGCTGCTTCTATGAGTTCATGGGGCTTTTCTTTTTAGTAATTAAAAAGTGATGAGATTATTGATTGCTGCCTGCTGCAAAAGGAATAAATTGAATGATGTATTTTCCACATAAATTGGCCTTAATGGCTTCGAGATTTCAGATAAGACAATTCTATTGCATTTACATGAAAACCTAACTGAGTCATTAAAGCTGCATTTTGCTGACACTTTTTGTACCTGGAGATGCTACAAACAGGTCTAAAACATGCACACCATCATTTCTACCCATGCTCAAGATATGCTTCCCTGGGCCAGTATCTTGAGAACCTTGAAAAATAGCCAGTAGATTTCTAAACCATTTGAGAACAAATCCAGACTGTTTTCCCCTAAGCCAAGAGCGAGAGAGGTTAGTTTTTCTTCTTCAAATTAACACCCTGTCCCCGTTCTAGTATGCAGTAACCACTTGCTGCTCCTTACTGTTTCTACACCTGAGAACTTCTTGGCAGTAAAAATGATGCACTTTCCTTTTAGAGAAGGGAGAAAAATGTTTGACAGTCAGATATGTTCGTCACTGCGGTTGTCATTTAACCAAGTGAATATCTAATAGTTTGATAGCAATATATAAAGTTATTTTTTTCTAAGGTATAAGCAGCTTAACTTCAGCACAGGAGAAAGACTAAGTACATTCATATTGAATTCTTCCAGCAGTAACAGAAGCTTTTGGTGATTATGAAAACAACTTGAAAGTAGATTGAAACATGTTAATGGTGGAGGGGTCGGTGGGGTGTGATAGGATTCTAGCCCAAGAATAGAAACATGCACATGTGGTAGTCATCTTGTCTCATGACAAATGTAGTTTGTCCTCGGGAAAGTTTCTCGGGCCTTCTTTTTGAACTAATCCAAAAAAAAAAAAAAAAAAAAAATTGACAATAGTTTATATATTTTAATTGATGTTCAGAAAAGAGTCAATATCAAGTACTACAAAGGAAATGGAGATAAATGAGACCACTGGTCATATAAAATTGTACATGTGCTCTTCTTCATCTGTAAAATGAGAGAATTGGAATAAATATCAAAGATATCTTCTAGCTATAAAATTTCTTGGTTCTATAATTTTACAATGAGAAGTGGGTTAGGTGATCTTCCAGTGGGAAATTTTTGTAGAGTGATCCCTGCAAGGGATTCTGAGTGGGGGACAAGTGAGTAGTAATCAAGAAGAGACAGTGGACACAGACAACTTGTTTTAAAAGTTTGCAGTGTATAGAAGGAAAGAAATCAGATGATTATCGGATTAATTACTGTATCAAATACAGATTTTTTATAGGATACTGGACATCTGTGCTTCCTTTTAGAAGCAGAGGAGAAAGAATACTTGTAGGTGTTAGTGAGGAACCCATGAATTAAAAAAGTGACTCCAGCTTTGAGAGAAGTGAAGAAAGGGAGGCAGTCATCCAGTGTTGGTTCCAGTTAGATGACTTCTCAGGCACCCATGATTCCTTGCATCTGTGTAAGGGAACAGAATGATGATACTGATGGTGGTAAAAAAACAGAACACTGAGCAAGCAAAATCCCAGAGGATTAACAGCCAGGTGAAAGGACAGCCTTCTAAAAGGACAGCTTGTCCTTTTAAAGTATGAGGCAAGGAAAAAGAGAGAATGAAAGACTGGGATGGAGGGAGATGTACACATGATAGAAATGTAGATCTGATGGTCTGTAGTTTTCTTAACAAGAAAACCACAGTCATACCTGACAAGATGTGAGAATTCCATTGGGATTTGGGTGAGGGTTCTGGAGAATGAGAACAGAGCTGTGACAGGAGCTTATTGCCCTTTGAGCCAATGGTCAGTGAACTGCAGTCACTTCTTGGGAACTTTGACCATTTAATACCAATGATTCAGTTCATGTATTATGTTGTGACCATCCAAATTGGTATATCTGCTCTCTGAGTACTAGCAAAATTTTCCTGAATTCCTTGAGGCCCCAAACCACTAACCATAACTATTACCTATTACACAAGATCTCAGAAAACTGAAACCCAGAAAAGTAAAGTGATTTGCCCAGGTCCGCAGTGAGTTTTCATCATGGTCAAGGATAGAAACATATGATTTTCAAGGAATTGTGAGGGACCCTTGGGAAATGTTGAAGCCCTCAAATATTCTTGCGCCTTCCTTAAAATTGTCACATACTCTACCACTCAATTTTGAAGACACTTCTATAATGCTCCCAATCAACACTTCATTCATTTTTCATTTGTTCTCAGTATTAGGACATAGTTGCCATTATAAGCTAAACTTGGTTAAATAGAAGATAAAATAAATTCGTTTTTCTGAATTTTATCTTGTTTCCCAAAAGTCTTGATTGACTCTTTTATTCACTGTTTTCTAGGAAATTTATATTCAATTTTAAGTGAATTCGCTTTAAATGGTTTTTTTCTTGGTGGCAATGTCCCTTTGATTGGGAGGACCTCCTGTACTCAGAACTTAAAGTGGGTATAATGTTTCGCTGATTTTCTAAATCCAGTCAGTATAACCTAAAAGAAAAAAAGTAAGTGACTGGGGGTTGAACAGGATGCGATTGTCGCAGCATTAATGGACAACCTCCAGCCCAGGGGAGACAGGGAGCCTGTGTGGGATCAGGAACTCTTTTGACCTTGGACATGAGATTCAACCTGTGCAGGAAGTTCAGAGATTCCCAGGATGGAGCAGGTGAAAGGAAGGAATCCAGTACTTGGAGGTTTTATATTGTCTTTGTGGTTTTATTTTTTATTTTTTTTCTGAGTTTAGCTTGAGTTTTCATGTTCTTTATTACAAAAGGAAAAAGGATTCTTCCCTTCTCCCCCTATTGGGAAGAGTTTAATAGATTCTGTTCTCCCTCTGCAGGTAGAGATGTCCTTGGAGTAGGGAAATACTTTTACCTAGGTGCAAGAGATGCATGATTTGCCTGTTCATGGAGGCAGAACAATTGAAAAACATAATTTAAAAATAACCAATTGGTTTAAATTAGTGAGTTTACATTGAGTATGCTTTTCCTTTAATTTGCTTAATCCCCAAAAATCTCATGGGGAAGCAGCAGTTAATATCCTTCAAGGCAGCCCATCCTGCTGTTCAGATGAAAGTCTTTTTCTAACCAGTTTCTACATTGCCTGACAGAGACTAAAGCTAATCCTCTTTTGGGATTCTCACTAGCCATGTACTTTATTAACCTAAGGGTCCCAGGAGATGGTAATGGTTACTGGTTTGGGGCCCAGGGACAACGGGGATTTTAGTATTGATGCCCAAGGTCCCCAGGAAGCTTAAACACTGTGGCAGATTCTGAAGGCACTACCTCTGTAGCCTGCCACCTGACTGCACTGCTCACAGCTGAATGGTGACTTCTTTCTTGAAGGGAGATCTGATCAGCACACCTCCTTGGTATAACTTCTGCCACTATAAATAGGAAGCTAATAGAGAACCATTCAAATGAACAAATCCTTCAGGAACAAAAGACTCACACATCAAAATGGCAGCATTTTGCAATCTATCAGTTACAAGTTTCAGTAGTCAACCAGGTTCACCAGATTATATTTTGGGAACATACATTGCTTTGCTTTCAACCTAATTATATTCTGAAGAATAGTGATGATCAAGAAATCCTATATAAACAGTTTGGTTTTCAAAGTTGCTTAGCAATGGAACAAAAACAAAAGAAAGAAGCAGTTAGGTTTATATTTAGTGACCTATCTATATGCATCTGCAACACATTTCAGGAATAAATCAAAAGGGCCAACCCATTTCATGCCTCCTGCTGTTAAATGAATGTGGGAGTCAAACTGCTATTTTCACAGTGCAAGACATTTATTGTTGACAAAAAAAAAAAAATTCTTCCACTTATACATAATCAGTATCCTGGCAAATGATGCTGGAGAATTTCAGCTCCTTAAGCATCAAGTAGAACAATCTTTAAAAAACAAAAATTAGGCCTATGAGATAAAAAATCAAAAAATCAGTCAGCCATAAATCAAAGCATTTAAATACTTCCATTGTGCTCAGACCAGTTCTTTACTGAATCTGTGTTCTTTAGGTTGACAAGACTGATCTTTATGTCTCACCCCTCCTCAATTGAACAGCATAGCACTTAAATTATTCAGACATTACAGGACTACTGAGCTTTGTTCCTGGCTCATTCACAGCTGTCAGTGTTAGTACAACTTACTGTCACCTAATGCTTATAACAATCTTCTTCCCTATTGCCTCTCCACTACCTCCCAAAAAAGTATACAATGTCAATAACTAATTCAACTGCGGTTATGGTAGATTTCGCATATAAATTATTGTACCCACCTAAGTTGTTTCTGCTTCCTAAAAGTTTATACAAGAACACTTTGCTCCTGAGGTGTGTCGGGGGTGAGGGTGACACCCTAACTGTTTCTTCTGTTCAGATTGAATGTGAAACATTTATGACCAGCCTGCGTCAGGCCTCTAAGAGTGTGATCCTTGGACTGAAATCGTTTCTGAGTGCAGAATACAAAAGGCTAGTGAGACCTTTTCATCAACAGCACTTAAATAATTTCTCTCGGCTGACATAGCTCAGAAGGAAAGGAAAGGAGGTATAGGAGAACTAAATAAATTGATTTCCCACTGATCGCTTACCATCACCCCACATATGGAGGGATGTGTCGACCCTCCCATACAATATGCTGTACATGGTGCCAGGGGACTGTTGGGACTGCAGACTAAGGTCACCGTCATGCTCCCTACAGCCACCCACATGTTGACAACACAATCAGAGATGAGAAAACTTTCTTTGTAAGCATGGAGATTATTTGCCATGGAAACTAGAAAACACTCAGAGCACCTTAGCTGACCTATAAACTGAAGGTAGGCATTGTACCATAATAATTTAGGTGCTTTTTCAGCCAGCTCATTTTCAAAAACTGAATGGGGAAGGAATAAAAAAAAAATTTTTTTAAAGGAGAAGTAAATGTATATTAAAATTCTGTGAGGTCTTCCCCCTCCCCCATTGCTTTCTGAAAATAAATGTGGAAGTAGGTATTAAAAATTCATCAGAACCATTTTAAGACATTCACTTGTGGGTGTTCCATTAGCATGTTCATGCCGTTCATAAGCAACTCTGACGCAGTCTCTCGCCTTGAGCACTGTTAACATGTGGGCCGGATGATTCTTTGTTGTGGAACTATCCTGTTTGTTCTGGGGTGTTTAGCAGCATCCTTGGCCTCTATCCACTAGATGCTAGTAACACACACATACACACTAGTTATAAAAATCAAAATGTTTCCAGACATTGCCAGAGGGAGAACCACTATTCTACACCAGTGGTTCTCAACATTATTTGCAGGATGAAAATCTAGAAATATTGATGTTCTTTGTAGAACACTATGAGACAGTATTATTTTTAAAATGCCATCATTCCAATTCTGAATGATTTCCCTAGCACAAAATGACTTTATCATTCATAGACTACAGAAAATTATGACCTCCAATACACGTGCCTAGGATAAAAACAGACTTGCAAATTGAGCATGAGCAACACTTTCCTTATATTGTCCTTTAAGTTTAATTTTAGTAAATAACAAAGGTTAACCACTCCCTAGTCCATTCTCTTAATTTTTTAATGAGAAAGCTAAGTCCCAGATAAAGTTAACTTCCCAAAGTCTCTCAGACTCAGAGCTAGAACTGTGATAGTCTTCTTCTTGCTAAATATTCTTTCCACCAAGCTGCACTGCTTCTCAGAAAAACACAAAACAGAAACTAAACTTAGCCATCTTCTGCTTACCTGCTTCTGTTCCCTAGGTGAACAGTCTCCTTTACCTCAAGAGAGCATACCCCTGACCGTTGACAGTTTGTGATGGACCCACACTCTGTGGGATGCCTGAGGATTTCTCCCAGTGATGGAGTCACATGCCTCCCAGGAGTCAAATGATTGTCTGCAAGCCTTTCATGTCAGTTATATGTGCAGTTTTATTGTTCCATATAGTAAAATATTAAGTAACACATTAACATACAAGTGTAAAACCAAAATGGATTCTTCTTAAACTATAAAAACTAAGTAAAAACTAAAAAGTATCTAAAAAATTAAGTGTAGATGAGACAACTATAAAAAGCTTGGAGAAAAATCATAAAAATCCAGAAGGCTTCTCCACTGAGATTGCTTCCAAGTGGCTTTAAGCTTTTACTCCACTTTAAAGAAGCCCGAAGTAGAAATTGTAGACTCTGCATTTCAAGAATGGCATATGCAAGAAAGGTCAACCAGAGATTCCGTATTCAAAAGGAAAACTCTTGACCCTATATAAAAAAGACTGATGAATGAAAGTGCATATATTTATACATCTTTAAGATACATGTATTATCATTTGAAATATTGTCCTCTTTAAACTACTTTTTCAAGTACTAAAAGTCAATTGAATCAGATAATGTCAAATGTATAGAATGTGTGTATAGAATGTCATAGAATAATGGCAAATGTCACAGAATAATGACAAACTTATAGAATGTATGTATAGAATGTCATTGAACTCACGTCAGCCGAAGATATTGGAAAGCTATTTCCCAATAATCTGGAGGCTGATTGGTTTTTTTGAATAGCCTCTTAAGTGAAATAATGTGGAAATAATATCAAACTGGGAATTAAGAATCCCATTCAAATTTTCATTGTGATACTAATTTAGTGAACTGGATCAAATCACCACTTTTCTTCCTACTTTTGCTACCTCCACTCTAAGCAAATGTAGTAAAGCCTTCTTTGGCAGAGTTTGTGTGTGTGTCAAATGAGAATGCATGTAGAAAAGTACTTTGAGAGGTTTGAAGCATGATATAGTACTGTTTCTAGCTCACTTGAAAATGATGGCTCATATATGTAGATAAAGACATTATCAGGCACAGGCGTGCTTTAGATGAGAGTACTGAGGCGGAAAGGATTCTTTGAGGGAATAAGTCAAAAAAAAAAAAAAAAGTCTGACTATTTGAAATAGACTAGGGAAATTTACAAGTAATTCAGCTGCAGCATTTGGTCAGAGACATGAATTTTCTCCTAATAGCTAGCATTTTCCTTTCAGGTTTCCAGATTGAGATGATTTATGTGTAAAGACAACTCTAGCATGCAGGTGGCAACATGAAAGCAATGTCACTAGTGTGTGACCCACCCCATAAGCTCCTTTACTCTCACCCTGCCTTGCCCTCAGGATCCATCACAGAATTCTCCTCTGCTACCTTGCCTCTGGTCCTTGTTGCGGAAATGTGTGCATCTGACTCTATGCGTGGGCAAATTAGTCTAGAATTTGTGCTAAGGTGATTAGTTAGTGGCTGTTTCATCTCTGTCTGTCCATCACAGTTTTTCTGCTCCCTTTGAAGAGAGATTGCTTCCTGTGTGTGTCTACCTTGACCTTTTCTTGACCTGATAGCATGCCAGCCTCTTAAGAGGCAAGAGCAATTGTGACAGAGACCAGACTGAGTAATGGGATGACAGCATCTTCCATTAGAGCTGTACTCACTATGAATGCATCTGTAATCCATCAGAGGGTCTGAGGAAAAACACAATGAAAACCTTTTAAGGTGGATTCAATTTAGAGCCTCCTGGGAGAGACTGAGTACCAACAATGGAAAATTCAATATTAGGCTCACCAAAAGACGCTGCATCTCATTAATGTCCTTTTTCTCTACTGCGTAAGGAAAAAATTCTGCAGCGACCTTTTGAAAAAAATATGGCATTTAGTTTTTTAAAAAGAACTACTTCTTTTGGATTCTTTAATACCAATATTCATAGGAAATTTATTCGGGAAGATGTGAGACTATAAAATGAATGGTTGCAGCGTTTAAAACCAATTGTTGAGATGTACAGTTGAAATCCAGCATGAAATTATCCAGGTGTGTGACACTAGGCAACGTTGAAAAAAATATGGCAAGCTTGATATGGCAGTGTGAGTGCCAGTGACTTTGTTCTTTACCTTATATGTGTATAAAGGAATATAATGTCTAACCCCATTCCAAAAACTGAAGTAAATAGTAAACAGCAGTTAGGGAATGAGTTGTTTTTCTTTGCCCTAGAAGTAGCAATATAATATAATAATTGATCAGTATAATCAGTATAATCAATAATTGATCAGTATAATAATTGATCAGCCTGAGTACAGTTTATAAATGACTTCTAAGTTGTTGTAGGGAAATATTCAGTAAGATCCGTTTCTACAACAGGATCACAATGGGCTCAACAGGTGAATGTGAATTATTGTTAACAGGTGTGATGTGGCATTGTGGTTAGGTTTTTAAAAAAGTTTGAAATATTTATAGATTAAATAGTATGGTGTTGTGGATTAGTTTAAAAATAATCCAAGGTAGGCATGGGGAGAGCGTTAGATGAAAACACACTGACCATGAGTTGATCACTGTTGAAGCTGCTGAGAAGGGTGTATTGAGGTGGTGGAGTCATTATACTATTTTCTTTCCCCTAGTGTATATATTTGAAACTTTCCATAATAGAAGGTAAATACCAAATTATGAAATGTGGCTCTATTTTAGATATAGGATGAGAGACTCATATTATGAATTGTTTGACTTAAGATAGGATTCTTTCTGTGACAAATAAAGTGGGGTATGGAAGTCAAAGCACTGCTGTGTGTTAACAGTTATTTGCACATCTGACCAACGAGAAGAGGTGTGAATCAGCTTTGCTCTGCCATGCACTAGTGACAGATGGTATGAAAAATTTAAGTGACAGGTGGTGGTGATTACTAAACAATAAACAAAGACAATTTATCAGGAACCAAACAGAAAATAGCTACTTTTTGTTCCGTGTGATGCATCTAAATTGGCCTTTTTTATATAATTGTCATTTTCACATCATGATGGGTGTGCTTTGCTTAAGACTATGGAAGTTTAGAACTTCAGAAAGTTTTAAACTCTAGCTTAAGGTTCACTATTGTTCCTCAGAATAGAATTTGAATATATTAAACAAATAATCCATTGAGGGATGGACTTTGAAGTAAGCATAGAACAGAACATTATAACTTAGAATTTACATCAGAAATGTTTTAATAGGTTATGGATCAAAGAAAATTTCATGAGGTTCTGGTTTTTTTCTTTTTTTTTACCAAGCATAAATTATCAAAAGCTTACTCAGGCTCAAGGCTAATAAAAAATGCATACCCCTTTCCCAAGGAGCTTGTAATCCAGTTCTGACTTTGGGCAACTAGTCTACTCACAGACCAGAAGTAGTCAACAGAGATACACAGTTTTGCAATGGGGGTACATTAGAAGTTTTAATTCTGATCAGGGAAACAAGGATGGTTTCACTGAGGAACTGATATTTGGGCTGGGCCTTGAGGAATGACTAGGTAGCAAATGGAAAGAAGGATGGGCCATCCTAAAATAATACCATGAGAAAAAGCAAAGAGGGAAAAGTACAGTATGAAATTGTATAGAATATTACTTAAAAGATAGGTTCTAAGTTTAGGTCATATGGTAACAATTGCATATATATCCCTAAATTTACCATGCATGTAACAAGATGGCCTCACTATGAAAAGCAAGTAAGGTAAAAACTGAGAATGGCCAAGTACAGAAAATTTATGTCCCTTAACTCATGCGAGTTAAGAAAATGGCAGTTGGATTCTCCCACATTGTTTATTTTTTGCTTTTGTTCTCATTGTCTTATGCTATTTAATTTAATTTAATTTTCGCTAAGCACAAATAGTTGAATCCTCAATTTTATATTATATAATGCAACGGATTCCACTGTCTAGCAAGACGATGTGAAGGAATATGGGAGAAGAGCTGAGTTTGAAAGAGCCAACATTTAGAAGGATGTACCTTAAACAATTCAGGTCGAATTGGGACCTGATTTTGAAAAGTCCAATATGGCACAAAAGAGGGAAAGATCAGTGTTGTGTCCTTTTCGAGAATTTAAGCATATTTAGTGCCTAATGACGGGAAAATCCCATGGATTTTCAATTAGATGCACATTGTTTAACAGCACTTCACACAAATATGGTTCTCAACAGGAAAAAATAAATATGAATCAAGCACAATTTGAAGAAAGAAATGGAAAGGAATTGGTTTCACTTTCTTACTTTTTCTAGGTAGTCTGAAATTTCTACATGACACATGTTATCTTCAGAATTTAAAATATTAAAATCATTCTAATTATGCAAAAAATATATTTGTCCTACAAATATTTGAAAAATTGTGGTTTGCCAGCTCTTTACTACATAATGAGACCATTAAAGAAAAAGCAAATATTTCAGTCCCTACCCTTATAAATCTTTCAATCTAGGGAGGCAGACATCAGTCACGGAGTTACAATGGTGAGTATTTATTATAGAAACGTACTGGCTGCTGTAAACGTCCAACCTATTCTAAGGATCAGAGAATAATTCCCTGAAGAAGCTGCCCTCTTAAGAATGAGTTGAGGTCAGCTTGGCCACTGGGGGCTCATGGAGCTGCTTGGGACTTGAGAAAGTGTTCACAGTGATAGTCTAATTATTTAAAAAAAAAAAAAAAAAAAAAAAAAAAAAATATATATATATATATATATATATATATATATATATTCTAGATTATCTGGATGACCACTTCTTGACCAAATACTACCACACAATTTCATTGCTCACGTGGCCTTTTGTTTATGATACCTTGAAACAAGTTCTAACTGGGTGACTATTACAGTAACTGCCTACGTAGGAGTTGATGGTGGTTTAGCATAGAGTTGTAATAGCAGTGGTAGACAGAAGTACATGGATTCTAGAGGAATTCAGGAGAGTGATAGAGCATGTAGCCACATTAGTTATAGAGGGGATGGGTAAAGTCGATGGAAGTATAAATTGTGACACTACAATTTTTATTTCAGTAACTCAGTGAGTGGTAAAGCCAGTAACTGAGGAATGAGATGGACTCTGGACAACCCTGTATGTGTTCAAATTCTGGCTCTGTCACTCTGTCTGTATGACTCTGGGTGAAGTACCTACTTGGGGATGCAAACAATAGTATGTCTCTGAAGCTTTGATGGTTAATGGGAGTGGCAATAATGGTGACAGTGGTGTTATTTGTAATAGGAATAGGTTTTGGGGGAAAATATGAATTTGACTTTGGAGATACCTCATAAATACCCAAGAGGAGGTGCCAAGCAGTCAATTTTATATTTATGTAGGAGCATTGTAAAACAAAACAAGACAAACTTAGCTGGAAAAACAAACTGGAGAATCATTAGCATTGATTTGACTGTATGCTCATTTGTTTGATTAGAACATGGTGGTAATGAGACCAAAGTTCACAAAGTAAACAAAATGGTTATTTTAGGACCACAACCCCTGGCTCAGGTGGCCGGGCTTTAAAAGTGTGACACTATCTACATCCAAAGGCCATGGAATGCGATGGTGCCTCATTCACGAGCAAGAACAATAGTATTCTAAGCGTTGGTTCCTTGGTGCCAGGAGCATGTAAATAACATAGAAACCCCAGGGTTATACAGTTGGCATCTGAAAACTTCAATTTCAGCCTAGTATCCATTTCAAAGGATAAGCATATTCTTGGCAGCTACACAGTTGTCGGGGGCCCAACTTCAATCAGAGCTTTAAGGAAAAAATTTGAGCTCTGCCTTGACTGTCGCTTGTCTTAACTCCACAGAGGAAAAAAAAAACAACAACACAGTGCATAATGATAAAATTTTATAGTGTTAGCATTTTGTTGGTATTATAATTTGCTTCAGTTCTGCGAGTCGTGGTATTCACTTGAAATGGCTTCCAAAGTCACTTTGTGTTAGCCTTGATGTGAGGTTTCATCCCCTTCATGCCTGCCATTCTAATAACTTTATTTTCAGGAGCCTAATGTTCTCATTATTTTTTCTGTTGTATGTCTAATGCTTTTGCTAAAACTAAAGTCTTGGAGTTAAGCAGGCCAAAAACAATCATCATGGCACAAAGCACGGAAAAGTATGACGAGTAGCCGTGCTCTGTCTGAACATGGAAATCAGTGTATCCAGCCGGGATACTCTGGACTGCTGAAGTGAGGGCCATGCTTGCCATCAGTTTTCTTGGAATGGGGATTGATCGATAGTCCCCATTATCAGCACCCAACAGACTGTAGACTTCATAAGTGCCTGGGCAGATCCAATGCAGGTCAAATGCACACAATCATTGTACTCTTAGAGCTTATGCTTTAAGGCGGGAGGCAATGAGATTGTGAAAAAAATATCTACAATGAAATATCTACAATAGCTACATTAAAGGACAAGTCATAGGAAGAGGCAAGACACAGGAAACAGCTAGTGCCAGGACCCTGAGGTGGGAACAGTGTTGGCCTGTTCCTGGAACAGAAAAGCTTGATGAACAAGAGGGAGGAGGGAGGAACTAAGGTTGGAGACGTAGGAGAGTTTCAGGTTAGTGACTTCTGTGGGCCTTGGGAGGTGTTTGGGATTTCATTCTAGTTTTAGTGGGTGATTATTAGAAGGTTTTAAAAAGGAGGATGATTCTAATGGTTATGACTATTCCTGGAACCTTTCATTATCCCTGCTGCAGAGCAGCAGGAGGCTCCTTGCTGTCCTTGGCACCCATCTCCTTGAGACGGTTGCTTGTTTGGAACTTTGGTTGCCTTTCCAGGTGGACTGAATTTCACTTGGATCAATATCTTAGGTGAGGAAGGGATAGTTCGCTTCAGGGCTTCACACTCCTGAGGGCCAGTCCTAACCCTCCTAGTTAGAGAAGTGGGCTAATGAGAAGCGGGCAGCTCAGTGTATTTGTACTTGCCATCCTCCCAGGAGAGACACCTCAAGGTCAGGTGAAGAGATGGAGCCTGGTAAGAGTTGCTTTTCCAAAATCAACATGAAAGTCCCCCTAAATATAAGCTCCTCTGGTGTTTTAAACATAATAAGCCCAGTGATCTATCTTAGGAAACTTGATGGTATTGTTCGAATCCGAAGGGGAATATTTATATCAAGTAATAATTTATGGTGAACATTGCTTTCTCTTTAGCAATGTGAATGCTAAGTGGCCCAAGTTGTCATAGGGTAGATGACGAATCACAAATGCTTCCTAGGACCCTCTGTACTGGATACCCAAGAGGCCTGTTAAGGGTGTGCTCAGGACACCAGCAAAGTGGGCCATAACGTTTTTAAAAATATTTTTATAGTTTAACAAAAGTTGACTTTTGTTAAAAGTCATGCCAAAAGAGAAAAAAGAATGTTTAGGGATTTTTTTTTACATTGTTATACGGTTAGGAATCATTTTTGATGTGAATTTCATGTGGTCAAGGATAAGGGCACCATTTTTTGGGGGGGGTGCTTTGGGCATCTTTGTCTGGTGCCGTGGACATTTTTCTTCTTCTGCCTCGGGCTTTACTTATAGTCTGAATGAGTTTACAAACTCATGCTTCAGACTCGCTGTTCAAAGGATGATTTCTGCAAAATCCTGGAAGGTGGTTAAACATAAACTTTCATTAGCTCAAAGGAGGGTAAGAAGAGCTGGGAAGAGTGGGGTCCTCAAATATCTCTGAGTTGGGGCAGTTTGAAACCTCAAAACTTGGAGATTCTGATGCTGAAGGCTCTGTTGTCCTCATTAAAATGGGGAAGGAGGATAGAATTTAAAACATGTCATGCAAAGCCTAGTAAATTGCATTCAGGCTCACACAATCATAAATGACCCACAATCATCATGTCTACCGAGAGCAGGAATGGATCAGTAAAAAGTTATTCAGAATTGTTTGTAGATTTTTTGCAATATTACTAAAGAAGGGAAATAAAGAGCAAAAGAAAAAGCAGTCTACAGAAACAGTTCCCAAACTCGTCTGCAGATTGAAATCATCCGGGACCTTTTAAAGATCCCACCACCCAGGCCATCTGCCAGATCATTTAAACTAGAGTCTGTGGAGGCCGGTCATAGGCATCCGGACTCTTAATGCTTCCTGGGGAAGTCTAATGAGCAGCCAGATGGAACTGTCCACCTGCAGAACAGGCGCACAGAGGCACATGGCACAAGATGGGAAATGGAGAAACCAGGTCTCTGAATCCCACAGATTAAGGGGAGTTCGTTGTACAATGAAAAACACCATTTCAATTAAAAGCTGACTTTGAATCATTTCAGTGGACATGTTATATAAACTCCAGAAGTCACATGCACGTTTATGTTAACCAAAAACATTTACCTCCCCGAAAAAGGTATTCGTGGAGCACCTGCTATATGCGTCACCCTAACATTGGGGGCCCGAAGACAAGACTGTGAATGGAAGCCCCCCTCTCTGTCCTCATGTTCTACGTAGGATCTCACTCTAAGGAAGATTGGGCAGAACAATCTAAGAGGCCCTTCTGGCTTCCTGGGCTTTTTCTTCTTGGACTTGTTTCTTTAGTACCATCCGAGTTCCACACTAAGGATACTTTGCTCTTAGGAATGTGAACCATAAAACCAACTACTGTGGCTGGATCCGAGTTCCCCTCCACGTGTGCGCCTTGGGCTTTCCTACAGGCACTGAAGACTCAGCTTTACCTCTTCCCCCTCTGAGGCAGAACACAAATATTTTTGAGCTAACTTGAGTGAAAGTTTTTCTTATATAATCACCCTTGAAAAAAGTTTTAAGTCTTTTCTCTAATGGTAAGAATAATACATATGTTTGCAAAATAGAGATGTTTTATTTTAAATCCCTGGAATCAGAAGTAACCATGTTATCATTTTGGAATATTTTCATTTAGTTATGTTTTATCCATGTGTGGATAAAATGTTTGTATATATGAAAATTAGAGATCATATTGTATATAATTTTAATCTGATTTTCTTCACTTTTCATGAAATTGTGAGGATTTTTCCATATCAACAAATAGAAGACATGATTTTAATGTATGAATAGCATTCTACCTTATAGGTATGCCTTTTTAACCATTTATTTGTGGGGTTTTTTGCCACGAAAAACAATATTGTATGAACATTCTTCAACTTAAATGTGTTGATTTCTTTAAAGACAAAGGTAGATAACTGAAAAAGTGAATTTATAAGGATAAAGAATCACTTTTAAATATTCTTTACAGGTATGGCCAAATTTTCTATCAAGAATTCACTAATTTACACTCTGACCAGCCACATATGGGTGGTGCTTTCACTTTATTTTTGACAACAGTGTTTCATCATCTTTGTAATACACATTTGATTATTTGATAGTTTAAATATTATCCCTCTTAAGTAACTTGTTAACTTGAACATGTTCAAACTCACAGAAAATTTGAAAAACTACAGTGAACACTCAGCCTCCTCACCTGCATTCATTAGTTATTAGCACTTGCAATATCCATTGCATTCCTCCTACACACACACACACACACACACACACACACACTTGCCAAATCATCTGCAAGTAGGCTACAGACATGACACTTCAGCCTAAAATCTTTGGCATACCAAGTCTCTTGTTTTAATTTTGTATTTATTGGATTATTAAGCACAGTGAGGCATTTTATCCAGGTTTCCGTAGCCATTTGTATTTCTTCGTGCACTGTCTGTTCATATCCTTTGCCCACTTTCCCCTTGACGAAGGGCTTTTTTCATCAACATGTATGATGTGAGTGAAAGCTGCATCAGATGCTACCTGAATGCTACTTACACCTCCTGACAAGGTGCCAGACCTGTACACTCACGTAGCCAATGGTGTGCATGAAATTTCCTCTGTGATTTAAGGTGTGGTCTTGGCTATTGCTATTCATGTCAGTGAGAGTAGAAATCTTCTATTCAGCCTGTTGACTGTAAACATTCTATTCCTGATCAGGGACTATTGAAAAGAAGTAATTGAGGTTCAGTGGACAAGCACAGTTAAACACACTATAACCAGCAGGAGCAGAGAGAATGTCTTGTCCTATCATTTAAATGATTGTTTTGCTTTTTAGATGAAATTCCCAGGACACTCTGTAGAGTGTTTTTTGAGTATTCGAAGATGAGTTTTACCAGACAAAACCACTATCCCTAGAGACAATACTTGGATGTTTTGCAGTGGGGATTTCTTCAGGACTCATTGGCCCCAGCTGCAGCGTCCACCTGGCCTCACGCAGCAGTTGGTACTGCATTGCTGCCTTCCCTCTCTCCAAGACATGTTTGTACTCAGTTTTTCCACAGTAAATTGTTTGAATATGCACCTGCCCTGAGTTTGCCAGCAAATAGATTACATCAGACAGATTCCCGGCCTGGCAGTTACAGGTGGAAGAAGCTTTCAAGTTTCAGGCCCAGAGCTTTGCACAGGGGCGTTCCTCTCCTAAGTTTCAAGGCACAGCTATTCGTCTTGTGGCTCTCTTTTCATTAGTGTAACATTTAATCCCAGAAATTGGATGGTATTAAATGCCACATTGAGTTTGTGCAAGGCCTGGCCTTGATTCAAGATAGAGACACGGACAGTGTCTTAGGGAAGGAAGTCTCCTTCTCTCCTCCTCCTCTCATGTCTCTGCCCTTTGCCCATCTCTCTGTTCTTCCCCTTCATTTACCCGTATTGTCTCTTTCCCTTTCTTCATTCTCTTTTCCACTCCCCGCTGCCCCTCAAGACAAGATTGTAGGGATTGTACCATAGTTTCTAGAAGCCGTGTCTTGTATCTTGTGAAATGCCTTTCTTTTACAAAATCATAAAATAAGAAAATAACAGAAGGAGAGTACAGAAGCCAGGCAGTTTTCATAGTTCTTAGGCCACTAATTAAGTTCTAAATATTGGGAACTCTGACAAAACCAGCGCCAGAGGTGCCAATAAACCCACATCCCAGGGACAGAAGTGATCAAGTGTGCTTCAATGTGTATTTAAGTTGACCCCACCTTCCTCTCAATACCAACACGCATGACCATGAATGAATCTAGAGAGTGGCTTCCTTTGTTCAGATGGAATGAAAGCATCTGTTTATGGAGTGAGCAATGTGAACAAGCCCATCCCAGAAAAGCAAGGACTTCGCCAGCACTGCTGTACCCTGTTTTTCCCCAGGCGCTCCCCTCCTCAGTACTCCCAGGGTGCCACATCTTCTGCCACTCACAGAAAACATGCCAGCCTGAGAGGACCGAGGACCACACCTGTTATGACCACAGAGTGCTACCAGTTATAGTCTCTGCATACAGAGCAGCAAGCAGGAACTTTGAGAAGAACCACATCTGGCCAAGCCAGGCTGTGCCCTCTGCGACTCTGAGCCTCAGTGGAGGTGGCTTTTGGGAAATCCAGCTGGCACTGTGAAAATCCGTTGTACTCTTTGCCCCAGTTAAGGCCTCGGTTGGCTTTTGTTAGCTCTTCACTATATTATAATCCTCATCTGGGCTTCTCAGATTTTAACTTAAACTCATACTTATTTATGCGATCGTATAGATGTTGTAGATAAACATTCATTACGGAAATTTTATAGCACATGGGAAAACAAAGAAAAAAAATCCCATTCCCAAAGCTCTAAATAACCTTTGTTCATAGTTTGATGTCTTTGTTTCTAACATTGTATGTGCTAAAAATTGCATCTTTATCTTAACCAAAATGAGATCATTCTGCACATACTGTTTTATAGCTTTGCTTTTCTCATTTAACATTGTATGGTAAGCATTTTCCCATTAGTCATCTATAACATAATTATATTGGCTACAGAGTATTCCATCTTATGAAAAGGTCATTGTTTATTTATCAGTGCCCTATTTTTGGACATTATTTAGGATGTTTCCAGTGGTTTGCTATTATAAATAATATTTAAATGAATAGCTTTGTGGCTAAATCTTTTCATACATTCCTGATTCCTTTCTTAGGACAAATGTTGGGAAAAAGAATCACAATCTCAATGAATGTGCATGTTTTGATATATATTGTAACATTACCCACCGAATAGAATATACCAGTTTATATTCCTACCCCTGCTCCCCAACTAGATTAGATTGTGAGTTTTTTGAGGCCCACTAGTATATATCCCCCACAGTTCCTGGCAATATTGGGCATACAGCACAAAAACTTAATAAAAATAAAGTTAATTCCACTTAACTTTCTTGGTTACCCAATAATTAACCAAGCTCCCCTCGCTACCTTTGCTTGCTTCCATGTTATGTCCACAAAAGATAGGTATGTGGCACTGAGCTAAGTATCGGGGATAGCAGTGACCCTGATCAAAAGCCTCATTATCTCAGAATGGATATTAATGGCCAACACAGTGTGAGTGTCAGATTAAAAGATTTTGAGGACTGGACTATGGACTGAAACGTCTTATTTACTACATGACTAACAACCCGTTCTTACGAATGACTCAATCACCTTTCCTAAAAAGAAAAGGATTGAGAATGTGGGCTACCATCATCCAGGTACCACTGTACTAGAACCCAGAGCACTGTTCGAAGATGCAGAGGGGAGAGGGCTGTACACTCTCCTATATGACCGAGTGCCACAGCAATAAATAAATCAGGGCTTAGTTCTCACATGAAGAATCGCATTTTTCCTATTCATCCTTTTCCACTGCTCTGCAGCATCCTGAGGTACTTGTTTCTATGAACTATAATCACAGGGCAGTATTTTTAAAGAGCTATGTTCCTCAAAGATGTTCTCTCCTTTGCTCTTGTTTCTGAGACCTTTATGTCCTCTTGCCAAGATCTCTGCTGTAGCCTCCTACCCACCATCCCCACATTCCCTCTCTCTTCTGATGGAAACTATCACAAACACAGTTTCTAAAAGACTCTTCCTAAATCAAGGCCTTAATCCAATGCATCCCCAAATTGTCCAGGATTTTCTCTTATTTTCCATTGTAAGTTCAAACTTCTCTTCCCAGCAAGAAAGACCTCCCACAAAACAAAGCCATCCAACATTCCTTCCTTCAGTACCACCTTCCAGGTACTCATTTTAACTATTTGTGATTCCTTGTGTATATTCTTTGCTTTTCTAGCCTGTACATATATTTGCTCAAAATGCTGGCTTTGCCTGGAGCACCTATTATATTTAAGATATTCTCCCCCTAACAATCAATGTATTTGATTCTTCTACACTTAACTTTTAACTTTAAGTATATAAGTAGATACTGAGACTTATCCATCTTCAAGGTGATACAGTTGCATTGGTTGGTGAAGGGGAACCCAAATGCCTTAATTTTAGGAGATGTCATTTTTGTATTCAACGTAAGGTGAATTGTGTACTGCTCATAGGGGGAGAAAAACTTAAGAATATTGATATGTTTGACACTGGTATGTGTCCACTGGCATCGAGCTACATATTTAGCCCATGCCTCAGGGCTTGCACATAGATTGAAAATTAAAGACATCAGCATAGTACAACTGGTTGCTGGTAGCTTCCAGCTTTGCTGGATTGAACAGGAATGCGAGCCAAGGGCTGGGGACTCTCACACTGACAAGTCACACCCAGCCCCCTGGTTATATACAGAAGCTACTGATGGAGTGTGAGTGAGCACAGAGCTGGTGACTGCAGCTAACCTATGCTGAGTTTTACTAAGGAATCCCTGTAGCCATTGTAGTCTGGTTAATGTGCCCCGCTGCTGACAGCTAAGGCTCTGCTCGCTGTTCCAGTGTGGGGAGGAGGCAAAGTTATGCAGAGGTTTGCTGCCTAAAGATACACTTGCTCCAGGTTTTAGGCCCTTCATTGGTTCCTTCCTAAAAATGGGGTTTTTTACTTTTTTGCCTTGTTTTCTGCTTTCTTAGTGTCCCTCATATTTCCAGAAGTAAAACTAAACAAAGTGAAACCATTCCTCTTGTTTTGTTAGCCTTAGTTGTCTGGTTATTAAATTCAGAGAAACGAACATGAATCACTTCAGAACAATGCATCTTCCTAAATCAAGGCCTTAATCCAATGCATCCCCATGTATATTATGTGGACTATCTTATATGTGGAGAAAATAAACAGAAAAAGTAAAATTTTAGGTAAATCTGAAAACCTAAGAATTCATAAAGCTGTTTAAGTGAGACTTCAAAGAGGTTTTAGTAATCATCTTGTCTTAGGCCTTTATTTTGTAGATGAGGAAATTAAAAAAAAAAAACAACTCAGCATCAGAGCACCTGCAAAGACAGGAACTGAGCATAGAATAGTTTTTTGACTTTAGTTCACAGATATACTCAAATACTGTCTCTTCTGAGTGAGCTCTCTTCCCACCAACACTCCAAAACAAGTCCAGTCTACAGATTATATTCCAATAGTTAACATTATTTCAATTCTTTTGAACCAATGCTGTGTGATTATATATGTTTCACTGGTCAATTGCCTTGTTATAGTCAATACATGCAGTTTCATATTTGTTATTTTTTCTCATACTTTTAAAGCCTGCAAAGTGAAGTTTTCTACATCTCTTTATTCACTCTCCTAGGGTACCACTTTTTGATGTATTCGTTTCTTGATTTTAGCACCTTACTTATCGGTTTTATCAGCTCTGACTTACTCTAGGGAGGCAATTCTTTGTATTACAGACATGCTTACTGTATCTCTCTTGCCAGCTGGAAACTACTAAAAGATAATGCAGTGCAGTGTTCCTCAAAACTGCAGGCCTGCGATACATTTCCTCTTTGAAGCAACACTTCCAAAATTGTCAGGGACATTTCCTAAGATTGATTCCTGGAAATATTTAAACAAAACACAAAGATATGGAAAAAGTACTGGCAACACTTCAGAGAGATAAGGTCGGTAGAATCTAATGCAGTGTGGCTCATTTACACATGTTCAGAAATGCCACACATCACATCATATCTCCACACACAGAGCTAATTGAGGAGAGATTTAATACAACCTTTCTTTCTCCTCTCCACCTACCCCTACTTTTACCCTCCCTCTCCGCCTTCAGCAAAAGGGAAGGAGTGATGTAGGGAGGAGTGGGGGGCAGAGTCAGAGCAGGGAGCATCATGCAAATTAGAGTTTTCTAGAGGGGTGGGAAGCTGCAATCTCACACTGGGGACACTGTGGGGACAGAGCCAAGAGTTCAGTTTCTACGCTCTCGCCCTCATGTGGAAAGGTGCTGGTTCAGGTAGTAAATGGCCATCAACTGTGACTGGATGGCCATCAGCTGTGGCTAGTTGGCCGTCAGCTGTAACCAGTGAGCCATTGACCATTAATATAACTGCTGTGGCTACGCTAGCAGCAAATGGGCGCTAGCAAGAAGATGGTGGCTGAGCTAGCAAACCTGAATTGCAGATAGCACAGCGGATTGCAGTTAGCAGCTAGCAAGTGGGATTGGTTGCTAGCTGCTTCCTGTGTCTCCAACCCAGCCGCCAGCGAGAATATAGTGGTATGACTCCCCTCTCTATGGCTCCGTGGGTGTTCCTTTTTGGCCTCACCGTATCCTGCGTTCTTATGTGGGGAGCGGGACTAGAGACCCCGCCTGATACCCTGCATGACAGACGCCATATGAAAATATGTAACCCAGAGAGCGAGAAGTAATTATGGGCAGAGTGTCAGGGCCAAGAAGACGTGAGATGTAAGAGTGAGGAAGTCAGTCAGGAAGGAGGTGGAAGGAGGCTCTGTTTACCAGGAAAAACAGATGCTTTTCAGTTTACCTTTTGAACCTATCACCCAGGTGGTGCATGCTTGGAGAGTGGGCCTGTGTTTCTTAAAGAGCCAAAGGATATACATTCACTAGAGAGGATATATATTTTTTCTTTGAAAATGTATAATTAATATTTGTTCAGGTTTTTTGTTGTTGTTTTAATTTCAGATTAGCATATTATTTGATTCATTACTCTGGGAAATTTCTGTTGCCTCCGTGGTATGGCAGAGAAAGCTCATAACCAGGCTTCTAGGCACACAAAAGTAGGGCTTCCCTGAAGTATGGACACCTCTGGGACACACACAGTTTCTAAGATGGCACTGACTCTCTTCAAGCTCCTAAACAAAATGGGTGCAGTCTGATTCTGAGGAATGAAATCCTGAGATTTTCCCTGAGCCAAGACTGACTGGAATCTTCTCAAGGGATTTTAGAAAGCAGAAGGATAGCATTCTCCCCCGGTTGCCAGCCTGTGCCTGATGCCTTCTGAACCTCCCTTTTAGCTTTTATTTGCTACAAGTTTTATCAAGAGTACATATCCTCTGTATATATATGTGTGTATATATACATATATATATATATATATATATATATATATATATATATATATATATGAGGGAGAGAAGACCAGGTGATAATGTATTTAGATTAAAACCAAAAACCACAATATTGTGACCTAGGATAATTGAATACTATTTTGAGATATTGATCTCCTGACCAAAATGTTGGCATTTTATCTGCCCTGCCAACTTTACAGGTTAATAATGAGATTCAATCTAATAAACATGAAAATTCTTTGAACATCTTTCAAATAGGAGGAAGTATTACTCAAGCTCTCTTAAAACAAATCTTTCAATGGACTAGATAGTGACTCATTTTACTAATGCTTTCTTACCATTCATTTCTAGAGATACTTATTTTCAATCTCCATGTAGCAATCCCAGCATGTAGGCATGAAAATGGCTGCTGTGTGCCTCGTCATCTTCTCTAGGCAATGTGCAGACCACATCACTCCCATGGGCTGCAATGAAGGGAAGAACTGGGTACCCACCACATTGCAGGTTCTTCTGACCCCAAAGCCTTTCCCACACAGAAGTTACTATTTAAATAGCTAAGGAGAAAATATACATGGCACCAGAAACTACCTGTATGGGAAGCCAGAATGGAAGATACTCCCCAAAAGCAAGTAGCTAGACCAGCCTCTCTATGTCCCGTTGTAAATAGCCACACGATAGATGAGACCTTCCTACTGGGCCACTAGGCCTCCCCTCTCCGCTTCCTTGTCAGAGCCCAGTGGGGTCCCTCAGGGACAAGTTCAGTGAATGCCACAAATGACCAAGCTTTTCTATTTTAAGCTGAGTTCATTGATGAGACTCAGAAACTTCAAAGGTGAAACGAAGAATCTCACAACCAGAGTTCCAAATTGGTATGTGGTTGTCTTAGTTTTCTCTCATTGCTATGAAAATTACCATTCAAATCCCCAAGGAAAGATAAAAGGGAGAGTAAGGCAAAGAAGCCAAGGGCAAGCTGTGAGCATTGTGTTCCACTTGGGCCCAGCAGCGCTTAGCGCATCATCGGCCTTGCTTGGAATGGGCCCTACAAAGGACATGAGCCCGAAGCCTCCCTTCAGGGAAGAGAGTGCAGGTCTGGGAGGCTCCAGGGCCTGGTCTTCCATCCTGCTCCTCTAAGTGTGGGGGAATGGTTTTATGTTCTCTTAGAGAACTGCAAAAGTGAGTCCCTGGGCTCTCAGTGTCGCTTAGATGGCCCAGCAGGCTTCGTCCTTATTGAACCTTTCCTTGAAGTAAACAATATTTGGAAATATACAGTTGGCCTAACCTTTCCAAAGAAAGAAGCAAAGAGCAGAGCACAGGGCTGGCCCTCCCATCTTCAGCTGAATTTAGAAAGAGATCTTTGGTTTTATATCTGTATATCTTTCACATACATGACAAGGTGGTAGTGAAAGGCATTAGATGATGTTCGGTAATGGAGATCAATCTGTTAGGATGTAAGAGTTGAATGGGGTAGGCCAACGTGGGAAAAACAGTTAAGTAAACCCAAATGGGTCATTTCAGCAAGAAGCACCTCATATGGCTACTAGAGGCCAGATTAGGAGCCCAAGAGATAAAAATCACAGAGAAAAAGAAGCAGGAAGTGACCAGCTGAGGGGAGCACAAAAGCTAAAGCAGCAGATGCATTAGTGTACTTCCTCTGTCGTAATGAGGTAGTGGGTTGTCGGCTCTGTGCATGGGCCTAGGGTGAAAAACTAAGAAAGGTCTGGGTGAGCGGGGTGAAGAGTGAGCTGAGGAAGAGTAGGGCCTGAGGTGGCTTCCAATCCCAGCTCACGGCCCCTTGCTAGATCTGACCTTGGGAAAGTTATTTATATACTCCCTGTGCTTCAGTTTCTTCATCTGCAAAATAGACATAATGGTACCTACTTCAAAATATATATATATATATAATTTTCCCACTGGGTTTATTTCAGGAGGCTTAAATGAGTTTGCGCATATAAAGCCTGGGCCCAGTTCCTGTCACTTCGTTAATGTTCGGTAAATATTAGCTAGAAAAAGTGTTCCCCTGTATGGAGATCTCACAGGGATGTCGAAGGGACTAAGTGAAACAATGTATGTAACGTGTTTGGCACGGTGTTCAACACATAGTAATTCCTCAGTAAAGAGCAGTTGCAGAGAACCAGGTAAAAGTCTGTTTTAGGGACATGTAGGCAGCAAAGAGCTAGGCAGAGGCTTGAAAACAAGCATGTTGGAATCAGTATACACCCTGAAGGACATGGCCTTGGCTAGAGGGACTCAGATTGCAGATCAGGAACATAGAAAGGCAGACCAGTCAGTGGAGGGGTTGGGAATTCAGGCAGGCAGACAGCAAATGAGGCACCAAGAGGACAACAACTGATCTGGAGAAAACACCTGCCCCATCCAGGAAGTCACCAAGTACAAACTTCCTGGGATATCTAAGTCTGGCCAGGCTCTGACCTAAAAGTAAAAATAAATGAACTGACCCCATGTCTCACTCAGATGGGAATCCAGTAGAACTGATGTGCCTATTGCTAAATGAAAGACAGATGGCTCATTCATGTTCAAGTTTATCTTGCTGTTAGGGATAGAGAAATTACTTCTGTGAATGCTACAGACTTCGTGAATCTATCATTTAAGGTAGTTGAGCAACCATGCCGCAAGCTACCCAGAAGCCATCCTCCTAAATGAGAACTTGCTGACACACACCAGTGCCGTGAAGGAAGCTAGCTGCGTGGGGCTGTCATTGAAAGAACATTGCAAGTGCAATTTTCAGCCTTGTAGCAGCCTGGACTACACAACCCTTGACCAAAATGCTGCTTAGTCCTTGAGCCTCTATTACCTTAGAAAAGCCAAAACAAAGAGGGTTGTTTATTACAGTGAATGAATTACCTGACTCCTCTTTATCAAATGTTAAGTGCCTATGGTTTTCTTTCAGAATAAATTTTAAATGCTTTTCTATCAGCATTTACTATTAAATGAACAAAACATGCCAGTAGATTATTGATATCCTGAGGTAGAACCTACTTTTCATTTGTTTTGTGTAGGTCAAATGAACACATATGCCAGAGAAACACACATCCTGAAATACACTGAGACCTGTCTGGGAAAGCAAAGTCAAGGCCATCCAAAAACTGAAGTAAAGAACACCCTCATTTTGACTGAAAAGCAAATTTTCCTTTTTAATGTACCCTCACTGGCATGATGTGTGTTCCTCAAAGTTAGACCCTGACCCTGACTTTACTAGAGAAGCAATCTTGGCTCTCTTTGGATATCTGATATGAGTCTAATAACTGTGGTTTTTACATAGGTCATTCCAGAAACACACGATCCAAGGCTTAAAGGAAGCTCTTTGGTGAGGTAAAGGGGAGAAAGGGCTCAGACAAAGTTTGTGCTTACTATGGGCCATGGTCTCGTCATCAGCATCCACTAAACATGAGAATGGTCACCTAACTTTACATTATTAAATTGGATAATAAATTTAAACTTTGAGTTGACAGGTCATGATTAGAATGAAGAAATTAAGCATTGGTTGCAGCTTTTCGGAATAAGATGCCATTGAAGATCCTTTTGCACTGTTCTGTATGACAGGAGACATCCTGAATTCTGAGGCTTAAGGGGAAAGCAGATGTCGCATTGATGCTTAGAATGTGAATGAGTACGGCCTTAAATATCGTAGTAAAATGAGACAACTCTATGGTTTTTATTGCTTAAAAAAAAAGGTTGTAAACTTTTCTGCATAAATGTATGCATCCCCGCACACCCCGCATAGCCTATATAATAATTCTGTGATGATCAAATTTACCATAAAAGGTAAGCATGAACAAAAATAACTACAGAGCATAGTCAAATTCTTATGATTCATTAAACATCCATTAAAATAACTCATCAAGGCTAAGCATTGGGGTGGTAACAAAGGCATCTGCGAATCACCAGTGAATTGCACAGAGCTCAGCTTTGTCCTGCAGGAATCCATTTCTATCTGAATCATGCAGGAAGAAACACAGACCAGATGGAGCCTCCTCATTCCATTGTTTGATAGGATTCTTAGAAAGGAGAGTGTAACCTGACAATCAAGTGATTGCAGTGCCAGCACTTGCTCACACTTTGGCAGAAGATTCTGGCAGACTAGACCTGTTTGAGCAAGCTTTGTACGTGCATGACATGCCATCTAGTGGTTAAGTGAGTCCAACATTAACGTAAAGGAAAATGGTCCTTTCTGGTGTCATATTACCTCCAGCCTCTTCACCTCTTGATTTGAGCCGCTGTAGAATGTTTTATGCTGTAGGCTAACTGTAATTTTTTTGGGGGGTGGGGGCGATCTATTTTTTGAGAAGCCACATGTTGAACACAAAGTATTGGAGTGTGGGGAGAACATTGATAGAGTAATTATGAAGCCAGAGGTTACAAATTGACAGTGTTTGGCCCACCGAGTACTTATCCATTTTATTGTATTGAGGCATAAGTCACATATACAGTGTGGTACTCAGATCTTCAGTGTACGGCTTGAGACATTTTTACATTTGTAAATGTTTATGTTTGTATAGGCCATGTAATCACCACGGGGATCAAGCTACAGGGTGTTTTCAGCATCCCAGTAGCCTCCCTCATGCAATCCTCCCTCAGCATAAACACTATTCAGAACTCTGTTCTGGAGATTCCCAATGGCATCGTTAATAAAATATTTTAATCATGTTTTAATAGTGTGCCCAAACAGGGACAGTTTCCTCATCTGAAACATTCTGTGGCTTAAATGAAAAAAGGCCCTGTTTCCTGGGTTTCTTTAAGGGTCCAGATGACATAATGATCTCTCTTTCCCCAGTCTAAATCCCCAGTATATTGTTTTTCTCACCAATTTTCTCACTAAGAGATATATCCATTCAGTGCACTGATTGTTTTTTCCCAAGTGTCTCTGCAAGTAACCAAGTCAATTTTCAAAGAAATCCCATTACTTTTGAGCAGAGTGCCACTGATTATCATAGCAAAACCGATGAATTCTGATGCAGCATTGCAGAAATTAATATGAACACCATGTCACCAGCAACTACGTGACACCCTGTTCAAATTAAGTCAAACAAATTGTAATGGTGAGAAAGGTTCTCAACCTATAATCCAGCAACGGCTGATTTGTAATGAATCGCGTAATGCAGTCACTGTTGCTATTTCTATGGGACCTCTTCCTGGTCAAGTTAAACTAAATTCTCTCTGATGTCAAAATGAATAGTATGTCAAGAAGCAGAAGTAGTTCTGAAATAAAATTATTGTTATTATTCCAGAGCTTTCTTGTGCATACCTGTTTATTTAATTACTGAACAAACAAACACACAATCAACCAATATGTCTAGTGAGCCTGTTACTTCTAGGTGTTTTGCAAGGTGCTGGAGAAAGAAAAGATAGAAAAGGTGTATGGGTCCTACCTCACTGCCACGTATTGAACCTTGTTTAGACCAACATGTTGTCCCCGGCCTGCAAACTGGTGTTTAAAGAGATGGCTGCCTCTTGGGATAATAAACAAGGCAAGAATATAGACACTATCCTAATTTATTCCTTTTTACAAATAACTTGTGTTTTTTTCCTAATTATTCAGCATGGATTTGAAACAGAAAAATGTAAAGAGGAAAATATACACATCTCTAACCCACCAAAGAAAGTCTATAATGGCTTTGATTAATTCCTTTCAAGGAAGTATTATTCCCTTCTTTTTCTGTGTGTATGTGCATACATTTATTTTATGGAGTTGAAATGATACGTGTTTTTTTTCCATTATATGAAACTGTTGAAACATGTTTAATACTTTGAATGACTTCATAATTTGTGGAATAAGAATGAAAACTACGTTTTTTTTTAACCATTCCTGTTACTGGAAAATTTGATTAAAATAGTTACAGAGATTTAATGTTTATGTATTTAAAATGAAGTCTTTGACTTTCTACCATACTCAATGGCCAGAATTTTCAGAATATTGTTAAATAATATTGGTGATGTTGGCTGTCTGTGGTTTGTTCCCTGATTATAAAAGCAAAAAAATCTGATGTTTGTTAAATATGATGACAACTGCTTATTTGAGATGCTTAAAAATCAGAGGAAAGAAGTCCTTTGAGTCCTAATAAAAGAAAAAAATCAGCAATATAGAACTGAACATTCCCAGTGTCTTTCAGTGCTGTTGAAATAATTAGGCTTGTACCAATTTGGCCTTTGGATATATAATACATTACATTAGTAGATTTCCTAATACTGGTCCCCCTCCATCAGAAAGAGTACTACCATAGCATAGTGTGATAGGCTTTTAATGAATTGTGAAATTCACTTCCATATTATTGATTTGGGGAGTTTAATGTCCATGTTTTTTGTGCATTGTTCTTGAGAGACGACTAGTGTGGCAGAGTTAGAGACAACACTACGTTCTCATTCTGGTCTATAAATGTGGATTGCTGAAACTGGGGATGGGGAACCCGTTTATGTCTGTTATTCATTCTCCTTTTTTCTTTCTCTCCTCCCAACTGCAATAAGTAGCTTTATTTTCTTTTGTGAATTCATAAAGTACTTTTCTTTACCTCTTGCAAAGCACTCATTATACTCTTATATGAAAATTATCTGTATATCTGCCTTCTGTTCTTGTACTGGTGGTTTGTGTCTTAAATTTTTCCAAGAGTTTTCAACCCCTCCCCCTTGGCCACTAAGTGTTGTCCACCTAACCTCTCCTGTAGGGTCCCAGCAAAGCACTCTATTGGCAGATGGTGGAAATACACTTCGATGAGTTTTGTCAACACCCTTAGACCTCCAAACCAGCCCTGCAGTAAACTAAGGAGGAAAGCTGGGAAGTAAGAGCGATTCCAAAATTCTGTGGTATCGTGCTCCTCTGTGGCAGCAATGAGTCCAGAAGGCATGAGTCAACTACAAAAGGCTTAGGAGCAGACAGTAGGGGTGGGAGCCAAGCACTGAAACCAGCCCTCACATACCTGCCCAGGTAGCTGCTCTGTTCTGGTCCTGATGCTGGATTATAGAAAGAACCATTTACTTCAAATACTTTTGCCCACCTCAAGTATATGCTCTTAAAACTAAGTATATTCATTATATTCTAATAATTTTTTTTTAATCCTTCCAACACTCATCTTAAGTTACCACTTCAAAATGATATTTTTCAATTGTCAATTCTTTCCCAGGGGACAGCTTTCAAAATTAAGGGCCCTCTCAGGACTTCTCTACTAGACTATAAACCAGTTGAGGACAGGAACTAAGTCTTAAGTATGTTCTAGCTCCCACTGTGCTAGGCATATAGTTTAAACTTAGCTAGTGTTTCTGGAACTAATTAATCTTTTTTTTATCTTCACTGTGATGTTATTGAGTGGTATTCAATGCTTCTTTAAAAACCAAAAGCAGCTTCAAAAGTTTTCTATCAAGCAGAGATAGAATCACAACCAAAAACTTAATGGAAACGAATGGAAGAAATGATAACAAAACTAAAGGGGGAGCATAAGTATACTATTCAAGCTAGAATCAAAATGAATGTTTGTCAGCAGGGGAGTAGTTCAGGTGATGACTCTTCAAAATATCTGGTCAGCCTTGCAGAGAGTGAGTGGTTAGTTGACATTGTTGACTTTCTGCTTCTGTGCAGTTACTAGAGTTCCTTTTAAAGCATGAAAAGTTGTATTCAATGATGCCTTTCTCCTTTTCCTTAGGGTGTTAAATACCACATTATTTGAAAGCTGGGAGATCGTTGGACCTTACCCTTCTTGGTGGGTTTTTAACCTACTGCTGTTGCTAATACAAGGCTTGAACTGCTTCTGGTCTTACTTGATCGTAAAAATAGCTTGCAAAGCTATTTCGAAAGGCAAGGTAAGATAAAATTCATCCTTTCCAATATGTGCCAGAAAATTATGATTTTTGGTGGTTCCACTGAATCAACAAGAACATTATTTATTATTTCAAATTTCATCAAACTGATATGTTTTTCCAAAATTTAGCATGACCTCCTGGAATCACAAACCAAATTTTATTTTCTTCTATTTCGTTCATTTTTTAAGTTGTAGCATTGCTTTGCTGGTGACTATTCCCAGTTATCTGTATTTATAATTTTAGATTTAATGGTGATACATGATTTGTTGTGTTCTTTCTCTCCATCTCTCTGCCTCTTTTGGTCCTTCTCTGGTTATACTGAACAGAAATTTAATAACTTCTTCCCTTTTGTGAGAAGGGCTGCTTGATGCCAGTATGCCCATTTATGCTTTTTTCAATAAAATTTAGTTGACTCTTTTGGGCTGAAAAACATACTCATGAGGCTGATATGAATAAAGCTTCTTGAGTCCCAATCCCTCTTTGTAGAGCAGTGACTTTTCCAGAACATTCTCTGTGACATTTTCTTACTTTCGTTGTTTGTTCTCTTCCTTCTGCCACCCTGGAAGGCTGGGAAGTGGAACCCTTTACATGTAAGTCTCTCACAACTCTCTCTCCATCCATGTCCTAGATGCCACATTAGCCTATTGGAGGGGCACTCAGAAGCTTCTTTCCATGTGTATTGTTCTGTCTAATCTGTTGGCACTGATGGAGGCTTTGACTGAGGTGTGGCTCTCACCAGCTGCAAAGGAGCACTAGGAACAGCTCAGTTAACGCCCTTTCGTGTGAGCTTGCGCTGCTAAATTTTGCATGATCCAACAGAGAAGGAGAGGAATTTCTTTTCATTGGTGTTTAACACATTAGCTAAAATCAGAACGAAACCAATGTGAAGTAGGAGAACAAGAACCAAGTTAGGGAGAGGATCAACACAGTCCAGAATGGAGGCCTTACACCAACGTTGCCTGGTCTGCCCTGGACCACAGCGCAGCACTTTACCACCTTGTCCTCACTGAGGTAAACAGAGCTGAGCCTCCCACAGAGGGGCTTGGGACACCTATTCATGTACTATGAAGCCAATTCTCAGTGTCAGCGCTATAGAAATCCAAAATATTTTGAGCAGTTAATTGTTTAGAAGCGCAAGTTTCTTGTTTTTCCTCTGTGACCTCTTACTCTTTGAAGTGAGCGTGTATTTTTATTTTAAACATGCTTCTGTTTTCATTTGGATACATACACATTAAATCTACATTCACAATACTGTCAGTGGGATAACAATAACTGAAGACACGAGGATGCCATGGATTAAATTACTTATGTCCTTACACTATTGCTGTTTCCACCAGACATACTGTCTTCTCTCCAGCTTATGCCTTCAACTTTATGAAGAGATGATCATTAATTTTATTCCAGCTCTCAGGCTTCCAAATATTTTACCTGCCATGGCTGGTCACCTAGGACAGTAAGACTTATCTTGGCCATGGGTTATGGATTCTATTTTCTTGTGGGTTATTTTGAGACATTGTAAATTGTTCCTTTCTTTGAAGGTAACATAACTGTAGATTTTTTTTCCAAATGCAATTCAATATAATCTTACTAAACATTGGAATGTAAATTAATCGGAGAGTGCTCTGAAACTTGAGTTTCTTTTTCTATTAGCAGCTTAATTTATAACTAATGGACTTCGAAGGGTAGTACAGCTCTGCAATAACACCGTCTTGGTGACACATAGTGCTTTTGTTTGTTTGTTTGTTTTGTTTTTGTTTTTTAAGTTAAAGTATCCTTATAATCTAGTCATTTTGGTGTTTCAGTATCCAAATCTTCTTGTAGATGGTCCTTGTGAGTTCAGCCTCATCTCAAGGGACACTGGAGTGAGGTCCATATGTATGGTATTTATTCAGTCATCTCTGGTTAGAATGGAGCAGTAATTCTCAGCGCTTACTTTCTCCTGTTCCTACCCACCTGACAGAGATGACATTTTCTCAGTAATGGTGGCTTATCCATTTGAAATGGCAGTGGATTCCCAGGGTTGTCAAGCTGGAGAGTTGTGGTGGCACAGAGAGAATGTGATGTGAAAAATCCCCCACTTTATTCTAAGGGGGGATTATATATGCCAGTTAATATACCTCCCAAGAGACTTTGTCAACCTCCCCAACCTACCTCTAGTCACTCACAGGTGACTAGATTGGAAACATTTCTATGACACCAGGTCTCTATTGCCACCCCCGTTAGAAAGTAAGTAAACAGTGCTCAGTTACTCAAAGGTCTTAAGGCCTGTTGGGTAAAAGTGCTTACCATAATTTAGACTTAGAATAAAATGTTCAAACTATTTTAATATTAAAAGCAGTAGAGTATTTCCTAAATTTCTCCCTAAATTACTTCCTTGCTCAACATTATGATTTTTTTAAAAGTTTATTGGGGTGACAATTGTTAATAAAATTACATAGGTTTCAGGTGTATAATACTATAATATATCATCTATATCTCACATTGTGTCTTCGCCACCCAGAGTCAGTTCTCCTTCCATCACCATATATTTGATCCCCTTTACCCTCATCTACCACTCCCCTTCCCCCTTCCCCTCTGGTAACCAATATAGTTTAGTGATTTTTTTTTCATTCTTTATGGTAATGTATAGATTTATATCCTGGTGCCTTATGTTACCATCCTCATTACTTAATGAGACTAAGTGGAGGACTGAAGAACTCTGGAATGATGGGAGTCAATTCATGATGGTCCAATCATTAGATTTTCCTTGGGAAATATTTTAAACTAAACCTCACCTAGCAGGTTCCCAAAAAGCTGCCTCCTACTGCCATTAGTTATTATGTAGCATATAAAACAAAATTTCTACTTCTAACAGACATTAAAAACACACAAATTAAATCATGAAACAATGCATTGCAAAACCAAATACGAATGATGTTTTGATGGCCTGAGTTACTGAATATCTCCATTACTGCAGTTAATTGAGAGCTGACTTTGATACTCAAGGAGAATGTGATCATCAGAGTGTAAATTGATTTCGTTTGTACCAAATTCCTATAATGCCCTTCCAGTAGTACCGTATGCCACTTGGCCGGTAAAAATTGGGATTCATGATCTAGTACATTCTCAATATAGGAAAGTACCTTAAAGAGGTCAGCAAATCTAGGCCCCTGTGGTACCTAAGTCCACTTATATTTCTTGATATTTGACTTTGTCACCCAAATTGTATATCTCCAATAAAGTGGAACTTATTACTTTGGCAAAGTTCCTATCCTCTTTGATTTTTTAATACTTGCATCTGTTTCCCTCATGTATGATTGCATGTAATTCTGAGCATGCCATACCTTAATGATTCCTTAGGAGCTGGCTACACTCACCTTCTTGTATTCCACAGGTGTCCAAGGATGATCGAAGTGATATTGAGTCTAGCTCAGATGAGGAGGACTCGGAACATCCGGGGAAGAACTCCCACACTGCAACCACCACCAATGGAACCAGTGGTACCAACGGGTACCTCCTGACGGGCCCTTGCTCCATGGATGATTAATTACTCAAAACTACAAGTCCCGAACAAAGTGAACTATTTGCTCCTGGAAGTATTTAATAAGTTGCAAATGCAGTTCCTTTCATAATATCTCAGCACCAGAAACAAAAATTAGGATTATCAAAGCATTTTTGAATAGTGCACTGCCATATCCGTCTGTGAATGAAGAATTATCATTCTCTATATGTAGGCATGCTGTATGTAATTGACACAAGGGAACAGTTTTGCATTTGTATTGTCTTAGAATATTATTTATTTTTTGTATTTGTTTGTAAATCTGTGGACAAAAGAGGATTTCCTCACTCCTTTTACTCTCTGGGTTCATGACAGAGAGGGAGATGCTCTGTCTGCTTCTACCCCTTTCTACTGCTGTAACCCAGTCTGCTAGGAACATCAGCTTAATTTGTTTATTAGCGCAAGCAAAATCCCGTGTAAGATTCCTACACCGCTCCAAATAGGTTTGCTTTCTTTGTGTCAGTGCCCATTTTGAAGTTGCCTGTAATCTCAGTGACCATTCTCCCAGTATACAGTTTAAACAGGATGAGGTTGGTTTTTTGTCACTCTTTCTGGTCAATTAGTAGTTCCAATTAAAGAGTATAGTTATTGGAGGGCTTTTTAAATATGGCTTTGTTTCAATTTCTTTGGACTAGACTTCATTTCTTGTGCAGACAGCTAAGATTTCTTCAGTGAGTGTGGTAGCTAGTTGGAGATTAACCTGGTAGGTTACAGAGACCTTTTTATTCTCTATTTTGAGGTCAGTGCGCTGAAGGAAGACATTTGCTTAAGGTCACAGTTACAAAGAAATCACTCTTAGGGTCGGGAGTTTGTCCCATGATCTGAGAATAACATAAAACGAGCGGCTGATTGCAACCAGGTTTTTCCACTTTCCCTGTAATTAGTGCCATCGTCTGTCATCTCATGAAAAAAAATAATAAAGAAGAAGCTACGTATACTTTGCGACAGAAAAAAGAGTTTCAAGAGTTGACAAAGGTCACCTAGTACAAAGCACTTTATTGCACCAGCTTTCAAGACAGTGCCCTATCTAGTTTTTATTTTTTCTGAGCAAAATAAAGCCAATGGGAGAAAGACTATTTTACTTTTTGTCTTTTCTTCCAAAACATAACCCAGAATGACTTTCCTGTTACTCAAAAATGAGTCCTTTTGTTTGCTTCTTTGAAGACTTGTTCAGTTTACAGGAATTTTTACTCAAACAAGGCTATTGCCAGAAAAACAAAAATTTGACTGGATAGTGGCAATTGTGAGAAAGATTACTGAAATTAAGTTTCCATCATCATCTACATGGCAGTGTTATTTGTGTATAGTTTAGAAAACCATATACATAAACCAAAGATTTTATCTCCTTTCTTCCAACTTCTAGTAACAGAATAAAAAGATATTACAAATACTTACAAATCAAAAAGACCATCATCTAAAACAAGAGATCAAAACCACAACACAGTAATATAAATAAGCGAATCAGGGCCTAATGAAGACAATAGCAAAATACTAAAGGGTAAGTGTCCTGCTCAGAGCCATTTCAATTCTCTGCAATTTTTTGAAAACAAAGTTTTCTGCTCACAATTTGTAACCTGTAAGATGATAGTTAAAAGAATGCTCCCAAACAAAAACCTTACACTGTAATATTAAATATGTCCCCCTCTAGTTACAAAATGATATGTTTCTGGTATGGTCCATAGTAATCATTGAAGAGGCTTGGAAATATGTTTGCTTATTTATTGAGAAAACAGTACAACTAATTCTTCATGGAAAGCCTTATTATTTTATTTCACAAAACAAGAATATGTCTAGTGGTGTAATTTGTAGATGGGTTTGCGTTTGTAAGACCAATCATAAAACATCAAAAATACTTGTTAGTCATCTGAAATCTGCTAAGATGCAGATAAGTAAAAAGTAACAGCAAGCATGTTATAGCTAGAACATTTTGAGAAGGTGAATTTCTTTTCTTGTCAACTAAAACATGGGAGAAGACTGAATTGCACCTTGCTTCAGTGTCTGGAGCAATCTCTTTTGACAGGTAAAAACAACCAGAGAACCATAGTGTGTTCAAATTTGGATCACCTGACACTTATTAGCACAGAAGAATAATTTCAAAAGCCCAGCTCATAAAATAAAGGATTCGAAAAGTTGCATAAAATGAAGTAATTTGAGTCTGTCCTTAGCAAAGACAAACCTAAACAATCTTGTTTTTACCAAAAGACACTTAGAAGGAGCACTGGGAATACTTAGAGCCTCTCTGGCCAATGGCATTAATTTAACACAGTCCTCAATGAATCTACAGATTTTTATTTCCTTTTACATTTGAGGGGAAACAGGTTTTTTTGACTAATCAAAATGGTGTTTGTAGGCCTCTAAGGGTGAAGAATAATATATCTCTTTCTACTGCTCTCCCATGGTGGCCTGATAAGGCTGAAAGAAAAATATGTGAGATATCTTATCTTCTACCTGTGCCAGGCCATAGCTTTGGAAGTGTATTTTGTAAATTCAACTGTAGATTAGTGAGAGTATTGTTTCTCAATAATTAACTTAGCCTGTGTTGAGATCTCCTTCCTCCTGGTCACATTCAAACTTTCCCTGGGTACAAAGGGGTATGTAGGAAGGAATCTAGAAAAAAGTAATATTTTATTCTTTCATGTTATAGCTTTTCTAGATCTCTTAGTGGGGAAAAAAGTAGAAAATCAAGTAGAATTGGCCTTGGGTCAATAAATGTGTGACCTATGTATGTATAATGTATGTTTCTCCAAAAACGTGATGAAACCAAAATATCACTGACTCATCCTTACCCATTTTCTTTTCATAAAAACCATCCACCATGTATAATAGAAACTTCCCACCTCTCTCTCAACTTCCTGTTCATGCTGCCCACACAGCTGAGAATGGTAGAATTTGTTCAGCCTCTTAGCATTGAAGCTAAATACGGCTGAGTCCAGATCATAGAGTATCTAAGGTCAGTATATAAGCCAAATACAGTTCTCATTTCTAAATTTAGTCATATGACCATTAAGAATAGGGAAATAACTGTCAGTATTTTGGATTATTAAACTATATGTTGGGAAAAAGTGCACATGATTGCTGCTTCACCCCAGGATTTTATTAACATCCAACTCCCACACAGCTGCTACTGTGTTTCCCCGAAAATAAGACCTAGGCAGACAATCAACTCTAATGCGTCTTTTGGAGCATACATTAATATAATACCTGATCTTATATTATATTACATTATATAAGACTGGGTCCTATATTATATTACATTAATATAAGACCGGGTCTTATTTTACTATAAGACCCGGTCTTATATTAATGTTTGCTCCAAAAGATACATTAGAGCTGATTGTCCGGCTAGGTCTTATTTTCGGGGAAACAGTGTAGGTAGACAGTGGTGTCCTGAGGTAATATCATAATGAAAAGACACCTGACACAAATGAACTAGGCAGAAAGGCAGGTTCTTCAAGAAAGCAAGCAGCTGAGTGAGAGAAATAACTCTTTAGTGAGATAAGATTACCCACGTTTAGACAAAATGGTGGGTAAACCTCAAAATGTTCAGTTCTGTTGCTAAACTTTCCATTCTGAGCATATGATAGAGTTTGAATTTGGTTGAACTGAATGCTTTCACCTTAGGTAGAAAGAATCTGAATCTTCCACTTTGTGTATTTCAGCCTCATTGTTATTGGGGCTGAAGCAAAAATCAAATTTTACTTCAGCAAATATGAGAGCTCTTCACAAAGAACTTTAAGGACACCCATAATTGTTCCCAATCTGTTCATGAATTTGCAATGATAGTTATTTTATCCCTTTCTTGGAAATGTTAATGCCAAAGTTGCCTGAATATTTGAGTGCTTTTTCTTAATGTAAAGTAAAAAAGTACACAGAATAATTCTAAAGGTGTTAAAAGATTCTGTTTATCAGTATATGTGATGATGTTGTGATGTCCAGAGAGGCTTCAGTAAATCCTTTGGGAATAAAAGGTTATATGTTTACATTTCATGTGCTATTTGAGGTCTTAAGATTCTAATTAGCTTTTTTTTTCTTTGTCTTTGGCTGATTCCTGCTTTGTAGATAAGTAATAGTAACCCTGAAATATTTCTAACATTCAAATAAGAAAAAAATCAGATGAAAATCAGCCTGATGAAAAAGTGATGACAAATCACTTTTGGTGTCTAAGTAACTTACATGGAAGGAGAAAATGCAGTTAGCTCTTGTTATTTCATTTGCTGTCTAGCATGCTGTCCATGGAAGAATACTCTGAATAATCATAAACAATTCTTGAAGTCATGCAAAATGCAGCAAGATATATTTTTTAATGAAGATATTGTTGTCCCCAGAGTCAATTTAAGTTTCTTTCGGTAAAATAATATTGTGCCATTCTCAAATTACCAAATAGTAATTAGCACTGGTTCACTGTGTCGGCATTTTTGTTTTTCATAGGCCAGAACAGAGCCTTGTGATTTGCCTTTGTGCGCAGAGTCTCTGCCCCTCCCCTAGGGGGTGCTCAGTTGATGTTGAAGAGGCATGTCCATTTGTCCACTCTGTGCTGTTGGAACTCCTCTAATAAGTTCTCAGAGGGAGCATACCTGATGCTGGCTTTCATGGAATAAATTGTATTAAAGAGTATAAAATATTGTAAGTAATTTATTAAGATCTGCAGACACCCAAAGGAGAACTCCAGTGTTTTCCAGGTATTTCCAGCTTGAATTCAACCTGAAGCCTTTGAAAGGAATGCATACCAAATGGCCACATGCTAAGACCCCATCAGATCAAAGAAATAAGGTCTCTGCAGTCAGATGGTATATCATGTCATGTCTGCACCAGACCAGGCATTCTCAAGATTGCCCAGGAAGTGATGGGAGGGGACCGCTAGCCTAATATATGTGTTGTTTGTCTCATTCACTCACATTCCTTTCAGCCTCCTGGAACTCTTGATAAAAGGAAGCCAGAATATTGTGACCTTCCTGCTATCAATTTCCCAATAGGTTTTGGGTCAGTTGTGTACTCACACTTCTTTCTCTGCCTGATGCCATTTTTCTTAAAAAGTATTGTGTCCTTTTAAGCCTGTTATCTTTAACACAGATCCATGAAAGCTTGATTTCCTATTTTGGTGTATGTTGCATGGCCTAGAAACCAGGGAATAACAGCTGTTGGTATGATTTCTATGTTAAGTGAAAAAAGCAGATTTTATAGAGATAATTTTTTTCTTTTGGATCTACAATAATTTCTTTTAAACTGTCATTGTAAAACTGCCCTTAAAAAATTGGTGGTGTTTAAAGATTAGTTGCCAAAGAAAAATTAGGTCTGTAATAGGAACAGTTATGTGGTGATTCTGGAACTTTAACTTAGAGCTTCATTAATTTAAACATGAAAAACACCCTTCAAGTTTGAGTTCCGAAAGTTTCGTAAAGCCTCTAAACTCATGATTTTCATCAACTCTTTGCCCACGTAATCAGTTACCTCCATAGTCATTTGTTGTCATGGAAGGGGGAGGTGGTAGTTTTGGGATTTGATTTCTTTCAGTTTGCAGTGAGAAATAGGATAGGCTAACAAAACCTTTTTTTCTTGAGACAATTCAGTGCTTGAGCATCTCTGTCAGAAACGGAATGATGTACTGTTAGCTGATTAGAATTATTTTATGTATTGTTATTGTGTTTTGCTGATTTTTATATGAAAATATAATTATTCATCTTTGATCTCTGGAAGCAGTCATAATTATGAAGATCATTTTACTTTGGAAACACTTTCATAATAAAGATAAGTATTAAGAGTGCAGTGTAAATGCCCGTTTCTGTGAGCACTACCCAGCTTTTGTTGGTGATATGTCACACCTTCCTGGACAAGACTTATTTCTGGGCTTACATCATCTTACTAGTTTCAAAAAAGCCTCCTCAAACTCCAATAATCGTTATAATTACTGAGCAAGTATGTTTTGTTTATATGATATATATATAATAGATATACATTTCTTAGCTATATATGCATGCATATATACACACATATTAGCTATATCTATAATATATATTATAAATATATATGTGTGTGTATATATATATACATATATATTAATATATATAGTGCCAAAAAATGTATACACATTTTAAGAAAGGAAAACTGTATTAAAGTTGTAATAATATATACCAATAACAAAAGATGAATACAAGTCACGTTTGACTTCTGCAGTTCACAAGAGGTGCTCAAAGTGGTTACCATCAGCTAAGCTACTCCATGATGTTGCTACCTTGGATTCCATTTTGTTTGGCCAAGTGGCCTGCAAGGACCATAAACTGACTGACACTAGCCCCATGCAGGTGCTCGCCCTGTATAGCAGCCCACAAGGTCACAAGCAAGTGTAAGTCCCTGATGTATCTTCCCCAACAGCCCTGTGATCAACAGTCTGCCTTGCTTCCCAGCGCCTGTATGCCTTATGCACCCCTTAGATAAGACCTCCAGCGGGCTTACCGAAACCCTGCTTTTTTGGCTTGAATTGACCAATCCGACCTTAGCCCAAGAACCCCAAAGCACTCCACTCACAGACCCTAATAAAGGCATGTGCCCCAGGTCCTGTCTGTCTCTGCACCCTGCCTTGAGCTCCCCCTGTGGCCCCCCTATGCCATGTACTTCTCCCAGGACCTGTGAATCACAAACCTCTCTATTGCAGTTTCTCTTCTGGTCTGTTGTTGAACCTTAGTTCACCCTGTGCTCCACTTCAATGTTCATTTAACAAACTCATGACATATTTATGTGTTATATATGTAACATATGTATATTATAGTATATGAAAATTAATCTATAAGAACTTCAATGTTAAATTTTGTATACTACTTTCTGGGAAAAATATGAATTATAGAGATAATCATTCAAATATATCAGACTGTACTGATTTTTTCCAAATTATTAGAGGCACTTAGGACAAACAACTCGAAGACCAACACACAAAACTGTCCCTCTCAGTGTATGTCCAGCACACCTCATAGACACTTGGCTGACATCATCTTCTCTGGGTCTGTGCCCCACTTGGTTAGACTTTTTCTCGCTCCTGCTCTGTCTTTCCTGTGCATCTCTGTCTTCCCCAACTGCCTTCTTCTGCTCTAACTTTATGTCGTCTAATGTCTCAAGAGCCATAAAAATAGCACTGACATTCAACCAGACACACCACTACTACCATACCAGTATTACAAAAAATAAAGCAGACAGCCCATTAAAAATCTTATAAATAGTATAACCATCCCCAACAACAACCTAATTCCAAGCATGAGTTATTCTAATAAACTATCAAAATTTCTTTCAGGCACAAAAAGATTGATGATAAGAAAATGCACCACTGCAGGAAGCCATGAACTCTTCCGGTACTGTAAGCAGAGCATAGTCTAACTCTACAAGCATCTCTCCCAAATTGCCACGGTGCAACTCAGCTTCTCTCTAAGCCCTCTTCCTTTTTGCTGGACCACTTCCAATCTACCACATCCAACCTAGGCACATGTTATTTCTAATCCCTAATTATGTTTCCACCAACTCTCCACTTGCTTCATCAGGAGCAGTGGCAACAATGCCAACAACAGTGAAAGATGGCAGAACAACCAAGCAGGGGGTGATACAGGTGGTCCCTCAGAACCCATCACCATAGTGACTGGAGCCTGAGCACCATGCCCTTCATTATCCCCAAAGCCAATGTAGCATGAGGACACAAACGTTCTATCATTCCTAAATATTGAAGTTAAAAAATTATATAAAACCTGTATCAGTCAGAGTACAGGCAAGAAACAGAAGTCACTGTCAGATGGTTGAGTTGTAAAAACTTCAATAAAAGGACTACTTTCAGAACCACGTGTAGAATTATAAGATCAAACCTAGGAAAGTAAGTCACCCAGAGATGAACAAGCATGAGAAGCCATGACCACCCTAGGCTGTACCCGAAGAGTGGATAACATGGAGGAGAACCCTCCCTGTGAGGGCTGGGTGGGGAGCAAATACCCTGACATCTCTCTTCCTGCTTTCTCATGCCACTCATTGGCTGAAGTCAGACAGAAAGCTGCCAGTGGGGACCAGGGGAGATGTAGGTAGCAGGGGTCAGCCTCCCGCATGTGGAACAGAGAGATCTGGGGGGAGCAAATAGAATAAACAGCATTTTATTTTTATAATATGCTGGTGGTACTCCTGGAGCCTCACCTAGAGTCCAGAGGGTACAAATAGGGCACAATAAATGTTCATTGGTGAAACAAATGAACCCACTTAGGAGAGTGCTGTACAATATGAGCTATCAGCAACTAACAGTCCGTCTGCTAGGAAGCAAGGTGAGTATAAGAACACACTTTGTCTCCAACTTTTTCTGAACCCAGTATTTCCCCATGCGGGTGCCAGCATCTCTTACTGGTGCACAAAAACTGAGGAGTTTTGTGGCAGGCTTGGGTAATTGAACCCCCGAATGATACCAGCTTCCCAGACCTGGCACAAAGGGCATCAGGGAAGGGAAATGCAGGACTGAGGCTAGAGAAGTGTCTGGAAACGAACAAGAACTGAGAAGAGAGGGTGTTGAAGAACTGGAGAATTAATGAACCATAATTGTGAAAAAAATAGGGCGAGAAGGTCTAAGCTCTGGCTCCCGTGACTGAGTTTTGAAGCAATTCTTTAGGCAATGGGTTGGTTATTTTTCAACTTAATAATGAAAAGATTTGCATAGCCAAAGATCACTTGAACAACAGAGGTTCAGGTCCCTGGCTGCATTGTTCAATTAGTTAGAAATAGTTGCGGAGGGCTCATTAAGTGCTGGGCATTGTTATAGGCACTAAAGCTAGACAGGTGAATAAGACAGTTATGGTTGCTGCTTTCACGAAACTTACACTCTAGTAAGAGAAGGGGAAAAAAAAATACAAAGAAACAAGGAGTATTAGTTTGCTAAGGCTACCATAACAAAATGTCACAGATTGGGTGACTTGAACAACAGAAATTTATTTTGTCCCAGATGTCCCAGATCAAGGAGTCAGCCGGTTGGTTCTTCTGAGACCTGTCTCCTTGGCTTGCCTTCTCGCATGTCTTCACATGGCCTTCCCTTTGTACATCTGTCTGTGTCCTAATCTCTTTTTTATAAAGACTGCAGCTATATTGGATTAGGGCCCACCCCCTGGGGCCTTAATTTACCTTAATCATCTCTTTTTTTAACCACTGATAAAATTTTTATTTGTATGAATCTAATTTTTCCCCAAAAAGGGACAAAATGAAGTTTCAAGGTATTATAATCTGGCAAAAAAATTATGCTCCTCCATCTTCTGCAATAAACACTGATTCATACGCATGCTCTGTTTCAGAGGCTTTTAGGGATATATATATAAAATATATAAATGGGAAAAGGACCTTAATCATGTCCTTAAAAGCCCTATCTCCAAATACAATCACTTTCTGAGGTACTAGGGGTTAGGACTTTATCATGAATTTCAGACACACAATTCAGCCCACAATACAAGGTAATTTCACATGGTGACAAAGGACAAAAGTAATGAAGAAACAAGGTGATTGCCTGATGACCTGGCATGGTCACTGCCAGGGTTCTTCAAGGGTTCTTCAAACGGGATGGTCACAGACAATGACAGACAGATGATTTGGACTAAGACCTGACTGACAGGAGTGGCTGGGGGAGGATCTGGGATGGTTGTAGACCAAGCAGTAGGAACCTGAAACACAAAGTCTCCATGCTTGTGAGTTCAAGGAGCAAGAAGGCCAATGTGGGTAAAGCAAAATAAACAAGGGGATGAATGTGGGTGATGACATTCAAAAGTTAGGGAGGGACACATCATGTAGGGCCTGTGTCCCATAGTCAGGAGGGCAAGTTTTAGGGTATGAGTATTAGAAAAGTTCAGGGATTTAAGCAGGGAGTAGCATAATTTGATTGGTTTTCATCTTTAATCAGAGAAAGAACATGGGCTAAATAATGTCCATCCCAATAACGACTGAAAAAAGACGACTCCACCTTGGAGTGGTTCAGCAGGGGTGTGGTGGGCATCACATGACAGGCAGGGTAATGGGCACATGGCCATTGGAAGAAATAAAAGAGTAAGCGTTACTAAGGATTCAGCCCACAGGCAACAAAGGAAGTCCAGACAGAGAACGAGAGGTAGAAGGTTTTGCTGTGAGGATGCTGAGACCTGGGACTGGAAAAACCTCTAAGTTCCTTCAAGGAAAAGAACTTGCAAAAATATGACAGATTGGCAATTATCAGCCAGAAGAGAACCTCAGGGAGGAGGGCAAACTTCCTGACTGAATGTAGTTCTTTTTTGTTGTTACTGTTAGCACCCTTCTTGGTGTAGTTCAAAGTCACCTCATGGACTGTGAATTGATGGATGAGGCGAGCATCCAACAATAACAACACTGGCTTTGTAGGTTGCATAACTTCTGGTTACATCTTGAGTGAGTCTGCCGGGTGTAACATAGCACGACCTAGCACTGGGAAGGGGAGAGGAAGAAGAAAAGAAACCTCTCAGGGCTTTCCTTTCGGGTACCAGACAACATGCTAAGTGCAGAACTATCTCAATCAAGGCATCCCTTAAAAGGTAGATCCAACTCAATTCTTGTTATTCATGGTAGTGATGTTCTATAAAGTCACCATGAACCATTGCTTGTAGGTAAAAACAGGGTTAGGTGCCTACAAACCTCTGGTCACAACATTTTCAACTGATCAACACCGAACCTTGCTTTATACATGCTTCTGTTTAAAGACACTTTCTTTAATATATATTGTTAATTCATTGACGTTGAACTCACAGCCAATATCACTAGAACACATGCCTGAACAAAGCTTGTATGAGCTGATTGTTAAAGTTTCTGAAATTTTGCAAGCCGTTTGCAATGACCGTTGTTAAAAATTATATACTTATGATTTTAAAATATAAGTAATACTCAAAAACAACTCTTCCTAATTATTTTGCCACATTTACACCTATTGTATTTGTATGATGGAAATGCTCTATAATGCGGGCTACTATGAATTTCTTCCCGGCTATGTGTTCAGACATTACATTGGTAGCTTGAAATCAGCCATGGTGTGAGTATCTATTCTATGGAAATTAAGCTGCAAATTAAGGTTTTATTTGTTTGTTTGTTTATTGTATGAGTCAGTTGTTAAACATTTACCAGCACACCACTGTCACCCATAACCTATAGATACAGAAACTATGGCTCAAAGAAGTAATTTACCTTCTGTCACCCAGTCAGCAAGCAGTAGAGTTGAGATTTGACCCTAAACTTGAGTGACTTCAAAGCTTCTTTATATCTTCTTGGTATATTATACTTCTTCCAATGTTTGCATTTGTTTCTGAAGACTTGGGCTGCCCAGATTTCTACTGCATTTGAATTGTCCATAGATTTTTTTTTTCCTTATCTAACGCCTTTAACTTTCCTTATAGATCTTGGATTTTTACCCCTGTAGTTTTCATCCAATTTTTCCTCTTTTCAACATCATATTGTTTAGTGTTGTCAACTATATCAGTGGCCCTTCTTAGGGAAAATTCTCAATAAATCTAATACATCAATGACTGAACTCAATTTTCCATGTTTACTACATCACTCCAGTTCACAAGTCATATGCCTCCTTCCCCAATCTAACCCCCTGGGAGCTTACAAGAAAAAAACTTATATATAACCCAGAACACAGGTTTAAAAGGAATCAATTCAAGTAGTTCCATATCAATACATTGCAGATTAGAGAGATGGAAGATATATGGGTAGTAGAACTACTTATTTAGAGATTTGAGTATTAGTAAGAATAGACTGAAAATGTTGTAGGGAAATACTCCTATGCATGGGTGAACGATGGGGTGCTGCAGAGTGAGGAAGTTATAGGAAACAAAACGGTAATTACCAGCCCTCCTTTTTTTGAGTCATAGCAGTTAATTAGATTCATCAGGATTAAATTTTTGTCTCTTGTTAGTTTTGCTGACCCAGGATACTGGCAACTATCTGATAAGCCAATAAACAAGCAATGTGTAAGAGCCAGGCCAGGTGGAGGCATGTCACCACAGATGAGTTCAAAATGGCCCTTAGAGTTTTTAAGAATAGTTAGGTGTTGCTGTTTTCTCTCAGTTGAGGGTATTAAACGGATCATAGAACACAGCCCTGACATATTATATTTCCAGTGCTGCCATTTGTTAGTTATATCACTTACAAGTCATTTCTCAGAATGTAAAACAGTTATACTGTGCTAGCTAAAAACACAAAGAACCACAATACTAATGAATTCAATAAAATACCCATCAAAATTAAGTCAATACATGTATTGAGTACCAATTCTCTGTGAGACATTATGTTAGGCCTAGTAAGAGACATCAATCAGTCAAAGGCAAAGCTGTTGAATTGAAGGGGTTTTTAATCTACTTAGGCAGGGCACAGCAGTGGTTATTTTAATGGGTCAAGGTAGCTTTAAAAGAAATGATACTTGTTCTATTATGCAGATCAAGCTTAGTGACAAGGGTAACAGGTTTCTGAAAACAGTAATTACTCACAGGTATGAAATTATTATTATCATCATATCAAATATATTGTTAGGATAGTAATTGCCAGAGGAGTTCAGATGAGAGAGAAGTTACTTCAGGATCAGATGAGAAAAGGTTTCAAAGAGAAAGCCAGGAAGAACAGAAAGGATTTGGATGAGTCAAGTGGGAAGAGACAGGGCATTAGGAACAAAGGGCTTAAGTGAACCAGTGAGTAAGCCCCTTAGCATCAACCCCTGGCTGTTAGTGGTCTGGCCCTTATTACCTCCCACTCCATCTTCATCCCTCCCTGTGGCCTCTCTCAACCCCTTCTCAAGTCGTGCCATGTATTGTCTCCAGCACTCTGGCCTTGTCCTCAAAGGCCTTTCCCTTTTCTCAATCTAGCTAAGTCTTATTTGGCTGTCAAGACTCACTTATGGGTCACCTCCTCCTGGAAAGCCCTAGTCTCTTGGAATGTAGTGCTCTTTCTATAGAAGAAGTAAAACCACTCCACTCCATCAGAGAGCTTATCACACTATCTCCCCCACTTGATTGTAAGTATCTTGAAAGCAAAGACCTTGCCTCTTATATCGTCAGCCACATTTGCTACACAGTAGGCACTCAATAAATATTTGTCAAATGAATGTCTTTATTTACAGAAATGGGAGCTTCAAGAAGATGAATAAGTTTTGGAAGGGGAAATTGAGCTGATTTTTATATTTTAAAATTGAGCTGATGAGAGCCCATTCATTGGAAATGTCTACCAAAAATTGGAAAGACAGGACTGAAACTAGTCACCATGATTATTTCCATTTTTTTCAGATTAAGACACAGATGCACAAAGAGGACTAGAACCTTGCCAATGTCTCAGAGCCAGAAAGCAGTTGTGCAGATAACATAGTCTGAGCTCTGAGTGATGTCTCTGGTTCATACTGAAGGGGACTTTGGGAAATGCCCATATTAGAGGGACACGAGGGAAGAAGATAAGCCAGCAAAGAACACCGTGATAACAAAGATAAGAAGAAATACAATGGTATTAATGATAATGATGACCTTCCCTCTGCCTCTTTCTCTCTTTCCTTCTTTTCTCTTCCTGAACTTTTCAGTCCCAAATCCTTGGATGGGACAAAGCAGAGTGGATGGCTATGCCAGGTGAGGGAGTCATGGTGGTCCCAAATGGGGTGCCAGAGGCCAGATGGGGTTGTGGAGGTGTCTACAGAGGACAGCAGAGCATGGAGAGTCAGGGTGGGGTGAAGAGTGTGTCCATACAAGGGTATCCCAGCATGACGTATCAAGCCCAAGCGTGATAATGAGGGCATCCCTGCAGAGAAGCAGCCTGGCAGGGGAAGTCTGAGCATGGAAAGTCAGAGTGGCTGCAGTGGGAAACCAGTTATGTGCAAAGGGATCGATAAGATATGTAAACATACCAGGGGTTCCAAAAAAATATATACAAGTGGACACTTAAGTCAACATTGATCAAGCAGTAGTTCACTGTAATCAGAAGTGTCTGGATGCTGATGGTAACCACTTTGAGCACCTCTTGTAATTGCAGAAATCCAACGTGATTGTATTCATCTTTTGTTATTGGCATATATTGAGTATTACAATTTTAATACAGTTTTCCTTTCTTAAAATATGTAGACTTTTTTTTAACACTCTCTGTATTAAGGGTAATAAAAGCCAGTTTCTCAGGTTAGACAAAGGAATTATAAGTATGGAGGGAGAAAAAACGGAATGAACTTAGTATTGAATTAAACTTCCAAGTACCCATGTAAACTTACGGTTTTCAATATGTAGATAGAAAATAAATATAGACATAAGTGTGTATCAGTGCATATGTAAATTGTACTTATATATATTCCCTAGCTCTCCACCTCAGGGCCTGCTATCAGTGACTCCCCAGTGAGAACATCTAGAGCCCCAAGTCTTGGTTTCTAAATTCATCCTAAATCCCTTCTCCACTAAAAGGAATCAGGGCTCCTTGAGGAAACGGGTGAATCAGGACTGAGCCAGGAAAGGACAGGCTGGGATGGAACATCTTACTGGACCAGAAAGCAAGGAAGTGCTCAAGAATAGTGGGGAAATGGTATAAGAACACAGAACGAAACTGAAGGGGTTCTCACCGGGCAAATCTGGGCCATTTGGTGCACCAACATTAATAATAGTAACAGATTATAATGCACTGAGTAAAATGGGAAACAGTGAGTTCATATAAACTAATAAATGAATAAACAGAAAGTTTGATGAGGAATAGGGTATTTGCATAGCTTCAAGGCACAACCCTACAAAATATTAACTGCAAAGACAAAAGTAGTAATTTTACAGTGAAGAAGCCTGGCACACACCATCTTAATCAAGTAAATACCATCAGTCAGGGGATAAATAAAGTCATGAGTCACTTGATTGGATGCAATAAGAAAGGAGCATGTGATACTAAAGTATCAAAGTATCTATGATATTCCTGCCAAAGATGCATAACCTCAATCTAATCATGAGCAAATATCAGATAAATGCAAATTAAGGGGCACTCTACAAAATAATGAACTGATAATCTTCAAAAGTGTCAACAGCATGGAAGTCCAGGAATGACTGAAGAACTGTTCCAGAGTGAAGGAGGCTAAAGAGACACGGCAACTGAATACAATGCATGGCACTGACTGGGATCCTGTTGCTATGGAGAACATAATTAGGACAATTGGCGGAACTGAGGAGTAGATGATAGTAATGAATTAATGTTGATTTCCTGCTTTTGATGGTTGTATTGTGTTTTTGTTGGAGAACATCCTTGTTTGTAGGAAATACTAAAGTATTAAGGCATTGAAAAAAATTCTGTATATTGAACTTGCAAGTTGTCTGTAATTTAGAGATAATTTTTTAAATCAATGTACTTGTTTTCAAAATCCTAATAATGTCTCAAGTAAAATTTTCAGATATTTAGATGCAGTAAGGCCTATTTTTTAAAAAATGGGCATCTTTGAATTCCAAGAACAATAAAAGTTATACAAAATGCCTCAGCCTATTAATGGAAAATTTAGTGAAAGAAGAAAATGCAATAGCTAAAACTCCTTGAGAATTCTAAATTGTTTGGTGAGTAAAATAGTCATGTTAGTTTTGCAAGTTTTTAAATTACAACAGTTGTGTTTTTCAGTGTTTTATATGTATGATATATAATCATCTTTAATAATGCCTAATTTATTATGCAAACAATAAATTGAAATGATAATAACAGTAATAATAGCAGGTAGTGTTTATTGAACATTTATTATGTACACTTAGCTATTAAGTATATGGTATTATTTCTTCTATTTTGCATATCAGGAAAATAAAGCTTAAAGAGGTTAAAAATTTCCCCCCAAATTGGTAAACTAATTTACAATGTAACAAACTTTTGAACCCACATTTTTCATACTCCAAATTCTATACTAGTAATGCCTGCCCTATAGTGTCTCCCTCGGAGGTCACAGAGAAAGGAATCCTTGGAGGATACCAGAAGCCTGGGCTTCATTCTCCATTCTCACACTTCTTCATTGTTTACTCCCAATCCAATCCAATCCAATCTAATCCATCACCAAGTTCTCCTGGCTCCATTTTAAAACTCTTCCCCTTCTTCTCCATGTTATTAAGTCCTTACCATTTGTCCCTCGGGTCCTGGCAACAGACTTCCACCCTTCCTGATTCTTATCTCAACCTTCTGTAGAGTCTCCTTACTGACGTCATAGTGATCAGTCTAAAATGCACATCTAACAATCACAAGTGTGCTTAAAATATTACATGGGAAAAGACTCCTATGTGGCTCCAGTTACCTCTGGGTTAATGTTAAAACATGGCACCCAAGGCTTCCCGTGTCTGGCTTCTGAGTGTCTCTCTAGCCTCATTAACTATAAGGTCTTACACAAATTTTGTGCTCAAAGCACTCTTGAGGGATTTCTAATTCTCTGAATACACAAACACACACCATCTTATTTATACACAGACAATTAATACATGCGTCAGCAAGTGTGACCATCACTTGCCAGCGTTTTCTGACATTTTCCTCTTCCCCAACTAGGCTGAGCTGGGTATCTCTTTGGAATTTCCATCACATTTTTTATTCTGTAAAGACCTCTTTGATATAATCTATCACAATGTAATATAACCTCCCTTCATTACATTGAGCTCCTTGCAAGAAGGGAGCTGGTTCCGTATTTTATTCCCCATAATGCCGGGCTCAAGGAGGATGCCACAGACAATTTCACTTGAGAGGATGAATGAACAGACAGCAATGAATTACCAATTGTGCAAAATGCTACAGAGAAGCAAAATGAAAGAAAGAACGATTTTTCCAGAGAAATTTTTCAGAAGAGTTGTGGGAAAAGCTGACTAAGGGGTTAAATAATTTAAGTAAGAAGACAACAAGCAAAGATTGTCAAGTACACAGAGGGCTGGTGACTGAACGTAAGTTCCTAGTAAATAGGCTTTATACACTGTGTGCCCTCCTTCCCGGGGGTTGCAATAGCTTTTAAAAAAAATTAGTTTATACTTTTGAATAACTGATGCAAGCACATCATATAAAATTCCAAGTATGCAAAAAGAAATGGAGTAAAGAGAAAGCTCCCTCTCCTTCAGTGCCCATCCCCCAGTTCCTCAGTTCCTGCTGCAGAAGGAATCACGATAAATAACCATTTGGAGGGCTTTTGTTTTCTCTCTAAGATTCCATCTCCATAACCTGGCAGTGATTTATAGGAAGTAATTGTAAATCTATGATTTATAACATGAAAATATAACCAAGGTGGAAAAGGCAAATAAATCTTGCAGTGGCACTTTATTTATATATGTAAAAATGCCACTTATATTTTGCCTGGTGAATAAAGCGATTTTATAGGAGACATTCTAGTGTGCATTTTAATTGAAATCCTTAAGACTGGTCCTAGATGAGCTTAGGAAATGTAAGTAATGGCACATGAATATTAACATGGGTGATCAAAAGAAGATATAAGGTAATTTGGATTAATGTGCATGTGTAAAATATCCTTGTTCTTATACTTTTTATTGGAAGTTAAAGCCATAGATCATGGCTGTAGGATGACTTGGTTATTAATTAGTTGAAAAGTAAATTTACGCTAATTAGTTTTATGCAAATTAATGTATTTTATTTCATTTTTATTCTCCGTTAACACCTGGAGATTTTAAATTAATATATATGAAACTTACACATGCACAATGAAAATTCAGCCCTAGCCCATTGAATACACGGCTGGCCTGTATATATAAAATAAGTTAGTTATGACCATTTGGACTTCAATTTAAAAATTAGGTAATTTTTATGAAGCAGGAAGTGGTAAAAAGCTAATCTTAAGCAATTTTAAAAGCCACAATATAATTAGTACAAACTGAGCGTAAATGTTCCTTTAGATGCTATAAATTAGGCTGGCTATTAACAATAACAATACCTGTGTATGCCACTGCTCCTGCTACAGTTTAAAATACCCATTAGTGTCTAAATGAGAGGGGTTTTTTTTTCCATCCTGAGGCTTTGTGCAAAGGTACAGTAAAATTTTTAAAAATTGTGTATATCTCTCTCTATCTATCTATATAGAGATAGATATATAGAGAGATATATACACATATACATTAAGAAAGACTTTAGAAATGTATCTTCCAGCTTTGGAGAGGTATGGAAATTAAGGAAACTAATCACTGCAGCAACCAGGGACTAGGAATAAAAGTAATTTAGCTAGAATGTGATTGCTTCTACATTTTTCTCGGAGGGTTATTGGTGGAGGTGAGGTCCTGTCTTGTAAATACTGTCCGTGGCTCTCACAGGCTGAAATGGCAGCAGAGACAGCCCCAGTCCTCAGTCAGCAAAAACAGGCCAAGGACTAGACTTTGTCCAGTTCTCAGATGTGGGATGACTTTGGGACAATGTGTTGAGACGAGTCCCCATGTTGCAGCTGGTTGTGGGAGCAAAGAGCTTTGAAGAAGCGGCTCACGAGCAGCAGCCAGCCACCCTGCCTGACTTGTTCAGCCCCAGAACCCAGCAGCTTGACCAAGCCTTCCTGCTCACTTTGTCATCAGAACACGGGCCAGCGGCCCCAAGCCCAGGTGCTGTCCCTTTACATTCATTCCTCTTGCTTTGGATATAGTGAAAAATTCTCTTAGATATTTTTTGTCAAACATTGCAGAACTTGGTTCATTTTAGACTCCGGCTTTCCCAAGTTTATTCCTAGCATTAGGCCACCATTTCATTTTATCCCTGGACCCAACACTCTTTACTTCATCTATTTATATCTTTTTTACCAACAAATCTCCAAGAAAGTTCTCTAAGTGGTCCCTTGGGATTCTTCTGATTCCTACTCAGTTTCCTGCTTGTCAAGGTCATTTTTATCAGAGTGTCAGAGAGTTCCAAGTGCATATGAGCTGTTTCCCATTTTAGAGTTCCTGCCCAGAAGGTCACACTTATCTTCCCTCTCAGTGTTATGAACTCTGCTTCCTGAGAGCTGAGGACATAGGCCTACCCATAAGCAATGTTCCCTGTCTTGTGAAGGGAAAGGAATTAGCTAATGAGGTCACTTTCTCAGTAGTACTGAACTCAATCTAATGAAAGCAAAGATTTAATGAACACTTACTTTTCTCCATGTGCTTTGTTATAAGGAGCTCACTGAGTAGTGTGGGAGGTGGACCACTAAACGAATAATTTCAACATAACAGGATAAATGAATCAAAGGATAGTAGCAGTCCAACGGCAAGAGAGTACTACTGTGTTCAGGGAAAATGACATAAGCTGGACATTGGAGATTGATGAAAATCAGCTGGGCCAACATAAAGGGAGAAGGAACAGCATTGTATGAAGTCATGGAGATGGGAGCAAGGATTGCTATCACCATTTTACTTCTCAGTTCTTCCTTTTTAAAAATTAAAGTTAGAATAATTGTTATTCTTTAAAAAAAAATTGTCTTATTTGGTTTCTAAAGCAAGACATGTTTTGTTTTGTTTTCCAATATGAAAATCATATAGAAATGTACAGCCTAGAAAGTGAGTCCTCCATAACCCCAACTTTCAGAAATATGCTATTGTCTGATTAGACACATATGTGTCTAGACCTTTTTGTCTTATTTGCATACCAAACTGGAATCACACTTATTCTTTTGCAACCTGTAAGTCAGTGCATACAACTAAATGTTTTATGCTCTATCTCCATTTTTTTGGAAGATTTGTATCCCATTGTCCGGGTTGAGTGGCAGTGTAGCACAGTAATTAAACATGGAATAATTGGAGTCAGATGAATCCCAGGTATGCCACTACTAACCACGTGACTTTGGGTAAGTCATTTAACCACCCTGTGCCTCAGTTTCCCTATATGTATTATAAGGATCAAAATAATACATATCTACCTCAAAGGATCTCTATAATGATTAAATAAATTACTATCTGTAAAGCACTTAGAATAGCCCCTGGCAGATGGTAAATCCTCTAAATGTGAGACTATATTACCATAAGGTATTTAACCAGATCCTTATCGACAGATGTTTGTGCTGTTTCCAATTCTTTGCATTTTTCTGTTACTCAAGAAATTTCCAAGGCAAGTTTTGAATTGCCCTTAACCTCTTTTACATTTGAGCTCCTGTTACTTACTAGCTTACCAATACTCAACATCTGCTTATAAGCACTTAATAAATGTGTACTCATGTTGTTGACTCCCTCGGAGGCTGCCCAAAATAAGGCAGTTGGGGTGAAGTGGAGTGGTTTCCAGGCGAGGCCCCAAGGAGTCCATTGCAGGTTTTCTATCTGTTGAGAGCCCTCGCCAGGAAGGCAAAAGCTCTAGAGCATAGACTGGGACAGGAAGCAGGAAGATTGGGGTCTGAGAGGTCAAACAGTAACTCAGGCTGGTGGCCAGAAAAAGAAGAAAGAGAACGAGTACAGATCAGAAACATATGGCCAGAGACAACCCTGAGGAGAGAGCACTCAAAAGGATGCCTTCGGCACCAATATTTTTTTAGAAAATAAGTATAGTATACCTTCTTTCAGATGCTGCACTATGTATAGTTCTCATCAACCTATAAATACAAGTAAGGTGATGTTAATACCAGGGGTTGCCAAAAAATGTATGCAAGTGAACACTTTCGTCAACATTGCTCAAGCAGTAGTTTGCCATAATCAGACGTTTCCGGATGCTGATGGTAACCACGTGACTTGTAGTCATCTTTTGTTGTTGATATATATTATTACAATTTTAATACAGTTTTTTTCCTTTCTTAAATGTGTATACTTTCTGGCACCCTCTGTATTAATTCCATACTACAAGGTTCTTCTCCCTCTTGCTCTAACAGGAACACAGTTTCCTCCTCCCAGGCTCCCTGGACCATTTCTGGAACTCAGGGGGCTCAGTGTGTTTTCACAAGAGCAAGGACAAATTTACTCAAGTTGGCCAGCTCTGGCCTCCTTGCCAAGGAGCCCTTGCCAGCCACAGCCTAGGAAACCTTAGGAAACCTGCTCTGCTGCTTCCTCCTCCCCTGCCGTCCACCCTGGGGGAGGTATGCTTTGCTGTGTTCTTCAGCAGAGTAAGTGTAGGGTGTGATGTAGGGTCAGAGGGGAGAATGACCCTATCTCCAATTCTATACCTAGACTCTCCTGTGAATTTTATTCCTCTTATATTTCTCCCTAACCTCAGTCTTGCTGAAGTTCCATGTCCCCTGAGGCTGAATTAGGGAAAGGGAGAGGATCACGTATATCAGCCACGCCCTCCAGTGTCCTTCCTCCACCTATCTCTCTAGTCAATCAACAACCAATATTGCCTGATCATTGCAGTGGATTAAATGTAACACTGATCCCAGTTCTGTATCCATGCCCTTTGCAATGAGACATTTAGCTCCTCCCATTAAGGAGTGGAATCTCCCCCACCCTCTAGAGTCTGGGCTGGCTTGTGACTGATGGGCTTCGGTCTGCTGAAGGTGGCTGAAGTGATGGTGTGTCAGTTCCAAGCCTGAGTCACACTCACTCTCTGGGATCCTCTGCATACCCCGAGAACAGCCTGGCTTTGACTGTTGGCTGATGAAAAATTGCTTCAGCCCTTAACCAGCCACCTGCCCAACACAGCCCAGGATTGCTTCCCTGCCAAGCCCAGCCAAGATTGGTAGAGCTGTGTAGACGACCTGCGACCTGCTTTCACATAAGTGAGGCCAGAAAGACCAGAAGAACCACTCAGCTAAACCACAGACTTTCAAATTAAACAAAGTCTGTGTCATTTGAAGCCACAGTGTTTTCTATTTATTACACAGCACGATTGTGACAAGAGAGCATGGATAGAACCCCGTTTCTGACCTCCAAAATGAGGCTTTTTTTTTTTTTTTTTGGAAGATTTAAACACGCTTCTAATAAGAAGCTCAACAAATAGCCAAAGTCTAATTCTCAGTCTAGATTGATCCAGGACCCCCCACTGCCGTTACAACAGTCTGTGAGATGGAGCTATTTTTGTTAAGAAGATGTCCAAGAGGCCTATGGGAAAGCTAGTCAGTCTGCTGGGGGAGACACACATGAGGAATAAGTGTAGAGGAATGTCTTACCAATATTCACTAGGACCACAAAGACCACGGTAAGCTTGGGTTGGGAGCATTTCTTGTGGAACCTGGCAAGGGAGGCCAATTTCTCCATTTTGAACTAGGTTGGGACTGAACTGAGATCAACAGCAGAATCAGAGGAAAGACACTGAGATGCCCCAGGCATTGGAACCAAGACTCCAGCCAAATTGATCTACAACCTATGAGGACAGGGAAGCCCTCCGGGGGGACTCTGAGTGACATGTTTTTAACCTCAGTTTATAATCTGTCTCTACACATCTTTCAGTATGCTGGGTTGTCTTGTCAAATTGTAGCCCCTCGGTAGCTACTGCTCAGTGTTGTAACTCCCAGTGATAAAGTTCCCTTGGAGAAGCTAAAGGGAGCACACTATTAAGTGTGTGAATGGTGGTCCCTGACTAAGGCCCCCTCCTCTCCACTCTGGTTGGGGGGCAAGTTCTCTTCCCTCATTTTACCCCTTCCCTCATTCGTTATTCTGGGGACTTTGAATGGAGCCTGCACACCCAGGGCAGATGAATGGAGCTTGCCCAGGTGGGCAAGCTCTGAAGTCTCCCACTGGCTCTGCTGATGGAGCTCCTTTCGGACTAGGGGCTGGGCAAGGCTGCCCATGCCCAGCAAATGGCTGTCACCAGACAACAGGCCATTAGATGGAAATCTAAGGATTAATAACTGGGACCACAGGTGCAGAGAAAGCAATAAAAAACTAAGTTGCTGATAGATGATTGCTAGTTCTGTTTATCCTCTTGAGTGATTAAAAAAAAAATGTATGAGGGTGAACATAGAAAACTCCTTCTTAATTTTACAGCTTAGTCTCTTGGTCCTGTTGGGCTGGGAGTGAAAGTTGGGTTGAATTAGGTCCCACTGCCAAAGGTGGTTAATGTATGCCCTGCTCCCTGATAGCCTTTTTCTAGATGTTTTCCACTACAGCCATAGTTACATAAGTGGGTCCTAATTGTTTGGTACCTGGCTCTGGGGTGATTTAGGGCAGGGGAAATATTGACTTGGTGCATGAGCTTTAGATAACAGCTCTGGGGTGTGTGGGGGCTGGGCTCTGGGATTGGTTGGTTTTCACATCAAAAATGTGCTCACAAGTAAGTTGTCTGCTATCTCTAGGAACTAGCTGACTCTAGGAGGGCAGTCTCTCCCAGGACCGAAAGACCTCAATGTGCTTAAGCATCATACAATAAACAAACAAAAACCCGTGATTCATACAGAATGCTGAAAGAACGTACATCCCTCCATATCAGCCTTGAAAGTATCCAAATTATCAGGACACTTCATAGCTTCTGGGCTTTATCTCAAGGCTGGGTGGTTTGGAACTCAGTTTTCTGCCCTGTAACTATTGACAGAAATCAGTCTCACCGTCTCACACCAGCTTTCTGGACCTGGAGCAGTTCTTTGCTTTTTCAGGAAATAAACGGGATGAAAGTCCAGGGCTGGGACTTCCTCCTCAGGGTGTTTGACAAGGACTGACGTATTCTAGGCCCTTTAAGTCCAGGAAGTGCAGGACACACCCAACCTTGATGACAGTGTCCTGAGAGCTGAATGCCGAATGCTGGAGCATAGGTGAGAGGACAGAAGCAAAACACGTTTCAGCATGAGGGACCCACTCACAAACTGTTCGGTGAGTAGCTCAGTGTGGTTTGCGTCTTTGTATGTGAGAAGGCAGCTGAGGAATAGGTTTATATATTAATGTATTTTAACTTAAGAAATTTGAGGCACTCAGAAACCAAACATGTTTAGATATTGGCTGTGAGACAAAAGTCTGCGGTTTTTCTTTGGTTCAATTTAAAACAGAATCCTTTCTAGTAAATGATGACAGGTCATTGTCATCTTTTATTCTCAAATTCTTAAAAATTTTGAGTGGGTATAGCATCATATTTGCATGCAGATGGTGGCTGTTTGGAAAAAATTCTTAATACATGTTCTGATGGTGCCAACATCATGGACAGAGTAGATACATAAATGCAGAATGTCTGCAGCCAATGTTGGGCACCGAGAATGAAGTTAGGATGGAAGGTTTTTGCATATTTTCCCATATCATTTAGAGTCAAGAATTGCTAAATCCTTTGGGGGAAGAACAGACTCCCCATGTTGTCTGGCCTGTGGTGGTTCTCAGACAGGTTTACCAACATGTTTCTTTCAGTCCTGGGAGCGTTACCAAAAATAGAAAATGGGTCAGGTCCAAAGATTTGTGAGGTTCTTAGTAGCAATAGTAGAGATGTAATTTAGGAAATGAGGAACAATTAAAATAAAAGGGAGGGAGACATATTTACTTTGGAAATAAAGTAATCAAAGACTATCAGTGTGTAATAAATGGTACCAAGAAGCTAAAATTGGTGACAGCAAATGCAAGGATCTTTCAAGTATTTAATTAAAAAAAAAATCTGTAGAAAAGCAGATAAATAGGGACAGCAATAAAGCCATAAAGGAAAAGTTCAATGGATGCAGAAAGCATAGACTTAAGAGAAAACAGACCTATAACTGCTATTCCACAAACTGAGTTCAAGAATCTGGGGCAGCCAGATGGCTCAGTGGGTTAGAGTGTGAGCTCTGAACAACAGGGCTGCCGGTTCGATTCCCACATGGGCCAGTGAGCTGCACCCTTCACAACTAGATTGAAGACAACGAGCCGCAACTGAGCTTCTGGAGGAGCACCTGGATGGCTCAGTTGGTTAGAGCACAAGCTCTCAACAAGGTGCCAGTTCAATTCCCACATAGGATGGTGGGCTGTGCCCCCTGCAACTAAGATTGAAAACGGCAACTGGACTTGGAGCTGAGCTGTGCCCTCCACAACTAGATTGAAGGACAATGACTTGGAGCTAATGGGCCCTGGAGAAACACACTGTTCCCCAATATTCCCCAATTAAAAAAAAAAAAAAAGATTAAAAAAAAGAAATTCTATTTCATTGAAAAAATCAGATGAGCTAAATGAGGTGAAGTCATAATGGCTAGTAATATTAGTAATATTAATAATGACAACATCATATAGCAGGCTTTGCCTACTTTCACTTTTTAAATACTAAAAAATTAAGTGTCTAGTGTAAAAAAATAAATTCCAACAATATGGCTGCATATAGATTTTAAGCAAGAAACTCACACCTCTTTAATTTCGTCCAGCCCAATCTTCTCTCCATTGACAAGCACAGACAGTTATTTTTTTTTTTTGAAGTCTTTATCGTTTATTTATTTGCTGTTTGTTTGTTTGATTTGGGGTTTTTTGGTCACTCCTTGCATTTACTCCCTTCTAACATGTGAACTCCTTTTCTTTCTCACCACTGATACTTTGAGCATGATTTTGCACAGGTGTAATTGAGTGGGATAGAGACAGGATCAGTGGAAGCAAAAAGGTGGCACCAACAGTCACCAAAGAAGAAAGTCAGGACTAAGGCAAGAGTGAGATAGAAGAGAGGAAAACTTAAGCTCAATTAAGTTTTCAAAAAATGAACAGCTATCCTTCTCCAAAGCTGCCTTCAGATCAGGAACTGGGAGAAACGTTTCCTTTTGAGCAGCCCCAAGACAACCTGTTACCCTATCTCTGTGTCACTTTAATGCTCCCTCCCTGACTTGCTGAAGAGTTCTTTTCCCTGTGTCGAACCATTGCTCCAAGGACGCCTACTCTTGTCCACAACCTTGAAGGTCATCTCTATGGCTCCAGAGCCACCAAAGTTATCCTGGGAGTTAAGAAGAGGCAGATATCCCATCAGCCAGGGTTTCTAAGTCCTCTAAAGTCACAGAACCTTTATTTACTTGCAATTGTTTCATCTTCATCAAGTATTCCACTTGATTTCCTGGTGTAGTCCTAGCTTGTGCTTGGGGAACATGCTGTGTGGAGATGAGGCTGCACTTTGGGAACAAAATAAAACAAGGGAAAGGGTGGCAAACAAATGCTTCATGAAATACTTTGGTAGTCTTATAAAAGGACCCAAAACTTTAACCACTTGCAAAATGTCCGATTCCAAGAGTCCCTCAGGTTACACAGAACACAGTTGATTCATAAAGCCTTAGCTTAGCTACAGTTCTTAATCTAGTCTCCCCCGGTGGATCCAAGCATGAAAATCAGTGGGTTGCATGAATTTCAATGAGAAAAAACATGACCTCTTTATTTGTACTAGTTTCTAACTGAAATTTCGAATTTCCTTCAATTTTGAATATAAGCAACAACCAATACCACTGTAGTGTCTGTGACTTGGTAACCAACAAAATCACACGTATTTTTATATAACATTAAAGTTGTTTGCAGATATCTAGAAATATTGTTCACACTCAATGTGACTTAGAAATTTGGGTAATTCTTAAGACTTGTTATTTTGTATGTTAATTAAAAAGGACACATAATATCATGCTTTAAAGTGTTTTTATAAATATATATCAATATTATTAGTTTCCTTTGTAATTCTGTTATTTTATACTTTTGAAAATATTCTGAGTAAAATCAATTTCGCTAGAGTGCCAAAGGCGCCCGTGATACAAAAATATTTAAAAATCTCTTTCTCTGGTCATGCTCCAGTGGGCAACAGGCTGAGAGCTGGGCCAGCCTACCTCAAAGAGCCAGGTCAGTTGTTGCTAACCAAATTATTAGTCACCAGGGTAACACAAAGATTGGCTAAATGTTGTGTAGGGCTTTTAACTAATCTTGAGAGTACCAGAACTTGCTTGAAGGAGATTTTTTAAAGTTCTGTTTTTCAAAAGGAAAAGAATTGGCACTGAGATTTGATGTCTTAATGCCTGTGAGCTTAGCCTCTAAACTGAAACATAGTGCCAAATCCATGGGCAAAGAGACAGACAGGATCAAATTATCTACAAATGAAATAATCTAATCATTAAAAAAAAAGTAGCATCTTGCTAGGAAACAATACCACAGAATCAAGGACAAATAATAAGCTGGAACCAAGTTTTTGCTTTTACTCACTCCTACCGTATGCAGGTAGGGATCTGTTAAAGCAGGCCTTTGGGGCTCATACAATCAACCTTTTCCCGTAACTTCATCAGCTGGTGAAAGAGTACTAGGCTTTGGGGCTACTCCTCCAACCTGGTTCAGATGCCAACCTGAGCTTCCCATCTTTTTGGCTCAGTGTTGGTCACACGAAGCACTAATATAAAAGATGCTGGTACAATGCTCCATGGTTCCTGAGGGATTCTGCTACACGGCAGAGATAAGGAGGCGGGTTGGGTCTGGCATGGACGTCCTGTGGCCCACCGCATCCCCAGCGTGCTTCAGTGAGATGTGTGACATGCCATTCCACATTTCCTGGACCTCTGTTTCTTCATTTGTAAAGTAAAAGGAGAGGATAAAGTAGACTGTGTTCTTTAATGTTCTATATCTCATAATCTATGACAGCCTGTCATGGAGATTCCAAACATTACACAGATGCCTAATAAGCACGAGAAATCCCTTAGTCAGAGGAGCAACACTTTGAAATATTATCTCACATGAAATCAATTGCACAGGGCCTGGCATCCAGCATTCTCATACTCGCACTGAGAATAAAAATGGATTTTCCTGGAATATTTGAATTTAGTCATTCAAATCATGGAAAATCAGAAAGACCAGCTAGGCCAAGGTTCATATAGTGCATTTTATATTGTTTATAAACCATCTGTTTAATCATTTCATGTACAAATTATCTAGATTACTAAGTTGGTTTTCTTTTTTTTTTTTTTTTTTTGTTTTTTTATAATGACAATATTTTTACAACAGAATTTGCTTACAAGCACTGGGCAGAAACATTTTCCTAATGGCTGAATGGTAAACATCTCTGGATACCTGTTGTCTATGTGAAGGAATTTTTAGGGGCTCAGAAAGATCCCAAATATTCCACCACCAGCCTAACATCCCTTTATCAGGGAAAAAAAATCCATAGTGTTTTTTCCTAGTAATTACTGACCCCTGGGAGGAGCAACATGCTGATATAAATTCATATGCAGATGTAAGATCAATAATAGTTTCTTTCCTGGAATGAATATTTGGTAGGGGGTGGGGTATTCTAACGCTCACTGGTGGAAAAAAATACCAACATTTTACCTTCCACGTGGCATTGATCAGAGCACACCTTCTTGTGTTGTTAATGACCTTTGGCAGCCATCTTGTACTGCTCTTAACAATTAAAGGTAACTATCACTCTGAGTAAAATTGCTTTAATTATACTGATTAGCCATTTATAATATTTTTATTTCTGATGGATTCTCTAATTTATTTGATCACCTGACATTTCTAATCACAGTTCTGTCCCTAACTAATGAGGTTCTCTGCAGCTCTTTGAGCCTCAGCTGTGAAATAAGGGGATTGGACTTCAGTGGTTTCCAAACTGTGCTCCATGGAATCCCTTCAGAGGCCTCTCCGGTGCATAAGAGTGAGCTGGGAAGGGAGGTAGGATAGGAGAAGGAGAGTCAAAGCCAAGGTGTGGGGACAGAGCCAGGAGAGCAGTTCCCAGGCTCTCGGCCTCACGCGGAAATTTGCTGGCTCTGGTAGTAGATGGCCATCGGCTGTGACTAGTTGGCCATCAGCTGTTACCTGTTAGCCATTAGCCACTGATATAACTGCCATGGCTACGCTAGCAAGGAGGATTGCAGTTAGCAAGTGAGGTTGGTTGGCAGACAAGTGGACGGCAGGTTGCAGATCGTGTGACTCCTGCTTCCTGTGTCTCCAACCCAGCCGCCAGGGAGAATATAGTGGTATGACTCCCCTATCTGTGGCTCCCTGGGTCTTCCTTTTTGGCCTCACCATATCCTGCGTTCTTGTGCGGGTAGTGGGAGCTGAGACCCTGCATGACACAAGGTCAAGAGATTTTGTTCCCTCAAAGCAGATATCTTCCAAGGTTTTCTGATTACACCCCCCCTCCCCCCACACACACATGCTGGACAAGATGGTCCTGGTTCTACTTTGATATTTATGGAAGTCTGCTTTTCACAGCTTTTGTCTTCAATTCTGAGTAGCCGGTACATGATGAAAGGCACGGAATCGTTGTTTCCAAAGAAGGAGTTATGCTGAAATAATGGAAGTATTCTTTGCAACTCCTTTATTGATTGATGCCACCTTTACCTGAGTGTGGATCAGGGTTTGTCAGGGTGTTTCCTGTAAAGATTCTCCCCATGGCTGTCATAAGCAGAACATCCTGCTCTTATCTGATCACTAAATTAACAATGTGATATATTGAAGAGCTTCCTCGCTGGTGTGTATCTGAGCACACTGGAGTTTGGGGAATGGGTGTATCTAAGACACGACTCCCCTCAGCCCTCATATTGGTAGGGTGTGGCTGGGGGACAGAGCTCATTGGCCAGTTCCCTCTGTTTGGAACCATTTTGTCCATTTATCACACTGTCCCAGGACAAATATTTTGTAGATGTGCCACGATGTGAAAAAAGATAGAAAATACTAGTCTATTAAATAACAGGAAATCATCTTCCAAAATCTAAAACTGGCAGCTTCAGGGTCAATTGAAGCCATAAGATTCGTTTTGTTTGAGAAACCTCTTTTTTTTAAAAACTTGAATGTGAATGCCTTCAGGAAAGACAGACACTCTCCCCTTTACCACAGGCTCTCCTACTCCCCCCTAAAGACAACTGAGTTTTAAATCACTGGTTTATAAACTTGCAGGGCTGTCTGGCCTCCGAAAACTAGTCCTTTAGAGATAGGATTTTAAAATGTGTCTTGAAGAGTTCTAATGGCTTGATAAGTTTGGGAAACGCAGCAGCACCTGTAGCCCAGCTCGTAGAAAATATCTCACCTGGTTCTGTTCATTGTCACTTTGGTTAGAGGCAAGGTTTCCCCTGCAGGCCCCTATCCTCACATGTGGTATCTGAGGCCTCCTAGTCCGGCCCCAGGACTGTAGGATGCAGACTGTCCTCGGGTGATGGTTAGCTGGTGAGGGCCGTCCCTGGAATAGCTCATCTCAGAGTCCCTTCCCTCTCTCTTAGTTCTCCCTTTGTTCTTCAGATGGGAGGTTTTTCTCACTCCTCCAAATGCTCCTAGTCCCTCCAAGTCCATCTGTGCTTTGTCTTACACCCAGCCCTAGCCCTGGCCTTGCCATGTTGGAGACCAGAAAAACTCATTCATTCTGCAAGCATGTGTCTAAATCCTTCTTTCTTGCACATGGCCCCTGGTAATTTGGAAATCTTTGTTTCTGCTTTGCTGTGGGCTGAAGAGAGAAGCAGATAGGACATTACATAAAAAATACCCAGCTTAGTACTGTGACATATTTCTAAATAAAACAAATAAGAAAGCTCCGGGACCTATAAAGAAAATCATAAAATTTAATTGAACATAAAATAAGATTTGAACAAATGAAAAGACTTACTATGTCCTTGGATGGAAGCTCTAAACGCCAAAAAGTCAATTTTCCCTGAATTATATATATATGCAATGTAATTCCAATTAGAATTCCAACAGGAATTTTTTTTTAAAAATGTAATTAGATATGTTCATGTGGAAGAATAAATGTCCAAGCATAGCCAAAGAAATTATGAAAAGGAAAAAGTAATTGTCTAAAGAGAGAGCAGAAGCAAAGTTTTAATATCTCTATACTTTAGATAGTGGGTACATAATGTGTGTCATTACTTTCTGTATCATTATTTTATGAAATATAAAAATGTTTCATAATTTAAAATAAAAACTTAAAAGACTGTATATGAGTTAGAATTATATTAGGCTGCATATTTTAAGAACCTGAAATGAGTGGTTCAAAAACAACCCTATCATTGTAATTCTCTTGCACATAAGTCCAAAAGTGGAGAGTTCAGAGCTTGTGTTGTGGCCTCCAGGGCCATCAGGGACCCAGGCTCTTTTTCTCTTTCTGCTCTATGATCTTAGCTCATGGAATGCACCGTCAAGACCCCCTTCTGGCATCAGCATCATTTCTAAGTCCAAGTGTCAGGAAAGAGGAGGCAGAGACCTTCATTGAAACCCCACACACAAGTGTTGCCCATACCTTCTTGGAAAATATTAGTCACATGGTTATATGTCAGGGTGAGAGAGGCTGAGAAATGACTTCACAAGGAGCATGTGTCCTCATAAACACTTATTCTTTTTTTCTTCTCATGATACTTAGGTGTGTTTTGTGGGATATTATTTGGTGCTATGGGTAGAAAATACAAGGCTTGGAGGAATTTAGTGAAAACATTTAGTTAACAGAGGAATAAACAAAAAAGCTAAACAATTTAAAAATTGTTCCCTATTGTACCTGTAAGGGAAGAAAGGAATCCTTATGGTATCATATGATTCATAAATGACAAGTCATTTTTATGGAAATAAAAACAAGAAAACCTGGCTGCCAAATAGTGATTTTGCTCTCCTGACTCTCAGAGGAGAATCATTTCTTCATGACAGAGCCCACATCTGGACTATAGCACAGGGTTGTCTTATTTGCTCTGCAGAGAGTTTTACAATTTGTGAATGGTTTGCTCCAATGTTTTTAAAATCACCTTTCCGATGCCAGTCCTTACTTCTGCCTTGTTGAACAAACTGGAAGCTCTGGCCATCCTGGGCCACAGTCCATGGTGCAGAGCAGTTGTGGCAGCTGCCTCTGCCGCTCACTGTCCACACCCTGCTCCTGGCTCGTTCAGGTGTCTTCCTTCTTATACAGAGCTTTGCTCCCTGACCGCTGTCCTTGTGGCCCAGGCAGTGTCAATGAAACTATTTGCTAGGACTGCGTACCTACTACACCCTGCCATGGCTTCTGTGTTAAGTTTTAGCTGCCTTCCTCCTCTGTGGCCCTATGTCCTCTATTCTCGTATATGAACGTGCCTGTTGCGTAATAGGCACTCAGCAATTGTGAGTTTCCTTCCCCTTTCCCTTCTCAACATGGTGCCCAACTGCCTGCTGGAGACGACTGAGGGCTAGAAGGGGCTGGCTCGTTGTATGAGCAGAGTCACAGCACGGCACTCAATCTCCACAAAATTTTCATCCTCTTGGGTAAAATCTCATTTTGAAAAATGCAATTGGCTGTCCTATTTTCCAGATATGATAAACTATGAGCGAATGTAGAGAGAAACTATGAGAGAGTGTATTTGAGACTGTTCTGTTGCCTAAACCACCTACTCTGTGTCAAAAAAGAGAGAGAATCAGCTGACATTCATCCTCTCCATTTGGGCATTTAAAAACCTATTGCCATCAATGTCTACCTTTCCAAGTAAAATTTTCAGGATGACATGGTGGAGTTCTAAATCAAATGACAAAAGCTTTCTATTAGAATTCTGGTGTCTGCAGGCTAAATTCAAAGTTTTATTTATAAATTTGTAAAGGTTTGGTTCAATCAAAATGTTCAGCTCATTAGAACATTCTTATTTCTAGAGTTAAATGAGATTTAGAGGGGACTAGGACAAATTTTATTAACAAGTTAATTCAGTTACATTTTTATTACCTCAGCCAAGAAACACTTTAATGGTTCACGGTTTGTTATGAGGCCTGGGAATATTATTTGGGAATTTGTGGGGGAGACACAAAATGATTACTCTTGATTACTCTTAACCTTCCTGGGAACAGTAGGAGTGACAGGAAGCCAGAATCCCGGTACACCCGACCAATGAATTGTTTGCATTTGGCTTAGGGGAGAAACAGATAGAGAGGCTTTATTTTTGAAAAGTTCTCCAGGATCTTTCATATCCAGGCAGCAGAGACTTCATCTTTATTTTAAGAACTCATCCAAAGGTGTACGTCCCATAGCTGCATGATCATTTACAATGACAGTCATCATTACAGCAGTATTCTGAATTTACGACACTTCTGTCTTTGGAAGTGTTCATAAGCCTTCTGTGCATCTTTTCTCTTGCAGTACAATCAAGTGTACAAGAACCTAAAGGAGTTTTCTCAAAATGGAGAGAATTTCTGCAAGCAGGTCACATCCATTCTTCAGCAAAGGTACAAAATGTGTGTTTGCAATAAGCAGTTCGTTTTTAGTTGCAGCCAGTGATATGGCTGGAAGAGTGATTACAAGCTGTCCTACTTTCCAGAATGCAGTGTTATATTTTGGTACTTAAGAGATGGGTTTGAAGAGTGATTCTTCTCTCTTGCACACTTATCATTGGGTACCATAAAAATCAGGAAACAGCAGGAAGTAATTCTGCTTGGAAAGGTTCAAAGTCTCTTCTTTTTCTTCCGACTGAGTTTATCACCCCCCTCCTGGGGCCCGCCATTTTCCCCCAAAGTATTTGCCATTGTTGTACTTCTCACACTGATGGCAACTATTAGTGATTTATCTGTCTCCCCTACGAGGACAGGCTAAGTTCTTAGAGCCTGGCCTTTTGACTTCTACAGCAAATATCTGATGAATGATTGAATGGATGAAAGAAAAGTCACCATTTTCAGTATCATCTTTTCTTAATACCAGATGTGGTCATGTGTAAATCTGTTCACGATGCTGAAATGAGCATATTTAACTCACTCAGTCAAAAAGTTAACAAAAATTTCTGCTTAAAATTAGAGAACCCAAAGACTGAATTTGGCCATGAAGGATCTTTAGGCCATTTCCCTACGTTTAGATAGCTCTGTAATAAATAACTCTAAGGAGACTTTCAAAAGGGATTGTTTATTCTTTTAAGGTAACCCATTTCAAATTTATAATATTGCATGTATGCAATAAGAACAAAGACACATAGGCCGATTGCATCCTGCATTAGTAGGTCAAGAACAAAGGAGAACACTGGCTTTCTTAGGACCACTGAAAGAACCAAGGGAAGATATAGGAGAGCTCACCCAGGCTTTTATAAAGAGAATAACCAAGTTTGTTAAATAAAGTCAAGAACAAAAACATTTCAGAATAAGAAGTTACTTCTATCTTAATAGCCCAGTTGCTTTGATTTTATGAAAGGAACAGGGAGGACTGTTCTGGGAGAAAATTTCTTCTATAAGAAAGTATTTTTACCAGTCTCAAAGGAAATTATTTAAAATAAGACCAATTGACTATGACACAGATTCAAACCACTACCCAGATTAGAAAGCATCTCCCTCTTGCATATCAGGAAGAATCTGTGCACATTATTAGTCATCTGGGTCTTGATTGTTTGGTGCCCCTGTGTTCAAAATTAGTGTCCAGTAGAGAGCTGTAAAGTCAGAAGACAGGTGATAAATAAGGCCTGGCAAACAGACTCACCAATGAACTGAATAAATTTGGGGGAGTCACTGCTCCCAAACTGCCTTGTCCAGGTCACTGTTCACCTCCACCTGCCACAGATATGTCTACTTTCCATACAGAAAGAATTTTCTTTCTTACCTGTGTCTCTCTTGAAGTTGCTTCCTAAGGCTTCCATCTGTCCCCAGACCTATTCATGCGCAAAACCCTCCACCCACATGTTCCAAAGAGGCAAACAAGCTCCAATGAAGGAGAAACTCTGGGGTAGCTAAAGATATCTCCCTTCATGGTTTTACCTCCTTGTGGAGCAGAATTTAGAATTTGAAAATCTAAAGAATACTTCTGGGTTGGAAAATTATGTGCACATCTGTGGGATAAAAACTGCATAGCACAAATACGAAAAGGGGAGCTAGTGTTTTACCTAGACCAAGAAACGTATACTAGATATTAGGTCGTGTATGCAATAGATGATTTCCTGAACATATTGTAAAGCTTACCTTGTACAACTAAGTCATTTCCCCTTAATCAAGATGTCATTTTTGAGTTGCTTTATATTCATTCCTGATAAGTGTGCACTTGGCAATGTCTCCTCACGCTTGAGCTTTAAGTTTTCCTCCCTTTGCTCCGCAGTTTGATCTTGTTAACTAAAGGATGCTTGTCCATACTGAGTCGGTATTTTCAGAGAACTATTTTGTGAGGGACACAAATTCTCTATTAATCTATTAATATGTGGCACATTGTGGGTTGTTAGATGATATTCCTACATGTCAGCTGGCAAGGATAGAGGCTACTTCACTTGCCAGGGTTAGGTCCTTTCTTTCCCCCCTCCGAGTGACCTCTTCCTACAGTATTTGAACTGAGTTGACATAATAACCATATCAAAAGGATGAATGGTCACGACACAGCTGGTATTACACATGCCTTTATTTTCCCCATTCTGTGGATTCAGTAATTCTTTCCCTAAACATACAAAAGATAAAAAGCTATTTCTCACCAGCTATCCAGACATGAGTGTGCTGGGCTTATTTTCCTCATAAATGGGCTTATTACATCTGAATCAATGATACCTGTCCCTTGTATAAGAAAATACCTGGAAAGCCAGTACTCTTTAAAAGAAACTATGCTGTCACCTAGAGTATAGACAAATAAAGCGGTACTCTTGGAAAACATATAGGAGGCATTTCTACTGAGGGTTATGACATATAAAATCACAAAGGCAAATCCAGTGGCTAGCATGATGAAAGATACACTGAGGGAGCATATAGGGCTTTTTTGAATTAAGAGTACCTGCCACATAAAATCCATCCAGCAAAAACTTGTAGATTGAATGAATGCATAAATAAATGGAAGATGGTTGAGTTTATTTTCTTACGATTACACCTACATTATTAGAACGAAGTCTTTACTGTCCTTGGAATGTGGCTCTGCTCAAGAGTTCCGTATTAGCATGTAGCTACAAGACACAGCAGCACAAGCTGCGAGCTCAGAGACTGTTTCATTTCCAAGCTCAGCTGCCTGCTTTTATTTGTCCTAATCTGTGGTGAGAGAAACGTGCAGTTCTTATCGAAACATCATTTTTCCTGGAAATTCTGCCATTCTTGGTCATGCTTAGCTTCTTTTATCCAATTAGTTGCTTCAGTTTCCTTTATTAGAGCAGCAGCTCAGATTTAGCCTAAGACACACACCATCTCCTAAGATGCCTAACGCCAAAGGCATGAGGTTCACTTTAACACAATTACAAATCAGATATTAAAAGACAAAGGTACATTCCCAGAAACTATGAGTATTCGGTTCTCTGCTCCCTCATAGCTAATGTTTAAACAGGCTTTGATGGAAAATCAATTGTTCCTCTGTAAGGAAACTTAAGATCAGGTTTTCAAATGGCAAGTACCACTGCTCTGGACACTAAAAAAAAGAAGAAAAGAACAAAGAAAAAAGTGTAGGTGGTCATTGTTCTATCCATGATCCATTGCAGATTCTGTCAACAAAGGAATAAATTATTGAAATGAAATATGTGATAAATCCTCACTTTTTCTACTCTTCCCATAGCCTGGGTGATCTTAACTACCACAGCTGCTGCTCTGTTTTGCATATTGATGACTCCCACATGTATATTACTAGGCAATATATCTTATCTGTACTTCAAACCATATTTCCACCTGAGTGCCCCGTGGAACCACAAAGCCACCCTATCCCAAACAGAGTTTATCGGCTTTTACCCAAAGTTGGTACTCCTGGATTTTTTACCATAATGACTGGGACCACTACCCACCCAATCAAGCCCAGTACCTGGGAGCCACCCATAGAGATTTCTTCTATCTCAATTCATGTCCAAGTCATCATATTTTCTCTCTTCTAAGCACCTCTTATACCTATAGCTTTCTTTTCATTTTATAGCCTCTACCATTGTTCTGGCAAACATCTCTTAAACCATTTTTCTGTGGAGGGGTCCTGTCTTGCAGCTTTGCCATTTGTACACTGCACAGAAGCACCTGGCTGAGGGGCCAAGTAAAGGCAGAAATCGAAACCACTCTCAACCCTCAAGTCTTGCACTCTGGCTCAGAGGCTCTCCTTTCTCTAATCCAAGCCAAGTTGACTCAACTAGGGAATTGGCTAGCGCCCTTCTCCTGTCTCTAATGCATCTTGGGCTCTGTGGCGATGACCCAGTATAAGACTCTTCAGAGTCTCCCATGACCTGTAGTATAGAATTCAGCCCTCATAACATTTCATTAAAGAGATCTGGGCCCTGCCTTCATATTAAGCTTGTCTCTAGCTCACCATGACCACTGCCCCTCTCCATCTTACTGAACCACTTGCAGTCACCGCCCCCACCGTGGGTCCCAGCCACCCTTCCCACCAACTCCTACACCTCATCATGGACCCCTGCATCTGTGAAGGCTGTGTCTTTTCCCTGGTAGACACTTCTACACCTTCACTGTAGTCTCCAGTCAATGCATTCAAGATTCAGTCATCTCATTCTGGTGGGACTTCCTTGGCTCCACTCCCCAGACTCAAAAAATGCTCCTCAGAGCTGTGTAGAGTTAGTGCTTACCTGTGCTACAGGTAAGCTTACTGCCCTATATTGTTATTCTCTGTTCACTTGTCTGTCTCCCACCCCCACCCCCCAAGGTGAACTCCTTGAGGGTCTTTTCTATACCATGTGACTAACACAGAGCCTGGCATAGAGCGGGCATTCAATAGACGTTCTCTGAGTGCATGAAGGCATTAATGTATGAGTGACTGTGGCTTCAGGCACTCATAGCTTTTAAGAAGTTCAAGTTAGGCTGTTTCTGAAGAGCAATAAATGAGTGTGTCAAAGAAATGTACTTACATAGTAGACAGAGTATTATTTTAAATAAAAACTAGAAAAGAGTAATAAAATTACAGAAGAGGCCATTTATCCAGCACAATACATAGATCAGGCACTGTGTTAAATGCTGCAGGGATCTGGCCTACAGGCAGATGAATTGGCAAGCAGTCAAGGTCTCCCAACTCCATGGGAACGCCGCTTATCAGACAGTCAGTTCTAAATGCTGGCCAGCACCAAGGTCTCCCGACTCCTTGGGACACTGTGTGCAGGAGAGCGGGCCTGCAGGGTCTGCCAGATGATTTCTCCCACGGAATGCTCTTTGTTTTGCTGTATCTACAGAGGGTGCCAAAAAAAGTATACACATTTTAACAAAGGAAAACTGCATTACAAAGTGTAATACTCAATATATACCAATAACAAAGGATGAATACAAGTCATGTTTGACTTCTGCAATTACAGGAGGTGTTCAAAGTGGTTACCATCAGTGTCTAGACACTTCTGATTATAGCGAACTACTGCTTGAGCAACGTTGACCAAAGTGGCCACTTGTATATGTTTTTTTGGCACCCCTGGTCTATAACCTTGTTTCTTCTCCACCTGAGTGCGGACCACTACACATCCGGTGGGCCGTCACCATAGGCTGTCCCCGGTCAGTGAGTCTCAATAAACCTATGTCCTGCACTCAGCCACGTGGAGTGTTCTTTCGACTTGCTGCTTCTCAGGCACAAATTTTGGAACAACTCAGATTCAGTCAGAACAGATGTGTCCTATATTTAGTCTCTTTTACTTTAATGCTCACCACCCAATGCAGTACAAACGTATTCTCATCTGTTACTAATTTACAGATGGGGATATGGATTGCTACCCAGCCCAACCTAGGCTCCATGTAAGGGCATCTTCCAAGTGGGCAGGCAGTTTGGGGCACTGCTGTGGGAGTCCCAACATGCCTGGAGGGTCCTGGTCTAGCTCCCTTAATAGGGACGTCACAGGGAAGGGACATCAGCGGGTCAAGCCCAGTGGTTTCCAGCCTGGTAACACAGGCGTCTGTAGGGAACCTCAGGAGCCACTTCAGGGGGAGACACGATTAAATGGGCAGGGTTCAGCTCCCACCTCACTCCCATTTAATTAGAACATAGTATTTATATGATATGGTGGGATTCTGTATAAAATTTTGTCTTCCAGCTAAAAAGTTTTGAAAACCACTCTTCTTGTCCATTTCACCTGACTTTCCCCACGACAATCACCCCCCTCCTTTTTCAAAAACTCACTCAGTCCAGGAATTAGCAGACACAGAGGACCTGAAGTTCTAGAGCTGCTATAGTTGTGCATTCCCTTGGCTAGACGTGAGCAGTGATTGAGTGGGACACCCAGCCTGGACACCCAAGAAGGGTGTCCTCCTGGTCTCATCCTCCTGTAACACTTCTTATACTACTCTCAGGAACCAGAATTAAGGCAATCTGTAACGATGAAGTAGGTGCTGTGGGTTAGCCAGAGAACCCAGACCCTCAAATAACAGAGCTTCCATGTGAAAAATGTCTTTCAAATTGTTAAGAACTAACTTTTAAAAATAGCCTGTTTGTAAGATGAGGTTATGACTGTTTTTCAAAAGGCAAACTGATAAAGCTTGGGTGGAAAATTTCAGCCTACCAGCCCCCAAACAGAAGCTGTTGCTGGTGGAAAGTAGGAGACCAGAGACAGGGTTGATATTACCGACAAAGATTTTCAAATTACTAAAATTCCTTCTGAATTCAAAATGAAGGGGAAGGACTCTGTCACCTGCTCTTTTCAAGCTTGAGAGAGACTTAGCTCCATTTTAACTAATTCCTATACACAGAGGCCAGCTACATTTTTTTTTTTACCACTTTTTAGAATCTTAATTTATTAGAGCAGGATACTCTCAAATTGATCACATGGTCACTAATATTCTTACAGTTTAATTTGTGTTCTGCCTAAAATATTGAATTTGATACCACATATTTTCCATCTTTCCTTACTTTCAAGAGTATAATTTATTTTAAATTCTAAATCAAATGTTGGTCTTTGATTTCTTGGTTGGTCTTCACTATTACTAATGAAAATGTATTGACCTGCCTCCACAGACTGAGAGGAAATCAGAATGTAAACGGGTTAAAGGTCAGAACAGGCCATTTCCCTAGCCCAGGATCTATAAGACTCACTGGAATATTCTGAGATTGGGTTACCCATTAAAAGATACATACATCATCCGTTTCACATGTGCCAGGACAATTGCTTAGAGGAGGAATCGCAATTCCTATTAGCTTTGGTAGCTTTAGGGTTAGAACACTAAGCACAATGTTCTTACAAGCATGTTTCTGATTATTTTAATAAAAATGTGAAAATTCTCAAGGTCTCAATTTGAGATTAGCTCTGCCTCTCTTCACTCCCTTTGCAAGTGGTGACTGTTAGGCTGGAAACCACGATACAGCAGCTCCCTTCAAAGGACTGAGAAGAAACTAGTGTGGGGGTAAAGGATGCACATTGCCACCTCTGCCTTGGAAAAACACCAAAGCAGTTCATTTCTGTTTGGCCAGAATTCTGCAAAGGTATATAAACATACTACTTTATTAGACCATAAGCACAGATGAGCCAAATGGCAGTGTTTGTTCTAATTTACAAACATTCTGACTTATAAAAGACAGCTCGCTCTGTGCTTGCCAGTTGGAACATGACTTCTTAGAACAATTTTCTCTGGGGAGGAATTTAGCCATTAAGCTCTGTTAAGATAAAGGCCATTCAGGGCCAGAGGCCTGGGAACGTTTCATTTGTAGGCAAACTTGCCAGAAAGGGAGCCCAGCGACAGTGTTCCACTCCCCATGTACCTGCACCCATCCTCCCAACCCTGTTTCATTTTGTTTCCTTCTGACTTGAGGGTAATCTGCTGAGGATTCTGAAATGGTCATTAGGATTGAAAATGCAAGAGTTGATGATTGCTTCCTGCTACGCTTGCTGAATTTCAATGTTGGTTCTAAAAACCTTTAGAGTCACCACTACACTGAAGGTGGAGCGACAAAAGATACAATAATGTTCCAAGAGGCCATGTCCAACTCAGTGAGCCTCAGAGGGCTATGTTAGTGACAGTGGATATTACATCCCTCTCCCTTTCCACTTTCCAGACCTTAAATACCTCCTTCTCCCCACGTGGGAACACTCCTTACAACAGCACTGATGGTTTTGGAAGAGGCCTGGGAAGATCATTCTGTATGTGCTTAGGTTGCTGTATATTCCGTGTAGGCTGCTAAGCTGCCAGGAGCTGTGGTGATTCAGAACACTGCAATTAAAGACAAAGTGAGAGGCAGCATCCATTTATAAAAGTATTTACCTTTTACTTCCCCCGCAACTCTCCATCTCCAGCCTCTTCCCCACAGTTTCAGAGGCAGGACACTGGAGTGGCTAAGCAGGCAGGTTCTCCAGCCAGACTGCCGGGATTTGAATCCCAGCTCTGGTGACCTCATGGGTGGCCTCAGGCAAGTTACAACTAAACTCTCTGTGCCTTTCTGTCCCCCTCCATGAAATGGGTAGAGTAAGTGTGCCTACCTGATGGGAGTTAACACAGATTAAAGCAGGAAATACACCTAAAACACTTAGAATAGTGCCTGCACATTGAAGTGACCAATAAATGTTGGATGTCACTTTTTTGTGTAGAGGCAGAACACAGGTCAAGTGTCAGCAACATATCACAAATTTTGGAATTTTTCAACTCTATACTAATTTGTAAAATACCAATCTGCCCTGCTGCAGATTTCTAAGGTACTTATATATAAAGAGAAACCTTTCAGAGCAAGAAATGCTGTGTGGTAGTAAATCTCTTTTGGTTAGTTTCTTCTTACCATGCTCAAGCCAAAGCCAGCAGAAATACTGGGGCTCAGGAGTAAAGATGGCCAGGCTCAAAACAGGAGAGCAATAGCTCATGAGTGAGCAGGACCCACTCTCTTTCTTGTCACCAAATCCCAACTTTTTCCCCCAGGTAAATCTGATTAAGTGAAGGGTTTAAAGGAAAGTTGCACTTCCTTCTGGGTTGTCCTTTCTGTTTCTGCTTAGCCTCTAGGACACCTTGTACAGCCTGCAAGAACATTCCACAAGTGAAACTGAACTCTGCGGAAGAGGCTGTGCCTGGCAGCATTAACCTTTCCTGTTAGAAACCATTCTGAATTGTTCTGAAGCTGCTAGATGAGCAAACTGTGGATTCTCTGCCACACATGCACACACATGCGCGCGCACACACACACACACACACACACACACACACACACACCTTGCTACCGCTATATGTTCAGGGTGTTCTGAATGTTTAGAGATCCTTTTGGATATGTAATACTAGTAATAGTAGAATAAATAGTATTTATTAAGAACTTTTTTGATGCCTAGCTCTGAGCTGAGCACTGCAAATGCTTCATTATATTTAATGTTTTATGTGCTGCAGCCAAGAAAGAATGGACTGCTGGGAAGGAAAGTCCTAACAAACTATCTGGTTAGCAATGGCCTAAGAAAAGGTTTATGAGCCTAGCTATTCCAAGTGCTAGAAAGCTGTATACTCTGACATCAGGGCTGAGTACAGCTCAACCTTGTGGGAATACATCTAAATAGTTGCAGTTTCAAGTTTTCAAAAGTGGTGAAATGAGAATAGTTTTATAGCAGACATCAGTTAAAAATTCTAACCAAGATCTGATGGAAAGTTCATTCATACAATCATTCAAGATATACACACCTATTATGTGCCCACCACTATTCTAGGCCTAGCGATATAGCAATGAACAAAACAAATTCTTGATGCTCACAGAGCTTACATTTGAGGGGTGTTCATAGAGGTATACTGAAAAAATATATGATGCAAGATAGTGATACATTCTAGGTCATAAATAAACCTGTAAGAGGATAGTGACAAGGAGGCTCTTTTAGATCAGGTAGCCTCTGAGGTGGTGACGTGTGAACAAGTCCTGTTGGTGTTTACATGAAGGAGAATGCCATATGGTTCTGTAGCAGAAGGAGTACACAGCAGAGGCCACAGCAAGTGCAAAGGCCCTGAGGCAGGATGATATTTGACCACTAAGCAAGAGTACAGCAAGCAAGGGAATGACTTGTAGGAGGGAAAATAGGAGAGGGACCCAGGGGTCAGATCATGCCGGTCAGTAGCAATCGTTCCACTCTTAGAGCCCCTCCTATGCTTGGGTCATTACTACATTTTAATCATCATAAAACCCCCTGATGTAGGTTTAATTACTCCAGTTTAATGTTGCCTAAAGCCACCCCCACTGAATGGCAGAGGTGTCTTAGGATTCTCGAGCATCCAAGTTCACCATGGGTGGTGGTCTCTCCCAGATTGCTCCTGACTAGCACGTTCTTTCTCTTTCCATCAATCAGAACATGTTCTTAGAGCAGATAAATCAATTTTAAAATGCAATAAGATATGTATTTAACAGCTTCATTATTCTAAAATACTTGCATTAACATGTCCTCATACTTGGGCAAGGTCTGATACCAAACGGGTGTTTTCTATACCTCGGCCTTAACATGCATCCTACAATGGTCTTCTTTTCTTTCAGAAAGTAATAAAAATAAATTACAGCACAAGTGCACTAACAGGAAAAAATAAATAGAAATTTAGCAGTAGATCAATAACCCATGACCTCTGGATTCCATTTTACAAAAGAGAGCTCTCTGTCCCTGTTTGTTCTATAACACTGAGTCTAATTTTCGTTAAAAAATGCAGGTATGAAGTTAGCTGCTGGAGAGTTCTGGGACTGTGTTGCAAATGAAATGAAGTGATAAATAATTCTAAAGATATTTTATAGTAAAAATAAAATTAAAAAACTGAAAAATATTCAACAAAAACTCTCTAGTCTGTATTAAGATGGAAAACAATACAAGTTGAACTTGATTTTCTATGCTTTTATTATCATTAGTGAAAAGGGAGGAGATGAATAAAAATGCGTCTTTATTTTATTTGTAGGTGGGCCTGTAAGTAGGACACAATAAAACCAGGTTAAGATGAGGGTGATTCAATCTATCTAACAGAACCAAGAAGTTGTCTTTTGGGGGGTACGCCCAGATTCCCTGCTGAGTCCTGTCCTGCATAGAAAGTAACGGATATTCATTTTCTAAATCTGGTGTTGGCCACCCCAACACCTTCCCATTAGAAAGCTACTGCTTGCTTAACTGTATCGTAATTTATTACTTTATTGCCAGCTATTATAACCTAGAGCTAATCTGATAGTACTAATGTCCCAGGATATGTAGGACACTTTTCTGTTCTCTACTTAGATTAGTTGCTAAGGCTGTCATAACAAGGTACCACAGACCGGGTGGCTTAAACAACAGAAATTTATTGTCTTGTAGTTATGGAGGCTGGAAGTCTGAGAGCAGGATATTGGCCAGGTTGATTTTCTCTGAGGGCAGTGGCAGAGAATCTGTTCCAGGCCTCTCTCCTAGCTTCTAGTGCTCTGCTGGCAGTCTTCGACACTCCTTTGCTTGTAGATGCATTATCCCAATCTTTGCCTTCGTCTTCGCATGGTGCTCTACCTGTGTCTGTCTCCATGTTCAAATTTCCCCTTTTTATAAGGACACAGCCATACTGGGTTCAGACCCACCCTGACGACCACATCTTAACTTGGTCATCCGCAAAGACCCTATTTTGAAATAGGTCCACATTCGCAGACTCTAGGGGTTAGGACTTCAACATCTTTGGGGGTCAGAGGGAGACACAATTCAGCCCATAACACTGGTGTACAAAGAGGTCAAATAAAAAAAAAAAAAAAAACTCCCTTTGTAGGATTCTCCTAGGTACCCTTAAAGATTATGCCTAAGGAAAAGAGGATTCTTATAGTAAACACATACTCTTCTCTTTATGTAGACATTGTATTGTCAGCCTGAGTCCTCCTTCTGTGTGTGTAGTGGTGATGGTGACGAGGGGGTGGGGGGTTGCTTGATTTCTGGCCAGCGCATCCTAACTATCTCTTTGCTAACAGGGCAAACTTGGAGTTTAGCTATGCCAAAGGACTTCAGAAACTGGCAATCAAGTTGACCAAAGCACTACAGAGCACAAAGAAAAAGTAAGTATAGGAAGAGGCAGGCAAAATAATTCTTCAAAATAATAAAACCTGATGTGTTCAATTCCAGCTACCCCTTCCAAGTGTGGTAGGTATAGAATGTCAAACATGGCTTCCTGACCTGCCCTTACGACGTGCCACGCATTGTGTTAAATGCTTTGATAGATACTTCGATTTAATCTTCACAACCTTTGAGAAGTCATATTGTTGTCCCTTTTACAGACAAGATCTTGAGGCTTGAAGAATTGAAGACACTTGCCACAATCACAGAGATAATGAGTTGTAGATCTGGACTCATTCCATGTCTCTATGCCTCCTAAGCCCATGTTCCTAATAGGCCTCAGTGGTGATAGTTAACTTGGGAAATAGTGTTAAGTTGGAAGATCTTGGAGCCAAGAAATGTGAATCCTGCTTTATCTCAACTCTATGACCTTCAACAAGTAACCCAGCTTCTCTGTGCCTTGATTTCCTCCACTGTTAGATGAAGTAATGATATGAGCTCCACTGTGTGTACGTATGTGTGTGTGTGTGTGTGTGTGGGGAGGGGTGTATATTAAATGAGAAAAATGTATGTAAAGAGATTAGCATATTGGGTGCTGAAAAAATGTTGGTTCACATTTTCCTCAGTACATTTCAGAATGAAGTCGATTCCTTCTTTGGGAGCAGAGATGAAAGATGTTGATCTAAAAATGGTCCATTAGTGATAATTTGTTATGAAGATTCTTGACTAATGCTTGCATGTGTCACCCTAAACTGACAGTGCCATTGCAAAGGCCTCTTTTGATGGTGAAAGAGAGAGGAACAGAAGAAAGGAAGGCTTCCTCCTTAGGCTGTTGCTCCTTAGGCTTCATCTGTAACAGCAAATATTGACTTTGAAATTGCTCTGACTTTTAGCTTGATTTTTAGGATACTATTTTAGTACACGACAAAGGAACCAGTAGATCACAGTGGCCGAGTATAGACTTTATTTATAATGCCCGGATTTAAATTCTAGCTTCACCACTTACCAGGTAACTGAATTAGGACAATTTATCTTACCTCTCAGTGTCTATTTAAAATGGAAATAAAACCTAGCTCATATAATTCCTGTGAGGATTAAATCAGATGATACAAGAAGTGTGTCTACCGGAGATAGAACCAAAGCCCCATAAGTGTTCATTACGACTTTAATTATAATTACCTCCTAAATAATGAGAGATATAGGGGTGTGGAGGGTGTCTTATTGGGTTGCAACCCTGCTGTCCAGCATGGTGCCCCCAGAGAGTTGGCATGTCCAGAATGCTTGGTTAACCAAGATTAGCACAGATATTTAATAATAAACATTAAATAAACTTTTATCTATACCAAAATCTGTGTTAGGTGCTTAGATAATCCAAATTATTTATATTTTAAGATACCAATTAAGTGAGGGTCAGAGACATCAAGTGATTCTTTCAAGGTCACACAGGAAGCAAAGGGGAGCATACGGATTCAGACAGACCTCTTTGAAGACAGCACCCCGGGCTTCCTGCTCTAATATCCAGGTCCTCTGATGGGCAAATGTCAGGTTCCATTCCCAAAAGTGTGCCCTGACTTCCTTTTTAAAAAATTAACTCAATTGAGTTTTAATTTTCATGCAATAATATGCACCCACTTTAAGCACATGGTTTGATCGATTTTGACATGTGCACGAGTCGTATACACTATGTAGCCACCACCAAAATCTACACAGAGACATTTTCATCACACAAGATTCCTCATGTCTGTTTGCAATCCTTCCTCCACCCAGTCACAAGCCACCACTGATCTGCTGCTGTCAATTCATCGATTCGTTTTGTCTTTTCTGGAATTTTCTGTAATTGGAAGCATACAGTAGGTACTCTCTGGTCCTGGTTTTGTGCCTGGCTTTGAATATGCAGAACCCCTGGCATCCTTTGGTCTAGCTCTCCCATTCTCTGACAGCAGGGTGTACCCTAAGTCACGTGAAGGCAAGACCTCTGCACCACCCTGATTTTAGTAGGAACACCAATCTGTCTGCTCCCCCTCCATCAAGGTCTACATAGAGCTCTGCCCTTCAGGTTACTGATGCAATTAGGTTTATTGTTTGGACTTTTGAAGGCTGCTGTGAGCTATGCCCCTTCCGTGGGAGGGAATGACCTCACACTCCCTAATCCTCCGTGTGTGCTGCTAGGGACAGGGCAGTGCCATCGTTTTGTTAAACTGAGATACTGCTCACAAGACCATAAAATATCTGTGCTGCTGCCCTACAAGCCAGCAGGGAACAGGAGCCAGACCCCAACCCCAAGAGCAGCACGCAGGACACCACCAGGGCTCCCAAATCCTGTCATGTAACTTCTCTGAGTCTCGGTTTACTATCTGTGAGATGAGAAGCCTGGAGAGGCTGCCCCACGGGCCTCCTGCCCCTAGCATGCTGTCCCCTGCCTGTTCTAAATGCCTTCTCACCCTCGGCTACTGTGTTTCCCTGATTTTCTACAGATGTAAATTGGAAAATTTAAATCAAAATAAAAACTGACTGGAAAAAAGCAGTTTCTGTAATGACTATAGTGCACATAAATATGTTGGCAGCATTTAATCCTACAGATAAATAGGAATGTGAGTGCCATTACTGAATACAATGAATCAGAGGTGATGTTTTCTTTCTCAGACTTTACCGGGAAAATGACACACCTTTGTGCCCCCTTTGTTTTTGCCTCCAGCTGTGTCATCAGTGCCTGGTCCTGGGTCTCGGAAGGCATGAAATCTGCAGCAGACCTGCATCAGTGAGTACTCCCACCCCAGCCTTGCTCTCACCCCAAAGGGAGTTGTGTATTTAAAGTGGGTGTGCCATGAATACTCTACTTCAAACTTGCCCTGAATAGATATGCCAGAACCCAGCATTTTATTTCCCCTCAAAATAATTTGGAAAGTAGACATAAATTCTAATACTATAGTTGTGTGTCTCTTATGTTCTATTTCCAGAAAACTTGGCAAAGCAATTGAGTTGGAAGCAATAAAACCAACTCATCAAGTCCTGAGTATACATGAGAAGAAGAGAAAATCAGTGAGTCAAAATCTTTTTTTTCTCTGTTTAAGGAAGATTTCTGTCTTTGGCCCAAGAAACAAAAATAATCTAAAAATGATACTATGCTTCAGGAATTTATCATAAAAATAAAAACAAACCCCAATATGTATGTACAAGGATGTTTGGTAAAGCATTATTTGTAATGGTGAAAGACTGGAAAATTCTTCATCATCCAAAAATAAATTATGATAAATTCAAGCAATGGAATACTATGCAACCATTAAAAATCTTATTACAGAAGAATTTAATGACATGGGATTTTTTTCCCACTATATAGTGTTAAATAAAAAAGCAGGATGAAAATAAATCTAACAATATAACCTCAATTTTGTAAAACAAATATGTGTATATATGCATAGAAAACAACCTGAAAGAGCCTCTCCAGAATGTTAATAAGAATTACCTCTAGATAGTGGAATTAGAGGTTATTTTTATTTTATTTTTTGTATTTATTTTTGTATTTTCATTGTTTTTCAATGAATAGATATTATTTTTGTAAATGGAAAAATTATAAACACATTTTTAAAAAAGAAATGCTTCATTGTGTTTATCAGCTTGGGATTAGGTAAAGGCAATAATAGGTATAATCCTCAGGTAGGCTTCAAACTGAAGAAAAATAAACAGTTCTTGTGAAGACACCTGGTCGTTTTGCATAGTATATTCTATAGTCATTTTGTGTATCTTTCCTGCCAGAACAGTTTCATTTGTGTTCTTTTTTCTTTTTATTTGTGTCACGTTAAGCCCTTTAAAATATTTTTTCAGGTTACATAAAGGGGTGTTTAATAAATGCTACTTAGCTCTGGTTGGGTGGGGCCACTCTTTCAAGGCCAGGTGCAGGGAAGAAGTTCTGAGGCAGTAATAGGTGGTCCTTGTGAAGGGAAGGGGCTGTGGCTAAGGGGAGTGGCAAGTGACCACAGCCAAATAAAGCAGTTCCTGAAGGGAGTAAGTGAGGAGGATGAGCGGATTTGTAAAAGCCCTGATGAAAGAGAAAGAAGACCAAAAAAATTGTATTCAAAGTTACTTAACCTAAATAAGGAAATGGAATTATTTGTATAGACATATGTGTGTTTTTACCAGAATAGATGTTTTACTCAGGGCGAGGGTGATGGAAGAAATTTACAGTAATTACTAGAAAACAATATAATTATCTGCCTTTGCAAACCAACTTAATAAAAACCAAACACAAATTTATATTTCATCAATTAATATTTCTCATACCGCATTATAATATGATAATTACTAGCATTTCCTTAGTACTTACCATAAATTAGTCACAGCGCTATGATCATTATCACAGTGCCTTATATAATTAATGTCATGATCTCCCCAAATTGCTGCTCCAATTCATAATCTTTTTTTCAGTATTGCCCCTCCCCGCTGCACCCCCCACCATGTGACCCACTTTCACACAAAAGATAAAAGATTAGAATTTTTTTTCAAAACAGTGAATGTGTTCCACATTTCAACCACATATATAGAGTAAAAAGTGGCATAGAACATAAATTTTTTTCATTCTATTTGTTACAATAAAGCATATATTCCAAATTTAATCAGCTGGAAAAATTAAAGTATAGTGTTGCTAGATATCAGAGTGGTTGAATAATGGCTGATCTGTGGGTCAGGATAAAGGTCAATGATCCAGGAAATTAGGTTCTACCCTAAATTAAATCTGACCTTCTTGGGGAGAAGGGAGGTTGCCTAGATTCAGTTTCATCATTACTATTACTATCCCCTTAGCTGTTTAAAGTAGGAAAAAAAGAGTTAATTTTGATTAAGAATTCAATCTCTTTGAAATTAAAACAACATTCACTTCAGGAGCAATGAAACACTTAGTATTGCTAGGACTGCTACTAGGACTGTTACTGATTCCCATGGTCCTAAAGTTTGGGCCACATGGAATGATGCTGAAGAGGAAGTAATGGGGCTGGAAATGATACCAAACCATGCAAGATCCTTCTCCACACAGATTGTACATATTTATGTTGTTTTTACATAGTTATATATTAGAAATAACTATTTTACCAAATGCATTCAGGCTAAACTCTGTCAAGAGATTCTTGACGGGGAAAAGATAGTTTGGCTACTTTACTCACGACATATGTCCCCTATAGGATTTTGCAATTTCTATGAATTGTGATAGTGATTGTGCTACACTTAATAAGCCAGAACTGTGACTCAGCAAAAAGACAGGAAATATTTTTTTTTCTATTTTTCTCTTCAATAGCTTGATAACGAAGTTGAAAAGACAGCAAATCTCTGTATTAACAACTGGAATCAACAAATTAAGGCAAGTAACACAAATATCTTTTGTGTAAACTCAGTTTTTAGAATTGAATTTTTTTGCTTTTGCACAAATGGGATAGGGTGTTTCAGTGTTAGTATTTCTAACTTCGAACTGAAGAGGAAAATGCTTTCTCACCCGAGTTATCTTTCAACTCAATCAAAGAGCAGGACTCTAAATACAGTTATTTATAGCCAACACTTCCATTGCTTTTTTTGCATGCCAAGTGTTCTATAGTTCATATTTAATCATCACAATAACCCAGTGTGGTATGTGACCTTGCATTGTTCCGTTTTAAAGATGGGTGGGGAAACTAAGACACAGAAAGGCAAATAATTTGCCTAAGGTTACAACGCTGGTTAATGACTGAACCAAGTGTTACAAGTCTTTGGGCTCCAGGGTCACTGTTTTAACAATGACACTATGCTGACTGCCTCTTTGTGCAATTTGTAACTTAGAGCAAGTGACAAATGCTATCTGAGTTTTGGTTTTATCATTTATAGAAGGATTTGTGATCTTTGTCTCATTAGTGAGAGGAGAAAAGTGAGGGGTGGGTAGCGATATATAAAAGGAAATGCATGTATTGATTCCACAAGTATGTACAGTTCCCTTCTTGTGCACCACACTGTATATACTAAGACATAGTTCTTGTTTCCAAGTAATTTTAAATTCAGTTGAGAGATAGCATATGTGCAGGAAATAGCAAATGAATCCTAAGCAGAGGAGTATGATCTGGTGTGAGAATTTAGAGCATGTCATTGAAGGTTCTTAAGTGGAGAGAATAACAGATGGAACCAATATATATGTATAGAAGGTTATTCAAGAACAATCCAGTTGAGAAGGAATTAATTTTGAATGGACTAGAGAGGGAATCTGCCAAGAAAACCGAACGATCCTCTTTGAGAGAAGTTGTGCTCCAAAAGTTGCAATTCTCCTTTTTCATCTCCTAAGTGTCAGTCTCTGAAGAGAACTTCCTCAGGTAGACAGCCACCAGTGCCAAATAACCAGAGATGCTCTCAGCAACAGGCGGCCCCATCTCAATCCCTAGTGTTGCCACTGAAGTTTCAGCTGAAACTGAAGACTCCATGAAATTAAAGACATTAATCATAAATATTTGAGATAAATGAATTTCTGTACCCCAGATAATAGTACTGATAAAAGGATACTCAGAAGAATCACATTTATAATAAATATTTAAAAGTCTCATATACAATAACCAGTCATTTGTTCTTAGTTTTGCTCTTGATTTTATAAGCTTTCTTAAACAGAATTTGTTTTTAAAAATCCATTCTCTAAATATTAAGCTTTCATAGGAAATTCAATATAATGGACCAAAAGATAGAAACCATGCTCAGCAGCTGTGATTACTTTCAAAAACAAAAAGCATCTTTTATTTCCCAGTTTCCACCAACTAATTTTTTCCAAATAAAATGATTTGACTTTTTATGAAGAGTGACAGAAAAATTAGAGAACATAAAATTCTTGCGCTATAATAATTTTCACTCCAATTACAGTTCAAAGGATTCAGCATGTCAGTAGTGAAGTACAGTCTGTTTTGGAGACACAGATGAAAAGCCTTAAAGGAGCCTAGCTCTTACCTCACGCTCTCATTTATCTGTGGCTCTATGACCAACTGAAGAAGAGGGTCTAGGAGCTTCTCGTTCTTGAATTTCCTTTTGTAGAGGCTTCATATATTTAGAGACATTCAGAAGGCTTTGCCTTTGATTCCTAAGGAAAGAGAGACCTGAGCTTTTCTCTTCATTTGTCTGGTTTTACACTTCTTGCGACCTTGAGGTGAAGAACCCAACAGTCTTTCAATCAACCCCGTTTGAAACAGGCTGAATCCAACTCAAACCAAATTCTGTTTATTTTGTCTCTGAAGCATCGTCTCCTGCCAACTTGGAATTGTGTAGAAAACGATTGCCTGAATCATAATTCACTCCGAGGTTTGAGGCATCAACAGAGTAGGAGAACTTTGAATGCTTCTTCCTTCCCAACTTCCCCCACCTTACCGACTTCCCACAAATGCAGGGCATGCCACCAGATGCCAGGTAAATGCCCAGATCTCAACCCTGGGCATTAGGGACCAATCTCCCCTTGGCTGTAAGTTTTAAGAGAGCATCTTAAAACAGCCTCAGTTGTGCCCCAGGTTGACTTAAAGGAATGATGCAGGCAGTCTTCCATGTTTGTTATGATATTTTTTCTGTGGTAAAGCCATTCTCTTCCATTATGTTAGCTAGAATAATATTTTGGAAGCTTGCAGTCCATCAATGATTTAGCAAAGTGTATAACCCTCTTGAGTCTATCCAATATAATGAAAAAATATACAGTGGTTCTCTGGGAAAAATGTTAGCCGCTGTGATAGTTAGGCAGATTTTGAGGGGAGGGCAGAAATGACGAACTGAAAATACACAATCATTCAGGCTAGCACAGGAACATTAACTTGTTTTAGAACAGAGGAGTTTGTCTCTTGATATTATATTCTGATCGCTTTTATTTATTTATTTATTTTTGGTATTTTTTTTACTCTAGGCCAAAAAGAAATTAATGGTGAGTACCAAGAAGCACGAAGCACTTTTCCATCTTGTAGAAAGCACCAAGCAAACCCTGACTGAGAAGGAGAAGCAGAAGGTAACCTGTCACGGCCGGCTGGGTGCATATGGCTTGGAGACTATGGCTCCCTGCCCTTTGCTATAAACATGAGAACTGGCTGATTACCTTGCTATGTGGGGTCTCTGCACAGCCATGGTAGAGCAGGTTCTAGAAGGGATTCTAAACCATTCCTGGTCCACATGTATTTTTAAAAGGTATTTATTGACAGGTGACAAATTAGACCAGTAGTGTTGATATTTTTTGATAGAGAACCCTATTAAACATCTCTCAGCTCATACCCTAAATAAGTAAAAATATGTATATGTACACACACACATATATATATTATATAATATGTAGTACTTTATATATTATACCGATATGTCATGAACATCATAAAACACAAAAAAGTAGACATGTTTGATGGATGAGATAAAGATGAAATCATATTTCAAGTGATTACTTAAACATCATATCTTTATATAATCATCAAGTGTCAAATCCAGGCAAAATATAAACTTGGGGCAAGATTCAGCCTTAACCCTAGTAAATATAAATTCATATTTCTAATAGTCTCCTTGGTAATTTTAAATTTTTTGGTCACTGTCTTGTCAGATGTCCCTAGACCATCCCAGTTTTTGCCTTTTCACCTGGGTGATGACACACTCATAACTGAAGCAGGAGAAAGCTTCAGCTCCAACATTTTCTCGTGCTTTCCTTATGCTTACATTGTTAGTCTTAACATCAAACTACAGCTTTTTGGCAGAAATCTGTTTAAGAGATTTGTGCATTTTGTGTGTATTCACCTAATTAAAGCTACATAGTAAATCTGTAAATCCTCATGACCGAGACACACGCCAATGGCCATGTGTCTCAGGATGTGGAAAGTGGAGACCTGTGTGAAGGCTCATGTGAGCTTTTCATGTTTTCAAGTTCCCACTCACCTTCCAGGACACTTCAGAATCCATAACTGTCAATGTGCACCCATGTCGATTCCTATATTAAATAAGAGTAAGCTTTAGGCAAAAATGAACCCAAGCAATATTCAAGTACAAGCAGAAAATCAAATTTTTTTCTGCCTGCACCCATGTAGACTATCTTGCAGCATACCTCTGGCGGTATGTGCCACAGATTGGAAATCTTTGAAATCATCGATATCTTCTTTAAAAGATGGAATCCCGTTAAGGAAATGCAGGCAGCACCACTACAACCCAAAATATTATTAAAAAAAAAAAAAGAAGAATATTGGCATTGCAAGTAATGCTACCATTTCATCTCACGAAACTATTAGTTGAATAAGTTAAATTCATTATTAGCAAGATTTTACACGGCTGTTATTTCTTCACATGTCAATCTTCACAGTTTGAAATGACCATAACAAGTATTCAATAATGAGACAGCTTCCGAGGAGGTGAGACCACAGTGTGTTAAAATGCTACGCACCAGGACCTGTTGTAGGCAATCGAAGCCCACATTAGAAGCTATTCCTTATGGGTGGCAAGCAATAATGAAATAAAAAGCATGGGCAGCTAAGTGGTGAATTTCCTCTTCCTTCCCTCACTAGCAGCTTCTCTGGGAGGCTGAAGAGTCCATAGTCCTCCTCTACCATCCAGCTGATCTTGTAACCACAGCCCTTGGCTGTCATTACACCACAGACCCCTACCGTCTTCATTGCTTTGTCTGATAGCTTTTTCTTTTTTTCTGAGTCCTAAAACTAAACACCTATGGCAGCATTCATTTTCACATGTGACATAGAGGTGCCCATGGTCTCCAGCCTGAGCTGAGCTGCTTCTATGCTGCTCATCGAATCTTCCTGCTTTTCTGCTCAGCAGTCCTTGTTCTCACCAGAAGGTGATCTAAATCTCCATTCTCTTCGCATTGCCATCCTCACCACCCACTCTCAGTAGATAATCTTGTCTCTTATCTCACAGAGGAAATAGGAGTCAGCACAACCACCTCCCTACGAAAATCATATGTGCAATGGGACAGGCCAATTCTTCATTATGTGCTCCAATTCCCAACCCATCCCACATCTCACAGATGCTGCTCTTGATTATTCCTCTTTCCTGTATCTTGGACATACCCATCTCCAATAGTTCCTTTCCATCAGCCTTCTCAACTCCCCCAGTCTTGGGAGGTTAGGGAGAGTCAGGAAGACAACTTTCCATGGCCTGATTCCTAATCCTCTCCAGATAGTATCATCTCTCCTTATTTTTACAATAAGTTTTATTGAAAGAGTTTTCTGTGCTCTGTCCCTTCTACCTCATCGTCTTTTCACATTTCAAACCACCCCAAGCAAGCTTTCTCTACCATTCTACTAAGAGTGTTTTTGCCATCGCAAACAATGTCTTCCTTATTGCTAAAGCCAATACCCCTAAGAACTCTCTAGTACTCACCTTATTTAACTTCGTGGAAGCAGTAAGTATCGTTGACTTCCCCCTTCCAGAAACAGTCTCTTCTTTTCACTTCAGTAGCATCTTACTCTTTCGGTTTCCATTTCTGGCAATTTTTCCTTAAACTCCTTTGTGGACTTTCCTTCTTCCTGACCTTTATATACTGCTCTTCCTGATGACTTCCCTCCTGGGCCCCATTCTGTTTTATTCAGCATGGTATCTTCAGTATCCAACACAGTACCTCAATATCAGGTACTCGATACATAACTGGTAATCCAATACACTCTCAAGGCATCAAGTAGCATATCTATGCTGACAATACCCAAATTTATACCTCCAGCCCAAACCAGTCTCCAAACTGCCTTCTGGCATGTCAAACTCAATATCATAAATTGGAACCATCACTTATATCTAACAAAAATAGTCTTTATTGCTGTGTTTTCTATATCTTTGAATATCACCATCCACCCTATCGTCCCAATGCTGACTCTTAAACCAAATACTTTTTGAATTTATCTCCTTGTATTTTTCTCCACTGCCATTACTCTCTCCCAGACCACCAGCATCTTTGGCTGAGATTACTTGAACTGACAAATTGGTCTCCTGATTTTCAGTGTTGCTTCTTCCTATCTATCGCCCATACACAAGCCAAGATGACTTTTCTGAAACTCAAATCTAAAAAGGCTTCAAAGGCTTCCCAGTGACCTCAGAATCAGTACATACTCCTTTATGTGGCCCTTAAGACCCTCCCTGACTTGATCCTTGCCTTGTTTTCAGCATCATCTTTTGTTATTCTCTCTCTTAAACTGTGTGCTCCCACCTCACCAAAAAAATTTTTGGTATCATGCTACATGCATCAATTCCTACTTTCATTTTAGGTTTATTCACACAAGGATTGTTTCTGTGAGCATCCACTACGTGCTAGGTCTCACTATGTGTCATTTTAATTCCAAGGCTAGTTTAGGTGCCTCTCTTGTGTCCCAGTGACACCTAAATGCTTATATCATCCTGGGATCTATCACATGGGATAGTAATGTCCTGTATGGGTCCCTTGCTAGAGAAGAAGCCCATCCAGTTCCATTTTCTATTCCCAGAGCTGATTACATGATATACTGTGGCACTCAGTAAATGATGACTGAATGAGATGCTTGTTCCAAGAGAAAGATAAGAGGAAAGAAAAAGCGTGCAATCTTTGACAAATTTTAGTAGTAAAGTTTTCTGAGAGGTTCCTTAAATAAGAAGAGAAGAGTCTACATTCTTCTTTTGTTTTGATTTTGGATTATTTGTTGTAAATTTGTTGAGTAGAAAGTTCTAGACGATAGTTACATAGTGTAGGCTGATGAATGTAAGTGATCGTCTCACAAGTAACTTTGTTCTCATTGTTGGGGGTCTGAGCATTTCCAATAAGAATTTAAGGACAATGATTTAGCAAAGTATAGCCACAGCACACTTTCTGCCCTTTCATTAAATTGTTATCAGATTAAAATTCACAAGCTCATGTTTCTATAGATGAATGTGGTCCATTACACTTGATAGACAAAACCAATTGTGTCCTGGGTAAGTCATACATCAGAGCCGAGGGACAGCTGAATGGCTAGCATATCAATTGGAATAATAAAGTGAGTGGTGTTAATATTCAGAATTTTGGATGAATGTACTTCATTACTGAAACATTAGTCAAAATGTCCTTAAACATAAAGAGGGTCATTTCTTAAAAGCCTTTGTCTCTGTCCTTGAAACTCTAAACTGCTTAAGTTAGAGGGATCCTTGGTGCTCCTTCAATTGTGATTTGAGGACCATTTGCATCAGAATCCTCTGAAGAGGTAGTGAAAATTCAGATTTCTTAATCCCACTACAGAACTACTGAATCAGTATTGCTACTTCTGGGACCTGGAACATCTGCAGTTCTACAAACACCCCAGATCATTCTGAGGCATATTAAAGTTTGAGAATTATTCACTTAATACAACTTCTTTCTTTCTCAGAGATGTGAAATTACTTGTCTAAGCATTTTGAGAATCAATTTCAGCTACTCTGGTCCAGAGAGTATTGTATTACTTAGATTTCCCAGAAGATTTCCCAATCAGAATGGCCAATTTTGGTGATTGTCAGGAGGAGGCTCTTTGTGAAGGAGCAGATCATTGGGGAGCAGGATAAAAGGAAAGTATCTGTTAAACTGTCCATAACTTGCAGTGAACGTCCCTCGGATTCTTCACCGGTAATATAGATTGGTGCAAAAGAAATTGTGGTTTAAAAGGTTAAAAATTGCAAAAACCACAATTACTTTTGCACCAACCTAATAGTAATAATAATTGAGGGCTGGCTCGGGTGTCGGGCAGTGTGTCACATGCCTTACCTGTATCAACTGCTTGAATCCGCAAAGCAACCCAGTTAAATAGGAGCATCCCCATCCCCATCATAGAGATGAAAAACTGGCCATAAAGGTTGAGTAACTCACCTGCAGTCAGAACAGGGACTCTCATCCGGAAGTTTGGTTTTTGGTTACACTGCAGAGTTTATACACTGCAAGCAAAGTCAGGTTATTGGACAGGATGATAGCCAGGTCTCATCCTAGCTCTAAAAGTGATATAATTACATGCATCTCTACCTGTCCTGGTAAGAAATGCTGGGGCCTGAAGGATTTACCAAATAAGACTGCGGGGGTCATTGGTACATCACAGAGTTGACTGGAAGTTTCCTGATCTCACTTCTCCTCACCTGCCCTTTGGCCTCCTCCGCAGTGTGATGAACATGGGCTCATCACATTGTATTTAAGGACCTCTATTTCCTCATATAAAACTTTGCAGGAATGATACTGAAAGGCCCTTTGGTTTCCTTTCAGCTCTGACATTCCTTTTTTCTGAGAATGATCTTTGATTTTGTCATCGGCAGCTACTCTTTATGACTTTAGTTGGGAGATGAGAAACATATCCTCGGGATGCGGATGCATATAATTCTTTACATGGAATCACAAAGGGCTTTCATAAATGTGTTAATGAGTATGTAACACTGATATGTTCTTTAGCTCCTCAACAAACTGAAAAAATCAACTGAGAAGTTGGCACAGGAAGATGAAAACTACTACCAAAAAAACATAGCAGGCTGTTCTACCAGACTGAAATGGGAAAACACACTAGAAAACTGCTACCAGGTAATCATGCATCAGCATTGTTCTTCTTCTTCCATGGAGCTTTGGGTGACCTTGAAAATGGAGATCAGATCTATAGTTCCATGACCTGATGATCTCTGTCCTTGACTATAATCCTCACTCCTTTTGTGACTGTAGATAAACCATGTGACTTCTATTGTTTCAATTTCGTCATGGATACAATAACCAGTGAATATTTATTGAGCATCCTTGGCCAGAATTGCCACACCTAAATTCTCAATGAACACAGTAGCACTCAGCTAATTTCAAAAACTGCTGTGAAAGTAAAGTGTAAATGAAGACAAGTATTGAATTCTCAGAAATGAGTTTCAGGCCTGAGAACTCATTCACACCATATTCACTTCTGGAATCCTTTGTATGCCGGGCATTGTGTTGGGCATTGGAGACATACAGCAATGAATGAAGTACCATCTCACTCTCAGGATGTGCACAGGTTAGCAGCAAAGAAGACATATTGAGAAAGAATGGTGGCAAATCATCCAATAAAAATCAAAAGATATGAACAAGCAAATCACAGAAGGGAAAATCAAATCACCAATAAACATGTAAAAAGTTGCTCACTCATTGGGCAAAAATTTAAAAGTGACGATATTAAGTGTTGCCAAATAAGAATTGTTGGGAAACAAAAATTTTTGTACCCCTCGAGTGAGGATAATTTGATGATATCTAATAAAACTGAAATGTGCATGTCCCCACAACACAGCAGTTGCCCTTTGAGGCATATATCCTAAAGAAAAACATATACCTGTATACCAAGGGTAATGTATAAAAATGTTTATTGCAGAATTGTTTATAATTACATAGTAGGAAAAAATTGTACACATTATTAATAGCTATCAATAGAGGAATTACTCTTAAAATGTGCTCTGATTTAGAAAGTGGAGCCTGTCAAGTCATCTTTGCCTCCCCTTAATAATAACAATTCCCTTACTTTGTACGGCCTTGGTTCATATATACTCAGTCTATACCAACAAGTCGTTGACTCACGTATTACATGGTATGTTCTATATCTTCTGTTGTTTATGCATTCAGGAGTAAAATGTTATATTCATAAAGACACATAACAAAAGAGGGCTGAATTAAAGGAGAATTTTTGTTGAGTGTTCAAGGTGGAAATGGGATAACTAGGGTACTCAGTTTCATTTTTTTTCCTCCATTTCCTCCATCATTCTTCTGTAAAAGTGGAATATAAGAATTCATTTTAGGGTCCTAAATTGCCCTCTTACTCTTTCTTACTCTTCTGGTTGAATTTACAAATTCTTTCGTAGAGCATTTATTGACCTATCTTCAAGGCAGTTTGCTAGACACTGTGAGAAATATTACAAAGTCTCAAGTGTAGCTGTTAAGTAACAAAACCAATTCCACAAACCACATATCAAAATTAGTCTTATTACTTCAGAATTACACTACGTTCAAGCCACATGTCCTAGCTTCCAAGGAGCAACAATTCAGTTGTTAGAAATAACCTATAAAATATTTTGAAAAATAATAGCCACACTACCAAGAATTACCAGGAATCAAATGCTCGGTACTGACAGTACTTACTCAAGGAATTATTTTAGAAAAACATTTGCAGTAAATGTCAAGAACCTTTAAAATGTTCACTTTCTCAACTGTATTCCTCATCTGAACTCCAGAACACGGAAAACTCACAGAACACAGAGTGACTGTTTACTCAGTTCTACCAAGGATGGTAGTGGCTAGTACCCCTCTAGAGGCAGTGGAAAGATGGTAACTCGTTGCATACAATAGATGCCGAGGACATTAGGGCTTAATTCTCTTCTAGAACCTCTGTCGAAAAACATAATTTTGTTTCTATACATCTGTCTTGAGAAAGTAGCCGGGAAACAAAACACAGCTTTCTGTTCAAAATGCTTCAAAAGGAAAAGGGAGGGAATAATCTAAAGGACCAACATTTAGGGGATGACTAAATAAACCAGCGCACTGCATGCAGTCCTACAGAGTGGACCGCTAATTAAGATGATGTTTGTGAAGACCAACGGCCAGAGAAACTGCTGTTGTATAATGTTGAGTGAAAAAAACAAGATACGAATTTAAATAATCTGATAGATTACTAGAAAGATAAAATCATTTTCCTATAATAGATAGAATCACCCAGCTAGACTGAAACACACCAAAAGGTTAACAGCAACCGTCTTTGGGTTGAAAAATTGGAAATGATTTTTAAAAGATTTTTTTGTTGCTATTTATGACCCAAGGACAATGTCTCCAAGCAACTAGGGTGCTTGTTAGACTTCAGATTCCTGAGCACCTCCCCACACAGGTGAATCACAGAACCTCTGACTGATGTTAGAAAGGGGTCTAGGTGCTCGCGAGCCATACTAAAGTTTGAGAGTTCCTGTTCTAAAAGATCATGCTATTTCTTTGACCAGTTTTATGAAGACAATTTAGATGAAAATGGAGTCCCTCCAACCTCTTCAGGGAATGTCAGGAGAAAGGCCAGGACAGCAGAAACTGACAAGAATGAATGAAGAGTGTGAACCATCATGGACCCTGGGCCGCAGCCAGGCTCTCCGTCTGCTCTTCCTTTATAACTCTGACCACACTTGCCTCGTGTGTGCAACTGTGAAAGCTCCGGAGGACAGTTTTAGATTCTCCAGAGTATCCTGCTTTTCTACCACTATTTTATACAAAAAGAAAAGGATAATAGAAAGCAGTAATTCATTAAGTGAGATACGGATTTTCCCTCTGCACAGTGGAATTTATCTCAGCCCCTTTTCATGAGCAAACACAGATCATTTTAATGATTTCCCTGAACTGTAATTAACATCTATCAAACATTACCATCTCCAACAAAGACACTGGTTCTTCTGGTCTCAGATTGATGCTAGTGGCTCAGCACTTGTCAGTGGGCTCAGCTGCCCACTAAGGATACAACGTTCCTAAATCTGGCTTTTCTTTTCTCTCCTGTGCTTTGCTCATGGTGCTAAACTAGGACATCTGCTTTCTCAGTCTTTTTCTATGCTGTAAAGGCTCTTTCTTTTTGAAGACTGTTGAGATCCAAGCCACTGAGCAGCATTTGTTTTACATATTTGCTAGGAGGCATGTGGTTTGTGCCCTTTGCTTCTGACAGGCTACTCTTCTATGTCTTTAATCATGTATGTGAGAGACAGAGGGCACACAGCCCCATTCAAATGGCTGGGGCCTGTGACTTTGGAGAAAGACTCAGGAGACCAACACCAGAAACAAAGGCATTTGGCTCCCATTGACTTAACACAAATTGTGCAGATTCTTAGCCACCAGGAGGGTTGCCATGGGGAGCAGAGTTCCAGGCTTTCTGATTAAAATGTCAGGACACTTGGCACAGAATTAAAATTTGCATGTGATTGACAAAGATGTTCATATTTACTAGCTGAGTCTTTTACTATGTGCATTCCATAGCAGTATTAAACTGAGTATATACCAACCAACAAAATGTGGTGTATACATACAATGGGCTATTATTCAGCGTTAGAAAGGAAGAAAATTCTGACACATGCTACAAGGAACCTGAAGGCTTTATGCTAAATGAAATAAGCCAGACACAAAAGGACAAATATTGTATGATTCTTGTTATATGAGATACCTAGAGTAGCCAAATTCGGAGAAGATGGAAATTAGAATGATGGTTGCCAGAAGGGCTGCAGAGAGGGGAATCGGGAGTTATTGTTTAATGGGTACAGAGCTTCAGTGATTCAAGATGAAAAAAGTTCTTTAGATGGATGAGGACGATGGTTGCACAACAATGTGTATGTACTTAATGACACTAAATGGTACACTTAAAAACAGTAACAACGGTAAATTTTATATTTTGTAAATTTTACCACAGTGAGGAAACAAATACATTTTTTAAAATTTAAAATGACTATATGCCATAGATGAGATAACAGCTGAATGAGAATGCAGTTAACTCACAGGAATATGAAGAAACACCACACTGGGTCAGTCCATTGGGCCCTGTAGGTGTGCAAGGGAGGCAGGATGGAAGAAGCCAAAGATCTTTGTGGTTTCCCACCCCCACCCTACCAAAGGCCTTGAGATGTAGTCCATCCTTCTTGCTTCCTACAGTAATGTCACCTGTCACCTACCGATTTGCCCAGTGCCTTCTTCATGCACTGCTGCTGAGTGCTCTTTCCTCTGTGCAAGGGAGTGGAGTGGGATGGCAGGTACGGGAGAAACCAACCTGGCCTCTGGGTACAGGAGGAATGTCCAGGCCTAGTCCTTACAAAACGTTGTCTTGAACACCTGCCACCCCTGTCAAAGCTGAAGTTCTCGGGGCACATAGCCAGGAGCCTCCCACTGTCCGTGAAAGGCCTGGGACCCCCTGCGTACTCCTGACCTAGCCTTTTCACACAATGTTTGACTGCTGAACTTGGAATTCCCTCAGAATGATTAGTCAGCAACTCAGCTAGCAGTGAGTGGCAAGAGTCTAACATCTAACTTTTTCTAAAATGTTAATGGCTAACAAAGCAAATGTGATCTCCCTCACTTTTTTTTATTTGCCCTTCCTAGCTAAAAGTTATGAAACTCTACGAGAGGAATTTTTGTCATCACTCACAAAATGGAGAGGCTATGTTTGTACCTTCAAACAGTGGTCTCTGACCCCCAGTCCTAATATTAGGCCAGAATTATGAATTGATTAGTCTTTGGGGTTCTGCTCTCAATCAGATAGTTTCCTGAAGCAGAGAATTTGCATCTCATTGCCTTTGCCTCTGCAGAGACTAACAAAATGCCTTATATGCACTGTAAACAACTCTAGAAATATTTAGTCTCAACTGCATTTCCAAGATATGAACATGGGCTTTACTGGGCTTCACTCTTTTTCTCTAGAACACACAAATGCTTTTCAATAAAGGCCTTCTCTCCCCTTTCTTTGTGAATGTCAGGTAACCCATGGCATCTACCTATATACCTTTTGGGCCCAAAAAGCCTGGTAAAAGTGTGTGAGCTAAATCTGCTCTAATGGAGGGTAAATAGGAGAGACACCAAATCACATTCCTGTCCTGGGACCCTCCCCCCCACCACAGTTTGGATATGATGTAATCAACAGGCACAAACATGAGAGTTTGCCCAGGCTTTCCTCACATGTGCGAGTGTGTGTGTGTGTGAGTGTTTGATGAGTGACTTCAGTTTTGCATAACAATCGGCTGATCTTGCCTCATTTTCCATCCTTTACAGAGCATCCTGGAGCTGGAGAAAGAAAGAATTCAACTTTTATGCAATAACTTAAACCAGTATACCCAACATATCTCTGTTTTTGGCCAAACCCTGACCACAGTGAGTAGTAAAGATGTCTTGCTTTCTGGAATGCATGGTAAGAACTGGCAGGAACCATGGCTTCAGCAACCTTGTTCTGCTTTCCTTGGCATTGCAGTGCCATGCGCAGATTCACCATGCCATCAGCAAGATAGATGTCGAAAAAGATATCCAGGCTCTCATAGAAGAAACTGCCATTTCATCTACAGAAAATAAATCTGAGTTCCTATTAACCGATTACTTTGTAAGTATGCAGTGGAAGTTCCACTAATGGGGAACCTTAGTAATACACTAAGGGGTTCACTAAAAAAAAAAAAATTACAACAAAGAAGTTGTAAAAGAAATATCTTGTTTTTTAAATGAAAATATTGATTTTTTTCCTAGTCCATATAAACAAAAAAAAAGAGTGTGGTTTACAGACTAGGCAAAGGAAACATGTTTTGTATTCTCTGGTAGGGCAAAGTCAAACAGGGTCTTGAACTGAATCTCATACTTAGTCTATGAGGAATGCCAGGCAGACATGTTTCATGACCTGTAAATAATCACTGTGTAGCATATAGCTTGTCTATGGCTGCGTAACAAACTACCCCCAAACTTATTGGCTGAAAACAAACACATTATCTCACAGTTTCTGGTGGTCAGGAATCCAGGCACAGCTTAGCTGGGTGCTCCTGAGGGCTTCACAAGACTGCATTCAAGGTGTCAGCCAGGACTGCAGATATCTCAAGGCTCCCCTGGGAAATGAATGGCTTCGAAGCTCACTCACATGGCCGATGGCAGGCCTCTGGTCCTGGCTGACTGCTGGCTGGAGATGTCAGTTCCTTGACGTGTGGGTGTCTCGTTAGGTCAGCACACAATATATCAGCTGGCTTCCCCCGGAACTAGCGATCCAGGAGAGAAAGACAGAGTGCCCAAGATGAAAGCATAGTCTGTTATAAGCTAACCTCAGAAGTGACATCTCATCATCTTCTCCTTGTTAGAAGTAAGTACAGCCCGCATTCTTGTGGAGGGGAATGACACAAAGGCATGACGTCATTCCTAGGAGGTGAGAGTCATCATCAACATTCTTCATGGTCCTTTCCTTTGAAAAACATGGACCAAAGTACAGAGGGTTCTTTTGAGAGCATTTGGGTGATTCTTCGATGGAATCGGTGCTTAAAAACTGATTGGTGTCAGAATCTCTGGGCATCTTGTCTTTGGGCTATCTTGTCTTCTGAATTCCTGACAGCTCTCCTCCAGGCCCTCTGCTAGGTTTCATTCAGACTTTCAAGGTCCATACTGGGAGATTTATCCCTCTCTGTATCTAGAGCCCGCCCACCAGTCACACCCTCCTATAGGATTAAAAGTGTAGCCAACGTCAACATCCCAGGACCCCCACTAAGGGACCAAGAGATGAAAGGAGAGAGAAAGGCAGTTAGATCTGGGCACAGCAGTGACTCCAGCTGCTGCGAAAGTGACTAGCTTTCCCTTTCCCCACCTCCCAAACAGCAGTAAGTAGCCAGCTATTTCTTTAATTGGATCTTTTTTTTCTTACCCTGGCAAAGGAGAAGCAAACTAACAATAGCAATGTGTGCTCAAAGCACAAACAAAAGGAGAGATGGGATTGGAAAGGAATGTTTGATTCCAATAGAAAAGTACTTTCTTTTTGTTTCTTCCAAATAGGTAGGTGATCTCTGAAATGAGAATATATACAATAAAATATATCTGTTACTTTTTGAAAAGGATAATAAAAATGTCCCTATAGACTAACCTGTCAATAAAATAAAGGTCATTCTCCTTGAAAATTTAACTAGGCTTCTATTGAAATGGGAGGAGGCAGCCACAATGGTTTATCTTTAATTGATGTGCCTGTGGGGATTTTTGGTTTCTGTGTAACTTTAGTGCACTAGAATTAATGACTACATACCTGTTGTCTAAGAGAATGGACTGTATCTCCAAGTGGGTGAATAGGATTTCCTTAATATCCTTAAAGCAAAACACCACCAAAGTCCGACTTTAGTCACGGCAGTATATGTAGAGTGGCTTTTATCCAGTGCTATGAAATTTACAAGTTCAAGTGGTAAGACAGGAGAACAATCTGAGTGCAAATATTGGAGGTCTGGTGACCAGTGTGAAAATATTTAAGAGACATTAAGGAGACATTTAAGAGAGTTAAATGACGGTAGTATATATACTCCCTCCCCAAGTTGACCCAGTGCTGATCTATTTCTAGAAATACATTTTTAAACAATAGGTGCCCCCAACAGACAAATGAAGTCCTGGACAGGCATAGGAGCCGGATTATTATGTGCTCTCCTCCCACAAAGAAGGACTGAGGGTTGGAGTTAGGTATTCTTGTAGTTTAGCTGGAGCTCACTGAGGGCGTGACATCAGTTTGGGCCTCAGCCATGAGCAGACATGGGAAAGACTAGAGTCTGGAAGAGAACTGGGATTCCCAGGAGTTGGGTTTCAGGAATAATCATTTACTAGCTGTTTCATCTTGGACCTTCATTTATTTTTCTGTTGTAGGAAAAATGGGGACAATAAAACCAATCTCACAGAGTTGTAAGAATCACGTGATAAAGAATATAAAGAATTTCTGTATAATATATAATATATACATGAAATATTTTTATACATTATATTTTTATAAGGCTATTTGCTTTGCTCTAAATCCTCAGTGTCTCTTTCTTCAAGACAGTCTGTCTAAAGCTAACCTTCCACCAACATACAGGATCCTAGTTTTTCTCCTTCCTTATCAGATAAGTCCTGACTCCTCCACTTCCATCTTCAGTCATTAGTTTCCCCTCTTTTCCCACAGGTTTCTGTTCCTCTGTTCTGCTCATGTTCAGCCACCTCCCAACCTGACCCTAACATCCTATTTTCTTTTTAATTCAACCCTTGAAATATGAAAGCTCTGGTATCGTTAATGGTTTTTAATAGCCTAAGTGATAAAACCCCTACTTCAGCCGGAAAATCTGGCCTAACCTACTCAGACTTTTCCTCCACTATGTTTGTCATCTAACTGGTCTATTTATTGTTCCTGAGACATTTCACACTGTCCTTCCTCTGTCCTTTGCTTGTGTCAATTCCCCTGCCTTGGGGTACCCTCCTCCTCCTTGACCTAAAAATCCTGGTTAAGTCTTCCAGCCTTCATAAGGTTTTCATGCCCCTGCCCCTGCCCTTCGTGAGCCGTGCATTCCTTCCTGTCTGCACCACTTATAAACGAACGTGGCCCTGAATTTCTAGGTCTCTTAATGTTATGCTTCAAGGCCCAACTAAATTATAAACCCATTCTGGGAAGAGTGTTTGTGTTTTAGTTCATGGATTCCCAACAGCCACGAACCCAGAAAACAATAAACATTTGCTCCACTCCTGAGGCAGTTCTAGCTTGAGGCACATGCACGATACTCATTTGGATCATTAAAGGACTCTAACTTGACTAAAGATAAGTAGAGAGCAATAAGTATACAACAAATAGATGTACTTTTCAAGAAACTGAAATAGCTATAGTAAGGCTCATCTTCCAAGAATAATTTGTTCTACTAAAGAAAGGGCTCAGCTATGCACTTACAAGTTGTGAACAAGGAGATGTTGTCTTATTAGGCAAGTCTAGACAAGGGAAAACTATCTAAAGCCAAAGGTTACCCAGTATTTTTGTTTATTTATTTTTTTCACTTTTTTCTTCCATCAAGTTAAAATTAAATACAGTCAGTGAAAGTCTCATTGCAACTCTTTCCTTTCCCCCCTTAAATTGCTTACATCCTTTTTTTCCTCCTAAAGGAAGAAGAGCCTAACAACGCAATGAATAAAGAGCGACAAGAGTCTTCAATAAAATCAAAACTGTTGAGACTGCAAAGAGACATTGAAAAAGCCACGAGAGACCAGAAAGGTGTGTAATTTTCTCTATGAACGTCCTGATAACGGAATGAATTTTCATTCAGTTAGGGTGATTCTGCTTTTGCTGGCGGAGGCAGGGATCATCACATTTAAAGAATCATATGTCAAACCTAATTTGTGTGAATAAAGAAAAATAAAAAAAGAAGAAAGGAGAGAGCAAAAAAACTTAAAAGGACATTTTGGTCTATCTGTGAGAGCTATATCAGTACTATATCACGATTTCCATTTACCCACTGTTTCTGAAATTGGCTAGAATGAGGGACAGTCTGTTTGGTTTAAAACACAGTAAACCTGTAAACAGGGCTTTTGGTGTTCTTGGTTGTTTCCTTTTAACTACCTTTCTAAACAATGTGAAAATCATTCACATTAAATCCTACACTTAGAAATAAAGCATGTGAGAATATGAAGCAGCTGTAAAGCGATACAGATAACAAAAGCAGCCCCCCACTTGTGATTCTGGTATGTACAGCTTATTTTATGTGAACCAGAACAACGCAATACTTGACAGGAAATCCAAGAGAGCAAAAATGTTTACACATGTAAATACCATATTGAGGGAGAGTCTAACACTGTGGTAAATGTTAGGCATCCACCATGGGCTGCACCAACAGGGAGGAGTCATAAGCTCATCCTGAAAAATAACAAGACTCTTTAAGTACCAACCAGCATTGGTCACATTTCATGAAATGAAAATAAAGGTCACCCATTCAGTAAAATTGAGTAACAACTACAGAAACAGCCCCAGCCATTTAGGAAATCCTGGGCTCACGCTCCCTTGGGGAGGGACCGTCTCTCGGCTGTGTCCCACGAGGGCAGGACTCATGGTGACTGAGAACATGATTTCATTTTCAGGCCTGGAACGAATGCTGAAAGCCTACTCTGGCAACTCCTCCTTCTCAGACCCCGAGAGCCAGAAAAACACAGTGGCCTTAATGGATGAGGTAAATGTTTGCAGAGTGCAGTTTCCTAGATTTAATGATGAAAGAGTTATTTCTAGAGTGCTTGTTTTCTGGCCCATTTGACTTCCGTTTGCCTTTCCTTTCTCATGACAGAACAATCTCGTCAGAGAGCAAGCTCATATGGTCAGGTCCTTGGCAAGTAGTTTGAAAGATCTGGAAAAATCCAACTACTTAATTTGTGTTAATGTCCTCCCAGGAAACGAATTGTGCCTAAAATAGAATTCTCCAAAATAGAATCATATTTTTTCAGGGTCTGGAAACCATGTGTTCTTTAACCCTGTTAAGAAACATGACCAAAAACACAGGTTCTGCATTCAGAAAGGATCTAGCTCTTCTGTTTACAGGAAACTGGGATAACTTTAGTTTTCTTATGTGTAAAATAGGGATATTGGTATCTACCTCAAAAAGTTTTTGTGAGGATGAAATATTATCTAGAAAATAAATATTATTTTTAAAATGCTAGCACAGTGTGCAGAGGAGAGCTAAAAAACTGGTAATTGTTATTAAAATACTGTTTTCCATTTATTCCTCAATTAACATCAAGGTCTTCTGAGAATAACAGGAGGATGGTAATATGTGGGGATTGATCGACAAAGTAGAAACTTCGAAAGAACCCACATTAAAAAGGCAGTTAGCAAAGACCTGTGAATTTTATATAAAAATAAAACTGAACAGATACTATTACTTATGTTTGCAAGATACGTTTTTGTTTTGTTTTGTTTTCTGGTTTAGAGTGAGAGGAAGTTGAAGGCTTATCTTTCCTGAGAAAAATTCAGGAAGAAAAAAATTTTTTTTACAATGTTTTAAAGGATACAGGAAACTGGACAAGCTTTCCTTACCTTGAATATAGCCTAAATCTCTTATGACTAGGTAAATAATAATTCTGTTCAAACAGGAAATTTCAATAGTTCTTTGGTGAAAGTAGATGGATGCAGCCAGGCACAGTTTATCTTTCTTTTTTTTTTTAGCACAGGCTTCCTTTAGTGTTACAGAAACAAACCTAATACTTCTTGTGTAAAGAAAGGCCTTGAATTCTGTTCACTTGTGAACAGAGGTCTAACATACTTGCAATGACACATGGCTACAATTTTTACGAAATTGTAAAACAGATTCTAGGACATTTTCTGTGACAACACAAAATGTTTAGCTAACTAATTTGATGCAAGTAATAGTTACCCAAATAAAGTCATATGGAGTATTTTGCATGGTGTTAAGTTACAAGTTTATTTCTTTAGTTGTTCCTGCACAGAATTTTGTCATTGTCATTACCAGCATAGAACATATATTAGGATCAGCTGGGTACACAACTGGACCTATTCATACAGTGGAGGATGCAAGGTGGGAGAACTGCCCCCTGAATTCGTGATGTTTATGATCTAGTGAAGAAACAAATAGGAAACTTCAAATAGTGGATGCCAAATATCCACGTAATTTCGTTACATACCTCTGCATCTGTTGGAGGGGAACTTGTGATATTGGTAGATTTCATGTTGCCTCCTGCAAGGAAGGTTTCTTGCAGGAGGAAACTGTTTAAGTTCTTCCTAATTCACTGTCTCTTGACGTGCCATATCTGAACAAAAATGTTGGCAAGACATGTTTTATGAGAAACTGTTTTTGGATATTGTCTTCAGATACCTGAAGGAGTGCCACATAGCAAAGGAAAGAGACTTGTTCTAACATGCTCTCAAATGCAGACTAGTTCTACTAATAGAAGGTATGGAGGCAGCCCCACAATGCATTGGATTGTTCCAAGGATTAGAGACCTTCCTCATTGATTGGAGGTATTTGATCCATGGCTGTGAACCCCTGGCAGGGACGTTAGGGTTAGGCTTCCCCATGCTGGTAGTATAGGAAAGGAGAGGTGATGGTCAGGAGGAGACTGACTAAGCAGGCCTCTTCCAATACTTAGATTCGGTTATTTGATTTACCCTGACTGAATACAGCCTGACAAAGAAGTCATTATAAAGTTTCTAGTTCATGGTCAACTAGAGAACAGGAAGAGCCTAGGAGTGTATCGTTAGCTTCACTCTTTATTTTTGTAATCAAATACCCTAGAAAATTGTTTCCAGTTTTCAGAATTGTTACTGAAAACTTTCTGGGTAATATAAGACCTCACCCATACAAGAAAATCAAAAAATAACATTAAAAAACAAACAAACAAACAAAACCTGTCCCGCATCATTTTAGTTTGATTCTATTGATCCAAGTTCAATTCTATTCACAACATTGAGCACCAATGCCTCAGTTGCCTATCCTGAAGGGTCCTCTGAAAGTCCACTTTCTGCAATCAGTACTTCTTATTCCCTTTCTCATTCCTCAGCAGAAAATTGAATATAGCAATTCATTGCCACACAATACTGAGTAATTTATCTACCAAGATTTCTGGTTTACCCTGTTTACGAGAGTCCAGAGTAAGACACACTCAACAACTAAGGCAGTCCTCTAGGGAAAGGGTTCATTTTTTTTCTCACCTCAGCATTTTCTGTGTATATATCTACATATGAGTTGAATGTGTACTTTTCCCAACCTCTTTGTCATTTTGGAAATTATCCCAATATCCTTTGACCCATGCAGTTGTGCCTCATTTTCTAGACATTTACTCACATGGCCAAATGATGTATCCACAGACCACTTTGAAATTAGACCTTTTGCAAGCAAACTCCTATAAACTGTCATCAGTGTTAGCAGAACTTAAGCAAAGACCTCAACCCAGCCATCCCTGTAGCAACTCCATCTTCAAGTGGAAAGAAAAGGTAAAAATTTAAGAGACTAGTAATTCTTGACTGGGCTTGCTGGGTGGAGTGGCTTAATGTACCATCGGGTCAAAAAAGCTGTTATGAATTACATATGCCATATGTCAAATCCCAACTGCAGAATTTTAAGATAAATTTATTTGTATTCCTTTTGTGTTGAGTAACAAGAGCTAAACACAACTGAATACATCCTTTGTATACTAAATACGAGAAGTTAAAAACACTTTGGATTCCTTTTTGTTCCTCCTCATACCTTAATTTTATCCGTGGAATCTGCTTTTATAGTAAAATTTCTATTAAATTGAAATTTTAGTATTCATACAGACCTAAATTGTAAGGTTTTGTGATATGCATTAGTCTCATCCATTTAATGTACTACACAATGTAGATAATGTATAGGGACAATTTTTGAAATTCACACACATGTAATTTCCCAATGTTACACTTTTTAGGAATAGATTTTGAGTTACTTGGATGTAACTATTGCTTGTCACTGTTTTCCTTTCCCTATCAGAAGGGTGAGCTATAACCATCTTGCGATGAAGGGACAGTTTTGTTTATAAGAGTCAGGAGATCTCAATCATTTAGACAGTCATGATAATTCATTTGCATTAAAGACAATAAAGTTGAATTTGTAGAAGTAATGCTGTGAATGTTATTATTTGGCCTAGGTGCAGCTCAGAAACGCAAACACAAGCTATAAAATATGGTAGTTGTCTAATTCTAAATATATCAAGTTTTCAGAAACAAGAAAGCTCTACGGTAGGGTTGAGGAATGTATTTAATACTTTATTTATACCTTGTTCCAAAAAGTTAAAAACAAATTCCTAAGGAAAACATACAGAAAAGTTATACTTTCGTGAATACTTATGATGACTGTGTTGTTAAAAATGACTTTTTTGTTTGTTTTAACTCTTTGAACAGCAGCAGACACATAGTTATGTAAAACTATCTCGGCCTTTTCTGATGAAGAGATCAGAGAATGTTGTGAGCAGGGAATCTTCTGGTGGGCAGAACGATCCAACTTCTTCATCTACAGGTAATCCCAAGTCCAGAATAATTTTGGGCTGGGTCCTATTGATAAAGCACATCGCCACATTTACGTTTTATTTTCAGAGCCACATTGATATATATATATATATAAAATCAGCTCAAAGAAACTCACATTTCAAACAGGACTGAATAATTTGTTAGAATTTGTAGCTTTCTGTGCAAATGTAATCCAAAAGGTTGGAAGGAGACAAGAGTGAAGTGTTGGGAAAAGAATTTTCTAATATGAGAAGGTACCTCAGATGAGGGTTTCCACGTTATCCACAGCCTGCAATCTGCTGTGCACACAGCCACCCCTAAGCCATTGGGAGGAGCTCTGAGCTCTGTGTCCACAGCCTCCTCTAAACTTCCGTGGAATCCTGTCCTCTCTGTGAGGAGCATGGTGATCCCAGGGCCTACCCACCCCTTTATTCAGCTACCTGCCTTTAGTCATTCGTCCACCCACACCCTACTACCTTTTACTTTCACACACACACACATACACACACACACACAGACACACTTTACTGTCCCTCATAGTTCAACTATAGTTCCCACAACCTCGGCTCTCTAGTTTGATTAAAAATTGGCCAAAAAAAAATAAATTTCAATAAAACCCAGGACATTATGGTCCACGTGACATATGAAAGACTCACCATTGCGTTGTGTGAGAAACATAAGTACCTAAGGATGATGGTAAGAAGCATGTGTTCTACATGTCCCCTATCTATACCCAATGGCAAAATTGGTGTATGTTTTCCAAACCATAAATTTAACTACCACACATTACCTAACTGATATTGATTAAGTTCATGTGGGAAGCAAATGATTTTAAATTGTCATCTTTATTATTAATATTACAATAACTGTTGTCTTCATACTTATTATTTTCTATATTATAGTATAGTTATTTATTATATAATATACATAGTCTGTATACGTAGTAGGTACATCATAAATGGTTACTGAATCAAGGAATGAAAAGTATGTAAAATTATAAACTTTTTTTTGGAGAAAACTTCAATATATTTATGCTCTGCCCCACACTGCTAAATAACCACAGAGCTTACTGTCATCTTCCTCTTGCCTGCTGACACAGCATTGGTAATTATCACTTGATCTAATTTTCAGCCTCCGGTGTGGCCCAACATGGCAGTAGTCTTTGCAAGGCCTTATATTCTTTTCAAGCCAGGCAAGATGATGAATTGAATTTGGAAAAAGGTAAGAATCATTCTCAAATGTTTAATCACCTTCCCATGTTGAAATCCTTAACTTGAATAAAACTCCTATCTTAGGACAGTCGCCTTAAACGTTACTACCATGTCAAATCAGTTCAGGTTTATAATCACCCTTCTCAGAAGACAAAGCACATCAAATATAAAGCCCACAGAATAAAAATAGCTAACATTCAGTGTTTACTCTGTGCCAGACATTGTTGCAAACATAATTGCAACAAATGTTGCATCGTTCAATTTAATATCCATAAAACCTTTGAGGTAAGTACTGTTATTTATTTCCATTTTATTACTAAGGAGACTGAGGCATATAAAGGTTAACTACTTTGGCAAAAGTCACAGGTCGTGGCAGTGCAGGATTCGAACTCAGAAACTCAGTCACACTTCATCACAGTGCTGCACTTTCCATTACTGAGTAGAATGTCAGTAATGGAAAGTGATAAGAGATGTGGCCCCACCTTTTTCTTTTTCAGAAAGCTAACCATGCAGGAATGTAAAGTGACTTTCTCCCATGGCTTCGTGTAAGAGCAAGTTCTAGAACCCAGGTCAACGGACTCCCAGCTTAATGTTTCTTCCATGTATCTCTTAGGAAAGTGTTTTAAGACCAATGTAAGGAAGCAGACTCACTTTTTTTGTGTCATAGATCTTTTTGTTTTAAAACATGGAAAGGTATTATGTAATGTGTTATATAGACCTCAACATTGTTAAACAAGAAAAAGTCACCAGCCTCAACTTTCTTTGTGTGTCCAGTTAGCAGCCACAGTTGGATGCTAAAGCTAAGGCAGAGATCTGGAAATGAAGGTTAGTGAGAAAGAGGTTTGTCGTAGGAGAAAGCTTTTATCCATGCACAGGAAGTGTTGCCCCGGAGCCCAGGGAAAGTCAAGATGGATTTTGCAGCCAAACAATAGGGACACCACATATTTGCTGTTGGTTAGTGGGTGCTTCCTTCTCAGTTTGGCAATCAGGTCTCTTCAGGCAATTACTTTCCTTCTAACTCAGAAATAAGTAAAGATGAGAAAAAAGGAAATCGAAAGTAGACCTTCTTCTCTACTCTTTTATATCAATGTTGCCTTTATTTAAAAGCTTTTAAGATTTTTATAAGTCACTTCATTCCTCATCATGCCATCCAGAGGCTGCCTACAGCAGTCAGTGGGTAAATGAAATGCTGCATTCCTACTTTCCATATAAATACAAAACACATCTCCCAGATGCCATCTAGAACCCAGGGTCCTGAGTTTGAGTTACATGTTACCTAACAAATCGGTCATCTTATTTGTCTGTTCTCCGTTGGTTGCAAAGCCTACTTACACTTAATATGCTAAGTAGGTTTTTTTAATTAAATGAGACATGGAAGCTTAGGGAAGCTGGCAATAACATTTTAAATTATTCATTAGAATTTCAGTTAGTAGATTGGACATCTGCTGACCTTAGGGCACTCATTAGAGGGAGAACTTAGGGTAAGAATGATCTCCTGTAAGAGTAAAGAGTGATTTATGACTGAGGAGAGAGAGAATGGGGATTAACAGTCACCTTTGTCTTAAGAAGAAAATTCCTGGGAAAAATAATGAAAGAGAAAGAAAGACTGAAAAATTACCTCAGAATGATGCCCAAGATAAAGTAGCTTTCAGATTCTGAAGGACGTGGATATTTCCGCTTTAATGTGCAGAAAGCAGCCAGGGAAAATGGACTCTTTCTCAAAAGAGTAGTCCTTAGCCAGAGGAGCTGGGGTACCCAGTCAAGCTTTAGGGTTATTAATATCAAACAGTATTTTTTTAAAAAATAGAGAATTAGAGAAGAGCCATATATTTCGTATGTTTCCTAGGAACTCTATTTATTTGAATCATGGCTTTAAGAAAGTATTGTCTTCAAATAGATATTTTATTACAGTTATCTAACTTTTGAATGAGGAGTTACATTTCTGTGTAAAGCTATGAGTTGGAGCTTTGGACTGTGAGGCTGGCACATGCCATGGAGAGAAGCTGTCTTGATCTAAAGAAGCCTGGTAGCCAACACATACCCATAGTCGTCAACGTACCAAACTATCCTGGCCTCCAACGTGAGAAAACCTTAAAGCACAGACATCCAGAAAGAGTTTGGTGACAACCCATCAGTTGTGTCCAAAGTGAGCCAGCTGACATGAGAAGGACATATGTTCCAATGTGATTCTGCTTTTAATCAAACTGTTTTATGGCATACCTTGGCTGTCCATTATCTTACTCTGTTTAATGTTCTCTGCATTAGGCCTGCTCCATACAGAGGTGGTCAATAAATTTTGCTTCATCTGAATCATGTGCTGAAAACAATGCTACCAAGTAATTTCCTGAAAGCAGAATCTCCCCCGAACTGTCTTACCAAGCTCAGGCTCAGGCACGTGCCGAAATTGCAGAGCCCCATTTGTCTAACTAAATGTGCAATTTTCACAGGTGACATAGTGACTATACATAAGAAAAAAGAAGAAGGATGGTGGTTTGGATCTTTAAATGGAAAAAAAGGCCATTTTCCTGCTGCTTACGTGGAGGAGCTCCCTTCAAACGCTGGGTACACAGGCATAAAACAAGATTCTCAATGCACCCCCTTACACACCCTGTAAACTATACTGTGTGATGCAAATAAAGATAAAAGCTGTGATCTTGACAAGTTTATCCTTCTAAACGGGTGATAGAGTCCTGCCTGCATGTCACAGAGCACTTTGCACTCTTGGTTATTTTTCTGAAAGTGTCAGAAGATGGAGGGTGGAGGGAGGCAGGGAAGAGGCCTCGAGGCTCCTAGAGTTTGCAAATTCTAAGATACCCTGGAGAGGACTCAGGACAGCCCCAGGTGTCACAGAGAGGGACAGACTCCAAGGCCAGTGTAGCCACTGGCCTGAAGTCACAGTTTTCTGGTAGCACAACAGATTCTAGGACTCAGATGTCCTTTTCCTCTGGACTTGGGTGGCAACAGGCCACAGTGGGTCTCTGAGGAGTCAAGCAAGTCCTGGGAGATGAGGAAGAACACAGATTAAGTCCAAGGAGAGCTCAGCAGAGACAGGCAGGCAGACACCAGCAATACCGACCTAAGTCAGGAGACTGGACAACAAAGGATCAGTAGCCGAGGCCAAGAGCCTGTGTGACCAGCAGAGGGGGTGGTAGACAAAGGGCCCACAACCAGAGCTGCCCTTGAGCATGAGCTGCGGATCTGAGAACGAGAGCGAGGTGGCTAGGGAAGAGTTAGAAAGGAGAGAGTGCCTGAAATTCTGTGGCTTCTTGCCCATGTAGAAACTTCATGTACCAACCCAGTAACCAGGAGTTCTGCACTTCCCAACTAGGTCATTCTGAAAGGAAGAAAATACCCTAAGCCACTTCCTGGTGAAAGAACTTTAAATGCGAGTGAGTCTCCAGTTTGGAAGGAAAGTTTTAGAAACCAACATTCACTATCAAATGGAATATGTAGAGAAAAGGAGATTTATGCTGTTTTCTCAAATACCCTATGATGGGAAAAGGTTGGGAATGAGAGAGGGTAGCCCCAAAGTTTTCTTGAGGGAAACAATTCAGAATGGAGAGAAGTGCTACAGCAACATCTTTCAGAAAATGGCCTAAGTCAACCTGGAGATCACACACTCCACTGAGTGGAAGGTTATGGCATTGATAGAAACATCTGGCATGTTCACATTTTTGTGCCAAATAGGAGTTGGCATTAAAAGAGTAATTAAAGTGCATTCCATTACTTTCCTGCCCCTTACCTCTTTTTTAAAAAATTCATCACATTTTGTACTTTCAAAAAAGAATTTTTCAAACCAAGGTACATATATTTTTATACTATGCACCATTATACTCTTATAGGCTATAACTAGCACGTAGAGATATGTATAGATACAGATATCACACCTGAAAGAGCTCAAGTAAAATTTGTTATGTGAGGCATAACTTACAGACTAGAAAAGCAGATCAGAAGTTTTAATGTCATCCTAAATGGTATATTAATGACAGCTTTCTGCATGTAGAAATTTGGCTGAATAATAGGCCATTAGACCATGAACAGAGATTTTGAATTTATATTTCCTTTTCATCTTATTTCTTTCCATTCAGCCTTGATGGATAAAAAATTACGTAGCAATTGACTGCAGCCTACACTGGATAATTTGTATAATGAAAGTGATGATAATGGTGGTTGGGCCCTAAAACTCTTTGAACGTAATTTTCAAAGAAAGAGACCCCTCTTTCTTCATAAATCATTTTCACTGTGTAAAAACATAAACGGATTTCCTATTTTGGAATGTTGCTACAAATTCTCTTGATACATAATTTTTAAACTTCAAAGAAATGCTATAGTCTTAAACTAGACATAATACAAATATAATTGGATATAACAACTTTTATCTTGAATATCTTTTTAGTAGAGCAAGAATTTTCTGGTTGAACAGATGGGGGTGATACCCCTTAGATTTCTGTAAAAATTAAGTACATATTATGAAGATTAATGACATGCCCAAGTCTTGCACATAGGATAAAATAATTTTTAATATTAGTACTTTTAAACTTTTAATGGGCTTTCATAATTACATTCCACTAAGCAGTTTCATGTCAGGAAGTTTTTAGCAACACTGACAACCTGAAATACAGGCAGTAGAGGTCTGAGCCAGATTTTCACTGAAAACATCAGTGGGCATCTCCTTTCTAGTAGAGTAAAAGCTGATATATCCATCACACTATCAACCAGAAAGATCTATTAATTTCATTTTTTCACATTTCCAATTACCCATAATAATAGTCATAATGAATATTATGATCCATTTTGATTCATCAAAAAGTAACATAATATGCAGTTTGAGATAAAGGAAATTTTATTATATGGTATTATAAGGCTTTACCTGATTAATAATTTGAGAATAATCTAACTTTGTTCCCCGTCTTGAAGAAAAAAACTCCTCTCAATGTCCTGATGGCCTTGTGGAGCCAGGGGCAGGGGCTTGTAATCAGCCTGATTTGGAGCAAGAGAAGTGCATTAGAATCAAAATAACATGTCCTATTGGCGTTTGCAATGTTACGTAGGAAGAACAGAATGTATAACCCAGGGAAGGTGGACCTGGGGACATGGGGCATGAGAAGGTAGGACTCAAAGTTGAACGAGGTGTGGGGACACAGCAGAGAAGAGCAGGAATCCTTGTAGAGAAGGTGTCTACATGGATAATGCTGCAATCCAGAGTGGAGGGGATAGGGCCCTGCCCGCATCCTGCCACCCCCCTGCCCCCCACTGCGCAGCAACAGCGACAGGAGAAATCGGTAAGCTAGAGAATCCAAGTTGTGCTTATGCAGATGGGAGCCCAGCTCAGGGAAACTAAGTGATGTATGGAGGCCTGAAGCCAGGGAAATCTTCCTAAGGGAGAGAGCCCACTGGGCACTAACCTAATCGGGGGTCAAAGAAATGTTGAGGAAAATAGCTTTGGCCTGAGGGGGAGTAAATAGACTTGCACAGAATGAGAGTGAAAACCTCTTTCTCAAAGGAATTATGGGATAGGAGAAGCCAACTGAGTGGAAGCAAACTGCGCTGGCCAGAAAAAGACCTTGGTTCTCAGAGCAAGGGATCTGGGGACAACAAAGGGAGTGACACCAGGGAGTGCCTACAAGGGATGGGGGTCAGACTAGCCAGGTATGAGGTGGCAAATGTGTTACTGATCTCCACTGGCTTGTGCATTGTGTTTTCCTGACACGGGCAAATGGTATGTGCTTACTCCCATGGTTCACCAAGTAGAGGTCTGAGCCAGATTTTCCCGTTTCAGCAGCACCCGTATAACCTTGTACTATGTGAGAAATGCAAATTACCAGCCCCCATTTTATACTCAGTCAGAGAGCCGGCTATCTGTGGTTCAAAAAGTCCAGGGGACTCTAATGCAAGTTTACTTTTCAGAACCCCTGGTGTACTTGACTGAATTTAGAATATGTCTAAACTATAGCAGACACACCAGGGAAGGAGTACTGTTGAAGAACATGGAGAAAAACCATACAGGAAGCTGGCTCTACAAAAGGAACAGCCTTTTGACCCAATACGTTTTTAAGATGAGTGGTGTTGGGGACCTCACTGGAGAATTCTTTCCCCGTTGTGGAGGCTGCTCTAGCTAAGAGCCACTTTTCCTCTTCTATTTTATGCTCTTTATTGGCCCAGAGAAGAAGGAATACTTTGGCCTACATTAAATTCTCTCAAAAAAACCATCTTCCTCCTCTTTCTCAGCCACTTCCTAGATAATCTCATTGGCAAAAGAAAGCATGGGATGGGCCATATCTGGATACTAGGAAATGAGCAGCAAACAGCTGTCTCCCCTCAGTCCACTCCTCTGTACTCACCATCTGCCCCTTGACTCCCATCTTCCCAGTACCTCCCTTCTTCTCAGCCCTGCTCCATTCTCTGACCATCATGTTCAGACATGGTAGACTAGTCCTGCTCAGTTAGACTCCATGTTACCCGTCTGGGTCTTCCATCTCTGATCCAGCTTCTCAGCCTGCAACTGGTCATGTGAAGAAATATATTATCTACACTTTAGGAGAGAGGAAGAAGAAAGTACCTCAAATCTAAACTCTGTTCTCCATTTCTGATTTACTGCTAACACAACCACACAAACTGTTCCCCATTTGTTTCCCTGAATCTAATCTTTCAAGCAAGGGAAGCAACCACAAGTATCTTCAGAGGTTGAAAGAAGTTGAATGTCACACTTTAGGAAAAGCAGTGGGGATGGCTTGAAATGGAGACAATTGCCCCACTTAAAGGTGTTATATAGTATATATAATCCGTTTTAGGTAAATTTTGTTGTACAGTGTAAGTCCTGCAATATTGTGCCCTAAACTTGTAGGTCAAAATGTTATGCTCTCCATCCTCTTATACATAAATTGATATTCCTCCACTTCTATAATTCTTGATGGTGTTCTAATATATCTATCAGAATATCTGATTAATCAAAACAGTTTTAACCATACTAGATAAACTGGCTTTGCTGAAATAAACCATAGGATTATACTGAGGTTCATAACTGAATTTTATTCCACACAAAAAATTCTTTGGAATTTAATTTTACCCCTATTTCTTCTAAGATGGACTAAATTTTACTTTTAAACTGATTAATGAATAGCCACAGCATACAGAGGTTAGACTCCTAGAATCTCAGAGGCAGAAAGCAATTTCAGAGATTATATAGCCCAACTAATCTATTCATTCACTCATTTATTTATGCATTTACTCAGCCATTTACTCACTGAACATTTTAGTGTGGAGCTCTGTGCCAGATAGTGGGCTAATAAGATTCAAACAATAAATAAACTTGGTCAACCCTCAAAGAGTGCACAATCTAGTGGAAAAGACAAAAATGGAAATAAAATATTGCAATACAACGTAAAATAGTTTACATGTACAAAGTCCTGGTTGAATTAGATTATTTTCCATTTTTTAAAAGTTGAAGTATAATTTACATACAATAAAACGACCCTTTTAAATACAGCTTATTGAGCTTGATAAATGTATAGTCTGGCAATGACCACTACAATCAAGTGTTAAAAACACTTTCAGCAGCCCCAAAAGTTCCCTCTTCACAATTAATCCCTGCCCCCAACCCCAACCCCATGCAACCACTGACCTGTGTTCAGAAGTATACTTTCATTATTTTCAATTTGTTTTCTTCTGCTGTTTCCCTCTCCCCCATACCTTGGTCTGATCAACAAAAAAGAAAATGGCAAGCTTGGGAAACTACACATAGTGCAGTATGGCCAGAGGAGAAAATTGATGCTCAAAAAGATTAAATGACTTGCCCAAGATCATGTATCAAATTTAATACAGCAAAGCCTGGGCCACATCCCAATTTTCAAATTTTTCCACAATACCAGGTTGATGCTGGAAAACAGACATTTTCATAAAACAAGTTACTCGTATCACATTTCTTTGAACCTCAAATATTCACCATTACTTGTATCACATTTATTTGAACCTCAAATATTGCCTCCTCTTTCCAAATTCTTACAAAAATCTGTTAAGCCAAGTAAAATAACTTCTTCCTTGCAGTTTTTCCATTTGTTAGACCATATCCTCAGCTGCTACTTTCAGCTTGCCTAGTTGCTCAGGGAAGGAGAACATGTCTAGACATTCTTCACATCAATCCACACCATACATTGTTCATACTTTACATCACAATGTACTTAACAATACCAAGAAAGGAGCTGGTTTCAAATAGATCACATATCCTCTAGTTTACTTACTTCACTGATGGACTCTTTTTCTACTTAGATGAAACTCTTGTCTTTACTCCGAAGGAATCTTGTTCTCTATTGTCATTAAATCAACAATTGCCTGTAGAACCATCTTTACCTTCCACAAATTACTGAACATCTCAGCAACATGCTTGCAGGTTATTATTGAACAAGTTAGCTGCTTTTCAAAAGTGTAATTTGATTTCCAATTAATTTTCTATTGAATCTAAATAATGTGTTCAACATTAATATTTATTAAGCTTCTACAATGTGCCAGACACTATGCTAAGTGATAGCCAAACAGGCAATTTGCTGTCACAGTATAAAAACATAATTATCTCTGTAAAGGAATTTTCTGAATTGGAAAAGAAGCCACACTTTCTAATCCTTGTTAGTCTGGAAACTGAAACTTCACATCTATTAGAACGCTTTAGCAGATTTTGTGATTTTTGTGTTTTTTTTTAAACTTAAACAATTAGTGATTGAGGTTAATTTTAGAGATCTCATTGTTCCATTTTATTACAAAATGTGGACTACATTAGTCAACCCTATTTGGATTCTATTTCAATCAATTTTACTGTTTGGGCATATTTTTGCCATTTAAGAAAGTTTCCTATCTTTGTATCTGATGCTTTATTTCCATGTCAGGAAGACTTGAAATGCTTAAAATTATTTGTTTTTACAACATGCCATCCTAAATAAGATGTATAAAGAGAGCACCTTGAATAGGATAGCCTGGTTTGCCTTTCATATGCATTCATAATCATTCAAAGTATAATTTTCATAAATGTACCAATTTTAAAATTTAAGCTAATACATTAATATTAGCTTCAGAATCTTTCAAGGTTGGCACATAGTAAACCTAAAAAAATTAAGGCCTCTGTATTTGATTAAGCAGATAAAGACTTATGCATAAGTCAAAGGCCCTCCATTAGGCTGGTGCAAAAGTAATTGCAGTTTTTGCAATTATTTTTAACCTTCTAAACCACAATTACTTTTGCACCAACCAAATACCATTTTCCCTAAGTACCAGAGTTGATGAGGCCTACATACCCAGAAACTTCTCCCTGAGCCACACGGACTCCAAAGACCAGGTACTCTGCTTATTGTTTCCGAGACCTGTGGCTGTTTTGTCACCTTAGTGAACCTATTGCTAAGGACGCAAAGAATATTTCCCTACTCTCAAGACTACTTTTCCCCCTTAAATATTATACTTCCATAGAAACACAAAAGCTAAATTATATTACAGAAGTTCAAATTTATTCAGACGCTTTAAGAACTTTTTCTATACACACTTTCCCTGCAATATAGCATAGCGAGGCATAAGGGGTAGCCCAGCTGAGACTCGTGGATAGGTGCCACTGACACTTGGCTTTGAACCCCAACTCTGACATTTACCAGCTGTGTGACTTGAAGTTCCTTAAACTCTCTGTGCCTTGGATTGCTTATCTGTAGAACAAAGTTATGGACAGTATCTACCTCACAGGTTGTTGAGGGAATATAAACAAGTAGATACATGTAAAGGGCTTCAACAGGGCTGGACATGTAAGAAGGGCTAAAAAAGTATTAACCATTATTTTAAGGTGGTCAGCCCTAACCAATTCCAATTTTGGAATGAATCAACCTCCCAGCTGAGAAAACAAATCACTATGAAGTGCCATGGTTTGAGGCCCTTTGTTTGGTATGATAGTGTACTTTTCTTTGTACATTTTTTGGATCCCAGCAGCAAAGCTGGAACAACACTATCCTTTTGTGACTTCCCTGCTACGTGGCCTTGTTCCCAAATCTTGCCTCACCTCAAACCCATTAGACGTCAGGAATGGCTGTCCTTGAAGAGAAATAGACCCTAAGTAGGGAGCTCCCCGTTTCTTCCCTCATCCCCAATCTTCATTTCTCTAATTTGCAGGTAAAGGGATCCTTCAGAACTTCTTACATAGGCAAGCCACGTCAATGCCTTTTTACAATATGGTTCAAAACACTGTTATCAAGAATTTGTGGTATGAGACATGGACTTTCTCTTGTTTCAATGAATGAAGATCTTTCCTGAAGTTTTTTGGTTGTTGCTTGTGAATGTATTTCAGGCAGGGAATTCAGTCAACTATCATAGTCATCTGCTACATTTAATGTCAAATATCTAACCTCTTTCCCTTTTGAGAACATCTCCACTCTTAGCTCAAGTTATTGAGATTAATCTACCTCCACACCTGGGTTTCAGGGGGGGAATCTAATCAAATCCAAAACATGTACTTTACTCCTCTGATCATCAGTGATTGGTCCAGGGATTGGAATGGGCTTGAAATTGCTGGGGTCCACATGGAGCCTCAGCCCAGAAAAGAACAGCTAAGAAATGGGTCTGGCTGATATCATTTGAGCTCCAAATCAAGCTAGATCCACAAAAATCAGTTGGGTTTTGATACGGTTTTATAGATTCATTTAAATGTAGGTATATTAAAAATAAGGCCACAGATCTGTAAAGATCTGCCACAGAAAACTGGATAGTTCTGCTCACTGTACTCCCTCTAGTAATAGTAAGATACTCCGTTTAGCCAAGCTCATGCTAAAACAGGTAAGACTATTGCTAGAACAGGCTCCAATCTCTAGTTGATTAGCCTTTTCTCTCTGTGCAGACACTACTACAAATCAGCAGTTGCTAAAAGCTGGTCTGCACCCTGAGGTGGATCAGTGGGCATTCCCACCACATAGCATGCTCCTCAGATAAATTCTACTGCTATTAAGGCAGAGCTCTGAGTCAGGTCCTAGGCATGAGGCAAATGAGCGAAAGTGCTTCTGAACCTCCCTTCTGACTCTAACTAGACAACTGGCCTGAAATTTTTCCCAGACTTCAAGAAGAAGCAGGAGAGGAACTGGAGGCACGGAGGTCATTGTTTTGTGGCTTTTCAGATGTATCAATAAGACCGGGTCTTACATTAATTTTTACTCCAAAAGATGCATTAGAGCTGATTGTCCCAGCTAGGTCTTATTTTCAGGGAAACACGGTATCATGAAGCTGTGTTATGTGCCTTCCATTATAGCCAGCATACCTAAATACAACCAATTTTACAAGGAAAGGACAAGGACGAAACAAAACCCTAGAACAACATGACACTTGAGCTCTCGTCTGTGTTAAATAGACTCTCAACACAGCGAAGTTATATCCAGACCACAATTAAACAGTACAAATATTACAAAATGGTTGTAAAGGTTCTATACTTAGATTTTCAAAAATACAACCATTTTTGAGTATCTTACAATACTGCCAACATTCTTCTGAAATGGTTTGTTCTTTAACTGTAGATCCCTGATGGTCTGAGGTAAAAAATATTCTTTCCTTTATATTAGGACGATAGGAGGTAGTACTATTTAGTAGTGTTCATCTTACGAAGTACATTTCAAAATTTGCCAACTCTAGGTTGGGCCCACCCTCCTAACTTTTTAATATTACCAGTCCATGACCTTCAAAAGCTTGAAAACCACTGAGACACAGTGCACTTTGTACAATTCCCATTTACAAGCTAGCCATAAACTACCCATGCCTGCCATTAAAACTATATAAAAATATTTTAATATATAAATATAAAATATATATATATATATATATATATATATATATATATATATATCAGTAGAATTTATTTAAGAATATATATGTATATGTATTGTTGACCACTGAACAACTACAGAGATTAGTCCCCGTGATGTTGAAAATCCTCATGTAATTTAAACTGGCCTTTCACATACATGAATTCCCTACTATGGATTGAAAATACTGCTTTCCATCCACACTTGGTTGAATCCGTGTCTATGAAACCCAGGGATACAGATGGCTGACTGTATATTTATGGAGAAAAATCCACATATTAAGTGGACTAGCACAGTTCAAACTCGTTGTTCAAGGGTCCAGTGTGTGTGTGTGTGTGTGTGTGTGTGCAGGCGTGTGCATCTACATATTTGTTTTTTCATTTTAAAAAGAACATATTTGACTTTGTGAATTTTATTTCCTAAGATTTTAATTAAAATGCTCTATAAAGAAATACACCACACAGAGATATTTAAAAAATACAAAAGGAGTACAGGCAGACAATGGATGAAAATTCTTTTTAAAAGAGACACACAATAGGGAACAAAACTAAACAGTTTTTGTATACTATTTATACATTAATTATAAGCCATAGTACTAAAAGCTTTCCGAACATTGGCAAGAAAAGCTGAAAAATTTTTGGTCTTCCTTACATTCTCTTGAAGTTCTGATAGGCACTCAAGATGGGGAGCGCTATCTGACACTAGGGGAAAAAAAGAAGACAATTTGAATGAGATATTTTACGGAAGAGAAGGATTTCTAATTTAGATTCTTTCATCTGATTCAAATAATTTTAATTCCATTTTATTGAATTGCTTTGAGCATAAAATGATAAATGCACTTGATTTTCTTATCCTAACTATCTCTTGGACCTTTACTTACTCTCTAAATATTCATCTATGTACTACAATCTTGCTCTAAATTTAAACAGATGGTAGTCAAGAGATTGAAGAGCTTAATGATATTGATAAAGAACAGAGTACCACTTCCCATCATCTTTCCTATACATTTTAAGTATTTAAACTGTTTTAACAATTTATTTTTAACTGGTAAGTCAGTTTTCTCTCTAAAACATTGGCCTGACTTCTAATATTTGACCACTGGATAAAAAAAAAAAAAGTGTTCAATGCCAACCCTTAATAACTTACAATTATGGAGGAAAAAAATCTAAAGTTTCACAAATGCAATGAAGGTCATTAGAAAATGTGCTTGCTATTCCAAAAGTGGTATTTACAGTGCCTCCTAAACAAATGATACTCAAAGTCACAAATACCAATATGGATCTCATATGTAGTTGTACCAGATGGTACATACTGGGAGCAAGCAAGAGGACGGTCAAAAAAGGAAGGATCCAGCATTCTCCACCATCAATTTTGTCCTTTGTTCAAGGGGAAGAAATTCGACCACATCAAATTTCCAGCTCTTTGGTAGAGATTGCTCAAGAAACAAGGCCCATGACCAAAAGCAGAAAAGAACAGAGAAGAGCAGCTGGTTCAAAATTTAACTGTAGGTTCTATTTTAATACACTGTCAAATACTGACACTATGTAGCAATAGAGGACATCCAATTTGGAAAACACTAAAAAGCTAGGTAAGATGTTTATGGGGATTGTTTTCAAAATTCAGTGTTCATTAGAAGGTATTTACCTAAAGAGAAAAAAGCCAAACATTTGTACAATTCAATTCCTAAAATATAAATTCCATTAGAATAGAAATTGAGTATTCAGGCACATTAGGGAGCCAACTAAGCATTTCACCTGAGTGTGTGTCTCCCATAAATGCTTTAATATGGGAACACAGGTATGAAAAGCTGAGAACCATTTCCTGAATTCTGATAAATCAATTACTTTAAAAGGAACTAGGAGAATAAAAAACAGATAAGTATATTTCTATTCTCTTCCTGTTTACACTATTGCCAATCATATATATTCCCCATAAATCAAAAACCGTCTGACCTACTGGAGAATCAGTAACTCAGCTAAATTATCAATGTGGAGGATTTTTCAGGATGGGATAATATTGTAAAATTGATTTTGGGGAAAAAATGATCAGATTCTGATTTTACATTTGCTTTTAAAATCACCTACTTGGATAAATTATAATATTCACATTTAGACAGTCATATCCTTTATAGCTACTCTTTACGTTCTCTAAAAGGATAATCCATACTTGCATATGAAATACAGTGATCTTTTGTCTTTTAGACTTTTCTGCCACTGTGGCACTGTGTCACTCAGAAGAGAAATTACTTATTAATGCTCTTTGATTATATCTATAAATTAAAACTCTAGTCACAGCCTTTAGAAGACAATATCCCAAAAAGCAAGAGTAGAAAAGAAAACAATAGATTGTAGGAATATTACTTCCTTTATATTCTGATTCAAATAACATTTGGGGATGCCAATCTTAAAGACCAGTTATAGAAGGAGGACATACCTTCATAGTCCCTTGCTTCATTTAGGTGTAGGGAAAACATAAAGGGGCTATCAGGATGCTTAGGGTCAATATTAGTGAATATAAACTGCAATTTGTCACCTGAAAAAAGAGATTAAATTATTTAATATGAGACTATTGTATTATGCCAAAGCTTTCAACGGAGATGAGCTTTCTTACCTTTGTCTTTGATCAATCTCTATACTAAGTATCTATATTCACTTAACCAATGTCTCCAAATGTACAGTTACAAATTAGCTTTAAAATGTATTGTAGTTTAAATATGACATCGAAAGCACAAACAACAAAAAATAAATTGAACTTGATCGAAATTAAAAACTTTTGTCCTTCAAAGGACACTATCAAGAGTGAAAAGCTAACCCACAGAATGGGGGGAAATATTTGCAAATCTTATCTCTGAAATGAATTTAACATATAGGATGTATAAAAAACTCCTACAACTAAACAACAAAAAGCAATTCAAAAATGAACAAAGGACTTAAATAGACATTTCTCTGAAGAATAGATACAAATGGCCAATAAACACATGAAAAGATGCTCAACAACAGTAATCACTGGGGAAATGCAAACCAAAAACTACAATATAATGTAATGTAATGTAATATAACATATATAATAAATATAATACCAGGTCTTATATTAATTTTTGCTCCAAAAGACGCATTAGAGCTGATGGTCTGGCTAGGTCTTATTTTCAGGGAAACACAGTATACTTTATTACAGTGAAAGAATACAGCAAAATGAGCAAAGGGAAAAGATGCATGGGATGAAGTCCAGGGAAAATCAGCACAAGCTTCCAGAGTCTCTAATGAGCTTCCCTGGTAGACAACACATCACATGTACTGTCACAATTCGATGCTGAAGGAAGATCGCATGTCCTGTGTAACTCCACTGGGTTAGGAAATCTTGAAAACTTATGCCTAAAAAGTTTGTTTCCTCTAGACTTTGCCTCATGTGGCTTTTTTGGGATGATTTTGTTTTGTATCCTTTCTGCAACAAATCTGAGCCATGAATGATTATATGCCGAGTCCTGTAAGTCTTTCTGGCTAATCACCAAACCTGATGGTGATCTCAGGGACTCCCAACACAGTAAGCGGTGCTGTAAACTGGCCTATATCCACAGCCGTTAGACTATTTATGTGCTTTAACCCAGCAGTACCTCTCTTGGAATTCCATGGAAATTATATAAAAGAAATAGAGAAGTCTACATTCTCTGCAGTACTTCTAAAACTAAAGAACAGGCAGAATCCAAATGTTAAGTTAGAGGAAAAACATGTGTTTAACAATAGATAAAAGATTCAATAAATTATGATACATTCATGGAATGAATTATACACTACCATTTTAAATTTACCACTATGAAGGCTATTACATCTGGAGAAATGCTAATCATATAATACCAGTACACACAAGGAACAAATATTTCCTTGTTGGCAACCATGCAAAAAATACATTTATTAAAACACTGGATGATAAATAACCAAGGCATCAGTAATTATGTTAGGGTGATTAAAATTTTGTAATTTTCCTGTTTTCTAAAAAGTTCATAATGCAGTCATTATTTTACTTGAAAATGTGAAATATTTTTACTTTGAAAAAAAATTTTTTAATTCTCCTCTACTTAAGACAGAGACACCTTTCTAACTCCTAAGTTTTATTTACATTAATATACTTACCATAAATTTTTCGAATTTCTAGTCCAAGTCGATCTTTATACACGTCTACAGATTTCTGGAGCCTTTTCAACCTCTCTTCACTAGCTTTTTTAGCAGTATTAATAGCTACAATTAAAAAACATACACAGTATCAAACATCTTATATGACACTCAACTAATGCTCATTTAATTAATTTTTAAATTGTTGCGTATGGCGGGGTTTAAATCCCTCATAAAAATCCGCTCAGAAAAAACGAAGATTCTCGTGATCCGTACGCAACGTGTTAAAAAAACTTGAAAACAACTAGAAAAATGATGCCAGGCAAATGAATTTGCTTACGTTTATTCAGTTTCTATCTCTACCAATTAGCAAAAGGGGCTTCTGTTCATTCAAGATGGAAAGAAAAATTTGTGAGAAAATGCGTACAGGTAGTGAGAGAAATGTGTCAGTCTAGTTTATTGTATAAGTAGCATGAATAAACAGGCCAAGATTTGCATGGCTGGTAGAGAAACAGACCTCCTTTACACTATTTTGCTTTTTCTGGTTAGCCAACAAATTGCTTCATTGGAAAAATATTCTATTCTTTTAAACATAAGTATTTCTCATAAGAAGTCAGTCTTATTTCATGCCAGTTTAAAATTTTTCTTAAAGTTAACACATTACTCCCTGAGTAATACATAGGAGATGACAAAAATGTAGACATGCACAACAACTATAAGAAAAAGCATCAACAAAACAAACTTTGCTATTTTTGAGAGATTTGAGAATTACTTCGTTTGTAGGCAAACAAGACACTCATTCAAATTTGAAAGTTTTTTAGACAAAGAAACTTTGTAGCATAAAGGGCGTGCTTAATGGTTCCTGGCAGAGTTCATGTGTGATCAATAAATTTGTTGGATAAATTAGACTATGGCTTCTCCCAGGCAAATCTGATTTAGTGAAACTGTCTCCCACTATGCTTAAACTCCCATATCAATTTCATTATTACTCTGGCTATATTAAAAATCAAAAGGACCTTTAAATAAAACAAAAGAAAATAAAACCCACTTAGCTACCTTCACAGACATAGAGTGGATGGCTATGCCCCTAAGGTATGTTATCTATTTCTGGCAATAAGCTGGAGAGCAGGCAAGAACTATCACCACTTTGTGAACTATCACCACTTTGAAATTCACACTGATGTTTTAAATACACCTACAACTGGAAACTTACTTTCCTTCTTCCTAGCATATTCTTCCTTAAGATCCTGGACATTTGCAGTCAGTACTTCCATTTCCTGCTTTTTGCTTTTTACTTCAACAATCAACTTTAACAGGTTATCTTTCTTTTCTTGAATGAGCTTATTCTGCCTGCAGATCTCTGTAAGAAGCACAAAGTATTAGCTAGACTATACATGCTTTGTTCTCTAATATGCATCTAAGAAGACAGCGAAATACTGACTTGCATAAGATTAATACAGAATGTTTTAATTGATAAATATTTCCTAAAGATTAAAAAAATTATAATTAAAAAAAATCCTATTCTTTCCTATTTGTCTTTGAAAATAGAAATGAGAAGACGAGAATACCAAATTAAACCAAGAAACAGAAAATTAGAAGATCATTACCCTTGCAGCTCTCCCCACCTTCAAATAAGTACATAAATAAACACCAGCACCAAAGACAAATTGTAGAAAATGGCTTTACACAGTGCCTTGAAGAAACAGCTGATTTTAATGCTATATGATTCTGTAGCATACCAAAAAGATTGAAAGAAGGGATAAAAGGGAGGGAGTAACATAGGGAGGGAGGAAGGAAGGGGAAAACTTCATTTACTGTAGTAACAAACAAAACATTCAGGAATATCAAGAAATATGTAGGCTCTGTATTTTTAAAAATACTGGTCTGAGACATATATTATACCTGGATACATGGAAAGACATTTTATGCTTTTAAATATTAAGATGTCAGTATTTCCAAAATTCACTTCTATATTTAATGCAGTCCCAGTGGAATTTGGAAGGGAAAGGAAGGATCTAATAAAATTAATTATAAAATGTAATATAACAAATACATAGGTGAGAGTAGTTAAGAAAATATGGTAAGAAAAACAACAAGGAAAGGGATTTGCCCTATCAGATTTAACATCTGTAATGGTAACATTAATACAATAGTGGTGTATTACTTGAAGAATTGACTTACAGCTCAATTAAACAAAAAAGGCATTCCCAAACAAATGTTTGATAATTAATATGATAAATGAAATATCATAAATCAAGAAAGAGATTATTCCCCAGTGCTGAAATACAGAATTCCATATTTATTAAACATTTAAATATAAAATGAAATCTTACAAAACCTATGTTCAGAGTATCTGTGAATATAAAATTAACTCTGTGGGGAAACATATTTTTACTCAAAGGTAAAAAGAAATCAAAGTGAAAGGCATATACTGGCTACATAAAATTAACAAGCAGGAGAAAAAATTCATATTTGATTCAAGTAAGCATAAAACTCTACAATATGCTAGCGACTTTGTCCACTATCTTATATTTATATAAATTATTTATATAAATTTAAGTTTCACAATAACACTATTATGTAGGTCTTATTCTCTATATTAAAAGAAGAAAAAGGCTCAGCAGTTATGTCACTTGCCCAAAGCTTTTTTTGCTAGGATACAATAGAGTTTAAGACCTGGATCAAACTCAGGTCCTGACTTCAAAGACTGCTTTTGACCATTAAACTATCCTCCCCCAACAATGAGTTACTGCTCTTAATCTAAAGAAAATACAAATATAAGTTCCATAAACAAACAAACAAACAAAAAACCACACACACACACAAAAAGGAATAAACAGAAGAAACATGGAGCAGAGATAGATGGTTAATAAATAAACATAATTTAACCTCAATTACAGAAATGCAAATACAGAAATAACATACCAATTTTCATTTATTTCAACAATGTTTATAAAAATAATAGTGTTGAGAAGAATGCAAAATACTAGAGTCCTTGTGGAAAGTATTTTTGACATTGTAAGACAAGTCTTAAGGATATTCATGTCTTTTGATTCACTTATTTCATTTTTACAAAGCTGCCTTAAGAAAACAAGATGTGTGCAGGTATTTATATACATAAAAATATTTTCAGTGTTATTTACAATGGTGAAAAACTGAAAACATCTTAAACGTCTAACAAATAAATTGTTAAATAATATGATAAATCAATAAAGTAGAATATATTGTCAAAGAATTTAGTAAAGTGGGAAAGTACTATCAAAGTGGAAAAAAGAAAAAATGACGCAAAGTTATGTTGCTTGTAAGCAAAGTGGGTAAGGCAAAGCAAAAGAAACTATCAGGACGGACTGTGGCAAATTAAAGAAAATGTGCCCCAAGTAAAGGCATTCCAATTTAATAGTGTTTAAAACATGGTGCTCCTAAATTTAGTGTCACCAGTGGAATTTGGCCTGTGGTCACAAGTCTGTGGTTTGTGTGTCAAGAATTCAATAAAGCTGCTGATCCACTCTGGATAATCTGGAGAGTTGTAAAATGAGAAGGCAAGAACAGTAGTAAAAGTATGGAGAGAAAAACTGTCAAGCGTACTAACATAACCCCTAAAGAGCTCAGGGAACGCCACCTTTTGTGATTTCCAACTTAAAAACAAACTTGTATTTAAAAAATACTGGCTTTCACACATCAGTATAGATGAATCTCACAAGTATCATGCTAAGTGTAAAAATGGACAGGATACATACAAAATGATGCCCTTTATTTAACGTTCAAAAACACAATACTAAACCAAATATTGACAGGTTAGCTCTGGAAGGTGGGAGAAGAGGAAGGTATAACATGGGATGTTCTATTTATTAAGCTGGGTTATGGATACATAAATGTTGATCATTCGTGTGTGTGTGTGTGTGTGTGTGTGTGTGTACACACATACACACAGAATACATTGTTTTGCTTATATGAGGGATTTCATAAAGATTTTTAATCTAAACAAAACTGTGATCTAGTTTGTCACATACGATTTTGATATTCCAGAAGTATCTGAATCATTCGTTCTTCCTCCTTTAATTTCACAGATAGTTTTTCTGAAAGAGAAATTGGAATTGATGTTTCGAGTCAGCTGAAATGACACTAAAAAACAAAGAACCAAAACAGCATGTTACAAGTTAACTTAGGTACCTGCAAATGCTTTATTGATGTCCTTGTAGGTATCTCTTAGTCCCACCATCTGACAGGAGATGTCACTGACATTGCCTTTGAATTTATTCCAAAATTCATTTATGCTTTTATCTAACAATGCAAGTTCATCCTCTACCAATTTGTAAGACAATGCTATAAAACAAATAGAACACACATTGTATTTCTTGAGTTACTTTAATCACATCAGGCACCTATTCCAATCAACTATAGTTTGGCAGTTTGACCTTTGCTAGAAACGGTTAGCAACTTACTTTTAACTCTAGATATTCCAGGGCACATCAAAGCCACCTGGGCTTAACTGTGGTTATCCCATAGCAGCAAGAATTCACGAAACCCTTTCCTCCTAGAAATTCGTTAGTAGTATTAACTGCACACGACACACGCTCTATGACCCTGGGAAAATGACTTCGACTACATTTTCTCACAAGTATAATTGGCGACGCCCCTGCCAACTCTGACCCTGTCAATTCCAGCCTGAATCGCCGGGTCCCAGATGGCGGGCCCTCCCCCATAGGATAAGACCCCACACATCTACCCTGCCTTTTCCTCCCACCCCAGATCAGGAAAGTCAGCAGTAAAATGAAGACTGGAGTGGGAGTTCAGTCCACGACCTGTACAAGTCACTTCGACTCTCTGGGCCTTATCGTCCTCCTCTGTAATAAAAGGATGTAAGGCTCCAGGCCCCACCAGTTCTCCGTAACGCTAAAACCTTCCCAAAGACCGAATATCTTTCCAGGAGTCCACAGACATCTCATTCGGTGAAACCCAAAACGCTTCAGACTCTCCGCTGCCCACCCCGCGAGGTCCAGACGCACAAACAGCAACAAGACGTGCATTTCACAGACACCGCCCCCGAAAACACACATTCCGCCCCCGAAAACACACATTCCGCCCCCGAAAACTCACATTCCGCCCCCGAAAACACACATTCCGCCCCCGAAAACACACATTCCGGCCCCGAAAACACACATTCCGCCCCTGAAAACTCACATTCCGCCCAGAAAACACACATCGGCTCCCAAATTCATTTTCCACTATTGTGACAGGCGGGTCGGGGAGCTCAGCTGAGCTCCCTCCTCTCTTACCTTCGCCGGGAGGCCGGAGCCCCGCTGCCTTCCCAACACAAGACATGAGCCGAAGCCGCTTAACTGCCCACCTCCGACAGCCGCGCCAACTTTGCAATTTCAAACCTACGGCGTCTTCCGCCTCCCGACTTTAGGCGCTCATTCGCCTTCTGATTGGCTGGTAGGATAGGTTTTCCATGAAGGGATTGGTTGATCTAGCTGTCCGGGACTCTCGCGGAAAAGATGGGGAAAGGGCATTCTGGGATTTGTAGTTCTTTTGGAGAGACTGCCCACTCTCAGCGTGACTTTGGAAAGTAATAATAGTTTCTGGAAGAGTCACCCCATGGCAGACCGTTCATCAGTTTCAAATAAAGATTTCTGCAACAAATATAAATATTGGACTTTAATTGCATTCTGTCGCCAAGGATATAGCCTCTTCTTCGATACTACTCGTAGCTTAAATAAAGCTAATTAAAAATAATAAAGCTAATAAAAATACCATTGTTTAATCCATCTGATCTTTTAATAACTCTTCATTGGGAAGTGGCTGGAACGTTATTTTTTATTGCCTTCTAATAGTAACACTTCCAAATTGTTCTTATTTTCTGTTTTTGACCGTGTAAAGTAAAACAAACATTAGGAGACAATAAATACCTAACATAGGTATTTCCTGCCCCACTAGACAATGACACAAAACTTTTAATAGCCAAAATTCTTGGTGCCTGTCCTCTTTGATTGCTATATCGCAGATAAAAGTGAAAAAGAAAGGGGGGATGTCAGAGGTAATTCAAGGCACTGGCCTGGATGTTTGAAAGAATGAGGATACTGCTGGCAGAATTGAAGTTATCTTCATAGCACGTTGGGTGTATTGGGGGAGGGGTGTTGCGGAAATGCAGAGGCATGATGAGTTATGATTTTAATATGCTGAGTTTGAGAGAATATTGTTGGCGATATTAACCGGGTGTTAATGTCCTTTATGCAGTTTGCTTCTCTAATAAATTATGCAGAGGCTAACTGCTCCAACTCTGCAATAAGACTACCTGGGTTTGAAATCCAGTCTCCATCATTTATTAAGTGTGACTGTGGGAAAGTTACTTGGTCTCTTGGACCTCAGTTTCCTAATCTGTAAAGTGAGTGTAGTAATAATAATAATAATATCTTCTGCATATACCCATTCTGAAGACTGAAAGAGATAATGCAGATGTCTTAGAGTAGGTCCTTATAACATAAGCACTCAAAATTGTTTCTTACTTTTATGATTTATACCCTACCTACTTCCGATGCAGTTGGTTGTCATATTAAAACATATATAAATAAGGCTTTAAATAGAAAAAAAGCTAAGTTAACAAAGAAATAGAGAAGTTGTTGAAATTGAACACTAACTTTAGCTTAGGTGATACATAAAGGTGATGCATTACAAGACAATCACACTACTTATAGAATCCTGATTTTAAGGAAACATGCATGTGCCATGTCTGAATAAGTACAGAGTACAGGCATACCTTGGAACCTTGAAGATATTGTAGGTTCAGTTCCACTGCAGTAAAGCGAGTCACAAATGTTTTGGTTTCCCAGTGCATATAAAAGTTACATTTACACTATTCTGTAGTCTATAAAGTGTACGATAGTATTATATCTAAAACAAACTACATATATACCTTAATTTAAAACTATTTTATTGCTAATTGAGCCTTCAGCGAGTTGTAGTCTTTTTGCTGGTAAAAGGTCTTAACCTTCAATTTGTAAAAAAAAAAAAAAAAAATATCTGCCCAGCACAATAAAGCAAAGTGCGATAAAACAAGGTATGTGGGTACATTCCTTCCACCCCAACCCTAGTTGAATTAATTAATCAGTCAGGTGTGGTTATTTACCATTATGCATTTAATAATTTGTCAATATCTCACAAATATAACAGCTTTAGTTTTAGCAAAATGAAACTATTTTAGCAATAGTCAGAAAATAGTTTCAGTAATTTCTTTAGGCCATTACTAGTTCAAGATCATAAATTATTTCCTTAGCTTGGAATGATGCTTGGATCATCTCTCTGATGCATTCTTGTTGGAATCTGGCAGAACATGACTGATCCATGAACAAAATGGAAGAATAATTTATTATCAAGGCTTGAGCTATTCATGATTGACACAAGGCTGCAACTATGTCTCCTAGATCAAGGTGAACACCTTGTAGCTAACTTATTTTTCTGCCCTCTCTACTAGAGGACTATTTTTGCTAAGTTGACTCCATTTATAAGTCAACTTATAAGGGGCAGAAATATCCAGATGGTCCTCAGATGAGCAAATTCCTTATAATAAACATAAATATAAATATAAACATAAATATAAATATAAATATATCCCAAGGGTTCTCTAAAGAACCCTCATAATAAGGCTGTTATGAACATGGGTATACAAAGAATATTCAGTTTTTTATTTATCATAATTAAATTGTGATCTATTGTTGTGGGCAGAATAGTTGACGCCACTAAGCTAAAGTATTTACATGAATGTAAAGTTTTATGCCTTCTACCTCTCTACTTGTCCCTTCTCTCCTTCCTCTTCTCTTACCTAGTTCCTAAATTTAGAGGCTTCCCAAAGTTTTTGACTCTCTTTTCCTATTAACTTATTTCCCAGGGCAATCTCATCCCATCTCACATAGATATCTCTCAGATTCAATCCTGTTTAGCCTGTTTTCTGCATTTTAATCACATATTTCTAGCTATCTGCTGGTCACATGGGGATTCCCCACTAGCAATATTTCAAAAATATCCCCTTTCTTTTAGTGGCATTACCAGTCTTGAAGTTTAGAATCTTAGAATCTTCCATGACTCTTTCATAGTTAACTGGTTTCCAACAACAATAGATTCATCTATATGCCCCCCTCCCTCTGGCCTCCCATCTTTTTTTTTTTTTTTTTTATCTTCTGGATCTCTATGCAGGCCTTTACCACCTGATTCTTACCTCCAGACTCTTGCCCTCCCAATCAGTTTTGCCTACCATTGCCAAAATAATATTCTCAAAGTGCACTTCTGTCATATTATTTCCCTGTTCAAAACACTTTCACTGTTCTACCATTGTCTTCAAAATAAAGCCCACATTCCTTAGTGGCTTTCACGTTCAATCTTTGAATTAGTCTCAATTTGTTATTTTACCATTATTGTTCAATTGTTTATTTTATATTGTTTATAGTCTAATAAAAATAAACGATCAGCCCTGCACTACTTTAGTTCGATTTTGTTCATACAGTTCCTTTTTTTTTTTTTTTTTAATTTTATTACAAAGAATTTCTAACATATACAAAAGTAAATAAAATAGCATAATGAACTTGTCATGAACTTGTCATCTGGTCCCAGCTACCATCAACCACTGGCCAATCTGCTCTATCCACATACCATCCACTTCCCCAGACAACATGTCACCTTACCCACAAATATCTCAATACGTATTTCTAAAAGACAAAGAGTCATTTCAATATAACCTCAATACCATTATCACACTAAAAAATATTAACATTAATTGATTAACACATTACATTGGAAACTGTTTAAAAAACAATTTTTGACATTTATGAGACAACTGAAAATTTCAGTGATTTAAAATTTTTCAATTGTCTCATAAATGTCACAAATAGGTATTTCTTTTACAGTTTTTTAATGTAATGTATTTCAACGGGGATATGGTTCTCCCTTTCCTCCTGCCACTTTTGGTTTCTAAATTCTACCCATTTATCAAGGCCCAGCTCCTGCTACCTCCTCCACAAATGCTTCCCTAGCCTTGTAAACTGAAAATTTTATCTGCTTTTCCTCTCATCCATTTACTTTATCTGTTAGCTCCTAAGGGCACAATAGTATGTTATTTCTGTAATTATCTTATGTTCCCTCTGAGACCGTAAGCTCCCTGAGATGTGAGTTAACCCTGCCCTGTCCAATGCATGTGAGAATCAACGTCTTACACGAGTTCTTCTCAAAATTGAGGTTCCCTACCCAACAGCGTCTCCTTCATCTGGGAACCTGTTAGTAATGCAAATTTTCAAACTGCTCTCCATTTCTACTGAATTAAAAACTCTGGAGGTGGGCCCCAGTAATCAGCAGTTTAACAAGCCCTCAGGGGATTCTGATGCATGCTGAAGATTGAGAAACACTGCCTTACACATAGTAGGTACTCTTTAAGCCATCTATAAAATATGAACTGATCTATGAAACATCTTAACTCTACTGTGAAGAAAATTAATGGTATTGCTTAATGGGCAACTCTCTTGGGTCTTTGGTAATCCAAGAAGAAGTTTATGGATATATAGGTCATGACATTTCCAGAGAATAATAATATATTATGAAACTGAGAGGGGGTACCTGGAACAGCTATAGCTGGGTCAATTATAATAGTGTCATTATGGAATGCCAATATTCCTGGGATGCTAGCCAGAATGGAGGTAATTATTCTCTGAAAGTCCCTAGGGTCTAAACTTGGTCTGAAATAAATGCATTTTACATTGCAAGGTGACACTTGAGAGATTTCAAATACAATTTATTTTAGACAAGGCAGATAAGCTTGTGATAAAAGGATAATGACCATGAACAGAGACATTAAAGGTTGATGGCTCCAAATACTTTTGTTTACGGCCCTTGTACCAGTGACACAAGCTAAAGTCAAATATCTCTGAATGGTGTTGAATTGCAGTGAGCACTATAGCTCAGAGATGAATGGTTCATTTTATGATGAAAACATAATTTTGTGGTTATATAATTTTTGGTGTGACAAAACATATTGAAGAAACTCTAGCCTCTGTCTTACAGGTTGCAATTTAAGTAAAACAGGCAGAATTTACTACAAATCAAAACCTCGGGAAAATCTAAATGAATCAAAATAAGAAAGTTCTGGGAAGAACTGGAATTATTATTCAACTATTGATATTAACTAAAAACAAGGCAGCTCTACAGGGTTTGGGGCCTCCCTATAGTACTTAAAGATTTTTTTTTTAAGTACAGTCATTAAAAAGAAGGAAGTCATCAAGACAAGCAAATTAGGCTGAGGTGTACTGAAGCTAATTCTGAAGAACTGAGAAAATAAGAGGCATCCTGGACAGAGGCCATCTGGACAGTGGATAGGATTCCAGGGAACCTTACACTAGACTTAAATTGTTCAAGTTGGGGATTTCATTGAGAATGTTGTAAAAGCTGTGGCCTCTTCCAAGAAATGTGCCCATGTATTATACTAACGTTTGCATACAATTTCAGGAAGTTCGGTGACTTCTAAATAAGTCCTATTCAGATTATGTCCTCCTGACCCAGTGACTAAAGATATGTGGTTAATATTAGACCCCAAAGCACACACTTTTAAAGATCTCTTCCACTCAAAACTGCTTTTACTGGCACAGCAGAGTTCCAGTCATTGAACAGAACATGGAGGAATCAAATGGAGGTATCAAATCCACAGCAGGAAGAAAAGGCATTGATCCTGAAGGGAACAGTGGCTGGCTGTACAATTTGCTGAAGACTCATTATGTGGAGGACATCTGGCTTGATTCCAAGAGTCAGTGGTGAGCAATTCGGATTTGGTTCTGTTCTCTTGGAGTTGTCTTTGCTCTAGGGCTACAGGGGAAGGTTGAAGCGTGTGACAAATTCAAAGACTTAGATCAGTATTTCGTGTGAGAATGAGGGAGAGTGGGACAGAGGGAAGAAGGGGGAAATAGAAAGACGAGGAAGAAAAGAGAAAAGGGAGAGTGGGAGGAAGAGGCAGAGATGTCAGTGTGTAAAGGAGAAGCAACAGAATTGTGTACAGGACTAAAATTTTATCACTCTGCCCAACTTCTACTCTGATCAAGAATCTCACAATTGAAGGTCAACTCCACTTTTACAAACTACTTGGCAAAATAAGAGTAACTAATGTTTATTATAGGTAATATTTTTTGAGTGTTTACCATGGATCTTAGATTTAAAACGATAATGAAAAGGAGATTTTTAAAAGGGATACAAGAATATACCATGCCTACATCCATGGGAAAGAGTGGATAGTACAGATCCCACATAAAGTAATTGATGAAAAAATACCTTAGGGTAGAAGTTGAGAAAGTAGTATATGGAAGGGTCAGCTAGACACAGAATGCACAGGAATAAGTACGAACCTTGTATCAAGAGAGAGATGAATTAAGATGGAGCTTCTAAAATTTGATGTGCATGAGAACCACATAGGAAGTTTATTAAAATGCACAATTCTGGACCATTTTCCCAAAGACTCTGATTCTGTGATCTGGAGTGGGCCTGGGAATCTGCATGTAGGTGGTCCATAGACCACACTTGGAGAAAAACAGCCTCACAAGGAGGAGGAGGGTAGATGTAGCTCCACCCATTTTTGGATCTCGATCTTCGTAGCTTAGACATACCTTTACTCCATCATTTGTGAACTGATTTGGTAGAGACCTTGAACTCTAGCAACCTTGACTTTGAAATGATTCATCTTATCAGGCAGGCTCTGTGATTGGAGGAAAAAGCTCCACTCAAACATTACTAGTAATAAAAAGGATCAACCTCCTGCATCTCCCTCCTGCTGTGACCCTGATAGGGTAAATACTGGGGAGCATCACCCCCCGACCAAGCAACTCTGATGACAGACTGCAAACTGAAAAGGACTAAGGAAATACTTAAAAAGAGATTTCCCACAGGAGCAAAATCGTAACACATGTGTAAGTGAAGCAGAGCTGGAAGTGAACAGTTCATAAGTACGATGGATCAAGTGAGCATTTGTTCATTTTTATCATTTGTCTCATTTTTTAAATTTTGTATACATTGCTCTTTAAATTTAACTTAACATATGTAACATATTTATATGATTTCAAAGTCAACTCTGGAAAATAAGTATATTTACAGAAGCTTCACTTTTCCCATCTCCCTCTACTTCATTCCCTTGTTTCCTTTATAGGTAACCTTAAATCATTAACTCATTGTTTATTTTTCTATTCTCCTTAAACATAAGCAGATGTGTATATATGTTACTTTTTTCTTAGATAAACATTGTACATAATTTTCTCCACTTTACAGAAGCCTACTTGACCTATGCTAGCCACTTTATACTATTATCTCTGTGGAAAAATACATTTAAGTTTAGACTAACTGAATAACAAGCATGTTTTCTTAAAAACACATAGCCTCTTTATAACACAGCATTCACATCAACTTTTTATGAATAATTCATTCATTCTACAAACATTTCCTGAATCACTACAATGGACCCAGGGCTAGTTCTATGTTTTATGGAGTCTAAAGCTCCTCTAACATTGGGACCTCTCTTTAATAAAAAGAATATAAAATGATTAATATGCTCTACAACTCCCAGCAGGTCCCAGCAATAACCTGCCATGCCAAGGGCTCGTGTAAGCTTCGCTAGCTTCTTGGGAAATTAGCCCCTGCACGAGCCTGGGCTAGGGACTGTGCAAGAACTGGCACACAAGGCAAATATGATGTCTTATTTTATGGAGCTTGTAGTGTGGTTCGAGAGAGAGACTAAACACATAAACTTGAAAAAAATACAATTTCAAATTATAATTTAATCCCTGCTATAGGCTGAATTGCATCCTCCAAAATTCGTATATTGAAGTCCTAACTAACCTTCAGTATCTCAGAATGTCACTATTTGGAGATAGGGCCCTTAAAGAGGTAACTAAGTTAAAGTGAGGTCATTGGAGGGGACCCTTATCCAATATAACATGTGTATTTATAAGAAAAGATTATGACACACCCATACAGAAGGTAGACCTTGTGAGGACACAGGGAGAAGACGGCCATCGACAAGCCAGGAAGAGAGGCCTCAGAAGAAACCAACACTGCAGACACTTTGATCTTAGACTTGTAGCCTCCAGAATTGTGAGAAAATATATTTCTGTTGTTTACATGACCGACTCTGATTTTGGATTTCAACCCTAGCAGACTAATATAAGCCACTAAAAGAAAAGAGTGTTTCACAGAAAGCACTGTTAAAGGAATTGTGAGAGATGCTGGTCAGAGAAGGCATCTCTGAGGAAGTGCATATAAACTAAGATATGAAAAGACTGAAAATGATTAACTGTGGGAAACAAACAGCAGATCCTAGTAAAAGGCAAAAGAAATCAAGGTGCTTTTGCTTTGGTTAATTATTCTAAGTCTACAGAACTAGATACAGCAGTACCTCGGATTTCGGACATCTCTGTTGATAAACATTTTGGTTTATGAATGCCGTAAACTGGAAGTAAATGCTTCGGTTTTCGAACACGACTCAGAAATTGAATATGTGACACTGCTTCCCTTGAGTGCAAGATCCTGAGGCCCAGCTGTCAGCTGTTGCGAATGTTTCAGAGCTCGTGGATTATGTTCGAAAAGCGAGGTACCACTGTAGTCCTTCAGAGACAGTCTTTATAATTAACTACTTAAGATGAACAGCTCATGTGCAGTCAACTTCATCACAGTCTACACACTCTGCAGTATTAAATGAGCATGAAGTTGGATTTTTAATTGTAAGACAAAAATGTATTTGATATCATTCACACCCTGATTTAATGACATTTCTGAAGAAAATGAGTATTATGAAATTTGTAGCTCATATACTTCTTAGAAAAAGAATAAACGAAAGTAATGTCCTTCCTCATGGCTCATTAAAGAGATTATGGAAATTATACAACCTGAATATGCAAAACAAGAAGCCAGAGCACAGACTGATTGGTCAAGGCTAATACTTCAGATAGAGTAGGATATACCTGAATAAAGTGATTCTCTTTGGAAAAGCAACTGTATGCTCTCATTTTAATTCAATGAATAATAAGAATTATTTAATCATAGGATAGACAGGGGATTTCCTTATTTCTTGGTGGGATGCCACATAAACTACTTCTGACATATAATTATTCAGTTTGTCTTGTGAGAGACTGAATATACAAATGAACAATGGACAGACCAAATATGACAATAGAACTGTGATCCACAGCCTCTAAAGCAATCTGCCCAGAATGGGCAGAATTGGTCAATGACTATCAGGTTCCTTATTTTCTGCCTCTGCTTCCAACTCAGGACCAATCAGAGAAAGCCAAATATGCATCCTAATCAATCACATGAGATGCTCTGCTTCTAGGTAACCCATGTCCAGCTTGCCCGTGCCAACAACCTCTAACCAGAGCAGGCCTGGGGCTTTCCTTGTGTTCACTATCGAGCTTTCCTATTCCACTGCCTGCTTCTGAGTCTGTCAAATGCAAGTGATGGTGGCTGACTCTCTGCTACAGCAAGCTCAGAATAAACAGCCTCTGTTCTTATTTGGGCAGCCTTCCCTTATTCCCATACTTAACGATTTCCAGAGAAGAAAATGTCTGCTGGGTCTCAGCGCCATCTGAAGCAGAAGGGCATCAGAGCCATCTTCAAGCTCTGAGTGCCTATCTTAGTGCCACTTGATATTTCCTCCAGGGAAGATGTCAGAGACTGAGAAGGTAACAGTAGCCACTGAACCCATAACAACTGCATCCCTCCTGTCAAATGATGGACTAAGCCAACAGAAATTCAAAGTGGTGATTATGTCTATGAAGTTCTCCTAGTGATCTGGCAGCTGGCCAGATGTGCTTGTGGTTGAATTGGAGGTCTCAGTAGTTGAAAGCATTTAAAACAAGCTGACTATAGCATCAGCTATTATTCATTTTGCAGCTGTTTTAAATCTCATCAACGTTGTCCTGAGGTGACCTGCATACAGCCTAGACTAGGAGGAAGCATTGCTCTGGAAATAAAATTTAGTTTTCAAACAGGGGTACTGCACTAAAGAAATGACCTGAGGAAGGTTACTTGTCCATTTCTTTATCACTAAAATGAGGATTATTGGACCATTGTGAAGTTAAAATCAGATAATAAGATAGAGTGTGTTTAAAGGATAATAAGATACAATATTTTAAATAATTGGAAGAGCATAAATGCAAGATATTCTAATGCACACCCGAGTTTTCAGCACAATTAATTTTACCCCAACACATACACCATTTGGATCAGATTAGCACACTAGTGGGAGAACGGAGAGTGGGTGTAATTCATGGGCTGCCTGGAGGAAGGGTAAAACATGGGGAAGTCCAGTGCTGGCTGACTACTTCCTGGTTATTCTCCTACTGAAATGATAAGAACTATAAAGGAGACTGGTACGGCTCTCACCATAGATAGAGATTCATATTGATTTCCTGGCAGCCATTTAAGTTACTTTCTAAAAAACAACATGGTGCTGCTTGCAATCTCACTTTGTGACTGTCAAGCCGGAGTTCTCATCCACAGAATCCAGGCTGTATTTTAAGCTCCCTCCAGGTGAGCATCACAGAAAACTCAGTAAGGAAAGCTGCCATCACCCTGCCCGGTTTTAAGAGGAGCGCATTTCTTTTTTTTTTTTTTTTTTTTTTTTTTTTTTTTTTTTTTTTTTAATTAGTTTCAGGTGCACAAGACAAAGCAAAACTTAGACATTTATCATTTATATCCCTCACACTGTGTGAACCCCCCTCCCCCCATCCACTATCCCTCTGTACGTTCCCAAAACCTCTCACGAGGAGCGCATTTCGATTGTCACCATCGCTTCACCTCTTCTGGCCCACAATACCAAGTGTGTATACAAACTGTCACCAGCTGTATAATTTCTCATTAGATTAGGTTTTTCTTTAATTCTAGAGATAGATAGATTCTCTGAAATCTTGACAACAGAGAAATTCAAAGTGATATTTGCAGCATGTGAAGAAGATTCCTCGTGAAGGAGGGTCTGATTAGCAAAGACAACAATCTGAATGGTAAGGTAACAAGTAAGGTTTCCTACCTGTACCCAGCACCACCTGATGGGGCTAACTGTTTTCACATTAGTCTTCATGGACATAATTCAGCTCTCTAAATCCAGCATCTCACTTGTGACTTGGATCCACAGTTCTCTTTGAGTTGCCTTTCTGTTCATTCCCAATCTACATGTTTGTTTTGGTGCATCCCACGTGAGTCTACTGAACACTCTGTTTCCAGCAAAACGTTTTCCTGATTGGTCAAAAGCCATTTGAAGTCTAGTCCTCCTTCTCTCATGTAAGCGCGCCCCAATACTCTCCATTGTATTCTCTAATCAATAAAAATGTGACTCAGTCCTAACACAGTTGTATTGACCAAGTGACTTCCATCTCCGTTTTCTTGCCTCATAATTAAAAAGCAATACATTTCCTTCTAGATTTCATGTATTCTATGTATTTCCTTCTCTATTCCATATACATCACATCATCCTCTTTGTTAATAAAGAAATATCAAAATACTTTTATTTAAAAGTCTGTGATCAGAAAATATTCTGTCATTCACATAAATTTTTCATGCCCAGATATTTACTCCTCTGCTTTCCTCAAAGACACAATAAAATAGTCCAAGAGCCACAGTCTATTTTAAATTAAAATGCATGGCTTTAAGGGCTATTTGACATGCAGTAATTATCTGCATAGTCTTCTGGTCAAGCAGAGAAATTGCTAATGTCTCTGCCCTTGAAGGAAATGAACTGTGCAAAAAATTTCAAGCAAACACGATCCAACTGTTCATGCAAAAAGGAGGTTGCATAAGAAATCCATTGTAGCTCTACCCAAATTTCCTCTTGACTTGCCACAGATCAGCATGCACTTCACCTCTTTGGCTCCAATTAAAATCAGAAATAGACAAGATTTCCAGCAGACAAGGGCTGACGTGCCCTCTCCACAGATGGTCAGCATCACATGTTGTGGTAATGACTGGACACGCCACGAGAATACCATATAAAAATGGTGGGACTCAGAGCACTTCAGCTCCAATTGCTCTATGTTTAGAATTGCCTCTCTTTCAAGATGGATTTCCTGCATAGGAATGGAGTGCTCGTTATTCAGCATTTGCAAAAGGATTACCGAGCTTACTACAATTTTCTAAATTTTATGTCTAATGTTGGAGACCCCCGGAATATCTTTTCTATTTATTTTCCACTTTGGTTTCAACTTAATCAGACAGTTGGAACCAAGATGATATGGGTAGCAGTCATTGGGGATTGGTTCAATCTTATTTTTAAATGGTAAGATTTCTGTTTTGTTTCATTTTTCCGACAGCTTATTCTTAAATTTATAGCTTTGGCTTAATAATCACATTTTAAATGCATATAGTTTTACTTGGAAAATCTTTCAAATGTATCAGTTAACTTGAAACACCAATTCATAAATAGAACTCACAAAAACCATAGAAATGTATGCTTACATACAAATGTACATTTATATACAACTGTATACTAATGTACAAGTAAGTTCCAAAATCCTGTAACACATATGCTGTGATTAGACAAGAAGTTAGTTAAATGAACAGCACTATAATGAAAAGACTGATGATTCCAGGGACCACTTTGATATTCCTAGTCTAAGTACCCAAAGCACCCACAGGACTTCCCCTACAAGGAAAAAGTCCCTGTTTTTATTGAAAGCTTTTATTGAAAGAATGCCCAAACCCCAAATGACTATGTCATCCTCTATACTGAGAGACAGACCAGAACTCAAGTTCTTCCAAAGTTTTTTAATCATGAGGTCTCCCTATCAGCCCTCTGCTTGAATCATTTTTATAGGAGAAAATAACTAGTCTCCAATTAAGTAATGGTTGTGTGTTTAAATATATGCATATTTATATTTCTTTAAATACAGGATATTATTTGGTCATCGGCCTTATTGGTGGGTCCAAGAAACTCAGATTTACCTAAATCACTCAAGTCCATGCCTTGAACAGTTTCCCACTACATGCGAAACAGGTCCAGGTAAGCAATCAAGTTACTAAAGATATTCCAACAGGGAGTCATTATTTATGATTATTATCTAATAACTGTATGATATCAGAGAGAGTATCAAAGAAAGTGTAATCAGTGAGGGTGCTAAAAGTTTATAAGCATAAAAATTGCTAATGGGAAAGAAAAGAAGTTTTATGAATAATCAAATTTCATTGTTATCTATAGAAGGGTAAGTTAGGAGACTACTCAAATGGTTTTATATTTGGTATTTATTTTTTGGAACAATGTAATGGTTTGGAACTAAAACAAACAACAAACAGTTAGCTGAAATAAGTTGCCAAAGAACTATATTAAAATCCTAGAAATGTTGATTTCTTTCCTGTTGAGCAACTTTCAAGTAATTATAGGTCTTCTGAAAATCTCATGAATGAGGAAAAAATAGACAAGTTTTCTGTAAGAAAGGTAAGGACTTCCCAGTATTACTATTGTCAGTAAAGATATCTCTGAACTTACAATGATTTCTTTAAATTTTTTTTTTCTCTTGTATGTAAGTATGTAACTAGGCTTCTTGGGCCACTTTTTAAAAAGTTATTATTATAAGTAAGATTCTGTATGAGTGTACAACCTTTACTATAGAAATTGAAGACTATAAAAAAGTTTTTTGAAATATGTACATAAAGGAAATTACTGATGTTGTTTTAATTTATAAATATGTGTTATACTTCACCATAGTTTATTACATAAATCCTTGCCATTTTCAATCCTTTGAAATTAGCCCTGAATATAGTGAATGTGTAAGTTCCTAGTGAGTTGTCTGAATATCTTTCTTTTTTGCTCTCATAAACGTATTACCCATCTGTTATATTACTACCACACTGTACTATAATTAATTCTTTATATATCTGGCTCCTCCAGTAGACTGTGTGTTCCATCAGGTCAGGGATGGTGTGTGTTTTTATCTTTGTGAACTCAGTGTGGGATGGATGGATGAATGGGTGGGTGAATGGATAGATAACTTTTGAGACAATTGAAGTGTTACTTTTTAAAAAAATCCCAGCACTTCCCACATATGTTCTATCTTTTGATACATTTACTGGGGGTGGGGGGGGGAGAAGAAGAAGAAGAAGAAAAAAGATACATTGCATCCTATATTCACTCCCTGGAGATGTATAACTCACTTAAGCACATAAAAGTCTCTGAAAATTCCTGCATAAGAAATATATTTGAAAGAAATAGATCTACAAGAAATATATTTGTCTTTGTTTGGTTTAACTTAGTGTTTTTCAAAAAGAAACTGGTGATTAACCTGAATAGATCTCCACTTGGTAAAGACTCAGGGAGAATATCAAAGTAAAGCGATTTTTTAAAAAATCAAGCTGCCTGGGAAGGACATTTTGGGAGTAGAAAGGCTACCTGTCTGCAGGCTTCTTCTGGCAGGACTGATGTCCCCTTTACAGCTTTTCCTCATGCATTTCATAACAAAGACTCCCAGTGAAGCGGCTGCCCACAAGGCAGGCATAGAGGTAGCTACTGGTACTAGCGTGTAGTAGTCCATTGGTAAATCAGACATAGCAGTAATATCTTTGACTTTTCAGCCCAAGGAAAATAAACTGATTCAAGATCCAATACAAGTACTTTAATTTTATCATCAATTGAAAACAATTAGATATAAGGAATGAGTAGAGAGATATGGCAGATTTTGGTGCAACACCCTGATTTCTTAATTTGCCTTGAACATTTTAATTTCTGGAATTTGATGAACTTGAAAACTGTGGGGGGGAAAATGAAATAGTGTTTTGAAGCTTAATTTAACTCAATTTTCTTTATTTCTACCTATGTCTAGACATTGTATATAGCCTGTGCCCTGTGGTTTGTTTCTGAGTTATTTGTAATTTTTATGACTTATATGCTACTCTACTGTCCACTTCTGATGTTGATACTCTGTTACCCACCTTTCAAATGGATTGACACTTGTTCTTATAGGAAGTCCATCTGGCCATGCAATGGGCTCATCGTGTGTCTGGTACGTCATGGTAACCGCTGCCCTGAGCCATACTGTCAGCGGGATGGATAAGCCATCTACCACTCTGCACAGGTCAGCATTGCTCCAGTTTCTGTAGCACTGGAACATGTCAGCTTTGAATACAGAAAAGTCCTTTTAAAAATTTATTTTAGTGTATTTTCAGTTCTTGAAATGTGCTTAGTCTATTCCATCATAACCAAAATAACAAAATGAGTAGAAAATAAATATTTTGCTTTAAGATAATGTCCTAATTACCTCACAGCTATTGCCACATTATAGGGTGGGAAATGTTTAATTGATTAATGATTTGCTAAAATTGCTTTTGGGTCTCCATAGTACAATAATCACTTTGGTAGCTTGTAAATAAGTTATCTACATATAAGGAAATAATTTGGCATGTACATTCCCTTGCTTTAAGATTAATTAGAAACTTTAAGAATCATCATTACACTTGAATGCATCATTTAAATTAGGACAATTATGCTTCTTTCTTTGATTAGCCAATGCAATGTTTTTGACATAAATAACGTAGTCTAGCTTTAAAGACTATGCAAACTTTTTAATTAAAAGCTTTCTAGAGACAAACTTAAATTTGAATGTCAGTAGATTTAATGTTAGTAGATTTGTAATGTTCAGAAATACCTAGAACTTTAAGATTACTCAAAATTTTTCTAAGAATTGGGCTATTTCCTTCTCTTCTTTCCTGAAATATTAATACTTTAACTATTATTAAAACAATCCTGAGCATCAATTTGCTCATAAACTACTTGAGATAAGATTTTTCAGTTAATTGCTTAAAAAAATACTAACACATATACCAAAGTTCTTTCAAAATGAAAAATTTCCAATATCCATCATATAGTCCACTTTTGAGAGTAGAATTGGATAATATAAGAACCCAATGACCAAATGAATTTGGGCATGTTTAAAGTTTATTCTAATGTGACAGACTATGCACTGTATGACTTATCCAAAAGCAACAACAGTAAAAAGTTGTTGTAATTTTAAAAAATTAGCATTTTCCATCTACAGACAATTTCTCAAAATAGGAATCTAGATATAAGCTTTATGTTTTCTCTGTAGTTCATTTCTTCTTCCAATTTCCAAACCTGGAAAAATAGTTGTTTTCTTTTTAAAAAAAAAATTCTCATAATTCTTTTTTGAGTTTTATAACTGCAACATTTCTTCATCCATCAAAATGTATTTAGTATCTACTCCTTGCCTTACTATTACCAAATCCTTGTTTATTCTTTTTCCATGTGGAAACCCCTGCTCACTTCCTCTTTGGAAGTCTCATTTCTCTCTATTCCTTAGTTGTTCAATAACCAAAGTTTGGTCTGATTATCAGGAACAAACCACTCAGAACCCCCAAGGAATCTTAAAATTCAATATTGCTAATTTTTTAATTAAAGTAACAGGCATTGCTTGGATTTTAATATTTTTAAAGTTTTTGTACATTGCTGTTTCTAATCTAAAGTATATATACCTGTAGGTCAATTCCCTTGTTCCTTGTTTCCTATATCTTAAAAGCCAAGGAATCGGGACTCTTTTGAGTCTGAAATTAAAAACAGTGAAAACTTGTCCTTGAGAGAATGCTCATGTGCTTTTCATCAGAGTGGCAGCTGCCTCTCCAGTGAGTTTCTTCAGGCAAAAAAAGGTTGAGAGAGGAAAGTAAAGAGGATGCACACTTAACAGGGAGTAAAAATTGATGCAATTCATTTTTGATCATTCTGGATATTAGTAATTCCCCAATTTGAATTTTTCCTACTCCATTAAAATAATTATTAGGGTATCAAATTGGGTTCCTTTTATAGCATTTATTAAAATCTCAGCATATAGCACTGGTTAAGTTTAATGCATTGATAAATGTAGAAACCTCTGTTAAAGATTTTCAAATCCTATGGAGCACATGGAAACAACATTTTGAAAAAAAGACTCAAGAATTTTGATATTATGTCACAGCTAGACAATCCCTCTGAGAAAGGTCATCTGGTGTCACCCCCCTAATTTTATGAGTGATACAATTTCTTTACTTTTTACGCTTGTATCTATTCTTCCACCGTAGACTGACCTGGTCATTTCTTTGGAGTCTTTTTTGGTTGATTCAAATCAGTGTCTGCATCTCAAGAGTATTCATAGCAACACATTTTCCTCATCAAGTTATTCTTGGAGTAATTGGTGGTAAATATGATCACTTACCTTTGGTTGTGTCATTTAAAAGCTTTAATGTCATTTGAAAGCTTTGTTTTATGTTGTCAGATTCTCCCTGGTAATCAGATCTCCATTCTCAGGTAATTCTGCCACGCTACTGATACTTAATGCTACCTGGGAGCTTAAGTGGTTCAACACACCTCTCAAATCCTCCATGTACACAATGGCACAGTCTCACTTAATGGGATAAACGTTAACCTCTTAGTGAGATGGACTTCTCTGAAGTGTGACTAGAACTAAGTCCAATTCCCAAACCACCACTTCAGACAGCCTGCTTGTGTCTTGTTTTGGGAGACTTAATAATGGCATTCCAACCTGCACACCATGCCAGTCTCTGAAACACCTGCAGTGATTATTACATGACTATGGAATTCATTTAGCAGCTGCTTTGTATTCCTGAAGCGCCATTCACCATGACTGAGTTTCTGCCATTCAGCCTCACATGCTTTTCAAAGGCTGTTAATTGGCTACGCAACTGAAATACTAATTACAAGCACCTAGATCAGTGCTCTGCCTATAGAATGGGTTGTCACTCAGGGCCAGGGATTCCTGAAAGATCCCCCTGTCATAATATAGGTGGCGAAAAGACCATGAGGCAAGTGTGTGTTTTAGTTACTGCCTTAAAACAAACCAATTAAAAAACAAAACAAAAAACTTTGGAAAATCGATAGAATCTAGGTGTCTAAAACCCTTCATTAGTGAAAACTATAGCTACATTTTTTAATGCAGAGAGGACTGATTCCTGGGGGGCTCAGGGGCACATGGTTACCTTCAGTGTCTCTTTCTCATCCCCAGGCATGCTTGTGGCAGAGGCCTTTGAACACACTCCAGGCATCCAGACAGCCAGCCTCAGCACATACCTGAAAACCAACCTTTTCCTTTTCCTGTTTGCACTTGGCTTTTACCTGCTTCTCAGACTGCTTGATATTGACCTGCTGTGGTCTGTGCCCATAGCCAAGAAGTGGTGTGCCAACCCCGACTGGATTCACATTGACACCACGCCTTTTGCTGGACTAGTGAGAAACCTTGGGGTCCTCTTCGGCTTGGGCTTTGCAATCAACTCAGAGATGTTTCTCAGGAGTTGCCGAGGCGAAAACGGCTACAAGCTGAGCTTCCGGCTCCTCTGTGTCATGGCCTCATTGTGCACACTGCAGCTCTACCATGCCATCAAAATCCCCACTCACGCAGAGCATTTATTTTATGTGCTGTCTTTCTGTAAAAGTGCGTCCATTCCACTGACTGTGGTTGCTCTAATTCCCTACTGTATCCACATGCTAATGAAACCAAGTGAAAAGAAGATTGATTAGAGTTGTGCTGAGTCAGTGCTCTGTGGTCCCAGGATGACCCTCCTCCTCCAACTTCCAATAGAAACACAGAGCAGGGAGAGCCTGGGGGCTTCCAATCAGAGGGCACAGGGCAGCCGCCATAGATTTCATTCCCACCTGCAGGTATATTTAGTTTGGTCTTCACAGTAGTCTTTTTTATTTTTTTCTATTTTAAGTTAGTTGCCAACATGTAAAACCCATCACATTTGACATCAAAATCAGAATTTCTGTATTTTTTATTGAAAAATCACATGATAGGGCAATAGAGGGCCTGCACTCCCACCTGGAGTGCAGGTGGGAGGGCTGCTGGCACTATCTTTTTATCACAGTCTGCAGCACCCAAACAAGGAGTCCAAGCATCAGAAGTCTTTATCATCTTCAGCTGCTTTGGGTGGTTCTGGGTATTTTAGTGGCAGTCAAATCCAAACCCCTCAGTTTTCAGATAAGGAAATGGAGGCTTGTTCAGGTAAAAGCACTCGCTTTTGTTACACCACCGGCAGACAGGATTTAAAACCCTAATATTCGAACACATGTTTCCATTACACAATGTTGTATTTCTTCACTTTCAAGAAGTAAAAATCCATAAAATTTTATGTAGGTTCTATGACAATTGCTATGTAAATCAGCTATTTTTCCAAAAATGACATTAATATGCCACATCCTGTTTGACTTACACCATGCATGAGCGTCTTGAGGAGGCCAGTGGTGGTTCTAGGTATGGATACATATTCAGAGAAAAGGAAACAGGACAGGCTACTGTCTGGGCTTGAACCTTTGCTTAACTCCTGTTCCCTGTTTTACAGTAGTACTTTCCAATATTGTAATAAATGCTGCTGAAGATACTCTGCTTAGAACACTGTTTACCCCAAAAGGCTCATCTCCTCATGACATCTTTATACTTTATCTTTAAGAGCCAATTTTTTAAAACTAGGAAAATCAAATGACTTCCTCAAGGTCGTGCTCCAACCCATGAAAACTACTAAATGCTTATACTGTTAGTTGGGTTAACCTCTATGATACTGAACTGTGAATGAAATCTACAGCTTTACTTTAGAAAATTATTATGATAGAATGCTAATATTATATTAAGAATTTCTCAGTAAGGTTTTTTTTGTCTAATTGACCTAGTAATTCTAGACTTTTAAGTTGATTACTCTGGCATATCAATCAAGTGTATTTTGAATCAGATTTTGCTACATATCTTAGTGACCTCTTATCTACCATAATGTTTCCTGTAAACTTTTTCAAGAATATCAGTACATGATTTCTTTTAGATGACATATTAAATAACCCATATTTATGAAACATAACACTGCAAGTGAATGCTATTTGATAACATATTAGCTAAGGGTAACAAAACCATAATTATTGGTCCATTTCTAAGTGTATTTATAGAGTATATTCTGTTGCTTTTACAAAACACACTTAATAGCTTTCTTTTTAAAAGGTACTTGCACTTGATTTCAGTGATTGGGTAATTCCTAAGCAAAAAGCTGAGGTGTGAAGAAAGATTATCTTAAGAATGAAATTTGTCTCATGTTGATGTGACATTTGGGATGAAAGAGAGACGACTCATTCCTAATGTGTGACTTCTGTTCATTGGTCCAAGACTCTCAGTTGTCCTTAGAAGGTCACTTCAATCCTTTCACACTTTATGATGTGTTGACCTCATGACATGTTCTTCTGCACTTGTCAGAGATCTCATTCCTGTCTAAGAGCTCTTTGTCCAAGTTTCATTTGAGATTAGTAATGTTAATCATGAAGAATCTCCATCCCAATACAGTCTCAGCCTGCTCTTCCCAAGGCCTGAGGAAACTGGGGCATTGGTAAGTAGCCAAGGGATCCTGCTACAGTGCTTGCCTCCACCATAAATCCCTTCTCGGTTGCCAGAGAGAAGCTCTTTCAGCCACCACACAGTGAGTGCTGTCTGCTGGGTGATACATCATCCTCAGAAGGGGAATAGGATGAGCTGTGGGCTTGTTTTCTATAATTAATCCCCAACAACTCTACCCTTACCTGCCATAAAACCCCAGAGTCCCCATGTGATGAGATTTCCCTTTTTACTCTCGTTGAAGTCTCCTGGAGGGGTCCATATGGTGGTAAATGGCTTTTGCAGTTGCAACTGCTTAGGCAGCAAGGGGAACAGCTTCTCACAGCCTTGGAGGAAATGTCTGCTTTTAATAATAATGGAATAGACTCTTCTGCTTCTAATTTATTTGCCAGAGTAAGTGGACTTGAGCTCATTTGACATGCTGTTATTATATCCATATATTCAAAATGTCTACACATCTACATATTCAGGAGAAAAATGTCAATATCATGAGTTTTCAGGGTGAAAATCTAGACAAATGACTTGAGAAACTGTCCAAGCAAGCATATCTTTGAAAAGAAATGCAAAGGACTTTATTATTGCTGAAACTAGCTATCAAAAACAGTGTTGAATCCCTTTCCTTTGACAACCTATTGATTGGACATCTGTCTTAGAAGGTTAAATTGGTGCCTTCTCTGGATCTATTTCAGTACAGCAGAAGGGCAATTAAAAAATTATTATAAGAGATGCCCTTGAAAGTTATAGTTCTAAATGCTTTATATTTATTCAAAGTCTGTAAATAAATTCAAGATCAAATTGGTAGATTCACATGTAAAAAAACTTGGTATAAGAAAATGTCAAAAAACTTGGTTTTAAAATGTGGTTCGTTTCTTAATTATATCAAAACTACATATTCCAGCACTTTTTAATTGGACTTTTTACAATGATGGAAATATTCTATATCTGTGCTGTCCAAAATGGTAGTCGGTACTCACATGTGGCTCTTGAGCTCCTGAAATGCAGCAAATGTCACTGAGGAATTCCATTTTATGATTTTCTTCACTTTCAATTCATTGAAATTTAAACAGTCATGTGTGTCTAGTGGCTACTGAACTGGATAGCACAGAGCAAGTGCTACAGTACTTCCCCACAACCCGCAAAAAAAAGGACTTTTTAAATATTGTCAACTGTACCACATTCCTGTGAGACAACATGAATTGGAATTAACTGCTTTATTTTATATGAAAAAATTGATTTGTTGGCAGAACATGGACAAAATATTCTCATCCCAGCCCAGGGATCTTTTGATTATCCCACAGATGTCACGTTCCAGATGAAAAAAATAGTAATAGTTACTGTTAACAAGATATAAAACATTCATGGTGATAAGTAAATCCCATTGTGATCTTTACACATTTAAAAGACATTTTTAACTTGTGTGGTAACTGACATTAAACCTTTCTGGGGCTTGAAGGATTAAAGTGACTATAAAAAGTTATCAGTAGACTCTGTTGCGTTTTTGAGGGAAACCCTCTACAGATCTGGGATTCTTTCTCTGTGCAGCTCCCTTCTCTTGTCCACTGTCCTGTGAGCTCTAGCTGCCTTGGTCTCCCCAGACTCTTAGCTCTGTTGCCTCAGATCAGGGAGTCTGGGTTTCCCCTTTCTGCATTGTGTCCTGGAAACCCTCTAAGGACCACAGAACTGAGTGGAGTTTTACCCAATCATCATAATGACATTTTGGATGGCTGGATGACTTTCTGACCAAGTCAGCCTGCTTGTCTGTCTGGGTCAGCCATACCTGTATGCTGGACACCAGTACTTCTGTGGCTATTCAGAAACTGTTTGAAAAAGTATTACTGGTGTCCAGTTGCATCTGAGGATTTTGCCCTCCTTGACTGACTGTCCTAGTCACTTTGGAAATTGCAAACAGCTTTTTAGATGAATACTTGGAACTCAGTGTTGCCAAGAAACTAAGGCGGTGTTTCTAATTTTTCCCTGTCCTCTTACCTTTAATGCTTTCCAGTGGTGATTCCACACTGAAGGTGATGTGGTGCTACTTATTAATTTAAAAAAAAAAAAGACTTTATTTTGTTTTACTTAAAAAAACAACAACACTGTTAACAGCAGGAAAGCAACAACTCCAGAAATCTCTGCCAAATGGCAGCCACTTGTGGGAAAGTTGTAAGAATTAGAAGTGCTTCATTTTAACTCTGCGAAGGACAAATGTAGTTTCTGTCCAGTTTGAGGCTGGTGTGATGTGGAGCACTAATTACTGTCCTTGCTGTTCTTTGACGGAGATCACAGTTACCACTTAGAAGAAATCACATCTCCCTTCCTTTGGTAGCACAGAAGTGACTGTTCTCAAGGTGGGAGAAAATTCAAAGGCTGAGGTTACAAAGGATAACAGAAAGCTGATTAGTTATTTTCTGTTTTGAATTTTTAAATTTCTTAGCATCTTTTCTTTCCTTCTAACATTTTGCCATGCCATTTCTGAAAAGAAGCTGTCTTCAGTTTAAAACCCTCGCTATTTCCCCAAGGAACATTGTCTGAAGGAGCTGCCGGGACAGGGAAGGTGATGAGTGCCGGGCAGCAGATTTGGTCCTGCCGAGTGGGCTCAGTGGCACAGACCAGGGACTGCCATGAGCGGCATTCGCTCCAGCAGTACCTCGGCCCATTTCCAGTGCTGGCCCAAGGGAGAGCAGAAGCCACTGCCCTGGAATGATCTGCACACTCTGCAGGAGGAGAAGGCCATATGTGTGTCTGGAACAAAAACCTAGAACTATTATAAGAGGATGAGCTTCTTTCCTCCTCTGGCTCTCACCTACCTTTGCACATCAATTGGAAAAGTCACATGCTAACTTCTATCTAAAGAAATGACTTTTTCCTGGATTCAGCCTCTGTCTTATGAACAACATTGGCCCGATTGTCATTCTTGCTCACACATCCTGCTATTAATAGGAGTCATCTAAAGGCAGACATTGCTTTCACCCATCACTGTCTGTCATAGACACCACCGTTGCCCTCAAGCTGAATAATTCTACCTTAAAAGCATATGACCCTCCAAATTTCTTTTGCTGCAGAACCATTCCAAACTCTGCCTTTTAACAATTTTTTTTTCATATGAAAGAAATGGTAGAGGTTTTGCTGTCTTTCTATATGAAGACTGCATTGACTTCTTCAAAGGAAAAGTAAATGTCTCTGTCTGAGTTTATGAGATGTAATTGTGCATCTTATTCTTTTAGCACTGGAACACTGATGCCCTGCTCGTGCCGGCCAGTCAAGAGGTAGTGCCACATATCCCTCTGTGGGTCCTAAAGGGTATCAGAACACAAGGGACAGGTGCTAGAAAATTCAAAGACAGGTAGAAGTACAAAAGAGTATAGAGTTTGGTAGCAAGACCCATGCTGTAATCTGATTCTGCATCTAACCACTGTGATGCTGGGAGGCGACTTAACATTTGTGAGCTCAGTTGACTAATTTCTCAAATCAGGGGCTTAGAATGGGCTTAGAATGGAAGGTTCATTTCAGCTCTGACATTCTACAACTCCAAGGATCTCATTCAATGAAATTGGATGAAGAGCCAGAGCACACTAAATTTTACTTACATGCCATGAACAGTCTGTAAATCCTAAAGAGTACTTCATTTTGTAATTTGCTTCTTTAACAAACAACTTTAGATGTATATATTACATTTCAGTCTTTAAAACATTCTATTCCAATTAGAATCTGTATTTTATAGCTATGAAAAGAGATGCATGGAGATGTGAAATAATATAACTAATGTTATAGGGCAAAGTTGTTAACATGAGAATATTCAGAGTTTCTGCTCACCTCTCTTACAAAAGAGATCTTATAGTTAAATTACCAGCTCCATTTCTTCTTCTTGCTGAAAGAGATACTAAAAGGCTATATATAATAACAGGCTGAGTGAGAAGAAGGGAAGGAGAAGTTTGCTTTGTGGGAGGAGAGTTGGCAGTGTTAAACCAACCGCACTGTGTGGGGAAAGTGACTAAATTTGAAATAGCATTTTAGTACAGTAGTTCATTGTGGACTTATTATGGAGCTCTCCAAGACATAAAGATAAAATTTCCTTTTTAATTCTTCATGGCTGTTGTAATGTGCTCCTTGAATGCAACACAATTCTAATACCAAATTATATGTGTATTATGCCAAGATTTTTGAGGATGAGCATGCAAAATGAAAATTAGAGATCCAGTTTCAAATAGCTTCTAAAATCTTCTTAGAGGCTCAAACAGGGCCCCTTCTGTCCATGGTTTTATTTTCTTTCTAATCCCTCTACCCATCTACCTGACAAACACTTATTATGGTCCTTTAGGTGCTAGATATGCAGGGATGAGTTCAATATAGGCCTTTCCCTGGGGGAGATCCCCAGGGGTTCCAGACTTACCTGCTATAGCTGTGATGCTGGGTTATCTCTGGCCTGTGGGCTTGGAAGGCAGACATTGCTTTCACCCATCACTGCCTTTCATAGATACTATATCTGGCTATATTATATATATTGAGACTATATGCAGCTACAAGTTACCTGGTAATATTATTCCCCATCTCTTCTAACCTACTCGTTTCAAATTCATCCTCTTCTTGAATCACTTTCTTTTCAACTGTGGCTATATCCTGCCAATGGAATCCAGATCATTTCCAGTCTAACACCAATTTTATCACGTGAGAGGATGAGAAAGCATAATCACAAAACACCAAGTCCCTAAGTAAAATTCTTGTGCACTGAAAGAATAATAAAGCAGGGTACATGGAATGTTCCTGGAAAACCACTAGGTGAGCTGCAAGGATTTGAATCCAGTGATAGCTCCTTTTCATAGCAGTGACATTTGAAAAAAGTCTGTGATTAATTCCTTCTTTTAATCAATAATTTTTGAATACCTCCAGATGTAAAGGTCATATTTTAAGGCCATTTAAACACACACCAATACTTCAACACGGCATTATTTTCTTTATACTTATGTTTCAGTATTTTTATTAATAAAAATCTAACTGTATCTATTAAGATTGAGTTAATCCATAATTAACAACAACTACAACTATGAAAAATGACTTCAGGACTTAAACAAGCTGAGAGGTATATTTTTCTTGTGTAATAGGATGGCTGGAGGTAGGCAATCCAGGCTGGAGCAACTTCTCAAAGATGTCAGGAAATCAGGCTCAGTTTGTATTCATGTTCTGCCATTCATAGTCACATCCAAATGACCACAGCATGGCTACTGTGCACCCAGGAAAGAAGAAGTGGGGAAGGAAAACAGGATTTCTTTAACACAGTCTCTATTCCAGAAGGGACATCCTTCATAGAGACTTGTGCCTATATTTCATTGACCAGAACAGTATCACATGGCCTCCCCTAGCTGCAAGGGAGTCTGGGAAGGTAATTACTTTCCAACTTCTGTAATAGAGGCCAGCAAAGGAAAAGTGGGTAGGATTAGGTGTCCAATGAGAAAACCTACAATGCCTGATGTGGAGACTTCTCATATATATATATATATATATATATATATATATATATATATATATATATATATATATATATATAAAACAATGAATGCAACTTACAGCTGCATTATTTTCCTGCAGTCTGCTAGATGGCTTCACAATAATTTACAAAGATTATAAAAGCAAAATGTTTTCTAAATTATAAAATGCTTTGTGAATGTTATCTTGAGGTATATTCAAATGATTAATTGAATTTTCAACTTCAAAGGAATTTTATGAAAACATGGTTTATCTCTTACTTTGATTCCATACTTGGTATATCAAAAATATATACTCCTAACCAATACAATAGCATTATTTTCTCTTTTCTGTAGTCATTCTTAATAATTGTAGGCACTTGTTATGGGTCACCTTGGGTGAACGTTTCCCTTTCTATCTGTAGCTATTCTGTTGTCCTCACATTTATCTCTTTGTATCTGGGAGTAGGAGCTGTACCTGAATTATAAATAGGAGGGAACTGCCAATTCACCAGCTGGCTGTGTATTCTTCTTCCTTTATCTACTGCAAATTTTGTCCTAGTGCTGATTTATTGCATTGAGTAATTGCATCCAGACAGCTACATGCCAATCATGTGTACCCTGATTACTCATTATGAGCCTCAGGATACCATACAAACTCACTAATGAGCACATTATAATGTTGGCCAGAGCCAATTAGATGATAATCATGTGCACTGCTTTATTTACAGTCCATCCATTTAAATTAATTGGGCATTTAATTGAACACAGTGTGAAAGAAATTGGAATTGGGTTTCAAAGTTTGTTTAAGTTACTTTCATCTGCCATCTCTTATAGGTAGGTGAGATTATTCACTTGATCTGAAAATTTAAAGCAAATGCAAATAGATATAATACTTATTTTATAATGGCACACACGCACATGTAAATTTATCTCAAAATGTGTTTGGAAACAGCAACCTAATTTGCAAGTTTTTAATCTCTACTAACCTCCTTATGTGACCTAATTACAGAGAGATTCTAAATGCATAAGAAATATTAATAAATCCAACACTTAGTTGGAAATATGAGGTGGAATCCTAAACCAACATGATGAAAATATTCTGATACCTTCTTAGGGTAGGAAACTTACGTTGAATTCATGAATAAATATGTGGCAAACTATACCTAATTTTGATCCCATGTATTTTTCTCTTTCAGGACACAGTATCAAAATATTCCAGGATCTACATTTTTAAATGAGCATATAATTGCCAAAAACTATATGCATGAAAATATTACTAAATTCAAAGTGTCTTTTCATTGAAATTATTTCCTAAAAGCACATGTAGAGTAGACATCAAGTAACTATATGAAAAAGAATTTCTAAACGAAAGAATCTAGAAGCCAGCTTTTCTTTTTTTTTTTTTCCTCAAATAGTAGTAGCATTTCTGGTTTATGGGCATATCCTTCCATGCAATTTTGAGATGCACCAAATGACTGAAGTTCTCTTCTCAAAATAAGTTAGAAAATGTGCTATTCCAATAATTCATAAGAATTGTTTATAGAAGAAAACCATAAATGATTCTTATAAATTAATTGGAACTAAACTTACTTTGGAAAGAGGACCTCAGGGGAATTAGATAATATGACAGCTTTTAAAGTTACATTGTGTTACACTAAACAATCTTAGGTTTTTCCCTTCTGGCCACTCAACTCAACCAGGTGAATCAAATAAAATGAAAGACGTAAAGAATTTTAACCACTCTAATAAGGGCCAATATGATTCTATTTGTAACTTCTGACACCATGATATCTGATTCTACCCAGGTCTCTTATTAGTCCAAATGGGCACCATGATCTTTGCCTAAACAAGTTTTCCAAAGTTTCTGAGTATCGTATAGGGACACATTTGAAGATTCGAAGCATAAAGGAACTGAGGCTCAGACCAGGAAATGCGTGAACCCGGATACTCTAACCCTGTCTGTCTGAGAGAGCAGCCTCTAGTCACATGTGGCTACTGTGAACTTGATGTGTGGCTCGTCTGAATTAAGATATGCAGTAAGTATAAATACACATCAGTGTTTGAATGTTTAATATGAACAAGTAATTTAAAATATTATTTTATGTTGATCACATGTGGTGACAATATTTTGAATACATCGGGTTAAATAAAATATATTATTAACATTACTTTCACCTTTTTCTTTTCCTCTCTTTAGTGAAACTAGAAAATTTTAAATTACGTATGTGGCTCACATTAGTGGCTCATATTATATTTCAATCAGGAGGCACTGCTCTAGCCTAATGGGAAGAATGGATGTTTCCCACTTTGATTGTCTTGGGGCTGACAAATTATGGGTTCAAGAATGAAAAAAAGAACAAAACTCCTCTGCCCTTGACGAGTTCAAAGTCTCATTTACTCCAGCACTTCTTGCTAATTGCCATGTAGTAATGGGGACTGGGCCTTGCATGGAGAAAGCACTGAGTGGTGCCTAAGCAGCTGCTAGACATTGGCTTTTCACACACACTAGATCAGGTTTGCTTCATTTTCTATCTACAGACATTTAAAACTAAATTATTTTGAAGATCAATAGAAATTAGTTTGGATCCCAATGTATGACAATGTGTGTAAAAGTAAAATATCATCATTTCTCCTAAAAGGAAAAAACAAAATAACCCATGGCCCTCCTGTAATTGGTGCATCATCTGTTCATGAAGTTCTTGAATCAGGTCAACTGATGGGGGCTCCTGTGGTGACTAGTTTGTAGTAGGCTCCTTTCTGGGCCATCAATTCTTTATGGGTCCCCTTTTCAATCACTCTCCCCTGTGATACGACTGCAATGATATTTGAGTTTTGGATGGTGGACAGACGATGGGCAATGACAATGCAGGTCCGACCTTCTCTGGCTTTGTCCAAGGCAACCTGCACCGTCTGCAAAGAAAAGATGGGAAGTTGATGCAAAGACATATGCTTGTTCCCTGGCCCACCACTGCCAAGAGCTCTGTTTAATACCACCGGAGTAACACTGCTATACTCAGGGGTTAAACCCGAAGGCTTCACATGAAAGAAACAAATATTTGCTGAATGCAATGTATCAGTGGTTTGAATCGCAGTCCACAGGCTGAGAAATTTCAGTGAAGCAAGAACAAAGCAAACTATGAGGTCGTTATGCAATTTTAAAATACTTGATGGTCTGGTTTGCTAAAGTGAAACCAAGGCAAGGTAACAATCATTGGTCATTCCTGATCTTCTTCATTGAGGACATTGTCACTCTTTCCAAAATGGAATCCTGATTTTTAAGGAGTTAATAAATGATAAATATCATAATTGTGTTTTGCTCAGTTGCATTTCCTTTCATGCAAACTGCACATCAGATACCACCTCTTACTCTCTATTGCATGCTGCCCATCTGCTTTGCCACATATCTTTAGAATTTTAAAATATGAAATGCCCAACAAATGACCTGGGTTATTTTGCTCTACTTAAGAAAGCTAATTATTTGCCCTTGAAAAAAAATGTCACCAAGCCTAGAGAATCTTAAAAACAATTTTTATTTTAAAGTTATTTTTTTTAAGCAATCCTACTTTAAATCACTTTCTCCACATTATTGTTGTTTGGCTCCACAATGTGTTGGCAATTTCTACTGTTAATGAATCAGAAAATTGAAAATAGTGCCATTTTATAAGAATAAATACTACAGCAAAGGAGTCATTTATAATGATCTAAGACTTTGGAAAATCAATACATACCTTTTCACTTTCTGTATCTAAGGCAGAAGTAGCTTCATCCAGTAGCAAAATTTTAGGATCTCGTACGATGGCCCGGGCAATAGCAATACGTTGTTTCTCTCCTCGAGAGAGCTGAGACCCCTGGGACCCAACATTAGTTTCGTATTTCTGGAAAAAGTATAGTAAGTTTGAAAACCAGAAGGTCCTATGCTATATGGAGCCCACATCAACGACACCTCTGTGAATTTAAACAATTGGCTTAAATTTAATTGGGACTAGTGAATGAGTCCTTTTATATAGGATGTCAAATACATTTAAGAAAATATAAGAAAATAATATATATTTCTTATGTAAGAAATATAAGAAAAACATGGAGTTTGTGACCTTTTGCGTTGGGAAACAAGGAAACTTTATATCTTCTTTCCTGCATCTCTTTTAGGTTTGTATTTCAGATCTCTTTCTCCCTGTACATGAGATCCTCCCCGATTTCCAAACTCTTATGTGGAAGATCTTTCCAAGACAGAAAAATCCTGGGAATGAAAGGGTCTCTTGAGAGGTCTAGTCCAGTCCCCTGTTGGGGAGGCACCATTCCAGAACACAAGCCTGGATTTAGATCTCCACGCTGCTACTTAAGTACTAGCTCTGTCATCGTGGGCTAATTATTTAAATTTCTTTGAGGTACAAACCTGTCTGAAAGATGCAGATATTAATATGAGTTTTAGATGAAATTAGGAAGGACAATTCCTAGCTAGATGCCTGTCATGACTACATAAAAAATAGTTAACATTCCTGGAATATTTCCTATGTGTCAGGTATTGTGTCAACTATTCTAGTCAGATTATTATTTAATATTCACAGACATCATTCTCTCACTATTTTACAGATTACAAAACCTAGGCACAGACAGGTAAGAAAATTGTGTAAAGACAAATAAACAGCAGTGATGACAAAATCTAAATCCAGGTGTATCTGGTTTCTGAGCCCTTGCCATTAACCACTCCTCTGCCTGCCTTCCACAATGGGGTCTGCCTCTGTCTGCCTTACCTCCTGCAAACGCTCAGCCAAGCAAGTGAGACTCGTAATAGCCTACTTTGTCCTTGTGAAGAAAAAATGTTCAGTGAAAAGTATTACAGGTAAGTCTGTATGAGAAAGAGGCAATAAACCTACCCTAAGCCAGTGTCTCCCACAAAATGAGCAGGCGCTCAACAAAGATTTGTGGAAGAAAGGAATCTTCTAGGGGACAGACAAGCTTTGCTTTTCATTTAGGATACAGCAAACAGTAATGTCCACATGCTTGTGGCTTAGGCTACTAAGTTAGAATGAGACCAAGAGCCTAAGATTTAGGAGCCTTTGTGAAAAGAACAAAGAAAAAACAACAACAACAACAACAACACACAAACACCACAAAATTTATAAACGTAATCACTTACAAAGAAAAGCTATTTCCCAGTGGTATTTCAAAGAAAGAAGTGGGAAAGTTTAAATGTAGGATTTGGCTCTTAAAATTCAGTTTCCATGTGTTAATTTTTGAGGGGAATCAACTACCAAGAGAGACTCTTGGTAGATGGAAAAATTCAGAGTTGATACTGTGCTAAGTTCAAACTTGGTTCTGGAAAAGTGAGATACACTGAGACAGATGCAACTTTCCCTACTACCTATGGTATATGCTACCAAGTAATGAAATTGTGATGATGACAACAATAGGAGCAGCAGCTTTCTTTGTATGGCTATTATGTATATTCTTTCATTTTAATGTTAGTTTTTGCAAATGACCAAGTCTCAGAAAAGAAAAGTAATTGTCTCAAAGTTACACAGCTAGTAAGTGACAGAGCTTGGATTCAAACTGAGGCCTGCTCCAAATCTCAGCATTTTTTCACTATGCTAAGCTGGTGCTCAATGTACTACTGCTTTATGTATTACAAATTCTATAGCTTCCTTTGCATTGGATAATATAATACTTTCCAAAACTAAAGTGTATGGCTGTGCTTAAAAGACTGAGATAATCCGCCGGCACTGGGAAATAAATTGTATTGCTTTTGATGTTCTCCTTGAGCCCAAATCGTAATACTTTTTGGTCATTCTACCTTTCCCCATCCCTGTCTCACATAGGGAACCACTCTGACTTGGTACTCACCTCTGGGAGTGCCATGACAAAATCATGCAGCTGAGCCTGCTTTGCGGCTTTTATGACTTTTTCCATGGGAATTTCTTTGGCGTTGTCCCCATACTTGATATTGTCCATTATGCTACAGGCAAACAACACTGGTTCCTGGGAAACAATTCCAATGTTTGAGCGGAGAAACTCGACATTTACCTTTTTGCTGTCATGCCCATCTATCATCTGCAAACAGAGGTGACAACCAAGATGTCGTTTCAGAATTCCAGCAGCAAGGAAAATTCATATTCTATCATTAGTGTTATGCAGGGCATTTGCTTTGCTTAAGAGACAACAATCCCAGGACTCTTGGAAATAAATCATGTTGCCTTTGACCTCTGGAGGTGGTGTCTGTCAGAAATGGTGTCAAAGTTACGATCAAACTATGGTTTTGTGTGTTTGTTTTCCAAACTCTAGCTCCACGGGTGGTACAAATGAGAAAAGCACTCAGGACAGTAAGTAGTGAAAACAATTTTTTTTGCCCTTATACTTTGGTACAGCACATCCTCTACAAGTTTGCAGAATTGCTCAATTTTCAGGCTCCGCGGGTTACGAAATGGGTTTTTCTAGGTAAATATATTAGACAACATCAGAATTAACACTGTTTCCTTGATTTTACTGACACTGCCCTCTGAATAACTGAGATCACAGACTCAAGTAAGAAAGTACATTTATTCATTTAATTAATCAACAAACATATGGAATTACTTGCCACAAAGCACCATGGTAGGTAGTCTTTCGTCTACTACATAAAGAAAACATAATCTCTGTTTTCTAGGAACTCACAGCCTAGGTAGGCATTAAATACAGGAACTCATGTATCCACCATTTGAGCTGGTTCACTTAAAAGCCCGAGAATAATAAAGGTACAGTATGTCTAACATATTACTGTAAAGTATTTGGCCCTATAAGCTCACAAAAATATTATATTAAATAATGTGAGAGATTATATTTTAGATAATTTCTTGGCAATGAAAAAAGCATGTAAGAGAAACTATAATGCATTCCTCAAAATTAGCCTCTATCATCTTCCCCAACTCATTTTCCATAGTATTTACAGTCTGCAGAGCACAATTTAATACTTAAATACAAAGGTGTGAGTATTGTAAGCGCCTAGAAGACAGAAGATATGCTTCACACTCCTTAGAACCTCCCATGGGGCCCAGGGCAGTACTGCATATCATAGGTATCCAATTAGATATTGAAAAAGCTAAATGCCTGCATTTGGTAGCTTCCTTAAAAGCACAGAGGATTTTTTAAAATTGCATAAAAGGTTGCTGTTTTTTTTTTTCCTACTTAAAAATGTTTGTAGAAGTGTTTTACAAGGATATAACAAAATATAGTGTGTCTGTGAAATGAAAAGAATCATACTGATTTCTTCATGGACATTGCTTTCTGCCTCTGACCAGAACTTTCACTGAACACATTCAGAGAAATATACTTAATATATGTGTCAATATTAGAGAATCAAACATGAAGGATTCAGGTCTCTGTATGTCATGCCGTTCACAATTGACCTCGGTGATAGACATGGTAGATGTGATATTTTGGGAAACTGGACCCTCTCCTTTGCATAGAACAGACCCCAAGTGCAATATGCTTTCTGGGTTCATCAGTCACCTAATACTATCAAAAAATTAAAATCTTTATACCTAAAATTAATAACAGAAGTGATTATAAATTATAAAAAATCAACTCTTACTCCTTATTTTCATAATTTTCTGGATTCTACCAATATCTACTTATTTCCTTGCTTCACTTTATGCAAGGGAATCTTTAGCAGCCTCTTCTGAGTTTCTCTCAGTATTTCTCTTCATAATGTTGTCAATTCTCATTGCAATGAAGATTCTATTATTCAGGGAAATCAGAAAAGCCTTTTTCAAAATATTAATATTGAACAATCAGTGAAGTATAAAGAAGAATAAAACATTTTCAGAACCATGCCTCAATCATTTCCTAGAAAACTACTTGCATATGCACTCCAATATAATGAAAGTGAAAACCAAGAAAGAGGAAGATATGGGAATTAGGAAATAATGGATCTAATCTAAAAAAAATTGCTGGAAATTCACAGGGTGATCATTGTTCAGCAAGTACACTTCTAATGAGTTCAGGCAATGGCAGAAATGAGAGAAAGAAGCAGGTGCTCCAGTATAGGTAGCAGGATAGAGATATTGGAGTAACATAAGGATTTTATAAAGGCAAAGAATGCAAAAAAAAGATAGCCTTTCAGGAAAACAATCAAGAAAGAAAATGTAATGCTAATGTACCTCATTATTTGACTATTGAATAAACAATATTTGCCTAATTATAATAAAAGTTGTTAATTGATTTTCAAATTTTAAATCAGCATAGAGTGCAAGCATGAAAGATAACAAATGTTATAAACAGAATGTAAGCATTTTGTATGCTTGATCATATAAAAGTGTGGGTATTAGGACTTGATAGGTAAAAGGAGGGAGGAAGAGATGAAAATAAAAGAATTGCTAATAGTCCCATCTTACAAAGGGATAATTCTAGAGATGTTATCTACAGGTGATGGAAAAGAAACAGAAGCGTATTAGTTAAATTAACAAATAGAGGAACTTTTTAAAGTAATTTATCTATTAGGCTGGTGCAAAAGTAATTGTGGTTTAAAGGTTAAAAATAATTGCAAATACTGCAATTACTTTTGCACCAACTTAATATATTGGGTAAAAGTGGGTAGAAGGAGGGGGAGTGGGTAGGGTAAGCTAAATTTCCATCTCTTGAGAATAAGTCAACAGAGTCTAAATTTGTTAAATCATGAAACAGCAGCATAAGCATAATATTTAGAGACACTGATGTAATCACTGGGAAATCTAAACACATCAGTGGTTAAAAATAGTTGCCTTAGAGAAGAGAAATGGGGGGGTAGTGAAAAGGGTAAAATAAAAAGTTGCTTTTTATTACAAGTATTTCTTATTTTATTTTGTACTCCTCTACATATGTTATTTGGAAAGAAAAACAAGGAGAGAAAAGAGAAAGAAATGCTATTGAAAACAAGCAACAAGGCAATCTACCAATTTTTCAAATATCCTTGCAAAAGCTTTATAGCACATGACTATTAATTTGAGTTCTTTATATTATTTAGACGTAAGTGTCTTGAACCAGGATTGTCTCAGATTTTTTCAGACTAAATCCCATTTCTTGCTCATTTATCATTGTGTTCGTTATCACCCCAGCCTTTTCCATTCCCAGTCATTAGTCTCCTGATTAGTTTGTACTTTCTGCTCCATTTACAGGTAAGTGAATGTTTCTGTTAAACACACTCATCTCTAGCTTTGCAGTGTGCCCAATTTTCTTTGCCTAACTTGTCAGCAGGCCATCTGGAACTGGGAAGAATATGATATTAGAAATTGTGAGGTAGAATCAGGTCAACCAAGAAATGACCGGTACTTTCCATAGGAGTGAGTCTAAGGAAAGAGCTTTAGAGTGAGTCTGGCAAGGCACAATCTTGAAGACCACATTTTAGGGGTTGGAGATATTCTGCAGAAAGCAAAATTCTCAAAAGCATTTGCATTGCTTACCACTTTCCCTTGGTCAGGGTCATAGAAACGTTCCAACAGCTGAATACTGGTGCTTTTGCCACATCCACTACTTCCAACAAATGCCAGTGTTTGTCCTGGCCTAACCGACACTGAGAGACCATTTAGAACTTGTATATCAGGTCGAGAAGGATATGTAAATTTACAGTCAACAAAGTCAATCTGCCCCTGGAAGTTGTCCTATGGATGGAAAGGTTAGAATTATATATACTCCTACTAGAATCTAGAATATTGAAAATGCACCTACATCTGAAATTTAAATCCCTGCTTAAGACACCTTCAACTCCAATGTGGCCGAAGTGTGAAATATAAAGACAGCAACTTAATGAAATGGCATTCTATTCTCTATTTTAGCAGGTATAGAGAAAAGGGAGATTTAAGCAGTTGAATTAAAAATATTTGGTTTCTTATTCTCATTCTAACCTAAGGGGATTTACTTGTCATCCATTAATAGATGTTCTGGAAGAATGTCAAATGGAAGAGAATAGCTAGAAGATATGATTATAACACAGAAGCCAGTAACTCTCCAAACCCCTACAGATCTATTTCCCCAAAGATTAAAATAATAGCATTACACTTGAAATGACAGAGAGACAGTTACTTGAGCCCCGTATTGCAAAGGTGAATAACTTCAGTTGTACTATTCAAATTATGAATTCTAGAAATGGATATTTAATACACCACATAGAGACTTTACTTTTATTGAGCTGACAAAGAAACAGGTCATTTGACCAATTTAAAAAGATTTCTGAGTTTGGTTTATCTTTACTAATGTTTAGGTTTGTTTTGCTATCTTGAAAATACTCAGATATTAAAAATTAGGCAGGGAAGATTAAAAAACACCTGTGGGGACTTGCTCATTTATCATTTATCAGTTAGAAAAAAAGATATTTTATTATAATCAAATTAATTTTCTGGGAGTCCATATGAGCTAAAACTTGAACCCAGATAAACATGAATCAAATCAATATTATTGAACAGGAAGAACTGATTTTGCTACATTCCATGCCCGAACAACAATGGAACCCATGGTGGTTGGATAGCTTTATTACTCTGGAACTAAGTGTGTTTTATATTACACATAATGTAGCATTCACTGGATATCGTTCCCTTCTTCAAATGCCCACTTTATGAATAGTTTTTAATGCTAATTTACTTTATTTCTTTATATTTATAAATCTACTGCCCATTCTGAGTACATATAAATGAATCTATATACTACAGGAATTTAGAAGCTAAGTGGTGGTGTATGACCAGCCCCAGTAGCTGTTCTGTACACACACACACACACACACACACACACACACACAATCCTCCCCCACCGCCTCCATACCCCCATCTCAGTACTTACCCATTTTTCACCTGCACTACTGTATACATTGATTGGGGGTCGTCGATCCAACAGTTGAAAAAAGCGTGCAGCTGATATTTTAGCTTTGGCATAACTTGGGGTGTAAGAGTAGGCTCTTCCAAGAGCAGTTGCACTCAGTACAACTGAGGAGATCACCCTACAATTGAACAGACACTGTGGTTAGTGCAGTGACCTAAGAGGCAGGAGTTGGGGGGGCTAGCCCTGGTTCTCCTGGGAAAGAACTGAGCAGCCTTAGGCAGGTCACTTTAGACCTGTTCAGGAATGTGGGGTTGGAGATTTTAACAGTTTTTCAAATTGTGTTCTATGAAAAAAGGGTGAGAGGAGGACTGAACAAAATGGGGCTCAGACTTCCAAACCCTGTTTCAATTGTACTAGCTGAAGACTTCTTGTTGGGTGGGGGGGAAATGGGGCCTTGAAAAATCACCAGATTGTGTTGATATTTTTATAATGCCAACATTCTTTGAATCTATCATAAGTGAGTAAAAGAGAATGATTGTTGATATAAGCACCAATGTGTACCAAGCATGCATGTAATTAATTCATGCTTCTTAACAGTATGAGAAAGAGACAATTGCCTGTATCCTTCTACCTGGCCCAACTTCTAACTATATTCAATATGTGTGTAATTAATGAGCAAATGACTGAATGAATAAATGAATGACAAACATGGTGAGAGATAGCTCTGTCGTGTATAGACTATGATGCCAGGGGCCCCCTCCAAGTAGTCCACCTGCACTGCCAGGCACAGAGGGCCGGCCTTGGTGGTGGTGGTGGTGGTGGTGGCGGGGGGCAGTGTCTTTGTGTGTTTTACTGTTCAGTTCATAAGCAGGCATTGTTTTAGGCCAGGCTTGCAAACCCAAACATCTCCAGTCCAAAGCTTAAAGCCATGAAAAGCAACTGGAATAAAATGGGAAATGGTGGAAGGTGATCTTTCAGTTTTTAAAGAGAAGCCAGAAATTGAGAACTTTCTGTATTCTCTGAATTTTCACATGCTGGCAAATAATTCTTTAAAAATTGTACTTAAACTAAACAAATCAACAGTTTGTGATTTCTGATTTAAGTTAGTAGCTCTAAATGTGCAAAAATTTAGAAAAGACGTTTTCCTAGTTGGGACAGGTGTACTAGGGCAGGAGAAAAATTTTCTTCTATATTTCTGGGAGAAAGATCAAAGGTGAGAGAAGACCAAACTCACGACTTAAGTGAGAATGAACTCCCCAAAACAGATTTCTATTGGTATCATTTTTCCTAAAGCCCTCCAAGAACTTTCTCAGACCATCTCCTCTCACCCCTCCAATGTACTCCACCCCACCACCCCACCCCACCACACCCATCCATATACATGAACACCCAGTCCCTTGGTGCCCTGACACACTTAGGCTCTCACCTCTGGAAATGTGAGAAACTGAACTCAAAGTTAATCTTATTAGTACAGCAGATCTGGCTATAAGAAAGGAACATAATCCCCCTGAACTGGTCTTTGCTGTCTCTACTAGGAGAAGTCAGCTGGAAACATGCGTTCTTTGCAAGTAGAGTGCAAATAAGATAGTGAGCCACCTTGAATAGGCCTCTAGATTTTCTGAGCAGTAACCACTATGGTAAGTTGGTTAATCCATTACTCTGTATGCACCCTTTTGGTGTCTGTGATATTGTGCTTTATAATAAGAAACATTTATTTGGTCTTTGCCCAGTTCCTGGCACAGAGCTCCTAAACTCTTGAAATTTCCTAAATCTGGAGAGTGATCAAGGTCTTTGTTATGTTAATTAAGTGACTTTTGGAAAGCCCTTACTTAACTAAGGATGGGGGCTGGTTCCTAGGGGAAGCAACCATGTTATTAGAGGGGTGGAACTTTCAGTCTTATCCCGCCACTTCACCTCCAGTGAAAGGCAGGGTGCCTGAGGGACCTGGGCAGTCTTGTAGGACTGAGCAATTAAACTGTGGAATCTGACCCTATCTCCAGGCAGATGGTATCAGAATGAAGTTGAGTTGTAGGACATCCATCAAGTGTCAGAAGTGTGATGAGTGTGATAGTAGTGTGAGAGTAAAGGAGAAACACAGATTGGATCCGTTTATCAAAAAGTGGATTCCATTACTCTATTCTATGAATCTGGACGTGATTGTATGACTTTCTTTGGCCAAAGAGATGTTAGAAAATATGATGCAAGCAGAGACTTGAATGCACATTGGGGCTTGTTCTCATTTGTTGTGTTTGGAATTTTGAGACCGTAATGTGAAGAAAACAAGCTCACCTGCTAGAGAGGCCCCATGGAGACAGAAACCCACTCAGAAGCCTGACTAAGTTGGCCCAGTTAAAAAGAACCACCCCGACAATCCACCAAATCTTGAGAAATGATAAATCTCATCTACTTAAGACACCAAGTTTGGGATGGTTTGTTAAGTAGCAAAAGCTAACTGGTAGAACTAGGCTATTCTTCCCAGTGTTTATCTTTTATGACCTTGGCCAATAGTCCTCACCTGAAAACGTAGCTGAAATGGAGCCCCTCATTGGGGATTAAGTAACCTCCATATCTGTAGGAAGCAGAATTAGCAACAAACACTATGCATTGAGAAAAACCGAAGCACAATCCATAAACATTTGCTTTTCGAATGGCTGTCTTGAATGGCTTCTCCAGCTCCCTCTCAAATGCTTCAATAAACTGCCTCTCCTTCCCAATTCCAGCAACAGTGCGGATATTACTGAGGGCTTCATTTGTAATCTGAAGAATGAAAAAGAATCTTAGGAATAAAAGAACAGAAACAACTACTTTTCTGACATTTCAGCTGCTTCATGGATTAGATCTGGTGGAAATGGCAGAACGTGGTATAAGTCAGAGATGAAGGCATCATCTTGGAACACAAAGAAGTTTCTGGAGACTAACTCAACTGGACCATGAGACATGCTGTCAGGTAAACTCAAGTTCTACTTAATATTAGCATGGCTTTGGTGCCTCCACTTGCTGTGGAAGGGGGAAGCTTTTAGCTTCTTTCTTAATTTACTTAAAATGTCAAACATGGTACCTTTAGATGTCTTCTGAGACAGAAGATTATTTAATAATATAAATTTAAAATATTAGCTTCTATTTTCTTAAAAAATTAATCTGACCAAATGTTATTTAAGATAAATAAAAATTAAATATAAAGTTTATCTTTTAGTCTATACTATGAATTTGTATTTGTTTCAATCCATACTCTAGGGTGAATAATTACTGTTTCTGAATTAGGATCCTGTTCTAAAAAAGACATAAAGGTGGACTACTTTCGAACTTTGGCACACAAAATCCTTTTGGCTTCTGCCTACTTGGACAGTGTGCCCATTCCTTCTCTTAAAATATACGAAACCTAGATTATAGTGCATTGGTTAAAAGAGTAAGAATGTGTATATGTGTGTGTGAGTGATTTCTTATACCAGATAAATGTCTATGCCACAATTTCCTCATTTACCCCTGACAACCAGTGTTAATTAGAACATACTTTTGAAAGTGCATAGCTAAAACCTCAGTGTATTTGAAACCTACCTGTACCTCATGGTTCTATTTAGCAAAGACATTTACCACAAGTCTAGCAGACACTGAAGTGTGAAAATTAAAATTGTGTGCCATTAAAAAGATGAGCTCTCCTCTGTGTGTGGGCCGCATGCCCCCACTATTTGCCCACACCTCCTCAAACTCCCGCGGAGCTGTACTGTCACAGCCTTTGGGCAGAGGCACAGTTGAAAAAGGGCTAGGGGGAGCTTGTTAACCATGAATGTTTGTAGGCTAACAGCTTCCTTAAGTGTCTTTGTACTACAGACTCATTTTTCACAGTGTGTGTGACTGCCACTCAGTCATGAGCAGTCTGAAAATGGGTCTGTAAGATTACCTGTCCCTTGTGGCTGAGCTGCCCCCTCCACAACTAGATTGAAGGACAACGACTTGACTTGGAGCTTATGGGTCCTGGAGAAACACATTGTTTCCCAATATTCCCCAATTTTTAAAAAAAACAAAAAACAAAAAACAAAGCTCACCTGTCCCGCGACCTCCAGAGCCTCCTTGTCTTGAGAAGCAAATCCTGTCAACATTCGGGCCTGTGCGGCTCCCGACAAAGCCAAGAAAGGGAGGAAGCACACAATGACCAGGCTGAGCTTCCAGCTGAAGAGGAAGGCAATGATCATGGCCACTGTGATATTGGTGAAGGAATTGACCATCATCCCGATTTGAGAGCCAGCAGCCTGCGAACCAAAAGCAACCAACCAACCAACCTCAGACACACAATCTCTTTTACCAAATATCATTATGTAAAAAGACTATTTTATGCCAAAAAGATAGGTTTTTAAAAATTATTATGGTAAAATATATATCACAAAAGTTTATTATTTTAGCTGTTCACAAGTGTATAACTCAGTGGCATTAAATGCATTCACAGTGGTGTGTAACCATCACTACATTTATACCCAAAACCTTTTCATCACCCCCAACAAAAACTCTGTACCGACAAAATAATCCCCCTTCCTCCTTCTCCCCAGACCCTGATAGCTTCTATTCTACTTTCTGTTCTAGATACTTCTAACGTATCTATTCTAGATACTTCGTATAAGTAGAATCATACAGTTCTGGGTAGAGATAGTGGTGATGGTCACATAACAATGTGAATATACTTAATGCCACAGAATTGTACATAAAAATTATTAAAACAGTAAATTTTATGTTATGGATATTTTGCTACAATTTTTAAAAAGAACTTCTGGTTAGTAAAGACTATCAGGCATGATAGAGTATTTGAAAACAGCTGTGCGGTTTTTCTTTGGGATATTATGATTTTTTTTCCTTTTACATTTTATTCAATTGACACTTTAAACAATTAAAAAAGTAGTCATACAGCCTAAGACACTTTATATATATATATATATATATATATATATATATATATATATATATATATATAAAACAATATACATATATATTTATTTTTACAAAAAAGGGTCATACTCTACATATTACTTTGCACTTTGATTTTTTTTCACTTAGTATAACTTACCCACCCCTCCAGATCATTACACATAACACTTTGCAAAATAGCTGCCTAATATTTTTTGGTACAGATATATAATAATTTGCTCAACCGTTTTCCTACTGGTAGATATTCAGGTAGTTTCCAGGATATTTTATTAAGTTTTTGGTTAACATAAAAAATATCCTTGAATGCACATTGTCACACAATAGGAAAGAATTTACTCATATATGAATTTTGGTCAGAGGGTTTACCTACCTGATTACTCTCTAAAAAATGTTGAAAAAATTCATGCTGTGAACGATATTGTATAAGAGTGTCAGTTTCTCCTTATCTTCTCAAATATAGGAAGTTATCATTCGTGATAGTTTTTATTGAGCTGATAGAAAATGGTATCTCATTGTTTTATTAGCATTGCTCTATTAATAAATTTGAATAATTCTTCATTTGTTAATTTTTCTCTTACATTTCCTTTTTGGGGGGAGGGGTTGTCTGTGTATATACCCGTTTTTTAACCAGTTTTATTAGTTGATTTTTGTTCTCTTATCAAGTTTAAGAGTACTACACATGAGTTATTAGGTATATTAATCTTTGTTATAAATATTTTTTTCTAGTTTGCATTTGTTTACTCAAGAGTTAAAATTTTTTTTGTAGCCTGACAAGTGCACTTTATGCTTAACAGAATTTTGCTTAAGAGAATCTCCTCTACTCTCTCTTATTACTACTCTTGCTCAACAGTGTTTGAAAATTCTAGTAATGAAATGAAACAAGAAAACAAAATAATCGGTATAAATATTGAAAAAGAAAATAAGAGATAAAATTATCTTTTTGCATATAATTTGATCATATACCTAGAAAATCTGAGACTACATTAATTTTTTAAATTACAATTAATAGGAGAATTTGAAAAAGTGGATGGTTATAAGATAAATATACAAAAAGTAATAGTGTTCATCTCAACCTACATCATTTAAAAATAAAATTGAGCAAAATATCCTATTCAAAATAGTGAAAATATTAACAAGATAGATACAGGAATGTAGGCGTGAATCTTGCTAAAAACTAGAGTCTTGTTTGTATGTCTTTCTTGGGAACTTTTAGTATCTCTACAAATCAATCTGTGTGTGTGTGTGTGTGTGTGTGTGTGTGTGTGTGTGTGTATTTAATCAGAATAAAAATGAAATGTTTGAAGAAGTCAAGATAGCTTTAAAGTACATTTGAATAATTAATGTCCAGGAATAGATAAGGGGAAATTTTGAAAAAGAAAATAATTATTGTGCAGGGATCTGCTTTACCAGATAATAAAACTTATCATAAAGTTATAATAATTAAAACAGTAAGATTCTGGTACAGAATAAATAAAATTGATCAATGGAGGAGAATTAAGAATCCCCAAATAGTAGTTCTAAGTGTACATGGAAAGTTGATGTTCACAATGGGCAGAAGGATTCCAAAACAAGGGAAAATTGAATCTGTATTAAATATTTTTGGAATATTTTCTATCCAACTTGAAGGGGAGAAAAAGCCAAATTTCGACCTTCCACCAATATTAAAATAAATTTGACCTGGGCTAATAATCTCATTTTTAAATTAAGTATTAGAAAAACTCTAAGAAACCATTTTTTAAAAAGGGATAAGTAAAATTTTTGTGAAATGATTAGCTGCTACTCTGATTTCTAGTGAGAATGAATAACCTTTAAAAGTCCTTTGTAGATCGAAGGACACAAAAGTAGAAGAGAAAAGATTATGGTTCGTTTATTTAACCTAAGTTCACGAGTAAGGTGAACTAGACACTAGAATGCTCAGATGATGAGAGTGAAATTGGTACAGACTTTCTGTAAGCAGCAAGACAATGTATAAAAAACCTTTCAAAATGATTATAATAATCCAATGATTACACTTTGAGAAATAAAAAAAATAATGAAGGATGTGCCAAGCTTGATGTAAAATGATATAAATTGCTTATACGGGGGCAGGGGGGTATAGGGGGAAAATCTAAATAGGGAGTTCTTTAAGAAATGATGATACATTAAAATGATGAATTATGCAGTCACTAAAAACATATTGTAGCAGAATATATAATGACCACAAATATGCTCCTCTCGGATTGGTTTACAGGGAAAACAAAAGACTACAAATTAATATCTAGAGTGACCCAAAGTCTGTGGGAAACACATGTACTTGCTCGTATACATAGGAAAAGCCTAAAAGAATCAAAAGGAATTTTCGTCTGAGTAAGAGAATTCCATGTTCCTTTGAAATTCTCCCATATCATTGTCCATATTTTTGATTGAATTGTTGGGGAGTCAAGAAATACAGTACTGCACTATCAATCCAGGAAGTTTTTTCTTCCAAGAGCATTACAAACAAATCATGCTAAAAGCTTTTTCTTTTCATTTTCCATTCTCATAGAAAGTGAGTAGAGGTGTTGTGCAGCAAACTTGACTCTCTTCACTTTAATCCCTGGTTTTATAACAGTGTACTTGTACACATGTGTCACTTCCCTGAACAAGGCTGCAGGTTCTGGGGTTTAGAAACCACAGCTTAGCCTCCCTGTCAAATAGACAGCTCTTTGAAAGCTTCGGGATTCTAGGTAATGATCATTTATTTCTTTTCCTCATTTTCCTTACTGGGCTGCTCAAAAGCAGCTTCTCTTTTCCTAAGACTAACTGCACCCTGGGCAACTAGGTAAGGAGGTTTTTTTTATCACACACTCTTTGCTTCCACCCTTTGGGGGGTGTTATTAAGCCTTGTGGATCTGAACCCCTGGGCCTAAAAATGATGAGAAAGGAGTCTCAGGGAAGTTCTCAATTGCTAGACTCAGAGGAAATCCAAAACCCCGATGTACTTCGACTCATGCCATAAAACTGATTCTGGGCACTGCCCAGGAGACACTGCTTTTTAGCTGCTGTTTGTCAGCATTGGAAATGGGAAGACATGAGGCTCTGGTCTATCCCAATCCCAAGAGGTCCTATTCCATAGGAAATACACAGGTGATTATCTGAAGGCTCAAAAAAAAAAAAAAGAAAAAGAAAAAGAAAAGAAGAAACTATTCCAGTTACTTCAGCCCTAGTACACAAACCCCACAGCCCCACTACACCCCCACCCCGCCCATAGCTTACCCCTTGAACTTGGGAAGCATCTGTAGCAAGCCTTGTTGTCAGTGCTCCAGGGCTATTTCTGAGGTCATCAAACCAGCCAATGTTTTGTCCTAATATTGCTCTGAAACCAAATTTACGCAGCCTTTTTGTGAGGAGTTCTCCAGATTTAGCAAAAGCGTATCCCTAAAACATAAAGGCGGCTTTAGTGATATTTTAACATGGAAAGCAGGGAAACAGCTAAATCACTTATTTAAAAATGAAATTCCTTACCTGCAGAAATTGAGTGAAAAGGGATACACAGCCCATTGCTACAAACAGCAGGCACACACCATCGATCTGTGACCTTTGTTCTTCTTTATCAAGAAGTGAAAAAGTCTTTGCAAGACAGTAAGCAAAGAAATAACTTTATTACAAACAATAGAAAATAAAATCAAATACGTCCAAAAGAAATTCCTTTTAAGCATTAGATTAAAAACGGTTTCACTTTAAACATACTGGTAGTTAAACCAAAGTTAACTCTGAATATGTATACAATAATTGCCTGTGGGGAAGAAAGCCCAGAGAATGGAATCCAATGGTTATGATTTACAGAACTGTCTTTTGTTGTTGTTGTTGTTTTTAATTTAAACATTTTTTCAGTTATAGTTGACATGCAATATTATATTAGTTTCAGGTGTGCAATATAGTGACCAGACATTCATACAGAATTTTTGTCTTGTTTCTTTGCCTATTATAGGTAATTGTGTTGGCGTTCCTTTGACACAGAGAAAAATGTGATGAAATGCATCAAATTATTTATGTAATAAGGCAAAGAAGAAAAAGGAAGGAAGGAAGGAAGTTGAAAATATGAGAATGTTATCTGGGACAAAACTCAAAGTACTATGACCTCTGTCTTTCTCCAATAACAGGTGCAATAAAGATGATTTTCCCACTTAGGTACCTTCCCTGTTATTAGTTTTATAGAATAGAAATATACATATATATATACATGTATATAAATATACATATATAAACATACATATATATTTATGTATATATACATATACTTATGTATATATACGTATATTTATGTGTGTATATATACATATATTTATGTATGTATACATATAAATATATGTATATATACAAATAATATCATTAAAAAAGCAACTACCATGTTTCCCTGAAAATAAGATGTATCCCGAAAATAAGACCTACCCTGAAAATAAGCCCCAGTTAAGATCGTCAGCCAGACAGATGCATTCGTAATGACAATGTTCCAGAAAAAATAACATGACTGTATTTGAATAAATGTAGATTGTTATACATGAAAAAATAAGAACATCCCCTGAAAAATGTGCCCTAATGCGTCTTTTGGAGCAAAAATTAATATAAGACTCAGTCTTATTTTCAGGGAAATACGGTAGCTATTAAGGCACTGACTTAGGAGAGAAAAAAATTTCCATCCATCTGAGGCTGAGGTTGTTCCCTTTAAATTACCAGAAGCTGAAAACATTCCCCTCAAAAAACTATGGAAATTCTGAGTGGTTTTTTTTAGTCTATAATAAGTAGTAAACTATACTCATAAGTATATTCTGAACCTACAAACATATGCTCAAGTAACTGATTGGGGACCAAGCTGTTGCAGTAAGAAAACAGAACAGCTGCATAATCTAATGACATTGCCCTACAATGAAATGGATTTTAGGTAAAACAAAACCTTTCTAATTGAGACTAAATGAGGGAACTGTGAGAGTTCAGAAAAAAGCATATGTTATAGAGCTGCACAATACATCCTTATTTATTGTTCTGAGTTAATCTGGGTAACTAGAACAATGCCAACAAGCAGTTGCTCCAAGGAAACTATTTATTCAATAAATATTTATTGAGTGTCTGGTATATGCCAAATAAATCTCCTGAGAATAACATATACTACTCCATTAACAGGTCCTTTTTTTGCAAAGCAGAAGTAACCCATTGGAATTTTCACAAATGCCAAAGTGGGAGGGGTTCTAGATTAATGAGAGTTACTGTTTCTAAGACAGACTTTCTGTAGCCATTATGGTTCTTATATAGGTAAAAGTGTGTTCAGAAGTTACTTCAGGTATTATTCTCAGCATAGGATAACTCACATTTTTACTTTACAGAGTTTAAAAATTCAGGGATTTAAAGATATTTTTCAGTTTGGTTTTCAAAAGCACACTACAAATCCTCTGTAACCCCAAACTGTGATGCCACAGTTACCATTCCTCCCTAAGGTCATCTATTATAATATAATCACAGACAATAGAACTGCAGGTTAGCCCGTTTAACTTTTATAGATGGAAAACCAAAGCCCAAAACATCAAGTCTTGTCCAAGTTCATGTAGCTAGTGGTTATTAATTATTTAAAAGATTTCCAGCATAAAGATTTTACATAACTGGAAATTTAATTTACCAGATTCCCTGTGTTTCCAATTTTCTGTCTGAAAGAAACATGTTTTCCTCACTTACCACAGGGGCAGTATGATAATTGAAGCCTCACTGGGGCTCCCCCTATACAATTCACTTGGATTTTGTTTGTGGACTCTCCAGGTTTTTCTGTACAACTCATGCCTGTGGGGATATTTTTTTGGTCAGGACCTCTGGGAGATGAGAGAGGGCAGAGAAACTAAAACTTAGGACTCTTACTAAGCTCTGACAGTGTGGTGTGCCTGTAAATCCTTTAGGCTTAGACTTCAGAATGGCTGGATTCTAGTCCTGGCCCTACCGCCTGATACCTGTGTCACCCTGAACAAATTAATAAAGTTCTCTAGATGCTAGGTTTGCCTCCCTGTCGACCTCACAGAATGTGTGTGTGAATTTCAACTAAGAAAACTTAATAGTATTTTGATAAATAATTTTGCAATGATACGGTTTAGTAAGCACCTGACTCTAGTCACACTGTCTGGATTTGAATCCCAGATCCATGCCTTCCGAAGTTCTCTATGCCTTGGTTTGCTCTTTTGTAAAATGGGAAAAATAAAAATACCTACCCCAGATGGTTATTAGGAAAGTTTAGAGAGCTATTATATATAAAGTGCTTAGATAGAGTCTAATTCAAGTTTGCAGTTATTATTATTTATTATTGCAATGAAGTCAGATGGAGACTATCAAAACTCCTAGGAAGTAAAAAATTGAAAATAACATTATTTTTCCCATGCCTTATTTTACTTCTCTCTTCCTTTTCCATTTCTTCTTCACCTCCCCATTTCAATGGTGCAACCAGCAAGAGAGCAGAAAATTATGCAACATGCACTAACACCTGCTATTTTAAATCAAACTTTGTACCTCAGCTGTTTATCAAAACCAAAATAGCCCTAAACCCTTTTGTATTATTCAAAACACCTGCTTTCCACTCCGATTTGTTTTGCATATAGGCAAATTGCCCTCTTCTAACACTAAGTGTGCAGCCCTAGTGCAGTTTTCTCACAGACATGACAACTGTAGGAGTGTCCTGCTGGCCCAAATGGCCCTGCTCAGCTTTGCCTTCTTACCTTCTGTGTGATGGAGACTCGAGGCATGTTTAATCCTTTAGTGATGCGGGGAGAAAAGCTAAATACATTCAAATAAAGAGCCAACTGATCAAAAATCACAATATCTACTGACAGAAGAATAAAAGGTGAGAAAAATAAAGCTATCCTCCTGTTTGCTTACCCCAAGAATCTGGCTGAATAGAAAGGCATAGAGGGGTGTGACTGCCCCGTTCACAGCAGCACCCACAGCCCCCACCATCATGTAAGGCCATTCTGGAGCATTGAATTTCAGAATCCTTCTAACTGGAGCAGGTTCAATTTCTTCTTCCACAGGTATGTTCTTGTCCTTGAGACAATAGACAGTTATATTAATCATCCAAATACACACACAGAGACACTTTTGCATATACTATTTTTGCATACAGCAGACCCTTTGGCTTTCACACATGTAAGAATCCAGGTTTGATTGGTTATGAGTGACCTCAAAGATCTATGAAATGTGGTGATTAGTAATTTTGTGTGGAATGGTTTTGAATTTCTTGAGACCCTGTTATCACTGGAAGGGTGGAGCGTAGAGGGATTACCCATCTGAAAGCGAGCTTATAGTTCTCATTTCATGATTGCATATGTATTAACGCTTGAGAAGTAATAAATATGGTAGATTTTTGAGAAAAATAAACCCCTGATTTAATTAATCTTTTTGTGTTATAGTGGTATTTACATATTTGAGGACTTATGAAATTTTGAAGGTATGTTCTTCATAAATGACAAATTTCTATAATCTAGTAACTGGTCAAAACTCTAAGACAAGCCAGCGTACCTGAAATGAGACAAAAGCATTTTTAAAATTTTTAAGTGGTGTCGACAGTTATCATTTACATGTTTTCTGTAAGGTTTTCCTTAATTAGTGCCCTAAAGTAAATTGTACTCCATCTGGATTTCTAAATTCCACACTTTCTTCACAAGGAGTGAAAATTAATTCAATATTTCCCTATTTTGAACTTTTTATTTGCCATTAATGTATCAGAGATAGCAAATTTTTATCCTCATGAAGGCAAACATATTTAGAACCTCATCATTTTTCCTTTCTATAGATATTACTTGGGGCATAGTCTTAGGACCAGTTATTCAATAATTTGTTAAATTTATTATCCACTTTGTTTGAAAAAGGATTTTAGGTGGCTTATACAAATCTGAATTATTATTTTTTTTACTTTTTCTATTAAAATGTACTAAAAATATCTGTAGCAAATTGACTGCAAAACTATTATTTAGCATTCTCTTTCATTAATATGTAGTAATTCACCCTTTAGGTAGTTGAATGTCAGGTATATGCAACAGCAAGGAACTTCAAATACTTTCCTTTGCTTACGAAGTCAAAGACCACATTACCAATTCAATATAAATATAAGCCTGGTGTCATGTCTGTGTCATTATATTGGGAAGCCAAATAGGATGGAGGAAGGCAGCTCAGCTGGAGATGACTGTGTTATTGCCTCCATTTCAAGTTTTCTTTTGGCCTGCCCTCAACACCTGCACTGGCCATTACTATTCACTCATGCAGCAAACCCTTCTATTCAATGCTTTTATCTCTGACTGTTTACTAACTCGAGGGATCAATGCCAGAGAAGAAGAAAGAAACCTAGGAAAGCATAAGTGGAACAGGTGTAGAAAGGATGGGGCTCATGGATGAGCCCCACCCAGCCACCAATAGAATATATCACCAAACATTTTAGCTCTTTGGGTCTTAGTTACCTGGTTCTCAAAATGAGAGAATTGGGCTAAGTTGCTTTGGGGAGACAATTCTCTATGGGACTCTCGTGTTTCTTCACATCTTGTGAACAGAGGCATTAACTACCTTTGTTCAGACTATTTTGTCAAGGATGTTTATATAGAAAACAGCCTTGGAGAACACAGATGGTGTCTCCATTCCAAGAAAAGGCCAGATGTTCTTACCGCCCATCGTAAAAGAGTCAGGCTCCTCATGCCTGGGATTCCTCTCCTGCAATACATACCTCTTCATTTACTGGCATCATCTGGCCCTCTTTGCATCAATGTATAGGAAATGGGGGTTGGGTTGGGGAAACAGTGTAAATGCAATGCTATGCTATTACTATGGCTGTGAGCTACAAAGTCTTTTGTCTCTGAATCAGGGTTGTCATGGATTCTGCCAGCATCCCTGAAATTCTGTCAGGCAAACTTGATAACTTGTAACAGAGCAAAATATCAGATCTTTATACTTCTAGACAGTGGTTAGTGTCCAGATCTGGATGCATCCTAGATTTATGTGGGTCTATGATTAACAACTCAGCTGGGTTCCATCATCTAGAAATTATAATTTAGTGAGCTTAAGTGTGAATCTGTGTTTAAAAAAATACTCCTCAAGCAATTCTGGTGACAAAGCCCATTTTGTGAGATCCTCATCCATACTGTTTAGCTCTCCAAGATCCCTTCCAGCACTAAATATCTAGGATTCCATGATTATACATTTTGAAAGTGTCAGCTGTACCATCTAGGAGGACCATTAAACGTCAACATTTTCTGGAACTACTGCCCCACAGGAAGATCCACCCATGGACTTAATATGATGGAAAATTCCTTGGCCTTCTGATACCTGAACGTATCCCTAACCCTAAATAACAATACCTAAGACATTTAAAAGCAATGTAAATTTAACTTTTGTCTAGTAGCTCTCATTCTAAGGTAAACTAACAAGAAGCAAAATTTAATTAATTTGAATAATTTTCTTTTGCGTGTTTTTACTAAAAGTTTGACTTTAAAGGAAGCTCTTCCCTAACTATAAAAAAGATGTGTCTATAAAGACTGAATGATGCAAAAACTAGGAAATGCATCCCTGAGTAGACTTTTGATTGACTTTCATTTGATATAGCTAAAAGAACAGTGGAAGAATAAAAGAAAAAATATATAATTAAAGTCATTATGTACAAAACATTTTTCCCTCTGATTTTGCAAAGTTAAATACAAATGTATTCATCGAAGAAAAGCTAAAGATGAATTAAGATGAATAAAGATGAATAAATTCACAGCAAATCAGTAACTCAGAGAGATAAAATTATAAAAATTTACATGTATTTCTTCACTGTAGAGTTCCTGCCACTATTGTAGCAATGTAAAGTTGCACAGTGCTTATTTGTTTATCATACGTAAAAAAAATATCCTGCCAGCAGCTCCAGTCAATAGAGAAGGACAGTGTCTCTCATTCATCTTTGGATCTCTAACACAATACCTGGCACATAACAGGTATTCAATCAATGTTTATTAGATAAAAGAATAAATTAAGTTTTTAAGCCCATGGTGCATACATGCAGTAAAACATTTACTGTAAAAAGTACTAATTGCTTACCTACTATATAGATAGTTCAGTGCTAGACACTGGGTTTTCCCAGTTTCCTTCCTTCCATCTCCTTGTGTAGATTAGGTGAACATATAACTTCCTACTAAAATTTTGTGTCTTGCTTTCTAATTCTGTTACACCAGTCCCTGCATGTCAATCCACAGGGGTCTCCTGCCTTGATGATGACTTTAAGATTTGATGATAAGAAATGGTAACCATGACAAAAGAGCAGAGATTCTTCAAAAGAATAAATACTGATAGTCATTTTTATGGCTGCTATCTCTGTCCTTTTTTTTTTTTTTTTCCAATTGCCTAATCCTTATCTTATAAGTCAGCTATGGTGAAGTGATTGGTTTCTAATATTTGACATTTTAGTGAAGCAGGATTTTACCAGCCCAAAATATGTCTCTTTTGTATGAGGATTGTTTTAGGCTGATTATTTTTAATAAAAACAACAAGACTCAGGAGTGGCTTTTTATCTCCCCCTTAACTGCCTAAAAGAATTTATGTACAGGGAGTTATCACTAGACATAACTACAAAGAATATGAGCTAGGTGTGGTAGACTGGGGGAATTTAGCAAGGCCTGCTGATTCAAACTTCTCCCTGTGTCCCTTTGTCTCTCCATGGCATGGCAAACATCTGCTTTTCCCAACTTCCTGTAAATTGCTTTCCTGCCTTTTGAAGTCCCAGGCCCCTGTCCCTTTCCCCTTAGTTCTGTACAACATATAAGCCTCAATTGCCGGAATGTCTTTGGGCCTCATATTTTTATGGAGGCTCCATATGTATGAAATTAAATTTGATTTTCCCCTGCTAATCTGTCTCATGTCAATTGAATTCGTAGGCCAGCCTAAACAACCAAGAGAGGGGGGAAGAAATGTTCCCTCCCCAACAGTTGGTGTAGTTAGCGGAAACTTCACTGGCTGAAAACTGCTTGCTCCTGGGACTGCTACAGCTGAGAGATCCTGGGACCTTTGACAAGAGCCAGCAGAATATAAGCATTCTTACCACATCAGCCTCCAGGTCTTTGTTGTGACATCTGGAAGAAGTGAAAGGAATGAGTCCTTTTTCTTTGACCAGCCAAAAGTACCAACCTTGACTTGATTTTATACATAGATAGTCTACTTTGTTTTCTAGTTTCCCTGAAAGAGATGCCTAGATATCAGAGACTGAAACCTCTAGCCTGCAAGTTTTCCCTGATCCTAAACTGAATTTTATCAGCATTATTAGATCCCATTTGTAGGATCCAAAAGTGCAGCCCAGAGAATGAGAAGAAATGGGCTGTCACCAGCCAACTATGAGACCTTGAGTCAGATGTGCCACTTAAGAGTTTGGAAGCACAGACTTCTTATGAACCCATCTCTTCTAGTTTTCAGAGTCAAAACTCTGAGAGACCACAAGATGGAGATAACTCCTTTATGTAAATAAACCTTTTGCATTGCGACATAAGATGGAACATTTCCCAATGAACAGAAGGTAAGTCTAGAGCTTCTACCTTCTAGAAAAAAAGAACAATTTCACCAGTGCTTGGGCTTGCAAAATTTAGTTAAATACTAACTATTAAAATACTTCAAAATTAATATTAGAAATTCCATAAGTTAAAATTTATTAACCATAATTCTACTGTTTCTTTTTAAAAAATACTTCATTCTTTAAATCTAGAAGACTCTAATATAATTATCATACAAGCAAGCACTGTTAATACAAACATAAGATCTTTTCCTTTTGGAGCTTTAACAAAGCCATGCTGGCTTCCCTATCATTTTCTTCCTCCGTTTTCCTTTCTCTCCCTTAACTAGAAAGAGAATATAAATTGGCATCTTTATAAATTACACTGTTTAACATTTAATTAAGTTTAACTGTTCCATTCTAATTTACAAAGCTAATGATTGGAATATCATATGGAGCATTTGTATTTCTCTAAAACTAATCTCTATATTTCATTTAGGTTTCCTTTTATTTAAATGACTCCCTTCTAAGATTCCCCTGCATCACAAGAACTCCCTGGGAACCTGATCTCCAGATCTCTGGGAAATCTGTAACTGACCATCTACCGGTTACAACAATAACAACAAAATCAGATTTTCTTCCCTTTCTTCCTAACTCTCTTGATTTTATTATCAAATGTTTACCCAGAAACTAGAAAAAAAACCCTATAAAAATGCAAAAATTGAATATAATTGGTGCTGCTATATTTGAAATGTCAATGCAGTGTTTGGCTCTTTTTCCCTTGCAGCTCTATTAAACTCCTTACATATTGTTTCTTGTATTTAGTAGTGGCAGGATCATGAACATAAATGAAATACCTATTTCTAGAATTAAAAGAAGACTTGAGTCCTTACTGGCAAAAGCAGTAAGCAGTCATGCTTGCTAAATGTCTTCTCTCACTGTGATTCATCCTGCTGATCCTAAGAAAAAGTGTTCTTTTCACCTTAAATGACTGTATTAGATGGTAGGACCTCTATTTATTCATTATTAATACATTGAAATCAAAAGAGAGCCTTAATTATTCTTCTACCTTGGTCATAAGATCGTAAGTAGTACTTTATTCCAAATTTGTCATTGTGAACCAATATTTGTTATTACTTCCAAAATGGATTCTCATGTTGAAATTTTTTAAGACAATTTGAAATTACATTGTGCATAATAAATGTGCTTGTAATTAAAATATTCTCCGACTTATTTGCTTTGATAAATATTGTAGTTTAGACTTTATTGTATAAATTCAATTTTTCATACTAATTTTAAAATCTGATATTCTACTAGGTGCAGAACACTGGGCTAGGTGCCCAAGTTGATACAAACACAAATAATATATAGTCACTAACTTTAAGAAGCTTATAATTTATAAGGGTGTGAGACAATATGACCCCAAATACAGATCAATAAGAAAATTGTCATGAAAAGATTCAGGTGAAGAGTAATGGGGGAGGGAAAATGGGGTCAGATATATGGTGATGGAAGGAGAACTGACTCTTAGTGGTGAACACACAATGCAATATATAGATGATATATTACAGAAAATATACTTGAAACCTATATAATTTTACTAACCAGCGTCACCCCAATAAATTTAATAAAACTTTTTAAAAAAAAGAGTAATAGGGGATCAAAAGTAAGTATATCAGGGCTGAAGAATAAAGTGCAACGATTAAGAAATTGAGCTTTGAGGAAGAGGATGGTCACATGTGAAAGTTAAACTGTGCCCACAACAGCTTTGGATACTTGCATCCTGATGAAGAAATTTTGTATTGCTCTATGTGTTGATTCCTCTCCTACCTCTTTCATTGTTGTGTCGCTTTAAATTATGTTAAACTTAATAGTGTTGATTAGTTACCACAGATGGTAACTAGACTTATTGTAGAGATCATTTTGTAAGGTATATATATATATCAAATCACTGTTATGTACCTCAGAAAGTAATAGGCTGTTGAATGTCAATTATATGTCAATTTTTTAAAATTTGTGATTACTTATATAAGGCTAGCCTTATCAAATACCTTTTGTTGATCATACACTTTTGCCAAGGTTATTACAATTTAAGAAAGAGATTTAAAATTTGGGGAAAAATGTTTTCAGATATTCTTAAAAACTTTAAAAGGATACCTACAGAATCAAATAATCTGCTAAGGACATATAATTTGCCTGTGCTTATTAGAATGGTATATGTCTAAGAACTACTAATTAATGCCTAATAGTCCAGTTTGAGTTACTATCTATTCTTAGTAATTAATCTTTAAAAGTATTGTATAAAATTTAGAGTTTCCATCAAGTCCTAATATGTTCTTCCATTTAGTCTAATTTAGTGAAATATTACTAAATATAGGCCCTGAAAACTCATATTCTAGGTGTAACGAGCATACAATATTCCCCAGGAGAGACTTCTTCCATTCCCCTATGAGTGATTGGTGCCTGACCTTTCTGTCTTCTTCGTAAGTAGATTTATGATCTACAACAGCTAATGGAGGTTCATGTACCAGGTAAGAAAGCTGAGACTTGGAGCGTTGCCGGATGGAAGCTCTGTAAATAAACAAAAAGATGAAAGAGTCTGTAGATTGTGGGCAGGTTGGAACAGGACACAACTGGTATCCAAATTTATAACACATGTGTAAAATAAACAGAAATGTTCACCAGGTCACGTGGTAACCAGATAAGAGGGCTTCCTAGTTAGACTTTACAGAGCTAATCTTAAGGCAGAACTAATCGGCTTGGCTGCTCCGGTTCCCAGGCTATACTCTGGTTCAGAGTGTAGCCCAGGAGGGAGAAAGAGAAGAGGGGAAAAGTTGTCCCACTAGTTAAAAGATGTAAGACTCAAATCCATTCCAAACCCACATGGTTCTGGTAATTGCTATAATGGCAAACGTTCATTGTCTTTACCTCCCTTCTGGTTGTAGGTTGTAGTTTTGATCTCTCTCTCTCTCTCTTTCTCTCTCTCTCTCTCTCTCTCTCTCTCTCTCTCTCCCTCTCTCCCTATGTGATGTTTACTTTAACATCATGCTGTCTGGATACAGATGGGCTAGTAGAAGGAAATAGGGCCCCTAGTGAGATTTTCTTCATGCTATGTATTGCCCCTAAGGATGCATTTAGTCAACAAATATCTTATTGAAATATAATTTAGCTTGATGTACTCATTCATTCATTCATTCTTCAACAGAGGTTTATTGGGCACCTACAATACACAAACCAATGCCAGTTGCTACGGGGAATATAAAGACTGGCCAACTATAGACTTCTCCCTCAAGGAGCTTGAATACTATAGAAGAACAACATACCAGAGGTGCCAAAAAGTGTATACATATGACTTGTATTCATCTTTGTTATCGGTATATATTGAGTATTACACCTTTAATACAGTTTTTTCCTTTCTTAAAATGTGTATACATTTTGTTGGCACGTTCTGTCTGTACCCAATTCTGATTTAAGGAAGAATGTGCTAAAGGTCATAAGGCAGATTTGAATAAAAAGAGTATGGAAGTTTAAGGGGAAAAGAAATGTATGATGTGTGTTATCATGAAAGGCTTCGTGAAAGAGGTGGCTAAGGTAAGATTTAGGTTTTTCTAGGCCAGAGGGAAAAGCATTTCTAATTGAGAGAACAGTGCAAACGGAAGTATGGAGTGAGGAGAGAACCAGGAGCAATCACTACATATACTTAATATAAGTCAAATATAGGAAGTGATTGGTTCAGGTTGTTTTGTGTTGTTTTTCTGAGCTTTCTGGGAAGGAGACTCCTACTCTAGGTTAAACTTCAAAGTATGTAACACTGGGAGCTGCTGACAATTATGTTGAAACTCTTCAGGAAAGAAGCTTCTTGAAAAATGAAGCCAATACTAAAGAAAAAAAGTAGAACTGACAAGGGAAGAACAAGAAACTTGGACAAATCATTGAAGTCCCAGACTTGCCTGAAGCCAAATCCTCCTCCTCTGACTATTTAGTTATATAAATTGATTTCTCTCCCATTAAAGGTTAAACCAGGTTGAGTTAGGTTTTCATTTATTTGCAAATAGAGTCTGACATGATAAAGAGAATGCTGAAGACTTGAGAAAATTTACCTTATCAAGTACTTAATCTGAAATAATATGGTGTAAAAAGAGAGATGTTAAAGAGAGGAGACCTGCATCAACTATTTCAGTTCAATCTAGATGGAACCATTCAAAAGTCTCTCATCATTTGGATCCTGTTGAAATTAAACTAAAACAAATATCAGGGTGGTGACTGCCTACTATATACTTGTCTGCTCATCTAGCCTTCTTGAGAAGGCAGTAATACATCAACTTAATTACTGTAATTTGTTCCCCATTCTGTTAATGGTACCACTAGCCTCTTAGTCACCCAGGTTCAACAACGCACATTTATCGCAAGTACTTCCTCTTTCTTGCTTTTGCACAAAGTCTTGCCAAACCTCATTATGACCAAGCATGAAATCACTTCTCACACTTACTCCTTGCTAACCAAACTGGCCTCTGGGACACCCTAATTCCCTCCCACCTGGCCTGAAGCTGTACAGCAATAGAGTCATTTCTTTGGGTACTATGATCAAGCTGTCTTCTCCAGAAGGTGTGAGGACTAGCCATGTGTCACTTGGAGAGAGCAGAGTGTAGACAGGGCCAAGACTTAAGGTCATGGGGCTAAAATGAAACTCAGAGCATCGGAAGCCATAATAGAAGTTTGTGGAGAGGAGAAGGTGTCAGAATACTGACTACCTCTCAGTTCTGAGCATGGGAAGACCTATATCCTTGTCCCCCTCAGATTTCTACTATTTTAATCTAATATTTCTTAAGTCTCTATCTCTCTCTCTTCCTTCACCAAAGCATTCCACCTTTCTAGCACAGGCTGTCCCAGTGAGACAACTGGACACCCTATCTGCCACCCAGCTCCTTCTCTGGTCTACCATAAACAACAGAGTTAAAATTCTATCACATCCCTTTTCAGAAACCTACAACATCTGCCACTCCCTTTCTCAGAAGTTTTGTTACCACACCTCACTGCAAATAAAAAACAGTTAATTTGAGGGACAAATACTCTCTTGAGCTCTCTCTCAACATTATTATTTAGGAAATTAATTACTGTTATCCATTAAAATGATCTTGAACCTAAAATATATTACTAAAGAGGGACTTAGTCTTCAGAAAGACTGAAGCAAGGAAATAAGATACAAATTAACATGTCATTTAGTCATCTTTCAGAAAAAAAAAAAAATCTGTCATCATACACAATGAGATATTTTTAACCAGCCTTCTTATTCAACCTTATAAATATTTCTCTGTCGGAAGTTAATAGCGTCTTTCTGTGTATAGATTATATTTCTGGATTTCTCATTCTAATCACCAAAATGTAGAATTTGTTTGTGAGAACTAATAGTCAAATAGGAAATGTTTGTATTAAAAATGGTTACCTGGTCCTAATAGTAAACTTCAAGTAAACTACTTAGAATAGGTAGAATCTGATTTATCTGAAAAGTTAAGAAAATATTCATTTTCTTGTTGACATGACAATGAGATGCACCTCCTCTTTTCAACCTTTAACCTAGTGATCAAAATGGATGCCTACTCATTTTCTGTGTTTAAGAAGTTAGTAGCTTCAGGTTGCGATTCTAATGACCTTTATAATTTACTTTGTTCTCCCAAAAATTGCCTAATAATTTTGGCAATTTTTATAGCTTTTATTTTATAAAGTAACTTGAAGCTATTGTTTTATTTTCCAAATTTAATAAAACTAACAATTCATGAAATTTTTCTGAATAGTCTTGTTCTCAAAAGGAAAAATAAAAAACTCTAAGCGTAAACTTAGTGAACTATTCTTTGAATATTAAAAATAAATAAATATGTGTTTGAACAACTTGGAGTTGTTACCTGAATGTTTTGCTTTAAGCCTCTTTAATCATTTTTAAATAAACCATTAGCTATCTTGAATGAGCAAGTCCTATAACTGAGCCGTTGCGCAGAGCTCTACCCTGAATTAAATACCCTAGAAATGGTAGAGTCATGGCAGAGAGGCTGTGAGCCTATAGCCTACTAATAGTCTCCTAACTTAAGAAAAAAAAAATTGTTGAATAACATTTTCATAAATGTAGACAAATATTCCTGGGCAGAATTCTTCTTAATACACAGACTTTTAACTTTAAAGGAGCTATTTTATTAAAACTTTTAAACCAAGGTGATAAAATTTACAGTATTGCTAATAACATACTCCAAAAATATGTTTTGAAAGTGAACACCCATATAGTCATTCACAGAAAAATAAATAGCTGCTGTTTGGGAAAATCCTCTTTAAACATTAGAAAGTGCATTTCTTATTTCATCTAGTTAAGGCATGATTTGACTTCAGATGGATTACTCTGGAAGCAGAATATTTGAATTCAATTGCAATTCAGTAGGTTAAAGAGTGGAGCTAAAGGAATGAATTTGACCTCCATAAAAGATGGTACTTCACACTACAGTTAGTTTTGGAGGAAAAGACCAAACAGTGATTTTTAAATTCCCTTTCTAAACTCAATAAACAACATTTTAACTATAGAGCATCTCTATCATGACCCTGCCCCAATAAGATGAGAAGCCAAAGTTAAATAAAAAAGCCCCATGAATTGGAAACAGAAATGTCAATATAGCAACCAAGGATTCATTTGCACGTTCATATTACACAGACCTGGGGTTATGCTTAGGGCTGTTCTGGTAGCACCTGAGATATTGTCTAAGGACCAGAGGGCTTCTAAGAATATTTGAAAACCTTAAAATGTATCCCATGGCTTGAGCTTACCTTAAACTAGCCTGGTAGCTCCCTCTACTAAAGGTCTGTTTGCTCTCAAGTAAGGCATCTTCTGTTTCATCTTTTCCTATTCAACACAACATGAGGGATTCCTTAGTGTATACAATAAGTAGAATCATGTCAGAATAAAGGTATTTACTATGTTTGCCTAGCATATCATTACTATGTCTGATGTTAAAACATTCTATTAACTTTATTGTGATAAATAAAACAGCATTTGTCCAGTTCATTCTAACAAAAATTTCAAAACACTCAGCAAGTTTGTACTTTTTGAACTGTATGATAGAGTATGTGTTATCACCACACAAATAGATATCCTATCGCATGAATTACAAAAAATTTAGGGGAAGCCCATGAGAAGTGGAGAAAAAAATGATAGAGTCACCAATTTAAAAAAATAATCCTTTCAAAATAAGTCACATGTGTTAAATGTATACCATTATGAAGTTACACCTAGTCAGTTATAGACTATACGGTTATACCCAGTGGAGGGCAAAAATCAAGAAGTGATGTGGTAGTGAAAATTTGGAGTGGTTAATTAATACAGATTAGAATAAACCACCAAAGCTGAAAATTCAGATAGAAAAAGAGAAGGTGTCTCAAATATCTACACTCCCCCAGGCAAAAAAAAAAAAAAAAAAAAAAAAAAAAAATATATATATATATGTGAAAATAAACATAAAACATTTTAGTCATTGATTAATTCATTCAAGCAATAAGCATATAGTGTCCTGCACACAGCGGTCCTCTCCTATAGTGTCCTGCACACAGAAGTCCTTTCTCTAAAGTGTGAGGGAAAAGAGGGGGATGGAGTTGAAAGTTCTTCCACAGAAGATGTGGGTTTTAGCTCTATGACTTGAGCAAGTAATTGAACGTCCTTAGCTTCTGTTCTTTCCTTTATCATCTATCTATACAATGCCTCAAAGGGCTTTTAGGAGAACAAATAAGACAGTATATACTAAAATGCATATAAACACACAAACCCTATATACGTTAACTATTCAATGTAATGTATAAGCGTAATGAAAAAGGCACTTGCCCTTTATGTCCTCTTCATTAAGGGCTTTATCTCCTTGACTTTGCAAAGTCACTAGAGTGAAGTACACTCCTTTCCTTTCCAACAGTTCTTCATGAGTGCCTCTTTCCACTGCTGTACCATGTTCAAAACCAATAATGACATCTGCAGCTCTGACCGTGGATAGGCGATGAGCAACTGAAATGATTGTATGTCCGTGTTGAATCTGTAAGAATGTATAATGCACCATTAAATGAGACTGGAAGACAGAGCTGAACTCGATCTTTGGATCATCTCAGAATCTACAAGTAAGTCAGAGCCTCAGTCCCTGGGAAAACCATTAAATAGGCTGTGCAGACATTAGAAAAGGCCAGTACACTTTCTCACAGCCATAAACACCATCACATGTTGGTCCAGTTGCTGGTATTACTTAACAGCTAAAAACCAAAAGGAAAATTTTAAAAATCACATATTATGTTATACTTAAAAAGATTTAAAATTTCACACGTGTAACTTTTGGAAGTTAAAAAAAAAACAAACAGTAAAATATGTAACTGTTTTCTGTTCAATTGGAGGAACATAGTCAGCCAATATTTTCTAAGACTGGATACACTGACCTATGCAGTCTCTCTCTCTCTCTCTCTCCAAGCAGCCTTCCTACAGCAGTGCAGGCATTTCCACATAAAATTAACTTAGACTGTCCACAAACCTTGCTCAGTGCCTCTTGTACCATGGCTTCACTCTCATTGTCCAGCGCTGAGGTGGCCATGTCCAAAAGCAAGATCTTGGGGTTTCGGACAAGGGCTCTAGCAATGGCCACTCTTTGTTTCTGGCCGCCACTCATCTGGCCTCCTCCTTCTCCAACAAGAGTGTCAAATTGCTAGGAAGAGGAGGGGGGGTGATAGATGAGGGTAAAGGGGATCAAATATGTGGTGATGGAAAGAGAATTGACTCTGGGTGGTGAACACACAATGTGATTTATAGATGATGTAATACAGAAGTGTACACCTGAAACCTATGTAACTTTACTAACCATTGTCACCCCAATAAACTTTAATTAAAGAAAAAATTGGTAGGAAGAAAGTGACATCAGTAGGGAAGAGGAAGAATTTGATGAGTCCTGAAGGAGATCCCTCAGGAGGTCCTTTCTACCTTCCTCCTCAAGCATGAATTTTCATTGGTCCAACTTTTGCTGAAAAAAAAATACCCTTTCCTGAAATAGGTTATTGTCTCATCAATATTTGTATGCGAGATACATAAATTGATTTATTCTTTCATTCCCAGTTTCACTGGGCTGTGCAAATGTTTCTTTCTCTTTAGCTCAACTTCAAATAAAATGTTTCCACCAAAGTAAAAACTGATCAGTTCCCAAAAATCCATTTTAGAGGATTAAAGCACATATTAAATCCTTGTCTCTTTTCTCTATCTATACAACACAGAAAAACACAATGCTAAAGCTGTCTTTATATTGTGAATGAAAGACCAAACCAGCTTTAAAATCATTACGATCAACAGCAAATAGTTACTGAGCATCTTGCATTACATTGGAATCTCACAAGAAAGCATGATATCAGACTCTTATCTTGCTTATTATTGGCCAACATCTGCCATGTGTAAAGCATGGAGTTGAGCTCTTTACACATACCATCTCATTTAGTACTCACAGATGCCCCATGAGGTAGGTATTGCTCTTCTCAATTGATGGATAAGGAAATTCTGGGGTATGAGGGGAAAAGTGGCTTGCCCAGTTCATAAAGCTTGCAAGTGGAGAAGCTGGGCTTTGTATGGAGGCAGTCTGGTGCTAAAGCTTTATACTCTTTAACCACTAGGTTATATCATACTCAGGGCTGCAATCCTACTCATACAGGTAATTTAGAAGGCTGAATAGGAAGTGTTCTGGAGCACAGACTGCGGAGCCAGACAGCCTGGGTGTGAACCTTGTCTCTCCTGCCTTCAGCACGTTATTTGACCTCACAGAACCTCAGTTCTCCATCTGTAGACGGGGAGAATAATAGCAGCTGCCTGAAAGGATGATTGTGAGGGTTAAAGGACTTAATAGGTGTAAAGTGTTTAGAACATTGCCTGGTTTGTAGTAAGCCCTATATATGTGTTAATTAGTAATAATAACTCTTTGTTAACTTAGCTGAGTTACTGGCTAAAAAATCCATATAAGTATAATAATACAGAATTGGTTTTTGGTATTGTTTAAAATGAAGATACATGAGGAATTTTTTAATATGTTGGGTACAGTACTGAGGACACAATATTAGCTGCCTAAGCACAAGAAAATTAAAGAAAAATGACAATGGTAGATATCAAAAGAACATTATGCAAGTTACTGCCACATGACAAATTCACTATCTGGTTAGACAAATGCTTAATAGATGGAATAATTAAATTGTTTTTATGTCAAAGGGAGCTTTTAAAAGCAAGTTTCTCTGTTTGGTAGACTTTTAACATGTTAACAACTACATGTTTTCAGACAAAAGGAAAAACTCATGGTACATTTCAAGGTATTAAACTAAAACATATTAAGAATTTAATGACAGGATTCAAAGGAAAAAAAATGCATATTATCATATAACTTTTTTTCCTTCTACCACTTCTGGGTTTCCCCCTGGAATGAGTGGCTAGGGGTACCTGTGGCAGGTCCATGATGAAGTTGTAGGCGTTGGCTTCCTTAGCAGCTTGGACTATATCTTCCATTGTTGCATCTTCTCTGCCATAGCGAATATTGTCTGCAATGGTGGTGGAGAACAGAACGGGCTCTTGCTCCACTATCCCAATCTGAGATCTAAGCCACTGAATGTTAAGAGAGCGAATGTCATGGCCATCCAAAGTCACCTAGAGAACATGAGCACATCACATCTCTTGGAATCTTTTAGGGTTCTTAATCATAATACTATGTTGTCCTTAACATGGGAAGAAAAAATGGAGACCTATAACATTGTAACAGAAATAGTTCCTCTTATAATATGGTTGTTCATATAAGGATGACAATATATAATTGAAATCAAGTATACCTGTAGGACAATTCATTGTAGAAACACCAATGATGCAAAGGTCACTTGGTTTAATATGATTGGCCCAGGAATGGAAAAGTTTTAATTCCTTAATAAAGAGTAGAGTCAGTTATTCACAGCACTTTAAATATTTTTATTATATTTTGACTTGTGACCTAAAATGGACTTCAAAAAATATAATGAAAATAAGCAATGATCCCTATCGTGTGTATATGTTTGATAGTAAATCTTACTTTGTGGTCAGATCCACCATATAGCATTTTGCTGTTCAAAAGCTATTAAAACTGTTAGTGGGATGAAAAAATAAAAATTACTATTAACAAAACTGTAAAAATCTTACAGCAAGAAACCATGATTTGTATGTGTTCAGAGTATAGTTATGCTGGTATACAGGAAAAAAATACCCAGTCAGAAAATGAACTGTCTATGACAAAGGAAAATTCTGGAATGTTTGCCATGTTAGTGTAACAGTGCATGCATTACAGAGAACTCATTGCACTGAAGCCATTGAATATGTAGTCAAATGATTCTATATCAAGGCATCAAGGAGATGTTGGCAAGAATGATTCTGAGTGACAAAGGCATAGCTTTGGTACCCAGGAGACCTGGGTTCAAATCTGAGGCAAGTCTCAATCTCCCTGACACTTTTTGCCTCATTTGTCAAATGGGCATGTGTACCTTTGGCAATCATTGTGGAAACAAGTAATCATTTTTATAAAGTACTTGAATTATAATATGTGCTAAATACATAGCAATTAGTATATTTATTTTTTAGGTTCTGTCTACATTTATGAAAAATAAACAAAAGAAATAAAAGACTAACTAGATTGTCAAATTGTATAAATTTTTTTTAACCTAACTTCTTGAAGCAGTAATCAAAAGCTGTTCTCTGTTCATTCTGGTTGTGTACACTTTTCTATTCTTAGCGTCTGGAGAAACTCAGGAAAACAATAATGATGTTGTTACTATCAATACAAAGAAAGAAATGAAAACCTTAGTTCACTGAAGAGTCAGCAATATCATTTTGAATGTGTCTGCACATTCCGTTCCATTACTGAGCGAATGGACTGGTTATTCAGCAAATACAGTCACCATGTAGGCAACTGGTACAGTCAATTCAGTCAAAATCATTAAGTCAGCTATGAGTGTGTCACAATGGCCTCAGTGTATGCTAGGCCTTTGTGTTTGACCAATGTGTCACCATTTGCACCCTCCCATCCCCTATAGTGAGAAATCTCTGAAAGACACACACCATGCCTTCACTGGGATCGTAGAATCGCTGAATGAGCTGCAGGGCTGTACTTTTCCCAGCTCCACTGGATCCGACCATAGCTGTCATTTCCCCTGATTTAATGACCATGTTGAGGTTATTTAAAATCTGCAGAGAAAAGAGAAGAACAATGTTCAGATTGTCAGCAATTAGGCCACATGTTAGGATGCTTTGTGAAGATACAGTGCTGTGTTTACTTATGCTCCATAAGCAATCAACATCCATGACATCCATCAATAAGAACCCAATTCATAAACAATACCTAGGATGAGGTTTTAGCATTTAGCATATTACTTATTATTTAACTTGTAGCTGTGGCCAAAAAATAAAATGATGTGTGGTAACACTTGAAGTTGAACTAAATCAGCCAGGCCAACTTTTAAAAATATGTTCCAGAATCTAATTTAAAACATTTCTGACATACTGGCATACCTCAAGAAGACTGTCCCAATTAGTTAAGAGAAGAAAACCATAAAGTTAGAAATATAATTCTAATTTACTGATCACGGATTAATAATAAGCCAATTTGCAAAGTCTAAGCTGTCGTTGTATTGTGTGCGGACATGTTATTTGAATACCTTTACCTAACAAATATAGATGGTGTGTTTGCTAGGTACAAAGCTCTGTTCAAGGTAGAGACTGAATGCTAGGAAGCCTAGAAAGGGAAGAACAGAAAGCTAATTCAAAACCATCTGTTGGGTATTTTCACCAATTCAGTGGTGATTTTTGTACTTATTATGTAAAAGTGATTTTGGGTCCTCTGTGTGACAAAATCTCACGTGTCTTTCATTTCACACTAGAAAGTCAGGCTTGCATACATTTTCACTTACTGGACTGTATTAGACTATAATCTTCCCCCAAGGCAGGCAGGTATCCAATGTGCTTTCTTTTAAATCATTATCCCAGCACAATGTAGCACCCAGTAAGGCTAATTACATATGAGTGGTATGAATGAAGAATATTTACATGTCTAAGTAAGACAATTTTATTAAAATAAACTATTGGTATTGGTAATAGAAGATAAAACAAAAATGAAATAAATATCCTTCAATTCAACCAGTACTTGTTAAACAGTTATTATGAGCTGGTTCTGAACAGATATAAAGGAAGCTTTTAGTCACCCATTCAAAAATTTTTACAGAGTGAGCACTACCTTATGATTTATATTTCACAAAGTACTTTTACTAGGTATGACATTTAGTGTGTACATACATATGTAATACATAACATTAATTAAAAATATACTTCATAAATACAATCAGAATATATATGCACTTATGTTTTATATAAACATACAATGAATGTATGTATGTACTCGTGTGTGTGTATATATATTTATGTACATGTGGTATCAGAATTTAGTTGCATAGGATTTAGTTCTGTGGGAAAACAGAAATATTATTAAAAATGGGCGGCTAGAGATACTCTGTTAAAAATGAGGATTAAGTCTCTTTCAAAGCCAGTTCATTCAAGGTGAGTAGATTCTAATTTTCCTGTAGAGTAAATTGCCTTTAAAGATACTCAAGAGGTAAAGGAAAACTAAATTTTCTTCACCAAATGCCCTGGACAATCACTTAGTACAAGACCTATGAGCATATCACAAGATTACTTTCCTCCAAGGACTGATCTAGTGGCCCAGGTGAACTTACAGATAGGAAGTAAAAAACTGCAAAGACAGCGTCTTTCCTTTACCACTTGGTACCCTAGCCTCTTTGAGTGTCCCGCCTCTAAGGAGGTGGTACTTCTTAATTGTTCTGGTTGCCTTGCAATTTATCTAACTTAACGATTACAATGACAGGACCTGCCCCTCGTTTCTATAGAATATCATACAGTTGACCTAACCAGGATGTGCTGCTGGCCTGAGTTCCTACCAGAGGGATTTGCATATTATTGTTATCACAAAAGAATGTTGTCTGTTGCCTAAGAAATGACAGGACACCCAAGGACACTTCCAGAGAAACGTGCTTCTGTTGCGTATTCCTGGAAACTGAGTCATGCTTCAGTAAAACAAGTAATGTATGGCTCTGGAAATGAATCACCAAAGAAGAAAATGCTGTTGTTCCTGGGGGAAAAGACGGGCACATACCTTCACCTCTGGTCTGGAAGGGTAGTGGAAGGTTACATTATGGAATTCAATTTCACCCTTAATTCTATCCAGCTTGTAACCGTCTTCTGACATGCAGTCAATGACGGGTTTCTGGAGTGGAATACATGAGGGATACAGCAACAAGACGTGTTAGGTGCATTTACTATCCACCTCAGTTCACATTAACACATAAAATATAATAACAACCAGGTAAAACATTGCAGAGATATACTAAAGAGAAGTTGCTTCCACATTAAATATTTATTAATAATAGTAATAATACTACCTTTTATTCAGATATTAATATGAGATACTATATTACTATATATTAGTAATATTACTGTTATGTTACATATGTAATATATTAATATATAAGCAAACATACATTAATAACTAATATATAATTAATTTTAATTTATATAAAATATGATGTCAATTAAGATGTAATAGATATGTAATACCACATTAATTTAATTTTTAAAAATTCTTTCTTTCTTTTCAGTCACAGTGGACATTCAGTATTTTATATTAGTTTCAGTGTACAGTATAGTGGTTAGACATTTATACAATTTATGCAGTGATCCCCCAATTAGTCTAGTATCCCCCTGGCACTGTATATTGTTGTTGCAACATTATTGATTATATTCCCTATGCTATACTTTACATCCCAATGACTATTTTGTAACTACTAATTTGTATTTCTTAATCCCTTCACCTTTTTCACCCAACTTCCCAACCTCCTTCCCCTCTGGCCACCATCAGTTTGTTCTCTGTATCTATGAGTCTGTTTCTGTTATATTTGTTCTTGTTTTGTTGTTGTTCTTTAGATTCCACATATAAGTGAGATCACATGGTATTTGTCTTTCTCATCTGACTTATTTCACTTAGCATAACACCCTCTAGGTCCATCCATGTTGTCATAAATGGCAAGATTTCATTCTTTTGTTATGGCTGAGTAATACTCCATTGTATATATGTACCACCTATTCCTTATCCAATTATCTATTGATGGGCACTTAGGTTACTTCCATATCTTGGCTACTATAAATAGTTCTGCAGTGTACATAGGGGGGCATATATTTTTTTGAATTAGTGTTTTGGATTTATTTGGATAAATACCCAGAAGTAGGACTGCTGTGTCATAAGATAACTCTATTTTTAATTTTTTGAGGAACCTCCATACTGTTTTCCATAGTGGCTACACCAATTTGTAATCCCACCAACAGTACAGAGGGTCCCCTTGTCTCCTCGCCAACACTTGTTTGTTGATTTATTAATGATAGCCATTCTGACAGGTGTGAGGTGATAGCTCATTGTGGTTTTAATTTGCATTTCTCTGATGATTAGTGACATTAAGCATCTTTTCATATGCCTATTGGCCATCTGTATGGTCCTCTTGGAGAAAATGTCTATTCAGATTATTTATTGATATATTATTATGACATTATATAATAATATAATATATACTGCTGATTTATAATTAACATATTATATATAATATAATAATATTGTTATATTATTGAGATACCATGGCAGACAACCTACAGGTGTTTTAACATGCTTTCTTCATTTATGTAATTGTCACTACAATCTAACAAGACAGATGATATACTCATTTGCTCACTTGAGGAAGTAGGGGAGTCTCAGAGAGGTTAAGTATCTTGCCTAAGGCCACACAAATAGTCACCCTAGGCAGGGTCCAACAGTCCTCTACATCTGCATATCTATTATAGAGATGATGAATGTCCTCAAGTGGTGTCTTCATACTACCAACTTTCACTTGATATGCTGAATTTCACCTCTGTTGTTGTTAGTAGTGAGCCTAATCTAGAATTAAATCATTTCAATTAATCAGACAAGAGTGAGGACCATCTCCTGCTCCAGCACACTCCAGGGTCAGCTTTTTCCCTCTTCCACATTCATGAGAGAAATTCATCATGAAATCTCTATTTGGGGGTATAGTGTAATCTACTTTCTTCTTGGATCTCTAGTAAAGATAATAAACTAATTTTTAAATACCTTAAATTTTTGTAATCACTTCAGTGGGCTTTTAGATTCATCGTCTTACTTGAGCATATAACAACCCTAAGAATGAGGCAGAATTTGGATAGCTCAACATGTCTGTGTGATTTTCAACAATCTCTTTATATTGCGATATATGAAACTCCAAATATAAAACAGAAAAAGTGATGAGAAATTTTCTCAGGCAGTTTATATGCCTCATAAATAGTTATGATTTAGGGGACCCACGAAGCACCTCTGGATTTCCAGGGCTTCTGACTGCTTCGCCCAGGGCATTTTTTTTTTACAGAGGAAAAATAACATATTGCCCTCTTCCCCCTCCTGTTGTTAGATATTGACTGTTTTAGCTTGACCTCCAATGTCCTCCAATAGACTAACCAGGAAAATCCTAGCCAGATAACCAGGGCAGTTTTTCAAGATTTTTAGAGACTTTTTGTCACATTTAGGAGATAATCCAATCTTATGAACTTGGCCTTAAATTGCTGCATGATCTGGCCCCTTTCCATCCCTCTAGCCTCTCTCTATCCATTGCTGACAATGGTAGGTGACACTGACCTTGTTTTAGCTCCTTGCATTCACCACCCTTTTCCCACTTGGTGGTCTTCCTTCCATGAATACCCTCCCTGCTCTTATCTCCCATTCACTCCTCCCCCTCAGCCGACCATTGCATGGCTAACTCTCCTCCTTAGGTTCTCACCTCAAATACTACTTCCTCAGAGATGATGTCACAGTCACTCAATTTAAAGACACCTTCCCCTACCCCAATCACTGTCACATTGACCTATTTTACTTTCTTTAGTTTGTTTATCACTGTCTAATATTACCTTATCTTTGAATGTGCTTACTTAGTTATTGCCTGTTTCCCAGTATGATGTGAAAGCAGGAGCCTTATTGGTTCTATTTCACTCTTGCACTCCCAGTTCAGAATAGGGTCTGGCTCATGACAGCACTTATTATGTATTGCTGAATTAAGTCAGGGCATTGTGATAGTGCCTCAGAATTTTTAACACTGAGGGTAAATTCCTCAGGAGTTCATTCTTCTCCCCACCCCCAACCTATAAACGGCCATTACTTTTAGCGTTCACCTGGTCAATTGTCTCAAAAATGCTGGAGGCTGCTGCCCGCCCAGTTGCAAAGGCTTCCAAACAAGAAGATGCATTGCCAAGATTTAAAGCTCCTACTATGACACTGAGGAAAATCTGAAATGAGATAAACAGAGTTTTCATGTGTTTTTGTTAATTTGTAAATAGCACTATCTTTTAGGTTATCCATGTGAACTCAGAGACTTCAACCAACACAAAAAGGGTTAAAATAGTGACATAATAATTTGATTCAGTATATAAACAACCTGATAATTTTTGTTTTGTTAAAGGGTCCCTGAAACAATAAAGACACCACGATTAGCTTGATTGTCCTTGAGACTGGTACTGTTGCTACTACTCTATTACTGCTACTAGTATATGAGTTATTAGGATAACTACTGCTACTACTACTACTAGTACTCTACTACTACTAGCAATAATAACAATAATAATAAGGTATGTTTGTAAGTGCTTTACCTGTATTACTCCATTTAATCCTTACAACAGGAGGGGAAACAGAGGTATATGGAGGTTACCTAACTTACCTTATATCATAACACATATTAAGTGGTAGAGCAGTATCTGGACCCAGGTTATTGACTAACATTCTGTCTAGCTTCCAGGCTCGTTTGCTGGTGGCTGCATCATGCAGACTGGCCAGGTTCCTGTGCAGAGCTCTTCCCGTCCTTGGCTCACCAACCCAGCCATCTCATTAAGTTAGGTGGAGGCTACCTGATCATAACCAGATGTTCCTACAAAATAGCACTCTGTTTTTATCAGTGCTGTTCATAAAAAAGAAGCAATGAGGCAATTCCTTACATTGGCCTCTAGGAGCACAAGATTCCTTTGCTCCACCCTTTCAACCAAAGAATGATGGATTGCTCGTCACGTGGCTCACATGGAGGAGGTGGCCACCATTTACTGGAGACTGCAGTTATTCGCTGAGCTAACGCTTGACTCCTGCACATATGTAGTCTTTTTCAGGCAGTCAAATGATCCTAGTCTGTGGTGGTTTCCATGATCTGGATTCTTTCCGGAGTCCCTCCCCTCTTTCTTTCTTCCTTATGGCTGGACCACGGGATTTCTCAGAGCCTCCCACTGTGTCCCTCCCTCTCCAGTAAGTCCTCCATTCCACACATTTGAGAAAAAATCATACCAATCAGGCAGTGCCAAAACAAATTGTTAGAAGGGCTTCACTGATTGGAGCCAGGGGATAGATTTTATGAGGTGGAACAAAGCAAGGTAATCCTTTGATAGGCTGTAACTTAAGGCCAGCCCTCTCTTGGCTTCTCCCTGAATTCCCCACTCTGCCTGAGGACGAATATTCTTCATCTGTCCTTCTTGTTCCTTTTCCTTAATTATGTCAGGTAGTTCCTCCACGAGCAGATTACTTAATCTTTCAAGCCCCAATTTCTTTATCTGTAACACAGGGATAATGATAGTATATAGCTCATGGGATTGTTATGAGGATTAAGTGAGATAGTGCATGTAAAGGTGATTAATCCAGTTCAGACACATAAATAATAGTAATGTTGATGATGAAAGAAATGAAATTCTACACTTAGGAAGTGATAAGGTGAACAGACAAAACAGTAATTGTGTAATTTAGGTTAAGACCACCTTTATCCAAGGTCTTCCTACCTGAGCAAAGGAATCCTTCCACATGTCCTAGATTAGAAGCTGGCAAACATTTTCCGTAAAGGGCCAGATAGTAAATATTTTAGGCTTTTCAGGCCATATGGGCTCTGAAGCAATTACTGAACTCTTGCTATGTAGTACAAAAGCAGCCATAGATAATATCAAATGATTGTGGCTGCTTTCCAATAAAACTTTATTTATAAAACAGGCAGCAGGCTGGCTTTAGCTTGCAGGTCATAGTTTGCTAACCTCTGGTCTAGATTCTAGATTGACTCACTGGAGTCCTAACTGAGGTTTGGGGTCAAATCCTTGCTCAGCCAGGCTTTGCAAGCATTACTTAAACAAATGTCTCTCTCAGGGTCCTTAGGGAAAGAGTGAGTGAGACAGGACAGAGGCACGTACCTACTACCTCACAATAGCTAGCACACATTCCAACAGATCATCCCTTCTCACCCCAAATATCACTCTTTAGCCCAGTGGACACTAGTATGAGAAAAGAAAGGCGAGAGAACCACTGGGGAACAATCTACCTGTGTGTGTGCTGTGCTGGAGACAGGGGGATCTGTGGCTCCTTGGAAGACAAATGCAGGGCAGGAAAACAGTGGTTAATGGGTCAGCCTCCAGAGTCATAGAGACCTGAGTTCAAATCCCACTCTATGCCACTTGGAACACATTTCTCAACCTTATGGCTTCATTTCATTTTTAAGTGGTAGTATAATTACATCAATTACAAAATGAAGTTGTGAGTATTACATATGGTAATTTTAAATACTTCACTCAATGCTTCCCACTTTATACACAATGAATAGCATTACTCTCTAGTATTGCTATTATTTTTTATTATTGAGTCCTGAAACTTAAGAGGGGAGTGAAAAAGCAGCCTTCTGCACCATTCATTTCTCTTTCATCTTTTTTTCTAATACATCACAGAGTATGGTTTTTTTTGTCTATGTTCAAGTGATACTAATTACAGTCATTTATGTGAACTAGCTACCATTTATGGCAATTATCATGCGATTTTGTGTGTCACAAAATGTGTTAGATTAATCTAATTGTTAGTGTAGTGGATTAAAACACTCAACTCAGCTCACACATACTCAGCCTTTATAGTTTTGCTGCTCAGAAGTATGGCCAAAAAGGGCATGTACGTGAGAGAGAGAGAGAAAGAGAGAGAGAGAGAGAGAGAGAGAGAGAGAGAGAGAGAGAGAGAGAGAAACAATCAATGATTATACTCTTAAAGGTTGTCTCTCGCCTTCCCAAAGGAAAAATGTCAAGAGGGGGCTTGAAGGAAGAAGTTAGGAGTTATTGATGACTAAAATATTAGAGACATGTAGTATGTTGTGTCTGCATATAGTAAGTATTCAAGAAATATCAGTTGAAAGAATGAATTATTTACAGAAGGTCTAGAGTAGCCCACATTCCAAATGGCAGGAAACTTAAAGGTGAGAACTGTTAAATTAGTTAAACAAGGAGGCCATTAGACTGAGATGGCTTTAAATGCCTTAGTTGCCTATATAAGCAAAACAAACCCTGAAAGACTCTGGGTTAAGAAATCAAAACCTAAGGACAACCAATCATAAGCAGCTAATTAGGCTTTCCCAAATAAGGCAACAGCTTAAGGTACAGCCTATCAAAGAATTACCTTGCTTTGTTCCACCGCTATAAAATCTATCCCCTGGCTCCAATCAGTGAGGCCCTTCTAACAACTTATTTTGGCACTGCCTGATTGGTATGATTTTTTTCTCAAATAAACTAAAAATTTTGATATGCTTCAGTTTATCTTTTAACAGAATCATAAAATTGGATTCTTGCTCGAGAGAGTTACCAAGAAGTTTTTTTTAATTCAGTGTTTCTGGTTGAAACTGTGTATTATTTAATTTTCAATTTACCAATTCATTTTTCCCTGTAAACTATTATTTGTGTGCACCTCTGTCCTCTCCTTGCAGGCATGGAATGAAAGGAAGAATATCTTTTCTTAATGCATGTCCTTCTGCAGATGAGCAGATATAAACAGCTCAAGTCAACTACAGGCATCTCCAGTTTGGTAAATGTTGAAAGTTCTTAAGAGACATTAGATCAATAAAGACAAAGGACTATAGAGTCAGATTTTATAGTCAGATTTCAGACCTGCAATACTTACACAGGCTTTTTAAGTGTGCAAAACTATATTAAAATTAAGAAAGTGGGTAAATTATGATAATAGTAACACTTTCCATCTACACCATCCCTTTAAGGTTTATAAAACACTTTAACATGTATTATCATATTTAATCTTTTAAACAAAGTTCAAGTGATGCCAATTGTTGATCTTACCAAAAAAAACTGAATTTTAAAAACTCACTCTTAGTGTATTATGCTTTTCATGAAATAAAGTCAGTGGCTAGAATGATTATATGTTGACTTCTAACAATCATTTCTATTTGCAAATAAGATTCCCATTCCACTTTCCCTAGAAATATATTTATATTAAAGCAGTAAATCTCAAATTGCAGGCTTTCAGCTAGCAAATTTCTGGTACACAAGATTTTGGGTTTTTTTAATTATTTAATTGGTGTTTGTCCTACCTAGAATCTGGAACCAAAATATTTTATTTAAGAATCATATATAAAACTACTTCCCATCTCCATGCTTTTAAAATTAATATATGTAATTAAATAATTAATCGGCGAAATGAAACATATGTTTCATGTTTTACCTCCCTGACCCCATGGAGCTTACTGTGTAAGGATGGGAACAAATGTTAATAAAGACAAACATTCAATTTCATTCAAGGGCTCTGAAGAAAACTTTCAGCAAACTACACAGGAGAATAAAAGATTAGATGAGCATGGAAGGCCTGGCTGTGGGAATGCCATTCAGCCGAGAATCGAACAAGGACAAGAGTCCACCTTTAACAGGAGGGGCCCTAAGCTAAAGAGGAAAGGCCTTGGAAGAGTGAGCAGGAGAAAGAGCTTTGCCTGACCCCAACCTTACCTGGTTACCCTGCTGTTCACTGTCAAGGTTCCCTGTCCTCTGTAGCACGTTTCCATTTGTCATTATGCATTTATGTGATTATTTAGCTATTGTTTATCTTCATCACTAAACTATAAATTCCAACAGGGCAAAGATCACATTTGTTTTGCTCACTATTGAATCCCCTGAACTTTGTATGGGTCTGGTATATAATAGATGCTCAGTAACTAATTCTTGAAAAAATAACTGAAAGGATACTGAAAATGAAAGTAGCGATGTCATTAGCTATGGCATGGCTATAGCACAAGCGAGCAATAAAATGTGGTTGTATTACCCCTTCAGTTGGGGATATTATTGGACTGGTATTTTAGTAACTCATTATGTTTCACAAATACATCCATTAGCACATATCTGGTACTTTTATTAAGCTCAACTACATGAGCTGTTAATTTTTAGCTCAGACATCACTGGCTTTCAATATTCATGGCACGTTATCTTTTGGACTCAGTCAGAAAACCATTGCTTTACAGCTATAAAATCTTCATTTAATTGAAAATCATTAAATCCCTGTTCTTGACCATTCAAACGCTCTGCATCCTTTTATAATAAAATGTGTATTGCTTGTTTCTGCATCTGGATTCCATCGAATCATTGATGCTTTCCTGCCTCAGACACTGAAGGAATAAACAAAATGCTTTAACTGAGAGGTTTTTTCAGATTCCAGCAGGAAATATTACGTGTAGGTCATCAAACTCTAAGTACCTGAACAAGGGTTCCTGCTGTATATTCTCCATCATCCAGGACGAGTTTGGAGCCATACCAGAAAGCCAATGCGTAACACAAGAAGATGAGACACCACATGAATCCTGTAAAGAATCCCATCACTATCCCTTTCCTAATTCCCCAGTGCTGGGCAAACACAAGATTTTTCTCATACCTGTGAAGAGAAAACATTTGAGTCTATTTGAGCAGCAGCAGTAACAGCTCAAGTTAGAATGTTTAAAACAGACTACAATGCAGTGGCTTTCCTCAGTGATTATAAAATCACCCAAACACAGAGCAGCTTTAGGGGGGAAAAAAAACAGTAACTTCTGTGTAGTTATTTAAGGTTTGTTTCAACCTGGGAATGAAATATGTTGAAGGGATGATGCTTAACATAGCCTCCTAGTTGATTACTTCTTGGATGAGTAGTAGAGTGGGGTAACCTTGGCCCCCAAGATAAAAGAATTTTAAGCACAAATGTCTAGACAGGAAGGATCCAGTACTATTTGTGCTTGAATTGTTTTATTAAGTCACATGACATACTTTCTATCAGAAAATGATGCAACTGTTTTCCCTCAGGCTTGAAACTAGTGTTTACACCAACTCATCTACATATATTCACCCATCGTCTCTGTGACCAAAAATGCTATGCTATAACCAGACTGGTCAGGTTCACAGCCAGAGAACATGAGTAACTATGTGGAAATTCAATCCAAGCACTAAGCTTCAGTAATTCTATGATCTAGCCATTAATAGTGGACATTGTCTTAAAGTTCAGGCATTCTGTAACTGATTTCCTACCCCTCAAAAAATAAATTGACAACTTTTAACATTTTATAAGACAAAACTGAAGGTATAACTTATGTTTGTTAACCATTTTTAAAACATTTACAACTGCTTGTTTATTATTAACAGTAATAGAAAACATCATAGTGGTGGAAATACGCTACTGAATTTTTTAATGAGAAATAAGGTAACTTTATTCCACAAACCAAAAGAAGCAAAAGAAAAAAAACCAGGAAAATGGGGTAATTGGAGATTATAAATTCTATTCGCTTTTTTATTTGGTGAATTTGCTAACAATTGAGAATGACATCATCATACTGGATCTATATATAACATGTGAAATAAGAGTTTAATTAAGTTGGTGGCTATTTTATAAAGCCAGTACCTGGCACGTGGTAATCACTCAATAAATACTAGATAACGAAAGAATAAACAAAATCAATTTTTGACAACTGTGTTGTTTTGGTCATTTAGGTTTTTGTTTTCATTAAGAATTATGATGGTCTGTAATATATCAATGCTGAATTTTGTTTGATTAAATCAAAATGTTATCAGACTTAACAAAGAGTGTGTAGTACAGTAGCTGATTAAAATACATTGAATAAAAAAGTATTCAGGGCTGTCCCGTTGGCTCAGGCGGTTAGAGCTCCGTGCTCCTAACTCTGAAGACTGCTGGTTCGATTCCCACATGGGCCAGTGGGCTCTCAACCACAAGGTTGCCGTTCGACTCCTCGACTCCCGCAAGGGATGGTGGGCTGCGCCCCCTGTAACTAGCAACGGCAACTGGAATTAGAGCTGAGCTGCGCCCTCCACAACTAAGACTGAAAGGACAACTTGACTTGGAAAAAAGTTCTAGAAGTACACACTGTTTCCCAATAAAGTCCTGTTCCCCTAAAAAAAAAAGTATTCAATAAAAACATGTGGAAGTGCATTTTAGATGCTGTAGGCTTTTCCTCATTGGCACCAAATAGTGTTATAGACTGGCATGCAGTCTATAGCGTGTGTACATATACCCCATGAGACTTTGAAACAAATATCTAATCTAAGATGGCTTTCTAAAAATCATCAATTACAACATCTTCAAAAACACACAGCTAAAGGCTTAGGAGTCCTTGTAGTGCTTTGATCAATCTAATTACTCTGCTTGAACAAAATCTCCCTGAGGGTACGATAATCCAAGATGAATTTGTACAAAGTGGGGAAGCGTCAGGGTAATATGCAGATCAACAACATTCAGGAAAGTGGCAGACATTTCAATTAACCAACCTTTCAACCTCTCTTTTTTCACCACCAAAAGCAGCCACTGTTCGAATGGATGAAATGACTTCATCAGCTACTGACCCTGCTTTGGCATAGGCCTTCAGTTCACGGTCAGTAAACTTGGAAACACTCTAAAATCCAAAAGAAGAAAATAAAATGTGAAGACCAGGTAATTCGGTTAAGTCAGTCTGTCACTCAGTGATACAGTTAGGAGAGGAAACAAGTGGCATGGTTTCATGCAAGACTAGATTCTCGCTGTAACAGCATTCACTGAAGACAGAATTTGGTCCAAGTTTGATCCATGTTAAGCTTCATCCATGGGTATTTGATTGTTGACATATCAAAATGACTACATTAAAAGTCAGCCTCAAAAACCCTCTCACAGAGTAAGTCCCAACCAGGGTATTCTGTGAGACCACAGTGTTTCACTCATTACAGTAATGAAATTTTCAAGTCAAACCATATCTCACTTCATTGCTACTGGTCAAAGGCCATTGCATATTTCACAGACAAACATCAGAGGCAAAGACCAGAGGACAGTGCAGGCATCATATTGGGTAGAACGCAGGATGAGAGAGAGGTATCAATTAAAACATCTTCAAAAACACACAGCTAAAGGCTTAGGAGTCTTGGTAGTGCTTTGATCAATCTAATTACTCTGCTTGAACAAAATCTCCATGCAAAGGCCTGATGCTGCAGAGGGAACTCCATAGGAGAAAGCTTCAGATAAACATTATACTATGTTAACTCAACTATAAGGGCTCAACTACTACCTTTGCTTTTCACAAAAGGATATAAAAAGACATTGTACTTAATAATAAACAAGTTACTTTTTCTAAAAATGGACTAGGATAGAGTCCTAGTTAGAATTAACCAGCAAAAAAATCCCTGGCACAGATGAAGAAACAAGAAGGCGGAAAAAAGCAAATATTGTGGAAAATAAACTCACTCAGAAACTTACAAAATATGTAATACTTAGACTAAGAGAATTTATCTTCCAAGTTTTTCCAAACATTTAGCTGCAAAACTCTTATCAAAATGTTAAAAAGAATTCTAAGACATAAAATAAGTACAAGTAGTATTTTATTACAACATATTTATTTCATAGGTGGTCTACATTTTATAAAATGTTTGTGAATTGAAAAGGGAACAGCAAGAAAAGTGAGCCATTTTCACCAACATTAACATTTGAGTGTTATGAATGACACTGCAGTTTTTACCGCAATTCTTTTCTGATTCATTTCAGAAATATGTGCTGGCAGTACAGTAATGAGAAAATTAAGTAGTTTCGAATGTTATCAGTTTTATGATAATGGCACATTAAATAATCTCAAGATACTTCAAATTAAACTGATATAGGAGCTTAAAAGATGTAGACTGGGAAATGTCTAACAATGGCTCGTTTGTCAACGTAAGCATGAAAGACAGTCAAAGGCAAATAAAATTCCTAATAACTTCCAATATGCCATATATCTCCCCTCCTTTTTTTTCTTCTGCTTTTGAATCGAACCTAGTGAAGATGCTTTTATCGTTTTATACAAACATACACAGACTTGAATTCAAGAAGGAACCAGTGCAGAGCTACCACATTCCAAATCAGTGACGCATTTACAAGAATTTGAAATATGGGCACTGACACAAGAAAACCGTGCTCTATGCCTATTTCAAACCAAGTTAACCAGGCTATGTTGTTGGTCTCCAACATGTTAAAACGCGACACATGATCCATTTGAATGTATTACTCTATCCTGGGTTTTGAAAAAAACAGATTAAATGTATTTGGAGGAGAAAAAGCTGAATCAAATGTTTGCAGAATCCCAGAAAACCCTCTGTGGAAATTGAGGCTTCCCTGGAGGGCAACTGGAAAGCAGTCAGTAGGAAAGACTGTTGTAAAGCTTGCGTGATACAGTGGATTGGAAAACAATAAAAGCTAACATCTCTTAGAAATGAATTCTGTGCCAGATGTCGTGCTCAGTGCAAACATGGATTATGCCTTGAATCATCACAATGACGTTAAGAGGTGTTACCCTTATTTTTAAGACGAGGAAACTGAAGTTTTGACAGGTTTAAACGTACTTTTCTTGAGCCAGGTGGAAGAACCAGGTGGTGACCTAGTTAAGTGGAGTGAGCTCTTTTGCTATTGTCACCTTGTATTACCTGGGAAAACGTTGAGTAGTATAGCGAGTGGTTTGTAGAGACTATTTTGCTAGAAAAACAATCATCATGGAGATTGGTACCTGTTGCTCGTGGATATAAGCTTCCCACTTGAATGCTACTCTCATTTACAGCAAATTATTAGTGTGCCTGATCCCATGAACTGCTATCTACTATGTTTCCCCGAAAGGAAGACCTAGCCAGACAATCCGCTCTAACGCATCTTTTGGAGCAAAAATTAATATAAGATCCGGTTTTATATTACATTATATTATGTAAGACCCGGTTTTGTATTATAATAAAATAAGATCGGGTCTTATATTAATTTTTGCTCCAAAAGATGCATTAGAGCTGATTGTCCAGCTCGGTAATATGGCTGCTCCAAAAGATATAATAATTTCTCAATCCTTCAGATTGAGTTTTGTAACTTGGGTGACCCAAAATCCCTACTCCTACACTTTTTCTTGGCCTACATACCTGGAGAATGGAGACTTGACTAGGAAACTGCTTAGAATGGGACAGGTAGCCTCCCTCTGACACTGATCAATGGACTGGAGAACACAGCTGTGATTGCAGAAATCTCTTTTACGTGCTCATTACTGACCTGGATATATTTGTTGGGCCTTTCTGAGGGGAGCATCTGAGCTGGGGAGACCATGGGAAGCAATAAGCATACTGGAGAGTGGGTGGAAATTTGGAGTCAGGCTCCCCTGAATTTGATCCTGTTCTGTCACTCACTATCTGTGCAGCCTCAGACAAGTTCCTTTACCTCTCTGAACCTCTGGTTCTTTTATTTAAAATCACATTAATACTTTATAAGATTGTCATAAAAGTTAGAGATAATGTATATTAAGCATATAATGTATATGCCTCAGAGTGCCTGGCAAAATAGTAAATACTCAATACATGTAGTTGTCATTATTTGTTTTCAATTACAGTTGACAGTGAATATTATTTTATATTAGTTTCAGGTGTACAGCATAGTGGCTAGATATTTATATAATTTATGCAGTGATTTCCCCCCGATTAGTCTAGTACCCACCCGGCACTATAAATAGTTGTTGCAACATTATTGACTATATTTGCCATGCTGTACTTAACATCCCTGTGACTATTTTGTAACTACCAATTTCTATTTCTTAATCCCTTCACCTTTTTCACCAAGCTCCCCAACACCCTTCCCTTCTGACAACCATCAGTTTTTTCTCTGTATCTACGAGTCTATTTCTGTTTTGTTTGTTCACTTATTTTGTTCTTTGGATTCTACATATAAGTAAGATCATATGGTATTTGTCTTTCTCAGTCTGACTTATTTCACTTAGCATGATACCCTTTAGGTTCAACCATGGTTGTTATTATTAATACAATAATATTTGTGTTAATACATCATTAATCCCTAATCTATCAAATGTCATTTGATACTGAGGAATAATCAATCCATATATTGATACAGATATTGACTGAACACGCTGAAGACAAGGGACTCAAGCTTACATTTTTGGCTGTTTCTCAGAGCAAATGTCTTCTCATGGAGAGAAGTGAGAAGACATTCTTACCAGACCAATGATGGCTGCTCCAATCCCAATGAGAGGGCTGACAGAGATAATAACCAAGGTCAGTTTCCAACCCTGATAAAATCCCAGCAGGAACCCACCGATGCTCGTGGTCATGCGCTGAATGAAAATGGCCATTTGGTCGGCAATGGCATCATTGATTTTATTAATATCACTAGAAATAAGAGAGGCTTTGATCACTAAAACAGAATTCGGTCAATTCAAATGTCTTACTGAGAAATCTCAGTTTTTCCCTTTTAAACACTCCCATCTCTGTATGCCATCACCCTTGGGAAACATAATTGACTCTCACATCTTGGGAAATTTGCTGCAGCTTGGGAGACCATCAAGTCTGTCCTCTCATAGCCAAGTAAGTTTGTCTTTAACCCACTTCTCCCAACTAGTGTCCATTAAACATTGGCAAAGGCTTTTGGAAATCATCCTATTTGTCTCTTTCTTTTTTATAAGCAATAGCTTTGGTCTGTCCTGACGAGCCCTTCTTGCCTTCTTTATACCTGCTAAGTCCTTTCAGCCTCAAGATTCTACTCACACACCACGTAATTCATAAAAACTTGTATAATTCCCCAAGAAGTAATATTGTCCTCCCTGTGTTTCCAGAGCAATGTAATCAGTCTGTATATGGGTGTGTGTATAGGCAATTATTGCATTCTGCTTATAGAAAGTAGGGAATAGTGGTTAAGAGCACAGACTTCAGAGCCAGATTCTGAATTTAAACACCAGCTTTTCTTGGGCAAGTTCTTTAACCTTTTGTGCCTCCGTTTCCTCATCTGTAAAGTGGGTATAATGATAGACTCTACCTCAAATGGTAGTAATGAGGATTAGCTAATAATATATAAAACAGTGCCCAGGATATAGGAAGCAATCAATATGTGTCTGTTCTGATTATTTGCTTGTACCTTTTATTCTCCTACTAAGCTGTAAATTCCTTGAGATTAGGAGTTTTGTGGTTTCTCTTTATGCCTTGCAGACGCTAAGTGCTCCAGAATATTGGTTAAATATAGTTACATTAAATTCACATTCCTGGGAACATCTCTATAGTGTCTTGTCCAGATGGAACAAACTGGGTTTAGGACTTGATAGAAAAAAAGGACATTACCCAGAGATTAGAGAATTGTATTCTAGGAAAGTTATGTATCTGTCCAAGGTCACAGTAATAATAGGCAGGATGAGTGCTGGAATCTAAGGGTCCCAACATTCAGTCTGCTTTCATTTTCACTACACTACACACTCTCTTTCATCAGACTTCAAAGTTCAATTCAATAGGGTTCAACTAGTTCTAATTACTCAGGACTCACTCAGAATTACTGAGGGGGCTGTTAATGACCCAAACTAAAATTTAGGTGTAAAGTGGATTTAAATCCAGTTTTTTTAGTTTGACTCTTTCTCAAACTATTATAGATTTTTTTCTTTTTGTGTTTATGTGCAGAAATTACCTCAACAGACGAAGCACAATAATTTGTTCTAATTGTATTGTTTTTCTAATAGATACCTACATTGTGACATTCCTTCAATTTCTCTTTTTGGGGCCAAATAACCCTACTTTCTTTTAAACTCTGTTTATAATACTTCATTTCTAATATTTGAATCAAGGGCTTACTAACCATATTGTAGTATTCTGGCTTTCAGTTTACAATGATCATATTTGATAAAGCATTACCTATGAAAAAGCCATGCCACCTATAAAAGCCCAATGTAAAAGACCAAAAAAAATTTTAAAAATAACTGAAAATGTTTCCAATGCTTATTTAACTTAGAAACAAGACTTTTATTACCCCCAAAAATCACACATACATTAAAATGTTCTACCAGCCACTTACTCAGAAAATCTTGTATTTAGCTCTCCCACTGAATTGCAGTCGAACCATCCTATTTCCATTCTCATTATTTTCCTAAAGTAAAATTTTCTCATCTTCTGTACCTGACGAGCTGAGGCAATTACCCAAAAGCATATCTGTAAATGAAGCAAGGAATGTTTAGTTTTCAAATATTAAAAATAGCCATTAATTCCTTCTCTTTTCAGAAGAAAATACATTCACTACAACAGTTGAGGAAAAGAGGAAAGTAATTCACAAAAAGCGTCTTCCTAGGAGTTAAGGTGTGAGTGCTGGCATCTGCTCCTCCAAGTGGAGGTGAGCAGAGTAACTGCGAACAGGGAAGCAGAAGATTTGGATCTGAATCCAGCTCTGCTATTTTCAGACTTAACCTTATTGAGCTTCACTTTCCTTGTGTGTGAAATAAGGCTCACAGTGCCAAAAAGTAAGTTATTGCTCTTAAATCTCTATTTCTGCAGGCCAATTCTGAATGAATTATTCCCCCAAAAGCCTGCCAACAAGCATTTACGCTTTGTTTTCAAGCTGTTGGCCAATGATTATCAGAGGAAGTAAGACACAAACTATGTCATAAACAGGGACTCTTCTGAGAGTTCCCCCCAATCAAATAAAATAAGCCTGTCATTAAAATTCCCAGTGCCAGAATGGGAAAAATTGATGCAATTCCTTCTTTGTGGAATTCTTGAATGAATGGGAGGTGGATACATTAATTTTTTTCTATAGAAGGCAAAAGACGAAATATTTTTCTTCCTTAATAAACGTTAAGTAACTCAAGGCCCTTCCACGGCTTAAATCTAGAATATGCTCTAGATTCAGTCTACAGAATTTGGGTTGGAATTCAGTTTGGTGAGACTTTAGGAATGAAAGAGAAAAAGAAAATGAAATTTGCTTTCCTCCAACTCCCCATGCCCAGCTTTCTCCAAACCACTCATGTTCCCTCTACAAATACACCCATCCTGTCTATTTCTCAGTTTAAAAGAGAGGGTAAAGTGGGGAGTGCAGGGAAGAACTGGACATTGAAACTAAAAGTTTATTCTCCATCTCTCCATCAATCGTAACTGCTTGTATTCTCCTCCACAATTGAGAGAAAGAATCCTTCCTATTCTCTCATTTCCCACAAAATAAGTCTGAGGTCTTTAGGACTTCTGAATAACTTAAAAGTTAAAGAGTACACTTTGCATTTCTTTGAATGTCTTTGAACACAAATGTTGATCAAGAAATAAAGTAGAGGTGCTACTAACTTGAAAATATCCTGTGATAAGTACTGCGAAAGCGGTTCCAGCATAGTAACTGGCAAATTTGATCATTTCACTTTCAATGTCCAGCAACCTTCAAAAGAAGGGAAAAAGTGTTAAGATTCACAAGGGATCAAGCTTCCAAGAATCACATTTGTGGGTACAGAGGAATTTAAAATATATGTATATGTTTCTGTTAAATATGGGTAAGGTATTTTATCTGTGTAGAATTATAATCAATCCAACCAAATCCCTAAATAGATCTCATGGTACCAGTCACAGAAAAGAGGCCCACCCCCTTCATTTTTACAGGCAGAGATGCTATGGATGTGAAACAATCAATTGTCAGTTGCTGGAACCCAGAGGACCCTAGATGGTAACACAAGGCTCTGTTTACTGAGTTCCCTTCACTCATGCTCGTTATACGTTTTGTTTTATTGCCATCTTGCACTATTATTTAATATCTTTATTGAATATATTTATATTGAATATATTACATATAAATATATATTACATATACTTATTTTTTTTGTTTGTCTTGCTAGTAAATTAAGCTGCTTGCTCACACTGCCTGAAGCCTGGTATAATAACTTCCACAGGTATTCAATAAATGTTTCTGGAATTTGCTTTGACTTTCAAAATACCAATGAGGAAGAGAAATAACTGCCTTGGTCAACCCTCTGACAATCTCCAAACCAGCTAATATGTCTGTGTTCAGCACATTCCCAGTGTTTCGTGATGATTTAAGGGAACCCTAAGAATGAACATCATCAACTTATATATATAGATAGATATATACACATATATATATAGATATATACACATATCTATATATATATACACACATATATAGAGATAGATATATACACATATATCTATATATGTGTATATATCTATCTCTATATATCTATATATATATATATATATAGATATAGATATACATATGTATATATGTGTATATTCACAATTAGAGGCTTTTACAAAAACTAAGTATCTTTGTATACAGTGTATAATCTAGTATTACGAGTAAAGCTACCTAATGTATAAATGAGTCCATACTCTTAGTTTTCTATTTGTGAAATGAAATTTGGGTCCCCCAAAACAAATCTATGAGCATTTGTCAAAAAGATTTTCCTAGACTTCCTGTGGAACATTAGTTCTACAGTCAAAGCAGAGGTAGTAAATCACCTGTCATGAAAAACACAGCTGCCAGTTATAAACAAACTCATGTGGGTTGAGAGCCCTGAGCACTGAGCCAGCCCCAGGATTTACCAGAGCAAAGTTCAGGAGAATTATGTCACTGCTGGGTGGTGTGGAAAGACATGTGTAGTTTATGATTCTTTTCATTCCTGAGGCACCCCAAACATAAATGTTTAGCTCATTTCTATTTTATTCTTGAGAAGACTACTTGAGACTGTTTCTGGAACAACAGGGCAAACCTATCAGAAAAACAGAGAGGAAGGAATAGAGCAGGCTGGCTGCAGGCTGGCTTAGCTCCTTTGACTGCACATCAAACTCTTCATTATCTGTGGGGCGGAAAGCTCTTGTGATTAGAAAATCCTGCAAAGGATTCTATAGTGTGCAGGTGATTTGGACCACAGAATGGGCCCAGCAAAATTGACATACCATACATCCGCTTGAATAAATTAAGATTCCCCTGACTCATTTGTTGAAAAACAACGAGGGAACAAGATGGCAATTAGAGGGAAAGGAAAGAGATATCTTACAAATTATTAATATATAAGGATTCTTACCTTGCTTTTTATTTAAAAAATAAAATAAATGCATCATAAAATTGAGTCACTCAATTTACACCCCAAGGTTTCCAATTTACTAAAGCCATAGGTTTTTCATTTGAAATACCTAGGAGATCTGCATGGCAAGGGGCATTGCTTACGAAGGAGTTTTCCTTGCAGTGGTTGCCATGCACGGTAATGGTAGTACTGACACTAGAGGGAACGTCAGCGCCCACTCTAAAGTGACTGTCAACAAATGATGCTGGAACAACTGTCTATCCCTGTGGGAAAAGTTGGTTCCCTACCTCACACCATATTCAAAAGTTTACTCAAAATGGAGCATAGGCCTAAATATAAGAGCAAAACTCTTAAAAATCTTACATAAAACATAGGTATGAATCTTCATGTCCTTGGATAGGGCATTGGTTTCTTAGATGTGACACCAAAATCACAAGCAACAAAAGAAAATATAGATAAACTGTACAACAACAAAATTACAAACTTTAGTACTTCAAAAATCATCATGAAGAGAGTGAAAAGTCAACCAAAGAATGAGAGACAAAATTTTGCAAGCCATATATTTGATGAGACTTATGTTTAGAATACATAAGAACACTTATAACTCAATAATAAACAGACATGTAACCGAATTTTTAACTGAGCAAATGATATGAATAGATATTTCTTCAAAGAAAATGTACAAATGGCCAATAACCACCTGAAAAGATACTCAACACCAGTAGCCATCACCATTAGCCATGCATATCAAAACCAAAATGAGATACCACTCTGCACTCACTAGTACAGCTATTGTATTAGTTTCCTTTGACTGCTGGAACAAATTACCACAAAATTGGTGTCTTAAGACAAGAGAAATTTATTTTCTCATATTTCATGAGGCCAGAAGTGTAAAATCAGCTTCACTGGGCCAAAATTAAGGTGCTGACAAGGTTGTGCTACCTCTAAAAACTCTAGTGCAGAATCTGCTTCTTGCCTCTTCCAGCTTCTGTTAGCTGCTGATATTCTTTGGCTTCTGACATCACTTCAATCTTTTCCTTTACACTCATTTTGCCTCTCCTCTCTATAGTTAAATCTCCCTCTGCCTCCCTTTTAGTAACTTTAGGACACTTGTGATTGCTTTTAGAGCCCATCCCAAGATCTTTAACTTAATCACATCTGCACAGACTCTTTTTCTCACATAAGGTAATATTTATAGATTCCAAGTATTAGGACCTAGATATTTTCGGGGGCCATTATTCAGCCTGCTAGAGCTACAATCAAAATATAGATAACAACAAGTGTTGGTTAGGATGTGAAGATACTATATCTCCCATACACTGTTAGAGAGAATGTAAAATGGTACAGTCCCTTTGAAAAACAGTCTGGCAGTTCCTTAAATGATTAAACATATAGTTACCATATGACCCAGCAATTCTACTCCTAGCAATTCTTAGGTATATACTCAAGAGAAATAAAAACACAGGTCCACACAAAACCTTATGAAAAAATGGTTATAGCACCATCATTTGTAATAACCAAAATATGGAAACAGTTTAAATGTCCATCAAATGATAAATGAATAAATAAAATGTAGTACATCCATTCAAAGAAATATTATTCAGCAATAAAAAAGAAGTGAATTACTAATTCATTATACAACATGGATGAGCCTTGAAAATGTTACACTAAGTTAAATAAGGTAGTCAAAAAGGACCACATACTGTATGATTCCATTTATATGAAATATTCAGAATAGGCAATTCTACAGTGACATAAAATGGATTAGTAGTTGTCTAGGGCTGAGGGCAATGGGGAATTATAGAATGACAGCTAAAGTGGATAGGGTTTCTTTTTTGTGGTAATGAAAATGCTCTAAAATTAATTGTGGTGATGAATGTACAACTCTGTGAATATAATAGAAACCACTGATCTGTACGCATTAAATGGATGAATTATATGGTATGTGAATTGTATCTCAATAAAGTTATTTTTTTTAAGTGTGTGGTCTTAAAGTGTCTTAAGTGTCTTACTTCAAAAAAGAGTCCTTGAATGCATAAGCTCCATGTACATTGCTAAGAAAATAGACTGAAATCTGAGAGAAAGTACAGGCTCAGATATCTACCTTGATGCATCCCTATGTGGTACAAGTAAAAACGTGAGCTTCCCAATGGCTGTGGTAGTCAGCCTCCAAGGAGCCCCTAATGATTCTTGTCTCCTGGTATTCATACTCTTGTGTAGTCCCCTCCCAAATTGTACCAGGGCTGGTCTGTGTAACCAACAGAATACGGCAGAAATGATGGTATGTCACAAGACTGCGGCTTCCATTTGAGTGTTTACACTTTAACTGGATAAAAGTAAACTGCCTTGTGGTATTTGCACTTCCTCTTCTTTCATCGTCTTTCATTCTTTTACCCTATCCTTTGACTATTCTGAGCAAATAAATTCTGATCAGCTAATCAAGAGGCCTAATGTCCTGTAATCCTTTTCAGTATTATTCACTAAGAGCCATTTGAAAGGCTTTTTCTTATAAATTCCGTCCAATGGATTACAACTGATGTGTGGAAACCAGTATTATGAAAGAGAAAACCCAGCTCTTACCACTACACATGCATGCTTATGTTGATAAAATCATTGAGTTGCCCTGCATAGTCCAAAACTAACACACATATTATAATGAGTGGAGAAATTGTACTTTTAGTGATTTTTTTTTTTCAAGAACGAAAGTTGTGAAAGAGTTGGGTAATTTGGGAGGTATATTAACTACTTACAGGTAGAAAAATGTCCTCTCCTTTTTCCTCTGTCCCACCCAAGTCCATTTTCACAGCGATGTTACTACATAAAAACTAAACAACCAGTAACTCAGGAGTGTAACAGTATCACATCAATGACCATAATAGCAATTAAATTACTGAACTCATCAAAGAAATTCCTGGTAAAGAAATAGCCTAAGAAAGGTGTTGTCTACATAATTTCAGTTATTGTATGAGATTTGTTTTTAAAAAAGGGCAAATGTCCACTGACATGCTTGGTACCGTGTGGATTCAGTCAAAGCCTATGAACTTCTGAAAGTCCTTACTTGTTTTGCACTATTTGTTCACCTTCAAGTATATGGCTCAGAAAGGTGCGAGTAAGGTGTAGCCACAGTTAATTCCTTTCTAATGACTGCTAGTGATGCAGACATTAAAGGTAGATTCATTCTTTAATTCATCTAATAAATATTTATGAGCACATCATATGATGGATGTGTCTCTAATTTTTGCCCCTCTAACGGTTATTTCCAAATTTTAAGACATAACAGAATAATAATAATAATAATAATAATAAGTTATAACAGGATATACTTTCAGGAATTTTCCCTTGAAAAAATTTATCTTCCTGAGTGTCATTAATATTTTTGGATCAATTTACACCATACAGAAGTCTGAATGCATTTCTTTTCAAATGGGGAAGTGATTAACTTTACATTTTGTAGTCATATCACTGTATAAAAAGCAGTTCATTATTGCCCTCCAACATAAATGAAAGACTCAAAAGACTGTCATTGAAAAGAGTCTCTCTTTTGTGCAAACTGTTCTGAGTCCTATTTCCAAATTTAGAAAAGAAGCTTACATATTTAGACATTAAGAAATGTATTTCTCTGGGACAGCCGGTTAGCTCAGTTGGTGAGAGCGCGGTGCTCTTAACAACAAGGTTGCCGGTTTGACCCCCACATGGGCCACTGTGAGCTGCACCCTCCACAACTAGATTGAAACAACTACTTGACTTGGAGCTGATGGGTCCTGGAAAAACACACTTAAAATAAATAAAAGTTTACAAAAGACAAAAAAAAAATTTATTTCTCAGGAGTAGTCTTAGTATTTTTTAAAGTGTAATTCTGCACCTTTATGTTATCCTGTACTTTTCTCCCAAGCACTAACCAGTTTGCAACCACATATTTATCTGAATGATCATTGGTTTGATGATGGTTTCGCTGACTAGACCTAAGCTCCATGAAGATAAGGACCATGACTCTTAAGATAACCACTGTATCCTTGACACACAAGTGCCTGGTACATGGCTGGTGTACAAAAATTTTGGTTGAATGAGTGAGTGAATGAAAGATTCTAAGAGGAGATAATATTATGCAAGTGTCAGTGATTTAAAAGGATTTGTTCATGATCTGGAATCAAGCCTGTAGACATTTTTAAAAATGAAAGTGACAAAATATCAATTCATTTGAGGGAACTGTTCCAAGTATCTATCTAGCCAGGATGTGCCCAGCCTTTGATTCTCAAACCTGAGTGTGTGGGTTCAAACATGCCAATCAGCTTGTTCTGGCCCTCGAGAAATTCATGTTTCTGTTCGCTCTGTTAGATGTCATTCCAGCTCAGTCAATGGAATTACAAGTTTTGAATTACAACTTAAGATACGAACTAAAAAAGTAAAAAATGAAAAATAGCAGCCTACCCACAGCGCAGTCCATTTGTCCCGTTCTGGGGCAGGGAACCGTTGGTCCACACTATGGTGTTATTCACACATGCTTTTCCAGGGATCTGGAGTTCTTGCAATTCAGTGTCATAGTCAATAAAAACATCTGTCATGGTGCCAAAAATGAGTAGCACGCCTGGATGGGCTAATCCATGGAGAAATGCGCATAAACTTCCCACCGACATCAGCCAAATGTCAGTCGTTGAAGAAAATCGAAACTTGAAAAACAAAGGATTCAGAGATCATCTATGGGTGAAAAGCAGGAGAGGTAGGAGGACTATTTAATTTTAGTGACTAGATTCTGATAAATAGTATTCAACACCAAGTTCTGTGGGATCATCTTAACTGAACAACAGATTTCTCACTAGTTATATCAAAATCAATAGTATATCAATTATCTAAAACATCACACTCTTACATTATTAGTCTGTGTTATTTCTTTCCTAGTCTCTAAACTCAGTCTCTTTATCTTAAAAGCTGACTTTAGTCTTAGCCATATATCCACAACTTAAGGGGGAAATAGTCATGGGCACTGATGCCATTGCCATGTATATATACTCTCTGGGGCATTCAGCAATAGCATAAATTGGTTCCCAGAACTGATATTGACAGTAAAGATGCCTATGTGTGCCTAATAATGCCTCTACCCTGAGCAAATCTGGAAAAAAATACCTATACAATGGAATTTCTAAACACTTGTCATAAGAATACATATAGATGATATGATTACTGTGATGATTTTCTTTACTAAAATGATAATTATGGGCTTAGTGATTGTTTCCCAGGACAATTTTTGATGTGCCAAATAGAAATCGTGTGTTTAATCAGTAATATATTTCTAATTACCAGTCAGCATGTTATCACAGAGACAAAGTTGATGACTGAAAAAGTAATCACTGTAGTTAAAAACCTGCCAATATGACTAAAGATTTAACACCTCCTCCATGATCTGAACAATTCACAGTTGCAAAACGTATGTCATAAATCAGCACAGTTTTATTACCAATTGAAAGAAGCCAACTTGACTGCTGTCACCTTTCTTCTTATTTTGTAACCTGTGGAGAAAAATATAGGGATTTACTTGACCATCCTTTCCAAACAATAAGAAATTCTCACTTGGTGGTGATTTTATGAGTCATTCTTTAGAAAGAAAACAAAAACAAAAACAAAAACAATAAAAGGAGCCCACTGGCTGAGAAATTCTTGCAAAACCTGTTATCTTAAAAACAAGCTTCTATTCTTCAGATTTACCTCTTCTAGAGATTTCAGTGTAGCTAATCTCATGTTCAGTAGAGATTCATTGAGGTTTCTCTGAGAGAAAATAAAAAAGTACTCTGCACTCCAATAAATAATTATTGGCGCTCAAACTTGACCCTTGACCTATTTCTACCTACATTTTCTTGTGGGTAAGTTGAGGTGGTTGGATTAGCTGATTTAAAACTCCTTCTATCATTTAAAAAGATTTATAACTATATTAAACAAAGTTGATATGATGAAAAATTCCAAAAACCCTCCCATACTTTCCGATAGAATCATATTTCCTTAGTATTTCTTGTTCATTTCATTTCTCATAAATTTCTTATTCATTTCATTTCATTCATTTCATTTCTCATTCTTATACTTAACCTGCCTTTGCCTTCTCAACTCCAGGGATCTCTACTTCACCTGAGTCATGCATTCCTGGATACACCCTGACCTTGTTTTCATCAGGAACAACTCTACTCCATCGCAGGCTGGGACTATCCTGGCATCTTGTTTTCTCACTTCCTTCCTCCTTCCACACCTATTTGTCACTTCAGTGGAGACCTGCAGTCCCTTATACCCTTCATTTAGTATAATTGCTAAAACCCATCATGATTTTGCTTCCTTCCCCATGCATTCCAGGTGAATCACACTCTCATCTTCATCCTCAATTATTTTCCTCAAATCCTTCCTTGGAAACTCATCTCTGCATCTGTCCAGCTGTTTGCCCTCTCCTCCTGAAGCTAGGCTCTGGTCCTACTGGAGGCAGCCTCTCCACCATGTGAACTGATGTCAACATATGCCGTGCCTTGCACTTGGTTGCCCTCCCTAATATTTCTTTCCAGGTCAGAGTAGAAGCCAAAATCCTTGCCAAGACGCCCAAGGCCCACCATGATCTGGCTAATAGGCTCTCTGACCTTGTCTCCTCAAACTAACCTCCAGTTCTCACCACCTGAGCCACCTGGTCTCTTTGCTTACCTTCGTTCATACCAAATTTGTTCCCACCTCTGGGCATTTGAACTTGCTATTTTCTATCACCAGTACTCTCTTCAGATAACTGCATGGCCAATTCCCTCACTTCCTTCAGATCTTCCCTCAAAAGTCATTTTCTCAATGGTGCCTTCCCTGACCAAAGTCTAAAATTTCAACTTTCCCTGCACATCATTTCATATCTCCATTCCATGTTTACTTTTTTATTTGTAGAAAGAAAGTGATAATCACTAGCTACCATACTATATATCTTATTTATTTACAGTGTTTATTATGCCTCCATCACTAAAATGTAAGCTCCTCAAAGGCAGAGATTTTTACCTATTTTGTTCTTTTCTGTATCTTCAGCACCTAATTTTAGTGCCTGACACCTTAAGTAGGCACTCAATTAATATTTGTGAAATGGATGAATGAATGAATATGATCTGCAGCCTTAGCACAACCCACAACATTGTACTTCATCCCTCTAGAGATTGTTTCCATTACCCTCAGCATCTTTTTCAAACTTTTTTCTGATCGTCTCATTCTACATTACCACATCTATTATCTATTAGGAGATTGATTCATCTCCTGCTAATGTTACCACACCTAACACTTCCCTCTGCCATGAATTAAAATTTCTTAAATACCTTCAACCGCTCCCTTTCCACCACCTCTGTTTCAGAAACTTGCCGGGTGCCTCTCTTCTGTCTTCTAAACTAGACTCCATCTAATCCTGCCCTCATGCCAAAGTATGATTAAATGTTTTATATGAGAATTTAAACTCTTAAACAAAAATGTCTAACAATTAAATTTTAGGTTTCTACTATTTGCCTGTGGGAAGAATTTTGGATTTGGGGACCTTCCCGGTGCCCACGGAATCATGCGTGTCCAACTTTACCTCTGTCCACTTCAGTCGAAAATTCTGTGGTTTTCCTAGATACACAGGGGAGATTTGGGCCTAGTCCCGAAGGATTTTCCAAACGGTTTTTCAAATCCAATTATAGCAATGTTTTAAAGAGAAAAAGAATTGATTATCTATACTATTTTACAGGAAGTGCAATGTGCATAAAAATATCTTTTTTTTTGTGCCATTTGTAGGAATATTATGGAGTTAGACTAGAAAAGATGCACTGTTGAAATAATCACTTACCGTGAATTCTTGTCATTGTTATCTGTCAGAATAAGAACAATGCATAAAGCAATTAATAATAACAAAATGCAAGAGTCATTAACAATTTTACTCTGGGAAACATTGCTATAAATTACTTTTATTCATGGAATATTGCAAAATGGTTATTTGTTTTTCTCCTTTCTTCCATTCTCTCTCTCTCTCTCTCTCTCTCTCTCTCTCTCCATATATATATATATATATATATATATATATATATATACACACACACACACACACACACACACACACACACTGATTCCCCTGGAATTTTAATTTAATTTAATTTGATTAATAAATCAATAAAGACACATTATAGTATATGTGGAGATTAATATCTTGGGTTTTGTAATCAGATAGAACTGGATTAGGACTATGGCTCCATTCATTATTAGTTATGTGATCTTTGCCATGTTTTAAAAAATTTATCCAAGTCTCACTTTCTTCTTCTGTAAAATGTAAAATCATAAGATTTGTTTTAAAAAAATAAGAATTGCTTAGTATCATCTGTACTCACTACTGGTACTAGTGCTACAGGCCCCTTTCACATTTTTTCATTCTGACCAACACAGTCTTGGTACAGTTCCTCTCAGGGAACAACACTCACAAAATAATTACTACTATAATTAATTATAGCAATATATGAGTAAAGGTAGTAATAATAGCCAATGTTGGAAACAATCCTACTCTACTCTGCCTAGAAAAAAAGATATTTATAGATGAGATACTTTCATTCACCCATACTTCATGCATTTTTACCTTAGCATTTTCAGACATTCCATTACATGCATTCTAGGAAGAACCACCCATTCGTGTGTAAGGAACACATCCAGTAACAGTTCTAAATAGTACTGATAATTTTTCTCGGCCCCTTGAAACTTCACTACCTTATTCCACTTTTGTTCTAAACTTTCGTTGTACAAGAAATAGTGAGAGAAAAAGGCCACATACCTGGTTCATCTGACTCAAAACCACGATTCTCCTCTCCAAATTTCTTCACACTGCGAAGAATTACTGGGTCAGACATAGTAATTGCAATCTGCAGCCAGTCACCCTATAAAATAAAATAAAAGAATCATTGCAATTATTGCTTTCCTCTTCTTTAACAACTTAGCCAAATGAAAGGAAAACTTGGTTCAAGAAATAGCCTTCACTATCAATCTTAGACAAAAACAGGTTTTTTAAGTTGTTAGTAACTCCATGAAAGAGTCTAATGATTAAGAAAGATAAACCCAAACCATCGATTATGATTTTTTCTTGCTGATGAATGGATAGTTACTTTTTATTTATTTGTTCTTTCTGCTTATCTGTTCATTCTTTTTCTTTCTTTTTTTTCTTCCTTTCTTCCTTAATCTCTCTCTTTTCTTTTCTTTTTTACAGTAAAAATAAAATAAAATAAAAAACACTAGAAGGGCACAGCCAACTGGAGACATTCTTGAGTCAGTATAGCTAACAAAAGATACTCAAATACTAGTGGGTAGCCTTTAATGCTCCTTTGTGAAAGATCCAGGATACAGTAAGTCCAGTGTGGACCAGAAGAACTGCCACTCAACTTATTTTATAAAACATGTATAACTTTGACATCAAAACAAACAAGAATGTTATAAAAAAAATTAAAGCTATTTTCCAAATAGATTTAAAACCACTAAATGAGATATGCTAAGTATAATTCATCAGTTTATGAAAGCACATAAGGAACAATGTTGAACCCAGGAATATCGTGATTGTTCAATATAAAAAAAAAAAAAAAAAGAAGATCATTTTGATAAATGCAGAAAAAGTATTCAATAAAGATCTGTATGTATTCCTGATTCTTAAAATCCTATAAAATTAAAAGAATTATTATTTTGCAATGAATAAATTTTAGGAAATGATCAGCAATGAGTATTAAAACCATTAATTGAAATACTGGCAAAGATTGAACATCCAATAGTACAAAGTGTTGTGAAGATGTAGAAGAAAGACATTATATTAAGTCATCATATTCCCTTAACATCCTCTTGCCTATGACAATTTCTCATAATTCGCTTATTTTTAATGATTTTGACTGTTTTGAGGAGTATTGAACAGTTATTTTGTGGAATGTCCCTTGAAATGGGATTCATATGATATTTTTCTCATAATTAAACTGGGAGTCTGTATTTTGGGGAGGAAGACCACAGAGGTAAAGTACCCTTCTCATGACATCATTTCAAAGGTACTATGAACACGATAGTATCTACCAACATGCTTTAATAAAAATTAAAATTTTAAAAATAAATTCAATATTAAGAAGCAGAGTGAAAAACATGATTTAATTAAGTAGCTTATGAGGCCAGTACATATAAAAAAATTAAATGAACCACATTCAAAATTATTTTATTCAACAAAATTTGTTCAGTATAGCAGTATTACATTCAGAGACTGCAATTTTAAAATAAGACATTTTTTAAAAATTCAGTCTCCAATTACATATTCCCTGGCTTAGTTCTTCATTTAAAAAGGTGTAAATATTTGACAGTATTTAGCAGCCACTGGCATAGTGTCTTGCCTGTGAACTTCAGAGTCTCACAGATCCTATGGCTTCACTCTATGTTACCAGATATGTTTTTTAACATATTTCCAGGCCCTAATTTCTCTGTCTTTCGAGTGAGGGACTGGTGGTGATGGTGGTAAATCCCACTGTGCAAGACTCATGTGAAAATGAAGTAAAACTGTTTCTGTACATTAACTGGCACAAAGGGAGAAGGTAAGCTAATGTTCCCTTTGCCTTCCAAGCTTAGAGATCCAGTACCCCATCCCACCTCCTGTTCCCTCCTTCTAGTGTCATTTGTAGTAATGTATGCTCTGTTAATGAGGAGAATGCTGATCAACCAGCATACTCTTTTTGGTTTCACTCTCTGTCCTCTCAGCAATTCTGTACATTAGGTCTCACATTAGATTTGCTTACTTTTTTCTTCTTTCTGAATGCAATGACTTTTGTGATCTCTATTTTGCTATTAAAAAGTAGTATTCTCAAAGACAAAAATTCATGCATAGCATGGATTTCTATATGCATAGCAATGTCATGCCCTTCAACTAAAGACCACCAGGAATATACCTGTACCTGAGCAATCTGGATTTATTACTCATTGCAGCAAAAGAAAACATACTGTGGAGGACCGTGCATTTCTCAGAAAGAGGGTGTTAGGAAGAACATATTATAAGACTTGGGTTTTAGTTAGGTGATTTGGGAAAGGATCCAAGGAAGTGGAGGTATGCTCCAGATTGGATGCTGTCCAAAAGCCAGAGTAATTTTAGGGTTAGGTAAAGAAACAGCAGGAACTCATTTAGCAAGAGAGGGGATGTTTGGTATTTTGTAGGCTGCTCAGTGACTTTGTTTTGTCCTGTACATTGGACAAAATTATGAACTGGGCTTACTTTTTCTCATTTTATCCTGGTCTTAGAGTGACATTGTCTGAGGTTGGTGAGATGTTTAATTTTATGTGTGAATTTGAGTGAGGTAAGGGATGCCCATATAGCTGGTGAAACATTATTTCTGGGTGTGTCTGTGAGTATGTTTCCAGAGGAGATTATCGTTTGAATCAGCAGAAGATCACCGTCACCAATATAGATGGACATCATTCATTCAATCCTTTGAGGGCCTGAACAGAACAGAAAGGCAGGGAAACTGGGGGTGGAAGAACTGAATAGACGTTTTTCAAAAAAAACATCCAAATGGCCAACAGGTATATGAAAAGATGCTCAACACTCATCACCAGGGAAATGCTCATCAAAACCACTATCAGACATCATCTCACACCTGTTAGAATGGCTACCATCAAGAAGACAACAGACAACAGGGTTGGCGAGGATGTGGAGAAAGGGGACTCTTTTGTACTGTTGGTGGGTATATTAGTTCTGCCACTATGGAAGAGTATGGAGGTTCCTCAAAAAATTAAAAATACAACTACCACATGATCCAGCATGTGGGTAAAATAACAAATACAATAACAGAAAGAACACACTCAAAGGAATTACCAGCAGAAGAAGCAGAGGACTGAATCAACAACATAGAAGACAAGATAGCAGAAATCACCCAACTGGAAAAACAGAAAGAAAAATAGAATAAAAGCTATGAAAGTAGCTTAAGAGACACGTGGAATAACATCAAGCACAACAACATGTGCATAAGAGGAATACCAGAAGGAGAAGAGAGGGAGCAAGGGATTGAGAATATATTTGAAGAAATAATGATCAAAAACTTCCTGAACCTGGTGAAGGAAATTGACATACAAGCCCAGGAAGTGCAGAGAGTTCCAACCAAGATGAACCCAAACAGGCCCACACCAAGACACATTATATTTATAGTTAAAATGGTAAAGATTAAAGACAAAGAGAGAATCCTAAAAGCAGCAAGAGACAGACAGCAAGTTACTTACAAGAGAGCTCCCATAAGACTATCAGCTGACTTTTCTACAGAAACTTTGAAGGCCAGAGGAAGTGGCAGGAGACATTCATAGTGATGAAAAACAAAGGCCTACAACCTAGATTGCTTTACCCAGCAAGGCTATCATTTAAAATTGAAGGAGATATAATGAGCTTCCCAGAAAAAAATAAACTCAAGGAATTCATTACCACCAAGCCAGCATTGCAGGAAATGTTAACAGGGCTTCTTTAAGCAGAAGAAAGATGAAAACAATCTAACTAATGAAGACCAGAAATACAAATAACAAAATAGCAATAACTATGCACCTATCAATAATCACTTTAAGTGTAAATGGATTAAATGTTCCAATCAAAAGACATAGGGTGGCTGAGTGGATAAGAATACAAGACCTATGCATATGCTGTATACCAGAGACTCACCTCAGATCAAAAGACACACACGGTAAAGACACACACACAGTGAAAGTAAAAGGATGGAGTAAGCTATTTCATGAAAATGGAAATGAGAAAAAACTAGAGTAACAATACTTATATCAGACAAAATAGACTTTAAAATGAAGAACATAATAAAGACAAAGAAGGATACTACATAATAAAGGGATTGATAAACAAGAGGACATAATCCTAGTAAACATCTATGCAGCCAACATAGGAGCACCTAAATATATAAAACAGATATTGACTGACATAAAGAGATCAACAGTAACACTATCATAATAAGGGACTTCAACACACCATTGACACCAAGGGACAGTTCCTCCAGACAGAAAATCAATATGGAAACTGTAGCCTTAAATGACACATTAGACCAGTTGGATTTAATCAGTATTTTTAGAGCATTTCACCCCAAAGCTGCAGAATATACATTCTTCTCGAATGCACATGGAACATTTTCCAAGATAGACCACATGTTAGGCCACAAAACAAGTCTCAATAAATTTAAGAAAATTGAAATCATATCAAGTGTCTTCTCGGATCACAGTGCTCTGAAATTAGAAATCAATTACAAGAAAAAACTGGAAAACACACAAATACATGGAGGCTGAATAACATGTTGCTAAATAATGAATGGGTCAACAATGAGATCAAGGAAGAAATCAAATGATACCTCAAAAAAAATGAAAATGAAAACACAATGACCCAAAATCTATGGGATGCAGTGAAAGCAGTCCTAAGAGGGAAATTCATAGTAAGGCAGTACTACCTAAAGAAACAAGAAAAATCTCAAATCAACAGTCTATCCTTATACCTAAGGGAACTGGAAAAAGAACAACAAAATAAGCCCAAAGGAAGTACAAGGAAAGAATTAATAAAGATCAGAGCAGAAATAAATGAAATTGAGACCAAAAAAAAAAAAAAAATACAAAAGATCAATGAAACCAAGAGCTGTTTTTTTTAAAAGATAAACAAAATTGACAAATTTTTAGCCAGACTCATCAAAAAAAGACAGAGAGGACCCAAATTAATAATATCAGAAATGAAAGAGAAGTGACAACAGACACCACAGAAATACAAAAACTTTAAGAAAATACTATGAGCAGCTATACACCAATAAATCAGACAACCTGGAAGAAATGGATATTTTTCTAGAAGCATACAAACTTCCAAACCTAACTCAAGAAGAAATGGAAAATCTGGATAGACTGATTACTACTAGTGAAATTGAATCAGTAATCAACAAGCTCCCAACAAACAAAAGCCCTGGACCAGATGGCTTTACAGGTGAATTTTACGAACTATTCCAAAAAGAATTATCACCTATTCTCTTCAAACTATTCCAAAACACCCAGAGGGAGGGAAGGCTTCCAAACTCTTTTTATGAGGCCACTATCACCCTGGTCCCAAAATCAGACAAAGACATTACAAAAAAAAGAAAACTACAGGACAATATCCCTAATGAACATAGAAGCAAAAATCCTCAACAAAATAGTAGCAAAAAGAATTCAGCAATACATTAAAAAGATCATACACTACGATCAAGTGGGATTCATTCCTGGTATGCAAGGTTGGTTCAATATCTGCAAATCAATTAATGTGATACACCACATTAACAAAATGAAAAATAAAAATCATATTGTCGTATTAAGAAATGCAGAAAAAGCTTTTGACAAAATCCAGCAGCCATTTATGATAACAACTCTTACCAAAGTGGGAATAGAGGGATCATATCTCAACATAATAAAGGCCATATATGATAAACCCACATACTCAATAGGGAAAACTAAAACCATTCCCCTTAAGATTAGGAACAAGGCAAGGTTGCCCATTTTCTCCACTTTTATTCAACATAGTTCTGGAAATTCTAGCCACAGCAATCAGACAAGAAAAAGAAATAAAAGGCATCCAAATTGGAAAGGAGGAAGTAAAATTGTCATTATTTGCAGATGACATGACTCCACCAAAGACTCCACCAAAAAATTATTAGAATGGATAAATGAATTTAGGAAAGTAGCAGGATACAAAATTAATATTCAGAAATCAGTTGTATCTGTGTATACCAATAATAAACTATCAGAAGGAGAAATTAAGAGGACAGCCCCATTTACAATTGCTTCAAAAACTGTAAAATATTTAGGAATAAATTTAACCAAAGTAAAGGACCTGTACTCAGAAAATTATAAGACACTGAAGAGAGAAATTAAAGAGATACAAATAAATGGAAACACATACCATGCTCATGGATAGGAAGAATTAGTATAGTTTAAATGTCCATACTACCTAAGGCAATATAAAGATTCAACGCAATTCCTACCAAACTACCAATGACATTTTTCGCAGAAATAGAATATATAATCCTAAAATTTGTAGGGAACCATAAAAGACCCCGAATAGCCACGGCAATCTTGAGAAACAACAAAGTGGGAGGTATCACGATACCTGACATCAAATCATACTACAAGGCTATAATAATCAAAACAGCATGGTACTGGCATAAAAACAGACACATAGATTAATGGAACAGAATAGAGAGCCCAGAAACAAATCCATACCTGTATGGTCATTTAATCTACTACAATGGGAGCAAGAATTTACATTAAGGTAAAGACAGTCTTTTCAATAAATGGTGCTGGGAAATCTGGACAGACGCATGCAAAAAAATGAAGCTGGACCACCTCCTTACACCATATATAAGAATAAATTCAGAATGGATTAAAGACTTAAATGTAAAATCTGAAACCATAAAACTCCTAGAAGAAAATATAGTAAGTAAATTTGTAGACATTATCCTTAGTAATATTTTTACTGATATATCCCCTCAGGCAAAAGATGTAAGAGAAAAAATAAACATATGGGATTACATCAAACTAAAAAGTTTTTTTCACAGCAAAGGAAACCATCAATAAACAAAAAGGCATCCTACCAAATGGGAGATGATATTTGTCAATGATACATCTGATAAGGGGTTAATATCCAAAATTTATTAAAAAAAACTCATTCAACTCAATACCAAAAAACAAACAACCCAATTGAAAAATGGGAAAAATACATGAAGCGACATTTCTCTAAGGACATACAGATGGCCAATAGACATATGAAAAATGTTCAACCTCACTAATCATTAGAGAAATGCAAGTAAAAACCACAATGAGGTACCACCTCACTCCAATCAGAATGGCTATCATCAATAAATCAACAAACATCAAGTGCAGGCAAGGATGTGGACAAAAGGGAACCCTCATGCACTGTTGGTGGGATTGCAAATTGGTGCAGCCACTATGGAAAACAGTATGGAGGTATCTCAAAAACTGGAACTGGAACTACCTTATGACCCAGCAATTCCACTCCTAGGTATCTATCCAGAGAAATACTAAATGCTAATTCGAAATAATACATGCACTCCTATGTTTATTGCAGTGCTGTTCACAATAGCCAAGATACAGAAACAACCAAAATGCCCATCAGTAGATGAATGGATTAAGAAACTGTGGTACATTTATACAATGGAGTATTGCTCAGCCATAAAGAAGAATGAAATCTTACCATTTGCAATGATATGGATGGACCTAGAGAACAATATGCTAAGTGAAATAAGTCAGATGGAGAAAGACAAATACCATATGATCTCATTTATATGTGGAATCTAAAGAATAGAATAAATGAACAAACTAATCAGAAAGTCTCAGATATAGAGTAAAAACTGAGGGTTGCTAGATGGGAGGGGCATTGGGATGAGGGAGAAGGTGAGGGGATTAGAAAGCACACATTGATAACCACAAGATTGCCCCAGGGATACCAAAGACAGTTTGGGGAATATAATCAATAAAGTTGTAAAGATTTTATAGAGTGTCCAATGGACACTTATCTTATTAAGGAGACCACTTTATGGATGGTATAGATACCTGACCACTGCAGTGTACACCTGAAGTTGAAGCTGAATAATAGTGTATGTGAACTATAATTTTATACATAAAGTTATAAAATTTTATATATAATTTTATATATATGTAGTCACAGGATGTGGAGCACAGCATACAGAATAGAGTCAATGAAACTGTAACAGCTATATACAATGTCAGAGGGGTAGTAGATTGAGGGAGGGGGGTTCTCACTTTGTGAGGGGTGTAAATGTTTTGCACACCTGAAAGAAATTTAAAAAAAAAGAGAAATGATAATTATGTGACTTGATAGAGGTATTAGCTAAAGCTATGGTGGTAATCATATTGCAATATATAAGCGTGTCAAATCAATATGTTGTACACAATGTTGAATCTCAATTATATTTCAATAAACATTAATTATTACTTTTTAAAGCTGAGGGAGGGTATACTTGCTCTTTTGCTATAGCTGGGACATCTATCTTTTCCTGCCCTTGGACATCGGAGCTCCTGGTTCTCAGGCCTTCAGACTCAGACTGAGATTCACACCTTTGATTCCCCTGGTTCCCAGGCCTTTGGCTCACCAGCTTCCCTGGGATTCCAGCTTGCAGATTGTGGAACTTATCTGCCTCCATAATCATGCAAATCAATCCTTCATAAAAAATTTCTTTCTTTTTCTATCTATCTATCATCTATCTATCTGTCTGTCTGTCTGTCTGTCTGTCTGTCTGTCTATCTATCCTATTGGTCCTATTTCTCTGGAGAACTCGGTGAGATTGTTTATTTCTAAATAGAGCATAACATGGCTTAGGTGTGAATGCTACCCCAGCTACCAAATATCTGGGGCTGCACTTTTGTTTGTTTGTTTTCTTCCTCAGCATTCAGTGCATCACTCTGAACTTTGGTCGTCCACGGATCCCTTTTGCTATACCAAGGAGCTCTCCTTGGAAAGATGAATACTCTCCAGTGCTACAGGGCATGCGTTGTATAGTATCTGACTGTTACTGAGTCAGAAATGGAAGTTAGTTGCCTTATCTCCGGCCAGTTTAGAAATGGCAGTGATGACTTTTGAAGGCCATTGTGTTAAAAATGTTAATTACTTGCATGCACCCACAAAGACAGTGGCAATTTTATAACACTAAGTTTGGGAAAGTGTAATGAGATACCAAAGTTACTAGAAAGAATAAACGAAGGCCTTGCAATGTTTCCAAGAGTTGGTGTTAAATCAATTGCTTCATATCATTATAAGTGTTGAATGAAACTCTGATATACCATTAGTTTTCTCCCACTGGTTAATTCCCTTTTTATTAGATAAGATCCTGGGAACATCATATAGTATATGCCGGAGAATATCTCTGCTAATCTCTAAAATCCTGGAAATAACAGTGGGAATCTGGTTTCCAGTGATAAACAGATTTGTTTTACAGGGTTATGAGTATTTGCTCCTCACTTGGTGCACTCTATGATTTAAGAGTGCTATGATATTTCATCACATTGTTTTTCCCCATTACTACAAGCAGATGTAATGCTGTCTAATTCTATTCTCTCTGCACTGAAGATGACAATCTGTTTTTCAGCTTCCTAAAGCACGTGAAAAGTGCTTGGGTGTCATACTTTGCAGGAAGCTTAAATTAGGCTTTCTTAACAATTTACAACAACAAAATTTTACTTTAACCAACACAAAACTCAGAGTTAAAAATAAGGTACCATACTATTTCCTTTTCACTCTGCATTTTTATATAGTAAATTATTTTAATCTCCAAAAAAATCTCTTTGGGAACTAATTTTTCAGGTTCTTGCAGAAAAACGTATCTTTCAACAAACGAGAATCTAGGCATTAATAGTAGGAAATCAAGATTTCTAAGCACTGGTTGGCCGACTTTGACCACCTAATCATGGGATCTCCCATGAATTCTTAATTGTCCATGCTAACACCAGTGTCCCTCTTTACTAAGTGGCATATACTCTATAACCTGTGTTCTACATATGCTTCAGTTTAACTATTCAGGGTTGAAGTTTTCTTTTCTTTGATAATGTGTAATCTTATCAACATAGAAACCCATATTAAAGAACCGTTTCTGACCTTTACTGGTAAACATATCAAAGATTTTTCTACCTTAGAACATTAGCAACTATATTCTGTAAGAATAGTACTGGAGGGAGAGGGGCGGGGATGAGAGCAGCATGGAGTTGTCACCTGAGAGAACCTGGGACATTGAAAGACCTCAGAAAGAGGGCTTTGTGAGCAGTGCCTCAGGGGCATGAGGCTGCCCAAACTGGAGGAGTTACAGGGTCCTACAAGCCATGCCAGGAACAAATCAAAAATCCTAGGAGTACAAAACGTCAGTGCCCACCATGGGCCATCACACCAAGGTTGCTAGTGTGACTTCAAGAGACCAGCCTGGAGCAACAAACGAGTGAGCTAACCTTCACCAAAGACTGGGAGTGACACTAGGAACTCGCTACTGATATTGAAGGAGAACTGAAAAGGTGAAGATGAAGCTGTGACAGCCTATACCCCACCTCTATGCCTAAAAACAGGTACTTTCTAGCTCTTTACAGGACATGTTTGCTAACTCGTGTACCATAAGGTCAGTTCAGGACAGCCTAAAGCCCAGGGATAAATCTTCATGAACTCGATTGACCCATCTGAAAAACTGTGTGATGCTCCAGCCCTCCGACCAGCCCTACTTTTGTGGAGCTTATCGTATGGCAGGAAAGACAGATGACGCATAAGACATTACAAACATGGTGACTGAATAAAGGGGAAGCCTGGGCATCTCCTAGACCCTCAAGCAGAGGCCCTTCCTTTCTCTGGAGAGTGAGGGAAGTCTCTGGAACCAGCGCATTTAGGAAGAGAACTTGAAGATGATGGGAAGTTAGCCAAGGGAAGAAGAGAGAGAAGAGTGTTGCAGGCAGGAAACAGCACGTGCAAAAGCCCAGACCTAAGAGACAGTACAGTAGATTTAAGGACTGAAGGAGGCCCAGTGAGTCTGGGGCTAAGTGCATGTGGCAGCCGTGGAGGATTCCTTGGGGCCTGGTAATCCTTAACACTGAGGACTTGGGACCTTATCCCAAGGGCAATGGGAACTAATAAAGGCTTTCAGACAAAAGAAGGATATGATCATGTTTATGTTTTTTAAAAAACCCCAACTTTGATAAGGCTTGGGACTTGGGAGCCAACACCCAGAGAGAGAGACTAAGAAGTCATATTGGGAAGGACAGAAATCTCCCCAAGACGAAGCAGCAGCTCAACCTCGTTTACTAAAGTCGGGAACATATAGAGTTCATTTCACTCCCAGGCAGATAGGCCTTAGGTGATCAAAGGAAACAGACTGTGTGATGTGACACAGCCAAGCCAACGGTGCCCAGGCTCTTGTCACTTTAGGAGATGGCTTCTTGACTCGGTCAGCGTTTGGGGTTTTGAATATTTACTGGGGAGATTTGTTCTGCTTTCCTATCTCATTTTCTCCCAAATACTATTTTTAAAACATGCTGGTCTTGTCTAGACTGAATTTAGGCGGTAGAGGCTGAGGTTTTCCCCATCCAGGCTAAGATGGTAAGGAGGATCTAAATGCTCTAACAGAGATTGAGGAGCTAAAGGGACAGCACAGCGCCAGGCTCAGGAGTGTAGCGGCCTTCCCTCAACCCCACATCATCCTGTGAATATTCTCCTTGGCTTTTCGCTTGTGAAGTCGTCCCCTCTGTGAAAACTTTGCAACGCTGCCAGCTCCACAATTTCCCTTCCCTGCACTGCTAAGAGACAAAAGCAGAACTGCTCCTGCTCCTCTTGAGTTTGAAAGCCGTTTTCCAAGCCACAAATTCCGATTTTTCTCAAAAGCCCTTAAAATGTCTTTCACGGCTGACATTTAGGGATGTAAGTAGGGCCCTTTTGTTATCATCAAATCCAGCATATGATTTCTTTTCCCCAAAGATAGAGGAGGAAAGAAATAATAGGAAGCTAGAAAAACATTATCTTGCAGGTTTTGGGCCGATGTGTATCAACAATGGGGGAGACATTGCCAAGGAATAGGATGAACATGGAGCCCTTTCAGCCCTGAAGGGAAAGAAATACACAGGGATCCTCATGGTCCACACAAATATCCTTTCTGCACAGAGTCACGATTGAGATGGAGGACTAAGGAATTGCTCTTGAAGGAAATAGAATTTAAACTCAAAGTTCCTCCCAGCTCTCCTTTGTCTCTCCATGCACGCATAGTTCTTTCAATTTCAGAAAGTAACACATAACTCCAATACTTGATTCCTGCAATGAATGGAACTTGGACATTTATTATTATTATTATTATTATTATTATTTTTTAGCAATTTTGGTGTCTTTTAAAACCACAGAGTGCACAATATTTTTCCTGAATTACTTCCTAATCCAATTCCAGGATTCATCAGCAAATATTTGTTGCCATTACTCTTAGTAGTAAGACACACAAGTTATTCAAGGGGCTTACAATCAAATGGGGTGAGGGGTGTGTAAACAGTTACTCCTAGGCAGGAAAACAGAGGCTTCAAACAGACAATTACAGAATGTTACAGAGCAGAGCATAATGGTAACTGAGATTGGAATTGTAAGGGAGGTGTGGTGACAGGGTGGGGGGGGGTGACAGGGTGGTGACGGGGGGTGGGGGGAAGAATTTTATTAAAGAAGAGCCTATAAATAAGTCAATACTTTGAAAGTTTGATAATAACTACTATTAGATCCCAATAATAAGCAGCTTAGGTACAATCCTTATAATTTGTCTCTAACATGCCTAGAAAGCGACTCCTCCTTCAGAACCTTTAGAAACACTGCACTTTATTCCCAGTCTTAAATGTGAATATTTGATCTGCGTGTTCAAATCATCAGCAACATGTGATTTCTACTGGTGAGGGAAACCTAAAAATTGAGATTAGAGTCTATAAACCAACTTTTCCCCTCTATCCAGAGCTCATATTTTTTAGTGTCTAAATTATTGAAAACTGGGAGAATGAGAAAAGTAGCATGCCATTGGGGAAAAGATAAGTTGGTATAGTTCTATATTAAACCAGCACCAACTTTCTGGGGAAGGATTTTTTGTTATCAATGCAAACAGAATTATGCTTTCATAAAGCCAAGTTAAGAAAGTTCTCTGGCATTTTTACTTTTGACAGATTATTCAATCTACTCACCCATTTGTACCACATACCCCATACATCATGGATTCTCAAAACAATTAATGTATGAAATAGGCTTGCTACCGTGTTTCCCCGAAAATAAGACCTAGCCAGACAATCAGCTCTAATGCATCTTTTGGAGCAAAAATTAATATAAGGGTCTTATTTTACTATAATATAAGACTGGACCTTATAACATAATGTAATGTAATGTCATGTCATGTCATGTCATGTAGTATAATATAATATATGCCGGGTCTTATATTAATTTTTCTCCAAAAGATGCATTACAGCTGATTGTCTGGGTAGGTCTTATTTTTGGGGAAACGGTATAAACGAGACAGCAACTAAGAGTCATCTGTATTGTATAATATTATGAAACCATTCATGTATTCTGCAAGTTCCTATCCAGTCATTGTCACCTTATTTATCACATGACAAGAGGCCACCGTATAGTAAATTAGAAACACATCTCCCACAAAGTAAGCCTTAGAGGGGATGGCCTTGCCGAACATAGTCCTCAAATGCTGTAGACAGTATAAGTCACTTACCTGTGAAAGTGAACTTGCGGAAGCCAGGAGAAACAATGAACTCCACTGTAGAGAGTCAAAGGGTTTTACACCCTTTTCTAACTTTGGTTTTCATCATTATAAAGCATTGAACAGAATTCAAGCTTTTTCGAGAACATTATCTATTTACTTATGGGTCAATGCCCTGTAGGCCAGCCTAAGCACAGTTCAGTGACATCTGAGGAAAGGTTGAACATGCTCAAAGTAATAACCCCAAACACAGAGTATACTGGGGAAGCCCTCTGAAGGGTCAGCAGGCTCTGGAAACTGCTGACTCGCCTTGGAAGGACAGGTGAGACATGGGTGGTGGGCCAGTAAGAGCCCTGGGATTCTGGCTATGTCCAGCTCTTCTTTTTATAGGCCCTTACTTTTGAAAAGTTACTTAAAACATAACAAGGTTAAAAAGAAATATCTTTAAAGTTTTCCCAACAATTTGAAAGATTACTCTTGGAAAAACCCTTAGGTTGCATGCCCCTGAGGTTCCTGACCTAGCCCCAGAGTTTCTAGAGACAGATGACTTAAAAGAACAACTAAAACAGCCTTTTGTTCAAAACTCTGAGTGCTCTGATGACCTTTGCACCCTGGCTTGAACAGTCAATAACCCCAGGCTCTACCCACCAGAGGAAGCCGTGTGTAAGTACAGATTAACGATTTTTAAAAAGGTTCAAATTAACAAGACTCCAAGTCCAATAAACACCTATCATTTCTCCAATGGTTTTGTGGTGCCCATATCTGTTGCTCTTCCTTTTTTTAATCCTTCCATTTTCTCAAAATGCTCTTATTTTTTGTCTCTCTCACTGCATGAGCTAACCCTTTTGTAAGCGTGCCTTACTATGGCCTGCCATGAACAACTAACAGTGGCCAAATGCTTGTTGAGGGCCTGGCTCAGTTGAAGAGTTTTGTTTGTACCAACCTCATTTTGGCTTCTCGATAACCCTGGAATTTACATGCTATCATCATTATTCCTGTTTTATAGTTGAGGAAACAGAAGCACAGAAAGGTTAAATAATCTACCCAAAATCTTACAACTAACAGGTGCAGAGCGTATGCTCCTGACCATGCTATGCCAACCTTCTTCCTTCCCATGCTCTGAAAAGCAGTCAATGCGCCATTACTTCTCAGTTTACAGAAAATAAGATCAAGTTAAATAAGATCAAATTTTCCCAATTTAAAATTTTTCTTCTGTAAATTTTTCTTTAAAACTCAGCATCTACTACTATTTGTCTCTACTGGAATCTAGATATAAGGTGGTTTATGATTTAACCCCAAATTTTGTATTTTTTTATTATATTTATATGTTAAAATCTCAATATATCAAGGTCAGCCAAAAAAGAAAATTTCCTAGATATTCCCCTATCTAAACTGGTTTGAGTAACTCTGAGATGGGTTGACTTCCGAGACAATGCAAATGTAATAATATTTGGTTTGGCACCAAGTAGGACCAGGAAAAAGAACTTTACACAAAACCAAAAAAGCAGCTTTGATTGGGAAAAGATTCTCAATAGAATTTTGCCACCTTTGTTGTGGCAAAGTTATTGACAACAGCTGAAGGTTAAGAATGCTCAGGAGGGGGGAGATCCAAAGTGGTGGAATAGATAAACACTGTGCGTGCTTTCTTCCATGAACACATTAAAGTTACAACTAAATTACAGAACAATCAACCAGAGAACCATCTGAAGTCTAGCTGAACAGAAGTTTTAAAACTAAAAATATAAAGAAAAAGCCAATTGAAACCGGTAGGAGCAGTGGAGACACGAAATGGGCTGGCTCCAAACTTCTGTGTGGAGGTTGAGAATCAGGATGAATATCTCAGCCATGGAGGTTTCCCCAGTACAAGCAAGGTACTGCAGTCCAAAACCAGGCTCCCCAGCCCAGAGTCCTGGGAAGAGGAGCCCCCACGACATCTGGCTGTGAAAAACAGTGGGGATCTGACCATCCGAGTGGGATGGAAGGCTGAGGGAAACCCAGATGTTTTCTTACATGGCCCGCTCACAGATTCTCTCACTCCCAGGCACTCACCCTGGGCTCTGGCAGAGGTACAGTAACTTAGGGAGGTGGGGTGTTAGAGGCATATGGAGGCAGGCTGAGGTGTGTGACTGATGCAAGGACTGTAGGACAGTTGCTGTTTTCCCTGTATGGGGTCCTTCTCCTGTACAGCCAGCAGGTAGGCACCATCTTTCCTGTGTTGAGCCCTCCCCCTCCACTGCCAAATCTGAATCTGATTGACCTTGTGAGCTCTACTGGGATCCTACCCCACCTAACTCCCCCAATGCTGGAGGCACTTTCTCCCAAGCAGCCAGCCCCACCCACATTGCACTCCATAGGCCAAAGGCAGGCAGCGGCTTCCTTGGTGTGCTCTGAGATTTGCTGAGTAGCTCCAGGCTCAGCACTAGCACCAAACCAGAGTCTACATTAACTCTTCCCATTCTAGTGACTCGGTGAGACCCTGCCTCACCCAACTCATATAATACATGAGTTATCAGTGGCTGGGCTTTAAGGGAGCCAGCAAATGGTAGCAGGCCTCGAGGTGTCATTGCTTTTTGCAGAGCTACCCCAGGCCCAGTACTGGTGGCAACCATCCTCGGTTCACAGTGTGGTCCACATGCATCCAACTTTAGTACAGGCAGTAAACAACCATGATCACTTTATAGCTCCTACTAGGTAGTCCCCAGCTGGTCACAGGCAGTGGGTGACCTGGGCCTGTACTGGAGCCTCTCCCAAGAAGCCCGAGAACCAACATATTTGGAAGTTGGCTTCGGACCACAGCAGAACACTGCTCAATTAGCTCCACAAGTGGCACACACAAGGGGCAGTCTCAACTAGCACCAGAACCAACTGGGGTGAACTCTACACAGTGGGGTAAGACCCATGCACAGCAGTCTCGAAGCTGTGGATGGGGCCAAACCACATAGCCAGTCAGCCTAAGGATCAATCCCACCTACTGACATGCCAGTAGCAATCAAGGCTCACCTATAACAGGAAAGCACACACAACCCACACAAAGGACACTCCCAGAGCACCTAGTGCAGGTGACCAGGAGGACTGTGCTAGAGCCCCAAAGAGCTCCTAGTACATACGGCCACCCAGCCAGGACTGAGAGACATAGCAGATCTACCTAACACATAGAAACAAACACAGAGAAGCAGCCAAAATGAGGAAATAAAGAAAACATCCCAAATGAAAGAAAAGGAGAAAACTCCAAAAAAAGAACTAAATGAAATGGAGGCAAGCAACCTATCAGAGATGGAGCTCAAAACAATGCTTATAAGGATACAGAAGGAACTTAGTGAGAACTTCAACAAAGAGATAGCAAGCATTTACAAGGACATAGAAATCATAAAAAAGAACCAGTCAGAAGTGAAGAACACAATAACTGAAATGAAGAATGCACTAGAAAGAATTACCAGCAGACTAGCTGAAGCAGAAAATCAAATCAATGATTTGGAAGACAAGGTAGCAGAAAACACTTAATCAAAAAAGAAAAAAGAACCCCCCAAAATGACAATAGTTTAAGAGGTCTCTGGGACATCAAGCATAACATTCACATCATAGGGGTACAAGAAGGAGAAGAGAGAAAGCAGGGATTGAAAATTTATTTGGAGAAATAATGACTGAAAACTTTCCTCACCTGGCAAAAAAATTAGACATACAAGCCTAGGAAGTGCAGAGTCCCAAACAAGATGAACCTAAACAGGCCCACACCAAGACCCATTATAATTAAAATGGCAGTTTAAAGACAAAGAGAGAATCCTAAAAGCAGCAAGAGAAAGGTAACTAGTAACTTATAAGGGAGCCTCCATAAGATTGTCAGCTGATTTCTCAACAGAAACTTTGCAGGCCAGAAGGGATTGACACAAAATATTCAATGTGATAAAAAGTAAGGACCTACAAACAACGTGACTCTACCCAGCAAGATTTAAAATCGAAAGACAGATAAAGAGCTTCCCAGACAAGAAAAAGCTAAAGGAGTACATCTCCACCAAACCAGTATTACAAGGAATGTTAGAGGGACTTCTTTAAGGAAGAAAAAAATAAATAAATAAAAATTATGAATAATAAAATGGCAATAGCTACATATCTATCAACAATTATTTTCAATGCAAATGGATTAAATGTTCAATTAAAAGACAAAGAAGGGCTGAATGGATAAGAAAACAAAACCCTTACATATGCTGCCTCCAAGAGACTCACTTCAGATTGAAAAACACACACAAATGGAAAGTAAAGGGATGGAAAAAGTTATTTCATGAAAATGGAAATGAAAAAAACAAAAGCTGGGGTAGCAATACATATACCAGACAAAATAAACTTTAAAACAAAGGCTGTAACAAGAGACAAAGAAGGACCCAGTAATCCCAGTTCTGCATAATTATCTGAAGAAAACCAAACGCTATTTCAAGGGGACATGTGCATCCATATGTTCATTGCAGGATTGTTCACAATAGCTAAAATGTGGAGGCAGCCTGGGTATCAGTTGATGGATGAATGGATAAAGAGGAGGTGGTACATATATACAGTGGACTATTGCTAGGCCATAGAAGGGAATGGGTTCTTGCCATCTGCAGTGGCATAGGTGAACCTAGAGTGAAATGCCAGACAGTGAAAAACAGATGCAATGTGATTTCGGTCATATGTGGAATCTAAAGAACAGAATGAATGAACAAACAACACAGAAACAGACTCATAGATACAGACAACAGTATGATATTTGCCAGACTGGAGGGGGTTTAGGAGTGTGCATAAAGAAAGGGGAAGGGATTAAGAAGTACAAATTGGTTGTTAAAAAGTAGTTATGGGGATATAGGGTATAGCATAAGGAATATTGTAATAACTATGTATGGTGTCAGATGTGTATGAGATTTATTGGGGTGATAGATGGGAGGGAGTTGGAGGGCAGTGTAAAAAAAGTGAAGGGATTAAGAAGTACAAATTGGCAGTTACAAAATAGTCATAGGAATGTAGATACAGCATAGGGGATATAGTCAATGATATGACAATAACTATGTATAGTGCCAGGCGATCTAGTCAGGGGGATCACTTCTTAAACTATATAAATGTCTAATTACTAGGCTGTACCCCTGAAATTAATGGAAAGTAATATTGAATGTCAACTGTAATTGAAAAATTTAAAAAGGGGGGAAAATGGGAAAGGGAATAAGAGGTTCAAATTTCTAGGTATAAAACAAGTTAATCATGGGGATGTAATACACAGCATGGGGAATGTAGTCAATATTATTGTGATAGAACAGGATGATGTCAGGTGGTTGCTGGACTTATCATGGTGATCACTTCTTTAGGAATATAAATGTTGAATAACTATGGTGTACCCCTGAAACTAATATAATATTGTATGTTAGCTATATTTTTAATAAAAATCTTAAAAAGACAAATATATGGTGATGGAAGGAGAACTGCCTCTGGGTGGTGAGCACATAATGTATATATAATGATGTATTACAGAATTGTAAACTTGAAACCTATGTAACTTTAGTAACCATTGTCACCCCGATAAATTTTAATTAAAAAAAAAAATCTTAAAAAAAAGAAAAGAAAATGCTCGGGAGGAAACTGTCACCTCAGGACCAGAGCAGAACGGCTCACTGGTCCTAGTGTCCTCAGACTTCCCTCTGTACGGCATGGAGACCTAGGGGAAGAGAAAAGCATAGAGTTTTAGAGCTGGAAACAACATTGCAGATACAGTAAGCCTTCATTTAATGTCATAGATAGGTTCTTGGAAACTGTGACTTTAAGCGAAGCAACATATAACAACATCAATTTTACCACAGGTTAATTGATACCAACAAGAGTTAAGTTCCTATGGCATATTTTTGGTCATAAGGACATCACCAAACTTCTAAATAAAGACGCAAAATACGTTTACCATTAAACATTGAAATAATGTGAGTTACACATAAATTTAAGAAAGATTAATAAAACCAAGTATGATCATTATATTCCAGTCTGCTTATGCCAGTTCAGGGTCATAGGTGGCCAGAACCTATCCCAGCAGCTCAGGGTGCCAGGTGGGACCCACCCTGAATAGAAAACCCTTTTATACGCACACACACCCAGCCTCACTCAGACCGGGACAATGTAGTCACACCAATTCACCTCACGTGCACAGCTTTGGGATGTGGGAGGAAACTGGAGTGCCTGGAGAAAATCCATGCAGATATGGGGAGAACAAACTCCAACAGACAGTGGCCCTGGCCAGGAATAGATTTTTTTTTTTTCCTATCAACGTTGTAATGAAATGACATGGGAAAAAACGATGTTGTTATTCAAGGACCATCAGCATTTCATCTCCTACCACCTCGTCTTGCAGATTAGAAAAGTGAAGACAAAGTGGCCACCTATCCCCAGCCCCATTATCAGAGGGTTAATGGTGCCTTCCCCTGCTCCATCAGTCAGGCCCCTTGACAGGCCTGGGCAAAGAGAGTACAGAGTTCATTGTTTCTAATTTATTTCAGCAATGGGTGGGTTTTCTTTATGGTTTATGGTCTGAAAACAGGTAGTGCTGTGGTTCCTGCTGTCTTCCAGTTAAAACAACGACTTTTTTAGTGAGTACTATGTGCCAAAACTGCTTTAACCTCTGGGATTCAGGAAAAAGCAAAACAGATGAGAATCCTTACCCTCAGGAATTTACATACTAGAGAGGGAATGGGTACGCAATAAACAAATAAGTAAAACATATATGTCAGATGGTGATAAATGCTATGGAGAAAAACATTTCAGGAAAAGGATATGATAGGAAGTGTGTATGAATGTGTATGAGTGTGTGTTAGTGCAGAGGTATCGCTATTTTAAATCAGGTGGTTAGGGAAGGACTCACTGAGAAGGTGACATATGAGGAAGCAGGTGAGGGAGCAAGTACATAAGTACCGGGGGAAGAGCAAATACAAAAGCCCTAGGTGGGGCAGGGGAATGCCTGGTTGTTTAAGGGACGACGCAGAAGTCAGTGCTGCTGGAAGAGAGTAAGAAAGCAGTAGTAGACAAGTGTCAGTGCTGTAACATAAGATAGAGGCTCTCAAAGTGTGATTACTAGGCCAGCAGCATCAGCATTTCCTGTTAGAGATGCAAATTCTGGGGCCTGCCCCAGACTTACAGAATCAGACACTCTGGAGCTGGGCCCAGCATGCTCAAGCTTGAGAATCACTATTGCAGAGCCTTGGAGGTCACTATAGATCAATTTGGACCATGTTTCAAAATCATGGCCAAAAATAACTCAGGGAGGGCCCTAAATGATGAAGATAGAATTTAGCCAATTGTTGGTTTTAAAACTGTGTTGGGGATCATTCTAGGTACTACAGAAGAAAGAAAAGAAGTTACTTCATTCCTTGAATTATTTAAAAAAAAAAAAAAGTTTACTGAGTACCTTCTATTTGCAAGACACCATGTCAGGTGTTATGCCAGTTGCCAACTGGCACACATTACAGTTAGTATCCTTGAGAAAGTTTAAAATATAAAGGGAAGATAAAGTTTAACATAAAAAGCAATTAAGAAAAAAAAAAACCACAGAACATCAAATGTTAACAATGTAGATCTTAGGTGTTTAAAAAGTGCCATAGCAGTTGGGGACAGGAATAATCAGGGAATGATTCTCAGAGGCAGGGGGATTTGAGTTAAGACTCCAAGTATGAGATGGACCAGGTCAGAAATATAGCATGAGCAAGTTCATAGAACACACACAGGTAGCGTTGAAAAGAACCAGAGGCCTACTGAGATTAGAGGCTAGAAAACGGTGTTTGTTTTGCTGGCAAGGAAACATAGGCAAGGAAAGGTTTGCAATGCCAGTAGAACGAGTTGCGGACAGCCTAACACTAGAACTTCAGTCCAGTCCAGGGAAAGTCTTGCATACGTACACCAATGACAGACTCTTTTGCTTGGTTATTACCACCCTGAAAGTCAATGTAAGTTGTGAAAAGCCAGGTTGACACAATATAATTGGTTGTACTTTTGTGGCACAGAGACTAGCAGAGAAAATAAAAAAGTCTAAATTAAAGCTTCCTTGAGTAGTTGTGTGTTTTTAAAGCAAGATGTGTGGAAGAATATGATTTCTGTAGTTTAGTTTACTGCAGATGGAGGCAGAATGGTACAGTGAAAAGAGCACAGGATCCCCTTTGTTCTGTGTATAGTCTGTCCCAACCCTATTTCAGAGCTGGCCCTGGCTCCTGGAACTCCTCCAGGCCCCACTTTCTTGGCCAATTAGAGTAAAACACTTACTACATATTACACTTCATCATAGTCTCCAAATCATGCTTCCTTTAAGATGGTGGTGGGGATAAAAGTTAAAAGTAGTGAGTTGAGTAACCTCAGTATATATTTTAGATGTTTTGTGCTCCCTCTATAGAATTAACAACACCAAACAAGACCATTTAATCACACTCTTATCATGTTGTAATTTACAATTATCTAAATGAAATGCATACATTGATTTCCACAGCTACTTATCTTCTTCAGCACTCAATACTTGGTCAGAATTTCTATTTTTGTTCACATCTCTAGTGAGGAAAACTGGCACAAAAATATAGACTTCACTCAAGCCAATCTTTTCTCACATTTTTGAGTGTATAGTTCTTGTCTGTCCCTACAGTTTCATCACTGCTTATATCATGTCAAATACAAAAAATAATTATAAGGGAACATCAGTAATTGGAGAAGGGAGAGAAATAGGTGAAAGAAATAAAGAAGAAAATCATCAAAGAGAATTCTGCTACAAAACAAAATTAATTAATAAGTAGTTTTGTCTATGGTATTGAGCAGACATTTGAACTGTGAAATGAACTCATGTCTTACTGGAGAACAGCAAGCCTGCCTGAGCCTTTGGGTAGATTGAGTTTTCATGTCTTAGCTTCACTCAGGACACCTCCCTTCTTAAACTGATGTATCAGTTTTGGAAATCTTTACTTTGTTGAGGTGGAAGAGGAGATAGGAAGGAATGGGTGGTGGTTTGTTTTTTTCCAACACAATGTACACAATGGAATACTATTCTGCCATAAGAAAAGATGAAATAGTGCCATTTGCAACTACATGGATGGATCTTGAGATTATTATGCTAAGCGAAATAAGTCTTACAGAAAAAGTTGAGAACCGTATGATTTCACTGATATGTGGGATATAAAGCTGAAAGCAACAGAGGAAAAAGACAAACAAAGAAATAAAAACTGATCAACATAAACAATAGTTTAGTGGTTACCAGAGGGTGAGGGGAGGGGGGAATGGTAGATGAGGGTAAATGGGATTAAATATATGGTGATCGAAGAACTGACTCTGGGTGGTGAACACACAATGTGATATATAGATAATGTATTACAGAATTGCACACTTGAATCCTATGTAACTTTACTGACCATTTGTCACCCCAATAAACTTTAATTAAAAAAAAAAGAAATGGGTGGTTGTTATAGTCAAACATAGGTTTAGTGATCCACACCAAGTGTTTATAAATAAGATGTGAGTGATATCTACTACTTCTTTGCTTAAAGCAAGACAATTCATTCTTAATACAACACACCTTTGCAACAAAGAACCAGTTTTACCAAATTAGTCAGTCGTGTCTTTGGACAACAATTCAATAGCCTCATAAAACCAAGATCTACTTATCTATGTAAGCTTTTTAATCCAGGTGGATGTTGATATTTTTAGAGTCGAGGGGGAATAAAATGAAGGCAGACACATTATTTTTATTGCTATGTTGCAAATGGCTGTTTAGAGCTCCCCAGTTCCACTCGTAGTAACTCTGGGTGACTCCATAGTGAAGCAGAAAACATAGCTCGTGAAACCTACTCTAAGGCAGTGAGCTATCTAGACCTAAGTCACTAATTCATTGTTGCTCAATGACGCTTGTCTAGGCACACATTTGAGAATGTCACAATTTTAAATCACAATGATTAAGAATGATTAACTAGGGGACCCTGGTCATGTGCATTAAACCTCAAACTCAGGTAGGATAAAATAAAGGACTTGCAGTGAGTTCCAACCTGCATCTGACTGATAGAAATGTCATGGTTGCCGCCATAACACTAGGGACTCTCTTCCGGTTCAGCCCTGGGACTTCAGCAGACCTCATGTCAGAGTCCGCACTTACTGCGCTCAGCATGCAGTCAGGCATCCTTATCTTTAGACCACAGCCCATCCCAAAGTAGCTGATTTGCCTCACCCTTATTTCCGTATTGGGTGTGGAAGGCTGGTTGCCTGAATTCTCAGGAATTCATTTCAGACCATCACATGTTACATAGGAGCATGTTACTAATGACAGTCACTAGTTCTTTTTTGTTCTTCTGGAATGTTGAATATGTCTTTCTTTGTAGTAAAAATGAATGAGTGTGAGTGTCTGTGTGTGTGTGTGTGTGTGTGTGTGTGTGTGTCTGCCAAGCAGAAGCAAACTTACAATGTATCATATTCTAAGTTATAGTATTTCTCTCTAAGTCAAAATTTAAGAAATTATATCTGGTGACCATAAGGTGACATACCAAAAAATGAAGAGTCACATGCTGAAGATGGCAGGGTGGAGAGATAGAAAGAGCCTAGGCCTTGATGATATGATTGAGCCACTGAACCAACCCTGAAACAAAATGCCTCCAATTTTATATAATGTGAAATGATTGCCTTTATTACTTACGCCACCATTACCAGGATAGTCTTTCCTATGAAACTAGATATATGCTAACTGATATTCCTTAGCATTCCTAGATAGCTCCAGAAACTAAATTGCATCATTACATTTCAAAGAGGTACAGGAAAACACACACACACACACACACACACTTTTATACATTCTAAAGATTTGATTATAAAGAATTCAGAAAATGGCATGAGAAAATGAGCAAGAAAGAGAAAGAGGCAGAAATAGTCCAATTAAATGACTCTTCAATAATTCATCGCAAATCTTTATTCCAATGACTTCTTATGGATTTTCCTAGTGATTCTCCATCTCAGTGATAATTGACTTCCCTCTTCTCCCTCATCCTGATTCCTGATGTGTCACTGCTAATTGAAATCCACTGTTAAAACATTAAACTTTTCTCTCCTCTACATCTCTACTTCCTGGGTCCCTTTCTTATTATTAGTCTTGTAAAATATCTGTAGTTATTTCAGTCAGCCATTCGTGGTGACAAACTTTCCATCCTAGAACCATAGTCAACCACTGAGAAGGCTCTGGGGTTGGTAATGTTGCCGTGATTTACTCAAATCCTGAATTAGCCACATTTTGCCATGACCTTAAGGTTGAACTGGTTCCTTCAACCCCTGCTGCGATTCCTACAGATAATTAGAGCATGAAGAAATAATAATAATAATAAAGAGTGCTCAAACCAGTAGCTGCAAACAGCTCACAGTTAAGGAAGCTGTGCTGAATGGTTTGGTGGCCACTGAGGTGTGGTGTGTTTTTATATCAGTGAGATCACAGGCAAGCGTGACATCATTGGCTATAACACACCAATCTTTAAATCTGTTTATATTTGGTTTCTTATTTTAATGTTCTTGGACCATGTGTGATCAGACTAGTATCTGATTAAAATAAGATAATGAGCGACAGAAAACAAACAAACATTCTTTCTTCATGCATGAAACCCCATTTATCACTTCTGATAACTCCTACTATATACTAAATTCTAAAACATTTGCATTTAAATTTTATAATAGGGGTAAAATTCACAGCAATGCTAAGTATACACATCCTCAAAATTTCCAGTGTTGCTTCTCAATCATCACCTGTAAATCTCTAAGCCCTAAGCTACTTATAACTCCCAGCTCTGAGAAACTACTTCCTCTTTTCTTCATATTCCCACAGGATTCACATTTTTTTATTTCCCCTTGTAGGTGTCTGTAGCTGTGAGTTTTTTACACCGCTGTTAGATTTGATCTTAACTCCAGTGTCCTTTGCTCTCATTTTTATTTCATTTATATCATCATAACATTTCTGATAAATCCCTTATAAACCCATGACCTTTTGAACTTCTGAAACAACCCAACAGTGTTAGTGTTTCTCCTTCTTCTTGGTAATTCCTCCTTCATTGTGACTGTAAAGAAGAAGACTTCTCCCTTGCCATTCGCTCATCTTGGCATTCATTTCCTCCATCCCAGAGTAAAGCATTTGAACAAAGCAGATGACATTCCTGACACATTTAAGGGGGAGAAGAACAAGGGAAAGTAGGGGTTCACTCTCAAAAAAAATGTATACACATTTTAAGAGATGTTATATATGTATTATTTTTCAAAGTTGAGTTGAATGGTAGCAATATGTAGTATGACACTCGCTCAAAAATGGCATTAAATAAATGCTAGTATCACCATGTGACAGGCAGGGCAGTCAAAGAAACAGGTGGTAGCATGGTTGTCATTGGAGGAGCACAAGACCATTTTGAAGTGGTATTTGAAATTCGAGAATGTTGTAGAAGTACAACAACAACATGGAGGTGTGAGTATGCAACAGAACCTCCAACACCTAACAATTGCATGCATTTGTGATAAGTTTGAGATGCATGGTACTGTGTGAAGAAATTGAAACGGATTGCAGAGCTATACAAGTGGACACTTTGGTCAACATTGCTCAAGCAGTAGCTTCCTGTAATCAGAAGTATCTGGATGTTGATGGTAACCAATTTGAGCACCTCTTGTAATTGCAGAAGTCAAATGTGACTTGTATTCATCTTTTGTTATCAGTATATATTGAGTATTACAATTTTAATACATTTTTCTTTCTTAAAATATGTATACATTGTTTTGACACCCTATGTATGTATGTATGTGTGTATATATATATATATATATATATATATATATATATTTTTTTTTTTTTTTATATGATATGTTATTGTTTATTATTAAAATAGATTTGTGGGTCAGGAGGGATGGAAAGTCAAGGATCACTCCAAAATTCCTAGAATAAATGACTAGATGGAAGTGTCACTTAGCAATATGGAAAAAAAGTAGGAAGAAAAATAATTGCAAGAGTAAGAACTAAGTGTACAGTTTTTAACATGCTTATTTTGACATATTGTGAGACATTAAGGAGAAATGTCTAGTAGCAGTTGGGTCTGGAATTCAACAAGTGACTCTAGACTAGAAATATTAATTTTGGAGCCATTGTAGTACCTGTAAGTATTTTTATGAGCTTGGGAAAACATAAAATCCCCTAGGAGAGTAAAAAATGGAAAGAAATCCTACAATTGATCCTGAAGGACTCCGTCATTTAGAGTAGGGCCAAGAAGGGGTGGGTCAGCAAAGGAGATTAAAAATCAACTTCTACAAATTTAGATTAAAAACCAGAAAAGTGTCTAGTAGAGGATTCTAGAAACTAAGTTTTTCAGATAGTCCATCTTTTCAGCATATCAGAGAGTCAGACATTAAGCAGGAAGAAAATAAATCCTGTCATTATCTTCCACAATTGTCAAAGAACAAAGCATGCTAGACAATAGAAGTTAAATTAGTAGTATTTGGATCAATCTTCTATTCAACTGAAGAGAATCAAAAGAGATTCAAACATTATTCAAATGGATTGGTAACATCAGTGAAGATGGCAGAATAGGAATGTAAGGATCTTGTCTCTTCCCATGAATTCCTAAAAAATCTGTCAAAAACTGCAAGGATCAACTTTATTGCAACTCCTGAAGATAGGCAACAGTTTACAACAACCAAGTGAACATTCAAGCAGGAGAAACTCTGCTAGAACATAGTAAGAGAACTCTATGACACTTTAACTTACACATACCCCACCCCCATCCTATTCTCCAGCACGATATGGGTCTTCAAGATGGCAGCTTGAATCCCCAGTATGACTACATGGTACTGGAGAGAGTAGAGAGGACCTTGTTCCCAAAGAATCATGTTTGTTTCGATTTGTCTGTGGGTTTTCTGAAGAAGTAACACAAGGAGCCTTTGTTTCACCTAACTTGGAATTCTCTCAGGGTGGATGATGTTCCTCAAAAATATTGACAGGCAAATGAACAAGCTTCTGCCTACTGGGACAAAAATCAACAGTTGAAGCAAACACTAGACAGGAAAAAAGCCAAGAACAAAAAGCTGGGGAGTGAGACGCTCTGTGGTATAAGGGCTTTGAAAAGCTCCTGAGTATATCAGGTAACCTAGAAAGCCATCTGCCTGTCTTCAATCTAGAAAGCATCATGCATGCTCAGGAAAAAAAAAACACACACACAAAAAAAAACCAAAGAAAAACTAGAGAACACTGAAAGCTTTCACTCCTAGCTGATCTTTAGGCTCAGTATAAGTGAAGGCTAAGTCAGAGTTGTAAATGGCCTAGTTAAAAGTTGAGGAGTGGCCCAACATGGAACCAATCGGCAAAAATCTGGAGACAATATTTTTCTCTTTTTTTCTTTTCTTTTCTTTGCTCTAGCCATTTAAGGAAACCACTATCAAACAACTAGCTGACTACTAAGCTAAGAAATAGAGACCTCAGAGATCAACAAAAAACACACTCTTTACAAAAATAGCTTAGAAAAGTCATCCAACAAACTACAACCCACAGCAAGGAACAACAACAGATTCTAGAAAGAAGAGAATGGTTTTCAGTTTTCAGTGGAGAAGGAATAGTCTTTTCAACAAAGGGTGTTGGAACAACTGGACATCCACATACTTCAACTTCAACTTCAACTTAGTTTTCAGAGCTTCTCCTATGTCTGCAGTTGTTTTAAAAACACTAACCAGCCTACAATAATACTAAGCCAGAGGAGACATATTGGGGTGGCAAATTCCACTCGCCTACACTTACATGTTTGGTGGTTTGATGCTGGCAGATGGCTGTGCCACAGGACTCCAGCTACCTAGCCCAAACTTAATATGGTGGCAGCATTACAAAAGGGCAGGAGCCGATGTGCTCGTTTTTTTAAGCCTGTCCTTGCATCACTTCTGATGATGTGCCATTGTCCGAAACAAGCCCTTTGGCCAAACCCAAAGTTATTATGGGAAGAGACTACACACGAGGGCATGGATAGGGGCACGTTATTATTGAAACAATCTAACACAAATGGCAATCATATAAACCTGTTTAAGTAGTGTAAATCTTAAGAATTTATTCTAAGTAAACAACAAGATGTGTACAAAGACATTCATTTAAACATGTTCTTCAAAGCATTATAAATAATGAAAAATTAGAAGCAATCAAAAGGCCAATTATAGGAGGTAAGCCAAGCAAACCCATATGATGGAATACAACTATTAAAAAACAAATCACTGAACAAAAGAATATATGTTAATATCAGAAAATGTTTGAGATAAATTTATGGTAAACTTTTCAGAAAGCTGCCAGCCAGGAAGTACTCCTGGTACATTGTAAATATAAGGCACAAAGTTCGTCTGGGACACTGACTTAGCAAATATTTGGCATCCCACTGGAGGGCCACTGACAGCTGGGAAGTTAGCCTGTATTAGGCCAGATCTACTTCACCACAAGACATTACCTGTGTCTACAGCCAACCAACTTCCACAGGGGATTATAACAATGTATCCTTTATTTTTGGTAGGTTTCATTAACAACATCCCCATTCCCGGGATGTGATATTTTGCACTCAAATTAGTTTTAGGCAGTTTGCTTTCAAACTAATAATTCACATTTTATATATAAGTAACAAAGAGTGGTTATATCATGGTTTAAACTTTTTATAATAGAATATCTCAAACATACGTATAAGTAGGTTAGTATCTGGAACTCCCATGTACCCATCACCAGCTCCATCATAAACCCATGGCTCATGCTGACCCAGCCATACCTACATCCAGAGCTCCCACTCCTACAGTATTTTGAAACAATTTCTAGACATCATATTAACTAATCCATTAATATTTCAGTAATTAACCTAAATAACAAGGGCTCATTTTTAATAACATAATACCATCCCCAATCTGAAACACTGATAACTAATATAATCAACTATTCATTGTTTACATTTCCAATTGTCTCATAGAAATTGTCATAAATGAATTTATTGTTATTTTATAGGATATTCCTTTGCATCCGTATCCAAATAAAATTTGTGTATTATAATTGGCTATTGCATCTTTTAAGTGTCCTTTAAGCAATAGATTACCTCTTCATTTTTTATATGACTTACTTTTATTAAATAAATTAAGTTGTTTGTCCTTAGAATACCTTCTTGGTTTGCTGATTAGACTCCCAGGGAATCTTAACTTTTTTCCTTTATTCTCTGCTTTTCCTATAAATTGGTAAATGGATGTAAAGGCTCTCTTAGATTCAAGTGTTTTTTTTTTGGTGCGTTTGAGGGAGGAGGAGAAAAGCAGCAGGACTTGTTCCTAGCTGGCATTGTGTTGGATCATATTATTTTCAGTGCAGTTTTAAAAAAATTTCTTTTCTCTTTTCTCTTACCTCTTCCTCTCCTTGTTTTATCTACACCACCTATGTACAAGTGACCAGTATTTACAAGCCACTGCATATCCCTCCATATTTTCTCCACGTTCACTTAAATATCTTTATGCCTATTCACAGAGATTCTCTGTTTGCTTTAAAAAAACGAAGTCATGGAGAGCCTTCCAAGCCAAGTAGTAGAGCTCTCGTTTGTTCTATTTAATGGCTGAAAAATAATATTCCATGTGCACATCTACCACGATTTACTCAGCCATCCCACTTGAAGTGGCAATAACTGTTTCTGATTCTTATTGACACATCTTGTTCACCTATACATGTATACTGGCTTTTGTTTTTAGATGACGAATTGCCAGGAGTGGGATTGCTGGGTCAAAAAGTAATACGTATTTTTTTAATTTTAATAGATGTTTCCAAATAGCTTTCAAAAAATGTGTAGAGGTTCATATACGTCCCAGCTAAGAATGAGATCACCCTTTCCCACATAATCTAACACAGTCTCAAGGAGAAGGAAAATAGTCACAAATGAGTCACATGGGAGTGGGACTCATTCAAGGAGAGGAAAATCTCCATGGGATTCCTTAATCAGCAATTAATGAGCTAATGAATGGTTTCTCTATAGAAAAGGACCTATCTAGTCAACTTTGTATCTCATGAGTCTAACACAGGCCTGGCACAGAACAAACAATTCGAATACCTACAAACAGGGTCAGAAGACAGTTATTTCTATCTGCTCTCCATATTATGGATCCCAGTGCGTTCTTTCCTACTGGATAGTGCTTGCATATTACACAATTGGATGTATCTAACATCGACACTTAATTTCATTTGATTCTTTATTCATTTCAGTTAAGATTCTGGGGAAAGTTGTTTTTGGATTAGAAGAAACCAGGAAAGTTAGCAAGAGGATCATTCTTGATCCAGGGAACACTGCTGTTTTTTTTTTGTTTTGTTTTGTTTTGTTTTTTGAACACTGCTGTTTTAATGCTCTACATGTGATGGTCACACCAAAAGGAGTATCTACCTCCTCCCGAATGTGCGAGTCACATTTTTCTTATTAAATCTCCACTCTTATTTCTTGCAAGTCTCCCTGTTGCCAGGAATCCCTAGTGCTTCTAGTCCGTTACCTCTGTTCTCACCCATCTTCTCTCTTGCTCCTTTTGCCTTTTCAGGACAATGCTCCCCAATAATACTCCCCACCCTACCTTTCAAATCAAGACTTCTTGTTTGAGTAAGCTAAAATGATGTGTGCTCTGCAAATAAGAAAAATCTTTCTTCAAAGAATCTACTAAGCAGTCCCATGACTCAGTCCCTAATAGTACATCTGAGGACCTTACACTATAGGGGAACAAAAGATTAGCCCAGCTTCATCTTACAATTGGGAGCGTCAGGAAATGCCAAATGAGTAACAAAGCTCCTAGTTTTGACTAAGCCCAGCTATGCATTTATGGGCAGCATTTGCAAATAAGCTGCTTGCATGTCAAAGTCATTGTTGGTGTAGCTAGGGAGAACTTTACAGAGGAAATAAGAGAGCTGTCTGTTGACAAAGGGAGGAAGTAGAAATTACAAAGTACACTTTTAAAAACATAAAGTCATAATATCAATTCATGGTTATTAATATTAAGAGATATGCATTCCACTACGGGTGACTGAGGAGAGAGGATTATATTATTATGCCAGGAAAGAGGAGGTCAACAGGTACACTCCATACCCTCCGTAAACAGCCTTGACCCTTGGTCAAGCTTACAAGAGTGACACCAGCCACAGTCCAGGAGTTGGATGCACTACGCCTTGCATCCAGCTGGGGTAAGTGTTTTTTTCTCCATCTGACTCCCATTTCAGGATTATCTGTGGCATAGACCACCCCCAGCAATGTGCAGTTACTAAGAAGCCCAATGTATGTTGCCTGAGACAGCCTTGAATCAGGATATTCTCTCTGTGTTTTGGTGTCTGGAAAAGAGTGGAGAAGGCACCCTCAGGCAAAAACTGGAGACAAATATAGGGACATATGGAATTAGAAGAAAAAGGAGAGTCACTTGTTTAGTTTTTTGTCTGTGGCAATATTTAGCCTTACCCCTATATAATTACAGTCTAATTGTCAACATTGATATTTACATTTGAATGAACTCCACAGTGCAATCTTCTGTTTTAAAAAGGAATTAGGGGGTAAAATAGAATGGCAATTTAGTTCTGGATTTTTTACATCACTTTTGATGACCAGAAATCTAATGTAGGGAGAGTTCTGAACAAAGTAGCACTTTCTTGGGTTATCTTATTAAGGAATGGAATGAAAGAAAATTTAGCACTTAAGACGTGAATTTGAATGCAGATATAGTTACAGTCTGGAAAAACTGCTGCTGACAAATGATTCCATTAACTGAACACCTAAATGGGACCATTTGATAAGGGGAGCAAGTGTTCCAACCCTGGTGCCAGGACTATTGAAACTGAACTCTTAAAAATTGGGTCCACTAGAATTGAGGGATCCAGACACAGCAAGAATTCTAGCTCTCAATATATAAATTAGCCAAAACATCTGACTTTTTAAAAAGTCTGTTTGGTGTCAATGTAAGAAATGTCTAAACCTGTAGAGAACTTTTATGAGTTTATGTGAGCCAAATTGCTGGGAAGCAAAATCTCAATGAATTGAGAAAATGCTCCAGAGAATGGCAGTTTTGAAACTTATTTTATACATTAGAATCAAAGGAGGAGATGTAAGGAGGGTTCCATGAAATCCATTGGTGGTAGATTAAGGGGGAGGGAGAAAGCAAAGCAGGGAAATCTCTGGGATTGGATAAAAAGTAAAACATACTTCTTTTACATTGGTGGGTATAGGATAGTTAACGTTTGCAGCACATAGAGATGGTATTTGGAGGGGTTCTGTGTATTTAGAGATGGTATCAATGAGGGATTCTGTGGTCTCCTGTTCTGGTGCAGCTGTTGTGCCTTGAGGGGTCTGGAAAAGATTACTGTGATATTACACAGGTATGTTATCTTAGATGCAAAAAGAAAATAGACAGGCTCACTTAAGGTAAAGATTGACTTTTGTCAAGGAAGCTACAGGCCCAGGATGTGACTACTCACTATGATCCACTTTTGGTTAGGAATTTGTATGTGCGGACCATCTTATGTGGTTACTTTTGGTTTCTGAGTTTGCAGGCCCTGCCAGGCTGGCCTCCCCTGAGCTTGTCAGGTTTAGAATGTGGCCTCTTTTTTGCCCACATTGGGAAGTTTTTAAAACAGGGTTGCACTAGATGAGAGTATTGAATCAGCAAAACGTACTAATGTTATAGCCTTTTCTTTGCCATTTTCCCTTCTCTATTCCACAACCACCCAAGTGCCTGCAGATCTCTCCACCTCTCAGTGACAAAAGTTGCTCACAGGAGGGGTCTAATATTAATCATTTACCCCCTTTCTTCATGTGGATTTGAGTCAACGTATTATTTCTCTAACAGGTTTTCTATTTAAGCCTTACGTTGACTTGCAGGGTGTTAAAGGGGAAGAGGTATATTTGGCATATTTTTGGTACTCTAAATCTTTACCTGAGGAAATTGCAGTCTACCTTTTTTTTTTTTCCTTTTGGAGAAAAAAAGCCCCCATTTAATTTATAGGGTGATAGCAGTGTCTAGACCCTAGCTAGACAGATATGTCTATTCATCCACTCATCCCAGCTAAACCATAATAAACTGCATTTGTAAAAGGAGGGAAATCTGAGATATAATAGCAATAATTTGGTATATATTAGAAACTGAAACTACACAACCAGTGGACTTTGTACCGGTCTATCAGCCTGTCTGTCTGAGGGGGAGGTGGTCGGCTGGAGGGGAAGGGGTGCATATTAACACCATGTCTTCTCATCACCTTAATGCCTTACACTTTCCATCACAGCCCAGGATATGCCAGGTCAATTGTGCTAAACTCTGAAACCGACCAACTGTGGGAAGGGATGGGGGCATCCTTTCCTATTCTCAGTGATCTCAGTTCCAGAGACCACTTCAGTAAGATTTTCATCATACCATAAAACACAAATTAAGTCTCATAAATAAGTCCCAAATCTTGTTTCAGTCTTGTTTTGATCTCCTTGTTCACTAATGGTTTTTAAAAAGAAAGAAGAAAAGTGGTAAAAATAATCATCAGAGACTCATTTCCCATACCTACTCTCTTAGGAGGAAAGGGTGCTAAATCAGTAAAGGCATGTTAATAGGAAGAAAAAACCACAGAGATCATGAACAATAATCATAATTCAAACATTAAATGACCAAAACAATGCACCAGGCAGCTTACAAAATGCTTCCATGTTACAGTATTTCAGCTGCTGAATTTGGCCAAGGGATTGTACTCACAGTTAAAGGAATGCTACTGATCATTTTTAAGATCCTTCTGAAAGTTGCTAAATTTAATTTACTAAAGATACTGCAGAGTACTTTGGAAACACATGACCCACAGCTTCTTGGCTTCCTTCATCCATAGTAGAGTTGATTTAGTCATCACCCAGTGTCACAATGAGGGTGACTCACAGAGTGAGAAGGGAACTTGAGGGCGCCTCACACATATAGGTACTCAGTCCTTGACGGAAGCCCAGGCACCTCCACCTCAACAGGCTCAGCGAGGTCAGGGTGACACCACTCTTCCCTCCCAGCACCACGGACAGATCTCAATCAGCCCAGCAAGTCCACAACAGCTTCTGCATCCCGACTTGTCCTCAGAAAGGTAACCAACGATGGAGTTTTGTTATTTATTCCTTCCTTTCTCACATCAGTCTTCAAACTTTCTGATTTTCTTCCCTCTTACAGAATGAATCAAGTTGTGTTTCATGCTATGGTCAACTGTTGCTATTTAAAGAAAGTAACATGTTGGAAGGCAGTGATGGGCACTGGTTTCATCTCGCCATAGAAGTGAGGTCCGTGTCACTGGGACCTTGACTTGAACTCCCCCAGGTCTCTGTTTGAATGTTCTTTAGCACCCTAGAGTTACAATTAAATTTACATCTAGTTATTCTATCTGTGACTATTCAACACCATCTGTAAATCTCATAATTAATTGGAAACAGGAGTGAGGAGGTGCTCCAAAAAAGAGTAGGAATTTTAGCTGAGTTTCTTACTGGAACAACAGATTTGCTTCCAGCTGTAGGGCTGATCTTGTCTACCTGTTCTACCAATATTATCAGATGTCAATTTAGGTAAATGCTCACACACACAGAGACACACACACACACATCAAACTGAATGAGAAAAAAATGCCTGCTAGGTGAGAAAGACATGGAAAAATTCCTCACAGTGAACATTTGATTCCTGGCTACTGGGATGATAGCAATAGACCTGTTTTTGATATTTAGTTTCCATTTTATGACCCTGTGGTTGGTATTTTACTTGAAGTGCATTGGGCCGAGGGCCTAATCAAAGTCTGCTTTCACTTTGACCCTCAATTTACAATGGGAAAGGGAGAAAGTCAGGTTAGGGCTTTGCTGCCACTTAGGATTTAAATGGTGCTCTCTGTGATGTTCTCTCTCAATGGGTTGATTTTTAGCAGTTGGTGAAAAAGTTTAAATAAAACACGTTTTTAAATTAAAAAATCAATTTAGGGTTGTACAAATAGTTCTGAAATGTCCTGCTATACTATTTGCTCAATGGTAAGGACTGTGCTTTATTTATCTTAGTATCCCTTAGCAATATTAGGTGCTCTAAAAAATATTCTTGGCTAGTTACTGCATAAAATGAAATCGAAATGTTGTATCATCTTTGTATTGTATTTTTGAGATTTGAAAAGTGTGCCCGGTTTTTAGAACAAACTTCACTGTTTAAATACCAGAAAAAAATTGTCACGTATATTTCAAATGAGAAAAATGGGAATTGGTCTTAAAACTCTTGTAACAAATGTCACTTTCTTAAGGTACCATCTTTAATAGCTCAGATCTTTTCTTGTGCTCAAAGATAATGCAATTGAAAGTAATATACTGAAGATTTGAACACATTTTCTGCATCTATACATAAAATTCTCTCTACATTCTAAGCTTTCTTTGAAGCCTTATAACTATAAGCCATAATCATATACAATATGTATTCTCTCCCAGTGAGCAATATTTATTCAGTGACCATAAATAGAGTAACCACGGCTGTAACAATAATTCTTAACCTGCTAATACTGTCAGGAGGCATATTGGCAAAATAATAAACCTAGGAGGGATGGCTGGGAATAATTAATTAATTAATAACTATGAATGTTATGTAAATTATAATTAAAAGTTTGGAGAGAAGGCAAAAGAAAATCAGAAATGTTTTTATCCTTACAACTAAAAATGCCAAACGTAAATCCATCACCTTCCCTACGTTAAGAGCAACTGGCGCACCTCTGCTAGGTGACTGTGTGAATGAGTCTGCAGAGGAGGCATGCATTTCTCCGTGTCTCGCTGTCCTGCCACCCAAACCAAAGGGCACTCGGGGTACTGTGAGCAGGTTCTCTCCTGCAGGATGCAGGAGTCAAGGGAACTGCACCTGATGGAGGAGCTTCTTTATCCCATTGACTGAGGCAACCTACATTCCATGATGACGAATACCACCTCAACTATATCACAAGCAGCATCATAATCATTATTAGCTATTTTAACCAGACCCTCAATGGAGCATGTTTTGCTTAATGTAAGCACATTCCATGTTGTCTCCATCTTAAATTTTTTCTTTGTATTTCTGGATGCCCAACTTAAACATTTTTTTCACAGAAACATATTTTATTAGTCATAATTAAGTTTGTGTCATAAGGCCCAAATGTTTGTTTTTCTTAAAGAAAAGTACAGCAGAAATCTACAAAAGGCCATTTGGGTTTTTTTTAAAAAAAAAGAATTTCTTACTCCAATGAAAAGGTAAAAATAAAAATGAATTCGGTGTCAGTTAACCAGGGTTACAATATTTAAATGTACAAAGGACTTACATGTCAGTATTACATTACATGTCAGACCGCTGTCGGTATTACTTATGTTAGACAGCTGTCAGTTTTAGGAAGCTTGTGAAAGAAAACCTCAAAGAGATAATATTTTAAAAAACTATTGCTAAATGCTCTCTATTTAATGCAGATAAGTAACTTAGTTGTTTCAACTTAGTTGTTTCAACTTAATTTGTCGCATGATTGCGACAAATTAAAAGTAAATAAAGATTCTATAAATTCCAATCAGTGTGGTTGATTAGTCTTAGTATTGCTTTCTAAAACAAAGATTTTCATGGCGTTAATGTGAAAATGAAATCAAGTGGTGTGGGAGGAAGTATCTAGAAAGAACTCTGTTTTGTACAAAAAATATAACTCACAGTGACATTGAGTCTTTGTTTGCTGCTCCTTTTTCTTTAAACTGTCATTTATTTTTAAAGGGCAGAAGGATATGAATTAGAGAACTGAAATTACAGGACCTAACGTTAGACTTTTTACTAGGAAAAGAAACCCAAGAAGAGAAAGTTAAAAGGAGCGGAAGTGAGCAAGGACAGCAATTGAGTTACAATATTTTCCTGTAGCTGCGGTCAGGTGGTTACTCTTTCTCATGAAAGAAAAATTAGTTCTTTCTTAGTTCCTTTTCAATCTTTGTGACATGGTAGAGCATTTTGGTAAAATATTTTTGTTCCTCTTATTGACTTATAATGTGTGCATCTCTTTGCAGTTCTCGTTTTGCGCAGTTTAAGAGTTCAGAAATCAAAGTTTTAGTTCTAGCCACTCTCTGGCTAATGACTTTATGTATGATATCTACCCTACTTAGCTGACAAAAATATTTTGAAACTTAAATGAGATAAAGATTGCCTGAACACTTTTCAAAAAGTGTTGAAGTTCTTTGATTGCAAGTGTGGTGACGATGCTGATGATGATGATGGTGATGGTGATTTTTGCCCTGAGGATTGAGAGGACCCAAAGTCTAATCCAATTATCGCCAGAACCCTGGGGTTAGAGTAAAAACCTCTTTCATCTCTTCCTCTCTTCCTCCTTTCCTTCCACATCATGTATTTACTTAATGCCAAGTATTACAAAAGGCAGTGGTGGTGTGGAGAAAGGTACACATAGCCCAGACTCCCAGCGTTAACGGGAATCAGGTAGCAGGAGAGCAGAGGATTAAATCATGATGGTGGAATACAGTGACCTAGGTGTCTTGAGCCAATTAATCTGCATTTCTAAATTTGTTTCCTCATATATAAAATGGAGATAATTTTATCCTAAGGTTTCAATTAGGTAAATATTTATAGATCCTAGCAGAGGGCCTAAGACATGGTAAGCACTCAATAAACCACAGCCATTACCATCATTCCTACCTGACTTGGTCATCTGAAAATCCCAAGAACCATGGGTTTCCTAGGAGCATATTCTGAATTCTATAGAGTCCCCTGCCCACCCGTCTGCAGGGAACCCCAGAGGAGTCTATAGTGGTGCAAACTCAAAAGTCTTAGCTGGAATTTAGGCCTCACAAATGCTATAGGTGCTAATTTAGCAATTTCTAAATTCACAAATGGTGTCACACATTAGTTTAGCTTTGTTCACTGCCTCCTATCCTGCTGGTGACAAAAAGTCTTTCTTTTTAAATCATAGAAACTAATGCTTGTAGCAACAGGATATGAGTACCGTTTATACATAACAAAACTTTTCTAGTAAGGCCATAAAAAATAACACTCATCAATATGTCATCACCAAGGAATCAATGACTAAGTTTCCAAAAAAATAGTTCTGGTTGCTATGAAGTTCTGGACCCAGAAGACAAGGAAGTTCTAGACCAGTGGTTCTCAACTAGGGGAATTTTTGACCCACAGGGGACAGTTGGCATTGTCTGGAGATATTTTTCATTGTCACAACTGGGGAGGGAAGCTACTGGCATCTAAGGGGTAGAGGCTAGGGGTGCTGCATAACATCCTGCGATACACTGTCAAATCATTATCCTGGGCAAAATATCAAAGTACTGAGGTTGAGAAAGCCATGCCCAGATATGAGCAGTACATACAGCAGACCCTCACAAAGTAAAAGCTATTGATCTTGCCGTCATGATAAGGTTTTTCAAGTGAGCAGGCATTTAGTCATTTTATCTTACCAGGTATTCTCCATGGTAGATATTATCTCTATTGTACAGATAGGAAAATAGAGTCTCAGAAATGATCATTTGCCCAGAGGCCTTCTGAGGATAGAGGTACATGGATGGGACCTCTGTCTGCCTGATTCTGAGGCCTGAACTCCTAATCCTGCTCTAGTGCATGTGTGGTCACGTGCACGCATGTACACGTGTGTTGTCATAATCCTTGCTGCCTAGATTTTTACTAGCAAAGTGGCTAGTGTTTATTTTGGCTTAAGAAAAATCTCATGGCCAGCACAGTGGCTGTGTATTTAGAACTGCACCTGTCCTCATGCCCTGCGGCTTGGGGGCTGCAGATCTGCTTTCCTTGCTCCATGCTCATCCTTGAGGAGCACCTGGGCTCACAGACACTGGATGCTAAGAGGACTGTTACAGACCAAGGCACTTCTCACCTTGAGCCAAGAGATTTGTGCCTCTGCTAAGCAGTTTGTTGTGAGATAAACTGGAAGACACAACAGATAAGCAAACAATCCAAGCAACTAAGGTCAGTGTCCTGAGTCTCTAAATTGTGGGGATCAGGGAGCCATGTGGAGGTGACCACAGGGCAGAGTATGGTTGAGGCAGCCTTGTTAGTTGCAGTTATTCATTTACTTCTCAGTGGTCAATGAACCAATTAGTCATCAATCAGCTTCTGTGTACAGGTCATGTTCCCAATGACTGACCAAGGGATATTTCTCAGAGGTAGCATCTTGGCTAAAATACTATTAGAGATCAAAGTTATCTGTTGGTTTGTGGCTGACTTGGTCCAATGACCTAGAGGAATGTGAACCTTAGGGACTGAGGAAGAACAAGTATTTTTGGACAATAATATTTGGGGCAATGGCTTTGCAAAAACTCTAGGTCAAGGTTGGCAGTCCCTTGAATTCAGGCTGAAGGCTGGGACACCAGCATCTGAAGTGACGCTCAGCCCAGAGGTGTACCTCATGAGGACAATACAATTTAATAGGAGCCCATCCTTAACAATCAAAAAGCTCCTCTCTCTTTACTTGTCACCAGGTAAAATTGGGTTTCGCTAATGAAGGAGATTGAGGGGGAGATGGAAAAGATGAGGAGAGAAGAGGGAGTCTGACTGCTTTGTTTTGAGTTTTTGTTTTTCTCCAATAGTTGTGGAGGCGAACTTACGAAAAAGTAGAAGGCAGAATACTTGGTGTCGAAAGTCAGTAGACTCTGAAGGCCTAGGATTCTTACCTATTTTGTGCATGAGACCAGAGCAATCCAATGAAGCCATTTTTCAGGGGGAAAAAAAAGGTTTACTTTCCCCTGTCACGTCAAATCTCCAACTTTTTATTTTGAAATAATTTAGAACTTACGGAAAAGTTGAGAGAATAGTACAACACAGATTTCCCAAATATTAACACTTTACCACATTCATATTCTCGTTCTCTTTACACATATATATGTATGCGTGTGTTTAATGTTTATTTATTTATATACATATTCTTATTATTTCCTGAACTGTTTGAGAGTAGATAATAAGTTGAAGATACTGTGCTACTTAATCTTTAAATTTTTCAGTGTTTATTTCCTAAAAAGCAGGACATTTTCAACATAATCATAGTAAGTTACCAAAATTGAAAATTAATATTAATGCAGTATTATTTATCAGATCCACAGATGTTACTCAAATTTCACTAGTTGGTTCTTCCTGGCAAAAAGGGAAAAAAATGATTTTCTGATCCAGGCTCACATGTTGCATCAGGTTATCACATCTCTTTAGTGTCCATTAACCTTTAACAATCCTCAGTCTTTTTTTCCTTCATATCTTTGACATTTTTAAAGAATATGTACATGACCTTGGTTTGCCCCATAATTAGTGGTATTAATTTGTATCACTTGGTTCAGGTGGCATCTGTCAGATTTTTCCACTGTGAAATTACTATTTTTCTTTTTTAAATTAGTATATATCTTATGGAGAGATACTATAATTATTGTTTCTTGTTAGAATTTCAACCACTGGTTTTACATCCATTGATCATTCTTGCCTAAAAAATTGTTACCATGGCAGTTGCCAAATGGTGGTTTTCTAATTCCATCATTTCTTTTACATTTATTAGTTAGAATGTTAATTCTTCTGTAAAATGAGGCAAATAATGTGTCCTCTCTAACTCAAAAGGCTGTTGAGAGGATCAAGTGAAACTTATAAGTAAAAGTATAGTGTATAAAACTTCACAAATAGAAGCCATTGTTTTACTGTTACTCCCCTATGCTTGCCCCAGCCGAACAAGACAATACAGAAAGTCCTCTCTGCTCTAGGACACATTAAACCCCAGGGGTATTTGCCTTCTTCAAATAATTCTTGTGGGAGTTTGAATTGCAATGAGGGCTACCAGGAATCCATTCAGGGAATTTATCCAACATTTAGTTATTCAATAATTATTTATCAAGGCCAGACTTGAGCAAAATATTACACTAGTTGAATTTACAAATATAAAATTGCCTTAAAATGTCTAATTATGTAATTTTGCAAGAGCTAGCTACACCCACCCAAAAAACCTATATATTTTTCATGTATTTATATATTTGAGAAGGGGGAATCCTGCTACATGGGCATTGATTTACAACAAGTCAGTAACTCTGACACAGGAAAGTTTAGATAAACTATACCAAATTATTAAGCCCCGATAGTCTAAAACCTCGACTGTTTTAGAAATAGTCATAGCCATACCACAAGAATCAATTAGTTTACCCAAACCTACCACATTTTAATATTTACCTTTGACTTATTTTTATCAATTGATCATTCTTTTACCCTTTCTTTAACTATAGATCTTTTTGGGGGGAAAATGTGAAAGTAGAGCCCAAAATTTATTTGAGAAATGAAGAAGATATATTACATTGAGCTATTTTTTACCTGAAATAATATGTTCCTTATAAAGCAGTAGAAATAAAATTGTGTGTGTGTGTGTGTATATATATATATATATATATATATATATATATATATATACACATATATATGTATATATATATATGTATGTGTGTGTGTGTGCGCATGTGTAATTCTATCTGTATGTATATTTATATTACATATTAGGGGGAAGATATTGATTTGCACAGGGAAAGAACTGGAAAAAATGTACTAAAATATTAAGAGTCGAATGGGACAATCATTACTTCCTTTTTAAATTTTTTCCATATTTGCTAAAACTTTTTTTTACCACGAGCACAAGCCATTTTTTTTTAATTCTAACCTTTGTGTTTTACAATCCTCACAGTTTTGTTTTGTTTTGTTTAACTTTTATTTTATTTATTTTAAGTGTGTTTTTCCAGGACTCATCAGCTCCAAGTCAAGTATTTGTTTCAATCTAGTTGTGGAGGCTACAGCTCACACTGGCCCATACGAGGATCAAACCGGCAACCCTGGTGTTAAGAGCACTGTGTTCTAACCAGCTGAGCTAACCGGCCACCCCGTACAAGTTATTTTTACAAACAGAGAAAAAACGAGCAATTTTAAGAAATGGATCAAAGGAAAAGCCAGGAAATCATCGTTGTTAAAAAAAGAAAGTCCAACCAAAGTTTGTAAAATTGCTTGGCCTTGCTAGTACTTTTTGAACACGGTGTCCATGAACGGCCATGATTCCAGAGGCATCCATGAGGCCCGAGCATCAGTCTGGGCCTATCTATCCATTGTCTTCTATGAGGCACTCAAGGCCTCTCTTGATTCCAGATCAAGAACAGAGATATGATGAGGACCTAGGCAAAGCGAGGAAACTTTCTGAGGCATCAGAGAAGGAAATAAGGCCTTTCCCACATGTGATGTTCTCTGTGGCCTCTCTTCCCTCCACAGGCAAAGAAAGCCAATATGGGCCCAGGGCTGCTCCTATGTGACATGGGACCTGATAATCTCCTTCCGTTGGGTTTGCCCGATGGCTGTGAGTTAGGAGGCCTGGGCTGCCAGGATGCTCAGACCTGAGAGAAGCAGGCAAATGTCCTACAGTTCTTGTTCACTTCCTACCGGATGGCTTGTTCTTCCCCAGCTATCATAACCAGAGTAAAAGTAATAGTGTTGGCTGCCTTTGTAAATAATAAGCATTGTATTATAGATGGAATCTTTCCCTGTGATACTTTTGATATTACACATCCAAATTAATATTACACTTATTTTCAATCATAGAATTGTCTAATTCATCTACAACTGTTATTTTGTATCCTGTGTAATAATTAATGGAACTTTCAACGTGGCATATACATTTAGATGGTCAAGACTATAAAATTAATATAGTATTTTTTAACATTTATTTTTAAGCCAAAAATAATTGTGATGTTTCTAAATTGCTGCAGTAAACATACAACAAAAATAAAATTTCCTTAAAAAAATATAAAAAAATGAGTGATACATGCTAAGGGGAGATGCAGGTACGTGCTGCTGAGGAGAAGGTTAAGGACGCCCTCTGCCTGTTTGATTTTAGGCCCTAAGTTGTCTCTAGCCCTGACAAAATTAGTTTTCCATGTCATTCAGCTGCACTTATGGTCAAATCCACACAGTTTTAAAGTATGAATTTGCTTTACTTTGTCCTCTATACATGTGATTTTTTCCTCACAGGAACTTGGTATCCAGGAAGGATGGAATCTGAGGATTATAGAGTCTCATTTGGGATTTTGTGCCTTTGGCCATCATGTCTCTTTCAGTCTCTTCCCATTCATCTCACCCTCTCTCAGTGAACCTTACTCATTGGTGGCCTCATACTTTAATATTCCCTGCCTTGAGTTGTAATGGCCTCAGAGTTGGGTGGAAGGATGACATTAACCCACTAAAATAAGAAAATGGATACCACTTGCAAAATTTTTTGTTGTGGCAACACCAAACACTCTACTTTTCTCAACAGTCTGAAAAAAATTAAGAATCTCACAAATCAATTAAAACTGAACAATGTTTTCTAATAGAATTTTTCTATTCTAATCTTGAATTTCATGAAGTAGAAAGAGATAAGATTTTACCCTTCAGATAGATGAATTCACACATGAGATTAATGTCACATCAATCCAATGACCTGTGTCAGCTTTGCCGTGGCTCCTCTCTCTTTCTCTCTTCTTTCTTCCTTTCTCTCTCTCTCTCTCTCTCTCTCTCTCTGTCTCTCTCTCTTTTTCTCTCTCCCTCTCTCCCTCCCTCCATCCCTCCCTCCCTCTTCCATTTCCTTTTTCTGACTATTACTTGGTTAGTTTTTGCATTACTTTAGAGAAGTGGTTTAGCACTTAAATGGTCATCTTCCCAAACAAATAAGAGTTATTTTTTAAACTATCTATCTACTATGTATTTATCTGTATTCAAATATCTCAAGTTCATCAGTCCTGGATTATAATGTCTTGATGGTTCTAATTTGAATTTTCTTTCTAATTTTGCATACTCAGGACAACATCTTCTTTTATTGTTCAAGAACGAAGTGTCGCTGTCATATAAAGGGGAAAAAATGTTCTTTTGTGTGTTAGCCCTCCTAATCCTCTGTGCTATTCTATGGAATTATAAAGGACAACTAAAGATTTCAGACATCAGTGATAAGTATATTTTCATTACTGGGTGTGACACGGGCTTTGGAAACTTGGCTGCCAGAACTTTTGATAAGAAGGGATTTCATGTCTTTGCTGCCTGTCTGACTGAATCAGGATCAACAGCTTTAAAGGCAAACACCTCCGAGAGGCTTCACACTGTGCTTCTGGATGTAACTGACCCAGAGAACGTCAAGAGGACTGCCCAGTGGGTGAAAAACCAAGTTGGGGAAAAAGGTGAGTGATGTGATGATGGTGGGGAGAGGTGTTGCAAAGTAACTAGTGTTAAATAAAATGTGTTCAGATTTTCAATGGCCTTTCAAGAAAATGTCTTCTAAATACCAGCTGTACACTGGAGAAGCTTGGAATAATCTTAGGATAGCCCCTGAGTAGTTCCAAGTTGCAAGCTCTCTGTGTGCATGAGAGACACAGCCCAAGTTATCCTCAGTCTTAAATCCAGTGGGTGAATTTAAAACTGAAACAGAGGTATTGACTTCTCCTGGTCTTCTCCCATGAAGTGCTACTCTAGCCACAAACACAGCAAAGGAACTTGAGGCTAAAATCTATAGGAGAATATGGGAACAATCCCCAAATTGTCATCTGGATACCCAGGCCCTTCTTCTCACTACAAAATGCTTCCAGAACTTATACATTTTTAATGGGAAAAGTAGAAAGTGGTTGAGAACCTGAATAGAGGAATCTGAGATAGTCATGGTAGCGTAGTAAGCCATTGGACTTCATTCTGCTTTAGATGGCAGCATTCTGAGCTAGAAGACTTTTATTGGCTTGAATGAAGTTTGAAATATTCTCATAGGTGAAGATATTTGGGTCCACAAAAAAAAAAGCAAATGTTTTTCTCTATCACATCTTCATAATAGATTAATAGTTGAGAGTCTGAACCTTAGAACCAATGGTTGGATAAAGCTCCAGATAAGTTTTAAAACTTGAATTCCAAACACCTTTGCACATACTAATTATTTCCCATCATAAATAGGCTAAGTAAATGATGGATTTTTTTTTACCAAAAATAAACATGAAGTAGATTGATATTGCTCTTTGTCCATATAGAACAGTTTGTAAATATTCTCTGGCTTTGCCATCTAGCAAGGAAGAAAAATAGATGAATTTCCTCTACATCTGAGATTCAAAAAGTCTCACTGAGACAGTATCAGTATTTGACATTCAGAACAAGAAATGGAGTAACTGTGAGATTAGCTTCTGATAACAGAAGTTCAGCTATTTCAGTTTAGCCTCCTACCTTTTTCTGCAATCACTTCCCAAAACGGCAAAGTATTTCAAAGCAGTAGTATGACTACGGGAAGAAATGGCACCATTGTGTAAATCAGGGGCTGTATTTTCATTAAGGATGCTCTACCACACCTCCTTTCCTTCCTCCCTGTTCTAGGTCTCTGGGGTCTGATCAACAATGCTGGCGTTCTCGGCGTGTTGGCTCCCACTGACTGGCTGACAGTGGAGTACTACCGAGAACCTGTAGAAGTGAACCTGTTTGGACTCATCAATGTGACATTAAATATGCTTCCCTTGGTCAAAAAAGCTCAAGGGAGGGTTATCAATGTCTCCAGCATTGGAGGCCGGCTTGCATTTAGCGGAGGGGGCTATGTTCCATCCAAATATGCAGTAGAAGGCTTCAATGACAGCTTAAGGTAAAGCAAACACTGACATATTAGGAAATAATAACTGTTAACATTTATTGAATGTTTATTATGTACCAGACACTATTGTTAGTGCTTTAAATTATTCCCAATTTATGGATGATCCCACTGAAACTAAGAAGGTCATTCCAAGATCATCTAACTATGAGCTTAACCTAAGTCTATGTTTATAGAACTGAGATTTGAATGTCAGTCTTTTTTACTTTTTGCTTTAATGCATGATGCTGATAGAGGTAGTGAATTTATATTTAAAAGGTCAATTTGTTAAACAGTTTGGGAATCATATACAGAGGCTGAATCAGGGTAGGTCTCTCCATTGGTGTAACTGTCAGTGGTAGACACAACAGTATCATCTTATTTAAACCTTCAGTAGAAAATTATCTGGTAAAGTGAATGTAATTATCACAAAGTAAAGACTCAGCTATGCAGCTTTTTTTTTTTTTTTTTACCCTGTTGCAAGTTCTGGACACAAATCTCCATACATTTCATACACAATAGCTAAATGGATGACAATCTCTCCACCCCAGCACCAAAGACAAGAAAGATAGCTTTCTTCTGATGCTTCCATTTTTAAATAAAACTCAGAGCAGGAGTTTACTAATCAGAGGTGAAGATTTTGCATGAGAAAGCCATTGACCACAACTTTTTGCTGTGTGCTATCAAGAAATGCCAGAGCTCAAAACAAAGGACCAAGGTAGCAAATAAACGCTCCAACTCAGTGCCCCCAAGCATGGATTTCTCTGGGTTTATAATGTTTGAGGTTCACTGGGCTGCTTGAATCTGTAGGTTTGTGTCTTTTGCCTGAGTTGGGGAGTTTTCAGCCATCATCACCTCAAACATTTTTTTTCTGCAATCCACTCTCTCTTCTCCTTGAGACACTATAACACAAATGGTAGAACTTTTGGTTTTCTCCCACAGATCCATTGGGTTCTTTTCACTTTTTCAATCATTTTTCTCTCTGCTGTTCAGACTGGATAATTTCTAATGATCTATCTTCAAATTCATTGACTTCCCTTCATTTCCATTCTGCTATTGAGTCCAACCTATAAATATTTTATTTTCATTATTGTATTTTTTCAAGTGGTACTTCAAAATCTGGTCTTCCATACCTTATCTACTAACATTTTCATTTTTGAGTTCTTAAATAGCTGCTCTATGCAGGTTTTGTAGCTTCATTCAGTGGGAGAGACAGGGGAAGGGGGCAGTGCTTAATCTCTCTTACCTGGAACCAGAACTAATCACTGTCAGTTCAAAGTTCCTAAATTGCAAATGGTTGTACCAGTCAAGGTTCTGGTAAGAAATGGAGGCACATTAAAATTGGGTAAATGGAGCAGAGTTTACTTTAAGAACTATTGGCAAACATGGGAGTTGTGTAGGGTAATCCCAAAGAATGGTGTAGTATCTAGGGAATAATGACAGCAGGGTCATCTCTATCCACAGGACTGGAAAGAGGAGACAGCGCAGTTTCCAGAACCTGGATGCACAGAGGCTATCACCTTCAGTTGAGGATGAAATTAACCAGTTGCAATATCAGAGTAGGAATAACTGTCCCAACCTCTTCCTCTGCTCTCCCTCTGTACCTGACTGTACCTGACAGAAGCCAAAATATAGTTAATACAGGCAGGCTTCCCAGGGTGTAGTACTGGCAGAAGGGTGGAGGCGACTAGAGGAACAAATGGAAGGTATCTAGCTGCGTGCGCCGTGACAGGCAAGAGAAAAGACACAAATACAGTCTTTTCTTCAATTCATCCACTCATTTATTGAACTAGTGTTTGTTGAACACACATTTTAGAGTTATAAACTATACCATGGATCTAGTTTTAGCTTACTAATAAAAGGTTAGATTATTCTACTGAAATTAATAGAGCTAGAGCAACTTTATTTTGCCATTTGATCAGGGTACCAGGTTTGATTCTCCCAGGAAATAAAAACAATGTCAGAATGCTTCTTTAAAAGAAAAAAAGATTTTGTAGTGAATCTAGCTAACATACAATGTTATGTTAGTTTCAGGTACACACCATAATTATTCAACATTTATATTCCTAAAGAAGTGATCACCATGATAAGTCCAGCAACCATCTGACACTGTACCACGCTATCACAGTATTATTGACTATATTCCCCATGCTGTACATTACATCCCCGTGACTTATTTGTTTTATACCTGGAAATTTGAATCACTTATCATAGTAACTATGTATAGTGCTAGGGATGGACTAGTCAGGGGAATTACTTCATAATTATATAAATGTCTAACCACTATGCTTACCCCTGAAACTAATACAAAATAATATTGAATGTCAACTGTAATTGTAAAAAAATTTTAAAAGGGAAAATAGATGAAGGAGAACAATGCTTCTTAAACCTTAATGCGCATATGAATCACCTTAATCTCTTCAAAATGCAGATTCTGATTCAATGAGTCTGGGGTGGGTCCTGAGTTTCTGCATTTATAACAAGCACCCAAATGCTGCTCATCATTCAGGGATCACACGTTGAGTAGCAAGGTCATGGAGAACCTCCATTAGTCTCCTTTTAGAGATTTACTCACTTTTAAAAAGAGATTTCAACTGAAAGGTTTGTGGGATTGCAATGCAGGTATGCCTTGTCTGAAATTAACCAATACGAAGTGTTTATTTCTTTCTCAGTCGTGGAACCGGTACTGGAAATAGTACTGTGCATTCAGGCCACAGTCCAGTACGAGCTCCAGAGTTTCTATATGGAGGAGGGTTACGGGCAGCAGTCCAGTTGGAAGAGGGTTGGGGCTCTTTAAAGCTGTATTTGCCCAGCAAGCATACTGGTTTCATACTTGCTTTACTCACCTGGTAAAGTTAATTGGGTGACTTAAAGTCATTTGTCCCTGGAGTATACGTCACTTTCATGAGTAGGTGGGGAGAAAAGTCTTCCCAAATACCCTTTTGGCACTGTTACTTTCCAAAACCCAAAGGAGATCAGAAGACAAGTGAGTAAAATACAATTAAGTTGAAAATAACCTTTTTTATTTTACTTCAAGCAACATACCTTTCAAAATATTTCAAGGGTCGAACTAATTTGCATTTTTATAAAATATACTTCAAAGTAAACAACAGGTGTGTTGCTAGAATGGAAGACCTAAGATAAATCATATTTTAAGTTCACTGGTAGAGTTCTTCAAAAGTCTTATGGTAAAGTCTTCTGTAACATGAATAATTGTTTCCCTAGGTATTCCTAGAGGAAATATAAATTTAATGTAGGAAATCATTATTCATATAGTAGTTTGCCATTCATTGGTCTGCTTTAAAGAAAGGGACACCATGATGCCCCTAAAAGCCTGTTGCCCAGTAAATGCAGACACTTTTGAGTTTCTCCAGCGATGTGATGAAAGAGCTCGCTGAGCAGCATAGGGAGCAGGTTAGGCAAGTCAGAGCTGTCACACTGTGTCCCTCAGCATATCCTCACTGGTGCTGCAATCTCCTCAGATTCCTAGAATGGAGGTGAACTTGTCTATCCAGGCAAGTCATTGGTCAATGTCACCATAAAGTACCCCAAGTACTGAACAGAAACCTGTCCTTAGACCACATGCTTCTCAATTTAATGAGAGACTACAGCTTAGGGGAAACACCACACTGGGAGAGGGTGCTCCCAGATCCCTTTCCTGTTCTGTCACTACATCAGCCCTCAGTTCACCACCCTGAACGTCAGTTTTCTCATCTGCAAACTAAGTGGGTAGAACAAGATGCTCCTTTCCAATGCACCCAATTCTGTGATTCCACGAAAAGATTCACAAGAAAATAGTCACCCAAATAGCAAACATTCTCCAAATAAACCTCCATTAAACATCTGCAATGGGTTCTTTTCACAGAAGGGACATGAAGGCTTTTGGTGTGCACGTCTCATGCATCGAACCAGGATTGTTCAAAACAGGATTTTCAGATCCAGTAAAGACGACTGAAAAAAGACTCGCCATTTGGAAGCATCTGTCTCCAGACATCAAACAACAATACGGAGAAGGGTACATTGAAAAAAGTGAGTTTCTGGGTGACCCCAGGGTCCTCTGGGATTCATTGTCCTAGGTACCATGAAGGAGACTCAAACATAAATTTAAAAATAAGGTTCTCATAGTAATACACCAACAGAGATTTTAAACCTAGGTCAGGTATTCCTATTAATTCCAGTGTCATCTCTTCGTTCTTCGAGTGTTTACAAACATTTATTGAACATTTGCTAAGTACCAAGTTTTGTACTAAGCACATGATAAATTACGGATATCATTTACTTCTCAAAAAAAATTTCAGGAATAGTGAACAGAGACATGGAAAGTGACATGTCCTACTCAAGGTAGGACAACTCCTCCTGATCGTGCCCGTACTGGAGCCCATGGGCTTCACCTTTACACAAAACTCCTCTTTTTGGTAAATACCAACCACTCACTCAACATTGCTCCAGGACTTATGAAGGTTACCAAATATAAAGACTCAGACTTTGACCCTTGACTAGTTTACAATCTAGTTGACAACACAAAGTAACTAAGTAAGGCTGGAAAACAATGAGACTGCACAGCATGCAAGAAAATTGATCCTTTACTTCTTAAACATAACCCAACAGGCCCAGAAGGGTGTTAGATGGTGTGGTCTCTAATTACCCAAGGAATTCACAGCAAGAAAAAAAAATCATTGCCTTTTTGGGACAGGCCAGGTATAAGTAAAGCCTGAAGGACAGGAAGGAATTCTTTGGGTAGAAGCTTTCTGGAACAGGAATGCATGAGAGTGGATATGGAAGGAGAAGTAACACAAGTCCAGAGAGTCAGTCAGGGATGGAGGAATAATAATAAAGATTAGACTATGATAACATATAGTGAACATTTACCATGTACTTGTCACTCTTATAAGAGTTTCATCTGCACCTTCTCTTTTAAAATGCCCCAAAAACCCTATGAAGTAGATACCAGCTTAATTTCACAGAAACAGAGGCACAGGTAAGGAACTTGCCTCAAGTTGCACAGCTGGTAAGTGGAAGAGCTAAATTTGAACCAGGTACCCTGACTTTGCTCCACACTATAATCTCAACAAGGCATTAAAGAGCTGGTCGAATTTCTGGTGTCAGGGCTCCACCTCCACCTCAATCCCTCTGGCTGGTAAAATTTACTTCATATTCTTTACACACTTACTGAGATCCTGCTTGGAGCTGAACAGGGCCCCACCTAACTATGTGTCACTCTCTCCCTCCAAACCGTGATCCTGCCTCTTCATCAGGCGGCTTGGTAAGACAGCCAACTGTAGTCAAGTTCACGGCTAGGAGTTTGCAAGGTGGAGCCAACACCAAGTCGGATCCACCTGCGTATGTTTTTAAAATGACTGACTCCCTCAACCACCCCACCCATGAGAGAGAGAGAGAGAGAGAGAGAGAGAGAGAGAGAGATACACATGTATATATCAACTGGAACATCTGGTTTGACAAACCTCCCAGTGCTGACATGTCACTATAGGTTTAAAACCATGGCTATTAAATGCTGTTTCTCACTCATTTACCAACTCTGAAGGCTCTAAGTAGATTCAGAAACAAAACCCTCATTTAAAAAGATTTTCCTTTGATATTGACATTGATACTTTCTAAATGCCTATGAATACATCATCAACTTCCATCTCAAAATTATTTTTGCATTGGCCCCTGGTTCAAACGTCCCGTCTCAGAAGTACCAACTGGCGTTGAGCCCAATTTTACACTGGTTGTTCTTATTGGAGTTTTCCAAGTCAGGACTTGGGAGATCAGCCAGACTCACAGTTCTGAAGTAGACCACAAATTTAAGCTCACCTTTCTTCGTTTCCCAGACTGGAGAAGTAGTAGTTTAAAATAGCCACTGAGATTTGTTAGGTAACCTCAGCTAAGCTCTTTGAACAATCCGGGGCCTGAAGTTGAAAGGAAAATTTAAAACAATAGATTTCCCTTGAGAAGACACAACTCAGGTATGTCTTAAGAGTGCAGGACGAAAGCTCCAAGCTACTACCAATCCCTTGATAAAATAACTGCCTCTTCAAAATTGTCTTAGCTCATTGCTCAAATACTTCATTTGCCTGAGAACCAGGATATGTTTAACTTCCTGAGTCAAGACCTTTGGGGGATGATTGTCTCTTTATTCACTGGATTATAGAGGCTTGTGGTATATGAGTACACACATATACACATGCACAAGTACACGTGTATACCCACGTTTCCTATAAACATAATACTCCCTGAAAACAAATTCGGAATCAAACCCATAACTTTCTGGGCTCAGGAGGCTCATAGACTTTATTAAGTATCTTTACCTCATTGCTTTAAAGTAGTGCTTCTCAAAGTTAGGTCTCTAGAGCAGCGCTGTCAGCTGCACCTGGAAACTTGATAGAAATGCAAATTCTTGGGCCCCACTTTACATCTGCCGGAGGTGGGACCCAGCAATCTGAGTTTTAACAAGCCCTCTAGGAGATTCTGCTGCTCACTCAAGTTAGAGCCAGTGGTCTAAAGAAAGCACTGCTAGGTCCATCCATATTTTGACTGGGGGTGAGGTGATGTCAGAGGGGTAGTAGATGGGGGAAAGGGGGTTATCACTGTGTGAGGGACATAAATGATAAATGTCTATTACATTACATTGTTTTGTACACCTGAAACTAATACAAAATAAAGAAAGAAAGAAAATAAAAATAAAGAAAGCATCGCTGCTTCCTTTTATGAGAAACAGACAGAAACCTGTCACAATGGGCCTCATTTATAATGGCAGATTCAGAGTTCCCACATATGTGTCTTCCCCTTGGCACCCTAACCACACATACCTTTGCCAAAGAGTAAACATTTTTTCTCTTTTTGTAGGCCTAGACAAACTGAAAGTCACTGCATCCTCTGTGAACACGGATCTCTCCCTCGTGGTGAAGAGCATGGACCATGCTCTCACAAGTCTCTTCCCAAAGACCCATTACGCAGTTGGAAACGATGCCAAGACTCTCTGGATACCTCTGTCTCACATGCCAGCAGTTTTGCAAGACTTTTTATTGTTGAAACAGAAAGTGGAGCTGGCTAATCCCAAAGCAGTGTGACTCAGCTGACCACAAATACCTGCCCCAGGCTATGAGTTCTGCTGGTTTCAAGGACACATCTCCTTTTTGAACTCATTCCTTACCTAATCCAACGTGGACTCATTTAGGTCACGTTTCTTTGATAAATGAAGGGATCCCACCATCACAGATGATGTCTCAGGGTCCCTTCTCAAGTGTTCTTTGCAAAGAAGGGCAGGGGTGGCACATCACTTAGAAGGGCAGGCATGGTAGTTGCCCAATATTTAGGCTTTGCCTGCTTGGTATGACATAAGAGAAAGTGAAAGACTTTCTCATCCAAAATGCTCTCTGTCACAGCTTGCCCCATGCTTTGGGACTTAGAGTAACTCCTGAATGTTAAATAGTTGTTTCTTATCAAAAAGTTCAGAGATAAATAGAATACTTTCCTAAGTGGATTAGAGATGTTCTGTTATCTTGCTGAGAATAAAACCCTGAAGGACTGTAACTCCATACACTTTGATAGGGGTGGGAAAAGAAAAGGTAATGAAGTATAATGTGACTGGTATGAGCTAATGGGCAGCAGTAGGAGGGAAGGAAAAGGAATAGAGGACTGAAAAAAAGAAACAGGTATAAAAGTGGAGGCAAAGACTCAAAACAAGCTGCCTATTCTACAGGGAGCTATGGAGGATGAACAGCCCATTCAAGGCCACCGTGAACACTGGTGCACACACCACTCTGGTGGAAAGATGATAACACCAGAGTGACTAACAATTCCAAAAGAAGAAAAAAGTAGGGAATATTAATGTGTCTCCTGGGGATTGTAAATATGACAAGACTAAGACCATCCAACTGAGAATGGTTGGAAATCCTGTATTTGAGGTGTCTCTGAAATCCCCTGAAGACAGAGCTAAATAAAAGACTCTCTTTAGCCTACCGTTACAGTGAGAGCCCTCTGCTTCTTGCTCATATTCATGGTTCTAAATTAGATTGATCCTGGAGCCACACCCCATCCGAGAGAATAGTTCTCTAAATGGATGCTTCCCCAGATTCCAGTACACAGCATCACTCACAAAGGTGTGTTGAATAATTATATGGAAAAGCCTGAAGTGTCAGAATACAACATTTGTTGCAGGGTCATATAGGGTAAAAGAGCCAGAGAATTTATCTATGGGCATGTGCAAACACATGCACACAACACACGCTTATTATGAAGATCTGCTGCTTAAAACGATGTCCATTTAAAGGTATCAGTAATTCTTTTCATTTTCATTCACTTTCATGGAAACATCTGTTTATGAGGTAATTTCCTTCTTTCAAATATACAACATATTGATGACTTTGAAAAATCAAATTATCAATGGTGTCAGTCCACCTGGACATATATTTCATTATTCTGAGGGGAGATACACCCTTCCTTTTTGTGTCAAAATGAAGAAAATCACAGCAAGAATCAGGTAAAAGAATTCTCAGGCAAAGTTAACTAAACTATTATCATTAACTCTCTGTGAAGTCATTTCCTGGCCCTAGAGACATTTCATCTATATACCTCTGATTTCCTCTAGTTATAATTAATCACCGATGGCTTAGGTGACCCTCATTCAACTTGTCCTTAGAGCTGAAGTTCATCAATATTGTTTGCTGGGGCTCCTCCTCCTCCTCCTCACCTTGAATTCCCAGATCTTGGCTTCATTTCACTGCTTTAAAAATATCTGGCCTGCTGCTCCCTGATATTCCAGGCCTCTGGGGCTGCCAAGACTTTTAGAATCTGCAGGAAAGTCCTTTGCTAGCTTCAAGCTTTTCAGTCCTGCTGTTGGGCTGACCTAATGGTGTTATTTCCTTTGTTTGGCCTAGACCTGAGTTCTTTGCTCATTTCTCCAAGTCGCTACAGTTGGGAACTCCCTGTTTCATCCAACCCAAAAAAGCTCTACTTAAATGAAAGCTCCCAAATATGGTAGCAGCTCAAAATAAAATCAAATATATTTAATTCAACAAAAAAAAGTTGGGGTGTTTGGAGTATAAAGATATAAGTGTCAACAAAAGCAGTAGGCCTGGGGGGAAGGGTGGGAAGGAGGGAGGGAGAGACATCACATCACTGCACCAGGAGTCTGAGGTATGGGTTCCTAGACTTCTCTCCATCTCACCATCACTTGTGGTCTCTGTGCTCTTGGGAAAATTGTTCCATAATGTTTTGGGGAACACATGTGCTAGGAATTCTAATGAGTACTGGCCTGTAGTATGGAACAAAATGAATACAGGCTCTTCCTTCACAGAGCTTAAGCTAATCCAAAGGCTGAGGGCCCTACTCAGGATGCCTTAGGGGAGCTTCTCCGGGAATCCATGGCCAAGATAAATTGAGATGTTGTCTTCTACCCTCTAGCTTGGGGAATCCCTCCTCACTTAGTTTGGAGGGATCAGGAGAATCTCCCAGATTTTCCCTCTGATCTGATCTAAAAATCTAACTGTGTGCTCTATAGCTCTATCTGGACATCTACAATATTTTCAAATCTAGAGTTTCTGTCTCCCTCTCCTTACCTATCCTTTCCCCGTCCAGCACTAACTAGTGTTAATTTTATCTCCTGAGGAGATCTCAAGCCCTCTACTTGTCTTCATCTCCAGGGCAACCATTTGTTAAAGCTTCCATCATCTCTTATCTCAATTATAGCATATTCACCCTTGTGGACCTTCAATGATTGGCCCTCACTGCAGTCACAATTGTTCAACATTAAAATCTGATCACTCTACTCCTCTTCCCACCACCACCTTCTTAAACCCTTCAGTGTGTTCCCACTGCACATTGCCTGAAGACTGACATGCATAACATAAACTACGTTACCCCGCGCTCCTCACTCGCCTCACTTTAGGCTACTATCCTTCTCATGTTGCCACCTCAGGGTCTTTGCCCATGCCCCTCCTTGGAAAGTTCCCATTTTACCTGCTTGTCTAGTTCCCTCATCCTCCAGATCTGAGCCCCACCCTCAGGGAAGACCATACAATTCCAAATTCTGACCACCACCTTTTCATCCCAACTAGGTTCCCATCTTATACAGTCTCCCCGTGCCCTATAATTTACATCAGGGCTCTCATCACAGTCTGTAATTATGTATGGTCAGTTAGTTAACATTGGTCTTCCCTATCTGATTTTAAGTTCCATGAAATCAGGAACCATTATGCTTTGCTTATCTTTATGTTCCCTTGCCTCGCACACTGCTGGCAGATAGGCCAGTGTTAAACAAATATTTATTGAATGAATTCAGAAATCAAGTCTATATTAGCCTTTCTGACTAAGGGGCAATCTATCACTTAAGCTCAAGCTTGTCGACTCGATTAGTTGTGCCATCAATGTGTCAGTTCAATTTAAACCCTGTAAATTCCTTAAGCCCTTGACACTTCCACAAGGGCTCCTTACCTCTGGTTCTGCTGTCAGCTTCCCCTAAAAGACTAGTCAGTGTTGCCATAGTGATTTCTCATGATCTGTTGGTCCAGAAACACTGTGAAGGAGCCTCCCTCCATGTTGAGCCATGTGGGACCCGGTGGTCACAGAACAAAGAACGTCAAGAATCATTTCATCCATTTCTCTGCCTGTAGACAGGACATGTCCAAGCCATCCAGGCTGAAGAGAATCCCTTCAACTTAAAATCTCTGCAGAAACTCCATAACTTCGGTGGGTAACCCAGCCCAATATTTAATGAGGAAAACTTCTAGGAGCTTCTAAGAAAAATGATGAATTTTAGCTCTTCTCCATACCATTAATCCCAATAATTCTCAAGAACATGAGAGATACAGTCCCATCAGTGGAGGAAATAGATAAACATTCTCAAAATGAAAAGCTTTTTAATATTTAGAAATCATTTGTGACAACTTAAAATAAAACATAGCTTATAAGAATAATACTGGCCAACAGTTTAATGAATTTTTACATGTTGAAAAATGAGACAATTTTGTTGATATTACTGACATCCTTCCTTAACTCTATGATTCATTTTTCTTTTAATGAGTAATTTCTCTCCTAGTATATAAAGCACTAAAATAGTCAGGGCTGTAACACAGTTTCTGGTTTAGCAGAGTTTCCAAATTCTTTTTTCACACAGCGCCTGCCCAAGATAGAACCAGATTACAGCTTTTCCCTGATTAGTCCCTAGAAATAAATAGCACTCCAGCCTGAAATAGGTCAGGCAAGGCAACATAGCATTCTACAACCAGCAACTGCCCTGAACAGTTCCATTTTAGTTCCTTTTGAGAGATTGGAGATGGAAAGGATTCTGCTTTAGATACATACTATAAGTGCTGGGCAAAAACCATTCAGTCCCATGCCTAGGTAAAATATTTACTCTCTGACCTCTAGGTCTGTTTTTTCCACCTAGATATGGCAACTAGAACTTGAGTAAGACGCCATCCAACGAATGGGGGTGCCTGGGTTGTGGATCAGGTAATCAAAGCAACCTGGCTTGCCACCAGGTATAAGAAAAATAATAATGTCATTTAATAATTAGTACACATCAGGTTCTTAATGCATTTGCACATTACATGAATGATTCCACCTAATCCTAACCATATCTAAGGTATGTGTTTTTGTTTGTTTTTAATGTGGTAAGAACAGTTAAGATGCAATTCAGCCTCTTAACAAGTGTACCATACAGTATTATAAATTATAGGCACAATGTTGTATAACAGATCTCTAGAACTTAATCATCTTGCATAAATGAAATTTTATGCAAGTTGAACAGCAACTCTCCATTTCCTCCTTCCCCCAGTCCTTAGCAACCACCATTCTACTCTCTCTTTTATGAGTTTGACTATTTTGTATACCTCACATAAGTGGTATCATGCAATATTTGTCTTTCTGTGACTGGCATGTTTAACCTAGCATAATGTCTTCTGGTTCATCCATGTTGTCACATATGGAAGCATTTTCTTCTTTTTTAAGGCTGAATAATATCCCATTGTATGTATATACCACATTGTATTTATCCATTCATCTGTTGATGGACATTTAGATTGTTTCCATATCCTGGCTATTGTGAAGAGTGCTACAATGAACATGGAAGTGCAAACATCTCTTTGAGATCCTGGTTTCAATTTTTTTGGGTAAATACCCAGAAATGGGATTGCTGGATCATATATTTCTATTTTTTAACTTTCTGAGGAACGTCCATGTTTTCTATAGCAGCTGCACCATTTTACATTCCCACTAACCGTTCACAGGGTTCCAGTTTCTTCATGTCCTCACCAAGACTTATCTTTTGTATTCTTGATAATAGCCATTTTAACAGGAGTAAGGTGGTACCTGACTGTGGTTTTGATTTGCATTATCTGATGATTAGTAATTAGTGATGTTGAGGACCTTTTCATATGCCTGTTGGACTTTGTATGTCTTCTTTGAAGAAATGTGTATTCAAGTCCTCTGCCCATTTTTAATTGGGTTATTTGGGTTTTTGTTTTTGTTTTGCTATCGAGTTGAAGGAGTTCCTCATATATTTTGGATATTAGGTATGTTTCTCAGACATCTGGAAATAAAGTCACAGAGAGGTGAATAATTTGCCCAAGTTCATACTGCTAGTAAGTATGGGCCAGACTTCAAACCCAGGCAATCTGATGCCAGAGTACTCAGACAACTGTGCTGTACTACAGAGAAACTGAGTCTTACACACTTTTCTAAACCTCCATACTGGGTCTATACAAACAAAACCTTTATTGAATAAATCTAAAAGGAGTCTTGCCTAGGCAATAATTATTATGCATAAGAATGATGCATAATTTTGAGCATATATAAATACGTACCCTTTTTGTTTGCCTAACTTCTATTTAAAAGTTTTTCTCACTTATGATACAATAACAAAAGTACTTAAAGATTACCTCTCAGGTCCTTGAAGTTTTCTAACTAGATTTCTAGATTTTTCTTCTATCTTTTTTTTTCTTTTTTTTTTGTTGTTGTTAATTGTATTTATTTATTGTTAATATTGTTGTTTGTTTCAGGAATTTATATGTAATCACGTTTTGCTAATCTCAATAAAGGCTTTAGATCATCTGTCATGACTAAAAACCAACTCTAAAATCTTTTAGCTTTTAAGATCAGAAAAAGAGAAAAGGACCTAAGACTGGGCTGTACCTCAGACTGTTTCCCTGTAGCTGTATCTTTTTTAATGTAGAGAAATGATGCAGTAGGTACCCTGGGAGTTAATGGGGGACTGTCCCACTGACGGTGGCTACCGCTAGCCCTGGAAATATTAATGAGGGAACTGAGGGAATCTTAGGAGGACCTAGGTCAGGGCCTCCTAGCGCTAATGTTACAGTCTAAAGTAGTGCTAGTAGAGAGCCAGACATTCTGACTTGGCTGAAAGAGGACGTGTAGCCTAGTATGTCTCACAGAGATGTTTCCACTAACAACATGCCCAGTATGGTAACTTTCTGCTCCAATACCACCGAAGGATGGGAAGGTCACCACCTTCTAATTACCTTATTGATTATCTCCAGTTAATAGAATGTTCTTTAATTATTTTTGAACCAGAATCTATCAGTGGAGAACACAGAGGGGAGAAAAGGCTACTGTTTCTGCAAATATCGCGATAATAATAGTTTCTGTTCATTGAGCCTTTAAAATGAGCCAGGCTCCACCCAGAGAACTGTCCGTGCATTTTCTCATGTAGTTGTTACAACATTTACACAACTCATCTCATTCCAGGTGACATAGAATGGTAGGGCTGGGGTCATGGATGGAAGTTACATAGAGTTCAAGTTTGGCGCTACTTAAAGAGGAGCTTTGCCAGTAAGAATTTGACTGAATGGCAAGCACAGCTGGAGGGCAAGCACAGAAAGGACAGCTCTCCAGTGGAGATGCTGAGAAGAGATTCAAGTGATACGTGGTGGGGGTGGCTGACTTGGGTGACATTTCAAGACTTTCACAAACCTAACATTCTATGATTGGAGCGAGGGGCTTTCCTCAAATATGGCACATACCAACAGGTAGACAGCTAAGAATTTCCAGCCCCTAAAGCCTGAGAAAGAAAGAAGCCAAATATCTCTCACCCCACTTCTCACAAGGCCTGAAATTTTATTTCTTCAAGCTTTGAAAGGTGGCCTTAACCTCTGACGAGGCGAGTGCTCAAAGGGGAGCGACCAGACATCCAGATGGACTTAAGTTAAACTTCAGTTCATGCTCAGAGGCAGCCTGAAAGTCAACACCGGGGAGGGAAGGCTGGAAGTATTCTTCAAGCCTCCGGGATGCTTGCAACCCGCCTGTCCTTTACTAGTGTAGTTGTGTGTGTGTGTGCGTGCAGTTATCGAAAACATATCGAAAGTTATGTTATCGAATACATATGCTTACTCTTTAAGATGGATATGGTTTAAACAAATACAACTGTGCAAAGAGTATACAGTGAAAACCTAGTTTTCCTCCCATCATACCTCTAGTCCTTAGATAGGAGCGTCCTCGGTGCCCTTGTTGAGATGCGTAGATAAATATTGATGTATAGATATCCTCCTTGCACCCATTTTTACACAATGGTACCAGTGCTAGACTCTACACACTTTTCTCTATAACATGTTTAAATTTAGTGAACAAAAGAGTAGAAACCTTTAAAACAAATCCTCACAGTTTCCTTTTTAAATCTGACCCAGCCATAGGCAATAGATGGCTGTCAGTCCATCATTTTACTTCTTCAGTGCCTGACTTAGACTAACATACAAAGTCATTAAGTAATGGTGCTGTTATTCTTTCATTAAATACATCTTAAAGTTTGTATTCCCTACACCCTGACTTCCTCTCTAATTTAGTGCAGCAATGGTCCTTACCCTGGATAAAATAATAAAGGAGATAAATGTGTTGATTGTAAGTAGTTCGTAAGAGTGTAATGCTATTTATCAACACATCAAACTAGGCGGTTACAATGCGTTAATAATTGATTCTGAATAAAAGTTGTTCCTCTGTGAGAGGATAGTTAACTCTCTTAGGAAACCAATTAGAAAACGCTCCACTCTCTTTTTGGGATATCTAATCCCTGAACAGTGTTTGATTCACTGAGTCCATTACATGTTATCAACAGTAAAGGGCTTCTGGGAGTTAGACACTGACTGAAACCTTCCTATTCACTCTTTATTCCTTAAACCTGTTCTTTCTGTTATTGTAGATGAAACCCAGAGATCTGCTTACTTGACTATTGGCCAAAAGTAGCAAATGAGGCATTAACAAAGTTGCTCTGTTTGATTCCAAAAGCTAAACCTCTTGGACAGTTCCCTGTTAAGTAAACCACTTCTCAGCTGAGGGGATATGGCGTCACCATGGTGGTTATTATTTTGACATGATAGAAGGGAGATATTATGGGTTGAATTTTGTCCCCTGCACAAAAAGATATGTTGGAGTCCTAACCCTCACACCTCAGAATGTGACTTTACTTGGAGACAGGGCCTTTCAGAGGCAAACAAGTTAAAAGAGGTCATCAAGTGGGCCCTAATCCAATATGACTGGTGTCCTTACAAAAAGGGAAATTTGACACAGAGACAAATATTCCTAGAGGGAAGAGACACAGAGAGAAGATGACCATCTACAAGCCACAGAGCGAAGCCCGGAACAGATCCTTCCTCCACAGCCTTTGAGAGGAGTCAACCCTGCTGCTACCTTGATCTCTGACTGCTGGCCTCCAGAACTAGGGAACAACAAGTTTCTGTTGTTTAAGCCACCTGGTCTGTGGTACTTCATTACAGAGCTATGTAGTGGTATTAATGTGGGATTGTTTTGGCAGAATCATGCAGTAAAAACAATCCTTAGGAGCTCACTAGTCCACCAACCTGCCTCTAAGCATCTTCCCCAGATGACTGCCCTTAAAAAATAGTGATAAGGCTGCCTAGAATTGCTTCACGAGTGGTTAAGAACAATAACTCTTTGACCAAGCTGCTGGAGTCAAAACCCAGCTCTGCCCTTAGCATTGGCTCCACCATTGGCAGGTTACTTCATTTCTGTAAACCTTAGTTTACTCACTTATAGACTAGGGATAATAAGAGTACCTACATCAGACAGTTGTAACAATTAAATTAGTGAATTCAGGTCAAAGCTTAGTGCTCAATAAATGTTAGCTACTGTTATTGTTCATTTTTTTGGCACCTTCTCAGATTTGCTTAGGTTCATGGCAGAACTTAGCTATAGGTCAGCGCCTTCTTGGCCTGGTGTTTGAATGGAATGGCCTAAGATAAGGACAAGAGCAACTTTTGTTCTTCTTAATTTTACAAGGTAAGTGTGATAAGAAGGTATTGGATCTATAACAGAGCACACAGAATGACGAAAGGGAGAAGAACCGAGACCTGTGGGGGAAAAACAGCCACACGAAACATCTGCTGGTCACCATTTTCTTATCACCCACTCTGTGGAGAGTCCTACCTGAGGTGCCGTCACTACAGAGGACAGAGTCCAAAGATGGAGGGCTGGCCTGCCAAGGGCTGCAGTTATTAGAAGGGTGTTAGAATCGAGAGTGGTGGAGTTTCAAGACCTTCAGATCTTTTGACCCATTTTCTAATTTCAAAGAACAGGAAATAGAGGCCCTGAAAGGTGGGGAAATTTGAATAAAATTATGTCAGATTCACAAGAGACCAAGGAAATGGGCTTCCTCTGTTGTAAGAAAGATAAGAGAGTTCTGTTATGTAAAAGGAAAACTGATCCCAGAGAGTGACTAAATAGAAATCTGAGAGGACCAACATCATCATGCCTGAGGAGCTGTGGAAATAAGATGATGATGATGATGATGATGATATTATGAAATACTGGGCAAGGACTACATGTACAGCACTATGTTAATTGTTTTACATATATGATCACCTCATTTAATTCTCACAAGACAACCTTGCAAAGTGGTTACAAAGAATATTAGAGCTCAGATAGGATACTCAACTTACCCAGCACCTAGAGCTAGGGGTTAGCAGTTAGGACCATCAGCTTCTACTTTGGACAGCCACTTAGAGGCAGCCACAAGCAACAGATGCTGCAAAGGGCCCTTCTCACACTGTGAGTACATATTTTTACAACATTCAAGACACAGCAATGAGAAGTTATATCTTTTATCGGTGAAGTAGATTCACTTGGTCTTCCATATAGAGTTTTGAACTGAAAACTATCATGATCAAAAATAACCACTGCAATCACCTTGGTGTAAAGACAGGTTCTCATACAAAATCTTTGGTGACATTTGGGTCTAGTATTGACTGCTTTTGTGCTACCACAGACTTGCTGAAATCGTTGCTTTTTGCTTAAGTAATGACATAGCAGTAGTTCCCCTTGTGCTTTTCTAGTACGATATAATGAAATGTAGTGAAAACCACAGGAAATACTGTGGTCAGGTTTTGAACTTGAGCCATCATGTGGACGTAAACACTGTGACAAGAGTTCTGTGGAATACATAAAAGGGCTGACATAAGTGGAAGGTCTTAGTCCTTCTTTAGGTGAAAAAGCAGCCTGTAGATGGCAAGAGAAACCTCAGTTGGGGGACCTGACTTATGGCCCTTGTTACAAATGTCTCCATTCAAATCCAAACTGAGGGCAAACCAGGGGGACGCCATTTGGGACACACACTCAACCTCCAAGAAGCAGTGTGCTGGCAAGAGGGAACATGGAAGGATGACTGCATGTGTAAGTCCTGGCATTTTTCCTAACAGCATTGTATTTAGCTTAAGTTAGATGACAAGCGTTTCCTGAGCACATTCTGTTTTCAGAGCCAAGAAGAGGACTAGCAGAATGTCCCGTTGCAGGATTACATAAGCTCTTCCTCGCCATCTCATCCTTAGATGGTTAAAATAGCAACTGCTCTTCCATTTCAGCAGGAAGTGAAGTAAGACCACCTGTACTTCTGTAAATTGCCAAAGAAGCTTGCAAAAGGTACCTTATGAACCTAAAATAAGTTAGTGCAGAAGGAAAGCATGAATGAATAGTTGTAGACATAGCATTTATTGAACACTCTTTATGTGAATGTGTGTTACAATACATTAGCTGACATAATCTTCTCAACAACCTTACGATACGTGCTATTATGATGCCTTATTTTACAGATGAGAAAACTAGAGATTTGGGAGAGGTGGAGTGACATGCGCAAGGACACAAACACACACACACACTCCTGACTGGAACTCAGTCCTTGGGCATCAGACACACATGGGTGCCCTGCTGCTCCTTCCCCCACACACAAGGCAAGCTTTCAAAATGATCTATGTTCTAATTTACTCCCCTTTCTTTTAAGTAGTTAAGGCTATAGTAAGAGAAGTGAGCCTGTAAATTATTCCAATCCATACCTATACCACCTAGGCTACCAACAATTTCTCTTTTCTCCCTCCGTAGTGAAAATGGAAGGCAGGGGAGTATTTTCTAATCAATCCTGTGATAGAAAAGCTGCCCCAAATAAAGATAAGGGAAAATGAGAAACCAAAAAGATATTTTAAAATATCAGAAAAATATTGTTATTTTTCAAATATTGTTAATCAAATATTGTTAGAAAAATATTTTGATATTACGTTGGAGTGCGTCACTAGGGAAATCTATGCACGACTTTTAGTGAAGCCTGAAGCAGTACATCAGCAAGACAAGAGTTGTCACTGTCTGGAGGTTCTCTGCTGGCAACTCCAGGGAAGGCCATTAGGGAGTAGATCACCTCATTCAGCCACCGAGAGTGTACGCTTGAAAGCTCAGCAGTTTAACACAACTGGCAAAGAGCAAATGGCCACATCTCAACTGGAAATGGTTGCATGAGCTATTTTATATTCACGTTTGAGGGCAATTTACTTTTTAAAATCAATTAAAACAGCAAAACAAAAACCCACAAACCCTTGTAATATTTTTATAGACGGAAAATAGCATATTCATGAAGCCAGCCCAGGAAGCTGTATCAAGTAAATTTGACCTGGGAAGCTGTTTCAAACTGGGATGAAGGACAGGAAAGACGCAAAAGGGACTGTGATTTACTAAGAGATACTTCACATGTTGTTTCATTCTCATAGTAACCTGAAAATACACTTATTCCTGCCACCATTGTGAAGGTGCCAACATCAAAAAGATAAAGTGCTTAATACAAAGTCACACTGCTGGTTGGTGGCTAAGTTAGGGGTTGAGCTGTAGTTTTAATTCCCAAATTCAACCTCTTTCCTCTGTTTGGACCTGGTCTCCTCGTGGTGACACTCGGTGAGTAAGGGAGCTGTGGACGTGGTCTGCCCTTTCTCCAAGTGGTATGGGTGCAGGACACAGCCGCTTCCAGGACCACTTCCTGAAGCTTCCTACCTCTCTTTCTCCCCCCAACACCCCTAGCCCCAGGGAACAAATGAAATTAAGTGAGAACCCCTCCTTACTTCCGCATCTGTGCTCAGTTTGGGTCTGAATTAAAGCATGCTAGCCCAGTGCTGCCAATTGGACACGAGGGGGCGCCTGATGCTCACAAAATCCCTGGGATTCCCAGGAAGGGTCCTGCAGTTCCTGTTTGACGTTATTGGCATGGAACACAATCTATCCCTGTACCCCTAAGGCGTATCACTTCTAATGAATCAAAACATACCATGTTTTGCAACAAAATCACTTTTTTTTTGTTTAATGGGCTTTTCCTACTGGAGAATTCTTCCTTTTAGACCATCTAAATCTGACATCCCTCCAGTTTAGTGCTATGAAAACACAATGAAAGAACGGTCTCTTTCATCTTATGGAAAACTATCATCCTCCTAGACCCTGCTATTCCTGGTCCTTAGGATAACCCAGAATAACACAGAACACAAGGAACAATGATAAATGTAATAATAAAAACAAAGGTGGGCTTTTCATTCAAGATGACAGAGTAGGAAAACACTGTGCTCACCTCCTCTCAGGACCACATCAATTACAACTAAGCCACAGGACAATTATTGAGAATCACCTAAAGTCTAGCTGAACCAAAGTCCTACAACTACAGACATACAGAAGAAGCCACCACAAAACTGGTAGGAGGGCAGAGATGCAGGATGGAATGGGCTGGTCTCACAACCATGTGTGACCATTAAAAATTAGATATCTTGGCTGTGAAGGTTCCCCCTCTCCAAGGGGTCCTAGCCCAGGGTTTCAGAGCTGGGGAGGGAAGTCCCCGTAATTTCTGGCTGCGACAACCAGCAGAGATTGTGGCTGAGTGAGATGGAGGGCAGCGTCACTCCCAGGTGCTACTTTTAAAGGGACTGTGCATGGACTTACTTGCTAACAGACTCATTTGCTCTGAGTTCCAGCCCAGGGGCAGCAGCTTGAAAGGCACCAAGGACATATGGGGAGGGACTAAATAGGCTAGCTTCAGGGCAAGGGCTGGAGGGGCAAATTTCTCCTGGTTGGAAGAGCTGGGGGAAGCCATGTTTTCTTGTTGGTCCCTCCTCTACCTGTGTGCAGATGCAGGCAGATGCTGTATCTGAGTCACCAACAAACTGGCTGTCACTTTTTGTGATTCCCTGAGACAATGCCCATCCAACTTTCAGGCACACCCAAGCTGCTTCCAGTGGCTTTTCCATATAAATGGCATGCCTTGGTTCATGCTGCAGACATTCCTAAAATCTCTCAAAAGTCCCAAACCCCAAACAAGCAGCATCTAGCTTCAGTTTCTCCCATACTTCTGCCTGAGCAGCCCTAAGCCCGACACTAACGACAGCCAGCCTTGGTTCGCAGCTTGGCCTCTCAAGGCAGCTCTAAGCACAGCATGGGTGACAGCCAGCTCTGGATTGCTTTGTGGCTCATGCCAGGTGGCCCCTGGCAGGGTACAGACTGAGGCTGAACTTGGCCTGCAGCGGGTCCCCTCCCAGGAGACCCCAGAACTGACAGGCCCAGTGAACAGCTTCAGACTTGGGCAGAACATCACCTCCGAGGACAACACATCCAAAGACAGACTGGACAGGCACCAGAGCCCACTAAAGCAACCCCTGCTCTGCAGGGTCAGCCCCTGCACCACAGCTCCTCCACTGTAGTCACAGCCAGTCCTCACAACCAATCAGCCTGTGCATCAATCCCTCCCACTGACATGCAAACAGCAATCTAGTCTCCATTACAACAGGAGGGCCCATACACACTTGGAGCACCCCACTCTGGTGACCAGGGAGACTGCACCACTGTGTCCCACTGAACACCTACTACATAATGCCTCTCTACTGAGACTGGGAGGCATGATAGCCCAACATAGAAAAAAACACAGGGAGGCAGCCAAAGTGGGGAGACAAAGAAACATGCCCCAAATAAAAGAACAGAACAAAGCTCCAGAAAAAGAACTAAACAAAATGGAGACAAGCAATCTACCAGACACAGAGTTCCAAACACTGGTTATTAGGATGCTCAGTGATCTCAGGGAGAACTTCAACAAAGAGATAGGAAACATAAAAATGGAGATAGAAAACATAAAAAAAGAGCCAGTTAGAAGTGAAGAATAACTGAAATGAAGAATACATTAGAGGGAATCAACAGTAGATTAGAAGACGCAGAGGACCCAACCAGCAATGTAGAAGACAAGATAGCAGAAAACACCCAATAGAAATAGCAAAACAGAAAAAGAATCCAAAAAAATGAGGAGAGTTTAAGGGGCCTCTGGGACAACATGAAGTACACCAGTATTCACATTACAGTGGCACCAGAAGGAGAAGAGGGAGAGCAAGGAATTGAAAACCCATTTGAAGAAATAATGATGATGGAAAACTTCCCTAACGTGGCAAAGGAAATAGATACACAAACTCAGGAACACAGAAAGTCCCAAACAAGATGAACACAAAAAGGCCAACATCAAGACACATCATAATTAAAATGCCACAGGTTTAGACAAAGACAGAATCTTAAAAGTAGCAAAAGAAAAGTGGTTAGTTACATACAAGGGAGCTCCCATAAGACTATCAGCTGATTTTTTCAACAGAAATTGTGCAGGCCAGAAGGGATTGGCAGGAAATATTCAAAGTGATAAAAAGCAAGGATCTACAACCAATATTACTGTACCCAGCAAAGCTATCATTTAGAATTGAAGGACAGATAAAGAGCTTCCCAGAAAAGAGAAAGCTGAAGGAGATCATCACCCAACCAGTATTATAAGGAATATTAGAGGAACTTCCTTAAGACAGGGAAAAAAAAAAAGATGAAAAATATGAATAATAAAATGGCAGTAAATACATATCTATCAACAATTACTTTTAATGTAAATGGATTGAATGCTCCAATCAAAAGATACGGTGGCTGAATGGATAAGAAAACAAGACCCTTTATATAGGCTGTCTACAAAAGACTCACTTCAGATCAAAAGACACACATGTGATTGTGCTTATATATGCAATCTAAAGAACAAAATAAACAAACAAAATTAAAACAAACTAATAGATACAGACAATATTTTGGTGGTTACCAGAGAGGGGGAGGGTTGGGAATGGGTGAAAAAGGTGAAGGCATTAAGAAGTACACATTGGTAGTTATAAAACAGTCATGGGGATGTAAAGTGAAGCCTAGGGAATATAGTCAACAATATGGTAATAACTATGTATAGTGACAGGTGGGTACTAGACTAGTCAGGGGGATCACTTTTTAAATTATATAAATGTCTAACCACTACGTTGTATACCTGAAATTAATATAAAATAATACTGAATGTCAACTCTAATTGAAACATTTTTAAAGGGTGGAAAAAGGTGAAGGGAGATAAGAGGTTCAAATTTTCAGATATAGAACAAATAAGTCATGGGGATGTAACGTACAGCATGGGAATATAGTAAATAATATTGTGATAGTGTGGTGGGGTGTCCGATGGTTGCTGGACTTAGCATGATGATTACTCATTTAGGTATATAAATGTTGAATAACTATTACGTACACCTGAAATTAATATAATAGTGTATGTTAGCTATATTTTAATAATAATCTTTCTTTTAAAAACGTGATCAAAAATACTCTAAGGCATAAAAGAAAAATGCCCCCCATCTCCCAATCCTGCCCATCTCCTGCGCCCAGGGCTCACTGTGCTTACATGTCTTCATGGAGAAAGGAGTGAAGATGTAGGAAGTCAGACACTTGGAGAAGCTGTTGTTCATTCTACGCAGGGAAGCGCAGAGAGCCGCAGAAAGAAGGGGAGTGGCAGGGTGTTCTCATCTTGTGAAGCCCTATGCATAGGCCCCAGGTTCTCCCCTACACGCTGAGGCCTTTCAAAGCTGGGCTCTTGGCAACAGCCTTTGAAATAACCAAGAGCTGGCAACACAGGTTTGACATGAATATGCAAATAAGAATACTGAAGTCTCCCACTCCATGCTTTTGGTTCTTTTTAAAAAATTCAGCCACTAACCATGACTAACAGAAAATAAAGGAGAAAGAAAAACTGGTCTGCCCTTCACTTAGTTTCTCTCACTGACCTTCTTGTGCTAGAGCCAAAGCACTTTTCAGATGAGAGAGAAAGATGGCTGGGGTCTCAACGAGGAGCTGGGACCACTAAGTGCTAAAGATATTTCCACCTCCCTTCTCTAACAAAAGCTTTGGAATGGATAAATGGGCACTACTCAGTTCTGTCAATCAACCTCCATTGCTCTATTTTCATTGCTACTAAGATGTATAAAAAGCTAAAGTTTGCTACAAAGCCCTCATCAATGTATTCAGGGAAATCATGGGGCGGCTTAATGAGTAATGTCTGTAAACTTGCCAGGACTCTAATTGTGCGTATCATTTCCTTACAGTCTCTCCATCCTGTCACTCTGGTCCCAATAATCACTTTGGCTTCCATACTTCTTCCTTTGTTTGCCTGCTCCCCGGAGATGGGCCTGGAGGGAGGTACCTCAGAGGCAGGCACGTCTCTATAACAAGATGTGACAATGAGTTTGGGGAATTCGCTGGCTAAACATAATTATAAAAAAGAACTTTGCATCATTATCCATTGCTTTTCTGAGGCACGAATGAGTGGTAAGGCTCCCCTGTTCCTACCACTCTCAGGCCTGGGGCCGGCACACAGCAGGGATTGACTAACTGACCCACCCTGCCTGTGGGGGAAGGGACACATTTAAATAAAGCCTGAATCAACTGTCAAACCAAACCTAATACAAACAGCTGAATGCTGAAGAAACAATAACATGAAACATGTTCAGAAGATTAATTACTCCCATGTTCAAAATTCCTGGCACCCTTTAAGAGGAATCAGCATTTTGGACATTTCTTTGCCTTGATATCATTAGTGAGCAGGGGATTTCAAGCTTTTGCCATGAGGATAGAGTCATAAGATGCAGGGTGAGAAATGGGGCAAAGATTATGTTTTTCTGCTAGAGCAGAACCAGGAAGAGGTGGCCTTACTGTCAAATGGAACATGGCAAACATACCAACATGCATAAAAAAGAAACCCTCCCAGGTCCCACTCCTGCAGACTGGTAGATTACCACCATGTCCCCAACCCACACACACCCTCCCAACAACATTCCCCAGCTCCTGGCCCTAATTGTCCTCCTGTTTTTTGATAACTGACCTTGCCTTTGGTATGAAACACAAACGCTATGCACCTGGAGCTTCTTATGCACCAACCGTCACAGAAACCTTCTCTGAGACTTCAACACCTTTTAATGTTTCTTCAACTTTATCTCTTTATTGATATCTGGACAGACATTAGGAGTCACATTTTTTAGATGGAAATAGTGAACCCAGGGACCACAAATGACCTTCTCAGGCACAGAGGACCGCAGCCACAATGAAGCATCCAGACCAACTTCTGCCAGCCCAGTGGGGACGGCGGCTGGAGGGGGTGTGCCTGCGTGTTTACCACCCTTGGCCTTTGTCTCCCCCTGAAGATCATTTGAGTCACCTCAGGGCCTTACAACCTCCACTGGGCAGTGGACACAAAGTGGCTTTATTCTAGCAACTGTCCTTTATGAGCAGAGGCGAGAGTGTGGGTAGGGTTGGAACCACCACTTAGGGTTAGGTTTAGGATTTACCTTCCAGCTTCTCTTATTCAGCCTTCATTATTGGGATTAATTGGGACATATTATCATAATTTTTGAAGATAACCTAATATTTGATAATCTTTAAAAGAAATTGCAATGTTCTAGAGAAACACAATGTCCAGATAGCACATTCGAAGCTCTGCTGCACTGGGGCAACTCCCAGTGTTCCATTTCTTTTTTTCCCCAATCCTTTAGCAACAATTCCTAGCATTCTTACCGAGGGCAGGGAGAGGGGAAGGAGACAGTGGGAAGCTCTCTGGCTGCCCTTTAAGTGAAACTGTCCAATCAGTTTGCTGTAGCTAACAAGGGGAGGCAAGGAACCAAATGGACACAATCGTACTGCATTGTAACCTGTTTGATCCGTCAACATTTATACCCATCTGGCACGCTCCTCACCTCTCTCCTCTCTCTTCCTTGTCAGAGGGAAGGTGGGAGGAGATCCCCAAGCTGAAATCTATAGGTAAATCCCCACATTTCAAAAGTTGTGAATTCCGGGAATCTTTTTATAAGACTAGCACTAGTTCTGATAGGAGCCAAAAAGGTAACATTCAGGTAGGGTGGGGTTGAGCAGGGTCCTTCTGAATGCCCAGCTGTGGACATCAATAGTCCTGCCAACTACCCATGGGCTCATTTCCCAGCACCCCACATCCCTTAGGGTGACCAGGTCAGTCCTCGGCGGCTGAAGAGTAATCTGATCATTCTCCCCACTTCCCCACCCTGACATGGCTCCTGCTGCTGCTCTCCCAGGTGAGAGGACACTTCCCACCAGCATGACAAACCTTTGATGGGATACCTAAAAGAGCACTTTCCTCTCTGGGTTTCTTTAACACCCCTAGTGGTGTATATCTTCCCTTGGCCCTCTCTGCCCATTTAATAAATGTCTTTCCCCAGGTAGGTGCCCCAGACCCCCTTAGGAGCCTGGCAGGAAGGGAATATGAACACTTAGATGGCCACACTCAAGATGGTCCTTGCTGCTGAAACTCAGCTAGCCTAGAATGTTAAGGAGCAAACGCATCTCTGGCCTTCAGTTTGCACCCCTCCAATTTATTCAAGAATTTCCTGCTGTGGGGCTGTCAGCCCCGGGTCTGCCTTCACTCTCCCTGGGGGCCTGCCAGGTCTTTATAATGCAAACAGAACTCCCCAATGTCCCCCACCAAAAACAAGCCCTGATTTGTCTGGACAAATCCAGGACAGGGTCCAGAATGGGTTTCCTTCTGAGACCAATGCCATTAATCATATGTTTGCAATTGAGAATAAATCTCATGGAAACAATGTATCAACTGGTTGTTCCGGTCCCTCTCCAGCTCGCAAGAGCCCATTGAACCAAACGTGGCTCAGCTGTAGAATTAACTGTAGTAGACTCAGTTCTGTGATTTGACAACAGAGGTCACACAATCAGGGGGGAGGGGAATGTAGAAAAAAGAAAAGCAAACGTCTTTCTCCTTTTCTGGGTACAGGGCCAGCCCTGGGAAAGTTTGTAAAACAAATGAAGCATGTTGCATCTTTGGCTTTCTGCCATCTCCCCCACGCATCCTTTCCCCAGGACCTAATGCCCATCCCACCAAGTCTTGCAGGACTCTTGCTGTTTGAAATCCCTCAGCTAGGCACCCCCTCAGGCTGGCCTACCTCTGAGCAGGCTTTAGGCACCACCATTCGTCCTGCCACCCCCTCCCACAGTCACTCTGCATAGGTCTGCCCTCTGCCTGGGTTGTAGAAGGAAGGCAGCAAAATGACCTACTGATCAAGTATGAGGGTGGACTGCACGTGGGTCCTCCCAGATGTGTGTGCACGAACCCCTGGTGGACGTTCAGGCGGGTAAGCAGTGGGGCGCAGGGGAGCCCTGGTGGAATAACATCAGTTATGTCGTTATGAGCATCGGTGGAGCTCCAGGCCCTGTGCTAAGTGGTTTATCTACATTATTTACTCAGCGATAGTTGAGTACCAAGAACAACAAGCACTAAGATTATAGTGCAAAGGAAACACGTCCCCGTCCTCATGGAGCTTACTTACATTCTTGTGCATTACCTCCATTTGTTTCCATCAACACCTAGAAGCCTACTACTGTCACGTTTACTCATTGAAAACTTGAAGTGCCTAGCAATTAAAACACACCTCAAGCGTATGCTGGTTAAGGAATGAAACTAAGACTCCAAGCCAGGCTCTCTGTGATGCCTGAGCCCATGTCTTCACCATCGGGTCTGGTCACCTGGGAGCCAGAGCTCCCCAACTCCCCACCCCCACCACAAATGGGGTAAAAAGCCTGGGCTCAACAGGCTGTTCCTGCTTTTGTCAGCCTCTTCCCTTTCTTGTCTTCTGAACTCACAGACTCTCTAGAGACCCCAAATTTCCCGCAAGCTGAGGGGAGGGAAGAGGGGCCAGGAAGGCTGGGAGCTGTGGGTTATACGTGAACTGCAGGCTGTCTTTAGTACTGTAGCCTCCATGCATCTAATTAGAGGTTTTCTCCTTGAAGCCTTTGAGCCCGTAAGTGTCCAAGGGGAGAGTCATTGTATAGATAGTGCCATCTTGAAATAAAACATTTAGTGTAACAAAATCATTCAAAAGCTATTACCTGGAATCTGAATAATTGGTGTACTTTATACCAAAACAATTAGAAAATATAAATTCCCTTTGCAATCTAGTGTAAGACATGCACACTCACTAGTCACTGAGTTGAAGAAGCAAGTAGAAACATTTAAAAAGGGGCCAAGGTTCCCGTGAGACCTGAAAGTGGTTGCATTTAGTCAAGGTTAGCACAGTCTCAACCACCCCTCACCTTTCTAGAACTGAATACCTGTTTAGTTCTTCAGGGTGACTTGTTGTTTTTCAGAGACGAAAAGAAACAACCGGGACATGCCTCCTCTGCTAACATTTGATCTCAGAGAAATGCCCTTTCCATTTGCAAGATCAGAAGGCTTCCCTTCTGTAATATAGAGCTTTAGGGGCCACCCAGCTCAGTTTCAAGTTCTGTATTCTCAGGAGACTGTTAGCCATGTCCTTCCATTTGGAACAGCTGTCACATGTGTAGTTCTAGTCAGCAAAAGGATTCTGACCCAGAAAGAGACTCCCTGACTCCCTGCACCATCCCTCCACCCCTCTCAGACTGCACTTGCCCATACAGAGGTGTGTGCCCCTTCCCACCCTGCCCCCTCAGCCTCCTTCCCCAGGGCAAGGCTTCCAAGAGACCAACCTCACACTGCTCAAACGCTGCCTCTGACAGCTTGGCTGGAGAGTATAACTAACAGAGGAGACGGCAATGAAAAGCGAGAAGGTGAGGGGCGACAGACTTTGAAAGAGCAGAAACGTAGCTCTTTGAGTTATTTTCAGTAATTTTAAAAGCCCAGTTGAAATGGTGTTTACCCTTTAATAGCATAAGTGAACAGGCTTGTCAATACCGATAAGCCAGTTTATTCATTGTTCAACAAATTCATTAAGCACCTACTAAGTGCTAAACCCTGAAGATACAATCGAGGTAAATAAGGCAGATGTGTTGCTGACCCATGCAGAGGCTTACATTCTGGAGAGCGAGAGAGACAAAACTAAGTAAACAGACTTACTACATAAAAGATTGTAGCTAAGATGAAGAAAGAAAACTAATTAGCGATGTGACACAGGAAAACAGAGAGTGGAAACTACTTGAGGTAAAATGGACAGGTAGGATCTTGCTGAAACTGGTAACTCTGATTTGACTTAATTAGTTAAAAAATGGAAAGCAAAGTAATTGTTACTCAATAGATATAATTATTTTGATAAATGATACTTCTCAAAGCATGGGCTCCATGGAATTAATAAAAGGGGGTCTTCCTTAAGGAAGATTTTAAAACACTAATCTTTGAAGCCCCATTTAAGAAATACAAAAACAAGCAACTTGTTGAGATCACACGGCTACTTTTTAGCCAACCTGGAATAAGACGTGGGTCTCCTTCTCTTCAGAACAGGGCTCTTTCCATTACATCCTGCCTCCGATCACAGAAACGACCCAGGTAGCAGTGCCCACCGAGGTTAGAGATGTGGCTCTGGACTGAAGCCTCCTGGGTTCGCAGCTTTGCTCTGCCACTTGCTAGCTGTGTGATCTTGAGCAGACTATTCTAACTGTGTGCCTCAGTTCCCACCTCCATAAAATGGGAATGCTGATAACAGCACCTCCCTCAGGTTGTGGTACACGCTACAAGAGACACAGCTGGTTCTTGAATAGTGCTGTTTTGATGAGAAAATAACTGATGAAAAACAAAGCCCTCTGGTTTCCTCCTACATCCCAAAGCTGGGCACATGAGGTGACTGGGCGTGTCTGCATGGTCCCAGTCTGAGTGAGGTGGGTGTGAGTGCAACGGAAGAGCGTCCCGTCCAGGGAGGGCTCCCACTGGCACCCTGAGCTGCTGGGATGGGCTCCCGCCACCCTTAGCCCTGAACTGAAATAAGTGGGTTGGAAAAAAATCATCTTACTTGTTTTCATACATCTTTCTTAAATGTATGTATATCAGTAGGCCACATTTATTTCAGTATTTAAGACTAGAAGTGTTTGAGGTCTTTATTTACAAGATTGGTGATGTTTTTGTGACTAGAAATATGCCATGGGAACATAACTCTTGCTTATATCAATTAACCTATGGTAGAATTGGTTTCGTTATATGTCGTTTTGCTTAAAGTTGCAGGTACCAAGCGTCTCCCCGTGACGCTAAGTGAGGAGTTACTGGGCTACGTGCAGCCCCCTCAGCACAGAACAGCGCACACTGCCTGCGTGGGAGACACCAGCTACCATGGAGCCTGATCTCCAAAGGCCAGAAACCTGGAGTGATTCCACCAGTGGCTCTCAGCAGCCCGGTTCTGTCCAACAGCACCGGTAAGTTTTAGGGATCAAGGGACACTGGAGGGGTAGAGCTTCTCTACCTACATCCAGGTGAACTTTCAGTAATGGCTCATTTCCTCTCAGTAATCTTTCTGGAGCTGTAAAATTCCCATTATAATTCCCATTATAATGGAGCTGAAAAATCCCCATTACCTAGTGATGTCATAGTCATCGTGCTGTTGTCACTATTGTGACATTGTGGCCATCATGACATTGTAGCCACCCTAATGTCGTAAGGCAACACATTACTCACGTGTTTGTGGTGATGCTGGTGTGAACAAACCTACTGTGCTGCCAGTCGTATAAAAGGAGGGCACATACAATTATGGACAGTACATAACACTTGATAATAATATTAAACGACGATGTTACTGGTTCGTGTATTTACTATACTACACTTTTTATCATTATTTTAGAGTGTACTCTTTCTATTTATGAAAAAAATACATTTTTCTGTAAAACAGTATGCTGTGATACTCCAGCACCAGCCTCATACATCTCTTGTTTATTGCATCTCTTGATTACATCATTTTATCTTGTGCTGATTTAATCTGTTTGTTTGTACAGTAACATGCTGCCCAGGCTTGTGGCCTGGGAGCAATAGGCTATATGTATCATACAGCCTAGGTGTGTAGTGGGCTCTACCATCCAGGTGTGTGTAAGTGCACTCGACGATGTTTGCACAAAGACAAAATCGCCTGACAATGCATTTCTCAGAACATATCCCCACTGTTTTTTTCTCTTTCTTTTTTTTTTTTCAGTTGAAGTTGATTGGGGTGACAATGGTTAGTAAAATTACATCGATTTCAAGTGTACATCTGTAATGCATCATCTATATATCATGTTGTGTGTATATCCCTATTGTTAAATAGTTCAGGACTGTATTTCCTTACTTAGCTAATGTTTAGTCAGCACCTATAAAGTGCCAGGTTCAATGTTAGGAGCTATGGGTGTAGGAGTGGAAGCTAACAATTACCCCTGAGACACTCACACAGGGTGGGGGAGACATACAGGAAGGAGGATGATTATAAGGTGTGACAAGACTAGTATGGAGGTGAGCTGAGAAGGTCAGTGAGAGTTCAGAAAAAGGGCATGCATTCCACTTGGTTAAAGAGAGACCTGCCCAGGAAATTACAAATAGAAATTAGGATAGGGTTAGCTGTCTAAGCTGTTTGACTCCACCATCTGTTTGGAGGTAGAGCTCAGAAAAGTCATTGGAGCGCCCTTTCACATTTTTCTGCCTCATTGTTTCCCAGGAACAAGCACTTTGCATGGTCGGACACAGCAGGAGGCCCACCACTAACATTCAGCCTGTCCTGGCAGATTTATTTCCCCACAGAATAAATCAAGGCATTGGTTCATTATATATTTAAATGCTAATGACTCTTGTGAAGAAAAGGTTAGTGCTGGTGGCCCAGCTAGTCAGGGCTGTCTTGGCCCTTCATTGTGGGAGAAGTCAGCACCCAGCAGGGGAAGGAGCACCCCAAAGCCAGGCCAGCACAAGGAGGTCCCTCACGTGACTGAAGTCCTCTCCTCCAAAGGCTCTTATTAAATTGCATTAGTGTCAACTGAAGGAAAGATAGTAACGCACATGGGCCAGAATTGGCTTCTCTGTCGTCAGTAGAACATAAGTCACTGAAGGATTCCTTTGGGCAGGAAGTTTTGATAAGAGTTAAGAAAGATGTTAAGACTAAGAAGCTGTTGGGCAATAAGAGCAGAATGAACAGGGATGGAGAAGGAGTCGGGTGTGTGTGGGTTAGGGCGGGATATTTCCTTGCCGTCCTATGTTAGAACTCAGTGTGGCATGATGGTGCACACCCAGAGGCCACACAGACTGTCCAAGTTACGGTCCTGCATCCAATGCTGAATAGCTATAAGACCTTATGCAAGGTATATTTAACCTGTCTTGCCTCAGTTTCTTCATCTGTAAAATGGGAATTATAATAATAATCGACTTCATAAGATTGTTGCGAGTATTAAATGAGTTAATACTTGGAAAGAGCTTAGAAGAGGTCTTGGCACATAAGAAACATTCAATAAATACCTGCCATTATTATTTTGTTGCTAGATAGTATAGGTCACTAAGAATCCACAGAATTAAAATGGAGGAAATAAAGGAAATTTTTTCCTAGGTCATGATTTTGTCTTAAAGTATGTTGTAGTGTGCTTTATAATTTACAAAGCATCTTCCCATATGTTATCTCCATTTTCTGATCTGTAAAATGGTGAAAATAGTACATCTCACAGAAGGCTTCTAGAAGGATTAAATGAAATACTTCACATAAAGTATTCAATAAATGTTAGCTGTTTCTATTCGATACTATTCCTTGGTACCTAGCAGATGCTCATTCAAAGTTTGTTGAGTGAATGAATAAATATTATTCTCATGAGAGCCATATGAAGTTTATTATCCTCGATTTTTTTTTTTTTTTTTTTTAGGTAAAAAAACAGAGAAGTTCAACAGCTTGCACAAAGTCAGCCAGCTAGTTAGGGAAAGAGTCGTGGCTCCAACTCTAGTTCACTTTCCAAGATACCAAAACTGACTCCTCAACCAGGACTTGGTGGCCATGTGCTTAAGGTATTAACACTGGTGGCTTTACACTCTAAACATCAGAGCCTAGACCCATTCTGAGAAGTAATTCACATGGTCATCATAGCTGACTATGGCATTTCCTGCTGGGCTGGGCTGAGCTGTGTTTCCTGACATCTTTTTCATGCACTCTGACAGTCAGAATATTAGAAGGAAATACCATACCACAGTGATTATCAAAGCCTTCTAAGGGCATCTTGAAAAGCAAAAACAAAAATAAAAAAGGCCCCAGGTACAACTTGTACCAGACTGATCATTAAGAATTCAAGTTTAAAAGAGAAAGACAAATACCATATGATCTCACTTATATGCGGAATCTAGACAGTTTTGGAAACATGGAGGAAAAACAGAGGGTTGCTAGAGGGGCGGGGGGATGGGGATAAGGGGAAGGTGAGAGGTTTTGGGAACGTATGGGGGGGATGGTGGATGGGGGAGGGGGGTTCACACAGTGTGAGGGATGTAAATGATAAACGTCTAAGTTTTGCTTTGTCTCGTGCACCTGAAACTAATAAAAAAATAAATAAATAAATAAGAATTCAAGTTTAAAGTTTTATGTGATATGTATTTTACTACAATTAAAAAATAAATTCAAGTTTATCTGTCAAAGAATGGAAAATCATGATTAATTTATTTTACTTCTAGATTCATTTGTCCTTTAATCTAGAGGCCATTCATGGGCCTTGTAACTCATCAGAAGTCAGCAGGATGCCCTTGGTTCTTCGCAGGTGGCTCTTGCTCCTCAGGCAATCCTCATTCTCTAAATCCCCTTCATGTGCCTTGGGAAATTTAGTGTGCGCTCAGGTGCCATGAAAGGCCCCTGTAGCCTTGGATCTGTAAATGATGTTTGCAGGAGTTTCCTGAAAAAAAGGAACCCTGAATGGCAACTTTCAGCCCTGCAATTGACAGGCAGGCTCTCAGACACTTCAAAAAAGAATTTACTAAAATGCATTTCTGATAGCTTACCTAGAGAGATACAGTGTTTGAGGATAAAAATTAATATGCTATCATTTAATCTGCCTTCTTTAAAGTTGCTATAACAAGCTTAGAACCTACTGAAGCAGCTTCAGTGATTTTAAAATGAACTAAATTTCAAATGAAGAGTGAAGTAGAAATAAATCATTGAACCGTAGCGCTTGAAAGCTAGAGGAGAACTTAGAGATAACCTGTCCGACCCCTTCATTTCCCAGATAAAGCTATTAATCTGTGGGGAGGTGAAAAGACTTACCCAAAGTCACAAAGCCAGTTAGTCAGAGCTTCACTCTCTCCTGAAGACCTACGTGCCAGTATGACTGCAGTCTGTGTCAGCTGTTGATATGAGGCCCTTGGCAAGGGCCAATGACAGACACGTGAACTCCCCCCACCCAAAGCCTAGGTACCAGCACCATAATATGAGTAACCAGTGGAGATTCTAACCATCCGGGGGGGACAGAAGGCTTTGGGAAATCCAGGAAATCCTCTTAAACAACCCACAAACAGACTCACTCGCTCACAGGAACTCACCTTGGGTTCCGGCAAAGAAACGGTGACTGGGGAAGGCGGGGAGGGTTGGAGACATGTGGGGGCGGGGTGCAGACTGAGGTTGTGGCTTCAGATGAGGGCTGGAACATAGTCACAACTTTCCCTGTTTGAGGTCTTTCTCCCGAGCAGCCAGCAGCCGGCAGCTACCATCTTTCTTGTGTTGAGCCCGCCCCCACCATGGCCAAATCTGAATCTGATTGGCCTGGTGAGCTCCATTCGCTCCATCCTGCTGACTCACTGAGATCCTGCCTCACCCAGCTCCATACCACGAGGCTTTATCAGTGCCTGAACCTTACAGGACCCGGCAGGTGGAGGCAAGCCACTGGGTGTCCTGACATTTTCCGGAACAACCCCAGACCCTGTACTGGTGGCAGCCATCCTCAGTTCCGCATGGCCTCTCCCAGACATCTCTAGGTCTCTAGGTCCAGCATAGTGACCAACTGGGGATTGCTTCGCAGCACCTACCAGGTAGTCCTTGACCAGTCACAGGCAGTGGCTGACCTGGGCCTGCACTGGAGCACCTCCCAAGAGGGCCCAGAACCAACATACTTGGAGGTTGGCTTCAGACCACAGCACAGCACCACCCAATTAGCCCCACAAGTGGTACATCAAAGGGCGATCTCAACAGACACCAGAGCACACGGGGTGGGGGTGGGGTAAGCCCCCTACATAGCAGCCCATAAGCTGTGGACATGGCCAAACCCCACAGCCAGTCAGCCTGAGGGTCAAATTCACGCACTGATGTGCCAATAGCAATCAAGGCTCAAATATAACAGGATGACATACACAACCCATCCAAGGGACACTCCTGGAACACCCAGCATAGGTGACCAGGGAGACTATGCCATTGGGGTTCACAGCGCACCTACTACATACAGCCATCCAGCTAAGACTGGGAGACATAGCAGACCTACCTAATACATAGAAACAAACACAGAGAGACCACCAAAATGAGGAAACAAAGAAATGCATCCCGTATGAAAGAACAGGAGAAAATGCCAGAAAAAGAACTAACTGAAACAGAGGCAAGCAGCCTACCAGAGACAGAGTTCAAAACGCTGGTTATAAGGATGCTCAAGGAACTTGAGGAGCACTTTAACAAAGAGATAGCAAACATAAAAAAGGATATAGAAACCATAAAAAAGAACCAGTCAGAAGGGAAGAATACACTAACTGAAATGAAAGGTACACTAGAAGGAGTTACCAGCAGACTAGATGAAGCAAAGGATCGAGTCAACAATTTGGAAGACAAAGTAGAAGAAAACACCAATTGGAACAGCAAAAGGAAAGCAGAATTTTAAAAGACCTCTGGGACAACGACAAGCGTAGCAACATTCGCACTATAAGGGTACAAGAAGAAAAGAGAAAGCATGGGATTGAGAACCTATTTGAAGAAATAATGACTGAAAATTTTTCTAACCTGGTGAAGGAAATAAACATACAAGCCCAGGAAGTGCAGAGAGTCCCAAACAAGATGAACCCAAACAGGCGCACACCAAGACATATTATAATTAAAATGGCAAAGGTTAAAGACAGAGAGAGAATCCTAAACACAGCAAGAGGAAGGCAACTAGTAACTTATAAAGGAACTCCCATAAGATTGACAGCTGATTTTCCAACAGAAATTTTGCAGGCCAGAAGGGATGGGCAGAAAATATTTAAAGTGATGAAAAGCAAGGATCTACAAACAAGACTACTCTACCCAGCAAGACTATTATTTAAAATCAAAGGACAGATAAGGAGCTTCCCAGACAAGAAAAAGCTAAAGTTCATCACCACCAAACCAGTATTACAAGGAATGTTAGAGGGACTTCTTTAAGACAGAAAAAAAAAAAAAAAAAAGATCAAAATTGTGAATAATAAAGTGGCAATAACTGCATATCTATCAACAATTACTTTAAATGTAAATAGATTAAATGCTCCAATCAAAAACACAGGGTAGCTAAATGGATAAGAAAACAAAACCCTTACATATGCTGCCTACAAGAGACTCACTTCAGATTGAAAGACACACAGACTGAAAGTGAAGGATGGAAAAAGTTATTTCTTGAAAATGGGGGAAAAAGCTGGAGTAGCAATAATTTTATTACACAAAATAGACTTTGAAATAAAGGTTATAACAAGAGACAAAGAAGGATCTAGTAATCCCACTTCAGAGGGTATTTATCTGAAGAAACCCAAAACACTACTTCGAGGGGACATGTGCTTCCCTATGTTCTTTGCAGCATTGTTTACAATGGCCAAAATGTGGAGGCAGCCTGGATGTCTGTCAATGGAAGAATGGATAAAGAGGAGGTGGTACATATATACAATGGAATATTGCTTGGCCATGGAAGGGAATGGGTTCTTGCCATCTGTGGCAGCATGGATGGACCTCGAGGGTATTGTGCTGAGTGGAGTGTCAGACAGAGAAAGACAGATGCAATGTGATTTCACTTATATGTGGAATCTAAAAAACAAAATAAACAAACAAAATTGAAACAAACACACAATATTATAGATTAGCCACTTTCATTTAGATTAGTAGTTCTAACCCACCTGCACATTAAAAATCACCCAAGGAGCTTTTATAAATAATTTATTTTTTTTAAAAAAAATCTCTTCCCTTCGCCTCCACTTAGCACATGATAACAACCATGGCTACTATGGATTGAGGGCTTCCTTTGTACCAGGCTTGAGGCTGTACACTCTTCACATGCATTTTCACGCTGGATTCTCACAGCCAACCTCCCAGTTTTAGAGTAAGGAGCTGGGGCTCAGAGAAATTAATGGCGGGAGGATCGCCTGGCTCCTCTGATGAAAATAATTGGTTGGGCAGTTGTCCTCTTGGCAAATGACTATCATTTGGGGACACTAGTTATCAAAACAGGAATATGTACCTTTCCTCTCTAGTCCACATAAGCTGAGGACGGCATCAATGACATCTAATAGCTTCTAGAGCTATTACGTTTTGTTTCCTATCATTTATTTCAGACTATCATGGACCCAAAGTGAATGCAGACGCTTGTTGATTTTCAAACAAAATGCTCTGGATTCACTTCCAGGAAGGAGCGGCACAGAATTGGTGTGACTGAAAACTTTTGAAGTGGCAGGGGGTCAGCATGACTGGTAACTTTCCAGAGTTGACACACCCAGGTGATTTTTTGGGATGTACCGTCTGCGGTGGTTGTGGGTAGGACCACTGGTGGTGTGAGACAATGCACTGTCTCCCCCGCCACACCACCCCCAGCAACTGGCCTTCCTTTCCAGGGCGTCAGACCTTTCACAATATAGGTCCGTCTAACCTCCTTTGAAGTTCCATTCGTGGCCCCCACTCATCTCCTCCATGCTCCCAGCTAAACTGTATTTGATCAACATGGACTGCTTACTATTCTCAAGCACCTTGTGTATCTTCCTACCTCCCTGTTTTTGCTCACGGTGTGTTTTCTGATCAGAGGATTATCCTCGAACTCCTTTGCTGGCAAACTGCATCTTTCAAGGTCCAACTTGAAGATGCGTGATGAGCCCTGCCTGCTCTTCTGTGCTCCCACATACCACATTATTGGGATTCGTTTCCTCCACCGGACTGTGAGTTCCCTTGGAGAAGGTGCCATAGGTCTGGGTTGAAGAGAACAAGCTCTGGAGACAGAGCTGGGTTTAAATCCTAGCCCTACTGCTTCCTAACTGTGTGTCTTTGGGAAAGGTATTTAATCACTCTGTGCCTCATCTGTAAATTGGGGGTAACAGTACTTACCTTACAAGATTGTTATGAAACTGAGATAAAACACATTAAGTGCTCAGAACTGAACCTGGCACATGGTAAAGCGCCACTAGCTATTATTTGTATCCCTAGTGCCTAGAACACAAGAGACTATGACTATTGAACTGGGTGCTATGGTGGCAATTTTCAACTGTGTATGATTTGGATCCTGAGGGAAGAGGTACTTGTGTGATGATTGGGCAAATACGATGAAAGGATGTGAGTATCTAACTTATTCAGGAAAATGGCAAACACACAAGAATAGAGAGAATAGTATGCTGAACGTGTACCCCATGTCCAGCCTCAACAATCACTGACTCATGGCCAATCTTTTTGTATCTACAATCTTCTCCTTGCCCTCTCCCCAAAGCAAACCCTGGATTATTTCAAAGCAAGTGACAGATGTGAGGAAAGCAATTTTATTCTTTATGCTTTTAAAAGAGCTTTCAAAAATGAAACACATAATAATAATATTATCCTCATTGTGATTTGTGCCTTGTGACCTAGATGAGTGCAGAGGGGAAAGCTGAAGAAAGGCTGAGGCAAGAGCAGCCAATGGCTCCAGGCTGCAAGTCCAGCGGTCTTTCCAGGACACCTGCGAAAGCCTATGCATCTCCAACCAGCTTCCTTAGAATCCTTCCTCACTCCAGGCCTAACTAGTTCTTAATTATCTTTGAGCCAGCATGAGCTATTCCACCTTAAAAATCAAGTAATAGTGGTGTTTTTCCCAATTTAGAGAAAAAAAAACAAGTTAATGAATGGAATTCTCAATTGAAAATTCTCCTCACATATTTTTCTTAAACTCATGGTCTTTGCTTCCATTTGTCTGCATCTGAGTGCTGGTAGAACACTGAGTAAGTTTGTGAATGAATGAATGAATGAATGAATGAATGAATGAATGAATGAATGAATGAATAGCAAAAAGAAAAAATCAATAGGAAACCCTGGAAACTGTTTGACAGCTTTCTGTGGACACATCTGCTGAAATTTTATATTGTGTAGTATAATACATGTCTGCTGGTAAAATTATTCCTGCTTCTTGGGATGAAATGGTGAGCAACATGAGCTTTTCAGTCCCCTAAGCAGTGCCCTGCCCTGTCCTCCATCTGGCAGAACTTCTGAAGAGCTGCTCCGCCTGGAGAGAGCAAGGAGGTGGCACAACCCTTGCTGGGAGAGCCTACCAGGAGGGTGACACGTGACTCTCCCACTCCAATGTCCGTGTAAGTCCCAGAGGAGGATCCCGCAGCAGCAGGCTTTCGGGTTCCCTTCTACGACAGACCCAGAAAGGAAGCTAAGCAGGAAACTCATTCTCATAGAAGAAATTCCCCAGAATAATTTCTTATTGAGCTTAAAGCCCAAGACAAGTATCAAAGCTAGAAATTACAACCATTTCCAAGGTTCTCTTGCCTCCCTTTTACTCTTGGTATTCAGTTTCTGATACAGAACTCACATCCGAGAGTTAAGACATCAAAATACACCCGCTGAAGCTTGAATTCCAGTTCTGAACCAAACCCTCTCCAGCTGTGACCATCATTGCGGCTCTTTGGTCTCAGCATGAGCAGCTCCAGGATCCCTCAAAAGGGGGTACCTCCCCTTAGATCTGGAACACAATTACATCCTAAACCAGAACCTAACCCAAGACCTAGGGTACAAGGAAGGAAAAGGGGAGGTGGAAATTGACTCTGAAAGGCAATTGAAGGGGCTGCTCACGCAGAGCTCAGGTGAGAACCCAAAGGAGGCTTACACTTCTTTCTGAGATCACGCTGCCAGGCCTGTCAGGGCTGAGGGCTCTGGAAATTCCTCTGGCCCTACCCGAACTCTGGGCATCCCAGTTTCCCGGGTTCTCCAGCACTCAAAGCCCTAAGCTCTCTGCACAGCAAAATACCAGATTCATGACCTGGGCTTAAGAAGCACACAAAAGAAGTCTGATAAAATACACATTTATTAGAAATTTTTCAGCAGCATCATTTCCATTTGCTTTTCTAATCAAAATACATTTCAAAGTAATTACAATGAGCACTCAAAATATGAGCAACAAGTATTTTGAGAACTCAGGAATAAAATAATCAGTAGTACATGTTTCATCCATCCATCCGCCCATCCATCCATCCATCCATCCATCCATCCATCCATCCATCCATCCAATCACCCACCCAACCATTCATTCATTTTTTAAAATGTGCAATATTAGCACAGAGAGCCAGGAACACTACTTAGTATGAAAACAGACTATTCCTGCCATGGTTCCAGTTATAGAGACTATACCCACTATTCAAGAGAAGCTGAACTCTACATTCTGATATAAATGTATGATTTAGCCAAAGGACCTAAAGAAGGCTCAATAAGAACGGTTTCCCTTTCTATTCAGTTCAACTTAGGAAATAAAGTTATTATAATGATATTTTCACACACGGAAACAAAAACCCACTTGAGGCTTTGCTTAACCAGGATTTGCTTGGTACCTTACTTTATGAAAACACAGATTGGGTTTTAGTAATTCAGCTACTGAGCTCCAGGACCACCTGAGAGTCCAGGCAAGGATGTAAACCGCCCTTTGGTCCATCAAGTGAAGCAGTTCATTCAATTAGATACAAACGCTTTGCCGACTAACTTGCACTTCATGACATGGGATTTTTTTTTTTCCACAGATATTACCAAATAAAAATGTTGCCTTGGCAACTAGAGAAATAACATATGAAACAGTGTTCTGGTTAGACAATGCAAACATGAAGAAGGGTGAGACTGAATTGCTTTTTCTACCTTCTGTATTATCTGTGGTATCTGCAGTCAAATCCCGATGTCTATACAATACACAGTGCCCTCTATCAATATTAATCAGGTTAACTGTAATATTTAACATTAAGTGCTGACATGTGAAAATGAACCCAAGAGTGGGGCCTGGATTCTTTCCTGGATAACTCTTGGGAATCTGAGTGGTGCCTCTTCTTTAGACATGGCTAAAGGCCCCAGGTCAATTCCTTCCTTCATTGGATCATTTACTGTAATGACCACCAACCAATTCAGCAGGTAGTTTTATTAGCAAATTTAATGATGTGATAATCTTTCCAAAATTTACAAATGTACAATATATTTATAACATTACCTTTAGATAGCTTCAGTGCAAAGATATACATATAGTACATTGTGATAATTATTTGTAAAAATATGAGATGGCCTTAAGTAAAAAAAAAAAAAAAAAAAAAACAGACACACAAGGCATAGTTTCCAGAAACTTCCAACTACAAGTGAACAGGGGGAAAAATATATTTTTTTAATAAAGTACTGAATGTTAAGATTTATTTCATCTGTTTGTAAAAAATATATGTGCAAAAGTGTGTTTCTAATTATTCCCTAAATAATTGTAGCGTAGCTACATGTCAGAGTCTTCTTTAACAAGGTTTGCTGTGTCTTTAAAAGTGTCTTCTGTTGCAGTGTAGGCTGGAGCTGGGGGTTTTTTCGGACGAATTTTAGCAGGGAGAGAAGGTGATGGAGGTGGGGCCACAGCAGCACTTTCCTTTGGTTCATTCTCCATCTAAGGCCACAAGGAAACATAAATTAGCCATTTATTCCCCCAACATGACTGGAAACAGTTTTGCATAAAGAAGACGAATCTTACCAGCTTGTTCAGAATATCGAGTGTATGTCCAATTTAGCCAACAAGTTATTGCTAAGGAAGAATGCCTGTGCTAAGAAAAATTGTTAATAATTACCTCTGCATATATTGGATTTTCAAAGTTGGTAGTTTGTTTCAGTTTTCGTTTGAAGATATTCCATTTTGTTGCCTAAATGAAAAGCAGGAAACAGAAAACTTTCAGTAATGATAATTTTTGTGAGTTTCTTCTCCCATGTCTAGGTTTTTAAATTTTCTTTTCATGAAGGAAAAAGCAATTTGAGACCTGGTACCATGTGACCTGGCCCATGTGGTCAACTGTTCAATTCCTCCCCGGAGGGTTCCTGAACATTAACTGAAACTCTCTGGGCTCTTTTCATTTAATAATTTTAAAACACTTCCTAAGTTAGAAATGTATCGTTTACAGAATCTGTGCCCATAGTGTCCAGAAGCTTTGACAGAGACAGGCAAGAGATTTTTTAAGGGGCTGCCTGAAATTTTAAGGAAAATGCCAGATTGTACTCTCATTTCCTAAAATGTTCTTGCTCCTTGGTCAACTCAAGCACATATCCCTTCTCCATTCATCATTTCTTCCTGTAATCGTATTAGGTTGGTGCAAAAGGAATTGCGGTTTAAAAGGTTAAAAAGGGTAAGGTGGTGGGGGGGTGGGAGATGAGGGTAAGGGGGATCAAATATATGGTGATGGAAGGAGAACTGACTCTGGGTGGTGAACACACAATGGGATTTATAGATGATGTAACACAGAATTGTACACCTGAAATCTATGTAATTTCCCTAAAAATTGTCACCCCAATAAATTAATTAAAAAAAAAGGTTAAAAAAAAATTTGCAAAAACCGCAATTACTTTTGCACCAACTGAATACTTTTATGGGAAACTTTCTATGTCAGGGACTCTTCTGAGTTTTACAAGTTCCTGACTTAATCTTCCCAACTACTCTGTGAGCTAGGGGCTCTTACTATCTCTATTCTACAGATGAGAAAACGGAGTCATAGCAAGATCATATAACCAACTGTAGGTATAAGAGCAGACAACAACTACAGGACTTAGAGGCCCATAAACTGAAGAACGAAAGAGAAATCATCCCAGATTATGGTGGATGCGCCGTCTTGTGGAAAAGTTGGCTGCGGTGGCAGTGGGCACAGTTCTGGCTTCCAGATGAAGGGAGAGAAGGGACCAGGAGACGGGGAACAGATCGCCTACTCCAGCAGGTAGCTAGGGTAGCCTATATGTTCTACAGAATATCTCTTGCTCTGTGAAAATAGGGGGCCAGCATGAGGGAGTGGGGAGCAGATGACTACAGGAGAAGAGGCCCTTCCCTTTAACCTGCATTTAAGTGAGCTCCCCCTACTCTGTGTACGGTCTCCCCCAAGGGGAAGATGAAGACACTCAGGTCAGAGCCCGGTCTCTAGAAGCTTACACTTAAACGGGGAAGGCCAAAAACTGAAACGTCATTGCTTCAGTATGGAATCGTTATTTGGAATTAAGCAATTATTAACAAGGGAAATGATGGTGATTTTCATTTTTATCTCCTTGGCAAATTCAACGCTTGTCAACATGACTTTTGGAAAATCATAGGACTGAGTCACAGGAGTTCATGTTCTTAACTTTTAAGTTCTTTGAGCATATTTATCCATGGGAAATACATTTGTGAGCCTCGTTGGCACATTAATGTCAACATAGGGTGACCTTCACTAGGGCCTCTATAGTTTTCCAGTCACACTGGCTGTTATCTCAGTGCCCAGGAGGCAACCAATACAGAGCATGGAGGACAGACCTTAAAAGGTCTCAGCCTCGCCTGATAAAAACAATAACTAACTAACTAAGAGGAAGAACTGACACACTGCAAAGATGGAGGTGAGAAATAAAAGGACTACAACTGGTGAAGACCTGCTCTTATCTGAAAGAGTCTTTCAGTGTTCGTTTTGCTTTTGATGACTGATGCGCTCGTCAGAGGGTGCAGGGGCCCCACCACGCTCGCCTTCCTGCTCTGTGTAGGGAGGAGGGTCACTGGACCACAATGGACTGGGCATAAAATGGCCCACTGCCTCGGGCTTCAGCCAGACTTGGGGAACCAAATAGGTGACGTTCAAGTATTCTGGTGTCTGTGGAAAATTAATCTTCAAAGTCTACTTTTTAATGTTGCTTGAAGAAAAATTTCAGTCTCTTGTAAAATATAAAACTGCAAATTCCTTTCTAAGACAACATTCGTGTGTGTGTGTGTGTGTGTGTGTGTGTGTGTGTGTGTGTGTCTCAGAAGAATATATTAGTAAATCCAATGTGAAAAGGGGGACAAAGAGCCCTTTGTTATGAGCTCTTCTCATCGGCATCATTTAGTGCAACTTTTATTGTGACCTGAACAAGAATAACAGGAACCAATCTCTGAAGTACTTGAAAATCCAAAATGATCTCCAAGCTAACTTTGCAAATACCAGCTCTGGGTATAGATTATGCAGTTTGAGAAATAAAGATTGTATAAAATGGTAAGATGTCTAACTACCCTTAGACTTGTGTTTATATTATTTCATAGAAGTCATAGAACCTTAGAACTGAGACATTCCAGATCGTATTGTTCTCACCTGCGAAGGTGGGGAGAGGATTTCTGGGCTCACAATGCACTGGGGGAGACACTCCTGGCACTGAGTGGACTGAGGCCAGGATTACTAAAATTCCCTGCGATGCATATCGTTTTATACCACAAAGAACCATCCCACCAATTGACCAATAGTGCCCTCAATGAGAAATATTAAGGTAAAATAGTTTGCCCAGAACCAAACAGCTAGATCTTCGATAGCATCATGTGTGTCCATTAAAACCAATAATATAGTATCCATTAATATACAGCTTTATATCAATTTTATTATTGAATTTCTCTGTGTAGACCAAATACTCTACAAATTTCAAGTGGCCTGCAGACATGGTAGGGAAGCTCTGTCTAGTGGTCTTTTTTCCTTTTAAGCTCCACTATTAAACGCTGTGCTTGGCACACTGAGGGCAATGATGTTGGTTGGGCAATTAGATGAACAAAGAGGGTATAAATTAGTGCCATCTAGTGGTGAACCTAGGTGACGGCAGTAGAGCTAAGAACAATATCCGTTATTAAAGGAACAAAGATGTCCACTGTAGAAAAACTGCATTACACAGGAAAGGAAAGGGTCTTTCCTATGTATCCTTGACACAGTGAACTCTTTATTGATAGTAAGTCATTCTCTCAAATTAAACGCCTCTAGTCTGAAGGGGCTGCATCCAGAAGTCTGTTGCCCTTCTTTTCGGAACATCACGCTCATCTCAATGTTACAATGTAGATTTATTTTGGTAGAAAGTTTTTCAATTTATAACTTTTCAAAATTATTTTTATTAACTGACGATATATCTTGGGGTCTGTGAGCCTATCAGGGTCTCCCTAGTTTGCGTAGGATTAACACCCCTAGCAATTGCAAAGTCCTTTACAAATCCCCTATTATCTGTCATCAGCCTCTGTTACCTGAGTTCCATCAGCACTTGGGGAAGTTGGCTTTGTGTCTGGAGCTACCTCAGAAGGGTTCATGGCACTTTCATAGTTCTTATTATCCACGTTTTCAGATGCAGTCACCTGTGCAAATATTAGAGGCCATTAACCAGTGTGGAAAGAAGTTTTGCTGTAAAGTTTCTTACCAAGTCTTTGGTTCTATTTGCTCTCCCACAGATCTGCTCTGGCACCATTTTTATTACATGCAACTGACCCCAGGACCCAGGAATAACTACCCCTCCCATCTCCCCAGAATCAGAACCACTAAGTCATTTATCTCATGCCTTAATCCTGGGAGGCAAATATACCCACCACTGGTCACGCGCTCACTTAGTCACAGCAATCTCTACTGTGTTCTCTGTACCCCCTTATTCCCACTGTTGACCATATTTTTGGATAAAAGATACTCTGGTTCTATATTGGCACCCGATATTCTAGAAGAATAGCATAAATCATTCCCAAACTCATCGGTGAACTGAGAATCTTATCTTTGGATGTTTAAAATAAAATTAATAATTCCAGAGGACTGCTAAAAGGGGGTTGAATTTTTGAAACAAGAGGCATAATGGAATTAATACTCCTCTAGACATTCCTTCTTAAGCCCAAATTACCGTGGATATCTAATTAATACATTACAGGTAGAAATTCACTCTTTCTTCTGTATTTTTACATTTGCTTCATTTCTTCTCAAACTTGGATATATGTTTGTAAACATGTCCTCATTTTGCTTCAAGGAAAAATGCCAACTAAAAATGTTATATCTATTTCACCATGTGATTCAAGTTTTCCTATCTGGATATGAAAGGATTAGACAAAATGCTTTCAAGAGTCAACTATTTCTGATCTTAAGAAAGCTATTCATAAAATAAACATTTCTATCTTGTATTAAAATGTACCATATCTTGTAAGTTCAAAAGAAGTGCCGGTGTTAACAATAAAACTGTATTTCGCTGAGGCTGCCATTGTTTGGACAAAGAAAGAGAGGCTAACAGTTGACAGACAGTGGGAGTGATGCTGGGGCCATGGATCCCAACCTAATGAAAAGTCGTTCCCTTCGTCCAGACTCCTAGCTCATCTCCCTCGTCCTCTTGAAGGTGAGTGAGTAACAGGGCTGCACCAAAGGGAATTTAGATATCTGCCTTTCAAGGGTGGAGACTTTTGTATACATGTTGTGCTTTTCAGAAAAGCATGAGAAAGGCAAGCGCAGGGAAGTCACCTCAAATCTCACCCTCATGATACCAACAAGAACCCAGAAGGGGATAGCCAGTCCCCACATCTCTGCACAAGGACGCGACAATCATCCATTCATTCATTTCACAGATATTTATGGAGAGTCTGCATGTGTCAGTTTGCCAAGCCTCTGAACAGACTCATCGCTCTTGCTCTGACCACTTAGAATGAAAGGGCTCTTAGGTCTGCACCCGCAGAATGGCTGTCAAACCTCAACGACTGTGCCACAGAACAGGATTCTGATTGTTTTCAAGTCTCATGTCCTTGGATGAGTCCTGCCACTGCAGACAGTCAGACAGTGAAGCTGAGGACTGGAGCGCTGTGTGTCCTTCCACGTGAGGGAAGGTGAGGCAGCCCGGCCCCTAGAGGGCATTCATTACGCGACAGCACCAGAGCCAGCAGCAGTGGCACCGAAAAGAAAGGACGATGCGACTTCTCACCTGTGGAGGCTGAGCCACTTTGATAGCACTGTCCCTGGTTGCATACATTGGGTTTTCAAATATTATGGGCTGCTTCCCCATCTCCATGGCAAAGTGATCACTCTGATAAAGAAAAAAAAAAATTACTGATCTGGTTCACACATAGAGGAAGGTGTCCCCCTCTCACCTGGAGGCATGCTAGGTACCATGGAGAAGCTCCTTTTGAAAGCCCAAGAAGAAACTGAAAAAATAAAAAGCGGAGGGGGAGGGGAAAGAGGAGAAGGAGAAGGAGAAACCAGCAGAGACACAAGGCCTCCATATGGCAAACCATTATGTAACGTAACATAAATGTACTAATCCATCAGCTCAAGAAAATAGAAACAACTCTTCCTATATCTACGGCTCCTTAGTACAAATACTCACTTAGGGACTGGATTTGGACAACAGAGAAAAGGGTGAATGGTAGAAGCAGAGCAAAGAAGAGAAGAGGGAGGGGAGAAAGAAGAAAGAATGGATAATATTGTGCTTTTAGACAGAGATAAAAATGAAAGCTTTGGGGAAAAGACAGAATACTGAAAATGATTTCCCAATACTTATTATGATTGTATGGATTATACTGTACTAGTCCACTCACGAAATATCCATTTGGTTCTCAAAGAAGGTATTATTGTACCCATTTTATAGATGGGGGCAGTGAGGGTCAGAGAGATCAAGCTCCATGCCCATTATTACATACTTAGAAGGTGGCAGAATTGTGATTTGAACCAACCATTGGCTCTAAAAAAAAATCATGATTTATTCCATCACTATACATTGGTGGGAAAATATATGAGACTAAGAAACATATATTTCCCTACTCCTTCCTTTAAACATACAAAAAGTCATCAAGTAAAAAGAGAATATCATGCCCTCTCTCCCCTTTCCCAATAATCATAAAACTGTTTAAGATTCCAATTAAATATTCCAATTAAACTTATTTATGATTCCAATTCAACAGCGTAGAGCAGGGGTAAATTTCAATTTTATTACTATTTTTACACACATTTCTGCAACAGACCTAATGTTTTCTAACTTTGTGTAGTAAACACTTTATTCTGAGAAATATAAAGTCTGTTTTTGTTTTCTAGGTTAATTTTATTCTTTATAAAAAGTGTCTTTTTCTTTTTTAAAGTAAAACAATAAAAATGACAACCTTCAGTTATTCTGAAACCATACTCACCATCACCATTGCTCTGTCAATAGCAGACTCAGGCCCAAAACCAGACACTCCAATATCCATGTTAACATCCGCCCCTGATCGGAAGGTCACCCCATTTCCATTTTCAGAAGATTTGACAAGACTGCTTAAGCTGAAAAGAAGTAATTAAAATAGAGTTCCTATTTTTTTGTCACAACCTTTTGCAATAGTACCCTTTTCCTCCATCATATTGCTAAATCTTACTTAAATGAAGTGTTCAATCCCTTCTCTGAATGTATACACAAACATGGTAGTGAACGCCCTTAGCTACCTGGAAATATTAAAGCTTTGGTACCCGCAGGGATAAAGCCTGGCCCATCACACAGCCAACTACGTTCTCCAGCGTGCCCACCATGGGGCACAATCATTTGGCCTATAAAATGGGATTAGCATTCAAGCTTTAAAGAAGCGCTTGATTAAGAAGTTGTGATTTGAAGTGACTTCTTTAAGTTCACTACTTTTTCTTTCTGCAGAATAGGTGAATTGCATATTGTGCTTTCTTGACTTAAAAAAAAATACTAAGTTATTCACATAGTCGTATCGCACAGGCTTCTAAAATCAATATTCCACACAGTGAAACTGACCTGGGCAGCTTGGGCAGAGAAGGCAAAAGGGAGCCAGTTTTCCTATAGTGAAAAAATCCTAATGTCGCCAGAGCTCCAATAATGATGATCAGAATGACTGTCAACAGCACAGCCATTGCTGCCGTCCAGGAGGGAAGAAGAGAACATATTAACATGCGAAGCAGAGGAACCATTCATTCTTCAAAGACTGGCTTAAAAAGAATATAAACAGCATTCAATTTAGGTACTGTGAAGTATTTCCAAGTTGTTCATATTCTTAAAACTCACTTGTTCCTGGAGAAACTCCTCTTGAAAGCCCTATTTCACAGTAATTTCCCATGTAGCCACTAGGACACCTGAAAGTAAAAGAATTGTTCACAAGGGGTTGCCCTCTTAGGTGTCTGTTGCAATTTATAAGTACATCTTGAGGTAGAGAGAGGTTTGACTGAGTAAATTAACATGTTGAACAGACAATGTATCCTGTATGACTTTCGTTTATTCTGCCAAGAGATGAGAGGCAGAAAGAATAGCAATCTGACTTTGGAAATTCACTTTCAATACAATAGCTGTGGCACCTACAAGGTCAGCCTTATCAAATAAACTTAACTGGCGTCTTTTCTAATCTATGGAATGTTTCCTTAGAGAGTGAAAATGGAAACCATGATTATGTCCTTTCCTCTGATGTACTTTCATTAAATGCTTTTTAAAGACCTCCATTTATCTTGTTCTGTTAGAGCTTTCTCAATAATTCTCTTCTTTCCATGTCTTTAGCTCAGACTCTGCTTGTCATGTGTGCCTGGTCCTGAAGCACCTCTGATGACAGCTGCTCTCCCACAATCCAATTGTAACTGACAATACCAGGTGAGTAAGAAAATGTGGTCGAAGTCATTTCTCTAACGCCTTGCTCCCCAAAGTGTGGCCCACACTTCTGTGGTTTGTCCCGGCAGCTCGTTGGAAATACTCTGTGAATGACATGAGCTTTTGAGCCAGACCCCTGCTGGTTCTTCTGCATGTTACAGTTTGAGAAGCACTGCCTTTGTTCTCTGTGGATCCCCCCAAGGGAGGGCCAGCTGGGTAAGGTGTGACAATTAGTGAACTGGCAAGGTTCCTGTACCTGTTTTTCTGGCTACTTTAAGGTCTTGAATTCCCTCAGAAGAGGCAAGTTCTACAGCTCAGAACTCAACATTCAGACTTACTTGCATTTGGGGAAGTCATTCTCATCAAAATAGCAATTTCCTCCGTGCATACACCTGCATGGGGCGGGCATGGTGATGGGATTTTCGATGGCTGCAGAAAGGCAAAGCCATGCAGGTGTTAGTGAGCCATACTCAGCACAGCACTAATATCATGCAAACCTACTTCCAGCCCAGGGTCTGAGGATGGGGGTGTGATGAAGGCAGGGAACTTAGTCTCCCTTTAAAAACATTACCTTCCCGTTAAGTCAGATGAATTTCCTTACCAATAATAAGGTCTTGGAGAATAACATACATTTGATGGAAAGAAAGGGGCAGTTTATAACATTTTTCCCCACCCACAAAACAGTGGAGAGATTCTAGACTCCTGAACACACATTAATAGTCAAAAGAAACTTGTGGTAAAGGAATCTCTTAGGACATTCACCTTCTCGTTTGAAGTGTTCAGAATTCTCCTCTATGAACCCAGTCAAAATCGAGAGTTCATGTTAGGCATACCTCCAAACTTCAACTAAACGCTCCAAAGCATCAGCAAACCATCAACCAATAGACAGACACATAGATACAGATATGTGGATGCTTGAGAGACAGGTGGTGAGAGATCTCTTCCCTTTTTTAAGTCCTCCAAAACTGCCTTTGCTCTGGGTCCCTGCTCCAGCTCAGACCCCCATATCTTTGGATATGCCTGATAGGTCATTAGAGTTTCCATGTCTTGTGCCTAGAAGATGCTCAATAAGTATTTATCACCTGTGTGTTTATTTAAGGAGTTCGGATACCCTTTTGGCTCAGTCCCTCAATTTGAGTCTCTACTTAAAATTCTCTTTATTAGAGAGGCCTTTCCTCCATCTAAAAAGGCAACCACACTCTCTTCCTTCTTTTGCTTTACTTTTCTCCTTTTACTTTTACCACCTGACATATATTTATTGGGTTCTCTACTTATGGTCCTATTAGAATATAAGTTCAACGAGAGCAGGGGGTTTGTTTGTTTTGTTCACTCTGTTATCTCCAGCATTTACCACAGTACCTAGTACATAGTAGACACTCACAAAACACTTATTAAATTAATTGATTAATTAATATACCAAAGCAAGACCCCATATGCAATGACTACCATCACTAACATGCTTGCTTTGGTTACAGTTCTTTTAAAAGAGAATCTTAATATAATCTACTTGGCAAAAACTGTAAATGAGGAAAGTAGCAAATGACATGACAACCTGGACAACACCTCTCCTTCAAAATGAAATTGCAATCAATGTAAGAACAATCCATCTACAGCACAAATCTCAAAAGCTTTAAATTGTCATTTTGTTCACAATGTTGCTAAATATTGTAATCTTGCCAGTATTTCCCCAGTAGCCCTGGAATGAGAGTAGGAGTAGGGGAAGGGAGGCAGAGGGAAGCCATTTTTATTCCCTGAGCTCATTATCTAAACCTGCCAACTTTTCAGCCTGTCTGTAGAGTCTACAGGTCCTGTCTTGTGTACCTGCTTGCTCCCCCTGGTGGTAGAAGGTGGTGGTTAAGCCTCTTCATTTCCCCATTGGCTAAAACTGGGAGACGTGAGCCATAAAATGGGCTGCTAGTGAACTGCAGGATGATTTTTTAATGTGCTTATCAAGCAATGAATAGTTAGGGACACTAGTTATTCCCCATGGCTTATTAGCTCCTCAATTTAGTCACTGAGGAAAGGTCTTGCCAAGCACAGATCATCCATAGCATTTGGTATGAGATTTCAACCACTGCTTCTTTACTCTAGCCCCCATCCCCCAACAACATAATGTACCTTTTAAAATGTGGCCCCTCTGCACTTGAAATGAGCATGTGAGGAAAACAGTGAACCTCCTCTAGCCCTCCTCTCTGTACTGTATAAGGCCCCCTACTGCAGGAACCTGGTCTTCCACCTTGAGGAATCCAGCTAAGGTTGAATGTATTCTGGGGTGATAGTCATCCAGTAAGGGGTGGAGAAAGGAGGGAGAGGCCTTACAGAAAATCACATTTCAAAATGTCTTTGCAAAACAACACAACAGTAGGTTTAGAGGCACTGGATCTATATCTCTGCTGATCTTAGCAAGTAATTCTCAGAAATCATTGGAACACAAGTTCTGTTTGGCCCCTTAAGTCCCATTCAGCTCTGTTCATATTTGCTCCATCTCTCCTTCCTCCTTCCAGCCACCTGTCATGTGAGGCGACCTGCAGGGTCTCAGCTCCCGCTCCCCGCATAAGAATGCAGGATATGGATAGGCCAAAAAGGAACACCAATGAAGCCATAGATAGGGGAGTCATACCACTATAGTCTCACTGGAGGCTGGATCCACATGACCTGCAACCTGCTGTCCGCTTCTCTGTGTGCCAACCAACTGACTAACCAACCAATGCAGCCACGATAGTTATATCAGTGGCTAATTGGCTAACTGGTTACAGCTGATGGCCAATTAGCTGCAGTTGATGGCCATCTACTACCCGAGCCAGCACCTTTCCATGTGAGGCCGAGAGCCTGGAAACTGCTCTCTGGAACTCTGTCACCACACCATCCCCACTCCATTCTGCAAAGGACCCAGTCCACAGAGCCTTCAGGCTCCTGAAGAAGGTGAAGCATGGGTAGAAAATCTACTAAAGAAGGCAGAGCAGCTCTACCAGGCCCCTGTGGCTTCCCAGGCTGTGCCCCTACCTGCATTACACTCGGTGATGCTCCCCTCTACAAAGGTAGACCCTTGGGGACAGGCGCAGCTGTATCCTCCAGGTCTCAGGAGGCAGAGATGGCTGCAGATATTTTTACAGCGGTTGGGCACTGGAAAGCAGATGAGAACAGCAGTTAGGTTCTGAGGAGGAAATGAATACCCCAACCAAAGATATGCCATTCAACTGAGTTGTGGCCCTGCCAGGTGACATGAAAGCCCAGGCAGCATCCTAACATCTCTAGGCCACGTGTCACCTGCCACCCCACCAAAGTGGCACAGTCCCTCCCGCTTCTGCACTACTCACATTTTCTGCTGACATCGCTTGTCTTCTCTATTGCCTTGGCAGGTTTGGAAGGCAGTCTGGTCACTGTACAACCTCACAAACTAATCAGTGCTAAGCAATTTGAGATAGTTCAAAACACCAGTAAGACCCCATTATTATATCAAGATTTGTCAGTACCCAAATTTGGACAGGTCATAATGGTGGTCCATCCAAAGCCTATATTGGATGCAATTTCCACCCTCAGCCTCCAAGGAGAATTTCCTTATTTGTAGGACAAGGATATTTAAATCTATGATTATCAGGATCAACAGGGAGCTATTGACAACGATGGATGCCACAGAAACTCGTATTTAAATTGGTCTGAGGTAGACATCCAGTATTACCACTAAAAGTTCTTCAGGTAATTCTAGAGTCTTCTGAATTCTACCTTAGCATATATTATGATCTATCCAAGGATTAGATAATCTCTAAATTCCTTCTCAGACTATCATTCTGTGATCCTGAGTCTTTATCATCCACAATGTAACCAGTGACAAGGCATGTCGATAAAATAAGGCATGTCCCGAATGCCTCACTCAGAATCTGTCCCATTTCCATTTCTTCAGCTCTCTAGAGCAGAGGTTTTCAAACTTTACTGTAATATGAAACAACGGGGGAATCAGATTCAAAACTGCAAGGATGGGGTGACAGTCTGCATTTCTAACCAGCTCCCACATGATGCCAATGCTACTGGTCTATGACTCCCACGTTGAGCAGGGATTCCCCAAATGTGGTCCCTGAACCAGCAAATTAGCATCAGTTGAGTACTTGTTAGAAACTCAAATTAGGCCACCTCAGGCATATTACATCAGAAACCCCTCAGGTGTAGCCCAACAATCTGTGTTCAACAAGCTCTCTAGGTGATTCTGACACAAGCTAAAATGTGAGAACTATTGGTCCAGAGTGAATGCTAACTGGGCATAGCTGGGTGGGGTCTCTGGCCTACACAGCACCCGGCACTGGCCTTTGGGGGCTCAGAGCATGGGCTGAGGGCAATGCTTCCCCTTCAGAGGAAATCTCCGGACTTGGCTCTGTCTGAATCCTAGGCAGTCTTCTCTGCAGGGGCCAGAGGGGGCTCACCAGGTGTACTGTGCTCTCCCCTCCTGCCTTTAAAACTGCTGAGTGGGAGAGCCACAGGAGCTTTTAGGACACGAGAGCTGGAGTGTTTTGGAGTATCAGCAATTACTACCAACACAAGGCAGTTAGTCCCTAGATAGGGCCTTTGCCACCAGTGTCACTTCCTGTGAGGCTCAGCTCTGACTTCCAATTTGCCAAGGCTGATTCAGGGTCTCAGATTATCAGTGAATTCAAGGGGACCTCAGGTTCCACCTTTGTTTCACATACAGGGATGGGAAGGGAGGTGACTTGTCAAAGGTCACACAGCTGTAGAGATCAACCTGGATCTAGGTATACTGATCACGGGACCAGAACAGAAAGATGCTGAGCTTTAGGTTGAATGGAATTAAATTTAAAGATCATTTCTGTTTAAAACCCATCCGTTGGTTGTGTAACTTGGGCACACGAGTTATTACATCTCTCCCATCCTCAGTGTCCTTATAGGTGACATGAGAATAAAACCTCATTATACAGTTTTGGAGAATATTAATTAAAGTAACAGATGTCTGGGTTAGCACTGAAGAGAGAATCTGACATATAGAACTTAAAAGTTCAGTTCCTTTCCTCACTTGAAAAATGTCCCTTCCCTTTCAGCTTATTCCTTACGATGAATTAGACCTGATGAAGCAGAACCAAGAATTAAGAAAATGAGAAAGAGGAGAGGGGGTAGAAATGCATCTGATGGACAGTTTTAGAGTAAGTCTCTTATAGCTCAGGATAACTTGACTAGTCTGGTTTTACAATTGCAAGAGCGAGTAAGACTAATGATGTCCAGGAAATCCATTTTGTGACTTATTGACCCAACTCACACTTAGCAGGGACCTGATGCCTGCTGGATTCTGTGACCTAGAAATATAGATCCGTAACTCCAAACAATGAGGACTGAAATATTTTTACTTCATTCTGCTGGTGGTGTACATAATTTCATTTGACCTCTAATTTTCTTTCTTTGGTCAAAATAATTAAAATACTCTCTCTCTCTCTCTCTCTCTCTCTCATTCTCTCCACGCACCAAGAGATCAGCCTATTATAATGCACTACCATTTTCCAACAATATAGCCATTAATTTGAAATAATAATGAACATCATATTCCAAGGTTGATGATTACCTGACTGATTATATCTGTGTTGATGAAAGACTCGAACTTGCGTGAGCCAAGGGCTCACTGTCAGCATTTTCTCTTTCTCGTCTTGCCCAAATTTATCTTGTGTCCATACTTCTCCCTTATCCTTAGATACCCAGTATAACCGGCCTTCAAAGATGTCCACACTATAAGGGTTCATTGCTGCTTACCCACAGGGTCAAAACAAAACAAAACAAGGTTACTGAAAAGAAAATACCCTAACCCCACTTCTCCATCAGACAACATTCTGCTTGAAATGATCCCTAAAACCATGCCTTGAAATTCCAGGAACATTCAGGCAGACTTTCCGTATATGAGACTGCAAAAGTGTGCTGTGCTGGGAAATCAAGATAATCGATATTAAACTAGATTAATGCCTACCGACTAACACAAATCATAGGACACTTGCTCACTTTTAAGTTGCTGATTTTATTTTATTTTTGGGAAATGTTCTGTATGGCAGAGATTTTTTTTTTCTTTTTTCTTTGAACATAAGACACCACTTATCAGGTAAACCTGATATGTGCTGGATTGTTGCAGTAATGCTGAGTCTGGATAAGAAAACAAAACACTTCTTTTCTTCTAGATGTTTCCAGTTGTACATAATAAATAATCTAGCACATTAAAAACAAATGTGTCTAGAAGTGGCTAGACATGGATGACCACTGATACACATGAGTGCTGCCTCTACAAGACAACCTAACAGGAAACAGTTATTTTGATACCTGCTGCTGAGAGCATTTCTTTAAAATTATGTAAAAAGAACAAAAAGGACTTAATTATTGCTAATAGTTTCATTTGCATTTAAATCAGCAACTGGGAGCTGGAGGGGAGTGGTATCTAGGAAACTATATAAACCATTTATTAAAAGCAGGGTTCCTTTTTGAGAAAATGAGCAGAGACTGGAACTAGATGATTTTTTAATACATTAAATTCTAACTCATTTCTCACCTGCACTGGCAATGATTCTCCTATCAGTCCCATCATATTTTATGGTTTCAATAGTTTTCTCTTTGAAGTCACTCCAGTAGATCCGATCATTGTTCAAATAATCAATAGAAAGGCCAGTTGGCCAACCAAGGTCCTCATGAACCAGGGTGTTCCGATGCTGCCCATCCATCCAGGCAGACTCGATTTTAGGTTCTTTGCCCCAGTCGGTCCAGTACATCAGCCTGTAACAGAAGGTTTCTTCATTGCAGCATTTCATCTAGTGAGCCATCTTCCCTGAAAGGAAGCATGGACTTCCAAAAGACAAATCAACTGTTTTCCTGGGTGCTAAGTGACACTATTTATCTACTTTACTTTAGAAGACAGGGAGAGAAAGGGGGTAGCCAGTGCATCTGGGGTCTAGCCTTCTGGAACACTGCACTTCCTCCATAGAAACTGCCCAGCACTGCCCGAGGATATACATTCAGACGCTTTAAAATATATATGTAATTACAAAAGCTGTTCCTTCTTCAAAAAAATATTTATTGATGATTGCTGTGTGAGAGGCACAATTCTGTGTTTGAGATGTATCAGAGAACAAACAAGGATTCCTACCCTCATGGAGCTTATGTCCTAACTCTTTTAAAATGTATTATTTTCCATCCAATGAATACTTAATTAGAGAAGAATTTCACAGACCAGGGATTGCATTACTTCGAATACCTAAAAAGGACCAGGCAGGCAAGATAAATGAGTGGATCAGAGCAGTGACAAATGTTGAGTGAAGGGGAAAGCAATACCCTGTCTAAAGGTTCCAGGCAACACCGAATCAAGGAAAACATACCTACCTAGTGTTATGAGTCCTTCTGATTTTTCAAGGCCAAAATACAGATTAAAAAAATTTTTTTTACGTTAGCAAATAAGTAAAACAAAAAACTTAAAGCTCTGTTAGTTCAAATCAAATATGCATATGGGCCATATTTAGCCGACCAGCCACCACTTTGCAATCTCCAGTCTAAATCAATCATCAGGCATAGGCCAATCCTTAGATTCCATTGAGGAATGTGTGGGCTATGGAAACAAGGTTGCCAGAGGCCTTCCCCTTACACAGCATCAGTCTAAAGCCTGCTTGGTCCTAAATGATCTTTAGGGCACATTATAATTCTTAAAAAATAGTCATAGATACCACTACAAAAAAAAAAAAATCCAAGAAATGTTCAGTACAATTAGGAAAAATATAATTAAACATGCAATTTTTTTTTTTGAGAATCCAGTAGAAAATATCTGTTAGAATGTTAAAGACTCTTTCAAGTACTTACCCTAGTTTAGGATTCACAACCACTGCAGCTGGTTGATCCAGTTGGGTGGAAATCAGCCACTTTCTATACCTTCCATCAAGTTTAGCCACCTCAATCCTTTGACTCCTGGCATCTGACCAGTAAATATGCCTGAATTTAAAGCGACAAAGTTAAACGCCCGAAAAGTATAGACTGGTCACTTCTGGGGAGGAGGTTTGAAAATGACAGCATTTAACTTGGAAGTTCTGGCTGGTGAGACAGCTACTCAGATACTGTGATCCCAGCACAGTATCCCTCTCTCGGGAATGCCCCAATCTCTGCAGCCAAGGGGACATTTGGAAGGTTCCAAGTAGAAAAAGGAGGCAAGGAGGGGACTCCTGCCTGACCAGCCAAAAAGCTGAACCAGCCAAGATCCAGCATGAAGATGGACCTCACATCTGGCATTAGTATGAGACATGTACTTCTAGGGAGAAGTCGTAAACACGGTTGGGCTGCCCCTTTAATCCTCACTGGCTGTGAGGCGGCTGAATCAGCCAAGAGCCCCACTGGAATCAACAGGAATATGGCTTCAGTTCCAAGGATGGGAAATAGGCTTTCAAAGTAACAAGCTCAGCCAGGCCACCCTGTCTTCTTCCATCCCTAAAACTGCAGGTCTCAGTCTCTCACAGGCAGAGACCGTTCCTTCTGTTTCTTAATTGACTCACTCATTAGGCTGAGAAAGAGGTAAAAACTTCAAACAAGAAGACACGTGTGCTATTGCCGGCTTGGTTTTCAGAAGGAAGTGTTCAAGTCTAGAGTTTCAAGTTCCTGAATCTCTGAGGCCTTGTTTCCTGACAGAAAACGCTAAAATAAGTCTCCTGTTAGCCTGCAGTCAGAGTGGGGACTTAATTAACTTCTTCAGAGATGTTCAAGTCTTCCAGAAATACCAGACAAGTTTATTTAAAGGTTAAAATTAATAAATATGGTGAATGACTCTCCATTCTCCCAGAGGGCAGCAAGTCCCTGAGCCTTCTCTCTCCAATCTTTTTCCATTATTAGTTCATTTTCAAGGACATAAGGGATTCTATGAATGCTTGAGCTCTGATTCTAATGTTACCACTTTTCCACAAACATTGCTCCAGTGCAAGGCTCTTTGATAAAGAAGGAGCTTACTGACTTTTCCATATCAGTTTGTGTCTCATACATCAACCTGATGATAAACCTACTTAAGGTTCTTACTTTTAGGGCTCATCCAAAATGTGTGGCTCTGGTTCCTGGGGTTCTAGAAAACCTAAAAGAGCAGAATGGAGCTTACACTACCTCTATTATCAAAAAAACCCAAAGATGAAACAGGAGAGTCAAATTTCCAATTTGTTCAGACAACATAGCCTGTTAAAAACACATGTAGATTGTTCCTCCCTGAAATGATGACCACAGAGAAAAATGTTTCATCTCAACTACTTTGCTGGGAGAATTGTGAAGCTGTCCCATTTCTTCACAAAATAAACAGTGCTGAAAAGTTAATTTTGGAATCTAGAACTCTGTTGGCAAGAATGTTCTCACAGATATAAATATAGAATCTTGACCTTTTGCTTTCCCAAACTTTGTCATGGTGCACATAGGATACAGGAAATGATAATGTTTCTAGGACACAGTGGGGTATGCAGAGGTGGTCGTTGGGGCTAGAACAAGCCCAGGCATCACCCAGCTGCTCCAGCGGCTGAGCATACCCATGTCTGGTCCAGCTTAACTCATGAGCCCAGGTGTGCAGGAAGCAGCTCTGACCAGGAAAATAGAACAAGCAAGAAGGGAATGTGTGCTAAACTTACCTTCCTATCCAGTCCACTGCTAATCCGTCAGGCTGCATTATGTACTTCAGGCCCAGGTTAATTACCTGCACATGATTATTGCTGCCGGATTCAAAGTTGGGGATGTAGGCACGTTTGATAGCACCAAAATCAGAGCCATGCCCTAACACAGTGTAATATAGGACACCTGCAGAGGCAAGACACACATGTCAGTTTCCTGTTAAGAACATCAGGTAAGGGAGGAACTGGGGTCTAATTAGTTGAACTACTGTTCAATTACTGACATCTCTATCTCCTCATTGTTCCGATAATATTAAAATTCAATAACATCAATACGATCAAACCTCAAAAACTATCATACTTGAAGAGCTATAAGCAATGAATGTTTTAATTGATAGCACTAATACATACTTAGTCATCTCTATTTGAAGGTAATGCATTAAAATATATTTCAGCCAAGAGCTTATTTACTCTCATTAGGATCAAGTTCTGTTTTCCAAAATAGAATTATAGATAAACCAGGAGCAGGCTGTTCCGAGTCTGAAATCATACTTGGTAATAGTGACAATAAAGGAGCCATGTAGATAAGTCCTATTTATGTACAGAATAAAGGATAGTGGACAGCAGACATTTTAAAAAGCATAGGAAGATTGTGACTTTTAAGGCATATACTTTCCTAGCTATATACTAGTCTTAAAAAGCTTATTGTATTGCATAACTAAGTATGAAAACACAATAATAATAAATCATACACTGCATAGTTACTGAGAGTTTGCAAAACAGTTTCCCATCTACAATCTCATTTGATCTTCAAAACAACTCTGAGTTAGGCAGGAAGAAAAGATTACTGTTCTTATTTTATAGATAAGAAAAGGAGATCCAGACAATTCTTACAATTATGTAAGGTCATAATACAGCTAGTAGATAACGGAGACAGGAATAGAAGTTTTCTAACTCCTGCCCCATTACCGTCTCCCACACACTGACCAGAGCCATGACAAACTCAACAATAAGCATTCTTCATTTTTTCATTAATTGCACTAAATTTTTTGAGCTCCCACCACATATATTGCACTAGATGTTGGGTCAGGTACTAGGCATGTAGACATGAATTAGATTCAGTCTCTGGTTCCAAAGAGCACATGGTTAATGGGTAGGGAGAAAAATACGTGAACAAGTAGCCGTAACTCAATGTAACATGTGTTTTGGTAAAAGCATGGATAAAATGCTACAGGCTCACGGGTGAGCAGTCATGGAACTGTGCCAGGAGGAATTCCAGAAGATGTCACTGAGAAGGTGACACCTGAACTGGGTCTTTGAAGTTTGAGTAGAAATTTTCTAAGTGTACCATGGCGGGGAAGAACAAGATTCGCATGAGCAAAGACAAGGAGATACTAAACAAAGGGCTATGAAGTGGTCCTGAAAGTATTAATCTCCAGAGACGGCAAAAGGTTTGGTGAGAAGTTGGGAAAGGTTGGCTGGGACCCACAGCCATGCTAAGGTGTCTGGAGCATGCTGGATTGGAGGAGCTTGCTCTTCTGCTCATGGAACAAAATTCACTCAAAAAATTAATTCTCCAAGCTCAACACCTTGTAAGTCAATCCAATTCACATCAAGGACATATGCAAAGCGGATACTCACTGAGCGCTATGCCCTCAGGATCCCAATCATAATCAACGGCCTGAATATGTTCCTGTTCTTCCAGATAATCCCCGTACTTCTCAGATGAGAGATTGTATTTTCGAATTCGCACATTTTCAGGAAGCAGCAACAAAGGAGGGTTACCTGTAAATAAATGAAAGCTGCTTTATCTGTTTGAATTCTCCCTGAACTTTCTAAATATTAAGTATATAAAATATATTTTATATAAACTAGTACATATCCTACCCCCATTAAAAAAAGTAACATGAGTTTTTATAGGAATCTGACTCTCTCTGCTAATCAATAGAGTTGACTACCCAACTGGGTTGCAAAGTCTAGGACCGTGGGTTCATCTCTATTTCAGGTGCAACGCTAACATTTCTGTTAGGGACATTATCAGTTCTTTATTCTTTGTCCTCAGTGGGCAACAGTTTGGAGGAAGGCAAGACTGAGACCCCTAGAAAACGTCTTCTTTTCCCCTGAAATTTTTTCTTTATTCACTGACAATCAGACAAGATTGTAGGCATTCATCCTCACAGAAGAAATACATTATGTATAGATAGTCTTACTAAAAGTTTGCCAGTAAGTCCTCATTCCTCACTCTTTACTGACAGATTTTGTGATTCTTTTAATGGATAATCAGCTCCATGACCCAATTTAGCTTCTAGCTAATGACAAAGAACAGCTTGTTCTTGATTTAAATTTTTTTTTTTACCTACAGCAGCTATTCTAATGGTGACGCATCCTGAGATGTATTGTCTATTTCTTTTTATTTAATGTACTTGTCTACTGTCAGTTGAATCTAATTTAAGTTACATTTGAAAGTTCATTTTATAAATTTCCTATCTTGACATTGTTTTCTATGAATATTCTAATTTATTTCAGTCATCTCCTTAGTTAAAAGATTTAAACGCTTTTTAATTTGCTGCTTAATTACCAAACCAACTGTTCAAATGCCTTTACCCTAGTTTTCATTCAGAGTCAAAAATGTTTGGAGGGTAAAATATTTAAGTACGCTAGTCAAATATATGCATTAAAAGCACAATTTGTATGAAGAAATTAAACAGCCATTTACCCATAATTTGCAAAATAAAATGCTCTTTTCTTATCAAGTTCCATAAACTCTACTACAAACTTCAGATTCAAATCTGTAAGATGATAAAGACCTATACCTCTTAACTGGAATATGCTGATTTAAATCAGACCTCTGGAAATTTGGACTATAATACTTCTGAATTAGTCATTCTCTCTTTTTTTTTTTTTTTTCATTTCTACCTAGTATGTATTACTGCTTTCTATCTATCAGGCCTGATTCTCAGATACTGGCCTTAACCTGAAATGTAGAACTAATGATTGAAATTACGAATGTGCCAGGCTTTCTGGCACATTCTTTCTATCTGTGATCAGTAGTCCATGGACCATAAAAAAGGGACATGTCAACCAGATGTGTTTGATTTGCACCAATTGAATGTGACTGTTTTTATGATCCATCTTGGATTAGAGGGTCTCAGACTTTGATGTCAGTGGAGTGGGCGCTGTAGAGCTAGAGCTTCATTAATTTCATTCTGTCAATGATCATTCTATGAGAAAGCTTTTGTCGTTTGAATCTTCTGGAGGGTGATATCCTGTCCACCTTCTGAAGTTTTTATCAAGGTGGACAAGAGGCTAAGTCCAGAATAATAAGTAACACCTGATTCCTGTTTGATTCCTACCGTGTTTCCCCGAAAATAAGACCTCGCTGGACAACCAGCTCTAATGCGTCTTTTGGAACAAAAATTAATATAAGACCTGGTCTTATTTTACTATAAGACTGGGTATGATATGATATGATATGATATGATATGATATGATATGATATGATATGATATGATATATGATATAATACCAGGTATAACATAATACTGGGTCTTATATTAATTTTTGCTCCAAAAGACGCATTAGAGCTGATTGTCCAGATAGGTCTTATTTTTGGGGAAACGCGATATATGTTTGTTGGGAGACTAGTTATTATTTAAATCTGGCAAGGGAGGAGAGTGGAGAAGAGACTGGATGGGTTTTGGAAGAGAAGTAACTGATGAATTAAAAATAAGACTGAGAGTCTACAGTTTATTTTCTGGTATATCATACTCATCCGCATTTATTTCACCAAGAGTCAATTAATCCCGACATGAACCCATCGTACCATCAGCTTCGCACCGTTTTCCATAGATGCTACTCAAGGATCTGAAGCCTTCAGCACAGTAACACTCGTAACTTCCTTTGGAATTTTGGCAGTTCTGGGGACAGGTCCCAAATTGCTCACATTCGTTGATGTCTGTAGGCAAAATAAAACCAAATACGCAACATCTGTTCCCATCCATTCTTTAGAAACCCTGCTTTTGTTTAAATCCATATTCACAAGCAATGAGGACTGAGAAGACTGCAGATGAAAACAAGCAGATACCAACATGTATAGAACACTTACTAAGTTTCAGATACTGTTTCACATGCTTTCATGCTTTTTTCCCTTGTTTAATCTTCCAGAAAGACTCTATGAGGTATGAACTATTGTTAAACCCAAAGTCCCAAAGCTGGTAAGCAATGAAGACAGGGTTTAAACTGAAGCAGTTTGACTCTGTACAATAGCAGAACAAAATTTTCCCTTTCAGGAAGCAGATGTTCTTTTGTTGTTGTTTGGTACCACTTCCCCTTCTGCTAACTAGCTTCAGGAATGTAAGTCATTGATTTGGTTTTTCAATAGAGTTCTTAAGCTTCAGCTTCCAAAAGAACTGTTCCAATCATCTGAGCATGGCACGTCATGAATTAGAAACAGTAAATTTAAATAATAAAGGACACTTACAATCATACTCATCCCTTGCCATCTTCATAAGCTACCTTCCGACTCTACCTTAAAACTCATTTATGTCTCACATAAGTAGGCGTGTAATAAATATGTTGTTTGACTTAAGATGAAGAAAGTAAGACTTGTGTTTGTTAAAAAACAATGGTCTCATACAGTGATACAATAAACAGCCATCATCATTGAGGCCTTCATAAATCATATCAATTTCACAGATTTTACTGCAGATGAGCTATCTGCCCAGTGCTCTGCTAGGCACGGTAATATAGCATGGAAAAAAGCAATTGGCAAAAAAAAAAAAAAATTGGCATTCCCTGAGCTTTGGGGTTTTTTTCACAGCCCAACAATTTAATGAGGAAAATAGATCTTGACATTTGTCACCATTGGTTATATACATCATGAATGTAGAGCTCACTACCTCATTCAGAACTGATCATTACTATCTAACAGTAAAATCACTGTGCACCTGAGTTATTTTAATGAGCTAGAACCATGAGGTTAGCCCCATTAAGGGAATTAAACAGTGGTTTAACAAAAGGGAATGAATAGAGAACATAAAATGTACACGTTTCTCCTAATAGGAATTGGAGGAAATACACTCTACCATCACAGGAGTTTCTGTCCAAAATACTGGCTTTGAACCCAGGTCTACAGGAGCAGATAAATCCTCCTTCACTTAATTGGGTACAATTTTGTTCACATAGATTTTCAGTACATGATCTTTCTTTTCCTTTATCTGTAAAACAAAATACCAGCATTACAAATGGAAGGTATAAACTAGATTAGTCACAACTACACATTGCTAAGTAAGTTTGGGACAGCATGAATAAAATGCATGTAATTAGTCGTAATTCATACTACTGTTATTAGAACCATAAATCAGTATACATGGAAAGGAATTTTGCAATAAGTATATATCAAAGACTTCAAAAATATTCATACTCTTTTACCCAGTTATTCCACATTAATAAATTTTCCCACAAAGAATAACAATATGCAGTATGATTTATGTTTAAGGGTTATAATATTATTTATAATGAGAAAAATTTGAAAACAACTTGAATGTACATTCAACAATAGGGAATAAATTATGGTGTACTGTGTTTTATCAAATCTAAGACACCACACTTATTTTATGTAACAGTAAAAATAGAAAAGATCTGGGACTTACACTATGGCATGTTATGAATTGTAAGATACATCCTGGTTTCAGAGATATTAAGAGTGAAAATAAATATGCATCTTAAAATCAATGAGTTATGATTATCTACATGATAGATTGCTACGCAACCATTAAAATTCATGGTTTCAAATGATGCTTTGACATAGTAAATATCTATAATAAAAATGGAGAAAAAGATTGTAACAACATAAAACATTTCTTTAAATTTTTTTAAATACTAAGAATGATTTTTTGCACATATATGTGCAAAAGAAGACAACAAAAGTACATCAAACTTAGATTAGTTTTCTCTTAACAATGAGATTCAAGCAACTTTTACTTTTAATTGTTAATATATTTTCTAAATTTTATATCTTTCATAATAAAAATATTCAACTGATAGTTTATCTTTGTAGGGCCCATGTGACTGGCCCTTGTTATCCCTGTTGTTCTGTGGTCCAGATCCTCCAGGACAGACTTTTAATAGCTCAGACTCCACTGACACTACTTGCTCATCACCGCCCACAGTTCTTGTCTGTGCCAATTTCTGTCCAAGCTATTTGGCTTTCATTCTTATCAGTTTGCTTCTTTTATCCTGAGTCCTCATCTACCTCCAGACCTAGATCTTACAGGGAAGCTGACAAAGATAAACACAGATAGTGAGTGATGATGGGATGTGGGGGGCTGAGAAGGGTAGTTGCCTCCACAAAGGATTCGAGCTTCATCTACTTCTCAGATGGTCACAGCCTTCTGAATATTTTAGTCAAAGAGACTGTGGTATCTCCTGACTCAATTCTTTCAAATGCAAATAGATTTACATCTACCTATCTTCTACAGTAGGGATGAGGTGAACTTAACCACTTCTCAGGGACCCTTAGGGTACAGTGACTATATAAATATATGTGGTTTAAATAAACTAAAAACATTGACTTTCAAAAAAAAATAACTACAAAATAAAACACAATAGCACTCATGGAATGCTTCCCTTGGAGTTCATACTTCAGAGCTCTACACATGAAAGCCTTATAATAAAGGTTTAGTCTGAGCTCTTAACAACTACACATTGCTGAATAAGTCTATTCATATTTTCTATTTCTTCTGGAGTGACTTTCAGTGTTTCCTGTCTTTCTAAGAATTCATCCATTTCACATAAGTTGTCTAATTGATTGACATAAAGTTTCTCACAGTATTCCCTTATTATATTTTAAATTTATGTAAGATTGGTAGCGATGTCTCCTCTACATTGCTAACTAAATGTGACCTATTTTTATTAACTTGGATAGCCTTCAGCCTGTCACATAACCTCTCTGAGTCTCATGTGCCTAGACTCTAATCTCCTCCCAGCTCTAAAGTCTATAATGTGATTAGAGGTCCCAGGAGGTAACAATTTGTGGACAAACTGCTCTCTTGAGTGAGTATACTCATGTGAACAAGAGTCCTTAACAAGAGCAGAAACCACATAACATTATGAGATTGTTCCTCAAATTTGAGGGCCTTCTCATAACTTCTTGCATTTGAAAACAGTCACCATTTTAATCCATATAACAACAGATTTCTCCAAGTCCAGACATAGGACAATTTATTTTTAAAATAGACACTCTATTTTCCATCTTATGAAGAAGGAATAAGAACTCACTGAGACATAGCAAGTCAATCTACCTTTATAATCACATAAATAATATTTGCAACCTAAGGTTAACTTCTTTCCTTTATACCTCAATGGTACTAGAAAAAATATTAATGTCTTTCCTGATTTAAAATATTTTTTAAAAAAGCAAATATATGTCCTGAACACCTTAGTGATCCTGTTTAAAAGAAAAATAAAAGAGGAATAGGAGATAGAAGAGGAGAAAGGGAAAAGAAAGTCAAGTAGATTAGATTAAGTCTTTGTCAAATTATTAGCCGATAACAGTAAGACTGAATTCCATGTCACATATCCACTTAATATCTAAACAGAAATGCTGCTTTTATACCTAAATTAATGTATGCTACTTATTTCCTTTAAATAAACCTTGCTTTCAATTAAACATCATTTGAATACAAAGTACCGTAGTCAATTATAAGCCGTTTAGCTGGCACAGGCAACTGAAACAGAAACCAATGTTTGACCCAAGCCCAACTTGGAAATACTCCCAATTCCTAGAACTGCTCACATAGCAGTCTTGGAACATCAAACCCAAATCTACCATCCAATTTTGCAAATCCTGTCACATTCATGCTTTTTAAAAATATTTAATCAAGTACTGCATTATGTCAAAAACTCTAAAACCCCACCGAGAGAGTGTATGACGTCAACTCTGTAGGGCTGGTTATTCGTCCCCCTTTGCAATCCATGCAGCAGAAATGTTTGGGATGCCTCAGAAAAAAAAGTGATGAAAGCCGAAGAAGTTGGAAACACACGGAGCTGACTAAGGTGACTACGTCAGAGACTCCCAGAGTTTGAAGAACTCCCTCCTTTCTCCTGTGAAGAAACAGAGGCCTGGAGAAGTCAGTAGGTGCCAAAGGGGCACAGCTAGTGGCAGAGGAACTAGAGGCCAGCTCTCCTAGCCTGGAGTCACGGGACTGTTCAAATTCTGCCTCTCCCACTCTATGTAATTTCACGCAAGTTACTTAAGCTCTCTGAGCTTCATTATATAGTCATTACAGCAGTGCCCCAATGGGGCTAACTTGAATGACAAATTAAATGATGTATGTGAAAGCATTTCATAAGAGCTATAAAGGACTGCAAAGGTGCAAATTATTAACATGTCTCTTGGTTGTGTTCATTATCCTTTTCCCACACACATTCCTCCCTCTACTTTAAAAATAAAAATAAATGTTCCTTCCAAGGTCCACTGTGATAGTCCCATCTTTACCAACTACCTTTAGAAGCTTTTTCCCTAAGTGCCAAGGATACTGCATTTGGCTTAAGGTGAAAAAATATGCAGACTGATAAATAAAAAATGTAGCCAGGAGGCACCTAGTGAATTGGGAAGAGAACACCTAGTGTTCTGCAGTTAGATAGATCAGAATTCAAGCCCTGACTCAATCTCTTTATGGCTGAAAGACATGGCCAGTTTCACCTCTAAACCGGTTTTCTCATTTGTATTATAAAAAGGGAGAGACGGAGGGAGAAAGAGAGAGAGAGAGAGACCTAACTCGGGATTGTTACAGGGATTACATGAGGTAATCCCTGAAGCGTGTAGCACAATGTCTGGTATAAAGTAAGTGTTCAATAACAAGCAGCTGTGGGCTGGACTACAGTTCAAAGCACAGTGTACATTACAGAGAAATATATGATTATCATCTACTTTTATGTCATTGCATGCTTTCCTTCTATAAGCCTGAGTTACCACAATAAAGTAAAAATAAGCATTTACTTACTGCAACCCATTTCATCAGACTGGTCACCACAGTCGTCAATGTCATCACACGCAAGGTGCTGTGAAATGCAATGCTTGTTGCTACATTTAAATTCATCTTCTCTACAAGGTCTAGGGGTTGAACCTACACCTGTAATTTAAGAACAAGTAAAAATCAAAACATTTTCTTCTGAGACACAAGATGCCTCCCTCTGTGGCAGAGACAGTTATTACTCACAAATAAGCCCATGCTTCCTGGCATTTCCCAGTCTCCCTGGCAACTATGTTGGGATCATGTGACTAGCTCTGGCCAACGGACTATAAGTTGGAAGTGACATGTGTCACTTCTGGGCTGAAGCTATTAAAAGCTCATGTGCCACTCCCTGCTTTGGCCACGTGTTTCAGGTGGCCTCGCTACAAGATGGAGGAGGGCTGTGTAACCTGCACTAGCATTTACGTGAGTGACAGAGAAATCATTGTGGTCACACCACTGAGAGTTTGGGATTTGTTGGTTGGGACAGCTAATATTAATTACCCTGAATAATACAGATGCAGGGTACTTTCATAACAAAAACCTAAAATATTTGGCATTGTCTTCACAGTTAAGAAGCAAACGATGCGGAAACAGATGCTGGAGGCAGGAAAGATGGAGACTTGTGTGATGCAATGGTAAAGCATTTGGTAAAGCTGTCACCTTGGAAAAGTTGAAAGGCAGGCCAGGCTGACTGAACTTGTCAGTTTCAGCAAAGAGGGTAGAAAACAGAGAGTTAATGATATGCATTGCTTGCCATTACCTGAGTTTGGCAAGGTAGTATAAGAAAGAGATAAGCTCAGAGAAGAACTGGCTGATTTACAAGCAGTACTGAAAGAAAGTCAAGTCTGGAAATTTGCAGTGTGGGAAAAGCTGACTGCATTTAGATCCCAAACAGTGAGAGTCTAACGTTTAAAAGGCTTTGAGACACAAAACCCCAGTAAAACCTCTTAGTTGGATGAAATGACTGCCCGTCTACTTTTCTAAATGGCCTGAATGTAACTGACAAACAGCTGACACAAAGGTGCATGAGGGAAACAAAACAAAGAAATAAAGCAGATTCAAGAACTATGTCTCAAAAGGAGCACAGAGTGAGGTTATTGACTTTTATAAGTGACTGGAAACAAATAGATCCAAAGCCGACTGTTTCTAAGAAAAATATATGACCAAATAAACCAAAGCACTGTGACTGAGACTTTTCAAAAGCTCTTGGGCCCCCACCCTTTACAAGCAGGAAGTGGGCTGAGAAAGCTGGTCATATTCCTGTTTCCTCTTCACTTGAAGAGGAAACTAGACAAGGAGGCAGAGTCAGTGCGGAACAATGGACACAGATGTTCCTTCCCGAGCAGCGCCATGGACTCTGCAATGACTGTCCTTCATTCCCCATACCCCATGGTGGGGGCCTTCCCTTGCCAATCTCTCCCTCAAAAGAGATAAGAATAAGTAGAGAAGGGTTGCATCTGAGTAATACATGTGTTTTTAGGGTTGGGAAACAATTGTCAGCAGCGATCTACCGTCATAGGTATAGCTCAAGCCTCTACAGAACAAACTGAAATCCCAGAGGTCCTTTCCCCTTTTGACTTTTGCTTACAGTTTTCCTCTTTTTCATCACTTCCGTCTCCACAATCGTCCACATGGTTGCACACCTCATGACTGTAAATACAGCGATTGTTGTCACACCGGAAACGGTATGGTGACTCACAGGGAACACTCACTAAAACAAAAGACAAGAAACCAAAAGTACAAGTTAAGAGTAAAATACGTGTCAATATTTAAACACTCCTATGCCAGCACCAGGCTTGCTTGATGCATCCATTCATTCGCTCATTCGATTAAGCAATGAAACATCCCTCCTGAGTATCTAGCACATGGCACAGCACTGTGCTAGGCATCAGATCCAATGGGGAACAAGGAAGGCATGGAACTCTTAAGGAAGGCATTGTCCTCATGGAATCCTCATCCTAGCAGAGAATGGGACTTTACACATTAACCATTCAACTACAATATTGATAAGAGCCACAAAGGAAACACGCTCTGAAAGCATCTACTGGGGGTACCTGATACAGATCTCGGGGAGAGGGGTTAGAAGAGGTTTCATGTGGAAAGGTTCTGAGTCAGGAAGGTGCATGGCAAGCTTTCGGACATGAATAAAAAGACTCTGTGGCTGGAGCACAGAGTGAGGACAATTGTGGCCGTGAGGCCGGAGGGCCAGCAGGACTATACATGAGCTCTTAGTCTAAGAGCCAGGCGGCCATTGTTTGTCCCTCTCACTGCAGTTGTCATTGAGTCTCCGGAACATGAAGTCTTTTCATGAAAATCTTACACCATGATGGCCTTTCCTTCCTTTATTCCCTCACCTATTACATTTAAAGTTGATATCTCACAATCAAACCCGACTCATTTTGTTACCCAGAGTTAGACCTCTAACTGCTGCTTGTGCACCTATGGGGAACCCAAGACCCAAGGATAGGCCCCAGGTACCTTACTTGTTTGGTACAGGGGCAAGGTCCTCTATATATGGACCAGGAATTCAGTGACCTCAACACACGTGTGTGTTCTTTTTTCACATGGAGGACTTGGGCTGTTTGATTTCCTTCTGCCTTTGTACCACACATGGAGTAAGAGGAAAGACTTATAGTGATATTGGTTGGGGGAAAGATCAGGTTCAAGAGCTGGTTCTTGGAAGTATGGTTAATAGAATTATTCAAAGAATTATTTGCTATGAAAGGCAAGTTCAACATTATAAAACAGTGTTGGTCACTTTTTAATGTGGCTGTGTCTCTGCCTCTCAAAAGTTTAATACTACTAGCTACAAGCACTTTATCCCATAGAGGAAAGTAACTTCCTAAAGATGTCTTTGAAAATTACATATGCTTAAGATATTTTTCAAGATTCATCAAGTTCAAAACAAAACGAAACATGGATAGTTCCTAACAAAAACAAAGGTGGCAAGAAAGATGGTGGGATGCCACTGTGAAAATATAATGTATGCCAATTACAGTTCTCTGAAGGGAAGGAAATATGCTGATATATCATTTTCTAGAATCAAATCCCTGGGTTAAAATGAATAGTGATGAGTCTAGGAAACCAGAAGAGGTGATGTGAACTTGAGAAGCAGATTGCAGTGGAGTCAGAATAGGAGCTAATCAAGAGTTCCAGCAGGAATGTTTCCGGGGGTGCCTTCTCCTGTGTTGAGGGTTTTATTTACACAAAATTCTTAACCTTTAGCTTGTATCAGATTCATCTGTAGGGCTTATTAAGTGCAGAGAATGGTGGGCCTCACTGCCGGGGATTTGGATAAGGTACAGCTGGGGTGGGCCCACGAATTTGCATTTGTAACATGTTCCCAAATGATACCAACTCTCCTAACACAAGGAAGGCACTTTAAGAACTACTGCCCTAGAGTCTCTCCAACTGCTTCAAGCATGTAGGAAAATAGTCAAAACAAACTCTATTTTAAATCACTTTGTCAAAATCAGTAGTTTTCAAACACGGGACTAAATTAAAAGCTAAGGAGTTTTTCAAATGTACATTTGCCCAGCCCCCATACATGGAGAGTCTAGTTCATTAGGTCTAAGCCTGGTGTGGGCTCAGGGCATGTGATTTTAAAACACTTCTCCCCGAGTGATGCTGATGTGTACCCCAATTGAGTTTCACTTGTTTAAAAAACAAATTTACATCATATGACAGAAGGGAATTAGATGGCCTTGAATTATAACGTAAAGGAAAGTGACTTTGGGGTTTGGAAGAGATGCTTTTGAGGGGCACCGAAAGTAGGATGAAGCAGGAGAGATCCAACACATCCATGTATTCAGACTTCAACCACCACAGATCTGCCTCTATTTATGTATATTAGGTTTCCAACTAAGACTTCTTTTGAAGAAATTGTGTTCTAAGGCCATTAAATGTTTAAAGCCATGGATGTTTGCCAACTTTCTCATGTTCCAAATAGAGAACTAAGCAAGAAGTCCAAGTGAAATTACAGTAAAGCAGATCATGTGTCTGGTACTCAAAAACTGTACAACTGTCTTTAAGGTCACATGCTCCACGTAAGAGACATTGAGATTTTGCTAACTAGCACTCCCATTCACTCCATTTCTCTCCCTCTTACAGCACAGATGAAGTTCTTCATCGGAACCATCGCCACAGTCGTTATCGCCATCACATATCCAAGACGACTGGACACAAACATGATTTTTACATTCGAACATAACAGCTGGGCAGTAGGTACCATTGGGAAAGCGAGTGGCTGTTGGTGGGGAAGACACATATTCAAATTATTAGAAGCTACGGGTTTTGATAAGTCAACCTGCTATTTCTCCTTTAGCTCTTTCCATTATCGCCTGCTCTTTCTTACTCATGCAGAAATACCATGGCCTTAAACTGAAATTCTGATGGAATACTTCTTAAGGAGAGTTTTCCAAGCCCAGTATTCAATGACATGAGTCATTCGGTGGACAGCACTGGACTTTTCTTTATAGGCATGTGCAACTGTTCAGCTCTGTCAGCACTGGCTTTACCCATGATCCATGTATACAGTCTCGTTGAAAGCAGCTTTTAGGAAGTGGCAGCCTCATTATCAACAATATCTACCAGGGAGCATCATCAACAGTTATCGTTTATTCAGTGATTCATAAAGACTAAAATATGAATAATCATATTGACATTGCATTTTAAAATAATTTTTATATGCCATCACGCAATTCAGAAAAATTTTCAATGCTGTAAATTCATTATATGCTAATACCCAATCCAAGTTCTTTATACCCATTAATTTATCGCTCAAATAGTCTTCTTTTACCTGCAATGTTTTTATCCAATCAATGATTTGTATAGTAGCTGACACTATGTAAATACTTTTGATAGCACAGATACTTAATGTATTCTCTATTTAAAATATTATTAATGAAATGCCCTTGAAAGACTACTGTGAAATATATGGATATGGTGACTCAGACCCTGGGTAAATTGATAATTATCAATGAACGCTGACTAGAAAATACCTATGGCCTTTTCATCTAAGAAGTGGTGGCTGATGTAAGAGGTGGGGATTAAACTGCCATACACATACAGTTCAGATAAACAATGCCACAGGCATCTAGGCACTTACGACAAGCAGTTTCATCAGAGGCATCCAAACAGTCGATCATTCCATCACATTTCAAGTCGTCAGGGATGCAGTGTCCACTCTTACACTGAAAATATTCGGGATGGCAGGTCCTCATCTCTGAAGAGAAAAGACGGTCATTCCCAGAATGCTTTGGTATTCTCAGACAGGTATTAGCTCCGTGGAATGTCATAAGCACTCCATCATATTCCTAGCCATACCCTGTCACTGGCTCACAGCAAACCCACAACTTGTGGTTCGCGAATGAATAAACTCACAAAACTCACACCTTCTCCTTACAAGATAGGGAGATGGAAGTAACCATCTCTCCTCTGTTAAATAATTTCTATCTCGTAAGCTTTTCCTTGGAAATCTGAGTTCCCCAACTTTTAATGTTTGCTTATTTTTCTCAAACCCAACCCTTACCCATTAAAGACTTGGGGTTTGACTCCTATTCTAATGCTCTGACCTCTACACCGGGGAACTACAGTGCTATAACCCTTAGGGCCACTTTCTGGGGAACAGTAAGACCAATGTTTCTATTTGTTTACAAGGCCGATGCAGATTAAAATCTGCTCCTAGGAAATGTTTAAGCTATAATGAGATTTTAAAAAGAAAGAATGAAAGAAAGAAAACCTCTTGCTATTTTCCCCTATTGATCTAGACTGCTGAAGTTAAAAATAAAGCATAGAAAATACAGAGCAGAAGGTACTGTGTAATGCTAAGGTTTAGGTAAGATATAAATTACACAGAAATCGTTTCACTCTAAAACCTTATAAACACTCCTTGGAAGTCCCTGCTTCTGTCAAATGTGCGGACATTAGGACGAGACGCTACAGAACGCCCCTCAAAGGCCTCTGACAGTTACCACAGTCCCGCTCATCTGAGTTGTCGCCACAGTCATTGTTAAAATCACATATCCACCGCGAGGGAATGCAGCTCTGATCGTCACACCGGAACTCACTCTCTGTGCACTCCCGAGGGACTGAAAGGGAAAAGCACGTGGCCATCAGTGGGCACCAGGAGTCACGTGCGGGACAGGTTCGTGAGGGGGTGGCAGTGCCCTCAGTGCCCAATGGCCTCTGGTGTTCCAGGTCACAGAGATTTGCTTGGGCGGACTGTCCATCCTCCAAAAACAGACCTTCCTCCTCAATTTCAAATCTGTAAGTGGTGATTGAATCTTAAGATAAATTTGGATTTCATGAGACTCAAAGCTAACCTCCAATAGGATTCAACACGAACTTTCTTATAAACAATAAAATCCCAGCTGGATTGCCCTTTTGTGTAAGAAGTTTTTCACCCGATTGATATTTGCAAGTGTAATCAGCATCCTGATTTTCTCAATTGCCTATGGCAAATGATCACATCTTACTTCTAAAAGGTGACTCCGATTAGAATGTATTTCGTATTAGTCAAACTGAAATTGACATATATCACGAGTCAGTGGTATATGTCCAGGGAAGGGCCTCATTAAAGCCACCTTCAAAAACGTATCTAATTATTCATGACTATCTAGTTTGGTGGGATCCAGATCTTTGGCTTCCTTTCCTCGTCCTTCCTGTCCAATTTCTTATAGTCAGCACCTTCACTGAGAGCAAGGAACTAAAACCTGACCTGTTATCTAACCATTAGACCTCCTAACATAGTCAGCTATTCCAGGAAGTTTGAAAATCTAAAATATAAGTTCTCTTTCTTTTGCTATTAAAGCCATTTTGGGGCAAGAACTTTAAAAGCAGGATCTTTGAATTCCTATATTTCTCTTGGTCCTGATTTTCTATTTCTATTCTATTTATCTTATTATATTTGTCCTTTATTATAAGTCACCTCAAGGTCCTTTTGGGAAAAAAAGTTGGGTGTAAATAAATTCGACAGACAAAAGATGTACACTTGGGTAAACATGCTCATCCCAAAGTTTGATTATAAGCATCTCAGAAGGAGATGCGTATGCTTTTAGTTAAAGAAAAAGTAGAAATGCACCAGTCAGCAGAAAAGAAGAGCAGGTAGCTGTCATTCTAGCCCTTGAGGACGAATGGCACAGACAGTGGAATAATGAACAAACAGCAGATATCACAGCTGTGGTGCGGCGTAAGGATGACAGACCCCTGAACACTCACCACAGTTTTCCTCATCGGAGTGATCTCCACAGTCATCATGCCCGTCACATTTCCAACGAAGAGGGATGCACTGGTGATTATTACAGCGGAAAACCCCCACAGGTTTGCATGTCATCTCCTCTGCAAAGCAGTCGTTGCAAAGAATTCAGAAGCCAACGAATGGTCAAGAAATGCCAAAATAGCACTGGCTTTCTTGTGAGACAGCCTGAGAATTATGCTACCATATGCTCAAAGCTCCCAGAGGGAGGAGGAATGCCAGCAGCATTCATTATCAATATTCCTCCTTTGGCTAACCTGAACCTGTTCTTGAAATTAGATCCATTCTCTTTTGTAGAAACTGTTCTAAGAATGAATTGGTATCTGGCTTATCATTTGCAACAAAGGCCTGAAAAGGAAGATTAAGGGATGCTACCAGCAAATAAATCATTTCCATCACATTGATTAGATTCAGTGTCATTATTAAAATAACCTATTATTTCCCTATCTCTCTTCCAACTAACCCTAACACACACACACACACACACACACACACACACACACACACACCCATGCATAAACATTTTGGTTTCAAGTTAGAGTATATGCCTAACCTTGACAAATTCCATTAATTCTTTTGGCCTTTTGGCCCTAAGTTCTTCCCAGGTTGCCAGAGTGACTACAGCTGACCAACAGATGATATGGAAAGTCATAAAAACATTCAGAATACAAAAATCTCCCCATATGAAATATTAATTTTGAAATATCCTGTTTGGTGGTAGATACCAAATCTTTTCTCTACCCACCCCATCAATTTCAATCAATCTGCAAGAGTAGACAAGTAATTGAAACTTATCAAGTATACACAAGAATACTACATTAGGGAGAAATTTTACAAGTTCTTAATATCTTAATAATGTCTTCCCCAATTATAGCATCCTTTGGGATGAGATTTCATTTAAGATGCTATAAATTAAACTCCCCCAATAACTCTGTAAAATGCTACCAAAATATAACATGTTATCGGAAGAATCAGTAGATGGCCCTTTTTCAGAAGTAAACAAGGAAAAGACGACATGGGAAATCCACTCATCTCCTAACAATGGCACTGGACACTTCAATTTTCTTGTCCCCTCCCCCTCCCTGCAGTGCCTCCTACCGCAGCCTTGCTCGTCACTGTTGTCCCTGCAATCATCGACACCATTGCACACAGCCCACTGTGGTACACAGCGGTAATTCGTCTTACAACTGAATTCCGTATGGTTGTCACAGCGATAGGCAGGGCCCACTGAAAAGAGAGAAAGTAGCGAAGTCAGAACTCTCAGACCTGCCAGGAAACAGCACCAAAACACACCTTTCCATTGTCATGTTTAGGGAGTGATGCTGATGAGTAACAATTGCCAAATTGACTCGGGCAACGTGTCTATTTTCGGCGTGATCTGTTCACCAAGAGGAGAAAGAATCCTGTTTTCTCACTATCTCAGTACCACTCATTTGTGTTGTGGTGTAACTTTGTGGGAGGAAAATGGACTGGGTTTGAAATAAAAAACTGGGGTTGAAGTGTCAGCTCTGCCACTAAATAGGAAGATGCCCATCCCCTGAATGTGAACCCCCGTTTCCTCATTTATAAAATGGGAATTGGTAACAACCACTTTTCCTACCTCATAGTGTTTCTCTGAGGCTCAAATGAGAAAGTGCTAGATACACAAAATGTAAGTTCTTGTTATCATATTCTGGACAGATAGACATTCAGTGAGGAGAAACCAGCCACTTCAGATACAGGGGTCTGGTTCAACTTGCAGGCCATATAGCTGCACTTCGTCTTGCAGTGCTAGCGTCAGCAGAGAGAGCCAAGGGGGGTGACCCATGGGCTGACGCAGGGCACTCCACATCCTCTCTCAGTCCTCACAGAGCTTCTCCTGGTTTCCTGCTCCTGGTCAGGCCACGCCCCCCTCCCGCTCCCCCCACAGGCACGTACTGCACTCCTGGATGGGCTCATCCGAGTAGTCTCCACAATCATTGTCGACGTCACACTTCCAGGACTGAGGGATGCAGTGGCCATTGGCACACTTAAAATAGCCCGGCTGGCAGATCCTGCTGGCACAGTGGGAACTGTCTTCATCTGAGTTATCCCCGCAGTCATTTATCGAGTCACACTGCCAGGCTTCTGGGATGCATCGTTTGTTGGCACACTGCCATTCGTTGGACTCACATTGGTGGTGCTCTACAAGCAGGGGCATTTGGTTATCAGCTTGTAGCGTCAGGAACAGAAGCTACTAATGTACACTGATGGATCCTGGAGAACTCAATCTTAATTTCCTTTGAGAGGAATTGTGTCCTCATGCACTTATTATCAACCAGTACGACTATATAAACAGTTATCCCCTGGACTATTACTGTCTCCTAAATTCTTAAATATCTTTTCATTAGGTTGGCGCAAAAGTAATTGCCGTTTAAAGGGTTAAAAATAATTGCAGGGGCCGGCCAGGTGGCTCAGGAGATTGGAGCTCCATGCTCCTAATGCCCCAGGCTGCTGGTTCAATTCCCACATAGGCCAGTGCCAGATGGCTCAGTTGGTTGGAGCGCGTCCTCTCAACCACAAGGTTGCCAGTTCGACTCCCGCAAGGGATGGTGGGCTGCGCCCCCTGCAACTAACAACGGCAACAGGAGCTGGAGCTAAGCTGCGCCCTCAACTAAGATTGAAAGGACAACAACTTGACTTGGAAAAAATCCTGGAAGTACACACTGTTCCCCAATAAGTCCTGTTCCGCTTCCCCAATAAAATCTTAAAAAAAAAAAAAAAAGTAATTGCAAAAACTGCAATTACTTTTGCACCAACCTAATACATGCAAAATTAGGGGCTAAGGACTGAATCACTGACGGCCTACTAAACGCACCTTCTCCAGGCCCTGTTATCCTAATGAACAATGTTTTTCAAACATTGTGTTTGTTGCTATTGTTGATGTGTTGTTTTAGGTTGGAGGGTTTTTGTTGTTTTAGGTTTTTCTGGCTTTTTAAAAATGGAAACATAAACATTACACCTGAGAGTCCTTGATTAAAATGAGGGTGGGAAACCCTCATTTTGCCCTCAGTGTTAGCTCTCAAGGAGGATTCTATGCATAGCACATGGTAAAGAACCAATATAGTCAACTTACTATCTACCTCAACCATTTGCTTTACAGAGACCTTAAGAAATCTAAAACACTTTGTAAAAACAGATCTAGAATGGAGTTTTCTCCTAGGTCTTTGGACTGCTTTTTGGTTTATGACACACAGAAAATCCTCACAGAATCCTGACTGTACACAGTGAACTATAGAAATGGGCAAAGAAGGCATAAGGCAATTCAACACACCGCAAAGAATAAGGTCTTCATCGGACCCATCAGGGCAATCTTGGTGGGCATCACATAGGAAGTATGGGCTGGTGCAGTTGCCATCCTTGCACTGGAACCGTCCTAACCGGCAGTAGCGCGGCGGGCAAATGGGGGGTTCATCGGAACCATCTGAGCAGTCTCTCTGTCCGTCACATTTCCACCAGATAGGAATACACCTGCATAGAGAAAGTATACCTCATAGCAAAGCACCGAGTGGGGGTGATAAAGGAGCGGGCAATGACTATCTGAAGAGAATGCAAGTCATGACACGCATGAGTTCTCGCATGGCCCCAGAAGAGGACAAAGTAAACCTTGGTTACTGTGTGTATTTTCAGAGAAAACAACTAGATGAGCTAGAACAGGTTTGTTAACACTTAGATACATGCTGAAAAAATGCTTTGAGTATGATGATTAAAATCCTGCCAAAACAAACAGTGGTGTGTGTTTGGAGCTATGGTTCAGGTAGTGGTAATTGACTAGGATTGTCTGTCAGAGTGATAAAAGAGACATTTGGGTATTGGTTGGGAAGCTGGAGGGCACTAACATTTCTTGAGATCTTACGTCATGATCAGTGTATGCTAGATTCTTAATCTAAGATATCTTATTTAGTCATCAAAATAATCTGCCATTGAATCGTAGATGCTATGATTTATATTAACACCTCCCCACACACACACACTGCCTGACTCAGTCACCCTAATCATCAATGGCTTGTGGCCATTGTTAGGAAAATAATCTATAGTTATGTTTCACAGCAGACATGAATGATCAAAAATGGATTAGAATGTGTAATCCTAGATCTTCTGCCATAGTTAACTAAGGAGCTAGGCCAGTATATGTGTTAAAAAGACAAGAGAAAGTCTATCACTCTTCTGTAGTAGCTAAGTAAACACAATAAAAATAAATGTTTGGCTTATAAAAAAAATAATAAAAAAAATCTTACAAAGGAAAAAAAGAAAGTCTATCACTCTTGAACGCCATTTTTCAGTGTATATGTATATTCTGGCCCTGACACTTAGGACAATTTATTAGAAATGAAAAACACATAGTTTGCATCCTCTCTACAGACATAAAACTTGCATACGTAGGTACAACCACATGGTTAACAAATTCCTTCTACTTATCTAAGAAATTATCTGAAGTTGGAGACTGAGAGTCTTGGTACATTCTAAATGAACCACTTTAATTAGCCAAAATCTTGGTTCATTTGAAAACTTCCATACCCTGGAGCCTTGCAGTTCAATGTGTATCTAAGGAATGGAGAGGCAGTGGGGAGAAGGAACAGAGAGCCTTACTTTTCATTGTCAGCACACAGGAATTGGGTGCTAGAGCACATAGGCAAGCAATGGGTACTGCCATCGAGGCGGATGGTCTTGAAGTCATCTGGACATTCGCAGGTGAATCCTTTTCCTCCTGCTTCGATGAGGCAGAGATGAGAACAGCCACCGTTGTTGGTACCACAGGGATTATTCACTGGTGAAAGAAAGAAAATAGATGTTCATTCACTTAAAGAGAACATCAAGCACAGATGAGGTGATTACCCACCTGATTAAACTTATCACCTCTTAGTAACAAAAATCATTATCCTAGTTTCATGCTTTTTCCTAAAGTTCGTAAGTAGGATGAATGAGAGCTGAATAAGCAACCCTGTGCTTTGAGAAAATTGATGTATGTGCTACCAGAAGTAAGGCATGTCCAGGGTGTTTGGGGCTACAAAAGATGTGTTTCTCCAAGTCTTTGGAGAGTAGGTGGGAAAGTTAGCTTGCATTCATGTGTCCTGAACCTAAGTTAACGTTTTAACTTCCAGCAGATGCTATATTGTCTCATACTAGGGATACAGGCAACAGAAGTGTGGCGAAGAATGAGGTGGATGGATCAACTGTGGAGCATATCTACTAATTTTCTGGGCTGCTGCTTGGAAATGAAGATTAATTTGAATTTCTGCTAAAATAATATTAAGAATATTAACTTACAGAAAAAAATACTGAGCTTATTTTGCCAATTCTCATTTTTCCTTACTTCCAAGTTTATTGTATGTTTTAGCAAGACACCACAACAAAGCAGGCCCCCAAATTCCATTCTACTCCCAAAATATACCAGACATTTGCTAGATTATCTCTAAGTTATAAAAAAAGGCTTTAGTTGTATGAAGAGGAATATAACTTCACAAACAAATAAAAAAAAATTCCCTAACTTATGACACACTGAAATGTGTTGTTCTCGACATTAATACCTTCTTGAAAAACATACATTCAATACACAATGTCATATGCAAATAGGCGTTTAATAAATGATGTTTTATAATTAGTATTATTTTCTTTTAAACATTTCTTTCAACTCAATTACTTTAATAGATTGATCTTGGTATTAAAAAATGTTATAATTACATATAAATAATTATAAGACATCTCTTAGGTATTATAATTTATTGTAGTTGTATAGGAAATGTCCTTATTTTGCAAAAGTGCTTTCTTAAATATTTAAAGCTGAAATGTCACAATATTTTTAACTTGCTTTAACATACTTCAGTCCTCGCACCAAAAGAGATGAAGTAAACATAGCAATATAACTGTTAGTTCTCATCAAAAACAAAAACCCAGATTGATCATTAAGAATAGAGCCACTGTTAAAAAACAAAAAAGAGAGAGAGTTTTACACAGCCTTTCCAGGAGTAGGGGAATAAACTCTATAGATATTTCCATACCCTCAACTCTCAACATCTGCCTTATAGAAAACATTAACAAGTAACACCATTCCCTTTATAAATCCTGATGTGTATGCTTAAAGAAACAAGAATGACATGCTCAAGAACTGAAAGCAACTGTGCCAACCTTCTGGATCACCTACTCACCAATTGGCTGCCTATATGGATGATACACACGGATGTCATATGGCTTATGTGTTGTGTTCACCAGCATCATCCTATCTGATCCATCATATTTGTTTCCCTTTTCAACTGTCCTTGTATTCCAATCTGTCCAATAAATAGTGTCTTCAAAAATGGTAAGAGCAAAAGGGTGAGACAGTATCCCATCATACACTGCGTGTCGATGGCGGCCCTCCAAATCAGAGTACCTGGGGTAGGAGGAAGAAAGTCACTCAGTGAAGATAACTCCTCTCCTATAATGCCTTTAAGGATAGAGGAATTGATAAATTAATTAATAAATTCTACCTTCTAGAAGTAACTGAAGTTCAGATCCTCCCTAAAGCCCTAATCTTTATTTAAAACAAAAATAAACTAAAGGATAAAAATATCCTTTACTGAACAAAAGATGGAAAAGTTGACAAAGCAATGCCTTAAAAATCGGAATATCCAGAGGAGTTTAAATAATCACAAATTCCTTCCAGCACATGCAGCTAGTTCAGTTGTTGTAGGTTAACAACGTCTTACATTGATGTTCTCCATTAAGCATCGTTTTGATATCCTAGGATGAACACCAGTCTTGTTTCCTAAGGCATCAGAAAAAATCATAGGATAGCAACATAAAGCTGGAGTTCTGCCTTCTCATGAACATTTCAGGAGAGAAACTGTTCTAGGAGACAGCTGGATTCTCAGTACAACCTGAGCAGTACGTGCTTGCTGAATCAAACTACAGGGCTGCACGGTTAACTTGCATACACTGGCAGCACACTAATTATTAACCACCCCCTGGGAACTATTAATGAGTAAACCTCCACAGGAGATTCTGTGATTTCAAGACGTCACAGAGCATCCACAGCCAAACATCCAGGCCCTCCTACTTCCAAGGGCTCGTTCATTTCTGAGTCTATGTCAGAATATCGATATTTGAATTTTGGAGCAGATCCTAAAACTCAAACAGGAGTAGAATGAGCTAGCAACTAAGAAGCTTGATAATGTTACCCATGTGATGTTAGAAATATTTTTCAAAATATCCCAATTGATAGTCACTTATAGAAGCCTTGAAAGGAAAACCTGAAGACCTTCTTGGGTTCTGTTGATAAGACTGCAGATAAATGACCAGAACTTAGTCACTATCCATTTCTTAAAAAAAAAATATTAAAAAAAAATCATAGCCCAGAAAGTAGTTTTGAGATCTTCCTTTTCAGTTCTTGCAAGATCTCTCTCTACATGGAGATCTCAACACACCATGATGAGTGTTTTGTCCAGTGTAGACCCCCAGGCACACCTACAAAGATGTGTTGGCACATCCCAATATGTACAAGAAATGGACTGGATGCTCTATGGAAATCTATTGATTTACACAGTCTATGAAATCTATTTCTGAACACAGGCATTGCCATCCCTTCAAGAGCTGATCAAGTCAGCATGAGCACTGAACGGGCTGGTGCAGTTGGTTCATTCATTCCAAGATCAGAATGCCTGATATTATGATTTGACTTTTAGACAGTAACCTAGTGCCTGGATTTTAAAATACAGCCACACAAATTTGATCAAAAAGCGAACAGAATATTGAGTAGCTAGAACATTACTTTCTGCCTCTAACACTCCTTAAAATACTATCCATGTGTACACTGCCCATTTCAGTTAAAGCCCAAGTACAAGGAAAAGGAAATTAAGATGAGTTGAGCACTAAGCTGACTAGCACAGGAGAGAGCTTACCAGCTCCATTTTTTTCAGATGAAAAAAATATGAAGTGAAAGCACCAGGACAAAAACCTGATCTGTATAACTTCAAGGTTCACTGTCTTTCTAGTGCATCATACCACAGAGCTCAGTGAATTGCCTGTAGGCTGTTTTAGATAGAAGTGACCTCAGAGTGACTTCCAATTCACAGGCCAGGTAGAAGCTGCCTGAGAATGATACATTGGCAACACAAGCCCTGGTGTTTGGAATAAACAGTTACCCAGTTGACTTCATTCTTTGCTGTATACGTACTCAATGTAACCCAGGTGAGCATCGGCCCAGTAGAGTAGATCATTGGTGTAATCAATGGTGATGCCATTGGGCCACTCCAACTTGGTAGAGATAATCACAGACTTATTGAGTCCATCCATGCCGACTCTCCCAATGTACGCTCGGTGAGCCCAGTCTGCCCAGTAGACATACCTGTTGGAGCCAACACAAAGGGTCAGTTCCTGAAGCCAAAAGAAGTCAGCAGCCAAAAGACATAGCTCTTCTCCGATGAGAGAAATAAAGTATACATTCTACAGAGCTTCTCAGAAAGCAATGAGAACTAACAGAAAATAATCTAAACGGGGATGATATACAGGGAATATTCAAGAATGAACATGATTAACTAGGGGATTTCACTGGGCTTGATGTGGAAAGTAAAGGTCAGTTGTTTTGTTTTTACCATAATTTTCTTTGCATGCAGCCAAAGTATGTGACTTGAAAAGTGAAATGAAGAGTCAAGGCAAAGAAAACAGAATAGCTCATGAATATCATTGGAATAAGCCATGCGTCTACCCATTATACTAAACCATTTACCAGTTAAGAAAAGCAGAAGACAAATCCCAGCAAGATATTGGCCTTGAGATAACTACATGAACAGCCTTTCTGGCAACAGAGGCAGAATAAGGGCATGAAACAAGAGTCCAGGGTTACAGGGAAGACAATACCCATATTGAGGGTGAAGGGCAATTCCTCTGGGGTTATCAAAGCAGAAGGTGTTGTTGGCATCCAAACAGTGCTCGGCCAGCTTGCGGCGGTATCGACCATCAAGGTCAGAGACAGAGAGGCAATTCAGGTGGGCATCCACCCAATAGAGCTTTCTGAAATGCAGAGCCAGGAGTTACCAGTACATCCAATTTGCTTGTGAAAATGCATATTTAGCCACCCAACCTCCTATCCAAGCTACCTTGGAATCACACAGACAGCTATTTGAAGGCACTTTCCCCAGGCAAACAAGGACAAGGGGAGACAGTTGGCCTTCCTGCAATGAGGCAACAGGAGATGCAAGAACATGTGCTACAATTCCCACTTTAAGATGATGTCACATAGGAAATTCTGGGGCCACACCTCACACAGGGATTCTGGCTTTACTTTCTTTGTGTAACGTAAGCCATCCTTCCCAGGCAATGCAAAGGCTTAGAGGAGCAGGGGAGCAGAAGCCAGAACAATGAGTGTCATGAACTACAATTTAAATGGTTGAGCTGAGGAAACAGACTTGTCTAAGTGTATCACTGAGGCTGCACAAAGGAACTCTGAATTACGGCATCCTTAAAATAAAGAGAAACCTTACGCCACCCTGGCTCTGTCAGACTGTTGGCAAAATGAGTTTCTTACCCTGTGCCAAGTTTTACTTAATCAAATTTAAAAAGCTTTAAAAACGTATTGTAATCTGTTAGAAACTCCTATCTCAAGGATATTTCAGTTCTAAATATTTCTATTAAAAAAAGTCCATTTATTTTCTACAAGGCAGGGGTTCTTAATCTGGGGTCCCTAACCGGACATCAGGGTAGCTTGGGCTTTAGGGAGCCTGTGTACCCTCTAAAATTGGTACAAAATTGTGTGAGCATAAATGTGTTACGTGCTTTTATCCAGAAAGGGGTCCATGGTGTTCACCAGAGTCTTAAGTATATATAACCTTCCACAGGGTTCAATGCCCCTAGACTTTGAGTGTCATTAGAGTCCAACAATCAATTCCAACTGGAAGAATGATTTTCCTTCCTGGATGTCTCCTTGCAAGAAGTAAGCCCTGATCCAACCATGCTGGATGTGATAATATTGAACTGTTAGGACAGCAGCATCCTTTCAGGCTTCAGGATGAGGGAATGGGTATGCATAAAAGCGCAAGACTTGCCATTTAGTTAGGTAAATCCTGAGGAATGAGATCGCCACCGTGTTGGATTCCATCATCACAGAGGCTAAGAATAGCGATAATAGCAGCGACCGTGTTTCCCCGAAAACAAGACCTAGCCGGACCATCAGCTCTCATGCGTCCTGTGGAGCACAAATTAGTATAAGACCCAGTCTTATTTTACTATAATGTAAGACCGGGTCTTATACTAATTTGTGCTCCAAACGATGCATTAGAGCTGATGGTCCGGCTAGGTCTTGTTTTCGGGGGAACAGGATATGCCTTGAATACGTACTAAATGCCAGGCATTAGGCTAAAAACCCTTTAAAACATTATTTTATTTAAGCTCACAACAACCCTAGGAGTAGGTGCTATTTATTATTACCCCTGTTTTCCTGATGAGTCTGTTGAGACCCCGGGGTTGTATGATTAGTAAGTGGTAGAGCAGGAATTCAAGACTGGCTACACCACAGTGCACTCCACTCTGTTAAGCTTCCTGCCAATTCATTAATTTCTCTTCATTCCACTGTCAGAAGACTGACCCTGTGAGCACTCTTTTCAAGAGAATGTGGAGAAGACACTCCTTCCCCACTGCTGGAAAAATTAAGAGGACTGAGAGCCAGCAAAATCTTCCAATGCGCACAGTGGTGCTTTTAAAAACGAATAGGTCAAGTTTAAGGGCTTTGGAAACTAAGCACCCTCGTGTTAGCAGTGGGCATCTTTATTGATATTGGGGAAACCGTTTCTCATTTCAATGCAGTTCCAATCTTACAAATGTCCCCTAAAAACTTAAATGTAGTTACGTTCTAGGCTTCCTGTGTGTTTTAAGGACTGTTCGGCCTGGTTGTGCTTCTCCTTGAACATCACTATTCTTTTTGACACCTCGTAAAGCCCCTATACATAAAATATTCATATTCAGTATGGTATTCATTGTTCAGCAGGCACTGATTAAGCACCTATGGTAGGCCAGATAGAACTAGGGAGCAAACTCCCCACTCCCCATTTTACAACTTTACCCTTAAGAGAGTCAAATACAAAAGATGCAGAAGAGTCCTCTGGAGGTCTGGGCTGACTGCAGCAATAACATTGGCAGTATACGCGCCTCCAGCTTCATGTCTGTTAACCACAAAGCCAACTACTTTATGCTGCCAGGTCTCTGACAGATGGAATAGTCAATAGAGATGTTAAGAAGTGTGGTTGATATGATACAGTTTAATTAAAATATCCCTTGCCTACCTTAAAGATCCTCTTTTTCTTGAAGGGCTACCTCAAATCAAAAGTTTCGGGTTAACCATTCTCTATTTTATGACCAGCCCAACGCTGGGAATGACTAGCGTTGCAAGCTAGCCTGTGAACTCCAGGGAAGCAGGGGCTGCTCTAAACCCCTAGGGCCTGGCAGAGCACCTGCCATGCAGCAGTTGGAAATGACTGAATGCACCAGTGAATCCCTTAACAGCATTTCCAGTTAACTGAATGGCCAATAAGAACAGAGCTCTTCCCTCATTTGTGATGCCCCTCCCCCCAAAAATGATACCATAAATTCTTAAAATCACTAGATTTTAGGTTCTGTGGTATCCCACTTGAGTATTAGGTACACAGCAGGGAAAAAAATGCGGAAGCATTAAATGTATCCATATATTAACCCACGTTGGAAAGATCAATTCTCTGTTAAGATGAAAACAGTTAGAATTTTTTTTTTTATTAATTTAACTTTTAAAAGGCTCCTCCGTGTTTTCTTACCTGGCAACCCAGTCTACAGCCAGACTTTCTGCAGCTGGTAGTTTGTGCTTCATGATTGTCTCCCTGTTTGTCTTATTCAGAAACATTCTCTCAATGACTTTTTTCTCTATATCAATCCAGTATAACCTCTTTTCTACTCGGTCAAAATCCAATGCCACAGCATTGCCCAGTCCTTGCAAAATGAGGGAGTAAAAAGAGCCATCTATAGTTAGATTTCTCAAATAGTAACGGTTGCTAAAAATGAGATAGGGCTCGATGTTACTGTTCTGCCGGCAGCTCTTTCCATCTGGTTCTCGGATGTAGCCTGGGGCACACTTACAGATGTAGGAGCCCATTACATTCTCACACCTCTGGCTACAGACAAAGGGCGTCTCCTTGCATTCATCAATATCACTACAAGTCCGCTTGTCAGACATAAGCTTGTAACCAGGACGACAGGAACAATAGAAACTGGTTAAGGTATTTGTGCAGTTTTGGTCACAGCCACTGAGTGAAGGGTCATTGCACTCGTTAATGCCTGTAAGTAAAAGAAAGTTATTAGAGAAGCTAAATGTCAGCAATGGATCCACCATAATGGTCCCAAGTTAACATTTCCACTCCACTGTACAGCACCAATTCTTAATGAATCATGCTACAAGTCGACAAACAATAAGGGATTTCTCAAGGCCATATGCTATTCAAAAGTCTCCAATTTAATCCTTCACCAGTGGTTTTAACAACTAATACAACTAACAAGCTTAAGTTCGACGTTGAATCCTATACACGGCAAACTTCTTTTAACCAATAATGTACAAAGTAAAATGGCAAGAGAGAGGAGAAAGACAAGCAAAAGGAAAGAGCCTGGCCAGTTGTGTTCTGGTCAAACAGGCCTCCAGGCTGGGGTGTGGGCATTGGGAATGCCCTGATATGTAGCATCTTCCATTTTGGTGGTGTGACTACTTATACTGTGGCCAATTTCAGGCTACCAGTGTGACATCACTGAACACTGGGAAGAGATGCACACATTTGGCTCTCACAGATGGGATGAGCCACCCAGCACTCCACTGGGTATACCTCTGGCTGGTCCTGTGACACATGGCCAAACTCATGCAAAAACTCAGGGAGGAGAACATGTTCTTATTAATTCTATATTTTATACATTGTAGAGTGGTTTACTTCTGGAGGTTGGGATGAGGAAGAGTTTAAAACTCTTCCCTTCAATCATCTGAGTATGAAGATGAAAAACGGGCTAAGAAATTCTTGCAGAGGGGCAGTTCAGGCAACAAGTCATTCGAAGAGTTCAAAGAGAATCAACATTGTTTGCCTTGTATAACAATACGATTGGGCACTGGTGGCCAGACTTTGCTCATCTTCTGCTCTCTGTAATGAACTAACTGACAAAAAGCCTAAAAACGTTTGTGTACTGAACTTATATACCAAGAAATCTTTGCTTTTGATAGATAAGGAATAGTAATTTTCTGGTAATTTTTTACTTAGAGGACAGACTGGAAAGTTCTGATAAGTCATAAAGGGTTGCGAATCCATATTCGGTCTCCTCATTTTCCTTTCCCCAAATCTTACGTCACACTCACCACATCCTTTCTCATCACTGTTGTCTAAACAGTCATCTAGGTGGTTGCAGACTTTCACCATTTCAATGCAGTTCCCATTATCACACTTGAACTGATGAGGGGGGCAGGTGGCTTCCGGGGTCTGGCACAGGTGCTCCAGCTCATCAGAATCATCTCCACAGTCATTTTCCCCATCACAGGCATAGCCCTTATAAATGCAGAGCCCGTTCTGACAGGTAAACTGATTCTCATTGCAGGTGGGGTATGAACAATCCCTCTCATCACTGTAATCACCACAGTCATTGTGCCGGTCACACCTGTGTGATGAGACCCAGTACAACTCTTAGAGAGGTTGACGAGACTCAACGATCTCCTCTACCTGAATGTCAGGTCCACCATTAACAAGACCACCCATGTCCTTAGTCCCCTCAAATCTTCATCTACCCCACCAGTCTTCAGCTCCATAAGAATCTAACATTTAGCATTTCACACAACATCCCCAGAGGATAGTTGCTACCACTGGAAATGTGGGTCTAGAGCTACTAAAAATAATTGCATTCATTTTTTTTCCCCAGTTGACTGATAAAATACAACTTTTATAAATCTGGTGTTCATCGGATATAATCATCAAATAATAAGACAGTGTATGGGCACAGGCAATATCCTGATAGCCATGTGTTAGAAGTGCCCACACCCAAGTAGATACTCAAAGGATAAGTGCTATATATTATAAATGATGAGATTATTAAATGTGTCCTTGAAGAACACATGTCTTCTAATAGAAGTAACACTTACACTAGCAGTCCTGTTCCTTCCATCTTTCGTTACAATATTCCTGCCACCTACCATGAGATATGAGTGGTTATGGTGATAGGAAGGAGGGAAAACTAGTAGGTTAGCATGGATCACTGATTGTCAAAGGAAAAAGGCATTTCATACTTCTAGAAGCTGTTTTGGGACCTAACATTTCTAGGCATCTCGAGGACAATGTAATTTCCTGAAGTTCTGTAAGCCAGATTAGTCTTTCTTGTCTACATTATTCCAAGATCCCATCAAAGTCATGATTACTGAAGGGTGTCTTGGTAACAGTAACGAAACTCCTCATAAATATAAAGGGATCTTGAATAATTATTGGCAAAACTAATGTTTGGCAATTCATAAAAGAATTTACTTTTCCAGACAAGAAAAAGCTAAAGGAGTCCATCATCACCAAACCAGTATTACAAGAAATGTTAAAAGGACTTCTTTAAGAAGCAAATAAACAAAAAGTATTAAGAAAATATCACACAGAAAAAAATTCACTGACAAAGGCAAACACATAACAAAAGCAGTGGATCAACACTAAAGCTACAAAAGTTAAAAGACAAAAGTAGAATGATAAAGTGTAATTACCACAGTAAATTAAGGGACACACACAAAGTAAAAACTAATGACAAAAAAATAAATATGGAGAGAGTGAGTAAAAATAGTAGTGATTTTAGAATGTGTTCAAACTTAAGCAACCATCAAATTAAAATAGACCACTATAAACATAGTTTGGTATATATGAAGCACATGGTACAAATTTAAAATCTATAAGAGATATACAAGAAATAAAGAGAAAAGAATCTAAACATAACACTACAGAAAGTCATCAACATACAAGAGAGCAAGAGAATAAGAAAGGAACAGAGAAGAATTACAAAAATAATCATAAAACAATAAAATGGCAATACTACATACCTACCAATAATTACTTTAAATGTAAATAGATTAAATGCTGCAATCAAAAGACAAATGGATAAAGACAATGTAATGCAAAAATACAATGGAATATTACTCAGCCATAAAAAGAATGAAATCTTACCATTTGCGACAACATGGATGGACCTAGAGAGTATTACGCTAAGGGAGATAAATCAGAGAAAGACAAATACCATATAATTTCACTTACATGTGGAATCTAAAAAACAAAATAAATGAATAAATAGAAACAAACTCATAGATACAGAGAACAAACTGATGATTGCCAGATGAGAGGGGCGTTTGGGGGCTAGGTGAAAAAGGTGAAGGGATTAAGTACAAATTGGCAATTACAAAATAATCACAAGTATAACATAGGAATATAGTCAATATTATAATGTTATAATATAATATTATATGAGTACAATATTGTAATAACTATATATGGTGTTAGGTTGGTGCAAGACCTATCGGGTTCACTTTGTAAGTTATATAAATGTCTAACCACTATGCTGTACACCTGAAATTAATATAATATTGAATGTCCACTGTAACTGAAAAATTAAAAAAAAAAAACTTTAAGAATTTACTATGGAGGGCGTACAAGTTGGAGGCAGATAATTAAAAGATGCTAAGGTATCAAAGCTGAATGTGGTCAATTTTACAACTCCTTTATGGTCAGGTCTTCTAATCAGCACACCCCTCCACAAACCTAGGGTATTGCAAATGTGATTTATATCAAAATGTGTGCATGTAACTGTAAAGAAAGCTTCGATCAAAGCAAGCTGGCTCAGCCCCATTTGGCCTCTTAGGAGCTATTTAACCCATTTCCAAATGATTTAAGATACCAATGCTTTCTTTCCTCCAGCTTAGATGCAACTCAAAAGAAAAAAAAAAAAGTCAGGTAAGCAAATCACCAGTTTTTAGACACAATTGCGTGTCAGTATTCTAGCGAGCTGCTTACAACTCTGTCTTATCCAAGTTCTTCAGCAACATCAGTAATGAGCCAAGAGAAAAAAGTCGTTAGGAAATACGATCCCTTGTACCACTGCACCAAATGCGGGAGCACTATTCTGCCAAGCAAGAGAGAGGGTGCACGTTAAGGATGCACTTAGTGGGGGCCACTGGCACTCCAGGCAAACAGAATTGGGAGTTATTTTAGACCCTACAGCTCAGGTTTCCAGACAAACAGTATTTCTTCTCTTCTGCCATAGCCCTTGGCAAAAACAATTCAGAAAGCTCAGACAAGGGGGTGTGGGGGGAGGGAAGGGAAGAGAAGATGAATGAAGTCAGTTAAAGTCTGGTAGGGCAAGTAAGTCAGCTGTGAGATCACAGTAATACTGAAGGCAGAGCTCAGAGAGATCAGAAAGGCAGTGAAATAATGTAGATCAAATTAAGACCTGATATAATTCTATTCCTTAGATCCTATGTCTAGGTTTTCTAAGATAGATAGTATTAAATATTTATTAATGTCAAAAGGACCAGATCTCAGTACAAATAATAGAACTGTTGAGCAAGTAGGGAGAAAATATAAAGATTGATTCCTTTCCACTTACAAGGACTAAAAATCTACAGATCACATCCATATCAGATAAGTATAAACAAAGCATATTTAAATGCAAGTTCACTACAAAAGGAAAGAGTTCTGTCTCCTGAATGTCTTCAGGTTGTCAGTACTCAGATGACCGCCTCTCAGCAATGTCTGTGTGGGCTTCGTGGGAGATGAGTCATTGCACAGGAGTACACAGAGTACATTTCCTAGACATTTCTCTAACTCTTTAATCACTACCATTTTGGGGAGCAGAATGCCAAGTCCCTGTGCTTTCTGCATCCTTCACAGAAGATAACCTAACCTTCTCTGGCTTCCTCAGGACCACCTTCATGAACACACGGTTCTGCACCATGCTGTATTCCAGCCGTACCTCAGGGCCTGTTGAGAGGCTGCCTGCCCCTAAGCCAATGGCCCCGGAAGCTCTGCTGCTCTGATCTTGTGCCTGTTTCGTGTATCTTTTCCATCTCCTTCCTTAGCAGGCTGTAAGCTGACAGTTCTTGTCTCAGTATGCATGTACGTCCTTAGTGCATGTAATATGTGTATCTCTTCTTAGTTCCAGCTCCAGGTGTCCAAATGCCTAGTACATATTTTCACCTCAGGAAGTCCTACTACATCAAACTCACCTTCCACCTTAGGCAAACTCCCTTCTGCACTCCCCTTCCTTTGTTAATGCTCTTACTATTCTGCCAGTCAGGATGGAAACCTACACATCATTTTTTTCTCTATTTCCCTCTATATCTGAAAAGTTTTTAAGTGGGAATAGTGAGCAGTTGGGGCACTAAAAATATATAAACCTTTGGAATGTCCTATTTTGGAAAAAAACGATAAGAAATCAAACACCAGAATACTACAGAAGAGGTCCCCAAAACTGGCAGGCTATCAGCTGAATCTGTTTGACTGACACAGTGGTAGAAGTTTCAAATCTGTTTTAAGCATTTAAAAATCAAAATATTTCATAAGAAAATCCAGATTTCCGACGTCTCATTACAAAAGAGCTAAAAGGTGTGGCTTTCCTGCGACTCCTGCATGATGCTGAACGGAGCCTGCGCTCTCCTCTCACCCCACCAGCCCTGCCCTGTTGCCTCATTGACTCTGAGCCTAAGTGCCGAGCTCCATTGATCATCATGCTGGCACTGCTATTTTTCTCACAGCAGAGAGAAGAAAGTGAAACATTTCTTATCCCCATGCCTCCTTTCTGAATGGAAAACCAAAAGGGTCACCTGCTTCAAGAGAAAAACTTTCTTATTTCAAGCCCCCTTTATTCATCTCCCTGGCCCTCTGCGCAGGGTTACATTGTGCCTTTTATGAGCCCTAAGCACTTTCAACTTCACGGGCCCCTTCCTCCATAAAAATATTTAAAATTATATTTAATGACAGCATTTATATAAAGGTAGACGTACATTCATGTTATATATTAAATAAAATACTTTCTTTGACCTAAAATTTCTCCTTGTTTTCCTTCTGATTTTAAAAGGAAGCTAGACATTTTCACTGGCCACAAAAAATACCACGGGCCTGAGGCACTGTGACCACCTGCCTAATGGAGAAGAAGGCAGCTCTACTCCCATGGGTGCAGGAAGTTTATCAGGAAATGTTTTAATCCCCAATTCACCTGTATGAGTCCGGGACACACTGTCCATTACTGCAGGTGAAATCGTTTTCAGAGCAAGAGCCTCTGGTGCAGTTCTGCCGCTCGTCGTAGCCATCAGTGCAGTCTGCGTCTCCATCGCACACCCACGACTGGGGAATGCACCTCCTGGATGGAGGCACATTATTTACACAGAGAAACTCAGAACTTGAGCAGCTGTGGCTCTCTGAAACCAAAGCACATGAGAATCAGAAACCACAGGAGCGCTCCTGTCAGCAGGCAAATTCATTCTGAGCCGCTATTTCTCTTGCTTTATGTTACTTAACAGCCTGAGAGACAAAAGGAAATGAGGGGAAAACAAGTTGACACATCAGATTGCTATGGTAATAACAGATCATAATAAAAATACCGCCAATAATTTTAATTGCTTTGGAGCTTGGATTTTTTCAAAAGTAAGAAATAAACATAATAAAATACCTCACTTAGTTTTCCATAAAATTAATGTGCGATCATATTTTTCCCTTAAGGCTTCAATAAACTACTCCCATTTTGTTAACTGGATACCAAAAATGCCTTACGTTTGGTAATATCTTTTAGTTTACAAAGTGTATGCATGCAAACACAATGTGAGATAGGTATTTTAATGCCAATTCTACAGATGATAAAATTGAAACTCAAAATGGTTTACTAGATGGCTCAAAGTCATAACACTTTCTAAAGAGCTAGGGCTTCAAACCTAGGTCTTTTTTTTCTCCAAATTTAGTGCTTTTTAAAGTGCATTATAGATACCACCCCAAGTAGAATTGGGGTATATAGGAGAAACATATAAACAAGAATTGTCAGAAACCAGGTTAGGAAAGAGATGAGATAGCAATATGTAATCATTAATGTCCCAGAATAAAAGAACAGGTATTTTATTTAATCTCATTGTGGGTGAATATGAGACAAATAGAAGGGACTCTTGGTGAAGGGGTTCAGAGAAAAGTATATGCTGCAATCCATGTCTGTGCACCTGCCTACCACCCATTTCAGTGGTTGGAGAGCTGTGGACCAATCACCAAAGTCACTGACATGAAGTTACGATCAAACGCTAACCATCCAGGATCCATCATTTTTATTGTTCTACAAGGGAAAGACACTTTTCTAATACACCTTGGCTAAGACTTCCATGCCCTGTTGGTAATGGCAAATGGCGTTCCAGTCTGTTCCATAACCCTCCCCCAAATAACAGCTCTACGGAAAGAGATGAAATTGGAGGCACAATTAATGCTACACTGTTAAAGCTACTAATAATATTAGGAGTGGCCTACTTAGTTGTCTTTATCTGCTCTAGAAATATAGGAGATTATTTCCCTTAGCTAAATGAAAGAGAAAAAAATAAACATTAACATCATTTTTCATCATCTAAAAGCATTTAAGTACTTGATATTAAACAATTCCAGAATGGAAAAATAAAGGTAACTTTCTATCGGTGTGCATTCGATTAAAAAGGAATCTGCCTGACAATCATATCTCCAAAGACGGAAAAATAAATCTACTGAGTTTCTCTGGAATGGGACTTTGCCAAGGAATTCATTGGTTTCACTTACCACAGTGATGTCTTTCATCCTCATCACTCATGTCCCCACAGTCATTATCACCATCACAGATCCATTCTCTTTGGATGCACCTTCCACTGTCACACTTGAACTCATCACTTAGGCATGTCGACTCATGGTACACTGAAAAAATAAATAAAAAGCACTTTTGGTAAAAAGAATAGTTTGTAGTCCAGAAATCTTGAGAGAAGTCTGCTACAGCATAGGCTGTCTGTAACACTAATACAAATTCTTTAATCATATCCCCACATGTGCCTATTCAACTAAGCAAGTTGTCAAAGACCCATAAATTCAGGGACCCCTCAAAATTTTGCCCTAGAGCAACAGAAAATTTAATTTTAACTATTAAAACCACGGCACAAGGATGACAGTAAGGAAAAAAAGGACCTTTCATAAACAGATAAGAAAGGAGTACAGATCGTCACATATCCCCTTTGACAAAGCAACACCACTTCTAGAAATCTAGCCTATAAGAATGTTCCCATATGCGCAAAAAGAAATTTATAATAGGATATTGAAGGGAATTAGAATAGGCCTCCTAGCCAAGATGTGTTACTTTTTTGGCATGTAGGTTATTTTGAGCTGAAGGCAATAGAGACCCTGTGGGCTCAAGAGAAACCTTTACCTCTCCCTTAAAGAATTTACACTGGGGGACCCTGATCATAATAAGAATATCACCAGAAATAAATTTTTATGACCTATCTATAGGACAGGGCAAACGTCTAATTACTGAACATCTGCTCTCCTTACAAACTTGTGAATGACCTTCCTCCCCCCTGGAGCCCAAGGAATCATACCTCATCCTTCTAACTTTGTGTCTCTGAAGTTCACAGACAGAGCTTCATATGTGGGGCCTTTGACTTCTCATGTATGTGGGGTTCCCATATGTATGTATGTAATTAAATTTGGTTATTTTCTATTATTAATCTGTCTCATGTCAATTTGATTATTAGATAAGCTGAAAGAATCTAGAAGAGTAGAGGAAAATTTCTTCCTCCCTCACAATGTTCATTCTAGCATTAGTTTTCATAGTGAAAAAAATGGAAACTACCTAAATGCCCATAAGTTAGGAAAGGAATAAAATCACATGGAACATCCATACGTCACAGTAATATGCAGCAGTGCAAAGTAATGAGATAGATCTATATTTGCTAACATGCTGACACGATGTTGCTAAGCTAATTAAAAAAAAGTGGGGGCAAATTGCAGAAAAATATATATACTAAGATCCCATTTGTGTTTTAAAAGCTACCTATCAGGATATATGGATAAAGGTGAGAAGACATCTACCAGACAATAGTGATTATCTCTGGGGAATGAGGGGATTGAACAAGAGTGAAGAAATGGGAATTTTCCTGTTTTGCATACATCTTATTACTTCTTTAAAATAATTCCTCTGCATATTATGAGAATGTATTCATATATATAGATTCTGTGTTTATTTTTATTTAAATATGTCAAGTAGTTGGTACTAATTGCTATCACTATGACTTTGGTTCTCATGGAAAAATCTGGAAACTATATTCTTCATATAATTGAACCCCGAATTCATATATTTAAAGCAATCTCTCATACTATTCTACTCACATTATTTCCTTTATAGCTTCTTAAAACTATATGTGCCCTTTGTTTTCTACAAAACTTTTAGTGTTTTGTAGGAAAAAGAACTTGGCAGAGCTTCAAATACCACTCTCCAACTATTAGTCCCAGAATTTGAACCAGAAAGAAAATAGGAATAGAAGATCCTCTGAATTCAGCTGCAAACTATGCTAACAATTCTAAGAAAACATCTCCCAAATAAAAAGTTTTATATATGATGGTATTTGCTGCAGTGACATTTATAATAGAGGAAAACTATAAGCAATCTAAATGTTTAAAATAGAGGCAGTTAACTCAATGACAATACAATCACTCAATGGAATATTATATTGCTGTTTAAAAAGGGATATAAAGACAATATAATAAGGGTCAGAAAACTTTCTCTTAGCCAGATAGTAAAAATTTTAGGCTTACAGGCCATATGTTCTCTGTACTTGACACTACCATTGTTGCAGAAAAGCAGACAATATGTGACCACCTTCTAATAAATTTTTTTTTTTATAAAGACAAGAAGTCGGCCCATGGCCATAGTTTGCTGACCCATATACAGCAATATGATTTATTGACAGGTAAAAAAAAAAATCAGTGTAAAAGATTGTATCTTTATATTTTTATATTATGCAAAAAAAAAGTTCATGGATCTAGATTACAATCTGGAAAGGTAGCAGCCTGCAAATATAAACAAGCACAACTTCTTCCAAGAATATACCAAAAGGTCCCTGGAACTCTTAGGAATTTCAGATGGCCGTGGACCTTACCTCACAAACTAGTACATAGACCGAACAGGAAGAGGGTGTGTGTCCCTTCCTTGTGTATATGATGATTCCAATCCCTTTGGGATCCTCCCACAGTCTTATGGGTCAGAACTCAGCCAAAATCAGAAATTCCATTTCAGAGTCTATTAAAATTAACTGAGTTCTACAAGCCAGGCACCACGTTAGGAGCAACACCAACATAGTCTCATTTTATCAGCATCAATCAGCAACCTCCATATCCTGACCAGCAACCCACACCATGCCCTGCACAGCTAACACATTTTTAATGAATGTCTGCTGAATGGTTTCAGCATCTCAGCTGAAAATAGGAGCAGGGCGTGCAATCATTTAGTCATGAACCCGGTCTATGTTTGAAGTAGTTGGAAGAGGTTCTCTAGCTGCATCATAACGCATTTCATGTTTGCTTCCTCTCTTACCACAAGTGGTAGGTTCATCAGAGCCATCAAGACAATCTCTTTCTTGATCACAGTACCAGTGGCTAGGAATACAGCGTCCAGACGTGCAGTGGAACTCACTGTGGCTACACGTGTGAGAGGCTGTGAGAGGAAGGAAAGAAGATAAAAACCCATAAGCAAAACATAAGCTTGTTCCCATCAGTCTTAACAATCTACCTATATCTCTGAACTGAATAAATAGTTGCCCAAAAAGGAAGATGGAGGCTTAGGAAATGAGCTTTTGTATATGCTTTCCATGAAGAGGAAGGAGTATGGAAGGGAGAGAGGGCAAGCAATACTGCCCCAATTTTCCGGAATATTTTTTTCCAGAAATACCAAAATAAATTGTATTTGTTAGAAATAACAAAGTACTATCTTTTTGATACGGGACATCGCAGATTAATGTAAGTGAAGACATGCTTCTGCCATAACATAAAATTAAATAAGTTCTATGGAAATAATGATTAAAAGCAAAACAATAACATAACCATATCTGAGCTCACCACACACACACAACCTTTAGCATGTCAGACCATGATTCTAGAGAATTAGCAAAGTTCTGGTCTTACCCATCCTTGTTATATGAGCTTTTGTTTGAGTAAATGACTCTGCCTGTGCTTGAATATTGGTTCTTTTCTCCAGGAACTTTAGGTAGCTCAGGCCAAAAGTATTTTCCAAATTGTTATGTGGATACAAACTAGAATCAGACCTTGTAATTCTTTTGATCTACAAGGCTCCCTCGCTTTGGCCCATGATTTTGCCAGGAAAAAACTAGTAAGAAAGCAGAGGTCCCTAAAAGAAACAGTACTAGCTCCTATCTGTGTGTCCTTATCTGACAGCTACATCCTGAATTCTGTTTCTTCTTGCTGCTGTTTCTATAACTGACTCCTGCTCTTGGACTGTAACCTGGCCTGGTGATAATTACTGAATTCTTAAATTATGCATCTATTTATACTAATAGTCTCAAAATTATCAAGTTTAAGAAAGGCCTTTTAATTTGAGCTACAAATACAGGAAACTGTGATTGAACCAAATTGCTAAATACGAAATAAAGGTTTCTGAAAATCAAACATATTTAAAAATAGAAAAATCCTTTAAATTATGAATGGCCACCATACCCATATTATGAGTAAATATAACGGCTTAACATGCAAATTATGCCTGAAGTTCCTGAAGGCAAAAGCCCTTCCACTTTCAGAAAAATGGCTCTGCAATTGTAGAAGATTAGGTATCACAGCAGGTCTCTGGGGAAATAGATGGAGTCGGACCTCCAACCAGGGAACAGAGAGGGGCTTCTTATGCCCCTCCAATCATCTCCTAAAGTAACTGCCTATTGCTTCTACTGACAAGGTCAATTTGAGATGACAAATTGAAACTATCCCAAACACCCAGGCCATACATCTTGTATTAGCTGAAGGCATGCATCCTTGGAACCACAGAAAGAGAAGCAGGCTTATATTACCGCAGAAGGTTGGGCTTTCGTCACTCATGTCTCCACAGTCATTGTCTCCGTCACACAAGTAAGTACGAGGAATACAAATATTGGTACTGTGACATTTCGTGAATCCAGGCTGGCAAGTGCGATCAGCTTGAAAAAGACAACCCGATAAACATTTGGTATATGTCCACCACATATAGATACCATAAAGAATGTTCATGCTAACAGATCTATTGCAGAATTCAAACCATCGGAAGGGAGGCATTTTGAAGGCTATCACAGAGGCAAGATCCATGACACTTAAGTAACACCATAGAAAGATATTTCCAGCAGATATATACTGCAGGGAGGGTAAGGGACACACAGAGAGAGAGACAGAGAGAGACAGAGAGAGAGATGCTTGTATTAAAAAAAAAACAATGAAAAAATAAACGAATTTAATTGTCACCCTATGGATAGACTGAGAATACTAGTAAGGAGGGAACAGGGTGGAGAGGACAGGATGAGAAACTTCTGTCATATCATTTCGTCATATCATTTTGACTTTGGAACCATGGACATCATTTTGAATAAATAAAAACAATGAAATAAAAATGGGAAAAAGAATATAAATCCTAAAATTTGGAAATAGTAACAAATGAAGGTAATATAGTTAGTCAAGTTGATAGCATAACCATACAGAGAAAAAAAATTCAAATGACTTTAAAACCAGTATTTTTAACTGCATGTCCCTAGAGGGAAATAATCTAAGAACAAGGACCTAAAATCTTAAATTACATTTGGTAGATTTATTGGTAGTGGTATTATTTGTGTGGTTATTTTGAAATTATTATAGAATAAAGCAAATCAGTTATTATGTTAATGTCATTAGAAACCAAGATTTTTAGCATAAGAAAAGAGACAAGATTATAAAATCTAGGAAGTTAGGTAAAAAACCTGTAATCTTAAATTAAAATGGAAAATACCAACACAAATTTATATTTTTCCTTAAAAAATTGTATTTCCTAGTTTTAGCCACTGAAAAGGCTCAGAAGCAATGAAAACCAATAGGAATGGGTACTCCAACCCTACGGTAACTTTCAAATACCATAAAAGGAATGAGGTCTCCTTCGCTAGGTGGTTACTTCCAGGTGTGAGACAGGAAATGTACAAGTCTGAGCTATAGAAGACTGAATGGACCATGTCAGAATAACAGAGGAGCCAACTAAGCAGAGCTCTGCTGGCCTGAGATAGGACCATTGAACATCCAAAAGAATAAATGACTTTAGTGCCTTAAAACTCATGTATGTAAAATATGTCAAATATGTAAAATCCATGAGTTTAACAAAATACTAAAAGCAAAACAAAAACTTAGAGCTCATTATTCACCAACATATTACTCTGAAAACTGACAAAAACAGGAAAAGCATCAAACATTTATCCTACATAACTGTATTTCAGGGTAACAAAATAGTTGATAAGGGAAATTTCTTCTTTATGGACCTTCAGCTAATCAATGTGGATGGAATAGCAGAGTTTTTAAATGCCTATTTTGTAACCCTTAAAGAAGTAATGGATTTATGCAACAACCATCCGTGGATGCTAAAACCATTGGGTGAAGGGTTGATGGGAACTTCCTAAGGGAAGATTCAGACTGACTTCTAATCCACTAATTAATTTTTTCATCGCCTAAAGAGGAATCAAGCACTATGTGCCTCATAATGTGATGCAACAGGACCTACACAGTTCCACCAATGAAGTATTCTTACCCAAAGAATTGAACCTAATGCATTCAAACCTCAAGGCCTAAATACCAGTTAGTAAGAAATAAGAGGAATAAAGTAACATATTAAATGGCTCAATTATGCAATTAGTCACATCCAGAATGTGGAACATTCCACAAGACAATTCAATAGCATTTTAAAACAATGGCAACTGTTGTGGCATAAAAGATATTAAAGAGTTATAACAATCAAAATCCATGTGTAGACTTTGAATCTTATTGAATAGAGCAACTGGAAAAAGACATTTTGGGGATAAGTGACAAAATTTGAATATGTACTGAGTACTAGAGGATATTAATTAAGTATTGTGACTTTACTAGGCATTATAATGGCATAGCAGTTGTTTTTCAAAATGTCTATCACTGATATGCATGTCTACTGGAAGCTGCTTTAAAATACTCAGAAAAAAAGTGGAGGGAGATAGATGAAACAGATGGGCCATGTTGAACCTGGATGATGGGTATATTATATAATTCTTTTTGCTTTGGTGTATGGTTACAATTTTCTGTAAGAAAAAGTTCTTTTTGACGCATACCCAAATAAATATTGTGGTAACTCCCTACAAAAGCAGCAAAGCATGTAGATGTATCTAAACTGAAAATACATTTGAACTTACACTCTGCTTTTTTGTTTTCCCAAGATGCTGAAGGGCAAACCCCAGAAATTTTGAATAAAATCAATTAATGAAAAAGCAATTTCCCCCCCCAAAAAAAAATGAAAAGAAAAAAATCATTTCCGTCAACACTATACTGTATAGCTTTTTGCACAACAAACATTCCCCACAAAACATTTATGCAATAATTTCTGTCAGGAAATATGTTGGTAGTTTTAAAACAATCAAAAATTTTGTCGAAAATGAAATTTTTAACTGACAGATATATAAACCAAGGATAAAATATTTAAGGTGATTTAAGTAATCAATAATTGTATGGGTCCATAAATTTATGTAAATAATTCAAATATTACGTAGAGTTCTTTTTAAAAAATCATTTAGTAGATATATTTAAATGAAATTTATGTTTTACATGAATATTTAATTCTTTGTTATTTCATAAAGACTTTGTTTTTATATAAAAATTTCATCTTTTATGATGTAAGACTTCAGACCCCAAAGCACAATAAGTACTTAAGATGAACTTACGGCAATTTTTCTCGTCTGAAGTATCATTATCATGGCAGTTGTTTACACCATTGCAGACAAACGCAAGAGGTATGCACCTTTTATTATTACAAGTAAATTCCGTGGTGGCATTACAGTCACTGAACAGGCACCCTTCCTCATCACTGTTGTCACCACAGTCGTTGTAGTGATCACAGCGATAGCGATATTGGACGCATCGCCCGTTGTCACAGGTGAAGGCTGTCGAATGGCAAGTGTGAAACGCTAAAAGGAAGAAAACACAGTGAAGTAAACTCTTGATTAAAGCATTATCCTAACTTCTAAAAAGATGTAATCAAATAAAATAGACACTTCAAGTTTACCTTCCAAGGCAAAAACGGCTGCAAAATGGACTGCATGCAAAGTGAGACAACACCTTAATTTAGTTAGACAGAGCAAAATATGTTGCGTGCTTTTTTTAAGCAAATGGCAAAGTTACTCCATTTCTCTATCATCTCAATTTCAAAGTTTATCTCAATCATAGAAAAGCATGAAATAGAGTGTCTTTGGGGGGAAAAAAACTCTTCGCCATTATATAGTCTACTAGAAAAAGGTCACTAACCAACCTCAGAAAGTCTTAAGAAAGTCCATTGTGTTTTACTCACCCCATTCAGATGGAAGCTGAATATTGGGAAAGATTTTGGTAAAATTATTGAATTAATGATCCTTCTTCTATGAAAATTAATAAAATGATAATAATCACCTATTGGAGTTCTTAGTTCCATGCTGTTATGCTTAACAGGCATCAAGTCTCATGCTTTCTTTTTATATATTGTTTCTCTTATGTCTCACAAGAATCCTCGTAATAGCTCCATTTTACATATGAGATGCCTGAGGCTCAAAGAGGTTAAGTAACTTTCCCAGGGCTATTCAGATTGTGTAAATGGCACAGTCAGGATTTTTATTCAGTACCTTTGCTCTTAAACACTACAGAAGGGCTTCCTAATAAAGCATCAAACGCTACTCCACAGCATATACAGAGGGAGTCAAAAACATGTATACACGTTTTAAGAAAGGAAAAAACTGCATTAAAATTATAATACTTGATACATACTGATACCAAACATGAATGCAAGTCATGCGTATACATTTTTTTGGCACCCCCAGTATATCAGTTTATATGTGATTTAGCAGAAATGCAGTCTGGATACTCAGAGTAACAGGATTTTCCATTCTAACAGGATACTGAGGCACAAAGCTCAAAGCTATTCACACACCGCAGGATACTGTACCAAATCCTTGACGTAAAGACTTCATGAGCTCCTAACAAACGTCCCAAGAGTCCAACTCACCACAGACACTCTCCAGCTCATCACTGCCGTCCCCACAGTCGTTGCTGTTGTCACATTTCCACTGCTCCAAGATGCAGTGCCCGTTGAGGCAAGTGAAATTGGAACCATCACACCGTATACCATTGTCCACAATGCAGTGCTTATTGTTGTTGGCCAGATACCAGTGGTGCCCCTGTGGACACTGGCACTCAGCACCATTTGGACCTGAAGAAAAGTAGGTCCAGAAAAAGCAAACGATTTGTGTAGCAAACATTCATATTTTATTCTCCTCCAGAATAGCACTGGTAACAGCTTCTATATTAAATGTGCTATAAGACAAGCCATGGAAACTGCTCCCATCAATCTTTCAACTACATTCTGAGTCATTTTTCCATCAGAACAACAACCACCAATTAATAAATGTAGCTAATTCACCCTGACCTTTAAACAACTACCTTTTGTCTACATTGAAACAATTGCAATGATTCTGCCTCCTCAGCAAAGTCTGCAAAGCAAAGGTATCAAAAGGCACACTTTCCTATGAATTTGTTGTTCTGTATAAAACACACTATGAAGCACATATCACACATCATATTAGATATATTGCAAACTATAAATAGTACTTCCTAAGTGAATGAATTAAATCCTTTCATAAGAAAGATAAACTCAATGATGGAATTTCTATTCAAATCATAAAGTGTGGCAGCCAAACCCTCATTTTTCTTTCTATTTCCATCAAGCTTGAATTAAAAATGCTTTCGTAAGAGAGCTCCATATCTAATAGGGAACAAAACCTGTCAAAATCTTCCTGTCAACATGCAACCCCCCAACTCTACTTTTTAATTACCCTGAAATCAAGGAAAATTTGTTCTCCTGTTAGCGCTTAATATTCCTTCAGCTTTCCCTACCAGTTGTCATCATTATTATTACTCTCCTTGATTCTATATCCATGGGCAATGTCTTACCTGGTGCACAAATATGGCTGCAGCCCCCATTAAACTGGTCGCAAGGATTACTGCACTGCTGTGGGTGGTCCTTTGCAACAAAGCGAATACCCGTAAGCCGGGAGGGAAAACTTGGGGTCATTGCAGTCTGGCCTGACCCATCATATTTGTTAGCTCGGTAAATTTTTCTTGTGGACCAGTCAGTCCAGTAAATGTACTGGCCATTGATAGTCAAGCCAAAAGGACGAAAGGTTGTGCTGACAATGACCTCCCTCTCCATGCCCTTTAAAGTGCTGCGTTCAATCTTGCGCCTAAAACAAAGTTTAAAAAAAAAAAATGCTGTAATCCAGAAAGAATAATTGACATCCCAATGCCAGAGCCTAGTCATTGCTTTACACATCCCTCAACTTTGTTTTCAAGTAAAGCATGTGCCAACAAGAAATGTTTCTTCTGGTGGTTTGCTTATCAAACAATGGTCTATATAAATCATTGATTTCAAATATCAATATAACCTACAAGTAATCCTATAAATAGAACCAGACTCATATTAGTAATAAGAGAATATTCTGAAATAATACATGTAATCTGTGGAACTTGGTGTTTAGCACATAAAAGTCACTCAAAATGTTAATTACTTTTCCCTTCCCACTCCTTTAATGACTTTTTCAATTTGTCGTTTACTAAGTACCTTGAGGTATTTACCTGGAAAATAATCCAAATTTAGACACAAAACATCACTGCTTTGTCTCAAATGAGAAAATGAAAAAAAGATCAGGTTGTTAGGTGCTCAGTGTCACAAGACCTAAAACATACCCTGTTTCCCCGAAAATAAGACCTAGCCAGACAACTAGCTCTAATGTGTCTTTTGGAGCATAAATTAATATAAGAAGACCTGGCGTTATGTTACTTTATGTTACGTTATGTTACGTTATGTGACGTTATGTTACGTTACCTTACGTGACGTTACGTTACGTTACGTTATGTTATGTTCCCGGTCTTATAGTATAGTAAATAAGACTGGGTCTTATACTAATTTTTGCTCCAAAAGACGCATTAGAGCTGATCGTCTGGCTAAGTCTTATTTTCGGGGAAACACGGTAATAATATAAGCAAGAAAAATTAAGATTTCTGACATATAGATACTAGTCATAATAAACAAAATCATCTCATCTCTTCAACTATTCCATTAGGATAATTGGAATGTGAACAATTTCAAGGGTTTCTTGGAGAAGTATATAAAATATAAAATTAGAGTTGACAAAAGTTTCTAAGGAAAACATGAAATTGGCTGAGAAGAAGCTGGCTCAACAAGGATCTATTTGAGAAGATGACCGAAAGTCAAGACTAAAGGAAAACGTTTTTATAAGACACTGAACACTAAGGCCCAGAGAGAATATTCATGTGCATTTAAGTCATTCATATTTTATGGTAGTTACATGGGGTCTGTAGATTATAAATTGAGTGATTACATTTGTAATTATGGCTGAAAATAACTCTAGTAAAGCATCTTGAGATGCCTTTTAGTTCATAATTATTCAATCTCATGACATAGATCACTTTTCACAGGTATGTTCACCAGGCTAGAATATCATTCATAAAACTGTGATTCTACTATTTGGCCATGTCTCTTTGGCATATTTTATTTTCATCACATTATGCAAATCTCTCTCCTTTGGAAACAGGAGAAAAACTCTTCGTATCAACACCTGTATGAATAACCAATGACACATACAGACTAGCATCTGTCCAGTACAGAAGGTCTTCCTCATGGTCCACAGTGAGCCCACTGGGCCAGACCAGGCTGCTGTTCACAATGGGTTCCCGAAAATTTCCTCCCAGTGTGGCTCTCTCAATTTTGGCAGTAGTACCCCAGGAACTCCAGTAGATGTACCTAGTCATCCAAAAGGAGTCATAATTAACTCATCACAAGAAAATTCATAATCTTTTTTAGTTAAAAAAGAATGGCAGCATTCTTTAACTGTAAATTGACATTAACTTGACAAACGTAACCCTACTCCATTCCCACCCACATAACTTGCCCAAAGGGGGTCTACTGAGTCAGAGGATTGACTCCCTAGTATGCTGCCAACCTTTCTAGCATAACTATGATTTCCTTCCCAGGTAAAGTCATACATGACCTTTCACCCTTGAGTCTGTAGCTACACTGTTACAAGCCCATAAAATGTTGGCCCTCTATGAATATAAAATAATTTCAGGCCCCCATCCCTACAGAAATAAGTAGACAGAAATATGGTAAAGAAGACGATGGCATACCCTCCGCAAGGATCTAACACAATTGCTCTTGGCTTTGTAACGTGGGCTATCACAGTGCGCTTAGACCCATCCTCAGCCATGGAGTTAATCGTCTGGTTGGTATAGTCACTGTAATAAATTCTTCTATTGACCCAGTCAAAAGCAATGCCGTCAGTAGTCCCTATATCTGGACACATACCAACAAACACACATACACAAAGACATTAAAGTCTCAATATGCATTTTAGAATTACTGGGTCATCCACGTGTGTTGATCCCCTTGTGTCAACTTCTAAGATAAGCTGCACCTGGAGAGCACTTACCTGAAACAATGACAACGGGAGAACTGATCCCTGCATTCATGTTGACATAGGAAATCTGGCCATGTCTAGCTTCTAAATTTTGTGTGAAGTAAATTCTGTTATTCATGCTGTCATAATCCAGGGCCATGGCATATCTTCCCACAGTTATTGCTTGGAAAGGTGGGCTATGGTCTTCAGGATCCAAGTGTAAGCTTCCCAAGGAATTCTCCAAGGCAAAGATGAGGAAATTTTCTTTTGGAATGGCACAACTCTTGCCATCACTGTTCAGAGTCCCAAAAACACAGCCACATTTTGGGGTGTGTGATCCAGGAAGAGCAAAGCAGAGATGGGAGCACCCACCATTATTTTCCAAGCAAGGATTGTTGTTGACCTCTGCTGGTGAACGGGGCTGGACGCTCTGGTCAAAGATGGTCACATCTCTTAGCCAGTTGATATTGTCCCTTATCACTGCTGGCAGCTCTGTGTTCCCTGGCTCCTTGCTAGCTTGGAAGATTTTTTTTAAATTTCTGTCTACCCATATGATAGAATCTCCAAAAACAGTGATGGCATAAGGAGTTGGGTAACGACTGCCATATCGAATCACTTTCAATTCCTTCCCCTCAATATTGATCCTTGAAATTACATCTAAAGTATCATCAACCCAATAAATGTAGCCACTGCTATGGTCCACTGCCAAGCCCCGTGGTGTGACAATGCCCTCTGATACAAGCACAGTTCGATTGGTACAGTCAAGAAAAGAACGTTCAATCTTTGGGTTTTGCCCATAGTCAGCCCAGAAGAGGTATCTGTTCTTGGGGTCTACAACAATATCCCTGGGCATATCCACTGTGACTCTAAGGAGAACACGGCGGTAGGTGGTATTGATCCTCAGAACTTCTATCAGTGCTTCAGATTCAAAGGCATTGATGAAATAAAGATTTCCTGCAGGAAAGTAAAAGAGCATGCTGATGAATGGAAAACCAAAAAAAAAATAAAATGAAATAAAATAAGAGGATACTTCTTCAAATTCAGAACAAAATACCTTGTTGAACAAAAAAACCTTGAGGTTTGGCTCAATATATATTGTCTTTTCCAAGATGATAAATGTCTCCATTTAGACTTAGAAAAATAAATATTAACTCTTAGGATCTAAAGAGATTGTTTCTTCAAATTTAAAAGAGAACATGCCCATCTTCAGCTTCTAAAGCACATTAGAATTCATAGCAAATGTCATAACCTACTTTCTATTGAAACATGTATTTTCCAGAATGTCTTTCCTCTTTTACCTGAATGTTTAACACCTGAATCTTCAAAGACTCTAAATATACATTATCATGGCATAACTTCTTCTCCAACATGAAGAAAGGAGCAAAGAGAGAGACCCAGCAGGATCACAGGTTGTGGATCAATGTCATCACGTGATCTTTGTGCTTAGCATTATTAACATGGGATCTTTTCCTAGCCTTTCTAACTACTGTGCTTCCCCGAAAATAAGACCTACCCAGACCATCAGCTCTACTGCATCTTCTGGAGCAAAAATTGATGTAAGACCTGGTATTGTATTATATTATATTGTATTATATTATATTATATTATATTATATTATATTATATTATATTATATTAGACCAGGTATTATATTATATTTATTATATTATATTATAGACCTGGTTTTATATTATATTAAAATAAGACCGGGTCTTACATTAATTTTTGCTCCAGAAGATGCATTAGAGCTAATGATCCGGCTAGGTCTTATTTCAGGGGAAACATGGTAGTATAGGTGTTCTCATCACATGTACCTTCTAAAGCCACCAAAACAAAAGTGCATTTGCCTTTGAGTATTACAGAACAGTGAAGATGCTAGAACAAAAAGACCATGGTGTGAAGACAGTATAATGAGTAGAGAGTGATCCCAAATTGATTCCATGTAGTTGAAAGTCTGTCATTAAATTATCTACCAAGGCACATCTACTTTGTTCTATATCTGACTCAAAATGGCTCTAGAGTAATCAGGCCAATATGTAGTATTACTGATATACTCTTTTCATTACCTATCTCTAATTGCACTATATGTATACTCCAACACTTTAATCCAGGGCTGGCAGACTTCTTCTATAAAGGGCCAGATCATAAACATTTTAGGCTTTTCAGACCATATGATTTCTTTTGCAAGTACTCAACTCTGCCATTGTAGCATGAAAGCAGCCAAAGATGATACACAAACAAATGGACATAGTTGTGTTCCAGTAAAGCTTAATTTACAATAGGCAAGTGTGCTGCATTTAGCCCATAAGCCACAGACCACTCACGCTCAGAAATAACATAGTAAATCTGTAATCAGGAATGGGATTTAGGAACCCAATTAAAGCCTTATTTGACCATATTACCATATTCACTATTTGCAATAAACTCTATTATAGTACCTAGACTTTTATAATACATTTTAGAATTTCTATGTGATGTCTACTTACCAAGATTGATTAACACTCAATGATACCTATTTTTATAGAATGGTGTTATATTCTAAAAATTATAATACATTTAATACATTTGTTTCTCAGTGTAGCATTAAAAACGAATGGTAATTCAAAATTAAGTACATGAATCAATACAACTAAGTTAATGTAATATTGGGCCCAGCATTTCAACAGAACTACAATTTAGTGCCTAATGATCAAAAGAAATTTTATACATTAACAAGAGGAAGCAATTAAGAATTTGGCAACTAAAACTGCTCAGCTTTAAAATAAATGATTTCCATTTCATGGTTTACATTATATTTTATTATCAGAGAAACAGATCTGATGCATATATAATGTTAGACTAAACTTTCTGGCACAAAATAAGATGATAGAAATACAAACACAAAAGACCTTTCAATGAAATCACTGTACAGCTTACCTACCTGCTACCCAATCCACTGCAATACCCCGCACTCCATTTTCTCCTATTCCTTGGGTAATGATGTTTGTAAAACCAGATCCATCTGGTTTGACTCTACGGATTGCATTATACGATTTCTCAGAGATGCTAAAATCACACCAATAAATAAAGCCGGAAGCTATATCCACGTCCACATGCAGTGCATTTCGTCCTGGAACGTTTAAAAAAGATCATGAAACAAGGCTCTTGCTGGAACTAGAACTTTTCAATGCCTACCCTTCCTCTCAAACCCTCATTCCCAACTGTCTGCTCTGACTATGCCCCCGTTACAAAATAGAACTGTTTGTTTCCCAGGCGAAACAAGCACACCTACCACCCAGATCTTGGTTTCTCACATTTCCCACAGTAAGGAGCACTGGCTCCTGGGAGAAATGGATGATGACAGCTTGATGTAGGGAAGTACGAGGTGAGCCTGGAACATCTCATGGTACCAGGAAGCAAGGAAGCACTCAACATGAATGAGATCATGTCAAAAGAACACAGCCACTTTGAGGATCCCCCTAGTCAAAATGGACCGACTGGAGCATCAGAAGAGTAAATATGTTAAATGATTGATAACACATTGAGTTAAAAAAGAAAAATCTGGAGTTCATAGTGATAATAAATATTTTTTAAAGATTAACCGGGTAAAAAGGACAGCTTTCCTAGAAGAATATTACCTAATAAATGTAGAAGAAATGATAGAATAAAAAAATTACCATTTTGCAATCCTAATTAATCGTTTCAAATAAGAATCATCAATAGCTGCTAAAACCAATGGGTAAAAGGCACTTGGAGAACAAGGTATTCATTGGGTGCCAAAGTATGACCCCAAAGATTTCACACCAGTTACAAAGGGAAAAAGACGCGTATACAGTTAAAAGGCTGGGATTTCATGGTGACCACCTTAACCAACTGATCAAGTTTAAGTATCACAAAGAGAAGGACAAGTGACATTATGTTCTTAATAAGATTCTGTGTCAAGTACACAGCATCACCTATGAAGTATTCTTGCAAAATTGGTGTTCAACCCCAATTTAATCAAACCATTAGACTTAATTTTCATTTCATGGGAAGTACAAGCTGTAAATTGAAAAAAAGTTTAAATGACACCAGGAGACATTCCAAATACAATGGTATGGGCAGGTATGAATCTTGATTAGATCTTGGCTGGAACAAAACAACAGCTATAATAATATTCTGAGGCCAACTGGAGAAATATAAATATGAATATTAGATGATAATGTCCTTAGGAGCTACATGCTAAAGTATGTAGGGGTGAAGTACCATGGTATCTGTGATTTATTTTCAAAAAGTTCATTAAAATGTATATATACACATGCATACACACCCACATACAACCACACAGAAATTGAGAGCTCAAATGTGGTGAAATGTTAACAACTGTTGAATCTACCGTGTTTCCCCGAAAATAAGATCTAGCCGGACAATCAGATCTAATGCGTCTTTTGGAGCAAAAATTAATACAAGACCCGGTCTTATTTTACTATAATATAAGACCGGGTCTATTATAATATAATTTATAATACAATATGATAAAATATAATACAGGGTCTTACATTAATTTTTGCTCTAGAAGATGCAGTAGAGCTGACAGTCCCGCTAGATCTTATTTTCGGGGAAACATGGTAGGTAAGAGTTTAAGGATGTTAACTGTACCTTTCAACTTTTCTGCATTTAAATTTTTTCAAACTGAAAAGTTGGGAGAAAAAAATGATTGACTTTATAATATCTTTACAAGATGTTAACTCAGATGCATAACTTTTTAGATACGGGAAAACAAAGATGAGCCATGAGTACATGTGAATCCAGCAGGAGCATGTGCAGTGCCAGAACACTGACAGCTTTCACCATAGGTTTTCTGTCTTTTCTGACCATTTCTCTCACTCCTTCATTCCCTTCATCCTTTCTTCTTCCCTTTCTTCATTAGCCTGTGACATACTGCTTATGATGCTACTAAACACTTAGCTCCTCTTGTGGTAACACACACCTAGAAACCTCTTGGCTCATCTAGGAAGCGAGTGATCCTTTTCTATGTTCATGGTACGCAAGCCAAAAGCGCTGCAAAAATATTAATTATTAAGAAGACTAATACTCAACTCATCAAATATATATTGATAAATCAGACTGGGGACTATTTCATTACTATTCTAAATAGTAGTATACTTGTACCCTAAACCTCCATTAATTAATAGTCAGAAACAGGGTACAGTTCTTCTGAGCACCAACTCCGTAATACTTCTCGTGATCTCCTGCTACATTGTGTGTTGCTCTAGGCCTGTCATTCTCAGGGTGGTCCAGGAACCGGCAACGTCAGCATGCCCTGGGAACTTGTAAGGAATGAAGATTCTCTAGCCCTACCCCAGACTATTAACTCAGAAATCCTGGGGATGGGGCTCAGATCTGGTTTCAACAAGCCTTCCAATTCTGCTGCACCCTCTAATTTGAGAACCACGCGAGGCTGAGACAGTTGAATGGGAAAGACAAGCTTCATTACGTGCTGAATCTAAACATAGAGACATGATTTATGGCACCAAGGATTTCCATGTGGCACCAGATGGAGTCAAATCTGACTTATATTGGAGTTGGCATACCTTGGCCTGCCACTGGCACCATGGCTTCTGAATGATCTGACAAGTCCAAGCTAAAGCCTCTGATTGCAGACAGCATCGAAACAACAATGAAAGAACTGTATGGAGAGCAGGTCTGATTATCAGGATTGAGTTTAAATCCAGTGGCACAGGCGCATGAGAACCGTCCTCCTGGTACGGGCAGGCAGATCTGCTGACAGCCATTCACATTGTTGCTACAGCCATTTGAGGATTGGGCAGAATCTAAATGAAATCAAAATCAGTTTATAAGTTTTGAGCCTCCATACTTGCCTCTCCATCTCAAACATTTAAAATTAAAGCACCAAATAATGCACTATAAAAATAAATAAGAAAATATGATATCTGAGTTAACAAACTCAAAACAATATTAGAGAAACTAGAATTTATGCAACTAACACCTAAAGGTATGAAAGCAGGACCACACCTATTATATAATAGTGAGAGAATGGAGCATCAATTGTATTTCTTCCACAAATCTTGTAAGAATTAAGGCAGCCAGTATACAAATTCTAATTTTTTCCCACTCTTGGCCTAAGTGCTGGCATTTAAAATTATATCAGTTTAATTATATGATCAACAGTGTGATGTGCAGTTTTTATAAAGTATATTAATAAGAGTATTTAAAGGGTTTTTTTCCACATGCAATAAATATAAACACCAAGTGGCAAACTAGTTACAGGACAGCTAACAAACTGATAATCTTTGGTCAGAGAGTAAAATAAATAATAAAAAATAATCTGTAGGTGATAATGTTAATTTAAAGGGTCAAATCAAAAGTTAGATTATTTCGGAAAAAATATGTTGACACAGGCAACATCTAAGAGTATTCCTTTTAAGATTAAAAATTCTATCTGGTTAACACTTTCCCAGCAGTAATTCAATTAATATTTACTGAGCACTTCAATGTGCCAGAACTATTCTAGTCACTGGGTAGAGAGCAAGAAACAAGACAGATAAAATGACTGCCCTTATGGAGGTCACATTCTAACACGAAACACAGGAAATAAACAGATAGGATAATATGTCAGCGAGTGCTATGAAGCAAAAGCAAAACAAGGAGTTTAAAGTGATGGGGAAAGAATGGAAATAAACTTACACTGAAATCAATCTGGCCTTTCAGATGCCAAATTGGTCTTTGACACTTAGCCATGCTTAAGACATTTAAGACATTATCATTTTTTAAATATTTTGGGTAATAGCCATTTGCATGCATGTGTATGTACATGGGTCTGTGTATGGGCATGTGTTTATATAAGTGTATATATGTAAATATATTGTTCATCCATGAATATATATGTTTCAGTAACAAATACTTACTGTGTCTGTGATAAACTCGAAGGCCCCTCAGATCTGGAGTATTATCTCGAAAGACCACTTTGTTGGACCCAGTGGCCTTGTCAACTCTTTCAATGACCTCATAATGTTCATCAGTATAATAAAGGAAAGGCCCATAAACAGCAATTCCCCAAGGATGGGAAAGCTGGTTTACCAGGACCATTCGCTCTGTACCATCCACGTTTCCTCTTTCAATCTAAAAGATCAGAGTTTTCATTATAGACTGATTCCTGGTGAAATGAGACACACATTTAAAACTAATATTCTCTTAATAATACCTCAAATTTATACAGCACTCTGTCCTTTACAGACATTTTTCATATCTATTTTCTGATTTGATAGTCACAACTGCACAGAGCAGTAGGTCAGGCAAATGTCATTGTGCCCATTTCACGGATAATGAAGCTGGAGTCGAGTAAGTCAGTCAACTTTTCTCAGATCACATGGTGAAGAAAACGGGCCTGCATGTGATATTCTAGTCAAGGACACGCATTTAATGTCTAACTGTGGGCTATTACACAGTTGACTGACCCCGCATTTAACATCTCCACCAACAATTTCTGCAACGGGGATAGGAAACGTGCTCCACACAATCACAGAAGACAGCAAGACTGGATGGGGCAAAGAGTAATGCTGTTATAGCAGAACAGGTAACAAGCCTTAGTCAAAATGATTTGGTAAACTGGAAAAGAACACACAAGAATAGACGTCCCAATGGAAAATGACAAATTGTCTGCTTCTAGAAGAAAAACAAATTATAGACATAGCTCGTTTGATTTCATTCCGAAAACATGTCTAAGTACCTCCTCTGTGCCAGGATGTGAGCTGAGCACTGGCAAGAGAGGCAAACAAGGTCTCACGTACTTCCTCACTGGACAAGGGAGCCCAGCAATTACAAGAGCAGGTTGTGCCCGGGAAAGTGACGGAAGTTCCAGAAGGCTAGAGCACGGAGGATATAAGCTTGTAGGGGAGTTGCTGAGGGAGTAATCTGGACCCGATCAGCTGACCAAGCATGACTGAAATATTTGGAGCTACTCCTCTAGGCCGGGGTTCTAGGCTGAGCAGTAATCTAACCTATTTGCTGTGGTTTGATGAAGACAACATGCCTCCATCATGAAAGCAGGTCCAATAATGAGGGCCATGGTCTAGTCAAGGCTAGAGAGGAATGGCTCAGAATGGTGGAGGTGGCACAAAAAGGGTTGGACCTGAGGAAAGAGGCAAAGGACAAATTACCAGATTTTGTAATGATTAAATAAGGACATGGTTACTAAAATGAAGAAAAAATATGAGGATTCTAGTCTCGGAGAGAGGTTGGAGACTCACACCATTAACAAGCTCACAGATTCAGGAAAGCAGATCAGAAACAGAAATAGGAAGGGAGGGAGGTGGTAAGTACTGTGTAGGTCATGCTAAGTTGTATACAGAAATCATACCACGTGACAAGAGCTTCTTCATTATTGCACACATGTATCAAAGTCTGTAAAGTACTTTCACATACATCACTACTTGTTTTTAATTCCCAAAGTTTATCACCATTACAAGTACAATTTATTTATTTTTTTTCAAGTACATTTTAGAAGTAAGATTAGTCAATGAACTGAAAACCAAATGTACTGCACAATATTATGGACAGCACCAATGTCAAAGACAGATCTCAAATTACTGCCATTTAAAAAGCAAGGAAGAGACTAGCACACATTCAATTCCATATCCAAGGCAATATTTTAATTGATCAGTAATTATTGACTACCATCTTTGTGCCTAGTCCCAGCTCAGCTGCTTAAGCATAGCAGTGAAAATCAAATATTATTTCTTTGAGTGAATGAAATTATATAGTTTCTGCTTCTTATTGCAGAATATAATAAACTCAACCTTAAAGTTTAAAATTACCAGTAAAGGTTGTTTTCACATATGTTCAACCATGTTATGATATTATAAAATAATATGTAGCTAGGAGGGGAGGTTGAGGGTAGAAATTTGCTATATATATATTTTTTTTTTCTTAGTCTCTACAACTGGAGAGCCTGGAGAACTTTCAAAGAAAAGCACTGAAGTCACTAGCACATGAAAGAAATGGCTCTTCATGGACAAATAAGGAAGAAGAAATGGAATTATTTTATCTAGAAATGTAAACATTATTCTATAAGAAACTATGCACATACTATAAAAAATTGGACTTCAACTAGAGCAAGATTTGCTCAAGGGAAAGAAGTTATTGGGAGAAAAGGCAATAAAACACTGGTACAAGTTGCCACGTGAGATTGTTCAAGACCCACTGCCAGACAACACAGAACAATCAGCGTCAGCTACGCAAGCTCAGCAATGACGACCAACAGACAAAAAGGGTGCTCATACCACGCCCCTGCTGGTGACCGCCCAGTAGAGTTTCTGCTCCTCCATATCAAGGGTGAGAAACTCTAGGTGTTCAAGGTTCCCAGTGAAGAGAGTCTTTGGAGATGTGCCATCCATGTTAGCACTTGCAATCTTGGCAGGAACCCCACTGTCAGTTCCTTGGTCTGACCAGTACAGTTTCCTACAACCATGAAAAACACCAACATTTAATGAGACAGAAGGCAAATTAGAGTGAATGCCGTTTCTAATTCAAATATTTAAATGAAAAGATGTGGGTTTCTTTGTCCTCAAGATGCATACAATTCAATGGACAATGTCTGACACATCAATATGTTGGTATATACGATGTGGAGGAGCGCTTAACCAGTGTTCTATCAATATCTGTACACTTCCTAGATATTATTGGGGGAGACGCCATTTTAAATGGTACATAACTAGGAGGTTAGTATCTTCCATTGGTGAGTGACCCTTTAGGTTGGTCAGGCAGATGGAAAGCTTATGACTAAGAAGAAGCCTACATCAGTAGTCAATTCCTTTCTAAGACTCACATATTGCCCAGTACCCTGGGAAGGGCAATGTAAATGTTGTCAGGTATCTCCCTGCTCACTTCTCAGGCTTTGTACTTAATTCTCCAAATCATCATCTACCACAAGACCCGCTACTTTCTTATCTAATATGATTTCAGTGATGAAAAATAAAAAGTTTGACGTTTAACACAAAAAATAGGAGAAAGTAAGAGTAATATTTTTCTGAGTGCAATCCCATTAGCATGCTAATATCAGGAAGTATGTGAACTTTTTCTTACCTTTCCATTTCACAGTGAGATCAATGAATTAACTAGACTCAATTTGCATACTTGAACCCTAATCGCCATACAGAATTACCAAACCTGTGATATATGAAAGGTCATCAAAATATATAAAGGGTTCTTTCTATTTCCACTGAGGACATAACTTCTAGACTTGAATCCAATTTTCAACTCCTTTCTATCTCTTCTCCTGTTATAGCCAACAGACAATCCTTTCATACCCTTTTCTCACAAGTCCTCAAACTCCTTAATTCCATTCATCTTTATTTGCATACCTCTTCCACCACCAATCCAATATACCCATCCCACAAACCTCATCTTCCTCTCTATACTTCTCTCCCTCTTAAGTTCTCAAACTTTGAAATTCTCTTTGACCAAACTCTCCCATCTTTTCCCTGCTTCTATTTTATTTCTCCTGTTGAATCTTCTTTGCCCTTAAAACTTGCCTGAGCTCCCAAACCTCCAGTCCTTCCATGCCTAGACCTCATGTGTAACAATTTTAACAACATTCTCATTTATTCTCTTTATCTCTCATTGTGCCTATCTTTCTAATTGCTAACCCTGCATTCTTGCCATTATTGTCTTTTTCCTCTCCCATTCTAGGCTACCAAACTATGCTGGACAAAGTCACCAAACTCTTGTGAATTCGGAGTTCATTAAAAATTTAAGCTACCCAACCCTAGCTGAGAATATTCACCCTTAGCTGACTTCATATCATGTTCTTCATATAGGTTCTTTCAAGATCGTTCCTATTTTTCATAAATTTCTAATCCCTGGCCCATGATTTTCACTCTCAGTTAATTATTTCTCCATCATTGATCTTTCATCTGCTTTTAAAAATATGCTCAGGTTTCCCTATTCTAAAAAAAACTTTTTCTGCTACATTTTACCTTTTTCTAATTTTTCAGTACCAAACTCCTAAAAATAGTCACAGTTCCTCACCTTCCTTTCACTCTTTAACTCTTTTGTATCTCTAATGAATATCTTGTCTCAAATGTCACCAGCAATTCTATAATTGCCTCAGCCCTTTATTAGTGATCATCCACAGAAGTACTTTTTGCAGCAATTGATTCAACAACATTAACCATAACTTTCTCAAGAGTTTCTTTTACTGAATATACAAGACATCACATCCATGAGTCTCTGTCCCGTTTCCCTTCCCACTTCCTCGAACAAAATTCTAAGCTCCTCTTTGCCTCCTAATCAAACTTGTTGCTCTTAGTTACCTGAACATGTCCTCACTCTTCTGTCACTGTTCTTGACTTCCTTCCCTCATAGAATGGGAGGTATCTTCAAAGCTAGCTCTGCCTAGTGAAATTCTAGGTGTCTTTTAAGATCCAGTCTAAATGGCATCACCTCCATCAACCTGAAAACGTCTCTCTGCAGAACTCTCAAACCAATTTTTTTAGCCTCTCTTATGGCTCTTAAGCATATATAGACCTGGTTAATTAGTGTCTATGCATAGGCTTTATCCTCCTTACTAAATTACAAATTATTGAGGTACCAAAGTTACAGGTTATGTCTTATAATCTTTGTATCTAGCCCATATACCCCCGACCTTGGCAGAGACTGCTTTCGCTGGCCAAAATCAATGTCTCCCTCTTCTTTCTTAGTAAAAAGCTGGACTATATGTTCTGCCTTCTTTGCAGTTAGTTGTGACCATGTGATTGAATTCTCGCTGAAGGAATGTCAGCGGAGGGGGTATGCACTACTTGTAGGCCTGGTCCATAAAAACTACCCAGCACATTCCTGAATGCTCTTCCCTTTACAGCCTAAAGATATCAACACCCAGGGTGACCCTGAAAGTCTCCTACTAAAGATGCCATCAGCCTGAGCCTGGGTTCCTGAATGACTGTGTAGAGTAAAACTTCCTCACACCCTCTGCCCAAATGAAAGACAAATAAACTTCCTTTAAGCCATCACACATTTTGGAGTTTATTGCAATAGTTAACTGATCCAAATTAATAGACCAGCCAATGACAGGAGTACAATAAAGAAGTGTCTGATGAATGAAAAATGAATAATGAATGAGCTTGAGTCTCAAAAGTGGGACTTTAAATCTAAGATAGTCCTTCTTCTGGAAAGGATAACTGAAAACCAGGACAATCAAGCAATCATGGAATAGAATTTTTGCTTTTAGTACCCTTTAAGAACGAGTTTGATTCGCACATCACCGTTATTTGAAGTAGGGAGCTAATACAAATTAGTTCTTCAGCTCCCTTCCAGGACTAAGAATCTGCTCACTTTCAAACAAAAGGTCAAAATCCACTTGGAATGTCATAGTTAGTTCTTTAAAAAAAAAAAAAAAAAAAAAAAAATCAATGCTCATATTTTATAATTTATTATTCTGGTTTATAATTCAGTATCGTAGAGCAACAAATTGAATAACTGATCAAACAAACCAGAGGACTCTAACCTCTGTCCACTAATTCCACTTTGTCCTAACTGTTCTCCCTGCCCCTGGCCTCTTCTACTCCAATCCTAAGCAATCTTTCTGAAATACAAATTTAGTTCTATCATTCCCTTCCTCCAAACTCCCTGGTGGCTCCTAATTTCTCAGAAAAACTAAAATCCACCTCCCCAGCATGACATTAAAGTCTCTCCATGATTTGTCCCCAAATATCTTTAGCTACTGTATTTCCCATCTGGTCAACTGCATCCTACCCTACGCCTCTGGTTCCAGCCCTCTACACAATCATGCTAAATACCACAATGTTTCTACACCTTCAGCACTCACTTGGTTTCAAGTACAACTACCCAGGGCAAGACAGTCTCCATCTACTGGAAGCCTTCTCCTCTTACAAGATCTATTTCAAATGTTATCAACCCTCTTAAAGCTTTCCACATACACTCAAAGTCAGAATGTATACTTCATTCGTATAATTCTACTTTACTATTCCTGAAATTCTTGCTTGTTTGGAATTAATTTTCAATCTAATGTCATTAATTTTAAGAACACAGAAAAAAACACATATCTTTCACATTAAATATAACACAGAGCTATTTCTTTTCCTCACCGATCTATATTTTTCAAATGTCGGCATATGAAATCGGAAAATGTCCTAAGTTTGAAATCTTCCATTTAATCAGACCATAACACTTCCAAACACAGTGCTGTACAGGTGTGAGCCATCTTGGAACACTCACCCATTAGCAGGATCGATAGTGATGCCAACCGGAAAACCTACTCCAAGAGCTGTTCCATCATTGGTAATAAGTGTTTTTCCATATCTGACATCTCCCCGGAGTGTCAAAACCTAAGACATAAAATCACGTATTAGAACTGAGTTTCATAAGAGGAAAACAAAGAAAACTGAGATGAAGGAGAACTTGACACATACAACAAATTCCAAAGCATGATTAGAGATGAATGGGAGGGTTTGGTGAGGTTTAGATATAATTCCTAATTGCATTTCAGGGCTATGAGGAAATCAGCTCAATAGAAAATGAAAGTAAGAAAAGCAAAATCACCTCTCAAATTCCTAGTTTTAATTCACCTAAAATTTCAGAAGAGGAAAAGGGTATGAAATAAAAGATTCAAATGGGCGGACATAGAAAAATCACTGCTGGAGAGAAACTACAAAAGTGCCATCAGAAAAAGATAAGACTCTGGAAGACAAATGGGAACCCCACAGCTCTCCTGCACCCCAGTACCTGAGCCATAGCACCCCGTGGCCCATCACTACAACATAGTTGATCAAACAGTGAGAATTTACTTCAGAGTTCAAGTGAATTCTGTTCCAAGTTAACAGCCTGACTTAAAACCCAAGAGTTCAAATCCCCGCCCTGCCACATCTGACTGAAACAAGTAACATCACCTCTCTGAACTTAGTTTCTTTATTATTACAATGTGGATGATAATGGCACCTTCTGCTTAGAGCTCACAGGATTACCATTTCTCATGTAAAGCATTCAACACAGAACCTAGCAAAACTTTGTTTAATAAATGTTTCCTAATTTTTTATTTGTCCATTTATTGGGCACTTACTATGTGTGCAATAACTATTGTGCCCAGGAATTCTACTAAGCATTATTTAATTCAATCTTTACAATAATTCTGCGAGATAAATACCACAGAATTATATTATGCCCATAATTCTATTATGCCCATCTAACAGATGATGAAAAAGAAGCCTGAAAGGTTTATTAACGTTCCCAATGTTATCTATTTTGAATTATTATTGCTATTATTGTTATAATCACAATGTTAGCAGAACCCTGACGCATCACAGAAAGATGTGGATTACTGGACTAGAGGCAGTCTCTTATAGGAACAAGGCTATTTTAATATGCACCTGAGACGGTCTGAGAGGAGAAACAACTAGTAAGAAATTAGAAAATGCTTGTTGATTTGCATGAAGGTTTTTCTATAAAATTGTTTTTCAATGCAAATAGTTACTTGTGTGTCTGTGTTTGTTTCTCTCTCTGCCCCTCTCTCTGTCGCTCTGTCTCTGTCTCTCTGTCTCTGTCTCTCTCTCTGTGCGCGCGCGCGCTCACACACACACACACACACACACACACACACACACACCCTTCTTCTCCCTCAATCTTCTCTCTAAACCTCTCTCTCCTGTCTGCTATCTTTCTTTCTTCCTACTTGGACTAACATGATTTTTCTTTCTCTTTGCCTCTTTCTGCTACCATTTCTCTGCTTTTCCTAGGCCTAAGGGTCTCTTTAGTTCAAAGGAAAGTTCCTTCCTTGTTTTTTGGAATACTTCAAGCTCTCTCTCACACACCCATTCTGTAGGCTTCACTTTTTAGTTACAAAATGGCTTTTAGTGAATGGGCACACAGCTACCCCTAGTGGAAAACTATTTCTTAAATGTTTCTCTTTTATTTTCAAGTTGGAATTAAATATGAATTACTCTTATGCTGGAAAAGATTTTGTACAGGTAAACAGTAAGTGAACACTATTCTTGTTTTCGTAAGCAATCTAACATTGTCCTGGAAGAGTCACAATTGATAGAACCAAAGGGGAAAACCAATAAAAGCACTAAAATAGCAATTTATCTATGGATCATTATTCTCATAGGTTCTTTATAGATAGTCTAAATATATTGGTGATTTGAGGGAAACAGGGCCTGAGTATCATGAAGTACTTTCACTTATTGAATAATTAACCCCATTTTACCAATAAGAAAAGAGAGGCTCAGAGAAGTTTAGTAATTTTTCCAAGGTCAAACAGCCGATGAGTAGAGGAAACACTGTAGTGTTCCCAGTCACAAAATACATCTTCGTATCCCAAGGTTTTCAATAAAGTATTTTTCTCTGCCTTGACTGCCTTCTCCCTACTTCTTCATTTGGCAGAAATAAATATTGGTCATCTTTCAAGACTGAGCTGACAAATAACCACTTATAAAAAGGCTGCCATTCTCTCTCCCACACTTTTACCTCTGCCCCCAACCACACAGCACTTTATATTCACTGCTTCTACCACACTTATCCCACTGCAGCAAAGGTATTTATGTGTCTAGTTCTCAGATGTGTGAGCTACTTAAAAATCAGAAAAAAAAAACTGTTTTATTCATCTTGGAATGTCCAGGATTAACCATGGGATTGATCCATAGAAAGCACTTACTAGTGTTTGTTGAATGAATGAATAAAAGAGCCAGAAAGCTAGACTCAACGCCAGGTCTTTGGACTCCAAAAGCAAATTACCTTTCCCCCATACCTCACTGCACTGGGGCACAATCACGAACTTCAGGCTTATAAGGATACATAGACATGGACACGCACATGCACACACACACGTGCTCAGTTACTTTTCAACTGGCACCTTTCCAGTCTACCGAATACTAATGCATGAAACATGTTCCCTATTTTGGGAAAACTATCAGTCTAAAAGGGAAGACCTCCATTTACAAAGCAAGAGATCAAGAGATAGAATAGAAGCATATTAATTGTCATTTGGAATTAAGGCAGCTTTGTACTGAGTGGAGTCTGGAGAGATATGAGTTCGGTATTAAGGGTCTTAGGCTATAAATTTTGCCTACATTTTGATGGGAGAAGATATTTTTGTTGAGATTATGAAAAATACCTTCCGTCACTGTCAGAAGGGGTTACACCAGGCTGGATTGCTAGAGTTGTGGTTTATAACACGGCAAAGTTAGAACATTGCCCGGGAATCAGGCAGTGAATGTTGAAGCCAAATTTTTAACTTCTGTGGGCTTCAGGTCTTTACTAAAAAACAAAGGGCTTGAACCAGATGAGCCTCCAAGTTTCCCTGTTAAAGGAGTTGATTCTGCCCAGTTTTCTACATTCTGGGGGTTATCATTTGTGCATATCACAAATGCTCCTCTCATTGTGAATGATTGCTACACTTGCCTGCCCTTGGGAATACTGTGAAGATTAAATGAGATGATGTTTACGGAAGACCTTTGTAAAATGGTAAAGCACTGCCTGACATGAGCTGCTCCTCGCAAACCTGCTCTAAATTAGCCACTTGGCTGCTGTGTGCCCTCCTCATCTTCAGTATCTCTCTTTCTGAATGCCCTAAACAGCAACTGACATTGTAGCTGGGGCGTAACCCAGAATGGTGGATTGTCACTCTCCACGGCACTGTTAATGGTCCCTCTCCAAGACCCTCACTTTGCTTTAGGACGTTTCACTGTCAAAATTATTATGAATTAATAATCCCTTACATGTTTTAACCCTGTCCCAGAGTGGAGAAAACCAACACTAGTCAAGTTACTTCTGATTTACTTCATATGGTTTCATACCTGCACCCCATCTAGAATTTCTTCTGGGAATTGGAGTAAAAAAGAACAGTTATCGCAAAGAGGAGAGTATCAAAGGAATTAGAATCAAGTTTCTACTTTCTGTTTCACTGTTAGAAAAACTGTATTGGAGCCATAGAAAGATTTCCATCTTAGAACAGAGGTAACTTATAAATTTCGTGTGGAACTGAAATAGCATTGAAGATTTGATGAGGAAAGAGAGTGAAAATTCTCTGCCTACTATAATCTTCCCTTTATGCTAAATTCCTTATGTAATTTTTTACCTTTTTATATATTTTTATAAATTATCTAAAATCCTTTTATAAGAACAAGTTAGTACTGATGTTTGGGAGGAGACAAAATAGAGTGGTAAAGATTCCAATAATTTATTTTTAAGTTGGCTTTCCTCCTTACCATCAGAGACTTTGATAGCTAATACTCTCTTTGCTTTTGCTTCTGCTTAAAAATAATTTAAAAATCCATGATAGCATTTCCCGATAATAGATTTTACAAGAATCAGAAAACAGTGCTTGTGTAAGTAGTATTATGGAATCATTACCTCAATTGACTGAGTTCCAGGATTGGTATAATAAAGATTTCTTGATATCCAGTCTAAGGCCAGGCTCATGGAAGAACCCAAACTAGATAGAGGAACAAACACTGTCCTGTTGGTGCCATCGGTCTTCACTCTGTGAATTTCACCCTGAAAATAAGGACAAGAAGAGAGCTGTCTCAAGTCCACCGCTTCTACATGGAAACACTTTCTTCACCGTGGCTAGTGCCAGCTACCGAGGAGTTTCTTTAACACTCCCCAGATTTGGAGAAAAGGCATGGGTTCAGCACCATTGGGTGGCCTCATTGTGTATAATGCTAATGCCAGCAACACTGAAAACACTGAGTTTTAAGTGTGTCACAGGATACACAAGGCTTACCATTCAGACTATCTCTGTTACTGGCTACAGAGCGTTATTTCTTAGCTACCACAGGCCAGAGTCATAAAAATAACCCAAGTTACAAGTGCGAATCAGGCCAGGAGTATATTCTGCATAGTGGTGACAAGTATCAAACACAAAGATCTTTCCTTTCTCCCTCATTTGTATTCTCTTTGCCCCGTCCCCATCCTCACAGGTTTCATTCCTAAAGGCTGAGGAAGGGGCCCAAGGGAATGGGAAAGGAATTGGAAAAATGTTCTTTTTATCCTGGAGGCAAAGATTCTAAATGAAGGCCCTAGCAGCTACATCAAATGCTTTCCTGGAATTCCTTTAGGGAACTACTGCTTTTCATCTTGAGTTATGATCATTTTTATGTTAGTCTAATACCTTCTACGAGTTTAAAGCTCCTTAAGGACAATCTTTGTGGCTGCTGCTTCTAGGCATGTATTCTGCAGTTGAAAGCAGCTAGTTCAGTGCAGAGCAAACAGTAAGCACTTAATAAACACTTGCTGAATGAATAAAGAATACCCAATAGATCAATGTGTTTATTATTCTAAAGCTAAAGAGTTTTCCAACCTTTTCTTGAGGCCAACCTCCGATTTACATTCCTCACTGAGTCAAAACAAATAAATAAATAAAGGGAAAAAATAAAAACTCAGTGGTAAAGTAACTTATTTCTGGACCATTTTCCTTTTATCCACCCAGCCAAAGTTTGCTTATAAGAAGGCATCAGTGCAGGTTCTTTGAAAACAAGTTATATACTTGGAATGTTATTCAAAACTTACTGGATTCTCAACCCAATAGATGAATTCCTCTGAGTCATCAAATTCAACATCATAACCATTCTGTATCCCTGATATGGGAACCATAGCATTGTTGCTCTTCACCTCAGGGTTAAGGGAGATTCCAAAAATTACACTGCGTCTTACAGTTATTAAGAAAGGTTGATCATCTGTAAAAATAGCAAAAAATCAGTCAACATTATATCCCACTATTCTCAGACATTTAGAGTAATAGAACACAGTGGATTGTTACCATCTTTTTTTTTTTTTTTAAAAGATTTTATTGGGGAAGGGGAACAGGACTTTATTGGGGAACAGTGTATATTTTTCCAGGATTTTTTCCAAGTTGCTGTCCTTTCAATCTTAGTTGTGGGGGGCGCAGGTCAGCTCCAGGTCCAGTTGCCGTTACTAGTTGTAGGGGGCGCAGTCCACCATCCCTTGCGGGAGTCGAACCAGCAACCTTGTTTGAGAGCCCACGCTCCAACCAACTGAGCCATCCGGGAGCTCAGTGGCAGCTCAGCTCAAGGTGCCGTGTTCAATCATTAGTTGCAGGGGGTGCTGCCCACCATCCCTTGCGGGAAATCGAACCTAGCAACCTTGTGGTTGAGAGCCCACTGGCCCATGTGGGAATCGAACCTGCAGCCTTCGGAGTTAGGAGCACCGAACACCAACCGCCTGAGCCACCGGGCAGGCCCAGAGTGTTACCATCTTACAGGATAAAATACCACTGCAGCACTGCAGCAATAAATATAATGCATGGAAGCTATTCCATCAGGCAATCCAGGGCCTTCCATTGGATTTCAGTGGGTCACTGGGTCACCAGACCTCCAACTCCACACACAGTGCTTCTGAGCTTTCCCAAGGCAGATCAGTATTTACCTTACTCTTCATCAATTCCCAACTTACACTGATAAACCATCCACCTTCACTAAGCATCACATTCAGGAAGTTCTTCCATTTCTACCCACAGACAAACCTCGCTAATACTGAATAACTTAGGGAAAGGACAGTTGAATTTTGCAACAAAAAAAAAGTGAGAAAACATATAAACAATTCTTGGTGAATGGCAGTTTACTAGTTTTAAGTAGGCTCAGAAAATAAAACAACAAAGCATTGCCTGGTGTTTATTAGAGACTTTAATTACAAAATAAATCCAATTTATAATCCCACCAATTGTTTGACTAATGAGTGTCTTCCACAATAGATTCTAACTCTCAAAAGACAGCGACTATGTCTAATTTACTCACTGCTATGGTCCCAAAGCCTGGCATATTATAGTTGCCTAATAAATAACTGCTGACTAAATGAATGACCATGTAAATAAATAAATGGACGGATGCATAAGTGAATATGTAAATAGTGTCTTCTAAAGTTTTCAAAAGTATCTGTACATTGCAACTTAAACAGCCTCATAATACGTTATTCAAACTATCAGTTCACTTAGCCTCCTTAATAGATAATAAAAGGTCCTTTTTCAAAGATAATCTTTATTGTAGCTGTAGTCCCATTTTCAAAAAAAAGGAATGTAAATTAATAAAATTCAAAAGTGGGGTTTTACTTTATAATTCCTCTCTGAGAAAAGGAAAACTTTGGAATGTGCATTTTGGGTTAAGACACATAATGAGACACATAATAAGCTATGTCGCATATTAAGACACAGTGTAAAATGATTAATCGTTGCATAATTTTCATTGGCTAAAAATGATGTTTTATTATTTTAATAATCTGGGAAGCTTTATATCTTCAGCGGGATTATTTTGACACTTTTTTCATTAATTTTCACATCTCATTAGCTTTTCCTCATTCCTGGTATATTTATTACTGAGAAATAACTCAGCATTTGTTAACCTAATACAAAGTTAAAGTAAATTTTGCAGCTACTAATGCTTTCTGCTTTACAAAGTTCTATAATATATAGCCTTTTGTCTTTTACAACAAGCCTGCAAAGTTGTTTTTAACTGAGGCCGATGAGACTCGCAGGGGCTATGTGACCTGTACAGGAAACAATGCGACAAGGATTAAATCACAGGTCCGTCTTCTCTTGGCTACTGCACATTGCCCCTCTTCCAAACAACTGCAATAGCCATAATAATCACCCCCATTTACTGAGAATATATGTCACACAGTATGTACCAGGCAAATATTATTTCACTTAACTTATCTCCCGGAAGCCTCATAACCCTATCTGTTAGATAGTTACCACCCCCATACATCCACACACAACTTTCAAATGAGGCACAAAGAAATTACTAATTTAACCAGTCACACAACTAGGTCTCGTGGACTCCAAAAACTATGTTCTTAATCATTAATTTGAAAAAAGTGCAAGTTGGGTGCTACTTGCTGCATATCCATTACCACTCAATCCATTTGACTTAATAGCAGTAACAAAAAATGAAAGCTATGAGTTCAGATATACCTTGAAATTATATTGACATGATATTTACTTATTTATTGATTATATGTTATAAATGCTATTGGTTCAGTAAAAACAAGAAATATTTCCCAATTTCACAGAGGACGAAATTTAAATTTGACTTACTCAAAACCTAATCCTGCCCTTTTAATGGGTAATTAACTGGAGCAATTCTCAACCAAAACACTGTTTTAAGACCTAAAAAGCTTTGAATTTCTCATCAGACATGGGCCTTCCTGATTCCTCTGACGCACTCTTCTCTCAAGCACTCCCCAGCTCTACTCCTCCTTGGGCCATTGCCCCTTCCTGGGGATGTGTCTCAGGGCCTTTACCTGATTGCTGCTGGGGTACTGAGAGGGCTTACCACCAATAAACATTTGTGGGCAATGGACTGGCGCAAAGTGTGAGATCCAAGGTGGATGATGTCAGAGATACACTAGAAAGGAAGTGACCACTGAGACCAGTGGCATAGGAGGGTGCATGAAAAGTGCTCTGTAGGAAAGAAAAGAGGAGGAGGGATTTTATGACACTGCACACGTATAAAGGAGCAAATGGGTGAAAAACACAGGACTGCAGAATGAACAGGGAAATAAAATGATAATGGAGGATCTGTCACTCACTCAGCATTTACTGAGTGCCACTATGTATCACAGGCAATAATGTACATCAGTGAATCATGTGGAGGCTTTACCCTCAAGGAACTTCAAGTCTGAGGTCAAGACAAAGTATATGGGCCTTACGATCCCCAATGTCAATAGCCAGGAAGGAGTAGGCACAGAAGAACCCTGGGTTAGATGGAAAAGAGTTCAGGAGGAGGTGATATTTAAGCTTTCCAAGGTCAGTATGTCTCAGTCTTTTCAAATGAAAGAGCATCTCTTCATTTTTACGTTTCATGTCATGATTCCATTTAGATTAGTGTTAGCAGAGAAGTAAAGAGACGACAGTCAGGAATGGGAAATTTATGTTGTAATTAAAGGGTGAGATTTATGACTCCCAAATCTAGATCCCCCTTAACTCAGAACCTTGCAGAAACTGACCAGCACTGCAACCCTTCCTAGAATATGGGCAAGGAATGTTTGCATCTTTTTTTGCACATAATCACTGAAGCAATTGTCTCGTGTCCCTCAGACTGAGTCAGAAAACTATTTTGGGTTTGAAGTTATTTTAGGAGGTGCTAGGGAAATGTATTGGTTTGAGTTTTGTTTATTTGTTTTTGGCATTATAGGGAACATATTTTCAACAGAAAAACTATCTCATACGAAGAAAGCTCTCACTTTAAAATATCTATAACAAAACTAGGAAACATCCCCAAATTCCCTACCCAACTTTAACCACTATTTGGCATGTGTGGTTAAGTCTTCCAGGCTTTTTTAATGCGTGTTTTTATGTGTCTGTTCCTAGACAGCACCTGCTTTTTCACTTAACCTTATCACATAAGCATTTCCAAAGACATTCCACTTAGTAAACACTATTTTAAAGGCTATTGAACATGTACGTTAAGTCAAATGTTTTCATCTATAAATGTTAACAAGACTTCCAAGCTTCTTGTTGAAAAATATGTGTGACCTTTTTGTAGTCAACATGTATTGACACTCAGTTACCTAACTTGTACTCAGAAACCAGTGGGAAAATAGCAGAAAGTTCCACTTCAGTTAAGTCGGCCCATGGAAAAGCCAGTAGTGGAATTATTTGTGAAACAAAAGGTACTGTTTAGAATTAATATTTACCAATCACCATCAGATAGTAATATTGATGACACCAATCCCCAATGCACAATTCAACCATCTTTGTGTGGTGAAAGAATGCTTTGTATCCAAAATGTCTATAGCCCAGTTTAATCTTCTGCTGAAAGACTCTGAGGACACACTAAATTAAACAATGTCAACAAGGATTAGATGCATAATAAATCTCTGAAGAAAAATGGCAAATGCCAATCCCTTTGTAAGTGTCACCAATAATTAAAATCTTTCATCATGGACATATCATTGCAAAATATTACACGCTGTTGGATTAAGCCTGCATCTGCATAATTTGTAAACACCATAAATTTCCTGGATTCAGCATATATTTTCCATTTGAAAATTAAATTTCCTGGTAGATCAGGATTCTATTTTTTCTTAATGTAAGAATTTTTTATCATTAAACATTTAATTTTCTTATCTACAGCCATTTTTATGAGTATCAAAACACAGTCACTCCCCTTCACTGAGAAATGAAGGAAACTTAAGCTTAGAATAACTCATTAGATTTTTAATAAGCAAAGGCAAAATGTTTTTTTAAGAGTTTATTATACATCAAGTACATACTTCAGAAGAAATCTCTTTTGTGGGTTGATTGCATCTTTTCCTTCCTTACTTCCTAAAGCACTGAGTATAACCCTTCTTCACATACTCATCTATCAACCCAGCAAAATATCTAGGATGAGATAAAGATTAAATTGCTCAAATAATCACTTAAAATATTTCAACAAAGAGAACTTCAAGTATCAGATAAGAATAGTGAAGTTATTGAAATTAGAGTCAGAAGACCTAGACTACAATACTCATCACTGACTATTGGCTTTGAGGATAAAAATGAGATATGGAACCTGAAAAATGAGGCCACACACTAATGTAGAGAAGTTTTGCTTCTTAGATGCAGAATTTGGAACTTTCCACTATCATAGCTTGTCTAACTGTAACCAGGTAAGAGAGAATATGAAATTAAAGATTGGTGAATCACATACACACGTAATATTAGCTCCATATACAGAAACTATATTACAACTGAGGTGTGCAATCATATCACCCCAGATAGCACACACTCCACAGATACCTGCCAAATCAAAGGGTACACAGCACACACTCCGTCAGCAAGTGGTTTAGAGTTTACATTGCTTTGCACAAACTTTGGCAAGCTCCACCTTCAGGACACACTTTAGGGGCATACAGTACCTCTCAAGCAGGTCACAGAATCATGTGAGAGACTCCATCCCGAAGCACAAACACAGGAGTAAAGCTGTGGTTTCTGTGAGGAAAGCAGGCATAGATGGCTGCAGGGGGCAGAGGCACATGAATTTATGCCTGCAATAAAAAGAAAGAAGTAAACGTTGCTGAATGGAAACCATACACACACACGAAAGTGCACAGAACGAATGGATAAAGAAAATGTGACATATATACAAACACACACACACACACACACACACTGGAATATTATCGGGCCATTAAAAGAAGAAGGAAATCCTACCATTTGCAACAACATGGACGGACGTTGAGGTGCATTATGGGAAATGAAATAAATCAGACAGAGAAAGGCAAATACTTACATGTGAATTCTAAAAAAAAAACAGAACTCATAGATTTGTAGCTATGTGTGGTTATATTCACTAAACATTGTAGTGATCATTTCACAATATATGCATATACCAGATCATATTGTACACCTAAAATTAATACAGCATTATGTGTCAATATGTCGCAATTTAAATAAATTTTTAGACGTGCACAAAGTCATGCTGTTACTGTGCTCCCAGAGGCCCCAGGTATTTGGAGTACACAAAGTTACCTCTGTTGGTTTGGTTCTTTTTCTGAAACTGTTTTACCCTTCCCTAACATCATGTTTTCAATATAAAATTCATAACAGTCATAAGAGGAAGGAGTGACTTGCCCAAGGTTACAGATAAATCCAGTCTATAACTGGATTATGAACAAACAGCCACTGAGTAATCCAGGGCTTAGTATAAAAATATGATGCTAAGTATTATGTGTCTCCTTGCCTGACATAAAAGAGATCTTTTTATATTAAATGAAACCAAGGCATGTGATCCTTATGTGACCTTGACATTTACCTACTGTTGTCCAAATTTTGGTTAGATAATAATTTTTTAATTTTTTATTAACGACATCTTTGTGTGTCTCTGCTCCTTGACAAAAGGATCCTGTGTGCATCCCAAGCTCACAGGATGTTCTCTAGATCTTACATGTTCTTATTATATATATCTTGTTCGATTCATTAATCCATTCAGTCACTCAAAAAAAATGGTGAGCCATCACTATGTCCCAAACACCATTCCAAGCACTGGGAATACTATAAACATGGGGCAGATATTCTAACAAAAGGAGACAGAACTAAACTCATAAATTGTGTGATTTCAGAATGTGAGAATAAAGAGCAAAATAATCATGAGAAGGGAAGGCTATTTTAGATATGGTGGCCAAGGGCCACCAGGGAGTATTTGGTAGACTCCTACGTGACATGAAGGAGCAACTCATGTGAGATCTGGAGGAAAGAAGTTCCAAGCAGACAGAAGAGCTAGTGCACAAGTACAGAGGTGGGAAGTAGTTTGGTATGCTTCTGGGGCCAAATGAAGTCCGAGGTGGCAAGAGGGAGTGGGAGAAGAGACCAGGTAGATAACAGGGACCAGATTCTCAAGTGTGATGAGAAACCATGTAGAGTTATACGGAGAGAAGATTGAGGACGTATTCCCTTCTCCCACCAGAAAGAACACTACCAAGGCCAAATTTTTAAATCACCTAACCACCCACACCATGCACTTAAGGATGATTTGACATGGCTGCAAGAAGACACCTACAGGGCAATGGTGCCACAATAAATCAGTCCTAAAAATAAGTTGCTTTAAACCGCAAAGTGGTAGCGATAAAAGGATCTAAGGGACTAGCTGTCTGGTCTATGCTATATTTGTCAGCCAAGGAAACTGAGACTCAGAGAACAGTCACACAGGCAACAGCCAATTGCTGAATAAAATGACACATTAGATCTACTGTTGTTACATACAAGATTTGAATTTTCCATGACAAATAAAAGTAATGGAAATGTTAGGCCCAGGGTGGTAAGTAAAGGAAAATGTATTGCCCAAACAAAAGGGGTCTGCAACATTACGTATTTTGCATTCCCAGAATAAGTGTTTTCCAAGCCACTCCCAGGCAGGATGTCTGTCTGTCTGTCTGTCTGTCTGTCTGTCTCTCTCTCTCTCTCTCTCTCTCTCTCTCTCTCTCTTTCTCTCAATTTTATCTCATTTACCACTTGGCTGTTTCGCAGGATGAACCGCAACAATCCCAAAGGGCTGGTGGACATTGTAAATTACGACCGATTGGTTCCCTCCATGCCACTTGTTGGCTTGAGTAACCTGTTGAGTAATGCGGTCAGTCCAGTACACGGAATCTTCAAAGAGAGTTAGGGCATAGGGATGCCGCAGTATCTGTGAAGCAGAAGAGAGCAATGAGATCTCGCCCAGAAATAAAAACCAAGGTGAACAAAGTAGAAAAGGGTGCCCAAGGAGATGGTTTCCTTTAGCATTTAATTATTTAAGAAAAACATAGGGAAGTCATTGTTCAAGAGACAGACAAAAAATATACCGCTTGACCTACCTCGCACTATACCACTCAAAAATCCTTTCACACACGTGTCATTTAGTCTTCATTTTTACTGTGATAATCACACTGGGCATCCTCTTTACAAACGAAAGCAAAACCAGAGTGCAGAAAGTAAAGTGACTTATCTGGAGCCCTTACTCCCAAGCTCTAGCGGCCACCCCATTATCTACATTCCTTATCCAGTGTTATTTCCAGTCTGGTTCTGCCACTCACACATGTACATAAATCTGATAGAGCTTAGACGCATATTTCCTGAAGGTGGGGAGGCCCCCCCAGGGTCTCTTCAAGTCATGGAACTGTGAACAATGACAATCTTAAACAGAAATCAATAACAGTTCTTTTGGTAAAGTACATATTTTCTGTATAGTCTCATAACTTGTGAAAATAAATTCAACAGAATTTCCTGAATGGAAATACAAAACATATAACAAGCTATCATTTAACTGAGACAGTAAATATAATGGTTAATTTTTGTTTAACACTTATTAAAAGGCACAGGAGCAACAGATTAATAGCTATAGATCAACTAAATCACACGAGTAATTGATCCTTCCTGAACATAACATAATCTGACATGAACTGAATTTTTAAAATATGTGTGATGTTACTGATAAAAGCTGAATTGGCCCTTATTCCTGTTGATATTTCCTGGATTGACCATGTAATGTCCATGACACAAAAATGAAATTCTTAGTTTTGTTACTCTATTGCTTTCCAGGAAGCCACTATGATTTTAGTTTAGTTTTCCTCAATACCAACTTACCAAATCACTGGCTATCACCTGCCTCCGATGGTGTCCATCATAATCACAAAAGTCTAAGTAATCCAGATAGGCATCCAAGAAGTAGAGCAGTCTGTTGGGGTAATCAATAGTCAAGCCATTGGGCCATAAAACCTTGTCCTGGACAATGACAGTGCGGAAACTGCCATCCATGCTGGCTCGCTCAATGCGAGGGTGATGGCCCCAATCAGACCAGAATATCAGATGGTCACTGTAAAAAGAAACCAATTACCAATCGGTGGGGACATATTTCAATATGGAAAATAACTGTCACCTAAAGTATTAGAACATCACATTTATGCTCTGCTTAAAAGAAATCATCTCCAGTTCAGAATATATGCACAGAGCTTATTTTTTCCTTTGAGTGTCACAAAGTAAAACTGTAATCATGTCATCAAAAGCCATCTGGGTGTTTTTATAATGTTCATAAAATGTGCCGTACATTATGACACTGCAATGTCTCAATGCCAATTCATGTTTCTGTACAATCCACAAATATTTGATCTAGAAAAATTCATCTATCCTTGATTATCTACCCTGTTATGGTTGAGATAAGAGAATCAATTTATTTATCATCAGACATTCATCTAAGTTTCAGTGGTGTGTAATACTCTACAATATCTAGAAGTCTGTGTCACACTGAACATAATTTGCCCAAATAACCATCGTGCAGAAAAGAATCGAAGTGAAGAATCAAAGTAAATTCAAGGAAGGAAGCCCTTGGAGGTGTCTAAGCAAATGGGAAAATTGAGCCTTCTTCCCTTTAGGACCAACGAACAAAAATGTTCTTCTTTATATGATGTAAAAGGAAGTGCTAGTAAATGACTTGAAACCAAAGTAGGAAAAACTGGCTTTTTTGTTATACAACCACGAGGTATCAAAGCTACAACAAACTGGTCCATCTGTGGAATATTACTGTATGCGTTCATTAGAAAGTTAATTATATAATTCTACAGCAATAATTTCAGTAATTGTATTTCCTGGCTAATAAATCAAGGTGGTCTCAAAGTGAGCAACCACTTGCTCTTGTGTACTTCATGAAGAAAACTTTCAGATAAAGGAAAGATAGCAACAACCAGCTGGACGCCTACCATTTCTATAGAGATGTTTAAACAAGGGATCATTTTAAATTTTATGATATGAATATCAGCCTGTTGTTTTACTGTTGTTTTTCCCTCATTATAACCATGTCAAGGCAACATCATTTAAAAACACTGAAGAAAGTCTTACCTAATTCTGGGATCTAACGCTAGTCCCCTTGGCATTGTCACATTGTCACTAATCAGCACAGTCCGATGGCTCCCATCCAGTTTAGAGACTTCAATTGTTTGCAGAACATAGTTTGTCCAGTAAAGATTGCGACCTACCCAATCTACCACCATACTTTCAGTCATGGTGCCACCACTATCAAGCACCTAAACACAAAAGTGAATAAAGAATGAATTCTAAAAGGAATCATATGAAGATCTGGCATAAGGCATCTAACTTGTCCTAGGATTGCTTGTGAGCATTAGAAAATTTTGTCTTCCCGTGTAGATAACCACCAAATCAACAGTAAGTTTTTGTAGGAAAAACATACAAGATTTTGAAGAATTCACTACTCTAAGATAACTCTACAGTTGGATAAGTATCTAGTTTCGTTTTGGTTTCAAAGTGTTTGCAATTAAAAGAGCTCTATCCATTCACTAAATTGGCAATCCAATGAAACTTTATAATGTCCAGATGCCAAAAGTAACATCTTTATTAAGTACCAACAATTATGAAATAAAGTTCTAAGGGGCAGACGAAACATGACCATCAAATTGGCCAAGAAATTGAAATTGGATGATGGACTGAGAAACATAACTAAATTCAAACCAAGAAAAGCAACCCCTTAACTCCCCTGCATTTTCCTCTGCTCTCATCCACTAGAAAAACTTTGCAAAGGGGACCTCATAGATTTTGTGAAGTCTCTGTGTTGCGTAATCTGGAATTCAGAGTAATGGATCTGCCTTTAGAGGCTACATACTTATCTAAAACACCCATAAATTAGTCTTGGGTGTTTTACACCCAGGTTTCTTGGGTACAATGTGGCCCAGAGGGGAATATGAGTTACCCAAGATGAGGTAGGGCTTTCTTTCACTCACAAGTAATAGCAAATAGACCCAAGACAGGATAATTAGGCCGAACATCAGTAGAAATCTACTTACCACTTTTCTATCTGTTCCATTTTGTAACACACTCCAGATTTTACCATCAGTTCTATCAGACCAAAAGACACGACCACTAATTGAATCAAAATCAATGGCTACAATGTGAGAACCATCCTCAATAAGTGCATAGATATTGTGGACACTGGAGGTGATATTGTCAACAATAATTTGATTCTGACTTGCCACGAGTAACAAAAGATTTTCAGATGCTGTCCAAGATGAAAATGCAAAAATGTAAGTAATTCTGGGAGAAAACAAAACTAAAGTGTCTCAAATATTTGATGTAATACTTTTGGTAACAGAGAAAGATGTAATTCCAAACTACAGTAATGGGAAAAACAAACAAAAATCCCCATAAGAATTATTTTTTAATCATTTCATTCCTCACCTAAATAGCTGATTTTTATGAGTATCTAAAATAAGCTTTTTCTATAATATTTTTCTTCCTTGAATTATACTTCAACATTTGACTAAATATCAATCTGGAGTGAACTATACTTGCATTCTTCCTATTACTATAATTACTTTTGTACTTTGCTTATCTTCCTTCCTAGATTGTAGGCGTCTTGATAGCAAGAATCATGTCTTAAATACTTTTGTTTTCCCCAAGTTGTTCAGCTGTGGCAGAGACTTCTAATTATCTCCCAGTATCCTCCCTCCTGTTCTTCCTTTTTAGTAATAAATCATGCCAAGTTTTAGATTGGCACACAGCCACTCAGCTTGAGATACTTCTCTGCCTCCATTTCAGTGTAGAGTGACCATATCACTAAGTTCTGACCAATAAGATGTGAGTAGAAACGATGTATCAAATTTCAGGTCACATCCTTAAAGGAAGCTACTTGCTCTCCATTTTCTCTTGTCCTTTCCTATTTTCTGAGAGAGAGCAAAGACTGAGGCAGTAGCACTAGATCCCTAGATGGAAGCCACACAATGAGGATAACAGACCAGCTTTACCCCCTGGATTGTCTACCATCTACGCTCCTACTTAAAAAATAAATTGTCTAATTTTTTTTTTTGCCTCCTTTATTTGGCCACTTTTAATGTACCCAAATTAATATCCTAATACATAGTATAATCACTTTCACATAGTAGAAACTGAAATTAATATTGGGTGAATTGAATTCATTAAGCATTATATAAAGATGATTAAATATAGAAATCATTTTTAAATAATATAAAAACCATTTTTATTTACTCTAAATAATAAAAAAAAAACTTCTATCTGTATATGTTTTAATGCCTATTTTCCAAAATATACCAAGATCTTTATGCATAATAGCTCATGTAATCCTCACAAGAAACTGAGGTTTAAGGAGGTTATATAACCTATCCAGGATTCAAGTCCATTTGACTCCTAATTAACAGTCAAATCTCTACGTGCAACATTTGATCTTAAGCTCTGGGGTATGTTGTTAATAGGCAGAAGTTAGTTCACTTTCAAGTTCAGTCATTACCTGTAACTTTGCAAGTCTTTCCATCAGTGTCTAACATGTATTCTTTATCACACCAGCACCGGAAAGAACCTCTTGTATTGTAACAGTGCTGGCTACAAAAGCCTGGGATATCACATTCATCTATGTCTTCACAGGTCTTAGAATCATTGGCAAGCAGGTATCCCAATGGACATAGGCACTGAGCCCCAAAGGGCCCTTGAACACACTGGTGAGTACAACCAGCATTTAAATTTGAGCAGCTCTCCTGGTCTAGAATAAAGAAAAAGAATCAGAATGGGCAAAAGTTAGGAATTTTTGCTTTTTGGTTCACTCTGTTGTAATATTTGTCATATAGTCTCAGGCCATCTTCAGTATAATACTCCGGTAAGAGCTAAGAGCAGCATTCACCTGGATGAACTCTACAGGCTATTTATTCAGTGTCTGCTCTGATTTGCCTAAGGATTTACCATCCTTCACATCCATTGGGCCTGGACCACTTTCTTCATTACAACTCTCTATTAAAACTCCATTTAGTGCAATGAGGGAAACTTGGGGAAATACTGTTGACATCAAGAAACACAATTGTTATGGATAAAGCATGCAAAGAGACCTAAATTACTTCCCACTTGCTTCCTGTTATTCTTCTACCTACACAGAAATGGACAATAAGACTTTGACATTTAAGAGCAAGGGCTGGAAGTTCTATGAAAATGAATACATGGAAGGGGAAAGGCAGTTGGAACATTAGAAGGCACAGATCCACTAACATGCCATTCATTATTCTTGACTTTCTGGGCCCAAACGGCAATGCATGAAGTCACCCAAAGTCAGTTCATATGCCTGGGGATGCAAATGCCCTCTATTTCCATGTGTATTTTATCTTAGTTATGAATCAGGATATGAAACATGCACTAGAAGGGGAAGTAAGTCAAAATGATTAGGACATTTTCAGAACAAACAGAACACATATAAAATCATAAGAATCGAAAATACTTGGCAATCATACCTGGCTGGGGTTCATCTGAGAGTGAGCATTGATTAAAGAAGAAAGAAAGAAAGGACAGTAATTAGGATTACATGCCAATCACAGACTTTTAATCACAGCAAACACAAATCCCCAGACCTCATTTGTTTTGTGGCAAGTTCTGATTGAAATTAGAAAACACTCAAGTTAGAAAAACTTATGAGCACATTATCAACAGAACCAAATTTAATTTGACAATCTAATGGCCTCAATTAGTCTTATTGTATTAAAACAAAATGATATAAAAAGAAGGAAAAACACAGAACCAAGTGCAAAAAATTTAATGAGAGATATTATCCAGTGATTTATTTGAATCATGATGGTTATCCCTACACAGATTTGAACTCAGAGAGGAACTGAAATCCCTTCCTCAAAAGCTACATGGTGACAATGACAATGATGATGCACCACAGGCCACTGGTCAAAATAAATTTAAGTCCAGTAAACTGTGGTCAGGAAACTTACTGCAAAGTGGGGACTCATCTGTCCCATTAGGGCAGTCAGGGACGCCATCACATACTGCACTCAGATTCACACAGATGTTATGGCCGGGGCAACGCCATTGCCAACTGGGACAGAAAAAGGCCTGGGTGGGGCAGTCCTTCTCATCACTCATATCCCTGCAGTCATTGTCCCCATCACAGAGCCACTCTCTGTGGATGCAGTTTCCGTTGTCACACAGGAAATGAGAAGGAGGGCAGGTCTTGAGCACACAGCCGTGGTGCTCATCCGAACCCTGGATGCAGTCTGGGTGCCCATCACATTCCCAGCTCCCTGGGATGCAGAGACCATCTGCTTGGCACTGAAATTCATCTGGGTGGCACATACCAGGAGGCCTGGTTTCTAAGAGAAAAGCATGGGGAAAATGGGCTTGTGAGTGTAATTTAGAATCTCTTTTATGCAATTCCTAGACTCAGAGGAAATGATTTTAGATCAATGATAGGTTTATACTAACTATGACAAAATCAATATTAAAATCTAAAATGATACATCTAGGGTCTTCTCCAACATTGTTGTAGATAGAAATCTTTATATGTGTCTGATTAGTGGCTCTGACAATAAACTAAGAACAGGATGCACAACTCAAATCGAAGATAAATCCCTGAGTCAAAAGAACATCCTGGGGCCAGCCAGGTGGCTCAGGTGGTTGGAGCGCCATGCTCCTAATGCCGAGGTTGCCAGTTTGATTCCCACATGGGCCGGTGAACTGTGCCCTCTACAACTAAGATTGTGAACAACGGCTCTCCCTGGAGCTGTGCTGCTGTGAGCAGCCAGAGGTTGGCATGAGCTGCTGTGTGCTGCTATACGTGGCAGGCGACTGACTGCCTCAGCCGGGTGGTGGGAGCACAAGGCTCAAAATACCAGCATGGGCCAGGGAGCTGTGTCCTACACAACTAGACTGAGAAACAATAGCTTGAACCGGAGCAGGGAGTTGGGAGGGTTGGGGGAGGGGGCAGAAAAAGGGAGCAGGAAACAATTATAAAATATTTTTAAAAAAACGACTATAAAATTTTTTTTAAAAAAAGAACAATCTCTTTTCTGCATTTCTAATGTTCATTCAATTATAGATTAAATAACACAATGTATCTATCTATTAAAGAATCATCAGAGCATTTCAATAGAGCTTAAATAGCTATGGTCACTTTGAATCTCATGTGTTTAATATCATACATTTGGATGTTATTATAATTGTTCCTCATATGAGCTGTATCCAAAGATACCATCACACATTAAATAAACAAAAGGTGACAGAAGTCCTTAATTCTTTGCAAACTTTCTACTTCTCATCAAGCTGTCCTTGAGAGATAGATTAAACTTGTATCCCTGTTTCACAGGGGTGACACCAAACTCCTTCCCAGTGACCTAGTAGGTCAACAGCAAGTCACTGGCAACTGGAAGTTTAACCTCATATCAGCACAGAAGTCTATGTTTTTAGTGTGAAACAGGAAAATCAATGATTAAGAACTTCTGGGTGTGGTACACACCTTTAAAGTATGCAAACATTTTGTTCAACTATTCATTTCATCCACAGAGTTAAGCACTTCTTTTCTGATTGGGAAGAAGAATTGATGGAGACCTACTTTTTATGGTACAAAATATCATTTTTCAAACAAATGACCCCCTCACTGACAATTTTTTACAAGTCTAAAATCCATTTAACACAAGAAGCAGACAATAATAACTCCTGGTCATTAAAGGATTCTGGCCTGTAGAGATTATAGGTCTAACAGATTTCTATCCCACAAAGTCCTCCTGGAATCCTCTGACTAGGAGGAATTTCTTTTCTCTGAGCCCTCATAGGATTTTATCTGTATCATTTCTAAGGCCCTTGTAACTGTCCACTTAGCTTTGTCTCTTACTTTCTATAATTTCTCTTACCAGACTATAAGGACAAAGGCCACTTATATTTTAGCAGATATTCAACGAATAACAGCTGAAAGAATGAATTTATTAGAGTCAATATCTAATATTGCTCCACACCATATCCATACATGATTTGACCTCCCTATTGAGATTTAAAAGAAACCATTAAAATACCATAAAATATATGCTAAGTCTCAAAAATTTGAAACATACTAATTTGGGATGCCCTAGTGAGAACAAAAATATCTCTAAGAAATATTTAACCTACTTAAGAAACTATTTGAAAGTGCCCATTTATACAACCACTTGGTTCACAAATTATAAAACATTACTTAGTAATGCCTCATCAACTTTATTATATATTCAATACAGCATTTCTTTGATAATACTTTGTACTTTTGGCCGTCTTCCCTCCAGTATGTTTGAGTTAGAGAAAATTTATGGTAATATCAATGCTGGTAAAATAAAATTATTCCTTCACCTGAAACATGCTGGGTATATGGTACTTACGACAGTCTTTCTCATCAGAGTGGTCATTGCAGTCAAAAACACCATCACAATGATATGTGTTGCTAATACACTTATCCTCACTGGCACATTTGAATTGAGAAGAAGTGCAATTAATTACTAAGAATGAAAGAGAAAAGCATTAGAAATGAGCTCAAGGAGAAAAATGACTCAACATTGAGATTTTTCTGAACATCAAGAATAAAAATCAAGCACTCCACTTACCACAACCATCCTCATCGGATCCATCAACACAGTCTTTGTCCCCATCACAGACATAAAATATGTCAATACACCGATGGTCAGTGCAGTGAAACTGACTAGGTAGGCATGTCGATGTAAAGTCTAATATCATCCAAAAACAAAACCAAGTAACAGTTAGTGCTTATTCAACGTGGGCCAGCGCCACACTCAAAAATGCTAAGAGAATCGTTATCTCAATTGTCTATGTGTTCCAAATTCCTTCAAATCAGCCACATTGCCAAAGTCAGCCCAGCAACAGCAGTCAAAGTTAGGACAGTTTTTTAGAACCAGGAATAAAAAGACGATGGGCCAAGTCAGAAACTGTGATTACACCTTTAAAAAGAGGCCACACTTAGAAAGTGAGCGTGATGGGGTTGGGCTGGACGATACCCCATGAATGCTGTTAAGCCCAAGACTCTACACCATAGCTAAGCAATGGAGCCTGACTCAGCAGCATGGTTGGCACGACCCATAGACCTAGTAGCAACAGTGTATAGACAGATCAGGATAACTGAATTTAATCCAAACTTGAAGCAGAACAATTCTAAAACCAGGGTGCTCCTTTGCTGAAGAGACACAGCCCTAGAAGTAGATATGCTGGCTGCCCCACCCACAACATGCAGTTGTATTAAGTATATGCATAGAATGTGAATGCTGGAAAGGATCTTAAAGCTCATCTTTGCCAGAAGGAAAGTGACTGGCCTAGTCACATAACCAAGACTAGAACTTAGTCCAGGGAACTTTGCAGACATGAAAACAACCTAAGGGAAATTAGAACTGGCAAGGTGAAAAGCAGGTGGATAAGATTAATGAAAAGTTAAATGTGCTGTGCCTCTTTATTCTATTGCATTTTTTTCCTGTCAAAAGAAAAACCAATAGTCAACAGTCTGGATATGTTTATATGATTTAGCATAAAAAATTATTTTAAATATCTGAACAATTAGTTGAGGGATTTCTTTTTTTCAGTTTCTATTTGGGTGTTAGATTTCAGAGGCAGTCCTCATTTCGCTTTCATAGAACTCAATATTTAGGACTCTCTAATTCCCATGTCTTTGCTCTTATGGCCAGTTTGACATGAGGATTGACAGGTAAAAGTGGCTAAGAGACAATGAAAATTGTGTGAGCCTGAGAGGAAACGTGTGCGTGGCCTACTGATTGTTCACATTTATTTACTCAGCTGACCGACCAAGAGAAATCAGTGCAAAACTTACTGCAGTCCTTTTCATCAGATCCATCCCCACAGTCATTATCTGTGTCGCAGACCCAGTTCCTTGAGATACACAGGTTATTATCACAAGTAAAGAAAGACGCAGGACAGGAAGTGGGCGTGTGGGCGGGGCAGTTCTGCTCATCACTTCCATCCACACAATCACTGTGCTTGTCACAGCGCCAGTGGGCAGGGATGCACTCTCCTCCGTGGCTACAGGTGAACGCTGATGGTGCACAGGAATTGTCTACAACAGAAACGAAGGGGTCGTGAAGACCTGTAAATGAGTTCTCACCTTGTAAAGACCCAATTCTTTTTCAATAGGTGCATTATATAAAATACGAAAAAATGTCCAAGTCATTTAAACCATCATTATCATCATCACTGTCTGGCCTTTATTTAGCAATGATCATATACCAGACACTTTTCTATGTGATTTATATGTTTTCTTCTCTCTTAATCCTCACAAGAACACTGTGAGGTACATGTAATTATCTGCAGTTACGGATGAGGAATCTGAGGCTTTGGGAGGTTGAGAAATCTGTCCAGGATTCAAGCTCTAGTTGGTGTGACTCTAAGGCCCATCCTTTACTTTTAAGCTTATACTTCCTCCAATAACAATTGCACACTCAGTCTACAGAAACCTCAATAATGTGTCATTTGAAAAATGCAAGTTAATAAAATATTTGGGTAATAATCTGCACTTTTAGAAAGAGGGAGATAATACACAAAAGGAAAGAAAACTTCAGAAATTTCAGAAAAATGTACAAGTGGGAACTAATATTTTCAAATCTGTCCTTCTTTTTCTCTAAAAAGACAGATTATTATTACTATTAATCTCACCTTGATAGAGACTTCTGAGATTTCAACTGTTCTCTGTCTTTTTTTTTTTTTTTGATAGAATACTTTTGTCTTCTGCAATAGCATTTATTATGCTCCAGAATTTATAGACTGGATTACCATCAACAAAAGAATATAAAGGTTAAGACCACCAATTCACCCCTAATTCATTTTACACCAAACGGCAGGGGAAGAGGAACATAAGCCATTAGATTTTCTAAAGCTGTGGGTGGCCCCATGGCTCAGGTGGTTGGAACGCCGTGCTCCTAACGCTGAGGAGCGCAAGGCTCATAATATCAGCATGGGCCAGGGAGCTGTGTCCCACACAACCAGACTGAGAAACAATGGCTTGAACCAGAGTAGGAGGTGGCAAGGAGGAAGGGGATGGCGGAAGAAAGGGGGGTAAAAGATTTTCAAAAGCTATTATTGCAAGTACTTATTCTCTCAGATGCTAAAGATTACATCCAGCTTATTTTGATTTGACTTTTTGAGTAATGACTTCATTGGTCCAAACAGCCAATGGCAAAAAGAAATTTTATTGAAGATCATCCAAGTCAATGCTAGAAATCATTTGTAATATTATCTATGAATGATATTTATTGTCTAGCTTCCTAAAAGCATTTGGAGTACATGTTTAAAAACTGAAATTTTAAAACTTTTTTTCCCACAGAGATCACCCAGGCTTCTTTTCTTTTCTTTTTACCCCCACCTCTCTCTGTTCATCCCAGGAAGTATCTCCAGTGTATAAGCTACTTACTAAATGTGCCACACAGATGCTCATCGCTGTTATCATGACAGTCATCAATTCCATCACAGCGGTAGTAACTGGGTACACATCTGCCGTTGTTACAGGGGAAGGAAAAGGAGCCACACTGCGCCAAAGGTGGTTCATGGGACGGGTCTTCCAGGCACGTTAAGTGATTGGAAGTCAGGCTCATTCCGTAGGGGCAACCACACACCCGCTGGAAATTTGGCACTGGGAAGCAGAAGTGGCTACAGTCGCCATTCGGATGGGTGGGTCGATTACAATAGTTAGAGCCTGTGTGGTTTGTGCAGGAAAACAAATGAGAAAGAACATTTTTCATACCCAATACTAAAAAGTACCTTCCTCTGGGAAATCAACATGCCAAATATAACATTCAACATAAATACAGAGAAGTGCTAAAATGTGGTTTTTTTCTAGCAATACTTTTAGAGTTAGTAGAGTAGAGCAGAGATTTTTAAGTCTTACACTAGTAAACTATTTGGGTAACAGGAATATAAAACTATCAGGAACTATATTAAATAACAATTACTGAAAGATAAAAAGGAGCCACCATATTAAATAAATCCACCCATATAAAAGAGCCCGGCAATCTCACTCACCAATTTGAATACTGTCATCATATGATTTCACATGCATTATATTACTGATGCCACTTCGGATAACAGTCATGTCTCCACCATCTGTTTTCCTGACTCGAACAATAGCACCCAGTCTCCAATCAGTAAAAAATACGTAGTCTAAGAAGAAACATGGGTGATTAGTACGTTTATCACAGCTCACCTACAAATAACTTGAAAAAATGCAATAGTTTCATAATGCTTGCCGCAAATGTGAGAAGATTCTCCCATTAATATCTGTAAAATGTTTGTGTAATCATTTTCCATGACTTGTTACTCTCAAGAAATAACTGTTAAAGAGCCTATATATTTAATAATACTAGGGTTTATGTTAAGGTAAGCATGTATGGAGCAGTGTGATGGCATTTAATAGCAATTAGGCTCAGACTTCTATGGGTAAAATTAAAAAGCCTCAGGATTCTTCTACAGAGCATTAAATGGAACCTCAAAAGACTGAGTTTATATACCAGATAAAGTACTAACCTGATGAGTGCTCTAGGGCAAACACTTAACTGTGTGAGGGCTCATTTGTCTTGGAAAATTAAGGCAGTAGACTAAATCGTCTCTAAGCTTCCTTCCAGGTCAAGCATTCCATATCCCATGTCTTAATGGGAAAATTTTTAAAAAATTTTTTCACTCAGTTTTAATAAGAAGCTATTGAGAAGGAAAAGTACAGATCTAGTCCAAAAAGGAAACTTAAGTATATGTTTCGAGGTCAATAAAATTATCCACAGAAGTGTGCCTATACCTATAACCACATTAATGTTTCATGAAGCTCATTATAGTAAGATAATGTAAGATTCTAAACATCAAAAGTTTAATCATGTTCACTTTACACTAGCAACTGAAGCAGGGAAATAAATGTATACATTTCAACAGTTTCTAAAAAAAAAGGAGTTAAATTCTCTTTAACAATAGCTTAGCTAACTAAGAGTTCCAACTAACCAGAAAATGACTAAGATGTCACAAATATTATCATTAGACCAGTTTTCCTTAGGCATGGTCTAATCAATGACTAGTCAGTCACTGCACTCACTAAATACCTAGACTGACTGGCAATCTCGGTCCCATCACTCATGAAAGTATCTTATTCTTAAATACAAAGGAGTTCAATAAACATTTTAGTCCTGTGTGGTGTGACAGTCAAGCAAATCCAGGCTTTGTGTTTTTTTTTTTTAAAAAGGCATAATTTCCATGGTGTTGCACAATAAAAGAGATTTCCATTAAAAAATTCATAATGAAAGACAGTGTTGGAAGAAATTATTATTATTATTATTATTATTATTATTATTATTGTTATTATTTTGGGAATGTTGTATTGTTCCCCTGGGTATGCACTCAAATTTTTTCATACTGGTAAAACCACAAGGTACTGAACTGCCTTTTTATTCAATCCCAAAACATTCCAACAAAGAGCAGAGAAAATTTAACATTCTTATAAAGTTCCTATGTGACAGCAAATAGCACATGTCTGATATCGTTAGTAAAAAGGGAGTGAATGCATGGGGGCAGGGGGCTGAGTATAACTGACTCATCAAAAATCTCATCAAAGCATTTTTAAAATATTTGTGTGTGTGTGTGTGTGTGTGTGTGGTGTTTCTTTCTTTTTTTTTAATATATTTTTAAATATCATGCATTCCTCCACAGATAAACAGACATCAGGATGGAATATGCAATTTACTAACTATTCATTCCACACTACATGGGTGTGAAAAAGTCTTTATAGTCAGTGTCTAGGTTTTTGTTTTGTTTTTTAAAGCACTGTACTAACTACTCAGAGTAGGACATTTCAACCAGGGACGCAACTAGCTGTTGGGTAGTGTCATTGGTGGATCACAAAATGGTACCCCCTTTAAGTGGACGAATTATAGTTTATCAGGCAAAAGCCAGGTAGATTTTAAGTGTCTGATATTTAAAAATAGATTTTAGTCTCTCCTCAGCCTCTTGGTCAGGCACTTGAAGCCATACAATCGTTCACAGAAACCCTGTTTTCAAGACTAAATAAACCACCTGTTTGATGGCGCCAAGCTACATTCTTATTCCCAGCAACTAAACTCACAACAGCGTGTCTACACTCAAGAGGAAAGATGAGAGAAGGAAAACAGATACATTGGTGTCAATGTTGTTGCTGTAGTTTCCCAGAATTCCATGCTCCCAGCAATCTTTCCTAGTAACATTAAATTATTTGGAAAGGTTGATGAAAACAAACAACTGTCTTCATAAGCCATATCCTAACATTGCTGTGTAACAAAGATGTTGTCAGCTACCCAACACTGTGATTAAAAAGCTTCAGTTATTCAGTGAGTATACAGTTGATAAGTATGTGCTCATAGTTTTTCCACAATGATGCTAAAGAGGATCTTGCAAACATCAGAGAACAATGAAATGCTACAATAGTTACTACAAACAGCTCTTGCTGTTTATTCTTGGAAATGATGAAGGCAGTAATTTACTATTTCTTCGTGTGATATTTATATAACAGAGAACTTGGTATGTTAAATTATATAATACATGAAATCTACATTGAGCTATACCAATATAAGTTGTCAGTATTATCTGAAAGTGTCTAAAACAAAAAATACACTCTAAAAGTGAAATATTCAGTCAACAAATCAAATATTTTGTCTATACATAATAGCACCATTCTAATTTTTGTACTCTAAAATGAGATTTAGCAGGATTACGAAATTGCCAAATGAGGATGAGTCTACTGTTACAACCTGCAATGTACAAAAACAACACAAATGTTTATTGCTTCAAAATTTACCTTGAAAGATGGTAAGTCCAAATGGATGTGTCATCTGCTGTATGTGGCCCAGGACTCTTCTATCTAAACCATCAAAGGTGCTGTGCTCAATTTTATCAAATAAGGCATCTACCCAGTACAATCGTAAAGCACTAAAATAATAAAATAATTCGTTATTTGTTATCCAGAAACTAGCAAAGCACCCTTTACAATGAGGGCATACAAAAACAGTATATTCAGTTGACACATTTATTAAAGTTTTTAAAACTTAAATTATACTCATTAAAACTTTAATAGTTTCATGTCCACCCCTGCGCACACACACCCCCAGAAACATACAACTACTTTCATGAAGTGATTTTCAATTAAATCTTTGAGTTAGGAATTTTACTTTTCTCCTTGTTAAATCAATAAGAAAAACATTGGTAGTAAACTTATGTTTAAAAAGTTAAATACATTTCTTCCCTTTTTTCTCCTATAAACTATTTTGGCATTTCATGGCTGTAACCTTATTTACCCTGTTACTTTTACCTATATTCCCAAATAGATCATCAAGTTTTTGAGAGCATACCTTATAATTCAAATATTCTCCCGAAGTGAATATAAACAAATATACAGTTGTTAATTGACACCAAAGATTTCCGAGCGTCGAGATGCCTCCTATAACAATTAAACATGGCCTCCACTTCATCAAATCCCTATCCTACTTCAAATAAGGCTTGGGTCTTGTCTCTTCCACATTGATCTCCCACAAGGTCTTATCATTCTGCTTCCTCTATCATTCTGAATATTCATGAACGCATTAGTTTTCATCCCAGCAAAAGCTGGATAACTGTGTTTGTGTTTTTATGCTCTTATATCATTCTATGTCTTTCTCTCATCACCAATCAATGATGTAAAAATACCTAAGGGCATGTAATACCAGTGTTCTCACTCCATCATAGTTCCACACATTGCCTCATTCGTGTTCCTCAGTAAGTGAGAACTCAGTATTTTAGGATGATTTCTACTTACCCCCAATCAATGGCCAACCCATTTGGCCATCCAAGAGTAGTATTTACTATAGGTAAAAGGTTAGATCCATCACACCATGCTCTCATAATTTTAGCAGGACGGAACCAATCAGTGAAGAATATATACCTAGAAAAAGAGGTAATAAATCAAAGATGTTAACACTTGGCAAATTATATGGCTTAGTGAGATATAGCACAAACACAGGTTCTCCAGATACTTGCTGCAAGTAATTTCATTTTTTGTATATGTTATTGGGCTTAAATGATGAGGAGGGAGGAGAACAGAATCTGTTTATTAAACAAATTGAGTGTACAACTTCTCTAATTCTTAATTAAAAGTTTAGTTTTCAACATATAACCAGTCACAAATACAAATGGCATTAAAATGGACATCCAGAGCAGAAAACCACTATGCTATACCTAGGACCCAAAACTATTGTCACCAAGTAGATTCTTTAAAAAGACACAATTCAGGTTACATTTTAAATACTCCAATGTTGTTCAAATGAAATAATAAACTATGATACAGAAAACATATTTTAATCTCTCTCTTTTTCTCTGGATTAAACATCCAAGATCCACTAAATCTCTCTTTGGTCATCTTCCACATGGAATTGATAAATTTGCAGGAAAGCATTTCATCCCTGATGAAGAATGCATTCAAATCAACACCATCTTACCCAAGGCATCTCTTTTTATTCTGAGGAGTGGAAAAAAAGGTAAGTCTGGGGGAAAAAAAAAAACTTTTCTCTTTCATATGAGCCTCAGGAACAAAAATAAGTTTTTTCCAAAATGTAACTTTCTAAAGTGTGACTTCATATTATTTTTAATACAGGAGCCATTAGGAAAGGAATTTAACAGCTTTTCAAAACCAAATGCCAAAGATTTAAATAAATTCATTAGAAAATCAACTCTCTATAGGGCAATAAAATTTCTTGCCAATTATTATCAGTTTTAAAATGTTTCTTACATTTATTTCATAAGGAGAAAATTAAAATATAAAATAAACATTCTAGAGAAAACATACAGAGTTGTTAGACCTACAGGCTTTCTAGTCAAACAGGCCTGGACTTTGATTAACTGTTTCTTAAAAGCTTCGGGTCCTTTAACGAGTTATTTTATCTCTCTGAGCCTCAGATTCATTATTTCAAAAACAGGTATTATACATACCTTGCTCACAAACTAGTTTTTGGATTAGACAAGAGTATACCGGGGGTGCCAAAAAAATGTACACAAGTGGACACTTTTGTCAACATTGCTCAAGCAGTAATTCGTGGTAATCAGAAGTGTCTGGATGCTGATAGTAACCACTTTGAACACCTCTTGTAATTGTAGAAGTCAAACGTATCTTGTATTCATCTTTTGTTATTGGTATATATTGAGTATTACAATTTTAATACAGTTTTCCTTTCTTAAAATGTGTATACATTTTTTGGCACCCTCTGTATATGTAAAGTGCTTACTATGTGCCTGCAGTGAATCAGGCTTTGGTGAATTATCAGCCATCTTTTTTTCTTTTTAATTATTCCATTCAAATATAACTACCTAGTTCAGACTTGTTCTAAACAAACATATTAGCTATTAAACATTAAATAAGAAAGGTAAGAACCTAAAAAGAAATAGTGTAAAGTGTTCTGTCTTTTCTTGTCTGATACCACCAATTATGGAACGGTTAAACATGAAACTTTACCTGTGTCTGAAAGATTTTATTCTGAAAACTACCGAATGATTAAGCAAGTTTTACTAAGCTTTCTATCAATACATTAAAGCAGGGAAGAATTTGAGCCTTTCCTGATAATTCTGTTCATATTCATTTCTTCCCTAATGAATCTGTATCACATTATTTGGTCCTCTGCAATTGTGGAAAAAAAACACACACATCAGTGAAGACTGGGAAAGCTGAAACTAAAGAGAAAGTTTTTTGAAGGAGATAAAGTGATTACTTAAGCTTATGCTACAGGGATAAAATTTAAGGTGATTTCAATTTATATAGTTCAATCTCATATTTGTTGAACTTGCCAAATCCCTATTACATCATTTTTCAATAACTTTAAAAGACATACAGTTTCGAGCTCTCGGGAAAACATGAACACACTTACCCAGCAATAGGATGAACTACGATTGCTCGTGGATTATTTAAATTCTTGACTATTTCACGTCTCGATTTATCAGCTAGCCTCATGACACTGACACTCCTGTAAGAAATGTCTGTCCAATAGAGATTCTTTGAAATCCAGTCAAAAGTCAAACTTTCAACACTTTCCACCCTGTTAGCTGTGAGAATTTCTCTTCCTATAAGTTAAAATATGGACATGGTTTAAACTAAGCATATTTTGTAAGATACATTTTCATACTACTGTGCATTTAAATTTTGTGCAATATATCAGAGTTAGAGCAGATTTCAGTAACACGTAAAATTCTTTTTTAAAAAATTGTAAACTACTGAGCAACAACATGAGATAAACCTAGAATCTATCCATTCGCAAAAGTTTAGATCTCAAATAATAGATATGATTCTGATAAATAGAACCAGGAGTGGTAGGCCTAGATTTACTCCCTTGTTCAAGCTTCCAGAAAAAAATTTCTCACTGCAGAACATCTGAAGAAGAGATACCTGAGTTCACATACTCACAAACACCGCCCACAGACAGCTCTGATAAACTGACACTGCCAGGTACGCCTGGGGGATGTCTCGGAGGTATGACTGCCCAACGCTCTCACCGACAGTCTTTTATAGCCACAAAGTTGCCAAGTTTGAAAAAGACCAAGTTTGAAACCAGAAAGGAAATCAAAACTGGGTACAAGAGAAAAAGGCCACTTTCCTCTTTGTGAAAATTTATGCCTTTTCCCCTATTTTTCCTTTTCTCACCAAAGGAAATCTGAATCAGAGTGAACAATCACACTTCTTTCTTTTGAAGTAAGAAAAGCAATCTTTGTGCTTTTTCCATGCTTGTTCAGAAAATTGTAAAAATAAAAAATTCCTCCATACTAGACATTTAGGAAACATAATACTGCTAATAGTATTTATTAATAATAATAGCTTATATTTACCACCTTCTTTGAGCCAGGAACTGGCACACGTACATTACATGGATTCATCAGCTCAGTCAAGAAGGAATTATTAGTAACCCTATTTTACAGATGAGGAAAACTGAAGCCTCTTAAGAGAAATGTAGACACTGCCTTCAAGATATTTATAATGAATGGGGGAGAAAGGAGGAGGTAATTATTCCGAGAGGCAAAAATAAGAGTAATAGGAGCTGTGCTGGAGGTCTGCACAGGATGGCATAAGAGCACAGACTCTGAATGGAGCATATGGCTAGGTGGAGGGATGGAGAGGTTTCCCAAAGAAAGTGGTGAATTAGGGGCTGTAGAAAAGCAAAGACTGGGGGGGGGGGGGGAGAGAGAGGTTGAGAATTCCACATGTTTGGATCATGGTTGGAAGTTAATGACTTAATGATAGGTAAAAAAAAAAAAAAAAAAAAGGAGGAGAAGTTTAGGTAACCACCAGATTTCTGGGAGGAAATGGGAGGGGGACAGCGGAGGCAGGGGGAGTGGTCGTGCTCTTCCCTGGAGGCAGGAGGTCTGTGAGAAATGGGATAAAAGTGTCCAATTAGGCATATTGCTTTTGAGGTGGCTGTGGGATGTCCAGGTGAGATACCCAAAAGGCAGTTGGCACTGTAAGTCTAAGAGATTTGGATGGAGATTCTGATCACCACCTCCAAGAAGCCTTCCCTGACCTTTGCCTCGTTCCCCAGGTTCGGAGGAAAAACCCTCAGTGAGTGCCCTCTCCTAAGTGTCCCCACACTGATTTATAATTGCTACACAGATGGAAATCAAAGACACGGAGGGTGCAAAAGTAGGCTGGAGAAGATGCAGAATAAGAAGAGGACTGATGTTGAACACTAGAGATCACAGTTATTTATAGGATAGGCAAAGAAAAGACCTCTAAGAAACACTAGAAGAATGATCAAGCAATAGAAGGAAATCCAGAGTGGTGTCGGACTGGACTGTCATGTAATAAAACATTTTAAGAAGATGACCAAGTGCCAAATTTAAGAACCGAAAGCTTCCAACAAAGAGACTGGAAGTGACCAAAATGAGAAGGGTTCCAAGTGACATAGTGGGCAGATTGGGATGAGGTGAGGAATAAGTGAGAAATGTGGAATTGGGGACAGGAATGTATAGACCAATCTTTTCAGAAGCTTGTCCACGAAAGAGAGGGCTGTAACTAGAGAGGCTCATGGAGTGGTGGGTGGGTTGATTTTTGTTTTGGGGATGAGAGAGACTTGAGCAAATTGATGGGAGAAAATCAGCAGAAAAAGAGAAGCTGGAGAAGAGAAGGGATAATTGATGCAGCAAATTCCCAGAGGGCTTCATTCAGCCAATCCTGACTTCAATTTGATTTCTGACAACTCATTGACACTTATTCTTCTCCCAGGAAAAACAGAGCAGTGTAATACCTTCTTCACTGAAGCATAGAGAGTTTATCCACTGACCATAAGAATAATTTAACTTGCTCAGCATGTGGACTTGAAATTGACAAAAAGCATGATGAGAATTGCAGTTTGACGAAGCAGAAGGAAGCTGACCTGTCGAGGTACCTGCAGGAAACCCAATACTGCCTTGTGGTGAGAGCTGAGATTGACTGGAATTCTCTCAACTCAGCAGACCTAATTCTAGTCCCCAGAAAAGATGGATTCTGCTTCAAAAGAGCAAATTAACCACACATATTTACCTCCTCTTCCTTCCAAACTTTATCAAAATGACAGTAAAAGAAGAGCAGATGAGAGATTTCCACCGTATGGAAAAGAAAGGGATCGGAGGAGGAGTAACTCACTAAGTGGAGGGAGAAAGCTGCAAACTAAGTGCCAGCAGAGGGGAGACCCACACGCACACACATGCAGAAACCTCAGCATATGTGCACTCAGAGACACCAGGCTCTGTGAAAGGCAGAGGCAAACAACTAAGAGGCTTAGTTAAAAGTTAGTATTAGGAGCAATTAGACCCCCAGGTCCCTCCCAGACCCTAAACATCTATTCTACTCCCTTCCATCTACCTCCTCTAACAGAACAGAGATTTTCTTTTCCAGAGGAACTGAAGCAGAGAGGCTATGGGTTCAGGACACAATGCACAGAGGAGAGTCGGGGACACTGAACTGACAGGTCTGCGGCTCCCTGTCCTCTGTACTGCTCCAGACTATTGCCAGTCAGCTCCCCCACCTCCTCTTTCCCTCCACCCTGAGGGGAACAGAGACATCTACTAAGGAAAAACTGCCTGTCTCCAGAAAAAGATTTACTAGTACTGACATTTGTGAGCTCCCCAACCAAAAGGCTGCCTCATCACCTGAAGTTCGCCAGCTGGTGAGGCCCATCCATTAACCTTGCTTTTAATATCAAACAAGGCTACAGAAATTGAAAGAAAGTCTCCATCATGGAAAAGCAAGTTGAAAATAAATCAAAAGGAAAAAGGAACCTAAAAGAGGAAGATTCACTTTTTAGTGTAATTAATATCTTCAGAGAAATAAGATATTGAATTTCTAGAACAAGAACAAGTTTTATGGGGAAAAAGGGAATAATCCAAGAACATAAAGGAGCTCTTCAAAATTGAAAACATTATAAATAAAATTGAAAAATTCAATAAAAGGGCTGAAAACTAAAGTGCCAAAAAGAAAAATAAAATCTAACAGAAAGGAAAACAAAATGAAAGACATTAAAACTAGGAGAGTAAATAAAAAAACAAATAGATGGTTAATTTAACATTTTACTATTAAGAATTACAGAGAGATTAGAAAAAAACAGAGGCAAGAAACTCTTCCAGAATAGGACATAAATCTTCAAATAAAAGGGATAACAAAAAGATTCTAAAACCTTCCGGAAAGGAATGAAAACAAAACAATAATGATAACAAGCCCAAAAGGTCAAATACATTGAAACGGTACTTGACATGATGTAGGATTCTCAACACTGGATACTAGAAGACAGTGAAGCAATGTCTTCAAATTTACAAGGTAAAATTGTTTTCACCCTATAACTCTATACCCAGCCAAATAGTCAAGGTAGAAGGCAAGATAAAAACACTTCCAGGCATACAAAAACTCAAAAACTATACCACTCTGCTCATTTTTCTTAATAAGCTACTAGGTCCTGTGTTTCAGCAAAATGAGGGGAAAAAATCTGGAAAGAGAAATAAATGTCCTATGCAAAACAGGAGATCCTGCACTGGAACGGGGCAAAGGGAAGTCGAAAGACAAGAGCTATGCACCAGATTCAGAGAGAAATGAGTCTCAATGGAACAGAGAATAGAAGTCTCCAGAGGGGGAAAAAATTTAATCATCTGCACTTTATAGATAGATAGATGGTAGATAGATAGATAGATAGATAGATAGATAGATAGATAGATAGATAGACATTTGATACATCTGTTGGAACATTTGGGGGGGGGGGGGAATATATGATAATTATATAGGAAACTGAGCAAAAGAAGGTGGGGCAATTGATAACTCCAGAAAAAAAAATCAAAAAATGTTCAAGAAATACCATCACAGAATACTACTTGGCTTAGTAGTGAACAATACTAATATTTATATCATTTCAATAATATAAACAGCCTAGTATAAATTTAATCAAAAATTACAATCTAGCTTTTTAAAGAGCCTGGGCAGAGAGGGAAGTTGGAGGAGCGGGAATGTAAGAGTTAAATCCTCATTTGTGACAAGGAAGTAAATAGTCTAAAATGACAAGAAATAGTAGTATAAGCAAAGTATTACAAACATGGGGACAAATAATGGAAGTGCTGAAAACATGGAAAGCAATTACTTCTGAAGAGCAAGTCTGGGTTGGGGGAAGGATAGAATAGGGTAATACGGTTTTTCACTAGTAACAAGTATAATAATAGCTAATATTTCCTGAATACTTACTATTTTCCAGGCATTATTTTAGGTGTTTTACATGCATTAGCCTAAATTTTTCTCAATAACTGTACAAGCTATGTAATAGCTGCATTATTATTATTCCTATTACACATTTAGGAGAGTGAGATAGAAAGAAATTAAGTAACTTCCCCAAGATTATAAAACTAGGAAATGTGAGAAGCCACGGATCAAAACTCGGCAGTCTAGCTCCTGAATTGCCCTTCTTCGTTGTTATGTTTTACTGGCTAATTTTTTTCAAACTGCAGGGTTGCAAAATCCAAGTTCTGGATCGTACCATCATCCAATAAAGTACCCAAACGTAAGATGAGACTGACTTTAATTTATCTTTCTGTGATCAATATGAAGATTTTAACACAATTCCAATCAATTAACAATTTACAGTAAACCCATACTCGCATATAATTCATGTCTTTTTAAAAATGTTATTATTCCAAGCCCAGCATTCAGGGAGCACAGCATTCCTAAGGAGAGTGGTCCCATTGGATCAATCTGGCTGTTTGCATATGAGGAACAGCCTCTCGCCAAGTAACCCATTAACTGTTTTCATGCACTTGACACTCTTATGGAGTGTCAGCTCCGTTTACACTGCTTTTGTCATTGTTAAAATACACCCTCATTTATAACTTATTTTGAAAATAAAGGAGAAGTATTCATTTTAATTTAATTTGTAAGAAAAGCAACTGATTTCTTTCCCTGACCTAAAAGTATGTAGCAAGCTTAGTAAAAGACTCTGCTTAAGAAGTGAATGCAAAGTTTTCTAATACTAAAGCAAATTATTAGCATGGTTATTGAAAACAGACAAAACATGCAAAAAAAAATTTTTTAAACCCTCTCTCACCTGTGCCATCGACCTTTTGTTTATAAATCATGTCCACTGATGTATCTGAAAAAAAGATAGTATTCTCCTGGGCATCAAAGTCAATTCCAACAAAGAAAGAAGGATTTCCTGTCACTGGAACCATGACGTCTTCCTGGGTAGAGATAGTGAATGGGATCCCACGAACAGCCACTTCAGATGAGAAAATCAAGAACTGCTTAACAGCTATAAGGAGAAGGACAGAGAGCAGTCAGGCACAGGATGGTTCTTGCCCTCTCTGAATTCCAGAGAAATTACTTACACATCAATAAAACAGATTTTATAATTCTGAAACGTAATTCTGAAATAACATAAAAAATAAATCTGTGGAAAACATACTTGGAGATAATGAAGGCATACAAGTATTACAATCTTTATCTTCCTGAGAAACTTATTCTTATGATGCATGTATATAAAAGAGGGTGCCTATATGCTTTATTTTTAAAGCCGCATAAACTGAACTGCCTAGTAATTCCATCAAAATTCTCGAGAATATACTTTTGTCTAGAGATCATTACCAAGAATCCTCCTGCAGTTTTTGAGATGTCAAGACCAGTAAAAGAAGAAGTAACAGCAACCAGGTCGATTATTGAGAAGAAATTACAGGTGTGAAAAAAGGGGAGAAATAGAAGAAATAGGAAATGAGTGTTGTTTAAAATCAAAAGAGACAGTGACAGTATGTCAGGAAATCAGAGAGATAAAAGATGTATATCCAAGACAAAGATACAAAAATTGCAGAAGGAGCTTAAAATCAAAATTAGTAGACAACATAGTATTGATATAATAGTTAGAAACATGATTTTTTTTTTAAATCACGTTTGCTTTGCATGAAATCTGTAGCATGCAGATTTTAGTTTAATGATAATTGTCAAGACAGCTCTTCCTAGCATGTTATCTTTGACTAAGACCAGATACTAAAAGAGATGTTGGTGGATAGTGGCAAATGGCAAGAAAACATCTAGAATACATGATATTTGGATGGTAAAATTGCATTTTAAAGACAGAGTTGGATTGACTGAAAGAAAATTTTGATGAAAATACATATGCTGTGCTGGTATGTTCTGCAGGTCTCTGGAGCCATTTCTATCTAAAACTGAGAAATATGAATTTTTAAATGAGGGTGATTTTTATCTATATCTGGGATTATTTACAAAGCTAACAAATTTATCTGAATTGGAATAAGAGAACTTACATACTAGGCCAGAAGAAGCACCATCTGAGGAGCAAGAATTTGTCCAAAGCATAAAAAGGAGCACTGTCAAAGTCAGAATAAGAGAAACAAATACTGTAGAAGTTGATTTCATCAGCAGCAGAGGCCAAGGCAAGGGCTGGATTATGAGTAGATGTGTGAGTAATCAAAGAGGGAAAAAGGAAGTCGTTAAGGTAAGACTGGATCCCAGAGTATAAAGGCAGATATAAAGGGAACATTTGAACTGAAAGGAGAAAAATAGATGAGGAAAGGAGCTGCCCCAACACTTGAGTTTACGTTGGAAGATAGCAATAAAGCCAGGTGGGATCAAGATGTGATTACCTGACTCAAAGTGGCATAAGTAGCAGTCTAGGACAGGTCAATCAAAGTGATGGGAAGTGCTAACATCTAAAGTGGAAAAGGAATACATAATAGAAAAAAGAACTCAAAATTAAATCCTATGGAATTTCAAGAGCATAGTTTATAAAGGAGACAAAGATTTCAGGAAGGAGACAAAGGGGAAAGGGAGCCCCAGGAAATCCAAGCTGTGAAATTAAAGGCGAGTCCCAAGGGACAGACAGAAAGGTACACAGCTCTGAGCAGAAGGGGAGCGGTGCCCACTGATGACGATGCCCTATGGGCTACAGAACACTTATTCTCAGTGAAAAAGTGTCACAGGACGCTTGCCCAGTCCAAGAGCAGCACGTACCCCTGTGGTGCCTGCCAGAAAGACAGTCCAAAACGGATTTCTTACCAACGCAAAGGTGGCCATCCACATCCAGGTTGAAGCCAAAAGTGCACTTGCAGCGGTAACCCAAACCACCGTTATCTGTTCTGTGACTGAGGACGCAGACCTGCTCACAGCCCCCATTGTTACTGCCACATGGATTGCTAGCTGGAGGGGGGAAAATGCACAGCGTTAAATCTCAGTTAGAAACGTATAATTATCCCCAACATGGAAAGCCACTTTGAGCCCTGTAGGTGAAAGTAAATAATGGGTTTAAAATTCGGAGACATCACTACCGGTTGCTACATCCGCATCTAGATGCACTGGCCCTCCCAATCTCATCGCTGCTCTCCCATCTACTCAAACAGGTGGGGGCAAAAAGCAAGATTCCTACAAAAAAAAAAAAAAAAGCAAGATTCCTACAACTGGATCATTCTGGGGGTTCTCTCCCCCCAGTAATTGTGTCTGCTAGTCTCAGTGACTAGAAAATAACTGCTTCCCAAAAAAACTTTGGCGCTCTTTTACCATTCATAAGATATAATAAATAACTATAACTCACTGGATGTTTACTCTATAAGAAAGCCAACTTACAATCAATGACTCTAAGACATAAGCAGCAGTACCCCAATTTTGCAGAAAAGGAAACCAAGTCTTCAAAAGATGAAACAATTTGCCCAAGATTATTCAGTGGATAAACAGTGACACTAGATTGAAATTCAGATCTGACTCCGAAACCCTACATGTCTGCAACACAAACCAGTTTGCACTTCCAAAAACCATCCTCAAACACAGCGACCTCAGAAAGTTCACTGTACACAATGCTGCCACAGCTAAAAATGTCATATGTGCTTTTCAAATTGCCTTCTTGACCTTGACTTATTTTTTAAAATAGTCTCTTTACCATCTCAGGTGGATTGATTTGGAGTTTACAACAGCCAGACATCATTCTGAGGCAAATAACAGAAATAATTTGGATGATAAAATTGGGTAATATTTTCGGTCATGGGCAGATTTAAATAGTTCGTGAACTGACAATTCCAAAGAGAGATTTCCAAAATGTTTTCAGATACAGTATGTTTTCGGATAAAGTATGTTTTCCCAGGATGACTACATTAAAGGATATTCATTCATCTGAATGGTTTCTTTGGGAAAAAAAAAAAAAATCAACCTAATTATAGTCTTTTTCCATCAGCCAGATAGGATCAAAATGTGATTATCTGACTCCAAGTGACAAGAGTGGCGGTCTAGGAAGGGTCAGAGACCCATCACTTAACATGAGAGTTTCGGAGTGAAATTTGTCATTCTCTGAATTACTGTTCATTGATAATAAGCATTCTACCAATATAGTCTAGTTGTTTATATTTCATTTCTTTGCTGCACAAGTAAATACAGAAAAGAGCCATATATAGTCTAGACAGTCATGTCAATTTAAAACCTTGAAACACAAACAAAGTGTACTATAAAATAAAAGAAAACTAAACAGTGTCTGAATACAAATATTTCTCTTTTTGGATAAGTGACCATCCAGGGTCACCAAACCCAGTCAGCCTATGACAGATCGAATGGAAACCAAAGAACAGGTGTCTGACATATACAACAGAGAAGAAGAAAAATAAATGGCTCTGACAGCACCTAAAATGATCACTTAGGCATGTCATTGTCTTCTTCTGGGCCTCAGTTTCCTCAGCTGTAACACTAGAGGATTGAATTACAAGATTTCTCCCAGTAGAATGAGTTTGGTTTCTTTCCTGCTATATCACTTGTATTTAGACACGATCTGGCACATTGCAGGTGACAATAAAAATCTGCTAAATTAATCTCTAAGTTCCCTGTAGCTTTGACATTTTAACTCTGAAATACGTCAATTTCTCAAGCATGCCCAGGATCTGAAGAGCCAATTTCAGAAGGTTTAACTCTCTAGATAACTCTTCATATATTTGAGAATATCATCCAAATCTCATGAGAACCTCCTCATCATTAACTTGCATAGCTTTGAGAAAACCTTTCTACCAAGGCCAGTACCAAACAAGGTTTCCATTGTTCTGGAGCTTACCATGGGGCTGCCGGAGGGAATGGTAAACAGTCACTCCAAAGGGCCTCAGGGAAGACTGGTAGTACACTTGTGGGTTGGTCTCCGTGAACTTGTTTGCCTTCATTACAGCCATCTTTGTCCAATCAGTAAAGAATACACTCTCTTCAAACAAGCTTATTCCAAAGGGATGAGGAATGCGTGAGCCTCCATGAAGCACTGTTTTCCTGTTGCAGAAGATATATATCATACAAGTTTTTGTTTGTTTTTGCTTTACTTTGATTAAAGGTGGAATTACTTCAAGCAAATGCTTAAAAAGCTAAATTTCTTCTTACAAATATAGAAGACATAAATAATATACATTTTAAGATACCGGTGTATTCCCACCTATATTTGAAAGAAGGATTTTCATCTCTTGGACAAGACCTTTGAAACTTCAACTCTAGTCTCAGTCCTAGCTTGTTCTAGATTTTTTAAGAAATTACTGTTTTCTTATCTGCTCTTCATTCTTTTAAGGTTGCCCCATATATCAAAGGACACAGATGGGACATATCATTTTGAAATCCGTAAATGAGAGAGTGTACGAGGGAATGGCAGTCTGCGAGAGCATGCCTTCCACACGTACTTCACACTGAACCACTGATCATTTCTCAACAATTAGGGTGCAGGACAGTGAGTTATAAAGTTCAACCCACCGCAAACACAAAGACCTGTTCCTGATGTCACTCTAGGGAGAGAAAAAAACAGTGCTACCACTTTTAGGGTTCCTCTCAATGAAGCCACCAACTGACCATACATGCAGTGGAGGCATAGCGTGCCCAGAGCTACTTAAATGGGAAGAAAACAGAAGTGAAAAGTGCTAAGGGGAAGAAATCAACAGTGCCCACTATGACTACATCTGCATAAATGATGATTCAGTTAGGCCATATTAAAAGTGAGATGGAAGATGGCTGATGAGGAAAACTTTTTTTTTCTTTTGGCATAATAGACCTCAAAGAAAAATCTTAGCAGCCTCTCAAAACTAAAAAGCACAATACAGCTCTAGGAAGACTCAAAGATACTAACACTAGAAACATACTAAAGGAGAAAAAAGAAACTAAGGTGACAAGTTACTGCACACTTTGAAATACTCAATAATGACATGATACATTAAGATTGGAGAATGGTGCTGGGAAAATTAAAAAGTCACATGCAAAAGAAAGAAACTAGACTGCCATCTGTCACCATACAGAAAAATTAACTCAAAATGGACCAAAGACCTAAATATGAGACCTGAAACAAGAAATTACATAGAAGAAAACATAGGTGCTAAACTTATCTTGGTCTTAGAGAGGATTTTATGAATTTGACCTCAAAGGGAAGGGAAGTAAATGCGAAAATAAATAAATGCGACTATATCAAACTAAAAAGCTTCCACACGGCAAAAGAAAATGTCAACAAAACAAAGAGGCAACCAACCAAATGGGACAAAATATTTGCAAATAACACCTCCAATAAGGGGCTAATATCCAAAATATATAAAGAACTCACACAACTCAACAACAACATCAAAAAGCAATCCAATTTAAAAATGGGCAGAGGACCTGAACAGACACCTCTCTTAAGAAGACATACAAATGGCCAACATATATATGAAAAGATGTTCAACTTCACTAGATATTAGGGAAATGCAAATCAAAACCACAATGAGATACCACCTCATACCTGTTAAAATGTCTATAATCAACAAGACTAATAATAAGTGTTAGAAAGGTTGTGGAGAAAAGGGAACTCTCATACACTGCTGGTGGGAATGTAAGTTGCTACAGCTACTATGGAAAATGGTATGGAGGTTCCTCAAAAAAATTGAGACTAGAATTACCATATGACCCAGCAAACCCTCCTCTGGGTATTTACCAAAAGTCTGAAAACATTTATCCGTAAAGGTACATGTATCCCTATGTTCACTGCAGCATTATTCACAGTAGCCAAGACATGGAAACAACCAAAGTGTCCTTTAACACATGATTGGATAAAGAAGATGCCATTTGTGACAACGTGGATGGATCTTGAGATTATCATGCTAAAAGAAATAAGTCAGACAGAAAAGGCAAGAATCATATGATTTTACTCATATGTGGGACATAGAACTGAAAGCAACAAAAAAATAAGACAAACAACCAAAAACTCATAGACACAGACAACAGTTTAGTGGTTACCAGAGGGTAAGAGGGGAGGGAAGGGTAAAGGGGGCCAAATACAAGATGAAGGAAGGCGATTGGTGGTGCCTTTGCGTGGTGAACACATAATGCAATATACATATGATGTATTATAGAATTGTACACTTGAAACCTATATAATTTTATTAACCAATGTCACCTCAATAAATTTAACTTTAAAAGGGGGGGCACAATTATTGATACATCCACAAAAAAAAGGATTGGAGAATGTTTTTTTCAGTTAGCAAATTCCAGAACCCTGAATGACACCAAAGCAAGAGGCAATGCCTATGGTTTCAGCTACACTCATGAGCTTTAACATCACTTTAATGTTTCTTCACAGCCAGCAAACCACTCAGATTTTTCTGAAACTCTATTAATTTTTTATCTTTTATGTTTCACTTTAACCTCAACGTAAAAATATTTGGACTATATAATATATGCTGTGAAAGAGAAAAAAAATAAGCAATTTCTCAATTATTTTTATATGACTTAATGGGTTAACTAATATTTTTTTCAATAAATTAATTCATATTCTCACTAAAGGAACCAGTTTCAGTGACAAGAAGCCATAGTCTTAATACCCAATCACTTTATTTAACCAAGTAGAGACTGTTCCAAGAATATAAAATCCAGTGACAAACTGTGATACCATCCTTACAAAATAGCTAAAAGAGAAAACGAAATGATAATATTCTTTTCATTGAGAAAATAATAAAATCAAGTCATTTAGAAAAGTTTAACTGGCCAGTTTGTCTGCTGGATGCACAGAATAATTTTTGTTGGTCAAAATTTGAAGACCATTTTTAAACCAATTTTTGAAAACACCAAAAGGAGAAAATAGTTAACAATTTAACTAATTTTTCAGTTAGTTTTAATCAGATTAAGAAAATGAAGAAAAACTATGCCACATTCTACATTCAAATATTCTAAGTATCTTTGAAGTATACCAGGTAAAAATACGAGTCAGAATTTCTCTTTGAAATTTTAAATATATATAAGGCCAGAGAAATATCCAATTAATTTCCACCAGAAAATGTTAAATGAATAATAAAGTACTTATTTATTGGGGGAAAGTTAGAACACTAAAAGATAAAGTGATCTTTAGAAACAAAGCATAAGGGACTCAGAGTATAATGTGCCTGGGTATAAATAGACTCAGGAGTTAATGAAAAAAATGTGCTTTATCTGGGAGTGGAAGAGGAGCTGGGAGGAGAAATCGAAGAACAAATTTCTAGGCAATATTTAATGATTATTATTATGGAACACAAGAAAAGTTAACAAAACTCAAAGCAGGTCACATCATGCAAATGTCAACACAAAGGTCATTCAAACCATAATTTCAACCAAAAAAGCAATATTTTAATTCTGGTCCATTGATATTCCTCTCCATAAATTTTATGTACTTTCTCCAAAACTCATAAAGTTATAAATATATATATATACTTCTTACCTTTGAATTCCATCATAAGTTACAGTCTCAATGTAATCAAACCGGGAATCAACCCAATAAACACGCTTTGATACAATATCCAGAGTTATTCCAGCAGGCCATCCCAGCTTTGTTTTTACCAAATCTTTACGGTTAGTGCCATCCATGAAAGCCCTTTCTACGGTAGGTCCCCCAGAAAGGCTCTCCAAATCTGAGAAAAATAAATAACTACAAAAGAAAAACAAAAGATGAAAGAGTCAGTTATTTTACAAGTTTAGCTGGAAAATGTATTTTTAGATCGTGTTTAGATCCATGGAAATTTCATCCAGCTGATTAGAGAACTATGGGGGTATAAAACAACAAAGAAATTAAAAAGTATTAAAAAGCAGAGACTATGAAGGTCAATCAGGAGAGGCAACAACCCCAGATAGCAACTTTTAAAATGCATTAAGGGGCAGCCAGGTGGCTCAGTTGGTTAGAGCGCGAGCTCTCAACAACAACGTTTCCGGTTCAATTCCCACATGGGATGGTGGGCTGTGCCCCCTGCAACTAAAGATTGAAAACAGCAACTGGACTTGGAGCTGAGGTGCGCCCTCCACAACTAGACTGAAGGATAACGACTTGGAGCTGATGGGCCCTGGAGAAACACACTGTTCCCCAATTTTCCCCAATAAAAAAAATTAACCAAAAAAAAAAAAAAATGCACTAATACGGCAATCTAAAAATTCATATTTACCCTCTTAACTTTCTCCTCATTCCCTGGCTCATTCATTTCTCTTTTGCAAATACATTTTAAAATAAGCTAACAAGCCATTTCCCTCCTTAATTTCCCATTCTAAGGCATAGTCTAGAGAACATATCCATCGTTTTCAAGGAAGAATGGCTGATATCATGCGGTAGAAATGAATAATCACTATTAACCAACACTTAAGTAGCCCAAAGTTTATACAAGCGTCCTAAGACTCAACTGTGAAAACCTAAGAGAAAGCTAAGTCTCCGATCACTGTTCTCAAATTTGGAGATCAGGAAAATTTGGATTTCTACCTGAAGAACAGGAAGCATTATCAATCTTGCTGCATTGATTCACACTGAACAACTGGTGATACAGGATGAGCACTGACATCTCCCCCACAGGAGAGCACTAAAAGGGATAGTTTCAATCTTATTGTCCCAATTTAAAAAACTTTACAGCTAGTTTATGATAAAGTGATCATCTTGATAATAGTTGAAACGAAAGTTTAGTTGCAACAAGATTATTGGATTGAGTCAGAACAGAGTTCAATCTCTCAGCCAGGCAAATATGGCCAACACTAAGAACAAAGTTCATACCCCAGAAACATCACATAGTTTTAGTATACCAGTAAGTGTGTTTGCATTACATATCCTCAAATGAGATGATACTTAGCCAACTCCTTTAAAGCTTCTATGAACAGAGACATAAAGTAAAATGGGTTCTAGAACACAGAGCCTAAAAGAAATCAGAATTAACCTTTAATTAATCCAATGGATGTTTTATGCATAGGAGAAGACATAAAACTCCAAAATACTGGAATCAGTGTGTTTTCACATCACTTACCCAACAGTGGGGTCCAGCGCAATTCCTCTAGGATGCCCCAAGTTTTCAGTGATAAGGATAACCCGGTGGCTTCCATCCAAATTAGCCATATCTATGCGGTTGACCCTGGTCTCCACCATATAAAGTTTATTATTAACCCAGTCGACAGCCAGGTTCTCTGGATCATCAATAGAAACATTGAGAACTTCTTGGATATTTGAGCCATTAATGTCAACTGAAAAAACCTGAAAGAAAAACCCAAATTATTATACTTCTTAAGCATAACTAAACGGGCACTGTTTTCCTATCCTTCATTCAGTGTATCTATGTTGTACACGTCAGTCATAGACTAAAAAATTAATTTCACTGGTGATTTGCTATTTTACAACATGGGATACGGGGGGTGGGAAGAACTTCTTTTAAAGACTATATGAGGTAAATATATCAAAAGTTTAATTAAAGAATGTGGACGTTTTGGGTAGAAACGGTAGTGATAGTTTGTTTCGATTTTTAGCTATCATCAGATCAGAAAGGCTAATAATCCAAATTCTCAATTCTTAAAAATTGCATGCAAATTATCACTTAATGGAATTAGAATTTTATTAATGGCACAAGGAAATATAAGAGAAATAAATAAAGTTCCATAATTCCTCAGGAGTCTATAAAATTTGTTTTAAAAATCTCCATTGTATTGCTCAAAGTTGCAGTTAAATCCATCACACTTTCCAAATAAGACAGTACAATGAAAATTTGGCTGTTAGACAAAATACTGTCAATATTTGTTACCCAATCCTCAATTATGGTTCCATTTAGAAGATGCAGGTAAAATCTGATTTTTATCATTCGGGAAAGCAGAGTACTTTTTACATTTTAAATGATCAAGTTTCAAAAATTACTACCAAATATCTATCCAGTTTTGAAAGAATGTCTACTATTTCTTTTAATTAGGCTTTTGGACTCCATTTCGAATAAAATTAAAAGTTGCTCAAGGCTAATCCATATAATAGACTGCTTTGTTTAATAGGTCCCATGTAATAGTATAGCATGGAAAAGGTGCTGATTAACATAAAATATCTCAAGGGCCTTTTTTGTTAGAAAACAAAGGAACTTTCCCCTCAACTCCCCCCAAAGTGAAAAGCTATCAACACTTTGTGCTTGGGGTTCTATCAGCTCCAAGCTACGCTCCTGAAATTTCTATTTACCTTATCTTGCACGGTGTCAGTCCAAAAGACTCTTTGTAGGTGATAGTGAAAATCCACACCCACCGCCGCTCCACGATTTTGAGACTCTACCAGGACCGCAAAGGATCTTCCATGAATATCACCAATTAGCAAATCCCGACCATGGGAGAAGATAATGGAGGCCTCGCCAGCTAAATGTAAAGGAAGGCATTATCACTCTTTCCAGTGAGCAAAGATAATGAAGTAACTTACAACTGATATGCTTTCTGCTTTTTCAAATACTTTCTCCTCTGTCTTCTTATTTGATTTTAAAATAAACTTCTGACCCAGACACAGAGGTGCCATTCCACCCATTTTGCCAATGGGCAAACCAAGGCAAAAAGATGCTTAATGAAGTATTCAAAGTCACAGTAAATTAAGAACACAGTCTGCCAAGAATTCAAGTGTCCCGACCGCTAGTCTAATGCACTTTCGATGACACAGACGGGAATATATCACATATTTTCAAGAATCCTTGATAAAATGGGCACTTTACCCCCGGTGAAAGTTTAGGTTGTGTAAAACACAGAACTCATTTTAAGGATTACTAGGAAATCACTCTCTGAAAAACATTTCAAAGGCAGATCCAAATCACCTCTGCCTTTATACTCACAAGTATGCAAAATGAATAAGGTTATCCATCACAGTCCTGTTTGCAATAGTAATGGCCATAGCCTTTATGACATAGAAGTCTATCAGTAGGGCACTAGTTAAATAAATTATGCACACCTAAAGAATAGAACATTATGCCACTAGAAAAAAAAGAATGAGAAAGACCCCTCTGTGTTAATATGGAAACCTCTTGAAAATATATGATGTAACATTGGCAAGATACAGACCTGTGTGGGTAGCTTACTACCATACATGTAAAAATAGGATTAAATAGCTATGTTTGTATATCCTTATTTATGCATTTAACAATCCCTAAAATTGAAATTGACAGCAACTATTCATGGGAGAGGGGAACTGAAAACTGGGCAGAGGGGAAGAGATGGAGGAGACATTTACTATTTTCTTCTTATAATTTAAAATTCGAATATATGAATATATTATCTATTCAAAAATAAATAAATTTAATTGTTAAAAATTAGTTGTCCCTAAAAGTTAATGCACAGCAAAACAGGTATTTCTACACAAAAGCAACTAGAAAATGGGTCATTCAAGCATGTGCGCAGATAAGTTTCAGAAGGCCACTAAAGGTACTATAAAATCAAGTGTAAAATAAAAATAAAAAATTAAAAATAAATGGAAAAAGGGAGTAAAGTTGAGATCTTCTTATCCAGAAATTCATGGTAACCAAAACACTTCAGCAGGGAGGGGAAGGAAGGGAAGAAGCATCTTTTTCAACAGATTTTCTCCATAACTTCTGTACTACTATATTCTTAGATTGATTCCAACAAAACATGCAGAATGAGGGCATTTGGATAACAAACTGTAATCCAGATTTAGCAGTTACATTTTGAAACACCCTTAAATTTTGCATAAACAATGCCAAAATTATTTCTACAGATGCCTTATCACCTACATTTGTGATGGGTAAATTAAAAGTTAAATGCCCAAGTAGGTCAAATGTAGGCATAAAATTTATTCCATGATTAACTGTGGTGGATGACATAATAGCCCAGGCCCAAAGTGAACAAGCAACCAATTAAAAAAAACTATTAATAATGGTCATCATTAATCCACAAATTGGTCCCTAATAATCAAAGTGTAAAATTAATGTTGAGCCATTCTTCCAGCAGCAGGAGACACTACTGATTTGTGAATTTCTTTCGTCATCTGCTGTAGAAGGAGGATATTAGTCAGGACTTTACTGTACAGAGATACAAGTGCTCTAATTTACTCACAGGATGTATTAGCTTTGCAATGCTGCTCATGCTCCAAGATATACCCTTCCGCACAATGGCACTGGTGGTGGCCAATTCGGTCTTCACACATCTGGTCACAAATTCCCCATATCTGGCAATCGTCAAAATCTGATGCACAAGAAATGAACATTTGCAATCATGTTTGCCAGCATTTCTTTATCACCCTCTAAAAAAAAACTTGGACAAGAGCTGTACAGGAATATGGTGATGACCCTGTCTAAATAAACATGTCTGAGGGTAGCACAGATTCTAAGCATACAATAGGAACTCAGAACTGGCTTCTTCCCCCTAGGATAAACCAAGAACATTTATACAGGTTTATAAAAATCTACATAAAGGATAACTTTATAGAAGATGCACAATGTTGCTTGGATTCATAGTCTTGTGATATTGCATTTCATTTATTAATGTTGGCTTACAAAATATCTGAATTTTGATGTAAATACTTTCCTTTAAAATTGTGCTTTCCAATATGGTAGCCAATAGGCCTCTATGGCTTCTTAAATGTAGATTTAAATGAATTAAAATGAAATAAAATTAATAATTCACTTTGTCAGTCACACCTGCCACATTTCAAGTGCTCAATAGCCACATATGATTAGTGGTTACCATGCTAGAAGGTATAGATATAGAACATTTCCATCATTGAAGAAAGCTCTATAGGACATTGCTACTTCAGAATAAAGTAAGACCTGCCTTATAGCCAGACCCTTAAGAAGACACAAATCTGTGACTGCAATAAAGTATTTGGAAAGGTGTATTTACGCAGCTGCCTTTCCTCCGATGTCAAAAAAAATCATAACCAAATTAAGTTGAAATTATTTTGAAGACATGAGAAATATCTTCATTAACTTATTATTCATTCATTTAATAAATGTTTATTGAAAGCCCATTACATGATAGAAGCCTGTTCAAAGCCACAGTTGTCCCAGTTCTACTATGTAAAAAGTGATTCAGTATAATTGACCTATAAGCAATACAATATTGGGGGGGAGAACAACACGATCTAAAGAGTGTTTCTCAAAGATTGTAAAGCTTAACGGGTACAGAAGTTGTCCTCTTCTTGACAGATCGATGCCAAATGCTTTGTTTGACCTTCCAAGATCATGTCCATTCTTCACCCTGCTCTCTTCCCTGAAAGGATGACTTCCACAGCCTATTATCAACAAGGTTCCCAGGCCCGTGAGCTTCAGAAAATTCTCAAGTAAATTATAATTCCTGAAACCATTGTACCCTCAGGCCTAGAATTCTCCAGATTTCTAGGATCTGATTACATTTGCAGTAAATGTAAGCGTTGCAAATTGGGTTCTCCCACCCCTGCTAGAGATGGCTCACCATCTCATGACTCCTTAACTAGAAAGCCCAAGAAGAACCTAGAAATAAGCTAATGGTTCTAGTTTTCCCAAACATCACAACATGAGCCAGCATATCTTTCTTTTCAAGGACTGTTACTAACCAAAGAAAAAAATTAATCCAATTTGGACATGGCAAGATGAAAGGACATCTAGGTATAAACAAAAAGCCCTCATGGATCAATCTCTTCTGTGCCCTCATCTGAGCCGTGAGAAAATACCACCCGAGGCTTCACCTCAGCAGGAATGAAAGTACAGGACATTCGCCCTCCAACTCCCAGAATGTCATGACCTCATTTTGAATGCAAGACTGATGAGACTATGCTTAAGAGCCTGGAGTCACCTGGGAGCAGGAGTTCTGATGGCAAACGGAAGAAAACCAAAGGTGGAGAAGCCAAAACTAGGAATTTGTGGGTACAAATGCCCTTCCTATCACCTGGACTACAAGTACTTGAAAGGTTTGAATGAGCTTATAAAATTACTGTCACTTTTAACGACTAAATAAAATTATATTCTGCATTTGGGAAAAAATAAAGGCTAATTAATATTCATAGTCAATTAAACTGAAGACAAGAAAAATGAAACTAGTCTTGAGGATTTTCATGAGCACAGGAAAGACAGTGCAAACTATATAAAACACTAAAGTAATGCATTTCAATACCCACCTTCCACCCTATTATTTGTATTTCCTTTTTATTCTTTGTCCCCTCCTGCCAAGAAATACTGCTTTGAAAATATTCCAAAAGCCCTTTTTAGCTTAGACCCCCCTGGACATCCTCTGATCCATCTGGCTGTGTGAAATCCCACCATGCTGAATGAACTTCCTGCCCTAACTCTGCACCACGACGTCATTCCATCAACAAACAGCATGGCCTGTCAATCAGAAACAATAACCCCAGTAAACTGCTTCAGCATGCCACCAGGTCAAGATTACCAGCAGCAGATGAATGGTAGAAAGACACAAGATTTCATGTCAGGATTATTCAATTTTATTATTGATTATCACTGAGGCATTCACTGCGGAGCCAGGTCTAAGATGATAAATGTTGTGCAGATTTCCAACACCTGAAGCCTCTGTAATGAGTCAGCCAGGCAGAGAATTGCAGCCCTACAGAGTATTTGTTGAATTGAAATGCTTCAAAGAGCAAACCAAAACAATTCTCTTAAAAAGTCAGCTGAAACAAGTGTAACTGGTTTCATAATGTCATGTATTAAAACTAATGAGTTCTCTTCACAAAGAGAGCAAAACATCGCCTTCTTTGACATAAATGTTAACCCAGCCTCAAAACTCAGGGGTCAAAGAATACGTTCTGGAAGGACAGAGAAGGTCACAGAAAAGGTCTCTGCAGGTGGTAGGTGCCTCCAATTCACTAAGGCCTTCAAATGTAAGCTTTTGAGCTGATGTCCAAACGAGGGTATCTGTACTAAAATCCCAGGCACACACTCAAGGAATTGAAAGATGTTCGTCACGGAACATGAAACTAGAGCCCAGTATCAGATCACACTACTACTTCCAGTGTGCTCTGAATTGAATGTTTTCTCTAAATCCTGAAATTATCTTGTGCGTGATACTGCAACTTTTTATATTACATTCACTAATAGGTTCAAGGTAAAAACCCTGTTATGACAGTTTTTCATTTCTTAATGGCTACAAAAAAAGTGGAAGTGGCCCAGACCTCTGACATATGAGAAGCCCTAGACCCTTGGATATATAACCCAAAGCTTATAACTGACTTAGACATCGGGGAAAGACGTTGGAAAATGTGCTATCTGGACTTCAGGGTAAAAACAAAAACAAAAACAAAAAAACGCTGAGAACAAACAGGTTGTGGAGAATCACTAGACTGAACTAGGGATTCTGAAAGAGTAAATCATTTTTACAGAAAAGACATAAGGCCTGTCAAGTTTCAACTGCAAGACGAGCCAGCCCCAACTCCTCTTTAGGGGCTGAAAGAGGAAAAGCTGATGTAATACTGAGAATGTGGCTTCTGGTATTTCTATTGGAATTCCTTTTCTACTAAAAGAAAGGGGGAGAGCCTGGAGAACTGAAACACTGGAAATCGGATTGGCAGCTGGGTGGCAGTAAAGGGGGGTGGAGAAGCCTGACATTCGCCAAAGACAAAGAACAGCCTCACACCCACAGATGAGCACCACACAGAGAGAAAAGGGGTGCTGCCCTCACAGCGATGCCAGGGACACACGCAGGGGTGCCAAAGTCAGAAAGCCGCCGAACAAAGAAGGGCATTCGTGTGAAAAGCATTTTTAAATGTCTTAAATGTATCCCCAATGTAAGGAGAATGATAAGAAAACACAGAACGTGTTCTCACTTAATGCCGGTTGCAAATCATGTTTTATTTACAAAATGTTTTGAAATGATTAGAAATTTGCGGTTTTCTCAAATAATTCAGCGTTCTCTGTGAGTCTTCGGCTTCTCTAGGGCTGCCTTGCATAAAGCACGTGATCTTAAAATGTCAAATATAGTTACTTAAAAGGAGCAATCTTTGGGCAAACTTTGAGATACGGTCCCTGACATTAGAAACCTAAAATTACCCACTTTGAACAAAAGGACAACTTCAACTGGATTGCTTTACCAGATATAAAAATCCTGTTTTTCTTGGCATATGACAGGGAAATCAGTCCCATTTTTATAGTTCTCATTAACATTGAGGAATAGCTTTTCTCAACAGGTCCAAGTTTAATTTGTAAAGCAGAGTTTATTTCTGGCATTAAAAGTTATTCTGGCTAGAGTGGTTATAAAGATCAACCATAACTGTGAAAGTATATTTAAATTGGAAACCATGAGCTGAGACTAAAGACTGAATAAGTTCATTAGGTTTTTTCTAAAGTCAATCTTTTTGACCAAATGATGTTAATATTTTAGATGTTATTTCATAAGAAACAGTTTTATAAAAGTACTTCTTATGTATGCCATGTTTTGCTTTTATCCAGAAAGCCCTGAAGCATCTCAAATGTCTATGGAATATCAAAGAACAGGAAAAATTCTGAATCATCTATCTTTTGGAGATCTATAGATGACTACCAAACTTAATTTTAATGAATCGTTTCAGTTGCCTTCTAGATGCCTTCTCCAAACACCAGCAAAAACAAAGTTTTTTTTTAAACCTCTGTGGTCATTTTCTGCTACTACATTTGTCATTCACATGTCAAAAATTAGAAAGAAGAAAAAAGAAATCGGAGCATTAAAAATTCATTGTTCAAATCCTAAAAAACTGACAATCAATGATACTTGGCCATGTCTAATTCTCCCATCATAAGACCCCATCCTAACCTCAGTGGGATACAAATCTAGCTCATATCGAATTCAAAACTTCCCAGTGAGAGAAGTCATTCTTATGATTTGGGTAGGAGAGGTGTGGGGAATATTTGGTGCATTGGTGCCTAGTTCAATGTCAGCCACCAGCTGGAAGCAACAGGGTAGAGTTTGTCCTTCTTGAATGTTAGCTTCCAGGAGAGGTTAAAAAAAAAAAAAAATCAGTGGGATTAACCACCAGCACAGCTCAGTGTGGCAGTGTGATCAGCGGAGCAGTGGCCTGGTGCTCTTCTGCTATGAACCCCACTTTAGTTGCTGGATCCTGGAACGGTCTGAGCATACTGGGGAAGAGGCCAGAGAAGCGGGGTTGGGGGGGGGGGGGACTTGATGGGTTCCAAGCAGCCACTGTTTACCAACTGCATGGCAGTATTTCAGTATTTAACACCCAGTATGGCCATACCAACCCTGCTTCCAAATACTCAAAAAGAAAACACAAAAAGACTATCTCCATCTTCAGGTAGTAAAAGGTATCCATGTAGCTATCAACTCACTCAGCACAGAACCACTGTTTTGCCTTGTGCACCTCACAGAAACTTCTCAGAATTAAAATTTCACATCATCCAGGTTTTCTGTGAGCATTGTGCTGCCCTTTACCATACAGACCATCACTCCTATGCACAAGTATAAACTTCTTGTCAAAGGTCATAGAACCCATCAGAACCCATCAGAACCCATCAGTGTGGCAAGCACTGTGACGAAAGCACAGGCTCTGCCACCTGTCACTTACCAATACATTTACGGGTGTTATTTTGGTCGACAACGTAACCTGGGGGACAGTAACACGCCCCTCCAAATGGCGCCATGTGGCATTGATATTCACAGCCCAAGAAAGGACACAAGGTCACATCTAAACAGAGAAAAAACACTTTGTTAAATGAATGGTGACCTCTGGACAAGACTTTTACCTATGAAGTAAGAGCTTCTTTCTTCAAAACTAAAAGCTAAGAAAGCATGTAGTCGAGGCACAGAAAATCTGTCACCATTCAAGCCTTACTGCGATGTTTGTTACATAATTACAATACAAAAGCTCAATTCATATTTTTTAAAAGAGTCCTTTTTAAAGTTATAACTATGTGCAAGAATTAATGTAAGTCATCATTAATGTAAGGGCTATTTATGGAAAAATTGGGTTGTAAGTCTACCTTTGTGTCTACGTAGTAGAAAGGGCCAAGAATTACCAAGTGACTGGATTGAAAATAACACCAAAAACATTAACTTTGGCTAAGTGGTGGGATTTCAGGTGACTATATTTTTTTTCTGTTAATTTTCTTTTCTATTTTGTATTGTATTTTGTACTATTTGTTTTTATTTTGCACCATAACTATGTATCTCTTGTTCATTTTTAACACTTTTTTTAAAGGGCTCCTAAATGAAACAGGGGGAAAACAGAATGCCATGTAGTCTCTGAATATGTAAATATTACAAGTTTTTTCAAAAAAAAAACACAAAAAACGACCTTATGGTTACAGGTACATGGCCACTTCTAGGCAAGTACTAGATAATTTAGAGAATACACCATTAACTAAATCAAGGTCATAAATTGTTATTCTCTTACAGGACAGTCAGCTGTCCACAGAGTTCACGGGTTGATGGTGGGGTGAATATTCTACAGCCACAGATAAAGAAGGGGGAAAAAAAACTAACTCAAAGTATATGTCCCAGGAACCAAAAATTTCTTTTTCCATAAATACAAGCCAGGGAATAAAATCTGCAGAACATCTTTAGAGTCATCAAAATGGCCATTAAAACCATTCTGCCTGGGTGAAAGAAAAAAGCCACAAATATTTGAAGCTCCTCCCATCAAGAGATGGAATCTATTTCTTCAATCCATTGAATCTGTGCTTGGCTTGACTTGCTTTGGCCAATAAGACACTGAGCAACATGACATAAGCAGAAGCTTAAAAGAGCTCATGCACTAGAGTTTGCCCTTTCTACCACTATGTAAATAAGCCTGGACTAGCCCAAGTTTTTATCGCCACATGCCACAAGGGAGTGAGCTGGCCTAGGTCGGAAGAACTACCGAGTCAACCCACAGAAGTGTGAGAAATAATAAATATTTGTTGGTTTAAGCCATGAAGTCTTGGGATACTTTGCTATGCAAACTACAACTGATGTTCTCTATACCTGGGGATGTGTTATAGAAAAACAGAAACATCTTTCTCTGAATGAAAGCCACCCAGATAAATTTCCATACTCACCACAATGTCGACGTACAGTGTCATTGGCTTCATCTTTTCCTGATGGACAATCTAAGACTCCATCACAAACTTTTGAAATTGGAATGCATTTCCCAGACTCTGGACAGGCCCATTCACCTGGGTAACATTTATGAAAATGATGAGGACTGCTTTCTGTGGAGAAGAAAAAAGAAATTTACAGGTCACATGATAAGTGGAGCCAGCTCTTTTTAATCCACGGTTAAGAAAGCATACAGATCAGGAAGACTAGAGAAGTCTACGAATGTTTTATAATAAACCCGTAGTTTCTAACTCTACCAGTAGACTTTTATTGAGATTCAAACGAGTGACAAAATGGAATTATTGAAGTTCCACTCTTTCTAGAGGAGGCAGCCCCCAGCCAGGTTATAAAAGTAAGATGCAGATATGGGCCTGAATTATCAACAAATTAAATAACCCCTAGAAGAAGATCAGTTATTTACATCACGAATTATAGAACTAAGGCTATCAAGGTAACACCAGGGTTCCTGACTTTTCATTTTGTTTTTGTTTTTGTCTTTTTCAGTTGTTTCATTTGCTTTGTTTCTTTAGTGAAATGTCAACAGTGAAAGAAAAACTATAACCCAAATGTAGGAAGATTACTTCTTGGAACACCGAAATATAAGACCAGTGGCTGTTCCCAAATCAAGCATCGCTCTTACTATACAAGGGTGCCAAAAAAAATGTATACACATTGTAAGAACGGAAAAAACTGTTTTAAAACTACGCTGATGGTAACCACACTGAGCACCTTTTGTAATTCCGGAAATCAAATGTGACTTGTATTCATCTTTTGTTATCGGTATATATTGAGTATTACAATTTTAATAGTTTTTCCTTTCTGAAAACATGTATACATTTTTTGGCACCCTCTGTATTGGGGGCTGGAACAGTACAGGTAACTTGTTCTAAGATGTGGGTGTTAGTCACTTCTGAACTGTTGGAGGCACTGCAGAATGAAGAGGGCAAATAGTATTGGCAATTTCCATCCCATAGAATCTTTACATGTTTCCCTGGAGAGCAGCCCCTCCTGCAAATACCAATCCCTAGCTCCATCTCTTCAGTTACCTCTGTGGCTTCTCTCCCACCACTGGAAGTTACTCATTATTTGGAAACCAGAATTTGAAAACAAAGCAAAACTGAACTGAACTTTCCCTGAGGTTAAAAGTCATTTTTAAAGGTTAGAAGGTCTAAGACAAATCATATTTTATCCTATTTTCCCACCTTCCCCATCCTACTTCTTTTCTATGCATATGTCTAGTTTTTAAAAAGCAGGTTTAAAGGGTAACAGAATGTGCTATAGAAGAGGGAGAGACTGCCCTATCTCTGGTGCCTTCATAACAGGAGGGAGAGAATTATAATTTATGCTATATTTGCTTCTGGTTGTTTTTAGGAAAAGCTAGCAGAGTCACCTTCTTCCCCATCCACTAAGTCCCTTCAAACTCGGACAATCCTGCAACTTGGTTGTCACACAGATAATGTCTCACAAGGAAAGTAGGAAACACAAGTTCTGAAAGACACTTTAAGACAATGCTTTTCAGTCAGCATCTCTCCCCTCCTTACCACATCCATCTTCGTCACCATTATCTGTGCAGTCATCGTCTCCATCACAAACCCAGTTCTGATTAATGCAGTGGCCATTGGGGCAAGTGAACTGATTGCCTTTGCAGGTCCCATAGTCTGCAAAAAAAGCAACAGCTGCACTCCCAAGACACAAATCACTTGGAAAAACTCAAAATGTTTCACCTCAAAGCTCCCCTCACTGCTTACACTGAGCTCCTAGAAACTGAAATTTCTCTATTTAGTCCTCTAAGTATCTTGACAAAAGTGAAAAAAGGAGGAAGAGAAGGAAGAAGAAAGAAGAAGAGGAGAAGAAAGAGGAGAAGATCGCAGCTTTGGGTCCAGGAAATGAACTCAGTACCCAGTCTGTTTCTCAAGATCAAAAATAAGACAGCAAGCTATACAGATTGACACAGAACAGAGAACACAGACTGGTAAAGATGCTACAGATAAGCCAATGTCCAACATTCTCCTCCTTTACCACAAGCACTGTAATTGCTATTTAAGACTGAATGATTCTGAGTCACCCATTTCATAATGTCACATTCTTTTAAATGTAGTTGCTGAAATAAGCCCAGATGCCAAAAAAATCGGTCATCACTCATAGAAAATGTGAGTGATATTGAAAATATTGAACCACCCCTAAGGCATGGGCACCAACCCATCAAAACTGTATGGAAAAATCATACATTCTAGTAAATAACTGACCACAAAAAGCTGCCAACTTATTAGAATTAGTAAAACACTCCCACGGAGATTTCATATATAATAAAATGAGTCCAGAGGTGGCAACAATGAGAGAGAGATGGTTTGCACTGCAGGCAACAGCATGAAAGGAAAAGTAGGAAGCAAGGAAAGCCACCTGCACCATACTGAAACTTTCCCGACCCTCCAACTTTTAGGTGGTAAGAATTTCACAGTAAAGAGGAAAGTTAGGAGCACTGCTATCAGGGACCTTCCTCTCCCTTTCAAGCCCTTCTCTCACTCTACTATCAAGGTTATCAGACCCATTCCTGAGGTATGGGTAATTTGAGAGTCCAGTGATACAATACACCCTGCACCCTTGTAGCCTAAGGGAAGAATGCAAACTGTCCATCAGCAACCCTTCAACTCTATGCAGATCCTTGGAAGATAAGGAGCCCAGGTCCAGTAACACTGCTGAGGCTCATGCCATGGGTCTTAAATAATCTTCTGGCCCTATCTGCCATCAGACATAGTGACCCTTTTGTTTGCAAAGAGTGATACAATGGTAGGGAAAAAACCCCCACACACACACTCCTAACAACGCGACCCAGCCTAAGGAAATCACCGTACTGCAAGAGTGTTCATCACTGCCGTCTTCACAGTCAGGGATACGGTCACAGACATAGTCGTGAGGGAGGCACTCCCCACTGTCACACTGAAACTGGTTGTGGGAGCATAGCTCAGCTGGAACACAAGGTTACGAAGGGAAAGAAAAGAGAGAATTTCAATTCCACTGTAGTCACTTGATGTCACAGGAAGATTCTGTCTCAAGTGTAAAATGGGATTCTTATTATGCAGTGGTATGCTGGTGAATGTTTAACAACCAGTTCTTCAGGAACAGAAAGGCGCTGACTTGTAGTGTTTGCCAGTTCCCATGGTTAAATGCGCCCATCGTGGCTGACTTGAGAAGAGATGTGAATAACTGGCCGGTAGAAACGAGCGTCAGCACACCACCGCACATCTCACGCAGGTTACTTACTGCAGTTGACTTCATCAGAGTGGTCTCTGCAGTCGGCTTTCTGATCACACCTTTGACTGGTGTTATAGCAGGCTCCATTGGCACAAGTAAGCTGCGCACATACTGGGTAGCCTAAAGGAATGGAAACAGCACACAAACCTTAAATTAAGACATTCCTATAGCAAACACTTCTTGAGTGACTACTACCTGCTAGACATTAAATGCTGAGCATCTACTGGTAAACAAGAGACATGGAGAGTATAGCTGGATAGGGGAAAAAGATATTAATTGAATAATGACACAGGTAACAAACTATAAACTGGATTATATGCTAACATGGGAAGTACAGAAAGCTGTGAGAGTGCATCGTAGGGGGGTCTGGGAGCCCAAGGAAGTCTCCCCTGAAGAAGAGACTTGTCAGCTCAGAGCTAAAGAATGAGAACCAATCTAACATTTCAAAATGGAACTTTCTTTTACATAATCCAAATAACATCCCAGGAAACTAATGTACCACCACACATGGCTTGGGAAATGAAAGGCCATTTCTTTCGCTGGAGGGTCCAGGCCTAGAAATCAGGAGAGCTGGAACATGGACTGCCGCTCAGTAGCTATTTACTCTTACTCAAAGCTGCTGATCCTCTCTATGTCACCACTTCCTTATCCACACATTTGGATAATTTACTTCACAGGGTAGAGGGACCTCAAAAAACAATGTGTAGTAAAGCACTTTGAAAAGGGTAATGTGCTCTACAAGCACAAATAACTATTATCACATTATGCACACATGGTCACCTCACTGCCATTAACCAGAGGCTTACCCCTGGTTTTCTGGGTCTCAGTGGAAAAATCAGGATGTCCCTTGCAGGAATAACACGCTATCAGTCCTTCCATGTACTTCCCCAGACTTGAAATACATATTTCTCATGATCCCTAACTGTAGGCTTCATTCTGTTGGTTGTTTGTCTGTTTCCCCCAAGGACATAAGGAAACCCTCTGAGATCAAGGAAGGGTTCTATCTCACTCACTTTAGATTCCCCAGCACTTAACACAGGGACTGGTCATTACTGAATGTGCTCAAGAAATGCTTGCTATTGCTATTGAGTCATCGCAGGTAAACGTTTTAGTTAAAAAGCTTTGAAAACTATTTTGAACTTCTACCATTTATGGTCTTTTAATATACTCCTCAAAAGTATGATATCTTGGTTTGACTACTTTTTTACATTAAAAATTGTTTTAATGATTCTGATTGTCTTCAAATTTCTTCTTAACTAAGTTAAAAGTATGTCTTACTTCGGATCTCAAATACCAGACAGTGCAGTTCCACTTTGAGGCTCAATTTTGCAGTTAAGAACCCAACCTGAGGTTTCGTAAACATGGACAGATACTTCAGGTAATTCCTTGGATAGTCCCAAGGTATCCTTCAAGCAGAAGCAATGTACAAAATTCTGTGCTGAAACTATATTAAACTTGTCCCACATTAACAACTCGCACTTTTAAAAACGATGAACTCGCAAGTGACCTTTTTTTGTATAGTGAAAGAATAAACCCAAATATTCTCATCTCTGGAAGTCCAAAACTAGTCTACTAAGTGTCTTTAAATATCTAAATTGCTAAAGTTACATGTAGTCAATCATATATTAAAATGGAAGGCATTTTAAAATAGCTGATTAAAATTTTAAATTTTTTCTGAATTTTGTTTAATTTCTCACTTGTCCAAGAATCAGCCAGTGATCAGTGTTACTGCTGTCTTTTCATCACTGAGATGGTATTCGTCGCTAGTGTGCCTTCAAAGAGTCACACAACTCTGTTTACTAATTCTCCCTTCAAGAGATGCAAGAGGCCAGCTGAGTCAGGCAAGCAATTCCTTTCCTCTTGTGTCCTGGCTAACTCCTAGAGTAAGTATGTTATCTAACCTTTTAAGAGCAGGAGCAAGCAGGAGAGCAATCTTAGAAAACCCAGCTCTTCGCAGTAGATAAGATATCTGTCAGGAGGAAAATTTATTTGGGCTTGGGCTGTGACTACCTCATTTAAGGTGATTATTGTAGATATGAAGGATCTGGGACAAATATGCTAGATGGATGTCTTGTTCTCCCTGTCCTGCTCTTTGGGAGCCAGTGCCATAAAACTGGAAAGGGAAGAACTAAACCAGTACCCACTGACATGATAAAAAGTTTATTGACATGGCTCATCTCCCCCTACAAACAACAAGGCCAGCTTGATGTCATCAGGGAGCGTATGGGAATAGTCAGAGGTCAACAGCTTGACACTCGGAATGAGGAACGAACAGCTTTCTTGTCTCCATCGATGCTGATAATGAATCTCAGGCAGCAGAGGACCTGTCTCAAGCCCTGCACACTTTCTGGTCACTTCGGTGAGTAGTTAACCATAGGTGCACACCCAAAGAAAAGACGGCACAGAGCTACCTGATTCCATTAAATACTGAAGATATTTGGAAAACACTTGCAGAAGATTTTCCCCCTTTGGAGACACACACAGAAGGAACATGCCCAAGTTGTTCACACTGGGCAAAGTAACAAATGAACATATTCTACTTCCCTTAATGACTTCTATTGCTAAAGATGTTAACGAATGAGTTTCAATCTACCCGTGGAAATAAGAAGTCACAACACTTTGGGATTGGGAGATATCTAAAATCTTATTTTGGGGTTTATTTGCTTGGCACATCTGAGTCTAGCCCTGTAAACATTTTTCCATGGAGCAAAGACATCATGTTACTTGCAGGATTTTAAGGGAAAGTATAATAAGATAGGAGGTAATATACAAAAACAGAGAAACTCATCCTAAGTTCTGTCTCAACGGAAAGATTGACAACTACTCATTAAGCCTTAGACCTCTAAAGTTTACCTGACACAAAAATGCAAGATCACCCTTGCTCACTCCACGTCTTCCCGCTCCCTTCCTTCCTTTCTCCAAATTCCAAATGATACATGTTCAGATTTGTCCCCCCAGATCTGGGAGCTACCCCTAAATATACATAAAAGATTAGTACTTGAAGATTGAAACTTTTTTTCCTTTGTGAATGATTTGGTTTGGAGCAAGAGAGTTCCATGTTACAATTCTATTTACGTTATCAAGGAGGCAAATGTGGTGAGGACCTCACAGACCTCCAAGAATAGAAATCATTCACAGCACAGTAAGATACAAATATTAGACACTTTATTATCTGAACAGGAAAGCTGTAAATACACTCCACTCTCAGAATTTTTTTAATGGCCCCAAAAAATGATAAATTGGTTATAAAGAAAGAGAAGGTATCATAAGCCAAGATTTAAAGGAAAACAAGAAGTTACTGTTACAAGTCCTGCCCAGACACCTGGAACTTTTCAAGTTCCTAGAGTCATCCTTTGTAAATAACGCTGTATTACTCTGGTTCAAAGAGGCCAATCCAGTTAAAGTAATGATTTGCCTGAAAAAGCTTACTTGTTTGGCCACCAGCACCTAGTTGCAAGCACTGTACAAAGTTAAATAAGCAGTAACAATAATAATCATCAATAACATATACGGAAAACTATGTGTCAGACACTTGTCTAAGTACTCAACACGTATGAATCCATTCATCCTTATAACAACCCTACGAGGTAGATACTATTATACTATTACTCCCATTTTATAGATTTATATTTTATCAATATGTGCCTCTCTGAGACACAGAGACATTAAGCAATTTGAAAAGAGTCATACAAGTGGTAAATTGGAGAGCCAGAACTCAGTTCAGGCAATCAGGCTCCACAGTGCATGTTCCTAACCACTACAATAGGTATAGCTACTGCTCAAAAGCTTCAGGAAGAAGCAAAAAAATTACAGAAGAATGAAAATGAATGAAACGAAATAGAAAATCTTTAAAAAGGTAGTATGAAAAGAAAGAGAAGAAGTAACCAAGGGGAAAAAAGGTTTTCTTTCTTCCATTCTGTTTCCCGTTCCACTGTGGGAAATCTGGAGAAATGAGGCCAACTCTAGATTTTGGCAATTTATGGCATATTCTACTAAACACTTCAGTCTGGTGTAATCTAGGAATTCCAGGAAATCCTACACTAGGAAACAGTTTTCCTGGAGTACCAGGACCAAAAAAAAAGTCAATAACTCCCCCCACCCAAAAAAAAAGCAGACCACAAAGTAGCAGGAGACCCCCTTTACCCTCGCTCCCCACCCCTCACCTCTGCCTCAGTCAAATTCATGTCCCTAAAGTGACTGCCATCACAGACTAGCACCTGGGGAGTACAGTAATAACAAGAGAACAGAAGGGTATTTCCTGCATCTTTCCAAAAATAAGTTGAAGCTGCTCTCATTAAAAAGCATATACTAATACGATTTATAAAACAGAAACAGCAATTCAGCACCTTGGAAAGGGAAAGCAAATATAGTCATCTCAAGGGCTGGCAGAATTGGACCGATGTCAAGTTTAATCTGAGCAGCTTTCAGGAAACTGAAGCCAAAAAGGGAAACACTTTCAGTTATCTAGTTTTCCTTACCCTGCTCTCTTTGAACTACTGGACCTTAAGTCCCAAATCCCTATCTGGTCTCTATCCATGCTGACCTGATCATAGACCTAAATTAGAAATGTGCCTGAGAGGCCTACTGCAAAGATTTTGGATATACAGTACCTCTTTCTTCCCATGCACAGAACTATCACCAAAATCTGCATAGAAAGTAAAGACTCACATAATTCTACATTCTTAAAAAATAATAAAAATCGCACATCTCACATGAGCCTTAGTATAGGAGTAACTGAGAAACAAGATAGAAAATTGTGTATCACATGCTCCAAGAAATAGCGTGAAGTAAAATGGCTTCTCATGAGTGATCAAATACTTGTGATGTGCACCAGATTTAGTGGTACTGGCTCTATATAGAAGGAGTTATAGGGCTATATGTTCTCGTTCAGGGCCTCACAGCACCTTGGTCCCATTCCTATCTCTTCCTTACGATTAACCTCAGTGACTCATCTGGGTAGAACAAACAGGCAAAGTCTATAACCAAAGAGACTGGAAGACTAGCTGTACCCCAGAATTATGAGAGTGGCCACTTTCAAATCACAAATGAAAATGGGGTGGCTCAGTCTGCCTGCTGGGAATCTGGCCCCAGATAACTGAGTACTTGTTAGCAAATCATTACTGACTGAATATCCGTATGCTAGAAGCCAATTACCCTACAGACGGCTACCTGCCTTAGTTAAAATTTTATCCTGTCCAATATACATGTATTGAAACCACCTCCCTAGATACTGTGCTAAGAATTGAATAAAGAAATAAACAAAATTACAAGTGAAGTCGGAACCCCCACAGAATTTTTTTTTAATATTTCATTAAACGAATAATTATTGCACACTATAGGAGTGCTAGGCACTGGAGATAAAGTGATGAACTTCGTAAGGTTCCTCCCTACTCTCGTGGAACTTACATTTTTATTTGGGAGAGTGAAAGGACAAACATTAAAATAAATATCACGTAGAAAAAAATAGTACGGAAATATAGCAGGGTAGACTAGTAAAGAGCAACACGGAGGAGTAGCTCTCTGATAAGGTGATATTTGAAAAAGAACCATTAAGTTTAGCAAAATGGAGGTCATTGGTGGCATTGACAAGAATGTTTTCAGAAGACTGGTGGAGATGAAGGACTGTTTTCAGTAAGTTCGAGAAGGAAAGGAGGAGAGGAAATAGAGAGTGATTAAAGACAACTCTTAAGTAACTTGTAAAAGGGAGCAGAGAAATTGGGTAACAGCTAAGAGGGATCTTAGGTGGGAGATATTTATAATGTGCTTGAATGATGGAGACTAAATAAGAAATTTTTCTCTTTTTTCAAGGTTTCAGGGCTCTGGATCTTATCTCAAATGTAAGAATGCTAAAAAGATGCATCTGTGATGTTATATGTAAGATGGGGTCGGTCTCTCTGCGTCTGCTTTCTCACCTTGAGAACGGAGAGTCAGGGCAAGACTGATTGGGCAGCTTGCGTATGGAACTGAGTTTGAGGAGCATATTTTTCATGAGTCATCACATTCCACAGAGTGACTTTAACCATTTTCTCTACTCCCCTCCAACTGTTCCCCAGGGTAGACTTCAGTAGTTAGATACAGAAAATGTTTAAATTCTAAGGAACAGAAAGTCAATAGAAATAAAACTTCAGCGACAAAGCAGCCCCAGTCCAAGGCAGAACAAACACTGCTGATTACTTGCAAGAAAGCCTTCATTGTGACAGGGATTTTACCCTTTCTTTGGCATTCCTAAGTAACAAAAGAAAAGTACTGCAAACCAATGATAATTAGCCATAGCTTTACTCACACCAAAATCATTCTAATATGGTACTTGATAAAAACAAAATAATCTGTTTATTTAACTGAGGGGAAAAGGTACTATTTTTGAGCAACTGAAAGCCACCTCAATATATTAATTGAATGACCCATAATTGCTGCATTGTTCTGATGTTTATCTTAGACTGCATGAGTGGTTTTCCTTGAGGCTAATCCCATTAGAAGGAAAATGGACTGCAGTTTTGAATCTCTCTGTTCCTTTAAAAAAAAAAAATTAATTGAGAATTTGTTTAATAGCAGGTACCATTTTACAGATGGCCAGATTGAAGAGTAAAATAACTTAGGAAAAATGTTTCATGGCTTTTAACATATATGTTCAGAAATAGTTCTCAAACAGTAGAATAACCAAAAATACCTTATGCATAAAGAAATACAGCAAACAAAAGACCAAACAAAATCAGAAACTTTCATACTACACCAAATTTATTTCAAGGATAATCTTTTTATGGGGCGTATAATGCCCTTGCCTTCCTCACCATCTCACCCATTCTCTTACCTCCCCTCTCCCTGCCTCCCTGAAAGAACTCTTACACACCATTCTTTGTTCTGTAAAAGGAATGCCTGGAATGGACACAAGGTGCTCTGTCTGAGAACTCTAGGTCTTGATCTTCTAAGCTTGAAAGGGTGGGACTATGACCTAGGGATCTGGTCTGATGGCAAGACTGAACTGCAGAGGCAAGCTTCCTGATCTTTTCAAATATTTAGGGAAAGAAATTAGTCCTTCTTTGGAGCTTTGCCAATGGCCATTACTATATTGAAGTGGTTTCTAGGTGCTTAATGTACTAAGACCGGGTTCCTATAGAAAAAGTGACTTCTGAGAAATAGAAAAATAAAAGTCATATTCATAGGCTGATTCTAAGTGTGTCCACAAGTAGCAATTACTATGCATCATGACTGCAGAATAGAATAAAATGTTATGCCTCACTTAATCCTTGATCATGTGGGAACATTCTAATTTAAAACAACTAATAAACAGCCGCTATATATATAAAATGACATTGAAAACAGCTAAGTACTTCTTTGACTAAATGGATCAACAAAGATCATTAATGGCTGCTAACATCACAAAAAGAGAGACAGACATTATGTGCCTCCTGCTACAAATATATACCTATATACGATGTATGTTGCCCCCCAACACACACAAAGAAAAAAAAATCCTTGCATCATTTGTTCAAGCCTCTATACTAGTGCTATCCTGAACTGGAGCAAGGAAAGGGAGAACATTTTGCTCCTGGGTGACATTTCACATTGTCTGGACACATTTTTGGTTGTTACAACTGGGAAGTGCTGCTCGCTTTTCCAGTAGCTAGAGGCCAAGGATACTGTTAGACAATCTACAATGCACAAGACGGCTTCACACAATAAAGAATGATCTGGCCCCAAATGTCATTAGTGGCAAAGTTGAGAACCCTTGCTCCAGATCTAGCTATCAATTTCCAGGAAACACAGCGGATAGAAGAACATGTTAAAGGACCTCAGGGGATGCAATGAGCATAACCGAGACTGGAAACTCCAGGATAACTGACTTGGGTTTTTTCAATAAATAAATTGCAAGGAGTAAAAACAGAAATGGAAGGCAAGCCTACAAACTGAAAGATAGCAACTAAGTCTAACATGGAGATTTAATTTGGATTTTGATTTAAATAATCACACTGCAAAAAATAATAACAGGACAATTGAGGAATTTAAAAAATTGATTGACATCCGATTATTTTAAAGAATAGTTTACTTTAGATGTGATCATGATATTGTGGTTATGTTTTAGTCCTTGTATCTTAGCGATAAGTACTGAAATACTTACAGATGAATTTATATGTCTGAAAACTGCTTCAAATAATGGGGAGAACAATAAAGAGATATAGGTAAAACAAAATTAACTATGAGTTGATAATTAAAATAATAAGGATGAGTACAAAGAGGTTCATCATACAGTTCACTCTGTTTTTGATTATGTTTAAAACTTCCCATAATAAAAAGCTTTAAACAATAATTTTTTCAAAATAAAAAAATAGCTAAGTAACCTTCAGGCAAAAATACTCTGTAAACTTCTCTTACTAAAGCAAAGTATTCTGAGAGCACAGACATGGGGTTTAGACCTAACTGAAAAGCCTGGCTCCTCCGTCCTTGCTTCTTGACAATCCTTACAATCTCTGTAAAGTGGAGATGGTCGTCTCATACCTTGTGGGACTAATGTAAAAACTGCGTAAGATAGTGTGACCGGTGCTTGGTGAATGGGACTTCCTTCTCCCACTTCCCACAAGAGCTCCGAACAAAGAGGGAAAACAAAATGAGGCCAATCCTGCCCCCTATACTGGCACTCTCTAAAGACTTTGATCCAGGCCATTCATTTCCTGCCTATACGGATCTGGCAGTGGCCAGGAGATCAAAGCACCAACAAGGAAGCACAAAGATTCTTTTCTTAATTTCCTCTGATAGATTTTTTTTCAACTCTTCCATAAATCGCACATAGCAATAAATAAACAAAGTGGAGAGAAGTAAGAAAGAGCACCTCATTGTAAAACCCCCTTACATGTGTGAGATTCATTTTAGGGCCATGAACAAGTTATGGGTTCATAACTTGTATAATTCAGAAACAATGAGCTAGAAATCTGGTTCTTTCCTTAATACATCCTTGTTTCACCAATTACTTGTACTTAAAAAACTCACAAAAACTTGATTAAAAACTCCTGCCTAAATGTTGTGTAAAGCTCACTTCCTTTCCTTCCTTCGTCTCTGTAACAGTTGCTTGCATTCACGTACCCTGCCAGCTTTTCTCGGGAAGGTACATTGGCAAAGTCGTCGGGCAGTTGGACTGACTTTAGACTTGGCTACAGGGTGTTCACATGCAATAAATCCAAACAGTCTGATTGGGCTGCCTTTTATTTTCCCTGAAGTAGCATTTCCTTCAGTCCCATTGCATTTACAGTAAGGCATTCATTCTTATCCACTTGTAAATAAGGGATAAAGACACAGGCGGTTGGCTGGTGGCACATGCCTCTGGCTCCCTCTTAAACTTGCACAAGGTAGGACTTTCTCTTTCTGCAAATCAAGTCCTTCATGAAGAATCATCACCAGACTTGGAACCATAAGGGTGGAACACTAGCTCTACCACACATCATACAACCTTGAACAAGACACTCTACCCTTTCCAGTTTCAGTTTCTTTATTCATAAGAGAGTATAAGTATAGAAAAGGAAGCCTCTTCGATAAACGGTGCTGGGAGAATTGGAAAGCCACAGGCAAAAGAATGAAACTAGACTGCTATCTGTCACCGTATACTAAAATTGACTCAAAATGGATCAAAGACTTAAACATAAGATTTGAAACAATAAATTGCATAAAAGAAAGCATAGGTCCTAAACTTATGGACCTTGGGTTCAAAGAACATTGTATGAATTTGACTCTAAAGGCAAGGGAAGTAAAAGGTAAAATAAATGAACGGGACTATATCACACTAAAGAGCTTCTGCACAGTAAAAGAAACCATCAGCAAAACAAAGTGGCAACCAAATGAGTATCAGAAGATATTTGCAAACAACATCTCCAATAAGGATCGAATACCCAAAATATATAAAGAACACATATAACTCAACAACAAAAACAAACAATCCAATTAAAAAATGGGCAGAGGACCTGAACAGACACCTCTCCCAAGAAGATATACAAACGGCCAACAAATATATGAAAAGATGCTCAACTTCTTTAGCTATTAGGGAAATGCAAATCAAAACCATAGTGAGATACCACCTTACACCTCCCAGAATGGCTATGATCAAGACAAATAATAACAAATGTTGGAGAGACTGTGGAGAAACAGGAACCCTCATACACTGCTAGTGGGAATGTAAATTGGTACAGCCTCTATGGAAAACAGTATGGAGGTTCCTCAAAAAATTGAGAATAGAATTACCATATGACCCAGCAATCCCTCTTCTGGGTATCTACCCAAAAAATCTGAAAACATTTGTCCATAAAAATATATGTACCTTTGTGTTCACTGCAGCGTTATTCACAGTGGCCATGACATGCAAACAATCGAAGTATCCTTTGATAGATTATTGGATAAAGAAGATACGGTACATATATACAATGGAATATTACTCAGCCATGAGAAAAGATGAAGCACTGCCATTTGCAACAACATGGATGGATCTTGAGATTATCATGCTAAGCGAAATAAGTCGCACAGAAAAAGTATAGAACCACATGAGTTCACTCATTAGTGGGATATAAAACTAAAAGCAACAAAGGAACAAAACAAAGAAACAAAAACTCATAGACACAGGCAACAGTTTAGTAGTTACCAGAGGATAAGGAGGGGAGGGGGAATGGTGGAAGAGGAAAAGGGGGTCAAATATATGGCAATGGAAGGAAAACTGACTCTGGGTGAAGATACAATGCAATATATAGATGATGTTTTATATAAATGTATACTTGAAACCTATGTAATTTTACTAACCAATGTCACCCCAATAAATTTAATAAATAAATAAATGTACATCTGCCCTATTGTCCTCATTGAGAAACTTAATGATGATAACAACTGGACTTTATATAACATTTTGAAGTTTACAAAATACTGCAAAATATAATACAGTCTTGTGCCACATAAGGACATTTTGATCAACAACAGACCACATATATGACAGTGGTCCCATAAGATTACAATGGAGCTGAAAAATTCCTATTGCCTAGTGACGTCATAGTCATCCTAAAGTCATAGCACAATGTCTTACGTGTTTGTGGTGATGCTGGTGTAAACAAACCTACTGCACTGCCAGTCATATAAAAGTATAGCAAACACAATTATGGACATTACATAATATTGATAATGATAATAAACTGTTACTGATTTATGTATTTACTATACTATATTTTTATCATTATTTTAGAGTGTACTCTTTCTACTTATAAAAGAAGTTGCTGTAAAACAGTATGCTGTGTTACGCTGACAACAGCCTCATGCATCTCATGTTTATCACATCTCGTGATTGCATCATTTTCTCTTGTGCTTGAATTAATTTTGTGTTATTTGTACAGTAACATGCTGCATAGGCTTATAGCCTGGGAGCAATAATAGGCTGTACCATTCAGCCTAGGTGTGTGGTGGGCTCTACCATCTAGGTTTGTGTAAGTGCACTCGATGATGTTTGCACAATGATGAAATCACCTAAGGACGCATTTCTCAGAACGTATCCCTGTCATTAAGCAGCACACGACTATATATGATTTACCACTATTATTAATCAAAAATATCTTCTTTACTTGCTTCAATACTTGGCAGAAAGAGAGAGTCCTTGACTCATGGACTTGTTATTTTGTGACATCCATACATACACTACCATCACTAAAATTGCCAGTGCGGAGTCTAAATTCTCGGCAACATGTCCAAAGTGAAGGGGTACCCAAATAAGAGGCAATCTCATCTCTTTCAAAAGAGAACATTTAACTTGGAAATTATACCACAACAGAACTGTACCAGAAACTCTGCTAGGAAATGGAGATACAAAGACAAATAGCACAGAGTCCTCTCAAAGAAAAATAATATACAAGGGAAGAAAGCATTGGAGGTAAATAAAGTATAGTTTTTAAAAAATATACGATGAGATGATGGTATGGATGCAGCATGAATCTGGGCCTGTTTGGTCATATATACAAGTATTTCTTCCATTAAGAGAACATTTGAACAATACAGTGAGTAGGAACAATTTGTTCATGACTAGTTTACGGTAGCTCCTCCCCTAGGTATGGTACCGTAGTGGGAAGTGTAGCAAAATATACAGAAGATGGTTCTTTCATCCAAAAGCATAAAATATACCACATGGACCAAAGGAAGGAATTTAGGGACAGTACAGATAACTAAAATTATATCAACATGATCAAACAATAGCCCATGAAAATAGACTAAACGTTAAATATTTAGATGGAGACATGATAACTAAGAAGTTTATGATCAAGGTTCCTGAGGTGCACAAAATCTGTCTGCTGATTATTGGAATATTGGAATATTAAAGTAACTCTTTAAAGTCTGAAATATAAATTTAAGAGCAAAAGAAAGGAAGTATCTTAGTAAGAAAAAAAAAACAGAAGCACATAGTAAACTTATAAAATGCAGTATACCAAAAGGAGTGTCAGGAAAAAAAATGTATAAAAACTCAAGGAAGTTCTGGATAAATTCATAAGTGATAAACTTATAAGGGCTTTTAAGAGGAACTGGGTATGTCTGAGACTTAAGTCAGAGTCGAATGGACTGTAGGACTGACAAGGTAGAATAATACCTATATTCTTATATTCTAACAATTCTATATAAACCTCAAGAGAGACAGATTACTCTTTATTTATTTGTAAAATGTCCATATGCACCATGACTGCATGTCTTATTTTAGTTATGATGATATTTAAACATTATACACAGAATACTGTGATATGTCTGATCTTGTGGCGATCAGTTACAAACTGATATGGTATGCTGCCATTATAGGGAAAGCAATTTTCAAAATATAACACTTTTCCAGAAGTAATCTAGAAAAAAAAAATTTAGCCCATAACAGCACAAAAGCTAATAAGACATTTGACCTAGTAATTTACCATAGTAATGTAATGACAGTTAAAATTGACCAAACTGCATTTTGTGCTCAATGTATTCAGTGACCTTTCAGGATTCTGTGTTAATGTTAAAAGTTTCTTACTTCAAAAAAATACAGAAAACTGATGTGCTCAAGCAGGGCACACTTAGAACGTCTTGGTAAAAATAGACTCATATCAGAACATCACCTCTAATCCACAAAAGAATCTGCCACGAGATTTCAATAACAAGAGGCATATTGTAGGCATTTCTGTCCATCAACAAATCTAACAAATTGATTAAAATGCCAAAGGGACAAAGGTGAAACCAAATAGAGTGCAAAGACTGAAAGGGACTCACGGCAGTCTCTCTCGTCAGTTCCATCTGAGCAGTCTCTCACGTGGTCGCACCTGTATTCATTCGGGATGCATTCACCACTGGAGCATGTCATCTGGTGGCTTGAGCATGTTCTCCCAGCTGGGAAGGGGAAAAAATATTACTTTATAATTACTGCTAAACACAGACCGATCCACTGACATTTACCAAATATGAATGAGGACATTTGAAAGGCAAGCAGAGTGTACACTGAACATAAAGTTCATAGGGTCACAAGGTAAAGCCCCCAGCCACCCCAAGGGAGAGAGCTTACAATGCAAAAGCAATGATTTTATTATCAGAATACTACCAAACGCCCATAGAATCATATCAATATTCAAACATGTTAGTGTATACAATTATCTTATCAACATATGTTGAGAACACAAAGTAGAATAAAAATCTATTTGATAAAAAGAGGACAAATAAAATAAGAATTTTGCAGTTATAGGCATTACTCAAGGATCAGTAAGGGCCCCCTCATTTAAATCCTGTTTAAACAAGAACGAAATATGCCAAAGGGTTAACAGTCATTAATTCTGAGTGGTAGGAATATGGGTGATCATATTTTTTTCTCTAGAGTTCTGTTTGTTATATAAACTCTCTACATTGAACATGTGTCAATTTTATAAACAGAAGGAAAAAATTTAAGCTAGCTTAATTTTATCCTATGTTGATTAGGCTACCGGAAAGCAGGCCATCAGTTTATTGAATTTGCCTGCAGATAAAACATATAAAATCAAATTACTTGATGCCTCAAGCATCATGTGAAAACTATTCTATAAGTCTAAGGTAGGAATTATCATGAGATTTTTTTAAATTGTCCACATAAAAAGAAAAGCATTTGGGGAAAATGTGATCTGCTAAACAAACAATATAATCAAAATAATATAAAAATCCCCCTGAATTTTTAGTTTGTTACACTTCTGTATAGTGAAGATACTTCAATTCAGCAAAATTTGGGTTTTTCAATAAAATTATATCTTTTAAGGGATGTGCCATCAAAACTTACTGAAAAAAAAACTTTCTAAAAAAAACAAATGAACAATGACAGCTTTAAAGTGAGTACTTGAAAATTCAAATATGTAAGGAATACCATGTGATAAATAAGATCTAAAAAAATTAACAATAATTACTACCCTTAACTGATTATATCTTTCCTGTCATTTTGTTCCTTCTTTCTGTTTAATATAATGGTTTCATTATGAATGTGTCATGTAATTCCTAGATAGCAAATAAAATTTTCCTACTCAGCCTATTTCTGACACTTGGGCAGTATGATTTCATATCTTCTCCTGGATATCTGTGGGTTAAATTTTACTTCTATTAATAAAAGTAGAATAGATCAAATTTTCTAGAAGTCATTTAAATGTCTGAATTCTGCCCATGACAGAGACATAATTTAATGTGAATAAGATTTAAAAGATTAATATTTCCTGAGAGGTAGTGTTTATTAAATTCCCATGTAACTTATTGAAGTACATATTGCCAATTTCCACATAAAATTAAAGTTTCCTTTTTTTCCTAAAAAGGCAAGTAGTCTCAAACAAAATATGAACAGAAATTATATCAATTGCCAATATCATTTTAATTATCTTGGCTTTCTTTTTTTATTTTATGATACACAATAAAGAATTCATTTATTTGTTCTCTCGCTCTCCAAGTTTTTAGCAAAATAATTCAGATCCTGATTTTCTTTAACTTGCAAAAACATATTGTTTCCCAGAGTTCAGAGTCCTTCAGAGATCTGATATCAGCTTCAGTTTGCTTTCTTCTTAAACTTAAGCCCAAATCATTCTATATTTTGTGTTTCAGATTTCAAAAGATTTACATGGGAGCAGTTAAAAATTCGTTCAAACATAGAGAAATGACAAATTAAAATTATATAGTTCCATCAACCAATCTAATGCCTGGATTCACTTATTCATCATGACATAAATATCTACTGAGGGCCTATTATATGCCACAAAGTACACCAGCAATGGGAATATAAGATGAATAAGGCACAATCACTACCCTCAAGGAGCTCATAGGTTTCTGGGGGAGACTTCAAAAGTAATTAGAAAAAAATTATGACAGTGAATTATAGGCACATGGAATTATAAAAGCATCAGGACAGGGTGCTTAATTCACTCTGGGCTGGGAGCAAGGACAGGGACAGCTTCCTTGGGGAGGAACATCTCATGTGGGTCTTTAGGAGAAGTAGCAATTAACTAGGCCAAACGGAAGGAAGGCCCGTCTAGCAATGAGCATCCAGGCAGCGTGCACAAAGGCGAAAGCCGGGGAACTCTGCATGATATGCCCAAGGGAACTACAAGCACTGCTATGGTCCCAAATGGCCATTTCAAGGCAGGAATGGCGAGTGATAGGCATGAAAAAATAAGAACAGACCAGGTCTTAGAGGCCACTGTAAACCATGTTAAAGAGTTGGAGTTTTCTCCTTGAGGTGATGGAGGGCTACCAAAGGGTTTGTTAGATCTTTCCAACATTGGTGTCAGCGAGAACCCGAGGAAGCACAGAACTGGAGGCAGGGAGACTGGTCCAGAGGCTTCTGCGGTCACCCAGATAGGAGATGGTGGCAGTGGTGGCATAAATGGGAAAGAGATGACCTTCAGAAATGTTTAAAGGCAAATTAGACAGGGATGATTAAATGTGGACAGGGAAAGAGAGAAAAGAATCAAGAATAACTTCCAAGTTTCCGGCTTGGGTGGCTAGGGAATTGTGATATCTTATTCATGCTTACTGATTGCATCCTTAATATCCACCTACAATCATCTTTCTTTTTCGTCTAATAACATGTCTCATGAAATTCTAGACTAACAAGGAAAACAGCCTCAATCTGCCTATTTTGGATAGTTTGAACCAATTTTGCATTTTCTGCTAGTACCATATAGTGGTTAATTTTATTTCTATAATAAAGATAATACATGTAGACCAGCAAGTATAGAAAGAAAAAAACAGTTCAGGGCAGGAGATGATTGATTCTAGTGGGGACACCTTGAGTTTAGGGCATATTGGAAATGCCCGACGGGCAGTTAAATATACAAGACTGAAGTGTGGGCAAGAAACCTGGGTCCTAAGCATAGATTTGTATGTCATCAGCCCATTGAGGGTTATTGAAATCATGAGAATGGCTGACATTATCCCGGAAGAGCACATAGAGTGAGAAGAGCTGTGGAGGTCAGACGGAGCAACATCAATACTCCAGGGCTGGATAGAAGAAGATAACAAAATGGAATGATCAAAGCAGTTAAGAAGAAGGCCAGGACAGTGGGAAGTTATGGGAGACCAGAGTCAAGTACAATAGAAAAGCCCACCCAGTATGATGAGGAAGAAAAAGTGCCCACTCTATTTGACAATCAGAATTCTCTGGTGACCTTAGTGAACATAGTATTGGCATATGCTGTCTGTAGTTAAAGGGTGTCTAATAAAGACTTTTATATCATTTTTAAAAAGCAAGAATTACCTTAGGAAATCCATACTCATTTAAAATGGTATGTAACATTGCTTATAAATTACTGCTATAAAGTTATCTCCATTCTCTTTCCCTAAGCAGTGGCCCTTTGTAGTTCCCATCCCCTCTATAAAGTATTATTATTAGTAAGCGGTCATCCACCACACTTTGTATCACAATCTACAGTTCAGTTTTCTTCCCACTCTGTGTGGGGAGCAAGGGAAAATAGAACCAAAATGGCATATCCAACCAAAAGAAAAATAAACCACCATTCTTTCATTCAGAATCCATTTATCAAGAACCTACTGTCTCCCAGACAAAATGCCAGGCTTTAGGGATGCAAGTTGAATAAAGCAGTCACTACTCTTCAGAAATTCACCATCTAGCCCCAACCTGTTCCCACCAAGTACCTGCTATCTGTAGGTCACCCCATCTTTCCCCTAGGACCTTTGAGAGGCTAGCCCAGACTAACTTCCTGGAAACGAAGATTTTTTTCCTGCTTCCTACTACATCTGGCATTTTCCCTTCCTTCCTTCCTTCAGTACTTCTGATCTCCCCTCTCCCATCTCTCTCATTCAGATCTCATAGTCCCCTTTGGCCACTCCCCATCAAATGCTGACACATAACAACCTGATCTGGATATGCCCATTTGGCCTTGATTAGCTCCCGTCCATGCCTTCCTCAGGACTGCCATTTGTCACCACCACCAACCTCCATGGCCTTACATAGTTTGCTGGTTTCCCCTGAACCACTTTGTCCCAAGGATCACCATCCCTTTGTTGCTGGCAGACCCCACGATCAATACTGACAAGCCCTAACAGGCTATTTCATTATACAGTCTTCCTTTTAGGTTTAAACCAAAATCAAACTCAGGGGTATTTTAAGAATTTCTATTCTCTTCCTCAAAAGACCCTTGGCATCTAGTGGCCTGGCTGAAAAGAATTCAATGCTGGATTCAAAAGTCCTGGGCTAATTTCCAATCTTTTATAAATGCATCCAGGACCTACTGAAGGCCATGAAATCTCCATCGCTGGTCTACTAACGATTAAACAAGTTCCCACATGAAGTAGCCATCAAAAACATCTGCTTCTTCTTTGATTTTTGTAGACAATAAGTATGTGAAAAAGCCAACAGGATCTTAGCTGACATCTTAAAGCCAGAACAAAGAGATAATAAATGTCCGTGATTCATGGGACGTGCATTTAATGAAGCAGAATGTGGTGAGACTCAAAGGTGAATGCCACACAGTGACCGGAACTGGACACTGATCACTTTTCCTCCCATAGAGGAAAATCAGGGTCAAGAACCTGACCCTGGTTCTTTATAGCCCGACATCTTTTCTCCAACTTCCAACTTGGTCCAACCCAGACTTATTAAACCCTGGAACAACCCTGCATTTAGACTTCTTGTTATGTGAGATAATAAATTCCCTTTCGCTTTACTTTTTTTAAGTTCCATTTTTCATTCTTTGCAGCTAAAAACATCCCCATTGACATAAAAATGATTGTAAATGATACAAATGTCCTAAATAAAGCAAAGAAATGATACGGGTGATGGACATATTTCTCACATGTTGTCATCTCATATTAACCCAAGATTATTCTCCCACCCAAAATTATTTTCAAGCCCAATAAAACTCTCTTTTCCAGTTTGACCCCAAAGAAATTAGAATTTAAGGGTTTCTTCCAGGTCACTGCCCCGAACCCCCTCAATGTCCAGGAATGCAGCACTTGCTATGGTCGTCTTCATTACTATTATTTTCTTTCTTGTGGCCGCTCGTCCTCTGGTGGCTGTAGCAGCAGTCACTGAAGCAACCACCACCAACGCCTCCAACGAACCTGCCTATTTGCTCCACTCAGTCAAAATGAAGAGAGTTTAATACCGAGGCAAACGGGTGAAAGGTGTGAAAGCAGACTGCATACCGCAGGAACAAAACGACTCATCCAAATGCCAACCACACAAACAAAGACCCCCCCCTTTAGATACCGTTAAATGCTTTGCTTCTTTCTTGAGTAACATAATCCAAATTAAAGACTGGGAACCTATCTCATTTCCAAATTGCTGAGGTATATTTATAATTCTTCAGCATGTTCATACGTTCAATATCATCCAACCTGAGTGAGATTCCTGGCATGGGTTCCATTGCTGTTTAAGGCCCAACTCCGCATTTATAGAGAATCATCCCATGGTGTTTTGTATTTGTTCCCGGTTCAATTTCAGGTGTCCGAAGGACCAAAGCGAGATTCCTCCATAAACACTTACGGCAGTGCTGGTGTTCATCTGAGCCGTCCTCACAGTCCTGCTCATCATCGCACACCCAAGAGTTAGGGATGCATAGCTCTTTGCTCTGACACTGGAAATAGCCTGACTGGCAAGAGGCGGGAGCTAAAACAAACCAGAAAAGGACTCATGAAGTCAAACATCCACTCTATTATAACAACAAGCAATGCTTATCTCGAAAGAATGTGTGTCAACTCTGCTCAAAATATTTGATGGCAAATAGGACACAATGCTATTCTAGAGCCTGCGGACCCTAATCAGAGTTCACTGTCAAGTAATCTCAGCAATGGCATCACAACCAACTGATGATCGAAATCAATACAAAAATACAGAAAACAGCCCAAACACACACACACATACTTATAACAAAAAGTATTAGACTAAAATTTTTAATTCAAGTAAAAGTTAACCATGAATTATTATTAAATTATTTGAAATGGTTTGTAATAACTAATAGTAAAGCACTGTGATGAGTTGGAAAACCCAGGAGATTTGAAAAAGAAGACCCAGAGTCAAATAATTATTATTTCTACAATTTCCTTGCTTTAGAATCTTTGGCATGTTCTCTGCGCCTCAATGTTTGCATCATAAAATGGAGACTATGCTTATTTCATGGTTTGCTATTAAAAAATAAGTTAGATAATATACGTGAAAGTACCATGTAATGTTAGTTGCTATCACTTTTTATGATCATTGTTATAGGATACAGAAATATAACAATTTCTGAAGAGTTGTTGGTATAACTGTTCATTTATTCCTTTATCCCAAAATATACTATTCTTGCCTTTTTGCTCCTACTGTTTAATCTAAAATGAACTCAGGAAGCCCAGAGAAGTCAAACAGATGGCACATGATTATGTCTCTACAAATAGAACCACTTTCTTACTCAAACTGTGGTTCAGAGACCAGCAGCATCAACATAATATGGGAGTTTTCAGAAATGCAGAATCTCAGAAACCATCTCAAACACATGGAATCCAAATCTATACTTTAACAAACTCTGCAGGTGACCCATTTGGGCACGACAATGTGAGAAACTATGTAGGATCTACTCTCTCCCCTCCCCTTTTCAAATGCTTTGTCATCCAAACATTACACCAAAGTTTGACTGTTTTGTTGTGCCATAATATGACCAACAATTTAAAAAAAAACTTATTTTTTCACTTGCTTTCCTGATTTTTGGATGGTAACCCTTGTCTGTTCACCTATCATCATGAATGAAATGGCAGGAGTGTGACTGACCATCTATGGCAAATGCATATAATGGGAAAGCAATGGACGTTAGGGTTGGAATTGGTGCACCAAATGGGGGACCTTTAATATGTGACTTAACTTCTCTAAGCCTCACTTTCTGAACCTGAATATTGCTGAGAAAAACTAAATGAAGAAACACATGTAAAAGTGGTTTTATAATTAGTTAATTTGGGGGTTTACAATATTACCATGTTTTTAACTATAATTTTTTAAAACATAAAACCACACTAGCCACTTCTGTGATCTCTGTATGGTAATTCACACAAATTATACTACATCCTTTATATTAAAACAGACCCTAGAGTTGCAAATCACAGTAGTTCAGATAACATTGTTTTGTTTGTTTGTTTGTTTGTTTGTTTTTAACATTGCTTTTTTTAAACAAACAAAATACCTTTCTTTTTATTTTTTATTTTCTAATTTATTTTGAATACATACAACATTAAATTAATTTCAGGTATACAACAAACTGTTTCTGATTAGTTCATTCATTTATTCTTTTCTTTAGATTCCACATATAAGTGAGATCATATGGTATTTGTCTTTCTCTGTCTGACTTATTTCACTTAACATAATGTTCTCTGGGTCCATCCATGTTGTTGCAAATGGTAAGATTTCTTTCTTCTTTATGGCTGCATAATACTCCATTGTATAAATGTATCACAGTTTCTTAATCCAGTCGTCTACTGATGGGCATTTCAGTTGTTTCCATGTCTTGGCTATTGTCAGATAACATTATTTTTGTTTGTTCTTATTGGTTCACAAAATTTCCAGAGCGAATAATCTGAAATAGTTACTTATAGGTTTCAGAAAACCACTCACAAATTTGTTTCCTTATCAAGGTGATGGGATTAAGGGTAAAATAGAAACTGATGTGAACTGAACCCTTCCTCACAGAGGAGTGAAACAATACCATCAGTCCTCTATTCAACCACACAAGTCTCAAAAGACTTGTGCCCAGTCCTGAATCTATCACTAAAGACACAACTCTTTTTGTGACAGCTGAAATCACTCTGAAGAACTTACATTAGTAAAAACAGAGCTTAGCCTGGCCCCTCCCCACTTACGGCAGCCAATTTCATCAGAGTCATCCAAACAGTCTTTGGTCCCATCACACCTCCAGGATGCAGGAATACAGTGCCCATCTTCACAGCGAAAATGCTCACTGTCACAGTCTGCAATCCCATAAGCAACAGAAAACCAGTTAAAAGGAAAAAAAAAAAACTGCCACACAGATATTTCACAGAAGAAATACAAATTTTTAATGAAAATGAAAAATTATTCAACGTAGTAGTAATGAAAGGAATGTATATTATTTTATAAAATTAGGACAATATTTGTATAATGATTAGAATCTCTGTTTTGGGGTCTACAGGAAGGTTGTTTTCATACACAGTTGATGACTAGAGTGTACACTGATGTAACCAACCTGGAAAGCAATTTAACATGCATCTTCTTTTTTTAAAGTGATTACTCTTAGTACTTTTACTTCTAGGTATTTTCTTCTAAGGAACTAGAGATTTTGATCACTTTGTTATTTATAATAAAGGAAATTGCAAACCTCCTAGATATCCAAAAGGGAATAGGAAAAGGATTAAATTTTCTTATATCTATATGTTGACATATTAAGAACTCATAAAATCATTATGCTGACCTGCTAAATGATTAAAAGAAATATTTAAAATATAATGTAACAAAGACAAGAATGCAAAATTTTACCTATAACAACAGTCACACGTGGAGCGGGGGAAAGTGTAGAAAAAGATCAGAATGTTAACAGTGGTTATCTCTGACTGATAACATCATGAGTAACTTTTCATTTGCTTGACGGTGCTATTTTCAGTTCCCCACCCTATAGTTTTCTTAAAGTGCCTTCTTGTTACTAAATCATAGATGGCAATTGATGGTCCCTCATTCTTAGATTCAGACCCATATTTTGGCTTTTGTTTTTTAACGAATTTGTAAGATGCAAGGTCTGTAAGCTCATCTCTGCAAACACATATTTAAAAATTAAAAAGACAAAAAACAAAAAAATCTCTGCAGACAACCAGAGTGCATAAACTTGGCTCTAAAAGTTGCCACATTCCCAAGTGGCAGTGATTATCCCCTAGTGATGCCAGAAAGAGAATATAACTTAAACAAGTTCATTTCATTTAACCAATATATCCTTCAATTTTCCTGGTTCTCCCCAGGAGACTAATTTGGCAGTTGGAAATCCTCTGAGTTTCCCCCCAATATCTGACCAGTGATCTCCTCATGCATTATGTGCCAAGGAGGAAATTTTTTAAAGAGAGCAGCCAACACCAGCCCAACTTGGAGAAGACTCAAAATTATTTTCAAAAACCCAAGACGGTAGAGAAGTAATTTGGGGGTTAGACGAATAATTGTATTTTCCTCACGTATTTAAGCAATCATGCTAAATTACTCATTTCAGTTTGTGGCTAATTAACCCCAAATTAGGTAAATATACGGACCAATTACCTACTCCTAAAATAAATAAACAATGTGCTATCCTGACTTGTGTAAATGCAGGCATATCAACAGCATGACATAAACACAGTTAAGTGATCTATTCCTAGGGGATATAGGCTACTTTGTTCATGGAATGTTCAAATCTGATTGTCTGGTAGTGACAGACAATCCTGATTTATAATGTATGCTGCAAATGGTCAGAAACTTCCCTTGGCTAAATGGTGGTACCGAGTGGTACAGGAATACGTACACCCAAATACCTTCTATAGCCTAATGCATGATGGTGGTTGGTGGTGCAGGTCTGGGGTTGGTGGTGCAGGTCTCTTATCAACTACCTTTAAAACACAACAACCTCCCTTGCAAAAATGCCCCTAAGGAATGTACAAATTCACTCTGGAATCCCAGAACTTCTCATTGGATTTTGTTCTACAAAGCAATATTTCCATGGGAGATTAGGGGCTTTGGAGGTTTAGCTATTAACACAACATATATTAAATCACTTTTATCAATTAGGTCTATTGTTATAATCCAAGGTATTACATTTGAAAGTTCAGTACATTTGTTTCCCTTAGTATCTAATAACTTCTGGTTCAAAAATTATAACAATCTAAAGATCTGTCCACTTACAAAGAGCTTCCTTCACACTGCTATGGGAAAAAGAAAAGCATAAACTTAGAAACTAAATATACAGAATTAAATTCTCAAAACAATATATTGCCTGTTTTGAAAACACATATATTTAGTACTATTCCTTAAGCAACTTTGCTTCCAAGTCAAATTTTGAAGTTTGTTACTTTTGCTAAAACACGAAGTTAAACACATCATGAAAAGAACACAAAATAGACACCCAACTCATTTTTTTAAGCACTTTGAAGTCAGTAATTTAAAATCACTTACATAAAAAACTTAACTGGTAGGGGAAATTTTGCAATTAAGTAACTCTTTATAGTTAGTGTTTTTCACATTTGATGTCCCAAATACTCAGTTATCTAAAGTAATATATCAAACCCAATTTACTCAATTTATCAATAGATCCAGGATAATTCATTTGTCAAATTCACCTTTTCAATATTAACTTACATGCTTGTTATAACTCCCAAATGACTATTGTTTGGAAATATCTATCCAGAAAAAACAAACTGATACTCTTATCATTGCTGGGTGGCCTCTTAGCAATCAACCAAAACGCCCCACTGGTGTCAGAAGCCTGTCATTCATTCTATTATAAAGCGAATGGTGCTGTTTCAAAACAAACTGCTGGTGACTAGTCAAGGTCTGTTCACAATTGCAGGTGCCCCTGATTTCAATTGGTCTGTATTCACCTTATTTTCTGAATGTTTTAAGTAAGTAGCCTTTACTCATAACCCCCCTAAAAGTTACTAGATATTATCTATATTTTATTGTTTAATAACTTGAAGCCCAAAAAAATGTGGGAAGAGGGGAGAATGGATTTCATATACTGGAGCCAAACACCGAGTTTATGGCAGAAAAAAAATCTAAGTAGAGAAAAACTTAAAACTTTTTTCAACAAAGAGTGTCTAAACATTCATAATCAACCACTCCAGATTTTAACCAAGAGGTAGTTTTGTAAACAATAACTTTTATAACTTTAAAATATTTTCCTCTAGTAAAAACCAAGGAAGAAAACATCATAACACGTGCTGAAATAAAAACCTTTTGTGAAGAACCAGGTTTTTATTTGACAAAGAGTCACTGGAACCAAATGGAAAACTTACGTCCCCAGCACGAGCCTTTCCCAAGAATCAAAATAAATGGTGCAAAGATGAAAAAAATAAACATGTGGTGCTTACATGGCATGCACTGTTCTAAGCACTTTGCCAGCTTTAAGTCATTTAATCCTCATAACAACCCTATGGAACAAATGCCATTATTACGAACATTTTATAAATGAAGAAATTAGGTGCAGAGCAGTTCAGTAACTGCCTAAGCTCAAATAGCAAATATATGTAATTTGGACCTGGCAGTTCTGGTTGCAGCATCCATGCTATACTGGTCATTGTTGTATGTTCCCTTGCACCAAAAAAAAGGGGGTGGGGGAGATTATTCCACCAAACTCAAGAATGAAGATGTAAAAATTTGATTTTTTTTCCAAAGTTGCTACCAACATTACTGAATTCATTAATTGGACTGGTGTGGCATCCATACTATATGCTCATATAATTCAACTAGAAACTAGTAATCCACTTGGCAACAAACATTGCACATAAAAACTCTTGGCCACAGGAAAATTCACAACAATCAAAAGCAACACAGGAAAGTCAGAGTTTCAATCTCTTCAAAAAAAATTGTAGAAGACCTAAGGATAAACTTATTTTCCAACCTAATAGAGCCCCAAGCTGGAGAAAAAACAAGAGTAATCCTTTCTTCATAAATAGTCACATCCCAAGCTTTCCAGTCTGTGTTGGACTAAGAATGTGTTAAGATAATAGAATAACAGGTAATGTCTAGGAGGGAATAAGCCATTTGTTTTTCTCGGACAGGATTTCTTGAATAACACTGGATTGAGAACACCACTTCTGTATCCTTTACTGTCTCTAGCACAGCACTAGGCACATATGGGATAGTCAACGCATATTCAACAGGTAATGAAGATTCCTCTTTGTGAGATTCATTTTGTTGGGATCATTATATATCAGAGATATAAAAACCCATCAGGGAAAATAATGAGACTTTAAATTGGAGTTTACCATCTTAAATCCAAACAAAGAAAAATGAAATCTGGAATAATTTAAAACAAGAGGAATATCCAGAAGTTTTTTAAATATTATGAGATAAATATTGAGTCATAGTAATAACAGTTTCATTCTTTTACCCTTTTCTTGTAAGTTTCTTTTCCGGCTCATGAATTGTCTTCTTAGAAGAGAAAGGCAAATCTTAGTCAATAGATCGTTGTCCAAAGTTAACAGAGGAAGGTAATTTCTATGGCAAATCCTATTTTCCTGCTAGACCCTCTTAACATGTGCTGGTCCTTCCAGACACTTGGTCTGCCTGAAGAGATACATGTGCTCTTTCTGAAAACATGAAACACTACATGACCAATAGTCCTACTTCACCGAACTCAAAGAAACAAATATCAGGGGCAATTCCTTAATTCAGCTATCATTTTACTTCATTTTTTTTGCTGTCCTTTATTTTTATTCCCTTTGTATTGATATACATACTTCCGATGTTTATAAGTTGGGTGATGATTCACTGCAATTCTCACACCTTATCCACACGAGCAGGACCAGTCCCCTTTTGAAGATTCAATCACTGACTTATTTCCAAAACTTTACACTGCAGCCCTGACAGCCAAGGGTAACAGATTGTGGGGAAGACCCTGCTCTGCATAATGTCAACTGGTGGAACAGGCAAGGACTCAACTGATTGAACTGAAACAAGACACACACAGCAAACGAACCTACTACTCTTTCTGCACAATATGTTATCTGCCTGGTTTTATAACACAGCTAGATCACCAAATAGGTGGCCAAAATTCTTTTTATTTTTTATTTTTTTAGCCCATTTTACAAACCCCTCAGTTGACTGCCTTTTCTAAATTACTGTTTCAGAACCCAGGTGGTTTGATAGCGCAAAACAACAGTAAGAGAACATTTCAAGAAGTCAAAGACTTTGAGGCAAAAACTACAAAGCCAGTTGGTGAGAGATTGTGTACACACATCATTTAAGTGCAATTAAAAAATAAAAAGGGCCAAAAGAATACGATGTCAGATTCACTAAAGTCACAAAAAAGTCACACCTACTATGTGCAAAACATTGTTCTAGGGTTTGTGTAAGAAACAAAGAAAGCTAAATGATCCTTGTTATAGAACTTACAAATTTACTTATACATTATAAATTAAATAGACATGCAAAAATAGCTGCTGTATATTGAGAAACTGCTATGTATTGGACCATATGAAAAGCTTTACACATATCCATTGGATCCTCTTAGAAATGTTATAAAGTGGGACTTCTACTTATTTCATAGAAGGGGAAATTGAACCTCAGGTATATTAATAAACTTCCCCCAGGATAACAGAGGTAGAAAACCAGGATCTGATTCAGACCCAGGACCTGTCTGATTCCAGAGTCTATGCCTTTTCCATTCCACTTCCCACAAAACAAACGATAGCTTTCATTTACCCAGAATTTACTATGTGCCAGAAGTATTTTAAGTGTTTTCCATAGATTAGCTCACTCGTCCTCACAACAAACCTATGAGACAATAGTGATAGCCCAAGTTCATAGATGAGGAAACAGGCTCAACCAAATCTCACAGCCAATGAACAGAGGATCAGGGATTCACATCTAGGTAGTCTGACTCCAAAGCTATGCCATATGACGGTAGATGATTTGGTTCCAAATAAGCAGCAGGGATAAGTAAGAACCAACTGGTCTCACTGCAAGCCTTCATGACGGAGAACAAGACGGCACTGGGCCTTTGTGCATGAGCAGGAGGGACGGGGCATTGCGTAGGGCCCAAACAACTAGAGACAAACCTCGCATGGGTGAAGGCCTAATGAGCAGTCTCCATGGACAAAGCACAGAGAACCTCTTGTAGAGCAGTGGCCACCAAGGTTGGGGAGATGGAGAATAAAAGGCCTTGAATACCAAGCAAAAGAATGACACGATTAAGTGGGCTGAGAGTGAGAAAACTTAGAGATCACTAGTCAGTAACTGTGTTAAAACTAAAGGCTGCTGTGGGTAGATGCCAGCCTGAACTAGGACAGAGACGCTGGTCATGAGAAGGGTATGAGATTCCATTTCATTCCCCAGAATGTTTCCTGGAGCATGAGCTCAGTAAGCAGGCTTGTGAGGGGTTTGCCAACAGGCTGCCAGCAGAGATGGGCCTCACCTCGCAGCCCCTCCAGTTTCACGAGGCCTGATCCAAAGCAGCGTCACTTGCATGGTAAACGGCCAACAGCTTCTACAGGTGCCACCAAAATTATCCTACTGTCCTTTCTCCACCCTCCGCTCCAAGCTGAATGTGTCTGAGCACCCAACCTACAGAATTCAGTCAACCCAAGATAGCCAGTTGATCTCAAAAATGGCTTAAATGATTGCTTAATCATTTTTAAAGTATCTTTTCAGTGGTCACAAGCCAGCAGAATAATGTGATGCACTGTCAAAATAGCCTCTCACTTCTGAGAATTGGGAAATTAAGTTTCCACCTTTTCTACTCGAGCTACTCTTCTCCCTTTTCATGTAAACACTCACTACCTACCTGCCTTTCTTCCCTTCTTAGTCTCTCACATGCTACTTCTTTTTCATTGAGTACCTCCTACCCCACAACCAGCGTCAATCAACATTGTGTAACATTATATATAAAATCACACTTCTCAGGGGTTCTCAAGAGGATGTGATTGGCATTTAGGGTGAAACAATTCCTCCATTGCCCTTGGCAAAGCAGGCCCTGACATGAGGAATACCAGTAGTGCCCATCCCCCTGTCACTGTGACAACAAATACCCCCATACAGGCCCAAACACCCCTTGAGAGTGGTGGTACCACTCCCAGTTGAGAACAACTTAGAACCTCTAAGCAGCTTGGACCTTCAGAGCTCAAAACGTCTTAACCCACATGAAAGAGATCATCTAAGAAAACCCCTATAATAAATTCTTGCCTTCTAAAGATAATAAAATTTCTTAAACAGCAATCCATTCCCTCCCACCCATTAATATGAGGGCCTGGGATTGGGCAATATCAGGCTGCAGCTGCTAGTACCAGCAACGTGAAATGAACTCCCCTGGGAGTGTGATAAAGAATCTAAGTTCCAGGGAGGCCTGCTTCACCCTGGAATGCTCCACCGTGCATCCACAGGCATCCCCACTGGGGGGGGGGGGGGGGGAGGTCACACCAGAAAAAACATAAGCTGAAGATCTAAAATCCTCAAGCAGTTCTTCATTAATGTAAAGGGTTGTTGCTATGAAACATAAAGTCCTAAACACACCTGCTTTATAGGGAAACCTTTTCCCATCTGTATAATTACCAGAACAAAATAATTTCTTCAAATGTCCTCTCCCCACCCCCACCACATACACTCACTATATATGTAAGCTGACAATCACTTAAGTGCATAAAACATTCAAAAAAATCTCCAGGTTTTTACCAAGAACACTCAGCAATGAAAACTTCCTGCCAGCCAGTACCAACACTGAAATATATTTGTATTAGTCTTCTCAGTAGTACTTCCCCGAATAATTCACGCAGGGCTTTCTCTGTCAGCTGAGTTTGATGAAGTTCCTGTAGATGAACTCTTCCATGTGGAATAAAACAAAGCCCAAAACCTTCATCCCTACTCCCCCCAAGGCACTAACTGGTTATTTACTTCTTAAATGGCCAAACAGCTACACTTAGGGTGTTGAAAAGAACGCTATCCAAACAGAAGAAAACTTCGGCTAGTCTGCCTGCTCAGTAAATAAGGACCCAATGAATCAAACTACTTAAGAGTAAATGCCCTTCAGCACTTAAAGATTTAATACACCTTGTACAAAAACTATAAATCACCCCCCTTTAAAGGACTGATTTCCAGCCCCAATTGCCCAAAGTATTCTTCTATGGCTTCTTAATTAGCAATATAAATTATTGGAAAATGGTTCAATGGAATCAAACACTAAAAAAGAAAAGAGATATTTGTGAGAAATAAGCAACTATACACGTGTCTGGGCAGGCAACTTTCCTGCTTAAGGCTTATAAATGGTGTGACAGACGCACTCAATCCAAGCACAGCCTTTATCGGCAGCATCAAACCAGGGTTATTCTGATTAATTAGACCCAATGTTGAACCATAAATCAAATTAATACAGATGTGTTAAAGCTGCAAGCATCACTGCTATTTTGGTCATCTTAACAAGTAGATTGTGATCAGGTTATCAAATGAGCAATGGCTTAATACTGGAAATTATGACAATAGCAGCAAAAGAAGAAAATGAATCCCAACTGGTAGACTTGGTGATTCTTTATAATCGTTGGCTAAATCACTTGTAACTACTTGACTGAATCCCGCAAACAGCTTGCTGCATTCCTTCTCTCCTTCTCCATGTTATTTAATTCTTGACTATCACAATAGTTACACCAAGCTCTAAAGACTTGAGCAGGGAGTGAAGAGGAAGAGATAGAGAGGAAGAAAGGGAAAAAGAGAGAAGACGAAAGAGGGGGAGGTGAGAAGAGATGTCATGGTTAACAATCAGTGTCCAGACACTAAATTTAATGAGACCTAGCATCTTGCACCCTAACCTCAATTTGCTACAAAATGGTAACTTACTTTTATTTAGTCATCTCCCAAATCCATATCGGATCAGTATGCAACTGTTAAGTGGGCGTATAGGTCACAAATGTCATGCTAGGATGACATTATAGGATCTCATTATAAATGTGTACATTTTCAGAAAGTATAGATCAGGTATTTTTACCTATATTATATATAATAGGTAATATAGTATATACAATATAAATATAACACTTATAATTGTGTATATGTATATATATATATATGTGTGTTTATATATATGTGTGTGTTTATATATATATATATAATTTACTCAGAAGCAACCAATGCTTCTACATCAGTAAGCAAGTCTGATGACAACTCGGATTAAGAATGTTGGGGCCGGCCCAGTGGCTCAGGCGGTTAGAATTCCATGCTCCTAACTCAGAAGGCTGCTGGTTCGATTCCCACATGGGCCAGTGGGCTCTCAACCACAAGGCTGCCGGTTCAACTCCTCGAGTCCCGCAAGGGATGGTGAGCAGCGCCCCCTGCAACTAGAAAAATGGCAACTGGACCTGGAGTTGAGCTGCGCCCTCCACAACTAAGACTGAAAGGACAACAACTTGACTTGGAAGAAAAGGCCTGGAAGTGCACACTGTTCCCCAATAAAGTCCTGTTCCCCTTCCCCAATAAAATCTTAAAAAAAAAAAAAAAAGAACGTTGATGCCTATGGTAGGACTCATTACATTATTTACACAAGCGCTGACCTTTACCAATCGTTCACTTGTTAGATGAGTTGAGGTGCACACACATGCATGACTCAACCTTGAATATTTAGCTTAGGGGCATGTATGGTCTCTGTCAACAAAAAATTGTTTTAAACTCTTAAGAAATACTGTGCAGCAAGAATGTGGAAAGATTTCCACCAATAAGTTTAAAAGCCTGTTCTTGGGCAAGTATTGATAATCATCTGGTAAACTGAAGTCAACATTTTTAATAACAACATACTATGTCATTACTTTTTTTTAAAACTGGTTTTGCTGATGTTTTACACAGTGTTTTTTTATTTTTCTTTCCCCTTCTAGTGACAGGTTGTATCGCGGGAAGGATTTTATATGCAGAAAGAATTCTCCTACTATGTCCTGATATATGATACACAGAAGTAGATGAGATGAAGGGCCAAAACAAGGATGATAGCAAGTAGCAGTAATTTATTATGATTCTACGATGAACAGAACATTATTCCAAACCTTAAGCTCCTAAGGGCAGGAATAAATACTTCTGTAATCGCAGTGCCTAGCACAGTCCAGATGACTTTCAGTAAATAAACAATGTATGATGCATTAGAATATATGGGTGAAGTCAAGATGATTTCCAAAAGATAAAGTCTTGAGATCCTGATGATTTGTGGAGTTTTATAAGGGACACTGCTGTTTAGAGTCACTGTTTCTTCCAATTTAATGAACAATTCAGCATTTCAACAGTCATCTTCCAGGTTGACCTCCATGAGAGGCCATAAAGACTCTCAGAAGTCAACCCCAAATCCTTGGGAGCCTATTCACATGTTCAGGTCATTCTCTGCTAATTCAGTAAAGGAGGGGACTCCCCCCCCCATATTGTAAAACATTACATTTATATCCACCATTACTCTGAAGTGAAGAGTACTCTACACCCTGCCCCACCCAAAAACGACTGCAAGAGAACATCTGATTCTACAAATCAAAATTTGTAATTTGTATTATACACATTTTGATAACATAATAGAATCATGATTTTAGTTTCCCTATATAGAGTCAAAGGTAAAGCTGATTTTGTTAACTTGAAAATCTATAAAACAGAATCTGTTATATTTGCAAAGACTTTCATAGTAGAATGACACTAAATCTCTTGTGCATCCTCTACTAAAATCAGTCTGATTTTAACAGACTGAGCAAAAAAGAACTTCAGAACATGCCTCTCCTGCAGGTTGTTTGTTACATCAGAAGTTCTATGACCCTGGTTTATTCTGCCTAGGTGCAAACAGCATTTATAGGTCTCCAAATCACTTCCAGGCTCTATAAATGTCATCACGTCATGTTATAATGTGACTGTGATGACTTGAAACAACTCAATAGTTTGTTGATACAGAAGCAACAACATTATACTATTACCAACTGGTACCCATGTGTACTGAAATGGTGTTTGGGCTTCTGACTACATATGGTGAAATTATAATGTCCCAATATTAAGAGTAGCTTAAATGGAATTACCATTTCAACTGCCATGATTGTCAGAAGCAAAAAGAAGAAAGGTAGAGTGTATTTCCTAACACATTGCCTAATCCGTATTTTAACTATCATAAGTAATGGCAGTTAAATACCTATTGTCACTATTATTAACATACATTTTTAACCATGCATTAAAATAGAAACTTAGAATTTTAATACTGGAAAACGGTAATTGTTTGGGAAATAAACTATACTAGAAAGTACATAGAATAAAATGTCTACCGACACACAAATAATTAAAATCATTGCTTACTGAAGTTTTGCTAGTGTTACACTTTTTAAAATGGCAATCACAAGAAAATAAACTGATATTAAGGATTTGGTCAAAAATTGAGTTTTTCAGTGGCCGTCTCAATTCTGGAAATTGGCTATCTATTGACAATCCTGAATTAGACAATGGTATTGTAATAATTGAATAAAATCTCAACTACATTCAATAAGAAATTCAGACTTTTCAATACGGGCTAAAATAAGATGTTAATGGAGAAAATACTAGACTAAGAGCCAAGAGACACATCGGTTCCAACCCCTGCAACAGCACTGACTGTCCCCAGATCAGTCTAAACTCGAAGTTCCATGAGGGCAGGAACTGCTTCTCTTATTTACCACTGAATCTTGATTCAACAAATATTTGTTGCTTAACTAACTTAGCTTGAGTGAACTTGGATTTAGAGTCTCCGATAAGCAGTGGCCTGAACTGCAAAATTTCTGACCTACAAAATCAGGTTCTGGTGAGGATTAAAGAGCTCCCTGTGAACCTTTAGCACAATGCCTGACTTCAGCAGCCCCTCCATGAAGGGGAAATGCCCTCCTGGGCACTCCCACCCCTCATCCAACTCTAACATTCAAACAGTCTAGGAAATAAAATACTCAGGGATCGATGCCTTTACCAAATAAGACCTGTTTATTCCATTAACATCTAACTGAGAAAACTTCCAAAATCTTGCCTGTAGGAGCCTCCTTGCTCATAGGAGGCTCAGCATTGAAAACAGGGATGGATGGAGGACGAACAAAGTATCTACTGGCCCAGTCTGGGGTCAAAGGCAAGACTCAAAATCAAGATTGATTCCAGGAAACAAAGGTCCAGCTAGAGCCAAAATCAAGCTTGCCACTGGTTTCCTTTTTCTTCTTCATTCATCTTTCTATTTTCCTACAATAAGTATTTTTATATTTTTGTCTATTTTAAATCATTCTATCCCAGGTGATCCTCTGGAGTCTTTATGTGGAATACTGTAAATGAATAATTTCAAGACCCAAAAATCACGATAAATACAAAGGTTTTCCCAGAGTAGACCTTAAATCATTATACTGCACATTAAACTTGGACATGGTCACCTTTTTATAGTCACAAAAGGATTCCTGTTGACCTCTCAACTCATGCCTCAACATATGGCATAGAACTGGGGACATAAAGAAATTCAGGATTTTAACCAACTGAAACGAAGCTAAAAAACTTTCCATTTAGAAAGTTCAGAAATTCTCCAGGCCCTAGGTTCAAAAGAATGAAATTTTAAGTTCTTCCTAAAAGTGGTGAGATACTCATTATCCTAGTTCTCTAAACTTCCTCTTACAGAAAAACGCTACAAGTGCAAACATATACTTCAAATACAATCATTTGTGATCATGCCTTTCTAATACATTCAAAGGAAAACTTTATCATCTTAAGTTATTACCTTCTTTCTGCTTGAATGAGAATGGATTTATGTAAACCTAGATATCCAAAAGGAGAAATAAAATATCCCACTGGCGTAACCACAGCCCTGGGCGTCCCTGGTGAGGAAAGAAAGAGACCTTACCACCCTCCTAAGTATTCTCTGCCTCACAGAGCAGATGTTCCACACTCAGTACAATCCAACAAACACACACTGACGCTCTGGCAGACCATTTGTCTGTGTGCCTTTAAGGAGGCAGAATAACAGCTGTCAGGACACTACTGGAAAGAGAACAAGCCCACAGCAATTTGGCTCTCCTAAAGCAAACGAACACAACCATTTCATTTCCTGCCAGAAACGAAGTGAGGCCAGTTCTTCCCTGAGAAGGGTTATGTTCACTGTTTACTAAGACCACTCAACACTTCACTGTTCCGTGGGTAAAAAGTTACAAAGAGGGAAAAGCAACTTAAACTTAAAAGGCTCTTCTGATAGTCCAGGAATGAGGCGATTAGGGCCTTATCTAGTTAAATGGTTCTACCTCTGCTTCATTTCCCCCACCCTGTTCTAAAAATCCTTTTCTTCTCTCTCCCTTGGATCCCCATACTGTGGCTAGAGTTTTCATGGCTCTCAACCTTTCCTGAGTTAGACAATGAATGACCCCCAAAGCCTGCTCCCAAAAGAACTTACTCACAGCAACGTTTAAGTGATTTTTAAAACCCTTCCATGGGTATTTGCACTTTCAGCAGAAAAGAGGAAGCCGTCAAAGGAATGAATTTTCTAATTGTGTCATTTTAGACATTCTCTAGCACCCGAATATCTTCCTCACCAGCCTGATGGGGCAGATTTTAGGCAGATAGAGTATCTTATCAGGGCTCCTGATATCAAATCACGTTGGTTGTGGGATGTGTACTAGGGCCATCTTTGCTGATACCAGAAACCTGTCAGCAGGGAGATAGCATTTTTCCACATAAGCACAGGCCAGTTGAAGCCTTTCCAGGAGGATTTGGTGACATCTCTAGATCAATGTCTTAGATTAATCTGGGCTAAAGGAAAAAGCCCCAAGGAAATATTGCCGAAGTAATGATTTCAAAGACCTAGAGAATTAAGTAACAAATGAACATGATTTATTGAAACACTAAGTTTCGTTCTTTTGTAAAATGAAACCCCTTACTCTACTATTTGTAACTCAAAGAACTCCTTCCACTGGAAACACAAGATTCACCAATTCCATCCAATGCACATGTGTAATCATGCATGTACACACACACACACACACACACACACACACACACACACACACACACAAAAGGCCACTGTTAGAAAGCTTGCTGATCCAGGAATGGCCTTGACATGCATTCCTAAAGATGCACTTTGGGAATGCACATTACGTCAAAGAGTCTATATTTCCCTTCTTCCATTCAGCCCAACATGTCTAAAAGTCAACAGCTTTTCCAGAGTCTGAATAACCAGGAGGCTATATACTTGATACACTACTCTCAAATTGGGGGAGGGGATTCGGTGAGGAAGGGGAGAGAGGAAAGGAAGACTGCTTAGAAGCCCAGTAACTCTCCAGAGGTAAGTCCCTAGAGTCATACAGCCTGGGTTGAAACCCCAACTCTACCTACCTCTTACTAACACTATGACAGGCATGTAATTTAATTTCCATGCTTCCGTTTCCTCATCTAAAAATGGGAATAATAAGGGCTCCTACTCATAAGGTTAATATTAAGATAGAAAAAGGACTATGGGCCTGGCACATAGTAAATGTTCAACAAATGTGAGCTATTGTTACTATTTTTAGCCAAGTGTTTTGTGATACTTTAAACACTATATACATTGTCTCCCTTTGAATTTTTCAGTTTTTTTCGTTTCATATATTTTTGCTTACACTCTAGCACTTCTATATTCATAATCTGCAACGCAGTGTGAGAATCTTTTTAAATTACCCTAATGAAAATGATAGTTGAGGTCGGCCAGTTGGCTCAGTGGTTAGAGCATGGTGCTCATAACACCAAGGTTGCCAGTTTGATCCCCATATGGGCCACTGTGAGCTGCACCCTCCACAACTAGATTGAAACAACTACTTGACTTGGAGCTGATGGGTCCTGGAAAAACACTCTGTTCCCCAATATTCCCCAATAAAATCAAATAAAAAAGTTTTTAAAAAATGATAGTTGATTCCCAAAACAGCTGATTCAACACAGAAATTTCATATTATTTTATTACATTACCACTATTTTAAATTATACCCTTTCCTTAAATAAATATTTCTTATATCCCAAGTTCACAAGAGAAACACACACACACACATATTCCAAATAAAACTGAACTAGAAAAATAGACCTTAATTCACAAAGACAGGCAAGTTTTCACACTCTTTCAAAAATACATCACTGCTTGGTATAATAAGCTAATTCTTTCCTAGTTTATCTCTCTGATTAATAGTACCTCTGTTTTTCAGACATTTTCAATAATTACATTTCAAGAGTGTTTAAAACGTTTAGTAATATAATAATAGTAATAAAATATATAATAACAATAGTAATAAAAATGTTTAACTAAATAATATTAACCAGTTGCCTAGATACCGATATCTTAGTCCAAAGAAGTTGATAGTGACAATATTTATTGGATTACTGAGTTAGACAACATGGAATTACTAAAGTTTGATCTTAGTATCTACAATCTACGAATTCTCCTCACTTCACTCTAAGCATGGAAATTGTTTCTGACTCAATGACCTTTTGAAAAAAGCTAATCATGAAGGAAACAGAGGCTACATTTCACAAAAGGAAAAGTCCTGAGTTTTTCAAAATGTAAACTGCTAACAGTATCACCCTACAGAAACCATTAAGAAAAGGTGATTCTGAGGTGAAGAACCCAGAGAACAAGCAGTATTTCTAACCTCAAAATAAGAGACTCACACATGCATATATATGGTATACATCTCTACTATATAAGGTCTTTACTATATAACGTTAAAAGAGACCTTAAAGGCTAACTCCAACATTCTTCTGGTGCATGCTGTATGCCTACAACTTCCTTCCCATCCTTTAGAATCATTAATAATAGGCTTTATCTTCTTCCATAGGATAGAATATTTGAAGAGAAAGCCAGCTATTATTCTCCAGAATCTTCTCCAAAAGAAACAGCCCTGGTTTTTCCATCATTCCTCCCATAACATGGTGTGCAGTTCTCTCATCATGCTTGTTTCTCTCCTACAAATGCAGTTCAAATTGTCTATATTTCTCCCAAAAAGTGGTCCTCAAAGCTGCACAAATGCCCAGTGTCATCTATGGTCAGGACCACAGCAGCCTACCTCAATATTCATCCCCCTTCCTCTTCAGAAACTGATCCCATTGTCACTCAGAAGAACCATGTGTTCAGCTAAAAGGCTACATTTCTCAAACTTCCGCTAAGTGTTGTCATAGGACTAAGTCTTGATCAATAACATGAAATGCAAGAAGTAGTGTTGTATTGGACTCCCAGAAAGTCTTTTTTAAAGAGAGAAGGCACACCCTTCTTTTTCCTTCTCTATTCTCAATCCCTAGCCTGGAACAGAGATGGTTATGACTATAACAGTTATTTTGGACAAGGAGGCAAAGTTAGGGATGGAAGCCACCAGCAGAGAATTGTGGAGCAGGAAGATAGGTTCCTGGTTCCCCGATTATACCATGGAAATACCAAACCAGCCTTCTGCTGCTGGTTACATAAGAGAGGAACATATGTTTACCTTGTTCTGCAACAGCAATCTGGAGTAAAGCCTGCCTCTCACCTCCCCTAGGTGATGACGTTGCTTTACTACAACTTATTAATATGTAGTTCTTTTAACTTTCCCTGAAGCAAAGATTTCTTGAGTTCTAGCTTATGCATGGCTCTGTGCCAGACACAGGATACCAGAGGAGGCGGGTATAACTCTTCTTTTTTTTTTATTAAATTTATTGAGGTGACAATTGTTAGTAAAATTACATAGATTTCAGGTGTACCTCTTAGCATCAGTGGTCCTTTTCTAGAGGAAGAGATAAAATACATACATAAATAATTATAATTCATGGCATGATGATAAGTGCTGTGAGAGGTTCAGATAACATTCAGTGGAGATCAAGAAAGGGCCTGTGGATGAAGGTGCATTTATGCTACAATATGTGGGTCTGAAGGGAGGCTATGCCTGGCAGAGGAACAAACTAGAACTGGCAGAGGCAAGAAAGTGTAAGGCATGTCCAAGAAAGAGCCACATTCTTCATCCAGTGCTACTGACACATGCCTACAAATTACAAAGATCATGCTTGAGGCAGATTATCTTTTATATGAAGCAAAAAACAAATTTGCAAGATCGTGGCACCCTCTAAAACCACTAGATGCCTCCATGGAGTCAATTCAATTCACCAGACATTCATGGAGCATCAATTGTTTTATCACCAAAGAAGAGTTTCTCTCAATCCATGAAGGCATTCTAATTTTAAACAAATGTCTCGAACATTTTCCGTATTTTAAAAAACACTTGGAGGAGATACTTTACCAATATCCTACTGGACTGGAAGAAATGTTTCCAAGAGGTATATTCTGAAATTTGATAAATTATTAGTACACAATGCAAATGTATTTCTCTTTTTCCTCTTATAATGGATCAATTTGTTTTATTAAATTGAGGATGTGTTCAATAAAAGTTACAGAATCAAGAGAGTAAGCATGTGGAAATAATAGAGCATTAGAGTTAAGCATGCAAGATTCAGAGACAAACCTACCTTGCCTCAAGTTTAATCATTTGTAAAATGGGACTAGTAATGGTATTTCCCTCCCTGGACTGTCATAAGCACTAAACGATAGTTACGGCCACTGTACCTGAGACATGTAGTAAGTTTCAAGAAATGTCAGCTCTTATTACCAGTATTATTCCTTCCTGCATCTGTGTTTACTCCCTATCAACCAAGATGGGGCCTCACAGAGAAACTATTGGCATTTGGGATGGGCGAGTTCCTTGCAGTGTGGAACTGTCCAGTGTATCGCAGCTGCTTTAGCATCCCTGTCCTCTGCCCTCTAAATGCTCGCAGTAACATTCAGGCATCGTGACAGCACCAAAAAAAGCCCCTCCACATTTCCAGCTACCTAAGGAAGCTGTACCAACTAGGAATCAATGAGCTAAACCCCCAAAAATTGTCACACACCATGTGTCCAGGTGGTCAATAACCTAGAACTTTTTCAGACAAGGGGATTCAAGAAAATACCATAAACTATTTATGAATGTAAATAACATATGCATATCAAAAAGATACGTCTACTACTCCCATAAATAAAATATATCAACTAATAAAACAAATAGTGGAATGAGCAAAAAGAACAACAAATAAAAGCTTCCTCTACATTCCGTGGTGACTCTCTGCCCTTCTGGCCACCTCCAAGTACACAAGTTCAGTTCAACCTTCATCATCTGTCATTCAGATAATTACAGTAATTCTTTAACTTATCTGGCTGATCTGCTTTTCCTCATTGTAACAAGCATTATCTTTAGAAAATGGAAATGTGATCATTGCACTTCCCAGCTTATATTTCTTCAAAGGCATCAACCTTACCTTGACGTACAAAGTCCTCCGCAGCCTAACCAGAGCCCACGTTCCCAACTCCATCTCCTGCTGACACACGTCCCTCAACACTCGGAGCAAATGCCGAATCTGTGCACTCTTCCTTGGCTTGCTCAGGCCTACACGACTTCACAACTCCCGTTCCTGCGTTCCCAAACCTCTATTATAACACCTCTTACCTTGTAGCATAATTGTTTATTTCCATGTCTTACTCATCTCTGAGTCTCCAGTTCTGGGTACCACAGGCTCTCAGTAAATGTTTGTGGAATAAATATATTCATGATCAAATTCACTGTAATTATTCACTAAAACTAGCTTTATAGCTTTCTCACCTGTTGAACTTCTCACTGACATTTCTCTAGTTTCAGGGAATAAGAAACTGCTGTAAAAGAAAAGAAACACGGGGTGGCCGGTTAGCTCAGTTGGTTAGAGCATGGTGCTAACAACACCAAGGTGGCCGGTTCGATCCCCGCATGGGCCACTGTGAGCTGCGCCCTCAAAAAAAAAAAAAAAAAAAACCCACATCATTGACTGTAATTCTTACATATTCTGCTTGAAACTTCCCACAAAGCCAAGTGTTCATCTTCAAATATACTCTTTCTTCTGGAAATGCTTCTCCTTGACCAGAGAGCACACTGAGTTCTTCTTAGACCCCTGTTTCCCCATCATTTTTATTCTCAGAGTCATATAGACATCATCAGTCAACTCTGCCCAGGACCAAGCTTACAGGAAGCATGTACAGGACACAGGAAATGGAAACACTGGCTCCATGGAGAAGGTTGCCATTCTCTGTAACACGACACTTTGGATCTGTGCTTTCGGGACCTGACAGGGGAAGGACCAAATGTTCTGGGAGTATAAAAGCAGATGACAAGCCCTGTCTCCCAATGCCCCCTTGTCTGATAGCTTGACCTCCTTAAAAAAGCTGGTCTTTCCCCTGCAATTTCTATGGATAGAGGATTTGACAAGTGGTTCCTTTATTTCAAAAGACCACAGCATGGTGGCTGCTCTGATACACTGACCTAACCCAAAGCGGGTCAACTATGAATGATTTAGCACCAGGTTCCCTATGGGGCCAAATGTTTACTGAATGCTCACCAAGTGCCAGGACTTTACAAGTTCTTTAAATGTCCTTTAAATATTCCCAGGAACCTCTGGGGTAGAAATTACTAACGCCGATTGCATAGTGCAGGAAACAAGCTCAGAGAGGTCAAGTGGCCCAAGGGTACACATCTGGGAAGTGATGGAGCTAAATCTCCAAGCTCCCACACCAGGCAATGTCTAGCACCAGAAAGGGTTCAGCCACAGGCTAACTATGTCCGGGGTGGATCCCTGAGAATGATGCTTCTTGGGCAGGTGAAGAAGAAGCATGGCCGGAGTTTCTACAATAGCAGGAAGAACCCGCAGTTTTGCTTGGCAGCCGGAGATTTAAATTTACATCACAGGTTTCAGCTCATTCCCACAGCTTAGCCTACCGTCTATACCGTCAAGGAAACTAAGAATTTTCTCTCTATAAAATGTGAATGATTTTAGCATAGAATGCCTGTAAATATGTACTAACTCTTCAAAAGTTATTCAAGATGCCAAATGTTCCTTCTTGAAGCAATCCTAAACAAACTCATATCATCCTTCCTGCAATGCAGACCCCCAGGTGTTCAATGCCTTTCAGGAAACGCAATGGCAGATTTGAGGTGAAGGGAGATCATTTTGTAATGTTCTTGCTTACACGCTTCATTGGCGACCAAGACATCATAAAATCATGTAAGCAGGAAGAAAATCTTCAATTATAAGGATTCTAAAAAGTAACAACATATTAGTTGTATATTTGTATGGTATTTTAAAGCTACAATCAAGCTTTACAGACTAATGCAATCAATATACCCCAACATTTTTTATAAATTCCCTCTAAATGGAGCACCCAAAGTATCCATTCAAATTCACGTCTAGATAAAAGCCAAGTTCTGTTTCATTTTATTATATCTTCATTCGGTTTTAACTTAGAAACATAAAACGCTTTAAACTTAATAGTAAAAGCTTATCCTAGAGTGAGTTTCATCATTACTTGCTACCCCCATTCTCTTTGAATATTATGTATACACTTACTTATTAAGTTTTATTTCCCTAAATCATTCTTTCAAATTGTGCTGAGATGAAAGAGCAAAGGTGTCCTTCGGCCTTCTTTTCCTTAAAACCATATATTAAAATTACCCTGGTGTGTTCCTCTGAACCTCTAACTAGCTTAAGAGTTCTTATTTGTAAGAGTAAAGCTGGCAGGGAGGGAATGAGATGAGAAGAAAATCTCTAATTTGTCATCAATAAAATAAATCAGGAAATAACCTTTAATCTTAAGAGTAGAATTTACTGATTTAGTCATTTATTTACAAAACTGATGGAAATTGTTAACAAGGAGTTAATTGATTTAAGTCACCTGATTACCAGTTAAGTAACCACACTGACTTAATCTTCTTTGAAAACATCAACTAATCATTTCCCAGGTGTCAAGGGGTAAATCGTTAAATTAAAAAATAAACCTCTGTCCTCCGCTCCAAGGGAGATTTCTTGAGTATGTTTTCTTTGCAGATTCCAATATAGCAAAGAGACAAGTGCAAGGAAACTTTTTTCTTATATAGTTATACTGAAAGAGTTGCCATCTTTCCAGAGTTTTTTCCTCCATATAATAAAGGGGAAAAAATCAGCCTTGCAAGCTTACCATTCATGTCACTTTGAATTACTTCAAAAATGAGCTAGGAACACGTCTTGAATAAAAATGAACAAAAGAAAGGAAATTGAGACTTTCATATGGGAAAGTGAGTTTTCAAAAAAAGAATTTAAAACCTACTGTTTGTAGGATGTGTCTACAAAGCAATAGCCTAAGGGAACTTGGGGGAGGTGATTGAACTGTTCTAATCCTGACTGTGGGGGTAGTTACACAAATATATACAGGTATTAAAATGTATAGAACTATACACATACATCAAGTCAAATTTAGTCTATATTAATCTTTAAAATAAAATAAAGCACTTCATTCATGCTAATACTCAAAGCCCGCCCCTATGAGAATTGCAAAATTTTATTCCCTTCTTGACTGATAGAAAAATTAAGGCCAACCCTTTGCTCCCCACCTAATAAAGGTGGGGGGGGTGGGGTCCTAAGAAAACCAGCAGTGTTACAGAAAATCAGAAAGAATACATGCTATGTGCCTTCTGTCAATCCAGTTCTCAATTAGTAGATCCACTGCTTCTCTGCAGGAAAAACAGAGCCAATTGTGTTTGATCTACTAATGTACCCACAGCAAGAAGGATGTGGAGGGAAGCAAAGTCCCAGGTCACTGTGACAAATCATGCCTAGGCCTCCCAAAGGGAAAGAGTGCTAGGGCCTTAATAAAACGCCATTCTTCTTCCCTTCACTTTCTCAGTCCTTCAATCACAGCAAAATACTTGAAAAATAAATCTGGATTACAGTGGGATTTTGTTGCACATTTCACAGTCAGCACAACTATTAAAGACCTCTTTGATTTCTCTTACAGGGAAATGAAAGTGTTAAATACAATATGCGTTCTTCTTAGCTCAAGTCCTGCTTAGTTCAAGACCCATGTTTTCTCCTGTCTGAGCTGCGGAGTTTAATTATTTACAGCAAGAAGCATCTAACTTGCTGTCTTCCAGTTAGCACGTTCAATTTTTAAACCACGCATTTTGTTTTTCACTAGAACCTCAGTTTCCAATGATTACTTAGCAAATTCTTTCAACACCTCACTGCACCAAATATTGGGGAAGAAGTAAATTTTTACGTCAGAGTGAACTGAACAAAAAGCAATTCAGAGTTTGGTACGTAAAAATTAACTATTTCGCAATTTACTTGGGAAATGTGTGTATTTTACTTTTTTCATTTGCAAATTATTTTTTGTTGCATACTAACTAGAAAAAAGATAGGATGTCCTATCAATAGTCATCATTATGGTCTAGAAAAATTATAACTTCCAGGTATATTAAATCTAAGAGCCCCCTCTCAGTCTTATTGGCACTGATGAATCCCCAAGGAATGATTGATAGAATCTTGCATCTTTATTGTTTTAGGGTCAACCACTCCTTTTGTTCTAACAATCCTATTTCAACTGAGCTAACTAGAGGGAGGAAAGCCAGGCTAGAAGGTAAGTTCTATCTTTGAGGTCCACTTGATAAGATTCACAGCAGAAACTCTCCATAGAGGCATCCTAAGAAAAAACACATGCAATGATACATTTTGCACCAGAAAAGCTGACTTAGGCAAAACAACAAAAAAGTGTAAGTTGGCTCCCTTTCAAGACTACCTCTTACCTTCTTACCTTCTTTCATCTCCCACCAAAACATACCTGCATTGGGTCTCATTTTCTCTGAAACTTCTGTGGCAAACATTTACTGTGCTTTACTATCTCAACTAACTACTTTACCTTACAGGGGTAAATATTTTTGTACTTTAACCAGAGTTTCAAGGGGAAACATGGTCTTATTCTAAAGAACTGGCTGTAATGGTGACAGAGCACACATTTTTGGCCAGGGTGAGAGATGCTTTGGACTCAAGAAACCTTTCAGCACATCAAACCCACAGACAAAGGCCTTCCCCATCTCTGTAAGAGCCGCCTCCTCAGATGTAAAGAGACTCAGTTCTCAAGTGGTTATTGATCACTTTCTTCTAGAACTTTGAATAACAGAACTTGGTAGAAATTTTTCCATCAGTATTAAACAACAACAACCTTTAAAAATCACTGTCATCCCTAATGGAAAGTTGGAATAGAACTCTATGCATGGGTAAGCATCTTTTGAACTAAAAGACATGTAATTATAGAGACAAGGACATCGCCAGATAATGGAATGCTAGTATATGAGAAAGCCAGCAGACAGGGATGGGTCAGTACCTAAAGAGCATGTAGACAAAACTAGGTTAAAGTAGAAATGTACTCTTCTCAACGGTAAGCTGTTTTGGACAGGCCTATATCGCAGGAATCTCTCTATCCTTTGTTGTACCTAGTTACATCATGTCTGGAACATGATAAGGTCTAGATAAACATGTATTGAATGAATGAATAACTGCCAAAAGTAGCACAAAAATGTCTAAGAGTTGGGTTGCAAAGGTGCTAACCTCTAAAATGAGGTCACCTTCTCTTAATATGAGCCTCATTAAGTGAGGCTTTGTCTGATTGCATAGAGGCACTATCTTCCACTTGCTCTTACTTATCCACAGTGATAACATGGAAGAAGGACTCTAGGTTCAAATCTTGGTTCCACCACTTAGTAACTGGATGGCTTTGCGCAAATTATCTCACCTGCTTTTGCTTGGTCTTTTATCCATAAAATTTGGACTGTTAATGAAGAAGCAGGTAAACTAATACTTGTAAAACACTTAGGACAGTGTTAAGCACATAGAAAGCACTCCAAAACATTTAGCCATAATTATCTAATTCATTCCCCCACGTCTCTACCCTTACATGAATGTAACTGAGTCATTCCTCTGCCTCTAACCTATTTGGTCATGGTTAAAATGGAGTCCTCAGAAGAATGGGGTCTGAAATGAGAAAGATTGTGCCCAGGGGACAAACAGCCATGGGCATTTTTCAGCATTCTGGGGCTATCTTTGGTTGGGCCCGTTTTTCCTTCATTCGTCAGGAACAAGATCCATGAACATCCTGACTAGATGTGCAATGTTCTTTCCACCACAGTCCAAGCCACCTTCTTGAGTAGAGAAACCACTACCCTCAAAAAGGGCCTTTTATCTGACCAAGGCTGTTTTCACTGTGCTGTGGTCTCAGACAGTTGTGTGTGTGTGTGTGTGTGTGTGTGTGTGTGTGTGTGTGTGTGTGTGTTCTGTTTAAACACAGAACAACAGTCCACTAACATAACGGTCTAAAACTTTGGCTTATCTCTGTAAAATCTATTGTATCAAATCTGTCCTAAAAATAGCAGAATGCCCACTTCTTTATGTATGGGAGATTCTCACAGGATAATGAAGTATCTGGGATGCAAGTAAAAAAGACTGATGCAGAATCAGCTACTCTCAAACACATTGGGAATCAGCAGCAGTTGGGGGCAGCAAGGCGGAGGAAAGGGGACAGTCAAATGGAGAGAAACAGCGTTGCTAAGCCACTTGTTTTCATAGAGACAGCAATTTTCTTTTTTCTCCATCAGGTCTTAATGGGGCCTCCAGGAGCTTGGGACAACACCAGGGACATGGTAATGGACTGAAATGCCCTTTCTTAGCTTTACCATCCCTGATGCAGCATCTATCCACTCATTCAACTTATATTTATTTATTTAGCCCTATTCTGGATACTAAGGATAAAGCAATGAATAAAAAAGATTAAAATCCTTACCCTGGTGGAATTTACATCTTAAGGATGGAAAGACAAAAATAAATAAACAAAGTACAATGGAGAAAGGCAATCGGGAAAGAATCAGAGAAGGCCACACTAGGAAGGTGACCTATGAGCTGTAAGAGGCAAGGAGCAAGTAATGCACAATCTGAGAGCAAGCAAGTACAAAGGCCTCAAAGGCGCTCACTACTGGGGAAAAGCAAAGCTGTTACTGCACATAGAGCCCTGCGAGTGGGGAAAGGGAGGAGATAAGGTCAGAGAGGTAACATGGAGGCAGTTGGTTAGGGTCCTATGGACCATTGTAAGGACTTGGACTCTGACTCTTTATGAGATGGAAAGCGATAGGGGACCCACCGGAGTCCCCTTCAAAGACTCTGCATGCAGTCAGCTCCTTTGGGGTCCACCTCAGCTATAGAAAGGCACCTTCTCAAGATCATGCCCTTCCGAGGACAGACACATCTAGTAACTAAGGAAGGCCACTTCAGCCTGACACAGAACATGCACAGTCAACTGTTGCCCCAGAGACCCCCCTTTAGATGGACTGAGGCCTTGTCATAGTTCAACTTCTTCTGCCCATCTCTGTGTTCTCTTTCCTTCATGGACATTAATCTTAATTAACATCTTGCACTTCAAACTCCAACTCAGTATCTATTTCTGGACAACCCAATTTGTATGTGACGGAAACCAACTGAGCTTTTGAGCAGAGCAGTGACATGATCTGACTGATGTTCCAAAAAGGTGTCGAGCATAGACAGAAGGGGAACAGGAGGAAGCAAGATGCTCAATAAGGAAGCTATGGCAATATTCCAGGGAAGAGGGGACTTGAATCGTGCACAACAAGTGAAGATGGTGAAAAGTGATTAGACTCTAGATAGATTTTAAAGAATGAAATAATGGGATTTTCTGATGGATTTGGATATGAGTCATAAAAGAAAAAGAGGAGTCAAAGTAGAGTCTGAGGTTTGGAGTCTGAGCAAAGATGGAGCAGCCATATACTACGTGTGGAAGTTTATGTGGAAAGCAGGTTTGGGGCATCAGTGAAGATCAGGAGCTCAGTTTTGGACAGAAGTCTGAGAGGACTATTGGACAGTCAGGTGGATGTGTCAGACAAGCAGTTGGACATACGGTTCTGAAGTTTAGGGTAGTGGTCTGGATTAGATTCATAAATCTGGAAGTTGTCAGCATACAGACGGTATTTAAAGCCGTAAGACAAGATGAGGCTACCAAAGAAGCAGCAGATAGAGAAGCAGATGACAGAGATGAAAAGAAGTCAGGGAGATGAACAGGAACAAGCCTGAAATGCCAGGGAAATACTAAGGAGAAGCCAGCAAGGAAGGAAGGAAACCCGGAGAATGTGGTTTCTGGGAAGCCAAAATAGGTGTTTCAGGGAGGAAGGCACTGCTGAACAGTTAAATAAGTCCAGAGCTGAGAATGAATGGTTGCAATTAACACCATGGAGTACATCAGTGATCTTGGCAAGAGAAATATCTGTCGGAAGGAAGGTGGCCTACATGGCATGAATTTGAGGCAAATTCGAGCAGAGAAATTACAGTGGATATAGACAAATATAATAAGGAATTTTGCTACAAAGATGAACAGAGAAAATAGGGTGACAACCAGAAGAGAATGTGGGGCAAAGAGGATTTTATAAGACAGGTGACAATGGCTGTAGGTTGAAGTACAGGTGACGATGGCTGAGTTATGGGCATTTGTAGAGTTCTCTTCTGATTGCTTCTGTTTTCAGATTTAGAAGAAGCAACATCATTTGAACAGCTGATAATGGAGGTTTGAAGAAAGAGAGGATGCAAGGAAGTAGGAAAGTGAGTGGTCTAGCCAGGCAGTAGGTCTTAAAGTTGAGATGAATTTAAAGTGCGACGAGTCAGCATAGTCCTGTGTTTTTCTCCTGGCACATTCAGCGACAGCAATGCAGATATGGAGAATTAGACTCAACCAGGACTACGGTTTTGCAGAGCACAACAGAGCAAGATAAAGGTCCAGGCTGCTGAGGACATAGTCAAGGAAGTGATGCTAAGGATGGGCCACAAAATATTGCTGAGGAAGTAAATAAATGAGGGATTCGAAGGACAGTGAAGAGATGGTAGGATCAACAGACTATAAGTCCCAGTGGGGTCAACAAAGAGTTGGATTTAGGATATAAAAAAAAATCCTATAAGGTTTCCCAATACTCCATTCCAACCATGGAATAGAGGTGGCTTAAAGCAGACAGACAGCTGCTTTAGATGCCAGTGGGCTCTGTCAGGGATACTCTGAGATGAATCCATGACTTGGGTTAGAAAGGATTAGAAGACCAACAGTTGTTCAACTCAAAGAATCTAAGGTTCTTAGATGGGAGGAAGGGCTTTAAGAGTGCCCAGGGAAAGAACAAAGAATACAATTAAGACACAAACAATGGCTAAAGGGAGAGATTGTCACGTTGGCCAGGAAAGATGTCCAGTGATGGGGGCAGTACTTCCTATCACCTTCAGATGTGAAAGAATAGTTTTCCTTGTCACTGTAACTACCTTGCAATTTCCCCACCCAAAAGAAATAATAGATTTAACAGTTCTACTTCACTGCCACTGGAAGTAATTGGCCATGGTGTTAGTTCCTCTCTGAGTTTCAGTTTACAAAAGTAAAATAAAAGAGGTTACCTAGATCAGTAGTTCCCAAGCTGTCTGACCCTCAGAATCACCTGGAAACAGAAAAAAACAGATTCCTATACTCCTGATTTATAAGTGTAGGTTTTGGCCTAACTATATATCTTTTAAAGCTCCCTAGGTGATTTTGATGATATGCCAAGGTTGGGGAGTTAACTAATTTCTATCTAGGGCCCTTAGCAATTATAACATTCTGTAAGTTGCAATGACAGCATGTTTTGAGAATATAACTGAAATCTTCTCAAAGTTGAATTGCCCCTCGATCAAGACAACATGTAGCCCCATTTGCCCTGGCAGCTATAATATAACAATATAGGAAGCCAGACTGAAAACCAAGCTGAAACCTAGAAGGGAGTAGAGTCAAGAAAAACACAAAGAAAGAGAACTGGAGCCCTGACTGCACCTCACCTGAACTCCTCTCTGCCTCAGAAGTTTTTACTTACAAGAGCCAATAAATACCCTTTATTGTTTAAGCCAGTTTGCAATGGGTTTTCTATTTCTTGATCCTCCACACCCTTCCCCAGATCAAAATTAAACCAGCGTGGAAGTACATGCAGGATTTTCTCCTCTTTTTTAGTAAGAGTAAAATGTAGGTAAGATTGAAATATTTCAAATAAAAGTTGAAAATAAATTTAACTTAAATTTAACTTTATCTGAGGATCACCCCATGAAATAAATGATTTTTTTTTATTTTTTAGCCTTTACTCGGAAGTTTCTCCTTGTTAATGAGATTAAAAACCAAAAACTTGGGCCCAAAACGACAAAACAAATCTCTAACACTATCAGACAGGATGTTTTCATGTGGGAATCCAAGAAAGTCTAACATAACAGAATTCAGAACTATAGCTACTGTCTTCTTCCCCCTTTTCAGATTTCCTCAATACCTGTTGAACCCTCAAAAGTAGATTAAGTTGTTAATGTGAATCAGTAGATCAGTGAGTAAAGCTTATTTTCAAAGTTACTAAGAATCTTCATGTATTATTGGCTGATAGCACATAAACTTAAAGGAGACCTCTGGTATTGCTTACAAACTTGGATCTCAAGATCTGGACAATAAACAAGCCATTGTATCCATGGTAACAGTGCCTTAACTTTTCAATGAACAGAATGGTAATTACATTTACTCCTTGCATTCATTTCTCACTGTTTCCAATAACCTTGGGGGTCAGGCATGACCTGAGGGTTAATGACCAAAAGCATAGGGATTTCAACATGAAACTTCACATTGTCTAACCTGTCATTTTTTTCTAAGAGACTTGTATTTCCTTGCTTTGGCACTGCCCTAAGTCAGAAGTACCCGAATATAAAAGTTAACCATCTTACTTTTAGAATGATAATGTTTCTAGTTTCTCAGTATATGCTATTAGAAGTAAGACTTAAAGACAAGCAAAAAAACAATCAGCATAGAATGCATATATTTAGTATTTCTGATTTAACCCAGGGATGTGTGAAAGATACCTGGTATACTATACGAGTATATGGAAGAAGTCCCTAGGGTAAATGCTACAGACTCTTGGATTTGCACCAACATGTATTCTGTCTCCATAGAAGTATCTTAATATGCCTCCAAACCTGTCTTCTCTCTTCTTTCTCTCTACCCCATCTCATAGCTGAGGTCTAGTGTCTGGAAAAGGGGCACAGTATTAGGAATATAAACAAGGGAGCAGAGTAAGTTAGGAAAGGAGCATGGGCCTAAGATTCACTGGAAACTGATATCATCCAATGAACTCAAGAGCTCCTGTACTCTAATCTTTCAGCTCATTTTCCAGAACTTTCCTGTCCATCACAAAGGCATTCTCCAAATAAGAATTCTTTTTTCTTTTTTTTTTAAGATTTTATTGGGGAAAGGGAACAGGACTTTATTGGGGAACAGTGTACTTCCAGGACTTTTTTCCAAGTCAAGTTGTTGTCCTTTCAATCTTAGTTGTGGAGGGTGCCGTTCAGCTTCAAGTTGTTGTCCTTTCAGTCTTAGTTGTGGAGGGCGCAGCTCAGCTCCAGGTCCAGTTGCCGTTGCTAGTTGCAGGGGGCACAGCCCACCATCTCTTGTGGGAGTCGAACCGGCAACCTTGTGGTTGAGAGGATGTGCTCCAATCAACTGAGACATCTGGGAGCTCAGCGGCAGCTCAGCTCAAGGTGCCGTGTTCAATCTTAGTTGCAGGGGGCAGAGCCCACCATCCCTTGTGGGACTCGAGGAATTGAACCGGCAACCTTGTGGTTGAGAGCCCACTGGCCCATGTGGGAATCGAACCAGCAGCCTTCGGAGTTAGGAGCATGGAGCTCTAACCGCCTGAGTCACCGGGCCTGCCCCAAGTAAGAATTCTTTATGCTACAAATAAACCTTCTCGAATTCCTTCTTTCTCCTGTTCTCCTTCTAAACTTAAAGCTGCAACCTGATCACATGAACAGAGTCCCATGTCTTTTGTTCTAATGTTCCCAGTACTTTCCCTCCTTCAATTCATTGAGTTATCTATCCCAGGACTGCCTGCTCTTGAGAAATTTCTATAGCCTTTTCAACTCTGTCTTCATATATAAAATGAAAATATAACATCAGTTGGTTTTATCTACTAAGGTGTAACCTGTTGTTTTTGTACACCAACATCTAGTCACCATCCTCCTGGTAGTTTTACCCGTTTCCCTCTGGGGTCCATCCTTAGTCCATGACTTCAAGGACCATGCGTGTGACCCAAGCGTAAGCCATGGGCACACTTCATGGCCCTGGATAGACTGATTGGTTCTCCAATGAGCATCTGACCTAAGCAGAGCCCCTAAGATGCACCTGAGACTTCTGCTGAGAACAATTAAAACAAACACTCTTGCTCTTAACTGGTGGACATAACATGAAAGGATATGGCTCCAGGAGTCACAAACAGCCATCTTATAACAACAGAGGAGAACAAGTTTGAGAACTGTCATCTCAGAGCCAGGAGATTGAGAGAGAAACCAGATCAGCATGACATAGACTGAGCCCCCATTTTATAATAGGTTGAGCCAAATGAAATTGCCAATATTTCATTATTTATAACCTAGAAACACAGTAATCCCATAAGGTTCAACCCAATAGCTGTATCTTTTCAATTACATACTTTAACAAACTTCTTTTTTGGCTTCAAAGCAGTTTAACTTAGGTTTCTGACATTTACAAACATAAAAGTCCAGACTAATATGTAAAGTTGTTGTAGCAACTTTATGTCAACATGCACAAGTACATCATTCAAAGGACTACTTATTAAAAATAAAAAATGGAAAAAATAAATAATGGAATATATATAAAACTTAAATGCTTGATGAGGGTAATAACGATGGATAGAAATACATAGGAGACTTCACAGTCTGAAAAACTTTTCACACTCACTGTCTCACTTAATCAGCACAACTACCTAATGTGCCCACTTTGCATATAAGAAAACTGATCCAGAACAGTTGAGTATGTTGTACTGAATTTCCCAGGTAGTGAATGGCAGACTTGGGATTGAAACTGAGGTCTTCTAACCCCAAAATCTCACTCTTCCCACTTCATCTCACAATGCTGAGATTATTGAAAAATTGCTTAGGAAACATTTGCCCAGATCCCTATGGAACACATGAAGCACCAAAAAAGTCTCTAACATTTCAAAACAACTACCAATCTGATCATTTTAAAGAAGCAGCCCAAAACTGAGGCTGAAACATGTCAAATCTTCCTAATGTTGGTAAGATCCTGACCAGGGTTATTAGAAACTAGTAAACGATTACCTAAGAAGCTTAAATGCAAAGTTGCTGTCTACTATAACTGTAACCTAGACCCCTCTTTTCATTTCTCATCCTCCTTAACCTCTGTTGTATTGGTACTACTGACTCACTGACACACTGGAAACACTTCATAAATGCTTTTGTGGAACACCACAATGCTGACAATGTTTAAAAACTCCTTAAGATCACAGAGTTAATAGCGTATGATATGACCATTTGAGTTATGCAACAAAGGCTCCATCAGACTCATTTTCGCCATCGTAGAACAGGGCTTCAAAATTAGTACCTTTTTAGTTGTTCTATATCATACAGTCAACTGTGAGAATCCCTTTCCTTTCAATTCAACCAACTTTTGTAAGCACCTTTACTTTTTACATACTTTGTTCTAACTACCAGAACTTAACAGAAACCCCAAAGCTGATACAGCGGTACCTCGGTTTTTTAACATAATCCGTTCTGGAAGACCATTCGCATTCTGAAATGTTCGAAAACCGAGGCATGTTTTCCCCATAGAAAGTAACGCAAAATGGATTAATCCGTCCAGACCTTTAAAATCAACCCCTAAAACTGCAAATTTAGCATGAATTTTACTATCTAATGATACCACAGATCCATAAAATTCATGGTGTTCGTAAACCGAAATGTGCGTCAACAGAGACGTTCGAAAACTGAGGTACCACTGTATTATAATGTGCTTCAAATAACACAGGAAATAGACCTAGGCTCCCAATATCATTATTAAAACTGATTTAAAATGTAATTAAACATTATTTAAAAGTGAACAATGTTTTTAGGATGCCTGCTTAAAGAACGTGGACACTGATTCACCATGACCTAATAATTATTACCTTGAATAAAATTAAAAACCTAGTCACGTAGCAGCCTGCACTATGAAACCCAGAGATCTTCAGGAATTTGCTTTGATGGGCCAAGATTTTGACAAATGGACCTGAGGGTATGGTCTTTGGGAGTTGGAGCACTGTGATGACGTAAGTTCTAGACCAAGCTGAAAGCATCCGGTGGATGGTCGCATTAATCTATCATACGATTCCTCTTAGGCCTGGGATAGGTGACCCATCCAACTTTTTAAGCTTCACCAAGATTATATTTTCAACATATTTTGCCTCATCTGATAAGTCAGGATCAACAGAAAAGGAATCTAGAAAATTCCTCACCAGCCAGGCTGGGGAAATTCAAGGGACAGGTATATAAACATGGTTAAGTGGCAAATGAGGAGGCTTGGGTTGATTTTAGCTCTAGTGAAAACCATAAGCCCTTAGGCAAGACACTTAACTCACATTCCCTCTCACTCCCTTCAGTCCCCTCCCTTCCCTCTGGGGTTTAGTTGCTTCCCTATAAAATAATGCAATTAGACCAGTTGATATCTAAGGTTTCCTCCAGCTATAAAAGTATAAGTTTCTATTAAAACAGGACAGCCACATGATTGAAGGGAGTTTAAGCAGAAAACCTATAAAGACAGGCAAGGAAGAACTTCAAGCAGAGAAAGAGAAGCCAATTGCTGTGAAATAAAAGCTGCAGTGAGGTATCAGAGATGTGATAAAACCAAAATGTTGCATGTTTGTTATTGGTCCCACATTCTTTTAAACATAAACTTCACTGGAAACTGGAATTGTCATAAAAGCTGATATTAACTATAAAGGGCATAACCAACCTTTTATTGGATGAAAGGATTTAACTTTGTTAAAGATCAATACCATTTTCTCAAAAAACTTCAAATCACATCCTTGGATTTTGGGAATTCCTCAAATGAAATATTAGTGAAAAATGCTTAAAGACTTTCCTATGTGCATTTGGAAACTGAAAATATGAATAGTGAGCAAAAGAATGTTACTTTAACTGTTGGACAATTTAATAAATAAATATTTGCTAGTTTATGATCAATGTCTATATGCCTTACACCATATTAAGCACTTTTATCTCTGTATGTTGATAAAAAACACCACAGAATCAATTATCTTATTATCATATCAATTTTGCAGATAAGCAACCTGATCAATGCAAAGTGAAGTGACTTCCCCAAAATCACACAGCTAGAAAGTGGCAAAGCCATTGCTGGGTTCAGGCTTTGCAAAACTTTTTTTAAAAAAGCATTATACAAAATATGAAGAAAGTGCAAATAATTTTTATCTGCAGATGTGCCATGATTATTTAAAAAGACAAAGGATAAAGCACTCAGAGTTCTTTTCTAATGATACAAAGTTTGCAGTAAGATCTTACCTAAAACGTGGTGCTAAAATAAGGGCATTTACAATGTCATCCTACTTTACTTCATCTGATAAGTCAGAATCAAAAACAAGAATCTAAAAATCTTAACCTTCCAGGCTGAGGACATTCAGAGAACAAGTACGTAAAAATGATAAAGTAGGAAGACTGGGAGTGAAGATACTTGGGTTTAGGTCATAGAAATGTGAAAAGAATTTCTGAAAAAAAATGTCTACAGTTAGGGAGCAGCAGGTGGATTTTACCTCATGTGGCAAAGACTTACTTACAAAATGTCCCTCAGCTTCTTTAGTCACCTCACACATGGGTAGTAACTTAAGGAGCACAATATTTTTCATACAAAACAAAAGAAACAGAAAAACACAGAGAGAGCCAGATACTTTAGCAGTTCAATTATAGCCTCCGGAGTCAGACTTTCTTGGATTGCCTCACAGCTCTGCCATTTTCTAGCAATGTGACCTTTGGCAAGTCACTTAATTGCTCTGTGCCTCCATTTCCCCTCTATAAAATAGAGAGAGTAAAAGTACCTACTTTAAAGGGGTCTTAGGAAGATTAGATGAGTCAATAAGTATAAAATACTTAGAACAAGACCTGCCACACATATAAGTGTATATGTTACTATTACTATACATATTATGTTATACATTATTATTATAGAATAAAAGACAGATGGATCTAAACTACCAAGAAGAGTAAGTATAGGTTATTTGGCGACTAAACCACCAATCTAGGGGAGAGAACATCTGTTTTAGTTGTATGGGGACAACCCAGATGTATCCCAGATGAATCCGGATAAGATTTCCTTTTGCCAGGCAATAACAGGAACATATAGTAAATCCTATCCCTATATTTAGGACGAGATATATATAACCCTAAACGCTGAGGCAAACCCTCCACAATAATAATAAATCTTCTTTCTGTGTAACCAACACTGAGAAAAGGTGTTCAGAGTAAGAATTATTAACAGCTCCCCCTGCCTCTCCTCCCTTTCCAAAGATTTTTACAAGACCAGTGGGATTTGTTGGCGTTTCCAAACTTCTTCCCAGGAAGTCTGAAATGGGTACTGCTAGGAGTTGCTGTATAATTACTTAGTTGATTCCCTCTAAGGAGCTTACGCTAAGAATTGAGGAAAGAAAGCAGATTAACCATTTGAATACTTGCCGCGGCCCATCCACAAGCCCTCCCCAATCTCCGCCATAAATGGGGGTTTCTACAGTCCTCACCCGTCAACCCCAATATGTGATCCAGGAAAATCAATGTATTGCTTTGACTAATCCTACAACAATAGGGGTTTCGTTTTATTGTGGGGCAATTAAGTTGTCCGACGTAAGGAACAGGAGAGAGGGTGGTACTCTCCCATCCCCACAGACAGATTAGCCCCCGTGGAGGCAGCAGCGTTCTCTGTCTGTCTGGTGGTGGGTCACACGCGGCTCCCGGCTGCTACCTAGCAACGCAAAGCCGGGGAGAGACCTCGCGGGTTCCCCTGCCTCCTCCTCTTCACACTTCCCATTCATCCCTAGTGCCTAGTGTTTCTCTCTCTCTCTCTCTCTCTCTCTCTCTCTCTCTCTCTCTCTCTCCTTCCTTCTCCTCCTCCCCCTCCTCCTCTCTCTCTCTCCCCCCCTCCCTCCCTCCGTCCTCTCCCTCTCCCTCCCTCCCCGCTGCGCTCCCGGTCCTCAAGCTCTCTCCCCTTCTTCTCTTTCTTACCCTCTGTACTTGCTCCTATTCTCTGTCCTCTTCCCCCTTACAGTTTTTATTCTCTCCACTTCTTCCTCCCTCTCTTTCTCTGCCTGTTTCTGTAAAAACGTAAACTCTCCGACAACCTGAGAGAAGTTCGAAGTGTTTCATACCAGAAACTTTCTCCATTCGAGCGCTCAAAACTCTGGCCGCGCAGACGCGCCCCATTCATCAACACAAAAGCCCCCACCACCCGGATGGAAAGGAAAACCTTTCAAGAAAATGCTTGAGTGTATCAGCCGCTCTCTCAGCCAATCCCACTTCCCAGCCTTATCTTGGCTCGCAAGTGATCTGTATCAAGATGCGGTCTCTTGGGGGTCACCGCGGGACCAAGTTTCGCTGGTGGAAAGAGGCGGGGGTGCTTTCGCCCGCAGCCTGGGCGAGCAAAGGGATCTCCCCCGCGGGGCGCTGCAGGTGGAAAACTGAGCAAGGAGCAGCGCGGAGGACCGCTCAGCCCTGGAGAGTATAAACAGGGGCAGGGGGGAGCACAGGCTGAGCACTGATAGGGGAGACCTTCATTCTCAGGGTTCCAACCGCAAAGTGCTTTCCAGAAGAGTCGGTACAAACTCGCGTGGGAACAAAGACGGGGTCCCCGTGGGGTGCGCTGTCACCAAAACCGGCGGGGCTGCTTTCTCAAGTTTGCGGCTGCTCCGTTCCCGGGCGGGCAAAGGAGGGGCGCTCCTGCTTGCCTCTCACTGGGCAACCTGAGCGCCCCCGGGGGAGCCGCTCCGGCGCCGCCGCCCGCCCTGGCCCTGGCCGGGCCTCGCTCTGCTCTGCCCGCCTGCGGACTCGACCCTGTCACCGCCGGGGAAGTCCGGCGCTCCGAGCGGAGCTCAGCCGGGAAGGAGCTTACCTTGGCCACTGGCCGGCGCCAGGCAGGCAGCGAAAGCCAGCAGCAGCGTGCACGCCACTGCCGCCACCCTGCGCTCCATCCCGCCGACGGCCGAGGGCTCCGGCCTCGCCGTTCCTTCCCTGGGAGGTGGGCGCGCGTCGCACACAGCAGCAGCAGCAGCGCTTCAGCTCGCGAGCGCTCTGTTAGACCCGCGCCTCGGCGGGCTCCTACTAGCAGAAAGCTGGCCCGCCCGAGGCGTCCCGTTTTTCTACCCGCGCCAGTCCCCACCCTCCAGACAGTGCATAAAGCCCTTTAGACCCGACCGCCCCGGAACTAGCATGCGGGAATCCAGCGGGGAAGGCCCCCTGCCGCCCGGCCCGCCCCCTGCATTTTGCCGCTGAGAGGAGTGGGGACTCGAACGCGTGCTCACACGTGCACACTCCACACGTACTCAGTCATACATAGTTTCACACAATCGCACACACTCCTCACTGTCACGCAAACGGACACACGCAGTTCACGCGCGCGTACAAACGCCTCAGTCACACATACACGTGTGCGCGCACTCCACACTCAAAAACACTGACACACGTGCACGCAGACTTCACAGCTACATACTCTTCATTCAGACGCGCTCACACGCCTCACAGTAACACACTCATATGGGAACACGTACACTGATTCACACACGCAGGCACGAGCTGTCCTAGCCTCTCCGCAGGATTTGCCTCCGCACAGAAGTCGGGTGGGCAATCCACGGGGAAATGTGCCTCCGACACAGTTTTAAAAGGAATAAAAATAAGAGAAGGAAGAGAAAGAAAGAGGAAAGGGAATGAGTTAAGAGCCTGCTGGAGAGATTTGTGATCATTCTCTAGTCTGCAATCCCTAGGCTCCCTCGGACACCCAGAGAGTTCAGGCTTGGAGATGGAGTGCTCTGTGTTTTTACGTTGTGGAGGGGGTTGACTCCATGTTGGGGAGGAGGTTGGATCCTTGTTTAGCTTTTCTTAAGCACCATATCTACAGGTGTCACGGCCAGATCGCATTTCTTACAATTCTGTTCATTTTGAAGTAAAATTGCAAAGAATGAACGTCTTCTCGATCGTGCGGGTGCCCCTTTAAACGAGGAAGAAGCGTTAAGGGGTTCAGAGAACTCCGCCGCTCCCTTCTTTGGTGCAGCGGTAAGTCTGGCTGACCGGGAACCAGCCCCCAAGAGCACTGCAAGTGACCCTTACACTCCCCGTCAGAGCATCGTCCTCAGCCGGTCCGTGACACCAGAGCTGACAGAAAGAAAGGGGGGGTTGGTGCACAACCTACTCCCTGGCCCTGGGAGCCCTGTGTGAGGAAGGGATGCTTCCAGACCTGAGGTCGCCCCCAAAATCTCCTGCCCCTGTTCCAGGACGAACTTCGCATTGGAGCCCCAGGCTCCGAGTCCTGGTCCAGACTCAGGAGCCCTCTCTTCCAGAGGCTGTAACCATGCAGGCGGCAGCCCACTTTCCGCGTAGTCCCGGGGCAGGGTCCCTCCGCCTCGCCCTCCCCAGGGGCGAGAACCTGCCAGTTAATGCCACCCCCTCCTCTCCAGAGCACGGATCGTCGGGAGCTCTGCTGATCCTCAGCAGTCCGGATCGCGTACCCTCCGTGGGTTTTAGAGGTTTATGAAGCTTTGCGGAGGTGGGGGTGGGGGGGTGACAGGTATTACTTTTGAGACTAAAAGAGAGAGGGAGAATTAAACGCAGAAAGAAAAAACTAAGCCTTAAAGAGTAGGATGTGAGAAAGGGCGGGAGAGATTTCGTGGGTTTCTTTTCGAGATTTCTGAATTTGGAAATCCAGAGTTCTCTGCTCTGGCCAGTCACCGGAACGCTATTTGCCTTACTGCCGCGCGGGGGATGAGGCAGGATTGGGGACCTGAGGGGGGGGGGGGAGCCGCGAAATGAGGAGGATGAGCCGGGTGGGAGGAGAGAAGCTGTGAGGGGGCAAGAAGCTGAGCTTTAGTCTTGGCTGATTTATGCCGGTTCCGGGCGGCCGGGGCGATGGTACGAGACCGCGCGGAGGTCAGGCCAATCCGACGCCCGCCGGGGCCGCTGCGCAGTCAATGAGCGTCCCCGCACCCGCGCGTTGCGAAGAACAGCGGAGAGTGCTAGGAAGGCGCGCGCCTGGGCCCGCGGGCAGGCTGGGGGACTGCATGCGCAGGAGGAGGGTCGCTCCTAGTACACGCGTGGGCGCGAGAGGGTGAGAGAGTGTATGTGTGCGCGCGCGTGTGTGTCCTTTCACTATAGCAGCCGAGGCTCCAAACATTCCTTTCTGCACTGAAGGGTTTTCTTCCTCATTGTTGTCTTTGTGCTCCTGTGTTGCCAACTTACTGGAATTCCTGACGTGGTTGCACAGCAGGGCTCAGGCTGATCGTAGGAGCCAGCTGCGTTTGTGTACAGGCCGACCCCGCCGGTAATCCCAGAATAACGCCGGAGAAGGGGGGGGGGGGGGGAATGGAGGGAGAACGGGAGGGAGGAGAGCAGATAAAGGTTGGGGATAAGGGACGACTAACAGCACGGTCCATCATTTCCAACACTGTGTATGTAAACTCACACGTTCACACCCTCTTCCACTAAAAAGAAAAAAGAAAAAAACCGTAACTTTCTCAGTGCAACCCAAACTCGTGCCGCTTTTGCAGCCCGCACTAAGTACGTGTTTATCTCCGGCATCTAGTCCGGAGAATGCTATATTTGGAGGGTTAAATCTAAGCACCGAGCTCTGGGAAACCCAGGTTATTGCACTTGTGATTTAAGTCAGCATTGTTTCTATACCATGCAAAAGTGTAGTATCTTTCTTTTCTACATTGCTGTATACATATATTTACATGAGACTTTACAGAGTGGTTAACCAAAAGAGGTGATGAAAGTGCAAAAAATGAAATTTATCCTAATAATTGTATGTCAATTAACTTCCTTGGTATACTTTTGACTTGTCTGTATTATTTTACTGATGAGTCTCAACACCAAATTACTGGAAATATTGTCAGAGCATTTTTTTTCCTGTCCGGAACCAATTTCTGATTTTTGCAATGGGCAAGAAGTTGTAAAATCTCCTTGAGTAAAATCCAACTTCAGTTTGCTATTAATTCAACCCAGATTGACCTCCTGAGCGCCAGAGAGCCAACTACCCACTGAATGGCTCCAATCCAATGTTCCTAAAACCAGAAATTCAACATGATGGAGCCTGAACCAAAAACCTTCAGTGTTCCTTATCTCAGTAAGAGGCACCATCATCTGCCCCAGAGGCCAAGGCCTTAACCCATCATTCTTGACTCCGCCCTCTTTTCCCCACCCCCATATGCAATCAATCATGAAATTCTGTTAGCTCAAGTTCCTCAATCTATTTCTCTCTCTCCAACCCACCCACTTCTCTCAACCTCACTGCCAGGAGCCGCAAACCTCTCATCTGAATTATGGCAAGAGCTTTATAAAGGGCTGATTGCCCATGTTGCCCCCTCCCATCTATCTATCTATTTTCCATTCTGCAAGCAGACAATACAAAGTGATATTTCCAACAGACGAGTGCTTTCACACTAAAGTCATTACCCATTAGAGGGTTCTGAAATCAATTTAGTAGGTCAGACAGAATAATTTTCAAACTAAATAAAACAGAATAGGAACTAAAATAACCTTCATATAGAAAGGATATGTATTGTTTTACTAAACTCTTTTTTCAGATATATATATACAGTATCACCATGTAAAATATGTTTCTTATTATACATCTCAATCGAAAATATTTTGAAGTATCTCTCCACAAATTACTTATTCTTTTTAAAAAGTAAACAGTAATTTTAAGTGGAGAAACTGACATGTTTTAATAGGTTTTATTATTATTTAGGTATGGTAAGGTCAACAGATCAGGAGAGGACTGCCATTGAAAAGATAGTTTCTTATACTCACAGATCCCACTAGAGGGAATACAGATCATACCTTTGGGGGCCACCCAGGGAACCACCGAAGTCTTCACTCTGAGAGGGACAGTAGGGGTGGGGGGAACTATGGGCAAGCACCTCTACTGTGGTTTCCAAGGGAAGGAGCAGGTAGGCAGTGTAAGCAGGTTTAGGACTAGCTAGTTAGTATTTGAAAAGCACTCCAAAGGGAGACAATGAGGGAGGCAGAAGGTCAAGGCAAGGTGACAAGGCATACTAACTATCAGCTTGCCCAAAACAAGGTGTGTCCAGCACATGCTTGCAGGGCAGGTGTTAGGGCATCAAGATTTCAGGAATGTGGTAAACACAACATATACCCCATGGTATTACTGACAAAAATGCATAATCTGAATCTAATCATGAGAATGTGTCAGACAAACATAAACTGAGGATCATTCTTTAAATAACCAACCTGTGTTCATCAAAAAATGACCAGGTCATGAAAGACAAAGGAAGGCTCAGAAACTTTTCACAGATAAGACAACTAAGTGCAACACATGGTCTTGGGTTGGACTTGGACTGGGGGATAAGTAGCTCTAAAGGTATTATTGAGAAAGTCAGTGGCATTTCAACATGGACTGATTGGATAATAGTATCATACAACCTTAAATTGTCTGATACTGGTTATAAAAGTGAATGTCCTTGTTTTTAGGAAATATACCGTGAAGTACTTAGGGGTTCATGATTTTGCAACTCTCAAATAATTCAGAAAAAAAAGTGTGTGTGTGTGTGTGTGTGTGTGTGTGTGTGTCTGTGTCTGTGTTAGGAAGAGAGAAAAGAAATGGGCAAGAGTATGTGGGAGTTTTTTGCACTATTCTTGCAACTTTTCTGGGAGCTTGAAATTAAATTAAAATAAAATGATTTTTTTAAGTTTGAGAAATTTTGCATTAACTCATAAGTTCCACAAGGATTTTTCCTTTCTTTGCTCCTATTATTCCCTTTGTCTAGAACACTCTTTCCTTCCCATTCCTCCCCTTCCTCTGGCTAATTTTCCAGTCTCATCTAAAATATCTCCTCTTCTTCCAGGAAGCTTTCCATAACTCCCCATACTGACTTAGAAAGAACATCTTCTTTTTTTTTTTTTCTTTTAATGTAATTGTAATGTTTTATTTGTTACAAGTCTACTTAACAAACAGTTATTTCTACTCTATAGCATTCACAGAGAAATGGTTTCTCTTTCCCTCTTTCTCACACCTACAGATATATTTTTTTATTTCACTAACTAATGTTTTATCAGGTTTGAGTAATTGTTCAAAATTACATTATTACATAATACGTTTCTGAAAGCAGCAAGCAGAAAAGATGGTTAGTACCTGTTAACCTAAAAACAAATGAAATGTGACAGTGGTCCATATTTCAGGGCCCAAGGAACATGTCCCACTGAGTTCTCAGTCAGCAGCCAGCCTCAGGGCCCACTCAATGCTGCAGGACTTTATCCAATTTGTATATGAACCCAAGGATGTTCAAGCTTTCTATATAAAAAGCATTTCTCCAAAGTTTCTTTAAAGCCAATTTCTCTAAAGAAATTATATTTTATCCTTTAAAAACGATGCCTTTTCTATTTTTACTGCTTTTAAATAATAGATAATTGCATCAACTTCCTATTTCCTTTGAAATTCCTAAAATTGGCCATAGTAGAAATATATCTCTTACAATTTTTCTTCAAGAGATTTCATGCATAACACTTTTTGATAAGCGTCTTCACATTTTCTGCAACTGCCTGTTTCTATGTACATATCTGCCAGGCTTATGTAAGCAAGGTCAAATGTGGGCTTTTGTTCCAGAGCAAATTCAAAATGAGATATGGCTAATCTTGTCATTCTGTCATTTTTCACTATCCTGTCCTTTAGATTGCCAATTTGTAGCTTTCTTTATTTGAAAAACTTGTGTTCTATAGCAAAGCCGTATCTGGTGATGCAGGAAGGCAGAGGAGGGTGTTGCCTGCAAGGCCATTTTTAAGAGCTGAAGAGCTTTATCCAAAGAGCCTTTTCTTCGGCAAAACTTGGCTGCGTATCCAAAAGACGTAGGTCTGCAAGGACATGTTGTTCAGTGCTTCTTCAATGTACTTTTGCCCTTCAGCTTCTTGTCCTACATCTAGAAGCTTCACGGAGAGGAGAGTCTTAATAAATACATCTTTCAGATTTAACTTGATGGCCTAGGGGGTGCAGAGAAAATGTCTCACTAATCTGTGATGTTTTGTTAAAGATGTCCAGGTGATAGGTGGTGATTGCATACCCAGGGTTGAATTCAGGGTATGAGGGGTCCACTTCCAGAACATTTTCCAAGCAGGCCCTGGCCCATTCATAATTCTTCCCTTCACATTTCAGCAAGGCCCATCCTTCCTCACAGTCCACCTCAGAACACTCCATTCTATAGCAGGAGGGACTGCAAACTTCTTGCAAATATTCTCCACCGTGTCCAGGTAAATCTGGACTTCTGCCAGTCTTCCAAGATAGCAATACAACCAGGTATACCGTGTTTCCCCGAAAATAAGACCTAACTGGAAAATAAGCCCTAGCATGATTTTTCAGGATAACATCCCCTGAACATACATCTTAATGCGTCTTTTGGAGCAAAAATTAATATAAGACCCGGTCTTATTTTCAGGGAAATACGGTAGTTGTCCCCAGGTAACCAGCCTTCTCCATCCGAATAGTTGGAATGTTCTTCTTGGATTAAGTCTTCAGCTTCTTTCAAGCTCCACAGGCTTTCCTCATTCTGGCCTTTCAGGCGGTTCACATAGGCCAGTAGGTTGTGTATTCTCACATTGTATTTGTTGTGTAGGAACTCAATCTCATTGAAGACCCTGCTATCTAAATCAGACATTTCAGTCATCAACTAGCAACTCCTATGTAAAGTGACATCTCAACTGCTTCAGCCTATCTTTGACCTGATCTTCATCAGCACTCTTACTCATAGCTGCTATGAACTAGGTAGCAGTTCCGCAATGTTTTGTTTAGCTGGATGGGCTCCTCTGAAATCTGGCCAGCAGGAGGCCCTTCTATATTCCCTCATTGCTCTCTTTATTTCCCTCAGCCCAGCTCTGGTCACACTTGTCTTCCCATGGCCCCCGCAAAGCTTCTCCTTCTATAGCCAGAATAATTTGGGGGCAGTCATGCTGACCATATCAATCACTTGGTTACAACTCTCCAATAGTTTTACCATTATTCCTGGAATAAAATTCAAAAATTTTAGCATGATCTACAAGCTCTTGCTTATCTGGTCCCTGGCCATCTTTTGAACATTATAGGACAGTCCAGCCATACTGGCTTCCGCTTCCTTCCACGTACTATTTCCCCAGCTTTGAGGATGAGATTAGAGGAGAGAGAAACTGAGTTCATAGAACTGCCTAAATTCCTGACCATGCTCTAGGTCTAGTTCCTAACCTAGTATCTCCTGATAGTAATCCTCCTTGCTTGCAAGCTTGAGTGGATCTCTGCCCCTTGCAAAACAGAGCCAGACTGAAACCATCAAAAAAGTGCCAAAAGACATCAAGGTAGCTCACTTCCAGACAGCCTCAGTATGCTTCTGATGTAATAATAACTGTAATTCACAAGGGAAGAACATTATATTTATGACCCACCCCCACCCTCACCCCCAGCCCTATTTTTACCACTTTTGACTTGCCAGTCTCAGCACCAGGTCCTGAGCCAGAAGTCAGCTGCCTATTCCTGGTGCATAGCCCGGGCCAAAAACTCCACAGCAAGACCTAAAGGGACAACCAGTGCAGCAGCCATGTTGTCCAAACCAAAAATGGAGTATAATGTGACAACGGAATCCTCCTCATGTCCAAATATAGTCACATGAAAAGTCTTGGCAGAGGTTTAATGAAACAACAGGGACTCTAACAAGTCTCATTGATTTTTTTAAAAGTTCAATAAAATTGGGACTTGCCTAAAAAATTTTAGGACGTAAAGACATGATTGCAGGAAGCCCTGAGAATCAGGTGGGCCTAAGGGAGGCACAAACATTCTGATCAAGTCAGTACCACAAGCACCGGAGCCAAGAACCTGTGCAGGGGTAATTCCTAGTGTGTCGTGAGGAAGGGGTCAGAGTAGTTAGCCTCACAGCTTTTAAATTCCTTTCTCTTAGCAGCAATGTCTGCAGGCAAAGGTAGTGAAAACATCTGCCTTGATAATGATTCTTGAGAGCAAGATCAATACAATTCCATGAGTCCCACGGTCCATGTCTTATTTCAGGAATTGTGAAAGGGCTGAAGGTTGTAGAAATGTGAGAAGGAGTGGAATATGTGTGAAGAAAAAGCCTATATAAAGTTAGAATCCATATATGATCCTTCAGGTGAAATCAACTACTAAGACCATTATCTCAGCATCACCACTACATGTAAATCTAGTCTTCAATGTCCAAACGCTTAGGGGCCTGCACCAGAATTTAACCAGCTCCCTATCAAAGGAGCTGAGTCTGTCCTGTTCACCACCAAATACCCAGAACCTAGCACACAACCTGATACATGGCAGGCCCTCGATAAATGTTTGGTGAGTTGATTAATTAATTAATGAACTAAAACCGCATAAAGTCTGCATTTGGCTACTGGCATTTCACCCAAATCAGACCTTACAAGATGCAGCTTCTTCTGAAGCGATCTTGAGATCTCATATGCTATGGGAAGCATCTTCAGCGTATTTCATAATTTTAACTTCTCAGCAAGACTTGCTTTTAGGGCCTACCATTAACTAGGCAATCCGAGTTTTTAAAGGATCAGTATTTCTCTAATGTTACATGGGGACATTTGACAATATTTGGAGACCTTTTTGGTTGTTGCAACTGGAAGGTTCTACGTTCATCTCAGTAGGTAGAGACCAGGGATGCTACTAAATATCCTACAATGAACAAGACAACCCCCCACCACAAAGAATTATCTGCCATCAAATTTCACTAGTTTAAGGTCAGCAAATCCTGATATAGAGCAATCAAAGGGTTTGTGACAACAAAATCTTTACACTGAATTTTATTTTAGACCTTTAGATCAAGAACAGAATAATAAAGTTTGTTTAAAAACCACTTCTGCTAATTTCATCTTCCTAATAACTGGACAATCCCGTGGACAAAGGACTATAATTCCATATATCAGAGTTCAGTCAAGAGAAGAAGATGGGGTATGCCAAGAAGCATTTCAAAATGGAGAAGCTGCATATCAGTTCGCATGCTTCAGTGATGTTTCAGCAAATGAAAACTAAGCAAGAAGAGTACTTCTTTCCCCTCTTCTCTCTGGTTGACCAACTGCTATTTTTCCCTCAAGCCTCAGGTCAAATATTTTCTCTTTGTGGTAAAATCCTCTCCACTTTTCCCAGAGGCCTCTTTCTTTTCTAATTCCTTCCCACCAAACACTTACCTTCATTAGGATTCTTGCCACATAGTATAAATTCTTTGATTACACTCATATCTCTTCCAACAAACTGTACTCTTTGAAATCTTTTTAAATAAACTTTTTAACTGTAAAATAGATTTACATAAAAATTTCAAAGTACGGAGAGCTCCCATATATCCCACACACATTTTAGCATATTATTAACCACTTACATTAGTATGCTACATTTGCAACAATTAATTAGCCATATTGATACATTATTATGAACTAAAGTCCATACTTTTTTTCAGATTTCCTTAGTTTTACCCAATGTCCTTTTTCTGTTCCCAGATCCCTTCCAGAATACACACGATATGTAGTCATCATGTCTCCTTGGTTGTAACAGTTTCTTAGACATTTCTGTTTGTGGTGACTTTAACAGTTTTCAGGAGTACTGGTAAAGTATTTTGTATAATGCCCCTCAATTGGGATTTGTCTGATGTTTTTCTCATAATTAGACTGGGGTTATGGGTTTTGGGAGCAACACTACAGAGTAAAGGACCATTCTCCTCACATTATATCAAGAGTCGGTACTATCAACATGACTTATCATGGTGTTCATCTTGATCGCCTGAGTTGTCAGCTTTCTCCACAGTAATCACTCCTTTCCCCCCTTTTCATTCTTTGCTCTTTACAAGGAAGTTATTATGCACAGCCCACACTTAAGGAGTAGGATGTTTTATACTCTACTTCCTGAGGATGAAGTGAGGGAACTCTTCTGCCTGGATAGATTCATCTATTCACTCCTATTTATTTATTTATTTATTCATTCATTCAATAATCTATTTCTATTAATATGGAATTATGGATATTTACTTTATAGTTTGGGTTATAATTCTATTGTTCATTTTATTCCTCAAGTTGTTCTAGCTTTGGTCTTTGGGAGCACCTTCAGTTGGCTTCTATGTCCCTTTCCCATACACCTATCATTGTGGGGGTTTTGTTTTTAGTTTTGAGCACTTCCTTACTTTCTGGCACTAAAAGATGTTCCAGGCTTATATTGCATATTCCTGTTACTAGGGTGTCGCCATTCATGTATCTTGATGGAAAACACTCTATGTTTTCCAGGACCACTCCTCCTCCTTGGAGGCCTGAACTCCAGTGTTAATCTCACCAGCACCATGATGCTACCAAAAGCTCTGATTGATCTTTGCATCCACTTCATATGAGACATCTTAGTTCAATGCAGTTTGCAAGTTGGAAATGCCTTAAGGAGAAAAGTAGCAGAGAATTTCGGGCTTACCTCATTGTTTTCCCTTTCTTTTCTTGGATCTTGGTCTCTCAAGTGCTAGATGTCTTGTTGCTCTCCAATGCCTATAAACAGTTCTTTTGTATTTTAAATTTTTTATTGTCACTCTTTGCAGATGAGATGATGCTATATATAGAAAACCCTAAAGACCTCACCAAAAAGCTACTAGAAACAATCAACGAATACAGTCAAGTTGCCAGCTACAAAATCAACGTGCAAAAGTCCCGTGCATTCCTATATACTAACAATGAAATCTCAGAAAAAGAAATAAAAAAACAAAACACTTCCTTTTCCAACTGCAGGAAAAAGAATAAAATACCTAGGAATACACTTAACCAAGGATGTGAAAGACCTATATGCTGAAAACTATAAGACATTTTTGAAAGAAATTGAAGAAGACACAAAGAAATGGAAAGACATTCCGTGCTCATGGATTGGAAGAAAGAACATAGTTAAAATGGCTATATTACCCAAAGCAATATACAGATTTAATGCAATCCCGATCAAAATCCCAATAACATTTTTTAAAGAAACATAACAAAAAATGATCAGATTTGTTTGGAACCACAAAAGACCCCAAATAGCCAAAGCAATATTAAGAAAAAAGAACAATGCTGGAGGTATCACACTCCCTGACTTTAGCTTGTACAGGGCAACAATAATCAAAACAGCATGGTATTGGCAGGAAAACAGACACATAGACCAATGGAATAGAATTGAGAACCCAGAAATAAAACCACATAAATATGGACAGACAATTTTTGACAAAGAAGCAAAAAACATACAATGGAGAAAAAACAGCCTCTTCAATAAATGGTGCTGGCAGAATTGGAAAGCCATGTGCAAAAGAATGAAACTGGACTGCTATCTGTCACCATGTACCAAAATTAATTCAAAATGCATCACAGACTTAAGCATAAGACCTGAAACAATAAACTGCATAGAAGAAAACATAGGTACTAAACTTATGGACTTTGGGTTCAAAGAGCATTGTATGAATTTGACTCCAAAGGCAAGGGAGGTAAAAGCTAAAATAAATGAATGGGACTATATCAAACTTAAAAGCTTCTGCACAGCAAAAGAAACCATTGACAAAATAAAGAGGCAACCAACTAAATGGGAGAAGATTTTTGCAAACAGTGCTTCTGATAAGGGGCTAATATCCAAAATATACAAGGAACTCATGCAACTCAACAGCAAAAAAACAAACAACCCAATTGAAAAATGGCAGAGGACCTGAAGAGACATTTCTCCAAAGAGGACATACAAATGGCAAATAAACATATGAAAAAATGCTCAACATCACTAATCATCAGAGAAATGCAAATAAAAACCACAATGAGATATCACTTCACCCCAGTTAGAATGGCTATCATCAACAAGACAAATAGTAGCAAGTGTTGAACAGACTGTGGAGAAAAAGGAACCCTCTTACACTGCTGGTGGGAATGCAGACTGGTGAAGTCGCAATGGAAGGCAGTGTGGAGTTTCCTCAAAAAAATTATGAATAGAATTACCATATGACTCAGCAATCCCTCTCCTGGGTATCTACCCAAAATATATGAAAACATTTATACATAAAGACACGTGTGCTCCAATGTTCATTGCAGCTTTATTTACAGTGGTCAAGACATGGAAACAACCAAAATGTCCTTCGATAGATGAATGGATATAGAAGTTGTGGTATATATGCACAATGGAATACTATTCGGCAGTAAGAAAAGATGATATAGGACCATTTGTGACAACATGGATGGATCTTATGGAGATTATAATGCTAAGCGAAATAAGTAAGAAAAAGCAGAGAACCATATGATTTCACTGATATGTGGTATATGAAGCAAAAACAACAAAAGAACAAGACAGACAAATGAGAATCAAAAACTCATAGACACAGACAATAGTTTAGTGGTTACCAGAGGGTAAGGGGGGAGGGGGTGGTAGATGAGGGTAAAGGGGGTCAAATATATGGTGATGGAAGGAGAACTGACTCTGGGTGGTGAACACAAAATGTGATTTATATATGACATAATACAGAATTGTACACCTGAAATCTATGTAACTTTACTAACAATTGTCACCCCAATAAACTTTAATTAAAAAAAAAAGAAGTGCACATATTTTAAATTTTTTTAATATAATTGAAAAATAATTGACTATTCTCTGATACTATGCCAAAACTCAACAAGTTATAGTTTCTTAAAGGTTATTTACAATATGGAATCTGAAACCACATCAATAGTTTTTCATCCTCAGTTATATTGAAATCCATTGTTCTATCCTTCACTTTGAACAGATTTTGTAACATTTTGCACTGGTCACTTGGAAAATATCAGTACACTCTTCTGAAGTTTTTCTAAAAGCTGATATATTTCATTAAAGAATTTTTAAATCACTTTTGCTAGCATCACCACAAAACTCATCCAAAGAAAGTCTTTAAATATTGTTAAGCTATCAAGCTCCCAGTCACAGATACAAGTTTTCCAAACTTCTAATTTCCCAACTGAAAGCATAACATGTTCTGCCTAATGATTTCAGGGCACCTTACTGTTACAAGAACTTCTTTAGTAATAAATATGTCACAAAAAGAATAGCACACTATATTTGAATATACTGTGAGACAATATTTGGATGATATATTATAAACAGTATAAATAAAATTGTACCAATATGCTTCAGAATTTGTACATCCTGTCAACATATTATTAAAATAATATTTAAGTCCAGAAACACCTCAACCTGAAAGGCAAATTAGACCAAACAGAAATTTTTTTTTCTAATTAGGATACAAATAAAAATACAACCTGTCGTGAACAGTGTTTGGGAGGGTGATTAGCAGAAGTACATCGATCCTGCTGCCATCTGACTTCATTGACCCTGGTAATTGTTGACAGAAAACTGTTTAACAAAGTAGCTCCGAAATTCATTCTTTAAAACTGACTTACTACTTATGTGACTCTTTATAGTCAAAAGCCTTGCTATTTCTCACATTAGAAAACTGGAGGTACTGGAAGAGAGATGTGCAAATTCTTTTCTTCCAGCATAGCCCCTTCCATTAGGCAGATAAAGATAAGGGTATTTTCTGTACCTTAGCGTCTTTGCCACTGCTGCCTCAGAGTTGGCTGGTTTCCGTCTGAGTTTGTGTCTTCACTAATCAGTCATGGGAAGGCTTCTCTCTATTTTCCCTTCTTGTTCGTATAGTATCTTCAAATAATAATTAAATAATTGTCTCAGTTATAACAGAAGAGAAAGAGTATTAGAACTAGGACCTTACAAATTGAAATTTAAAAACAACTTTATTTGCCTTTCATAAAATCCTCTGTATGTAAATTGACTCTAACTCAACTGCCATGTCACTTCAGTTACTAGAAATTTAAAGGATTAGTTTATTATAAATATTAAACATTATTTTTATATTCATAAAAATGTTCAATACATCAGTTTGCAGATGAACATGCATTATTTGTGCTGCTTGTCAAGCTGCATTCGTGTGTGTGTGTGTGTGTGTGTGTGTGTGTGTGTGTGTTTAGAGAGAAAGTGAAAGAAAGAAGAGATGCATAAAATCAAGTCCAAGAATGAAATCTACTTGAAAGAATAGTCACTAAAGCAGTAAAAGTATTTAGCACCAAGTGGTGGAATTTGGGATTGTTTTTTTAGCTTTTCTATATTGTTTAAATTATCTACAATGAACATGTTATCTTTATGAAAAGAGAAAAAAAAATTAATTTTTTGGCCATAGGACAGTTTTTGAAATTTATTTGCTTGCCTATCTCACCCTTCATAGCTTAAGAAATTGGACGCAAAAGTGGTTCTATGGAAAGTAACCTCAGGGTGATCTGATCATAAATTCCTAGCTGGGAAGGTCATGGTGGGTAGTCATATCTCAGGCATATAAGTTCCATAGTAAAAGGCTTATTTTTACCTTAAGCAAAGTCCTTTTCATTGTTTCTGTGCATCTAGGTTAATGCACCATTAAAATAGTTCCTTTTAGACCCCTTCTTCTGAAGGGTGATCTGATCATAAGCAACCTCAACCAACCCAGGGTAAAGATGGCAGAGTAGGTAAATGCTGTATTTGCCCCTCCCATGACCACGTCAAAATTATAACTAAACTACAGAACAACCATCATTGAGAACTGCCTGTAATGTAGCTGAACAGAAGTCCTATAAGGATATACAGAAGAAACCATTTTGAGACGTAGAGATGTGGAATGGACTGGTCCTACACAAACATGTGGTGATTAAAACTGAGAAGGATATCTCAGCTGTGGAGGGACCCCTGAGGAGCAAGGGGTCTCAGCCCCACACCAGGCTCCCCAGACCTAGGGCGAGTGCCAAGAAGAGAAATACTCATAACTCTGGCTGTGAAAACCAATGGAGACTATGACTGAGTGAGACAGTAGGTGACTGGAGTTCCAGGTACTCCTCTTAAAGGGCCCACACACATATGTACTTGCTGAAGGATTTATTTGCTCTGAGCTCCAGTGCTGGGGCAGCAGCTTAAAAGGCATCAGGGGCACACAGGGAAGAACTGAATTGTCTGGCTTCAGGGCAAGGGCTGGATGGGCAGCTTTCTCTCAGATAGAAGGGCTGGCAGAAGACATTGTTCCTTTGTTGAGCCCTCCCACAACTCAGCCTGCACTCGCAGTTGATGTTATATCGGAGTCTCCATCAACCTAGCTAATACTGTTGGCCCACTCTAGTAATTCCCTAAGGACCCCACCCACCCAAACAGTAGACCCACCCAAGCCAGTCACACTGGCTTTTCCATATAAATGGCCCATCTTGGCTCATACTGAGGACTTTCCTAAACTCTCTTAAAGGTTCACAAAACCCAAACAAGCAGCATCTGGCCTCTCTATGCCCTGTACTACTTGCTAAGCAGCGTCAAGCTGCCACTAGCAGTAGCCAGCCTCACTTCACAGTTTAGCCTCTCCCAGGCACCTCTAAACCCAGCACAAGTGGTGACCATCTGCAGATCACTTTGTAGCTCATACCAAATGGCCCTGGGCAGGGCAAAGGCAGCAGCTGACCTTGGCCTCCACAAGAACTCCTCCCAAGGGTCCCAAAACCAACACACTCAGTGGCCAGTTTCAGACCACACCAGAGTACCATCCAACCACCTCCACAAATGCCATACCCAAAGGGCAGACTCAGCAGGCACCAAAGCCCTGCTAAAGTGAATCTTGTTCCATAGGGTCAGCCCACACACACACAGCTCGTCCACTGTAGTTATAGCCAGTCCTCACAACAAATGAGCCTGAGGGTCAATCCCTCCCACTGACATGAAAACAGCAACCAAAGCTCAACTACAACAGGAGGGTACACACAATCCACAAAAGGGACACACAAGGAGCACCCAGCTCAGGTGACCAGGAGATTGTACTATTGGGCCCCACAGGACACCTACTACGGAAGGCCACTCTATCAAGACTGGGAGACATAGCAGCTCTACCTAATACATAGAAACAAACACAGGAAGTCAGCGAAAATGAGGAGACAAAGAAACATTTCCCAAATAAAAGAACAGAACAAAGCTCCAAAAAAAGAAACAAAATGGAGATAAGCAATCTACCAGATGCAGAGTTCAAAACACTGGTTATAAGAATGCTCAATGATCTCAGGGAGAACTTCAACAAAGAGATAGGAAACATAAAAATGAAGACAGAAAACATAAAAAAGAACCAGTCAGAAATAAAGACTAAAATAACTGAAATGAAGAATATAATAGAGTGAATCAACAGTACATTAGACGAAGCAGAGGATCTAATCAGTGATTTAGAAGATAAGGTAAGAGAAAACACCCAATCAGAACAATGAAAAGTAAAAAGAATCCAAAAAAATGAGGATAGCTTAAGAGGCCTCTGGGACAACATCAACATTCACATCATATGGGTACCAGAAGGAGAAGAGAGAGAGCAAGGAATTGAAAGCCTGTTTGAAGAAATAATGACTGAAAACTTCCCTAACCTGGCAAAGGAAATAGATATACGAACTCAGGAAGAGCAGAGAGTCCCAAACAAGATGAACCCAACGAGGCCCACACCAAGACACATCATAATTAAAATGCTAAAGGTTAAAGACAAAGAGTGAATCTTAAAAGTAGCAAGAGAAAAGCAGTTAGTTACCTACAAGGGAGCTCCCATAAGACTGCCGGCTAATTTCTCAACAGACACTTTGCAGGCCTGAAGAGATTGGCACAAAATATTCAAAGTGATGAAAAGTAAGAACTTACAACCAAGATTACTCTATCTAGCAAAGCTGTCATTTAGAATTGAAGGACAAATAAAGAGCTTCCCAGGCAAGAAAAAGCTAGAGGAGTTTGTCACCACCAAAACAGTATTACAAGGAATGACTTCTTTAAGAAGAAGAAGGGAAAAAAAAGAGATGAAAAATATGAATAATAAAATGGCAATAACTACATACCAACATGACATACAACAAAAAAATGACATACTGCATATCAACAATTACTTTAAATATAAATGGATTAAAAACATAGGGTGACTAAATGGATAAGAAAACAAGACCCTTTCATATGCTACCTTCAAGAGACTCATTTCAGATCAAAAGACACACAGAGACTGAAAGTAAAGGGATGGAAAAAGATATTTCATGAAAATAGAAACAAAAATAAAAAAGCTGGGGTAGCAATACTTACACCAGAGAAAATGGACTTTAAAACAAAGGCTATAGCAAGAGATAAAGAAGGACCCAGTAATTCTACTCCTGGGTATTTAGCTGAAGAAACCCAAAACACTAATTCAAAATACATAGCATCCATACGTTCATTGCAGCATTATTTACAATAGCAAAGATATAGAAGCAAATTAAGTGTCCATCAATAGATGAATGCATAAAAAATGGTACATATATACATTGGAATAAAAAAGAATGAAATCTCACCATCTGCAACATGGAAGGATCTAGAGGGCATTATGCTAAGTTAAAGAAGTCAGAGAAACACAAATACTGCATGATTTCAATTATATTTGGAATCTAAAAAACAAGATAAACCAACATACACAACAGAAACAAACTCATAGATACAAAGAACAAACTGATGATGGTTGCCAGAGGGAAGGGGAGTTAGGGAGTGGGTAGAAAAGAGGAAGAGATTAATAAGTACAAATTAGTAGGTGCAGAACAGCCATGGAGGTATAAAATACAGCATAGGGAATATAGTCAATAATATTGGAATAACTATGTATGGTGTCAGATGGGTACTAGACTTATCAGGGTGATCACTTCATGAGTTTTATAAATGTCTAATCACTGTGTTGTACACCTGAAACTAATATCATATTGTATGTCAACTGTAATTGAAAAAAATTATATATATTTAAAAGTAGTAATAAAAATACAAAATAAAAATTTTTTAAATGAACTGCACCCAGAATTCTGACCCACCAAATCAATCAATCAATCAATCAATCAATCAATCATGACCACACTTGAGAGCATATACTCATAAAAAAAAAATCTACAAACTGTATTTCTCTGGAACATTTGAGATCTTGGTGCCCAGCATATGTCATCAGTTGAGTTCAAATTAACTATTATAAAAATTCTTTACATGTTTGAACATTCTTTGAACATGTTTGAACATCAACAGAACATTTGAGAAATTTCCTAAAGTCACCAACAAGCAAGTGACACAGCCAGAACCCAAATTCAGATATACTGACTAGTAAACTAGGGTTCTTACTACATTCTTACTGTTTTTTTGTTTGTTTGTTTGTTTTTGGTTTTGGTTTTAGTTTTGCACCATAACAGAAAATGCAGCCGAAATTGACTTTGCTAGGAAGTTGAAATAATAAGACTTTAAGGAAGCTGAAATAAGCTCTTCCCCCAAAGTCCCCAGTTTGGCATTTTATGACACCCCAGATCTTCTCTCGAAACACCCATAGGGTTGACATTTTTTTCTTGAGATAATATCCTCAGTTTGCCAATTTTTTGTCATTTTCTGTAAACCACAAGACCCTTCATTTGAATCTATCTTAGGATGAAAAATAGGGCACCTTAATGGAGGAAAGGGGTGAGATTATTAATTATTTTTCTCATTGGCTAACAGATTGGCACTAATCTTCGGAAATAGTAAATGTAAAACTGTGAATGATGAAAATATGGGTTCTCAATCTAGTTCTCACCAGGCTACAACTGATCTTGACATTGGAATTCCTTTTCCCTGACTAATACATGGCAGGCCCTCGTGTCCTGACTTCATAATTCAGAGCAATAGCAAATGATAGTCAGCAAGGGCCCTCACTAGCATGATCTGGCTTGTGACCCTTCAAACATCCGAAAAGGGAAAGCAAAGACTGTTTGCATTGGTGATGTCAGAATAAGTAAAGAATCTGAAGTTTTTAATAAGTTTGCTCAGGTGTTGTCCCGCCTTCTACCTGTGTGTGCATTTCATATATTCTTCTTATAGTATAATTTATTTCTTTAAGAAAACAACTTGACAAAACTTTTATAAGGCCCAGGAACATAGTTTTTCACAGACTATATAAATAAATCCTGAAGGCAAGCCATGAAGGACTTCTCAGATGGTTAAAGTTGTAATGCTCTCAATTTGGCCTGTACAGATTTACCAAATACCTATGTGTCAGGCACTGAGATTAGCTAGATGAATAAAACTTTGGTCTCTTTTTTGAGGAATTTATGGTCCAGTTAAGCAATACATACAGCCTGATAAATAGTATAACCGATGTGTTCACAGAATGTTATGGAAGCACAAAGGAAGGTTCATCTAACTCTCCTTTGGGAGGGAAAAATAAAGGTTGGAGAATAAAATGATCTATAAGCTGAATATTCCAATGAGGAAAAAGGAATATAATAACAATCCTTTATTTAGTATATTATAGTTCTGAAAAACCTTATGTGATAGGTATTTTTGTTTACCCAAGATCATCTTACCATGTGTTATTTATATCCAAGTTCTTGTTTTAGGTATGTTTTTGGAGACCAACATTATCAATTCCCTCATAAAAATTCTTTCATTGATAAAAGTATTTACTAGATATTTAACAGACCCTAAAAAGTTAGGGGTCTTAGAAACTGGTAGCTTTGAAAATGGGTAATGTAGAAATATCTTAAATATTTATGCACTAAGCATATTACTTAGACAAAAATTTACCTGCCTATCTACTTATTCAAGGGATAGTAAAACATTATTGGACAAATTTAAGATTCCTAAAGCAGGGATTTTATATATCATGGTCATTTTAGCTTCTAGCTAAATTTGGTAGATTTGCCTAGACCCAGAAAAAACAAAATGTAATGAATAAAATTGACAAATTCCTAAAGCACATAAACTACCAAAATTGACTAAGGAAAAAGAGACAATCTGAATAGACATATGATAAATAAAGAAATTGAATCAGTAATGCAAAACCTCCCAATAAAGAAAAGCCCAGAACCAGATGACCTCACTTGCAAATTCTACCAAACATTTAAAGTATTAACACCAATCATTCCCAAACTCTTCCAAGAAAATTGAAGAGGAGAAATATTCCATAACTCATTCTATGAAGCCAGTATTACCCTGATATCAAAACTAGAAAAAGACACTACCAGGAAAGAAAATTACAGGTTAATATCCTTTATGAATATAGATGTAAAAATCCTCAACAAAATACTAGCAAACTGAATTTAACAACATATTAAAAGGATTATGCACCATGACCAGGTACAATTTATCCTTGGAATGCAAGGGTGGCTTAACATACAAAAATCTACTAATGTAATATATCACATTAATAAAATAAAGAATAAAAACCATATGATCATTTCACTTGTTGCAGAAAAAGCATTTGACAAAATATAACAACTTTTCATGATAACAAGAACAAGAAAAAAAGAACACTCACTATACTTGGAATAGAGATAAATGTCCTCAATATGATAAAGACCACAGCTAATATTATACTCAGTGGTTAAAAAAAAAAAAGAAGAAAAGGAAGCTTTTCCCCTAAGATCAGGAACAAGACAAGGATATCCACTTTCACCATTTCTACTCTACATAGTACTGGAAGTTCTAACTAGAACAATTAGATGAGAAACAGAAGTAAGAAGCTTCCAGATTAGAAAGAAGTAAAATTATCTCTACTTAAAGATAACGCGATCTTGTATGTAGAAAATCCTAAAGAATACACACACACACACACACACACACACACAGTTAGAGCTAATAAATGAATTCAGCAAAGTTGCAGGACAAAAAATTAGCACACAAAATATCACTTGTATTTCTATACACTGGCAATAAACAATCCATAAAGGAAAATAAGAAGAAAAATTCTACTTACAATAATATATATGTGAATAAATTTAACCAAGGGGACAAAAGACTTGTATATTGAAAACTACAAAACATTGCTGAAACAAATTAGACAAGAATAAATGGAAAAACAAACATCCTATGTTTATGGATATTTATGGATTAGATTTAATATTGTTAAGATGGCAATTCTCCCCAAAATGATCCTCAAATTCCATATAATCTTATCAAAATCCCAGTGGCATTTTTTGCAGAAATAGAAAAGTCAATCCTAAAATTCATACGGAATTGCAAGGGACCCCAAATAGTCTTAACAATCTTGAAAAAGAACAAAGTTAAGCAACTCAAACTTCCTGATTTCAAAACTTATTACCAAGCTACAGGAATCAAAACAGTGTGTTACTGGCATAAGTAGATACATACAGATACACAAAAACCAATTGAGAGTCCAGAAATAAACTCATACATCTATGGTCAATTGGTTTTTGACAAGGGTGCCATAGCCATTTACTGGAGAAAGAATAGTCTTTTCAACAAACGTTGCTAGGAGAACAGTATATCTACATGCAAGAGAATGAAGTTGGAACCCTATCTCACACCATAAACAAAAATTAACTCTAAATGGATCAAAGATTTAAATAAAACTGTAAAACTCTGAGAAGAAAACAGGGTCAAATGGCCCTGGATTTGGCAATGGTTTCTAAACTATGATGCTAAGGATACTAATGGTTTCTAAACTACTTCTAAGCAACAAAAGAAAAAATAGATCAACTGGACTTCATCAAAATTTAAAAACTTTTGTGCATCAAAGAACACAATCCACAGGGTGAACAGATAACCCACGGAAATGGAGAAAATAGTTGCAAATCATATATCTGATAAAGGTTTAGTATCTAGGGATATATATCCCAGGGGTGCCAAAAAAAGGTATACACATTTTAATAGATGTTATCTATGTTCAAGCAGTAGTTTGCCGTAATCAGAAGTGTCTGGATGCTGATGGTAACTACTTTGAGCACCTCTTGTAATTGCAGAAGTCAAATGTGACTTGTATTCCTCTTTTGTTATTGGTATATATTGAATATTACAATTTTAATGCAGTTTTCCTTTTTTAAAATGTGTATACATTTTTTGGCACCCTCTGTATGTGTGTACACACACACACAAACACCCCATGCACAGACACTCAACAACAAAGAGACTAACAACTCAATTTAAAATAGCCAAAGAGCTTGAATAGGGAGTTCTCCAAAGAAGATATGCAAATATCCCAGAAACACATGAAAAGATGCTTAATGTCATTAGTCATTAGGGGAATGCAAATCAAAACCACAATGAGATACCACTTCACACACATTAGGATGATCATAATAAATTAAACAAACTAAAAAAGAAAATAACAATGTGGAGAAATTGAAACTTTACTACACTGATGGTAGGAATATAAAATCATGCAACCACTGTGGAAAACTGCTTGGTGTTTTCTCAGAATGTTAAACATAGAATTATGATATGTCCCAGTAATTCCACTCCAGGGTACGTAATCAAAAAATTTAAAAACAGGGACTCAAATGTTGGTATGCCAGTGTTCCCTTCAATACTATTCACAAGAGCAAAAGGTAGAAATAACCTGAGTGTCCATCAACAGATGAATGGACAAACAAAACATGGTATATACATACAATGGAATATTACTCAGCCATAAAAAGGAATGTAGTTTTGACACATGCTAAAACATGGACAAACCTTGAAAACACTATGCTTAGTGAAATAAATCAGACGAAAAGGACAAATGCTATATGATTCTATCTATATGAGGTACCCAGAGTAGTCAAATTCATAGAGACAGAAAATAGAGTGGTGGTTACTGGGACTTTGGGGAGAAAGGAATGAGGAGTTATTGCTTATGGATACAGAGTTTCTGTTGGGGATGATGAAAAATTCTGCAATGGTAATGCAACATTGTTTGTACTTAATGCCACTGAATTTTACACTTAAAAATTATTTAAATGGTAAATTTGATGTTAAGTATATTTTATCACAATCAAAAAAATTCAAACAATAAGAGAAAAAGAAACGGAAGTCAACAATAGAGAGCCAGCTTTACCCTATTTCTTCTTGTAGAAAATCTAGCCAGTGATCAACACAAACTGAAAAGTGATCAACATAGACTGGAAAGTTTCTTCAGACCTTCTCATGTCTTTGTCCTCCTTAGGAGCTTCAGAACTTCTTGCTCTTTTTCTGCACACTGATTCATACCCTACACACCCGCTTTTCAAAAGTAAATGTGTAATTAAAATCACTTATACTCCAAATGAACTCAGGAGGTTTTGTTTGTTTGTTTGTTTGTTTGTAAACCTCCAAATAAAGGGATTGCTACATTATCCATTAGGATTTTTCATGGCAAAAGTATTTCAACGGGTTTACTTTGCTTATGTAACGTTGTACAACAAAATCCATCACTGTTTTTGTTTCTCCAAACTTCCTTATAGCTAAAAGACTTAAGAGAATAAATATAATGGTCATAAACCATTCACATTTTCTGATTTTTTTCAATCATGCAACTATGTCTTCTTTTTATTCCACATTAATTCCACAAATAACATGACTGGGCTACTGAAAGCTTTTGTGACAGGTATTGTATGGGATAGACACCAAGTTGTCTAGCCTGCTTCTTGCCTTCCCAGGACTAAAAATCTTGAATAGTGTGCAGCAAACTGTAGGCCAAATGCACCAGCTGCCTATTTTTGTACAGCCTACAAGCTAAGGATACTTCTTACGATTTAAAATAGTTGAAAAAACTGAAAAATGGAATAGTATTTCATGACATGTGAACATTATGTGAAATTCAAATTTCAGTGACCACAAATCAAGTTTTGTTAGAACACAGCGCTACCAGTTCATTTATGTACTGACTATGGCTGCCTTCATGCTACAACAGCAGAGCTGAGTACTATGACAGAGACCAAATAGAGCACACAGCCTAAAATAGTTACTATCTGGCCACTTACAGAAAAAATCTGTGAACCCCTGATCTAGACGGTGAAGTGAAATGCAAATGGATATAACAGTAAGTGCAAGCAGCTTGCGCTAACTACCCTGTGACCGACGCCCGCCCAGTGCTGAGTGCAGGAGATTGCAAGGAGGGCAGGGCAATCAGAGAAGGCATCATGAAGGAAGCAGCTTTCAAACTGGTGCTTGAAGGATTACAAGGGTTTCAATAAGTGACAATTCAGAAAAGAAGAATGTAAATAATGGGAAGAGTTTGCACAAAGGAAGGAGAAGAAAAAGTATAAGCTGGAAAGGGCTTTGGGGATACACCCCAACTTTACAATAAAAAGGAATTATTAGGAGCCAAGAACGTGAATATCCCAGTGGTTGTCCCCTCTTTATTACACGCTACCAATCACTAATAACAAACATCAAATGTGAAATATAAAAGCACTTTAATTCTCAACACTCTCATCAGGAATTCAGTGCATTGCAAAACCTATGAAAGCAAAGTGCATTAAGAAATGGTATAGTCTGAGAAATCGGATTGGTCAATAACCACACTAGTGGTGATTTGAATAAAATGGACATAAACTTGGATGGTTGTGTTCTTGGATGTGTCGCTCTACTCAGAAATGCCCTAGCATTTTATAACTGTATTTTTATATGTCAAGTCTACATCCGCATGTCTGGTGGCTTAAAAGGCAGTTAATAAAAATGTGCCAGTCTCCAGAAATCCTACAACTTGCCAGAGTAGATGAACTGTGTCAGTAATCCAAAGGTCCTGAGCCTCCTGCACTGAGGGGCACTAACTAGTCAATTTTTTACCCCTTTGCCAAGATGTTTTCTTTCTTCTTTTTTTTTTTTTTTTTTCCAAGGTGTTCTCTTAGTTAAGAACCTTCCTAGACAGTCATCTCTTAGGAAACAGCAAAGTTCCAACCCTTGGACCCTGAGATGGTGAAGGTAATTGTTTTACTTGATAAACCATGGGGGAGGTTAAAAAAGGAAATGTTTAGCTCTTGCTGCCTTTTTGTACACATTCAAAGTATAAGGGGCTTCATGGGCAAGCTTGGCTAGGTGGCACCAACACCGGGGCCAGCAGCACTTCACAGGCGAGCCTTGCTGGTCGTATAGAAAGACAGTATTTTCAGCAATTTTCCCCCAGGTCCTCCCAGTAATAATGACATTGAGCCTACACAGGCTCTGTCACAATTAAAGCTACATTGCTCAAATCCCAGCTCTACTCCCCTAGCTATATAACCTTGGCAACATGGCGTCGGCTTGTAAACTCCTGGTGACTCAATCTCCTTATCTGAAAAAATGGGGCTAATACTAGTGTTTATCCCATACAGTTTTTGTGAGGAATAGTATTCAGTAAGTATCAATTATTCTTATTGATGGGTCCAATATTTAAGTCCTCCAGAAACCCAAGATACCCACTCTTCTCTTCCTGTCAGGGAGTCTTCAGGCTTTCCCAGAGTCCATTCTATTAATGACACCACATTTTCCATCACATAGTATAAACTTCTATTTCTGTTCACCGTCTTTTCTTACCACCATTCATCAGACCCCACTATAGTCCTTTATGAGGTGTAATAACTTCAGCTTCAGCAAAGACCTGCCCTTTTCCTTTTCAAGGAGGAACAGGCTAGGCTCTATGATTAGAGGTATCTGTCTATTTCTGATAGTCAAGTCAAGTTAAAGACCATCTAAAACGTATTATGTTTACAGCTGATGTTTCCACAGCTGAGAGTGGGCTATAGGCACCCTTAGATCTTCCAAGGGTCCCCCCAAATCTGTAAGCCTTTGTTGACTAAAGATACTCCTCTGGCTCAATAACTAGGTATGTGACTATTAGAATAAGAATCAATGACAGAGGCCACTTTTACTACTCAAGAAGTGTCATAGAAACAAATCTAAAAAGAAAGGGGATAGGGTGAGGGGGATGTTGTTAAAGAATTATCCAGAAAAAGTCGGCTGTTTCAAAGTGGCTTCACTAAAGATTGAAATTGTTTTACTTATCAAAGACCTGATATGGTGTTTAATTTCAAGCCTCTTCAGTGAAGATGTGATTTTATTTTTGGACTTAAGAAGTATCAAGATCCATTTGGGTCAATGGATTAATTCTGATGAAAAGAGAAGCTCCCAGAAGCAGTCTCACTTGCTTTGAAATCTTCCAAGTACAGCACCAGAGTACCTTATGAATCATTAATTTGTTTCTTTTGGGCTGCTGTGAATTGATCACCAAAAATAAACAGAATGCTATTTTCCCTTTTCTCGTTCAACAAATACATTCAGGTCCTTGTGTTCTGAGTTTTGCATTCCTTTGCTCCTGGAGAGATAACAGTGTTTTGTGTGCTTCCTAAACTTTTTTTGCAGAAGGCTCTGCCCAGGCAAGAAAATGATATTAAGGCCTCTATGCCTCCAAGAAAAGGAGGGTTCACCTGGACGCCCAAGTATTGTTGGATCCTTGCAAGACTGGGAGAGGAGCGGGATGGGATTCTGGGAGGCAGGGAAGCCTCCACTAGCTTTCTTGCAGTGCCCAGAATGTTGAGGAAGGACTGGGCACAGGGAGGCCTGGGGAGGTCATCAGCCTTGGGAACAGCAGTGGGGCTTTCCATGGCCAAGCCAGCAGAAATGTGAGATGACCTCCGTGAAGGAGTTCTCTGTGGTATATCTGGAGCCAAACAATGAAGGATCGGGGCACAACAGGGGCATCAAATGGGGGAGGAGTGGCTTGATCATGGGGACTGCTATAGTTCAAAATCCCAGCCGTCCTCCAGCCAGCCCGGTGGCTCAGGTGGTTCGAGCTCCGTGCTCCTAACTCTGAAGGCTGTCGGTTCAATTCCCATATGAGCCAGTGAGCTCTAACCACAAGGTTGCCAGTTCAATTCCTGCAGTCCGGCAAGGGATGATGGGCTCCACCCCCTGCAACTAAGATTGAACACGGCACCTTGAGCTGAGCTGCCGCTGAGCTCCCGGATGGCTCAGTTGGTTGGAGCGCATCCTCTCAACCACAAGGTTGCCAGTTCGACTCCCACAAGAGATGGTGGGCTGTGCCCCCTCCAACTAGCAACAGCAACTGGACCTGGAACTGAGCTGCACCCTCCACAACTAAGACTGAAAGGACAACAATTTGACTTGGAAAAAAGTCCTGGAAGTACACACTGTTCCCCAATAAAGTACAGTTCCCCTTCCCCAATAACATCTTTAAAAAAAAAAAAAGTAAAAAAAACCCAGCCCTCCTCATCATGTCCATAAAGTCAGGCTTCTGGTGCAATCCAAGGGCAGGTGAGTTGTTTGTATTGAATTGTTTATTGATCTTGGCAACCAGGAATTCAGAAATAGATTCAATTTAATTTCAAATATCAAAACAATGTGATAAGTCATTATGGAAAAATTCATAACTATTATTGATTGTCTTACTCACCTATAAAGTAGGAATAACAATAATTATATCCACCTCAGAGGTTTTTGGTATGACCAAATGAGATCTACTGTGTAAAGTATAAAGTACACTCGAAATGCTTCTCACACTGTCATAGACATGTTTAGCATGGACCTCCCTTCTCTTGCTGGAGTGTTGACTAACCATTTGCCCCAACATCATTTCTCTCTCCTTTGTACTGAAATAAGTTAAGTCTCAGTTCACTGTAGCCAGCAAGTGCATGTTTCCCCAAAAACAAGACCTAGCCAGACCATCAGCTCTAATGCGTCTTTTGGAGCAAAAATTAATTTAAGACCCAGTATTATATTATATTATATTATATTATATTATATTATATTATATTATATTATATGACTGGGTATTATATTATATTACATTACATTATACCCGGTCTTATATTATATTAAGATGGGGTCTTATATTAATTTTTGCTCCAAAAGATGCATTACAGCTGATAGTCCAGCTAGGTCTTCTTTTCGGGGAAACACAGTATAAATGTCAGGAATACATTAGTATAATAGAGACAGACCTATGGCCAGGCTCTGCTCTTTTGAGTTATCGTCCCTCTTCACACCAGCACCAAGTGCTAGTAGCATGATGCCATGGGACAGAAGCTCAAATTGATGTCTAGGCTGCACCCCAGCCCAATTAAACCAAAGTCTCTGGGAGTAGGGCCTGGGCATTGTTAATTTTTAAAAATTTCCCAGGTGATTCTAATGTGCAGCCAGATGGAGAACCCTGACCTTAGGGATGCTATTGTTTGAACAATATTAATGATGTTATAGACCTGTGCAGACAAGGTAACTAAAGGAAGGGTTTGAAGGTAGTTGAATTTTCAGTCAATAATATAAGATTTCTATTGGCTTTGTTATGAATTTCATTTGTAAAATATATAACTATGAAAGGATTTTCTAGGTCAAGTCTACTTTTCCAGTCCAGGGAAATTGATTTAACCCTTTTCTGCACACACACACACACACACACACAATGGAATATTATGCTGCAATAAAGAAGAATGAAATCTTGCCATTTGTGACAATGTGATTGGTTCTAGAGGGTATTATGCTAAGTAAAATAAGTCAGGTAGAGAAAGGCAAACAGGCAAATACCATATGATTTCACTTAAATGTGGACTCTAAAAACAAATCAAAACAGAGATCAAAGGGAGGGTTACCAGAAGGGAGAAGGTGGGGGTGCGTGAAAAGGGGATGGGGAATATAGTCAGTAATGCAGTGATAAGGGTGCATGGTGACAAGATTACTAGAATTAATGGGGTGATCACATTGTAAGGTATAAAAATGTTGAATCACTATATTGTACACCTGCAACTAATATAACCACTATAAGATTATATACTAAGGATACTAAAATTATTTTTAAAAAGTAAATAAATAAAAGTAATTAGAGGATTTCTTGATTAGCAAAACTTTTTGTACTGGGAATAATTACTCTCTACTACTTCTCGAAACAACCCAATGAGGGGGATGTTATCTCCACTTACACAAGAGAAAACATTACAAGAACATTTAAGCAATTTGTCCCAAATTCCAAGACCTAGGCAATGGCAGGGCAGAGATTGGAGCACTTATCTGTCTGAATCAAAGTCTAGACTCTTGACTATGAAGTTCTAGAGTTATTCTAGTCTTCTGGATAATAGCACCAAAAAATCTTTTGCTAAAATCTTATCAAATCCAACCCAATTCCTTCCTCAAACAAGAGTCTCAAACTCAGAGGCCTACAGGGCCCAGGTTGCCAGTTTGATTCCCACGTGGGCCAGTGAGCTGCGCTCTCTACAGCTAAGGTCGTGAACAACAGCTCTCCTTGGAGCTGGGCGGCAGAGAGCTGCCTAGCAGCGACTGACTGCCTCAGTAGCCGGGAGTGGACTTCCTCCTTGCCACGTCCGCCAGGCTCATAATACCAGCATAGGCCAGGGAGCTGTGTCCTACACAACTAGACTGAGAAACAATGGCTTGAACGGGAGTGGGAGAGGAGGCGGAAGAAAGGCAAAAAATAAAATAAAATAAAGTATGTAACTTAGCTACAGCTCAGCTTCAGCCAATTACTGTCCTGAAAGAAGTTAACCTTGGTATTACCAGTCCCTAATTTTGTAACAGAAGCCAGAAATTTGGATTCTTGTGAGAAACACCCAATTTTCAAATGTTGAAAATAAATTGACATGCTTGTTTTTAGAAGGACACTACATGGGACAACAGAGCAGGCTGAACTATGTGGGCCAAAGTTTGGCGAGAGAAGGGAGATTCCTCCAATATTCTTCTCTTTTAACTTCATTACATACAAGTAAATGACTTTTTGAACAACACAAAGAGAGAAAGGAGTAATGCCCATAAGTCTGTGGTAGGAAAAACAACAGTCAGCTCATTAATTAATCAGAGTCTCACTTATATATACACCATGGAAATAAATTTTGGTGATATTTAATAAGATTTTATTCCTTGTCAACAATAGTAAACATATAAAAATGTTGTATACTAATTACCGAAAATGTAAATATTATGTGAAATTTATGCATATTTCTTTTGACAACAAATTCACTGGAATAATTTTAAGCTAAATCAAAATCAACTAAATCCTTTATCGCAAAAGTTCTCTTATCTGCAGCAAGCCAAGGAAGCATTATCAAGCTTGGAGGTAGGTTTTTGCTTTCCTCCAGGAATGACAACTTAAATGAAAAGCCCTCAGGTTGAATTACAGCAAAAGGAAAAAAATTCCTATTTTCTAAAATCTCTCTTTAACTCTGACTCTCAGATCTCTGAACTAGAGATAGGGCTGGAATGTGCTTGCAGACGGGAGTAGTAGCACCGGAATATTTTCAATGGAAGTGCTTCTAAGCGCACATTTTTTAAAGAAGTTTCCCAATTTCACTCAATGGAAAACAATATTTAATCCCTGGGTCTCAAAATAAGTACTGAGCCAATACTTGGGTCTCCTTTTCATTTCTACCAGCCATTCACATTAATGACTATAGTATTCTCATTTATCCACTTGTTTTAGTTTTCTCCTCTCATAAAAAGTCAAATTCATAGAAACAGAGTAGAAAAGTGGTTGCCAAGGGCTAGGGTGGGTGGGGGAAATAGGGAAAGGTTGAGGAAAAGGTACAAACTTTCAGTTATAAGACCAATAAGGTCTGAGGATATAATAACCTAATATGTAATATGGTGACAATAGTTGATAACACTGTATTGTATAACTGAATTTTGCTAAGAAAATAGAACTTAAATGTTCTCACCAAAAAAAAGCAAACATGTGAGATGATGGATGTATTAACTAACTCGATAGGGGGGGAATCTTTTCACAACATATACTTATATCAAATCATATTATATAGTTTAAATGTCTTACACTTTTATTTGTCTATAGTACCTCAATTAAACTGAAAAAAAATAGGGAGTCAAAGACAGTGAATGATTATATGAACTAAATTAAAACATCAAGGGTCTTGCCATTTCTGAATGCTTCGGACTATGTAAAGAGAGCATTTTTCATTGCTAAAACGATGTGTATATTTTTTAATTAATGTTTTCCTTATTTCAACCAAAAAAGGGAAAGTGAGATTGAAAGAATTTCCACTACACTTCAAAAGAATTATTGAACAACTCTGGATGCAAAGAAAAAAAGCAGCTTCATATGGTGAATTTGTCATTAAAAAAAAAAGTAATTAATGAATGGGAATACAAAACCTTGAGACAACTATCACTATATTTCTAGAAAGCTGATAGTTATTCTAAATATAAAATGGCCCAGGTTTTCTATAACTGATTTAGATTTTTTAAAATCTATAAAAATACAAGAACTGCACTAACTCTGGTAGGCCTATAAGAATGCCAAAATTTCCATGGCAACACCTTAATTAAAACTTGTAAAGGTGGAAATCATGGCAAAAGATCAAAGAACGAGAAATAGGTGGCAGGCCATAGTTCTACATCAACAGCATTCAGCCGCCTCCTCTTCCTTTTTCTTGATAAAAACCTATTAATTCCCACTCCCTTCTGTGCTAACATTCATTTCAAGAAATATTTGTTTGGATCTGCCCTGTATCTGCTTTTCACACTGTGAGGAGAAGTGTAGAAACATGCTGAACATCTGAAATAGCTCTGCTCAACTCATGGCTGTGTGTCTGGCACCTCCACCCCTCCTCCACCCACATGCAATGACCTTGCAAGGTCCTGAGGAGGAATTATCAGCCCCTTTAAGGCCTGGGGTGGAAAGATCTGATAAGGGCATGGAAAAGGTTATACAGTGACCAAAGCATTTCTAACCCTAGGCTCATAGTGATAACCAGAAAAAAACTGACGGTTGTTGGATGGGAGCGGGGTGGGGATGGGGGAGAAGGTGAAGGCATTAGAAAGTACAAATTGGCAGCCACAATATAGTCAAGGGGATATGAAATACAGTATGGGGAATATAATCAATAATGTTGTATGGGTGATGTAAGGCGCCAGATGGGTACTAGACTTATCGGAGGGATCACTTCATAGACTGTGTAGATGCCTGACCACTGCGCTGTACACCTGACGCTGGAGTAGAATAACATTGGATGTCGACTACAATTATACATATACCGTGTTTCCCCGAAAGTAAGACCTAGCCAGACAATCAGCTCTAATGCGTCTTTTGGAGCAAAAATTAATGTAAGACCCGGTCTTATTTTACTATAAGTCTTATAGTAAAATAAGACCAGGTCTTATGTAATATAATATAATATAATATAATATAATATAATATAATATAATATAATACCAGTCTTATATTAATTTTTGCTCCAAAAGACGCATTAGAGCTGATTGTCTGGCTAGGTCTTATTTTCGGGGGGAAAGGGTATACTATATTCACGGGATGTAAAGTACAGCATAGGGAATACAGTCAATGGTATTGTAACAGCTATAAACAAGGTCAGAGGGGTGGTAGATTGGGGGGTTATCACTTTGTGAGGGGTATAAATGTCTATTACATTGTGTTGTACACCTGAAACTAATAAAAATAATTTTTTTTAAACCTACTAACCCGTTTTTCCATGCAATTTGGGCAAAAGATGCCCATGGGGTAGATTTTTACCTATAATATTTCTTAAATATTAATAAATATGCTTATTTTGGAGAAAATTGATTTCCAGGAGAGAATAAAAGGACAAAAGTGGAGGATTAAACATGCCCTTTCTAAAATGTGAACCTCGGCCCTACCATTCATTATTCCTTTCAATCCTTACTTTCGTGTGGGTAAATTATAGCACCTCAAGGTCTTACGTATAGATGGCGCCTAGCCAGTCTATATCCTTCTAAATAAACTCTTTAAATTAAAGAGTAAAATACATACACAAATCAGTAAGTATACAGTTGGATGACTTTTTAATTTTTACAAATTAATCCATGTAGCCAGCACTAGGTGAAGAGACAGAACATTACCAACATCCCAGAAGCTCCCTTCATGACCCTTTCCAGTCATGACACGCTTTCCCCCAAAGAGTAACCATTAATCTGACTTCTAACCACACAGATTCATTTTAGGAAATATAATTTAACGCAATTGAATTGTGTCTTTTTGAGTATTGGGCTCCAGATAAAATCTGAAGATATGTATTGAACAAGCCTAGCTATCCCAGGCATTCATTGCTTGACTACTTGGCTATACTGAGTTCTGCATAGTGTGGACAAAAAAAGGGGGTTATATGGAAAGTAACCTCACAGGGTGATCTGACCATAAATTCCCAACTGGGCAGGTCATGGTGGGTAGTCATGCTCCAGGCCTATATCTTCTTTAGTGAAAGGTTTTAAACCAGCTCTGTCTTTTGTTCTTGTACATCTAGGTTAACACACATCTAGGTTAATGCCAGTAGTTACCCATGAAGGGGGTATTAACCCTCAAGGGAGCAAATAATCTGATTAACGACCCCTGTCTCGCTTTCTCCCACTTCCATGTAATCTTCCTTACATTCCCTCCTCAATTTCAAATGCATAAAAGAAGCTGCAGAACTGTTGTTCTCCAGAGCATTTGAGATCGTGTTTTAGGGCATATGTCATCAGTTTGGCTTAAATAAATTCTTATAAAAATTCCTACAGGTTTAGATGTGTCTTACATTGACAATAGTAAATACCATTTTGGGACAAAAGACCTCATATTTAGTACCTGCACCACCATATTTAGTTGTGATCTAGAGGGACTTCTCCGTTTTGGCCATTAAATTCCTCTTTGTAAAATAAGTACATTTAATTAGCAATAGTACAAGATCTCTTCTGAATAAATATAATCTTCAGAATGAAAATATTAAGGGTATATGCTTTTAACTATATAACACTTTCAAGTATATATATATATATATATATATAATTATATACACAAATATATATTCATATATACTCAGTTAAATATATTCAATTATATATATAATTTATAATAATATATAACAAGAGGGAAAATGATTCATAAAATATGTGCTCATAAAAAACTGTGCTCAAATACAAATATTTATTACAGCATTGTGGCATTACACAAGTGGTAATAAGACCATATCTGGGGTCCCTTCCCTCACACAGTTTCCAGTCTTGCTCTAACTGAAGCAAAGGAATTAACAAGTGACTAATAATGGAGAGAGAGAACCGTGGGACTATATACATGAGTCATTAGGTGACATTTCTTTCCAAAGGGACACATAATTCAAGGAAACAGAAGAGCTCTATATAGAATTCCAAAGTAAAGGAAGTTAATCTTTGCCGTTCCTTTACCCAGTGGGAACTCTTTTTCTTCCCCAAAGTGTTCAGGGCCCTCATTGCTCTTTATCAAAATCTGTTGTTAAGATTAGTTTATTCTCATTAATATGTAAATCATGTCTTGCCTGAATGTTCTCTCTCACAGAAGTGTTTACACTTATCAAGACATTTTGATTTGAAGGAGTGAATTTCTAGTTACAGAATGTCAAGTAGGGCATGTCCTCTTTTAGACAAGGAACAACTAAAATCACTCTACTCCCCCAGTAACCATGAAAGCAACCTTCTCTTCTAATATTAGTGGCCACTATTTACTGAGTTCTTACAATTGCATAACATTGTGCCAAGCCCTTTACAGACATCGTCCTATTTATTTCCCCAGGTTGTACCATTATTATCATGTTTATGTCACTGATGAAGAAACTGTTAGTATCCAGCCTAAGGGCAAACAAAAAAAATGGCACTAAATCTCATATTTGCCTTTCAGAAAGGCCAATCTGACCCGGGGTTGGGGAGCAGTTACCAGCCAGAGGCAAAAGTAGAAACTAGAGGCCAAAGTCTCCAGAACAGTTCCAAGAAAGGAACTCATTCTTCTGGATCACTGGTGGTAGAGGCCTGAAAGGCAAGGAAACAGAGCCACACTTTTTTGTGATTCTGGCACCTCCGGCCCTCGTCCTTTGGGCTGGACACTTTCAGAAGCTTCATTAATGCTTTCAAGGCTCTGAAAAGTTAAACAAAAGCAAGGTTCTAAAGGTACATTAAAATGCTGCTCTGGAAGGCCTACAGAGCCACCTGCCAGGTGCCCCTGACTTACAGTCATTCCCAGCCAAGGTGTTATGGAAGCTTCTAAGGCCAATAGGGACTTCAGCTGTAAATCAAAGGCAGCTTCTGCACATCCTAATGGGGCCTAAAACACCTAACATTCCTCTGTAGACTCAAGCACTGATCACGTCTCCTAACTCTTAGAAAGCAATACTGCAGAGTCACTCCAGAGGGACCTGTTTTAAAGCCCAGAGGCTTTTCAAAGGGCCATTTACTAACCAAGGGCTCTAAATACTGTGCTGACAAAGAGAACACAGCTTAAAAACAGGTATCCCCCAGCACTTAACCGTTCCACATCGCTAATGATCCCAAGGGGTCTGAAGCAATACTGGAAAGTGCTCAAAACCTAGGTGTAGCCTCCCACAGTGCTTACAATGGGGGAGGATGTAGAAACCCAACAGCAGAATATATTAACTCCAGAAAGTTAGGAATCACTGGCTACCTGCTGAAGCTATATCTCAACACATGCTGATTGCATTGGTTTTAGAAAGATTACTGGCATTTTGTCCAGAATGGTCTCAATGTCAGTCCAACATAATGGAAGGGTAAACTTGGGGTCATAGCAACCCACAATAATTATAGAGACTCATTTGGTGCAGCCCTATTTATAGGATGACAGATTTCAGTCAAACTGCTAAATTAGAAAAAAATGAAAATATGCTCAATCCAGTTCAGTGGCTCCAAAAGGAATGAAACCAAGCAGTATTGTTTAACCCAAATGAGAGGGGTTTTGTTTTGTTTCGTTGTTATTTGCAAATATCCAACTTTGCCTGATTTTATGGTATGTTTTCTTTTGGGCCTTTATAATGCTATGCTGTATCTTAGGGGCTGTAATATGACTGTGGCTTGGCTGAAGTGGACCACCAACTTCTAAAGAGACTTATCAGGGAGTGTAAGATAAACAGAACTTAGAGGTATGTTCAGAATTGTTGGAAGGGTTTGGAAGAAAGGAGGAGGAGAAGGGGCATCAAAGACTTGCAGACCATCAGAGGTGAGGACGTCCATCTTCTGAGTTCTTTTTCCTCTAATCTGGATTGGCATGTCTGACTAAATTCTTGCCTTGGTACCACTTTTAAAATCCTAAGAGATGAGAACATCAGAGCAGTATTTATGATCTTTTAAGAAGGATGGTCTCAGTCCAGAAAGAGGCAGATCTATATTGACTGATATGAAGTAACTACCAAGATATATTACTAAATATAAAAAGAAGAAAGTTTTAGAATGGCATATATACCGTGCCATTTGTGTATTTAAAAAGGGAGGAGATACAGCTACATAAATGCTTGTGTATACATAGCGTATCTATACATAGCACAGGAAGAGGCAAAGATAAGGGGATACTGGGGCTGAGATGTGCCCTTACACATTTTGTAGTTTTACCTTTTTCCTGGTTTGAAAAGGTAATCATAAAATAAAACGCATCATTTTACTAAAAGAGCTATATTTTCCAGACCAATATTTGAACTACGGGACTTTGAAATTTTACATAGTCAGAGTACTATGCAAAAATAAATTCCCCCAATGATGTCTTCCACAGCTAGTCAAGCTTAGCCCAGGAAGATTTTAAAAGTACAAATGTCAGTTTATTTTTGTTAAAGTTGCTGCTGTTTTTAGTATTTTTTTTTCTCCTCTGACACTCTCAAAATTAAAATCTTCATGGTGGTGAAAGACAAATCACAAAGACTTCAAAAGAGAAAATGTGTTATTGTTTTAGCTATTAAATAAAATTGCTCCCCTAACTCTCTGGAGAGAGAATTGTGAAGAAAAGCTGAAGTCATTTAAGAGTTCTTTCTGAAACTGCTTGTGAATATGGATCAAGATTGACACCCAGTGGCCAAATTTAATCCTTTTTTTTCTTTTCACTAAAATTTCTTTTCTGTGTGATTAGTCATTTTCTAAAATTTCCCTTCATCTGTTTTCAGTTAAAAATATTATTTAAATCTATGATTTATTCACTAAAAGTGAATTGTATTTTATAAAGCTAGATTAAATTAGTAACTCTTGTTTCACATATAACTCATAGATTTATTTCTGTATCCAATTTGTTTGCATTTTTTACCTAACATTAAAAAGCAATTATCTTTCATTTGACAAAGTAACGTATTCAATTTCTAGTAGAAACTAATGGGACAAATTGGAATTAATGTAGCAAAACTAATTAGTATAATTTAGACCCTTAATTTTTCTATATCAAATAGCAAAATCACCAATTTCTGGTAAGTTACTTATAAAAATTTAACATTCAATCATTTTAAAGTCTTGAGGGTGATATAATTGTTCATAAAATACACTAATTAGAGAAACTTATCAGCATTTAATTTTCTCTCTAAAGAGGAGGAAAAAAGGTATAAAATATATATTTTTTAGAACAATCTCTTATATGAGCACATTTGAAGTTTTGTGATAAGATTTAGATGAAATGTGCATTGTGGCATCCATTTTAATGGCTTTAAAGAAGAGAGAAAAAAACCTTGATTTTTAAGAAATTAATATTTTAGCAAATACGTTTGACATGTTTAACACCATTACCAAACAAAAAAGTAGTGAATTTAAGAGTCAGAAATATCAAAGCCCAAATTCTAGTTGGGTAATCTTGGGCAATTTCAATTCCCTTGTCAATAAAATGGAGTTATTAACACTGCTTTGCAGAGCCATTGTGAGGATTAAATGAGATGTAATTTAAAATGCGTATCATGACATCTGGCAGATAAATATATAATAGTAGCTATTATTACTACCAGTGTACCAGAAAAAGCAAGGTTACGAAAGTCAAACCCACATGAAGCAGACATCTCTTCTTGAATCACTTTTCCAGTACCTGGTTTGATGCAGGAGAACAGTGGCCTCAGATAATTTAAAAGTATAATTAATCCAAAATATCAAATAATCCTAATAAAAACATTTACAACTGTTTTTTTATACAATATTTTTATGGCCTATTTACTTTCACAATTATTTTTTGTTTGTCAAAAATTAAAATTGGTTGAAATCCAGGCTCTCCAAATATTTTTCCTTTCAGGAAAAAAAAAAGTTTAGTGCAGCCCCCACAACTCTTTCTATATGATATATGTAAAATAATTTATTTTTGAATCATACACACATACTATTATACTATTTATGTACATTAGAAAATATGCTCAAAAATAGAAAATTTTAAAGTATGCGATAAATAGAAATCAAAGTGGAGACATTCTCTTCTGTTCCCCAATAGAGTATGTGGCTGAGGTGGGTCCTCCCAACTCTGCAGGCCGTTCCCCTGACAGTTCTCTGATTTCTCACCAATAAATGGGAGAGAAACCAATGGATTGATGACCGTGCACAGCGGAACAAACAAGGACTTTGAGGACCCCAATCCTGCACTAAAAACGACTCTTCTATAGATGGCCGCTGTTGCCTTGGCACGCTTCTTCATCTCTTTGAGCCGCAGTGCCCTCCTCTTCTTTCAAAGGAAGGTGATTATAGCTACAAATGATACTGTCCGTAAACGCTGTGCTTGGAGCACAGTATTATTATTACTTAGAGTTGAAAGAAACTTTCAAGGATCACCTAAGACACTAAGGCTGGAACAACAGTCTCCTGGATTTTCAAATCTGGGAGACTTGCTGAAAGCCACGAAGCTGGCTACTGACAAATCCAAAACCATCCTGTTCTCTACTCAGCTCTTGGTGGCCTCAAAATGTACACTGTCAGACAAGGTTCCCCTGGGACTGGGAATTTAAATTCTGCCATAAAAGTTCCCATAAATTTTACTCCATATATAATCTACATAGAGATACAGTTAAAAGTTACCCATAAAAAATGAAAAATAAAATAACGAAGAAAAAAGTTACCCAGATATTGTTGTTACTATATGGCCAAAAAATATCCCACAAGTCACAGAGGAAAATATGTCCTACTACCAGCAGTAAAAATCCCTTCAACATATTTAATTTTTAAATCTATACAATGGGAAAAGTGCTAGTCCAGAAGAAATGCTACCTGGATTCTAGTCTCAACTATGATATGGACAAGTCACTTACTTGATCATTTTATACCTTATTTGCCTCATATATTAAGCAACAATGACAATATTTACATTTGCTGTAAGTATAGTATACAATAATATAGGTTAGTGAAAGGATTCTACAAATAACCATTATTATTGCCAATGGTCTCCCTCCCACAACAGCAAAATTGCAAAATTGCAACACACACACACACACACACACATAATTCTTGAGTACTAAGTATCCTCCCAGACCAAAAGATCTGGTCTCTTTAGAGAAGAAACCAAAGACCACTCCACCAGGTCACAGATAAGTTTTACCAGCAAAAAACACTGACATTTTCTCTCTTCTCTGGTTGCCCTTTTTGTCCTCTGACCTCTATAGGGGCTGGTTGCAGCCCATTCGGAGCCATTCCTTACCAGCAGCCCCAGGGCCTCCAGACTTTATACAAGGTCTACAGTTTGCTAGAGATGGAATTACACATAGCCAGGCCACAGCATCTCCTACCTGACTTCAATCTGCCCAAGGACTCCGAGTCCTTAAGACTGAGCTCACCTGTTTGGAGCTCTTGTCCTTCACTAGGACTGATGTCTCAATCAATTAAAGTATAGATGCCATAGTATGGGCCTACTACTGTGCTGGGTATTTTGCATACAGTATTTCCAAGCCTTACAACAGCCTATGAAGTGGTAATTATTATTCCATTTCACAGTTATGAAAACTGAGACTCAGAGAGGTTAAGTAACTTGCTAACGTCACACAGCTAGGAAGAGGAAATGCCAGGATAACCTTTTCAGTCTGGCTCCAAATCACATGCTCTTTCTAAAATATTTCACATCCTGATTCCCTGCCTAGTTGCCCTAATTTAGTCGTAGACGCTGGATCCTGTTTCTTATACCCTTGCAGAGGTCCTGCTAGGAACCACTGGACTAGCATACACCACACTCCCCTGCTTCTAGATTTACCTACTAAATAGAGCACATATGGGAGCCCACGGAAGCATTCTTCTACACGTGCACATACCTGATTCACTAATTGCCTGACAAGCTCACATTGGTAGCTCTGTAGGCCCTAGGCCCAGGGCGCTGTGTTGCACGGCCTTCCCACCTGCACACTTCCATTTCTCTCCCAACTCAATCCCAGCTTCCTCCTGTTTCATGCCAGCTGATGTTCTGAGGTTCCAGCATGCTTCACGTGTCTACAGTTTTTCTCTTAATGGTGAATCACAATTATCCATCCAAATGCAATATGGTATTTTCTAAAGTAGTAAATAATTTGTCAGTTTCTTAAGTCATCATTCTAGGGAGAAAATAAGGTGATAATGACTCTTATATACAGTATTCCAAGTTCAGATGCTTCACATCTGAGTCTGCCTTAGGTACCATACATACAGGACATTTAGGTTGTCTCTTAAATGCAAATAGTCACTTGAACTAAAAACATCTGTGAGTATCAAAAAAGCAAAAATCATTTTAATCTCTATAGCTACACAGGGATCAGAGCGAGATGGGTCCCACTACCACCACCACCAGCACCACCAGCACCACCACCAGCCTTTTTAAAATTCAGGGACACTGACACCAAGCCTCAGTAGAGGGCAATAACCCACATGAAATGTTAATGAGTTCACCCAATTCTCCAAGTTCAGAGAAATGGAAAAAACACCACAATCACGCTTTTACAGGCATTTGAAGAAAATATTTAGAATGCATAAATTAACTGTGATGTCCTAAGAATGAGCCTTGCAGATCTCGTACAGTGGGAAAGATGCCATACATGGGCTGTAGGTCACTTTACCAGAGACTTAAAGTCCTGATTTAAAAGAAAGGTCTTGCACTTCTCATGCTCTAGTGAACAAAGCTATCTTTAAAGTTGGAGCGTTAGCTAAGATCCCAATTATGTAAATTTAGGAATCAATATAGCAAAATTCAGACCAGTAGCAGAAGGTAGACAGGGCTCTTACAAAGGCCTTCAACTCCTAGATTAAAAAAATAAAATGTGAATGTGTGCAACAATTATTTAAACAACTATTCTCGAGATTAGATAGGGGTAACTCTATTTTGATCCCCAAGAAAGTGTCCAGAGAAATGTGCCAAGGCCAATGATATCTTTGCTCTAATTAGACTTCAAGCTCACTTACAACCTTTTCTCCCTTCCTGTCTGGGGACTGACCAAGTCTTACAAGTGGAATCCATCTGAGGCAGAATGATTCAGTAAGATCAGGTAGATGGAGAAAACATATTCCCTTAAAGTGTGTTTATACTTCAACACGTACTGGGCTTCTCTTCAGTTGGCACTGTTTCCTTCTGTGTCAGAAACTGTAAAGCCAAGTACTCTACCATATTGGTGAGAAACAGTAGTACATGCCCCCGGCAGCACTTGTACAACAGCCAAATTGCTAAGAAAATCTTAAAGGGTAGAGATCAGAATAAATCAGTGTCAGGGCCCTAGCAAAGAGCTAGAGTCTGCTCAAAACGTCAGACTTCAAAGAGGACAAATGTTAGTTTCCACACAAGTTCCCATCAGTGTTGACAAGGTCATGAATGTCAACCTGTGTCAGGTTTTTTCATGACTTGCTGCTATAATAATATTGTGTCTCTAGACAAGATTTCATACCAAGGAAACACTCTGATTCTTTTAAATTTGCTATCAAAAAAAAAAAAATCAGAAATCTAGTTAAACATAGAAACTGGCCTTTACTTTTTCCTGCCTCTAACAGGGATGATTTCTGCTGATGTTATCAGAAGGGAACTCACTCCGACACCCTGGAGCACAGGAGGTACTGGTGGCCTAGCGGGTTATAATTTGATATTGACATTTTGGTTCTTTGGTGCTTCTGTTGCCCATTGGTTCAATAATTGGGAGGGATCCCAGAGTAGTTTCGGAGTCATAGGAATTCTCTTGCCCTAGGCCCTTGTCTTTTTATCTATTGCTAATAAATAACAGGCTACACAGCATAATCACCAATTCCGCTGATTTTCCAAGGGAAATGACCACCCAATTTTTATTGAAAACTCATAGTTCCATATCAAATCTCTGCTACAGTAATCACAACTTCACGTTTAGCAATGAAGCAGGGCCCAGCATCATCCCTGGGTCACCTTTCCATGACCTACCTGTAGCTTGACAACAGATCATCCCCCTGCAGCTTGAGCTTGGAATGGTCCCTGTCCCTCCCAGTTCTCTGTTTTAGAAAATTACCCTGAAACTTATGATGAATATCCCCATGCTTACTGATCACAATCTTTATGGCCTAGCATTCTTTCCAGGTTGCTGTCATCCCTGCTCCTGGGTTGATGACCACAAAGGAGAGCCACATCACCAGAGGGAAGGCTCCACGCAGACCCCTGGAACCATCCATCACATAGCCCCTGGAGGAATGCCCAGATTTGCTCTTAAATATCCCAGGCTGGTCTGAGAATGTCAAAGCAGTTTTTGGAGGTGTTAACCCGCTGCCTTCTCACACCAGTGGTGCTCTGATAATAAATGCTTAGTCTATGACCCAGGTGCTCTGATAATAAATGCTCAGTCTATGACCCAGCTGCTGTGTCGCTCTACTGGCTGAGCAGAGCTCAGTTGGTCTCCAGTTTCAGCAACACATGGGTTGGTAGAACACTAATATTTTGACAATATACTCTTAAAAGATAATTTGTTTTAAAAGGTAAGATCATGACTCTCACATAGCTATAAAAATGAACACGTGTTAAAGATTTTATTTAACTCAGTGAGAAAACTGAGGAGGTGTTATAACCAATTCAAAGGAGAAATAAAAAAAACACAGATTTACATGGAGTAAAGAAATGTTGAAATGAATGTGCAAATGGAGGCAAAACTAGCTTTTTCCACAGTGGGTGAGGGTTGTCCAATGAAAATTTGCATGTCTATAGATAAGAATTGTTTTACATTTCTATCAGTTATCTACGATTTACAGAATTCTAAAGTAGCTCCCACAGAATCAGATAACATGGAAAGGTGTCCCCTAAATGGTATGTAATTTTCCATTGAAGCACAAAATGTTCCCTACATCGATATTTATGCCAAGATGAGATTAAGGAATTAATGGATAGGTAACTTGTCCAAGTAAATAGTCTGAAAGAATGGTACAAATTATCAAAGATCTTTCAGGGAGCACAGCCAATAAAACTTTCCCAGTTTCATACTATTAAAATGTCACTCCATGTTTAACAATAGTGGTAAATACTATTAGGTTGGTGCAAGAGTAATTGTAGTTTAAAAGGTTAAAAATAATTCCACAGCCTCAATTACTTTTGTACCAACCTAATATTATGTGTCTAATGGTACATACAGTTAGTTTCAGAATTCTGATTTAAGCATTTTATTTCATGTTCCTTGAGGAGTTACAGCCCAAAACTGTATATTTGGGACATTGTTCTTCTGCACCTAAACTTCACTCATTTTTTTTACCACAAGAGTAGGATCTGTGGAACTGGATAGAAAAGAGCTCCTGACACCATAATTGAGGTAATGATGACTTTTATATACAGTGTTCCAAGTTCAGATGAGCATTCAGAATTGCCATATTGATCAGTAATAGAGGTCTTCCCCTTGTGTCTCCTCTAGTACCATCTGGCTTTGATTTTACTTAGTTTTATTTTATTTTATTTTTTTAGCTCCTCCAACTGAGATCTCACAAATCCACAAAGTGAAGGGAAGCGATGATTCCTCTCTAGTCATAATTGCTGCAGTAGAGTCAACTGATATTGCTACACTTGCTTGTATAACTTAGAGACAAACTTATAAATGGCGTTCTCTCCCTTGTTACATTATAGGCCAAATGGAGATCAGTGGAAATATATGCCATGGACCTACTACTGCTGTGAGGCAGGATATTTTTTTAAATAGTAAACTGATGCAGTTTTGGTCTCCTAACCCCTAGTCAGTCCTTGTTTCCCTGAGGCTTCCTATTTACCTAGCCTAGAACAAAGAAGCCAGTTAAATTACTTGTCAGCTTCTAAAAGACACAACAGTGTCAAAGCAAAAGCAAAGGGACTAAGTGGCAAGTGCTTGAGAAAACAGTGATGGTTTTGTTTTGAATTGCAACCGGATTTGAGTTAACAAGATCGGAGCCAAAACCAAAAGGACTAAGCGTAGAGTTTTATATCAGCCATAACAACAGTGCCATATAAAAAGTAAGGGCAGCTTTTTCTCCCCATAAGGAGGATAAGGATGGGGAAGGAGGGAAGTTCAAATATAAGTGAGTGGTCTGCTCCTTGGTTCCCTCCCTTCACCCTAGATGAAGTTCAGGCAGTACTTTTCTGGTCATTCTTAGATTATAAAAAGCCCAAAGGATCACATTAAGTTGCAGACAAAAATCTCAATTCAGGAAACAAAAGTGTGCAATCTCAAGTTATTACAAAAACATTAAATTTGATTCAACAGTTAAACTTCCCCCGTCTTTTAACCGGGGTCTTTGTAGGGAGGTCAACCATAAAATGGAATGGGATCCTATTTCCCCACCCTCAGCTTCTATCCCTATTTTTCTATCTTGCTAGCTGTGTTTTCTGACTCCTCGAGAGTCTAAGCAGGAGGAGGAAAGAAGGGAAAGGTGAGCAGAGAGGGGAACAGGAAAGTTGTTACTTGATCAAGACTGTCATAAAATGTCCTTGTCCTCTGGTCCGAAAGATGTTTAAAGCTGGTTCTGTGACTTACAGTCCCCTTTGTGGATCCCTTCAGAAATCCTCATTGGGAACATTCAATTTTTTTTCTAGCCCTTGTGGATGCATTTTCCTCTAGCTAGCTGCTCCACCTCAGCATTCCACAGTCACTGTCTCCTTCCTGTTTCCAGGACTCAGTCAGACTTCGCCAAGATTTAAAAGAGCCTCAGGCCTATTCTTTCTCAGTGACCACATCTGATCAAGGAAGCTCTCATGCATCCTTTGCTCCCGCCTTGGATCAGCTGAATACTCCACATTCCTGTCTTTTACATTTTTCAGTAAAAAATCAGACACTAGTCCACACTGCCACCCTCCACCTTGAACTGCTTAGACACATACCAAGATTTCAGAGGAACTCTTCTCACCAGGATTTAGATGCAGGAAAAGGAGGCAAAGAGAGTTCACAACAGAGCTCTCTTCAAAGACATCACCTATCTAAGCCTCCCTTCCCATTCCCAACCCTATCCTTTAGAATTTTAATATGAAAACAGTTTGCAGTCTTCCCTTGAAATGTTACAAATCCTACTATGTGATCTCACAATGCACTCTGCCATCTGGCATTTGTCATCTTAGGATCTCATTTAAACTTCCATTTCTGGCTCTTCTTACATGGGTTTTATACTAGTAGAGGAAACAAGGACTCATGAAGAAGGTAGGTGCAGTTACAGAGGGAGAAAAAGTTAAATTTTAACACATCTAAGTTATGACTAAACGTTGGTCCAGCTTGAGTCTTATTTACCCTCAATACAATACATGCATGACATAGAGAGGCCTGGAAAACATGGGTCCACAAAGGACCCAATGGACACAGCAAACAACTCTGTGGCCAAGAGACAAAAAACAATAGAGTGAAAGGGTAAACAAGTTGGCAACCATCTGCAAAAAGACCAGGTTTTCTCTCCCCCATTAACATCAAAAGAGTTTGTGTGCCCATAGCTCTGCAACCCCAGAAAGATGTATAGACAATAATTTAGTCAGATGATGGCTAATGCTTGCTCTACATAGTCAATGGAAGCAAGAGGTAAAAATGTTCACAGCGAAAAAAACAAAGACAGCTGAGTCTGGAGCAACAGTGAAAAGAGAAGATGGTTAAATTGGAATGAACTTAAAAGAAAATTCTGATTTACAAGATTTGCTGTTTGCTGGTTCTCTCCTGAGTGTGCCCAAGGGCTTAAATACTCACCTACAAGAGAAATTAAGTGGTATTATTTGCAAATTAAATAAATGAGTTGTACAGCTTGGAATCATGTGTAACTCTATGTAAAGTCAGCCCTCCTAATGTTTCATATGGTTCCATTTACTAATCTTCTTAACATAATTTCATGTCAGTATTACAAATGCTGTGTTTTATATGTCACCAAGAATGCTATTAATATTGGGGATAATGTAAAAATCCTTTAAGTCTTCAGAAGAGAGCATACAAAATCACATACAAATGAACAGAAATGAGAATGGCCTTAAACATCTCATTAATGACCATAGATGATAGAAGACAAAAGATCAGGAGTCTTAAAATTTTTGAAAGATAATGACTTTCAACCTAGAATATCAACCTAGAATTTTATACCTGGTCAAGCTTTAAAGTAGACTAAAAGCATTTGCAGACACACAAAGGCTAAACAAATTTACCTCTTTTCTTAGAAAGCTAAATGTATCCAGCAAAATAAGCAAATGCATCATGAAAAAGAGAAACCATGGATTCAAAAAACAGAGTATCTAATTTAGGAATGAGTCAAAGAATAGTGGCAGAATGACAGCTGACCTATAGAATAACCAGTCCAGAGTGATTCCCCAGAGGGTTCTGAGGGGAAACTTCGCAGAAAAATGAGTGAAGTTAATAGACTATCTGACATGTTCAGCATTTGGGAAACTATTGAGCAAAGTTTCACAAATTTTATGGATCAAATTAAGGATAAGTACTGAAAAGTATGCAAACAAAACAAATGTTTAAATCATCAACTTTGGGGAAAGCAATTACAAGAACTATAGAAGCAGAGAAATTAATTCATAATATATTATTTGGCTCAATAGTGAATAATATTTACACAGTATGATGTTATCCATGACTGTCAATTGAACCAAAAATTGTCATATAATTCTATTATAATGGAATGCTGCTGCCTACCCAACATTCCATCCTTCCCTCTCCCCATCTATATTTTGTTCAGGTATCTATCATTTTTTCTCTGGCAATGTGCTTTAGAGGAGTCTTATCCCAACACCAGCCTAACCAACAGGATAGGCACCCCTGTTACATACTCTTATAACACCATACCGTTATCACAACAGTAATCAAATAATTATTTCTGTAATGAATTCTTTCATGTCTATCTCCCCCAGTAGACAATAAGTTCCATGAGTCACAGATTATGTGTATATGGTTCAGTTTTACAGAACCTAGCACAATGTACGGCACATATGTGTATATGGTCAATAAATATTTGATAAATAATTGAAAAAAGGAAAACAAATTAAATGTAAACATATTAAAAGATGTTTGGCCTCCCTCATAGATAAAGAAATAAAAATGAAAACTTCAATTAAATAATTTCTACTCATCAAATTGAAAAGGTCAAGAAATTGGATAATACACTATGTTGTTGGCAAGAGTGAGGTAATTTGACAGGTTGCCCTTGTTGGGGGTGCCATAGGTTAGTAGTCTCTGAAAGAGACTTAGCAAAATATTTCAAAATTTAAATGCATACACCCTTTCACTCAACAATTTCACATCTAAAATTTTATTCTGTTATACTCTCATTTATGAAAAGACACATGTACAAAGATGCTCATGATTTTATTTGAATAGAAAAAGAATCCTAAAAATCATACAATACAGTTTAATCAATTATGCACAGCCATATAATAAAATTCTACACAACAGTAAAAGAATGAAATATATATGTATAATAATATCCAAAATACATAAGTCGAGAAGATAAAATGCCAAACAATGTTTATATTACATTCCTCTTTATTGTTATGATGGTTTTAAAAGGATATATACATGCATATAGAATATATCTGGGAACAGACAGAAAAAACTGGTAACAGTAGTTGCCTCTGGCAGAGGAATACTGGGAAATTGGGATCTGGGACAGAAGACTTTCTTTTCATTCTATACCTCTTGTACTATTATAATTTTTAGCACGTGCATTAATATATTTTTAAGTAGAACAGCTGATTTAAAAATCTAATTCTTCAAGGAATATTTTTTAGACCCGATGAATAGACTTTCCACTTAGATTTTTTCTTTTACTCAATCTGCAATTATAAATACATAAGATGACTGAACTCTGATTTAGACTATTTTGGAGATGCTCTCCTTAATGTACATTTAGTATATGTCTCTGCTTAAAATAGAAATCTCTTTTTATATAGCTAATAATTTTTTCTAAACAGAGAAATGTAATAAATGTCCACTAAGGAGAATCTCTCTAAAGTAGCTATATGCTAACTGCCTCCATTTAATGTACAAGGTACATTTTTCTTCTGAAGTGGAAGCCATATTTATTCATTCATTCATAACAATAAATCTAATTTAATTTCTGTGGCCATGCATTTCATAAGAACTGTATATTTTATTAAATAAATTCCAATGTGGGTTTAAATGTTATTAAAAATAATTGTTAATTAAGAAATTAAATTAAATGTCAGTAAGACATTATTTATTAACATTAAATATTTTTAAGAAAAATAATACTTAGGTGAAACAGTTCCAATTATTAGCTAGTTGACGCACTGTCATAGCTGAAATATAATTTTATCAGACTACAAGTCAAAAAGTACACAGTACGGGAGAGAATATCTCACATGGAATCCCAGTGAGAAGACTGCCAAACATCATAACCATTCTACCAAAATCCTGCCAAATTGAAGAAGGCTTTCAGAGTATTAGTACTCCTGAGCCACAGAATTGTCCTAAAGAATATGGTCACTTGTTACCAAAATAGCATAACCTGGCATCAAGAATTCCCTATCGAGTAAGAAAATGTCAACGCATTAAGACATTTCTAGCTACTTCCACTTCAAGAAATTAGTTTTCATCAAATATATGGTGATGGAAGGAGAACTGACTCTGGGGTGGTGAACACACAATGGGATGTATAGATGATGTAATACAGAATTGCACACCTGAAATCTATGTAATTTTACTAACAATTGTCACCCCAATAAATTTTAAAAAAAATTAGTTTTCAAATAGAAGCTAAAAGATCAGCAGTATTTTAATTAAATCACTAATTTTGTGATTTAATCACTAAGCAGAATGCTTTTACCTAGCTTGATTAATGTACAAGGAACTATAGTTTATTTTTAAGCTATCATATATCACTTTAATTTTAACATTGTAATTTCTATATAAATGGACTATTTACTGATTCATGACTTTATATTAACATTAGTTGTGAAAATATCATTTTTTTAAACATTTTTTTTTAATGTTTAGAAATTTAGCAACTTTTTGACCAGGCTGAAAGGCACAGAGCAAAGATTGGTTCTGTCATAATGTCAGTCTGCTCAAAACTGAAAAACAACTGCCTTAAATTAAAATGTCACGTTTCTGTCAAAAGTTAACTCATTTTAGACAGACAAAAAAAAATTTTAAGTGGAACCAAAGCAATGGTATTCAAGTAAATGAATGGATAAGTATTAAAGTTCTAGGAAATTCAATTATCGTTTTAAGCAATTCAAATTTTAAAAATCTACTTCCTTAAAACTATCTATATTGTTTTTGAAAAATCATTAAGGCATGAATAGTCTCACAATTTCTTCAACTCAAATCAATTAATTTTAAAAACAAATCTTAGATCAGATGAGATAACGTAAGAGGCCACCATATATATTCTGTCCTACAAAAACTGTTCTCAGCTGCCCAACCAGGACCTAGTTAGTACTGGAAGGAGCAGGAAGCAGGGCAGAGGCTGCTAAAATGCATCGCACAATCACTTCACATACTATTTTACAGATTTTCAAATGGAGTCCAAGGGTGGCCACACATGTAAGTCCAGTGGAAAATGATGATATGCTGAGTCACCAGTGTGAGGCTGCAAGGCCTGGTGTGAAGGACCACAGAGGGAGGCTTTCTGGTGAGTAGCTGAGTTGGTGAAGTGACGTAGGATCAGGCAGGAGCCTTATAAACAGTGCCCTAAAATACTGAAATACAGCAAACGCTGTTCTTAGCCACGGAATCCCCTAGAGAGTACCCCTTTCCCAGCCTTCTCACCCCCAAACCTCTAGCAGGAAGAACTGGTATCTGATGAGATTTCAGAAGATGCACGTTTTTTTCTGCAAAGCCAACCAAGAAAGAGTTTCTTCTTAAGAAAATATGATCAGAGGCTCCGCCTCCTCTGCAGGCCACCCAGCCCTTTCTCAGTCGGCTGCCTGCCCACCCGACAGGCCGGTGCGTCTTCCTGACCCCACTCTAACACCTCTGAGGTTCTTCCCTGCAGAAGGGCGGAGTTTGCTGAAGGGCTTGGCGGCACCTCCAGGTCTCCAGGCTGCACTGAACCCACCCATCACTGGGGCTGAGAGACAGGGCTTCCCAGGGAAGCTGGAGGAAGCTGGTGTGCATCTTCCAGGCCACCGTGGCTTGGTGAGGTATGGCAGGACATGGGAAGGCTGGGAGAGAAACCTGGAACAATCCCCAGAGGGAGGGGGAAGGGGCAAAAGAAAGAGAGGGCCGGTAGAATTCCTCCTGGACCCAAAAGGAGTTGCTGTGCCAGAGGACAGTCCTAGAGCTGGAGGCAGAGACCCTCGGAGACCCCAGCTAGACTGCTCAGGTCCCTGGATCCACATCCCTACATCCTTCTATCCCCACTGGGCCAGTGCTGAGGCTTCTGAGCCATGCATGGGGGGCTGGTCTGTCTTAGGAGAACCTACAAGTTCTGTGCTCTCCACACAGAGCAATCTCTCCCGGTTAGGTTTATGCGTGAGATATACAGACAATAAATTTGATTATAGAGGATGTCTGAAACAGCATTCTTCTTCTCCAGAAGAGTGGTTTATCCTGTCCCATATGCTGCAATGAGCCTTCGGCTCTGGAAAAACTAGGTCACCCTTCTCTATTTAGTGACAACGATGTAACATAAACCCTTTTACAGCACTGCAGTCCCACGAGTGTAAGTAGCCGGCGGGGGTAGTTAGAGAAGGCTGTGGCTGCCGGAATGGGAGGGAAAGGGTCTCTGGCGTTAGAGACAGGGTTGTGCCTGAACAGAAACATCAGGGTGAAGCTGCTGGGGAGCCCCATTAGAGCTGAGGGGGCCTGCTTATCACAACTTAAATATTCTACAAGGATTCAGGAGAATGTTCCACAAACTTATTGGCTCCTCAAGGATACAATCGTAAGAAAGATACTTTCAAAGTCTAGATCTAATGGGATTATCAGTCACCCAGGACAGATGCCAGCAAGTGACCAGTGTCCAGAATCCTCTTTTGTCAGGTCTTAGACTCCTAATCACAAAATTGAGACAACCCAAGGCCAAAGTGTTGGCCTGGGAAACTTTCAGTTTCTTTAAGGTATGTCTTCCCAAGTGCCACTGTGGTAAACCTATGTTGAAAGTGAATTCCATCCTTTCTGTTCTTATTTCAATTCTAAGCAAAGCCATTTTGGTACTTAATAAGGACTTAATACAGAGTAACATGTTGGACATTGACATCCTTTATTTTAAGGTGCTGTCTTGTCCAAAATAAATATAAAGAGATGTGTTTTATTTTAGCCAGCAAGCGGGACATAGCAATCAACTGACTTTCTTTGTGAAAAACCAACTAATTTAGGAACTAAAGCTAGAGGCTTAGTCCAGCAGAAGCTAAATTAGAATCTTAAACTAGAATTGGAAAGTTATTTAATAAATTTAAACAATTACATCATTCAGAGTCCATTCAGGAAACCAAAACCACATCAGTGGTTCCAAAAGAGAGAGACTTTAATATAGGGAATTGGTTAAGTAGATCTTGGAAAACTGAAAAAGCAAAAAAAGGAAGTCTCGGGTGTTATAGAGATGGTAACTGCAGGAAGCAGCTATGACCCTGAAGCCTGGGGGGGTGATGGGAACAGGCAGGAGCCACGAAAACTTAGAAACTCAGAGGAGGGGTCCTATAGGTCTGGGACTCACATCTCTTACTCGAAGGTGCTGCCTAGATGGTGCTGTTACCGCTGAGGTTCTGGGAATGTGGAAAGATGCTGAAAATTGGAACCAACTGCTATTCATGGTGCAAAGACCCAAATAATACATCAGTTAGGGGCTGACTGATCAATTCACCATGAGAAAGAAAAGGATTCACAAGAGGAGAATCCTTTTTTGCACAAAAGTAAAGCCTGCAAAAAAGGGCAGAAGAATTAAAACTCAACAGTGAAAAGATAAATAACCCAATGAAAAAAATGTATAAAGGAAATGAATAGACATTATCCAAGAAGATATACAAATGACCAATAAGCACATGAAAGGATGCTCAACATCACTGCCATCAAGGAAACACAAATCAAGACCACAGTGAGATACCACCAGACACACAAGGATGGCTATAATAATAACAGTAATTTTTCCTTTTAATTTTTCTTTTAAAGGACAGTAACAGTGTTGGTGAGGATGTAGAGATGTTGAAAACTTCATACATTGCTGATGGGAATGTAAAATGGTGTAGCCACTGTGGAAAACAGTTTGGCAGTTCTTTAATAAGTTATAGGTAGAGCTATCTTATGACCCAACCATTGGGATTCTGAAAATGTTCTGGAATTAGTGGTGATAGCTGCACAATTCTGTGAATATACTAAAAGCCACTAAATTATAAATGGTTTTGGGAAAACTGGACAGATACATGCAAAAAAATGAAACGGGACCACCTTCTTACGCCATACACAAGAATAAACTCAAAATAGATTAAAGACTTATGTGTAAGACCAGAAACCATAAAACTCCTAGAAGACAACACAGGCAGTCAACTCACTGACATTGCTCTTAGTAATATCTTTTCTGATCTGTCTCCTCAGGAAAGGGAAAAAAAAGAAAAAATAAACATAGGAGACTACACCAAACTAAAAAGTTTTTGCACAGCAAAGGAAACAACCAACAAAATGAAAAGACAGCTTACTGAATGGGAGAAGATGTTCATCATTATCTGATAAGGGCTTAATATATCAGATAAGGGGTTAATATCCAAAATTTATAAAGAACTCATACAACTCAACACCAAGAAAAAAAAACCCTAACAATCCAATTAAAACATGAGCAGAGGGCCAGAATAGACATTTCTCCAAAGAGGACATACACATGGCCAATAGACATACGAAAATATGCTCAACGTCACTGATCATCAGGGAAATGCAAATTAAAACCATAATGAGATACCACCTCACACCTGTCAGAATGGCTATCATCAACAAGACAAATAGTAACAAGTATTCGAGAGGCTGTGGAGAAAAGGAACCCTCATACACTGTTGGTGGGAATGCAGACTGGTGCAGAAAACGATGTGGAGTTTCCTCAAAAAATTGAAAATAGAACTACCTTATGACCCAGCAATTCCTCTTCTGGGTATTTATTGGAAGAAATCCAAAACACTAATTTGAAAAGATATATGCACTCCTATGTATATTGAAGCACTATTCACAATAGCCAAGATATGGAAGCAACCCCAAGTGGCTGTCAATAATAGACAATTGGATAAAGAGGTGGTACATATGTACATATAATGGAATATTGCTCAGCCATATAAAAGAATGAATTGTTACCATTTGCAACAACGTGGATGGACCTAGATGGTATTATGCTAAGTGAAATAAGTCAGACTGAGACAGACAAATGCCATATGATCTCACTTACATGTGGAATCTAAAGAACAAAATAAACAAACAAACAAAACAGAAACAGACTCAGAGATACAGAGAACAAATTGATGGTTATCAGAGGGAAGGGGGAGTTGGTGAGCTGGGTGAAAAAGGTGAAGGGATTACGAAATACAAATTGGTAGTTACAAAATAGTCACAGGGATGTAAAATACAGCATAGAGAATATAGTCAATAATGTTGCAACAACTATGTATGGTGCCAGGTGGATACTAATTGGGGGATCACTGCATAAATTATATAAATGTCTAACCACTATGCTGTACACCTAAAACTAATATTAAATGTCAACTGTAACTGAAAAAAATAAATGATTTTTAAAAACCCACTAAATTGTATATTTTAAAAGGGTAAATTTTATGGCATGTGAATTATATCTCAACTTTAAAAGTAATTAATGACAGGAGAAAGAAAAGATAAGAAAATCATAGAAAAAAAATAGGGACAGTTTTTTGTACAAGATAATATTAGACCATATATATAAATTTGTCTCGTGTTTCTGGAACATCCTACTCAACACCCTCCAAGATCAAAGTGCATTTTGACTTTGATATCTGTCATTCAAAATATGACTAACTAGTCGAGCCCTCAAAAGAAACACTAAAACAGTACATAGAGTGCTTTCCCGATTAACCTTCATTCACCCATCCAAGAATGCAGGGAAACCTATAAACTTTTGTGTCCCAGCCTTATCCACCTTATGATCTTGGCTCCTGAGATCTGTGGCCCTTGCTGGGTAGGAAGGAGCACCGACCTTTCCACCAGACTCCTCCTATACCCTACCTGACACTGTTGCTCCAATCTTGGGCTCCTACAACATGCCCACAAGCTCCAGGACAGACACCAGTAGCAGATGAATTAGCAAGATTATGGACCAGGAACCCGTCTACTCAACTACCCACTTGGTGTCCACATTCTACTACCATCACTCCACAAATTCCTCATCATACATCCTCTCTTGGCTAGAAGAGAGCCAGAGCCCCAGAGGAAACAGGAATATCTCCAGCGTAGGCTTGGTATAGTTAGACACCATTAGTCCTGCTAATGCTTTTGTCTCAGGATTTTCCCCATCCATCTCTTCTTTTACCACTGCTGCTTCTTAGTTTGTGCCTGGATTGTTTGAACTGTCTCTAGTTTTCTGCTTATAGTCTCTCTCATTTCTTATCATCCTACACACATCAAATAACCTTCCTAAAACATTTTCTCCTTGTCACTCTCTGAAATCCCTCAGTGCTTCACCACTGCCAATTGAATGTTAATAAAACTTACCTTCTGAATCTGGTTTTAGAATCGTCTTATAATGTAGCTCTAATTTCTTTCCAGATTTAAACAGTCTCCCAATTGATTCCATATGGTACTCCACACTCACCCCAAAATTCCATTTCTGTGCTTTTATTTATGCCTTCTCTCCAGTTTCTAATTCTCTCTCCATTGCTGTCTATCAAAATTCTTCATCTTCAAAACCTATTCTTCAAGGCCGAAATCAAATGTTAGCTTTTCAAAGAAGACTTGATACCCAGTTGAGATTAAGCACTCTCCTTGAAACCATCATTATTTTCTCTACCATTTGGCCCTCACCACTCACTGCTTTGTAGTAGAATCACTTCCGAGCTCCCTAACTCCACTCTAAACTTGAGGAGGACAGTGGAGCTTTGGATGCCCTGAAGCACTGGTCAAGTTCAGATTGCACATCCATTCTGTACAGTGATTTTAAAACGTTCAGTTTGTTGTTGTCGATATTTAAAATTTGGAGGTTGCTCAAAGGAAAGCTGGATTTCCTTTCCTCTCAAAAACTCAGAAAGTATTGCCACACTGGCCCTGCACCCCTGCTTAGAATATGCTGAGGGCAAGTAGTGCCACCTCTTCAAGATGGGGCAGTGTTCTCCAGTTCACAAATGTTCCCATTTCTCAGAGTCCTGAAACTTCATATATACCCTGGAGGCATCTGAGTTTATGATCTCTGCTTCTAAAACCTCTACAGATTAAGGGAAGGAGGGAAGGAAGGAAGGAAGGAAGGAAGGAAGGAAGGAAGGAAGGAAGGAAGGAAGGAAGGAAGGAAGGAGGGAGGAGGGAGGAGGAGGAGGAGGAGGAGGAGGGAGGGAGGACAACTTAACATGCGGCAAAATTCACATTGTCCCCATGTCTCCTAGACCTCAGACCTCAACAGCTTTATTCTTATAACTGCCCCCTTTCCCACTCTTTTCTTGTCCTGGGTCATGTTCAGAAAAATTCTGATCTAAGCTTGAGTGGACAAAAGAGATATTCTCTTTTAATAAGGACTTTCCATTCTTCCTCTCAGAACTCAAAATAAGTGTGAGACAGCAGTGAGGAGTTTTAAAAACTTATTCCTTTGCCTCTGTGTCTGAAACTGGGAAAGTAAAACCTCGAGAGGGATCCATGCAAGTCACAGCCTTTGCTTTGATGTGCCCCTTGGTGACCCATGACAAGGCAACACATGGCTGTGGATTCCCATTGTTAGAGTAAATGTGATCTTTCTTACACAAGGGGACTGTGGTTTTGATCGACTGAAAGGACCCCATGGGCAGCCAGGGACTGGCATAAAAGGTGAAAAGGTGAGCAATAAATATGCCAGGGCATTAACACAATTAGGTTTATAAAAAAGGCACTGAGGCAAAAAGGAACATCAGGGGTCTTATAAAGCACCTGACATGTTCTGTGTTTTAGAGAGGGATTTATGGCTAATTAACTGTCCAGATCCATTCTAATTCCTGTACATGGGAAACATGAGCTGAGATAAAGAGTGATTGATTTTAGTGGGAAAGTCCTGTATTGTGAAATGAGAGAAAAAGGGAGGACGGTGTCAGGCAATTATGTGGAAGTATGAAGTTTGTGCAGCTTAGATGTGGAATCAGGATTCTGCAAGAGACTGGGTTTTGTTGCTGACGATCTTCTTATTGCTGCTGTTTGTGTCATTCTAAAGTATTTTGTAGTAAGGTAATCGTTGTATCTGTCAAGAAAAGGTGGATGTATCACAAGACTTACCAGATCTTTTACTAGCATTGAAATCCAACAGGAGAAGATATTAACTCTCTATTTGTTAGAGATTATCATGCTATCAATACAAGAGAAGAAAGAGGAGCTTTTGGCTTTAATAGTAATTAATTTTTCCCTTTTTAGAGTTTCACCTCGATTTCAGGAGTCTGAAAAGGTGACCAGAATGATTTTCTCAATTTCAGGGGTCTGAAAAAGTGACCAAAATATAATAGGGCTTGTTATATTTTGAAATTTTTAAATAATTTCTGTTCAAATCATTCTGTGTCCGGAAATAAATCATTTCTCCCAAGAGTTCCATATGCAACCATTTTCCTAGCCTTAAAACAGTCAAACCAAAAGTGTGCACAGCACTAATAAGTATCAGCCTAATACCAGACATCTATATTCAAAGTAAGAACTAAGCATAGATACTAATGACAACAGGATTCACCATGCTTCTCTCCTGCCTCCACACTTGCTAAAGATCAATTGCTCTGATGGTGGCTACCCACTTCCTACCTCTGGAGAAGCTTCTAAAAGACATAAGTGAGACTATAACCAAAGGAAAATGAGAAGCTAAAGCCTAATAACAGAAGACATGGACAATACAAGACAGAGGGGGTCCACAGAGAGTGAATACGGGTTGGATGAAATTTAAGTTGGTTGAAAGTAGTTAAGATGAAAGATCAACAAATATCTTGCTTTATTGAAAGGGAAAAACTGGGTTGTAGATTTTGTTGATTAGCGGATATTAAGCTCTAGAAAATATAAACTGGCTTAAACGTAGAATTGGTTAGCACTTAGAAAAGAAATTGGAGATGACTCAGAGCAAGTTTCACAAATGAACCTCTTTTTCTTTTCTCATAGGATACCTACATTGGTGGATCAGATAGATGTAAGTTGGGGGTTTCAGAAAGTCATGTTACAAAGTCTTTCATGACAGCCTGGTAGGCAAAATGGAGAAACTAAGGCAAAATGATAGTAGAGATAAGACTGACAACCTTACGATGACAGGGATTGTCACTGACTTTTTCACTGCTATACCTTCTCTATGCATCACAGAGCCCAAAACAGGCTCAAAAAATTTGTGATTTAGTAAAGTTAAGTGCATTCACTGATGATTGAAGAGCAATACCCAAAGCACATGGTTTTCTAGATCCCTGTCAATAGATTTTATTTTACCTTCATACCTCCAGGGCATTAGAAAATACCAGGCATATAGTAGGCACTTAATAAAATGTGATGAATGAATGGATAAAACTATAGGTCTTTTATAACATTCTTACAAGGTTCTTTTCTTAGTATTAATCTAGTCAATGTTTTAATCAATGATTTGGTAGAAGATATACTAAAACAAGGGATTATTAATTATTTCGGTTAGACACATTAAAACAACAAATAGATGAAATACAATGGATGAACAGGACACAATATGACAAAAATTTAATATCACTAAATATATATTCAAAAAATGCACAAATGAAGGATAGAAGGGTTCCCCGCATGAAATAATTTACTTTTCTAAAAGAAATGACAGTCACTAAGACTATCACCCTCTTGAGCCACACAGCTATATAACCTAGATAGATACATGGAGCAACTATCTGAGAACACTGAAAAGTAAATGACAACAGGAAGATTTGGGAAGAAGACCAGAACTGGAAGTATCACCAAACTAATACTGAGCTTCCCTTTTTGTTCCTTCCAGTATCTCTGGCCTGAAACTCAGGAACGGGCACTTAGGGATGGACAGACAGTGCTCCAAGAGGAGCCCTCTAGTTTTGACTCAAGGAGGGGGAAAGGAGAATACTAATAATGAGCGAGAGAAAGGACATTCACCATTTTCTTTGTTCACTGTTGTGTCACGCTCCAGAACCCAGACAATCCCACGGCAACAGCAGCAGCAAAGACAGTGGTGGTCGGTAGAGGCTGCAGGTGCCTGACATTCTGAGGTACCAAACGTTCCTCTCCTGTCAGAGGACGTGTGGTCTTAAAAAGTAGGGTAAACTCCTACTTTGTTGGATTTTTTTCTTCTTTTTCTTCTTCTCTCTGTTCTCCCACCACTTGATCTTGAACACATACATAATCATAGGAAGTATGAGGCAGACCCAAAGCTAAAAACCCAATTTTTTTTGCTAGAAGACCAAAATAGGGAGCCCCAGGACACTGGACAATTCTGGGGGGATCACAAAGAGAAAGGAGCTAGGAAAAGCAACCCAATAAAATAGTGTATGGATTCGCGGACTCATCCCTGAGTAGCATATGCATGAACCTAACCCTCAATGGCATACCATAGACTTTGAGAACTAAAATATGGAGAGACTACTGCTCTGCTCCTCCACTGGTCATTGGGTGGCTCAGACAGGAGACAGATCCAAGTAGCACTACAAAGGCTTTAAAAGCTGAACATTGGAACCACAATCCATAGTAGGCTGGTGAGAAATTATGGCCTGCACGCAACTGAGTACTCAAAGTTTATGATATGTTGTCTGCTTGTTCTACTGATTACTGAGAGAGGAGGGTTCAAGTCTCCAACTATAGTTGTGGATTTGTCTGTCGCTCCTTCTAGTTTTGTCATTTTTTGCTTTTTGCTGCATGTATTTTAAAGCTTTGTCATCAGCTATATACCCATTTAAGATTGTTATGTGTTTTTGGTGAATGGACGCCTTTTACTTTATTTTTTTTAATTAAAATCTATTGGGGTGACAATTGTTAGTAAAGTTACATAGATTTCAGGTGTACAATTCTGTATTACATCATCTATAAATCCCATTGTGTGTTCACCACCCAGAGTCAGTTCCTTTCCATCACCATATATTTGATGCGCTTTACCTTCATCTACCACCCCCACCCCCCTTACCCTCTGGTAACCACTAAACTATTGTCTGTATCTATGAGTTTTTGTTTCTTCATTTGTTTGTCTTGTTCCTTTGTTGTTTTCAGTTTTATATCCCACATATCAGTGAAGTCATATGGTTCTCGACATTTTCTGCCTGACTTATTTCACTTAGCATAATAATCTCAAGGTCCATCCATATTGTCGCAAATGGTACTATTTCATCTTTTCTTATGGCAGAATAGTATTTCACCCTTTTTCTTTATGTAATGTCTTCCCTCTCTTTCAGAATAGATAAAAAACAAAACCCAATTATAATTTTACTCTTACATATGCTGCCTACAAGAGACTCACTTCAGATCAAAAGATACATACAGACTGCAAGTAGAGAGATGGAAAAAGATATTTCATAAAAATGAAAACAAAAATCTGGGGTAGCAATACTTATACCAGACAAAATAGACTTTAAAACAAAGGCTATAAAAAGAGACAAAGAAGAACACTGTAATCCCATTTTGGGTATTTATCTGAAGAAATCCTAAACACTACTCTGAGGGACATTCATATGTTCATTGCAGCATTGTTTACAATGGCCAAGATGTGGAGGCAGCCCGGGTGTCCCTCAATGGATAAGTGGATAGAGAGTAGGTAGTACATATATACAATGAAATATTACTCAGCTGTAAAAAAAACAATGTAACCTTTCTATCTGAGACAACATGGATGGACCTACAGGGTATTGTGCTGAGTGTTGTACATCAGACAGTGAAAGACAAATATATGATTTTACTTATAAGTGGAATCTAAAGAACAAAATAAACAAAACAAAAAAAAACAGAAACAAACTCATAAATACAGAGAACACTTTGATGGTTGCCATATGGGAGGGGGATTGGCAGTGGGTGAAAAACGGGAAGGGATTAAGAAGCACAAATTGGTTGTTACATAGTAGTTATGGGGATGTAAGGTATAGCATAGGGAATATAGTCAATAATATTATAATAACTATGTATGGTGTTAGATGGATACTAGATCTATCAGGGTGATAGATGGGAGGGGAGTTGGGTGCAGGATGAAAAAGGTGAAGGGATTAAGAAATACAAGTTGGTAGTTACAAAATAGTCATGGGGATATAAAGTAAAGCATAGGAAATATAATCAATAATATGGCAATAACTATGTATGATGCCAGGTGGGTACTGGTAAATAACTATGATGTATACTCGAAACTAATATAATATTGTATGTTAGCTATAGTTTAATAAAAATCTTTTTAAAAAAAACTAGAAAAAGAAGAGTAAGGTAAACTGAAAGCAGAAAAAAGGAAGCAATTAATAAAGATAAATGCAGAAATCAATGAAATTGAAATTAATCAAACCAAAAAGCACCGGGGGTGGGGGGAGTGAGTTGGTGGGGAAGTCAGTAGAGGAAATAAAGCCAAAGTTAGCTCTTTGAAAAGATACCACGAACAATCCTATGCACATAAATGAGAAAATTAAAATGAAATGGACTAATTCCTTAAAAATCTCAAAATACCAAACCTCACCCAAGATGAACTAGATAACCTGAATTGTCCTATAACTACTGAAGTAATTGAGTCTATAGTTGAAAATCTTCCAAAAAAAGATTTCCAGGTCCACATGGTTTCACTGGTAAATTCTACCAAATATTTAAAGAAAGATATTATACCAATTCCACACAATCTCTGCCAGAAAATAGAAAAGGAGAGAACATTTCTCATCTACTTTTATGAAGTTAGTATTATCCTGATGACAAAAACAGACAGATAGTACAAGAAAACCATAAGCCAATAACCTTCATATACATAGATGCAAAAATCCTCAACAAAATATTATCACATCTAATCCAGCAGTATAAATAACAAAAATATAGTACAAGTAGGTGGGATTTCTCCTAGGAAAAGCATCACTTATTCAATATTTGAAAAATCAATACAATCCACTATATCAAAAGCCTGAAAAAACAAAACAAAACCCCACGATCATATCAATTGATGCAGAAAAAGCATTTGATAAAATTCAACACCTAGTCCTGATTTTTTTAAAAAAGAAAGAAAAACTCTCAATAAAGTAAGACTAGATGAAATCTTTTTCAATCTGATAAAAGACATCCTCAAAAAAACCTGCAACTAACATCATACCTACTGATAAAAGACTAAATACTTTCTTTTGAAGGTCAGAAACATAGCAAGGATATCCACTCTCACCACTCCAGTTCAACATCATACTAGAACTAGCCAGTGAAATAAAGCAAGAAAAAAATAAAGTGCATACAGATTGGAAGGAAGAAATAAAACTGTTTCACAAACAATGTATAGAAAACCCAAAGAATCTACAAAAAAAACTAGATCTAATAAGTGATTTTAGCAAGATCACAGGCTATAAGGCCAACATACAAACATCAACCATAGTTTCATATAATAGCCATAAACAATTGGATACTGAAAATTAAAACACAATACCACTTATAAGAACTCTAAAAAAAAGACATAGGTAGATACAAAGCTAACAAAAGTGTTACAGGAACCAAACACTGTAAACCTCAAAATAATGATTTTAAAACAGACCTAAATAAATGGAGAGACATATTAGGTTCAAGAATTGGAAGACTTGATATAGTTAAGATGTTAATTGATCTACAGGTTTAATGCGTTCCAATAATAATCCCAGTAAGATTTTTCATAGATATAGACAATCAGATTCTAATATTTTTATGGAAAAGCAAAGGAACTAGAATGCTACAAGAATTTTGAAAAAGAAGTATAAAGTTGGAGGAATCACACCACTCTACTTTAAGATTTACTACAAAGCTACAATAATCAAGAGAAAGTATTTCTGGCAAAGGAATAGATAAAATATAGTCCAGAAATAAAAAAAATCACACATATATTAATTTTGAGAAAGATGCAAAAGCATTTCAATGGAGAAAGGATAGGTTTTTCAACAAATGGTGTTGTAACAATTGGGGGCCATATGTTAAAAAAAAAAAGAGAACTTCGATCCATAACTTGAACTATTTAACTATATTCAAAAATTAACTCAAAATAGGTCATAGATCTAAATGTAAAACATAAAACTATAAAATGTTTAGAAGAAAAAATATAAAAAGAAATTCATTGCTGAGGTTAAGCAGAGTTCTTGGGCATAACACTAAAAATCTATTAAACAAAAAAATTGATAAATTGAACTTCATCCAAATTAAAATATTGTAGATGTCTAGTGTACTATTTGGGACATTGATTAAAAATCAACACTATCTAGAAGAAGGAGAGAGGATGGTTAGGGGATGGTGAAAAGAATTGAGATATTTAACCTAGAGAAGAGAAGGAATGACATGATAACTCTCTTACTACCATGTTACCCCCATAATACGACCTAGCCAGACAATCAGCTCTAATGCGTCTTTTGGAGCAAAACTTAATATAAGACCCAGTATTATATTGTATTATATTATATTATATTATATTATATTATTAGACCCGGTCTTATATAATATAGTGAAATAAGACTGGGTCTTATATTATTTTTTGCTCCAACAGACGCATTAGAGCTGATGGTCCCACTAGGTCTTATTTTCGGGGAAACATGGTATGTTAGGAAAATTGTCCAATAGCGTACTAAGTCTTACTCTGTATTACCACTCCTGAGGAAAGAATTAGGTTCCCTGGGAAGTAGTCACATAAAGGCAGACCTCAAATCATATAAAGAAAAGTTTTCTGATAATTCAAGCTGGGAATAAATAAAATGACCTGCCTAGATAAGTAGCAAGCTTCTTGTCATAGGAAATTATTGAAAATGTTCAAGCAGATGTTAAAAACCCATCTGTCAAGGTCATTGTCAAAGGGATTACTTCACTGAGTAGGAGACTGATCTCTTTAACCTCTAAGGTCTCTCCCAACTCCACCTCCTGTACTCTAAATTTAAAAGGATGTTGTAAATCACCCTCACCCTGTGTGTATCTCCAACTCCCTACAACTCATTAGCTCGTACATCATATACAGGCGTGCCTACAGAATCCTCATGCACTCCTCCTAACACTGCCCCAAAACTGCCTTCTAGGCTGTTTTAACGATTTTCAACCAGCAACAGAGAAGATGTGCGGAACATGTGAAAAAAAACAAAATTGTGCAGAGAACAGATAACTTCTAACAAGAATGTATAGGGAATTTTTGACCCTGATCTATGTTCGATGAGTTGTATCATCCTAAAAATGGATTAATATGAGGTCTGAGACCTATTTTGACTTCCCTGATTTGGTCTTTGCTCTAGTCTAGGCAAGGAAAGTAGGAAGTTCTATGTCTTAAAAATTACCAAAAAGGCAAAAAGAAATACACCTATTCTTTCCTATCCTTTTCAGTTCTTTACATCATACTTCTTACATTTTACTTTCTAGTTTTCTCAGTAAGAATTATGTAGGCCTAGACCTTTGAAAAGTCTGCCTGCAAGTTAGGAGCAAGAGTGCCTAGTGAAGGACCCAGTGGGCAGGACCAAGGCAGGCAGCAGGCTTAGCAGACAGACACCAAGACCACAAGGATTGGGACGAGGAGCAGGCTATGGAGATTAATTCTGCCTGGCAGGGTGTGAATCAGGGCAACTGACTGGTATGGGTATACTGACGCTGGAAATGAAAGATTTGAAGCAGTAGATCAGGCGTGGGTTTGACAGGTCTTCAATCAGAGGTCATGTGGCATCCTAATGATTCCAAAAGAGCGAAGTTGCAATATCCCAGACCTAAGCTGTAATGACGCCTTTCCTCATTAGGGCCCACAGGCCGCATCCCCTTGGTGGAACTCTGGTTCCAAATTATTTATGTCAGCTGCACCTTGGCGCTTTTCAGAGTGCTCATGAAGGTACAATAATTCCCCTTACGAGTCCATTATAGAAAGAAAAAGCCTGTTGGGCAGACAAAACTAATCTACAGCATTAGAAGCCAAGTCACTCACTGGGGCAGGCAATCACTAAAAGGAATCCCAGTGGGGAGTTCTCGGGTGCCGGTAATATTTCTTGATCTAAGTACATCAGATTGAGAATTCTAGTTGTATACTTATGTTTGAACATTTTTCTGTATTTATGTTTTACTTCAATTAAAGTGATCCAAAGATAAGGCCAAACCCCTGGGCAACAGCTTCCCGCCACCGTCCTGACTAGCAGGCAGCCAGCAATGCCATCACTAAGCTTCAGTCCTGGACTCGCCGCCCTTTCTTTCCCAGTGTGCGCATGCTCACTCACTCTCACTTACCGATGTGCACACCCCAAAACCCAAACAAGATCTACTCAGAGGCAGGAGAGGCCAGCAAGCACACTCCACAAGAGTGTATTTGCCTTCTCTTCCCAAGCCTGACCCAGATGCGGCTCCAGGGTTTGGCTGATGTCACTTTATAGACCAGGATTTGACATTCTACACCTCAGTATTGGAAAGGGGTCCTCCTTCTTGGTAGAGATCTAGGCCCCCTGAGGTGAAAGAAATAGACAACTTTAAACATAAGTTAACTAATGATATCATATGTGTATGTTTATGTATGTTTAGCAAAAGGAAAATAAATACATCAAAAAGTTAGCAATTACTATTGCTGAGCTATGGGATGAATTGGATATTTTTCTTTATCCTTTTCTCTCATTTTTATGTTGTCTATGGTGATTATGTATTATTTTATAATCAAAAAATATATGTGTTATAAACAAAAATGTATATTTGTTTAATACATTATCATTTCCAAACTTATAAGTTTGCTCAGTGGATTCTCTGTATATTTTGAATACAAGTCCTTTGTCAGACAGGTGTTTTGCAAATATTTTCTGTCTGTGGCTTGTCTTTTCATTCTTTAATAGTCTCCTTTGCATAGCAGGAGTTTTTAACTTTAATAAAGTCCAACTTATCACTTTTTTTCTTTCATGGGTTGCATTTCTAGTTGTAATCTAAAAACTCTTCACTGTCACCTGGTTCTTATAAAAATTCTCTGGAATAATATCTCCATTTTGCAGATGAGTAAACTGAGACTCAGAGATTAACTAACTTGACTAAACTCAGATGGGCAGAGTAATGGATTTGGTATTGACATATTCCAGGACTCTTTCCACTGTATAATGTTGCGATGCTATCTCATCCTATTCATATTGCCTTTTTTTTTCTTCATCTTTCTTTCCCTTTTTCTGTTAAGTCTTTTAAAGTTTTTTTTAACCTAGGATGAACATGGTTTCCCAGAAGAAATGGCAACTTGCAGAGAAAAAGAGATAGATGAAGCTAGTACAATGTGTGCCATAATTGTTAGAAACATGCTCTGAGGTAGAAATGTCAAGTGTTATAGGACCATGGTATCCATGGGAGCATTTTATACAAGCTAAGGACCCATTTCCCTAGAAACACACATACACACATTTTGCATACATATGTAGGGGTTCTGGATGCTATAGTTGCTCTATGACATAGACACATGCAAAGTTAATTTAGCACCTGGTCATATGGGGAAAATATAAAATAACATAAATACCATCTGTGAAAGCACTAGCATAGTTCCGGTGCATGGCAGGCTCTAAATACATTCTCATTTAATCTGAAGTCTGATTAATGGTTAATAGTACTTTTTGCCTTCAAGGAGGTAATCCACACCCACTGTTTAATATAGTCTATTACAAGAATTTGCCACAGGGTGTCACCATTGTTCTAGAGAAAAGTTTAAACACACTCCATCCACACCCAACTTCATTCAACCCTACCTCCTTAATTCAAAAAGACTAAGAAATCTCTTTGTGATGAGGAGAGGGGTGAGGGAGGGGATTACTTTTGTATCCTGATACATTTTTTAAAAAATAAATGTAATAGTAACATAATTCATTACATTTGAATGTTCTAAAAATATTGCATAAACATCATATACTGTGCAGTTGCCCTGGGTGTAAAAAATTGGGCTGAGAGACTTTAATCAAAGCCAAAGGACCCATGTGGCAAGCTCAATTACTCATTTACTCATTCATTAAAGATTTATTGAGTACCTGCTATGTGATAGGCATGGTGCAAATCACAGTAAGCCAAGAGGGTTGGGCATATCCCTGCATTCTCACAATAGCTGGGGCACTTAAGCCCCTACTAAGGGTAGCAATTAGATAGGGATTTAGTTCAGGATCCCTACAGAGAACTTGGTCACCCCAAATAGCCTGTCATAGAAAAATGTCATAATAATCCTATATGCTTAGTGTTTCCTGGGGTAATATCCATCCAACACTGCTAAGGTGAGCAGCAAACAGTCATCTATAAAATGTTGGCCTTGCCATGGCTTCCTCCTTCTGGGTACCATTGAAGGCACAAGAGGAAAAGCCAAGAACATTCACATGAATGCTTTTGTCTTACAAGAGCGTATCTCATATATTCACATACCATAAAAGTCACCCATTTAACAATTGTCACCCCAATAAATTAAAAAAAAAAAAGTCACCCATTTAAAGTTTACAAGTCAGTGGTTTTTCGCATATTCAGAGAGCTAAGTAATCATCACTATTTTGCTTATTCTGGACAGCTGCAATAAATGGAGTCATAAAACATGAACTGTTTGTTTTTAAACGGCAAAGGGAAGCAATTCTTTCATCTCTACTCCAACTGCCATAGCTTAATTGGGTGGATTTCTGCTTCCAGAAAACTGCTTCCAGAATAGTGTTCCATATATAAATTGTTAAATCCCTATAATATACATCATGGACTCCCTCAGCGGAATTTCTTAACATTGCTAAACAATTACAGCCAAATTGAAGTGAAGTTGGTTTTACTCAGGACAAAAGTGGCTAAAATTAACCGTCTTCTGAAATCATTATTTATTTTTTTATTTTAAATGTGTTTTTCCAGGACCCATCAGCTCCAAGTCAAGTAGTTGTTTCAATCTAGTTGTGGAGGGCGCAGATCACACTGGCCCATGTGGTGATCGAACCGGCAACCTTGTTGTTAAGAGCACAGTGCTCTAACCAACTGAGCTAACCAGCTACCCCCTGAAATCATTACTTTTTAAGTGTGGTCTGGGACAATGTGGAGTCTGTTTCGGTGCAACATTTATATCTATTATCTTATATTTCGAAGTAGGAGACAAAAAAATTAATGACAAGGCTCTGCTAGGCTCTCTTAATTAATCATTAAATCAACATCTAAGTCCTCCACCCAGGCCCACAGGGTAGAATGAGCTGACAATCACCTATCTGGTGGTAGAGCATAACATCAACAAAGAGAAACCATAACAGGCATTGTAATAACCATTTTCCTCCCACCAATCCTGCAAGATACGTACCATTAAAATGAAAAACTGAGTCTCAGTGGGATTCAGTAACATGCCCAGGGGAGATTGATTGCATCCCTGGTATGGGGAAGTGTTGAGTAATGGATAAAAGCACAGAATCAAAAGCCAAGTTTCTGGGTTCAAATCCTGAATTCTATAGCACACTATAGAGCTTGGCCAAGTTCCTTTATGTCTCTGTGCTTCATATTGCCCCTGTAAGGAAGGGGTGCTAGTAATACCTACCTTACTGGGAGGTTGTAAGTTTCAAATAGTTAATACCAAAAGCACTTAGAACAGTCCCTGACACTACAGTATTGGATTATAACTGAAAGATTAAATTGAATTAAATATCCATGAGTTCACACTGACATAAATAACAGTGATTCATAATAGTGATTTTTAATTTGAGCAACAAAAATACCTATAATATAAACCACTACAGCATTGGATTATAACCCAAAGACTAAATTAAGTACCCAGGAATTCATACTGACATAAATAAATTATTGAATAAATAAATGGCAGAGAAGGGAAAATCTTTCTTATAGAATTCCAAACAATATATGTAGATATTTCCCCCTCCAGGATATGGAGCTTAATTCTCCTTCCCTTAAGTGTGAGCTAGATGTAGTGAATCACTTCCAAAGAACAGAGCATGGAAAAAGAAAAACAGTAACTGTTAGAGAAACCTGGAGTAGAAACCACCTTCACAGTGACCAGATTGACATTATCAGTAATAAGTCATGTTGATATCATATACATCTTGATTTGATACCTACATTGCAGAACTACACACACACACACACACACACATACTCACACAAGGTCTGACAATTAAGTTTGAGAATTCATCCTAGGAAAAAAGTGCTACATACCTCATTGCTGAAGATCACTACAGTCACCTTCAAAGTACTCCCCTTGGGAAGCTATGTGCCGACGCCAGTGCCTAGTCCACCCTTCAAAGCAATTTGGAAACTTTTTCTGGAATGGCCATCAGAGCTGTCATCATACTACCGGTGATGTCCTGAATGTCATCAAAATGTCTTCCTTTCAATATTCCCTTTATCTTCAGGTAAAGAAAGACGTCATTGGGGCCAGATCAGGTGAGTAGGGAAGGTGTTCCAATACAGTTACTGTTTGTTTACTGGCTAACCACTGTGCATTGTTGTGAAGCAAGAGCCATGAATTGTTGGCGAAAAGTTCAGGTTGTCTAACTTTTTAACGCAGCCTTTTCAGCACTTCCAAATAGCAAACTTGATGAACTGTTTGTCCATTTGGTACAAATTCATAGTGAAGAATCACACTGATATCAAAATAAAGTTAGCAACATCGTTGCAACAAGCTCGTGAGCTTAATTGTCAGACCTCGAAAACGTATGCTCGCGAGTATGTGTGTGAATCATGATCCCTTTTACTTCTTTTTCTTTTTTAAGATGTTATTGGGGAAGGGGAAGAGAACTTTATTGGGGAACAGTGTGTACTTCCAGGCCTTTTTTTCCAAGTCAAGTTGTCATCCTTTCAATCTTAGTTGTGGAGGGTACCATTCAGCTTCAAGTTGTCCTTTCAGTCTTAGTTGTGGAGGGTGCAGCTCAGCTCCAGATCCAGTTGCCATTTTTCTAGTTTCAGGGGGCACAGCCCACCATCCCTTGTGGGACTCAAGGAATTGAACTGGCAACCTTGTGGTTGAGAGCCCACTGGCCCATGTGGGAATCAAACCAGCAGCCTTCGGAGTTAGGAGCATGGAGCTCTAACTGCCTGAGCATCCAGGCCGGCCCCTCCCTTTTACTTCTTTACACACTTGCTTCAGTTTAGAGATATGCAAATGTGTGTGAGTATATTCAGGAATATATACAAAAGGTTCGGAAGAAAATAGACCAAACTGTTATCAATGGTTACTTCTGTGGAGCAAAGTGTTATTGGAGAAAAGGGGACAGATGAAGGAATATTTTCACTCTTTATTCTACTAGTCTAATAAAGAGAGAAACACTAGGTAAGAATTTGCAACTTTAAATTCCATTGCTCTGGTCTCCTCCCAAATATGAAAAAGTCTTCTGGTAAAGCATCTTTTGAAAATCTTTTCTAATTATCCATTTTCTGCTTTCAAAATAACTGATTCACATCAATATAATTTTTTTACAAGCACTTTTTTTCACATCCATATAATTTAATGCTGCTCTTACATTTGAATTCTCATCTCTTAACTCTAAAATGTAGTGTCTTTTCCAGCAAGAATGCTAAGGTGCGTATCTCTCATCTACTCCACAGGCCTCTTTTGGTAAATCCAGGATAAAGTATTGATATAGATCAGACACTGGAATGTCTAAGATCTAAATGATATCAAATGAAAGAAAAGTGAAATATACATGAAACATTGGTATATGTCATTATATAACACCAAATTCTATCATAAGATGTAGATGGTTCAGTATAAATTTACATTTTCCTCTGATGTCATGTAGATATACTCTTTGACTATCTTTCTTCACAAAGCTGAATAAATATTTGTTAATTACTTAAGAACAATGCCACACTGAGTAAGACAGTATTATGTGGAAAATGTGGTTGGAAAACTTAACAGAGTAGCTCCCAGGAGTCTAGGTCCTAATCTTTCCCATCCCCAGCTGAGGCAGGTGGTAAGTGTGTGAATAAGAGAGTACATATCTTACAGACCAAAGAATCACTGGAGTTTGAACATGAAACCTATGAGAATGACTATAATAAGGGGAAAGAACATTCTACATCTTCATTGAATCCTCAATATAGCATTATTTTCATAGGTGAAAATAGGTATTAATCTATATGAGCCTCAGATGTAAGCAGTGTCACCGTGACTCTAACAATGAAATAAGATTGGCTAAAACGTTGAGTTCACATTCTACGCAATAGCCAATAATGTCCCCAAGATGCCTGTAGTATCCCAGAGGCTTTATCTTCCCACATGTACCTACAGATCCAAGCTTTGCCTTCCTCTGAATTAATTGGTTCAGATTATGGACGGCCCCACCTTAACAAACCTCCTTCCTGTTCTAAGCCATGAAATTTAGCGCCTCTTTCTGATAAATGGGGCAGAGGTGGGACGAGATACTCACATAAGCTTTTGTGATTTAACTTAAAGTTTTGTGAGATGAATGAAGCTTACATCACAATTACATAGATAACTTAAAATCCAGAGTTAGATGCCCATGACATTCAAATGACCTGCTGCCATTATGTTGAAATTGCAATTTCTCCCTCAGCTTCCCTCCAGGCTTCTCGCTTCCTCTCCCTTTTTACTGCTCCCCCTTCACAATATACAAGTATCCTAAAGGTATATAAGGTGACAACTTTCTAGAAGGCATTTTTCATACTGCTTACTTTTTTATTCGTACAGCTTACCAGATGGATTTTTTTAAGCTTTACTAGTTATGGTATAACAAGTAGAAAATAGAAATTCTAAGAAACAGACAATAACTTTTTTCTTGTTTCTATAACCTCTTTAATCTTTAAAATTTAACTTAATGGTTAATGTACTGTAAATAGTTTCAACATCATCAGATTGTTTCGGTGTTTTGGATTTGCATGAAAGAACAATAATGATTAATTCCATTTCATTCATAATGTTTATGTTTAATGCTGTGACGAGTTGCAATTTTGTCAGCCCATTAAGCACTGAAGCTCAATTTGAGTGCACAAATCATGTTGTAAAACAAAATGATAACCTTCTAAATGTGTCACTATGTACTTACTATTAATGGGATACTATTAAAATAACTTTGGGCACCACAGATCTACTTTGGAGGTATAAGTTAAAATGTTTATAAAACGTGTTATTAAAATGATTAATAATGAAATATAAATAATTATACACATTTTTCTTCTTTTTTATACAGAGATACACAGGAACCATGAAGTAGATCAACTTAAATCGAGGCCATCCATGCAATGGTGTAATACAATCGTACAATGATATGGATATAAATGAATGTACTTAGGTTTGGTAGGGAGGCTGCCACAGGACTATCATTTGTCAGTGATGGTCAATATATAAAGGTTTACCCATTTCTACTGGGCGTTGGGGTAGGATAAGTATAAACTTAGGAGTATAACTTGATAGTCTGATAGGTTTAGATTGGGGAGGAGGGTATATCCAAGCAGAGAACCACATAAAGAGAAAGACAGGTACATACTGGGAATCAGGAGTTCACTCAAAAAAAGGTGAAAGCTAATACCTTGGACTTATCTACGAACTCTCAACATTAATTTTTTTTAAAGTGATCATTTTAAAAAGGAGATGACGCTATGACATAAAGATAACGAGTTTCTATTCTTGTTTTGATTTTATTGTGCATCTTGACTATCCACGTTATGTACAGTCTTTCACTGGGCTCTAAAGTCATTATATATTTCCCCCTTCAAGCTCTTAACTTTGCTTTTAGGGATAAATATAAGTAAGTGTTCTTGAAAGGAATGAGCAGGCAAGTATAGTTCAACAGGTGCTAGAACAACTGAATATCCATAAAGAAAATAAAGGAAGCTCATGGGGGACAAAACTGAATCTCTAGCTTTCCTCACAATATATATAAAAAATAGGTGAAAATAGATAATATAGCTAAATGAAAATCTAAAACCGTACAACTTCTAGATGAAAATATTTGTGATCTTGGGTTAGGAAATATTTTTGGGGACACACACACACAGACACATTAAACAGAAAATTTTAAAGTAGTATGTTAAACTAAACCTTAAAAACTAAAAACTTCTGCTCTTTGGAATACAAAAAGTAAGACATTAAAAGGCAAGACAGAGACTGAGAGAAAATACTCACAATACATATATCTAACAAAGGACTTTATTCTTACAAAATTTAATAGTAAGAAAACAAACAACCCCATAAAAAATGTGAAATGAAATAAACGGGCACTTTACAAATAAGATTTATAAATGGCCAATAAGAACATGAAAAGATGCTCAATATTGTTAGTCATCAGGGAAATACAAGTTAAAACCTCACTAAGATACCACTACATACCCACTAGAATGGCTAACATTAAAAACATTAACAAATGATAGAGACACATTGTTGGTGAGAATGGAAAATGGTACAACTGTTACGGAAAACAGTTGGCAGTTTTTTAAAAAGTTAAACGTACAACTACCATGTAAACCAGCAATTCCACTCCTAAGTACACCCAAAATAAATAAGAACCCATATCCACAAAAACACTTGTGCGTAAAAGTTCTTGGCAATTTTATTAGTGATTAAAAACTGGAAATGACCCAAATGTTCAACAGGTAAAACAAATTGCACTATATCCACAGAATGCAATACAAGACAGAAATAACAGGGAAAACTGGAAAGCCACATGCAAAAGAATGAAACTATATGGCTAGCTGACACCATACACCAAAATTAACTCAAAATGAATCAAAGACCTAAATATAAGACCTGAAACAATAAGTTGCACAGAAGAAAACATGGGTACTAAATTTATGGACCTTGGTCTTAGAGAGGATTTTATGAATTTGACCTCAAAGGCAAGGGAAGTGAAAGCAAAAGAAAATGAATGGGACTATATCAAACTAAGAAGCTTCTGCACAGCAAAAGAAACCATCAACAAAACAAAGAGGCAACCAACCAATAGAATAAGATATTTGCAAACAATACCTCTCATAAGGGGCTAATTTATAAAGAATTCATACAACTCAACAACAAGAAAAACAAACAATCCAATTAGAAAATGGGAAGAGGACCACTTCACCCAAGAAGACATACAAACAGCCAACAGATATATGAAAAGATGCTGCATACCACTAGCTATTAGGGAAATGCAAATCAAAATCACAATGAGGTATCACCTAACACTTGTTAGAATGCCTATTATTTTTTTTTTTTTTTTTAATTAGTTTCAGGTGCACAAGACAAAGCAAAACTTAGACATTTATCATTTATATCCCTCACACTGTGTGAACCCCCCTCCCCCCATCCACTATCCCTCTGTACGTTCCCAAAACCTCTCACCTTCCCCTTATCCCCACCCCCCCGCCCCTCTAGCAACCCTCTGTTTTTCCTCCATGTTTCCAAAACTGTTTCTGATTAGTTCATTCACTTATTCTTTTCTTTAGATTCCGCATATAAGTGAGATCATATGGTATTTGTCTTTCTCTTTCTGACTTATTTCACTTAACATAATGTTCTCTAGGTCCATCCATGTTGTTGCAAATGGTAAGATTTCTTTCTTCTTTATGGCTGCGTAATACTCCATTGTATAAATGTACCACAGTTTCTTAATCCAGTCATCTACTGATGGGCATTTCGGTTGTTTCCAGGTCTTGGCTATTGTGTATAGTGCTGCAATAAACATAAGAGTGCATAAAGATTTTTGAATTGGAGTTTTGGATTTCTCCGGATAGATACCTAGGAGTGGGATTGCTGGATCATAAGGTAGTTCCATTTTCAGATTTTTGAGATATCTCCAAACTGTTTTCCATAGTGGCTGCACCAATCTGCCATTCCACCAACAGTGCACCAGCGTTCCCTTTTCTCCGCATCCACGCCAGCACTTGTTGTTTGTTGATTTATTGATGATAGCCATCCTGACTGGGGTGAGGTGGTATCTCATTGTGGTTTTTATTTGCATTTCTCTAATGGTTAGTGAGGTTGAACATTTCTTCATATGTCTGTTTGCCATCTGTGTGTCCTTTTTAGAAAAATGTCTCTTCATGTCCTCTGCCCATTTTTTAATTGGGTTGTTTGTTTTTTTGGAGTTGAGTTGAGTGAGTTTTTTATAAATTTGTGATATTAACCCATTATCAGATATATCATTGAGAATGCCTATTATTAACAAGACAAGTAATAATAAGTGTTGGACAGGCTGTGGAGAAAAAGGAACCTTCATGTACTGCTTGTGGAAATGTAAACTAGTACAGCCAGTGTGAAAAATAACGTGGAGATTCCTCAAAAAATTAAGAATAGAATTAGCATACAACCCAGCAATACCTCTTCTGGGTATCTAACCCAAAAATCTGAAAACATTTATCCATACAGATATATGCATCCCTATGTTCATTACAGAATTATTCACAGTGGCCAAGATATGGAAACAACCGAAGTGTCCTTTGATAGATGATTGGATAAAGAAGATGTGGTACATATACACAATGGAATATTACTTGACCATAAGAAAAGATGAAATACATTTGCAACAACATGTATGGTTCTTGAGATTATCATGCTAAGCAAAATAAGTCTCTACAGAAAAAGTTGAGAACCATATGATTTCACTCATATGTGGAATATAAAACTGAAAGCAACAAAGGAACAAGACAAACAAATAAAAACTCATAGACACAGACAACAATTTAGTGGTTATCTGAGGGTAAGTAGGGAGGGAGCGTGGTAGAAGAGATCAAACATATGATGATGAAAGGAGATTTGACTTTGGGTGATAAACATACAATGTAATATATAGATGATGCATTACAAAATTGTACATTTGAAACTTACATAATTTTACCAACTAATGTCACTCCCAATAAATTTAATTACAAAATAAAAGAGAAAAAAGACAGCATTAAAAAGAAACAAACTATTGATACATGTAACAATATGGATGAACCACAAAATATTTTGCCAAATGAAAGAAGCCATTCATATAATACATAATTTATTAAACCACTTATAAGAAATCCTAGAAAACTCAAAATTAATTTATAGTATGGCAAATTTTGTGTTATATTTTAAGATAATAAAATATAGATAATGAAAAAGATAATGAATATAAGATAATGAAAAAGAAAAACAATCTAGAGTGACAGAAAGCAAACAAGTGGTTCCCTGAGATCTGGAGTTGGCTGCAAAAGGGCGCAAAGAAACTTTTTAGGGTGACAGAAATGTTCTATACCTTCATTATGGGAATGGTTACGTGGATGCACATACTTGTCAAAATTCATCAAAGAGTATACCTAAAAAGGGTATATTTTATTGTAGGCAAAATGTTCCTCAATAAAACTGACTTTAAAAGTAAAAACAGATAATTTCATAATGTATATAAATATCAAATCACTATAATGTACACCTGAAATGAATAGGATATTGTATGTCAACTATAAGTCAACTTAAAAAAAGTAAAAACACAAAGGCACACACACAAAATTTTACTTACAAAAGTAGAAAAGTCTGGGAAACAAAGTATATAAAGATCCAGTTATAAACGCATTGAAAAACAAGTCTGCATTTCAATATTAATTTAAAAAGTCCTATGGTGATGTTATTGTATTAATATTGCTGCACAATACATTACCACAATCTTAGAAGTTTAAAACAACACAAACTTATTGTCTCACAGTTTTGTGAGTCAGGAATCTGGACTAAGATTTTAGGGTCTCACCTAAAATCAAGGCTCATTCAGGTTGGGGGCAGAATTTGGTTCCTTGTGGTTGGATGACTGGAGTTCTTGTTTTCTTGCTGGGCCTCAGCTCCTAAGGCTGCCCTCAGTTCCTAGCCACAATTTGGCTACTATTTCATCAAAGCAGGAAAATCTTTTAAGAGCTCACCCGATAAGGTCAGGCCCACCAAAGATAGTCTCCCTTTTAATTAATTCAAAGGACATTAATCACATCTGCAAAACTTCATTTCTGCCATATAACATGATTTAATCACAGGACTGATATTCTATCATATTCACAGATTCTTTCAAACTCAAGGGGAGGGATTGTTTAAAGTATGTACAGGTATGTACAGCAGGGCCCATTTAGAGTTTCGCCTAACACAGTCTGCCTACCCTCTGGCCTTCAATAATTCATGCCCCTCTCAAAGGAAAAAAAATTCACTCCCTCCCAAGCTTCCCCTCTCATCCTAATACAGCATCGGCTCAGAATCCAAGATCTCATCATCTAAGTTATCAGTGTCCAATATAAACAAGGCTCCTCGGTATACAGGCATACCCTGTTTTATTGCACTTCACTTCATTGCACTTCACAGATGTCATGTTTTTTACAAATTGAAGGCAAGATCCTTCACCAGCAAAAAGATTACAACTCATTTTATTGTTATACTTTATTGCAGTGTTCTGGAAATAAACCCACAATATCTCTGAGGTATGCCTATAATACACTAGGTACAGTTCCGTGAAGCACAATTCCTCTTGGCAGACCTGTGAAACTGAAGAGACCAGATGTGTGTTCCCTATTCCTACCATACAATGGTGGGACAGACAGGGGAGAAAAGTTAGAGACATTCTAGTTCAAAAAGGGGGAAATGAAAGGTAAAAATGAGTCACTGGCATGTAACAATTCTGACATCTATCTGGGCTGATGTTGGATTTGACCCTTGCAGAGTCAGAAAATACAGCTAGCAAGATAGCAAGATAGGGAGCAATCTTCACCTCCAATGGCCGGAGCCCCACATTGGTGACTTCTGGATCACTTTGGCAGCACAAACCTCCATTTGCCTGGAAGAGCCTCCCCTCTTCCTCACTAAATCTGGTTTCCTGCAAGATGACACCCCCACCGCCCCAGCAGCGACCTCCAGCTCACAGCTCTGCAACTCCCTCATCGGACCACAGCACTTCCGGCCGCCCACTGGGCCATCTGTGCATATTATGGGAGAGACACTTTTCACTGTATAACTTTTAGATGTAATTTTGACTGTTAGTGTATTACTGATTGAAATTTTTTTAAAACTGAAAGCACTCATATTACTTTTTTTTTAATCTCTTATGTTTATGTTTTTTTTAAATCTCTTATGTTTATGTTTTTTAAATCTCTTATGGCTTTGTGTTACCAGCAAGTGCTTTAGGCATCCAAGACCTTCCACAATTAGGCTCCAAATAATGGGACTGATGACACCAGGGGAAGCCACCACCACCATCCAAATCAACCACCTACATTGAAGTTTGGCCGATGGGCCAAATCCAGCCTACTGCCTGTTCTTATAAATTTTTATTGAAACACACAAAAAAAGATAGCAAAATAGGGGAAGAAGCCTAGGGTGGGGAAATAGGATCATGTTCCGTTTTTTGGTTGACCTTCCTACAAAGACCCCAGTTGAAAGAGGGTAGTTTAAATGTTAAATCAGATTCAATGTTTTGGTAATTACTTGAGATTGCACTCTTTCATTTCCTGAATTGAGACTTTGTCTGCAACTTGATGTGATCATTTGGACTTTTTATTAAGAATGACCAGAAAAGCCCTGCCTGAACTTCATGCAGGGTGAAAGGAGGGGCCCTTCACTTGCGTTTGAACTTTGAGAACCATTGATATAACAATTGTGATGTGTTGGGGGAAGGAAACTCTTTGACTCATTCAAAAAGTACTTTTTGTGTGCCTACTGGGCTAGGCACTGTTGAAAGAGAACGAGATAGATCAGGCCCTGTCCTCAGGGTGCTCACAGTAAAGTAATAGAAGGATGAGGGCCCGCCTCAGTTTACATTTGAGCTGAGACTTAAGCGGCAAAGGGCACGTTGTGCTGAGATCTGAAAAAACAGACATCCAGACAGAAAGTCCTCCAAATGCTCTGAGCCCAGCCTGGCTGGAAGGTAGGCAGAAGTAGCGAGGGGGTGGGGGGGATCCTCAGGGAGCCAGATGAGGAATGTAGAGTTTTAAGTCTCAGTTCTTGAAGGTGTAGAGAAATGGGGGAGTGGGTAGAATGGCTTAAGCGTGTGCGTTTGGAGTCTAGGACGGTCACTAGGATGTCAAGCTCACGCTCCCGAGCTGGGGTCAGCTTGGCTTTTCTAAGCCGCCAAACCGGGCCTGGAGCCTTAACTCCGCTTAATAACATGACAGGGCAGGGGAAGCGCAAATCCTACCTCAAAGAAGCTTGGGTCTCGGCGCCCGCCGTAGACGTCGTGACAGAGGCGGCCCGTTGCCTTGGAGCTGGCGAGACGCCACTCGGCCTCCAGCTTTGCGGAGAGGGCGGGTCGCGGGCCTCAGTCAGCATGTCGGTGCTGGACGCGCTTTGGGAAGATCGGGATGTCCGCTTTGACGTGTCCTCACTGTGAGTCGCTGAGATTCCCTAGGGGCCCTGGAGCCTGGAGAGGGTGCCGCTGCGCGATTTCAGACTCGCGGGCGGAGCCTGCGCCCCGCAGCTCACGGCCCTCGCGAGGGTGGGAGGTTTGCGCCTGTAATTGGCTCCTCGTGAGACCCCAGGTTGGCCCGGGCACTGCAGCTCTGCTGAGGCCGGCATTGCCTCCGGAACGTGTCTAGATTGCGCGGTTTGGATCCCGTGCCATCCCTGGCCCCGTCCTGGCCCAGGGACCTATCCGGACGCTGAGCCCAAACACCTCAGGGACCACGCGGGACCTGGGCGTCCAGTACACCCAAGCGAGCTTCGGGTGCCACCTTAGGTGGCGAAAGGAACGTGGGGCGAGGGACTCAGGAAAGTAGGTTCTAGAACTGATCTGGAATAACGACACACATTGTGAGGTCTTAGCTAAATGACTTAACTGTTCTACGCTTGAGTCTCCTCGTCTGTAAAGTGAGGAGGTGGGAGTAAGCGTTCTCCAAAATTCTTAACCACACAGACTATTTCCGTGGTAAGCTTCCGTCTACTTATTCATCTGAATCTCCAGCAGGAGGAAGGAGCCCTGTTTTTGAAAATTTTGTGTTCTAAGAGAATCGTTAGAAATCTCTTGCCCAACAGTCCCGGGGGGAAAAAGCCCATTTGGATATTAAGTGTTGGAAAACAGTAAAGCTAGGGTTCTTGGGTTAATGGCATGGAACTTCTTAGCCACTTCTTTTGATTCCTTGTCATGAGCAGAACCTTCTTAGATGGAAAAATGAAATAATTTTTAGGCAATAAAAATAAGGCACACTTATTTGTGCCTTAGATCTTTTAAGAAGTTATGAGGGAAGGGAATTTATAAAAGTATAAACCATAGTTATATATTGCACACATTATGTGACTTTTTCTGTTATTCTTGGAGGGTTCTTAATCCAAGAAAAGATCCATCTCATGAATGTTTTCAGTTTATTAAATATTTATCAAATGCTTATTATGTGCTGGTTACTACTGTCCTAAAGAGACACAAAAATAACAGAAAATTATTTCACTCTTCCCACCCCCATTCTAGTGCAGGAAATACACATAGATAACTAACTGTGTGATAAATGTGATAAATACTATCCGGGGGGAAAAAATGAACAAAAAATTGAGGGACCATAGAAACAGACTAGTTAATTCTGCCTTAGGGAAGGCCTCAAAGAAGAAGTAATACTTGAGCTCTGAAGAATGGGCAGGGCCTTGTCAGGGACAACAGGAGGAGAGTATTCCAGAAAAGAAGCAGAGTCTTGGAAATAGAAACCTCATTGACTAGAAGGCAGGGTCTGGCAGGTAGAGGGTGAAAGTACAAATATTAGCAAGATTGTGAAATGTTCAGCTGAGGATTTTAGACTGCATTTTCTAGGCAGTGGGATGCCTTAAAAAAGCTTTTAAGCAGGGAAGTGATATGACAATGTCTATATATTCAGTAGGTAAATAGAAAATGTGTTAGAGGGCTCCACCACATATTCTGCTAGATTTTTGGTGGTTTTCTTTTTTGTTTGTTTTTCTGTTTTTGTCACACTAGAATGCAGATGCATTCTATCAGTCAGCAAACTATTCTTCATTCTTTTTTTTTTTTTTTTGTCTCCTGTTTCTAATTGTATACCAAGTCCTGATGGTGCTGTTCATTCTGTAATTGCCTGAGCTTCTTTCCTCTACTCAGAAACCTCTGGAAATTCTCCGCTCTACACAGGATTAGGCACAACCCTATCTGACTAGCATTCAGGTTTTCTCCAAAATCTGGTTCCTCCTTACTTATCCAACTATATTTCTCACTACCTCTCAGAATGGACCTTCTTCTCCAGTCAGGCCAATCTTCCCACATTCCCTTATCATTTCTTATTTCTGGTCTTTAATCATTCATTCATTTTCCTCTGTCTCTGTCTCTGTCTGTCTCTGTCTCTCTCTGTCTCTCTCTCTCTCTCTCTCTCTCTCTCTGTCTCTCTCTTTCTCCCCCCCTCCCTCCCTCCCCCAAATTCTACCTCTCCTTCTAGTTCTGGTCACTCCAGGCCCACTGATCTCCAGGTTCTTGAAGTTCTTGAAAACCTTATTTTCAAATGCATGAGCATTTGGTACTATATTATTTGTACTGTTGGCTGTTTTATAAGCATATATCTTCTCTCCCTAACCAGATCATAAGCGTGTATGTTGTAGCTTTAAAATTAAAGCCTTCATATTTATTATAGACAAATGAAAACAAGACCTGGAGAAGTCCTTATTGATTGTTTAGATTCAATTGAAGATACCAAAGGAAATAATGGAGATAGAGGTGAGTATATTGTATTTTATATTTCTGGTTTAATTTTCAAATATTAAATCATACTAGCTGGAGAATGTGATGTAGCATTATATGTAAATGTAATTGTGAGAGTGGGAGAGTTAAATCCACATAAGACTTTTCTCAGACTGAAATGGAAGAAAAGGTAGGTATTAAACCCATAGCCTGGCAATACAGGTTCTCCCTCAAAATTTTGGTCCTTTCGTAAGTCCTGGTTCTGACATCAGCTTTATCCAATGTAACTGTTAAAACTCCAGGAATTCTGTTTGCAAGACTCATGGAATAGTTCTGACTCTTGGATCTGTCTCCCAACCAAAAGAATATGGGGTAGTGGAACATACGTAAGTCGTAGCTGTACTATGTGGGTCCATGCTTCCTTTTAAGAAATTCAGGAGTAATGCCCAATCCCCTAAGACTGACACCGAGAGAAAAACATGTGGAGCAAATTTAGTGCTGTATTGTGAAGTCTATTCATAGGTTAAGTACTGGAAAATCCTGTGAGATATCTCAGAATATCACTGAGGAGCAGCTAGGACTGGACTCTAGAGTCCCTCCCAAACCAAATTTCCCTAAGGCTGGAACCTTAAAAAATCCAGGCTACATACAGCAGCTGTACAGGGAGCCAGTGACCAGTAATTAGCAGGTCTTAGAAGCATCACTGCTGTTCTTCAAGGAAAGTTATAGGTGATGAAGAGTGGGCAATTTATCTGAAAAGGATTTTGGGAAGAGGGGGCTTTAGTATGGTGGGACATAAACCTCTTATGGAAGAGAAAAGTGAGGAAAAGAAGCAGACAGGATGAGTAAATCCTACCGTGTTTCCCCCAAAATAAGACCTAACAAGCCCTAGCATGATTTTTCAGGATGACATCCCTGAACATAAGCCCTAATGCATCTTTTGGAGCAAAAGTTAATATAAGACCCGGTCTTATTTTCGGGGAAACACAGTAGAGACGGAACAGTAACCCTTACTGGCAGGATATGATCACTGCAACATTTTGAGTAGCCGATTGCTCTCTGAGCCTTTCTTCTCATCTGCTCTGGGATGGTATGTGAACAGGAGGTTCATTTGTGTCGCTTGTTTCTCTGTGACGGGAACCTGACCTCACCAGCTACAGGCAGATCCTGTCAATGGCTAGAGCCTATCTTTAAAAGAATGCTTAGATCACATTTCTGACATGCTTTCTAGTATCAGCCAGGCCAGGTGAGAATGAGGTATGAAGATCTAACAGCAAAACAAGAAGTCTTAGTTTGTGGAATAAGAACCTCTAGGTGGTCAGATCTTGACAAAACCTGAATTAACTTTAGTAAGCCAAGAGAAAGCTTTGTTCGTCTCATACAGATTGGCAGGATGTGACACCTACAAGCCCAAACAAAGAGTTTGGGTACTCACTGAGTACAGAAGCCTATATACTAGCATTTTGGAGTAGGGAGGGCAAAACATGTCCCTGGCCAGAAATCTCCATCACAGTGCCTGAAATCTTACCATTAATAAAAATCACTGTGTGCACACATCTCAGGAACAATTCCTCAGAAAATGGAATTTTACAGGAGTGTGCAGAGCTTCTGGGAAATACAAAGGTAGAAAAGGGAAGGGGAATCCTGCCTTCCAGCCATCTCTCTCCCCTCCTTTTCAGAAGTTTGAAAATGACCAAGTTAAGGCATTGCCACGTTCAGGAGACCCCATGTTAAAACTATAAATACCCCAAAAGATTAGCACGTTTAATGCATTTCAACTGGAAGTATTCTGACATGAAATTAGCAATTCAGATTAGCTTTGCGCACTGAAGCTGTATGAGAATGAAACAGTCATATTTAGTATCTAGGAGATTAGGAGAAACAGGGACAATTATATTTTAGTGTTTGGGAGGACAGAGAAAAGCTCATGCCTGGAACACTGGGTTTGGAGTTGCAGGATGGGGTCCTTTAGCAGAACAGAGACATAAGCACATGCTAGAGACGTGTAGATGTGCCGAGAACAGAACAGGTAGACAGAGTCAATCAGTGTTTTTATAAGGCAAACTCTTCCCACTCCATAATTTTTCCTTCAATCCTCTAATAGAAAAGTATCGGAAAAAAAACCAATAGATGTCCTGGGCTCAGAGCCCAGATATAATGTTACTTAGATGAAATGGCATAAGGAAAACATAAATCAGTGTATCTATAATAATAAAAATAAGTCGTAAAAAGCAGTTTATAAATATTTAAAAACTAATTTTGAATGTTTATTATTTGCCAATCATTGTTCTGAATCTGACATAATTTCTGTAATCTCATTAAATAACACAAACAATAAAAAAAATGAAGTAGAAGCTTTTGTAATTTTTTTTCAAATAAGGGAACTGAGAAATAAGAGGTTAACTTTTCCAAGGTCACATAGCTACTAAGTGATGAACCAAACTGCCAACATTGCTTTCTAAACTGCTAAGATTACATTATTCTCTTCTCAAAAATGTTCAGTTATCCCCAATCCCAATTCTAAACCCCACCCCAACTCCACTGCCTCCATTGCTAACAGATTTAAGTCCAGATTTCTCGGTCTTGCATTGAAGAACTTCTAATCTGTCCACAGACAACCTTTCTTGCATGTGCCACTGTCCTCCATTTGTCCCTCCTTCTCTACCCCTCCCGCTGCATCAAAGGACTCCCTGTGCACTTCTAGTTTCCGGTTGGAAGAGCCATGGCAGAAGATCAAAGGGAGACAGGAGAGCGAGTTCTGGGCGTTTATTCCCTGGGTTCTTTCCTCTTAAAGCATTCAGCTCTTTAGGACTCTTGTTCTTCTGCCCTTGATTAACTGCTATCCTTGTCCTTCTGTGCCTGGGATGGCGTAGGTCTACTGTGCTCACATATGGTTCCTGACACCCCACCTATACCTTTGTAATAAGTTGTTTTGTACATAAGCCGCAATTATCCTAATTTGAGTATGCCACCTCTTTTCTGTTTGACCCTGACTGATAAATGTAATGTCTACTCTTCTATGATCTGTGTGAACCTTCCACTCTAGCCAGGCTGGGTTACTTATTATCTGTCAAACTGATCATGGAATGTTCCACAGCTTCTCTTGAGAACACCCTCCTTGATTTTTGGAATCTCTTATCCCATCTCATTCCAACATTCATAAAGGTGTAGTTTCTCTAGTTTTAGATATTCTAGGGATTTTCAGGGAGGAAGGAGTATGACCTGGCGGTAGATTACACATCAAGAGTACTATGGTTATAATTTTTTGAAGAAATGTTGTGTTAAACCAAGTTAAGAGAGTTTTATTTTAGGATATCTCAAAGCTATCCTAATATGCTAATTGTATGATAAATTTCAAAGACACATAGTGTACCATGCTCAGATTCACTTGACTTTTTTCCCCTTGGATCATCTATATGGACTATTCCATAGGACACACTTTCAGAAATGAAGTTTATCTAATTTTGTATTTTAGTGTAAGAACATCAGTCTGAGGCTATGAATGAAAGGCATGAAGCCTTAAACAGACTTCAGCCGAGCTATAACTTCTTATGATCAAAAAGTTTTCTCACAGCAAAAAACAAAATTGGGTATATAAGTATATGGCTCATTTAAATGAGAACTGCTAAGAGAGCACTCATATGGCAGAGATCAGTGAGTATGTGAGAGTTCTCTGAGAAGTGTGATTTCACTGAATGGCTCTGTAATTATATACTATCCCATACTTATTCTCAGCTGTACACATATCACCTGTCCGGACCCCCACCCCTCCACCAAGCAGCTTCTACCAAGACAAAAAAAAACAAAAACAGTACCCAATTCTCTCCTCTATCAGTTTGAGTCAAACCAAGATGTTGGCAGTGAATGCCTATATCCCTTCTGTAGCTATCAGATTTTGTTTCTCTGGGATTCTGGACCATACATTGTGTACCTTACGTAGGCTAGATATGCACGATAAATATTTTCAAGTAATAAACGTATGAAAAACATCTATGGGTGTTGCTGCTGATACTGGGCCAGAAGTTTCATGTCCACCTCATTCTGTACTGCAAAAATGGGTCCTTATTTAAAGTAACCTATTGTTTTGTTTGTTTTCTTTTAGGTAGACTCTTAGTAACAAATTTAAGAATTATCTGGCACTCTTTGCCATTACCCAGAGTCAATCTTTGTAAGTATCTTTGTTAGATAACACCAAAGGAAAAAAAAAACTTTGTCAAGTGAACTTGCACAGTGACTTTTGATACTAAAAAAACTGTACCATGAAATATGTGGAAAACTTTAAATTGATAAAAATTTCAGAAATCCTAGACTAACCACTGCATCATAATGCAAAAGAAATATTTTTCAGTCTGTCCATTTTGTCTTTGACATACGAGATTAGTGCTTTTGCATCGAAAGATTTTTGTTCGTTTTTTGCTTATCTTTGACAACTTGCTATACCCTGTTTCAAGGAATCCCAAAGAAGGGAGATCTACATGCTAATACAAGTCCAACCTTTTATTGTGTTAAATTTTTTCACTTATTTTTTAAAACTATTTTAGATTATCCAGCTAGACTTTTTTTCTTGATATAGTGATGCTAGGATTTTCAGTAAATAATACTGTACAGGTTTTAGAGACGTAAACTTCCTTTGTCCCATGTTACGTTTGTACAGAGGCAGAATTGACTTTCTTCTTCTTTTCATTATTTAACTTAAATTTGTAGTTATTTCATAAAATGTTTAAAAGTTCTTATTTTTATGTTTAATTTTTAAAACTGTTAGAAGTTCTGTATATATAGTTTTTTTCTCACTTTATTGTATCATGTTCTTTAAATCCTTTTTGCTTTTGAATTTTAGCTATCGGTTACAACTGCATATTGAATATTACAACAAGGACTGCTAATTCTGTAAGTCTGAAAAAAATCTTATTGAAATATATAGTGAAGAAACATTAGATAGTTGAGATTGGTGTTTGTTTTCATTGTAAATGAGGACTTGCTCTTAAAATCTGAACTTTTAAATAAATTTGTCCTTACAGAAATTACGAGGCCAAACTGAAGCTCTTTATATACTGACAAAATGTAACAGTACTCGTTTTGAGTTTATATTTACAAATTTGGTTCCTGGAAGTCCTAGACTTTTTACTTCTGTGATTGCAGTACACAGGTATGATAATATTTTGTGGATTACTGAATATTTTAAAGATAATTCTATGATATAATGGTTTAGAGAATAAAGTTTTAGGAGAGTGATGCTATCTTCCTCCAAGCCTTATTGCAAATATCTTGATGATATATAGAAGAACATGTTGCATTATCATTTAATAAACAATTTGAAAAGTATTTATAAAACAGATAAGACTAATGAAGATTCATAAAAATTTCTACTGAAGATTATTAAATTAGCCGCCAAGGTAGTTAGTTACAGGGAAATAGAAAATTCATTCCATGTAAATAACCAAGTTAGATAATTCAGTTAATGACTTAAAAAGATTATTTTCCTAACAGTAGAAGGCATGTTTGGGTGTTTTCCCAAAGAGTTTTTTTGTTTTGCAGTTGTTTCTCGTTTGTTTGCTAAATTCTTCTCTTTTCACTACCTCAGTTTTTTGTTTTTTGTTTTGTTTTTTTCCAGCTCTTTTTTTTTTAACCAGTCCTAAGTACTACGATTTTTTTAAAAGCTTGGCTAAGATGACAGCCAAAATAAATACATACACAAATTTATACAGAAACATATTTATTTATGTATACCGGAGGTGCCAAAAAATGTATACACATGACTTGTATTCATCTTTTGCTATTGGTATATATTGAGTATTACAATCTTAATACAGTGTTTTCCTTTCTTAAACTGTGTATACATTTTTTTGGTACCCTTTGTATATACTATTTTAATTTGCATTTCTTTTATTATTAATGATGCTGAAATTTTTCTTATTTTTTGCTTATTTATAGTTTTCTATTGTATATTTCTTCATTATGCTCCTATCAGCCATATATGTGGCAAATGTATTCTCAGTTTCCTAGTTTGTTGATTTTTCGTTTTATTGATTTTTTTAAAATCTATAAATGATATGATTGTTTTTTTTTAGATATCATTCACATAACATAAAATTTACTATTTTAAAGTTTACAGTTTGGTAGTTTTCATATTAGGTTGGTGCAAAAGTAATTGCAGTTTAAAAGGTTAAAAAAAAAAAAAATTGCAGAAACCGCAATTACTTTTGCACCAACCTAATACATTCACAAAGTTGTGCAACTATCATTATTACCCAATTCCAGAACATTTCTATCACCTCAAAAAGAAACCCCCATAGCAGTCACTCCCCATCCCCTCCTCTCTATAACTCCTAGCAACCACTGATTTACTTTATGTGCCTATGCATTTGCCTATTCCAGACTTTTCATAGAAATGGAATCATACAATATGGTGGCCTTTTATGTCTGACTTCTTTCACTTACATGTTTTCAAGGCCTATTTGTGTTGTAGCCTGTATCAATACTTCATTCATTTTTATAGCTGAATAATATTCCATTGTATGGACACATAATTTTTTTAGCCACTTATCAGTTATTAGACATTTTTGTCTATTATGAATAATGTTGTGAACATTCATGTATAAGTTTTTGTGTGAAAACACAGTTTTTAGTTCTCTTGGGCATATATCTAAACCATAGCTCTTTATTTCAGTTTACTTACAGAAATAATATAAAATGAAGGTTGAAGGCAGCATGGAAGCTGCTTTTCTTTAATAGTATAGAAATTATGTGTGTTCCCCCCAAAAATAATTTACAGTATAAGTAGTTTCCATTTTTCCCCTGGGTTAAATATTGATGATTACAACACTAAAGGAAATTAAGATTTATAAGCAAATGCTTGAATCCTGCTCTTTCACAGTTTATATATTAGAAGGTTAATTAGAATAAAAATCAGAATTTTAATAATAAATATTATAATTTATATGAATGATTTCTAAAGTTATTCAGGCTAAAAAAAACCTTTTGGTTTTATTAAATAGGTAAATTAGCCTATATTTTTGTGGCATAAAATTAGAATTAACTAATCAAAAGTTAAGAATTTTCCTTTTTTAACATGGGTAATTTTCATTTTATTTTACATTTTCACTTTTTCTTATAGATATTGCAGAATATATTGAGTAAAGAGAACTTAGTAGGTGGTAACTGTCTATACATTTAGTGGTACAACTAAACTAGAGACAGAAAGACGTATTATGAAACTTGCAATTGGAGGGAAAATCATTTCAGGAGTGAGCTGAGGTCCTTGGTTGCTGACAGAATGCCCCCTAGCTTTCAAACACTACGTTTTTGTCAGTATACAAAACCAATTGTACAAAATCCCTGTCAGGAGAAACAGTAGCAACAGGATGCATTAAGTTATGGTACGCGCCAATCTGGATGGCGGGGCCTAGACAGTCTGAAGGGAGCAGGGCTGGCGGGAGGCTGGAAAATTCAGGATCTAGGGTAGAACAGCGGCCTGGGAAAGTCAAATGGTCAGTGCATTCCTCAAAAACTCTCATTTTCCAAACCAGTTCCTTGGATATGCTTTTATCAAATAGACGAATTTCCTTCTGTATTTGTTATTTATCAATAGGGAGACGTGGAAAGAAAGCAAACTTACAGGGATTACACACACACACACACACACACACACACACAATCTGTCCTAGTGTCCCTTTTGGAGTTAGTACAGATTCATTCTAATTTTCTGTGTAAAGGTAGATGTGAGCATAATGTTTTCAGGTTGCAGTGAGAAAAATAATTGCACTCTTATTTATGTCAAAAGAATAACAGTGCCTTTGACTAAAATGGAAATGAAGGGAAGCATTTTGATAGAAAATATAATTTCCATGTCTGTTACAAGCATTGTGTTTCAGTTTGAAAGAAAATCTGTGTCCTCTCATTTGAGCTGTGTAATATATATGTGTGTGTGTGTATGTATATACACACACACACATATATATGTTGACTTAAATATTAGACATCTGAAAATTAGGTTACTGAGATAAAATGTGTAAATACTACACTAAAATGACAAAGTCTTCAAAAGACTGTAATAACCAAAACTTACTGAAAAGAAAACATTTTTAATTTACTGTAATAATTATTTGAGTGATGTACGTAAGTACTAATAACTGTATGTTTAGTAGGTAAGTAACCTAAGAAAACTACATTTTCAGTTCGAGTTAGCCTTTTGTTTGTTCTCTCTTATAGAGCATATGAAACTTCTAAAATGTATCGTGATTTTAAATTGAGAAGTGCACTAATTCAAAATAAACAACTAAGATTATTACCACAAGAACATGTATATGATAAAATCAATGGAGTATGGAATTTATCCAGTGACCAGGTATTGTGCAAAAAACTAATGAACCTTTTGGGGCACTGCCTTGGTATTCATTTTTCCATTTATCATTGCATTTGTATATTCATTTAACTCTATTAAAAATAGCATTATACCTCTTGATAAATTAGCATTAGAGCTCTTGATATAAAATAATATTCTGATTTTCATATATTTATGGTTTTGTCCTTTTAAGCAATATTTGTTCTACATTGAATTTAGAACTGGAATGAACCTTAGAGATCATCTACTTCAGTCTCTACTCACTTACAGATGAAAAACTCAGACCCCAAAGAACTAAGTGACCTCACACATCTAGTTTGTCCCCAAGTATGGTCTTTCCTCTATACTACCCTCCACACTTGGTAACTTATGCTGATGGAGAGAGCCATGGGGTGGACAGTCACCAAAGCCTTTTAACTTGGTCTTTATGGAATTAAACATATAATTCATCTGGTAACTTTGACATCCATTATTGTAACTTTTCATTTGCTCTTGAAATTATGACCAGTTGAAACATGCAAGCAATTAATAGTTGGACTAAGTAACACATCGATTTCTAGAGAAAAATTTGTCTCTTAATAAGAATAGTTTCCAGCCTTTGTGTTACAACTTAGATTAGACTGATAGCCACTGTGGTAAAGCTGTAGCTTTTAAATAAAGCTCTTCTTGCTAAACATCGAATCATAAACTTAAATTGTAAATACACTTTGCCCAGCTGAAAGGTCTAGTTTTAAACTATGATAAAGATTCTATAGGATATAGACATTTGAATAACTCCTTTTCATCAGGAGTCAGCGAAGTTTATTCTGTAAAGGACCACATGGTAAATATTTTAGGCTTTGCAGGTCATATAGTTTCTGTCCCAACTTCTCAGTCCTACCATTGCAGTGTGAAACCAGCCATAGACAATATAGAAACAAGTCAGCGTGGTTGTGTTTCAATAAAACTATTATGGACACTGAAGTTTAAATTTCATACAGTATTCATGAAATTCATGACATGAAATATTGTTCTTTTGACTTTTTCCCCAACCATTTAAAAATATAAAATTTATTCTTAGCTTGCGCATACAAAATGAGATTGCAGGCCAGATTTGGCATGGACCATAGTTTACTGACCTCTGCTTTAGGTCATAGCTTAGATGTCACTTTCTAAGGACCCTTCGATGTGTTCCTTATGCAGCCTGTACTTACTATTACTACTCCAAATTATTACTACTCTAATATACAGAGCTTGTCTGTACCTCCACATTAGAGTGTAGGCTTTATAACAGTAGGGGTGGAATTACTCTGTTCATAGTTAGATCCTTACCACCGAGCACAACACCTGGCATTTTTAATTTAATTAATTCAGATGTTCCAGGATTATCAGCTATATCATTGTATTGAAAATAGGGATGTTATTGTTAACCTTATGTTTATTGAAAAATAATAAAACAAATAAAATATGCCCTCCCATTATTTTAAAAAGTCTTTAGGACTTTTTGCAAGTTCTCTTTTTCTAAAATAAAACAATGACTTAAAGAATTATTCCTTATTAAGTTAGAGTTAGTATTGCTAAACGGGACTTGGGCTAAGAATAATAGGGGCTAAAAATTTTTGTATGACAATTTTTTGCAAGATGAGAGTGGAGGAGGAAATATATATACTTACACATATACTTAAGAAGGCTTTTTAGGTTTTGGGTTTGTGAGATAATGTTTTATGTGCAACCTCAAAATATAAAGTAAAATCCTCTGGGTGTATGTGGTGGGGAGGAGGTGAAGGTAGAGGTGGAGAATGACAGATAAATGATAGAGGCAGGTAATTTTAGTGCCATGTTATTAAGTCCTAAAGATTTTTTTAGACCACTTAGCTATCATACTGGGATGATTTTGAGAGATGTTGAGGGACCATGTAACTGGAGAACAGTGTTGATCTATACTTAGTGTGGAAGAGCCATAAAATATCTCTTGTGAACTGATGGGGGTTATCACATGTATTTTCTCTCTCTCTCTTACAATTCTGTTGCCTTGACTTTCCCAGGTTTAGAAAAATAGAATAATGCTTGTAGAATGCTTAGTTTATGTCAGACACTGTGCTATGGGCTTTATTTACATGGATTATTTAATCAGATCTCCACTTTACATTTGACACAATGTGCCAAGAAGTTTGCCCCTAGGGCCAACAACTGGTAAGCACTGATGGTGTAATCTAACTGTACTGCCATCTCATGAATTATGAAGTCAGTTAATACTCCATAACATTCAATTCTGATATTTCCTGCTGCTCCGATAATCGGAATTATTCTGGTGTTTAGAAAATAAAGGATAAAGATTCAAACAAATGATCGTTGATGGATCCCTCATTACTCTTTTTTACAGGGAAATTTAGGAACCTTTTTTATTACCAATGTGAGAATTGTGTGGCATGCAAATATGAATGACAGTTTTAACGTCAGTATACCATATCTACAAATTGTAAGTACATGTATTTTGATGACCTAATTGTAATGTAGAATAAATAATTTCTGTTCAACAGTTAATAGAACTTTGGAATTAGATGATTTCTCCCTTGTTAAGTGGCAGTAGTTTAGCTGAGAGCATACTTTTAAAGTGTTGATGATTTACTATTTCAACATAGAAAAGACCCAATTGTACTTACATTCAAGGGAAACAGCACTATTATCAACTTGCTATTAAGAGAGAAATATACTAGATTCTAAAAATGTAAATAGTTTTCATACAGGTTAAGGTATATTTTCCTTAGATTCCATTCAAAGGGTGTTAGCTGCTAAAGTTTTCCATAGCCTTTCCACGAGGTGGATATATGGTTATTCCTTGGCATGGTTTCAGCACACTGCTCCCTTCACACACTTTACTTTGGCTCTCTTGCCACTTTCTGCTCAAACTCTTTTAAAGGCAGAATGAAACCATTAATTCTGTGAATGAACTGTTTTAATTGTATTCAGATACATAATGTAATACAAACTGGATTCATGCTACATCTTTGGTGAAAGAAATTAAGATGCTTTTTAATGATGATAATGGTTTTAGTTTAAGTTAAAATCCAGAATAAGAACTAACTACACCTAATACTAATTTGTTTTGGTGGTAGATAAAAATGGTTCTTTTTATTCTGCTGCTGCTGCTGTGGATAAGTATGTGATTTTGTGAAATAAACAATAAGCTCCAATAAACTGAAGAATTTCATTTTATATTAAAAAAAAATTATAGGACTCTAGTACATATCAGATAAAACAAAAAGAACTTAATGAAAATCCTGTGAGGTTACCCTATTGTCATCGCCCCTATTACAGGATATAAGTTGTCTTAAGACTAAGCAGTTTCATTAATAAATATTTATGGATACAGTGTATATGACATACGGAAAATGTCATTTTTTATGAGACTTCTTGGCTTGTAAGAAGGATAATTCTTTGCAAAATATTCCCAAGCCTATCTTTTTCTAAATTGTTTAATTTTTGAGTTACTTTAAAATATCTGATGATTCATTTGCCAGACACTGAGAACCTACTCTGTGCTAGACACACAATCATGACAATCATTGTGTGTATGAACCGGTACTACACAGTTCTGGTCGTACGTCAAGGAGCTTTAGTCAGGCGGAGAAAAGCAATACATTAAACAGAAAATCACAGAATCCCATAGGAAGAAAATTATTTCTGGCCATCTGAAGAAATATGAGAATTCATAATCATGGCTGGGAAGAGGCGACAGAGTCTATATAGGTACTTGATAAATCAGTGTTTGTTCATTACTGTTTTGCATTGTATGCACATGTGTTACAGCTTGCCTAACCTCTATTATGCTGAACAATTAGGGTAGTAAGCAACCTTGTGATTTCTATTCTTCAAATTGGCTATTTTTTGTTATTTGAAAATAGAATTGCCAGATACAGCTTCTGGAATGAATTCAGCCTGGTCCAAACAACTTGCAATCCGATATCATCACAGTCTGTTACTGTGGCAGTCATATACTAACTTCAGCTGTACGCCTCCACCGTTGCCCTGACCGCACTCCTATAGATAATATATCAATATATATCCTCTTGCCACTTGCTGTCTTACCAGCCTGTGTAACCCAGTCGCCTGGTTGGATTACCTATTGACATCCAGGGTGCAGTGCTCTATGGTTCTTAACCAGGACTGTGTGTACCCTGGTGGGGTACAAAGCAGTCCAGGTGAAAACCAGGTTTTCATAACTGTCACCGTTTAGTCAGTCTGTGTCCCCCCCAGGCCCCTCCCCCTCTCCTTTCTTCTCTGTCTTTCTCAACTTCCAGTGCCCATCTGTATGGATTTCTGGTTTGTCATCAGCTACCACAGATTACCCCTCTCTGCTTTTTGGTCTGCTGGTCGTCATGTTCTCTAACCCCACCAACAAGTACATTTTGTGTCACTTTCTAAAAGTCCTGCCTGCCATTGTACTCTACACCTCCTTCCCTTCTAGGCCACTTGTGTCACTGCTCACCTCCTGCAAAGCAAGCTTAATCCTCATGTCACACTTACCTGTTGATGTTAATTACATTCGACTTATCCCAGCCTTCCTTGCTGCCTGGTGATGAAGGCCTGTAACTTATTTTATTTTAATAAATGGAATGGAGAGTCCTTAAGAAGTTAGCCACCAATGGTGTAACAAATAGAAGGCACATGTGAACTTTAAAAAGTAACGCAGCCTTAGGAGCCACAAAAGACACTGGCCCTGCATAACTAAGACTGCTGGCCTTTGGTTTAAAATATTCAGAAAAGTTGTGACTTCCTGGAAGTCAGAGAATTTTGTACATATTTCAGAGATGTCTTCTTTGTATTATTGCCTTACAAGTTTGCCATCTATTTCCAATTTGAAAATTTTCATTTACTCGATCTGTGTGGAAGTGTAATGAAGGAAAGAGGGATAATTCTGTTCTTTATGTAAAGTAGTTGTGCAAAAGTTGAAAAATTTGTGTTAAAAAGTCACTATTAACAGATAATAAAAAGTATTTTTTTTTCCTTTTTCATTTTACATCTAGCGTTCAATAAAGATTAGAGATTCAAAATTTGGTTTAGCTCTTGTCATAGAAAGCTCTCAGCAGGTAAGATACTTTATATTTGTATTAATCTTTAATATTTTAAAACCATGTAACAATCTATTTTTAGTTTTATTTATATAGTGATCAGTTTATATCCAAGAATAATATTAGCTGTCACGTGAAGTTATTGGCAGAGTTTGAAGTCGTATATTGATTGTCCTCGTAGAAAGAAGCCTGCCTGTGTTTCTTTGTTGGAGGGACATAGTCATTATCACCCTTAATGACTGTCATGTTTAATGACAGTGTCACGTCCCTGTACTTCTCATGCATTATCTCAATCTTCACACAACCCTATGATACAGTCACTATTTTTTCCCCATTTTACAGTCAAGGAAACTAGGGCCTGGAGAATTTAGGAACCTTGCCCATGTTCTCACAACTAACAAGTGGTGGGGCCAGGTCTGACTGATGAACAAGACTGTGTTTCAGAAACACAGATACATACAGACACACATCCACGCCCTATTTGAGATTTTATACTCTCACACACAGGTTATATTGTATGTAATTATAAACTGCTATGCCCCATTATGCCAGGTTTTTAAGAAATACACTGAAATAAAACATTTACTTTTTATAAAATCACTTCTCGTCTAAATTCTAAGTTTAAACACGACTGTGTACTCACTCCTTTCCCCTGGCCTATAGATTATTAGCTGACATTTATTGAGTGCTTACCATGTTCTAGGAACTGTTCAAAATGTCATACATTTACATTATTTCATTTAATGCAACAGCTTGATAACCATTTTATGGTTAGAAAATTGAGGCTTAGAAAGATAATGGGAGTAAGTTTTTCAGCATTATACAACTAGTAAATTTGTTGTAAAACCAGAATTTGAACCCAAAAGCATATGCTCCCAGCATATGCTCTTACCTATTACAGTATGCTATTTAATTTTTTAACACTCTTCTCCAACAAACTGTCATGGTCAAGTTTGTTTCCTAATTCTTCAAGGAGATACCCTTAGGTAGGCCAGTCTCTTAATTCTTTTAATATGTAGCCTACTTTTCATGGTCTAGCTCAAGAAAATCTTAAATCCCTTGGCCTTCACACTCTACACTGTATTTTTTTAAGTCTTGAAATATCAGCTTTGATATTTACGTATGAAATGATGTGATATCTGGATATTGCTTTAAAATAGCCCTGAGTGGGTGAGGGGAAGAGATTTTGGGGGGTAGGGTAAAGTTACAGATAGAACAGAGTTGGCCATATTTTGTTACTTGTCTAAGCTGGATGATAGCTACGTGGACCCTTACTGTACTCTTTTTTCTATTTTTGTATGTATTAAGTTTTCCTTAATAAAAATTTTAATTAAAAACCAGCTACATATTGTGCTCTGAAATAAGGACACTTGGAGCTATAATGTATCATATACTTAAATACAATTTCTCAGCCTTGTTTTTTTGTGTTTTTGGTTTTTTTTAATTATTTTTTCTTGTAGAGTGGAGGATATGTTCTTGGCTTTAAAATAGATCCTGTGGAAAAACTACGAGAATCAGTTAAGGAAATCAATTCACTTCACAAAGTCTATTCTGCCAGTCCAATATTTGGAGTGGATTATGAGATGGAAGAAAAGGTAATTTGTTCACTGTGTGAAAAACACTATTTGCTGAATTGTTACACAGTCTATAAAATTCAGATATAAACACATTGTGTACGATTTTATTTTAAACTATGTTTAAAATGATGAATATACAAACTCTGCTCAGTGAGCCTGGCCCCTGGGCTTTCACTGACTTGTGCTTAACAAACCTGTCTTCCCCCTGGCTGCTTCATCATTTGTTCCTGGGCTTCTAGATGAGCAGCCTGTCCCGAGAGGTCTCCACGTGCTGGGCTCCTCTGATGCACACAGACTTGAATCTTTCACTCTGTCAGCTTTATTTTCAGTCTACTTCAGTCTCCTTTAGCATGGGCAACCATCAGGCCTCACAGACACCATTTCCTCCCCCCAAGGCCCTACAATATAGCAGCTCCAGGAGTCTGCTCCACAGTATGGCCTGTGCCCATTCTTCCCATCAGTGCCTCTGCCGTACCAGTTATGAAGTATTTTGAGTATACTCCCACATGCCTGCTCTTTGCCTTCTTCATGATTTTGGTTTCTGCATCAATCTGCTGTCCAAGTACATCCATTCTCTTTGGCTTTACTCTTCAGCCTCTCCAGCTGGGACCTTTGTCATCTGGTCTATCACTGTGTACCCACCAGCCACTGCATTAGAGATGTCGTCGCTGTCTGCTCCATCAGCGGTACCCTGGCCACAGGCTCTCCCTGGTGCCCTCACTGATTGCTCTGTCACAGGTTCTCTTGCTATCTGTTCTTTTGGGCCCCCACCCTGTTGTTCGTGTCCTTGTCATCCACTCTTTCATCAGTGTCCCTGCTGGTACTCAGCAAGTCGAGCCATATCACACATCACAGACATTACCTATCTCTCTGCTCCTGCTCTGGGACTGCGGCATGTGACCAGAGACCAGGAAGTAGGGCTGAGCAGCGAAGTGCAAATTCACACCCTCTGACTTCAGCCAGGCCCTTGTTGCCTGGTAGTGCCCCTTGTTCTGAGTTTTATTTCTCTCCCTGCCAAATCCCGTGTATAGGTCCCTTTCCCCTGCCAGCTGAAACTTTTCTCTGGGTTATTGTTATTGTATTTCACATATGCTCCATGTATTTCATCTCCTTAACCATCCTCTTACATTTTCTTCCCAAACTACTCTTTTTTCAGCATTCTTCCTTTCACTCCACCTTCTCTGTGTATTCCTCAGTAATGTGACATCACCTGTTCCTCCAGTTTCTTCAACTTGTACTTCCATAGATGACTCCAGAATCTGTCTACCTGATCTTGTCACATACTCTCAGCTTATCATGGTTCCAAATATTCTTGGATATTTCACATAAATGAGCATTCAAATAACATAAATGGAATTTCTCATTTAAAAATTTACCTTAGTAATTAGGTAAATAATTTTCCAAGTCCTTAAAATACACTAGGACTTGGTTGAGTATCTTAAATTTGGCATACCTAAAATGGCAGCATTTTCCTCAAAAGTAGCATCCTGCTGATTTATCTATTTACTACTTATTAATATGCATTTTTAGCATTGTCAAGGTTCGCTGTCCTCAAAACCTTGGACTTTTCCTTTTTTATTTTCTCATTATCTTATTTTACACATTCAGTCAATTATACCAGTCTCTTCTCTGTTCCTAGTCCTTCCTTTCCATACAAACCTGATTTCAATCCCAATCTCACCATTTATGTGTGACCATCGGCAAATCTGAGGTTCAGTTTTCTCATTATAAAATGAAGATGATCTCTCTTACAACGTTATTGATCATGTCCATAAAATGCCTGGCATCTGGGAGACACTGAATATGTTAATTCTCCTACCCATTCTCTCCCCACCTTTCATTTCTCCTCTCTTCCCTTTCTTTGGCCCCAAAACATAATAAGAGCCAGCCCTAAGAGCTCACTCTGTCACCTCATATAAGTACCTACTCCAAAGCCACCTCTTCAGGGAGGTCTTCCCTGACTAGCGGCGCTTGCTTGCTTTATTTTCGGTAACACTAATCGGTCTCCTGTACTATTAATAATGTCCATGAAGTCAGGGATTTTTGTCTATTTTCTTTTTTTTCTCTTTTTTAAATTAAAGTTTATTAGGGCGACAATTGTTAGTATGTCTATTTTCTTTAACCACCACATCTCCAACAATCTAAACTGACACATAATAGGCTCTTAGTGAATATTCATAGTTGTTGAATGATTGTGTTGAACACCTACTATTTGCCATTCACTGCTCTAAGAACTTTTTATGCATCATCTCATTAAATCCTCCCCAAAATACTATGAAATATTATTATTATTATTATTATTATTATTATTATTATTATCTCACAGGTAAAGAGCCTGTGAGATAGGCTGTAAATAGGTTAAATTACTTGCACACACACACACACACACAAAAATTACTTGCACACAATCACACAGCTATGAACATGGTTGAAACACTGAGGTTAACCTCAGATTATGGAATCAGGTTACTGTCTTGTGAAGCATTACATTTGTCCCCCACCAATTACCTATAAATAAAATCCAAATTCTTTGGGCTAGTATTAAAGAATTTCAGTAGACGACTTCAGTCTGCCTTTCCCACCTTATCTGCACAGCCACAGTGTCTGGCTGTGCATGTTGTACACTGCACAACTCTAGAGAACGTTGTTCACATAGCCTTTATGTGAAGGGTGCTTCCTGGTGTTGTTCAGTACAATAGCCCTTCTTAGATCCTTCTGTCTCGTGAGACTCTTATGTTATAACCACACTGGATTATTCGCCATTCTCCAGCCTATCCCGGGGTTTCTCACCTTTGTGGATACCCACTGATACCCACTGTCAGGAATACCCTTTCCGCTAATCCCACCTGTAAAATCATTGTCATCCTAAAAACCCTAGATTACATGCCAGCCTTTTCTTCGTGAAGGTTTATGGGATTCACAAGCCAGAAGTTGTGCTGTCTCCAAACTTTTATTATCATAGATACTGCATTTGGTACACCATTTGTTTGCATAGGTTGAACCATATGATATTAATATTTGACTATTTTCGAGTTACAAAAATGGTAATTTCATATGGTTCTACCTAATATTTAGTTATCTGTAATTGTGTTTTATCCTTTGTTCCACAACCACTCGATTACAAACCTTTTGTGGGTAAGGGCAAAGGTTTTATACCCTTGGTAGTACTAGCGTAGTGCCTAATACACTAGAGATACTTAAATATTAGAAAAATGAATTAAAATATGAGTATTGTATTTTATTCTGCTTTACCTTAGGAATATTCAAAACAAATCTTAGTCCTTTTCACAAATTATTTTAATGACTACTTTGAGGAAAATAAAAATTTGCTATTATACAAAATTAGTTTTTTTAACTATGTGAAAGAAAATCAGATAAAGTCCAATGGAGTTTTTTCTTTAAGGATATCTCTAAGTATCATACTGAGTATGTGTCAATTGTCATTTTCATTCTTTTGATGATAGTGACTTCAGATTTAAAAGCTTAGGTTAACTGACTCATTTTATTACTCCGGTTAGTTTTAACAGAATATAAGTTATGCAATGATTTTTATAAGACATGAGTAGTTTGTAATTGTATTATCCTTTTACAAGTACTTACAATTCTCGCAGCACATTTTACTAAAATTATCTGTTTAATTAATATTGTCTCTTTGATGCATTTTAACATCTATTGATTTTCAGCCACAGCCCCTTGAAGCTCTGACAGTTGAACAAATTCAAGATGATGTAGAAATAGACTCCGATGATCATACAGATGCTTTTGTGGTGAGCATCACACAAGAGAGCTACTAAGTTTCCTGTGGGTTTTTTCTAATCTGAGTCATGTTTTACTAAATGATGATTTAAGTGTGTAAAACACCATAGAACTTGAGACTTTTGAGAGTATCTTAAACATGAGCTGGACAGTAATTTTTTTTTTAATTTAGAGATGGTGTGTGTGTGTGTGTGTGTGTGTGAAAATACTTTTAAATTACCAAACTGGGAAATAGTTTGAGAACACAGTTATTCAGAAGATTTCAGATATGTGAAAAGTTTTTTCATACCTTTGAATAGAACATGTTAAATATAGTTAATTAAGTTAATTTAAAATCTATACTTTCTATAATTAGTTTTTATGAGATGGACTTCCCTTCAATTTTAGGTATATTATCTTAAAATGGGTATCTATTTGAACAATAAACTTTCCTGTTTCCTAATTTGTATTATTTAATTAATAGCCAAAATAATAATAATGTTTACTTTATATTGTGGTCCATGAATTTGACCAGAATGCCCCTCTGGAAATAAATATTTTTAAACAAAAATGTAAAACTAGTATAAAATATTTAATTATAAACTACTACTACATCTTAAACTATATGCATTTGCTGACACATTGAAGCACTGATTGTTTTGTATTGCCAGCATCATCTTCTAAATGAGAAGGAGGGAGGAAATTTTATAAAAGGATGAAATTTTATACCTTCTAAGTCATTTTTATCTCCATTCAAGTTAATGTTAATTATACACTAATTACAAAGCACAATTTTTAGAGCTTCAAGCATAACTCTTGAAGACTTTAATAATTATTGACAGAAAAAATGAATTCTGCTACCAGCACTATAAAGATAATTGAGAAAACCATTAGACACATAACAACAGAATATTAAATACATTTAGTCACAGAATTGTTCTGTAAATTATGTATCCATTCTTTAGCCCACTGACCTATTATGTTGGTATGTAAAAGATAATTTTCTTTGTCTTACAGGCTTATTTTGCTGATGGCAATAAGGTAAGGATATTTTACCTATAGTATATGAAAAAAACTTTCTATTTTCTAATATTTAGTATTCACAAACTTATGTGAAACCTATTTTTTGTTTTTTTCCTCTTCCTTGCCCACCTTCTCTGTTTCCATCTTATCCTTTTACCTCCCAAAAAGCAACAAGATCGTGAACCTGTATTTTCAGAAGAACTGGGGCTTGCAATAGAGAAATTGAAGGATGGATTCACCCTACAGGGACTTTGGGAAGTAATGAGTTGATCTTGAGTTGAGCTGGATTTCTTTAAAGATATCTCAAGGTTAAAGCTAGTAGTCACCTGCTATAAGGCATGAAATGATTTTTACATTTACAGAAATAGCTTTTAAGAAAAAGTTTTTTAATGATTAAGGAAAAACTCATTTATCTAAGATTTTACTGCCAGTTTTCTAAAAATTATATTTAAAATTGTAATCAAAATATATCTGGTTTGTAAATATGTTTATTTTTTACCTAATACTTGTAAATTACTAGTCTGCAGATACTAAATGACTGTATCATGTTGGATTTAATAAAGAATTTATGCAGCACCATTTAATGTTTTGAAAGTATTATTAAAAGAATAAGACTATTCTTATAATCAAAATACAGCTTTTTAAATTATAAATATATGCTTTAAATATATTATCACATAGCTCCAAATGTAAGCCAACTCTTAATATAACTTACAACCCTTAAACTTGTCATTTTTAGATGGTCATTTCTGTAAAAACTAAAAATTATAACTAAATCTGGAATATATCAACTGCTATAAAGTTTTGGGCACTGTTTTGTAAATAATTTCAATATAGTTTTGGCAAGAATACATTTACTTTGTAAGTAAATTGTTTTAAGTAGCTTGTAAATAAATAGTTCATTTGACTTTCTCTTTGTTTGTATTCATTGAAAATTCTTTGAAGCTTTCAAAAATAGGATATTATTTTCAGATTTTTTGGTTAGATAAGATTTGGTGACCTCTCTGGCCATCAGTGTTTTTTGCCACTGCTTTGGTATAAATTAACAACATCAGGAACCTTTGTCAAATCATTGAAATTAGCCAATGGAGCCCTCTTTCCATAGAGAAAAAGAAATGAGTGTATAAAAGCATTTAAAATAAGGTTCAACTGTATTCACAACCATAAACACATAATACTACCAAATGCTAACCTGAATCTAATAAACCAATGAACAAAGCTATACAGTGGTTTCTTTACTTAAATAGGAAAGGATTTCTACATTTTTAAGGGACGGGATTATAATAATCTATATTAGGGGGGAAAAGGATGTTGGAAAAATTTATAGAGGTCACAAAATGCTACCAGGACTATTGTTTAAATAGTTTTTCAAGCAAAAAAAAGATTTATAAAATTGCCAACTAGTAAGGAAAAGCTCAAATGTCATATAGCTTTTGCATCTGACTCATTAATCTTTTTAAATGTTAGGTGTTACATGTGGAGAGAAATGAGTCATTTATTGTTTAAACAAGGGAGCAGCTGTTATTTTTCTAGTGTGTTAAAACCTTAGTGGCATCTATAAATGGAAAAAGAGTCAATGAGCTCTTCTTTCAGCTGTTGTTTTAGCAGCTGACTGTACCACTGACTTCACCATGATGTAAAATAAGAGAAAAACCTTTACTCATGGATAGTGATCTTGAAGTTTAAAAATACATAATTATCTGATCTACGTACGGGCATTCCTTCATTCAACAAATATTATGGAACACCCACAAGGCCCTGGAGCAATAGCATTGAACAAAACAAACCAAAAAAAATACGAAAAAATCCCTGTCTTCATGGAGCTTATGTTCTTTTGAGCATGTTTAAGAATTCCAGCCTTTGAAAATACAGTATGTGTAGTATATCCACTGAGGGTATACAGTATATCCACTGAGTTTGGGAAATGTGACAATTTTATTAAATAAAATATTTCATGAACAAATACATGGTGGTATCTGTATGTAAACAAAGGATCAATATTCTTTCAAATAATGCCTTCCACATTCCATAATTAATATGGTGTTCTATTATAATCAACAACTTAAATTATGATTGCATTTATACATCCTTTTTTTGTTTTCATGTTTAAGAGCAGTTTTCGAAATTGTGCAGGTGAGGTAGCACTTTGTCCTGATTGGGCTATGTTCTGTTGGTGACATTATTCTTATGGGGTTACATCTGTTCTATTTTTTAACTTTTTATTTAATGAAAGATCATCTTCAACACTTAAAATCACAGAATATATTTAGGGATCATATTGTTTGTGTTTTTTATTTCTCTAGTGTTGACTTTAAACTATTTCTTTTTCTGGTCTTGATAGTTCCTTTTAACCTTTTGCGTTTATTTTACTTGTTTTGTTGTTGTTTTAAATACTTTGTGGAGCAAGGCAGGGTATGAATAAAGTAAATAATTTTATAATTTAATTCAATACTAATTATGTTTTTTTCACTTAAGAATAATGTCTTAGAAAATTAGCAGTTTCTCTGCATTTATTATTTCAATTGTGATGGGGTATTATTTTTGAGGTTTTCGTTTTTTTAATTATAGTACATAAGTAGAAGAAGTCTTTAAGTTTCCTACTTCTAAAAGAACATTACATATCTCACTGTGTTAAGTGGAAAATAAAAATTTGTGAGTAAGTTATTTGAAAGGGGTATGACTGTTCAAATGAATTCACTTCATATTTTTGATGTCTGCATCATTAATCCAGATACCCAGGTAGCTTGCCACTAGACCATTTTAGTGGGCTGACTCATTTTTATGATTCAGTTTTGTTAGTGCAGTAAACATTTTGTGGTAGCCTTTATCAGCATATCTTCTAATGCTTTCTGTATTTTAAAGTTTTTCACTTCATTTAAATCTCTTGTTTTTTAGCTGTTTCCTTAGTGATGAAAAATTTCAGTTGTTCCTTTCAATCTATAACAGCTGCAAGAACAACTCTTCTTTCCAAACTAGCTCTCGTACATTCCTGTTGTTAGAGTTGGTATCTATATTTAGCTAGTGGGATTAAATTGCAAAGGCTTCAAGCTGGGCAAAGCACACTGATCTGCCTTTTACAACTAGACCTGTGTGCTGCGAGGAGCTAAGGCCTTCAGTGTCCCCTTCCTTACCCAGGTTACTCACAAAATGGATTCCCAGAGGGAACTCGCAGAGGAACTGCGGCTTTACCAATCCACCCTTCTTCAGGATGGTCTAAAAGATCTCCTGGATGAGAAAAAATTCATCGATTGCACCCTCAAAGCAGGTGACAAAAGTCTTCCTTGCCACAGACTGATTTTGTCAGCTTGTAGTCCTTACTTCCGTGAGTATTTTTTATCTGAAATTGATGAGGCCAAAAAAAAGGAGGTGGTACTAGATAATGTGGATCCTGCTGTACTGGATTTAATCATCAAGTACCTCTACTCTGCCAGTATTGATCTCAACGATGGAAACGTGCAAGATATTTTTGCATTGGCCAGCCGCTTTCAGATCCCCTCCGTGTTCACTGTCTGTGTCTCTTACCTTCAGAAAAGACTTGCTCCTGGTAACTGTCTAGCCATCCTAAGGTTGGGACTTCTTCTCGACTGCCCAAGGCTCGCCATCTCTGCCCGTGAATTTGTGTCTGATCGCTTTGTACAGATTTGTAAGGAAGAGGACTTTATGCAACTGTCTCCCCAGGAACTGATCTCAGTCATTTCAAATGACAGCCTAAATGTAGAAAAGGAAGAAGCAGTATTCGAGGCAGTGATGAAATGGGTGCGAACAGACAAAGAAAACAGGGTTAAAAACCTTAGCGAAGTGTTTGATTGTATCCGTTTTCGCCTTATGACAGAAAAATATTTTAAAGATCATGTTGAGAAAGATGATATCGTTAAAAGCAACCCAGAACTCCAGAAAAAAATCAAAGTTCTCAAAGATGCCTTCGCAGGCAAACTCCCAGAGCCCAGCAAAAATACAGAGAAGGCTGGGGCTGGTGAGGTGAATGGCGATGTCGGTGACGAAGACTTACTTCCTGGTTACCTGAATGACATTCCCAGGCATGGAATGTTTGTCAAAGACCTCATCCTCTTGGTTAATGACACAGCTGCAGTGGCTTATGACCCCACAGAAAACGAATGCTACCTTACTGCCCTGGCTGAACAGATTCCCAGAAATCATTCCAGCATCGTTACCCAACAAAATCAGGTGTACGTGGTAGGAGGACTGTACGTGGATGAAGAAAATAAGGATCAGCCTCTACAGTCATATTTCTTCCAGGTAAGAAAGGCTATTTTTACATAAGAGACATAAAGGAAAGGTGGTTACTCACCATCCAGTTAGCTAATTTGTGAAGTATTCAGGCTGCTTGCATTTTATTCTCCTTGATACCTTATTCCAGTCCATAAAAAAGCTATAATCAGATTTCCTACCGTTTTCTAAGTTTCCTTGAACTGATTTGAAATTCTTGGCAGTAGCATTTTATCTCTTATTTATAGTTACTGCCTATAATATAATTTTGTTGAAAAATGAAAACAACTTGTGTATATATTTTACACACTTTGAATTACCGTCTAGGAAAAACTGCACAGTGTCACTAATTTGGATTGTCTAACAATATTTAGAAATTTTTACTTATGATGATTTTTTTGTTGTTGATAATTTTTTATATATGACAAATAATCACACTTAGCCATTATTACAACTTAACCTGTTTTGTGAAACCACAGAAGTTTGCAAGAAAACAAGTCCTCCTAAACTAATAGACTCTTCGTCACTTGTTTGAAGGGAGTTTGTTTCATAGTAATGCATTGTACTTTATCAGTTTAAAAAGGAATCAGTGACTTCACCTTTATCGTTAATAATGCCAATACAAGTACTCTGTAGCTTACAGCTAGCTCGGAGAGTCTGTTTAGGTCATACCTACTCATGGCCTGGGCTTTATGGACACTTGAGTTGGAAAGATATGGAAGTGTGGCGTGTCATACCACAGTCACTGTGTACTCTCAAAGTGTGTGAATACTGTGCATTCACGAAATACTACGTTTAACCAGCTTTTTCTAAGCTTGAAAAATGTAACTGTAATAATACATATTAATCATGCTTCTCAATTTTCAAAGTTCCATTGAACTATGTTAACTATGAAATGTAAAAATTAGACAGTAGAAGCTGTAATCGTAAGTCTGAATACAAGCCAGAAATTTTCCTAAGCCCTAATTTTAAATTCAGATAAATTTCTGAAAAGGCAAATTCAATTTAAAAGGCAGTAATTACATCTAGGAAGTAAAAATGACATCAAAGCACAGATAACCTAGAAATCATAGATCCGGGGAATACTTACAGCCTTATCTTTAGTCTTTTCTATCCTGTTACTACCCTTACTTTTATTGACACAGGCTCTCATTTCTGGTTCAAGAAACCTGCCTGATGGTCTTCATAGCTACAAAAACAGTTATACAAAGTTGAAAGGGTCAACTCCCTGTCAGTACCCATGCCTTGCTCCTTTTAAAAGGCACAAGATGCCAGGATAAAAACACCTGACCATAAAAGAGGGTTATGGCTAACAAAATACATGTATGAGAATTTCGGGTTTTGCATTTTTCTGCTTGGTGACATCTGTTTAAAATGTATTAAGTTAGGAGTAATATGACCTTTGGTCGTATGCTGTAAATAAGATTATGAGAATTTTTACACAGGTAAGGTAGTTTTTTTCATAGAATTAATAGATTCATCAAATCTTTGAACAGCACCACATCTTACAATAATCTAAGTCTAAACCCTAATTTTAAGGTGGAAACTGGAGCCAGAGAGGTTAAGTAGCGTGGCAGCTTACCTATAAAAGAGTCTGGCAGGCAGTTTACAGTTTCTTCTGCTGTAGGAAGTGCCCTCTCGGGGGTCGTATGGGGATGTAAACGTACTGTAGAGTGTGGGCAGTAAACCCTCCAGCGTGGGATTATGGTGGCTGCTGTTCCTATTTTAAAAAACAAACTGGATTTATGTAGTTTGTATTTGAATATCACTTAAAGGCTCTGTGAGGTTGGGCAAATTATTTAACCTTTCTGTGTCTCAGTTTGCTCATCTGTAAAATGGAGATAATAAAAGTGCCTGTTCTGGAGGCCTAAAGCAGATGACCTGTGTAAAGCACGTAGTGGGAACCGCGTCACAGAGTAAAAGCTCCACAAATGTTCATTATTATTTATACTATGCTACATACCACTTTCTTATCAAAGGATTTTCTTCAAAAATGAAAACATTAGTGGCCAACAATCTAGATGTCGAAATTAGTAAATGCAAAGCTAACGATGCACATATGGGGATTAAACCATTCATCTCGTCGAGTCTTGATTAGTGCTTTGCTTTCTACTAGATGCAGATACAGATAGGTTTCCACAGGGACCTCTCCCTATACCACAGCCTTTAATATCTGCATCTAATCTTGGTATCCAACTAGTCTGAGTTTTCTTCCTTTTTCTTCTGCTACATAGAAGTAGCACTAGAGAGACCAACAAATCTGTGGCTGTACTAACCTCAGAAAGCTGTTTTCTTGTTCCTTGGAGTCCTAAAATGAAATGTGGAAATTTTTAAAATTACCAATAATGCGTTGTCATAGTAACAGTAAGCTGAAGCTGATACCAGCCATACCAGAATCACCTACCTCGGGGACATGGGCACTTAGAGGGCTGTCTTAGGCTTGCAGAAGTAGCAGTAGGAAAAATAAGCATAGTTACTTCCTAATATAAACAGAGAGAGAGGGAGAGAGAGAGAGAGAGAGAGGAGTATTTCAATTGATTCTCAATGAAAGGAGAGGAGATTGTAGGCTATAACAGCTACCTATATCAGACACTAATAAACCTAAAAGTTTTTGACGGAAAGAAAAAGATACTGCCTAACATTCCAGTTGTCTGTGGACTGAGTGACAGGTCCAGCTGTCCTGGACGCCGGCTTGGGGAGCATGTTAAATATAGCATGTGGGGATCACTCACATTCTGTGACCCTCCCTGCAGCAACCTTTCTTTCACAGCATTGTAAAACTATTATGATTCCTGTTCAAATTCCTGAACAAAGAAACATGAGAAGAAAACTTGACAAGAAACTTCAGCTCTAACTGACCTCTGGCGACTATTTTATTCTCTTTCCTTCCTTGAAGTCCTGTACATTTTGGTACTTTCAGCTATTTTGATAAGCCAACTAGATTTTCTCATTTTTCTAGGTAATTCAGAGGTACCATAGGATAATTTTGGATTAGAGTTTTACTTTGTTTGCAAGATCTTTGACTACCTCAATGAATTCTAAACAACACACAAAGTATAGCATATTTTCTGGTACACCTGTAACTTTTTTTTAACAAGCTCTACAACTCATAATCTTTTTTCTTTCAGCTTGATAATGTAGCATCCGAGTGGGTTGGACTTCCCCCTCTGCCTTCAGCACGGTGTCTCTTCGGTCTGGGAGAGGTAGATGACAAAATCTATGTAGTTGCAGGCAAAGACCTTCAAACAGAGGCTTCGCTGGATTCGGTATTATGCTACGATCCTGTGTAAGTTGGCATGACATTCCATGTTCCTAAGCAGGCAGGTGTATGAGTGCCTATAACATATTCATATTTTGAGAATTGGAATTTACTAAAAGCATATAAATTCTATCATCTTCTGATTTTAGGGCTGTCAAATGGAATGAAGTAAAAAATCTTCCTATCAAAGTCTATGGCCATAGCGTGATTTCACATAAGGGGATGATATACTGTCTAGGAGGAAAGACAGACGACAAGTAAGTACTCTGAAATCTCCTTGTGGTTTATAGCCAAAGGATTTTTTATTACAAAGGTTCCTTTCTCTTTTAATTTGCATCTACATATTGAAATGAGACTTGGTTCTCATCCATAATTCTTTAGAAATAAATTTTTGAAAAGTTATTCAAGTATATTGTAAGTGATTTCTGAAGGGAAACTGTGGACAATTTAAAAGTTGCTAAAGTAAATCTGTAGATGCCCAGCATACAACAAGGAACAAACATAATATTAATACCTCCAACATAAGCATTCTTATAGTAGAAAAACAGCATTTAGGAGCATAAGCAAGTATTTTGCTAATTTATAATTATATTTTACTACATTAAAACCAATGGGCTTTTTAAATTAATTTAGTCATAAGTAAATAAAAATTAAGTGTATTTCTTTAATGTAGTATTTAAAATACTACTACTAACAACAGTGCATAAAAATGTGGATTTGTATTTTACATTCATAAGAGAGAATTTAGATAGGTGAGTTTGAAACTGAAAAGCACAGTAACTGAAAATAAGGTGATTATTTCCTCAGCAATGTTTTACTTATTTACTCCTGGATAGAGGTGGCATGCAAAATATTTAACAACTGGTCACAAACAGGCATTGATCAAACAGAACAGATACACTCTGGTATACCCACTAGCACCCATTCTCTTGTGAGAAAAACAGGATGAAATTTCATATAGAAACCTAACTTGATTTGTAGACACTTCTCAAGGGATAGGTAATTAGGAAAGAGATCTTAGACCTCAAAGGGAGAAGCGAGTTCAGAGTACTCCAGAAGTCAGCCAGTTAAGCCAGTAGCCTGTCTGATAATATGAAAATTTTCAGATTAAATAGTGAGAATTTCCTGCCCCTGAAAATTCTAATTTGGCTTCTCATCATCTGCCCAGTTAATGGCGATGTCCAGTCCTGGAAAGGGAGCCAGAATTAAGAATTGTAAGGGCAAAACTGGAGAGTAAAATATGGAAATGTGCTAGAAGTAAAGAACTTTATATTCTGGAGTTAGTAATTAATGGTTATTATTCAATTAAAATGACGAATATAACACAGAGAATGTGATTTTAAAAAGCAATGAGTTTTTATACAATCTTTTTATATTCAAAGGTAACATTCTGAAATTTTGATATCCTCCTTAATCCCAGCTATTAAATCCCATCAAGTGAATATTTAAACAAAGGTTATAAAACCCACTCTGTGCAAAACCTTATTTTGGATGATATACATTTCTGTTCAAGATTAAATGTCAAACGCACTACAGATGAAATAAAAGTTCTGTAGCTCAAAAAAATCTTATTTGGGGCATTTTTTCTGAGTAAATGGAATGGAAAATCTATTAAGCAGCTTCTGACTTTGGAAACAGTGACCCAGCCAAATAATTAAAATTGTTTCCTTCAAGTAGTATTAGTAACTAGGAAATTGATATGTCAGTAAGAAGCATACAGGCCTGGTCAGTAAGAATATATTAATCTTGAGAATATGATTAACCAAGACAACATTGCTTGGTAAATGCCAAAGTCAACAACTTTGAAATGAGTCATTATCTAAAAGTGAGCCCTGAATTGCACTAGTTATTATCACTGAATTTGAAGAACATGACTTTGTATCATGCTCTTATCAAGTTTTAAAGTCACCAAAATGCTCTTATCAAGTTTTAAAGTCACCAAAAAAAACAAACATTCCAATTTTAAAAAATGGGTAGAGGACCTGAATACACATTTCTCCAAAGAGGACGTACAGGTGGCCAACAGACATATGAAAAGATGCTCAACATCACTAATCATCAGGGAAGTGCAAATTAAAACCACAATGAGATACCACCTCACTCCTGTCAGAATGGCTATCATCAATAAATCAACAAACAACATGTATTAGTGAGGTTGTGGAGAAAAGGGAACTCTCGTGCACTGTTGGTGGGGCTGCAAATTGGTGCAGCCACTCACTATAGAAAACAGTATGGAGGTACCTTAGAAAATTAAACATTGAACTACCTTATGACCCAGCAATTGCACTTCTGGGTATTTATCTGAAGAAATTAAAAACACTAATTTGAAAAGATATATGCATCCCACGTTCACGGCAGCACTGTTTACAATAGCCAAGATATCGAAGCAACCCATGTGCCCATTGATAGATGAATGGATAAAGAAGTGGTACATATATACAATGGAATATTACTCAGACGTAAAAAATAATGAAATCTTACCATTTGCGACAACATGAATGGACCTAGAGGGTATTATGCTAAGTGAAATAAGTCAGACTGAGAAAGATAAATGCCGTATGATCTCACTTATATGTAGAATCTAAAGAACAGAATAAACAAACAAAACAGAAATAGACTCATAGTTACAGAGAACAAACTGATGGTTGCCAGAGGGGAGGGGGATTGGGAAACTGGGTGAAAAAGGTGAAGTGATTAAAAAAATACAAATTGGTAATCACAAAATAGTCATGGGGATGTAAAGTGCCAACATAGAGAATATAGTCAATAATGTTGCAATAACTATGTATGGTGCCAGGTGGACACTAATCGGGGGGATCACTACATAAATTATATAAATGTCTAACCACTATGCTGTCCACCTGAAACTAATATCAAATAATGTTGACCATCAAATAAATAAAATAATTTTAAAGATAAATAAAAAAAGTTTTAAAGTAATACTCATAGTCAAATATCAGATGAAATACTTCTACTTCAGATATCTGGTCTTTTATAAGACTAAAGAAAAAAAGTCTTCACAAAAAGTTGGGGTTTTGTTTGTTTGCTTTTTGGCTTTACCAGCTATATCCAGTTAATCGAGTATTATTTGGAATTCTGAACTCCCATCAATAAATTATGGATAACTTTAAGGAAACATAAGAAGAATAATTCAGATGAGTCCAGGTTTTTCTGGTAGCATTTAGCATATAATACTGTTTTCATCACTCGTCAGCTCAGATGATTAGTTGTCTAAACTATGGGCCAGAGTTCTTAGAGTTCCTAAAATGCATTGGTGTATCAGTGGTAGACTAAAATGAAATGAGCCGTCATATTACATAGTTAAATTTAAAATAGGTGCATTCTCACCTCATTATTTTTTAACTTAACTGATTCATCCAGGTAATGAAATAAACAACAGTAAGGTACCTCCATACTGTTTTTATGACTTTTTTAGTCTATTCGTGTCTTCCATTAAAGTTAGCAACAGATAGGATTAAAATCCATCCTCTTAGGGCTTCTAGGCAGTTGCCAAAAGTAAAGGTAACTTACCTTCCAGGAGTATATTTAAGTTATGAAATAGTTTGGGTCCTCACATTTGGAATTGTCCTTTGCTTGGTGGCACATGTTCAGACTAAGAATCCTTTGGAGTTTTTCTGATCCTCTGCTGTATTACATATTGCATATGAGAAGCAAAGCTAAATGACTAATGAAGTTGCTTCTTTCAAAAAAGGAAGCTTCTAAAAGGACCATTTTGTTGTCTTTTATGTTTATAGAAAGTGCACAAACAGGGTGTTTATCTACAACCCCAAGAAAGGAGACTGGAAAGATATGGCTCCTATGAAAACGGCTCGTTCGATGTTTGGAGTGGCAATCCATAAAGGCAAAATTGTGATTGCGGGTGGTGTCACTGAAGATGGGCTTTCAGCTTCAGTTGAAGCTTTTGACCTCACAACCAATAAGTGAGTTACTCTATCTTACTACATGCACCGTATGAGTCATACTGCTTTCACTTGGGATAAAAAATTAAGCTTTCTAATTAGGAAATGAGTGGAGGGCAGGAAGGTAAGGATTAAAGAGGAAATATCTTCATCTGGGTTTCTTTTGCCGTTACTGGCTGTAAAAATGCCTAACATTTTGCTGCATTACATGTGTTTGTAGTTTGGAACACATGACTCTCAAGTTAATGTTGGAGTGCTTACTTTGTATTTGTTATTAACTTGTGAATTTAGTTGTGCAAAGGTAACACTTCTGAATAATTGTCTACACATAGGTGGATATACATGTTTCTATAGAGTTATTTGATTTGAAATATGTAGTTTCTTTAAGGATGAAAAAACCTCCACCTTAGCTTATGTTATTTGTAAAGCATGAATGCTTCAGAAGTTTAATTCTTTTATGCTCTTTCTAATATTCTTAAAACTTTCATTTTTGAGCTTTTATTGGCTTAAAGTTATGTGAAAAGACATTTGACAAATATTTATATAAAATTAGTCTTTTTCAAATTTTTGAGCTCACACATCTGAATAAGTATATAGTTTTTATACTCCTAGTTTAGCAATAAAGAAAAAATTAGAGCACCATTATTACTTCTTAAGGAAACCATGTGTACTGCCTGATTACAAAGTAGACTTTAGTTCTGCAAATCACAAGGAACTTGTCTGGAATAAGACTTAAATAATCATTAAAAATCATGTTTTTGAAGCATATATAATATGGGTAAACTCATGATCTAGAAAGTTAAAGCAGTTCACAAAGTTATAAATATGTTCTTAGTTTTGTTCATATGTATGTATGGATGTTTATATTTTAACTTATGCCTAAATTTATTTTTGTATTTAAAAATGACAAAATTACACCAAAACATTGCTTATGATTATGTCTGGAGGGCATGATCGTAGAACATATTTGTTTTCTTCTATACTATTCTATATTTTCCAGATTTTCTACAATGTACATATATTATTCTTATAATTGGAAAAACAGATATATTTTAAGAAGAAGTATAAGGTCCACTTTTAGTGCCAGCATCATAAAGAGCTACCAAAATGATTAACTCATTCTAGACTCTTGTTCCTTCCAATTAATTTGATTGGTTTTATCTTTCGTTGTCCTATATCAGATGGGTGTTAACATTAAAAACTTCCCTTAAATCCTTTATTTAAAAAAGGTTAAGCACAAATGATTTAAAAAAAATTTTGAACCCTAATTTCTAAACTATCCTTATCATGTTCCTTTATTACAAAGGATTTGGGAATTTCTTGAGAAATGATGGCGATCAGAGTTTTTAAAAATTTGTGTTAGCATTCAAATGAAATCCAGTACAGCAGGGCCTAGGAGTCCTAGAGGCGCCACAAAACTCCCAGCTTATGGCCCGTGGTTTGATATCCACTGCTGAAGGTGTTAACTGATGCGAAGTATGTTAAGATTGACATAGTGAGAACTTTATATCTAGTCTGGTTACAACATCTTTTAAATAAAGAAATAATATTTAGTTATTTTCCAGTAGCAAATTTAATCTTCTAATTTTGGGTGCCTATGCTAGTTGAATTTATTATAATTTCCTATAATTGTTCAGTAAATGCATTTGGCATTTCTTTAAGTTTTACACTTGACTATATTTTCAATAATTCCTAGATGGGAGGTAATGCCTGAATTTCCCCAAGAAAGAAGTTCCATCAGTCTGGTCAGTCTGGCTGGCTCTCTGTATGCCATCGGTGGTTTTGCCATGATTCAAATAGAATCTAAAGAATTTGCACCCACTGAAGTCAATGACATATGGAAGTAAGTATTTTCATTCCAATTTTCTGAACCAAATCTAAAATCAGATAAGCTACTTCTTGGTGATAGGCTAAAATACTCTTTTCACCTAAATGAACTTTTGCACATGCCACTTACTTGATCTGGTCGGTACTGCTTCTAATTAGCTATGAACTTGGGAAAAAACTTATCTGGGTCTGTTTCTTAATTAGTAAAATGAGAATTGGACTATTGACCCTTTAAGCTCCATTCCAGCTCTAAAAGTGTATGCTCTAGGTAAAGCAAAGGCTACTTCCAAACCACTTACCTTTCTACCAGAGAGTATTTTATTTCCTAAGAAAACAGAGTTCTGAAGAAATATTTAACCTTTTGAGTTTTCCATGAACTCATAGATTCTATTTTAAATCTAAAGAGTTTTAAAACTCTATTTTAAATCTAAATCATTTAAATTTAAATGATTTTCCAATTTTTTGAGGATTAAGTTACAAAAGCTTTTGGAAAAAGGAAAAATTAAGAAGTAGCAATCCACTTGACCTCCCAGATAAATGTAAGTTGTGTCATGAAGAGTCACATAGTCAGGGGCAGGATGTAGCGTGCATAGACGTCTGGTCACCGTCGGGAAACCAGTGTCTGCTGAATGGCGCCTGTTGCCTTCTGCCCCGACGCCGTGCTTGCTGATCTAAGATTGCAGGAAATAGATCTCAGTTGCCTGAGGTGAGCGTGAGTGAGTGAGTTCATGCTGTATACTCACCCCAAAACTGCCACACTGATGCTTTCCCCCTCAGCTTAAAGGCCAGCCCCCACTTCCAAGGCTGGATGTGCTTATCTGACCTGTCACCAAATTGCCCAGAGCTTTGGTATCCAAAGTATGGTCCTTGGACCAGCAGTGTTGGCATGTCCTGGGAGCGTCTGGAGAAGTGCAGAATCCCAGGCCCCGCCCCAGACTTACTGAGTCAGAATCTGCATTTTAACAAGATTTCCAGGTGATTTGCTTACATATTTAAGTTTGTAGGTACGGGAAGAATTATCAGTGAAGGCATAGTACTGAACCTGAAAGTGAAAAGTGGAGATTATTTGCTCCATATCTGGCTGGCACAGGCCTTATTCCCAGCTGGTGAACTGGATGGGTAAAAGGCCAGTAGCTTAACCAATTATTTTGTATATCTGACATCATTTCCTTATGTTGTTGTAATAATAACTGGCTGTGTGGAGGGCAAGAAAAAAGTGGCTATAAAAGAAAGTTAACTATGACCCCTCTCCCCCCAAAAAAGGGGAAGGAAGAGAAAGAAACGAGATTTCCAGGGAGGAAAGAGGTTAGACTTAGCAAGAGAGTGAGATGGGGAAAGACTGGAAGCAGTAGAAAAAAATGAATGGTTGGGAAGGTTAGAGTTTTTGCAAAACGGGCAGTTACCAAGAGTGAATAGGCAGTGATTGTCAGCCCTGGCTGCACACTAAACCTGCCTGGGATGCTTTTAAAATATACCAGTGCTTGGGCTTAATTCAAAACAATTTAAATCCAAATTTCTGGAGGTAGGGCCTAAGCATCATCACTATTTTCTAAAAGCTTCCTAGGTGAGCCTAATGTGCAGCCAGGGTTGAGAAACACAGATGTTAAGAAAGGGTGCTGTCAGTGAGCTGAACCCCACATGAGCCACTCTGGTTCCCCATGGGGCTCAAACGCCAAGTTGCTTCCGCAGGAGGAAGTTGTAAGCAGTAAAGGAAAGTACAGCATCTCCTGCAAAAGGCAGCCCTTACATTGCTGAGGGGAGCCTGAAAGAGGGATCGTCTCTGATTACGGTTTATTTTACACTTAGGGCCGTGGTAGCCAAACGTGCTTGCTCCTGGGAATCGCCTAGGGAGCCTCAAGAAGGACTGATACTCTGTCCCACCTCTATTGATTGTGATTGAATTGGTCTCAGGATAGTCTGGGCTTTGGAACTTTTAAAAGACCCTGGCTGATTCTAATGTGCCCACAAGTTTGGGAAGCTCTGGATTAGGAAAGGCAAGAGGGGCATTCATCACTATGTGCTTGGCTGTAAACTTAAATTTTAGGTTACTGGTATTTTCCATTTGGGTAATAAAATCTAGACTAGTGATTCTCAAACCTTGCGTGTATTAGAATCACTTGGAAAAAAACTTTAAAAAGAATTCTCATACCCAAGCCATACTCCATATCAATTCAGTCAGCCTCGGGGGTAGAACCAGGCATCAATGTTTTTCATGTCTCCAGGTGGTTCCAATGTGCAGTCAAATTTGAGGCCCAATGATCCACAATGGTTCCATTCCCAAAGCAGCATCAGCAGCCCCTGGGTATATGGCAGATATGCAACTTCTCAGGCCTCCCTCAGACTGACTGAAGGGTCTGGGAGTGGGGCCCGCAATCTGTGACTTGGTTGAAAGCCACTAATCTATGGAAAAGTGGCTGCCCACTTGCCCTCAACTTCTTAGTGAATCTCTATTCACACATGCAGAGAAGGAAAAAAGATAATATACCACATTCTAAACCTATGGACCCTCTTAACGTGATGTGTAAAATAAAAAAAATCATTCATTTTTTTCTTGAAATCACTGCATTATTTAGAATTGGCCAAGCTGAACGTAAAAACTGTAACTGCCCACAGACAATAGTTTAGTGGTTATCAGAGGATAAGGGGGGGAGGGGGGAGGTAGATGAGGGTAAAGGGGATCAAATATATGGTGATGGAAGGAGAACTGACTCTGGGTGGTGAACACACAATGGGATTTATAGATGATGTAATACAGAATTGTACACCTGAAATCTATGTAACTTTACTAACAATTGTCACCCCAATAAACTTTAATTAAAAAACAAAACAAAAAAACAAAAAACTGTAACTGCCAGGATGCAAATGCTTTTAAGCCTCATTTAAACTCAACCTCTTACTGCTTAAATATAAGTGGTCACTTTTCAATTGGGTCATTTAAAACCATTTTTTATCTCTTAATTTGCTGCCCCAAAGTTTGTATAGATAATTAAGGTTCTTCCCTTTTTCAGTAATAAAATATTTTTTTGCCTACTTTTCTCTCCATAAGAATCACTCGGTGCACAGTACAACTGTTGAGAATTAAATCTGGACCCCTGAAGAAATTAAGTCAGATAGTGCATACCTTACATAGGTATCAGCTCATTTTAAAATTATTATTTTAAATCTTATTCATTCATCATAGAATGATTTGGGATATTTCCTATATGCCAAGTATTGACAGCTTCTGGAAGAGGGAAGATACTCTGGTGAATAAGATATATTATTTGTCCGCAAATACCTTTGAGTTTGTTGAGGACATAAATATGTGTGTGTGTGGGGGGGGGGTTATAAAATAGATTAATTGCTATAATAGATACTATATAAAGGACAATGTGGGAGATGAAAAAAAAACCAATAAACACTGCTTGGGGAGGCAACAAATGCTTCAGAGAGAAAGCAGCATTTAGGAGTTTCTCACGAAAAGAGAGAAGAGCTTTCCAGGCAGCAGAGGAGAGGCTGTTTCAAAGGAATTCAGTTTGTCTGTATCTTTGTAACCCTGTATATTCAAAGAGGATGACCAGTTCTTACCTAATCTGAAGTGCAAAGTCTAGGAATAGGACTCACACAGGACAACAAAGGGGAAGGAAAGTGGATGCTTATGTAATGACTGACCACTAGTGTCAGGTGCTGGGCACTAGTGTATGCAAACGACTGAAATCATAATCAACGAACTGCTCATCCCATTTTTACTCTAAAGGTCGAGTCTGCTCGCCTTGACACTTGAAGACCAGCCATATTTATCAGTCCAAAGGTGAATGCTTAATTGCCAGTGTCTATTACTCCTCGTTTCTGGACAGTCTTTGATTCCCAGAGAACACTTTACTGACTAAGCTCCAGAATACCGTAGCAGTAGTTCAGGCATAGCTCATTCAGAGGATGCATATTTGGGGAGGAATTCAAGTGTTATTCTACACCAGTCACATGCACCCTCCTCTGGCTAAGAGCCAGTAGGGTTTCTCAAAGAGCTACGTTTGTATATTTAACACATAAAAACTATCTACTTAAAAACTGTTTATTACTTTGTTTTCCCCATCAGGTATGAAGATGATAAAAAAGAATGGGCTGGGATGTTGAAGGAAATACGTTATGCTTCAGGAGCTAGTTGCCTCGCAACACGTTTAAATCTCTTCAAACTGTCTAAACTATAAACAAGAAGGTGAAGAAAAAAATAGATTGGGAGGTGGTTTGCTTGGATAATAAGGCTTTAATTTATTCTGTGTTGTTGTTTTTAAAGCCTATACAGAGATTCATGTAGAAATTACTAAGTTATTGGCCAAGAGGTTAGCAGTGGGTATCAAAACCTCAGTCATTGAATTTTCAATGTAATGATCAGTGCTTAAAACTTTTCTAATGAGATAATAAATATTAACATGAACAGATTATTTCTTTTGTTAATCTATCTCAATCAATTGTAAAGCAGATTCTCAAATTTGAGTTACTAATCCTTTCATTTGCATTGTTAGAGTAACTTTACACTCATTTTCTATTACAAATGAAATCAGAGAATGAAAAATATACATCTACATTTGCTTCAAGATATGACAGAATCCTGCACATTATATTAAAGATTACATGCCATGAGACTTTGGAAATGCTATTTAAGGAGTATAATAAATGGGTCTCATTTCAAGGGGAAAAGTGTCTAAGTAAAAGTCTCTAAGTCTAAGGGAAAGTGGTCTTTCTTTTTTCTCCATTCCTTTTGCGACACTGGTATACTGTTTGTGATTTAAATCAAATTTCAATTTTTTTTCAATTTAAAACCAAATCAGTTTTCAAGCCATCAACTAAAGTATCTGTGGTTGGAGAGTGGGAAAGTATGCTTAAACAGCTGAGGCAGAAGCTGAGGCCAGTGGGGGCAGAGAAGGGTATACAGTCATTGGTTTAAGCTTTATCTATTCTTTCAGTGAAAGAGCTACCTATTTGCAAATTGCTAATAGAACGAAAGGTGACTGTATTATTCCATTTTCTGGGATATGAGACCCTTACATTCAAGCTGTTTGTTCTTAGTGTATGTAGTAAGTTGGCTCCTGGATCTGTCCACAACCATCACATTCAACTTTCTGCAAGTCATCAACTAATCATTGCTTATGGGTCTCACATGCTTTCATAGACATGTTTAACTTCTGACATATGTTATTTTCTGAGAACCCTGACTTGGGACTGATTTGGAGTATTCTATGATTGGGGAGAGAGTGCTGGACTATGTAGACATGAGATTAAGTTGTAAAAGTAATGTTTTGGGAAGAGGAAATGTTCTGGAACTATAGTGATAATGATGGTTGCACAACCTGTGAATATACAAAATAACCACTGAACTATACACTAAAAGGGTGGATTTTATGGTATGTGAATTATATCTCAATGAAAAAGAGAACACTTTTGTTTATAACAATCCCAGTTATTTAGATAGACAAACCATCAAACAGAAATATAAGTGTATATATAAAGAAAACCATTTGAATCAGGCAGTCTAGAGAATGAAGAATAAGAGATGTGTTACATGAGAAGTCAGATTATGTGCAACAATAAATGAAAGTACATTAGGGTCACTTCATGAAGATGTCTATGTATCTAACGTATACAATATCTGGGTTTTCATTTATAGACAAAGGAAACAATTTATAAACCTCATCATTCTAATCATTTTACTCAAAAAGTTGCGTAGTAAAATATTTTAACCTGTTCAATGAAGGGTTTAGTTATGGTAATCATTGGCTTGGAAATAGGACATGTTCATAAAAATGGACAATAAACACTTAGCATTTAGCATATAAGCTAATAAAAATGCATACCAAGAGGAAATTCAGAATTACGGAGACTGGCTAAGAAGAAACGTCTTTCATTTGCTTACTGTTGTGATTCTGTTTTTCAGAAAAGGCTCTGTGAAGTTCATATTTTGCAAAATCATTAAGTGTTGAAGCTCAAATCATGCAAAATAATTGGATATTTTAAACAAGCACTTTAAGCCTTAAACTAAATATCAATGGAGCAAATTACATGAAGGATACACATTTTAAAGGTACACTTATGACTCAAGGCACTCTAGTTACCAACTTATTTTGGGACAGAATGAATTTAGAGGGTCATGCAGTCAGAAGATAGCAAATTTCAGATGGCCAGTTATTGCACCCCCACCAAGTGGCCTGAGGGTAGTCACAGTATGGCTATCGGCTGAGCACAAATACGTCACTCCTGGAAGAAGGGTTAGGGGTTATATCAGGCCTTAGTAACTATTTTATTGAATGCATGTGTTGTAAGACAGAGAAAATTCTTATTCCCTCAGCATGTGTAGGATCAGACCAGGTCAATATTGGTCCATTTCCCCCTCAGTTATCTCACCGTTTCTTTGCTTCCATTTATAAGAAAAATCTTCTCTTTTCCCACTTTCTCTTGAACCAGGCACACCTTTCAGACCCATCACTTCACCAAAACTACCGTTGTCAGTTACCAGTGATTTTCATGTTGCTAAATTTAATGGACATTTCCCAGTCCTCATCTTACCTGAACTATCACCAGCATCTGATATAATTGCTCACTTCCTCCTCCTTGAAATGCTTTCTCTACCTGGCGTCTAGGAAGTAGACTACATATGACTTTTCCTCCTACCTCACTGGCCAATCCTGTCCAATCTCCTTTGCTTCTTCTTGACCTCTTCATTAGAAGTGCCCGGCACTCAATCCTCAGACTTCTCTTCTGTTCACACTTTCCTCTAATCACTTTTTAGTGATTTCATTTAGTCTCATCACATTAAATACTGCTGACAACTTCCAAATGTATATCTGGAGCCTGGACCTCTCCCCTGACTTCCAAACTCATTTACTGAAGTGCCTATTTGGTATCTCCACTTAGATGTCTTAAAAGGCGTCAAAAACTCATGTCTAAAACCAAACTCATGACCCTCACCCCCACTACCTCCCGTTTCTCTTCCCATGGACTTCCCCATCTCAGTCAATGGCAAGGACATCTTCTCAATTGCTCGGGACAAAAATGTAGAATTATCCTTAAGTCGATTCTTTCACTCATACCTCATATCCAATCATTGAGTAAATTGTTCCCTCTGCCTTCAAAACACATAAACAAATCTGACCACTTCTCATTGCCACTGCACCTCCACTGCCACTATTCTCTCCAAGCCATCATCCATTTCTTGCCTGGTTTATTGCAATGACCTTCTAATGGGTTTCCTTGCTTATATACTTGTCCCACGGCAGTCTTTTCTTATCTCAACAGTAGCCAGTGATCCAGTTAAAATATGAATTCTTTATTCCTTTGCTAGATATTCACCAATGGCCTCTCATTCACTTGGAGTAGCCAGGAGATCATATATGTTTGATTCTGTTATTTCTCTTTTCTCTTATTAAACTTCCAATTCCCACTTCTCATTTGTTATGCTCCAGCCATAGATTTCTTGTCATTTTCAAGCATGCCAGACATGTTCTCACCTCAGGATCTTTACCTACACATCCCTCTGCCTGGAGTACTCTACCCCCCAGATGGCCTCACCTCCTTAAGTTTTTACTCAAATGATAACCTCAGTAAGTCTTTCCCAAACCACCTTATTTAAAATTACACCTGTCAGCAGAGATCCAAGATGGCAGAGTAGATAAACACTGTGTCTGCGTCCTTCCGTGAACACATTAAAATTACAACTAAATTATAAATCAATCAACCTGGAGAATCATGTGAAGTCTAGCCAAACAGAAGTCCTATAACTGAAAATATAAAGAAGAAGCAACATCGAGACTGGTAGGAGTGGAGATGCAGAATGGGCCCCAAACCTCTGTCGGGAGGTTAAGAATCACAAGGGATATTTCAGCGGCAGAGGTTCCCCCTGGAGGGGTGAGGAACCACCCAGCCCCCACACCAGGCTCCCTAGCCCAGAGTACTGGTGCCAGGAAGAGGAGCCTCCACAATATCTGGTTGTGAAAAACAGTGGGGATTCTGACCATTTGGGTGGGACAGAAGGCTGCAGGAAACCCAGATGTCCTCTTCAACAGCCTGTGCACAGACTCACTCACTCACAGGCTCTTACCTTGGGCTCCAGCGGAGGGATGGTGACTCAGGGAGGAGCATCAGGGACATACAGGGAGCAGATTGGTGTGTGTGGCTGCAGGGGGAGGACTGGAGGACAGTCAGCATTTTCCTGGTGAGGAATCCTCCTCCCATGGAGCCAGCAGGCAGGAGCCATTTTTCCTATGTTGAGCCTGCCCCCACAGGCAAAATCTTGATTGGCTTGGTGAGCTTCCCTGCTCTGCTCTGCTGACTCAGCTGGGACCAGCGGGTGGAGGCACTTTCTCCTCGAGCTGCCAGCCCCGCCTGCATCACACTCTTTCTTGGAAAACTATCAAGTCCGCGGGCCCCAGGTGGGAGGCAACTGGCCACAGTGTGCTCTGAGACTTTTTCAGAGTAGCTCCAGGCTCAGCGCTGGCACCAAACAAGAGTCTACCGTATTTCCCCCAAAATAAGAACTAACCAGAAAATAAGTCCTAGCATGATTTTTCAGGATACTCATAATATAAGCCCCACCCCCAAAATAAGCCCCAGTTAAGATCGTCAGTCAGACGGATGCATTTAGTAGGTCCGTTGCAACACACGACGAATGTATTGAATTATAATATTAATATATAATTAAATATAAATATTATTGACATTACAACTTAAATAATGTAAATTATAGTTAAGTATTTGTAAATACCCAAGCGGGTGCCTTTGGACGAGAGGTAAACGCCTATGTAAACAGATGAACTTAAGACTTATTGCCGAATGACCAATCGGAGTACAGATGCAACACAGGAATAATGTGCACTTGATAACAAACGGACGTGGTTGTGTCTAATATGAATCTTCATAATTCAATACATCATGTGTTGTAACAGACGTACTTACTGCACTCGTGTGAAATAAAGAAATGTTTTCTGAATTTTGGTGCCTGCAATTTTTCTTCACTTTTGTGTGGACCATCACTCTTAACTGTCCTCATTTTTGTTGCCACTCCTGTCTCGTAAGTCTTCAATTAACATTTGATTTAATGGTAGATTACAAGGGAATAATATTTTGAGCCCCTGACAAGATGAGTGCAAAAAGAGCTATTCCATCAAGTACAAGAAAGGAATCATGAAGGACTCCAGGGGCAAGCATCTTATGGTTTTCTGCAAAGAGAAGTTCAATCTCTGAATGGTCCAAAAATGGCGAGCAGAGTACGATAACCTCAGTCAACAGGTGAACAAGGGAAATGCTAAAAAGCACAAGTGTGGATCAGGCTGGCAACCATTATTTCCTGAGCTGGAAGACATCATCTGTGAATGGATTGCTGACAGGAGAACAAAGGCTTTGGTTGTGTGTAAGGCTGATATTCAAGCATTTCCTCTTGCAATGGCACCACAGAAATATCCCTAGAAGAATTCAAAGCATCACAACACTGGCTGGCTGGCTTCCTTCAGCAATATGAACTGTTTCTAGGATCGATAACATTGTTCAAGCTGGCAGATTCTGAAGTTATTAAACGTTCACTTGCATTCAAGTCCCTTGTTGATGGTATCGGCTTTTCTAAATACCAACTCTCCAACATGATTGCTATGGATGAAACTTCAGTGTTTATGGGCCAAGGATCTCAAATGACAATTGATCAGAGGGGTGCCTCGTCAATCTACATTCCCTTCACTGGTTACAGAAGTGCACGTGTTACCTGTATTTTGGCAATTCGTCTGGATGGAAAGAAAGCCCCACCTCTAATCATCACTAAGGGAAAGAAAGATTAGGTTGAACATGTTTCAGGCATTTATGTTCTTGAAACCGAAAGAGCCTGGTGCATACAAGCAGGTATTATAAGGAAGTGAGTCGATTTAATGCTGCCACTTGTTTTGCATAGTGGCCAAAAAGGTCTGCTAGTCTGGGATTCAGTCAGCACTCACCGAGCTAAAGACATGAAGAACTTCCTTGCTGACAGAAGAATAGATCAAATAATGATTCCCACAGGAATGGCTGCTTACCATGTTTTCCCCGAAAATAAGACCTAGACAGACAATCAGCTCTAATGCATCTTTTGGAGCAAACATTAATATAAGGCCCGATCTTATATTATATTACATTATATAAGACTGGGTCTTATATTATATTAAATTAATATAAGACCCGGTCTTATTTTACTCATAGTAAAATAAGACCGGGTCTTATATTAATTTTTGCTTCAAAAGACGCATTAGAGTTGACTGTCCAGCTAGGTCTTATTTTTGGGGAAACGGTATCTCCAGACTCTTGATATTGCAAGAAACAAGCCATTCAAGGACCATTTGCACGTGGATATCAATGACTACATTGAAAATAGAATGGAGAGAAATCAGTGTGGAAACTTTTTGAAACCTAGCCTGCAAGAGGTCGTGATTTGGGTGAAGAGTTCATGGGATAAAATCACTGACAGCTGTTGTCAATGCACTACGAGCAGGCTACATGGACAAGAAGTGCTCATTTAAGGAAAGCTCTATTGCTGGACATGAGAGATTGGGGCCAATGGTTCTACAGGAAATGGAGTTGCAAGAAATTCAAGCCGGAATTTGGGTTTTGGAGAGTTATGACGATGTTCCAGAAGAACATGACATGACTGTATTTGAATAAATGTAGATTTTTATACATGAATAAATGGAGATTGTTGTACATGAATAAATGTAGATTGTTGTACATGAAAAAATAAGACATCCCCTGAAAATAAGCCCTATGCATCTTTTGGAGCAAAAATTAATATAAGACCTGGTCTTATTTACAGGGAAACATAGTACATTAACCTGGTGACCACAACTCTTCCCACTCTAGTGACTCCCTGAGACCCTGCCTCACTCAACTCACATACCACACAAGGCATTATCAGTAGTTGAAAGTTAAGGGAATTGGCAGGTGGCAGCAGGCCTCGGGATGTCTTGGCATTTTGCAGAGTTACCCTAGGTCTGGTACTGGTGACAACTGTCCTAGGTTCGCAGTGTGGCCTCTCTTACGTGCCTCCAGGTTTAGCACAGGCAGCAAAAAACTGCAGACCACTTTGTAGCTCCTACCAGGCAGTCCCTGGACAGTCACAGGCAGTGGCTGACCTGGGCCTGCACTGGAGCCCCTCCCAAGAGGCCCCAGAACCAATATACTTGGAAGATGGCTTCAGCCCACAGCAGAGCACTGCCCAATTAACCCCACAAGCAGCACACACAAAGGGTGGACTAAAAAGGCACCAGAACCCACTGGGGTGAATCCCACTCAGTGGGGTAAGCCTCCTGAACAGCTCAGTGAGAACTTCAACAAAGAGATAATAGAGGATGTAGAAACCATTAAAAAGAACTAGTCAGAAATTAAGAATACAATCACTGAAATGAATGCACTAGAAGGAATTAACAGCAGACTAGATGAAGCAGAGGATCAAATCAGAGATTTGGAAGACAAAGTAGCATAAAACACACAACTGGAGCAGCAAAAGAGAATTTTAAAAATGAGGACAGTTTAAGAGACATTCACATCATAGGGGTACCAGAAGGAGAAGAGACAAAACAAAGGATTGAGAACCTATTTGAAGAAATAATGACTGAAAACTTTTCTAACCTGGCAAAGGAAATAGATATACAAGTCCAGGAAGTACAGAGGGTCCCAAACGATGAACCCAAACAGGCCCACACCTAGACACAATTTAAATGGCAAAGGATAAAGACAAAGAGAGAATCCTAAAAGCAGCAAGAGAAAACCAACTACTAACTTATAAAGGAGCTCCAAAAAGACTGTCAGCTGATTTCTCAACAGAAACTTTGCAGACCAGAAGGGATCGGCAAGAAATATTGAACTTGATGAAAAACAAGTATGTACAACCAAGACTACTCTACTCAGCAAAGCTATCATTTAGAATCGAGGGACAGATAAAGAGCTTCCCAGACAAGAAAAAGCTAAAGGAATTCATTACCACCAAACCAGTATTACAAGGAATGTTAGAGGGACTTCAAGATGGGGAGAAAAAAATCGAAACTATGAATAATGAAATGACAATAGCTACGTATCTATCAACAATTACTTTCAATGTAAATGGATTAAATGCTCCAATCAAAAGACATACGGCGGCTGAATGTCTAACAAAACCCTTACATATGCTTCCTACAAGAGACTCACTTAAAATTGAAAGACACACACAGATAGAAAGTAAAGGGATAGAAAAAGGTATTTCATGAAAATGAAAATGAAAATAACAGATGGAGGAAGTGGAGTTGAAAGAGGCAGGATTCAGCTGCAGGTTTCCGTAAGCCATTAGAAGACAGATATGAGAAACACAGTCCTATCTTCAAAGATCACAGTCTAGGGAGAAGAAACAGAGCAACAGATGGTCACAGAGCAGCAGCTGTTCCTGTTGGGTACACCGTTCACTCCTGTGATAATTAGCCTACAGTAGTTTTATTTGTATATCCTTACACCTAAAGAAAGAAAATGGCACGTGCTGAGTATTCCTTTCATGTGCCAAGTCTAGAGGAGTTTGTTGGAGTTCTGCAGAAGAGGCTAAAGGATAACTTTGTTGATGTCCAGGCCTCTAAAGTTGATTGCTATGATTTGACTAGGAGCCATTTACCTTTCCTGTAAAAGGCATCTGTGGGAAAACTACAATTGCAGAAATAGGAGGTGTGCCTTACTTATTGTCTCTTGTAAATAAAAAAAGAGTTTATAATCTAAATAAGATCACAAAAGAAATCAAGCTACCTGGAGCTTTTATTCTTGGAGCAGGGGCAGGCCCATTTCAGACTCTTGGGTTCAATTCTGAGTTTATGCCAGTCATTCAAACACAAAGTGAACACTAACCTCCTGTAAGTGGAAGTTACTTTGCCTGTGTTAACCCTGCAGGTGGAAGGTGCCTACTAGAGAAATACAGTGAGAAATATGATTTTGGGTGTGCATTACTGGCTAATCTTTTTGCCAGAGAGGGCCACCTGGAAAGGTCATTGAGGTGAAAGCCAAAAGAACTGGAAAACTTAATTTTGTGACTTGTATGAATGAGACAGACTCTTGAAAAACATTATGAATATAAGCCTGTAGGGATGGGAGATACTTTTTTAATTCAGAAGGGAAAAGTGAAGACTTACATTATGCCTGCAGAATTTTCTTCCTGCCCACTGATCTCTGAAGAGGTGAATAAATGGTTGCATTTTTATGAATGAAGGCTCCTTTGGTGTGTCTGTCAGTTTTTGTCTCTCGAGACCCAGGGTTTGATTTGTGATTGGAGCACACTCACTGTTTTAGTCATCGTGGAGAAGGTAGACACTACCATTACGACTCTACCCCAGACACAGTGGAATATCTTGGCTACTTCTTACCTGCAGAGTTTCTCTATCACATTGATCAACCAAGAGACCCATTCATTTGGGTGAGATTAAATCAACTGATATTTAGAAAAAGAAATGATTAAGGATAATTAATTCATTAATACAAATATAAAATCCAATAGAAGTGATCTCACTACTTACACCCTATTTTTTAAGCCTTTAAATGAAACATATGTTGACATTACTCTGTATTATTTCATAGATTTATCTGAAAAGTTTATTGGGAACAAAGATACATGATGGAGATGTTCTTCATTATTTTTTTATTCTAAAAATCAGTCCTAAGTATAAACATGATCTGAATTATTTGGTTATTTTTACTATTTAATAGTAATAACTTACATTTGTTTCACATTATTACATTTTTCAAACTAGTCTCACAACTGATAATTGGATATTTCTGGGTATTAGAAAAATCAATGTTGGAAATTTTGATAGTTGTTGAATCTTTGTATTGAATTTAAAAAGCCCATTTTAGAAGTCAGAGTATACTTTTTTCATGGATAAGGTGGTCAGAGGGAGCAACTTTACCCCTTTTAGTGCAGTTGAACCAGACTCGGTTTGCAATTTGCCTTTCACAAACATTAGCAACTAGATGATTAGCCATGATTTCTCCTTTGTTTGGATTGCCAACTGAAAGCAGTTTGTGCCTGGTAGGTTATTTGCAAGAAGAGAAGGGAAAAGAAACAGTATCAAAATACAACATTGAAGTGAACATACTTTAATTCATAAGTGAGGCTATTGCTAAACATGACCACTGTCCTTCGTAAAATATAAAATTATACTCTTACTAATTATGGTTGAAATTATCTTCAGTTTTCTCCTATAATAACCATTAGCCAAAAATCAACTCTACAATTTTACTAATGCCAACAATGTACAGATTTAGGAGCTCTTTAGTACTAAGCACATAATAAATCTTCAAAAAACATTTTTTTATTGTCTTCTTTGGATGTTAGCTATTACATGTCCTTTGAGTTAGCTATTAAATATTAAGTGAGTAAATCACTAAATATTATTTAAAAATAAGCACTAGTTTGTAGTAAAAAAAAATGAATAAAAATTTCATATTAAAAAATAATGAAAAAAACATAAAAGCTAGGGTAGCAATACTTATACCAGACAAACTAGACTTTAAAACAAAGGCTGTAAGAAGAGACAATGAAGGACCCAGTAATCTCACTTCAGGGTTTTTATCTGAAGAAACTCAAAATGCTACTTCAAGGGGACATGTGCATCCATATGTTCATTGCTGCAATGTTTACAATGGCCAACATGTGGAAGCAGCCTGGGTGTCTGTCGATGGAAGAATGAATAAAGAACAGGTGGTACACATGTGGTACACATATATAATGCGTATATGTGGTACACATATACAATGAAATATTGCTCAGCCATGGAAGGGAATGGGTTCTTGCCATCTATAACAGCATGGATGGACCTGGAGGCTGTTGTGCTGAGTGGAGTGTCAGACAGAGAAAGGCAGATGCAATGTGATTTTGTTTGTATGTGGAATCTATATAACAAAATATAGAAACAAAACAGAAACAAACTCATAGATACAGAAAACATTTTTATGGTTGCCTGATGAGAGGGGGGTTGGGGGTGTGGGTGAAAGAAGGGAAAGGGAGTAAGAAGTACAAAATGGTTGTTACAAAGTAGTTACAGGGATGTAGGGTTTAGCATAAGGAATACAGTCAATAATATTGCAATAACTATGTATGGTGTCAGATGGGTACTAGATTTGTTGGGGTGATAGATGGGAGCGGGGATTCAGAAGTACAAATCAGTAGTTATAAAACAGTCATGGGGATATAAAGTAAACCATAGGGAATATAGTCAATGATGTGGTAATAACTATGTATAGTGCTAGGTAGGTACTAGACTAGTCAAGGGGATCATTTCTTAAATTATATAAATGTCTAACCACTCTGCTGTACACTTGAAATTAATATAAAATAATATTGAATGTCAACTGTACTGATACATTTAAAAAGGGGAGAAAGTGAAGGGGAATAAGAGGTCCAAATTTCCAGGTATAAAACAAATACACCATGGGATGTAATGTAAATCATAGGGAATATAGTCAATAATATTGTGATAACGTGGTATGGTGTCAGATGTTTACTGGACTTATCATGGTGATCACTTCTTTAGGAATATAAATGTTGAGTAACTTTTGGTGTAAATGGTGTACCCCTGAAACTAATATAATATTGTATGTTAGCTGTATTTTTTAATAAAAATCTTTAATAAAATAAAAATTACACCTATCAACAATATTCCTAACACCTCCTCTGAATTCTTCTCCATAGCATTTAATATCATCTAAGATATATTTTATTCATTTATTTTGCTTGATTCCATCCCTGGAAGATATGCTGTATTCACTGCTCTATTCCCAGCATCTAAAACAATTCCTGGCACATAGTACGTACTCAATGATGAATTGTAAGCTATTTTAAGTTTCTTAAAAGCCACATGTCTTTTTCATTAAGAATTTTAAATAATTTCCCAACCAGACAGTAGACAAAATATTGTGTTGTAAAATATCTGTTTATTTTAATAGGGATGCAATTGACCTTGAAATTAGTCAATTCTATACTATTATATTTTAACTGAGTCAGGTCACTTAATTAAAATAAGTTCATATGTGATACAGTATGATAACTAATCTTAAATAAAAACTACAATCGTGATTTGCCTTCTCCAAATATATGTTCTCTCAGGTAGTCCATACGAGCATCCTTTGTCGACAGTGCCATAGAATTCCACTCAAAATGAGGGATCTGTAAAATAAGTAATGGAATTTTTAAGCAACAACAAAAAATATCAGGGAAGACTTCTAAGCACGACTGAGCAGAGCTATAGGAACCCTATAGAATTAGTTTACATAAGCATAGCCTACGAACCCTTTTTGGAAGCCAAGTGAGTCCTTCCTAACAAAGCCCAGAAGACTTTTTTCTGCCTCACAATTTCTTTCATCCTGTTTCTAAAATATCAACAATGGACATTTTTTCCTATGTATCTTTCCTACATTCATACACTAGCCATTTTCTCATATAATTCTATCCATTTTGTAAGATAAATGTGCAAATCAACAGATCTTCTAGAGACAAGAAACAAAGCTTTTTATTCTCTTCTTATGTCCTAAATCGAGGATGTTTTGTTTTAGAGATATTTTAATACAATTTTTTAAATATTAAAATGAGGGAATTCTAGAACTTTAACATTAAAAGGTAACGCATGTACAGGCAAGGGTCTCTAGGTTTTTTAAGGACTGATTTATGTGAGTCTCATACCTGAATTACACGATAGCCCAAAATTTCCAAATGTCGTTTTTTCATAGCAGATTTTCCTTTTAAGTGAGGGATGTTTCTACAGAAAGCTCTTAAATCCAAAAATTCCAAAGCAATTCTATGTAAGAAATTGAGAAACTGAGTAATTATAAGCCTTTCAGAAACAAGTTTGCATCTTTATAAACTAACAAAAACAAAATTAATATAAATGAGTATAGCTATTATTTTTCTACTTAGTAATTAATGATAAGCCTATTCATTAGTAGAATTACAGTAAATTATAGTAAATATATCTCCACGCTTTCATCCTTTTGTTTCTTTGTCAATATATATTTATTAAGCACCCAGCATATGCAAGGAAGGCACTGTGAGGGAAACAAAGATAAACAGACATAGCTTATATTCTGACAGAGAACACATAATATGTAGTAAGTAACTGTAATGTAGTGTAAGAAGTGGCTAAGTGCTACTATCAGAAAAATAGAGAGATATGGAAGCTCCAAAGAAGGTACTATTTGCTTCTGCTGAGGTGAACTAGAAGGTTAGTACTATAGTTAGAGAGATGCAAGGCTTTAGACAATGAAGAATGGGCATTAAGGCGGAAAGCACAGGAAAAACAAAAGTACAGAGGTAGAACGTACGAGGTAGTTGAGAAGCAGATTTTATTACATCATAAAGCCTTGATAAATGAGATCATTAAATTATGCCAAATTTAACATCTAGATGACAAAATCTGAAACTAAGAAATAACTTACCTTTCAGCTCCTGGTGGCAGCCTTGATCTAACAATTGGGGTATTTGATTCCCAGTGACTTGCTGGCAGTTTTCCCAAAGTTATATTATGGTTTCCATAAGGAAGAGGTTTTTTCCTTTTATCCAAGATACACTCAAAATCTATAAGCAAGTATAGGAATCAACAGTATGAATTAGGTAAATTCTTACAGGTAAAAGTTTAAGATATTTTGGATTGCTGTTGGCTGAACCTGGAGCAATCATTTTGGATCATGAAGTGTAAACTACATGTTGAGAATGGTGGATTATAGTAAAATGGAAGGATCCTGGATCTTTAATATTTGTGGAGCTGGCATCGCAGCCCTGGACATCCCAAGTGTATGGGAGAAGGAAACACAGTTTGTTAAGTTCCTGTTATTTGTGGACTTTTGTCAGTCATAACCAAACCTAATACTGGCAAATATAAAACCAAACAACTGAGAGCGTGTGTTTTGTAGTGCAAGATGAGGGTATAAATGACCATCTGCTTCAGCCTCCTGCCAAGTACAGAAATCACATGCATACAGCATCATCTGACCATCCAGCCTCTGCTTGAACAAGTCATAAAATATTCCATATATTCAAGTTAAAATATTCTTCCTTTAATTTTTACCATTTTTTATCCTTGAGATAGACATCCAATTCTTTCATATCACAATCCTTCAAAGATTTTAAGTTATGCTCTCCATAAGACTTCTCGTTTTCAGACTAAACATCCTACTTTTTAAAATAAAATTTATTGAGGACTTACTATGTCCCAAGGGTAGCACTAAATGCTTTTCATGCAATATGTTGGTTAATCCTAATAAGCAGGAATTATCCCCAGTTTACAAATGAAAAAAACTAATAAGGTTCAGAGGTTTAGGACCTTGCTCAAGGCTTGAAACCCGTGCAGTCCCAGTCTTCTCTAGTTCTTTCTATGACATGATTTCTAGATCCTTTGTTTCTGTGCCTTATTTGTCACTGTCTCTCATGAAATGCAACACTTAAAAAAAGAATACAACACTGAGATGTGTGTAAAGGACAGAATACAGTGAGACTACCAAGTTTCTTGTTATTATTAATAATATACTTTAAAAGAGCATTTGATTTTTGGCAACCACTTACATTATTATTTGTATCTAACTGATAGCCTTTTAAAATACCCTTTATGTACACAGATGTTTTCTAAACCTGATTTAGAAAATCTATGTTAATCCTCTTAAAATTTCTTCTTTTCATTTAAGCCTACCATTTGAATTTAGCAATTTTTAAAAATCTTATATTGCCATCCAACATATAACCTAGCTTACCAGCTTTGTCATCCACAAATATATGGGAATGCCTCTACCATTACACCTCTGAGAAACAAGATTAACCAGGTTAGAGTTGAGCACATACCTACGGAAATCCTCGTCCATGACACTAATCCAATTTAGTTTCTGAGATGAACTTAAAACAATGAAATTGACATAAATCATTTCCCTAACTTTAAGGCACTAAGTGGAAAGGACGCAATCTTATGAAGATCCAGAAATGTCCAATGCATCTAAATCTTGGTTTTACGTACTTAGAATTGGTGAAAGACTGACCTTAAAAATCTTAAAAAGTTTTCTTTGTGGAACACCAAAATGCTGATGGTTACAAAAGCTGGGTCATGGGAACTTAAGGATCCATTGCACTGTTCTTTCTACTTTTGTCTCTTTGGAAATTTTCAAGATAATGTGAAAATATTTTTAAAAAACTTTTTAAAAATTCCAATTGATGAGATGATTAAAGACTTACCTACTGTGTGGTAATAAGGTGTAAGAACCGAGGCTTTTACACAATTGATTCCTCCTAGTACCTCTGCTAACATTTTATAAATATGCTGTTGTATTCCATTCATGCTGCCAATATCTTTATGAAAACAAAAATAATTAGTTCACTTAAAATAAGTTAATCGGTTTTTGAATGAAAATCATCCAATTCTATAAACTGAAAAATAAGAATTACTATTTCCAACAAGAACTTCCATGTAATAACATATGCAATGACACTAAATTCAGTATAACACACGTTCTTTGCTCTCTACCATGAGGTTTAGTGTCCTAAATATTAAGAAATTCTTATAACAAAAATCTCACCTACAAAATGATTCCATTAAATAGGTCATAGCACTCTTGGGAACTCTGGTGTCATGGTTAAGGTTTAACAATAATATCAGTGTACTACCTAATAATTTACTTTATAATTAAACTTCACTGTCTGACCCAAAGAAAACTCAAACCTTTATTATAATGTTGTTGACAGAAGCGGTCGTGGAACCATGGAATCTGATACTCAGGACATTCCAAGCAGACTGCTCTATTTAATTCCATGAGACGAAACTGGACCCTCATATTTAGAGAGGAACATAAAACTGAAATTAAAAAAATATATTAATGGATTTTGATAGCTTGGACCTAGCAAAAGCAATCCATTTGTGCACAGACATTTATCCCCATTATTGGTTGATACTTTTATTCTCATAAAATCATTTCAGTTGCACACACATGCTTTATATTTTTAAAGTATTACATTCAGTGGCATAATTACGATCAACTCCTATATTGTTTCCACTAATTATGAATGTTAAAACTACATTTTTAAAAATACTACCAAAGAATTTTCATTAACCTAATATCCCACTTTTAGGAATCTATCCTCAATCAAAAAAATGAGGTCAATGAATCATGCATAACAACCATTATTTATAATAATAAAGAATTGGAAACAATCTACAAGGTAACAAATTTTATTATATCCATATAGTGGCAGATAATGGCAGATTATGTAAATACTAAAAAATCATGATATCAAAAAATATTTAATGGCACAGAAAATTGTTCAATATAGTTCAACGACAAAAGGCAACATACAAAAGTGAATATATAAATAATCCAAATTTTCTTTTACAATACACATAGGTATATAAACATACACGAAAGAGCAGGAAAGAGACACAAAAGCAACACTCCAAACACTTAAAAGCAGTAGCTCCTCTTGGTAGTAAGATTATGAGTAATCTTTTATTTTCTATTTTATAGTTTCCTGTATTTCCCAAATTTTCTATCATAAGCAGGAAATACTTTTATAAACAAACAATAAAATTAACATTTAAATGCTTCAGTATAGATAGAACTGAAACTTGGATATAAAGTACAAATGATAATTTAATAAAATGTAGATACATACGTTCAAGTTGGGAATCCAATCTGTCTAAGAATTTGATGTTAAAAATTGTCTTTAGCAGATCTTCTGGAAAATACTGAAGTGTGGCGAAAGAGAAACCAAGAAACACTAACATGAGAGGATCCAATACAGCTAAAACAAAATTAAGATATTTTTAAAAATTATAATGTACAGCCACCTCACATGTACATAAGCACACACTTTATTCAGTTAAAACCAGGTTTTAAAAAACAGATACAGACACAGCCTTCACAAAACTAATCTAATTTATATTGTTACAATACTATCAGGATAGTGGTGAAGTTTTAGTGGTTACCTTTGTGGGGGGGCTAGATAGAGTAGGAAAGGGGAACAGAGAAGAAGGCGACTGTGGTATATTCTATTTCTTGATCTGTGTACTCCTTTGTTGGGTGAATCAAGTTGTATAAATCCATACTATGTACTAAGGATACGTGAACATTTATTTACTATTATCCTTCCATAAAGTTTTTTTTAATTCCCTTGAAAAGAGAAAGAGTTCAAAACTAAAGGTTAATAAAAACTAAAGGTTAATAGTATATATAGGGGTGGCCGCATGGCGCAATTGGTTAGAGGAGAGTTCTCAACAAGGTTGCCGGTTCAATTCCCACAAGATGGTGGGCTGCACCCCCTGCAACTACCTTGTTTCCCCGAAAATAAGACCTAGCCAGACCATCAGCTCTAATGCGTCTTTTGGAGCAAAAATTAATATAAGACCCAGTATTATATTGTATTATATTATACTATACTCGGTCTTATATAAATCCTGGTATTATATTAATTATATTACATTGTATTATATTATATCATACTATTGCTATACAAAACCCAGTCTTATATTAAAAATAAGACCAGGTCCTATATTAATTTTTGTTCCAAAAGCTGCATTAGAGCTGATGGTCCAGCTAGGTTTTATTTTCAGGGAAAAACAGTAAGATTGAAAACGGCAACTAGACTTGGAGCTGAGCTGCGCCCTCCACAACTAGATTGAAGGATGACTACTTGAAGGATGGGCCCTGGAAAAACACACTGTTCCCCAATATTCCCCAATAAAATTTTTTTTAAAAAGTGTATATGAAAAGAAGTTATTCCAGTCTCTATGTATTGATAATAATAAAATATTACTCAGAGTGTGTTAGGTACCACTGTAAGCACTTTCCAAACTTAAACCTCACCTCAGTATACAGTAGAAACAATTACTATCTCTGCTTTATAAATGAATGGACCAATTTACAGAGAAGGTAAATGACTTGCCCAAAGTCACACCGTTAACAAATGGCGAGTGAGATTTAACCTGGAGGTCCAGCTTGGAGCCTAGACCACTATATTGTGCAGCTCTGTAGGGCTCTCAGATCTCCAGGCTGAGTGTAGACAAGTATGGAGCTCGGATCTCCCCTAGCACCTCCTCCCTTACCTGTCACCGAGAAGAATGGTACATATTCCACCATACGGTGTAAGATAATTTAGCTGATTTGCCTCATCCAAGACACATTTCTGATGAGAGGGAAGGGATTATCCAAAAAACTGTATCGCAGCAATATTCTTACAAAGTACAAAACTGACATTAAATATTTTCTTTTGGATTTTTTTGCTGAGTTTCTTTAATAAAGCAAGATCAAGTCACAAACAAGGTTATGATGATCTTCACCAGCAAAACTGATCTGTCAAAACTAACATTCATTCAAAATAAATTACTCCATGAGTTATGTTAAATTGTACTCAAAAGGTCTCCAATAATTTTCCAAACATTCTCAGTAAATCTTAAAAAAAAAAAAAAATTGAAGCTGTACATTTCAACATTTTTCTCATACGTTTAATTTTTTTTAAAAAAATTGTAATATATAAGCCTCTATTTAGAAAATATGGGAGGACATGTACTTTCATTTCCTTCTGGTTGTTGAAACATGACTAAACAACCAGGAGAGCACACTCCATTTCAAGTCTCAATTTCAAGTCTGTTTCAAGTCTCATCTTTCTACATATAGTTGTAGTAAGTACTAAAAAGGGGTATATGTGAATGTCACATATGCATACACTTACACATAAACATGGACGTTTTACAGTCCCATTTTACTTGTCTATTAGCAGACACAGCAGTACCAGACATGGTTAGACACTATCTGGCTTATAGATCCCACGAAAGTGTAGCAAAGTCTATGAGCATGATACTGATATAATCAATGTATTTATAGTGATCTTGTACCAGCTTAACTATTAAAATTGACAGAAACAATCAGATATTATGTATCTCCACATGTGATACAAATATTAGGTACACAGCACCACATACAAGGCATTTTTGCTAAAAATGTTTAATCTGAATCTAATTAAGCATCTATAACTAAGTTCTAGTTTACAAGAAATACTGGAGATGGAGGAGCAAGGTTTTAATAGAAAGCAATCACACAAATCCAGAACGTGCGTGATCCACAACAAATAGCCAATCTCTTTTATAAAAAGACAAATGCCAAGACAAAAAAAGATAGGGAGAAAGTGATGTAACAATTCAATGTTGGTTGCTTTAAAAAAAACTTATAAAAGACAATCTGGTGAGATTTGGAAAATTTTGATTATGGTAGTATATGGTACTTGTTCATTTTCTTAAGTGTGATGCTTTACTTCCTTATAACCTATTTAGGGCTAACACTTCAAATGTTTCATCATACACACACAGTAAATGTGGTAAAATGTTAATCATTAATCAAAAACTTGATTGTGAGTATATAGTATATAGATGTTTGTTATATTGTTCTTTCAATTCTTCTGTGTATTTGCAAGCTATGGTAACAAAAAGTTGTAAAAAAAAAAAAAAAAAACTTTTCCCCCAAATCAAAATCAAGCAAAAAACAAAACAAAAAACCAAGAACATTCTAGACTATAAGAGACCACAAAAGATAACTACAAAACACAATGAGTGAAACTTGATTGAATTCTGGGTCCAAAATAACCACACTACACAGTATTTTGGAAATAATGAAGGACATTTACACATGAATTGTGTTTATATTAGAAGATTATTAATTTTCTTAGGTGTGACAACAGAATTGTGGTGATATAGGAGGTCATTGCTCTTAAGAAGGTGTATGCCTGAGTATTTAAGAGGTGAAGGGTCACAATGTCTACAACTTACTTTGAAATGGATCAGAAAAAATAGAGCAAGAGGCACAAACAGTAAAGCAAAGCAAATAGGATAAAATGTTAACAATTATTTGAATCTACTCACTGAGTATTCAGGTGTCCCTTCTTGGTTCTTTTCATTTTATCCGTAAGTTTGACATTTTTCATAATAATAAAGTTTCAAAAATGGATAGAAACATTTCTTTTCGGTATAGAACTCACAGCTATTATGGTTACCCTTTAAATGAGGAATATCTGCAACAGTGTACTCCCACCTACTCATTCAATGTAGTACCAAACAATATACCTACTTAAGTAAGAATTAAGGTGTTGAATGCAGGTTCCGAAAAATTCATCCCTTTGAGGTGGATCATAATTCAAGATGCTGAATGGAAGAATAATAGCAAGGACTGCAAAAGGATGGATCTATATATAAGAGAACAAAAATGTTATAGTTTAAACTTCAGTAAAACACATTTTAACCTAATTATTATTTTAGAGAAGTCTTTTTCTAACATACCTATAAAGTTAAATGAACATGCCTACAGTTAAATGACAAATGTATCACTATTTACTAATTTTCCGACCCTGCTATGATCTATTTAGTCCCACCACTAATTTCTAGCAACTCTAAGTGTTAAGAAAAAGTAAATCAGACTATCCACAAATTAATTTTGTTAGGTATAAAATCCTGTTCCAGAAATACATCAGTCATTAAAGTGAATAGGAAATAGTATCATTAATTTCCATGTCATCAGTGCATTTTGTAGATACATCATATAAGGTAATTAAGGGAGTTTATAATCAGAATTTGTTTTTCTTTTATTCATTCATTTTTAAATTTCATTATTTACTCATTCATCTAATATTTAATGACTGCCAAGCAATATGCTAAACAAGTAAGACAGACTTTTTTTTCATTAGTGGGAAACACTAAGTAAAAGCCTTACCCTTGTATATATACATTTTGTGAGTTTCTTCTCATTTAATCCCAAAAGCAGCATTTTATAAGTACGTTCTAGAAACAAATTTGTAAGAAGATACACTGACAATTTAAGAATACAGTAGACACTTCAACAAAATAGGTTTGAATTCCATAGGTCTGCTTACATGCAATTTTTTTCAGTAATTACTGTAAATGTATTTTCTCTTCCTTAGGATCCTCTCAATAAGATTTTCTTTTCTCTAGCTTACTTGATTGTAAGAATACAATATATAATATAGATATGAGGTCAGACAATTAAGTTCGCAAACTCATCCTAGAAAAAGTGCTACATACCTTATTGCTGACTATCACTACAGTCACCTTCGAAGTACTCCCCTCGGGAAGCTATGCACGGACACAAGTGCCTAGTCCACCCTTCAAAGCAATTTTGGGACTCTTTTTCTGGAATGGCCATCAGAGCTACCGTCGTATTACCCTTGATGTCCTGAATGCCATCAAAATGCCTTCCTTTCAATATTTCCTTTATCTTCAGATGCAGAAAGAAGTCATTGGGGGGCGAGATCAGGTAAGTAGAGCAGGTGTTCTAATACATTTATTTGTTGACTGGCTAAAAATTCTGTCACAGACAGTACCGTGGGAGCTGGTGCATTGTCGTGATGCAAGAGCCATGAATTGTTGGCGAAAAGTTCAGGTCATCTAACTTTTTCACAGCCTTTTTAGCACTTCTAAATAGTAAACCTGGTTAACTGTTTGTCCAGTTGGTACAAATTCATAATAAGTAATCCCTCTGATATCAAAAAAGGTTAGCAACATCCTTGCAAAAGTTCGTGAACTTAATTGTCAGACCTCAAAACATACAAAATATGTGTTAGTCAACTGTTTGTTACCAGTAAGGCTTCGGGTCAACAGTAGGCTATTAGTAGGTAAGTTTTTGGGGAGTCAAAGTTATATGTGGATTTAATAATAACTGCCACATTGTTCAAGGGTCAACTGTACTAAAGTCAGTGGATATCTTAAAATTTTTTTGATTTTCACACTTTTGAATATGGTAGTTTTTATTTTGTTTGGGGGGAGGTACATATATTATTTTCTTAATTATTAGTTTCAGGTGTACAAAACACAGTGATTAGACATTTACGCACCTCACAAGGTGATAACCCCAACAAGTCTACTACCCATCTGACTTCGTACAGAGCTGTTACAATACCACTAACTATATTCCCTATGCTGTACTACACATCCTATGACCATATATACTTTTAATTATATTTGACATTCAATATGATTTTATATTAGTTTCATGAATGTAGTTGTTCTTAAATAGTAAAAGTAGGATTACAGAAAATAAAAAGGGAAAAAATCATTCACACTCTATCTTTATATAATCAGTATTGTTTTAAATATTTCCTTCTAGTCAATGAATTTTGACTATTGATCTTAACAATACTGCAAGAATGAAAAGATGACTGCTAATCTGCTCAAATCTGCAATGCTGAACAAAGAAACTTTAGGAGGAGGAACAACAAACTGCTGAACCAGAAACTAGAGTTTAATTTTTAAACTTCAAATTCCAGTCAAGTTCTCAAAGTACGTATGATAAACATTTATGCTTTTAGAAGTTGACTATATAAAACTGTGACATTTCCATTTCACCTTTTCAATCTGCTGAAGGACCACTGAGGCTATCCTATCAAGTATCAAAGTATTGAGGTAGTTCATTCTAGCAATAAAAGATGAAATTCCCGCAACATTTATGTAATTAATTTCATCCATCAAACACTGCAAAGTAGCAATTGTTTCTTCCAGAAGTGACTCGACAAACCAGTCTCCTTTTAAAGATTTAAGTTCTTCCCATAACAGATTCAAATTGTTGCATTTTTGTAGTCTCTGATGACCATAGTGATCTAATTTTTGAAGTAGTTTCAGCTGCTTTCCAGTAGTACTCTCCAGATACATGTAATCATACTGAATCCATCTTAAAACAGATGTGGCAAAACTATTCAGGTCATTTAGGTCACACTGTGGTAAAACTGCTTCAATTCGAGATATCACCACTTCATCTAGGTGAGGAGACGGAAGCATGGAAATAGCATAGACCAGGAGAGATATCTCACTAGATTTGACACTAATTTTCAAATGACTGTAGAGGGGGGGAAGTAAAAAGAACAAAATTAATACATCAGCAACAAAATACAATGCATATAATTATTAAAATATGAATGTTATTATTATTATAATTAATAGGTGTTGTAGTCTTAACATAAAGTTAATTTATTTTAAGAAGGGTTAACTAATTCAAAGATGACAGGTCCACAGGAGTTACAAAGGGAAGCCTTAAGATAATCTAAAGCACATCCTAAATTTTATAATGCAAAAATAAAACCATAGTCTCTGGAAAACAAAAGGTCAGTGTCAGAACAATGTTTCTTTCCAGTACTGTTGCTAGAGACAGAATTTGGGCTGATTTTTTTTTTATATATATATATATTTTTAAAGATTTTATTGGGGAAGGGGAACAGGACTTTATTAGGGAAGAGTATGTACTTCCAGGACTTTTTTTTTGTTTTCCAAGTCAAGTTGTTGTCCTTTCAATCCTAGTTGTGGAGGGTGCCATTCAGCTTCAAGTTGTTGTCCTTTCAGTCTTAGTTGTGGAGGGCGCGGCTCAGCTCCAGGTACAGTTGCCGTTGCCGTTGCTGGTTGCAGGGGGCACAGCCCACCATCCCTTGCGGGAGTCCAACGGGGACCTTGTGGTTGAGAGCCCACGCTCCAACCAACTGAGCCATCCGGGAGTTCAGCGGCATCTCAGCTCAAGGTGCCGTGTTCAATCTTAGTTGCAGGGGGCGCTGCCCACCATCCCTTGCGGGACTCGAGGAATTGAACTGGCAACCTTGTGGTTGAGAGTCCACTGGGCCCATGTGGGAATCGAACCAGCAGCCTTTGGAGTTAGGAGCACGGAGCTCTAACCACCTGAGCCACCGGGCAGGCCCCTGGGCTGAATTTTTGATACGACCTGTCAGAAGTTGGTATGACCTAGTATAGGCCCTGGCATACAGTGATCACTCAATTTTATTAGTTCCTGTCTTATTTCTGCTATATAAGAAGTCCAACCTTAAAAAAAAACCAGAAAACACAGGACATATAATTAAATCCATTCTCTACTCCTCCTTTTCCAAACCCCCACAGTTAAGAGTCCTTTCATCAGGACAGCAGTTTTTAAAATACAAATAAAACACTAGGAGCTTTTAAAGAATCTTCAGGTTTAGAAGTAGTGAAAGAGATAGTCAAATCTCTTTCAATATAAATTAAAACAAAATTGAGTAACTTTTTAAAATATTAAATTAATACATTGAAATAATCATTATATTCAACGTTAGCAAGGGTGCATTGATACAGGCACCCTCATGTAAACTTTAAAAGTTAGTATAACCTTTCTGAAAAGTAATTTAGCAGTACAGCTCAAGAAATTTAAAACTAATTATATCATTTGATATGATCAATCCCTGTTGACGAAAGTAACCTAAGAAAATAATCGAAAATGCAGGGAAAATGTATATGTTATTCACCATATTTTTAATGGGGCTAAAATTTGAAAACAATCTAAATACCCAATGATGGAGAATAGTTAAGTGAATTATGGTAGTCATACGTTGGCTAATATCTAGTCATTAAAAACATTTACAAATAGTTCTAAATCATGTGGGGAAATGCTGATAAAGTTAAGTGGGAGAAATAAATAGCATGAATACCACAAATCGTCACATTTATGAACCACAAAAAGATCTCAAAATAATTTATATATAGTATTTGGCCCAGTACCTGACACAAATTAAGTTCTCAATAAGTACTAAATGAATATTTTATTCTAATAACCACGAAAAATTAACACATTGTATAAAGAAACGAAAGCCCCCAAAAGCTGTATCAGTTTCCAGAATTGACCCAAGGACAGAACTCTCAATATTTGCTAATCTTCTCATAGTTGTCTAAAAATAAACCCCAGAGGCACCAGATGGCTCAGCTGGTTAAAGCGCGAGCTCTTAACAGGGTTGACAGTTCAATTCCCACATGGGATGGTGGCCTGCAACTAAGGATTGAAAACGGCAACTGGACTTGGAGCTGAGCTGCACCCTCCACAACTAGATTGAAGGACAACAACTTGACTTGGAGCTGATGGGTCCTAGAGAAACACACTGTTCCCCAATATTCCGCAATAAAAAAAAAAAATAACCCCAACAGACAAAATCTATCCAACCTGCAACTGATGTTATTCCTTGTGATTCTTCCTCAAATTCCAAAACTTACATACGCATGTATTTATTTACAGTACTACCATATATCCACCCGCATGACTAAAATTAGACAATAAAAGAACACCTAGGGTTGGTGAGGATGTGGAGCAACAGGAATGCTCACATTCTGCTAGTGGGAATATAAACTGGTCCAGCCACTTCAGAAAACTGTTTAGCAGGATCTGCTGGAGATAAACATATGTATAACCTATGAACCAACAATCATACTTCTTGGTAAATATCCACAGAAATGCATACATATGTCCACTAAAATATATGTACGAGGATATTCATAACAGAACTATTTATAACAGCCCCAAATTGGAAATAAATCAAATACCTATCAACAGTAGAATGAGTAAAAAAAATGTTTGTTACATTCTTATGAGAATACAACAAAAACATAGGTAAATCTCATATACATGATACTGAGCAAAAGAAGCCAGACAAAACAGGCAAAACTAACCCATGCAGTTAAAAGGATAGTAGTTAACCTGGGTTGGGGGTGAGGGAGCAGGGTTATGAGGAGTGGATACGTGTATTTTATGTAGATTGTATTTCAGTACGTTCAAATGAAGAAAACCATGTTATTCCAGTACATGAACTCCCTGGGTTTCCCAAATGGTTTCTGGAGCTATTTATGTAAATACTTAGGTGAATTGGTTTACTTAGATTACATTGTGTTCTTTCACACAATCTGTACTGAGTGGGAGAAGATAATCCTGAAGCATAAGCCCCTCTGATTTTATGTAACATCTCCCAACTAATTTTTGATAAAATTTTAAACTAGAGATATATAGGGGCTCTTTCTACTGACAACTACTAAACTTCAACACTGTCATATTTGCTTCAAGTCTTTTTATAAAGGAAATAAAACATAGGTAAAGTGAAATCCCCTTTGATGCTCCCACTCCTGTCTTATTTTTCTGTTAACACACCTATATGCAAACAGTATTGTGTCATTTAATTTTTTTAAAAAGCACTGTGCTGGCCAAATAAATCATGTCTCTGGGCCAGATTATGATAATATAATTTAAAGCATGAAATTCTTCATTCAGAGGCTATGTGAAAGTCCATGCTAAATACGGAAAAGGTGAAGAAACAATAATGCTGCATATATAAGAAAGTTATTTCAAGAAAAGTGTGAACTTTCTTATACATACCTACTATGCTAAATTCTCATCTGATAAAGTGCCACCTCATATTCCTCAGCTCAAATCCTTCTTAACCATAATGGCGTATCACTTTGTCAAAATAATGATCATTTTCAACTGTATGCCAATCTTTTGAATATAGCATAGAGCCCCATGCCTGGTCTTTCAGAAATCACAGTAAGAAATCAAACTAGTATGGGAAAATGGAAGGGAAAACGATTCATCTGGTTCTAATTTCATTCAGTCATTATTCTAATCTTTAAAATAAAAATTTTTAATGGAAAATTCCATTTTAGTGTAATGAAAGTCAATGAAAAATTGAATTAACTTCTTAGTTGAAATATGAATGCTACCTCCATAGAAAAGCAGAGAAGTTTTAATTACAGAGGGAGAATTCTGCATAAAAATATCTTTTCATTATCATTACCCTCATATATTTTATTTTAAAAATTACAAATTAAAAAATGTAATATGCCTTAAAATGCACAAATAAGCAAACTGAAGGCCCCTAAATATGGTTCTCCCAAATGGAGTTTGGCCTTCTTCATCAGCTCCACTGTTTTCGTATTCTATTTCTGCAGGAAAGAATGACTTGGCTTTTATTGTTATTCATGCCCTAGGGAAATCATACCCAACTGGCCTCATTTCCATTTCAAAGTATACCAAGCTTAATTGGCAGAATGGGTATGGGGAAAAATAAGTGTCTTAACATTTGTAATAATAAGCTGTCCAATTCTTCCTCCAACAGTTCCAACAACTCTATACATAATTATATAAAACAAGGTTATAAATTGAAAGATTAGATTATAAAATGAAAGATTAAATAACTACTTCTATTAGCTGGGTGCAAAAGTAATTGTGGTTTTTGCAATTATTTTTCACCTTTACTTTAATCTTACCTAAGCAATACTTCTCTGAGTTTCACAAAAAGCTCTTTACTTCGGTAATGTAAAAAAGTCAATGCTTGTGTTATCTTCAATAACTCGATTGGTTTATAGTCATCCAAATGCTTATGCAGAATTGAAGCAATTCTAAAAAGAATAAAGATAAAACATGTATTATAATCAGTTCATTCATTTATTTATTAAACATTTACTGAGAAGCTTTTTCATGCCAGACAAGCTCTGTGCGAGACAAACAGCAATGAGATAAGGTTTTCTGTTCTTGAAGAACTACCTCAAGATGACGATAGAAATGTAACAATTAAAATAGAATAAGTAAGAGCTATCAATGAAGTGTAAATGAAATAATATTTAATTATCAATAGTAAAAAGACAGAAAAGCATAGTTTTACTTCCCAAATAAAAAAACCTCACAGAACAGCCATCAAATCCCACACCCTCATTCCAAGAAAATCTTTACCAAAAGCTACTAACAATTAGCAAAACTGATTTAATTTTCTTCCTTAAATCCACTGGCCCTCTAACAGAGATACTTAAAGGCAATGGACAATGCTAACAGGGAGTAAGTTGGAGGAAAAAGGGCAAAGGAAATATTTTTTAAAAGGGATAACAGATAATAAAAAATTATGTACATATGTATAATCTGTACCATGTATTTTTTTCCTTGTTAAATCTCAAATTAACAAAAAAGTCAATATACAGCATGGTAGTTTGAGTTCAAGGTAACAACTGTGGTGTGAAACGATTCAAGTTCACAAAGATGTCAACTGTTTTGCAATAAATGTCCTTTTAAAAAGTAGGGTCCTGCTCTATAATCTCCACTTTCCTAGATTATGATGCTCTGTTTAAGAATAACAACAGTAGCAAATGAAATGAAAAACGCTATAAACAATTTTAGAATCTCTATTTTTAAAAAACAAACTATTTAGGAAATAAACAATACCTTAAGTGTTAATTCCTCATTTCTTCAAAAGCAACAGCTATATTATAGAAAAAAATCGTAATTTTCCCTCAAAAACATAGCTACTTATGAATGACAACTAAACTTAACACCATAAATTTCAGGAAGGACTACTTTTTAATCAAACGTGAATTTCTGCTTTCCATCTCTTCCATTGCTCCCATCACTGCCAAAGCTTGCTGGCTGGTCAACTCTTCTGACATCAATAATATAGATGATTCAAGTCTAGAAGCAAAGAAAAATGTTTTTATGTTGAAAAACTGACAATTAGCTTATAAAAACAATTTTAAAATAACAGTTCTTAGGTGACAAATAGGAAAGAAATAATATGAACAAAAACTTAATTCAAATATATAATTTCAATTTTCTCTCCACATAATTGGGGAATATAAAATATTATCAAATAAAAAAGTTTTTCAAAGCAATGAAGGTCTCAGTAAAATCTAAACTGTCTCTTAAAAATATACATAAAAGGTTTTTTAATTCATTTTTCAAAATAAGATTACAATGGTTATAAAATACAATGGTTCGCTGAAGTTATTCAGTACTAGAGAGCTAAAGAATTAACAACTGACATTTTAACAATATCCCAATTTTTTAAATTAAGATTTGATCAGGAAATCAATATATCTGCACATTAAACAAAAATCTTATGTACTAAATGCTTGCTGTAACACTATAAACTGAAAATTTACAAAGACAGTCCATTTTGAAACCATCCATCATGCAGTAATAAGAGTATCAAAATATAAGTGTCTTTTAGAATAATTTAGAAGACAAACCCAAAACATGAAATCTGAGAGTAACAGGATAAACTAATTTTCTATTCACACTACTCCACATCATCCTTTTCATTAACCTTATCAAACATTTCAAACCCAGCTTCTCATAGCTTTTCCCAAATACCGTGTTTTGCCATGTATAATGCGCTCCTATGAATAATGTGCACCCACATTTTTGGCCCAAACTTTCAGGGGGAAAAATCTTTTAATTTTTCAATTCAAATTTTTATTTGTTTATATTTGGGTACTTGCTTTTTGTATCATAAACGAATTTTAGCATTTATTTTTTAACATTGTACATGGTACAAGAGATTTTATGTAACAAATAATTACAAAACACAAGAACAGATACAAGGTACCAAGAAATAAGGCCAAGAAGTCTCCAAAGTTGGAAGTTTGCCCCAAGTGCAACAAAACTGATTATCGTTTTCCAGGATCCGTATTTTGCATACGGATATCATTATTGATTTCTAGTTACACTTTTAACTTATAAACATAAATAAAAGAATTAAAACATTTATATAGATACGGAATTAATACTACCCATGTATAATGCGCATCCATATTTTTCCCTCACAAATTTGAGCAAAAAAGTGCACATTATACAAGGAAAAATACGGTACTTTAGTCCACATTTTTCTCTATTCTCTCTGCCCATGGCACTTACTATCAATATCACTAATTTGAGTATTTATTCATAAACTATATTGCAGTGTCATAGTATTTACATTATTTCAATTATTATTTCTATCCTCCCAGTTGACATATAAAATCCTTGAAAGGTGGGACCCAGTTAAGTTCAACTTTTATACTCCTTTAGCATATGAGATTTAAACAGTGCTTGGTGACAAGAAAAAGAGAAAGATTCCAATAAAAGTTTTTTAAATCATCATCTTGTTCTCATCTTGATACAGTCTCTTAAAATGTATCCTTAAATTTCTTCATATATAATTCAAAGGACTCTTAATTAAAACTCTCCATGAAGTTTTGGCTAAGAAAAATGATGTAAATACCTCTATTATGCAACTCCTGAACCCCTGCTTAACTGATCCACTAATAGTACTTATCGTTTTGCTATCAATAATCATGTATTTAGTATTTGCTCATCTTTATATCCCAAATATTTCTAGCTACATCAATATCTGGCAATACTGAAAATTCTTTCTTTAAGGAGGGCACAGCTCACAGTGGCCCAGGTGGGATTCGAACCAGCAACCTTGGTGTTATCAGCACCACGCTCTAACCAGCTGAGCTAACTGGCCACCCCTAAAAATTCTTAACAGACAGGAGACAGATCAAATTCACTCAAACCTGACATGAGAATATATGCCCATTTGCATAATAAATGCTTTTGATCATGAATGTGAAGACAACAAAGCAAAAATGGTAAGCTGTGAACTACTACTATAATTCTAAATAGTCCACACCCTATACCGAGGGTGCGGGAGTCTTATGCCTGTGTAAAAGTCAGTCACAAGGCCTAGAAAAGTAGAATAAAAACACTTAAATGGTGTTCTCCTTCATCAATTGCTGTGCTGGCCACCACCAGAGGGTTACTGGCCCCCTTTTAGAATACAGTAGACTGTATAAACTATATTGCAGAGTCTGAGGAGTAAATTAGAATAATTAGAGAAAGAATCAAGGAGCAGAGCATATGAGATTACTTTCCATTCCATGGTTGAATGGGTTGATTTTTGTGCCTTCCAGAACTGCAAAATCTAAGCTTAAAGGATCCATGTATTCTCAACAAGTAAAACATTTTTAGCTGAACTTACTGTTTCTTTTCTTCAGGTCCTGCAGTGGGTCCCAATGCTATAAACAATTTTACAAAGCTAGCAGGGTGATCAATTAGAGGAATCATTTCAGTTAGCCTCTTTTTAGCCATTAAAACAAATTCAAAACTATGAAACTGTAGAAAGTGGTACAGACTAAGTATTTTACTGATGGACTCCAAATCAAGGTGGTTTGCATGGCTTAAGAATATTTTATTACACCTTTCTAATAGGGGGTAATAACAATACTTAATATTTCGAAGAAATTGTACTATTCTTCTTGCAATGTTGACCTGGGAAGAATCTATGGAGTCAAAAAGAAGTTCTGTTTTTTTCACTAATTGTTCTTGAAAACGTTGTGATATTAAAGAAGATATGCTGACCATCAAAACAGACAAGGACCTGAAAAAGGAAAAAAGATGTAAAGATATTTACGTTATTTAAGAATAATGAACAATTCTAAAACTAAAAGAATAGTTTCCCTTTGTGAATGTCTTATGTCACGTAGCATAATGTCTTTAAGGCTCATCCATGTTGTAGCATGTATCAGAATTTCCTTCCTTTTTAAGGCTGAATAATATTCCACTGCAGATATATACCACATTTTGATGGTCAATTCGTCTGTCAACAGACATTTAGGTTGTTTCCAAATTTTTTGGCTATTGTGACCAATGCATCTATGAACACTGGTATATGTTATGGACTGAATTATGAACCCTCAAAATTCATGTTAAAGCCTCATCTACAGTATGACTATATCTGGAGACAGGGCCTGTAGGGAGGTAATTAAGGTTAGATGAGGTCATGAGGGTGGCAGGCAAACTTGTCAGCTCGCAAGTAAGGTAAAACCTCAAACCTTTCTCAGATCTCAACAATATAGTTATACTTTCAATACTTTATGTCAAATTCCCAGAGCAACATTGCAAAGTAGACAGACTACTATCCCTATTTTATAAATGAGGTTAGTAAACTTTCCAAGTTAAAAGTAACATAGCTAGGAAGTGACAAATCTAAGTGTATGAGTATCCAACACCCAGGATCTTTCCACCACAACACAAGGCCCCTAAATAAATTTACCTTAAGTCCTGTATGGTTTCCAACTTCCTATTTACAATATCAGCTATTTTTCCCATTAATGGACTAAAATGTAAGTGTTGATCTGCTAGGCATGTGGAAAATTTTGATAGCACATGAATATCAAACCTATTAAAGGAAATATACAAAAGAGATTATTAGTATTTACTTTCACTTAAAACACATAAAAAATAGTTGTAAAATAAAAAGGAATCAAAAATACTAATACTGTATTACTAATACATTACTAATTTGAAATGAATTTTTCTAAAATGTTGATTACTTATTATAAAAGTAATCCATGCTAATAGTTAAAAACTCAGATTCTATCAGAAGATTTTAAAAAGGGAAAAATTACTCAAAATTATTTGAAGCATTTACTTATTTTTTAAGGTGCCAGAACAATTTCGACTCCAGGTTGTATATTAATAAGCAAAACAACCACTACTACAACTGTGCTGTGAAAAACTTCAGAATTTTTCTATAAGAAAGAAATGACCCAATTCCTTCAATAAGTAAATGGATAGATGAAAGGGAGGGAAGGAGAACTATTATAGATTCTAAGACTTAGAATTCACTAAAAGATAAGCATAACGAAGTTCACAGCAGCAAAACATGTGATAGCAAAAAACTGCAAACAATGTAAATGTGCATTAAGAGCACAATGAATAAATAACTTGCACATATTTATAGAATATCACACCACAAAATACCACAAAACAAAGAACAATTGAATCATGCAACATTATGGATAAATCTTTAGAACATATTGAACAAACTAAACTAGATATAAGAGTATATACTATAGGATTCCACTTCTATAAAAACAAAACTAACATATAAGAAGTCAAGATAGTGGTTACTACTTCTTGGGATGAGGGGACATGACTGGAAGAGCACATAAAGAGAACTTTGGGGAAATAATGTTCTGTTTCTTGATCTCAGTGCTGTTACACAGAAGTGATCAGTATGTGAAAATTTATCAAGCTGTACATTTATGATTGGTTTAATTTTATATGATATTCTTCAACCAAATGTTTACTTACAAGGAAAGAGAAACACGAGACAAATCAATCAAAGGTAACGTGTGAACCTTGTTTGGATACTGATTTAAATAAACCACCGATAAAAAGACCTTTATAGAGCAATGAAGGAAATTTGAACAAAACCAGTTATTAGGTGATATTAAGGAATTATTATTCATTTTTATAGGTACAATAATGGCACTGTGATAATACATTCTTTTAAAAGAGTGCTTATCTCTCAGAAATATACTGAGGTATTTACAGATAAAATGACATAACAATTTAAAATATACTGAAGATAGATAAAGAGAACATTCTGATGGCTGCCAGCTGGGAGGGGGGTGAAAAGGGCAAAGATATTAAGAAGTACAAATTGGTAGTTACAAAATAGTCATGGGAATATAAAGTACAGCACAAGGAATATAGTCAATAATATTGTAATTATGTATTGTGTCAGACGGGCACTAGATTTATTGGGATGATCACTTCGTAAGTTATATAAATGTTTAACCACTATGTTGTACACATGAAACTAATATAATATTGTACGTCAACTGTAATTGAAAAATATGTAAAACAATTATAAAAAGTAAAATAAAATATGGGGTAGGGAGGGAATGGGAAGGATTTAGATAAAACAAGACTGCTATAGGTTCGTAATTGTTGAAGCTGGATGATGGGTACATGGGAGTTCACTAAACTAATCTCTCTACTTTTATAAATGTTTAAAGTCTTCTATTTGAATTTCAAATATATGCTAATTTTCCTCGTTATGATCCATTATATAGTACTAATACATAATCCATCTTATTTGAATCATTACAAATTATATTAATGTAACACAAATTCACAGACAATTTAACAAAATCACTGATTAATAGCTATTGGAGTAACAAAAAATTAAATCATAGGGCACAGCAACTATAAAAATTCAGAAATTAACACTTATTTTATGACTCTCTTAGAAAGGCTATAGATGAAACACAAATTAGGGTTTTTAAATTTTTTACAACTTTGTATTATAAAAAAATAAAAGTACTGCTACAAATAAAAATCTCCATATAGAACAAAGTCATTATCTTCTGAGCTACTTTGAAAGGAAGTAAAATTAAAAAGCAACATTTGATTCACTGGGAAGTACAACTGTACGTCTATAATTTAATTACTTAGTATATAGTAAAAGCAAAATTTTTAAAAAACATGTATTTTACAACAGATTTGTTCAAGCTGTTCAGTATACATAACACTTAATGCTGCTTTGAAGAAAAATAAAGTGTTGAGTTATCATCAACAATGACCAAATTTAACCACAAAGATCCAGTAGTTTAGATTGCTCACAAAAGCAGTTAAGATTATTCTCTTTACTCTCAATAAAGGATAGTTATAGGTAAAGAGAATCCAAAAATGAAGGATGAAAAGACAGATGCATTTGGATAATGATATTAACTAAAATCACAATTTAGAAGGTAGAATTTCTAACCCCAGAGAACTGTTCAGTCCCCTTTGATGTAATCCAGCCCCTATAATAAAGGCCTACAGAGCTCCCTCATATATGACTACAACTCTAAGAATGTATCATGGTTTTGGCTTTAAAAAGCAATATGCTATAAAAAAGCATAATACGGGAATGCCTGCTCCGCCCTATCTACAAATAAATAGCCTGTTGTTTTTTCTTTATCTTAGTCCATCCTCTCCTTTCTGCTCTAGGTTACTATTGGTTTAGAGGGTGAGTTGTTCTGTGGTTTTTTAAAAATTTTCCTGTCTCTTTCCCACCTAGATTTTTCCTCTCTTCACTAACATTTGCTTTATTCCATTAATGGACCTTGGCTATCCGGAATTTCTAGGTTTCAAAATTCAAAGTTTTCAGAACTTAGCTGAAGATTTACCAAAATGAATTGTTATTACCTCAGCTGTCTTATAAATGGAGAGCTTCTCATATACTCTTATATTAGTATAAATAACATCGATTTCTCACTACTCATTAAGAATACCAAGAACAAATTTCACATTTTTTTAGCTGATTATCAATTACAACAACATGTTGAAAATAGCTGTATAGTTTAGGAAACAGATCTGAATTGATACTATTCACAACAATGGACCTGAAAGCTTCTAAGTCACCTGTGAGCTCTGTTCACTGCCTCTCCATAAAGGAGAGATAGGCAATTATAAATGTCAAAAAGCACACTACATTCCCTACTCTTAAAGAGGGAACATCTGAAATACTGTTCTCCCTCTTAAGGAAAAAACACACTCCACTCTTTTCCTACAATATTTCACTGTGCTAACCCTGAAAAAGATAACCCTGATTATAGATGAAGAACCCAAAGTACTTGCCTTTCCAGTCTTCTCCATGCTTCTGTAACTAGTGCTTCAACTAGTGGGTCATGGGCCTCAATAGCAAACCTCCATAAAAACAAGAGAAAATAACTTTCCATACATATGCATCTTTAAATCATTAAAAACACATGTAGTAAGAATTATAATGCAAAAGTAAACCTCAAGTTATTATACTCTTACACAGTGAGTCCTTATTTTTGGTCCACTCCCACTTCAGTATTCTGATTTCTTGAATACAATCTAATAAACATTCATACTTTATCTCATGTCCCTCTCATCCTTTTGTATGTTCATTTCAATGCCCTCCAACGAACAATTAAAATGCTCAAAGATGCATTTCATATTAAAAGTGCGCACAACATATCACTTTGCTCTGACTATAAAAATATTTCTATAGGAGAAAGTTTGTAAAATAAAGAAAAATTTAATATGGTAATAAAAATCATTTATAACTGCTATTCATAAATAGCCACCATCATTAATTTGGAACATTTCTCTCCAGTTATTTTTTTTCTACACACATATGAAATATACATATATTTCCTTTACATTTCCATATCCTGCCCTTTTCAGTAAGTTAACATTATATTGTGGGCATTTGCTAAGTCATTACATATTCTTCAAAACATTATTTTTAACGATTGTATAATATTCAATTGAGCAACTATAATATCGTTTGGTTAAACATCCATCTACTATTCGAATTTTAGTTTTTCAATATTATAAACAATGCTGGGATGAATATCCATGTACAAGAATACAGGTAACTTCCGTATAACACAGCATTTCTATAACACGGTTCAAGAATCGGGGGAAACCCTCATACAACATGCTATCCTAGAACATGGTTTCACTTAAACACGGTTTAAGAATTAGAGAAATCTCCAAACAACACGAAACGTAATAAAAGCTTAGTAGTGATGACGAATGAAACATTGTTTAATACATATTAATATGTTATACTTTTGGTGAAAATTGCTTTAATAAAGACATTTCTCTTAACTATAAAAATAAAATAGTATGTTTTTTTCACTTTTTGGAACCTAACCCCTTTTTTGTACTAGTTCTTTGTTTCCTATAACACAGATTTGCATAACATGGCATTTTTTAGGAACCTAACAACTGTGTTATACAGGGGTTACCTGTATTTATATATGTGTCTTGGATTACTCTCAGGATAATCTTAGATGCAAAATTATTGGGTCTAAGGGTATTTTTAAAATTAATGATCTATATTATACCACCAGCAGCACCTAAGAGTTCCTGTTCCAGTATACCTTCACTAACAATGCATATTTTACATACATAATTAAGCCACATATACTATATACTGTATGTATAAAAGTCTCTCTTTTAAACCAATTTCAACATGTTTATAATGTTAAGGCTGTATTATTTTGTCTCCTAAAAGTCAAAATCTTTTGGATTTAGTCATGAAGCAAAATCAAACTATATCTTATTTAAAAAAACTCGAAAACAAAATTATATTCCACTCTTAAAATCCTTTCCTTATTAAAATATGACTTAGGAGGGTAACATAAAAATGCAGCTTTTAGGTAAATCATTACGAAGCAGCATTTCTCCATCTGAGCCTGACATACATCAGTCTTGTGAGGTGTTCAGCATGATGTTTTGTGGTTGTATAAGTTTGGAAAATGCCCCGATTTAGAAATTCACAATATACACTGGCATATTAATGGCTCCGAAGAGTCCTGCAATAAAGATGTTTAATTTTTGTCTGGTTCAGCATTCTCCAAAATAACATGGCCACTAGAAAACAAAAACAGGTGTCTTGCCTGTTATCATTACATATTTTCTTCATTAACTTATTATAGTATTCAGAAAAAAACTTTGGAATATGAGGAAGACCACCAGAAAAATGGGGAGCCACTCTTTGTTAGTCTAACATCAATCCCCAAAATAAGTAAAGCCTCAAGCCCCCTTCTGTATGCTGACTCTCTAACAAAACAACTGCATCTCTGCATTGTGCAATGCTGACATCTATAGCTACTTAAATTGCCCCTGCATGTTGGATAATCATGTAAGAAAACTGCTGTTTTTCCGTTAATGAGACTAAGAAACAGACTAATTGTAACTTTTATGTGCTTTTCTCCTTTTATATAACTGCTGAATCCTTTATTAGGGAGCCACGTTCTTCTGAAGGCTGGATTCCCTTGCAAACAAGGTAAAACTTCTTTCCTTTTTTAATGTTTTTTCCAGATTTATTGAGGTATGATTAACAAATATAAATTGTATATATTTAGGTTGTACAATGTGATGTTTGGATATACAAATATTATGAAAATACTACCACAATCAAAGAATATCTTCTAAACATCTTAAAAATATTAGATGGTCAGTAAATTTACAGAAAAAAAGTTTTTCATTTTAAAGAGATATTTAGAAAATTAAAATACAAAAACAAACTATAATCATTTCTGTAAAATCTAAAAATACATTACTTACTGTTGTGTGATGTACAACACATTCACCAGGGTATCGTCATTCATGAATTCCACTTTACTTGTAGTCAAATTATAAAGAGTAAGAAATTGGGGGTGGTCTCTGATATATTCAACACTTTTTAACAAGCTGGTCTTCTGCTTTTGAAACTGCCAAAGTACATTAAATGCACATCCCACTTGCTTTTCTGAAAGTACGGCTTTGTTTTTTTCAATAAAATCAAATACTTGTTCTTCGTCTGTACACTTATCCATCTGGCTAATTAATGGTTCACAACTGAAGGGTCGAAAAGGAAACAGTCTCCAAGGAAATAGACAAATAGCTCTTAAGCGAAGCATATTTGTTAACAGTGTCTAGAAAAAGGGTATATTTTCATTTACATCACAAATTTTCTTGGGTAAAGAAAATTTAAAACTAGTGGCCAGGTGCCATATGCTGGTATAAAAATAACGGTTTTTCCTTCATACTTTTTGCTTTCATTCTGATGACTCCAAATCCCATTCCAATTAGCAGCTTCTGTAAAGAATTGGTTTAACATCATTATACTTTTATTACCAAATTAATTCTAACATTCAAATAAAGTAACAAGCTTTTTCTGCATTAACTAGCGATCTTGGTCTTAGTCTGAACCAGATAGTAGATCTGATCCAAAACTAAATGTCCAAGAAAGTGGCTTCTTTCTTCACCCCACTTAAAAAATGTTTGTTAGGGAATACAGTCAATAATATCATAATAACTTTGAACCGCGACAGATGGATACTAAACTTATCAAGGTGATCACTTAAGGTATAAATGTCAAACACTACGTTTTACACCTGAAAGTAATATAATATTGTATGTCAACTATAATTTTAAAATTAATGGACTTTTAAAAATGTTTGTTACATCTAACATTTACATAAAGTTGTCAAATTTCACCATAAAAGCAGAAGGGGAAAAAAATCCTAAATTCAGAACTGTCTTTTTAAATAAAAGAGTAAAACCGTTTACAATAAATAAATATTATCAGCTTTAAAGTTTCTACAAACAGTAGCCATTAATTCAGGGCCACAATAAAAAAAAATTTTCAGAAGGATAAGTCTCTGGTTTATTTGCTTTCTGGATAATTTCTTGCTTCCTTCTCTTGGAGCTCCAAAATAACTCAAACGATTTAGTTACTACTGACCTTAGATAGGTTTCAACCAATAAGCAAGACGATTAAAGGTCCAATCAGAAAATATGAAGAAATCAAGTAATGTAACAAAGACATTGTGAGGCAATATATGAACCAATTTATGAAAAATAATTTGTTTAAAAATATATATTATGTTTATATTTCTAGTTGAGAAACAATGGTTTAAAAAGATGGGACTAAAATCATATCTACTACTTCTGCAACATTTTACGAACAACTTTTAAGATATATTATCCCATTAGATTCTCTGAACTAACCTTCCAGATAGATATTATCGTTTGCATTTTTTGGATAACAAAAGCTAAGTTCAAAAAGATTTAAAAAACTACTCTACTACTAGCGAAGCTGGAACAACCACCCAGTTATTTCGACTCTCAACTTGAACAGTCTCTTTACAGCAACAAACCAACACTAAAAGTACGCCTTAGACTCCACTCCGCTATGCCAACCTCACAAGAAACACCGATGACACAGCATTGACTACTCTGTGCCAACCAGTACAGCAACCTGACCCAAAGCGACCTGGGTCACACACATACACAGAAAAATCTGCACAAAATTATCTTCAAGATTCTCCTGTCCTATCCATCTGAAAATGGAAGCAACTCAACTTTCAGAATACCAAGGTGTCAAGTCCCCAGCTAAGGACCCTGGGGAAGACATTTAACCAAAGGAGGGGCCTTGGGACTAAAATTGAGGGGTAGGTACCAGCTCTGAACAGGTATAGTGCAGATTAAACAGTGACACCCTTTGCAAATGACAGGCATCGTCCGCTCCGAGCACAACAGTAGCGTTGACCTTGTATATGTGGTCTCTCTAGATGCGGACCAGGAGTGGGCTCAGCCCTGCCCTCGTGCTCCGCGCTCGGGAACAATCCAATACCCGAGAGGCTCGGGTTTTCTCAGCTGAACCCTGCATCCCGGGCCTGAAAACCTGCTGATGGCGTAAAAAAAAAAAAATTCTGCCGCCACGTTCTGAAACTTTTCAGGATTCCAGCGAAGGCTGGTTATTCCCAGCAAATAACCAAGGTTATTCCCAGCAAAGAACGCAACAGGTTCGGTTGTGTCGCGCCCCCCTCTTTCAAATCCCAGTTTTTAGCCTTTTCTCGAGAGATATCACCTTTCCTCCGGTGGTACCGACCCCAAACCAGGAAAAAACGCCGGGCAGTACAGCGTGCAAGGCAGAAGGCACGCACTACATGCCCCAGAGGACGTCGCGGCGAAGTCAGCGGAATAGACGTCGCTTACGCATTTGGGAGGAATTCTGGGCATTGTAGTTTCTCATTGAGAGAGGCAGGGGCAGTACATTTTAACTGTCGAAGTTGCCAGTCGTGTAGGTTAGTGTTTCTCAGCTACCTAAGGTTTTATCACAGTCCATGTAAGACTAACATTTTTATAATATACAATAAAAATTAATATTTAGAAAAATGAAATTTGAAAACGTAAACATGGAAGACACATGTGGAATTTTGTTTCTTACTATTGGGATGGAACTGAGCGTGACCTGTGTCAATGCCCCTCAGTCAAAGACCACCAGAAATACACCTATAGTTAAACAAAGTTGGGGTTACTGACTGGTTGCAATGAAACAGAACACACCCCCAGGGGTGATAAATTAAGAAGGTGTTAGAAAGAATTTATTATAGTATTCAGCCTTGTGTTAAGTGACTGGGGGAGGTTTAAAAGGGGTTTTTCTCCACATCGGATGCTGTGAGGAACCAGGGTAATTCTATTATTGAATATCTTAATAAATTTTAGAAGGCAGAAGGAAAAAACATCTGCAAATGATATGTCTAATAAGGGATTTATATCCAGAATATATAAAGAACTTCTACAACTAATGACAAAAATATTTTTAATGGGCAAATAACTTGAATAGACTTCTACAAAACTATAGGCATATGAAAAAAATGCTTAACATCACTAATTATTGGAGAAATTCAAATCAAAATTACAAGACACCACTTCACACCCAATAGGGTGGCTATTATCAAAAAAATCAGAAAATAACAAATGTTGGCAAGGATATGGAGAAATCAAAACGCTTGTATATGACTAGTGGGAATGTAAAATACTGCAGCCATGTGGAAAACAGTATAGTGGCTCCTCAAAAAATTATCATGTAATCTAGCAATTCTACTCCTGGGAATATACTCAAACAAATTGAAAGCAGAAATCTGAACAGGTATTTGTACAGCAATGTTCATAGCAGCATTATTTACAATAGCTAAAAGGTGGAGGCAACCTAAGTGTCCATCAACACATGAATTGATAAAGCAAATGTCATATATACATACAATAGAATTATATTCAACCTTAAAAATGAAGGAAATTCTGACACTTGCTACAACATGGACGAACCCTGAAACACTATGCTAAGTGAAATAAGCCAGACACACACACAAAAAAACAATTTGTAGGATTCCACTTATATGAGGTACCTAGAGTAGTCAAATTCATAGAAACAGAAAGTAGAATAGTGGTTTGCAGGCGTTGGAAGAAAAATGTGATTTCTCAATTACATCACATTCCAGTATGGTTATCCCTGGTCAGTGGAGGACTTTTCTCCACACAGAAATTCAGTGAACTAGGCTTCCTCCATAATCCACCAGGGGCTTTAAACCCTCTGGATCCAGCTGACAAAAACAGAGAGGACATGGAGAAGGCATACCACTTCAAAAACATGTTGGCCTGGATGTAATACACATCTTTTTCACACGCGTTCCACTGATGAGAAGTATTCACATATCTTTACTCAGGTGCAAGAGGACAACTAGCAGGACAGACATTTCCCAGTGACACCCTTCACCATATAAGTGGGAGCACAAATTTGGGGGCTGTCACTGCAATGCTAATCAAAGACTGGCATTTTATAATTGGAGCTGGCAAAGACTCAGATTATTAATATATGAGACAACCTCTTGAAGAAGTCAGTCTAGAGAACGAAGCCAAAAAACAGGTAAGTAGAACTAGACAAGAGAGAAAAAGTTCCATGATATTCTGACTATTCTTTCTTCTCTGTATGAGTTATCCATTGCTGTGTACTAAATCATCCAAAAACTTAGTGACTTAAAACATTTATTATTCCACGGTTTCTGTGGGAGAAAAATTCTAAAATTGCTTAGCTGAGTGGTTCTGGCTTAGTTTCTCATGTGATTGAAGTCAGCTGTTAACAAGGCCTGCACTCATCTGAAGCCTTGACTGGGGCTAGAGGATTGCTTCCAAATAACTCATTCATATGGCTGTTGGCAACGGGTCTCAGCTCCTCTCTGGCTTTTGCCAGGAAGCCTGTTTCTTGCCACTGGGCCTCTCCATAGTCTGCTTGAGTGTCTTCATGACACAGCAGCTGATTTCTCCTAGAGTGAATGATCCAAGAGACACAGCAAGAAGGAAATCAAAGTGACTTTTATGACTTGGTCTCCAAAATCACATACTGTCACTCTGCCTTATTCATTAGGAGAAAATCACATTAAAGAATGTATGGCCATATTTTAAAACTACCACACTGTCCAAACAAAACCACACAGTTTTGTTTCATGAACCAATACATTCCCAATGTTACCTAAGCTAGTTCAAACGGGGTTTCTATTATTTGTAAATGAGAGCTCTCACCAATACTGGAATCAAAAGGCATATACAATAATAGTATTATACAAGCACTTCAGAAGAGTCTTTGGCAGTATCTACCAAAGCTGACCTTATCCATACCCTAAGATCTAGCAATTCCATTCCTGGGTGTATTTCCAACATACATGCAAAATATATGTGCTCCAAGATACAAGAACGTTCATAGAAGCTTTCTTTGTAATAGCTAAAACTCAACACAAATATCCATCTAAAATAAATTGTGCAATACCCATTGTGACGGTTAATTTTATAGGTCAACTTGACTGGGCCAAGGACTACCCAGATTAAACATTATTTTTAGGTGTGTTTTTGAGGGTGTTTCTGAAGAGATTAACATTTGAATTGGTATATTTAGTAAAGTACATTGCCCTCCCAATGTAAATGGGCATCATCCAATCCATGGAGCATCTGAATAGAACAAAAAGGCACATGAAGGAGGAATTTGTCCCTTTTGCCTTCTACTTGCCTGACTGAGCTAGGACACTGGTCTTCTCTTGCCCTTGGACTGGGATTTTCACCGTCAGTTCCCCTGGTTCTCAAACTCGGACTGAAATTACACCACCAGTTTTTCTGGGTCTCCAGATTGCAGACAGCAGAGTGAGACTTCTCAGCCTTCATAATCACATGAGCCAATTCCTCGTATTAAATATCTTCCTATATATACATATGCTATTGGTTCTATTTCTCTGGAGAATTCTAATACAACCATATAATGGAGTACTGTTCAGAAATTAGAAAGAACTATTGTGGCATGCAGTAATATTGATAATCTCACAAACACAACATTGAGCAAAGCCAGCCACAAGTAAATACATATTCGCAATTCCATTTACACAAGATTCAAAAATAGATAAAACTAATACAAGCTGATGTAATTCTGAATAGAGGTTACCGTATTTTATCGTGTGTAATGCACTCCCATGTATAATGTGCAGCCACGTTTTGGGCCCACAAGTTCAGGAGGAAAAAATCATTCACTTTAATTTTTTAATTCAAATTTTTATTTGTTTACTTTTAGGTACTTGTTTTTTGTATTATAAAAGAATTTTAGCATTTATTTTTTAACATATTGTGGTACAAGAAATTTTATGTAACAAATAATTACAAAACACAAGAACAGATACAAGGTACAAGAAATTTTATGTACCAGTAACAAATTTACAGTATTTACGCATCATAGAAGGTCAAGAACTCTTTGTCACTGCAAGTTCATTGTAAGTTCAACAAAACTGATTATCCTATTCCAGGGTATTATTTTGCATAGGGATATCGTTATTGATTTCTAGAGTTACAGTTTTAACTCTTAAGCATAAATAAAAGAATTAAAAACATTTATATAGATATGAAATTAGTACTACCCATGTATAACATGCATCCTTATTTTTCCCTCACAAATTTGGGCCAAAAAGTGCACATTATACACAGCCAAACATGGTATCTTTGGCAGGCTGAGGTTGTAGAATTACGGAAGGGCATGAAGGAGGCTTCCTGGGATGCTGACGTTGCTCTATGTCTTCCCCCGACCCCACCTCGTTTTTTTTGTAAGGAGGGTGCAGCTCCAAGTGGCCCATGGGGGATCGAACCATCAGGTGCAGCTCCAAGTGGCCCATGGGGGATCGAACCAGCAATCTTGGTATTAGTAGCAACGTGCTCTAACCAACTGAGCTAACTGGCCACCTTGTATGTCTTAATGTAGTGGATGTTAGACCTGTATGCTCTCTTTGTAAAAATGTATCAAAGAAACCTATAACTATACTACGGTTTATGAATATACGTTAAACTAATTTTAAAATCCTACCTTTAAAAAAGGCATGCAAAGTAAGTCAAGGGCTAACTGAAGTCACCCTTTGAAAACCCGTCTTGATGATTGTAAATCTAACTTTTTTGGTCTTTACATCTGCTATTAAAAGTGACTTTAAGTAACAGCTCATCTAAGAGTGCTGGAAACTAACCATATTTCAAAACACTAGCAACATCACAGCAAATCTTGTGTCTGCTCACAGTGTAGAATGGTCACACAAACTAAGTACGCAAACAATTATCTTTTAATGGGATATGTGGCCCAGACTGTTAATTTTCCACCAAAGTACCTTTTTGTCTTCCTTCTGGACATATGCCAACATTACATTTCCCAGAACTTTATAATTGAGTTTGGCTGTGTTCTCATTGATGGAATTAGAGCAAAGTAGCATGTGCTAGTTCCTGGTCTAGGCTTTAGGACATTACCTCTTCTTCCTGTTTCTGCCAGCCAAAACCCAAGGCAACACATTCTAATTATGCAATGTCAAGGCTCTGGAGTAGGTTAGAATAACATGATGGAAGGAACTCAAGTTCTTGAATGAACATATGGAGAAGAGCTGTGCTCTCTGACTTGGCCCACTCACCTCAGGTCTATTATGAGAGAAATAAATCCTTTGTTCTTTAAGTTGCAGTACTGATAGAGATAACACTTCCTTTTACTTGCAACAGCTTTCTTCTTGGAACAATACATCCATGTCAAAGCAATCTGAAAAAGTTTCAGATTTCACACACCAGTAAAATTTCAACATATTTGGGACCCAACAAAGCATGTCAATTTTTCATTTGTCCACGTAAGGACATCTAGAGAAAGAAAACAACTAACCACATTCTATAACCACAACTAACCACATTTCACAAAACGATATTTTAACACTAAGAAAAAGTGACAAACTCAATTTAAGAAAACAATTCTTCCTAAGAAAAGAGCAGTGAAAACTTTGTCATGGCCAGCACCAGCCACCAGTCCTTGAATTGCCATTTGTAATGCTGCTTCAAAACTTCTTTCAAGAATCTCCTAAAATCTGACCATTTATAATATACATTACATCTAATAAGCACTGTGGGGCTAAAAAAATTAATGCTTTTCCTCCCACCTTCTAAGGTCTTCTAGCTGGGCTAATAATCAAATTGACAAAGACAGATTAACAGGAGAAAATCAAATTTTAATACATGTACATGGGGAATTCACATAAGCGTGAAAATTCCAAAGACAGTGAGGCAACACAGGATATATATATGACATTTTAGACAAAGGAGAAAAGGAGAGGAACAAGGATGCTAGATTTCAGAAGTGAGGATGGGCAACTTACAGGTAATTGAGGAAGAGCAGAACGTACATGGCAGAAACATTCTTGCTTGGCAACTCAGAAACAATGGAACATGGGAGATATCTAGCTAATAGGCCTCTGCCTAAAGCCCTATTTAACATAAGAGGTAGGACAATTAAGTTCGCGAACTCATCCTAGAAAAAGTGCTACTACATACCTCATTGCTGAATATCACTACAGTCACCTTGGAAGTACTCCCCTTGGGAAGCTATGCACTGACACCAATACCTAGTCCACCCTTCAAAGCAATTTTGGGACTCTTTTTCTGGAATGGCCATCAGAGCTATCGTCGTATGACCCTTGATATCCTGAATGTCATCAAAATGTCTTCAATATTTCCTTTATCTTCGGGTAAATAAAGAAGTCAATGGGGGCGATATCAGGTGAGTAGAGAGGGTGTTCCAATACAGTTATTTGTTTACTGGCTGAAAACTCCCTCATAAACAGTATCATGTGAGCTGGTGCATTGTCATGATGCAAGAGCCATGAATTGTTGGCGAAAAGTTCAGGTCTAACTTTTTCACGCAGCTTTTTCAGGCCTTCCAAATAGTAAACTTGGTTAACTGTTTGTCCACTTGGCACAAATTCATTATAAATAATCCCTCAGATATCAAAAAAGATTAGCAACATCAATGAAACAAGTTCATGAACTTAATTGTCAGACCTCGTATTTAATTCAAATTATGCTATTTAGGCTAGAGCCATCCTAAGATTTCCTTCCTAAAGCAGGTTTTTCTATATGAATCTCTTGGGCAGGAAAGGGGAGAGGGTCAAAGGTTCTTCCTAGTCTTTTGTTTCTTAATAACCAGCTTAAAAATCAATATCCTAAAAAGGCAGCTTTAGGGACAAAACTTTGGTTCCCTTCAGTTGGTTGATAATGTGGGCAGGCAGGGACAATGTGATAGATTCTCCTGGTCTGTAGTTTGAATGTCTCTGATAATGTCATCAGGTACTCAGGTAAAATCTCTGTGTGGCTTGCATCAGTCACTGAGATTGTTTAAACATGAGCTGTTGTGGCGATTTCTCTGAAGTGTGTATCATGTTGTCTAGCTGTAGTTTGTAATTGCAAGGCTTAGAAAAAAGTTTTAATTCTCAATAATTCCAAGTCAAAAGACGGGAGAAAAATGAAACATTACATTAGAGGATGTAGCCAAATATTAAAAAAAAAAAAAAAAAAAGACAACTAAACTAGAATCTAATTAATATCCTCAACTATGTATTATAGTTTCTACTGAAACACAATTTTTTTTTCTCTAAAATCACCCTCATTTTTGTCAAAGATAGCCAAATTAAGACTAATTTATTTACCGCACAAGTCTAGTTTTAATGATTTTGGCTCGATTATTTGTATAAATACAACAATAGCAATTGATCATACAGGCTCTTTTAAATCTGCTTTGCTGGAATTTTCTGCCTATGTGAATTCCCCATGCACATGTATTAAAAACTTGATTTTTTTCCTATTAGTCTGTCTCTGTTAATTTTATTATTCACCCAGCTCGAAGAACTTAGAAGGTGGGAAGAAAAGTAGTATTTTTTTTAGCCCCCACAGTACTTATTAATATTTTACTTAATATTAAACAATTCTTCAGTCACTTCATATGTCTGTTTCTCTTGGAAGATGGTATATCATAGAACAAGATTGGGAATGTTACCTTTCTACATCTCAAAATGTTAATTATGGCATTATGATGATCTGTAATATATCTTCGAAAATGTCTCTGACTGAATTGGTGAAAAAGAGGAAGAGTACACCAATGTTAAGAGCAATATCACTTACCCATTCCCTCTACCAGTAAGTACGAATCTAAGAAACTAATATGTGTATCATAGCTAAATAAAAATATATTCCCATGGAAGCTGAATCAAAAATCAAACAAACCAACGGTCAAAAAAAAAAATCTATCTTAACATAGTGCTTAATATAAATCAGATTTATTAAGATATTGCAGCATTGCCCTCCTTACTGTAAAGTGTAAATCATACAACCACTGAACTGTCTAAAGATGGGTATCCTGTTGCTGCCCTGCAATAACGGCAATGGCTCAAGGAATTTTCCTCAGTTTTACAGCTATGTAAAATTGGTCAAGACCCTTACATGTACCACATGCCTGTTGTTGATAATTAATTCACCTCACGTAAATGAGTGAAAATTTTAAATGATCATAACGTAAGTTCTTTTTATACAATAATATAGAACTCAGATTATAAATTTCCTTATCTAGTTCCTTTAAAACTTACCCACATTCCCACAAGGATTTCTGATTCCTCCTCCCCCAAATAGCAGTGGGCATTTATTTCTAACATAATCTAGAGAATCTTACTTCTTAAAATAATAATATTGTATGTCCTATTTTCCCTAGAGAGCGCTGGATTTGGAGTCACAGACTTGCTTTGATATTTAGAAGCAGCGTCTTTGGGAAGGTGGCACTTGCCCTCACTGGGCCTCAATTTTTTTATCTGTGAAACGATAACCTACATCATGGGTTGGTTGTGAGAATATAAAAAACGAGCATCAGTTACCTTTGTAATTTCATTCTTTCCTCAATTGCACTTTGGTCATTTCTGTTTTTTAAAACTCGTGTCACAGCGTTAAGTGGAAACGGAACTAGAAGCTCCTTGAAAGTAGGGCTTCCTTCCCAATACTCTGGCAGACGACCAATAAATGTGTACTAAATGAAGCACTTCATTTCACAAACGACGTGGCATTCTGAGGGTTACAAACGTTCCCAATCAACTCACACTTTATAAAGCATTTAGCTACCTATAAACTAGTATTTAACAGGCACCAAAATCCTAGATCTCCAAGGCAGGCCGAGGTCACACAATCAAGGGAACACCAGGAGATACCGTCAGCCCATCCGTGACGCACTTCCGGAGCGACGCTTTCCCTCCACGCTGGGACTGGGTTGTGGGGGAGGGAGGCGGTTAGTGGGCTTTAGCGCCTTTTCTGGCGGCGGTAGATTTGAAGCGCTTTACAGGACGGGACCCTAGGAAGAGGAGACGGTACTGGTACAGGTAGGTGGCGTGAGGCCCGTGTTGTTTCGGTGGCGTCCTTCGCAGCAGACCCGGGGTAGGAGAGCGGGAAGGGCCCGAGAAGAGGGGCGGAGCCGGCACGGTAGGCCCTGCCGAGATAACCGTCTTCCCCTCGCGGTATCGGGCTGCTTGATTCCAGAGGGGACCCCCAAGGACCGTGGCGCTGGCTTTGCAGCTGGAGAAGGCTTCCAGCCGTGCCTTCAGGTCTGGGAAACGTCCCTCCTCCTGCCAGCCCCCGCCCTCTCGATTCGGGCGCACGCCTCCCTTCCTGACGCATTTTGCCGCACAAGCTGTAATATGGCGGCAGCGACGGCGGCCTGAACTCTAGAGAGCCAGGGTGATTTTTGATGCTTCAAAATTGTAAGACTAAACACTAAACTGGTGAAGGTGGGAGGATTGGTGGGGAAGGGGGAGGCGTAACATGACGTCCTGTCAGGTTAGGGTTGGAGAGTGGCAGGCGACGAGCCTGAATCGCGGGTTAAGATTAGACTGAAGACAGGCTTGCCTCCTCTTGCGACCTTTTCCTTTTAGACAGCGTCTTTTGTGCATAGGTAAGTGGCACAGGCCACTTAGTTAAGCATTCTTCTAAAACTCAAATCCAGGCTCTCTTCCCTCATCCCAGAGCTGTCTCCACGTTATCCCACGTTTCCGAGTAGCTTTGAGCAACGCAGGCCTGTTAGGAGGAGGGAATTCGTTTAGGAGGAAGGTGATGGCTTCGGAGCTTCTTGTGCTTTGGCGGTAGTTGTGCGAATCTGGCTCATCTTTAGACTTTTAAGGAGCTAAGTTGAGGTCTGCGGGAATGAAGAACTCCCAGTCGTTTTGGAAATGTTATAAAAGCATCATTTTGTGCATTGATCTTAATTTCTCACAACAGTACTTTCTGTGCAGGATCAAGTTTTTGCAGTAGTGATAACAAGTACATCCAAGGAACAATTAAATGGTTTGGAAATTTGGAGGTACGTCAACATTCAGCAGCTAAAACCAGAGTGGGGAAAAATATGTGTGTGTGTGTCTGTATGTGTCCCCCTTTGGCAAAGAATGGCCAGTAATTTACAGATTCGGAAGGATGGTGGGGATGGGGTGTGTGACATTTTTAAAATTGTGCCATAAAATCCAGAAAAGCACAGATATCTAGAATACCCACTTTTCTCACTGATAATTTGTTACGTACCAGAAAATTTACCCGTTTTAGCATCCCCCCTTTTAGCCATTTGAGATGGGATTATTTTTATAACAAATTACATACTTCAGCCTTAGAATTCATTTTTCGTTGTTTAATGTATTATGATTCAGGATTATTGGTGCCCTAGGATCCTAATGGGTCTTGTCTTGTAGTAGGAATCTGTGCCTTTTTTAAAAAATTATGTTTGCTTTTTATGGTCTTTTGTTTTGTTGTTGCAAGCTATTGGCAGGTAGCCTTCCCCTGCTGTCAGGAGTGTACAAGTTTGCACACTTCCTAAGTTAGAAAATTTTGGTTTGTTTCTGGTTCAGCCATCTTTCTGAACCTCAGTTTCTTCATATATAAAATATTTTGATTTCAGACTATCAACTATGGGCTTCAAAAATAAATATTCAGGTTTGTTAAAATTTTGTGTAAAATTGGCTTTCAGGTAAGAACTCAAAGCTTCTATGAATGAAGTGAAAGGCATACATTACATTTGTTGTGACTTATTAAAGGTCTGTAGTTTTTGGTGCTTCTTATTGTGGTCTTGCATTATCCGTGGTCGCTATGTAAGGTCTTTGTACTTTTGCATATTTTAAATTAGGTTTTCTGACAGGCAGCATTCATTCTTTATGCAGAGTGAAATTGGTAGCCATTCATAATAGGATGAACTAGTTGTAATAGTTGTTAGCACACCATCTGCAATTCTTTCAGTGTTGCTCTTTTAAGAAATACACGTTGATTGGTGTTTTTTTCCTTACTATACTAATTATAATGTATTATCTACTTTTAGTATACTAATGTATTAAGGTGTCTTGGGAATCATAGATAATTCAAGTGATTTGAAAAGTTTGTTGCAAATCTCTGCTGCATTGTGGTATTACATCCTTTTTTGTCTTTAATATTAGCAACAAGCTTCAGTTTTCATTTAAGTGTCAATGATTTTGCCGTGGGTTAATGCATATACTGTCTACGTAAGAATTCTGCATTATTTTGTTTCTATAGGGCAAATCTTGCATCTGGACATTTACTACATGCAGTATTATAAGTACTCAGAGAAAATGATTGTAACTGGGACTTTGTACTTTTGTTACAAAGGAAATCTTTAGCACTTTGTTTTAGTTTGAGTGGTGGCTTAAAATAATCACCAACCTCTTCCTGAAATTTAATTGCATTATACTTACAAATATAGGCATCGATTTTTGATATTAAAATGTTCTTTTTAAAACATGAATGATTTAACTCATTGATTTTTAAAATGAATGAAGCCTGTTTATATATTAAGACACTGTTAATAACGTAAAATCTCAGCTAATGTTTACTCATAACTAAATCATTGCGTTATGGTCATATGGTGGAAAATTAAATAAGCCATTACCTGGAATATTTCTGGATAAGCTCGTTTCTACAATAAAGCTGTAGAGTATAAGAAAACTCTTGCTTTTTTCCAGTTGTAACCTTGATCCATTCACTTCAACTCACTAGTTCTCTTGTTTTCAATCTATAAAATCAGAAAATTGGACTAGATTATCTCTAAGTTTCCTTAAAATTTCAGAAGTCTGTAGTTCTTCTTGTAGGAATTAACTGGGTTGAGTAATATTGCTAACATGGTGTAAGTAACTCTGGAGACAGTGGAATTAATTTACCATTATAAGAATTGAGATAATTACAGGTACAATAATAATATTAGAAGGGATTTCCCACTTAATATACTCTCTTTTTAGTTCAATGCTAACACAGTTTTACTATATTTTTGTCTTAGATTGTATGTGTGAAAACATGTAATCTCTTATTATTATAGCATATTATTTACACTGAACTTGGCAACATTACAGCTTTTCTCTTTAAGTTTTCTAAAGGATTTAAGAATTCAGGAAGTGCCTATACATTGTTTATCATGTTTCTACCAGTGATGGTTTGTGACTAACTGACAGAGACTAAGGGAAGGGACACCATATGGAAGAGGATAGTTGTCTTTCCTGATGCCTCAGAATGTTAACTTTTTTGTACTTAGCTCATTAGCAATCTGGCATTTATAAATTTATTTAATTATTTTTGAAGCAATACATTTTTATTTCTCATTTATTCTCTGTGAACTACATTAGGAGTAGGGTAAAGAGGCTGATTTGAATATTGTATTGCTTTCTTTGAAAGTAATCTTCAAGATCTGCTATAATTTTAATTAGTTTAACTTAAATGATTGCACTTAGAGGTGGAACTCTTATATGAGAATTATCACCCATTTTATTAAACTCAAGCAGATAAGAACTTCTCATCTTTGTTTCTTGGTCCTGAACTGAATATGCTCCCTCTTACAGCAGATTGTTTTTAAAAAGAGAGAGGGAGGGAGGAAGAAAGAGAGAAAAGGAAAGAAGGAAAGAAACACTTTGTTAACAGAACTCAGTAGGCAGATCTAGGAAAAAGGTTGTTTCAGTTATGAAACAGGCTGACAGGATGGTTACTGGTAGGCTCTGGGAGAGTTTACTGACTACAGATACATAGTACTTGTAGGAGGAAAGGCACTAAGTTTTAATAGCAGAGTCTAGTTCTGCACATGCCTCAATAAACATTCTTTCTATTTGATAATGTAGTCCTGGGCCAGGCACTGACTGCTTGGTGTTGAAGATACAAAGGTTCTGAATTCAAGGAGTTTACAGACGAGTTTATGATAAAGAAAATAAGATTCAACAAAGGAAGATTATTTAAGCTTCAGAGTAAGGGCTGAACTCCCAAAGTGTACCCTGGCTAGGTTGAATCTTTAAGGACACATAGAAATTAGCCAAGGGAATGGGAAAGGGTAAAGACCTGCTAATCATGTTAAAAGTTTAAAAGGATTTATTATCTGCTTTTCCAAGATTCAAGACTATGCTGACTCCTTCATACTGTGTGAAGCTTCCAAATAATTCTTTGAATGTAATAAAATCATTGCATTATTTCTTTCCTAATTACAAATACCTTGTCTTTTACTATATATTTTAATTAGTTGCCTATATTCTTGTGCCCTCGTCCTTGTTACTTTAGGGTGAATATGGAAATTATTTTATGTATGAACCTGTAAGAGTAAACTTTTCAAATACGAATTTACTTCTGATATTTTTTATGGAATATATTTGTTGCAGAACTTTATACATCTTAGCATTTCGTATTTAAAATTTTATAAAATCTCTTATTGACATACAAAAATATATTGTTAAGCATTTAAAACGTGATTTTGTCTGCTTAGAAAAAAGTGGAATATACATTAAAATATTAAAAGTTATAGCTAAGTATCAGGATTTTATGCATTTTGTGTAATCTAACTTTTCAATGAGCTTATTTATTTAAAATATTTTCATTATGAATAAAGTAGATGAAATTAAGTATTATCACATACTCAAATTTCTGAATGGGGGGGCAGGGAAGTTGAGTGCATGAGGTCAAGTAGATAAATAGTAACAGCTAATAGGCAATAATGGAAACTAGGTCAAACTGGAACATATACACCTCATGTAATGGGGGCAGACTATGCTGATTTCTGTATGGGAACAGCACACATTGTAATAAATAGTGATTTTTTTTTTTCAAGAAAAATTTATATCTGGATTTTCTAGAAATAGTTGCAACTCATTTGGATTAAACAAATTTGCAGCAAACAGATCACCCACGTAGACTACTACAATGAAAGCTTTCATTATGTACGATTCTTGGGAAATACATGAATTATTTTACTGAAAATTGCAAAGGCTTGATTTTTTTTTTCCCCCTGAGCTATATTTTTGGTATTTCTCTGCAGTTCTCTCTTTTTCTTGGAAAAAAAATGAAAAATTGACCAGATGTTTGTTTTGTGGTTGATTTTAGATACTATTTGAGTAATACCAGGAAATCATAATTATAGAGGAAACATTATGTCCTTTTTCTGATTAGATGGAATCTGATTTCAGTAACATTAGAGACATAGTGTTGAGCCACCTTGTGTCACCATTGTTCTTCATTAGCTGTCACTAATAGATCATTTACATACTTAAGAGATTTGTGTAGTGCTGTTAATGATAATTTTCTATCTTTAATCTTTCTTGAATTAAGACATATTTGTCATTTCAGGAAAACTAACGTTAATCTATTTCTATGAAAAGTATCCTTGTGTGGTATCCTAAGTATAACTACTTACAGACATGTACATTATAATCTTAGAAAGTTGTATATATATTTTCCTTTTTATTACAAATGTTTTCTTTATAGCAGCAATTAGTATCTTTATTAAAGTAGAAAAACGTATAGTCAGACAAAAATCCCTCTCCCAGTCTTACAACCAAACGCAGTAATGATTATTTCTTTACAATCTTTTTCTTTCTTTCTTTTTGTAAGTCTTTGAATTTGAGGGTTAGGGGTGGTTTATGAGATTATAATGATATTGCATATGCTGTTTTATATTTGGATTATTTTTAACAATTTATGAACATTTTCTAAATTATTAATCTTTGTAAGCATTGGTTTAAAAACTATATTTTATTCAACCAGAGAACATAATTAAACCATTTTTCATATCGAATATGTTGCTTCTGGTGATATGTTAATAAAAGGAATAGTAATATGGCCAACTTTATACATGAAGGCTTTCTAAGTTTAGGGTAGTTCCTTACAGTAGATTCCAAGTAGTTAAATTTTACTGATTTAAGGTATAAACCAATTTAAGGTATAAAAACTTAAGAGTTTCACATATTGTTTCCAGAGGAGTGCTGTCTTGGGAATTATTCTTTTAAAAGATCTTTGCTTACTTTGATAGGCAAGATATTATCTCATTTTATTAGTATTTTTAAAAATATTTTTCTTGATTATAACAGTAGGTACTGCTTCAACTGTTGAAAAAATTTGGAAAACAGAAATACATAAAAATTATCCTTAAACCCATGGCCCAAGTATAATCAATGTTAATATATTGGTAAATCCTATTTCTTCTTGCCTTATTTTTTTTTGAGATATAATTGACATATATGATTATATATTTCAGGTATACAACATGCTTTGACATATATATTGTGAAATGATTACTATAATAAATCTAGTTAACATCCATCACTTCACATAGTTATAATTTTTTTCTTGTGATAAGAACTTTTAAGATCTCCTATCTTACTTAGCAACTTTAAAATATATGGTACAGTATTAACTATAATTACCATGCTGTACATTACATTCTCGAACTTTGTGAATTTGAGATTTTTGTTTTTTAAGATTCTACATATAAGTGAGATCTTAAGTATTATAAGTATTTGTCTGATTTATTTCACTTATTATGTTTCCAGGGTTCATCCATGTTGTGACGAGTGGTTAAATTTCCTTCTTTTTTTATTGCTGAATAATATTTCATTGTGTATGCGTATATTTTTTACTTACCTTTTTTAGATACCACATTTAAGTGAGATCATACAGTATTTTTCTTTGTCTGACAATTTCACTTAGCTTAATGCCCTCAAGATCCATTGATGTCTCAAATGGCAGGATTTCCTTTTTATGGCTGAATAGTATTCCATTATGTATCTCAATCACATTTTCTTTATTCGTTCATATGTTGATGGACACTTAGGTTTCTCCATCTCTTGGCTATTATAGATAATGCTGCAGTGAACATGGTATAGTTATCTCTTCAACGTAGTAATTTGGTTTTCTATCTTTTTTTAATGTGCATCTGATATGTGTAAAATTGGAATTTTACAGACACTACTGCTTACTAATTTACTTTTTTTCACCTAATATGAGTATTCTCCCATTCATGGGGAGTCTTTGATAATTTTTCTTTTTCAGTTTTATTTATAATTTTTAATAATATTCATGTGCTATAAAATTGATAGGTTATACAGTAAAAAAATCTTCTTACCCAGTTTTCCCCGGCTACCCATTTCCTCCCCTACCAGATGACTCTTTGTTAGACAAGGCCTCTGTATTATTTGTTTACTTAAAAAAATATATCTACAAAGAAAGTAGTCTATACACATTTCTGTACCTTGCCCTTTTTTTCACACTTAACAAAATGTCTTGCAGATAGCAGTACGTGGACAGCTTCCTCTTTGTTTTTTATGCAGATGTGATAAGATTTATATAGCCTATTCCTCCTATGTGGACATTTAGGTTTACAGCCTTTTAGCTACTACAAATGATGGTGCCTTGAAAACCTTATTTTGCAAATGTGTAGGATGTATATAAAATAAATTCCTAGAAATGGAGCTATTGAGTCGAAGAGTATTTAATGCATTCATAATACTTTATGATGTCAGATTGGCAAAGGACTATATCGATTTACTCCTTTACTAGCAGCAGCAATGTATTATTAGGTCAGTATTTTTTATTTTTGTCAAATCCATAGGTGAAAAATATTATCTCTATAATTTTAACATGTAAGAATATGATTTCCAATGGCACAGATGAATACCATCCATTTTATGAAGGTATCGTTTATTTAACCAATTTCTATTACTGTACCAACCGGTTTGTTTTTTATTTTACTATTGTAAAATGTACTACAGTGACAGTATATATGAATTTTTTATACTTAATAGTTTAAAAGGATTTATTATCTATTTATAACATATAATGTTGGTATCTCATTTAATATTTTTTCCATGTTGTATTTAAAAATTGTGTTTTCATAGGCAGTGTAATATTCCATCATATGAACATTTTGTAGTTTACTTACTTAATTGTGTTGGACATTTACGTTGTTTCTAATTATTGTCTATTATTTAAAAAAAACCAAGGAACATTTCATTTAAAATGGTTGCCTTTCTAGAGATTCTAAGAGACTGAATTACTAAAGTATTAAAGGTTAGAATGACTATGAATATATTCAAAGTCTTAGTCTATAATGCCAAATTGCTTACCAGAATTGTTCATACTATTTGTATTTTTAATTTACTTTCTGTGTATTGTATGTTTATGTTCCTTTGGGTGGGCTTTCTGCTTTTAGTTGTTTGGTACATGGATCCTATGATAGTGGTTCTCAAAGGTGGAAACAAAGGGACAATGAGAGTTTTCTTTGATCATCACTTGGAGTGATATTTAACAGTTAGGACCAAGGATGCTTAATTTTCTGCAGAAATTAGGACAGTCCTAGTCAGTGCAGAATTAAACTAGTGCCCCCATTATTAAGCACTGTTCTACAGAAAGAAAATGAATACATCATGTTTGTTGAAAAGATTTACCCCAATTTTTTACTTTCTAATTTTACATTGATAAATAGATATAAATTTTTTCATGAAGTTAAATTTCTTTATCTCCATTATTTATTTCATTATTGTGAACCTGAAAATTTATTTAACTATCCAGAGTTTAGGTAAATATTCACATGTATTTTTCATAGTTTCCATTTTGGGGGATAGAGTTTTGTAAAAAGAAAAATTTCCTAAGATCTTCTAGACTTGAGAACTCTTTTGAAGTGTTTGTTTTACAGGTCTATATTTGTTGTAGAAAACATGGGAAATAAAAAAACTAAAATAAAAACCACCTATCCTTTTACTTAGAGGTAGGCTTTTAATATTTTCATGTATTTTCTATTTTATTTTACTCTGCAGGTATATTTTAAATTTTATTAATTTAAATTGGGAAACTAATACATGAATATATTGTCGTTGCAAAAATTCAAACCTTATAGCTAAAGCTAAAGACCCCCATCTACTTCCATCCCTACTCCTGGTCTCTGCAAAGTACTGTAGCAGTTTTGGTATATATCTTTTTTTTTTTTTTTTTAATTTATTGGGGTATATATCTCAAGACCCGTTTCTTTTAGATACAGAGTATTATTTTAGGGTATAAAAAAATACTTATGTGCAATTTTGCTTTTTTTTCCTTTTCAGTTAAGTAGGGTTTTTTTGGATAATGTCTGTAAAGACTTTTTAAACTGCTGTGTAATATTAAATAGTATGTATATACCATAATTTATTCAGCTTTTCTCTCATTGTGGGACATTTTGGGTGTTACCTTTTTGTTGTTTTTGTAATATTGCAGAAAAGCATTCTCACACATGCCTGTCCTTTCATGTCTGTATTAGGTTGGTGCAAAAGTAATTGCAGGTTAAAAGGTTAAAAATAGTTGCAAAAACCGTAATTACTTTTGCACCAACGTAATATATTCATTCATTTATTAAATACTGATTTTCTGCCGTAGCCAAACACTGAGGCACTAGGAATTAAGAGGTGATCAAAACTGCAAAGGTCTGTCATATCATGGAATTTATATTCTAGTAAGAGAAATAGATATAAAAACTTGAATTTTTAATAAAATACCGAATAGCAATGAATGCTGGGAGGAAAATAAAGCAGAGTAAGAGGATATAAAGTGGTGGAGGACAGGGGCTGCTCCTTAGAGTAGTTTCCATGAGGAAGTGCTACTTGAGCAATGGCTTCAATCAGTGAGAGGATGAACCATGTTCTAAAGATCTGGGGTTAAGATCATTCCACGGAGAGGGAAGCAAATGTGAAAGACTGGATGAGGGAATAGGTCTTGGAATGTTTGAAGAACAGCAGAAACACCAGTGTGTCTGAAGCAAGTTGTGAAGAATGTTAGATGAAGTCAACAGGAACTAAAATACTTAGAGCTGTGCCGTTCAGCACAGTAGCCCTGAGCTGCATGTGGTTACTGAGCTCTTGAAATGTGGCTGGTCTGAATGGACAGACACTGGATTTCCAAGACTTAGTACCAAAAAAAGAATGTGATGTATATCATTAATAACATCTTATGTTGATTATATGTTGAAATAATATGTTGGACGTACTGAATTATATATATTATTAAAATTAACCTATTTTTTTTTACTTTTTAAAATGTGGCTACTAAAAATTTAAAACTACGTTATGTGGCTCATATTTTATTGGTCAGCACTAATTTAGGGTCTTAAAATCCATGGTAAGACATTTTGATTAAATATGATAGTAAGACATTGGAAAATATTAGGAAGATGAATGATGTGATAAGTTTTGTGCATTTAAAGAATCATTCATTCTATCCTGGTTATTCTGTGGAGAGTAGACGGTACAGGACTAAGTAAAAGGAAGAAAACTAGTTAGAAGGTTTTCATCTGTAGTAGTCCAGATGAAAAATGATAATGGTGAAAGACAGTGTAAACATCGGGATAATTTTTGAAGCTAGTGTCAAACTGACTTGCTAATGGTTTTGATAATGGGCTGTGAGGAGAATAGAACCAAAGATGATTCCAAGTTTTCAGCCTTAGCAGCTGAGTTGGACAGTGAAATATTTACTGTTTTTTGAGAGAATTGGGGTAGAGAAATAAGAGTTTTGTTTTAGATATATTGTTTTTAATAAAGTAAACTTTGTATTGAAGTATAACATAGCATACTGAGAAGAATGCAAATTCTAGGTGGATTGACGTTTTCCCCAAGTGAACTCACCTATACAAGTAGCACTCAGATCAAAAAACAAAACAAACCACTATCCTAGTCGCTCCCACTTGTGCTCCTAACTCCATAAATTGGTCATGGTGTTCATTGCAATTTCAAAGGCCCAAAACTATAGGATTGTTTTCACTGTACTTCAAAATTGAGAAACTTAGAAAATCATGAAAGATTGTGTTATCTAAAAGGTTATATATAGGTAATTAGGAATTATTTTCTGAGCTTTCTTATCAATTGCCTGCTTTTCGTATTTGGAGTTTGTTTTCAAGAATACAGTATATAGGAAATTAACTGTAGTCTTAAACTATTTGATGTATTTCGGGCAGTACTATATATATTCTACTCATTTTGTAAGGTAGAACTCTCCACCTGGGATATTGTAGTTAAACAAAAAGATCTAGAGGTGGTTTTTTATTTTTTTTAGGAAAATAAATGCTTAAACTGCTTCTGAAACTTCCTCTATTGCCGAAAGTAGAGAATTTAAGAATGCCTACAAAAATTATTTAGAAGATAAAAGGGATAATCGGGTACTACCTTAGTAGTAATGTAGTACTTTTCTTTAAGATAGGGTAGTCTCTTCAGATTTATGGATTCAACATATTCTTAATTTTAAATGTGCAGTAATTGAAATTCTGTACAAGTAAAAAACTTAATGCAACAAATTTGGCAAGATATTAGAATTGCTAAGATTTTGTTTTGTCTTACTGTTTTCAGGAAGTCTATGTCCATGGTATGCTGAAGGATTGAAAGGTTATCTTTTTTGCTTAGTTTCATGTGAAACAAATTCTAGTATCAGATATCTGTTAGAAATAAAAAAATGAAGTTATGAGAAAATGGTATATTCTTCCTGTTTCCATTCAGTAATGCCAAAAGTGACAATACCAGCACTTGGACTCTATTTGAATGCAACATAATCTTATTTGTATGTAATTTAATCTCTAATTCACATAATCAACATAAAACAAATGAATGACTACATGTAATTTGTATTTTTCAAGTTATTGGTAACTTGGGCAGTCTTCTTCCTTGCTTTTATTGTTGAATATTCTGACTTGTGCTTTGTGGGGTGTGTAAAATTGGTAAGGGATGATGGGAGCTATGTGAACCAACATTTGGATAAAATTATGTTGAGTTACATAAATACAAATGCACACAAATGAGTATGAGTAAAACCGGGGAAATGTGAATAGGATAAGTGGGTTGTATGAGCGTTTTTATGCTTTTATGCTACAATTATACTCTAGTATAGTAATACTAGAGTTTTGTAAAATGTTACCATCGGGTGTAACTGGGTAGAGTACACACTGTATCTTCCTGTATTGTTTCCTACAACTCTGTTGTGACTGGGTGATTTTCCCAATAAAAATTGTTAAAGAGAGTAATGAATCTGTTCAGGATGGAGGATATTGATCTTTCAAAGCCTCACTCGACCCAAGATATCATCAAGTACTGCTTGCTGAATTACAAGCTCAAATACGGTAATTTTCAGGAAAGCATATCCATTTTAGTTAGTCTCTGTTTTGAGTGGATGTAACTGTCATTTTTATAGCCCATCATTTTTGTATGCTATTTACACTAAGTGCCTTTGTTTCTTCTACTCTTCACCTTACCCTGTCATTCCTCACCAGGTATTATGATTCAAACTTTTTCAGTCCTTAAATGCTTTATCAAGAAGAATGTCTGTTAAATAATAGCCATCTGCTATGTAGATAAAACTGTTACACAGAGTAGCCCACTTATTGGTGATTTTTGTGTGTCTACACTAACTAGCATATTAGTAAAAGTTATTGCTTATGATCAGAAAATAGCCTGATATGTAAAACAATGTGCTTTTACTCAAAATGTAAATCTACCATGTATTACTATAGTTAAAAAATCCTACTTTCTTCCTTGATGATTTCTTTTTGGTGATTTTTTAAGAATTTGATTGATTTTCTTTTTAAAACTACCATTTTAATTAAAACTAATTTTTGTTTTCTAGGAGCAAAAGGATTGGATCAGTTTGTCCTTGATTTTTCTCTGTTTAAAGGTGATTTACCTGTTGAGTTCACTAAAACAGACTTAATACAATTTTCTGTTTGGGGTGGCAATTTGTATTTGGTTGTTAAAATAGAAATTTAATTATATAATGGCTAAGCCTTTTCTTTTATATCTTTTCTATTTGCTTCACAAAATGAAATCTAATCTCTTAAAGAACAATCCATGTGATTTGTCATGGAAGTAAATATCATCAAAGGAAGTAAATACCAAAATAAATTCAAACTACATTTCTAGTTTATGCTCCACAGAATATTTTTTTCTGGAAATTTATGGGAAATCTTTGTCTGTTTGCCTGAAACAGTATTTTACTCATAGATTGAGTTATTGGAGCCATGGGAATAAAGGTTCAGCGTCCTCGATGTTTTTTTGACATTGCCATTAATAATCAACCTGGTAAGAAAATTAATGTTCCTATTTAACCTTTATAAATGAGAGTTTAATATTTTAAATTAGTAAAGAAGTTTAAAACACCTATCTTTCTTTTCAGCTGGAAGAGTTGTCTTTGAATTATTTTCTGATGTGTGCCCCAAAACATGCGAGAACTTTCGTTGTCTTTGTACAGGTTTGTTGACACTTTCAATTGCCCTAATAGTAGTCCCACTTGACTATGGCTTGCTTTAATTTTTACTTAACACATTTTAGATTTCTTTATGCATATTCCTTTTTTCTCTTAACATACAGATTATACAACATTGACTAGAATGTGAAAGTAATTCTTAGAAATAATAGTTGTAATGGGATTTTATCTGAGATTGATTTCTACATTTTTACACTCCAGGAAAACATGGATGATTTTCAAATGAAGTTTTTAAAAAAATTACTGAGGGGAGTGAAAAAGCCTGTAGTTTAAAGAAATCTGTATAGTTCAAGAGAAGTATATTTTACAGAGTGAAAGCTTTCATCATTAATTTTGCTTCAATGCTACTTCCTTGATTTTCTTTCTACTAAATGGCCTACTAATTTTTCTTATTTATAGGTGAAAAGGGGACAGGGAAATCAACTCAGAAGCCGTTACATTATAAGAGTTGTCTCTTTCACAGAGTTGTCAAAGATTTTATGGTTCAAGGTGGTGATTTCAGTGAAGGTAAGACTTTGGTTCCCACAAAAGAAAATCATATATTTTTGTTAAATATCATAGGTCTCAACATTAGACAAGTCTTAGTACAGTTTTCTTCTCACCCCATTTAGTCTTTGGTCAAATAATTAGAAGTATAATTAGAAGTACTCATAGAAATAGATAAAAAGAATGAAGCATAGGAAATAATGCCACTTTTGATACATGAATGAATTTCAGAAATTTGCCTCTGAGTAAAAAAACAAAATATTATATTCATCTTTTAGTAACCTATCAGTGTATCTGTCTGATTTTGTCACACCTAATAATCTTTATAGTACAGTTTTTACCGATCCTTTTTTATTAGACAAACATTGAAATTGTATTTTAAAGATACTTTGAACAAAAATGTCAGTTATTTTTAAAAACCTACATAATGATTAGAATCTGAAATTCTTTTTTTCACATATCTTAATAGATTTTGTCATATTCTTACTATTATATGACAAGGAAAAGAAAGTAATTTGGGATCTTGTCAGTATTGACTTTATGATTTGCTGTGAACCTTGGAGTATTATTGATTCAAAATCATTCGATCACCAACTTTCTAAGAAGTGTTTTGTTCAGGTAGCATATTCAAGGAGATTACTGTCTTGAGAGTTCTAAGAATCCATGTGTTTCATTCTTAGGAAATGGACGAGGAGGGGAATCTATTTATGGAGGATTTTTTGAAGGTAAAAATGCTTACTTTTAAATTGTGTTTTTAATGTTTTCTACTTTATTAATTTGATTTTTCTCTTGAATCATTAAGATTATTCATTGAACAGTATACTAATATCCACCTATCTTCAACTACTCTGGAGGTTAATTTTGAAAAATCTGTGAAAAATTTTATAAAACATCTATAGAGGTAGGATTTTTTTTGTCTAGGACATCATATATCATCTTGAAGAGTTGCAATAATCTATAATAAACTCAGAATTGTAGTGCTAGACTGGGAACTTCTATGGCATCTTAATCCTGTTTTAAATTTATATTTTCAAAGCAATTTTTAAAATTCTTTTTATTGAAGTATAGTTGACATACAATATTATATTAGTTTCAAGCATACAACATAGTGATTAGACATTTAAATAACTTATGAAATGATTAAGTCTAGTAACCATCTGTCCCCATACCAAGTTATTACAATGTTATTGACTATATTCCCTATGTTGTACATTACATCTTCATAATTCATTTAGTTTATAATGGGAAGTTTGTACCTCTTAGTCCCCATTACCTATTTCACCTGTCCTCCTATATCCCTCCCTTCTGGCAACCATCAGTTTGTTCTCTGAATCTGAGTCTGTTTCTGCTTTGGTTGTTCATTTGTTTTTCTTTATAAATTCCACATATAAGTGAAACCGTATGGTATTTGTCTTTCTCTGACTTATTTCACTTAGCATAATACCCTCTATTTCCATCCATTGTCACAGATGGCAAGATTTCGTTCTTTTTGTGGCTGAGTAATATTCCATTGTATGTCTATACCGTATTTTCTTTAATCCATTCATCTATTGATGGACACTTAGGTTGCTTCAGTGTTGTAAATCTTGTTTATTATAAATAATGCTACAGTGAACAAAGGGATGCATATGTGTGTTTGTTTTTTGTGTTTTTTTTAACCCTAACCCTGCATATATGTTTTTGAATTAGTGTTTTTGTTTTCTTCGGATAAATACCCAAAAGTGGAATTGCTGGATTTTATGGTAGTTCCATTTTTAATTTTTTGAGGAACTTCCATACTGTTTGCCATAATGGCTGACCAATTTACGGTCCCACCAACAGTGCATGAGGGTCCCTTTTTTTTCACTTATCATGCTTACCACTTGTTATTTGTTGCCTTTTTTGTTTTTGTTTTTTTATTTTTCAATTACAGTTGACATTCAATATTAGTTTGTAGTGTATAGCATAGTGGTTAGACATTTTTGTAATTTAATGAAGTGAATCCACTCAATTAGTCTAGTACCCACCTGGCATTATACACAGTTATTACAATATTATCGACTATATTTCCTATACTGTACTGTACATCCCCGTGACTATTTTGCAACTACCAGTTTGTACTTCTTAATCCCTTTTCCTTTTTTACCCAACCTCTCTCCCATCTGGCAACCATCAGTTTGTTCTCTGCATCTATGAGTCTGTTTCTGTTTTTTTGTTGTTGTTTGTTTTTTTCCTATAACACAGCTGCTTTTTTTTAACTTTTTAATTTAAGTGTGTTTTTCCAGGTGCTAAGACCAATATTTTTCCAGGACCCGGTCAAGTAGTTGTTTCAATTTAATTGTGGAGGGTGCAGCTCACAGTGGCCCACGTGGGGATCAAACCGGCAACCTTGTTACTAACAGTACAGGGCTCTAACCAACTGAGCCAACTGGCCGCCCCGTTTCTGTTTTTTTTTAACCCAACCTCTCTCCCATCTGGCAACCATTAATTTATTCTCTGTATCTATGAGTCTGTTTCTGTTTTGTTTGTTTATTTTGTTCTTTAAATTCTACATATAAGTGAAATCATACGGTATTTGTCTTTCTATGTCTGACTTATTTCATTTAACCTAATACCCTCTAGGTCTGTCCATGTTGCCACATGTTGTTTTTGATAATAGCCATTCAGGCAGGTATGAGGTGATATCTCATTATAGTTTTGATTTATATTTCTCTCATGATTAGTGATGTTGAACATCTGTTCATGTGTCTGTTGACCATCGGTACATCTTAGAATAACGTCTGCTCAGGTCCTCTGCCCATTTGTTAATCAGTTGTTTTTTTGGTGTTATATCAGTTCTTTATATATTTTGTATATTAAGCCCTTTTCAGATACTTGATTTGCAAATATCTTCTCCCATTCAATATGTTACCTTTTTGTTCTGTTGGTTTCCTTTGTTTTCTAGTGCAAAGTTTTTAGTTTGATATAGTCCCATTTGTTTATTTTTGTTTTTGTTGCCTTGACTGAGAAGACAGACTCCAAAAAATAGTGCTAAGACCAATGTCAAAGAGTTTATTGCCTGTGTTTTCTTGCACGGGTTTTATGGTTTCTGCTCTTACATTTAAGTCTTTAATCTGTTTTGTGTTTATTTTTGTATATGGTATAAGAAAGTGGTCCAGTTGCCTTTTTTTGCATGTATCTGTCCAGTTTTCCCATTACCATTTGAAGAGACTGTCTTTACCCCATTGTATATTATTGCCTTATTTGTCATAGATTAATTAACTATGTAAGTGTGGGTTTATTTCTGGATTCGCTGTTCTGTTCCATCTTTATACATGTGTGTGTTTGTACCAGTACCATATTGTTTTGATTGCTGTAGCTTTGTAGTATAGTGTGAAGTCAAGGTGTGTGATACCTCCAGCTTTGTTCTTTCTCAAGGTTGCTTTGGCTATGTAGGGTCTTTTGTGTGTGGTTCCATACACAGAATATTCTAATTCTGTGAGAAATTTCATTGGTATTTTGATACAGATTGCATTGAATCTGTAGATTGTTTGGGTAGTAAGGACATTTTAATGATGTTAATTCTTCCAATCCATGAGCATGGTGTGTTTTGCTGTTGTGTTGCCTTCTATTTCTTTCAGTGTACATACAGGTCTTTCACCTCCTTCGTTAAATTTATTCCTAGGTATTTTATGCTTTTTGGTGAAGTTGTAAATGGGATTGTTTTCCTAATTTCTCTTCCTGATAATTCGTTGTTAGTGTATAGGAAAGTAGCAGGTTTCTGTATATTAATTTTGTATCCTGCAACTTTACTGAATTTGTTTATTTTACTAGTTTTATTGGTAGAGTGTTTAGGGTTTTTAATATGCTATCTGCAAATAGTGACAATTTTACTTCTTCCTTTCCAATTTGGATGCCTTTTATTTCTTTTTCTTGCCTAATTGCTGTGGTTAGGACTTTCGATACTGTGTTGAATAAAAGTGGCGAGAGTGGGCATCCTTGTCTTGTTTCTGATCTTAGAAGAACAGCTTTCAGCTTTTTACCATTAAGTATAATGTTATCTATGGGTTTGTCACAGATGGCCTATATTATATTGAGGTATGTTCTCTCTGTACCCACTTTGTTGAGAGTTTTTATCATAAATGGATATTGAATGATATTAATCTTTATTAAAGGAGATTCTACAGTATTTCTTAGTAACGATACTTACATTTTTAGTGGGCCAATTTTTCTGTGATTTTTTTTTTTAAACTCTTTGATATTCTAAAATTTGGCTATGATGTTTTTCCCAAGTTTAACTTTTCTCTCTGAGATTTTTTTATTGATCTGAAGATTATTTGAAAGACTATAAGCATGTGATCATCGAAATAACTTTGTATTTCCCATCATTCATCTTGGGGATTCACTGAAATTTTGTTTCATATTCCATTTACTTTGTTCTCATTCTGATCCACGATGGGAAGGCAAGCTTCTCTCTTTACAATAAGTGATGCTGTGACAGAGATTAAGTTAATGAATGCCTCTCTGTGCTCTGGATATGTGCCTTTTTGTGCTTAAAAATGAAACAAATGAAGTATAAAAGAATCCTATCTGGATTCTTTCTCTTCCTTTTTAGGAGTTTCATTTTCTTTAAGCAAAGAAATTTGTATTGTCTTTTCCCCAAAAAAAATGTAAAGGACAAATGGAAATGGAAAGAAAGAGAATAGATACAGTATTTGGATTTTATAGCAAGAGATTAAAAATTAGAAATGTATTAATCTGAAAAAATGGAGGAAGGAATTGGTTAACATTTGACTCTTCTTTTAATCTGACATTTATATAAATTTTGTCTGACAATTACACATGATATGAACACAGAATGATGTGGGGTTTTTTGGAGTTTATCCCTATATTATAACTGAAAACTTTGCTTCTCTGTAGATGAAAGTTTTGCTGTTAAGCACAACAAAGAATTTCTCTTGTCAATGGCCAACAGAGGAAAGGATACAAATGGTTCACAGTTCTTCATGTAAGTATTTATGATTTGATGGCTTAAAATATCCCTCTTTTGGTGTGTCTTTTCTGTGTGCCTGCCATCGATCACTAATAAATAGAAGAAGGATTCATAAAGGGACAATTTTTGAAGGAGGGAGAACAAAGAATTGCTGAAGATTGGGAAATTGTTGAAAGGGGAGTTGAACTGTAGGGCTAAAGTTTTCAAATGATAAAAACTTGTCAAGAGGACACAGGAGACAGTTTGAAGGGGTGGGGTTCCCAGTGGCCAAATTAGGACAATTTGACCATCAAAATAAATAATGATAATAATCAGGTTATAAAATAAAACAAATCCAGGAGTCCACACAGATAGAAATAATAACTGAGTGAATAACAGGGAAGAAGGAAAAAGCTGTTCCTTAGAAGAATGTCAACTAATAAATGTAAAAGGAGTGATAGAATTAGAAAAAAATGACCATTTTCCAATCATCTAGTAAATATTGATTCAGGAAAGAATTAACTATTATCCTGGTAAATTTAGAGGGCATGTTTAACAAGGAATGAGGTATTTACATAGAGACTCTCTCCATAAGTTACTTAATTATAAAGAGTAAAAATACAGTCGATCCTTATTATTCAGAGATTCTGTATTTGTGGATTTGCCTACTCACTAAAATAAATTTGTAACCCCAAAGTCCATACTGCTAGTGTTTTCCAATTCTAACTACAAAAAAATTGTGACCAGGACTCTTGTCAGCAATGCATATTTTTTATCATGTCCTGTGGGTACAGATTTGCTCTTTCCTTCAAGACCCTTAAATTCTTCTGGTCTCAGAAGAACTTAATCTGTTAGCACTGTGTGTATTATTCTAATGTTTTTCTATTCCATATTTGTAACTATCTTCTTTAACAGTTAAAAACCTGGCTCCCATTATCTTCAAATTTTCTACTCATTTGCTGAATCCTAAAATAAAAAATTGCCATCCTATACCACTGTGAAAAGGAACCTATTAACTAGACTTCACTGTTTATAGCTATTTTTGTGTTTAGACAGAGAATGATATTTAGTTAAAATATTATGTTTAAAAGTTACCTGGGTTAGTAATTTTTGAGGTGAATTTTATATGGTCTGACTCTCAACATGCTATATATGATGTTTTATTCTGGAAATCACTCCCTAGATAGAACGTTCTCTCTTTTTTGTTGTTGTTGTTGTTGCTGTATAATGCTCTATTATGTGTATATACTGTAGTATATGGGTCTTGCTGATTTTTTTTAAGTGCAAACAACTACCATGTTTGTTGTAGAAAAATTAGACCACACAAATAAAAACAAGAAAAACATTCCCATCCCCAGAGCATCTTCCTAATACAATAAAAATGTAGGTAGAGTGTTGCATATAATCTATAATCAACTTTCAGATATAATACAAATTTCTTTGCAATCACTAAATATTAATCAACATTTTAATAACTGTATGTTAATTTATTGTTTGAATGCACTGTGCTTTGTTTAATTAACTTAATTTTTGTACATTTGTTTTGTTCCCATATTTCAAAGTGCTGCAGTGAACATTGTGCCTGTTATTTGATGCATTTTAATTATTTCTTTTATATAAGTTACTAGAAGTTTACTTAGTGAAATGATTATACATTTTCAAGCCTTTCCATGTATATTGCTGCTTTGACTTTCAAAAGGAAGTACAGTATAGTATCAGCAGTAAGTGCCAGTTTCACCAGATCCTTAGCAACACTATTATCATTAATTTTCCTTTAAAATTCTTCCTGTGCTAGCTAAAACCCTTACGTTCATATACTCTTTCAAGTATATTCTCTGAATCTTTCTTATAAGTGTTAATTTCCTCTTACCTCTTTCCATTTCTAAATAACCCCTCTCTACTTTTCCTGTGTTCTATTATTTTTTCTTTAAAGGAAACAGCTTCAGTTTTTAATCATTAAAAAAATTTTTTTATCTTGGTAACATATATAAAATTGGCCACTTTCACCATTTGTAAGTGTACAATTCAGTGGTATTAAATATACAGAGGGTGCCAAAAAATATATATGTATTTTAAGAAAGGAAAAAATTGTATTAAAATTATAATACTCAACATATACTGATAACGAAAGATGCATACAAGTCAAGTATATACATTTTTTTGGCACCCCTAGTTTTGAAAGAGCTTTGTAACTATCACCACTGTTTCCCAAACCATTTCATCATCCCAAGGACTAACCATTTTCCTTTTCCCCCACCCCTGATGACCTCTATTCTACTTTCCATCTCTATGAATTTGCTTATTCTAGTGGAATCATGCAATATTTGTCTTTTTGTGTCTGGCTTATTTCACTTAGCATGTTTTCAAGGTTCATTCATCTCATGTATCAAAACGTCCTTTTTATGGCTGAACATCACTTCATTATATGCATCTACATACCACATTTTATTTATCCGCATTCATCTGTTGGTAGACATATGGTTGGTTTCACCTTTTGGCTATTATGAATAATGCTGCAAAGAACATTGACATACACATATTTGTTTGAGTCCCTGTTTTCAATTCTTTTGGATATATATATACCTAGGAGTTGAATTGTTGGTTCATATGATAATTTATGGTTAGCTGTTTGAGGAGCTGACCAAACTGTTTTCCACAGTGGTTGTGTCATTTTATATATCACGTGCACTGTATAAGAGTTCCTATTTTTCCATGTACTCATCAACACACTTTTTCACCAATCTGAGAATGACCATGAAAGCACTGCTGCTAGTATTGCTTTAGGGGTTACAAATTCTAATGAGCAAGTAAACTTGCAGATTCCGAATCTCTGAAGTGAGGAGCGACTATATCTAGATGCAAAGTAGATAGAGAGATAGACAGATAGCTATAGATAGGTATATACTGAATATAATAACATGTAATATAAATACATATGTGATGAACACCTAGGTTTTTACATGTCTACATGGTTTTAGCAAGTTCAAGTGAGCATAGCTTTTGATACTGAGAAAATAATAATAGGTTTTTTAAAAGTAAGGTGAAGTTTTAAAAATATATGTACGGGTTAGAAAATTTTTTAGTAGTATTGCATGTGCTTTAGCCAAAGGTTAAAGTCTTTTTGATAAGATTTTTAAAAAATACTAAATCTTATAGAGTGCCCATCTACAGTCCACGGTACCAGTATGTCCTAGCAGCTACTCAAGTATCACTCTTCTTAACTACAAAGCTTTAAGGCTGGTATGGAGAAAGAAAGAATTTTTTAAAATTGCTTCATTTGCAAAAAAAGACTTGTTGCTTATTTTGAGTTTTGTCCAAAGTTTTAATCAAGATCTTCTTCTTCAACATGATGCTTATGTCAGGGTTAACAAACCCAAAGGTCTATAGTTCTTAGGCAACTAATATAAGCAATAAAGCCTGCTGGGACAAGAAACTAAATTGTTAATCCCTGTATTAAAGAAGACGGGATTGTCAGCCTGGCCAATTTGTCATGTGCCAGGTGCCACATCTCCCACGTTTCCAAAAGGTCTGAAATCTGGATTTTTGTGTAAAAGAATCCAACATTTAAAATATTGGCAGCTAATTTAAAAATTTATAAACACTATATGGATCATTTTCAAAAGAAAATATAAGGGCCATCAGAATATGATCTGTACTTTAACTGTTTAAAATGTTACGATTGAAAACACTAATGTTAAATCCATAAACTGGTGAAATGGTTCGATAAATTATGGTATGTTCATATAGTAGAACATTATGCAACCATGAATGTTCAATGAGAACCCAGTCACATGCAAGAAACATAGGTGGATAGAAATAACACCAAAAATGTCAACTTTAATTACATGTACATTTTCAACCATGTGTAGATATTAACTTTTACAATCAGAAAAAGTTTTTGAAAATTCATTATGTGGAAAGCATCTTGCATTCTCTTCTACTTAAAGTTAAGGTAATAAGATTCTATTATGTTTAATATATATGATTTGTTTGTTTGCAACTTTGTTTCCAATGCAGTTATTTTCTTTTCCTTTTTAGAGATGCTAACTTTGTTTTTCTCTGACTTTGTTTTTATTCTTCTGTCTGATGATTTCCAAAAGAACAACGAAACCAACTCCTCATTTGGATGGGTAAAGATTATTTTAATTTATTTTATAACCTACTTTAAATTAATATTAAAATAAGAAGCTTTTATTTAATCATCTTTACTTGACTCTTTAGGCATCATGTTGTTTTTGGACAAGTGATTTCTGGGCAAGAAGTCGTGAGAGAGATAGAAAACCAGAAAACAGATGCAGCTAGCAAACCATTTGCTGAGGTGCGGATACTCAGCTGTGGAGAGCTGATTCCCAAATCTAAGGGTAAGAATTACATATTTCTGATAATTCTTATGCATATAAAACAAGTGGGGGCATTCTAAACAGTTGGCATGAAATTCACATTAAAGTGAAAATAAATATAAGGTTTTTATGTTTTTAATATATTTTTGTGTGTTTTAAGTGTGTTTTATCTTCATACTTTGTTCATTTACCACAGAACTGCTTAACTTTTTCTTGTTATTAATTTGTAGTAATTTGTCCTTCTGCTTCCACTTTGTTTTTGGGGTTTTTTAAAAACTGTAGTTGTCCTAATAGCACGGACAATAAATATTCTTCTAAGGAAAAAGATGATGGAAAGAAGATGATAGTTGAAGAAAATAATATAGATTAAGAAACTTCAGGGGAATAAATTATTTCCCCTTAATTCATTGCTTAGATTCAGAAGCATCTGGCATGTTTGAGAACCTTCGTTTACTTAGACCAGACATTTGAAGTTAACATTAATATTTTGATATATTATCTGAAATGTTAAAAACTTTGTTTTTAGTAAATATTTGTCTTTATATTACATATGAAATGTGTAACTGCTACCATTTGTTACAGATACTGGTTCTGACACTCCAAAGTAACGGGATGAGATTACATTCAAACCTGTGTAGAAAGCAATAAAATATTAAATTGACTCTCTTTGTATTCTTCCTAGTCTAGGCACCAATAATATCAATACTTAGTTTTTCATGGTTAACAAAGGTGACAGTCATCTATAATCATACTGATCCTCACAATAAGCCTGTAATATTATTTCCCCTATTTTACAGATGAAGATATATTTACCACATCAGGGAACTAAGCATCAAACCCAAGTTTGCTGCCTCCAGATATAAAGCGCTTTCTGTTATGTGTTGCTAATTCATTAAAGTCTTTAACATTCCTTTCAGAATTGCCCAGAGTAGAACATTATATTCTCAAGTTTGAGGTATACTGATTTGCTCTGTAACATTTAGAAATAGGTACATTTTGGTTTGTTTTAATTTAAAAAGACCTAGGATGGTCAAAGAGAAAGCTTATGTTTAATTTTCGGTCTCTGCATTCCATTTTGATTCTGATGATTTTTTCTTCTGTATCATATAAAATATGTACCTCATAAACCATTGCAGGAATATGCTGCAGCTCATAATGGGAATGTTTATATAGCGTCTTGGTTTTCATGAGTCTGGCTGTTCTCATTTACAAACGGCACATGTAATGCATGCTTTGTGTTCATGAAGATACGGTAAAGAATGAGGTGTTGTTGAATATCTTACATTAAACATTTTGTTTTTAATTTGCAATTACAGTTGATATACAATTATATGTAATTTTCAGGTATACAGCATGGTAATTAGACATTTATCTACATCATACATTTAAAAAAAAAACTAAAAAGCAGTCTGTATTAATGTTTGCAAATTTTAGACCCTGAACCTACTGATCTTTAATTCTTCAAAGTGTTGTACAATTGGAATATTTTAGTTTAAGGCATTATTTCTTCCCACATCATATAGGAAATCTTCATCTTCTGTTCTCTACATGACTTTTTTTTCTTACATTTTGTAATCTTTAAGTCTCTTGTGTTAGGATCTGTTCTCTGCTTATAAAAGTTAAGCATGCTGTGCGGTTTATATTTTTAGAAAGAGTTTAAGGTAATCTTACATTTTAAACCGTAAACAGTTACAAACTAGTAAATTTGGTGTAAAGATTCTTTTGGTATTAAAAGATCAGTGTTTGAATATTTGCTGAAAGCATGACAAAGTGAATGAACGTCACTCTTTACATATTATTTATGCCTTTATAATGTATTTTCACTTGAATAAATGGTAATTTTGCCCCTGCTGTTGTGGTCAGGAAATTGTGCTGAAAGTTGATGTAGCATCTTAGTGTATGTTCCTCAAACTCGCATGAAGGAAACATAGTATGTTTCAGCAGTTGGGGAAAATTTGGCCCCTTATTAGTACTGACTAGGAGTTCCTGCAAAGGTCCCATTTGTTTTGAGCCATACCTCCCATGCCTATGCTATTCTGAATAACACTGGAAAGAAAGAGGAAAAGATCTTCATGTTTGAGATCACACAATTTAGTACTTATTCTACAATCCTTCAATTACCATTCAGAACATTAGTTGGAGTGGATTTTTTGTCATGCATTTATGTAACCTTTTTTTAGGCAGAGCTATGTCTTATATCCATTTTGAAAGTTTCATGGCCTCCTTACAATTTTAAATCAGGAACTGTCATAAAGCCTTGTGCAACACTGTGGAGTTCACCATCATTGCAATTAAAACGTTGAGTGAGAGATTTACACCCCAGTTTAAAAAGAAAAAAATACAGAATCTTTTTTTTTCTTTTCTAACTTCCGGAAAGAAAACAAAAAGACTTCTGAAGAAATCTGACTGTCTCGGCCCACTTGTATGTGGTCTTGGTGAGTCTGGGCAACCTTCATGGGCCTTTCTTCCTTTACTATTTGCAAGATTGGAAATTCTGCTTTTTGTAGCTATTTGAATGTACCTAAGAAGGTTCAGAATCTGAGAGAAGAACCTTCCAACAGATGCAGAGATGGAACACTGGAGGCTAATAAAACTATAATACATCCCTATAGAGGCTGTCAAGGGGCAGAGTGGAGGATAAAACACAGACCTCCTGAGATTGAAACTACTACCTTGATTAAGGTACTTCCTGGTTTTTCATGAGTTGGCATGACTTCAGGACATGCTGGTCTTTTCAGGATTCATTGCAGTTGTTTAAAGAGAGATGTGTCCACCTTGGCCATACAACAAGAGATTGGGGTCATTGCTATTTACACAGAAACAGAAGTTCTGAGTTATGGCAATATGTAGTTACATGAGCAGAAATTTTGCATATACGTGGCAGGAAGCAGATTGGTTGGCAATACAGAAAAAAGCACAATAGAGGAAGCAGCTGGTGAATCTTGTACTCAGGAGACTGGAGAAGAAGACTATGATGAGAGGATCCCATTTGTGTCCTTATTCTGGAATTAAGAGCCATGGTGATGCTACTTTTTACTGGAAAATAGTGGGATGTTTAGAAACTTTAAAAAAGGAGACCAGTAATATAGAATGAAAATATCTAAAGGATTCCTATTTTAGGAATATTTCTATTTCAAATTTTATTTTGTTGATGGCTTAGAAATTTTCTTCAATATAAAGTTTTCATGTGAAATTCATTGGTATAACATTTATAGATCTCAAATAAAAAACTAGTGAGGCAGCATTTTCTCACCTTAGATTTTTTTACAAGTAAAATGTTCTGCACTTAAGAAGGAGTTTGTTAAGTAAAGTCAATGCCTATTTAATAGGATTACACCACACCTTACCCCACCCCACCCCCAAAGAAGATCCGTGAACAGGTTTGGGAAATTCTTTTACATAGTGATAAGCAAACTACATAATCTAAAATAAACTAACCAGAAGAGTTGGAAGTGCTAACTCATTTGTAATTCCTTTTCATCCATTTTGATTCTTAACTTGCATTGTGGTTTTGCTGATAGTTTCCTTTTGTCTTAAAGGATACTTACATGCTTGTAAAAGATATTTTGAAATAGATTTTGTGTATGTGGTTAGGCAGGAGATAGGGTTTTTTGGAGCAAAGAATGAAAACAATAGTTGTCATACTTGGAGAGTATGACAACTTTTTAAATGTAATACATTCGTTTGGCTCAAAATTTAGAGTATAAAAGGATAGTCAGTAAAGTTTTCTTTGCATCTCTGCCCATCGTTTCCCATTTCCACATTTTGCATATCATTCTACATGTATGTGACTGTTCATGTAAGACCAATTCCTAGAAATGGAATTCAGATTATAGGGGTCATGGATTTGTAATTTTGGTAGACACTGCCACTAGAATATAGGAAAATAAAATTTCTCTATACCCTTTGTAGAACCACACATTATCAAACGCTTTTATCGTTGCCAGCCTAAAAGTTGTTTTTTTTAAAGATAGTTTTAATGAGCATTTCTCTAAGCTGTTTAATGTTAGCATCTCTTAGAGACCCATTTATATTTATTTTTATATGAACTGATTGTTAATTTCCCTTACCCTCTATTTGAACCCATTCTATTACTCTTCCTTCCTGAAATTCCAAGCCTCCTGTTGTTTTCTGTTCGGAGGACTTTCTTTTGCCTTTTTTTATTTTTATTTTTATTGGGGAACAGTGTGTCTCTCCAGGGCCCATCAGCTCCAAGTCAAGTCTTTGTCCTTCAGTCCACTTGTGGAGGGCGCAGATCAGCTCCAAGTCCAGTCGCCGTTTTCGATCTTTGCAGGGGGCACAGTCCATGATCCCATGTGGGAATCGAACCAGCAACCTTGTCAAGAGCTCGCACTCTAACCAACTGAGCCATCTGTCCGCCCCTTGCCATTTTTTTAAGGGTAGGTCTGCTGGCAATGAATCGACCTAGTTTTCTGAAAATGTCTTTATTTTGCGTTCATTTGATGAATATTTTCACTGAATGCAGAATTCTGGGTTGATAATTCTTTTAGCACATAAAAAAGTGTCATGCCACTTCCTTCTGGCCTGTCTGGTTTCAAATGAGATGTGTTTTGTCTTTCAAATTGTTGTGCCCCCGTAGGTAACTTACTGTTTGTTCCTCTCTAGCAGCTTTCAGTATTTTATTTTTGTCTTTTCTTTTTTAGAAGTTTTATTTTGATGTCTTGGTGTGGATTACTTAAAGTTTATCCTGTTTGAGGTTTGCTTAGCTTCTTGAATCTGTAGATCTGTATGTTGGGCCAGATTTGGGAAATTTTCTGCCTTTCCCTTCCCCCGACCCTCCACAGTTTCAAACTTTTTCTCCCAGGATTCTGATATCACAAATGTTACATTTTTTGTTTATTATTCCACAATTCTCTCAGGCTCTGCTCATTTTTTATTTTCTCTGATGTTCAGATAGGGTCATTTCTATTAGTCTGTCTTCTGGGTCACTGACAGTTTACCATCTCTACTCTGATATTGAGCATGTTTAGTGAGGTTTTTTATTTTGGTTATGGTATGTTTCTTTTCATTTGGTACTTTATATCGTCTTTTTCTCTGAGTTCTTTTCCCCCACTTTTTGTTCATTTGCTTAAAGAGTTAATAATTGATTGTATTTTGAAGCATTTTTAAGATGGCTTCTTTAAATTCCTCTTCAATTCCAGTATCAGTTTCTGGGTGTTGGCATCATTTGTCTTTTTTTTTTTTTAATTGGGGAAGGGGAACAGGACTTCATTGGGGAACAGTGTGTACTTCCAGGCCTTTTTTCCAAGTCAAATTGTTGTCCTTTCAATCTTAGCTGTGGAGGGTGCCGTTCAGCTTCAAGTTGTTGTCCTTTCAGTCTTAGTTGTGGAGGGCGCAGCTCAGCTCCAGGTCCAGATGCCGTCGCTAGTTGCAGGGGGCGCTGCCCACCATCCCCTGTGGGAGTCGCGGAATCGAACTGGCAACCTTGTGGTTGAGAGCCCACGCTCCAACCAACTGAGCCATCCAGGAGGCAGCTCAGCTCAAGGTGCCGTGTTCAATAGCTGCAGGGGGCGGAGGGGAGTTGAACCTGCAGCCTTGTGGTTGAGAGCCCACTGGCCCATGTGGGAATCGAACCGGCAGCCTTCGGAGTTAGGAGCATGGAGCTCTAACCGCCTGAGCCACGGGGCCGGCCCCGTTTGTCTTTTTTTATTGTCTTTTCTCATTAAGCTGCAATTTCCCTGGTTCTTAGTATTAGTGATTTTTTTTTTTTTTTTTTTGGTATCCTGGACATTTGGGGTATTATGTTATAAGACTCTTGATTCTGTTTATGTTTTCTGTTTTAGCAGGCAGTCACCTTATTTAGGTTTAACACGTAGGTCCTGGCCTAACTTTGCAGAGTGTGGTTTCAATAATTAAATTTTCAGAGCCCTTGCAGTACTATTCAGTTGTACTTTGTTTGTGTGCTACCCAGGAGCTTATCTGAAAACCTGGATGCTATTAACAATGCTGTTTAATTCTCAAACCTTTTGCCATATTCTGGTCAATTTCACTTGGTGGTCTGCCCAGGACTTCATATATAAGTTTAAACAATCTATTTCTACAGCTTCCTTCTCTCTTGAAATCCATGCCACTTGCCAGTGCAGGGAGGGGCACCAAAACCCAGGCTTCACATTTGGTCTCCACTGACATCACTCTGCCAAGGAAAGGGGGGAACACGCTTGCTGTCACGGAGAAAGGGGGTTGGTGGTGGAGTAATAGGAGGTATATTGAAAATCCAAGTTGTCTACTTTGTCTCTGCTGACATAACCGAGAAGGAGTGGATATATCTTTTTATTTTCTTGGTATTTATTTACTTAGAGTAGGACAAGTATTGGTAACGAATATTTTTAGTCCTGCTACACCAGCCATCCTTCCCAGTCTTTTCTCTGGAGAGAGCTTTTCTTGGGGCTTTTAAAATTGTGTCCCATTGGCCTTTCTGAATTTCAGGCTTCCCCAGGGTGAAGTCAAGGTTATATGGAAGGCAAATTGAAACCATCATGTCATCCTCCAGAGATCCCTGGCCATTCTGCCTTCTTTCTGTTTTTCAGTCTTATGTTTGTTATTTTTGCATTATGTCTAGGGTTTCTACTTAAACTTGGCAGGTTAGGGAGAGATGAATCTATTTCATCTTATACAGAATTGCCCCATTCCTTTTTTGAAGCTTTTTACCTTATATAAAAATCTGCCCTTTTTAAATCCAGAATCTACTCATCCTTAATTTAAGCCTGTAAAGACTTTGTTCAGTGCTTAACACTCTATAGGTACTTTAAAGGTATTACTTTCTGCTAGCTTTTCCTACTCCTATTTCTAATCCTAATATAGTTAATTCTGCTGTTCAGGTTGTTTTGAAAACATGCATTTGTTCCATTTGGTTGATATATTAGAAAACAATTTGAAGATAACACCAGTTTCATCTATTACTGTGCATGATTTTGTCTATAATAAACACTAAGTGATATCAGAAAACCATACCCAGCTGAACAGCTTCACATATTGCACATCCTCAAATATCTACTAAGCTACCTCAGTTCATCACCTGTGTTACGAGCCACACCTAAGCACAATCTGCTGCTGAAACTTTCCATCTGCTTTCAGATCATCCTCCTACTACTTTATAGTAACTCAGAAGCTGCAGCCCTTCTGACGTTCACTTCCACAAGCAAACCCCAGGTCTTTTTCAAAGCAGTATTGTCATATTTATGTTATTTCTTAACCATTTAACATGTGTAAAAATCTGCTGCCGTTTTGATTAGTTTCCTTTCTTTTGATGTGTCACTGATGAAGTTTCTGGGTTTTGTGCCCCATTTTTCCAATAGGCCATGTGGCTTTTATTTTGCAGTTTTTCATAGCACAGTGATTTATAGGAACACAAATGTATAACTAACTGTACTTCTACAAAGCCTTTCTACTTTACACTTGTCCTTGCTGACCATACTCACTTCTAAATCCATATACAATCTGTAGTCAGAGTTTTTAGAAAATTTAGTAAGTGTATATTTTCCAATGCTATTTGCTATTGAATTCAAACATGTTGATCTTACTTTCCAAGTAGATTGTAAACTCTGCAAGGGCAGAGCACATGTCTTACAAAGTTCCCTGTGGAACTTCCCCATATATTCTACAATTCTTTCTCTCCGTGTCTGAGCTTCACATTGAGTATATATCTAATACAAGTCAGTTAAACTGAGTTGCTGATCTAAGAAGGATAAAATTTCAGTCAGATTCACAATGTATCTAAATCATATATTTAAATTTAGATTAACGTAGATTTGTAACTGAAGCTACAATCTATTAAAGTGTAACTGCCATTTCTCAATCATACTCGGGTTTTTTGGTGTTTTTTTTTTTTTTTTTTTTTTTTGTATTTCTTTTTTTCCTTAGCAGACTCATAGGAAAAGGGCAGGTAAATTAAATTTTACACATAATTTGGACAGATATGAAAAGGGGAGCTTTTTCAACCTTAGAGGAACTTTCCAAACTCTCTTCCAGGGCATCTTCCTAAAATCAGTTTCTTTTCCTTTTAAAGTTGATGTCATCTGATAGGCAGATAAAATTACCATAAAAATACTTATAAATCTCATTCTGGATTTCCATACTGTTGTAATATCTTGCTTCACTCAACTGCATTATTTAGTATAAACTAAATAATTGTCATTTGAATATATTTAATACATTTGGTGGGAAGAATAGACTTGCTTTTTAAAGAAATGAACTACAATGTATTTCTCATAGGAAAGAATCTAAAGAATGCAAAATAAATATAAAAGTTGGAATTAGTGAAAGCTTTGTTAATCTTGGGGTAAAGCATTACTACTATATTTTGTCGAATAATTTTAACAGCTATGTTTTGTGCTTACGTGGAATATTTTTATTTTGCTTACATATTGTGTGGTCTCTAATATTTTTATTTAGAGTTATTCATTTGAATTTATTTTAGTCCTTAGATTTTTTTGACTTTGATCCCCTCCTCCATCCCTCAGATTTTTAGTATATATCAGTAGATTTTTTTTTTAAGGTTGTACATGTTTGCAAAGCCAGACTGCCTCACCAGCAACAGTGGTCTTGGGTTCAGGTTAACAACTGAACTCATGGGGCAAGGTAGGCTTCACTCGGCAATAAGTTTATTTACCTTTACCTTTAAGTTTATTTACCTTTAAGAAAGGATACAGGACAAAACAGCACAGCTTATGTAGCAACAGCGTAATGGAAATCTCACGTATTCTGGGCAGAGCTTGCACACATCCCAGGCATCTCACACTTGGTATTTTCATGATCCTGAGGAGCACAACTGGGTGAGGAAAGACCACCTTAGTTCAGTAAAGCCGTCACCTGGGTTCCTTCAGCTTTTTTACCTTGTTCCCACTCTCCAGTAGCATGTCACTGTTACTAGAAAAGCAATTACGACTGAACTACAATTCCTCGACCAAGTGTATATAGTAACTTCAGCCAGATTCTCACTTATTTTGGATTTAGTGCATGTCTATAAAGTCTGAGTTAAGAGTCTCAAGAATGATTTGACCAAATGCCAAATTCTTAAGTCTTCCTGAGACTAAAGAAAGGTTACAAACCAGCTGTTAAACCTTCCAGTTAAGGTCTATAAACAGACAGACAGCAGTCAGTCCAAATAAATACTTTGTCATTGATTTTTCTTTTATTGAAAATATTAACATACAGGGAAGTAATTGAAATAGTACAACAAAACACCCATGTTCATTACCCAGCTTCAACGATTAATTCATGGCCAATTTCGTTTTTTACCTCTGGTTGGCCAGTTCTCCATTTCCTGTTAGTTTGAAGGAGATTCTGGGTATAACATTCTATTGATAAATATTTCATTATTTATCTTTAAAATGTGTCTCTTTAAAAACATAACCAGTACCGTAATAACATGTGCATGTATGTGCACATACATATTCCTTAAATATCAAAAATCCTGACAGTATTCAAATTTCTAATCGTTTCATTGATGTTAATTTTTTGATGTTTGAATTTGAATCCAAATAAGGTTCAAACATTGGAGTTGGTCTTGAAAGTTTTTTTGTTTTTGTTTTTAATAGATTCCACTACCATCTCCTTTTATTTGCTTGAGATTTGTTGAGAAGTCTAGGTTATTTGCCCTGTAGTGTTTCCCATTATGGTACACACTGGATTTTACTGATTATGTCTTTATATGTATGTTCCTTCTATGCTTCCTATTTTGTATACTTTTAAAGTTCTAGAAAATCGATCAGATGCAGTTTTTTGGGTTTTTTAAATTCCTGTTGATAGGAGCAAGAGTCACATAGGGCAGATTGCCTTTGTGCTCTGCAGCAGCCATTGGTGATTAGTACCTCATTAGGAGTTGTCACATTGTGATATTCTAACTATGATTCCTTCTTCATTTATTGCTGGAATACTTCTGATAAAGAGCATCTCCTTTTCATCTGCTATTTAGTTAGCCAGTGGTACAGTTCATATAGAAAAAGGATAAATGCTTTGTATTTTATTTATAAATATCATTATGAACTGATGGATTCTAATATACTGATGTGTTCCAGTTTATTGTAGTTATCCGTATATCAATGTTGTCTCATCTTTGGCCTGTATTCACTTCTTTAATTCCACCATGGTTTGAATTAGAATACCTTTAGATGGGTCAGGCTTTATCCAGTTTGTCATATCTTTCCCCAGTTCCTGTTGAATTACACCAGGTTAACATCACTAATTTATGTTAGCTGCCGAGTCCTTAAAGCATTTGAGTTTTGGGAACCCTTTTAAAATTATTGCTTCCTTAACCCAAAACAAAATTTTAATTTGAAATTATTTTTTGTAGAAATCCCAAAATATTGTTATTAATCATTAGTAAATAACTATCCTCTGTTGTAAGTCTTTTCTCTAACTTACAAATTTCTTAATCATCAGGGAATGTTCAGGCATTGAAACAAGCCAGTGGACTTGTGTTTCTTATCTTTCAACAAAGTATTTTATACTTCATGCAAAGTTATTTTTTTTTCTTTCTGTTATTTCTCTCCTCTACTTGTACCTCCAGTCTTGAGAAAAAGTTGAAAACTACAAGATTAGAATCTGGGATTCTTAAATGTTACTTCTGTGCTTTTTAAAAAACTGTGTTATTCAAATGTTTCCCAAAATAACTTAGTTTATTGTTTTAGACTTACTTAATACTTTTCCAGAATTCTTTGGTTTACTAGCTGCAACTCTAACCCGTGAATCTGGGTATCTGGGTTCTAATCCTGACTCTTGACTCCATTCCTGTACTCCTCAGTTCAAATAGCTGGATGAGCTAAATGTTAAATACTGGACTTTAAAAACATAAATTTCCACTTACAAAGTTTGTCTAAAAAGTATTGACTAAAGACCTGTTATTTTTATTAAAGCTAAGAAAGAAGAAAAGAAGAAGCATAAATCCTCCTCCTCCTCCTCCTCATCCAGTGACTCAGATAGCTCAAGTGATTCTCAGTCCTCTTCTGATTCCTCTGATTCTGAAAGTGCTTCTGAAGAGAAATCAAAAAAAAGAAAAAAGAAACATAGGAAAAATTCCCGAAAACACAAGAAAGAAAAGAAGAAGCGAAAGAAAGCCAAGAAAAGGTCTTAATTTTATTTTTCCAAATACTAGATTTATATTCTAATTCCCTTCTGTTTATAATAAATCTACTGGGATTTTGGATCGATTATATGGGAACATTAAAATAGAAATATTTTATAGCATGAAGATAAGACCGTCTTGATATTCCACAGTCTATAAATTAAATGGGGGTACATTCATCTTCATTTCTTTTATTTTAATAATTTATTTTTCAATTACAGTTGACATATTAGTTTCGGGTGTACAACATAGTGATTAGACATTTAAAAAACTTACAAAGTGATCAACTCAAAAAAGCTAGTACCCATCTAACACCATACATCGTTACTACAATATTATTGACTGTATTCTCAATGCTATACTTTACATTAATCCCTTCCCCTTTTTCACCCAATTCCCTCCTATCTGGCAATCATCAAAATGTTCTCTGTATCTATGAGTTTGTTTCTGTTGTGTTCATTTATTTTGTTTTTTAGATTCCACATATAAGTGAAATCATATGGTATTTGTCTTTCTCTGATTTATTTCACTTAGCACAATACCCCCCTCTTTGTCCATGATGTTGCAGATGGCAAGATTTCATTCTTTTTTATGGCAGAGTAGTATTCCATTGTGTGGGTGTGTGGGTGCATGTGTGTGTTGTGTCACTTTATACATTCTTCTACTGATGGACACTTAAGTTGCTTCCATATCTTAGCTGTTGTAAATAATGTTGCAGTGAACATATGGATGCATATGTCTTTTTGAATTAGTGTTTTGGGTTTCTTTGGATAAATATCCAGAAGTGGAATTGCTGGGTCCTTCTTTGTTTCTTGTTGTAGCCTTTGTTGTAAAGTCTATTTTGTCTGGTAAAAGTATTGCTACCCAAGTTTTTGTTTTTCTTTTCTATTTTCATTAAATTAATCTTTTTCTATCCCTTTACTTTCAGTCTGTGTGTGTCTTTGGATCAGAAGGGAGTCTTACAGTCAGCATATGTAGGGACCTTGTTTTCTTATCTATTCAGCCACCCTGTATCTTTCGTGGAGCATTTAATCCATTTACATTTAAAGTCATTGTTGATAGATGTGTAGTTATTGCCATTTTATTATTCACTTTTTTAATCTTTTTTTTTCCTTAAAGAAGCCCCTTTAAACATTTCTTGTAATATTGATTTGGTAGTGATGAATTCCTTTAGCTTTTTCATATCTGGGAAGTTCTTTTTCTTTTCTTTGATTCTAAATAATAGCTATGCTGGGTAGAGTAATGTTGGTTACAGGTTCTTTTCATCTTTGAATTTTTGTGCCAGTCTCTTTTGTCTTGCAAAGTTTCTTTTGAGAAATCAGCTAACAGTCTTATGGGAGCTTCCTAGAGTTTTGTTCTATTTCATTTGCTACATGTTTCTTTGTCTTCATTTTACCTGCCACCCTGTGTTTGTTTCTTTGTATTAGGTAGAGCTGCTGCATCTCCCAGTCTTGGTAGAGTGGCCTTAAATAGTAGGTGTCCTGTTGGGTTCAGTAGCACAGTCTTCCCAGTCACCAGAACTGGATGCTGCAGGTGTGTCCCTTGTGTGGGTTGTGTGTGCCCTCCTGTTGTAGTTGAGAGATGTGGTTGCTTTTGGGACATCAGTGGGAGCAGTTGATCCTCAAGCTGATTGGTTGTGAGGACTGGTTGTGGCTACAGTGGAGGAGCTGTTTTTCCTCCTTGCGGAGCAGGATTTGCTTTAGCAGGGCTCTGGTAGCTGCCAAGTCTGCCCTTTAGGTATGTCATTTGTGGAGGTGTTTGGGTCGTACTCTGGTTTGGCCTAAAGCTGGCCACTGAGTGTATTGGTTCTGGGGTTTCTTGGGAGAGGCTGTGGTGTAGGACATAATCAGGTTCTGCCTTTGCCCTGCCCGGGCCACTTGGTGTGCGCTACAAAGTGATCTGCATTTGTTTGCTACTTGTGCTGGGCTTGGAGGTGTCTGAGAGGCTAAACTGAACCAAGGCTGGCTACCACTAGTGCCGGGCGTGGAGCTGCTTATCAAGAGTTACAGGGCACACCAAGGCCAGATGCTACTTGTTTGGAGTTTGTGAACCTTTGAGAGATTTTAGGAAAGTTCACAATATGAGTCAAGACAGGCCGTTTGTATGAAAAGCCACTGGATGCTGCTTGAGTGTGCCAAGGTCTCAGGGAATCACCAGGATGGGGCAGATGGTGTTAGCTAGGTTGATGAAGACTCAACCTTAATGTGTGTGCAGGCTGGGTGGTAGGAGGATCAGCACTTCTGTTTGGGGACAAGCCCCCTCTCCCCAACCGTCTCCCTAAAGCCAGATAATTCAGTTCCTCCCCATATGCCCCTGATGCCTTTCAAGCTGCTGCCCCAGAACTGGAGCTCAGAGCAAGTGAGTCCATCAGAGTAAGTTTGTGTGTGGACCCTTTAAAAGGAGTGCCTGGGACTCCAGCTGCCTTTCATCTCACTTAGCCACAGTCTCTGCTGGTTTTCACAGCCAGAAGTCATGGGGACTTCTATTCCTGGCACTAGACCTCTGGGCTGGGGAGCCTGGTGTAGGGCTGGGACCCCTTGCTCTTCAGGGGGGACCTGCAAAGCTGAGATATTCCTCCCTATTTTTAACCGCCACATGTGGTTGTGGGACCAGCTCATTCTGTATCTACACCTAGTCTGGACATTACTTCTCTCTTTCCTTAGTTACACGACTTTTGTTTAGCTAGAGTTCAGGTGATTCTCAGTGATGGTTCTGCAGTTGTACTTTTGGTGTAGTTGTGGGAGGAGGTGAGCACATTTTCCTACTCCACCATCTTAACCTGAAGCCCATTCATTTCCATTTTCAACAAAACTATTGTTTATTTTGTTTGAACTCAATGAAATAATGCTTTTGGTTTTATATTTGTGGGAGGAATATAGTATTAGTGAGAATTACAGGAAACTAACAGTTGTCTTGCTTTGTTGTTATTTGTTTCGCTCCTCTAAGGGCATAGGGTAGAAAGCAGATAATGTCAGCATATTTACTTTCTTTGTTTTGTGTGGAATAATATGTTTTATACTAAAATTTGTCTTTATATGCCTATTGCCTCTAAAGTAATTAATTTCTTTACCTATATTTTGAAGTATTTTAAATTTATTAGAATACATTGCCTATGGAGAGTCATATTTGGTTCATTTTATTGGGAAATATTTTTTAAGAATGTGGCAACGGAAATATTTGGTTTGGGTTTTTGGTTGGTCACTTGGTTTGTCAGATGCATGAAGGAAGATTTTCCCCATGGAATTGCACCTTTGGAGGGGTACAGGATGGTGTACATATTGTGACATCTTCCAAAGGAAAGAAATACTAACCACTGGAAATTTGGGGTAGGCACATAATAACCAAATTAAACTTGTTTTGTCTTCCTATTAGTGCATCTAGTGAAAGTGAGGCTGAAAATCTTGAAGCACAACCCCAGTCTACTGTCCGTCCAGAAGAGATCCCTCCTATACCTGAAAATAGATTTCTAATGAGAAAAAGTCCTCCTAAAGCTGATGAAAAAGAAAGAAAAAACAGAGAAAGAGACAGAGAGAGAGAATGGTATGTGAATGTCAATGTCTTGCGCTGTGCCCCAGATTCTTTACCATAAACTTTCTAAGTTTCTACTTCTTTTAGACAAGATTTAATTGGTGATCTTGTTTCAAGATTGAAATTTCTTTTTTAAGAATAGTGTTGGTAAAGCTCTTTTTTGCTAACCACATAGCAAAAAGATAAATTCACTTAATTCAAACACATTTTGAGTAAATGTCACTTTTTAAGAAACTAAACACTGCAAATGCCAAAAAGATATGTTAAGTGGCGTTCTAAACCAAATCTATTTAAAACAAGGTAAGTGTTTTACTGTGTTATTTATATGCATTAAACTTTTAAGGAAGTAAAAACCTTTATTTTTCAATTTCTCTGTAGGGAAAAAAATGCTGTTTTCCTTGTGTAGTTTATGATACTATGGTAATGAAAATTGATACTGTTAAATACTTGCAAAATTTTTCTACACAAAAGGTTGAAGTCTTTTACTTATGATCAGAATTATGTTACATAAAAGTAATAAAATTCTGAGCAATCCCCCTATATGTTCACAATACAGTAAAAATATGAAAACGTCTTGCTAATTCAGACCAGTTTTTTGTCTGCTTAATTCACATTAATTACCCTCTCTACAGTTTTATTACCAATGAACAGCTGCTCATAGGATAATAAAGTATTTTGGAATAAGATAGTTTTTAAATTGTTCTCTCACAGCATATAGCCTACTCTGAGCTCTGCTATGTTGATTTTTCTTAGTACTATCAAGTTAACTTTATCTTAGTTAATAACTTTATGACAATTTTATAACAGTGTTTCTCCACAGGACACAATTGGAATTTGGGGACAGAATAGTTCTTCATCCTCATGCATTACAAAATTTTAGCATTCTTGACTCCTGGGCACTTGGTACCAATAGCACCTGCTAGTTATTGACAGTTGAAAATAATGCTCCTATACATTTCCAGATATCTAATAGAAATTGATAACATTCCTGCTTGAGAACCCCCGATTATATGTAAGATTTAAAATTTATTAGTTTAGATCAGTAAAACTGTGTTTTCCAGATTTATTTTGATAAAATAATGTGTTTGAATTTTCCCTTTGCTTCGTTCTAGTAATCCACCTAACTCCCAGCCAGCTTCATACCAGAGGCGACTTTTAGTTACTAGGTCTGGCAGGAAAATTAAAGGAAGAGGACCAAGGGTAGGTGATTCTTGTCTCATAAATCTTAATAGTATTATATGAGGTTTGACAATTAAGTACGAGAACTCATCCTATAAAAAGTGCTACATACCTCATTGCTGAATATTACAATGGTCACCTTCGAAGTACTCCCCTTGGGAAGCTATGCACCGATGCCAGCGCCTAGTCCACCCTTCAAAGCAATTTTGGAACTCTTTTTCTGGACTATCCATCAGAGCTGTTGTCGTATTATTCTTGATGTCCTGAATGTCATCAAAATGTCTTCCTTTCAATATTTCCTTTATTTTTGGGTAAAGAAAGAAGTCATTGGGGGCCAGATCAGGTGAGTAGGGAGGGTGTTCCAATACAGTTATTTGTTTACTGGCTAAAAACTCCCTCACAGACAGTGTTGTGTGAGCTGGTGCATTGTTGTGATGCAAGAGCCATGAATTGTTGGCGAAAAGTTCAGGTCATCTCTTTTTCATGCAGCCTTTCAGCACCTACAAATAGTAAACGTGGTTAACTGTTCATTTGGTACAAATTCATAATGAATAATCCCTCTGATATCAGACAAGATTAGCAACATTGTTGCAACAAGTCCGTGAACTTAGTTGTTGGACCTCGGATTTATCTTAAATAATCTTAGAGTGTTTCTTAAATATTGTTTTACACGTTAAGTAACTATAACTTAGAATAGATGTGGATATTGAATTGTATGTTCTTTTTTTTATAGTAACTTTGTGTTAATTACTTGCAAACTGCAAATCCATGGGATGTTAAGGGATATTCCTTGTACGCATATATAGCATAAAATTACATCAAGGTCTTTCTTCTGCCCCCTTGTTACTTCCTGACCCCTATATCTCTACTCTTGATAAAAATTAATAAAAAGTAAACCTAGTCTTATGTTTTATCATCTTTGTCTTTACTGGATTTTCCCCATCAGAATTTAAATATCTACAGTGTTTTCAAAACTTACAAACTTGGCTATACTTAGTCTATTATTTCTTTACTTCCTGTTCATTCATCAGTCATTTCAGTTTGTCTTCTACCATTCTGCTGAAAACAGAATAGTCTTTGTGTTAATCTCCTTCCTTGTAATACTCTTTCAGCTTTGCTTCCATCATATTTTCTTCCTATTTCTATCTTGAATTTCCAATGCCAGTTCTACCTCACCTTTAAATATTGTAGTACCTCAAGATTCCAACTATTCTCATTGTACATATGTTCCTTGGGGCAATTGCCATTCCCATGGCTTTAGTGGCTGCCTAAATGCTTATAACTCATTTTCATCTGCTGTTCTGTCACCTACTGGGTGCCTCAAACTCAGCATATACAATGTTGAACATAAGCACTTTCTTCAGACCTGATCCCTCCTTTAGATTCCTGGTCTCACTGACAGACACCACCACCTGTAGAGTTACTTAAGCCTGAAGCCCAAAAATAATTGCTTCCCCTTTTTTTCCTACCTTCTATATCTTATTGGACACCAAATCCTGTCAGTTCAACCTCCTAATTACTCCGAAATTCATCTACTTCTCAAGCTCCACTCCTGCCATCTTAGTTCAGTTCATTATTTAGTCTTAGAACTATAAATAGCTTCCTAACTGTCCTCCTGGCAGTTTTCAAACATTTTTGTCTTGGAACCTCTTAACACTTAAAAGAGATTGAGGATCCAAAAGGTCTTTTGTTGATGTGGATTATATCTATCAATATTTACTCTTTTAAAAATTAAAACAGAAATATTTCAAGCACAAGAATATATAAGCACATATTCCATTAGCTATGAAAGCAAAGGCATCAAAACATGTCAGGTTGTCTCTAAAAAACTCCACTGTTCAATGATGAAAGAATGAAAGTAAAAAAGGCAAATACTGTGATACTGTGAGAATGGTTTTGACCTCACAGATCCTCTGAGTCTTGGGATCCCTATATCACACTTTGAGAATCACTGAACTAATCCTTTCTCTAAACAGTATCCAGAAAAGTCGTTTAAAAATAAAAATGTGATTATGTCACTCCTTTTCCATTTACCTTAGGATAAATCCAAAATTGTTACCGTGGCCTATAAGACCTTACAAAATCTAGTCCTTGGCTTACCGCATCAGATTATCTAGTACTACTTTCCCTTGCAGTTTTTGTCTTTAGCCATACTGATCTACCTTCTGATCATTTTTAAAACATCCTATGTATTCCTGTTTCAGGACCTTCAAACATGGTATTTCTTATGCTTTACATGTTCTTCCTCACCCATCTATCCTCACCCCTTTATACTTTCCGTACTCTTGCTTAGGTAACTCCTCATACGTATTCTTTAGTTCTCAGCTTTTAATTATCATTTAATTTTCATACCTTTTCCCTATACTAGGTCAGATCTCTGTTATATATTCTCTGAGTGCCTATTACTTCTCCTTTTACATTCATCCTAATCGTAGCTGTATATATGCTTAACATCTCTGATTATATGTCTGTCTGTGTGTGTGTTCTAGCCTTGTAGAATATAAGTTCCCAGAGAGCAAAATCTCATGTGTCTTGGCTCACTAATGTTTCCTCAGTATGTGGTAGAGTAGTTTGCCATCCTAAGAGCTGAATAAATATTGGTTGAATAAGTGAACATCTATACATTTACTCAGTTTTTCTCATAATATGGGAAATGTCTGCTTTGAAACATTAAGAATACCTATATCCAAATTGCAACTTGGCAGTTTATAAGGGTTCCTGCACCTGTTGTGCTCTAGCATTACTTAAATAGGACAGTTCCATGGAGAAGGGTGGCTAGAGTTTCTGTGGTTAATGCTTCTTTGGAACGTACAGTATGACTATTTAAAGAATTTCTGCCTCACTGATTTCCTATCTGAAAATTGGGAAATTTTAGAAATTTCAGAGGATACGGAAAAATATCAGACATTTTGTTTGAACCTAGAAATATATACACTTTAGCTATTGTTGTAATGCCTTTATTTTTTACATGTTAATTTTTTCTCCTTTTTTATTTTCTTCAGCGTTATCGAACTCCATCTAGATCCAGATCAAGGGATCGTTTCAGACGTAGTGAGACTCCTCCACATTGGAGGCAAGAGATGCAGAGAGCTCAAAGAATGAGGGTATCAAGCGGTGAAAGATGGATCAAAGGGGATAAGTAAGATTTAACTATATTATTTCAAATGTAGCGATAAGTATTTTTTACTATTGTACATTGTTATTTATAGCCATTTCAATTGTGTTTGAATATCTTAAGGAAAATAGAATATCATTTTAGCTAAATGGATATCAGTCTTTCCCTAATAAAATTTCAAAAAAAATTTTTTTTCTTATTTTTTAGGAGTGAGTTAAATGAAATAAAAGAAAATCAAAGAAGCCCAATTAGAGTAAAAGAGAAAAAAATCACTGATCACAGGCATATGTCTGAAAGCCCAAACAGAAAAAATGAAAAGGAAAAGAAAGCTAAAGATCATAAATCTAACAGCAAAGAGAGAGACATCAGAAGAAATTCAGAAAAAGATGATAAGTATAATAAAAACAAGGTGAAGAAAAGGGCCAAATCTAAAAGTAGGAGTAAAAGCAAAGAGAAATCAAAGAGTAAGGAAAGAGATACAAAGCATAATAGACATGAAGAAAAGAGGATGAGGTCAAGGAGTAAAGAAAGGGATCATGAGAATGTTAAAGAAAAAGAAAAGTCTGATTCTAAAGGAAAAGATCAGGAAAGGAGTAGAAGTAAAGAGAAGTCTAAACAATTAGAATCCAAAAGTGAGGAGCATGATCATAATAAAAGTAAGGAAAAGGATAGACGCGCACAGTCTAGAAGTAGAGAACGTGATTTAACTAAAGGCAAACACAGTTACAATAGTAGAACAAGGGAACGAAGCAGAAGTAGGGACAGGAGCAGAAGAGTGCGATCCAGAAGCCACGACCGCGATCGCAGCAGAAGCAAGGACTACCATAGATACAGAGAACAGGAGTACAGGAGAAGAGGAAGGTCACGGAGCCGAGAGAGAAGAGCAACACCAGGAAGATCAAGAAGTAAAGATAGAAGGAGGAGGAGGAGAGATTCACGGAGCTCAGAGAGAGAAGAAAGTCAAAGCAGAAACAAAGAAAAATATAGAAACCAAGAAAGTAAGAGTTCACACAGAAAAGAAAATTCGGAGGGTGAGAAGAGAATGTACTCTAAAAGTCGTGATCATAATAGCTCAAATAATAAGGAAAAAAAGGCCGATAGAGATCAAAGTCCATTCTCAAAAATAAAACAAAATAGTCAGGACAGTGAATTAAAATTTTCCACGTTGAAAAATAAGGAGGATGAGAAGACCATATCTTCAGTGGAAAAAGAAAACCAAAAATCAAAGGGTCAAGAAAATGACCATGTACATGACAAAAATAAAAAATTTGATCATGAATCAAGCCCTGGAACAGATGAAGATAAAAGTGGATGAGTGAGTTGTATAAATATCTTATTTCCATTCTGTCTCAAATTTTAAGTTTTAGAGACTTGCTGATGAATCTTTTATGTTGTTTTCCTCTTTTCATTGTTTTTGGGTTGTTTTATGTTTTTTGTTTGTTTTTTAAATGTGGACTTTATTGAGTTGATCTTTTGATAATCTGCAACCTGGATGATTTGTACTGCTAAAGTTTTAATAAACTTGAAATGAGAAAAACACTTTGGTGTAATACTGTGTGCTGTGTTTAACTATTTCATGTATGCATTTTTGTATTACAACAATCAGCCAGTAGCAAACATGCTATTCTGTACTTTAATTTGTGTGATCAGCCAGTTAGAAACCAGTATAACTGATTGTTGGAATACATTGTTACAAAAGCTTTGTGTTCATCGTGATTAAAGTAACTTTAGAAGCCACTAGATAGAAGAAGTCTTGTAAAGATTTTCTGATTGCATTTATAATAGAGGCTTGCAGCAGCAGCTTTTAATTACACAGAAGCAGGATCCTAATAACGAGATCTTAAATCATCACTTTCAATTTTATAGTAATTTGTGCTTTAAAATAGATAAATATTTAGTTATTTATATTGTACATCATGTTATTCTTTACAGTTCGATCTGTAGCTTGTTTCATATTAATATTTTTTCCTATATAGTTTTGTTTTACTGTCCATAAAAATAGTTGAGTATTTTTTTCCAGTTGATGTACTGATTGAGGTTGACTTGCTGTTATACAGCATCTGACAAGAACTAGACCATGGAAGATCAGATTGTAATTCTCAATCTATGTTGATTTTGGTATGAAGAAATGAAACTTGCTTTTTGAGAGCATTGTTTTATTGTTAACCTTCTCTAAAATGAAAAAAAGTACTATCTCACTAAAACATACCACTTTGTGCAACTCTTTAAGTTAAATTCTAAAAATTGTTAATATTGACACATTAACTTACAAGATTTCTCTTTTTGGCCACTGACCTATATAGAGTTGAATGTTAATTCTGCATGGTTGTTTGTTTTTTTATTTTTATCTTGAACTGATTAACACCCATAGCTGTGAGTTTCAAATGGCAAGTAAATGCATCTTTTCTATATCTGTATCACAATAGGCTATAGCATGTTTGTGACTCTGGTTTCTTTCTATTCAGGTGGCTTTATACCATTACCTTTAACGTTTATTTTAGCTTGGCAAATATTACCACATGCGGTAGAAAGTTGCGAAATTTGATAGCTTACAGAGTTAAACACTAAAGATATCTAAAGTCCATTTAGAATTTTATGTGTTGTATATTGCTATTTTTGTGATGTGTGGCCTTTTATTCTGTAACTTTTCTTCTAAATAAAATACTGAACATCCAGCAAACACAAAACCTGCCTCATTTGAAAAGAAATTTCAGAATTCCGATTAATAGCTTCTAGAGTATTTTGTACCTTAATATTTGTCAATATAATGTCTATTACCACGATAGCTTCTTGGTAAAAGCAATAGCTTTATTCAATGCTATTTGTACTGAGCAAAGCAATGCTTAACATAATATTTCCCATTATTGGTTAATATAGTAATGAAACATAATGTTTGCATAATGAATAGGGTAATGATTATAGATTATTTGGAATATCTTGAAACAAATATCCAAAGTGGAGTCTTTACAAATTTTTTTTTCCTAATCATAAAAGTTAATAGATATTTATAATAATTCAGGGTAGCTTTGACCACCTTGGGTGTAACTGAATCTTAAATGCCCAAGCTGTATAATCTGTTATATTAAATTAGTTATTTGTTTTAAATTCAGTAAATTGCATTGTAAAAATCTGTTATAAATTGAGCTTCAAGAAAGGTGCTATTAAGAAAGGATTTTTAATAAACAATTACATTTAAAAAGAAAAACCCATGCTAAGTAAAAATACTATGTTGTCTGATCCCAGAGCTTTATCTACTAAGAATTATAGGCAAGTAACTATAGGGAGGAAATTTTAGTAATTTCTATAAGTAGTATTGTCCTCTTTGGTTTATCAAAAGAGCAACTCCATGCTAAGCATTATTTGTAGGCTTTTTTTAAAAAAGCTTTGTTAGTTTTTACAATAGAACAGATAATGGTAAAGGAGTGAAGAAGAGAGACGACAATCAGCTAGATTTTATTCAGAATATAAAGAACATTTAGAAAATGATTAAACAGTATTAACTGTACCTCAAGTCTGCCTTTGCATCTGGATAGCGCATGGCTCCAATGGTCGTTTCCTTCCGTTACATTTTTAATAGTTGTACCACCTTTAGTTAATACTTTGAACATACTCATTTTCCTAAAAGTGAACCAATTAATTCCTTCTTGTCAAATTGATTTTATAGTTTTCATGCTTACAGTTTACCTAAAGGTTTCTGACTTAATATCTTCTTAAAGATATTTAAATTTGTTTGTTTTTATTGCAGAATTGGCAACATATGAGAAATTTTTTCATGATTATTATTTCACGTGAATGCTTTTTTTTTGGGGGGTAAACCTTCTGCCACAGAAATGGGTGCAACACAGACATTAATGAACAGTAAAAAAAGATGCTGGTTTTAAAACATTTTTTAATTTTAGTTAAGAGTTCATACAAAGACCATTGTAGTTTGAGTTCCTTAAAGCCCTGGCAGAAGTTTCTGAGAGTTTGACTGATACATGTATCTGCACAAGGATGAAACTGATTCATATTGGCTTTCCTGAATGGCCTTTGATTCTTGTACCCAGTAGAAGATAGGAAACTGAAATGTGAAAGTTTCCTAATATTATGGACAGGAGCACATCGGGTTTCTAGTATTTTTGAGTAGTGGTATTAACTGACAGTTTTAAAATTTGTTTTCAAGTTAGTATATGGAACAAATTAGCATGTTTTTTAATAAGTAGTTAATTATGCTTCACTCTGGGTGGCAATTTTTTTCATCAGCTTTGAACCTTTTATAGTAAATTTCTATAGAAACTTGTTCTCTTTACCACCAGAAAGTACTTTAAATATACACAATATAGTTGACTATTATAAAGAAAAATGGGAATTTTTCTGTCTCTTTTTTGTCTTATTTACTATATTTAATCAGTTTAGTATTCATACATTTACAGTTGAATGAAGTCTCCAAGAATTGTAGGTTTATAACCTGTTTATTGTGAAAAGATGTGTTTTGTTACAAATACTTGTTTAAACTCAAGAAAATGCAGCATTGGCTAACAGCTGCCCATAGTGGGCTTCCCAACTGCCTTTAAAGGATTCAGGCAAATGCAAACTCTGGCCTATGGTGTTACACAAGAAGCGAATAAAGGAAAAGAAAAATCACATAAATTAAAATTCTATCAGCAAAACTGGAGAAGTGAGTTGTTGAGGGTTTTGTTTGTATTTAGGTGCAGGAGGGAGTGGTGGGGTGATTTGTGTTTCTGCCTTTTTTCTTTGTTAAAGCAAATTCCTATGCTTACCAAAATCACATGCTGTACATTTTGTTCCCCTTAATATGTTTATAGTATTTTGAAGGATTGATAAATGAATTGGGTATTTGTATGTGGGGATGTTAAAAGTTGTGGCTGCTATATTTGTTGAAGGGAAAAACAAATGAAGTTAATGCACTTCTTTTCCTAGCTCAAAGTCACTGTGATGTATATTTTTTTAATGAAATTTAGGAATAAAGCGGTTGTCACAATTGCAAAATTAGTTCCAAATGCTGCTTCTCTTATCAGACTAGTAACTTAAACTTTTCTGCAAACTGCATTTTACAGAATTTAAACTATGAAACTATCAACTTTTATAGTTAAACATTGTATTAAATAAACTATAATCTTTGTTTTTGTATTTTTAAAATTGTTGTATTAGTTACTCAGCCTTTATTAAGAGCTAAATAATGAAGATAAATTAACTAAAGTATGCTTTTATTTTATCCATGGGGATATAGAATTTGTATTAGGAAAAAACTGAGCAGAGTTTAACAATACTGAGCTTCTTTAAGAATTTAGCCAGCAGTGACAATTTCCAGAATGTTTGGGAATAAGTTCTAGTGTAAATGTTTAACTATAATGCTTCAAATTGCAATGTGACTTTGCCTCAGCAAACTTTTAAGGTTACATTTGGAATTGGCATAACTATCTACTGGAATGCTACCATTTGCTTTTTACTTCCTCCAAATTTCTCAGCATTGGGAACACTGTATTATATGCTGCGCCTGACAGTTTTAATGTAACATTTACTGTTGTAAAGCCATATAAATGTTAATTGACTTGTAAAAAAATTGACTCTGGTTTTTGGTTTCTTGTTTAGTTTTGTTTTTATTTAAATTAGACATTTAGGGAAAATATACCTACTTGAGAGTTAGTCACAGAAAATATAAGTCGTGGTTTGTATGTATTAACAGGTGAATATTATTAAACTTTCAAATTATGGAGTGTTTTTAAATGCTTTATTTAGCCAGAACAATATGTAAAATGGGAGTGCTTCCTCATATAGACTGTGCAAATTGTGTATTAAAATACTTTTAGTATCAATTTGCTTTTTCCATTTTCATTGCTTTCTAGGTTTCTTTCCTAAACATTTCCTAATCTAATACTGTATTTTTATTTTCGGTGCTGATACATAATTTGACACTTTTTTTTTCAAAGTCCTCTCAATACCCAAAATGTCTTAGTTCAAGTTCACATCTTTGCCACACATTTTAGCTACGGGTTTCTTTTATCAAATGAGTAGACTAGAGCAGTTGTATTTCCACTGCTTTGAGTTTGTTTTGCCAGGCCATTCTTTTCATTGAATTGTTTTGTGATTAGTTTTAAAACTACATAGGCTTTTTGTTTTTAATATGCTTAATTCTAGTAGAAACCTCAGCCCAGTTGAAAATAAATGATATGTTTACAGGAGAAAAGCTTATAATGTCTTTGGTGTTTTATGTTATCCTTCACAGCTAAGTTGGTTATAAAACATTTATGTAATTAACCATTTTGTAGAAATTTGTTTCCTGTTTTAAAATATGAAAGTAACTTTATCCAAAACTAGTAATCATCCCTAAATAAATCACTCCCTAGAACAGTTTACAGCAAAGGATATATGACAGGTTCCCAGGCTTAATTCATTATACCTTTGCATCTCAATTTTAACGTGGTGGCAACTCTAGTCAAAAAAATAAAAAAAAACGAAAAACCAACAGTTCTATTAAATAGTTAAGTTCAAATAGCTAAAGTATGTCCTGACAACTTAGTAGCCATGTGAAAAAATGAAATATTTTTATTTCACTGTTAACCACAATTATTTATGAGATGCGCACAACTTAGTCATTGTACTACTCAAACTATTCAGATTGGATGCCATCATGCTCTTAAAGATATGTTAATTTTTGTGCCATCGTTGCATTTTATCCCAGCAACTGCTAAACTACCCAGGTTTACAAAGATAGGATATCATCAGAAGGAATGGCACATTTAATATGTTGAAACTGAAACTACCTCAAACCAGTAATACCTGTGGTGTCCTATAGATGTAAAATATACTCTCTTGAAATTTTTAAAATATCCTACGAGCTGAGCCTTTGTGAGTTCACTGTGGTCCCTTAGAATCCCTTGGCATACAATTTGGGAATCAGTGTATGTAGTGTTATTCTTAATAACTGCATTATTCCTTTAACATAGGATTTGTTTAACCTGGGATCCATAAACACAAACTGGTTCAGAATGGTGCCTTTGCCTACAGAATCTATTCCATTTTTAAAAAGTATGGGTGATCACTTCTCGGCCTTTTGGCTAAGATCAAGTGTAAAAAGTATGGGTGGCTATCCTTTTCCCAGATACACTTAATCATGCTCTTGGGTATGGGTGAGAGTCACTGTCCTATGTAGCCTATGAGAGGATGTTGTGGAAGTCCTGAAATTACGTGTAGAATATTGAGGGAGGGAGAGGAATAGCAGTACACCTACTGCTGAAGGAGAGCTAAGTTTTATCAGATTCCCAGAGAGGATCATGGCATCAGATATTTTTGCAATCAGAGAATGATGGTCTGTAATTTATACCTGTCCCCAGCAATCTTATTCGTAGAAATCTATCTCAAAATTACATTGATGAAAATATGCAACAAATCTGTTGCAGAAATTTTTTTTTTTTTAAGATTTTTTTATTGGGGAATAGTGTGTACTTCCAGGACTTTTTTCCACCTCAAGTTGTCCTTTCAATCTTCATTTTGGAGGGTGCCGTTCAGCTTCAAGTTGTTGTCCTTTCAGTCTTAGTTGTGGAGGGCGCAGCTCAGCTCCAGGTACAGTTGCCGTTTCCTAGTTGCAGGGGGCGCAGCCCACCATCCCTTGCAGGAGTCGAAACCGGCAACCTTGTGGTTGAGAGGACAGGCTCCAACCAACTGAGACATCTGGGAGCTCAGCGGCAGCTCAGCTCAAGGTGCCATGTTCAATCTTAGTTGCAGGGGGCAGAGCCCACCATCCCTTGCGGGACTCGAGGAACTGAACGGGCAACCTTGTGGTTGAGAGCCCACTGGCCCATGTGGGAATCGAACCAGCAGCCTTCGGAGTTAGGAGCATGGAGCTCTAACCGCCTGAGCCACCGGGCCGGCCCCTGTTGCAGAAATTTTTAATAGCAAAGATTGGGAATCATATCTCTTGGTATGTCTGGTTGAATAAACGTACATGCAACAGAATACTATGCCAATTGAAAAAGGAACGAGTGTATATGCTGCTGTGCTGTGATCTCTAGGATATATTAAATGAAAAAAGCAAGGATCCTTTGTGCAAGAGTAAAATACAAATCAAGTATTTACTTAAAATACTTATTAAAGTACAAAATAAGTATTTGCTTATTTTTTTAAAAAAAGACTAGGCAAGGACAGCAGAGTAAAAAGGTAACCTTGTTTTGGGGAGAGTAGGGGAGAAAATAATTTGCAAATCATGTACCTGATAAAGGATTAATATCGACACTCTGTAATGAACTACAACTCAACAAAAAAGAGAAAAAAGCTACTCAGAAGGACTTGAGTAGACATTTCTCCAAAGATGGTACACAAATGACCAACAGATACATGAAAAAAAAAAAAAAGCTCAACATCACCAAGTAGGGAAATGCAAATCAAAACCATAATGAGATTGCACCTTATATCCTTTAGGGTGGTTACTGTCAAAATAAGTGTTGGTGAGAATGTGCGCCCTTGTGCAGCGTTGGTGGGAATGTAAAGTGGTGCAGCTCATGGAAAGCTGATGGTGCCTCAAAATTTTTTAAATAGAATTGTCAGGATCCAGCAATTTCACTTTTGAGCATATTCCAAAAGAATTAAAAGCAGTATGTCAAAGAGACACCCATGTTTATAGCAGCATCATTCACCATAGCCAAGAGGTGGAAGTTACCCAAGTGTCCATTGGTGAAGAAATGGATAAGAATATATACATAAGATGTAATATTTTTCCTCCCAAAATATGGCTTTTTATTGTCTTGGAAGTAAGTACAGTTTTTATCTTTGGTTTTTTTTGTTGTTAATTTCTTTCATTTTAAAATACAGTTTTTTAACTTACATATGATGTAATATTGAGTCTAAAAAGGAAGGAATTCTGATACATGCTACATTAGATGAACCTTGAGGACATTATGCTAAGTAAAATAAGCCAGTCACAGACAAATACTGTACGATTCTACTTCTTGAGATAGCTAGAGTGGTCAAATTCACAGAAACAAAGTAGAAAGGTAGGTCCTAGGAGTTGAGGGGTGGGGGAAATGGAGTGTTGTTTAATGTATATAGAGTTCCAGTTTTACAAAATGACAAAGTTCTGGAGATTGTTTACACAATAGTGTGAATATACACTACTGAACTGTATACTTATAAATGATTAAGATGGTGAAGTATCACAAAATTGTTCAATTAAAGAGCAGGGGAATGCAATTCATAAAAAGCCCCTATATCAAGTTGGTCGCCTAACTACATGTGGTTATTTCAAGTGACCTTAAAACATGGTAATTTGCACATGTGTAATGAGATACACTCTAAACCACAAATTCAGAAATTCAGAAATGTTAGTAATATTGGTAGTGTTATTTGAAACAAATTTAAGTATTGAATAATAAGGTAAATAAGTACATAGGTTTCCTAAGAGGAAAGACTTCCAGTGGAATATTCAGCTATAAAAAAAATTACACATGTACCTCTGATAATGGTACATGTATGAACCTTGAAACTGCTAAATGAAATAAATAAGCCAGAAACAAGGCCACAGTATGATTCCATTTATTTGAAATGTCCAAAATAGGCAAATATTAGAGACAAAGTAGATTAGTGGTTGCCAGGGGCCAGGCGGAGGGGGAGTGGGGAGTGAGTGTTTAGGGACAGTTTCCATGTGGAGCAATGAAAAGGTTCTGGAACCAGATAATGGTAATGGTTATACAATGTTATAAATGCCACTGAAAACATTTTTAAGTGGCTAAAATAATGTGTATGCATTTTATTAAAGTCTTAAAAAAGAATGAGTTAATTAACCTTGGGTGGTGAAGATCAGACATAATTGTATTTAGATGAGCAGTTTTATTAAATTAAAAGCATATAATTCACTTACATTTGAAAATAAACTTTTTTCTACTACATAAAACCTAGCCTTCCCTTAGACTTTTGAAAATTATATTTTGACCCCTGAGAGTTACAGAAAGGGAGCTGGACTCCAATGGCATCGTTTGCCTGATAGCTGGGTCTTAATCCACCTCTGTCCATACAAACGGGTCCAGGGCCACCTCCAGGCCCTTCTTGTGCAGCTTTTACAAGAGGATAAATATATTTACCTGTTGAATCTGACTCAAGCTCAGTTACTTCTCTGGCATAATCCTGAAATTCTTTGTCCTTTTCAGCCATCAGAGCTTCAGTAAGTCTCCAATACTCTAATTCTGCTTGTTTTGCTTGCTTCGCATTAAACTTATTTTTGGCCTATTGGGGGAAGAAAGAAAAGACAACCCTATGGTAAAGAAGATCAATTTTTTAAATGTAACATTTGAAGGTGTAGATATAATTTTCTAAACTCATTCATATTTGACAAGTTGACTTAACTATATTCCATAATTTATTTTGGAAACTCTCCCATGCTTCTCACAATACCATCATGCTCAAAAGTCATGGCTCAATGAAACTTAATAGTCTTCTATGATGATACATCTTCAAACAAACAATACAGCAAAATGGTTAAAAGCATGAAGTTCAGTTAAAAACCAACCAAGTTTAGAATCCTGTTTCTCCATTTATAACATGTACTTTGGCAGGTGTGGAAGACATACCAATCTCTGTCCCCCACCCATCCACTATTCTGAAGGAAGGAACTCAAACCCACTGTCCTAAGTCACCCCTATATATCATAAGACCTAGCCACGTAAGACTAAATCGGCAATGAATATGTGAACTAAGTTAAACCAATTATACTCTCTTTCCAAGAATATGTACTTGGAACAAGTGACACCAATGTAGGCTAATCAGGAGATGGGGGCAAGAAGTACTCTAAACAATCTACCAAAAGACAATCTACCAGCATTTCATAATTTTTTTCTTTTAACTTTATATTTACAAAAACATGTTCTTTTAACTGCTTATTTTATATGAGGTGATTCTAATAGCTTTTAAAGACTTCTATGAAGTTTTAGTTGACAACTTTTCATTTTTGTTTTCTCAGCAGCATTTTAAGAAATGCTGTCTGTCAAAAATTGAGTGATTTTGACTACTTATAAATATATTTAATATTCATAAAAATATTTTTCAAAGTCAGTAACCAATACGTCAGCATAAAATAGTAGCCCAAACCTGATTATCTACCATACATTGAAATTTATGAGGAAATAGAGCAACCATTTCAATATAAAATACCAAATTTTCATTACTGAGTGATGCAATTCAAAATTAAGGCTTGCATCCTATTTATTGGATTGGTGATAGAATACCAGGAGTTTGAAAACCTGGAAAATGACATTCAGTAAGAAAAGGCTAAAAACTATCTCATCAAAGGTAAAATACTGCAATGTGGGGCCTTAAGAAGCAATTGAGATATGTTTATTTGGTGGTAATTTGTAGAAAGATATTGAGAGAATAGGGAGAAACATTTGAAATGAAGTGACAATGGAAGGAAAGGATTACATAATGGATCACATGATTGGTGCCTCAAATTTGATACGCACTAAACATAAATACAGATTCATAAAGAAACTTAAAATATTGGTTAAAATCCTAAAATTTGTAACTGATCGGGGTAAAGTACCAAGCACCTTTTTGAAGGATGCTAGAGAGCTAATTATTTTGAAAACTGGAAAACAAATTGAGAGAAGTATTTATCCTGTCTTTCATTTAAAAATTGTACCTCAGGGAACCAAACTGGTGATCATGAAAAGGTTTTTGAAGATGTCAGCAAATGAATCAGAAGGAATAAAAGACTATCAACATTTTGCCACCTCATGAATTAAAAGATTTAGGCAATGATCATCAAAGGCTGTTCATATCATAGAACGTGAGACAACAGTCATTATGTGCCGTCTAAAGGAAGTACATCATACCACCTATGAGGAATTTCACCCAAAAATTGAATGTAAATCTGAAAGAGTTTACATGAAATGCAGGGAACATACTAAACTACAACACACGGATCCAACCAGCAAAATCCAGACTAATCTAAAAAACAACAAACCCAGTTTCTTCAATAAATAAATTGTAAGACACAATAAAGACAAGGAGGGAGAACTTACGACAAAAATGATGGGGGTGGAGAAGGAGTTATATATTAAAAGAGACTTGAAAGACATATCAACCAAACAATATATGGACCTGATTCAAACAACACCATTTAAAAGGTATTCATGAGACTATTTGTGAGAAATTGAAGCACTGAATGTTTATTGTTTTAGGTGTGATAATGGAATTGTGATGTTAATTTCTAAAGAGTCCCTGCGTTTTTAGAGATACATACTGAAATATACATCAATAAAATGATAGGATCTCTGGGATTTGCTTCAAAGTAATATGGCAGCTCCTACTTCTGGTAATGACTGCATGAAGACATTGGCCAATTCCCCTCCACAGGTAGCAAGTCTATTAATAATTATTAAAATCAAATATTTCAGAACACTAGAAAGTAACCATTTGCAGACAACTACTTCAGAAGTGTTTTTTCATGAAAAACTGCTGCTGAATCAGGTAAAAACTGTAAGCTTATGGCATTCTTTTCTGGAGGGCATTGCTATACCTCCAGCTCAGGTGATGAAAATTTTGCAGATGGACTGGATAATGATGGTAGATTCCATTTGGGTTGAGTGGCAAAGCAGCTAGAAATTTAAGAGGGAAATAAGACAGTTATAGAAGGGCTGAGGTGATAAACTCTACAGACACCCCTGACTAACTGATAAACTACACATTCACACTGGAGACCTCAGGAAGCCTAGCAAAAATTAAAAGCCTAGAGGAAATTATGAATTTGCTGTTTTTTGGAATATCATCCTCAATCCACACACAGTTTACGCAGCAGGGTTACATAAAAGCATTATTAGCTTACGGTGTCCGAACATAAACTCTATCCACGTGACATGTTGTATGCCAAACAATGCCAGTACAGTGAGGAAACCTAGAGAACTGCGCTTTAAAAAACAAACGTGAGCAGAGACATCAAAGGCTACCTACTGTGGTGAAAACAGATTTCATAGCTTGGGTCCAGGGAAAGTAATTGCCTACTAAAACAAAAAGCAACAACTCTCAGAACAAAACAGAATTTACAACATATTCTATACAACGTCAAGTTTTCAATTAAAAATTACTAGACCTGCAAAGAAACAGGAAAATGTTACATTGTTCTAAGGAAAAAAAACAACTAGCTTTGAGTGGAACTGCATATCGAATTTAGCAATTAGATTTCAAAGCAGTTATTCTGAATATATTCAATGAATTAAAGGAAATATGCTCAGAATGAGTAAATCGATAATCTAAACAGAGAAATAGAAACTAAAAAGAACCAAATGAAAATTATAGAGTTGAAAGTTCAATTGAAATGACAAATTCACTAGATGAGTTCAACACCAGAATCAGTGAATTTGAAGACAGATCAATAAAAACTGTCCCATCTGAAGAACAGAGAGAAAAATATTGATGAAAAATGAACACAGCACCAGAGATCGGTGATATACCAAATATCTCTTTGTATGTGCAAATTGGGCCCCTGGAAAAAAAGAAGAAAGAGGCAGGAAAAAATATTTGAAGAAATAAAGTCAAAAACTTCCCACATTCGGTGATATTAACTGGAAATCCAAGAAGTACCACAAACCCCAACTAGGATGCGCACAAGAAAAACACATCATAGTCAATCTGCTGAAAGCCAAAAATAAAGAAAAATCTTAAAACTAGCAAAAGATAAATGACACATCACATTTAGGGGCCAATAATATGATTAGAAATCTGCTGTCAATCATATTATTGGCCCCTAAATGTGATGTGTCATTTATCTTTTGCTAGTTTTAAGATTTTTCTTTATTTTTGGCTTTCAGCAGATTGACTATGATGTGTTTTTCTTGACACTGAAACAACATATTCAAAGGACTGAAAAAAATGGTATCCAATAATTTTATATCCAATGAAATGAAGACAAGATAAAGAGATTATCAGAAAAATAAACTGAAAGAATTTATTGCTAGCCCACCTGTACTATAAAACATACTAAAGGAAGACTTCAGGCTGAACAGAAATGGCCATAAGCATATAAAAAGGTGCTCAACATCATTAATCATTAGAGAAATACAAGTTCAAACCACAGTGAGATATCATTTCAAACCCATTATGATGACTATTATAAAAAAACAGCAAAACCAACAACAAACCCAGAAAACAACAATTTGTTATGGTTTGGAGAAACTGGCACCCTTGAACATTGCTCATGGGAATGTAAAAAGGTACAACTGCTGCAGAAAACAGTGTGGTGGTTTTAAAAATATATGTTAAATATAGAATTACCATATAACCCAGCAATTCCACTTCTGGGTATACGAACAAAAGAACTGAAAACAAATTCAAATAGATATTTGTATACTAATGTATGCAGAAGTATTATTTGCAATAGTCAAAAGATGGAAACAACCCAAATGTTCACTGATGGATGTGTTGAATAAACAAAATGTGATATACATGTACAATGGAATATTATTCAGCCTTAATAAAAAAATGAACTCTGACACATGCTGTGACATGCATGAACTCTGAAGACATTATGCTAAGTGAGATAAAAGACCAAAAGGACAAATGTTGTATGATTCCACTAATATGAGGTACCTGGAATAATCAAATTCATAGAGACAGAAAGGAGAACAGTGGTTACCAGAGGCTGCAAGGAAGGGAGAATAGAGAGGTACTGCTTAATGGTACAGAGTTTCAGTGTAGGATGAAGAAAACGTAATCGATATGGATAATGGTGATAGTTGCACATCAGTGTGAACATTTAATGTCTCTGAACTGTACACTTAAAGTGGTTAAAATGGTAAATTTTATGTTATATATATTTTACCATATTAAAAATATTATTTAAAACAACAATAAGGGGTCGGCCCAGTGGCTCAGGCTGTTGGAGCTCCGTGCTCCTAACTCCGAAGGCTGCTGGTTCGATTCCCACATGGGCCGGTGGGCTCTCAACCACAAGGTTGCCAGTTCAATTCCTCGAGTCCCGCAAGGGATGGTAGGCTCTGCCCCCTGCAACTAAGATTGAACATGGCACCTTGAGCTGAGCTGCCTCCCGGATGGCTCAGTTGGTTGGAGCGCAGGCTCTCAACCACAAGGTTGCCAGTTCAATTCCTCGAATCCCACAAGGGATGGTGGGCAGCGCCCCCTGCAACTAAGATTGAAAAAAAACTCCTGGAAGTACACACTGTTCCCCAATAAAGTCCTGTTCCCCTTCCCCAATAAAATCTTAAAAAAGAAGAAAAAGAAATGGAGGAAGGAAGGAAGGAAAGAAAGAAAGGGGGAAAAAAAAAACTTCAACAATAAGAAACCAAGCAACCCAATTGAATAATTAGCAAAAGATTTGAATAGACACTTTACAAAACAAGGCACACAAATGGCTAAAAAGTACATGAAAAGATGTTCAATATCTTTAGTCATTAGGAAAATGCATAGTAACACCACGAGATATCACAACACTAGAATAGTTAAAGTCAAAGGACAACAATACCAAGTATTAGGGAAGAAATGGAGCAACAAGTCCTCAGAAAATGGTACAGCCATTTTGGAAAACAGTTTTTAGGTACAACAATTGAATGCCAGGTCCTCAATACATGTTCTTAAAATCTTTAGTACTAGTACCCATACTCACCTCAAATATGAAACCAGAGAACCCAATCAACATAGTCTCTGGGTTATGGTTATAAAGAGGGGAAAAAGTAAAACAAAAACGATAAGCATCATAGCCCGCCATATGCATTTGTATTTTCTTTAATATGTTCTAAAGCACAATAGACACTATTGAAAGGTAAATATTTGTGCAAATGACATGAACCTTTTATGGGAACATCAATACAGATAAAAATAGAAACTAACTCTTCGCATTTCTTATATATTTTATTTGTCATAACCACAATGACCATCTGATCTTACTTGACAAAGGAAACTGCACGGGAAACAGAAAATTAACATGACTCTGTACTACATATTTATCCCTAAAATAAGTATAAACATTTAGGAATAATTACCATTTGCTGAATATGGGCATCTTGAACTTCTCGACGTTCTTTATCAGCTTTGCGTTTTTTCTCCTTTTCATGCTCCCAGAAAAACTGATCTGCTTTCAGGACAGCCAGCAATTGTTCTTTAGCCTCTATTTTTCTTTGTCTTTCTTCTTCCTCTTTATTTTTCATCTAGTGTTAAAGGCAAAGGAAAACATTAAAAACATTTTTAACAACCAATGCTCTCTAAAAAGAGTCAGAAAGCTCCAAGCAGAAAGGCTGCCAGGAGCAATGCAGGGACAGAAAACTGTAGGCACCTGGGCTGATTCCCATGTAGACAATTTACTTTGGTTTTATTTCCTGAATATCAGGAAACACAATGAAAACTTAAATAGAATAATACTAAGAAGAAAATAGAGGAACAGAAAAGGAGTATCTTCTCAAGATAGGGAAATATTTGTAGGTAAAAAATTAATACAATGTTTACAAACTAACCAATTTAAATGTGTCACAGTCAGTCATGTATGAAATAAATTCTGAAGGAGTAATAAATACAGAAATGCAATAGAAATGCAATAGGGTAATTTCTACTTGATTTGTCTTAAAAATGTTCAAATAAAAAGTATGTTAAATGAATAACATATTTTGTACTTCAGATGGTTCTGAAACGAGATTATTTGTACCTGTAAATACATGATTTGTAATGAATTGTCATGTCATCTTGTGTTAGAAAGTAAATATGGTCTGATTTCAAGAATATAGGAAGATAATTTATACATTGTTTTTCAAATCTGCTACTTTTTTTTTTGTCAGAGAGGCAGAGGGAGTGGAAAACTACAGTGAAAAGGGCTTAAATTTTAAAATTTTTATTTGTCATAATTGAATTGCTTACCACAATGCCTCTATATTCTGCAATTGCTTTTAATTCTGCTTTGTTTTTTTCATATTTCTCTTTTTCTCTTTTTTCCTGTTCAGCCTCTGCTTCTGCAATATCTCTAGCAATAATCAAATCTTCATTGTCAAGTTTCTCTTTCATTAGTCCACTCAGGAAGTTATTTATTCTTTCTCTATGTTCCTCCATTACCCTATAACAAAATAACCATCACTTGCCAAACCTTCATGAATAGATCTGCTATGGAGCCAATATAATTTAATTAGAGAGTCAGATATTTTATATAGTCTTGTAAAAGACTAAAAGGAGGCCCATTGCTCCTTATATAGATTGTTTTAAGTGGAAATTATTTTTTAACCCTTCATTTTTAGAATAAAGTATGCAGTAGGCACCTCTTGTCTGTGGTTTTGCTTTACATGGTCAATCAACCATGGTCCAAAACTATTAAATGAAAATTTCCAGAAACAAACAATTCATAAGGTTTAATTGCACATCATTCTGAATAATGTGATGAAATCTCACTCAGTCCCGCTCCATCCTGCCCAGGACGTGAATCATGTCTGTCCACAGTATCCACATTGTGTATACCCACTGTATGTACCCAAATGTTAGTCATTTCATGGCCATCTCAGTTATCAGATCGAATACTATCATATTAGAATAATTCTAAAAATCCAAAGGGAGTAATGCATATAATATGATCGTGCATGTGTATGAAATAAAGTATTAAAATTCTCCATAATGAAAAATATTTTTATATACTTTATTATACAACCCGGCTTACTCTAATGTTGGAGGCTAAGGATATAAATTAAAATAAATCAAAGGTCTTTTTTTAAATAAAAATCGCAAAAATGTCTAGTAAAAATTATCAAAATTCTGAATAAATCCATCCTCTCATTATCCACAAAACTGTGGATAAGGGGGACTACTGTAATTTTTTAAAGGAATGGGTCGTTTTTATTTAGAAAATTTGGCACAAAATACTTTTAAATATAGATGTGACAAATTCACAAAATTATTGAGTAACTTTGCAAAGCAACTTGGGAGAAAGGATGAGAAAGGACACAGTGCATTCCTCAAGGAAATTACGGTCTAAAGTGGGGAAAAGACATTTACGCACATAACTCTACGAGGCAAAAGGTGATAAATGCCATGAGAAAGCTGGAAATGATATGGACAAATGAAAAAAAAAAAAGAAAGTCTTCATGGAAAAGGTGATATTTTATCTAGGCTTCAAAAATAATATTTTAAACTTTGCCTACTATGTGCCAGGCTCTATTCCAGGTGCTGGAAACAATAATAATCAACAAAATGATTAAAAATCTCTGCCTTCATGGAGCTTTCATTATAGCTGAGGTAGGGGGACAGTAAACAAAACAAATAATTAAAATAGTGTTATGTCGTGCAGTGAGGAAAAAGGAAGCAGTTAAAGGGATAGCAATGCAGGCAGTCGGGTTGTAATTTAAATAAGGTAGTCAGGGGAGGCCTCAATGAGAAAGTACTATTTCAGTAATGATCTGAAAGAGGTAAGGGAGGTGAGCATTCCCCAGAGGGGGTACAGGGGAAGCCCAGTGTGAGTGACGAAGAACAAAAGGAGGAGACAACAGTTAGAGAGGAGGTCTGAGAGATGAGGCTGGGGGCAGCTGTAGTAAAGACTCTAAGTGTGATGTAAAGCCATCAGAGGATTTTGCCCAAGGTAAAAGCATGATACAAGCAGAAACAAGAGGTACTGCATCTAGATTCCTACTCTCCTCTCTCACCTCATTCCAAACTGCTCACCAAAGCAAGCAATGACCTCTAAATATGATGAGTCCTTCATTTAAAAAATCTCATTGACTCCCTCTATTGATCTAATACTGGTCATTGCACTCTTCTTACTGAAACTCTCCTCCCTTGCAGTTTTCCTCCAGTCCCTAGAAACTATTCTTTGGTCTTTACATTATCTTCTTTCCTCATTTGACCCTTAAATATGGACTTCCCTAGGGACTATGCCACCTTCCTTTGTTACCTACTTCTGTATCCACAGCTCCAATTACTTTCCACTTATCAATGGCTCAAAGCCATCTCCAACTCATATCCGTATCGTAGAGCAGAGATTTCCAACCATCTATTAGACAGATGTCCTTGATATTCCAAGGGAATCCCAACTCACATGCCCCAAACTAAAATCACCATGTCACTAAACGCCCTCGTCATGTATAAAATAATGAGACCTTTATTCCTAAAGGCTACTCTCATATCATGACTTCTGATTTATAATAAAATAATTCCAGATAGTATTGTTAATTACGTAAATTATTTTAAAAGCTTACCTGCGTGCTTCAGCTTCTTTCTCTTTCATCCTTTGTGTAAGACGCTTTTTGGCTTTGATAAATTTTCTAATCTTTTCATTTTCCTCCTCTTGCAGCTGCTGTTCTACAGCTTTGATGATATTTTTATCATTCATATGTTCCTTGGAGAAAAAATATTGTGTTTTATCCTATCACGAAGAAAAATATTTCTCAGCATATCAGAATCTAGTAAGAACTTGTCAAATGGGCACAGCTTCTGACCCAGTTATTTCTCTCTCAGAAATTTATCCCAAGGTCATCAGAAATGTACATGAGGTTTTATGTACCATGTTCTTCATCTCAAAGTTGTTTATAATGGTGATGAATTGGAAACAACCTCTAAATATTCAATAATGGAGAAATGGTTAAATAAATTATATTCTCAGTGACATGAGAAGGATACAAATATTTGGTAAGTAGGGGGGAAAAGCAGAATACAAAACACTACACAGCATATTTTAGTTTTGAAAAAATATATATAAGTACAAGTTTATAATGTATACATAACTGGAATAAATGTATCAAATGTTAACAGTAGTTATCTCAGGTATGAGATTATAGGTGACTTTTACATCTTAATGCTTTTCTGTATTTCTTTTCAAATATCTCATTTCTTTAAAATACTCAATTAAAATAATTCTATAATCAGAGAAAATACATTAAATATATACATTAAACGCATTAAATATACAATTTTCATTTAATGTTTGAATAGTTAATAGTCACATAGCACAAACATTAAAAATATTTAAAAGATACACAGTATAAAGTGTCCTTCGTACACAATCCACTATCTACCTACCTATTCTTAATTCACCCCATCAGACTTAATCACTGTGAAACTAGTTCCTAGTCCAGACTCTTTTTGCATATACACAAGAAAATACACAGACGTATGTTCTAACAAAAATTTTAATAATAGGTCATTATTTTTAACAACAAAAAATAAAAATCTGTTCATATCAGCATACATTCCAGGTCCCAGTCATCATAAAAATAGGCACCTTTGAAAACAATAGCCTGGCTACACAGATACATTACTGTATTCTGTTAGTACAGATAGAAACCAATTCAATGTGAAAGTTATTAGAAGCAACATTTAATCTTCAATATATTTAATCTTCAATATCAGGGTCTACTATGTGCCTAGAACTCTTAATTATTCTTGTATTTTATGGGTTGTTACTTTTAAAAGCTTGTCATCTGGTTAAGGAGATGCATTAGCCAATATGAAAAACTAATAAAAATACCAAACTGTTAAAAGGGCTTATTTTGAATGAGTTCTCAAAAGTTTTATTTTGCTGTTTTTTCTAAGTTTTATTGAAATGTTCATATTTTTTTAATAAGGAAAGTATAGAGTTAATTAACATAAAGTTAATTCTCATTTTTAAAAAATTGAAAGCCTCAGCTCAGGATCACATAGCTAGTAAGTGGCAGAGCTGGCATTCAAAACAAGGTCTATCCCATTCCAAAGTGACTTGGAGAAATAAAAATATTGCATTCATGAAGCAAGGATAAGATTTTTTACCAAAAAAAAAATAAGATTACATGTAAAACTCTTAGAAATTAAAACTTTGAGAGCTAAAATTAAAAATTAAATAGAAGGCTTGAAGACAAAATTGAGGTAACTCTCAAGATCAAACAAAAAACAAAAATGGCAGGAACAATTAATTGCCTACCCAAGATTTTTTCTCTGCACTAGCAGCAGGACACCGATTTTGTTCAGAGTAGCAATATGTTCAGCTAAAAGACTGTATTTCCAAGCTGGCTTTGCAGCTAATGTGACTAAATTATGACCAATGAGATTTAATGGAAATCATCAAGTGGGACTTCTGGAAAAGTTCCTTAAAAGGAGAACAGATAGTTAGGGCACTCTTTTTTGTCCTTTATCCTCCTTTCTTCCTTCCTGCTGCTTTGAATCTGGACATGAGGGCAGGAGCTCCAGTAGCCATTCAGGGCCATGAGGCAACCTTGATGACAGAAGCCATCTATAGTCCAAGAATAGCAAAGCAAAAAAAGAGAAGCTATCTCAATTGAGCTAAAATCCTCAACTACTAGGGCAAAGAGACAGAAAATGTCTAAAATAGAAAAATCAAGGTACGTATCTTTAGCACTTAATATATACATTTAAAATATATAATTATTTAAAACATAATGTTATACCAGAAGATACAGCTAAAATAGCTTGGAAGTGGTTGCCTCCAAGAAGCAGAACAAATGAAGCAAAGAACTTCTACTCTTCTTTTAAGCCTTTTGGTCTTGTTTGATGTTTTAACTCTGCATGTATTACTTAAGAATAAAAACTAATTTTAAAGAAAACAATGTAAAAAATTACAAAATAAAATAAATTGCAATGGCCATTAAAAAATGACCATTTATTGAGCACATGTTAATAGTGCAGCGGACACCAAACACATATCACCCCATTCATTCCTCACAATAACTTTCATTTTAAGGATAAGAAAGTAAAATCATCTGGAAAAAAAGAAATCTCATTCTCTTCTGTCTTTATTATTCATGCATGAGAGCACAGCCACATAAAACCATACCAAACATAGCTCCCCCAAAAGTATACTTAGAAACCCAACTTAATAGCAACTTATATTCTACTCCACTATTATTTATTAAAATATATTAAAAGTTAGGCATTGGACTTTGTACATATTTTAAAGAGATGCTGTTATTTTCAACTTACAAAAAACAGTCTCCTTCTTTCATTTATCTCTTCTTTTTTCTTTTCTAATTTTTTTCTCATTTCTATTTCATACAATGAATTCTGTCGCTTTATTTCCTCAGCATCCTTTTCTTCAAGTTTTCTCCTTCTTTCTTCTTCCTCTTCATGTTCCTTTATTCTAAAGCAAAAACATAATTATAATTGAAAGCAAAGGAGAAGAATAGGTTACATTTTAAAGAAATGAATTAGATTCTAACCTGGGATGACATGAAGCTGTAAGGGAAAACTTGTGGATTTGGGGGGGTGGGGGGGTTGGGAATATATAAAGAACATACATAAAGAGCAGTGATTAAAACCAAATCCAATCTGGGTTAGCCCAGAATTGCAAATATTTTCCTTTCTTTGAAATTTGTTTTACTCCTCATCAAAATTAAATCCTACACTAGATTCAAATGTTCCTTTCCTTTAGAAAGAACCAGTTAACTGACTGACTGTAGAGTGGAATGGGGACCTTATTTTTCAGAAATCCCTAGTGCTTCTCAATTTCAGCACTAGATGATGCTACCTAAGATACGGGTCTAGCCCCTCAGATGGTGTTTGATGGAAGCTTAGGAACAAAGATTTCCTTAACCAACTGGCCAATTTGTCATTCTTCCTCCGGCCAACACTGAGCAGCTATTGATGCCTTCTGACTGGTAAGCCACCAAATGCTGGTTATTTATTTTACATAATTTTAGACAGAGCTGTTCCCTAAGACAAGGAAGATTTCTTTTAGCTGGTGAAAGCCAATGGATGAGGAATGGGAGAGTAAAATTCCAGGCAAAAGAAAAAGCATGTGAGAAGGCCCTGAGGCAAACAAGGGTTTGACAGATCTGGAATATCAGAATTAAGTGCTGGAGCTGGTTGTTTCTGAAAAGCCTTCTCTAACTGGATCAGGTGTCCACTTGTATGCTTCCACACGCCCCATACATATATTTGTCAAAATATTTATAATCATATTCTCTACAGTTGACTCTTGAACGATACAGGGTATAGGGGTGCTGACCCTGTGCAGTTGAAAATCTATGTATAACTTGACTCTAAAAACTTAACTACTAATACCCTACTGTTGACCAAAAGCCTTACAGATAACATAAACGATCAATTAACACATATTTTGTATGTCAGATGTGTTATATATTATATTCTTATAATAAAGAAAGTTAGAGAAAAGAAAATGTTATTTAAAAATCATAAGGCATATACTTTTAGAGTACTATACATATGTATTGGAAAAAATCCACATATAAGTGGACTCACACAGCCTGTGTTGTTCAAAGGGCAAATGTAATTATTTGTTCCAGATGTATAGCCTCCACTTCAGACTGTGAACTTAAGGAAAAATACTTCATTGTATTCAGCTTTATAGTTGCTTTTCCTTCTCCCTGGATCTCAGAATGAAGAATGCGCGGAGCAGATGCGAGCCCTCCCCACAACAAGCAAACCCTGCCAGTTCTGCAGTTTGAAAAGCTGCCCAGCCAAGCGCCACCAACCCACACATACATGAGAAATAAATGTTTAATACTGAATGCCACTAGATTGTGTGGGTGTTTTTATGCAGCATTGTGACAATAGTAACAAACACATTATCTCTGGGTAAGGGCGTAATAGTGATAGAATCATGATTTTTAATCTCTATCTTTGTATTTTTTCTACTTACTAGGTATTTTAGCCTGTATTACTTTTATAATCAGAAATAAATCTACATCTATTATGAGAAAAAGAGGAAAGTACAAAAAAGGTAGTTTATGTGTACATACTGTTTTAAATGATCATTGGCAAGAGCCACTCTATCTCTGCGTCGTTTTTCTTCTTTTCCTTCTTCTTCCTTAAAAGCTTTTTCAATGTTCAGTTTCAATTGTTCCTCCCATTTTTTATCTGATTTTATTTTGTTCTTGTTGGATTCAATCTGTGCATCACGTTCTTTCATAACTCTACTAAGAAGAAGTCCTGACTACAAAAAAAAAATTTCAGTATTTAAGAAAATGAAGTCTAACTATGTATAGATATGTTAAATATATATATGTATGTATATAAATATAAGACAATCAAGTAGTACATGAAAGTTTTTCACTCTTTCTGTCTGGTAAAATTGAAACTGCTTTGCATATTCGATGGCCTTTTTTCTTTCTCCTTGTTTATATATTTCTTCTTCCAAATCAAGAATTTGTCTTTCTGCCTCTATTTCTTCATCATGCTTCTTTTTGGCTTTAAGTTTCTGTTCTTTCATCCCCTGCAAAAAGACAAAAGCAGTTTTCTGCTTTCACTTTTTAATTTACAAAATTTAACATTATAATGTGATAATTTGAGTTTTCATTATGAGTCTTTATAGTATTTACTATACTACGTGGTTCAAACATTTACATGGTTCAAAATCTCAAAATATTATAAAGGTACAGTGAAACTCTCCCTCCAACCCTAACTCCCATCTTCAGTCTCTAAGATAACCACTATTAGTTTCTTATGTTTATTTCCAAAGTTTCTTTATATATTTACACAGTAAATATATATATTAATACTTTTGTTCCTTTAAAAAATCAACAGTAGCATATTTCACATGCTCTTCTACACGTCTGAGGAGTCTACTTTCTATATCTTAAGAAAATCTTACCCTGAAATCCTGAAGATATTCCATGATTTATTTTTAAAGTTTTAGTGTTTTGCTTTTCACATTTATGTCTTTAATCCAACTGAAATTCATTTTTGTGTATTCTATTCCATGGGGATATAATTTTATCCTTCTTATACGCCAATTATCTCAGTATCAGTTATTGAATTCCTATCCTTTCCCTTCTGATTTGCAATGACATTTCTGTCATATGCCAAGTTCCTATATATAACATGGGATTGTTTCTAGGCTCTGTCTTCTGATCTATTATTTTGTCACTCTCTGTGCCTATATATTGCAGTTTTTACTACTACATTTACTACATTTTTTCTTCTTTAGTACCCATGGAGATGTAAAGTATTACATATAGTATGCTACTTCTGTGTAAAAAACATTAGGGGATCTATTCCACTCCTCTATCCCTTTAGGGACCAGGGTTTTTTTGAGAAATGAAAGCCTATGTCCATACATAGACTTACACATGACTGTCCATAAGCAGCTTTATTTATGGTAGCCAAAAACTGCAAACAAGTCAAATATCAACATTTGGTTGATGTCAAACAAACCAACAACTGAACAGATAAACAAATTGTGGTATATCCATACAATAATCCATATCACTCAGCAATAACAATGAATGAATAATTGATATATACAACAACATTGTTGTGTATATTTCTTGTGTTGAAAGAATGTGAAAATAATTGTGCTGAGTGAAATTTATAATAGAAAGCAGATCAGTAATTGCCTAGAGACAGGAGAGGAGGGGCAGAGAAGAGTGAGAGAGAGTAAAATAGGGTATGAGGAAACATTTTTGGAGTGATGAATATAATCGTTTTAATTATAATGATGGTTTCAGGGGTGTATAAATATGTCAAAACTTATCAAATTGTACACTTTAAATGTGTCCAGTTTATAATATGTCACTTATACCCAAATAAAGCTGTTGAAAATGTGTTTTAATGCATATTTATATGTTACATGTAAAACATATTTATAAGAATACTTTCTGAAGAAGAGTAAGCCTTCAGTGCATGTGACTCCTGGGTGGTTAACACTTACTGCATATGTATTAGTCCAATGTTTTGCCACTTCATGGGATCGGAAATGCATTTCTTTCTTGGCCTTTCTTTCCGCACGAAGGCATGCGGCTTTTCTTGTCAAACCGTCAAGGCTATCTCGAATCCTTTTCCACTCATTGTGTGGAATTATGGTGACCTGTCGGAGATCCTCCTTACTAGGTAGAAGAGGTGGATAGAGAACTTGATCTTCAGAGTTCTTTATTTCTAATAAAGTTTAAAAAGTGAATATTAAAGACTTTCAAGAAGGTTCAAGTGATATTTCTTCTCAGACATTTTTATATTGTCATAATATCTGGAAATCGTTTCAAAGAATGATTTTTTTCTTGTTATCTTAAGAACAGCTCGGGTTAAGTGGGAAGTATACAAGACTTTGAAATCAGAAGACATGGATTTGAGCACTTACTTGGTCATTTCTTTACTATGTAAACTTGGGCAAGTCAATTAACTTCTTGGAGACTTGGTATCAACATCTTTAAAGTTGAGAGCAATAATACCTACTCCAACAGGTTGTTATAGAAGCATTTTTCAAAGTTAACCAAGTAGCAGTTTATAAATGGATCACTTTGGAATGTTCATCTTTGGGGGTTGTAGACTTTGTGATTGACTCTATTTCCCCCCTTTCCGAATTGGGTAGCAGCAATGTCATTTGGAAAAGCCAGGGTCGGCTTCATTAGTTTAAGAATACTTGCATCTCCCTTGCCAATAATTATTTCTGTAATAAGCAAATAAATAGGAGAAGAGGTTTATTTGAGACTTTTAGAAACGTTCTTCCTTGTTCTTCTGGGAGACATCTGAGAGTGATTCTGAGAGGTAGGTATGAACATCTGAGAGGCAGGTATGAACAAGAAAGCATGAAGCCAGATGGGCAGCCATCCTATGACCACAAGAGAATGAACATGTTACTGGGAACCACAAAGAGGAAACCAAGAAAGCACCTGGGGCAGTGAGGATCTCATATACTGCTAGATCAATCAGACCTGAAGCCTGGAGTTCCTGTTATATGAACAAATAAAATGAGGAATCATTTTAAAACATGATTGAGTTGGGTGTTCTGTTATATGAATTCAAAAGCATCCGAAATGACACAATGGAGCTCATAACAGCTCCTCTCTAAGAAATGCTCCTATCCTTTTAATAATTGAGGTTCTTAATTATAAATAATCAAACTCACTCTCCCACGTTTAAACAGAAAAGGAATTCATTTAAAGGACATGAGGCAGCCTACTGAATCTCTCAGTGAGCCAGAGAGTGTAAAACATCACACAAACCACATCATGAGGTTCCAGTGAAGGCTCATGGCAAGTGGCACTGGGTAAACACCTCAACTGGCCCCACTTAAGTCTTGCTCCACTGCATACTATATATCTGAACCTTCACCAGCATTGCCTGTGAAATTGGTACACTTTTGCTGCTACTCTCCCCAGAAAATGGATTCAACATGGTGTTTGCTTCCTTATATGGCTCTCTTCAAAATGTAAATCTAGTATATGTACAACTGATTGGTCCCATGCCTGTGCACTAGCTGCAAGGGAGGCAGAAAAATGAATTCTGCCTTCTATGTGAGGAGGTAAAACTTGTAAAGAGGGAAATGCACCAAAATAGTAAATTGATTTAAATAATGATGGGTGGCCACAGACATAACAAAGGTAGTAAAGCACAGTAAGAATGTGTACTATGGAGACTCCCTGGACTTTTTCTGAACATACCACATACGAACTATGTGAATCTAGACAAAATTATTTAACCCTCTAAGTTGAATTTCTTAATTGCAAAATGGAGATATTAACAGTAACTACTTTATATGGTTGGTGTGAGAATTAAATGAAATAATATTTGTAAACAATTTAAAATAGTGCCTGGCATACAATATGTTCCCAGCAAATATTAGCTATTATTACTACTACTACTATTTTTATTAGGAGAAAAATGAAACAGAAGTAGAGAGAATACTGGAAGCAAGAAATCATATGGCTCTGGAAAGAAAGAAAGTTACTGAGGGAAAATCTGCCAGGATCATTAGAGTCTTCTTGAGGTTTGAATTATGGCTGATGAGAGTGAGAAGTTGGTTGATAAACTAAAGTGTGAATTTAGAGCTGCCAGCACCATCTTGCCTACCACATACAAAATCTCCACATGCAGAATAAAGTGAAGGAAAGCTGGGAAGTAAAACAGAGTACTAGACCAAGTTATACCCAAATTGCCAGATATATGAGCCAAAATATTCCCCTTCTGTTTTAACTACAGTGAGTTAGTCACTTATAAGTAAACAATCCTAACCTTCTAATCTTGTAACACATTTCCTTTGTTTTGCCTAAACTGGCTCAACTTTGTTTGTGTTACTTACAATCAGAAGCTAACTAAACAAAGTTAAACTATCTGCATTTTGATTAACATATTGTTAGCCATGTTGATATCTTCTTTGACCCAAGAGTCATTCCAATTCTTAAGATGGGAAATAAAACAGAGAAAACTTAATTCGCAAAATACTAAAGGGGCTGGGAAGACCTCACAGCCCTTATTTACAGGAGCTGCTTCCTACACAGCCTGGTGAGCAGTCTTTGGCAGTAGTGCAAGATGGAAGGAGAGCAGGATTTCAGAAGCTATACAGTGCACAATGTAACCCCTCCTCTATGACATCCCAAATCTTCAGCATTGTAACTGCATTCATGAGATGTTTTATTTAAGATCTTTTCACGGACTCTGACACAGGAAGAGAACCAAGAAAACAACCACAGAAGAAGCAGAAATGGGCAACCAAAAGAAATAAGAGATCCCACAGAAAGTTTGGGGAAGTTTTTTGACTCTCGGGCCACTGAAATTGGGACAAGTTCCCACATCTCTTTGAGGATCAGGAGAGCCCTGATTGGTATCAGAGCTATGGCTAATTTCACATGTCCATGCTTTAATCCACTGGGTTGATGGGGTTCAGCTCTCAGAGGATAATCTTATTTCTAGGATTCCTTCCTAGAAATAGCTCTCATACAATGCTAGTAGTGGCTGTTAGAGAAGTTAAACAGGCCACAGATGAAAGAAGGGACAAGAAAGAACGATGGACAGAGAAAGAAAGATGAATAGGGAGACTCTCAAGCAATAGAGAGGGGAGAAATGTAGTGGTAAGTGATCTAAGAGTATCTAAAATCAGTCCATGAGCCTGTCATCACTGACACACTTTCTGTGGTTTACAGAATCTCTTTAAATTGAGATATAGTTCACATATTATAAAACTCACTATTGTAAAGGGTAATATCCAGTGTTTTTTGTCTATTCACAAGGCTGTGCAACCATCACCACTAATTTCAGAGCATTTCATAAACCCAGAAAGGAACCCTGTACCCATTAGCACTCATTCCCCCATCTCCCCTCCCACAGTCCCTGGCAACCATTAATTTACTTTCTGTCTCTATGGATTTGTCTATTCCAGACCTTTCATATAAATGGAATCATACATGTGGCCTTTTTATGTCTGGCTTCTTTTACTTATATAATGTTTTCAAGATTCATTCATGTTGTAGCGTGTATCAGTACTTAATTGCTTTTTATAGTTGAATAATATTCCATTGTATAGATGATGTATTAGGTTGGGGCAAAAGTAATTGCGGTTTAAAAGGTTAAAAATAACTGCAAAAACCACAATCATATTTGCACCAACCTAATATCACATTTTGTTAGTATTTGGGTTGTTTCCACCTTTTGGCTATTATGAAAAAATGCTGCTATGAATATTCATATATAAGTGTTTGTGTGGACATATGTTTTCCATTATTTTAGATACATACCTAGGAGTAGAATTATAACTCCACGTTTAACATTTTAAAGACATGCCAAATTGTTTTCCAAAGTGACTGTACCATTTACATTCCCACCAACAACGTGTGAGGGTTCCAATTTCTCCACATCGGCAATTGTTGCAAGCCTTTGGTTAATTTCCTGAGTTCTCAAAAATTTGATTTTGACTATTTTTGCCACTGTTCTTTTTTATTTAATGGAAGAAAAGATTTTCAGAAATCCTCATTCCACCATTCTGGCTGATATCATCCTACTAAATCTTTACATAATTATTTGTTTTACAGAGATCTGTCTACATATCTGAACCTCTCTCCTCTTCATTCTCTTCCAAATAGAGTTTACAATATAGCAGTGAGGCTCCAGTGGAAACTTTTGGACCAATTACCACAAAAAACCTATCAGGTAAAAATCTAAGTCTTTTAGTGCAGTACTGCATACACAGGATAGTGAATATGTTGGAGTAACTGTGTTTTTTCAATGCATGTCACATGGGTACTGTCTCGCTCCTACATACCATGACCCTCTGTTGCTACTTCATAAGTCCTCCACTGCACAAATACCCACTAATGGAGAATGGCTGGCTCTCACTCTGCATCTGGCACAAAGGACTCAATTGCTACGGAAGCTCGGGCACTAACATGAAGACAGTCCAAATTCCCAAGGTTCTAGTTGTCACCATGAGATCGTTAATGGGGAATTTACAGACTTAAGAAACTACAATGGTTGGAATTGATAAAGAGCTCTTAAGATGTCTGACTAGTCTACTTCTGTTCTAAAAACTTTATAAAAGGTCATCTGAATTACAATACCTTAAGTAGCATCATATTTTACAGCCTATCAAAGCATTTTTCTTAGGGTGAGACCATACCCTCACTTTAGAGATGAGGAAATTAAGACATTTTCCCTTAGAGACTTTCATAAGAGCACTGAGTAGGTTCACATCAGAGCCAAGACTCTAATGAGGTCATCAATATTTCCAAAAGATATTCCAATTCACTCAATAAAGAACAAAGCTTAAGTGCAAGAAAACTCAGCAAACACCAGACTCAGAGCTGCAACTGTGCAGCTAGAGAATCGGACCAGCAGGTCAATTGGATCAGCGTTCTTATATTTTCTCCACCTCTACTTATGTAAACATTTCCCACCTCTTAATTCAACCGAGGGCAAAACTGTCTAATTTACATAGAACCCAACGATGCCCAAGGGGCTGATTTCAACTTGGTGGAGTCCATTTCACGTGGACTAGGCACCCTCACTTGCACCCTCGCCTCTCACCCCATGCCTGGGGGCCAGAAACGATCCCCGTGCCGGGATGGGCCAGTTTAGCTCACCCGTGCTTTCCCTTGCCTGTCCACAGCGCCTTCCGAACCGCGCCAGCATCTCTGATGAGATGCCCAAGGCGATCCAGACTTGGAAAGGAGCCTCCGAGGCAGAGCGGCACAGTCTCTAGGCAGCGGAGTGTATTGTACACCGCGCAGTTGCTTAGCAACGCCGCCGGAAATGACGGCGGCTGTCGCCAAGGAACGAAAAATACACCGCAGTCTGCAGTGGGGCTGGAGAACCTAGGCTGCGCCTGCGCGGGGAGCCGAGGCCGGGCGTGCGGATGGGGCGGCCCAGCCGACATGCGCGGGAGGACTCCGCGGGAGCGGGGCGGAGGCTAAGGCGCTTCCTGACGCCCGGCCTGGGCCAGTGAGGACACCTAGGGAACCCGCTGGGCCTGGTGTTTCCATTCTAACTCACTGCGTGCCTCGCGGGGGACGACCCCCAAGTAGTTTCATGCGCTTATCTTCCGGGCGAACCTCACAGGTGTGTGGGAGAGCGGGGCCTAGGCTTGGTTGTGTGCGGCCCACAGTCCTCCTCGCGGTCGTAAAGGTGAAGGGCAAAGTCCTCCCTTAGCTAAGAAACCCAGGGATTAATGGACAGAAAACCTACTTTTAAATACTTTGGCTACTTTGGTTTCTAAGGCATGATCCGGGATAGACGGGACTTAGTTTTTTAAAATATAGAAATGGTAAAACTTGGATGTTGTCTCAGAACATTCATGTTAGGACCTTTAAGGTATTTTAAATTGCTTGGTAAATACAGTAAATTGAACGTATTTGGGGGACCTCTAAGGACAAAAAAATCTGTTAAGAGTGGATGGTGGGCTTGGTTTCAAAAGATCCTTTTCTAACACATCAAGGTACAAATTATTTCGTTACAAGCTAGTTAGCTACAGCATGTACACATTAGGCACCCGATTGGAGTCGCTCAAAATGAAAGGAGGTAAAATTATTAATCGCTAAACTTCTAACACATAGTTGTACTGTTTTTCTTCAGGTGTTCTATCAGATGTCCCACCGTAATAATGCTAGTAAGTATGAAGTATTAATAAACTATTTGTTGACAAAAATTAGTTCTTGCACATACAACATTGGTGGGGATTTTTGGAAGCATAGAGTTTAAAATGTCAAGAACTGGGAAAGGTCAGAGATTTTATCCTACTTGCATACTAACAACTTGAGGTAGCTTGCCACAGTTTTGTAGAAGATGCAGACCTGGATTACATCAGATACACCTGAATTAGATGCAGAGGTGAATTACAGCAGTAGCCGGAATATCAGCAGTTTTGCCCCAGACCCCACAGGATGATGTAAAGAAGGCCAGAAGTCACCTGCACATGGAGTTAGGTTAAGGAACCCAAATCTTGATTACAATGAATAATAAACATGCCTTTCAAAGCTGTTTTCTATACATTCATTTTTGAAACAATAGTCTATAGCAGAGGTGTCCAAACTGCGGCCCGTGGGCCAATTGCGGCCCGCAATCCATTTTTTATTGGCCCACAGCAAATTCCAAAAATATGTTTAGTTTACTTAAATAAACCAGGTGAGGCAATACGTACTTCACCTCCAGGGAGTGGCCCAGCTGTTTGTGTATTTTACCGCATATGGCCCTTGGTAAAAAACGTTGAAAAAAGTTTGGACACCCCTGGTCTAGAGCAAAGAGCAGTGAGTGCTGTGCTTGTAAGACAAGCGGAACCCGTAGAGACCCACGGAGAATTACCTTCCAATAAAAATTCTCTAGAATTTCTACTAAATTGCTTACAAAAAGTATTTGAATCATATGAGATTTGATGTCAGGAATTTGCCAATTTGACATGGTTGTCTGATATAATTTGACTTCCTACACCTTGTTCTAGCTCTAACCCATGGATCTTCAGAGCCAACTCAATCTAGAGTTAGTTAGGTCTCTAATACATCTGCTCCTTTTGTTTTTTCTTTGTTGAGAAATTCAGAAGATAGCATGTGAATATACACTTTGATCTAAAACAGACTTTAAATTATTTTGGAGAAAAAAATCAGTGTAGAAAAAGATTGCACAACAGTTGAACCACCCATGCTCCTACCACTGTACACAAAGACACTTATTTTTAAAAAAAACAAAAATGGCATTATACTGGGCATATTTTTGTGATTTGCTTGTTTAATTTAAACTGAACATCTTTGCTTTTACTAGCTAAATATTCCATCATATGGCTATCACATACATATCTTATTTAACAAGTATGTCTTATCCCCAGTTTGATGTCTGTGTAGTTTCCAGTTTTTATTATTGTTAGAAGTACATAGGTTATTATTAGACTATGGAAACATTGTGGATATACCAAATATACAATGCACATGCTTTTGAAGAGAATAGTTAATAACTATTTTTGGGAATTTTAACAAATTGGTTTCAAAATAGATTTACATTAAAACTAAATCTTTGTGCACACCTTAATTTTTGGAGACATCTCAAATACAGCACTAAACCTTTTAATGTTTACTGACAACAGAATATTGTATTTGTCTATAATTTAACAAGTGAAAAGAAAAATATAGACTCTGGAAATCGCAACATAGTCAGCCTAACACTTGGGATTTTATCCACTGGATAACAACATGTTTACATAACATACCCTGTTTTGTATATAAAGTTTCTATTTAATCAAAAATTTGTTTCTCCCATTGCCAATAGGTGCTTTTCTGATGTAAGAGAAAATAGCATAATTAGAAAACATAAATTTAAAAATATCTTAAATACTCTTATTAATTTTAGGAGTTAAGAGGTCTCCATTCCTTTGCTCCTAACCAGAGGACTTTGTTTCCTGCATATGGAGTAGGAGTAATGTGTTAGAAACTGACTGGTGTTTAAAACTGAAGATTGTCCTGACTGTTAGAACTTTATGGTGAAGTAAGATTGTGTTGGAAATACTAAGTCGGGTAAGTATTTTTAATAAAGTTTTATGTTGAATGCTGAGGAAAAGACAAATATAAAAAGATCTGAAATTCAGAAAGTTTGACTTTTAGATAGAAATTAATAGCAGTGGAACTATGTTAACTTCAGGCGTATGATACATCTTATTAGTTTTAGGTTAATAGTTCAGGAATTTCGGTAATTTGTGGCTAATTAAATATAAGCTTGAGATAGTTTTTAACCAACAATGAGTTCCATTTGAAAAAAAATGGTTAATTATGTATAAATTCAGAATACTTAAAAAGCATGTTTAACTTGACATATACCTAGGTACAGTACTAATGTGATTGTCAACTATGCCTTATTGCTACTTATTATATTGTTTCTGTGGGAAAGTGAATTCTGCACTTCAGTCTATGGGAGCTAGTGAGACACCTGGATTAGACATTTAGACATACAAAGATCCAGAGTATCAGAATATTATATACCATCTAAATTCATACCACAGGAGATACCCCTCTAGGTTATTCTCCAGATCTTCTCCTTTTTTTTTTTTTTTCAATTACAGTTAACATACAATGTTATATTAGTTTCAGGTGTACCACATAGTGTTAGACATTCATATACCTTACGGAATGATCACCCTGATAAGCCTTCTACCCCTTGACCCCATACATAGTCATTATATAGGGAATAGTTATTATTCCCTATGCTGTCCTTTACATCCCTTTGACTATTTTTATAACTGGTAATTTGTACTTCTTAATCCCTTTCACCTTTCTCACTCAGCTCCTCCAACCTCCCTCCCATCTGGCAACCATCAGTTCATTCTCTGTATCTATGAGTTTGTTTCTGTTTTGTTTGTTCATTTGTTTTGGTTTTTAGATTACAGGTATCAGTGAAATTACATGGTATTTGTCTTTGTCTGATTTATTTCACTTAGTATAATACTCTCTGTGTCCATCCATGTTGTTGCAAATGGTAAGATTTCATTCTTTTTTATGGTTAATACTCCATTGTATATATGTACCACTTCTTCTTTATTCATTCATCTGTCAGTGAACACTTAGGTTGCCTCCATATCTTGGCTATTATTAATAATGCCATTGACTATATTCCCTATGCTCTACTTTATATCCCGTGACCATACATATATTTTATTTTATTTTATTTTAATTATATTTGACATTCACTATTATATCAGTTTCAGGTGTACAACGCAGTGCTTAGGCATTTATACAATTTATGAAGTGATCCTCCCAGTAAGTCTAGTATCCATCTGATACCATACATAGTTTTTACAACATTATCGACTATATCACCCATACTGTATTTCATATCCCCGTGACTATTTTGTGACTACCAATTTGTATTTCCTAATCCCTTCACCTCTCTCACCCACCCTTAATGCCCCCCCATCTAGCAACTATCAGTTTATTCTCTGCATCTATGACTCTGTTTTTATTTTGTTTTTTCTGTTCTTTAAATTCCACATATAAGTGAGATCATATCGTATGTGTCTTTCTCAGTCTTATTTCACTTAGCATAATATCCTCTAGGTCCATCCATGTTGTTGCAAACGGTAAGATTTCATTCTTTTATATGGCTGAGTAATATTCCATTGAATATGTTACCACTTCTTCATTATCCCTTTGTCTGTCAGTGAACACTTAGGTTGCCTACATATCTTGGCTATTGTTAATAATGCTGCAGTGAACATAAGGGTGCATACATCTTTTCAAATTAGTGCTTTAGACTTCTAAAACAGAAATAAATTCTACCCAGAAGTGGAATTGCTGGGTGATTTTTAATTGGGGACCCTCCATACTGTTTTCCATAGTGGCTGTACCAATTTACAATCCCACAAACAGTGCACGAGGGTTCTCTTTTCTACACATCCTCACCAGCACTTGTTTATTGATTTATTGATGGTAGCCATTCTGACAGGTGTGAGGTGATATCTCATTGTGCTTTTAATTTGCACTTCCCTGATGATTAGTGATGTTGAGCATCTTTTCATGTGTTTATTGGCCATCTACATGTCCTCTTTGGAGATATGTCTCTTTAGGCCCTCTGCCCATTTTTTAATCAGATTGTTGGGTTGTTTTTGTTTTTGTTTTGTTTTTTGGTGTTAGGTTGCAGTTGTATGAGTTCCTTATATATTTTGGATATTAACCCCTTATTGGATCTGTCATTAGCAAATATGTTTTCCCATTCAGTAGGTTGTCTTTTCATTTGTTGACGGTTTCCTTGGCTGTGCAAAAACTTTTTAGTTTGATGTAGTCCCATTTGTTTATTTTTCCTTTTGTTTCACCTGCCCGAGGGGATATATCCAAAAAATATTGCGAATACTCATACTGCCTATCTTTTCTTCCAGGAGTTTCATGGTTTCAGGTCTTACATTTAAGGCTTTAATACATTTTGAGTTTATTATTGTATATGGTGTAAGAAAGTAGTGTTGTTTCCTTTTTTTCTATGTATCTATCCAGTTTTCCCGATACCTATTATTGAAGAGATTGTCATTACCCTATTGTATATTCTTGCCTCCTTTGTCATAGATTAATTGACTATATAGGCATGGATTTATTTCTGGGCTCTCTGTTCTGTTCCATTGATCTATGTGTCTGTTTCTATGCCAGTGCCATGCTGTTCGGATTACTATAGCCTTGTAGTATAGTTTGATATCAGGAAGCATGATATCTCCAACTTTGTTCTTCTTTCTCAGTATTGCTTTGGCTCTTCAGGATCTTTTGTGGTTCCATATACATTTTAGGGTTATTTATTCTAGCTCTGTGGAAAATGCCATTGTTATTTTGATAGGGATTGCATTGAATCTGTAGATTACTTTACTTAGTATGGACATTTTAACAATATTAATTCTTCCTATCTGTGAACATGGTATATCCTTTCATTTGTTTGTATCCTCTTCAATTTCTTTCTTCAGTGTCTTAAGGTTTTCAAGTACAGGTTTTTCACCTCCTTGGTTAAATGTATTCCTAGGTATTCTTTTTGATGCAACTGTAAATGAGATTATTTTCTTAATTTCTTGATTTCTCTTTCTAATACTTCATTAGTGGTATATTAAAATGCAAATGATTTCTGAATATTAATTTCATATCCTGTTACTTTACTGAATTCCTTTATTAATTGTAATAGTTTTTCTGGTGAGATCTTTGGAGTCCTTTCTGTATGGTATCATGTCATCTGAAAAACGACAGTTTTACTTCTTCCTTTCCAATTAGGATACCTTTTATTTCTTTTTCTTGTCTGTGGCTAGGACTTCTAATACAATGTTGAATAAAAGTGGCAAGAGTGGGCGTCCTTGTCTTGTTCCTGATCTTAAAGGGAAAACTTTCAGATTATGTAGAAGGTGTCCTGTGGGGCCCAGTGGTGCAGTTTCCCTGGTTATCTCAGCCAGGTGATCCAGGAGTGTCCCCTATATAGGTTGTATGTGCTCTCCTGTTGTAGTTAGGTCTCAATTGCTGATGGCATGTTAGTGGGTGGGGTTGACGCTCAGGCTGACTGGCTGTGAGGGCTGGCTGTGACTACAGTGGATGAGCTGTTGTGCGGGGGTTAACCCCAAAGAGTGGGAGTCACTTTAGCAGGGCTCTGGTGCCAGCTGAGTCCATCCTTCCCTTTGGGTGTGTCATTTGTGGAGCTAGTTGGGTGGGGCACTGGTGCAATCTGAATCTGTCCCCCACGTGTGTTGGGTCAAGGTCATCTGCCTCTTGTGCCAAGCTTGGGTCCATTGGTAGGAACTACAAAGTTATCTGTGGTTGGTTGTCTCTTGTGCTGGGCTTCGAGGTGCTTGGGAGAGGCTATGCTGCGAACTAAGGCTAGCTGCTACTTGTGTTGGACATAGCATCCTTTGGTGGGTACTACGATGTGAGCTGAAATCACCTACCACTTGTGCCAGGCTTGAGGCTGTTTAGTTGGAGCTACATTACACTCTAAGACTGACCTCTGCTTATGCCAGTTTTGGGGCCACCTGATGGGAGTTACGATGCAAATTGAGACCAGTCACCACTTGTGCTGGGCTTGGGGATCCTAGGCAGGAGCTACACTGCATGCCAAGGCCGGCTGCTGCTTGGTTGGGATTTGTGGACCTTTGAGAATATCTGCAGCGCAAGTCTAGGACAGCCAGTACTCTTTTGGGGTTTGCAGTCCTTTGAGTCTGTAGCATGAGCCAAGGCAGGACACTCCTGTGGAGTTGCTGCTGGAAGAGGCTCAGGCCTGGTGAGTGAGTTGAGTGGGGCTCGTTCTCAGGGAATGACCAGGGTGGGGCAAACGATATGAGCCATTTTAACAGAGATCACAGATTTGGCACCTGCCTGTACCAGGCCAATTGGATGAAAGAATAGCCCAACAAGGAAAACGATGTCTATCACCAGTTCTGTCAGAGTTGCCCTGACCCCTGCCCCTCCAGCCCTTACCCTGAAGTGAGTCAATTTAGTTCCTCTTTGTATGTCCCTGGCACTTTTCAAGCTGCTGAACTTGTGCTTGAGCTTAGAGTAAGTGAGTTTGTAGGTGAGTGAGTCTGTCTGTGGGCCCTTTAAGAACAGCACCTTGGTCTCTAACAGCCCTTTGTCTTCCTTAGATGCCATCTCTGCTAGTTTTCACAGTTAGCCCTCAGCTGAGGAGCCTGGTGTGGGGCTGCGACCCCTCTCTTCTCAGTGGGGACCTCCATTGCCCAGGCATTCCTCCTGTTTCTTAATCTCCACACTGTGGATAAGGGACCTGCCTGTTTTATGTCTCCACTCCTCCTACCTAGCTCAATGTAGTTTCTTCTTTATATCCTTAGTTAAAGGAATTCTGTTCAGCTAGTCCTCAGGTGTTTCTCAGTGAAGGTGGCTCTATAATTTAGTTTTAATTGTGATGTGATCATAGGTGGAGGTGAGCACAGTTTACCTTCTTTGCCATCTTGACCAGAAATCCCGATATTCTAACCTGAGAGATACCAAATACTTATTCTTATATGGGTCATGAGCTCTATTCTCTGTTTCACCTACTGGATGTCTGTTGTTATAAATCAGAGAATACATGTGGTTAAATGCCATGTTTTCAATTTTTAATTGATCTCTTCTTTTTCTTATTTGTGGGATTCTTCACAAATTTAGAATTTTTTGCTAAAACCTCAGAATGGTTATAAAGTAGAGCACAGATTTAATACAGTTAATATGTACTTTGAGACTAATGAGTGTTTTCATATAATTAAACATATTTTCATCAAAATGACCTTAGTATTTTATTTTAAACAGTTTTTAAATATTCTATGTGTTACACACTAGAGTGTGGTATTTAAAAGCATGAACTTTGGAGCCAAGCCAGCCTGAGTCCAAATTCCAGCTCTGCCGTTTAACTGATACTTAACCAACTTAACTAATACTTGGGCTCCAGCTTACATATTTTTAAGATGAGGATAATTCCTACTTAAAAGGGTTATAACAGTTAAATGAGATGATAATTATAAAGTCTTTAGTCCAGTGTCTGGTGTATAGTAATATCTTTAGTATTACTCTTTTTTAAAAAATTTTTTGTCTACACATACTAATTGTAGCTTTTGTTTGCATAATCTATAATTATCATTTTTACATGATAATTTTCAACCATACCATCTGTTGACCAATTCTTTTCTCTTTAAATTTATAATTAACAAGCTTCATTATCTTTTAATGTAAACAGAGATTTAAGTAATTGTCACATCATAAGCAATGTGATTACTCAGGTATATCCAGATTATTTGGCACTCCAGAGCTAAGCAACCTAGAGAAAATGTCAGTAAATTTGAAAATTGTTAATAAAAATTACTACTAGTCTAGAAGAACTGAATTGACCTCCACTTCAAGTAATTTGTTTAGAATTTCAAGTACAGCATCAAGCAACCATTTAGTTACAGCATTGGCATTTTCACTAGAAATTAATTTCAAGCTGAACACCTTTTAAAAAATTATTTAAAGTTTGCAAGATTTCATGTTATATTAAATTTGGTCTGAATTGTGGTTAGTACACAGTCAATATTATACACGACCTGTTAGTTAACATGAAGATTATTGTAAATATTTTAAGCTAATCGATTTGACTATGCTTGATAAAAACAATAAGAATGATTAGCCTACATTTTTTTTCTGTATTCTTCTTTTTTTAATAGGGGAATATTGGGGAACAGTGTGATTTTTCCAGGATGTCAAGTTGTTGTTTTTCAATCTAGTTGTGGAAGGCACAGCTCACTGGCCCATGTGAGACTCAAACCGGTGACCTTGGTGTTTTGAGCACCACTCTCTAACCACTGCTCCAACCGGACCCCCACTGGTGGCCCAGCTCCAAGCTCAAGCCGTTGTTTTCACTTTAGTTGTAGAGGGTGCCGTTCACTGGCCCATGTGGGAATGGAACCGGCAACCTTGTTGTTAAGAGCTCACGCTCTAACCAACTGAGCCACTGCTCCAACCGGACCCCCACTGGTGGCCCAGCTCCAAGCTCAAGCCGTTGTTTTCACTTTAGTTGTAGAGGGTGCAGTTCACTGGCCCATGTGGGAATGGAACCGGCAACCTTGTTGTTAAGAGCTCACGCTCTAACCAACTGAGCCATCTGGCCGCCCCTTTTCTATATTCTTTTAAAACTTTTCTAAATTAGACTAATTTAGAAAAGAGAAGAATTGTTTCATTACTTCTCTCGGTAGGTAGCTCTATAGTTTAATTCTGAATGGTCAAGAAACAATTCCCACAGGAATATAATAATACTGTGAGTATCCTTTTTAGATATTCTGTTTTCCATTCACTTAGAATATTCAAATATGAAAACTTTGCTTCTTAGGAAAAAGTGCTTAAATGGTGTCTTAAAATGCTTAATCATTTTAATTTGTTTATATGTTTTAGCAGATTAACACTCAATAATGTTTGCTAAATAAGTATAATAGCTAGATATGTGAAACAGAGTGTTTAGGGAATATTTTTTCTTTTTCAGGGTAACCCAAATCTGTTTCTGGAACCATGAAAATTTTGCTGGTTTTTGACTTTGACAATACAATCATAGATGACAACAGTGACACCTGGATTGTACGATGTGCTCCAGAGAAAAAGCTTCCTGTTGAACTAAAAGAGTCTTATAAAAAAGGATTTTGGACAGAATTTATGGGCAGAGTCTTCAAGTACTTGGGAGATAAAGGTGTGAGAGAAGATGAAATGAAAAGAGCAGTAACATCAATGCCTTTCACTTCAGGAATGGTGGAGCTTTTAAACTTTATAAGAAAGAACAAGGACAAGTTTGATTGCATCATTATTTCGGATTCAAATTCAGTCTTCATAGATTGGTTTTTAGAAGCAACCAATTTTCATGATGTGTTTGATAAAGTGTTTACAAATCCAGCAGCTTTTGATGGCAGTGGTCATCTCACTGTGGAAAATTATCATGCTCATTCTTGCTATAGGTGTCCCAAAAATCTTTGCAAAAATGTAGTTTTGGTAGAATTTGTAGATAAACAATTACAACAGGGAGTGACTTATACGCGAATTGTTTATATTGGTGATGGTGGAAATGATCTTTGTCCAGTAACCTTTTTAAAGAAGAATGATGTTGCGATGCCACGGAAAGGATATACTTTACAGAAAACTCTTTCCAGAATGTCTCAAAATCTTGAGCCTATGGAATATTGTGTTGTAGCTTGGTCTTCAGGTGTTGAAGTAATTTCTCATTTACAATTTCTAATAAAGGAGTAATATGCCAACAATTAAAATGTGTATTAGTTAAGTACAGCAGCATAAAACTAAAACTCCAAATACCAGTAGCTTAAGAAAAAGAAAGATTTTTTTTCCTCTCACTTAAAAATTCCAGAGGTAAGTATCTCAAAGCTACTGTGTTGCTCTACCAACTTCCAGCATTTGGCTTCCAACTTATGATCCAAGATTGTTGTCCAAACTCCAGCCCTCACATCAATATTATGGTCAGCAAGAAGGAAGGCAGTGAGTTGCATGCTCATTTAAATTGCATTGGCCAAAATGGCACAATGTCCCCACCTAACTATAAGGAAGAATGAAAAATATCGCTTTTATTCCAGATGGTCATATGCCTGGAAAAATTGGAAAAAAAGGAGTACAGAATTGAGGGAAGTGGTCTCTACCAAAGATGCATGATAGATTACATATTTTTTAAATTCTCAGAGAAAGTAGTCATAATTTTACTCTCTTAGATATTTATTTCAAAAGCATGTCTAGTAGTTACATATCTTTAAAAAAAGCCCAGGGGCCGGCCCGGTGGTTCAGGCGGTTGGAGTTCTGTGCTCCTAATGCCGAAGGCTGCCAGTTCGATTCCCACATGGACCAGTGGGCTCTCAACCACAAGGTGCCAGTTCGACTCCCGCAGGGGATGGTGAGCTGTGCCCCCTTAAACTAACAATGGCAACTGAACCTGGAGCTGAGATGCGCCCTCCACAACTAAGACTGAAAGGACAATAACTTGACTTGGAAAAAATCCTGTAAGTACACACTGTTCCCCAATAAAGTCCCGTTCCCCTCCCCCAATAAAAAAATCTTTAAAAAAATAAAAGAGCCCAATGCTTTAGTCACATAAGAATAAAAGACCCCCAAATATACTTAGGGTGCCAAAAAAATGTGTACACATGACTTATAATCATCTTTGTTATCAGTACATATTGAGTATTAAATTTTAATACAATTTTTCCTTGAAATGTGTATACATTTTTTTGACACCCTCAATATAATGTTCTCCCAAATCTGTATATTTTAGAGATAAGGATGCAGTACCTGTTGCCCAAGTTTTCATCAATTTCAGACTTTCCTTTTGAGATTAAATGCAAATTAATGTTCTTGAAATATTTTAAATTAACATCAGTATCACAACTATAACTCCAGTATGCTGGCTTAATCAGTGTGTTATTTCTGCTGGTCAGTGCAGTCTTGAATGATATATGTAATTTGTAGGAATACTCAACATTTAAGAGACCTTTTTATATAGGGACAGTAGCAAAATACCAGGTGATCTAAAAATATTTATAATTCCATGTTAATTTCTAGGCTCCCATGTTTTAGGCATATATATCCATTATGTAATAATATTAGGATTTTCTTTTTCTATTATGGAAAGCTCTGGAAATAGAAGTGTTCAATATAATTTAGTGGGAAAAAATGATACTTTTTAATTTTTTCAGATTGGAAAAGTAAATCTTTGTTTTGCTTTACATTTTTAGGTTAGATTATGTTTAAACATATTTACTCTTATACATTATCATTATAGATTATCATCTCTACATGTGAAGGCCAGTGACAAATTACAAATTATGGAAGTAAAAAATAATAATTGTAAGACTTTCATTTATAATAATGGTAGAGCAAGTAATTTGGACCAGATCTTCTAATGAGCACATCTAGAAAAGCTGATAGCTTGAAAACATTTAAAAATACCTGCCTAAAGACATGAGAGAGCAGACAACAATGAACAATTGCTACGGAAGCACAGAAACGTAGATAGGTGAGCTGATTTTCCCCAGAAGTGTTGGCTGATTCTTAAGTGGTGTTTGAGCTGCTGAGTGGCTATCTTGACAATCACATAGTATCAGGGGAAGAGGCATTGAGGTATGTGGCCTGCGTAAAACCTTTCCCCTTTGAATCAGAATCCCAAAAGGAATTAGAATTGCCCATTAGGGATAAAACTGATCCAGAAGTATGCATACCTGCAAAGGGGTGGCATCTCAGCTTTGAATACTCTTTCCCTGAAATTGGATTGAGGTTATTTACGATTTTTAGAGCTCCCAGGTGCATGGCAGAAGCAAATCTAAATTATCTCAAGAGAATGTTAACATCCTAGGAATGGTAGGCAGATTCTAAGATGGCCCCCCATTATCCCTGTATCCTGGTATTCATTGTTTGTGTGTGAAGGAGGGGGCATATGACTTGCTTCTAATCAATAGGCTACCACAACGATGATGGGATGTATGTAATTATACATGATTACATTATACCATATTCTAATTCCCATCTTGTTAAGGAACTCTCTTCTCTCATTGATTTTGAAGCAATGTTGTAAAGCACCTGTTGTGTGCTGGTCTTCAGAGAGGGCCACATGGTGAGCAACTGAGGATGGCCTCTAGCCAACTGCAAGAAATAGTCACTGGTCCAGCAGTCTACAAGGAACTGAATGCTGCAACCATGTGAGCCTGAAAGTGAATCCTTCGCCAGCGGAGCCTCAGCTGATACACAGCCCAGGCTGACACTATGATTGCAGCCTGTGAGACCATGAAACAGAATCCCCAGCTAAGCTGTGCTTGGACTCCTGACCCACAGGACCCATGAGATAATAAATATGTGTTGTTTAAAGACACTGAGTTTGGGGTAATACTGTTATACAGCAATAGGAAATTAATGCAATAGGTCTCAAAATATAAACAGTTTTGCAAGTACACTGTAAGTCACACAATAAAAAAATAGCCGCACCAAGAGACATGATTGAACACCAGTAGAAATTTCCATTTAAACAGATATGAAGGACATCCAGATTCGGAATTTTCAGACACAAACTAAAGTTAGGAGAATTTAGGAAAGGATTGAAAATTATTAAGAAAATATATGGAAATACTAGTGCTGAAAATTACTATGACTGAAATTGGAATCTTGATGGATTTCACAATAGAACAGATATAGCTGAAGAGAGAATTAACAAATGAACACAAGTTAGAAGAAAATATCCAGGATGATGTAGAAAAAGATCAAATAATGAAAATACAGAAAAGTAGGAGACATAGAAGATACTGTAAGATCTAACATAGGAATTCAGTGTCCAGAAGGAAAGGAGTAAGAAAATAAGCAATATTTTAAGAGATAATGACAACTTTACTAAATTGATACAAGTTATTAAACTACAGATTCAAGAACCCCAAACAGGATAAAAAGAAAACAATGTGAAATCACATCATTGTAAAACTGCTGATAACCAAAGATGGAAAAAGCATAAAGCAGCCGAAAAAAACACACCTAAAAATGACATTGAAAGGAACAACAAACAGCTGGTATTCTTTCTTAAATGTTTGGCAGAATTCAACAGTAAAGCCATCTAGGCCTGGAGTTTTCTTTGTTGGAAGGTTTTTAGCTAGTAATTCAATTTCTTTAATAGATACAGGACTATTCAGTTTGTATAGTTTTTATCACAATCTTTGGTAGTTGACAGTATGTGTTATCTATTGCTGCATAGTAAATCACCTCAAAATGTAACAGCTTAAAACTAAGCATTAATTACCTCACAGTTTCTGTGGGCCAGGAATTCAGGAGCACTTAGCTGGGTTGTTCTGGCTCAGGATCTCAAATGGGTCAAGATGTGTACAAGGCAGTAGTCACAGAAGCGTGACTAGGGCTGGCGGATCTGCTTGCAAGGTGGCTCACTCTTATGGCTTCCTACAGAAGGCCTCAGTGTCTCACAGATTATTATCAGTAAGTCTCAATTTATTGTTGGTTGTTGGCAGGAGGCCTCAATTTCCAACCACATGGGCCTCTCCAAAGAGCTGCTTAAGTGTCCTAAGGACATCGTTTGTTGCCAAGTGAGCGATCGGAGAGAGGGCAAAGAGGAAACCACAATGACATTTGTGACCTAGTCTCAGAAGTTATATATCATTACTTCTGCCATATTTTAGTTGTTAAAACAGAACACTAAGTGCTCAAAGGAAGGAGAATAAGACTTCCCCTTTGAAGGAGGAGTCAAAGTGTGGACATACTTTAAAGTCACCATAGTGTCTCTTGAGGATTTTGTCTATTTCATGTAAGTTGTAAAATTTATGGGCATAATATTTGTCATAATATTCCCTTATTAACCCTTTAATTTTTCATTGAACACCTGTATGCTTACTATCTAGATTTTACCATTAAGATTTTTTTTTTAAAGATTTTATTGGGGAAGGGGAACAGGACTTTATTGGGGAACAGTGTGCACTTTCAGGACTTTTCTCCAAGTCAAGTTGTTGTCCTTTCAATCTTAGTTGTGGAGGGTGCTGTTCAGCTTCAAGTTGTTCTTTCAGTCTTAGTTGTGGAGGGCGCAGCTCAGCTCCAGGTCCAGTTGCCGTTGCTAGTTGCAGGGGGCCCACCATCCCAGTGCGCCCACCATCCCTTGCGGGAGTCGAAACCGGCAACGTTGTGGTTGAGAGGACATTCTCCAACCAACTGAGCGATCCGGGAGCTCAGCACAGCTCAGCTCAAGGTGCTGTGTTCAATTTTAGTTGCAGGGGGCACTGCCCACCATCCCTTGCGGGAGTCGAGGAATTGAACTGGCAACCTTGTGGTTGAGAGCCCACTGGCCCATGTGGGAATCGAACCGGCAGCCTTCGGAGTTAGGAGCACAGAGCTCTAACCGCCTGAGCCACCGGGCCGGCCCCACCATTAACATTTTACTCTGCTTGTTTTATCACATATCTATCCATCCCTCTATTTGTGTTTTTTTCTTTTTCCTTTTGCCTTTTTAATATAAGCATTGTTCTTCCCCTTTGCTTCTTTGTTCCCTAGTAGATCAAACCCAGTGCGTCTCAGGGTCTGATTGGAACTCAAATATCTTCCAGTTCTGTATGATCTCTCGAAATTGTTTAACTTACAATTCTAAGGTCATTCTTTGCCCAGATTTATGGAGTTTCACCCTATGCATGTATGGCTTAGTATTGTGTCACAGACTGAAGGGGACATCTCCCCTTCCAGATTTCTGGAACTCTCTTAATTTAGCTCCTTCCTGTCTCATATTCTGCCCTGCAAATTCCAGCCACTTCTGCCTCCCCAAAACTTATTTCCATCTCCTCAACTCAGCAAGACCACCATAGTCTGCCAGGGATTCCCTCTTCCTGTACCTTGAGCTAGAAAGTGTCTCTAGGCAGAAATACAAGCAATTATAGGGCTGCTTTATCTGTTTCCTTTCTCTTAGGGATCACAGTCCTGCGCCGCTTGTTTAGTGCCTGAAAACTGTTATTTCATGTACTTTGTCCAGTTTCCTCATTGTTTATAGTGGGAGGGTTGGGTTAGTCCCAGTTCCTGCAGAAGCAGAAATTTTATCTCATTTTACACTGCTAATACAACAAGGTGGTGAAAAGAAACAAACAAACAAAAAAATCCTGCTATGGATTAGAAGATCTGAATTTAAGTGCAAGCCCTGGATTGTGTAAATTACTAGCCTTTCAATACCTCAACTTCTTTATCTGTTAACTGGAGATAATAATAGTACCTATCTCCTAAGATTGTTGTGAAGGTTTACTGAATTAAGCATTGTATTAGTTTACTGTAGCTACTAACAAATTAAACTGGGTGGCTTAAAAGAATAGAAATTTATTGTCTCATAGTTCCAAAGGCCAAAAGTTCAAAACAGTTTCAAATGGGTCTCAGGATCTCAAATGGGTCAAGATGTGTACAAGGGCTAAAGTCAAGATGTCAGGAGACCCAATCTCCATTGGAGGCTGTAGGGAAGAATCTGTACCTTGTCTCTTCCAGCTTCTGTGGCTGCCAGCATTCCTTGGCTTGTGGTTGCATCATTTCAATCTCCGCCTCGTGGTCATACTGCTTTCTCCTCTTCTGTCAATATTAAATCTCCCTCTGCCCCTTTCTTATAAGGATGCTTGTAATTGCATTTAGGGCCCACCCACACAATACAGGACAATCTCCCCATCTCAAGATCCTTAACTTAGTCACATCTACAAAGACCCATTTTCCTTATAAGGTAACATTTACAGATTCCAGGGATGAGGACCTGATATCTTTGGGTGGCTATTATTCAGCCCACTACAAGATAATAAATCACTTAGCACACAGTGGTGATATTCAATATATTTAGCAACCACTACTGCACAGGCTCCAACCAATCAGAGCACAATTACGAAACAGAATGGATACTGGCCACAAACATAACAGTGGCTGAATAACACCCCTGCTCTTGTCATATATGCTAGCACCTCACACACATACTATGCATTCAATAAATATTAGTTCACCAAGGTCGAATTTTACTGAGTCATTTCTACTTTCTTTTTTAAAGTTCTGGATATGTCCTTTTTTATCTGTAGGATCTGCTTATCTTTTTTCTGAGCACTTTATATACTAAAGTTGCCATATTTGTGAAAAATACTGTTTCCATTACATTGTGTTAATCTTTTCTAAATCTTACATTTGATAATTTCTAGATAATCTGGTCTTAATCTTCATTTTTAAATATAAACATCTAAATTGAATATATGGCTTATTATGTCTTTAGGTTATATTTGATTTAATGAAACAAATATATTGATACATGCTAACTAGGCTTTTTAAAATGTCAGATTCTTGTTCTCCAAAGTCTTCCCTTTGCAGACGAAAGAATCCTGATGTTTCCCCAATGGTAAGCAAATTCTTTGTGGCTACTTTTTACTATGCTGAAATGTGAGCTTATAAAATTGAGACGTTAGTTAAATGTGAATTGGAAAAGACTATTAAAGTCATACTAGGATTGGCTAGGGAAGCAGGGACATCCTATTCTTCTCCTGAGACTACAGCACAGCTGTGGAAGGCAGAATTCCAAAATGGCCCCAGAGATTTTCCACTGCCTAGGGTACGTGCCACGCAGAATCCCCAGTACTGTGAACTTGATATACGTTACTACTGTAATTAGGTTATGTTTTATGGCACCGGGAGATTTTCTGGGTAGGCCTGACCTAAGCACATGAGTCCTATAAAAGTAGCGAGTTTTCCTGGCTGGAAGCAGTAGAGGAGTCAGTGATTCGAATCACAAGCAAAGACTCAATATGCTATTGCTGGTTTAAAGGAGGGAGGCATGCAGTAAGGAATGTGAACAGCATCTAGGAGCCAAGAGCAACCCCTAGCTGACAGCCAGCAAAGAAACAGGGATCTCAGTCCTACAGGTAACTGCAAAGAAATGAATTCTACCAACAACCACGTGAGTTTGGAAGAAGACCCTGAGTCTCAGATGCAAAAAGCACAGTGCAGGCTGACACCTTGATTTCAGCCCAGTGAGACCCTGAGCAGAGAACCCAGTCACACCACACCCAGATTTCTGACCTACAGAAACTGAGATAATATATTTGTGTTGTTTTGTGGTACCAAATGTGTGGTAATTTGTTATGTACCAAGAGAAAACTAGTACAGTAGCTAATCCCATCTCTCAAGGAATAGGTAGTCTAATTTTCACATGCACACCTTTTTCGTAATTTTTACATGTTTGGCAATTTATATTTTAAAGTAATGAATTGTTTTTTATTCTTATGACTAGACACCAAACATGATGGATGAAGAGATGCTGGTTAAAATGCCTCTGCCTTTAAAAGGTTTAAGGGTAATTTAATTTTTCTGCTAACTTTAATGATATGACTGTACTTCTTTTAAAAAGGAAACAATTTAAAGAAATAAAGCAACACCTCCTGAGAGATAGAGCACACCCCACTACCATCTACCAGTGAATGCTCCAGAGCTGAGCTGCTCAAGCAGGACTGACTACATAGTTTGCAAGGCCCAGAGAACGGTGAAAATACGGCGTCTCTTGTTCAAAAATTACTAAGAATTTCAAACAGCAGAGCATTAAACTGGGAGTGGGGCCCTTCTGACTGCACAGGTCACACACTCATGAAACCAGCTCTGTGCCCAGACCTTCTCCAGCATCTTCCAGATAAAAGCTTTGCCAAGGGCTACTTACTGTCCAAAGGCGCCACTGCTTCTTCACCGCTTGAGTGACATTTGCAAAATAATTGCCCATAATGTCACCATACAGGGCAACCAAATCCTCTCAGAATTTTCTCCAAGTGTGTATGTCTGTGTGTGTGTGTGTGTATGTATATGTATGTGTGTATGTATCTGTATGTGTGTATTTATATTCTTTGATACAGGTGGATTCTTATAATTGTTATATTGCTTTTGTCACTTAAAATTACAGCGTACGTATTTACCTGTATTAATAAATATATTCTTCAAGAATAAAATTTTAAATATTCACATATTTTTGCACTTTAAATGAAAGGAGAGTTAAATAAAATTATGAAAGACTTGTAAGAAAAAAAAAAGGAAGGGTGAGAGGGAAGGAGCGCTGTCCTCCAAAGAACTCACAGTAAAATAAGAGGACAGTGCTGAGATGTGACACAGTTACTATATTATAACTAGTATAAACATTACGACGTATACTGTGTGTGTAAACTCATTAAAAAAACAAAACGCTCAAAATAGGAATATTATTCCAACTTTTAAAAGTAAGAAAACAATCTCAGTGAAGTCACAGAACTAAGTATAAAAGGATTCTTCAAAACTAGTTGAGTCAGCCTGAATTCTGGTCCCAGCTCTAACTGCTAACTTTGGTAAGCCGCTCTGTGACTTTGGTAAATTTTTGTTTCGCTGGAGTTCATTTTGTTTTCTGTAAAATGACTAGATTGAGTGAATTTACCATAACTACCTTCCTGTTCTAAAATTTGGTAAATCTAATATTATGAATTTAAGTGCTTCAAGGAGCTTTTTAAATCTATTCTTTGAATAAAACTACGTCATCCTATTTTTAAGGCCTTTTGAAGGAGGTTTTACTACAACTTAAAACCATTTTGGGGTCTGCTTTAACTGTCATTTTTAGCATATTAATAGATCACGTGTTTGAACTCTCCATGTTGCTTAGTTTTCTTTGAGCTAAACACTATAAGTTTATCTGAATCCTCAGAAATCAATTTTTATTTTCATAATTCTCTGACCTACTCATAAGCCCTCTCTGACCTTCAAGATTGTCCCTGAACTGAACACAGTGCTGTATTAAAGGATCAGGTCACTGGTTCTCTCATTTTGGTCTTTTAAGCACGTCTTTCTCCTCTTTTCTCCTCACTGTATTGCAGAACACAGTGCTTGTCTGGGGATCATGTTAACCTGTAAATTGTTTCAGTAGGTCTGGGTCGGACTTGAGATGCTGCCTTTCTGACACACAGATGATGCTGATGCTGCTCCCTGAACCAGACTTTGATATATACGCCAATGAAATGTGCTTTGTTAAAGAAAAGTATGTAATGACCTCTTTCCCACAACCCTAAGTAGTAGCAATTCACAGAATTGTTGTGGTGAGGTCATGTACTCTTCTTCCAGAAATGCTCCCAGGGCATGCCTGCGTTCTGTCTACATGGCTACTACAAATACTTCAGATACTAGATGCCTCTTGATTGCCAAACCTACTGGATGTAGCACCATTTCCTATAAAAACCAGAAAGCAATCTTGACTGACTATAGGTCAAGTCTGGGTGCCATAGAAATCATCTGAAAGTGAATTCAACCTCAAAAAGTGAGTCCAAGCTGGTCCCTCTTAAACAGCCAAACGTGATGATGTGCAAGCTTATCTGCCACCAAATAGCCTGCCCAACTTCCTGTGCATTTAATCACCAAAGAACTACTAGACACAGAAATAAACTGCTAGAGTAGGACCTGGTATAGTAAGTGACTTAATGCAGACTTTCTCAACTTTGGCCCTATAGACATTTTGGGCTGGATAATTTCTTGTAGGGGTTCAGAGAGATGAGGGAGTGTTTCCTGTCCATCGCAGGATATTTAGCAGCATCCCTGACCTCTACTCACTAGATGCCAGTGGCACCGCCCAAGTTGTGACAACCAAAAATGTCTCCAGACACTGCCATATGTCTTCTGGGGAAGAAAACAATTCCTGTTTGAGAACTACTTATTAATGCTCAAAACTCCATGTCTTTTATTTGTGGATCAAGTGAAGATACAGCAATTATACATACTAAATACTACTACTCTTAAAGCCACAGAACCAGAATTATTTCCCCATATAAAATTTTCCTTATCACCCAGTCCATAGCTTTGTCACAGCACAGCAATCACCATAACAAATATGTTCGATGCCTAACTCAGTCACTTCTTTCCTGTGTTAGATACATATTAGGCTTCTTTTCCTACCCAGCTGTTATACGTATTGTGGCACACATCTTTTAGTTTAAACCTGCTTTTGTAGTGCAAGTGTAGTTTTTTGTAGTGCACATTATACTTACATCTTTATTCTACTTTGAAAAATGTTATCTCTGATGTGCCCACACATTCATTTACTCTTACAACATTTGAATTTTTTAGCTCTTGGTTTATACTAGCCCAGAGGGAGTGTTACAGAATCCTTTACGGTCTCATAAGCTACTTCAAGAGACCGCTGATATATCAGTAGGGCAACTGCAAGCAGGCGTTGGACAGGGTAGAGTAGCTCTATTAATACTGTGAGTGGGGCTGGAATTTGTAGCTACTTCCCTGCCTGATACATTATCAGATATGCTTTTTTTCAAAGGATGAGAGGAAGAGTTTTTTACTGACCTAGTAACCCCACAGCACATCTTCAGATGACACCATTTGTAGGGAATATATATTTGAATTGGCTAAACTCTTACCTAATACCCTGTCACTTAGTGCATCCTGTTGGGTTTCTTTTTTAGGTGGACAGTGGATAGTTCTGTTGTAGACAGATTTTTTGATGTGCTGTACAAGGGTTTATGGAATAATGTATTCTAGGAGAGAAGTATAATCCATCCTACTTATTTGTCATACAAGCTGGTATCTGTGTGATGATGGCTCATGTGGAAACAAAATACTAACATAGATGTTTCCTAACAGAAATTCTTAGAAACTACTGTTTATGGAAGCTATTACTTAGAAAAAAATTACTTTGTCTTTTATATTTAATTAATAAATTTTCAGTTGTATACCTAAACAATTAGTAAAAATATTTACAATTAAACTAAATACCTTTTGCCGCATAGGATTATTTATAATCAGTGCAAATTGGAAAACCTGCACATTCACATTTAGTCTACCACTCTACAGTCATGTTCTGGATTTTGTTACATGTCAAAATCACAACTCTCCACAACCTGGTTCACGCAATATTTTATTATCCTCCATTCAATATGAAAGTATATTGTTCAGGGCTTAATTAACAACTTAGCCCTTTTCACATTTAAATCCAGAAAAATATCTTATTGCACAATTTTGAGGGCTGAAAGTACTTCATTCAACAAATGTTTCGGGGGGGTACTAACTATATGCAAACAAAACAGAAACCTGTGGTAGTATAAGAAGTATAGGACTATGTCTTACGAAGAATGATGCCCTTCAAAGACCTTAACAATTTGATTGATGAGGTGGTGGGACATGTGTAATTTATAATACCAAAGTATGCTTCGTAAAGCATCTTAGTAATCAGCATAAACAAAAAGGACTTAGGTCAAGGAAGTACTAAATGACCATATCGCATTGTGTTTTCTACTCAGTCAATTGATTAATTGTGATATAAAAAGCTTTATGAAAGAGGTAGACTGATCACATCTTAAATGATGGAAAGGATTTAGAGACATGAAAAGGACATGGGAAAGCTTTCCAGGAGAAGGGAATAGTGTGAATCAAGATGAGAGTGAGCACAGCATATTCATTAGGTAGTGATGAGGTAGCTGGCTTGATTAAGTTAGGGGTTGAAATATAGAATAAAGCTTCATAAGTGGGATTTGGCTAATTTATGGACAGGTTTGAAAACTAATCCATTGAGTTTGAATTTTTTCCAGGAAGGTCTTAGCAGCAAGTAACGGGAAGTGCTGTGAAGAAAGTGGTGTTTGGGGAGTATATAGATGGTGAATAGTTTGGGAGGAAAGGGAAGAGACTGACATAGGAAAATCTTGCAGTAAGTCAAGTGAAAAGTGATGAAGACCTGATAAGAGTGAGGTCAGAGAGAATGAACAGGAAGGAATAGATACACCAGATGCTTTGAATTTGAAGTGAATAAAGAACAAAACTTTTAGACCATGTGCTTCAGGAGGGGAGTGTCTGCAAATTAACTAATTTATGTAATTTATTAGAGAACTGTGGGCCCTTGAACAAGTTTTTAAAGAAGATTCTGAAAGTCTTTCTTTTAACCCCTTCATGTTTTCATTTATACAGCAAATATTTATTGAGCACCTGTTATGTTGCAGACACTGTTCTGGGAATATAATCATGAACAAAACAGACAAAAATCACTGCTTTCATTCTAGTGGGAGATATCATACAATAAACTGATAAATAAACAAAATATTGGGGGGTGGGAGAAGAGGATAAGGGGGATCAAATATATGGTGATGGAAGGAGAACTGACTCTGGGTGGTGAACACACAATGGGATTTATAGATGATGTAATACAGAATTGTACACCTGAATTCTATGTAATTTTACTAACAATTGTCACCCCAATAAATTTAAAAAATAAATTAAAAAAAATAATAAACAAAATATGTAATACAGATGGGAATAAGTACTATGGATTAAAATAAAGCAGGGAAGGGGGATAGTGAATAGCAGGAGGGGTAGGGAGATAATTTTAAATAGGTTAGTAAATGAAGGCCATACTGGGAAGTTAGTATTTGAGCAAAAACCTGATGGAAGTGAGCAAGCCAGTCATGTAGCAGTAGCTGGGGAAAAGAGCAGTACAGGTAAAAAGAACCCTAATCGTAAGGCCCTGAGGACATTCCTGGTGAGGACAGAAGCGGGTTGGGTGTGGGGGTCCTGGAGGCCATTTAAATACTTCAGCTTTTACTGAATGAGATAAGAAGTCGTTGGAGAGTTTTAATCTTTGACTTACGCGTATTTAAGAGTATTCTGTCTTGGTTTATTTGAGCAAAAGCTCTTTTATTCTTTTTCTAGTTGGAAGATTTGCGTTTCTATTGCTTGTAATTGAAAAAGATCCTAGTTTATGATCCTCTGTCTTGTATTAATTATATCTGGAATTGAGCTTTAATTGTGGCACCCAAAAACATTCTCAATAACTGCTCTCTTTTAAATGACGACCCCACGCCCCCCCCCCCCCCCGCAAAGAATAGTAGGCTAATTCCTGTTTTGAGAATAGACCCATGGTCTTTCAATATTTTTTTGAACAAGTACTCCTAAAATAACTTTGAAAAGCTATGTACTTACCTCCACATTTTCAGATTGATATGGAAAACTTTTCATCATAAGTTTAAACATTCACCAATGTTGTAGTTTCTACTATATTGTAAATAATTACTTTTTAATAGGTTTTTAAATAACTTTTAAATCTATTTAGTAAAAGCTAGCTATAGTAATTTGAAACCTATCATCATTCATTTAAAAATACATAAATAAGTTGTTCTTTAACAGTGGGAAATTTTTATCTCATTCTTTTTTCTACTTGAGCTCATATTTCCATTCCATTCCTCCCAGAGAATGTTGTCCTATTGAAAATACAGGCAGTCCTCACTTTGCACAGTAGTGCAGGACCATAAAAATGACCGTCCAAGATTATAATACAAAGTAATCTTGATAGTCACTGGGAAAAACTATAATTATCCTGTGACCTTTAAAACTTTTTTGTCAGAACATTAAAAACTCTCTTACTGTCAGTTATAAATGTATAGGAAAATGAAAAACATAGTAAGAGCAATATTTACTTAGTGTAATGCAGTTATAAACATCGGAAATTGAAGTATTTTATTTCTTTGTAAAAAGTAATTTATCAAGAGCAGTTTGAATAGTTCTTGCCTTCTTTTTGTCATCAATTACAATGCAGAGTGACCATCTTTCTATACCTTGATAAATTGTCATAAGTTCTTTCTAAGTTTGGATCAGCTTCCAACATTTTATTCTTTGCACTTTCAATGTTGTGAGGTATCGCCACGGGTTCTTTTAATATGAAGTTTTTTCCCAGCATCACTTCTACTGGGACACCTTCATCCTTTTTGTCAACAACAGCTTTCCTCTCTTAAATCATAAATTCACCTGCACCAAGTTCCACTGCCTGCATATCCAGAGTCCGTCCAATGACAGCAGTGTCAGCATTTCCATGGTCAGTTATTCCTTCTAGAACTTCATTGTGTTCCATTCAAATTTCACTTGCAGCATTATCACTTTTTAATTCTTTGCTGCCCTTTGATTTTTGTTGGCCAGTGCCCTCTTCCAGTGATCTATTTTTGTTAAATATTACACAGATTTATTACTAGCAGATGAGGTAAGACAACTAGAAGCTTTGCTGTCTGTATGTGAACTGAATAACAGATGCACAATGACCAATCACTAGCAACTTTGAAAGCAGAGACATGATTGGTCATTGATCATGATGCTCATCTGTTATTTATGTAGTGATTTGTGGACTAAAGAGCTAGCAGATGAAATTTGTATTTTATGCAATTACTCACAGTTAATATACCACAGTAATTGAAATTTGAAACCTGTTTAGGGATTGGCATTATTTAAACCATGATAAATGAAATTCATGCATACTGTAACCATTCAAAGAAAGGATTGTCTGTATATTTTTATACTTGAAAATCTTCTATTAATGGTCTCTTATACTTCTCTACAACAAAAATGTACATAAATTAAAATTTTAACTTTTATGGCCTTGATTTTTTTCTCTTATTTTAAAAAAATATTTATTTTTCAATTACAGTTGACATACAATATTATATTAGTTTCAGGTATATAAGATAGTTATTAGACATTTATATAACTTACAAAGTAATCATTCTGATAAATATGGTACCCATCTGACATCATACATTCTTATTACAATATTATTGTCTGTATTCTTTTTGCTATACTTTACATCCCCGTGACTATTTTGTACTTCTTAATATCTTCCCCCAAACTCCCTCCCATCTGGCAACCATCCAAATGTTCTCTGTATGTATGATTTTGTTTCTGTTTTGTTTCTTTGTTTACTTTGTTCTTTAGAGTCCACATATAAATGAAATCATATGGCATTTGTCTTTCTCTGTCTGACTTACGCCACTTAGCAAATACTCTGTACTCCATCCATGTTGTTGAAGATGGCAAGATTTCATTCTTTTTCATGACTGAGTAATATGCCATTGTATATATGTATCCCCTCTTGTTTATCCATTCATCTATTGATGGACACCCAGGTTGCGTCCATATCTTGGCCTATTGTAAATAATGCTGCAATGAACATATGGATGCATATGTGTTTTCAAATTAGGGTTTTGAGTTTCTTCAGATAAATATCCAGAAGTGGGATTACTGGGCCCTTCTTTTTCTCTTGTTATAGCCTTTGTTTTAAAGTCTATTTTGTCTGATATAAGTATTGGTACCCCAGCCTTTTTTTTTAATGACATGTCTTTTTCCCATCCCTTTACTTTCAGTTTGTGTGTGTCTTTCAATCTGAAGTGAGTCTCTTGTAGGCAGCACATGTAACGGTTTTGTTTTCTTATCCATTCAGCCACCTTATCTTTTGATTGGAGCATTTAGTCCATTTACGTTTAAAGTAATTATTGATAGATGTGTCGTTATTGCCATTTAATCATTCATATTTTTGATATTTTATTTATTCATTCATTCATTTGTCTTAAAGAAGCCCCTATAACATTTCTTGTAATACTGGTTTGGTGGTGATAAACTCTTTTAGCATTTTCTTGTCTGGGAAGATCTTTTTCTGTCCTTTGATTCTAAATGATAGCTTTGCTAGGTAGAGTAATCTTGATTGTAGATCCTTGCTTTCCATCACTTTGACTATTTTGTGCCCATCCCTTCGGCCAGAAACGTTTCTGTTGAGAAAGCAACTGACAGTCTTATGGGAGCTCCCTTGTAGGTAACTAACTGCTTTTCTCTTGCTGCTTTTAAGATTCTCTCTTTGTCTTTAACCTTTGACATTTTAATTATGATGTGCCTTTTTGTGGGCCCATTTGGGATCATCTTGTTTGGGACTCTCTGCACTTCATGGTCTTGGATGTCTATTTCCTTCACCAGGTTAGGGAAGTTTTCTGTCATTATTTCTTCAAGTAGGTTTTCAATTCCTTTCTCCTCCATCTGGTACCCCTATGATGTGAATGTTGATACCATTGATATTGTCTCAAAGGCCCCTTAAACTATCGTCTTTTTTTAATTCTTTTTTTCTTTTTGCTGTTTTAATTGGGTGTTTTCTGCTACCTTATTTGCTACCTTATCCAAATCACTGATTCATTCCTCTGCTTCATCTAATCTACTGTTGATTCCCTTTAATATATTTTTCATTTCAGTTATTGCATTCTTCATTTCTGACTGGTTCTTCTTTATATTTTCTATCTCCATTTTTATGTTTCCTGTCTCTTTGTTGAAGTTCTCACTGAGATCATTGAGCACCCTTATAGCCATTGTTCTGAACTCTGCATTTGGTACATTGCCTGTCTCCATTTTGTTCAGTTCTTTTTCTGGAGCTTTGTTCTGTTCCTTCATTAGGGACATATTTCTTTGTCTCCCCATTTTGGCTGCCTCACTGTGTTTGTCTCTATGTATGTATTAGGTCAGGCTACTACCATGTTTCCCCGAAAACATGACCTAGCTAGACAATCAGCTCGAATGTGTCTTTTGGAGCAAAAATTGATATAAGACTTGGTCTTATATTACTGTTTCCCCAAAACTAAGACCTAGCCAGACCATCAGCTCTAATGTGTCTTTTGAAGCAAAAAATAATATAAAACTCGGTCTTATTTTACTGTAAGACTGGGTCTATATAATATAATATAATATAATATAATATAATATAATATAATATAATATACCAGGTCTTACATTAATTTTTGCTCCAAAAGATGCATTAGAACTGATTGTCTGGCTAGGTCTTATTTTGGGGGAAACACGGTATGTCTCTCAGTCTTAATAGAGTGGCCTTATGTAGTAGGTTTCCTGTGGGGCCTATTGGCACAGTCTCCTTGGTCACTTGAGCTGGGTGCTGCAGATGTATCCTTTGTGTGGGTTGCATGTGCCCTCCCGTTGTACCCTATTTCCTCGAAAATAAGATCTTTTGGAGCAAAAATTAATATAAAACCTAGTATTATATTGTATTGTATTATATTATATTATATTATATTATATTATATTATATTATATTATATTTTATATGACTGGCTCTTGGGGCTGGCCTGGTGGCTCAGGTAGTTGGAGCTCCGTGCTCCTAATGCTGAAGGCTGCCGTTTTGATTCCCACATGGGCCAGTGGGCTCTCAACCACAAGGTTGCCGGTTCAACTCCTTGAGTCCCGCAAGGGATGGTGGGATCTGCCCCCGGCAACTAACAATGACAACTGGACCTGGAGCTGAGCTGCGCCCTCCACAACTAGGATTGAAAGGACAACAACTTGACTTGGAAAAAGACCTGGAAGTACACACTGGTCCCCAATAAAGTCCTGTTCCCTTTCCCCAATAAAAATCTTTAAAAAAAAAAGACTAGGTCTTATAGTAAAATAAGACCGGGTCTTATATTAAGTTTTGCTCTAAAAGATGCATTAGAGCTGATGGTCCAGCTAGGTCTTCTTTGGGGAAACACGGTAGTTGAGCCTTGCTTGCTATTTGCACGTCAGTGCGAGGGATTGACCCTTGGGCTGATTGGTTGTGAGGACTGGCTGGTGACTACAGTGGAGGAGCTGTTATGCAGGGGCTGACCCTACAAAGCAGAATTCGCTTTAGCAGGGCTCTTGTGTCTGCTCAGTCTGTCCTTTGGGTGTGTCATCCTTGAAGGTGACCAGATGGTGCTCCGGCTGGATCCAAAGCTGGCTACCAGGAGTGCTGACTTTGGTATGCCCTTGATTCTTCAGTAGTAAGAAAATTCCAGGCTGATTAACGTTGCAATTATTATAATTTATCCAGCAACATAAATACGTTTAAATTAAAAGTAAATTTTATCAAAATTTATTTCAAGCTGATGAATGGGACTATTTTCTTTTCACTTAAACCATAGATATTTGGCTGAGTATTACATACTGCTAGAACAAGAGTTTAGGATGATATTCTTGTTTTAAATTCCTATAGATATAGTCCCGAAGAAAAAGTGTTCATATAGGCAAGCAGATGGAAATGAGAGAAATTTATTATAGCAGTGCCACTCATTTTGTGGATTCTTTCCAAATTACTTGTCAAAAATCCTCTTTAATTTTTATTGCAAACAAGAAATTGGAAACTTCGTGACTTGCAAAAGTACTTGTTATCCAGTCATTAGAATGTTCACTTTCTGATTTTCCAGGAAGTGTAACAAAGAGACTTTGCCAAGAACATAGCAACTCAAAGGCAGCCACAGAGACCCATGCTGGTTGTATACTGTACAACTCCTGAAGACCATGTTCACATTGCACTCTACTTGAGTGGAATGAGCTGGAATTGTGCAGTGCATAACTTACACAGCTGTATGTGGTGGCCTTATAAATTATACCCACTATATTTATAGTTAGTAACAACTTGTTTAATTCAGTATGTAAATGAAGTATACAAAATTTCCTGTTTATACCCACCATTTACATACCTCGATAACTATTTCACAATTAGCATATCAAACACTTAATAGCATAGCAACACTTAGGGGAAAGATGTACTAATAAGGTAAAAACAGTAAGTACAATTGTTATTTTTAGAAACCAGGAGTCTTTTGAAAAGCTTAAGTGTGATGCCAAATGGCATCCAATTCCATGCCAAGTTTAGTATGTGCCAAGAGTCAGTTATGTTTCATCTTTGTAGTAGCTCTTTATTTCCTTATGACTTAGATTCACAGATGGCACATTTGTTTTCTTGAACAGTGCCATTAATTTATTTAACTTATGAATGTTAATTATATGTTTTTGAGTACATCAAATTTATTAGCATTTGCAGTGGTCTCTTTGATAAAGCATGTGGTAAAGAGGAACTGCTGGCAATACCCTTCAGGACATGCTCTTTTCTTGGCAAGTTGAAGCAATCTAATATGTACTGATATACACCACTTTTCTTGGTCTTTTTTACTGACATGTAACTTAAGTTTATACACTTTTAAGCAGTAATTCACAAGGAACATCAGGCAGTGGAAGCAAAAGTTTTAATTGATCTATGCAGCAATGTGAAATAACTGTACCAATGACAGTAGTGAATTCTATTATTCAAGAATCGTTCATCTCATGCTGTTATGATTCTAGAAGCCCCTACTCTGAGTTAGAGCCTATAATATTTTCTGTACATCAAACCTGTCATCATAGCCACAGCCATTTCCACACTTCAGTGACAAACATGGAAAGAATGCCCCATCTTCAGTCAGTCACAATCGTGTCCTTGAATGGCAACACTAACAATATCACTACCCATTACAAAAGATGAACTGTCTGTAATTACAATTAACTAAAAAATTAATAATTTGTAAAGAAATGTTAATAAGATGCTAATTTCCAAATTGAGGTTGTGATGGAAATTAAGTGTAAATATCCTTTCATTATAGCAGCTAATATATGCCACATCCTAAGTGGCACACCCTTCTGCCACAACTGTTACGTTTAGAAAGTATTGATATTTTTTGGTGTGTTTTACAGATCAGAAAACTAAGAATCAGAAAAGGTTAGTAACTTGTTTAAGGTTACATGTGAAATAAATGGCAGAAATGAACCTTAATCCTGAAACTAAATTTCATTTACTTTCCTTCTTTACTAAACTTTAAACCACATGTTGGATATTAAACCTTTCTTTTTTCTCCCATCTTGGGTCCAACATACATTCTTCTAACTGCAAAAAAATCACTTGATGCATTTGATTAGAATGCAGATTCCTAGGTCTTCACCCCAAGAAGTCTGGATGGGGTGGTGGTAGTGGTTGCGGGTGCTGCATAACCAGCATCCACATAATTGCATTGAGATGGTCTGACATGTGGAATTAAACTAAAACCACCCAAATGAGAACAGATGCTATTTATTCGGATCTTGCTATAACTGAGTCAGCCACCATTACTTGCCTTTGGCACAGGATTAAAGGCAGGTAGGGGAGTAGAAAAGGTTTACATAAAAGTGAAAAAAAGAGGAAGGTCTGGGGTCTGCTCTGACTGGCCTGGGAAAGCTGTAGACCAGCTACTAGAAGCAGGGGGTATTTTATGTGATTGGTTCAGGGAGCATATTTGGCTTTCTCTGGTTGGTCCTGAGTTGGAGGTAAGGGTAAAAATAGGGAAGCTGGCAGTCTTGACCAGTCCTGTTCTGGTCCAATTGCTGCAGAGGTTGTGGTTTGGCTTCCTGGGCTGCTTATGTGGTTCAGAGTTCTGTCATATACAGTCCAGCCATTGTCCATTTGTATGTTCTGTCTTTCATACCACACTCTGAGAAACCACCCTGGGCCTCTGGTGTGCCTTTTATCCTGGTCTCCTTCTCAAAGTGGCTAAACTCTAAGCTTCATGAGAGCCATGGGCCATCTTTCACCACTCTTTTACCAGTGCCTAGCCCTATCAAGCAAGCAATCAGTAAAGTCTTACAAATAAATGAATGAAAATATTAGATATTGGCTTTTGTTGGAACAAGAAAATGAACTTTCTGGTGTAGCACACGGGCATCTTTATGTGATTGGACTAGCTGCTGTCAGGAGGAAAGACTGCTCATTCCAGCTACTCTGCTCTAAACACGGTAACGTGAATCCTTGACCCTGGCTGCTCCCAGTTTTTCTCAAAGCTTCTAGGTTAACCCATAGTGTGCAAATCAACCCCAGAGGCTCCCTCCTGAGTTTAATGCTGGAGGCGGGATGGCGTTCGTGGGAAAGCGGCAGCTACTTCTGGCATTTTGAAGACAACCTCGACCCCCGACCTTTAGGTTTGCTGCATTTTCTCCACACTTTCTCCGGCCGGGCCTGGTTGGAGCTATTGAGGGAAGGGTAAAGGGCAGCCCCTTCTCAGCCTCCATTATGTGCTCTTAATTCAGGACCTGCCGAGTTTGTCTAGAGAGAAAATGTTTGAGTTGTGCGTGTGCGTTAGACACAGACCCCAGGAGAGGGGAAAGCGAGCGGCGAAGGCAGGCTCCTCAGGGAAACCGCCCCACCTGCTGCGCGGTGAAGCGCCCGGGAGGCTCCAGCTGCAGCCGCGCGCCAGCCCGCCCCGCTCCTGCGCGCAGCGCGGCCCCGCCACCCCGGAATTCCCGCCAGTGGCCCCGTGCAGAGGCCGCGCGGGGGGCTGATCAGATGGAGGCGGGCTGCAGCCGAGGCACCAAAATAGGAGCCGCTTGTGGGCTGGAGCTGCACTAGGAGGCAGCCTCCGCCGCGCCTCTTCCAAAGATGGTCAGAGGGTCCGGAGGCGCTCCCGCTCCCGCTCGCCGCTAGCCCGCGGGTCAGCACCGCGTCCCGGAGCGGTCACTGGAGGTAGGTGCGCTGCGAACTTGCCGCCCAAGGCCAGCCGGCGGGAAGCGAGCAGGACCCAGCGCGGGAGAGCGAGGCCGCGCCGTCTCCTGAGCCCGCCCGCCCGCGGCAGAGGAGCAGACAATGGCCGCGCGGGCGCCGGGCTGGGCCGAGCGCGGGGCCGCCCGCGGCGCCCTCCCCACACCTGTGCGGCGTCCCGCGTCCGACGGACGCGGGCACCGGGCCCGGTCGGCGGCGCGCGGCGCCCTGGAGTCGAGTCCCCGTGACCGGCCCTGCAGCGGGGCGGTCTGCGGGCGGGAACGCGGGCCCCCGGCCCAGGCGCGGGGCGTGCGGAAACCCCTGCGGCACCGCGGGGGAGGGGGCGCACGGGGGAAGGGGCCGCGGCCGCGCCGCTTTCCTTTATCTCCTGCCTTCAGCAGAAAGGCACAAGCTTTTCCTTTTCTGAGATTTCTTTTTGTCTCACTGTATTTCGATCATTCCTCTCAGCATCTCGCACTGACTTGAATTGGGGCCGAACCCAGATGGCCAAAGTCCGGCCTCGGGTGAGGTGACCCCCGGACAGTTGGTTTGCCAAGTGTGGCATGTCTGTCGGACTGTGAGCTCGGGGACGACTGTGGAGACTGGGTAACTGGGGTAGCTAGAAGAATCAGTATTTCTTCTAGAAAGGACTGAAAAATCCGGGGGCTTCGTTTCGGATTCCGAGCTGCCCTGGGTTTAAGGTGACCATCATATAGATCATCATATAGTCCATCCACATTTTGCATTTGTTACTTAGAATGTTGAATTTGGTCTAGTTTTGCAGTATATTTGATGCCAGTCAATCATGGTAATATTGGAATATTTAGCATTGATTATTTGAGGTTACATGCAAAATTAAAAACATGTTTATTGTTTCATATTTATTGCAGCTATGGCTCTAAAGGGACAAGAAGATTATATTTACCTTTTCAAGGATTCAACGCATCCAGTGGATTTTCTGGATGCATTCAGAACATTTTATTTGGATGGATTATTTACTGATATTACCCTTCAGTGTTCTTCAGGCATAATCTTCCATTGTCACCGAGCTGTTTTAGCTGCTTGCAGCAATTATTTTAAGGCAATGTTCACAGCTGACATGAAAGAAAAATTTAAAAATAAAATAAAAATCTCTGGCATCCACCATGATATTTTGGAAGGCCTTGTAAATTATGCATACACTTCCCAAATTGAAATAACTAAAAGAAATGTTCAAAGCCTACTTGAAGCAGCAGATCTGCTACAGTTCCTTTCAGTAAAGAAAGCTTGTGAGCAATTTTTGGTAAGGCACCTGGATATTGATAATTGTATTGGAATGCACTCCTTTGCAGAATTTCACGTGTGTCCAGAATTAGAGAAAGAATCTCGAAGAATTCTGTGTTCAAGGTTTAAGGAAGTATGGCAACAAGAAGAATTTCTGGAAATCAGCCTGGAAAAGTTCCTCTTTATCTTGTCCAGAAAGAATCTCAGTGTTTGGAAAGAAGAAGCCATCATAGAGCCAGTTATTAAGTGGACTGCTCATGATGTAGAAAATCGAATTGAATGCCTATATAATCTACTAAGCTATATCAACATAGATATAGATCCAGTATATTTAAAAACAGCGTTAGGCCTTCAAAGAAGCTGCCTACTAACTGAAAATAAGATACGATCTCTAATATACAATGCTTTGAATCCCATGCACAAAGAGATTTCCCAGAGGTCCACAGCCACAATGTATATCATTGGAGGCTATTACTGGCATCCTTTATCAGAGGTTCACATATGGGATCCTTTGACAAATGTTTGGATTCAGGGAGCAGAAATACCAGATTATGCTAGGGAGAGCTATGGTGTTACATGTTTGGGACCCAACATTTATGTAACTGGGGGTTACAGGACGGATAACATAGAAGCCCTTGACACAGTGTGGATCTATAATAGTGAAAGTGATGAATGGACAGAAGGTTTGCCAATGCTCAATGCCAGGTATTACCACTGTGCAGTCACCTTGGGTGGCTGTGTCTATGCTTTAGGTGGTTACAGAAAAGGGGCTCCAGCAGAAGAGGCTGAGTTCTATGATCCATTGAAAGAGAAATGGATACCTATTGCCAACATGATTAAAGGTAAGTGCAGATTACGTTTATTCTGTATTTTTCAGGTGTTTGAGGTTGGGCCATTGGTCTTGCTTCTCTTGAAATAACTTTAAAAAGAATTTATCACTTTGGAATGCTATCTAGGAACTATAGTAGATTATACAAGTAATGCACAGAATGTTCCAAGTAAAAACATAATGTAGCAGTCCCTAACTTGTTTGAGTTATGTGCTTACAGGGCACTACGCAGGCTAGAAAAGATATATCATTTATATTAGAAAGCAGTATAATTCATTCTACTTACTCTACAGCTTGTTTTGAGCCTAGATCTTGCTTTGACTCTTAAGAATTTGTATCTAAGTCAAAGGTTAAACAGAGAAAGCTGGGTAGTTTTACTTGTGTTTATTTATTTATTTTGACTTGCTTTTGAAACTGAACCCTTTTTTATTATGCTTTTAAATATTCTGCTTTTTCATCTCATCATTTGATCACCTCTCTTTTAAAAGGTCTTTTATTAAATCCTTGAAAGGTCTGGTTCCTGCAGGGTGTAACAAATTACTTTCTCTCAAAAACTAAAGACACATAGCCACTGCTTTTCTGATTCAAGTCTTGTCTCATAGAGTAAAAGAGAGGGGCAGATTCCCTATCCTCCCTTACGTGTCCCCCAGAGCCAGCCACATTACTGTGTTTCAATATCTGTCTAATGAATACAGTATTTTCTGCTGTTTGGCACTAGATTAGCCTTGCTCTCCTTCCCTCCCACTGGAAAAAAAGTTAAACTGGAATCGTATTTAATTACATGTGTTCATTGGTGCTGGGGAGTTGCACAGAAACAACTGGTAGGTTGTTACCAAATTTGTGTCATTTTATCCCCAGTGTTTCTTCCCAGGCCTTTCAGTTTCTTTTTTAACACTAGTGAGGGTGTGGGAATCTGACCTGGTGTGGGAATCTGACCTGGTGTGATCCATGGATGAGAAGCAGGAAGCCTGAGAAACAGAATGGTCTTGTGATCAGGCACACTGCTTCTGAAGCCAAACTGCCTGGGTCCAAATCCCGACTTCCACTTCCTTGCTGGTGATCTTGGGCAGATTATTTAATCTCCTTGTGCCCCAGTTTTGCCATCTGAATAACGGAGGTGACAACATTATGTAACTTAGGGTTTTGAGAGAATGAAATGAATTTATGCACGTGAACCGCTTAGAACAGTGTCTGGCACTGAGTGGGCACTCAGTAAGTGTGAGGCATTGTCGTCATGAGCATCATTATAGAACGTGTCAGCTCGGATAGGGCAGAAGTAACTCTCATGTTAAATCATGACTGCTGCCCTGCATGCCCAAAGATTCACCAGTGGGTGGATGGATGGGAGAAGGTGGCTTAAAACCCCCTGCTGTTGTTGCTCTGGTTTTTGACTGCCTGAGCATGACTGACCCCCCCACTTACGGATTCTAGGTCCCCTCTCCAAGGTGGTTCTGGATGTCCTGTCTGATGCCTCTTCCACAGAAGAAACAAGGACATTGCAAATATTTTAGCAGCTGTTGCAAACCTGGATATATTTCTGCTTCTGTTTCTTAATGATGAGATCAGTTTCAATGGTTTTGTAGTTTACGGTATATTTCTTTGAGGATGGAAATGTATTACTTTACCAAAATTTTGTTAAATCATTTGAAACAATGCTTGCTGACGAGAAAATGTTGCAATGGTGTATGCACCGTGAAAGAAAGCCATATGTGTACTTGACTCAGCCATGAGTGGAATGGGAGACCCTCATATGCCAAAGTCCTCCCCCACCTGCCAGCTGGGTCTGACATTACGATTTTTTTTTTGCTTTTATCTTGAAGGTTTGATTCTTCGTTATATCTAATCATCCCAAGGAAAGGTAACTGTGGGGACAGAGTCCCAGAGAGCACTTTCCAGGCTCTCAGCCTCACATGGAAAGGTGCTGGCTCGGGTAGTAGATGGTCGTCAGCTGTGACTAGTTGGCTATCAGCTGTTACCGGTTAGCCATTAGCCACTGATATAACTGCTGTGGCTACGTGGGTTGTTTGGTGGGTTGGCAGTGAAGTGGATGAATTGCGGCTAGCACGTGCGCTTAGCAAGGGGATTACATTGCGGCTCATGTTGATCCTACTTCCTGTGTCTTGCGCGGCTGTCAGCGAGACTAGGGTGCGGGAAGACCCCTCTTTGGGGTGCTGACAGATGTTTGCTTTTGTGTCTCCACCAACCGCCATCGAGAATATAGTGGTATGGCTCCCCTATCTATGGCTCTGTTGTTGTTCCTTTTTGGCCTCACCATATCCTGCGTTTTTGTGCTGGGGGGGGGGGTGAGGGGGGGCGGGAGCTGAGTCCCAGCATTACAGTAACACTTTGTCAGTTATGCATTTTGGGTTAGTACTGGTTATAGTGATCAGACTCTTGCTGAACTTAGTTTCACATTTTTCTGTAGAAAGAACAACATTTTTCCCAATTTGTTTTATTTTGTAGTCTTGAAGTGAACTAGCAGTTTTCTCTGATAATGAGAACTTACATCGGGTAGAATCAAATTTCAAATTCATTTCCTTTTTTGGTTCAGGAAGATACAGAGAAGAAATAGTTGGCTGTTTAGGAACTCCTAACATGTTTCCCCCTCATAACTGCCTTGCTTATAAACTCACTTTTGTTCTAGAGTAGAAATGAACGAGATGAAACTGCACCCCTGCATGTAGCAATGCTAAGTAAAAGTTTGTTGAAAGACTAAACCGACTTTTCAACTAAAATGAACCTCATCATTTTTCTTCCCTCTTCTTGTTCCCCTGCTGAAACTATTTTCTCCTCCTCTGTATTTTTCGATGGCATCAACATTTCCCCGTTTTGCAAGCTCAGGATTTCATAATGTGTCTTGTTGGTGTCCAACTCAGTCAGTTATCAAGGCTTATCTGTTTTTCCTGTGTCTCTTGTCACCTTGCCCTCCACTCTATACCGAAAGCCCCATCTAATGCAGACCCTTAACACATTGCAGCTGGATCAGTTCTACCTTTCTACCTTTGTAATCCCTCCCTTGCTTGATTTAAAAAGCTTGAAAATCCTGCTGATTTAAGTCCAGATTTCTTAGTTGGGCATCAGGATTCTTTGCCATGTAGCTCTAACTTACCATGCCAATTTTAATTCCCACAAGACAACCCCAGGTATGCCAAAATCAAAACTGCTACTTGGATTGCCCAATAAGCATTTGCACTTGCCTTGCCCTCATTTAGAATGGCTTCCTCTAACCTCTACCTGCCAAATTCCTACCCACTAAGGACCAGGTCAAATTTTGCCACCTCCTGCCATGATTTCCCTAGTCAAAAGCAATGTCTCCTTGCTCTAAACATCCACAGCTCTCTACCTTGTGTTCTAATTATTTTTGTAAATGTCTCACCATCTTTTAAGAGTGCGAGGAGCTTTTCTTTTTTATCCTTCAGTCCCTCAGAGTACATGCCTTATGTGAATAATAACAAAAACAATACAGTATTCATCGTAAAACAGAATGAAAGATCAGCTGAAAATGTGATTTTAATGTGATTTTAATTACCACAGGCGTGGGAAATGCTACTGCCTGTGTCTTACATGAGGTTATCTACGTCATTGGTGGACACTGTGGCTACAGAGGAAGCTGCACCTATGACAAGGTCCAGAGCTACAATTCAGACATCAATGAATGGAGCCTCATCACCTCCAGTCCACATCCAGGTAACAGAATCCTGTCAGTAGTACATGTTGTGGTACCGCTTGTCAGTATAAGAGATGGCTAAAAATGGGCTGGAAATAAAAAATGCTACATTTATAGTAGACTACACATGGTGTAATTAAAAGGCTCAAAATACTCATATTTCCATGTAACAATAATCACAATTTAGATTATTCAGATTAGATCATGTCTTTAAATACTTTCTCTCATGTCTTTATACTACACGTATTTAAGCCTATGTGGTTAAAAGTAGTAGTTTTTTTATTTTTTTTCACTTAGATTCTTTTTTGTGTGTTTCGTATTCCTTATGTGCTTTCATTTACATGTATTATATAAAACACAATTTAAAAAAAAATTTTTTTATTGGGGAATATTGGGGACAGTGTGTTTCCAGGGCCCGTCAGCTCCAAGTCGTTGTCCTTCAATCTAGTTGTGGAGGGCGCAGCTCAGCTTCAAGTCTAGTCGCCGTTTTCAATCTTTACTTGCAGGGGGCCCCACCATCCCATGCGGGAATCGAACCAGCAACCTTGTTGAGAGCTCATGCTCTAACCAACTGAGCCATCTGTCCACCTCTCTGGAAGCTCAGTGGCAGCTCCTTGTCTTCATTCTAGTTGTGGAGGGCACAGCTCACTGGCCCAAGTGGGAATCAAACCGGCAACCCTGTTGTTCAGAGCTTGCGCTGTAACCAACTGAGCCATCCGGCCCAGATTTTTTAAGCCGTTAAACACAATTTTTATAAGCAGTTAAAAAGCACTAGTCTAACAAATAGTTGGGAAGGGTACCTGTTGATTCAGTTCAACAGAAGATGGTTTCTTCTTTTAGAAGCGTGGTCTTTCTGGGTTTCAATAACTGTTAAGCACTCACTCCTACGGTGTGCAGAGCCTCATGTTGGCCTCATTTTAACAATCATAAAGGGGACAAGTTGTCTGCCCACAAGGAGTGGCCTGCCTTCTGTGGTGTCTTTTGTTCTTTGACTTGTCTCTTTGTGAAGAGCTCGGGGGAAGCATAAGCTATAGCCTGTTACTTAAGCCTGTTACATCAGAAAAGATTCATATCACCAAATCACTATACTACTTTGAGTCCTTTTCCGTATAGCATCACTTCTAAGTGGGTTACTGGAGAGCATAATTGAAATTCACAATCTTGAACTATCTGAGAGTAATAGTAACAGCTAACCTTCTTGAGCACTTTTCATAAGTTAGGTATTGACTAAGCACTTTGCATGTAATATTACCTTAAATTCTAACTACAACCCTGTGAGTAGGTACTGTTTACCCCTGTTTTACATATTTGGAAATGGAGGCTTAGAAAGGATAAGTAACTTTGCCAATGTCACACAGTTTGGAAGTGGTGGACCAGGATTCAGTTCAGGCAGTCTGATTGCGTAAACGGTGCTATAACCACTAAGCAACCTGCCTCTCCTTAAGGAAGCAGGCTGTCCTGCTTTTTGACCAGTGTAGCTAACACCCGCATCTCAGAAATGTCATCTCACAGTTTACGTAGAGCACAGCTGAATCTGGTGCTGTATCTCCATATGCCACGGGCTTTATACAAGAAGAGACTTCAGCTGCAGGCTGTCCTGGCTCAGAAGACATCATGGAATGGGTAGCTTCTGTGTCCTAGTAGCCCAGATGTATTATTCCAGACTCCCCACCACTTTCTGTTACGACCAATGAAATTATAAGGAAAAGTATTAGGTTGGTGCAAAAGTAATTGCGGTTTTTGCAATTATTTTTAACCTTTTAAACCACAATTACTTCTGCACCAACCTACTAATAACAGCTCACACTGAGCAGTAGCTGACATTTATTCAGTGAGTATGTGCCAGGCACTAACTAGTCCAATAATTTTCCATGTATTAATCTATTTAAATCTCACAGCAATCCTATGAGCGAGGTGCTACTGTTAATCACATTTATCATTTCTATTATCTAAAGCACACAGAGAGTAAATACATTGCTCAAGGTCAGCCAGCTAGTGCTTCTTAGAGGTGAGGTTCAAATCCAGACAGTCTGGCTGGGAGCACCACGCACTCAGTAACCACACTGTTACATCATCTGCTCCTCATGTTCACCATGAGTTAGATATTACTCTGAGTTATCTTTACAAAGAAAATCCAAGATAGTATGAAGAGTCAAATTAACCAATTAGAGGGCAATTATTTACATTACAAATTTAATAATATATTTCGTAAAGGGGTTCTTTTAAAAGTAAATATCCCACAGCATATTTAAGTTGATATATAACTTATTAACTGCTTGCTTGAGAGTCTAAAAGACAGTGAGACTTCAAACACAGTATGAAAAGCCATGGCAAATTGAAAAATCAATTAGAAATAAATATTAAATTACAGTATAAATCAGTGGGAACTTATCATTCTATTTGTAAAGTCTTGATTTACATTGGACTTTTTCCTGAAGTAAGATTAAAAAACAAAGGTATCACATTAGCACCCTGCATGGTATATTCTCTTTGGCTCTGACAGTGTTTAAAATATTTTTTAACTGGCTTGTTACCACTAATATTTAAAATTCAAGAGATTTCAAATAAAAATCATGATTTCTGGATTTTAGAAAAATGCGAAGAACTGGCAGCCTCAGACCATATTCCATCCTGACAGTGATCATTGGGGTCAAGTAGTGGCTGTGTCCTTTAGAAGAGGATTGTGTGCTCCTTGTCACCACAGTCTGTCCCATTCTCATCATGTCACAGACCTAGGGGGGCTCGTGCTGATGTTTTCTTACCCCTAGCAGGCTTCATTCAGCCCTTCTGTTACCTTCTGAGCCCTTGGAGGCATTTGGATCTACAGCCTCTGAATTAGCGCAAGATATGCTTCTTAGGTATTTTAGGAGCGCCGCCTGAGGAACGAAAATATCAGTCTTGAGTTTGTCGACCTTATAGTATACATAACTTAGATTGCAAAGAAATCATTATTGTTCAAATGTAATATAAATGTTATCTTTTTTTCTTAATGCCTTTAAAAGACAGTAGCTTTGTAAAGTTGAAAAACGGGACTATAATTCCATTAAATTCAAGCTAATGTTTATTGAGACTTTACCTTGGGAAAGATATCATTCTGGTTATTATATAACATACAAAGATGATTAAGGGCTAGTCTCTACTGCGACAGGAACTCAGAATCTAGTAGCAAATATACATTCATAAGTGGACTGCAAGACAATCTTATAAATAAGTGCTATTGAACTTGAGGATAGAGAGAGCTTGAGTCTGATTAAGGGAAATCTAGCAATGTTAGAAGCTTCCAGGAGTAGGTTGTCATGATTTGGGCCTTTTTAAAGAATGGCTGCAATTAGGGAAGGTAGTTTTTGAGGGAGGGTTTTCTGGCAGAGAGTTAGCCAATGAAGGAAGGCAGAAGGGAAAGTTTGAGGTTTAATTCCAGTACCTGGGAGCAGGTGTATATGAATGAGATGTCAGAGGTAGAATGAAAGAGAGGATGGGAGAGTTCAGTTGAATATATCATGGAGGGTTTTGAATGGCAGTCAGGAGAATTTAAAAAACGAAGAACTGCCAAAGGTTTCAGGGCAAGAGAACTGTGTGATCAGTCCTAGTTTTAAGAGGAGCGCTCCTTTTAGAATAGATTCGGAGAAAGACAGACAGCAGGCAGATCTGCTAAAACTATTGCTAATAAACCAGGTGGGAAATGCTGAAAGCCTGAAGTGGTAGGAGTGGAAAACGAGCAGATGTGAGGAATGTTATAGATTCAACATTGATTGAATTGGTAGTGATTGTAACCTTGACTGATTGGATATAGGAGATGAGGGAGAGAAAGAAGTTGACAGTTATTCCAGGCCTCTGTCTGGTTGACTGGGACGATGGGGAGCATTGAAGGAGCAGCCAGTAGGAAGGGTGAAGTGGAGAGATGAGCTCAGTTTTGTAGTTAAATGTGAAAAACTAGTTGGATAACCCAGAAGAGCTGTCCAGCAGTTTGTCTGCAGCTCAGGAGGAAGAGTGCAGCTAAATATAGAGATGGGGGAGTTGTTTGCTTGAAGATGAAGGCTGTGGGTGTGGGGATGAATGAGATGCCTTCAGAGGGTGGGACCAACAGTACAGCTATGGGCAGAATCTTGGAAAATAGCAGGAGTGAAGGGGTGAGCTGAAGAAAAAGAATGCGTGAAGAACAGGGAAGAAGCAGTAAGTGATTAAGGAGAAAAACCCGTAGAGAGCTGTGTCAAGTCGGGAGAGAGCTGTCTCCTGGCTCTCCTGTGTATTTACTTACCTAATCTTGGGCAGTGGCTTAAGCTCTTGGATCTTACTTTCCAGTAAAATAAAGAGGCTACGTTAGATAAGCTGCACAGGTCTCTTCAGTGGCAAAAATCTTTAAGAAAAAAATGTAAATCATTTCAGTGGTGTGGGGGCAGAGCCCCAGAAAGTAGTTTACAGGCTCTCGGCCTCACGTGGAGGGGTGCTGGCTCGGGTGGTGGATGGCCATCAGCTGTGACTGATTGGCCGTCGGCTGTGGCCATTGAGCCATTGGCCGCTGATATAACTGCTGCGGCTACGGAGGAGAGTGGAGGAGAGTGAAAGAGAGTCGCCGGTGGGTTGCAGACAAAAGGGACAGCAGGTCGCACGTCCAGTGAACCCAGCCTCCAGTGAGACCGTAGTGGTATGACTCCCCTGCCTATGGCTCCGTGGGTGTTCCTTTTTGGCCTCACCATATCCTGCGTTCTTGCATGGGGAGCGGGACCAGAGACCCCACAGGCCTCCCCGCACGACAAGTGGATATGGAATACCTGGTAATATTGTGGTTGTCTCTGAATTCTCTGCATGACTTTGTTCATATCACTCATGTAACACTGAATACAGACTGTCATGTATTTATAGGGAATATTTCCTTGTAAACTCTGAGCCATGACAGATGGTGCCATTCCCATGCTTGGTTTAAAATTGTTCATTCATTCATTTGTCCAACAGTTATTTGCCCAGCGCTTTCTACGTGCTATGTACAATGTTAGCAGTTCACTAAACAAGACACAATCCCTTGACCTCAATAGCTTCGTAGCGTGACCAACAAGAAAAAAGGCAGTTACAGCTGAGGAAGAAAAAGTTTCCATCAACAAACGATAACATAACATTATGTTGTATTCGGGTAAGGGGAAAAACTATCAGGAATCACTTTATTTTGAACATTTTTACTGCTATAGAAAGATTGAGATACCTCTCTTAACAAAAGAATTACAAATTGAGGATTTTTGGGTAAACTTTGAATAATTTAAGAAAAGCCTAGTAAGTAAGCTCATTGTCCACTCACATCAACTGATAAAATTTTTGAATCATTAATTTTCGTAGTAACCACTTAATGGAATGATTCATATAATTTATATAAACAACGTTTCACAAGTACTGAAATCAACTAAATCCTATTAAAAATTCTACATGTACATAACTGGAAAGTAGCAAATGGATTTTTCAGAGGTAGGAGGAATCTTATTTTCTTGGATATCAGAAACTTGAGAACAACAGTAAGTGGCCTCAAAGCAAAAGTGCCATCTTCTGAGACTTCTTCTTAGCATGCAAAACCTAAATAGCAAGAGCTTTACTGATAAAAATTTGTCTTCCATTCTGAAAGGGGAAATCGCATTTCTGATTGTACATTCTCTCTTTCTAAAGAGGGGCTTACAAGCTTTTATTCCACAAAATAATGGGGGCATATATTTGGCCACAGAGGGTACATTCATTTATTGTTCCAACAAACATTTATTGAGTCCTTACAAGGTGCCAGACACTTGCCACTCTCCAGCTGGGAATGCAGCAGTAGGCAGGGCACGGTTGCTGCACTGTTGGAAGGGAGAGTGAGACAGTAAATAAGAAGCATACCAGACAATGAGAAGTGGAGGGAATTAACATCGTGTGATGTGGTAGAGATGCCTGACTGACCACTTCAGGTTGGATTGTCAAGGAAGGCCCCTCAGAGGAGATAATAGTAAGCTGAGACCTGAAAAACACGAAGGAGGCAGCTGTACAAAGGTCTGGGCAAAGAAGAGATGTCCAGGCAAAGGAACAGCTCAGTAATGGCAGAAAATGGCAAATAAAGAAATACGTCTTCGTTTATTTGCTGTAATATTAGTGCCCCTGACAAATCTTGCTCTTCCTTCAGGTCTGCAACTAGAAGTATTTACAAGATGGGATCAAAATATACGGTGAATGTTTAAATAAAAGAATAATTTATTACAGTAAAAGACACATTGCCATTAGTCCCCCTCATTTCAAATACACGTATCCCATCGCTCTTGCCACTTCCTGAAGCAGTTCTGGAAGTCCTCTTTCATGAGTGTCATTAGTTGCGCTGTCGTTACTGCTTCCATGTCCTGAATTGATTCAAAACGTTTACCTTTCATGGTCATTTTGACTTTGGGGAAGAGCCAGATGTTGTACAATGCCAGATGCGTTGAAGAAGATGGATGAGGACACACTGTAATGGTTTTACTTGACAGAAATTGTTGTACCAGACATGTACGTGTGACGTGGAGCCTTTCTGTTTTAATAAAATAATATGGTAAATGTTGCTGCCGAGTGCCATCCAACAGAAAGGCAGGAATCTTCAATACAGGAAGCAGCGCATTGAACCCTAGAACAGTGTGACAAGTTTCAGCTTGTTCCATGCAGTCAGTCAGGTGTGAGCTACAGTTAAGATGTGTTTTAAAATGTGGCATAAATCATCCTTCATCGTGACAACGCTCCGTGTCACACATCGCTTCTGGTATACGGCAATTTCTGTGAAATAAAAACATCACAGTGTGTCCTCATCCACCTTATTCACCGGATCTGGCTCTATGCAACTTCTGGCTCTTCCCCAAAGTCAAAATGACCATGAAAGGTAAACATTTTGAATCAACTCAGGACATGGAAGCAGCCACGACAGCGCAACTAATGACACGAAAGAGGTCTTCCAGAGTTGCATCAGAAAGTGGCAAGAACAATGGGATAAGTGTGTTCAAAGCAAGGGGGAGTATTTTGAGGGGGATTAATGGCAATGTGTCTTTTACTGTAATACTTTTTTTAAATTTATTTAAACATTCACCATATTGTTTGATCACACCTTGTAAGTGTAATCTTATGGTTGATATTCCCAGAGAAGGAACTCACTGGCTAGTAGTGACGTTAGAAATGCGGGCGTGGAGGAAACACCCAGCTGGGACTAGGGTGAGGCACGTGAGTCGCTTGAGGCACAGAGTTAAAGCCGTGACTCAGAGTGACAGCCTCCTTGCGTTGCGCAGTCTGTGCACCTCCCTTGCCTCACCTAGTCACAGCCCTGGCAAGAAGGAAGGTGAAGTGAAGTTGCAGAAGATCTTGGTACTTTGAAGAGCCAGCAGATTTGGATGTGCAGGGGCAGATCAATGAAACGGGAAAAATTAAAACAGCCTGCAAGGCTGACCCTGTGGAGGCAGACGCCCATCCCCACCTCACACAGCAGTCAGCCCTCTGCCTTTGAGCACCTTTCACAGCTTCTGAAGATGATAGACTATAGTTCCCCACTAATATCGTTGTGTGTTTTTCTAACTTCCTGTGTCCTTAACTTGACCAGCAGTATAAGAGAGGCAAGCAAGGTAATCCGTGCAGCACCTGTGGCAACAGACAGGCCAGATTGCCTGCCACTGGTTACAGAGACAGCTGCTAAGACTTGAGGGAACCTACACCAGTTACCTGGAATGTCTTCATGTCGGAGGGAACTTTCCTGCTACCATCTTTTACCCAGAGCTGTAGTAAAAGACATCTATGCTGGGAAATCCCCAGAAGGGTGGTCTGAGGATGAGTTCCTCCCTAGCATCCTGCAAAGGCAGCTTAATGATGACCTGAGAGAATGGCAGGAGCAGGTCATCTGAATCAGGAGAGAGGGAATGGGTCTTAAGGCTCGGTGTTCCAGGAGTGCGCTGAAATCAAAATGTCCTAACTACTCTATTTTTGTATGCTACATTGTAAAGGATTATTACATCACCACCCTAGGGTATCTCTTTTATTTGTTATCCTAATAAAATCTGCTTTTTTTTTTTTTAATAGAATATGGATTGTGTTCAGTTCCATTTGAAAGTAAGCTCTATCTAGTTGGTGGACAAACTACAATCACGGAATGTTACGACCCTGAACAAAATGAATGGAGAGAGATAGCTCCCATGATGGAAAGGAGGATGGAGTGTGGTGCCGTCATCATGAATGGATGTATTTATGTCACTGGGGGATATTCCTACTCAAAGGGAACTTATCTTCAGAGCATTGAAAAATATGATCCAGATCTTAATAAGTGGGAAATAGTGGGTAATCTTCCAAGTGCCATGCGGTCCCACGGATGTGTTTGTGTGTATAATGTCTGATTGAATCCATAGAAATGATCAAGTAATCATTGTTTTTGGTGTCGTGAAAAAATGTAGAGTTTGGAGTATCTTGCTTGTTCTTGTGGACTGGTACATAATGGGTAAATTCTCATTCCTAACCCCCACCCTACACCCTAACCCAATGATTAATGGTCAAGAAAACTCTTATTAGGTATATTTACAGTTGAATCAGTGAGATTAACACCTATAATCTCTGCTTTTGAAAGGTGATACGGAATGTTGAACATGTGGTAAGAGGTAAAATGCCTTTGTAGTGAATTTTTTCTGGTAGCATGAACACTGGGTATTTGAAATTTAAGGAGGGAATCTTCTCTACCTCTACAAAATCAACACTTTAAAAAAAAGGTTTTTTTCCTTTGTTGTATGTATAATTTATTGTTGTTGTTCTTTATTTACTGACTACCAGAGATATACAAGATACTGTGCAAAAGTTCATTACTATTCAGAGTTTACAAACTAAATTTAAAAGAATGGCAAATCTGAAAAATTGCAGAGAAATAGTCAAATGTTTGTTGATGCTAAAAGCTATTTTTAATTTTCAGCTTTGATGTGCATTACTAGGTTAGGTATCTTTAGTTTAAGCATGTTAGAAAATCCTCTTTATTCTTAAGTATGGACACGTCTGCATATAAAATTGAATGTTAGAGTCAGAAAGCATGTAGAGCAAATTGTGATATAGTAGAAAATAACCTTGTTGAGAAGAACTTTGCATTGATTTCCCAGCTCTGCCACTAACTAGATTTTGTAACTTTGATTGAGTCGCTTAACCTCTCAATGAGAGCTTCCTAACTCACGCACACTGGCACTTTGGGTCACAGATGTGCCTCGATAAGGATCCTCATAACTCTTGGAGCAGCCAGAGGTGGCCAGGGTGGCTGGGCTTCTGGGCCAGAACACCTTTGTCCATTTTCTATGACTTTGTCCACGTGTGCCATAACTTCAGAAAAGTTGGAAAGCATTGCTTAACTCATCTAAACTTTTAGTAATCTGTTAGATGATCTAGCCACACTCTTCATTTTTTCTAAAGAGACTATTTTTAACTTTAAATACAGAAGTTTAAAATTACCTAACTCCTCTGATTTTATATTTTTAATTTTAGAAAGAAACTGTTTAATTTCAGATGGCATTTTAAGTAGATACAACCCTTTGGGATTGTAACATGGTACTACATAAAAAGAGCCATAAAGATGACCATATCTTTCTCATAAATTCTACTCCTAGATTTGTAACCTAAAGAATGATATAAAAACCAAAACAAAAAAGGTAAATGCAGAAGGAGGTTTATGTCTGCCTTATTTATAATAGCATAAAATTGGAAATAATGTACATTGCAAAGAAGAAAGTGGGCTAATAAAAAGTGAAGTATCACACTACCATGAAAGTAATTATTTGCAAGACTGTAGAACTATGGACATGTCTGTGATATGTAGGTAAAATAAGCACAATATAAAGTAGTATGCACACTATGGTTTTGTGACTTTGTAAAATCTTTATGCATGTGGAAGGTAATATGCAAAACTGAAATTCATTGTGTTAGTATAGGGGAATGTGGAATGATTTTTAATTTATTTGAATGGTTTTCTTTAATACTACTTTGTATTTTCAATAAAAATAAATCAATCACTGTATGTTGTTAAAACTGCTTGATTTGGGCCAGTCGAGTTGAAGGACAGTCTGAATTAGTAAAACAATTGAATTATAGACTATTTCAATCTATAATTGAATTACACACTATTTTGTTGCTCTTAAAAACATTTAGCAATTAGTGTTGCCCCGTAGTACTTTAGAGATCTGTGTTGTAGAATAGATGTGAAGCGTTGCACTCATCTCCCCCTCCTTTTACCTTATGTAGGGCCTATAAAATTTTGACTCAAGTCCAACCTATGGGAATTCTTTCCTGACTGTTTCAGCCATAGTAAACTCCCATCATCACGTTTAAAGAAGTAATTATTTATATGTCATAGTAAGTCTCTTGCCCAGTTTTGAGATCATGGATCACACCCTATTCTTAGTATTCTCAAGGTCTACCATTTCGTTTGTATATCCAGTGTACTCGTATTTTTTCTGAAGGACGATAGATTATTTTTACAGACAAGCATTTTGGAGGTGCTTTAAGGGTCTTGAAAATAGTATGTGATCTGAGGTGTTTAATATTTTCTGTAAAATTCTTTTTTGCTGTTTGTGCACACAGGAAAAGATTAAGGAAACTAAACATTTCTGTCAATTATCCCAGGTTCCAAACCACTGTAGTATAAATGAAAAATATTTTACTGTAATTGCATGCAAGCCATTCCTTTGGAAAGAACAAACACTATTTTACTGAAAAAGGATCAATATCTATGGTACTTGCTTTAAAGCACATTAGCTTTTGTTTTCACATTCTTGTAAATATATGTTGTGTTATGGACTGAATGCTTGTGTCCCCCAGAATTCATAGGTTGAAGCTGTTGCCCCCGTTGTGACTGTATTTGGAGTTAGGGCCCATATGGAAGTGATTAAGGTTAAATGAGGTCATAAGGGTAAGGCCCCGAGCCTGATGGGATTAGTGTCCTTAGAAGAGACTAGAGAGCTTCCTCTCTCTCCCCACCACGTGAGGACTCATCAACAAGGCAGCCATCTGCAATCCAGAAAGAGCTCACCGGAACCTGACCATGCTGGCGCCCTAATCTTAGACTTCCAGCCTCCAGAACTGGGAGAAAATTTTCTATAGTTTAAGCCACCCAGTCTACGGTATTTTTGCGATGGCAGCCTTAAACTAACACAGCCTGCAAAGGAGAAAGCCTTTTATATGTTGCAGTTTTGGTGCCGGATCAGCTAATAGTAGAAGTCTGTTCCCCAGACAATCCTTTCCTCCCCCAGTTCGCTTCCCACACAAAGCAACCAAAACACCTTTTTATTCTGAAAATGTCCAACTCTATAAATACAGCTTTATTTCTTAGGGTTTAGTAGATGCAGCTAGGGGTTCTGTCGTCCTCGTGCTCCCAAAGACCATGTCTGTGCAGATGCTGTGACTCTCTGTGGGACACTTACATACTTGGGCTGTGATAGCATCTCATCTCCAGCCAGTGGTTGGTCCAGAGACAGGCTGGCCCAAGTTTCCTGCTATGGGGACAAAGCTGGTTTGAGTAAAGAGAACTGATACATAGAAGGCACAGCGACAGGGAGAGGGCATAACACTGATATCTTGGTTCGGGGCCTTCTTGACACAGCCCCATTTCCCACTTTTCCACAGTTTGAGTATGAGAACCAGTAGGTTCGTTTTTGTTTCGAGTTGGGTTTCTGTTTCAGTTTTGGCAACCTAAATTGCACTGCAACCTTTGCCCTGTAGCTTAACATGTTCACAGATTCTGGACATTAGGACATGGACGTCTTTAGGGGCCATTATTCTGCCTAGCACAGATAGTATATTAAGTCTTACCCTAACTATTGCACTTCCAGGTGGTTGAATTTACCTTTTTCTGAGAAGAGATTCTGATAGAAGGAAAAAGAATAAAATATGATGGGTCGCTGGAACTCCTGAGAACTGAAAGGTAGACAGATAGCACAGAGAAAAAAAGAACGAAATTGGTGACAGTGTCATTGACCATTAGGTTATTCTGCAAAGCCTGAAAACAAATTCTACTGCAAGAAAAATCACTGTCATTATGTCAGCAATGTCGATTGCCTACCCTACAACCTTTCTTTGCTGGCAGGAAAGTGCTCCAGATCTTTGTGTTTTTAGGAAGACATGTACCGCGAATCTTAATTAGTCTAAGGCAATTGTGGCTATTCCATCCTCCTTGTCAGTGTTTGGTTTAGGAATGTGGATGAAGCAATTCTAACCTTTAAGACGAGAAGTCTGCTGGGGGTCTACCAGCAGGGGGAAAATTTTTTTCTTCTGCTTCTAGGAAAAGGACAGGAAGACTGAACATGGGAAATATTTCATCTTTCTTGAGGTTAACATACAGTCTTTTCTTACAATTTGTTGACTAGTTATTATTAAATGTCAATATACATAGGACAATCCCAAAGTACTTCCTCATATCAAGTATTTCATAGATTCTTTACTAATAGCAGTGACACTTGAACAGCTTAGAAATAGAGCAGTGTCAGACGAGAGCATTATCAATACTGATATTAAAGCTTTATTATCACAATAATTAAGAACATAACTTACCAATGTTTATTGAAAGGCTATGAAATTCTGTTGTCAAGAAATTAGAGGAATTTTAAATTTTATTGCAGGTAATAAATACAGTGTCACTGAACAATATACAGTAGCCTAGTAGAATTAGGGATTCATAAATTATTAAAATTTAAGAAATAAGACAATTTATGACATGAATTTCATGTGGCAATGAACGTAAAATTATTATTAGTGGAACTGTCTCCTCATAACCCAAGGGCATTATTATACAGTTCCAATGGTATTTTGCAATTGTGAGTCAAACTGTTAACTCTTACTTTAGCCCTCCGAGTTGATAATACTCTCTTTGGGGTTTCACTAGGGTGGTGTTGAGCATCTTGCTAAGATTCCAATTAGCTGCAATTTAGGGGTATTCTGCAGTTTGGGGGTGTTCTTGGCTGGCTTAAGAAGAGTTACTGCAAATTGTGTCTTATACACATATACACAAGATTGCCAACATTTCAACTTTTACCTTTGAAATCTAAAGCAGACCACAAGATATTACCTCTATGACTAAGTGCTACAGAGGTTCTTGCTGGGGAGTGTGAAACACCAGCGCTGTGTACTTAATAGGGAGAGAGGAGCCAGGTGATCTCTTTCCTCCCAGTTTTCACCAACATTTGTAAGGCTGCTGGGTGTGTGTAATCTGTGATCACTTAGTAAAGACTGCCAAACAGTGATACTTGCCAACTATACCTTCCATGATACATCTAGAAACTTTCTGGTTCTTTCCTGTACAGATGGGTAAATAAAAGTGACATTTGTCATTTCCCAAATGTGTATTTCTGCAGCCCTCTCCTATTCCTTAGCTTTTTCCTTCTCATACCTTTTTCATCGAAGAAATGTGATGTAACTTTCCCAGTGAAGAGATTATAGGATTTTGTACATGGGCAGACGTTTGAGATAGGAGCTTCACTGGTACGATTAAAAAAAACACAAAACTGTCAAGTACAAATACAGAAAGCCACATGAAACAAATTTATAGCTTAATGAGTTATTAAAAGGTAAGTCCTCTTATAATTGGCATCTATGTCAGGGGAGGACCTGCCAACCCCCCAAACACCCTTCACAGGCACCTCCCAAACAGCCTCCCACCCCTATGAATAACCTCTGTTCTCACCGTGGTGATTATTCTTTCTCCTGGGTAGTATCACCTGTATTACTAGTTTCCTGTGGCTGCTCTTAAAAACTTACCACACTCTAGGTGGCTTAAGACAACAGAAATGTATTCTCTCAAAGTTTTGGAGGTCGGAAATCCGAAATCAAGGTGCCTGTAAGACTGCCTTCCCTCTGGAGTCTTTTGGGGAGGATTCGATCTTTTCCACCTTCTGGTAGCTTCGGCATTCCTTAACTAGTAGCCACAACTGCTTAATCTCTGTCTCCGTGACCAGGTTGTCTCCTCGTCTGTCTGTGCCAAATCTCCCTCTGCCTAACTCTTTATAAGGACACTTGTAATTTGATTTAAGGCTCAACTAACTGGATAATCAATAATGATTTCCTCATCTCAGAATCCTTCATGACATCTGCAAAGACCCTTTTTCAAATTAGGGCAACATGACTGGTTCCAGAGAGGAGGATGTGCACATATTTTTACAGGGGCCACCATTCCATGTACTACATCATCCAAGTGTACATCCCTAAACACAGGGTTTAGCTTCCCCTGTATGTTGGCCTTTCGGTCTCTTAATCTATAAATTCTCCATCTATGTCTTTTTTTAACCCCTTGCATTTACTTGTTCTTCTACTGGATTATTGATCCTGCTTTCCCAAAGTTGGGATTGTACTGATTGTGTTCCTGTTGTATAGTTAAGTATGTTCCTCTGCCCTCTGTTTCTTATCAAGTAATGGTTACATCCAGGAGCTTAATCAGATTCAGGTTTGATTCCTTCCTTCCTTCCTTCCTTCCTTCCTTCCTTCCTTCCTTCCTTCCTTCCTTCCTTCCTTCCTTCCTTTCTTTCTGTCAAAATTGCTTCATAAGTGGTGGTATGTGGATCAAAAGACACATAATTGTCTCTTTTTGATATTAGCCACCATAGATGCTCAATACCATTATGAAATGTTCATTTCCAATGTCATCATCTCATCTTGGTGTATTTGTTGAAAACTTCTATAAAGGGAAACTTTCCTTAATTTACCAGTTGTTTACCCAGAGATATAGTTTGTATAGGAAGGGCAGGAAAAATGCTTGCTTCTTACCTCTGTGTACCAGTTTGCAAAATAAAACAGTTGTTAGCATCCTTCAAAGGTGATTTATTAGATTTTGTGATTTTTTAAATCATTATGAACTCATGGATTTAAACGTACTTGGCATTTTTCAGTCCATTGCAGCTATTCTTACTATTGCTCAATTTATTCTATCTTGAGCCAGTGGACACTTCTGCAGATTGCTTTTAATAGTTTCTTTGCTATCTGGTATAATAAGATGCTCCTGGATCATTCTATACATTTCCTGCCTCACACCTGAAATCAGCCATTTCTCCAAGCAGTTCAGGTGTTCTTTAGTGAGAAATGGTATTTCAAGACCGTAGTCTGGACACGAGGGATGTTTATTGCTATTAGATTTCGAGGCCTAAAATTAAAATACATAATAATAACACAAAAGGCCGTAGAAAGGTAGTTAGAGTTAAAATTTTCTAAGGTCCTAGCATTGTCAGGGAAGTGATAAAAACACAGGGTGTTTACCTAGCCTCTTCCATCCTAACACCTATAGTCCGTTTCCCACAGAAAGTATTCTGGTTCTCAAAATCACCTGGGATAACAGAATTAAATTATCATTATAACTCATTTGCTTTATCCCACATCTCTCTCTCACACACATATTCTCAGAATAACAATACCAACATGAAGTTTGGATACAAATTTTCAATAATGTTGGACGTCTTCAAATTCCAAACAGAAAGCAGAAAGGAAAGGAAGGTTGAAACTGGCGAACTACCACCTGGGACTTGAGTTTTTAGTCAGATGGAAGGAAAGAATGGTAAGGAATTCCAACCAGAAACTGAGCTTACATAAAAAATAGGAAAGTTTTAGAGGATTTTATTCGCCATAATTTTTGAAGGTCTTTGAAACACAGTCATTGTTAGAGCTTTTTTCTGCTTTTCTATCCAATTTCTAGCATAAGGTATTTATTCTTGGAAGCTCAGCCAAGCTCTTACATGACTCTTCTAGATAACATTTCCCCCTTGTGCACATGTTAGGAGGTCCAATGAACACAAAACACATAAAACTTTTCCAGTGTTTTAAACTAAATGGAGAAACACAAAGTTATTGGTTTAAAAATGTATCTATTCTCTTTAAAAGAAGTTACGAAGACAAGGTGATGGAGTCTATAACCTTTGTTTCTTTGAACAAGAAGAAACTTCTCTAAGAAGATTTGGGGCAAAAATAAGCACACTGTTAAAGAAAAAAAGACCTGAAGCCATAAAACTCCTAGAAGAAAACATAAGTACTGAACTATTTGACATCAGTCTTGGTAATATCTTTTTACATATGTCCCCTTGAGTAAGGGAAACAAAAGCAAAAGTAAACAAATGAGATTTCATCAGACTAAAAAGCGTCTGCACAACAAAGGAACCCATCAACAAAATGAAAAGACAGACTACTGAATGGGAGAATATATTCACAAATGAATGTTATCTGATATGGGGTTGATATCCAAAATATGTAACCCATACAACTCAATAAATAAAAAAATAAACAATCCAGTCAAAAAATGGGCAGAAGACATGAAGAGACATTTCTCCAAAGAAGACATACAGATGGCCAACAGACATATGAAAAGATGCTCAACATCACTAATCATCAGATAAATTAAAATCAAAACCACAATGAGATATCACTCCTGGCAGAATGGCTATTATCAAATAGTCAACAAATAAGTGTTGGCAAAAATGTGGAGAAAAGGGAATCCTCGTGCACCCCTGGTGGGATTTCAAATTGGTAAAGTCACTATGGAAAACAGTATGGAAGTTCCTCAAAAAACTGAAAATACAACTACCATACAACTCAGCAATTCCACTTCTGGGTATTTATCTAAAAAAAACAAAAACACTAATTCGAAAAGATATGTGCACCCCTATGCTCATTGCAGCATTACTGACAATAGCCAAGATATATATATATTTTGCAACAACGTTTGCAACAACATGGATGGACCTAGAGGATATTGTGCTAAGTGAAATAAATCAGAGGAAGATATATACTGCATGATTTCACTTATATGTGGAATTAAAAACAAACAAGCAAAACAAAACAAAAACAGACTCATGAAACAAAAAACAAACTGATGGTTGCCAGAAGGGAGTGAAGTGGAAGCTATGCATTTAAAAGGTGAAGGGAAATCTAGTCAATAATAGTGCAATAATTTTGCACAGTGACAGATGGTTACTAGGCTTCATGTAGTGATCACATCATAAGATACATAAATGTTGACTCACTATGTTGTACACTTGAAACTAATATAATAGGGTATGCCAACTATGCTTTAATAAAAAAATGCAAATTCAAAAATATTTTTAAAAGAACAAAAGAAACAAAAAAAAGAAAAGAATTGCACACTGTTCAGAAGCCCTATGAGTCCAATCATTTGCTCTGCCTCTCCAAAATCACAGCACACATCTGGTTTATGAAATGATTGGTAAGTTTAAACCAAAATTGTGTCCAATATAATTTTCATTATTCTCTTGGCTGGACACAACTTCAGTCTTCAAGTACATTTTGTGGCTTCGTATTTCCTATTTAAGTTTTTCATCTTGCATACCTGTAATATTTTGAAAAAGTAGTTCTAACTGGGCATCTTTCCATAGTAACATCTGTGAACCTCCATGTGTTTATTCCATAAGTTATAAATAAAGATGTTCTGGGTCATTGCAATGGATGAGCTGAAGCTTTGAAATCTTTTTTCAATGAGGAAGCTCAAAGTTTTATGAGAAAACATCTGCAAAAGTGCCTCAAAACATCTGCGGAAGTAACACAGCATCCTGTTTCATAAATCCAGGATCAGAAAATTTCTCATCAGTCTCCTTCCCTTCTTTCCCGTTCTTTGTCTGTAAAAACCAAACATATAGAAGAATGTAAGATGAGGGAAAGGAAAACCAACCACCTAGTTCTCAGGTGTCCTAATCTCCTCAGCTTTAGTTCTGATCTTGGGGGAGAGCACTTTGGAGAAACACCTCGCCTTGAAGCCTTGTCCTTTTTTCATCAGGCTTTCCTGATGAGCAGATAAATCCCTGCCGACAATGGTACCAATCTGGTCCACAAGACACTGTGACCATATCACTCCTCTGCTCCAATCCCAGTGATGACACCCATTTCATTCAGAGTTAAAATCCCTGCAATAGTATGCATGTGTGCTATCACAGACCGACACAATGCTCAGGGAAAAGTTCAGTCTTGTTACAAGAAAGTGTTAATAGATACTAAGTCCATTGATAGTCTTTGCCAAATAGTAAAATGCTATAAAGCTATAATTCAAATTCTGCTGTGTTATATTTCAAAATAAAGAGGGAATGTTAAAGAAAAACCTCTGAGCTATTGAGACATGAATAGACACACGGATAATTTATCTTATATGTTATATTTTCATATGTGTTTGGGTCTATGTTCATGCTCACCTGGAAGGAGTTTAAACTGGTATATTTCTGAGGCAACGGAGAAAACTATCAAAACTATAAATTAAAAATCCTTTGAACCAGAAGCCTCCCCTCTCCTGATGAGTCCTTCCAGAGGGAAGTAGCTCTACTAGTTTAACACCCATGGCTTCTCTTGCTTCTCCCTAGGGAAGGAGGGATGACTTTTCTAATTTTGAACCTTTTTTTTTTTAAGGAGGGCGCCGCTCACAGTGGTCCACGCGGGGATCACACAGGCAACCTTGGTGCTGCCAGCACCGCTCTGACCAACTGAGCTAACCGGCCACCCCTAATTTTGAAATTTGTAAAGAATAAACTGGGAAGGCTCTACTTAGCCCCTCCTCACCCTAAAACCTGCAGAGAAGGCCTATAGTTGGCTAACATTGCCCATGATTAAATGGAAAGAGATTCAGAATTAGGAAGGCCTTTTATGTGCAAATATAAGTCACATTCTTCAACTTCAGCTTTTATCGGTAAGAAAGGTCCTCTTTTGACAGTCTATCAGCCTAATTCTTTTGTCTTATTTCCCAGTTGGCTCAGAAGTTGGGTGAGGATGAGGAGTGCTATTTATTTCTCTGAGATCAAACACACATCTAGGAGTTTATCTTTCAGATATATTTACATATGTGTGAAATGACATGTGTACAAAAATTCATTGCAGGATTGTTTGTAACAGATGAAAGACTGAAAACAATCTCAATGTCCATGTAGAATTATTTAAATAAAGATATTGCTGCATAATGGAATACTATACAGCCATAAAACTTGGGGAAGCTCCAAGACAGATTAAGTAAAAAAAAAACAAAAAACAACCAAACCACAAAACAAGAACAACGTACAGAACTGTGAGGATAGAATACTATTAATTGTGTAAGAAAAGGGAAAGTACATAAATATTCATTAGTATATTCATAGAATATTTCAGGAAGGATGTACAAGAAGCTGGTGACTTTATTTACTTATTTTATTTTGCCTTGGAGGAAAGGAACTTGGTAACTAGGTGCATTTTATATTTGTTGCTCCCTAATGTCACAGAAATAACTGAATGCAAATTCAAATCAGAAATCATCCATCTTAACGTCGCATTAAATACCTATGTCTCTTTCAAATATTAGTTAGTAATGGATTATAAAATAATCAATCATTCAATCAAAATGCATTTGTACTTATTTAGTCATGTAAATTGAGGTGACTTACAATTTGATTTAAAAAAACTTAATTTACACTTGAATAAATCAGCATGTAATTGAGTATTTAAATGAATTTTTCAAGTAAATGGAATAAAAATGTAACTACATATAGAGTTTTACTATATGGCAGTTTCATCATGAAAAGTTGTTTATCTGCCTATTTCCATTTGCTCAGAAACTACTTATTGAGAGCCTCCTTTGTGCCAGGCCCTGCTGTAAACACGGGGAAAGACAGAAGGGAGCAAGACATTAGTAGAGCCTCCCTTAATAGGGCACACAGACAGTAAACAAGGAAACCAGCAGATAATTTTAAAACGTGATAGTGCTAAAACAAAAATAAAGCAGAGCTAAGCGGCTAGAGTAACTAAAGTGAAAGAGGAAGAAGGATTATTTTTCCCAAATTAATCTGGGCGACGAGGGGATAAAATTTATTAAACACATACAGTATGCCTCTCTGTGCCAGGTGCTATGTGGGAGCACTGAGAATAAAGCAGTAAACATAGAAGACACCCTGGCTGCTCTCAAAAACTTTATGACATTCTGTTTATGCAGACTGACAATAAACAAATCAATATGTAAAATGCAGAGTCAGATTTACCAAGATGTCCTAGGGAGGGCTGGCGATTGCTGAGGGTTGCAGAATGTCCTAGGTGGCAAGTGGAAGCAAGATTGCAACCACTATACATTCTTACAGAAGCATTTCTGGTAAATTGCTTTAGAAAAAAAAATCGTAGAAGAAAAAACTGTATTTCCAAGCCTCCAGCAATTTGTTGTAATTTCTTTTCATATTGTAAATAAATATTCAATTCACTTAATTTTTTAACTTTAATTTTTGTATTTTTTTAAAGATAATACTTTATAAGCTCAGGCCCCACAAAACCTGGATGTGCCTGTGGGGAGGCAAAATTTGTCACCCCAAAATATAAGGATTATCTTGGGCTGATTATTTTTAAGAAACTGCACACATCGGAAAAGCTCTAAAAACTTATCCATTGGTAACGGACATTTACATGTATGTGGTCACACAGCAGCCTAGCCTTTGTCCCCTCCAATCTTTCCTTAGGGAAAGAAAACTTTACGGGACTGTCCCTCTTTGGGGTTGAGTTCATTTTTCCTAAGTCTCTCTATTTGGTCCTTGTAAGCTGGGTCTGCAGTCAAAGACAAGTAATGATTCCTCGTGGGAAGAACGACTTAAGCCAGATGGGACCCCATTGGGACCCCCATGAGTTAACATAATAAAAGTCAGGAGGTAGCCATACCCCTCCTCCTCACCATTATGGGAAGCTGCTAATGCATGCCCCAATTGTCCTGCACTCTGCTATGCAAAGGACTTCTTAGAGTGATAAGATATCGCTCTTCCTGCTTAGCTCATGGGATGGTTTTACCTTGTGAGACTTGCTCCCCCAGGGGGTTGAACACACCCACCTTAGTCGCCTGGGGACAATGAGCATCGGTTGCTTTGGGACAGATATCTGGGAATTGGAAGAATTTTTATGGTGTGGTGTGAGAATTTCGCGGACCCTGCCTTTAATCTTGTGATGCTTATTGTAAGAAATCAATAAATACCCACGACGACCCGAGTCGGGGCGCCAGTCCCTTGAGGCTGCGAGTCCCTCGGTCCTCTGTGATTTAACTGTATTTGAGTCTCTGTCTCTTTATGACAGAGACTCCCTTGCCTTCCCACGGCTTGTGTTGTGCAGGTGGCAACACACGTAGAAGAGAAATCCCCACTTGTAACAGTATCTCCCTTACTTTGCCAGGAAGAGGGGGTGACCTTATCTAGAGAACTTGTATCAACGGAGAAGGCAAATACTTAAATCTGCATAACAACCTTACCCTTGTTTCCTGTGCTTTTCCTGGTCGCCTCCCATAACTGACTCCTCACCTCCAACATCTTTCTTTGTCTTTAGCTGGCAATGTTATTTAAAGTTGTTTCTTCTGCCTTTTCAGAGAGTTACTCAGTTTTCCTGGGTCTCTCCCATGTATACAGGAGGTATACTTGTTATGAAACTTGAATATGTTTTTCTCCTGCTAATCTGTCTTATGTCAATTTGATTATTAAACCAGCCAGAAGAACCTAGAAGAGTAGAGGAAAATTTTTCCTCCTTGACATAGCCATTAAATGTCAAGTGGTCTGGCATAAAAACAGACACGTAGACAAATGGAACAGAATCAAATACCAAAAAATAAACCCAGTGTATACGGTCAACTAATATTTGACAATGTAGCCAAGAATACTCAATGGAGATAAGGCAGTCTCCTTAATAAATGGTGCTGGGAAGGTTGGCTATTCACATGTAAAACAATGAAACTAGCCCCATATCTTAGACCACTCACAAAAATTAACTTGAAATGGATTGAAGACTTAAATGTAAAACCTGAAACCATAAAACTCCTAGAAGAAAACATAAGAAAAAACTCCTTGACATGAGTCTTGGTAATAATTTTTTCAAAATAAAAAATAAACGAGGGATTACATAAAACTAAAAAGCTTCTGCACAACAATAAATAAGTAAGTAAGTAAGTAAATAAATAAATAAATAAATAAATAAATAAATAAAATACAACACAACCTACAGAATGGAAAAAAAAATATTTGCAAACCATATATCTGATAAGGGGTTAATATCCAAAATATACAGGGAACTCATACAACTGAATAGCAAAAAAACTAATAATCCAATTAAAAATGGGCAAAGGATCTGATTAAATATTTGTCCAAAGAAGATGTATGCATGACCAACAGGTACACAAAAAGATGCTCAGCATCACTAATCATCAGGGAAATGCAAATCAGAACCACATGAGATATCACTTTATACCTGTTAAAAGGGGCTAGCTTCAAAAAGGCAAGCGATAACAAATGCTGGTGAGGATGTGGAAAAAAGGGAACCCTCGTGTACTGTTGCTGGAATAGCAATTGGAGCCACCACTATGAAAAACAGTATGGAGGTGCCTCAAAAAATAAGAAATAAAGTTACCATATAATCCAGCAATCCCACTTCTGGGTATAAATTCAGAGGAAATGAAAGCACTATGTCAAAGAGATATCTGCACGCCCATGTTTGTAGCAGCATTATTTACAATAGTCAAGACAGAGAGACAACCTCAGTGTCTATTGAGGGATGAATGGATAAAGAAGTTGTCAAACACACACACACACACACACACACTCACACACACACACACACACACTCACACACACAGTGGAATATTATTCAGTGATAAAAATCAGGAAAGTCCTGCCATTTTCAACAATATGGATGGACCTTGAGGGCATTAAGCTAAGCGAAACAAGTCAGACAGAAAAAGACAAATACCATATGATCTCACTTATATGTGGAATCTAAAAAAACAAACACAAAAAAAGAGATCACATTTGTGGTTACCAGTGGTGGGGTGGGGTGAAAAATTGAATGAAAGTGGTCAAAAGGTACAAACTTCTAGTTATAAAATACATATATACTAGGGGTGCAATGTATAACATGATGACTATAGTTAACACTACTATATGATATATATGTATATGTATATACAAAGGGGGACAAAAAATGTGTACACATTTTAAGAAAGGAATACTGTATTAAAATTGTAATACTCAATATATACCGATAACAAAAGATGAATACAAGTCACATTTGACTTCTGCAATTACAAGAGGTGCTGAAAGTGGTTACCATCAGCGTTCAGACACTTCTGATTACCGCAAACTACTGCTTGAGCAACGTTGACCAAAGTGCCCACTTGTATGCATTATTTTGGCACCCCCAGTATATACAAGAGAGTGAAACCTGAGTTAGCACAAAGAAAAAAATAAAAGCCTGTGATAAATGTTATGAAAATAAATCAGAAAAGATGGAGTGGAATAATTGTGAGGGAGTCACTATTTATATAGGGTGGTCAGCAAAGGCCTCTCTGATGAAATTGTGCTGAGGCCAGAAGGAAGAAAGGCTAGAATCTTGGAAACACCAAGTGCAAAGGCCATGAAGCATACATGCTGTGAGATCTTCTGTATACTTGTTGTCCAAAAGGATTTAGCTAGGCTTAGTTCATTCTTTTAGAATACGCATATTTTAGATCTCCAAAAATCAAGGAACAACTATATTAATAAATGCACACACTTATTAAACAATCAATTCAGAAGAAATGCTGAGGGTGAATTTTCATGAAAACAAGTTCACTTTCTTCAGATGAATCTGGAATTTACAAGCTGACTCACGTGTCCCTACTTGGTCTTCCATGACGATACTCCTGTTATGGGGCAGTGGGCCCTCCTCAGCCTGGTGTCCAGATTCTTGGCATCTTGAGCAAAGCATTGAACGAGATACAGAGATAAAGTAGTGAAAAAGCAGTTTATTAGAAGAGATGGTTCACATCAAAGAAATAGGAGTGAAGCGAGCAGTAGAGAATGGCTCAAGGGCCCAAGGTGGCGTTATTAGGGGCAAAAGAAAAGGCTCAAAGGCAAAAAGGTCCAGGGGCTCAAGGTGGAACAAAGGAAGAGGCTCAAAAGGTAAAAAGGCCCAAAGGGCCAAGGGCCCGGGCTCCACAAAAGGGCTGACTGGCAAAAACCTGGGGTTTTTATCATGTTTTCTCTAGAATGGGCTATTCTTTCAGGACGAGGGACCACTTTATTGACCCCTGTGATTGACAAGAGGCTATTACCTCATCTTTTTAAACTGAGCAGATGTGAGTGGCTGGTTTAATCTAGTTGGTTATCTTGTACCATTTGTTTACCACGAAAAGGGGAAATTTTGGACAGAGGGGAGGTTATTTGAGCGGTAATGCATAGACCCAGTACCTATCTCTAACTGCCTGCCTTGTTTTGCCCTTGAGAGACGTGATCCCCATAAAATGTCTACGGGAAGTTGAGGGGCAGGAGGTCTGTCTTTCTGTATCTAGTTCCTGCTGGGCAGGGGCGTAGAGCTGTCCCTACCTATTGGGGGATTCACAGAACTTTTGCCCTATCTGATCTTAGATGAGAGAAAGGGGTCCGGAGATCTGCCTGGAAGACTCTGGCTTCTTTGGTTGGTACTGGTGATCTTGTTGGGGTGTCCTCTACAGCCTCAAGGCCCCTGACTGAGGGAAAATAGATTTTAATTAATAAATCCATTAGTTCTATAGAGCCTGTGGCCATTCAACCAGTCATTTAAGTGGTGTCAGTTGTCCAGGAACTGGGCTCAGAATGGGTTGGAAAGAACATTAGGCTTCAGTGATTACAATCAACAAGTATACTGGCCTGGGAGGGGTCTGGAATGGCTTGGGGGATGTTGGGAAATCACAGTCTTTTAAGTAGTTATCTGCGAGACAGTCTGTGATTCAGGCTAGGAGCAATCTTTATTCTAGGATTCAGAAACTGATTAGAAATGTAATCAAAGCCAGGGGCTAAGAAGCTAAGAAACTAGGGAAAAGGAGATTTAAAATTTCTATAGTGAGGGAGGCTTAAAACTTTTATAGTGAGGGAGCTCTCCCATATCACTCCAAAATCCTAAAACAATTAAGTTCTCTTTGTTTCTCTCAGTGACCCTTTCTAGTGCTCTAATTCTATGAACAAACCTCTTTGAATCTTCTGTGAGTCTCCCAAAGTTTGTTTTGTCCAGAGAAAAAGGAGGAAGAATCCTTCAAGATGATAATTCTTAGCTCTGTTTTTAGAGTAAACATATCCATTTAATGAAAACAGACAGTGCGTGCACTGAGTGTTATTTTAAGGGAAACAGCAGAGGAGGAAGGGATGGGGGAAACCAAAAGATCAAAAGGTTATTAAACAACTTGGAATTAATAATAATAAGTTTTAAAAAAAAGGTTTAAACAGCATATCCTGTTTTTTTTCCTGTCCGTCTTCCATAAAGAAATGGTCATTGGAAAGAAGCATGACGAGTTTAACTAGACTCCAAGCTTTCCTGAGGCAAAAGACAGAGGCTGTTTTATTTATTTTTGTATCTTCAGGGCCAACCACGTGGTAGACACGCCATGTATATTTGTAGAATTAATAATTAATGTAAACCTGAGCAATAGCAACCATAATTCTTCTACAGTACTGGTGATACTTGGGTTTAATTTTATATATCGGTTTCTCATTGTTTTTCCAAAGCCTGCCCCTGAAATACCCAAGAGAATGAAATGGAGAACTCCTAGGCCCTGTCCACTAGTCACAGAGAGTCGTGGACTGTCTGACTCTGATCATCCCAAGAATTTCCAGGCCCAGAACCTAGACAGTAGGTCTGAATTACATGGCTCACTGAGTTTCAGAATGATCACCTTACATGATAGTCTAAGTTGTTGCTGAGCTAATGTAGATGGGGATACAGAAGGCAGGGGGCCCGTCATTCTATGCTCCTTTGACTTGGGGGATATCCCACTCTGCAAAATTGCCAAGAAATGGCAACTTTGGGTGTTCTCTGAGAGACAAGGGAGGCGATGGGAAACCACATTCACCCCTCCTGTATCTGTCTATATCTTGTGTATAGCTTTTGCTCTGCTTGTTAGCTCATCTGGAACTAAAGTAATAGAGTGGAAGCCAAGTCTTTTTTTTCTCTCCATTCCCTAAACCCAGACCAAATTCCATGACAATTTGTGCGCAGTGACTATTATTTTAAGAGAAGCTAGAGGAATATGCACCTGCTCTCAAAGAGCTGATTTTCTAGTGACAGATACAAGAAGTCGAAAAACCATTACCATCAAAAGCAGTGTTGAAGCTACAGAGTCTAAGACCTATAATGATCCACAGGATCTTCAGTCCATTTGATGTACCTGTGGAAACCTGCCTTTTCAAATAACTTACATTTTTTTTAAATAAAAATTTAAAATAAAAGATTATCTAGTAGGGAATTACTTAATCTAGCTAGACTTTTTGTATGAGTACACCACAATACACACACTTCCACCCCTGCCTCCTCCTGTTACTCATGGGCCAGAAGCCCGTTCTTTGGACCCCAAGTGGGGAATCTTTTCCTTTTTGGTGTCGCAAAGCCAATACCAAGGCCAAAGTGAGCCTTAGCAGCACACACTTTAATCAATGACCAGAGAATGGAGAAGCAAACCAGTGCCTTGCTCTTAGATCAGCTCCTGGTCTGTTAGGGGTCCAGGAATTGTCTAAATAGAACAGTGGAAATAACAGCGAGATTTATGTAAATTGATGGGAGAAATATTCATGGATTTTTCTGGGAAAGGGGTGGTGTATTCCTCAGAATCAGGGTTCGACCTTCTTTCTGTCTTTTTATGGTCTCTTCCGCCTGTTTTCATGGTGATTGTCAATGTTATGGCACCAATAGGTGTGTCATTTAGCATGGAGATTAGATTATAATAAGCCTTGAGGTCCTTTGGTGGTCACTTAGGCAACCATCTTGATCTGAACTGGTTTTGGTGAGTTCTTAACAGCTATCAGGAGGCCTTCCTGTCCTCAGAAACAAATGGAGTTAGAGTGGTGGAAGGGTTCAGCCAGGCTTTGCAGACCTGCTGCAAGGTAACACTTCTTTGGGGTCAAGTAAAAGGCCACAGCAAAACACACACACACACACACACACACACACACAAAAACATAGCAACTAAACAGGGACTCTATTCTGTTAACCATCAACCCTTTCAGTATCTTAATCAGTATTTTCTGCTTTCCCACGTGTTACAAGTGCCACCACTCTATCGAATGCCAGGCTCTTCATGCTCTGGATCCCATCTTCTCTTACTTTCTCAAGGACATCACTCTTGCAGACATCCTCTCTCATGATCACCAATTTCTCCCTCTATTTTATGGAATTTACCATCCTTAGAATTAAACTATCATCTTAAAAAAATCCCATTGTTAAAAAAAACCCTCACTTGATCCTAGATCTCCTTCCAGGAGCAGCCCATTTCTTTCTTCCCCTTCGTAGAAAAACTTCTAAAATGTGTTATCAGTCCTTCTCTGTTTCCACTTCCTCACCTCCCATTCCCTATTACAAGCCACTGTAGGGCTTCCATCCTCATCACATCACTGAAACTACTATTATCAAGTCCCTATGATTTTCACGTTGCCAAATTCAATAGACACTTTTCTTTCCTCATTTTACCTGAGGTGTTGTGCAAACTGATCTAAGCCAGTTTGACCTTTCTCAATTATTAGGTTCTTTTGTAGAGATCAGTAACCTCCAATGGATGGAGGTAAATGGGGGCTACACTTTTCCTAATTCTGAACTCAGTACTTTATGGTGTGAATTCTAACAAACTTCCAATTATTCTCCCCTACCACCATAAAATCTTGAACTTTTATTTCTTCCAATTTAAAAAATTTCCCCCAAATACATTGACTCCAATGATTCATTCTGAGATTCCGACTATTGCCACCCCAAATTACCTGATTGGCTCCCGGACTATTTCCAGTGTTGCTTTACTTCTCACTGCAAGTGTAGATTTATTACTTATACTTTGAATTTCTATTTTGTCCCCTCTAAAAATTTTGGGTTTCCCAGGAGAGTTATCACTTGAAATCTGTTGTCTATTAATAATGATTCTTTTTGACTATTTTTCAAAAATCAATTAATTTTTAGGATAGTATATGAGAGATTCCTGCCCTCTCTACTCTACTGGCTGAGAGGTGCATCTGTACTTAGTGGAATTTATCAGTTCAGTAGGTTCAGGGGTCAGTTACCTTCTCAGTTGGTGTTATTTAGTGCCATTCTCAGCATTGTTGGACTTGTTTTAGGGAACCAAATTTCAAGAGTTGCAGCCAAATTAATTGGTTACTCTTGAATATTAAGAAACCAACTCATAGTTCTGAAAATTGGTGAAGAAAAGAAAAGTCAAGCAGATATCCTTCTTTTCCTTTATGCTGTACATCAAGGAAACAAATGTTGAATATGGTCAACATTTTTTTTTAATAGAAGAATCCCAACTAATGAATGCAAAGAAATGATTGACTATCACCATGTTGCCACTTTAGTGGATCTAGTCAGTGGTCAACAGCTACTAAAATCTTTACATGAGAGGCTCATGGGGAAATGCATAATGACGGATCAGACTGAGAACACCGGAACACACTGAGTAATTTTAATATTCCAAACAGAGAAACAAACAGACATTACATGTCTCCTGGTGTGATGCAATAAGAACACAGCATCACCTGTGAAGTGTTTTCCCTAAAATATATACCCTGAGTCTTCTCAAACCTCTACATCTAATTTTCAGTTTATAGGCGATACAGGGAGCAAATGAACATTTTACAATCAGCTAAATCTAGAATGTAACAAATTCTATAGGAAAAATGACTTGATTTCATTAACAAAGAAATGGTAAGAAATACAAAAGAAAAGAACCTATCGACTAAAAGAAACTTAAGAGCAACATAAACAATGTAATATGTGAATGGAATTTAGCTCGTGATTTGAATAAAGAAACTGAAAAAATATTTATGAGATAATCAAGGGAATTTGAAGACTAGATATTGAAATTCCTAGTCTTTAAATTTAACAATTTTAAATTAATTTAACAATTAGTTTAACTAATTAATTGTTAGTTTAACTTAGTTAGTTTAACTTAGTTAGTTAGTTTAACTAATTGTTAGTTTAACTAATTGTTAGTTAAACTAACAATTAAATTAGTTTAACAATTTAAATTAAATTGTTAAATTTTACTTTTTTAGTATGATAATGGTAAAGACGGTTATATTTTTAAAAACAGTCCTTATTCTTAAACATACAGACACAAAACTTTATGGATGAGATCATGATGTCTGCCATTTGCTCTAAAATAGTCTGGTGAGGGCCCTGGGGAAATGGGTGGCATGTGGATAAAACAAAACTGGTCACATGCTGATAAGTGTAGATACTGAGTGATGGATATTTGGGAAGTCATTATACTATTCTTTTTACTTTTGAAGTATGCTTGAAAATTTCCATAATAAAGATGAAAACAAACACACCCCTCTCCCCCAAAAAACTTGCAACCCTCTGACCTCTCTTCTTGAAAATTCTTTCCAAAGTCTATGAAAGGTTTATTAGTAATATCTTTACAATACCTCATCTGATTTCTTTCCTTTGGAACCCCTGATTGTCTCAAAATTCTCCATGGTTCTTTTGAGTTAATTTACTCTTTCGTTTCTGTTTCCGAATGAGTAGAATTATTTTCCCTGGCATTTTTCTATTAATAGTTACAGTTATGCTCCCCCGTGTGTGGATTAGAGCCGTTCTCCCAGTAGGAGGCGCTGCCCTCAAGTATCGTTTCAGCTTGTATTGGAGAGAAGATGCTCCAGGTTTTCCTATGAGGCTCTACTGTCCACAGAGCCTTCCTGGGAGACCTCTGAGTGACAGCAGATATCTTAAAGTAGCTTGCTTCTGGAATGATTACCCACCACTTCGCTGCTGAAGTTGTATGGGTCAGCATTTCCTCCAGAATGCAACTTACCTGTCTCAGCTGGTTTTGCCTTTTCCCCCTCTCGATGCAGTCCCTCAGCAATTTTAAACATATGCCTTTCATCCATCTAAGGGAGTGCTTCTTGTTCTAATTTAATTGCTGTTGCTGTTATTATTGAAGTTAGCCTAGTACCTACTTCTTTTGTGTACATTCTGAGCAGGGTCATATCAGGATGTGTGGGGCGTGGTGCTAAATGCAATTTGGGGACCTTCTTTAAAAAAAAGAATACCAAATTAAGTCGGAAAATGAGTATCTCTTTGAATACATAAATAAATCGCAACAAAGACAAATACCACAAAATTCAGAAAAACATAATTTAAAATCATTTAATTGCCAGAAACATCTCTATAATACTTTTATTCCTATATTTTTTGGCTATACAGACTTTGATCATTCTTCATATAATAATTTTGTAATAGTTTCTACAGGGAGGGTATTTTCTACAGAACGGGTATAAAGATAATTCAGTCTTTCCTCTAGAATAGTTAGAATTCCTCTAGGATGATTTTTATTATTGGATGCTTAGAAAACAGTCAGCCTATTTTATTGGTTATGCCTAGTACATATTTAAGAGTATTATCAAATTCGGGAAAGTGTCTACCAGTCTTTTTCACATATGGGCTGTAAGATTCCAGGCTTTGTAAATGTACTTGACGGCACTTGTTAAACAGTTGGTCATCAATATCATTATAATGGTGTATTTTCAAATCAGCAAAAAATTTAACTTTTTTCTATGTGTTCTTAAGATTCTCTCCTCTTCATTAATTGGATTAACAGGAGACTAAAGAATCCAAGAGGCTTCTTCATTTCTTTTTTGAAATTTGTCTCTTCTTATTAACGAATCACTGCTATTGGTATGATCTAAAAACTTATTTTTTGTAATTTGTTTCTTGAAGTCAGAATAATTTCCCCTGATTTTGTGATACCCTTTATTACTTTAGCTTCATACTCCATTAATTTTATCTGAATTTTTCTCAGTTCTTTAATAAATAAATCAGGAACCTATAATTTCCTCACATATTTTATTGAAATGTTCTAAAATGTCTGCTCAAGTAATGGGTTATTCTCAATTCATCTTCTTTTTAAAACAGATGCCAAAAATGCCCATATCACTTCAGCACCACCAGACACTAAGGCAAGCAAATAGGATGGAGGGAAATTTGAAACGGAAAGAACAGCAGTTTTAATGATTTGGGTTAAAATATCTTACTTTTGCAAATTTAACAAAAGCATATGATCTTGTGCCCATTTGCTAGGTTTCCTCCCAGGGCCTTGGGAGGGGCCCATGCAATTGAGGGATCCTGAAGCTTAAACTTCATTAGCTTCACTGTAAATCCATCTCTGATCCTGAGTGATTGATAGAGATATCCTCTTCCTCCTCTTGGACAACGTGTGTTCCTTTGTTTTGTATGTTGATCTTCTGCTTGTCCCTTCAGATCCACTCTTCACCAGCTCCTTCTCTACCTAGGAGGTTAATCTATATGAACGACATCATAGCTGCTGGTTGAGTTCAGCCAAAAGGCAGCAATGACAAGATAGTGGAGGGAGAGGGACGATAGGCTCCTATCTTTATTCCCTTGCCTCCTGCAGGGCTGGCATGAACTGGATTAGGGCCCTCTCTGTAACGTCCTCTGTCACCAGTGACTACTCCCTTCTTTTCCTGAGGCAGCCCTTCAGATGGTAATGGAGCCCTCAATATTACTAGCCCTGCACTATCCTTCAGAGTGTATGCCCTGCCCAAATCCTTGTACAAAGTGTTTAATTAAACTCTCTTCAAATTACCCAGTTTGAGTATATCACCTTTTACTACTGGGACTCTGATATAGATTGTAACGTCAGCTTTTGTGTAGACAGCACGTTCTTCACTTTACATTTAACTTCCTCTTGTTAAAGTTAATAAACAGAAACCTCATTTAAAATGAAGTCGGGAGGCCAGAAGGGGGAACTGTCAGGCTCTACATTGATCACGGAGCCCAAGAGGAAGAACTCTTTGTTTATAATAGCGCTCCCAAGTTCCTCTTCTCCTGTATGACAGAGTTTCCTCTGGTTTGTTTCTTAGGACTTGCACTTGGTTTGCCTTTAGACCTCAGAGTTCTGGTTTGCAATACTTTGTTGTTCCCAAATAAACCCATTTTGCTAGAGAAATATCTGGGGCCATCTATTTATTTCAGGTCAGCTATCTCTAAAATCACTCTTTATAAATGTCTTCCTTTTCACAGGATCAGCATAGGCATATGCCCAAGGTGGGTGATCAAAGGAGAATTATCTTTCTTTTAGCTGCTTATTATCCGGGTGTTTTTTTCTTTATTTTTATTGCGGTAATACATACAACATAAAATTTACAATCTTCTCCACTTTTAAATGTACAGTTCAGTGGTATTAAATCTATTCACATTGTTGTGAAACCATCACCAACACCAATCCTTATAACTCTTTTAATCTTGTAAAACTGAAACTCTTTACCCATTAAACAATAACTCACCATTCTCCCCTCTTCCCAGTCCCTGGCCACCACCATTACACCTCCTTTCTTTATGATTTTGATTATTCTAAGTGCCTCATATAAATGGAATCATAAAGTATTTGTATTTTTGACTGGCTTATTTCATTTAGCATAATGTCCTCAAGGTTCATCCAGGCTATAACATACTGCAGAATTTCCTTTCTTTTTAAGACTGAACTCTATTATACATATTGAATTCCATTGTATGCCTTGCATTGTATATACTGAATTCCATTCCATTGCATGTATACACATTATGCTTATCCATTCATCAATGAACACTTCCTCATTGCTTCCTCTTTTTAGCTGTTGAGAATAATTCTGCTATGAATATGAATGTACTACTTGGGTTTTTTAAGTAGCTAATTTCACTTCTTGTTTTCTTTTTTTAAAGTTTTATTTGTTTAAGTGTGTTTTTCCAGGACCCATCAGGTCCAAGTCAAGTAGCTGTTTCAATCTAGTTGTGGAGAGTGCAGCTCACAGTGGCCCATGTGGGGATGGAACTGGCAACCTTGTTGTTAAGAGTCTGTGCTCTAACCAGCTGAGCTAACCAGCAGCCCCACTTCTTGTCTTTTAAAAAACCTCTTTCTAAATACGGATAACCATTCTAGAACTGGCCATGGTAACAATCTTTTCAATAAATAGTGCTGGAACACTTAATTTTCTAACCCCATAGCAAAAAAGGAACTTTGTAGTCTACCTTATACTGTGTCCCAAAATTAATTTGAGATGAATTACAAAAGTAATTCAAATGTGAAAATGAAACAAAAAAGCTAAAAGAAATCAAGGAAGAATATCTTCTTGATTTGCGAGTGGGCAATTTTGTTAAACATAATTTATAAAGCAATAATCATCTAAAGACACAAAGCGGAGAGTGAAAAAGCAAGCCACAGACTGCGGAGAAGATATTCACAATACATGTATCTAACATAGGATTTGTGTCCAGGAGAAAAAAAAAGACAAAGTGCTTGGATAGCTGCTTTCCAAAGGAGGATGTCTACCACACCATCATTAAAATGACCAAAATTAAAAACAATGAGAGTGCATTTTCCAGGATGTTTAGCAAATATGTTGCTGGTGCAAGTAAAAATGATATGATTCTATTGGAAAGTGCATATTTGAAAAGTGCATAATATTTGACCATGCATATTAAAGCTAAAAACAAGTCTGTCCTGTGACCTAGTAATTTTACTCTTAGTTATACACCTATCAGAAATGAGTGCGTACATCTACCTAAAGACATGCACAGAAGTGTTGAGAGCATCTTTATTTATAATAGCCAAATGTCCATTAACGGAAGAATGGATAAATAAGTTGTGGTTCTCTCTCTGTCTCTCTCTCTCTGTCTCTCTCTCTGTCTCTCTCTCTCTCTCTCTCTCTCTCTCTCTCACACACACACACACACACACACACACACACACACACACACACACTACATGATTCCAGCTGATATATGAGAGTTACCTTTAAGGAGGATATTGACTAGAGAGGAACTTTCTGGAGTGCTGAAAATGTTCTATATTTCAATCTGGGTAGTGGTTACAAGGTAGTGTTCATTTGTGAAACTTTATTGAGCCATATATTCAAAATTCATATACTTTACTGTTTGTATGTTATTCAATTTTGAAAAACTTTATTCCCACAAGTCTCCTTCTTTTCCCTTTGTGTGTTACAATATTTTATTTTAGACAAGGGCTGAGTAAAGAACCTGTGCTGTTTTATCAACTTCCATGTGTTTTCTCTATAGAAGAAGGTCTTATTATAATGTATGTATATACCAACTTGTTCACTGTGTCAAAATTTTTTAATTTTTTATTTCTTTATTAGTTTCAGGTGTACAAAACAATGTACTAGTTAGACATTTATCACTGTGTCAAATTGACCCAACAAATTTTGGTTGTTTACAGTTATTAGATAATTGGGGGGATATTAGAGGTCTACAATCATCAGACCTAGGGGCAGGCTCTAGGTCTCTCCACAATAACCTCACTCTCAGGTGCACTGTTACAATGAAGGTAGGTCTCAGACAAGATTCTGCCACACATATGAACAACAATTAGCAAGAACACAAAAAATCAATTCTACATTCCATCCCCCAAGCTCAGAAAGGCACTAGATTGCTGCCTTTTAGGCACTGAGACATTCATTTCACACACACAAAGTGAAAAATCTAGTATAAGCCCAGCAGCCTTCAGAGTGGTGTTCTTGCCCTGCAGCTTTGATTTGAGCATCTGCCACTTAGGGATATTATACACCTGTTGCCTTCCCTGACCAAAAGGCTAGAACACTGACACATCTGTGTTGAATAAGAGTTTCATGCTTTTTTTTTTTTTTCTCCTCTCTCTCTCTCTCTCTCTCTCTCTCTCTCTCTCGTTAAAGTCAAGTGAAATGGTGAGTCCATTCCATGAGGTCATTTGGACTGGTGTAGTGCTCCAGGCTGAAAGAGACCCGGATTCCTTCTCTTGCTGCTTTGCCATGCCCATGGTGTTGCCTTTATTTGCTTGGTCCAATTTCATTCATGACCACATCCACACCTAGCTAGTGGGAAGAGAACAAACTCTTTCTCTTTAAGTGTGACCTGGAAGTTACATACATCACTTTCACATCTTATCGGCGAGACATGATCTTATTTAGCTGTAAGGGAGGCTGGAAAAATGTAGTGTGTGTGTGTTTTTTTTTCTTCTGGTTGGCCATGCACTTGTTTAAAAATCAGGGGCAATTTTATTATTATAGCAAACGGGTAGAGCCAGTATTGGGGGATAAGTAACAGTCTCCGCCATAATGACAAAATTGTTTAGGTCAGGCGGCAACCCTTCGCAGCTGAATTTACCCAGCTGATCATTCCTTCCTTGAAACATTCTCCTCTGTTAGCTTCTATGGCACCATATTTTCCTAGTACCTCTCAGGCTGTGCTTGTCCTGTCCAGTCCTGTCCTGTCCAGGCTTCTCTTCCTTTATCCAATATTCAGAGAGTTGGAATACTAGAGGGTTCAGTCTTGGGTCCTCTTATCTTCACTGTCTATACTCTCTCTAGAGAGCGCATCTAATGCCATGACTTTAAATGTCTTCTACATGCTAACAACTCCAAGGTTTGTATCTCCAACCCTGACTTCTCCCCTTAGTTCCAAACTCATTTACCAACTTGCTTGACATCTCTACCTGGATGTCTAATACATATTTCAAACTAAATGTCCAAACTAGAATAATGCCATTATCCAAGACTAATTGTTCTCAATATTGAGGTAGGGGGAAAGGGAGGAGCAGTAGCTACCGCTTAGCATTTAGAAATGAGGGTAGGATTTTTCATTGCCACGATGACTGGGGCGAGGGGGGTGCCACTTATATTTCTTCTAAACTTTTTTTTTTCTGACAGCATTATGTTTATGAATTTCATCAATGTCAATGCAAGTAGATGTGGCTTATTTGTTTTCATCACAATATAGTTTATTACTTCATTGTTTAATTACAACACAGTTTAGTTACCCATTCTTTTTGGGTAGATATTTAGTTGATTTCCAGTTTTTAAAACTTATACACCATGCTGCTATGAATAGTCTTGAACGTTTTCTTGTGCACAGATGTGAAAATTTTCCTGCACTACATTTTTAGGAGTGGACTTTGGGGACATCTGCTGCATACAACTTAAACTTTAGCACAAATTACTGAGTTGCTTTCTAAAATGACTATAAAATTTACACTCAGAGTGAAGGTCTTTTAGTATATCATCCTACAATGTTATGCTATGAGTGAGGTGGATATCAGTATGAAAATCTTCTTGGTGCTTTATAGGAAAAAATGAAGTTTCCTGGTGTGCAGCCAAGAATCCATTTTCCCTGAAGGTTGGTGGCTGCATGGAGCCTGGCCCCTGGAGGAGACGGATGGTGGTGGTGGTGGTGCTGAGAGAGAGAGAGAGAGAGAGAGAGAGAGAGAGAGAGAGAGAACACCTATTAAGAGAGGGAAGAGAGAGAAAGGACCAGGAACCCTATGGGAACATTAAATAATGTTCTGCAGTAGACTGTATCTACAGTTTTACCCAGACATGGTGGGGCATAAATCAGCAGTTACATTTGTTTAGGTGCCACTGTCTCTAGGCAGTCTGGGGCTCCTTTTTATTCCCAGTGCCAAGCTCCATACCAGGACATTTGTAGGCATGTAATAAACACTTTGCTGATTGGATGAGTGGAAGTACCCTGACATTCATATGATTTGTTCTATTAAATATCTACATTTTCACTGACTTGATCAAAAAGAGAATTAAGTTGTTAGTTATGTCTGGCACAAAATAGAGACTAGACAAATATTAGTTGAGTGGATAAAAGGGAACCTGATTAGGGGTGACCAGTTAGCTCAGTTGGTTAGAGCGTGATGCCGGTTCCACCCCCGCATGGGTCACTGTGAACTGCACCCTCCTTAAAAAAAAAAAAAAAAAAGAGAGAGAGAAACTGATTAATTTGAATTTAAACTACCTGAGCGTAATTGTATACTTTTTTCTCATTGGCTTGATGCAATGTTTAGACTGAATCTATAACTGCATTTTGTTTCCAAATAAATACATTTGCTGTGTTTTGGGACTGCCAAAAAGCCCTGAGATCCCATAACAGACTATTTCACCACGTTACTTCAAATTTTCAAGAAAATTGAGGGAAAAATAAGATTGCCTCACCACAAGAAAAAACTCTTTTAAATTAAGTGACTAAAATTATTGTGTAAAAAGTATACTAATGGGAAAGGGCTCTGACAGAGGCAATAGATTTCTGCACTAGATGGCATTTTGGTCATCTGAAATCATGTTTGTTTTAATTTGACATACGCTGCTCCTCTTACTATATGCCAGGTGCAGGTCCCAACAAGGTGCATATTGTATCACGTTTAATGCTCACAACAACTGAATAAAGTGGGTGATATTTATCATTGGACCCACTTTATACATGGGAGATAAAGAAGTTTAGTAACTTGTCCAAGGTCAGTCTGTAAACCGGTGAGTGCGCTGTTATTCCAATGCAGGCAGTCTCATTCCAGAGTCCCAGCTCTTAAACACTAACTATATTGTTTTCTTAATTCTAAGATTCCATGAATCTTTGAATTAGAAAATTTCACTTGTCATTTTTTTTGAGAACCATTACAACACGATGTAGTTTAGATATACATGGATAATTTAAAAATGTTTTTGAAATGCATAATCTGAAAAAAAGCCAAACACTTCATATGAATGGAGAGCCTAAGGAAGGGCTGGAAATACAAATGCCGTCCAGAGAGACCTAAAAATAAATATTTATCTTAACATCTTCCAACACCCTGCGGATATTGTAACCCAATTTCCTCGGAGTGTGGGCGGAACTCCGCGAGTCGTGGGAGCCCGCGGCCGGAGCGCATGCTCATAACGCGACACCAGCTTCTGCGTGGCCCAAACCCCGCCCATTCGAGCCGCAAGGGCTGCCGGGACTGACCCCATCTTCTTTGCGCGCGTTAGGCCAGCCGGCTTCGCTGGGAAGTCCGTGTGTTGTTGTCGCTCTTAGTGATCCTGTGGCCCGGCTCTGCGGGTCCCGGACCTTAAAGGTGAGCAACCTGCCGGACCTAAGGAGAAGAAGGTATAAAAGGGTCTGCTTTGCGTGGTGCGCGACGGCGCGTTCCCTTTCTTTGCTGCCTCATGCTGGGCGCGTTCGGTCCTCGCCTTCCTCTTGTTCGAATCGTGCGCCGCGTGGGCCGAGGCCCCAGGCAGCGCGCTGGGCAGAGAGCGGGGAGGGGCCCCTGTCCCGAATGCAGGAGCCTGGGGTTCCCTGCACGTGGCTGGGACTCCGGCGAGCCAATGGTTGCTTTGGGACGGGGCTCTGGCGGAGTCTGTGGACAGAAGCTTCCCGCATCCCCACTGCGTCTTTGAAGTTCCTACCTCCACCGCCTTCCAGTGTCGCCGTAGGCGGACGTTTCGGGCCAGCTTGTAAGATTGTGGGGAGATTGGTGCGGGCTAAACTCGGGAGGGTTCTTTGAATCACATGGGATAGTGGAGGCCCGAGAATCGGGGCTGTGGGTGTTCCCCTGGCATAATACCGTAACTATCTTTGATATTTAGGGTCCTCATTCACTCATATTAAGGCTTCTGTGTGAAATGGATAAGTGTGGCTAATGTGGGTAGGCCGAAGAAGTCTTGTAGGGACTAAATAGTTCTTTTATTTCACCATTTGCTTTATAAGGGGCCCTAGATCATGATGGTAACTTGGGAATGTAGATTGTGTTCGACAAACCAATGCATAAGATTGAGCAAACTTTGTAGTGGGATGTGCACTATACGAATCCCTGTTGCAAGAGCTTCCAGTGTGCATCCAGCTTATTGCACAGTAATCACCAGGTGTGTGCTGATTACACCATGTGTAAGGGATGCTTCCAATAAGTACCAATAATAGTTCCTCACCAGGGTGAACTAATGGCAGAGATCCTTAATGAATTTTTATATACTTTTGTACAATGTGGATGACTGGGTGGCTTAATAGAGCAGTAGAGGCAAGTAATTTGAAGTGAGAAGATTGGGTTTTGTGATCCCTAGCAAACTAACCTCACAGCCTTATTTTTTTCTGCCCTGCTGATCAGGAAACTGGATGAAGATTAACCAATACATTAGTGAATTAGTAGGCATATCCCCAGTTTCTCATCGTTTTAGTATCCCCAGGCTGTATAATTGTCATTTTCATATGTTCCTTAATGTACAATTGAGCCCTGACTGTAATATGTGAAATTTTTTCCACCCTAAAGTTAAGATATTTAATGCTTGCTGATAACAAGTTTTTGGTAAGTCAGCTCTGATTAATTTTAAAAGATCCACACCAAACTGAGTAGGACTGAGATGCATAATGAAGATAACCACTTGTTTTGTTATAGAAGATGGACCAGTGATTTACTGATAGTCTTTCATTTTCCATTGGTTATTCCAAAGATTTCTGTTGTTTAAATTTGAGAATTGAGTAGAGAAATTGAACCTGTGAAATTAAAAATTCTTGATCTTTAAGAAAACAATGGGATATTGATAACTTTAAAACATTCTTTTTCTGGTCTTGAGTTTTATGTTAAAAAAAATAATAATGCCAATTTGGGAAAATTTACAGATAGCCACAATGGCCGAAAATGGTGATGAAAAAGTGGCTGCTCTGGAGGCCAAAATCTGTCATCAGATTGAGGTATGATCCTTGTGCTATTCAACTGCAGATCAAGCTCTTTGAAAGGAAATTTAGGGCCTCAAAACAAATAACAGCAAGAACATTTAATTTTAGTACATATGTTGATCTATTCAATATTTAGCTTGTCTTTGAGTCTTAGAATTAGATGTACATACAATAGTATACAGTTCTATATTGTCAAGCCAGTTTATGAAACTAAAGGACTACAAACACTTGAAAAGATAATACTATGGACTTTTTTTCTTTAGTTTCCTAGTCTCTGAAGTGAGTATAATAGAAGTTCCTTCCTCATAAAGTGGTTGTGAGGATTATGTTATTTACCGGGTTTCCCCGAAAATAAGACCTAGCTGGACCATCAGCTCTAATGTGTCTTTTGGAGCAAAAATTAATAAGACCCGGTCTTATTTTACTATAATACAAGACCGGGTCTTATAACATAAAAACATAATATAATATATGTAATATAATACCGGGTCTTATATTAATTTTTGCTCCAAAAGACACATTTGAACTGATGGTCCGGCTAGGTATTATTTTCGTGGAAATACGGTAATAAAATATAAAACATTTAGTAGAGTGGCACTTAATCAGATAACATAAAAATCCTTTGTAAAGTACCTTCCCTATTAAATAACACTTAATATTTTTGAAGTTCCTATTTTTTCTGCCCAAAGAGTTTTTCTCCGCTATTGTAATATTTTTTTTTAATGGCTGAGGAAAGGCAGTAAGTGGTGGCCCCTCCAGACTAGCTTTTTTTTTTTTTTTTTTTTTTTTTAATATATAAAGGCAGCTCACAGTGTCCCCTGTGGGGATCGAACTGGCAACCTTGGTGTTATTAGCACCACGCTCTAACCAACTGAGCTAACCAGCCACCGCTGTTGTAATTTTTAAGAGTATCTGTTTTAAAAGTCCTCAGCATTTTTTGAACTTAAGTATTTAAGTTGAAGATTTACTGTCACAATAATATGCTTTATATTCTTACTGAAGAACTTCATATCCTTTAATTTGGTGTGTTTTTTGGCAACGCTCAATTATTTTTTAATTTCCACTTCTCTGCTATTTTAAATTTCCTATATTGCAACTTTTTGTAATGATTTCTTTATAATTGTGAAGGAAAATTACAAATTGTTCTGTGTTTAATATTTAGAACAATACAAATATGTATAAAGAATAAGTTAGTGTCCCTTCTACAACCTGCTGCCTCTCTCAAGTCCCACCCTCCTGAGGTAATCAAGGTTAAAAGCCTAATGAATATCCTTTTACACTAACATACGTTTGGAGGAGTCAAGTTTTGTCATCAATAAAATACCCAATCCCCTATTTGATATGTAGGATATTTCCATTATTTTTATTTGTACTAGTTTTATGATGAATATCTTTATCTATAAATCTTAGTAAACATGTTTACTGACTTAAGGTAAAATTCCTAAAAGGAGATGTACTGGGTCAAGGGTTATGCACATTTTTAAAAACTTGTAGTACTTATTGCCAGTTTATGTCTCTGGCATGACCATTTCTCTGCGTTCAGGCCTATGTTAGGTATTCTTGTTTTTAGAATTTTGGCCAATTTGTTAGGTGAAAAATGCCATTTCATTGCTTTAATTTACATTTCTTTGAATTTTTTATGTTTATAGTCCATTTTTAGTTTTAGTAATTTTTAAAAATATTCTTTACTCATTCTTTTTAGGTTTTTGGTTTTTTATAAGAATTACTAACAAACTTCTGTGTTTGTCTTTTACTTTTTATGCTACTTTTGGCATTCCAAGAAGTCACACCTAGGGCTTTTCATGTGTAGTTTTTTTCCTTGCAGAAAAGGTGACTTGAGAAAGGGTTTCCTTGAGAAAGGGTGACTGCTTAGATATATGCTCACCTGTTTTTTTAACTTTAAAAAATAGAGCTCTGAGCATCAGTCTGTTTACTAGATGGGTTACTGATGAGTTCCTGAATCATTTAACTACAAAATCTGGAAGTTTCTCAAAGGCTAATAAAAAAATAAAAAGGAAAAAAAGAACAAAAAAAAATAGAGTGATTAACCAGTTTATTCCAGTTTTTTTTAAATTGAACAACACATTCTTTCCACACTGATTTGAAACGAGGTTTTTTCACATACTAAATCCTTAAGTTGGTATTTGTCATAAGACTTTCTAGTCTGTTGGCTTATCTGTTAATTACATTCTTTTAGTAATCAATTTTTAGTTTTATCTTTTTGTTAATTTGTATTATGTTTTGTTATAGTGTATTTAGGAGAAAATATTGTCTCTTAAGTTATGACATGTATTTTTAAAGAATAGAACTTGGTGATGTAATGGTAATAAAAATAAAATCTAGGATTGGAGTATTATACAATGCTCTGAAATATATTATAATTATTTTGCAGTATTATTTTGGTGACTTCAATTTGCCACGGGACAAATTTTTAAAGGAACAGATCAAACTGGATGAAGGTTGGGTACCTTTGGAAATAATGATAAAATTCAATAGGTAAAAAACCCTTTTAAAAGTCATCTCTAGATTTTTCTGTTCACAGATGTTACTAACAAGTCTTACAGTACTTCTTTGTATATTCTTCAGGTTAAACCGTCTAACAACAGACTTTAATGTCATAGTAGAAGCATTAAGCAAATCAAAGGCAGAACTCATGGAAATAAGTGAAGATAAAACTAAAATTAGAAGATCGCCAAACAAACCCCTCCCAGAAGTGACTGATGAGTATAAAAACGATGTGAAAAACAGATCTGTTTATATTGTAAGTGGCCCTTTAATGCATTTGATTGTATCTTACATTTATTTAGAAAGAACATACTGTAGAGTGGGTAAGAAAAAGGTCTCAGGAATCATAGCTTCACCACTTACTATATATATGTCTTTGGGCAGTGTTCTTAACCACTCTGAGCCTTATCTTTATAAATGGGGATCATATTTTTCACCTTATAGAACTGTTGTGAGAATTAAACGAAAAACCCAAATACCACTGGACAAAATCTTCGGCATATTCTAAGCACCCAGTGCATATCAACTGTTCTTATTTATCAACAGCTAAACTAGTAATTTTCTTTAGCATACTAATTTTTTTATTCTTGAAAATTTCAGACATAAGAATAGATTGGATATATAATGTACATTATCGAACTTCAACAGTTATTAACATGATTAATCTTGTTCTGTCTCTGTCCTAATGATTATTTTGAAGCAAATCCCAGATAAATGAGCCACTTGGATTGCATTGGAGAACAATGGCTCTTAACCAGAGCTGTTAAACATTTAAGAGCAAGAGTGAGATAGAGAAGTATATCCTGCCTTCATTTCAAGACAAAATGAATCATAATTTCTGGCAAGTTGTTTACCTGATTTGTACATTTCTTCCTACTCTTTACAGAAAGGATTCCCAACTGATGCAACCCTTGATGACATAAAAGAATGGTTAGAAGATAAAGGTCAAGTACTAAACATTCAGATGAGAAGAACATTGCACAAAGCATTTAAGGTATGGCTACTTGATGTTACAGACTTTTTACAGTTACAGACTTTTTCTAGTTGAAAATATATGAGACATATTAAAAATAAACATTTTCTTCCCCTTTTAAAAGGGATCAATATTTGCTGTGTTTGATAGCATTGAATCTGCTAAGAAGTTTGTTGAGACCCCTGGCCAGAAGTACAAAGACACAGATCTACTAATACTTTTCAAGTAAGTCTTTTTGCTGATGTTTCTCTGGCCACTTAGTTGTATGGAATTGACACACTGGGGTAAGGAGCATGGATTACATTTTCTGTAAGGACAGTATTTTTTGTATCCATAGGCATCCTTTGAGAATGGCTTGAAATTTGCTTAATGGAAACTGTTAGTCCTTTGAGACTATAAGGAAGTGTTTATTAGTACCCTTTCTCTGTTAGCAATTAATAAAGAAGGTTAAATTTCAGTACTTATTTTGCATCTCAAATTTCTAATCAGGCTGGATACTAAAATTTGAGCTGTTGGTGTGGCCAGAGAGTAAATCACTACAATTTTTATCCTTGTTTCTCATAGTGTGTATATATGCCTATATTTTTATACAATACAAAGGATTATTTAATAAGGATTTCGGATCACATTCTTTAATACTTGTGTCTAAAATGAGGACAAACCAGAGCATTTTCATGGTAAAGTTAGTTGTAGGACCATAGTCCCCCACTTTTGCATTCAGTCTTCTAAATGCTGTGTGTTAAACCTAGTGGACTGAGACTCACAGAGGACGCTGTCAGTGTGAAACCCTGACATGTATTTTTTAACGTGATTTTCACAATTTCTTATTCTTGGGTCTCAGGGTTTTTCGAAATTTTCTCTTTTTGTGAAATGAACACTACAGAAAACTAGGAAACATTCAAGTATTTTACATAACTACTTTTTTTCTATACATGAATGATAAATAACCAATGAGATTGTTAATGGATATGAGGTTTCTTTGGGAAAATATGAGTTGTTAAAAACATTGTATACTTTAAAATGGTGAATTTTATGGCAGGTGAATTATTTTAGTAAAGCTGTTAATTTTTAAAAAGTAATTTCCTTGGCATCTTTTGAATTTTTAGGTAATAATTACGTTGCTAGAATATGTTGTGACATTCCTTATACCATGTTTTAAATCATTGAATATAATTTAAAATCTTTGTTCTCATGAATTTAGTCTCTTTATTTTGTGTCCTTTAGGGAAGATTACTTTGCAAAAAAAAATGAAGAAAGAAAACAAAATAAAGTAGAAGCTAAATTACGAGCTAAACAGTAAGTATACTTAGCTAATCATAACCTTTTTAATTCCTTAAAGCTTTGACAAGGGCCGATAGCAGTTCTGGGAAGTGGAGCTGATAATGAACTCTGAAATGAATAGGAATAGGTCTTCTTTTACTAGTGAAACATGGAAGTCTTAAACTGCCGTGATAATCTGGGCGCCATATTGCACTCTAGCATTGAACAATCAGAAAACCTAAGGACTGGCTTTGGTTACTAAATATTAATAGTTTAGTGATCATGAACAAGGTTAACTTTATCAGGATTTAATTTTCTTAACATAGTATTTGGAAACATTCTAATTACATTTTCATTTGTAGAGAGCAAGAAGAAAAACAAAAGTTGGCAGAAAATGCTGAAATGGTATGTATTACTGGGATCTAAAATCTATGGCTCACAGTTATGAGAATAAAGTCTGAGGGCTTTTTACAGAAAGTATGTAAGCAAGTCTGTAGTTGTCATTGCACTAAATAGCTAAATATTGCCTAAAATTATTCTTTATCCAGAGATAATTTAATAACCAGATTTATATAATTAATATGTACATAACTAATTAAATATTACTTGTTGGAGAAATAAGTTAAATCAGAAGCCATTGTAGAACAAAGGATGACAAAGGAAATGAACCATTAAACTGCTTCCAAATAGCATTTTCATTTCTAGCTTTTTAATTGTATAGGTATAGATGGTATAAGCCATTTCTGATTTGTGGTGGTTTTTGAGAAACTTGTCTTATATATTTTCACAGAAATCTCTAGAAGAAAAGATTGGCTGCTTGCTGAAATTTTCGGGGGACTTAGATGATCAGACCTGTAGAGAAGATTTGCACATCCTTTTCTCTAATCATGGTGAAATAAAATGGATAGACTTTGTTAGAGGCGCAAAAGAGGTTTGGAAACATTCATATACTTTCTAGCAATGTTTTAAAATCCATAGAAATTTATCTTTTAGTATAATTACTAAAATTTTATTAATGTATGAAAATGGTTTCTACTTGATCATTTGTCCTAAAATGTAATAAAATTTACTGTCACTCGATGTGCTGTATCTGGTGTTTTCTCAGTTGTGCTGTGAATAATTGTTGGTGTCAGTCAGTGACTGCAAGTTTTGTAGTAACTTCCTGATGTTTAGTAAAATTCATTGAAACGGGGAATGGCATGGAATATTTACAGGGTAGGAAAAATTACTTTGAAGGAATTAACTGTGGGATTAAAAACTCAAAGGTGTGACTTTTATTTTGTCTTTGGTGTAGGGAATAATTCTATTTAAAGAAAAAGCTAAAGAAGCACTGGATAAAGCCAAAGATGCAAATAATGGTAACTTACAATTAAGGAACAAAGAAGTGACGTGGGAAGTACTAGATGGAGATACGGAAAAAGAAGCATTGAAAAAAATCATAGAAGATCAACAGGAATCTCTAAACAAATGGAAGTCAAAAGGTCAGTTCTGATTTTTCTCTGATAGTTTGGTTATTTTAATTCATTTGGTTGAGTAAAAATTGTGTTCAAAGGTGCTGACGAGATTTGAAATATTTCTTCACTGATTTCTCAAATTATGTCTCTGCAGGTCGCAGATTTAAAGGAAAAGGAAAGGGAAATAAAGCTGCCCAGCCTGGGTCTGCTAAAGGGAAAGTAGCATTTCAGGGCAAGAAAACTAAATTTGATAGTGATGATGAACATGATGAAAACGGTGCATCTGGTAAGTTTTTCTAAGTTTTTGGTACTTTCATGACATTTGTGGGAGAGAACAGTGATGTGGTTTTTTAACTTCTGTATGAGTGACATTCTCGGATTGCTGTTTACCTTTGTTATACTGTTTTATAAGTGGAAAACAAGGATGTTTGGATAAGTTTAGATAGCCGAAGGTCTGTACTAAAGGAAAACCTTTTCTTATAATTATGAATTATGCTCAATATTAGAGTAAGGCTTACAGTGAACTTAACAAAAATTCTGTTATTGTATAGGAGCAGTAAAAAGAGCAAGAGAAGAAACAGACAAAGAAGAACCCGCATCAAAACAGCAGAAAACAGAAAATGGTGCCGGAGACCAGTAGTGTAGCAAACACATTTTTTATTCATTTTAATTAGGTTTTCAGCTGCTTTTGTCTTTGGAAGCTTTTAAAAAGAAAACCGAATTAGGTCTACTTCGATGTCCACCTGTAAGAAAGGAAAATTTTTGTTGTTTACCTTGTCTTTTTTTGTTACCCAAATGAGCATTTTTTAAAAAAATGTATAGTTCTGTATGTGTTATTTCAGATAATTCAAAATGAAAAGAAAGATTCTTGTACTAAATTGCCTTTGTAATATGAGAATGTATGAGTACAAACTAATAAAATATATACTATATAAAAAGAGCAAAAACTTAAGTTATTTTTTTTTCTGCTCAAAGCATCTGAGAAAGAATTTACCTTAAACCAGAGTATTGGCTGTTGGTTGTAGGCCTGTCCCATAATCTGTCTCCTAGTCTGGCTTTCTGTATTTACTTGGGCAACGTAATAACATTAGAAATAATTACTTATTGTAAACTTCAAGAGACTTACTGATTTCTTTTTATGAAACTTGTATGATGCTGGCAGGTCATATCGCAGCTCTATAAAATAAAAGTTATCTAAGGATAATATTTCCAAGCATTTATCACCCTTGACTAAAAAAAAACCAAAACAAATTAAGAAAGCACTAAATGCTGGTAAACCGAACATTTTAGATCTGTCACTTTAACTTGGTGTTACTCAAGGGTTGACAACATATTTCCAAGATTAGCCATGGCAAACAGATCGGCATTTCTGCTGTTTTGATCATTTATACCAAAATTTGAGGTTATGAGGAAGAGTTTAGAAGGATGAAAAATAGATAAAAAAGTATATGCTATGAAAATGATAGTACCTTCCTAGTTTTAATTTCCTAATCTATAACCAGCAATTTCATAACAACTAGGCTTATTTAGAAATTATGTTGTCTGGGTTTTAGTAATGGTAGTAAGTAGCTAATTACAAGCTCTCAAATGAAAACCCATTTTTCATATTCTAAATAATGTAGGTTCTCCAAACTTACTACTAGTCATTTTAAAGGGATGACAATGAGTCTACCTACCCTTCATATTTTACAATATAAATTCTAAATCTCGGTCACAGATCTCAAATTTTAATGTACAGTCAAATCACTTCAAGTCAAATCTTGTTGAGGGGCAGATTATAATTCATTAGGCCTGGGGGAGCCTGAAATTCTGCAAGTCTAACAGGCTCCTAAGGGATGTCAATGCTGATGACCTGAGGACCACATTTGAAGTAGCAAGGCCCTGGCTTGGTACACTATTAACCTAGGCTACGTCATGTTGCATATTATACTCCCTTAAGTAAGGAAGGACAACACTGAATACAACAGGAAGACCGATCTTTTACACATTACTAATTATAATGAACAGTAACATCTAATTATATGGTTAACACCATAGTGCTAATCCATAATTTATAATGTAAAACACGTTTCCCTCATTGTACTCTTATTTCAGGCTTTTCAGAATTATTTGGATTAGTTAGCTTCTTAGCTGTATGCTTTCCCCATTTTGATGTTTGTGAATATTATCCAATTTACTAATAAAAATGTATCAAGCATGATTTACTCACAGTGTGGATGATTATATTCTATCTCCTACTAAAAAAGAAAGCTTCATGTTACTGACTTCAGGGGCAATTAGAAAATTGAAATAGGGAATCCAGGCATAATCTGGTGGTATTTTCCACAAATGGATTTCAAACTGAGGTTTGACCAACTCCAAGCACAAGCTCTTCAGTCACTGAGAAGCGATACAGGATTCTGTTTGAGCCTGGAGTGATCAAATGCTTTGGTACTGTTAGAAATTTTCAGTAAAATGCATAAATTGGGACAGTGTTAGGCAAACACTGATACCCTACCTTTACTCCATTTGCTACCCAGTACCAACCATGCCATTTTGCCACACTGAAAAACGACTTACAGTATTTTTCCTTAGCATCTGTATAAAAATGCTGGTTCGACTAATGCATGTTAGCTTTCTTAGATAATTAGGATTTGTTTTAGGAGAAAATTGTCTTACCTGCAATAATATCTATCTTGATTTTCCATTCTGCAGCTTTCTTTTGAATATGCTGAACATAAATAACATGTTAATGTGAGCTGATTTTTAAATTTTTAAAAATTGTTTTTTACTAATATTTGATACTAAGTTTTCAAGCTTTTAAAATTTCATTAGACTTTAGACCCTTACATTTTTTTCAATTGGATAGTATTTAGAAAATAAATGAAGCCATTTCAATATAGTGGGGGTACCAAAAAATGTATGCACATGACTTGTAGTCATCTTTTGTTATTGGTATACATTGAGTATTACAATTTCAATAGTTTTTTCCTTTCTTAAAATGTGTATACATATTTTTGGCACCCTGTATTTAACAATTTGAGCCAAATTACATAATTAAATCCAACTAATAAAGTATGTACAACTAAGTGTATATCATCAGTATATACAACTATCCTGGAAACCAACAGATCTGTTTCCATGGGCAGGCAGTTCAGTGGCAGTATGGTATAGTAGTTAAGAACATGGTCTCTGGAATCAGCCTGCATTTGAACTACAGCTCTGCTGTTTACTACCTATGTAACCCTGTGCTGATTACTCATTCTGTGCTTTAGTTTCCTCATCTATTAGGATAATAATGATATCAGATTGTTGTGGAATATGAAAAGTGCTTTGAATTGTCTTGGCACACAGTAAGTACTAAATGTTAGCTATATGTCTAAAATTCTTCAACCTCTTCATAAAGTTTTTGGTTGTTAATTTGTTGTAAAAATCACTTTATGAATTTAAAATATATATATGTATATATATAATACTCCAACATTAACAGGAATGGAAAAAAGTTACCCATACTTCCCTAAATAAATTACATGCATAATTTTTTTTAAATTATAATAGACATTTATTTAAAGTAATACATTTGCAGCCCAGATAATTCTAAATTGTACATTTCAGAGTTATACAACATCATAAAAATACTTTGAGGATAGCTGCATCCAAACATTTCCATTACATGATTATTTCTTTGCCCATTCTTCTCTCACTTTTCTTTCAGATATGGTTCATATTGGAATATGAACCCGAATAACCTCTGTCAGATATGGTTCAAGGTAGAATTTATCCTCATATTTTGTCAACTGCTCTTTAGGCAAGATCTGCTGCCTCATGGTCAGGTCCGATGCTCTTAATTCGAAACACCCTGTCATACAAGTTCTCAGGAAGCCTTCTTATTGCTTCTTTTACATCTTCATCCACATGCATTGTGTTATCGCACATTAACCCTAGTTTATTGAACCCTGCGGCATTGTAATACCATTTTCGAATACTCTCTAGCCACCGGCTTGATGCTGCAACAGCAGGCCTGCTTGCCATTTTGGCCCGTGAACCCATGCATAATTTTTTACGAATACTGATACCAGTATTTCATTATTACAAGCATTTTGTTCATGTTGGTAGCGTTCATAATACTTAAGGCATCGAGTTGATTGATAAACTACTTAACTTGCCCTAAATTTTAGGGTTAAATATTTCTGTTATAAACAATACTGACAATATGTTTATGCTTATAGTTTTTTCTTGAATTTAATAAATAATCCCAATTTGGGGCATATTTTCCCCCTAGTTTGAGACCTATTTCTATATAAGGATACAGACTTGAATGCAAATGACATTTTAATTTAATGGAATCTTAGGATCTCTGACATCTGTAAGAAATAAATTATGAAATTTCTTAGCTATTTAAGCCCTAACGTTAGTGAAAGAGTTTTTAGACTTTAGATTATACAATGGAATGTGGTTCATTCTGGCAGAGATGTCAAAGAATGAATGGGGTAAGCTTGGGATAAACACTGAAAGAACAGTGGCTGGCTTATCTACTTTGCTTTAACAATGAGCCAAGAACTAAATTTTCACAATGCCTAATGAAGAAAGATATGGGAACAGCTTTGAGAGTCAAACAGCTAATTATTAGCTTATCTGCTAGGATACACTTACATTTTACCTAAATAGTTATCAAAAAATTACTCTATACAAATGCACCTATAAGCATTTTTAAAAGACAAGGGTCTACAGTTAAGGGGTCTGGGATAAACTTCAGTGACAATGTTACTAATTATATAGAATACTTAAGCAAAATTACCACAAACTTATAACAGATACAGCTACAACATAAAATAGGGACTGTATAAATGTTAGATGTTCATCCCCCATCATACCCCCTTCATGTATGCATAATATATACCAGATTAATTTCTTTAATTAGTCACTGTGCTAATGGAAATAATCACTGTCTAAAATGCACTTAGTGAAATAATTTGCTTAAAATCCAACTATTAAGCCAGCCAAGGCAATGCTGATAATGCTGCCTTCTAATGGTGGAATATGGTAATATCAAACAACAAAGAAGGGAGTTCCTTGGTAAGTGGCTATAGGAGTTCATTCAATTAAGACTTTGCTGCTTAATTGCATTTTTTACTGGCATATTTTACATGGTCTGCATGAACTGTATATGAGTAACAAAATTTATATTATGCAAGCTGTGCAGAAAAGAGTTCATAGCAGGCCTGACTGCTTATTCTTAGAAAGGCCTGCATATAAGGTTGGCCAGTGGCTAGAGTATGGGAACTTAGATTTTTGGGAGGGTTTTTACTCCCCATCTCCTTAATTAGTAACTGTGGCACACTGCTTAAACTGTTTATGCTGAATACCTGTTTTGCTCCTGGAACTCCAGAATTTGGTATGTGCTAGGTAGGCATGGGGTGGTGCATAGATGATCAGTCCCCAATAAAAACACTGGGCACCGAGTCTCTAACGAGCTTCCCTGATTGACAGCATTTCACATGCTTGTCACAGAAATTCGCTGCTGGGAAAATCAAGTGCATCATGTGTGACTTCACTGGAGGCTTGTACCTGGTTTCCCCTGGACTCCAACCTTTGCACCTTTCCCTTTGCTTTTGCTCTATATCCTTCAGCTGTAATAAATCATAGCCATGAGGATGACTACATGCTGAGTCCTGTGCAACTTCCTTGAAAATCATCAAACCTGAGGATGGTCTTGGGGACCTCCTCAAGACAAGATTTTCAGATACCAATAATCACTCGTGTTTGCTTTCACATATCAAATGGAGATTTATTTACCAGTAAAGTTCTGTTCTGTTCTGCTGCTTATCTACATGTTAGCAGTATACATTTTTTAGCTATGTAATTTTATAGTTTTAAAGGGTTATTAGATTACCATATATTCAGAATTGTTTCCAACTGGATTCCAGTACATTGTATTTACACAAAATGTTTTTTCCTATAAAACTTCCTTAAAATCTCTTAATACATGTATGATTTAAAGTAATAATAGTTAACAGAGCAATTACATATGCCAGATACTATTCCAAGTGCTTTGTAAACTTTCATTCTCATAACAGTAGATGGTACTCTTAGTTCCTCATACTCCCAGAGTACAGGTGAGTACGGTACAGGTGATGAACCTGAACTCAAGTACCTCAACCAAAATAACAACTGAGAAGCAGCAGATTTTGGTCTCATCTGGCTCTATAGTTTCTGTTCTTGATCACCATGTTATACTGACACCCCAAAAATGTACCACCCCTGTCCCCAATTTTCTGGAATACATCTTATACACCCCCCCCCATGTGTTATATGTTGGCAAGAAGAATAATGGAAGAGGTGGGTTCTAAACTGAGATTAGTTTAGGTCCAGGCTCAGTGTTCTTAAAAACCATGACTTACTGCCCCCCTTTGTGCACCAGGCCACACAGGGACACTGGGACTACAGGCATCAACCACGACTTACCGAGGCAAACAGGACGTATTGTAACCTTGGTTATACCATACTTCTCTACTCCTGAATTATAGTCTCTTTCCTAGTAACAATTCCTGCCTGAACAAATCTTTGATAAAAGAAATGACACGGGCTGGAAGAAAGCTCATCACAAATGCTAGCGAGTTAAAGGAAAAATTCAGTTTCTAGTGCCAGATGTTAAAAAAGGTCAGGAGAAACAGATACCCTGGTATTTAGTATTCACAGCAAATCCTTAAAACACTGCCATGAATTTAAAAATAAATGACAGAATATCCTAATTTGAACTTACCTCTCTAGTTGAGGATTTGTGTAGAGAATATACTGCTGTTCTTGCCATTTCCAAAGCAGTCTTCAGAAATGTCATATCTGTCCCTGTTAAGAGTAGAAAAAGTTCCTATGTATATTATATGCCTGTTTTCAATGAATACCAGGTATTAAAAAATACCAAAATAGCCACTTTAAATTCTTTATGCAAAAAGATGGTACACATAAGTAAAATATCCAAATATCTCAACGTTGACAGAATAAAACCAGAATTATACTGTTAAATAAGGCTGAAGTAAAATTTTAGTATATTCCAAATTAACGACTTTCAAAGAGGGGAGAATGGAATAGATAGAGTAGTAATCAGAATGGGGGTTTGTGTGGAAGTAAGGACTTCTTAAACTGTCTTGTCTTTTCCTCCTTTTTTTGACTTCTAATCCTCCCTGTCCACAGCATACACACAAAATAAATAGCCATAGAGTCACTGTTACTAATGGATACATGTTGAAAATCTAGGGTGTGTTAAGGCATTAAAAAGAGATCCTAAAAGTATAAAATCCATTATAGGATTCAATATCATTCATAAGGGTTAGGTAAGTTGTTGAAAATGGAGTATAAATAAATGAATAAAAATACTATTCATTTAGTAAAAATTTATAAAAACAAAGACTGAAAAATTCCCTATCCACGCATTAAACAAATTGAAATTGAAATTGTAATAACTATAAAGGTAAGAAATTGGTTTATTTACTATATAGTGATAAAATTGCTTAACCTAAACAATGAGAAATTGGTTTTAAAAACTTGCTTTTCTTCTGTAGCATACAGAATATAGTCAATGTTGCAACAACTATGTATAGTGCCATGTAGGTATTAGACTAATTGGGGGATCACTGCGTAAGTTACATAAATGTCTAGACACTATGCTGTACACCTGAAACTAATATCAAATAATACTGAATGTCAACTGTAACTGAAAAAAAGAATTAACAAAACTTGCTTTTCTACAAATACACCAGTACACCTTATTCTTGTTACTAACCTTTATTATTTTTGGTCCCAAAGGGAGGATTCATAATTACTGTATCAAATGACTTGGATATTCTGTTAGATAATAAGCACACATCACATTGAACCATGTCAACATTTGTTAACTCAAATTCTTCCACATTCCTATTAAATATTTCCAGTGCATCTTCATCTATGTCAAATCCAACACATAACCTGTAAATATAAAACACACACAGTGTAACTACTTATAGCTCCCAAGTCAACACAATAAAATTAAAATCATACCTTTTCAACCCAACAGGTAAAGAGTGAGTGCTACCTTTCAACAGCATGATTTCCCAACCTGGCAGGTGTTGGAAACTCAGGTCTGTATAAAAAGGGAGGTGGTATCTGACTGCTGCTCTTACCATTTTGTTTTTTAGTTTGTTTTGATGTTCTGCTCATTCAAAATGTACTCCTTATCAGATTCTTGTTCCCCTTACCTCATACTTGTAGAATCCCATAAATATAATCAGTTGATCCTATTTACGCTTCTTATTAAAGCCAACCCATACCCAAGTAGTATATATTGGATCACTTACCCTGCTCCTAACATTGCAGTTCCAATGCTAAGCACTCCACAACCACATCCTAGGTCTGCAACCACTTTATTTTCAATGTCATCATATGTATTATGAATTGTATAGAGCATACATGCTAAAAGATCAAAAAACGTATTACAGAATAAGCAAGTTGATGACCAAAATCCAATTTGTGCAAATGACTCTACAACAATTTCTTGTCTTGCATTATTTAGTCCTTTTCCAAATGTTGTTCCAGATAATTAAAAAACATAAGGCATTATAACTTGGTATGTAGTAAGAGGCCCCACAAAATACAGTAACACATGCCAGTGGTTCCCCAAAACTAGTCCACTGACAATGCCAAGAAAGATAAAACTTTTGAGGTAAAATGAGAACAATATGGTCAAAATGTTTTATTTTTCCTTATCCTGTTCAAAACATTGCCATACACACATATATCAATTCTTTGATATTGAAATATTACTCTTATGAAAGAAGGTAAAGTAGGTTTTAAAAATATCTTTCCTTATCAATATATAAACTTGGCAACCCTGCATTAGTTTCCAAAATTATTTTGAAATTTTACTGATCTATGAATCTGTAAGTCTGGGAACCACTAATATCAAACAAAGCATTAACATTAAAATGGCACAGTACTTTTTTGCAATACATTTGGCATCAGAACACAAGTACAATAAGTTTAAGCTAGAATGGGAAAAGAAAAGACCTACATCCACAATAGCCTTTAGACACATACATTTATGATCTATGAATACATATAACCTACTAATGAGGCCTGATTAGAGAACTATTAAGGAGCAGAGCAGAAGCTGCTGAAATTGGAAAGGGATCTTTCAAATATGCACAATGGCCTGGGATATACTGAAGTGTTGCATGAGTAAGACCACTGATCTCTCCTTGTGGGGATATATGAACCCAGCAAGGATTACTGGCCATCACTGATGCCCCAGGATCCAGAGGTTTTTTATCAAAAACACAATTACAGGGACATCTCAGGCTGACAGCACTGTCCTCATTGCTGCAGGTGTTAGTGACTTTGAGGAGGGTATCTCAAAGAATTAGCACTCGTGCTTGTTACACATTGGATGTGAAAGTGATTTTTTAAAAAAATTTGATTCCACTAAGAAACCCTATAGCTAGAAGACATTAAAGAAGTCATTATCTAAATTGAGAGAACTTGTCTTAACCCACAGTTTTATGCCAGTTTTTGGTTGGAATTATGACAGTATTTTGGAGTTAAGTGCAGGGATGCATACATTTTCCTTGACTTTCATTGGTAGCTTAGAAACAGAACTATGTTGGAGCTGGACAGGATTCCTCCTTGCAGGTGTTGCCAACAAGTACATTTCCTAAGACTCTTCAATACTTTCATAATACGTTTATTAAACATGAATGTTTTTTCCTGTACTCCTAGTATTTGTCTCTCGCATAAAGCAACAGTGCTGATTCTCAGGTCATTTGTTAAAATTGAAATGCATCCTTATCTTTTATAGCACCTATTCTGGATTTGTTAAATTCAGTCCTTCAATGACCAAGTCTAGTATTCATTTCTAGGGCAGAGTACAGCATAGGACTCCTTGTGCTGACAATTCCTTGAATTGATTCTTATTTAGCAAATATTTACTGAGCTTCTAACTAGGAATTCTTACAGGCACTTGGAATTACGTGAACAAGACCAACAAATTCTTTGCCCTCAAGTTTATAGTGTTACGATAGAAACAGATTAAAAAACACGTCTGATAGTGTTCAGGAGTATGCAAAAACCACCAAACAGTGCAATAAGTGTGTGTCTGTGTGTGGGATGTCTTTAGCTGTGTAGTCAAGGAAGCCCTCCCTAACGTGATATGTAATCTTACAGCAGATTTCCTCTAGACATTCTTCGTACCTAAATAACTGTTCTAATTTCATTATGGAGAGACAGGACTAACTCGAGGCAAAGGCATGGTCACTAGCCGCCCTATCTGCAATGTGCGGCCCTACCTGCAATGTGCGGCCTGGTCGGATACTGTTCTAGAAGTAGCTTGGGCTTTTCAAATCCATCCACTTGTTGCAGGCGACTCTCTAGCTCCTTAAGCCTTAATTTCTTCATTTTTAAAAAAACTGTGGATTCTCAGGATTTAACGGCATTTGATCTGCAGAGAAATCTATTTAACCTTCATTTCCATCCTCCCCAACCTTCCCCCCGACCCTTTTTTAAACGCCGCAAGCCAGAGGCACGGCATCGGACGCAGGGCGCTAAGGACACACCGGCCCAGGCCGGTCCTACTCTCCTCCTTGCGCCAGGTGCGGGCGGAGCCTTCGATCAGCTCTCAGCCTGCCCGTCTCCAGGGCATCCCGCGCGGATCTCGGGCTCCTCCTAGACCCACAGAACTTCACACACCGCGTATGGGAACCACAAGAGACAGCTCGCGCCACGGCCGGGGCCGGAAGCGCCGCTACGCACGCACGCACGCACGCACGTACGCACGCGTCAGCGTCTAGTGGTCCCGTGCCAAGGGGCAACTGTCTTCCGACTCTCGGTTTCCGCTGGTGGCACGAAGGAACGCGTCATCCGCTTCCGCCCCGGCCCAGTCTGCATCGTCGGTATAGCTTGCCTTCTCGGAGCCTATGCTTGTCCCTGCCGCCTGTTACTTGGCCATAACCCAAAAGGATGAGGGAGAAAGGGTGAAAGTGAGGGTGCAAGTTACGGTCACTTTGTTTTAATGGCCAATGTGGCCCTTTCTGCCTTCTGCCTTCCAACTCCCCTCTCAAAGAGTAGCAGTCTCCACTCACTTTTGCCTCCTTGGGCCATTAGCATGCCCTACTTTATCATAACTTTGTTTCCCTCTTCATAGGTTGTTTGTGTCACTTATATCTCACAGGTGGTGATGTGAGAGACGCCGGAAGAAGAGAATTTATATGAAGGAATAGGTAAGTAGTGGTGTTAAACGCTGGGAAGCGGTCAGGTTTTCATGGAGGAGGAGCCGAAATCAAGTCGTAGTGGATTTTGAACTGAATGGAAGCTTAGGAAGTAGAGTAAATGAACAATTCTCAAGAAACGTGGCTATAAAAAGAGGAGTGAGAATAGTTAATGTTTAGTAAGATTGGAGGAAGCTTTTTTTTAAATGATAGGAGATGTGAACATAGCTAAATTCAGACAGGTTAAAGATAATAGAAAAGTAGGGGTTCAAAATACAAAAAAGGATTTTGAATGGAGTTAGGATCCTGAGAAGTGGGATCCAGTGCCTAAGTGAAATGATTGCCTATAATCTGGGGAATAAGCCCTTTTCATTATTAAAGGAAAAAAAAGAGGAATGGATGGATGAGGATGAAGTAGAGGGAGTGGTCTTTGAGGCTGCTACTTACTATGAAAAGTAGAAGTCAAAGTTGTCCATTATGAGGGTTAAATGAGTTAGTACATATAAAGTTCACAGCACATAAAGTTACTACATAAAGTTATTTGTCACATAACAAATCTCCAATAAATGTTTGTTGTTGTGGTTGTTGTTGGTTGTTTTTGGTGGTGGTGGTGGGGGTATCTCTTGAGGCAGAGGTGACTGTAGTAAGGAGTTTGAACCAAGTGGATGATTGAAACTACCTGGATATATGAAGACAATTGACCCATCTGAGGTTGAAGGCATTTTTTTTCTATTTTGAAAAATTAAATTACTCTTTCCGTGCCCAGCACAGCCATGGCTCGTGGTCCCAAGAAGCATCTGAAGCGTGTAGCAGCTCCAAAGCATTGGATGCTGGATAAATTGACTGGTGTGTTTGCTCCTCATCCATCCACTGGTCCCTACAAGCTGAGGGAATGTCTTCCTCTCATCATCTTCCTAAGGAACAGACTGAAGTGTGCTCTAACAGGAGATGAAATAAAGAAGATCTGCATGCAGCGGTTCATTAAGATTGATGGCAAGGTCCGAACTGATGTAACCTACCCTGCTGGTTTGATGGATGTCATCAGCATCGACAAGACTGGAGAGAACTTCCGTCTGCTCTACGACACCAAGGGTCGCTTTGCTGTTCATCGTATTACACCAGACGAGGCCAAGTACAAGTTGTGCAATGTGAGAAAGATCTTTGTGGGCACAAAAGGAATCCTACATCTGGTGACTCATGATGCTCGCACTATCCGCTACTCTGATACCCTCATTAAGGTGAATGACACCATTCAGATTGATTTGGAGACCGGCAAAATTACTGATTTCATCAGGTTTGACACTGGTAATCTGTGCATGGTGACTGGAGGTTCTAACCTGGGAAGAATTGGTGTGATCACCAACAGAGAGAGGCACCCTGGTTCTTTTGATGTAGTTCATGTGAAAGATGCCAATGGCAACAGTTTTGCCACCCGGGTTTCCAACATTTTCGTTATTGGCAGAGGGAACAAACCATGGATTTCTCTTCCCCATGGAAAGGGTATCCACCTCAGCAATGACAGAGAAATCATTGCTGAAGAAAGAGATAAGAGCCTGGCGGCCAAAAAGAGCAATGGGTGAAATGATCTCTAGATGACATGATTGGAAGAGTCTTTGTACTTAATCAAGATAATACAGCATGAAAAAAATTAAAACTTTTATTTTGAGATAATTCTAGATTTATATGTAGTCATAAAAAATAACACATAGAGAGACCCTATGTATCTTTTACTCAGTTTTCCCCAATAACACTTTGCAAAACTGTAGTACAGTACCAGCCAGATATTGATGGATACAGTAAAGACATAGCATTTCCATTACCACAAAGCTCCTTTGTGTTGTATCATTTTACCATCCTACAAGCAATGTATGAGGGTTCCAGTTGCTTCATAGCCTCACCAATAGTTGTTATTTTCAATTTAAAAAATTATAGTTATCCTAGCAGGTATGAAGTAGCAATTCATTGTGGTTTTGAATTGCATCTCCCTGATGGCTGGTGGTGAGCATCTATTAATATGCTTCTTGACCATTTCTATAGCTTCTTTGGATAAGTGAGAATCCAAATCCTCATTTGCTTATTTTAAATTGTGTTATTAATGTTTTTATTTTTGAGTTGTGAAAGTTCCTTATATATTCTGGACACTCGATCTTATCAGGTATATGATTTGCAAATATTTCCTCCCATTCTGTTGTCTTTTTACATTCTTGATAGTGTCCTTTAACATGCAAAAGCTTTAAATTTTTGATGGTGTCCAAATCTATTTTTTAGGTGTTTTATCTAAGAAACTGTTGCCTTGAAAATTTGAAAGTCTTGAAAATTTACACTTATGTTTTCTTCTAAGAGTTTTACAGTTCCAGCTCTTACACTTAGGTCTTTGATTGATCTTGAGTAAATTTTTGAATGTGGTATGAAGTAGAGGTACAAATTTATTCTTTTTGCATGTGGATATCCAGTTGTCTCAACATTACTAAAAATGCTATGTTTTCTACCATTGAATGGTTCTGGCATCCTTGTAGAAATCAATTGAGCATAGATGTATGAGTTTATTTCTGGACTCCCAATTTTATTTCATGATCTATATGTCTCTCCTTATGCTAATACCACACTGTCTTGATTGTTATAGCTTTGTAGTGAGATTTGAAATGGGAAGTGTGAATCTTTCAACTTCATTCATCCTTTTCAAGGTTGTTTTGACTCTTTGGGTCACTTGCATTTCCATATGAATTTTAAGATTAACTGGTAAATTTTTGCAAAATAAGTATTTGGAATTTCCATCGAGGTTACAGTGAATCTGTAGATCAATTTGGGAATAGTTCCATCTTAATAATATTAGGTTTTCCAGTCGATGAACATGGGATACCTTTAAATTTATTTAGATTTTGTTTAATTTTCAACAATGTTTTATAGTTTTTAGTATACAAGTTTCATACTTGTTCATTACATTTATTACTAAGTACTTTATTTTTGATGCTGCTATAAATTGAATTGTTTTCTTTATGTTTGGATTGTTTATTGCTAGTGTAAAGAAATACAATTGATTTTTGTTATTGATCTTGTATCCAGTCATTTTTCTAAACTTAATAGCTCTAATTGCGTGTGTGAATTTCTTAGTATTTTCTATATACGTATAATGTCATGTTATCTTCAAATAAAAGTAGTTTACTTTTTCAATCTGTTTGTCTTTTTTTCCCCCTTGCCTAGTTGCTCCGGGTAGAACCTCCTAGTACAATATTGAATAACAGTGGTGAAAATAGGCAGTCTTGTCTTATTCTTGATCTTAGAGGGAAAGCTTTCAGTCTTTTACTGTTAAGCGTGGTGTTATCTGTGGATTTTTTTTATTCAATTTTATTGGGGTGACTATTATTAATAAAGTTACATAGATTTCAGGTGTACAAGTCTGTAATGTGTAGGTTTTTCATAGATGCCCTTTTATCAGGTTGAGAAAATTTCTTCAAAACCAGTAATTCTAATGAACCGTTCTGCAAAGTTGTATTTTTTTTCCTCCTGAAATATTGAGGCAGGAGCAAGGAAAGAATGACAGTTGAATAGATTCAGGATAGTAGTTTTAACAGATGGATACAATAGCAGCATGAGAGAAAAGACTATGTGTGGTATTGGCAAGAGAATGGTTATAGTGGTGGACCAGGAAGTCTGTGGGTAGGTGGAGAAAGAAGTGAAAAGAAAGGGGATGAGATTGAGGGGAGCAACAGTTGAGGGGTGAGGATGTGATGATGTTAATAATAGGTTTAATGGATGAAACGGAGAGAGATCTAGGATGATATAGGTTGAATTCAAAGGAGATTTAAAATTTGTATAAAGCACATACGGCTGAAGGTGGGAGCAATGACTGCAAGCAGCGCAAAGAATCTATAAAGGTGATGGAAATGTTCCAAAACTGTATTTTGGTGATGTTCGCACTTCTTTTTAAATTTACTTAAAATCATTTGTATGCTTGAAAAGAGTGTCACTAAAGTGTTGTAAAAATGGTTAACAAAATACATGAGTACATGGATCAGTTCTAAGATGGCAAGGCTGAGGGTGAGGCCGTGAGGATGGGTGGCTGCAGTGGAGCAGAGGGAGGAGATCAATGTCTGTTGGACTACCATGTAGACACTGAGGTCTCTATAATGGTGAGGACTTAAGATGTAGAAGAAAGCTGCTTTCTATAGCCAACTCTTTAAAAAATGCAGGGGCAAAATATTGTACAAAACACTGATAAAGAGGGTTGAAGAGTGATTTCAATGGAGACTACAAGACTTACAGACAGGTACTTTCCCCACATCACCAGGAGACATGTTTGCTTCAACTTCAGTTGATGGATTAGTAATATTTGCTATTCTTTGTGACAGAATGGTAAGTGGGGAGCACATAAGATGTGCAATCCCTTCTAGTAGATAGTTAACAATTTACTTGGGGGAAGCCAATGATAAACACTTGAAAAGTTTAGTAAACCACTAGCATCTATTAGAGTGGCTAAAATAAAAGGGAGGGAAGGGAAATGGGGAGTTAGTGTTTAATAGGTACAGCGTTTCTGTTTGGGATAATGAAAATGTTCTGGAGATGGATGATGGTGAGAGTTGCACAGTATTATAAATATACTTAGTACCACTGAACTGTGCACTTAAAAATGATTAAAATAGTAAATATTACGTATATTTTGCCACAATTAAGAAAGAAAGCTGCTAGTTTAGCTTGCAACATGACACATGTACTTCTTCCTGGAGACAATAAGGAGAATTTTAAGATGTGTCCTCATGGGTCAAAATGTAATAATACTTTTTGTTTATTGGGGCCATTTTTATGGGAAACTGGCTTGTTTTTCTGCAAGTATTTAACAGAGAGAAATATTCATACAATGTCAGCTAGATAGTGTAGTGCCATTGCCTTGATTCATATTAAGTTACAAGCAGTTTTATACGTCCTTGCTTCTGCAGCGTCAGTGCAAATGTCAATGCAGTTGTTCCAGGTTATATCATGAATTCAAGAAAGATACTCAATACTCTGGATGTTTCAACATGGAATGTATTTATTGTCAAACTTTCACATAAAATATCATGTTTGATGATTATTTGGCACTGAATCTGGACAAATATGAGGAAAACACTTATGCTCCCCTCTAATTACTCCCCTGCCCCATTCTCCAAAAGTAATCACTATCCTGATTTTTAGCACCGTAAATTTTTTCTATTTGTTTTACTTTATACAAGTAGAATCATTCTCACTATGTCAGATTTATTTTGTTCAACATTATGTTTGTAAGATTCATCCAGGTTTGCTCATTTTCATTGTTGTATAGTAGTCTGTTATATGAATATATACAACAAAATTTCCCATTTTAACCAATTTAAGGGTACAAATCAGTGGCAATAATTATATTCATAATGTTTTTCAACCATCACCACTACCTATTTCTAAAACTTTTTCATCACCTTTAACAGAAACTCTGCAACTCTTAATAATAGTTTCTTTTAATAAATAGAAAATTTGAATTTTAAATTAACCCATTTTTGCCTGTCTTTTGTGGTTAGTATTCTGTTTTCTCACTCCCAGATCAGAAGTACTAATAATGGCAGCAACAGTAATAATGTGTTCGTAGATTAGGTTACGATCTATAATATGCTTCCATTAGTCTGTAATCTCCATGTCAGGAACATTGTATTCTATGTGAATGGTGCCTCCTGGAGCTGTGCCACCCAGGCCACGTCATGGGCCATATGTTTTGTTCACAGTGTTATCCTCAGTTCTTGCAGAGAGCAACTTGTAGGGACTCAAAACACATTTGTTGAATTAATTTGCTGCATGAATAAGGCAGTGAATAAAAATTTTCTGGTCTTTATAGTAGTATGCAGAAAAGGAAGCTTTCCTTAGGTTAAAAAAAGGAGGAAAAGAAAATTAGGACAACTTGTAAAAGTATTAAATGATAATAAAAAAGCCTCCAGAGGGTTGTTAAGCATTTATAACCTGGGAAAATTTGCTCCTGTAGAGGAGCTAATATAGGTCAAATATAATACACTGTCATGCTTTACCCTCTCCTCCCAAATATTTCTAAAGCATGAGTAGGGAAAATTAATAAAAATGTCTTTGCTTCAATATTAAATAAATGAGAGACTGCCAGTAAGTATAGTTGCAAGGTAATTACTAAGGTAAGAAGGAAGGAAGGGAGGGAGACAGGGGAGAAGGAAGAAGGGAGAAAGACAGGCTACATGCAAGAACAGTGAATGATTTTTCTTCCAGGGATTATTCTTATGTTTTGAAGGCTGTGAAATGAAGGGTATCACTGCTACTTGTGAAATGGGGATAATGACAATTACCTCTCAGGGTTATTGTGAATCTGAAATGTGACCACTTAGAATAATTCATTGTGCATAGTAAGCCCAGTACTTCTTATGGTATGAATTTCAATAGTGGCCATGAGAACTGGTGAATTTGTGTGCAGAGAAGATGTGTATTTGGAGGCCAGGCAGAAATTAAGTTAATAATGTTGTCGGCATCTTGTATGTTTATAGCAGGTATGGCCTCCTCTACCTTCTGGTAATAAGGGTGGTGTGGGCCACAAGTTGGGTCAGAGTTCTTCCCCAGGGTTTTAAATGACTGGCAGAAATGAGACCTTTTTTCTCTGTGATGAACTTGTGGAGATGCAGCTTGAGCTGGATTGGGGGAGGCCCGTGCTCAGAAGCTATTGGAGCCAGTAGAGCTGATGTTCACTGACAGCAAAACTGGAGACGCATTAAGGTTCATCTCCCCTGTCCCACCATTGTTTATATGATTTAATATAGTCCTCTTTTTGGTTTAAGCTAGTCCAAGTTGGGGTTTTATTTCTTGGAACCAAGAAAGTCCTGATAAATACAAAAACAATTTTGAAGTTATTTACATTCATTTATAAGTTCTCTGTAAAGGGTGTCTACTTTAATTTTGGAAGCAATGATATTATCTATCAGTTATACCTTTTACTTTACCTGTGTGGTTTATTTTAATTTGAAAAGCCAATTTAGAAATATCACAAGATTCTTCTTCACGTTAATTAAGGTGGAATATGTAAAAACACATAGCTTTTTAGATGCTATTTTGTAGTTTTCTGTAACCATAGTATGTGGCGTTATATTTATTCAATGTCTTCAGTAGAGTAACAGTAATATGCTTAAAATGTAATGTTATGCGGTATAACGTTTAAGTGAGTGCAGAGTTTTCAGCTGAATTTCAACCTGGCTTTCCCTCATGGAAATATCATTGTAGGAATTCCTATGACCCAGCACAGTGATTTGAGAGGTAATTTAGGAGAAGAGTTTTTATATTGCACTAACATATTGAAAGAAAAATGTCAGACTTTCTGGATCCAAATGATAGAAGACCCAGACAGTCTAGGAGAACCAAAGATTTGAGAGCCTGTCATATTGATTTTGAAAGCTAAAGCAGTAAAATAGTTGCCACCCAGACAGCAACTTGACTAATTCATCTCAAACAATAAGTACTACTACTAATAATGATTAACTGTTTTATTGAAGTATAATTTTATATAATAAAATCCACCTGTTTTTTAGAATAGAATTAAGTGATTTTTAAATAAAATTTACATAGTTGTTCAATCATCACCACAATCTATATTTAAAACATTCCTATTATCCTAAAAAAGATTATTTGTGCCTAATTGCAGTCATTTCTGTTCTTACCCCCAGTAGATTAGTCAACTGCTAATGTACTTACTCTATAGATTTGCCTTTTCTGGACAGTTCATATAAATGGAATCACACAATATGCATTTTTTTGGTTTGCGACTTCTTTCATTGGTTTTTGAAGTTCATCTACATTGTAGTATGTATCCGTACCTCATTCCTTTTTATTGTTAAATAGTATACCATTATATGAATATGACACATTTTGTTTATCCATTCATGAATTGATAGACTTTTAGATGGTTTCTAGTTTTTTGCTGTTACAAATAATATTGTTATGAATATTTACCTATAAGTCTTTTGTGTAGATATATGTTACTATAAATTCTCTTGGATAGAGTCCTAGGAGTGGAATTGCAGGGCTCTATGGTAACTTTATCTTGAACTTTTTTTTTTTTTTTTTTTTTTAAATACTGTAATGTTAATATATTCTTTTTTATTTATTTATTTATTTATTTTCCCCAAGTCAAGTTGTTGTCCTTTCGATCTTAGTTGTGGAGGGTTCTGTTCAGCTTCAAGTTGTTGTTCTTTTAGTCTTAGTTGTGGAGGGCGCAGCTCAGCTCCAGGTCCAGTTGCCGTTGCTAGTTGCAGGGGGCACAGCCCACCATCCGTTGCAGAAGTCGAACCGGCAACCTTGTGGTTGAGAGGGTGCACTCCAACCAACTGAGCCATCCGGGAGCTCAGCGGCAGCTCAGCTCAAGGTGCCGTGTTCAATCTTAGTTGCAGGGGGCGTTGCCCACCATCCCTTGCGGGAGTCGAGGAATTGAACTGGCAACCTTGTGGTTGAGAGCCCACTGGCCCATGTGGGAATCGAACCGGCAGCCTTCGGAGTTAGGAGCACGGAGCTCTAACCGCCTGAGCCACCGGGCCGGCCTATCTTGAACTTTTTAAGTAACTGCAAAATGTTTCCCCAATACGTGGTACTATATTACATTCCCATCAGTGGAGTATGAGGGTTCTTTTTCTCCATATCCTTGCCAACATTTGTTATTATCTGCCTTTTTGATTATTTCCATTCTAGTGGGTATACATAGTGGTATATCATAGTTTTAATTTGTATTTCCTTAATGACTATGATGCTGAACATCTTTTCTATGTCTGTTGGCCATTTATGTATCTTTTTTGGTAAAATGTCTATTTACAATTTTTGCCCATCTTCAACTGTTTTTTTTGTATTCTTGTCATTACCAGTTATTTTAATGGTTCTCTGATTTTGAACACGTCTGATAGATACTATCATGATCAGAATAGGTGTGAAATCTGGCAAATGTCTAGGTTTCTGTACATGTACTACAATATCTATGTAACTAAAATAGGAAAAAGTATTTAAACTATTTTTGTTGTTGTTACAGAACTAAAGAGGCACTTGTCAATGGAATTTTGTAGAAATTTAGGAGTGTGTGGAGATGCTGAAAAAGCTGCATTTCCAGCATGCATCGTCATGGTCAAGCAGAAGCAGGCACCCTTGTTATTGTTTGCAGGAAAGCAGCCCTGGAGAGATACTAGTACACGTCTCCAACTGCCTTAAGCCATTGACACTGCTTATTGAATATACACTAGTTCTACCTTAGTTTGAAATGTTCCTGGATTTTATTTGGTTTATAATTTGGTGATTTATTAAGAGAATTAATGAGCAACTTTGAATTACTTATCACTGTTAAATGATGATTGTGAAATGCTTTATTATGGAGGATCAGGACATGTGAAATAGCATGTTTTAGTTATGCACAATTCATTTATAACACTGGGTTATGGATTAGAAATACTCTTATCCTACTTCCTTGGATTGCTTTTCCTACATTTTTTGTTTCATTCTTGTTTGCCCTCTGTCTTGTGTTACTAAGTATTTGTATAATACATCCAGCTCTCTGGACGTGAACTATGGAAACTTAATAAAAGTGTAGATTTTTAATTCTGGAAGATCATTATTGATAATCTCATTCAAGATTCAGGTTTTGCTAGATAGGGTAGCATAACCTCTGGTGATTGGGATTCCTTAGGTCTGAGATGGGACCTAGGGACCTGTTTTTGTGAGTAGAGCTTCAGGTGATTCTTAGGATCAGGCAAGTTTGCAAAGCATTGGTGTGGCAGAAAGAGCAGGGCTTTAGAATCAAATGCACCTGATTTTTAATCACATCTCATTTTTAATTGCTAGCTGTGTATTTTGGGGCACATAAATCACCTCTAGTAATAGTACTTACTTTACAGGATTATTGAGACGATTAAAAGAAATATCATGTATAAAGAGTAGGGTCCCCCCAAAATATGCAACATTATTTATTGTAACTTTTCCATTTAACTCAATAATCAGACAAATTTGAGCACTTCAGGGCAATAATGAAGAAGGCTCATTCTTGGAGAAATGTACCAATTAGCAGTGGGATGCAGATGAGATTTTTACAGCGAAGGCAAGTTATATCATCAAATAAGTTCAGGGTCATGTTTTTTGAAGAAAGGCAATGATATGGGAAGACATTGCTAAAATAGGGGTGTGCGGTGGATTAAGGTGGGAACTACGAACAGTAAGGGCCCAGAGGCGGGAAATAAAAAAGCGCCTTCAGAAAACAGTGGACATTCCATTAGTCTCTTTCATAGGACAAATTTGGAGCAGCGCCAGGAGATGAGGATAGAAAAGAGGTTGAGTTTTAAGAGATTTAAGTAGTTTGGCTTTTGTTTCAACTAAAGATTTTGAATGGAAGAATGATTAACCTGGTAACAGTGTGAGGGTAAGAATTGATTCAGGGGGGAAAATTAGGAGGTTGCTTCAATAATAATAGTAATTCACTAATAATTAAGGGTTTGATAACAGTAGGAATTTATATCTCAAAACGAAATGCTGATGCCTAAAATTCATCTGAAAGGTGCTGTAATTCCTATAACCCAAGTAAATTAAAAAAACACACAGCACAAACCATCGTCTATATTAAATATTTTCCATACTAAAAATAATTTTTTTTAAGGTAAGTCCCTTATTTCAGTAGCTATTAACTTTGAGAGCCAAGAGGTGGAGGGAAGGAACAGAGCTGTGTCCCAGGCGAGAAGGGGCGTGTGCAGACCGAGCGGGCACCAGCAGCCGGAGGGGGCGTGTGCAGAAGCAGGGTCGCAGGCAGAGGTGCGCGGCAGTTCCGGAGTATCGCGAGAGTTGGGCGGGCCGAGCAATCGCAGCAGTCAATACCGCCACCCTCCCGGGAGGAGCCGCCAGCTCTGGGCTCTCCAAATTCTGAGCTCTCATCATGGCGGCGGCGGCCGCGGCGGCCGGCGGGGGGCCGCAGCCGCCCCAACCTGAACTGCCCGCGCCCGGGCTGGCCCTGGACAAGGCGGCCACCGCCGCGCACCTGAAGGCGGCCCTTAGCCGGCCGGACAACCGGGCAGGTGCTGAGGAGCTGCAGGCGTTGCTGGAGAGGGTGCTGAGCGCTGAGCGGCCGCTGGCTGCGGCTGCGGACAGCGAGGAGGCGGCGGCGGCCGGCGGCGGAGGCGGTCCGGGGGCGGCAGAGGAGGAGGCCCTGGAGTGGTGTAAGTGCCTTCTGGCAGGCGGCGGCGGCTACGATGAGTTCTGCGCGGCGGTGCGGGCCTACGACCCCGCGGCGCTCTGCGGCCTGGTCTGGACAGCCAACTTCGTGGCCTACCGCTGCCGGACGTGCGGCATCTCCCCCTGCATGTCGCTGTGCGCGGAGTGCTTCCACCAGGGTGATCACACTGGACACGACTTCAACATGTTCCGCAGTCAGGCCGGGGGCGCCTGTGACTGCGGGGACAGCAACGTGATGCGGGAAAGTGGGTGAGTGGAGCCTTCCCCTGGGGCCGGGGGCATCGCGGGTGGCCCTGACTGGGGTCTGGGGAAGACAGGAATGGGGATCTGGGAGCCGATCCTGAGCTGTCAAGGGAGAGGAGTGGGGGAGGGTGCAGCCACGTGGGGTTGGAGGTGTCTGAGCTGTCAGCGGTGGAAAGGGGATGGGGAGGAGGGGAGAGCGGAGAGCATGTTTAGGGAACGCGTCTGTGAATTTGCGGGAAGCCAGGGCGAGTGAGTGATAGCGAAAAAAGAGACAGTGCGTGGGATAGCAGGGGAGGGAAAAGGAAAGGATACTTGGGGAATCTGTTGTTGAGCTGTCAAGTGTGTACTGGTTGGGAAAGGCTGTAAAGCAGCTTAGCTCTTGGGAAGAAATGGTGATATGATTTGGATTGGCTGGGAGGGGCATGGTATTCGGGACCAAATTGGGTTGCAGGATAATGAGAATCGGGGAGGTGGTCTTGCAACTGCAGGGGAGGACAGTTTGGGGAAAAGGACTTGTGAACTGTCAGTGTGTCTCATGCAGTACGGGGGAAGGAGCTCTTGATCTTAAGGAGGTTAAGGGAGGAGGGAAGGGGAGGGGCCTGCATGAAAAGTGACTGTTGAGCTGTCAGTGGAGTATTTGGTGTGCTGGAATGACATCGAGAATTGGGCCACTGACCAGTCAGTTATAGAGTACCCTCCATACAAGAACAAATAAAACACTGAGCGAATTAGGAATCAAGTGTTAGCTCTTTTCTAGTTAAAAGGGCACCTTATTCACTGACTAATATGTGACATCTTTCTAAAAGGAGACGCTCAACAATTGCTTTTTCAATAGGAGCGATGTACCAGAGTATTGGGACTTGGAACAAAAGACATTTCAGAGGTTGCAGTGAGTTAAACAGTTGGTACATATAGTGTCTTGGCTTGGGACATGAAATCCAAGTTTAGGGAAGTCCTGGGAAAAGAAAAAGCTTACTGAAAGAGATTTTATAGCTGGGTAGTAGTTGAAAGAATGTTAGCAAAGCCAGTTATTCAAGTTTTTCAAATTTGAGGTCTTACAATTATAGAATATAATCCCTTTAGAAATAGTCACTATTTCCTTCTTTGGAGTACTTGCAGGTTACTGTTACTCCAGAATGATTGTAACTACTAGGTGCAAGCGAGGTTTCTAGGATATTAAAAATGAACAAGACAATCACCTACTCCTTAAGCTGCTTACTAGAGTAGAAAATGATAAATTCCTTAAATAGTTCAGGAGTTAGAGGAGGCCTCTGTGCAGAGGGAATAAGAAAAAGGCTTCAGAAAGGACGTATTTTGAGGTTGCTGTTAACTATTACTACTACTATTACTACCACCGTGTTTCCGCGAAAATAAGACTTAGCTGGACCATCAGCTCTAATGCATCTTTTGGAGCAAAAATTAACAGAAGACCCGGTCTTATTTTAATATAAGATCGGTTTGATATAGTATAATACTGGGTCTTCTATTAATTTTTGCTCCAAAAGATGCATTAGAGCTGATGGTCCGGCTAGGTCTTATTTTTGGGGAAACATGGTACTTACTACCGGTATTATTCACAACAACAGTAATAACAGCAGCCAATATTTGAGAGTGTAAAGTGACACTTAAAAATACTTTTCAAAATTAATATTTGAATAGGCAAAATATTCATATAGCTAAAAAAACAAAAAAACAAAAAATCAAGACATACACAGTTTGAAGTTTCCCTCCCATCTTGTCTCCCATGTTCCTAGTTCCTTCCCACCATTGTTAGTTTCTCTGAGTTTAAAAACCAACAAGGATGAATATGTATTTTGATTTTTCAGTCTCTTTTATGCAAAGGTAACATACCATATTCACTTTTCTACACATCTTGCATTTTTCACTTATCTAAGAGGTCTTTCCATGTCAGTAAATCAGTGTACTCTGTTTAAGTAACCAAAATTGCTACATAGTGTTCCATGTCATGAATTTGCCATTTTTTATGTAATCATCACTTTTGATGGACAGTTGGTTTCCAGTATGGAATAAAAAAACCTGGTATACCTGTCTTTTCACACCTGTACAAGAATATCAATGGGATAAGTTCTCAAAAGTGGGATTTCCAGATTGCCCTCCATAAGGAGAGGATGAAACTTCCTGTTTTCCAAAGCCTTACCAACAGTGTTACTAAAACTTTGGATTTTTATCCATCTACTTGGTAAGCAGTGGTCAAATATTAACTGCTTTATATGATTTAATTCACGTGATCTTCAACTCAGATTATTACTGTTGTTATTCCCATTGTACGGAAGAGTAAAGTGGGGCACAGGGTTCTTAAAAACTTGCTCAGGATTACACATGTAGTAAGTTAGCCATGCTGGATCCAGAGCCTGACCACTCAACACTTCTCTACTGCCACTGTAAATAACACTCTTGTTGGTACTTTCGTTTAATATTGGTTTGTCTTTTTTTTTAATATGCTGTTCTTATTTGGGCCTTTCTTTCTTTTTCTTTTTAAAAACTTATATTTAAAAATAAGATGTATTTCAAAACAGAGGAAGGAGTTGAAACAATCTTTTACTGATATTTAAACGTTTTTACTTCTTAGACTAGTTTAGCTTTTAGGAGATCCTCAAAAATCATGAAGGTAAATAATATTGATTCCAGAATTTTGGAACACAGTGGTCATTATCAGGTTGATGTGGATGAGAGGCAAATCTGATCTAATGGTGATGCTTCGGTGCAGGAGCGGAAAATGTCAGTGAGTTTCTTTGACGGTACCCATACAGGTGTAGGACCTCTGGCCTGTAGAGAGTCCACATGCTACTCTCATAGCACTTGTCTTTACTGACATCTTATAGATACTTATTATTTTTTTCCCCCCAGCCTGGCAACCCTCCGTGAGTTGATAAAAAGTATTTAAGTATTACTGTCTATCTGAAATGCAAAATTATTGCCTTGTATGTGCCAGCGGTTTCCATGTTCAATTTCATAAAGGGCAAGAATGAACAGTAAACAGTATTGTGGCTATATGATTATTCTGAAATTTGTACCACCCTTTAGGTTGGACAGAATAATTCATCTGAGCTACACAACTGCTAATCTCCTGCCTGGAAACAGATAAGTGATATTAGCCTGCAGTGCAAGTAAAAAGGCTGTCTCTGGAACTTTTTAGAACCGGATAACTAACAAATTACATCACTGTTTTTGGTGGGCAAAGTTGGATTACCTCGGCATGGACAGAATATATTTAACTTTTCTCAGTTTTTGATATTTCTTAAAATCCCTTTAGATTGCTGAAGATTGGAGATGTATTGGTTTTGGGGTTGTTTATTATTCTAACTGCCATAGACGTTTGTAAATCCCATTGTTCAGTAAATTTTTAAGGAAAGATTCCACTTTTCTCTGTATCTGTGTTCTTAGTAAAAGAAGAAATTCTGCTGTGACTTAATCTTTTTCCCCAGTGACTGCTGTGGGTATGATTGGAGATGGGGAAGAATTTTGGATCCATCACAACCTGTATTACCATTTAATTTTCAAATTTATAATTACAGAAATATGGGGGGGGGGAGGATTCAGTTCTTTTTGATTAGTAATAGTGACATAATAAATGTGGTGATATTAACAGGTATAAAAAGCAAAGGAAGAAAACAACTGAGAATTCATTTGTGCGATGAGATCACAAAGGCTATGGAAACTATATATTAATAACTGTATGTATAACTTCATAGTTTTGCCACTAATGAATAAGTGCAGTCATTGTCACAAATGGTTTATAGATGGATGAGCTAAAAAAAAAAAGAAGTAATGGAAAATGTGAAGTAATGTCTGATTAGTTTAGGGATCTGATGGTACTAACTATAAATTGGAATTTTAAACATTTAGTTCTCAAATTTTGATGCAGAAGATGACCATTTTCGTGTTCTATACTGTATTATAGATATTTTTGCCTCCTTGCTGGTTCTTCCTCACAGATTTTAAACTCCTTAAAGAATAGGAACCTCATCTTGCTATTAATCAGAGGCAAGCACAGTCTCTTATACTTAATAGGTGCTTAGTAAATGTGGAATTGGATAAAATAGTGGCTGTCATACCTGAAAATTTGCCCTAATACTACATTGCTTTAGTTATTTAGGTGTTGATTATTAAATCCATAGCATGTTTTTTTCAAAGTATTTCAGGGAAAATTTCTTTCTTAGTTTCAAAAGTAATACATATTGGTTATAAAATAAAAATAAGTAGATAAAATAGAAAGTAAAGTTTCCTCTTTCTTCTATCTTGCTCTTCAAAAGTAAGATTTCCCTTATTTTGTTTTGAGCTTAGTTGTACGTTTAAGAGATGTTAGTAATAATTTACTCAGCATTTGTATATATTTTGTTGTGGCAAGTTTTTAGGTTATGTGGCCTGTGGCAATGCCAGAAGTGGAAGCAGTAAGTGACTGGTTGAATAGTGTTCGGTGCCTTACTTTTTCTTCCTTAACAGATTTATTGGACACTGTGTCTTATTAATACACATAGAACAGTTTTTTCTTTTTTTAAAGTTAAATAGTATTTCATTGTATTTTCATGTTTTTGTATTTTACTGTGATTTATGAAATCCATTCCCTACTGGTAGACATTTAAATTATTTCCTGGCTTGGGCTATTATCTTGGGCTATTATAAACACTGTCATAGTCAGTATGCTTGTATACACATTTTTGTCTATATGTACCGTGTTTCCCCAAAAATAAGACTGGGTCTTTTATTAAGTTGTGCTCCAAAAGATACATTAGAGTTTATGTTCAGGGGATGTCATCCTGAAAAATCATGCTAGGGCTTATTTTCTAGTCTTATTATCCTGGAAACATGGTATGAACATATGTGTGAAGATAAGTTCCCAGAAGTTACATCTTGGCTGCAGGAAATGTGCGTTTTAAACTTTCATAGAGCCATCGTAAGAAATTAATTTATAATCCCACCATCAATGAATGAAAGAGCATGTTTCTCCACATTGTAGCCAGTATATGTTATTACCAGTTTTTCTGATTTTTGTTGATTTGATAAACGACAAATGATACCTTGTTTCATGTTACCCTTCTCCCTACTTCCCTTCTCTCCCAAATTGGAGTATTTTGAAGCAAATCTCAGATACCTTATAATTTAATTTATAAATATTTGACTATGTATCTCTGTAAAGTGATGTGAACTCTTGAAAGTAAAACATAATTCAGATATCCATTGACAGATGAATGGATAAACAAAATGTGGTATATGCATAAAATGGAATATTATTCAGCCTTTAAAAGGAATGAAATTCAGTCCAGATTCAGGACTTTGGATCAAGATGGCAGAGTAGGTAAGTGCTGTACTCGCCTCCTCCCATGACCACATCAGAATTACAACTAAATTACAGAACAACTGCCATTAAGAACCACCTGAAGACAGAAGTCCTATAACTGAGGATATAAAGAAGCAGCCATGTCAAGACTTGTAGGGGCAGAGACACGGAATAGGCAGGCCCTAGACCTACAGTGTGGTGGTTAAAAAAAAGGAGGCAGAGCTTGGCTGAGAAGGTCTCCCCTGAGGAGTGAGGGGTCACAGCCCCTCACCAGGCTTTGCCAGGAAGAGGAGTCTTCTTACTTCTGGTTGTGAAAACCAGTGAGGACTGTGGCTGAGTGAGACAAACTGGAGTTTCAGGCATTCCTCTTAAAGGGCCCATGCATGAACTTGTGGATTTGCTCTGAGCTCCAGCACTGGGGCAGCAGCTTGAAAAGCACCAGAGCTATATGAGGAAGAGCTGAATTGACTAGCTTCAGGGTGAGGGCTAGAGGGGCAGGGGGCAGGACAGCTCACTTGGGGGACAGAGGACTGGCAGACCCTATTGTTTCTTTGTTGAGGTGTTTCCCCACCTGCTTGCAAGCACAAGTGGCACCAAATCTGAATCTCCATCAACCTGTCTAGCACTGTTCCATTGTGGTGATTCCCTGAGACTCTTGTGTCACCCAATTTGAGTGCCTAGCCTGAACCTCTTCTGGGCTTTTCCACACAAATGGCCTTTCAGCTCACGCTGTGGATGTCCCTAAAATCTCTCAAAGGTCCACAAATCCCAAACAAGTTGGCTGTGGCCTTGGTGTGCCCCATACCTCTTGCTATGTGGCCCCAAGCTGACACTGTTGGCAACCAGCCTTGGTTGCCTCTCCCAGGTGCCTCCAAGCACAGTACAGGTGACAACCATCTGCAGATCACTTTACAGCTCCTTCCAGGTGGCTCCAGGTAAGGCACAGGCAGTGGCTGATCTTGGTCTGCACCACAGCGCCTCCCAGGAGGCCCAAGAACCAAAACACCTGGTGACTGGCTTCAGACCACACCAGAGCACCACCAAATGAGCTCTACAAATGACACACCCACTGGGCAGACCTGGCAGTTACCAGAGCCTCGTTAAAGTGAATCCCATCCCTGCACAACAGCTCTGTGTCACGGCCATTCCTCACATCCAGTCAGCCTGAAGATCAATCCCTCTCTCTGATGTGCCAACAGCAATCAAGGCTCAACTACAACAGGAGGGCACACACAACCCACATAAGGTACACCTCTGGAGCACTCAGCTCAGGGAGACTGTGCCATGGAACCCCACAGGACATCTATTACATAAGGCCACTATATAGAGAATGGGAAACATAGCAGCTGTACCTAATACATAGAAATAAACAAAAGAACACAGCCAAAATGAGGAGACAAAGAAACATGACCGAAATGAAAGACCAGGACAAAACTCCAGAAAAAAAACTCAGTGAAATGGAGACAACAACTTACCAGATGCAGAGTTTAAAACACTGGTTATAAATATGCTCAGTGAATTTAAGGGAAGAGTAGATGAACTGAGAACTTTAATAAAGAGGTAGGAAACATAAAAATGGAGATAGAGAACAAAAAAGAGCCAGGCAGAAATGAAAATTATAATAACTGAAATGAAGAACACATTAAAGGGGATCAACAGTAGGTTAGAAGAAGCAGTGGGTTGAACCAGCGATTTGGAAGACAAGGTAGTGGAAAACACCCAATAAGAACAGCAAAAAAAAAAAAAAAAAAAAAAAAAGTTGGGCCGGTCTGGTGGCTCAGGTGGTTGGAGCTCCATGCTCCTAATGCTGAAGGCTGCTGGTTCGATTCCCACATGGGCCAGTGGGCTCTCAACCACAAGGTTGCCGGTTCAATTCCTCGACTCCTGCCAGGGATGGTGGGCTCCACCCCCTGCAACTAAGATTGAACACAGCACCTTGAGCTTAGCTGCCGCTGAACTCCCGGATGGCTCAATTGGTTGTAGCGTGGTCTCTCAACCACAGGTTGCCGGTTCAACTCTTCGACTCCCGCAAGGGATGGTGAGCTGTGTGCCCCCTGCAACTAACAACGGCAACTGGACCTGGAGCTGAGCTGCGCCCTCCACAACTACAATTAAAAGGACAACAACTTGACTTGGAAAAAACCCTGGAAGTACACACTGTTCCCCAATAAAGTCCTGTTTCCTTTCCCCAATAAAATAAAAATAAAAAACAGGATAGTTTAAGGAGCATCTGAGAGAAAACATCAAGCATATCAACATTGCATAATAGGGGTACCAGAAGGAGAAGCGAGAGTACAAGGGATTAAAAACCTATTTGAAGAAATAATGATGGAAATCTTCCCTAACCTGTCAAAGAAAATAGACATACAAGTCCAGGAAGTGCAGAATCTCAAACAAGATGAACTTAAAGAGGCCCATACCAAGACACATCATAATTAAAACGACAAAGTTAAAGACAAAGGATCTTAAAAGCAGCAAGAGAAAAGCAGTTAATTTCCTACAAGGGAGCTCCCATAGACTGTCAGCTGATTTCTCAATAGAAACTTTGCAAGCCACAAAGGATTGGCACAAAATATCCATATTGATGAAAAGTGAGGACTGACAACCAAGATTATTCTATCCAGCAGGGCTATTATTTAGAATCAAAGTACAGATGAAGAATTTCCCAGCTAAGAAAAAGCTAAAGGAGTTCATCAGCACCAAACCAGTATTACAACAGATGTTAAGGGGACTTCTTTAAGAAAAAGAAGGAAAAAAAGATAAAAAATATGAATACTAAAATGGCAATAACTGCATACCTATCAATAATTACTTTAAATGTAAATGGAGTAAATGCTCCAATCAAAAGTAAATGCTCCAATTTACATGGAGTAAATGGTCCAATCTCCATAAGGTGGCTGAATGGAGAAGAAAGCAAGACCTATACATACGCTGCCTATAAGAGACCCACTTCAGATTGAAAGACACACACAGACTGAAAGTAAAGGGATGGGGGCGGATGGGTGGTTCAGTGGTTAGAGCACGAGCTCTGGGCAATGGGGCTTCCGGTTCGATTCCCACATGGGCCGGTGAGCTGCGTCCTCCGCAGCTGGAATGAAGGTCAGTGAGCTGCCACTGAGCTCCTGGTGGCTGGATGGCTCAGTAGGTTGGAGCGTGGGCTCTCAACCACAAGGTTGCCAGTTCGACTCCTCCACTCCTGCAATGGATGGTGGGCTGCACCCCCAGCAACTAACAATGGTGACTGGACCTGGAGTTGAGCTGCACCCTACACAACTAAGATCCAAAGGACAGCAACTTGACTTGGATGGAGCTGATGAGTCCTGGGAAAAACACACTACTGTTCCCCAATAAAAAAAAGTCCTGGAACTACACACTGTTCCCCAATAAAGTCCTGTTTCCCTTCCCCAATTAAAAAAAAAATCTTAAGAAAAAAAGTTGAAAAAAAAAAAGAATAGAAAGGGATGGAAAAAGATATTTCATGCAAATGTTAACAAAATAAGCTGGTGTAGCAATATTTATATCAGACAAAATAGACTTTAAAGCAAAGGCTATATAATGAGACGAAGGACATTTCATAATGATAAAGGGATCAATCAAAGAAGAGGATATAACTCTTGTAAACGTTTATGTACCAAATGTAGGAACACCTAAGTATATAAAGCAAATATTGATTGATGTAAGGGAGAGATTGACAGTAATACAGTCATAGTAGGGGACTTTAACACCTCATTGACGGCAACTGGACCTGGAGCTGAGCTGTGCCCTCCACAACTACGATTAAAAGGACAACAACTTGACTTGGAAAAAACCCTGGAAGTACACACTGTTCCATTAGTATCAGTCTGTTCACATTTTCTGTTTCTTCTTGATTCAGTCTTGCAAAAATTTATGCTTCCAAGAATTTATCCATTCCTTCCAGGTTGTCCAATTTGTTGGCATATAATTGTTCATAGTATTTTCTTACAATCATTTGTATTTCTTGGTGTCAGTTGTCACTTCTCTTTCTGATTTTACTTATTTGGGTCCTCTCTCATTTTTTCTTAATGAGTCTAGTTAAAGATTTATAGATTTTGTTTATCTTTTCAAAGAACCAACTGTTATTTTCACTGATTTTTGTATTGTTTATTTACCCTCTATTTCGTTTATTTCCACTCTGATCTTTATTATTTCCTTCCTTCTACTCTCTTTGGGCTTTAGTTCTTCTTTTTTCTAGTTTATTTAGGAGTAATGATAAATTGTTTATTTAAGAATATTCTTGTTTCTTGAGGTATACTTGTATTACTATGAATTTCCCTCTTAGAACTGCTTTGGATGTGTCCCATAGGTTTTGGGGGTCATTGTATTTTCATTTTCATTTTTCTCAAGGTATATTTTTATTTCTTCCTTGATGTCTTTGTTAATCCATTTACTGTTTAGTATCATGCTATTTAGCCTCCATTTGTATTTTTCAGTTTTCTTCTTATACTTGATTTCTAGTTTTATCTATTGTGATGAGAAATGATGGCTGAGATGATTTCAATCTTCTTAAATTTGTTGAGACTTGCTTTGTGGCCTAACATGGTCCATCCTGGAAAATGTTCCATGTGCGCCTGAAAAGAATATATGTTCTGCTGCTTTGGGGGTGAAATGCTCTAAAAATATCAATTAACTCCATCTGCTCCAATGTGTCATTTAATGCCACTGATACTGTGTTGATTTTCTGTCAATGGATGATCTATTCATCCATCAAAAACTATTAGGATTAATAAATGAATTCAGTAAAGTAGCAGGATATAAAATTAATATTCAGAAATCAGTTGCATTTTTATACAGTAATAATGAAGTATCAGGAGGAGAAATTAAGAAAACCGTCCCATTTACAATTGCATCAAAAAATAAAATACCCAGGAATAAATTTAATCATGGAGGTAAAAGACCTGTAGTTGGAAAACTATAAGACATTGAAGAAAGAAACTGAAGGAGATACAAATAAACGGAAGGACATACCATACTCATGAGTAGGAAGAACTAACATTGTTAAAAATGTCCATGCTATCCAAAGCAATCTATAGATTCAATGTAATCCCTATCAAAATACCAATGACATTTTACATAGAACTAGAACAAATAATCCTAAAATTATATGGAATCACAAAAGATCCTGAATAGCCACCAAAGTCTTGAGAAAGAAGAACAAAATTGGAGGTATCATGCTACCTGATAGCAAACTATACCACACGGCTATAGTAATCAGAACAGCATGGTACTGGCATAAAAACAGACACATAAATCAATAGAACAGAATTGAGAACCCAGAAGTAAACCCATGCCTATCTGGTCATCTGGTCAATTAACCTATGACAAAGGAGGCAAGAATATACATTGGGGTAAAGACAGTCACTTCAATAAATGGTGTTGGGAAAACTTGACAGATATATGCCAAAAAAAAAAAAAAAAAAAAGAAGAAATGATATTACTTTCTTAACACCACATATAAGAATAAACTCAAAATGGGTTAAAGACTTAAATGTAAGACCTGAAACTTCTATAGAAGAAAACATAGGCAGTAAGGTCTTTGACATTGCTCTTAGTAATATTTTTTTGGATATGTCTCCTCGGGCAAGGGAAACAAAAGAAAAATAAACAAATGGACTACATCACACTAAAGGGGTTTTGTTCAGTCAAGGAAATCATCAACAAAACGAATAGACAACCTACTGAATGGGAGAAGATATTTGCCAATGATACATTAGATAAGGGGTTAATATCCAAAATGTATAAGGAACTCATACAACTTAACATGAAAAAAAACCATACAGTTCAATTAAAAAATGGGCAGAGGACCTGAATAGACATTTCTCCAAAGAAGACAGAGAGATGGCCAAAAGATATATGAAAAATATTCAGCATCACTAATCATCAAACTAAATGCAAATTAAACTACAATAAGATACCACTCACACCTGTCAGAATGGTTATCATGAATAAGTTAACAAACAAGTATTGGCAAGATAGTGGAGAAAAGGGAACCCTTGTGCACTGTTGGTGGGATTGTAAATTGATGTAGCTACTATGGAAAACAGTATGGGGGTTCCTTGAAAAGTTAAAAATAGAACTACCATGTGACCCAGCACTTCTGGGTATTTATCCGAAGAAACCCAAAACACTAATTTGAAAAGACATGCATCCCTATGTTCATTACAGCATTATTTATAATAGCTAAGATGTGGAAGCCACCTCAGTGTCCGTCGAAAGGTGAATAAAGAAGTGGTACACATATACAATGGAATGTTACTTAGCCATAAAAAAGAGTGAAATCTTGCTATTTGGTACAACATGGATGGACATAGAGGGTATTATGCGTAGTGAAAAATGTCAGACAGAGAATGACAAATACCGCATTATTTTACGTATATGTGGAATCTAAAAACCAGAATAAATGAATAAAACAGAAACAAACTCAGATACAGAGAATGAATTGATGTTTCCCAGATGGGAGGGAGTTGGGGGGATGAGTGATAAAGGGGAAATGATTAAGATGTACCAATTGACAGTTATAAAAATAGTCATGGGGATATAAAGTAAAGCATAAGGAATAGAGTTAATGTAATAACTGTGGTGTTAGATGAGTACTAGACTTATCAGGGTGATCACTTTGTAAATTATATAAATGTCTAATCACTATGTTGTATACCTGAAGCAAATATAATATTGTATGTCAACTATAATTGAAAAAAAAATATTATATATGTATGTATATATATAACCAAAAGGAGTAAAAAGAACTCAAAGAACAAAGAATGAAATATTCAGGCACATGCTATAATACAGATGAACCTTGAAGACATTATGCTAAATGAGATAAGCCAGACATAAAAGGACAAATATTGTCAGAGTCTATTTATATGAGGAACCTACAATAGTTTAATTCATAGAGACAGAAGGTAGAATGATGGTTGCTAGGGCCTGGGGAGACGGGTGAATGGGGAGTTATTGTTTAATAGGTACAGAGCAGGGTTTCCAGGCAGGAATTCCCACCCATTCTCAGGAATTTTTTTCGTTTTCCCGTTCCCGAATCCCGAGATATAAACTGTTTTCTGTTCTCCACGATGAATCATTTCCACAAAGTGACGGTCGATACTACCTACCACCTGTGTTCAAGGAGCCGATGTTCCTGATTTCCTGACCAACTTTTCTCAGAATTCAGGAACGGGAAAGCGAAAAAAATTCCTGAGAACAGGTGGGAATTCCCGCCTGGAAACCCTAGTACAGAGTTTCAGTTTGAGAGGATGAAAATATTCTTGAGACAGGTGGTGGTGATGGTTGTACAAAAATGAGAATGTACTTAATGCCACTGAACTGTATACTTCAAAATGGTTAAAATGATAAATTTTATGTTGTTTATATTTTATCACAATTAAAAGAACAACCACAGTATCATTACTACACCTAAATTATTCAGTTATTTCTTTTTTAAAAACATTTTATTGGGGAATAGTGTGTTTTTCCAGGACCCATCAACTCCATGTGGTTGTTTTCAATCTAGTTGTGGAGGGTGCAGCTCACTGGCCCACATGGGAATCGGACGGGCAACTCTGTTGTTCAGAGTTCATGCTCTAACCAACTGAGCCATTCGGCTTTCTCCACAGTTATTTCTTAATGTCTTCAAATATTAAATGAATGTTCAGCAGGTTTTCTCAGTTGTCTCATAAATAATTTCTCAGAGTTTACTTAGAATTAGGATCCAAACAAGGTCTTCATATTTTATTTGATTGTTATATCTCTTAGGTCTCTGAATTTATAGTCCCCTGCTTTTTTTCCTTTTCTGCAATTAGCTGAAGTAACCCACATTCTGGGTTTTACTGATTGCATCTCTGTAATGTTCAACTTGTTCCTTTGTCCATTAGTTGCTGTAAAACAGTAGTGGATCTAGAGTCGTGATCAAATTTTAGGTCCTATTGTTTTTTTTTTTGGCAAGAAAACTTTATAATGGTGTTTTTTTTTAAGGAGGGCACAGCTCACAGTGGCCCATGTGGGCAGTGGAACTGGCAACGGTGCTACCAGCACCACGCTCTAACCAACTGAGCTCACTGGCCACCCCTATAATGGTGTTTTATACTTCCTGTTGCATCATAGCAGGAGCCACAGAACGAATGTCTTTTTTGTCAATCCTTTAGTTAATGTTAGGAGTTGGCCTGATCCATTTGGTATAAGGTTCCTTATCATGTTAAAGATTTTAGCAGCTATTGATTTTCACTGTCCAGATTCATTATTTTATTAGTGGTTGCAAAATGTTGATATTCTAACTGAATTATCCTTTCAATTTTTAGTGAGAGTTCTTTCTAGAAAACTCAGTTTCAAGGATCAGCTGTTCTCACATCTGTATCTCTAGATATGTTTTGCAGACTTTGTACTGAAGGGGTGTACAGTGGTCAGACTTGGGACACACTATACATTGTATCTTCTTGGCTACCTGCAATGCATAACGTCTTAAAGAAATCCAATACTAAAGAAATCTGTAACTTTGAATAACCTGAAGTTCATTGGTTAAATCCAGGGAACTATTACTTTTGAGTCATACCAGTTTTGGAAATTTTGTCTACTTGGATATCCTGCCATTACCTTAATACAACATGCCTAATTGAATATATATGATCTAATTGAATCAATTATGTATCTTCCTCAAATAGTTGAATGTGGAGTTTCCTTTTCTTTCTTCCTTTAAAAAAAAAAAAAAAATTGGTGTCATTTTTTCCCCCAATGAGAAATCCCAGCTAATAGTGCCTTAAACCTTGAATACATTTATTGTTTTGTGGCTTGGGACTAGTTCAGCAGCTTATTAATATCATTGGGCACCCAGGCTTCTGATGAACTTTTATTCCATCAATTAGTTTATGTACTTTTGGTATTGTCTCTTCAAAGGGATGGATTTGGGCTAGATGTCTAACAGTGTCTGCTAGTGTCATTCTGGGTTTTTCCTTTTCCCTCTGCTTACATGTTTGGTACCAAGACCTGTTCTTTTGTTTTGTCTCAGATTTATCCTTTTCATTGGCTACTATCACCTTAGCCCAAGTCTTCATCACATTATGTATGACCTATTCCATGAGAATTTACTATTTTAATGGCTATAATAATTTTACAGTCCAATCTAAGCTTCACTCATATAAAATTCTGCTTTACATATTCTGTAATATGTAATAGCTTCCCATTATTTATAGACTAAATAGCTTCCTGTTATTTATAGACTAAAGCCTAGAGCCCTTAGGTTAGTGTCAGAGTTTCCCATACCATGGCTTCTACCTACATTGCCAACCTTGTCATCACATTGAAGTGAGGTCCTATGTTTCATTTTTTAGCACACTGTATGTATTCCTGTCCTCTGAGTCTCGGTGTGCCTTATCTACATAGGATAGCGGCAAGTTTTATATTCACTGCTAAGCTCATCTGTAGGTACAACACTCCTATAGCATAAGTGTAGTGTAATACGATAGTGCAGGCTTTCCTGGATTTTCTGAATTAAAACAATTTTTTTCATCTCTAGTTTATATCCCTACAAGTAAATTTTCAATAAAGATTGAGGATGAAGACCTGTGCCATGTCTGCCTCTTTTATTTATATCCTATTAACACACATTCAGATTTTTAGTAAATTGATTAATTGTATCATACTTTGTGTTTATTGATTTTGTATGGAGAGTGTTAGATCTAATCTCTAAACTATGTAGGTATGTATGTATGTATGTATGTGTATTTCGTGAAAAGGCTGTTTATGCAAAGCGGCCCCCAAAAGCTAAAAGCATGGAGAGGCCAAAGAATAAAGCAGACAAATCCAGCTTGTTGGTTTAAACAATTTTAATAGGCAGTTTACAGAAATGCACTCCTCGGTGGCAGCAGGACAAAATGGATGCCTTCATCGCCCACCCCCAGACCATCCACCTAAGAAACGGTGGATGTAGGAGTGATGGGGAGAAGACCAGATACTGGGGGCTCTAGTGCCAGGGCGAGTTAAAAGGTAGATAACAATGAGGGTGCCTTGCCCCTGAGGAAGGGCAAAATGGTGGAGGAAGTATTAATGGTAGTTCTTGAATAACTGTGGTCCTCTGTAGGGGGAAAAGAGGGGTCAAGTGGTCAGTCGCATTAGTTTTAAAATGGAGTCCACTTTTCAAGGTAGAGTCAGCCCTGAAAGGTTATTTTCAGCCCTAAAAGGTTATTTTCAACCTTTTAAACCACAATTATTTTTACACCAACCTAATGTATACCATTTTCTTTATTTGTTCATTTGTCAACTGACAGTTGTTTCCATATCTTGGTTATTGTGATAATGCTATAGTGAACAGGTTGCAGATATTTCTTTGAGATAGTAATTTAATTTTCTTCAGATATATACCCAAAGGTGGCATTGCTGCATCTATTTTGAATTCTTTTGAGGATCCTCCATACTGTTTTCCATAATGCCATATCAATTTATATTCCCACCAACGGTGAATAAAAGTTTTATTTTCTCCATATCCTTGTCTACATTTGTTATCTCTTGTCTTTTTGATAAAAGCCATCCTAACAGGTGTGAGGTGATACCTCATTGTGGTTTTGATTTACGTTTCCCTGACAATTAGTGATGCTGAACACCTTTTCATGTACCTGTTGGCTATTTGTGTATTGTCTTTGGAAAAATGTTTATTCAGGTCCTCTGCTCATTTTAAAATCAGATTTTTTTTTGCTATTGAGTTATATGAATTCTTTATACATTTTGGATATTAAACCTTTATCAGATAAATGGTTTGCAGGTATTTTCCCTCATTCCTTAGGTTACCTGTTCATTTTGTCAATTATTTCCTTTGCTGTGCAGAAACTTTTTAGTTTGATGTAGTCCCGTTTGTTTATTTTTGCTTGTGTTGCTTGTATTTTGTGAGTCATATCGAAAAAATCATTGTCAAGGCCAATATCAAAGAGCTTTTTCTTCATTTCTTTTTCCTAGAAGTTTTATGATTTCAGGTCTTATATTTAACTTTTTGATCCATTTTGAGTTAACTCTGTGAGTGGTGTAAGATAGGGATCCAGTTTCATTCCTCTGTATGTGAATATCCAGCTTTCTCAGCACAACTTATTGAAGAGCTTGTCCTTTCTCGGTTAAGTGTTCTTGGCTTTCTTGTTGACTATTAGTTGATTAAATATGCATGAGTTTATTTCTGGGGTTTCTGTTCTGTTCCATTGATTTATGTGTCTGTTTTTTTTTACCCATACCATTCTGTTTTGATTACCATAGCTTTATGATATACTTTGAAATCAGGAAGCGTGATGCCTCTAGCTTTGTTCTTCTTTCTCAAGATTGCCGTGGCTATTTGAGGTTTTTGTGGTTTCATATGTATTTTAGGATTGTTTTTTCTATTTCTTTGAAAAATGCCATTGGAATTTTGATAGGGATTGCATTGAATCTATAGGTTGCTTTTGGTAGTATGGAGAGTTTAACAATATTAATTCTTCCTATCCATGAACATGGGATATCTTTCCATTTATTTGTGTCTTCTTTCATCAGTATTTTGTAGTTTTCAGTACATAGATATGTTTCAGCACCTTGGTTAAATTTATTATGTACTTTATTGTTTTTGATACTACTGTCAATGGGATTTTTTTCTTAATTTCTCTTTCAGGTAGGTTACTGCTAGTATATAAAAATGCAGTTGAATTTTATGTGTTGATTTTGTATCCTGCAACTAGTTATATTAGTTCTAACAGTGTTTTGGTGCAGCCTTTAAGGTTTTCTGTATATAATATGTCATCTTGTAAACAGAGACTTTACATTTTCATTTGGATCCCTCCCTCTCTCCTTGCCTCCCTCCCTCTTTTCCTTCCTTCCCTAGTTACTTTGGCTACGACTTCCAGTGCTATGCTGAATAGAAGTGATGAGGGTGAGCGCCCTTGTCTCATTCCTGATCTTAGAGGAGAAACTTTCAGCTTTTCAGCATTGAGTATGATGTTAGCTCTGGGCTTGTCATATATAGCCTTTATTATGTTGAGGTACATTCCCTCTGTACCCAGTTGATGAGAGTTTTTTTTTCTTAACCATGACTGTATGCTGAATTTTGTTAAATGCTTTTTCTTCATCTTTTGAAATTATCATATGAATTTTATCCTTTATTTTGTTGATCTGGCTTGTCACATTGATAGATTTCCATATGTTGAGCCTTCCTTGCATCCTAGGGATAAATACTACATGATCATGGTGTACAGTCTTTCAGTGTGCTTTTGAATTTTGTTTGCTAGCATTTTTTTTTTTTTTTTTGAGAAGTGTTGCATCAACATTCATCAGGGATGTTGGCCTGTAATTTTCTTCTCTTGTAGTGTCCTTATATGGCTATGGTAACAAGGTAATGCAGTGTTTACTCTTTAATATTTTTCAGACGAGTTTGAGAAGGATTGGCATTAATTATTTTTTAAATTTTAATGAAATAAACCAGTGAATTTATCTGGTTCTGGGCTTTTCTTGGTTGAGATTTTTGATTATTGAGTCCATCTTCATACTTGTTATTGGTCTGTTCAGATTTTCTGTTTTTTCATTCAGACTTATTAAATTGTTTTGAAGAACTTATCCATTTCTTCTAGGTTGTCCAGTTTTTTTGGCATATAAAGTTCATAGTTGTCTCTTATGATTCTTTGTAATGCTGTGGTATCAGTTGTAGTTTCTCCTGTTTAATTTATACTTTTATTAATTTGAATTATCTTTTTCTTTTATTTAGTCTAGCTTGCTAAAGATTTGTCTGGTTTGTTTATCTTTTTTTAAAAAAATAACTCTTAGTTTTATTGATCTTTTCTGTTTTTTTTTTCATTCTCTATTTCATTTATTTCTGCTCTGTTCTTTATTACCATTCTACTGCTAACTTGGGCTTATTTTTTTCTTTTTCTAGTTCCTTACTGTATCAAGTTCGGTTATTTATTTGAGATCTTTTTTCTTAATGTAGGCATTTATGAATGCTGTAAACTTTCCTTTTAGAATTGCTTTTTCTTTATCCCATAGGTTTTGGTTTGTATTGTTTCTCTTTTTAATTGTTTTAAGATACTTTAAAAATTTCCTTTGATTTCTTCTTTGCCGCATTGATTCAGGCGTATGTTAAGTTCCACATATTTGTGCGTATCCCAGTTTTCCTCCTTTTATTGATTTCTAGTTTAATACCTTTATGTTCAGGAAAGATACATGGTATAATTTCAGTCTTCTTGACTTTTTCAAGACTTGTTTTGTGGCCTTACATATGATCTTTCTTGGAGAATGTCCTATTTCATACTTGAGAATGTGTATGCTGATTCTGTTGGATGGAATATTCTGTGTCTATCTTTTAGGTTCATTTGATCTATAGTGTTGTTCAAATCTGCTGTTTCCTTATTAATATCCTGTCTGGTTGTCATTGTTGAAAGTAGATTATTGTAGTTCCCTACTGTTATTGTATTAATGTTTATTTCTCCTCCAGTTGTGTTAGTATTTGTTTTATATATTTAGATGCTCTCATGTTGGGTGTATAAACACTCGCAATTGTTTTACCTTCTTGATAAATTGACCCCTTTATCATAATGTAATGTCCTTCTTTGTCTCTTGTGACTTTTTTTTTCCACTGCTCCAGTCAGCGAAAAGGAAACTTTATTGAAGCTCCAGGGCCTTGGGGTTTTGGCAGGAGGCCGCCCTGTGGGCTGAGGAGATGGTTGAGGGACCTTATTTGGCCTTCTTCTTGGGGCATAGGTTGTTGGTGTGGCCACACTTCTTAAGCAGTTGACAGCATGGGGATGCAGGTGGGCGTAACACTTGCGGCAGATCATCTTGTCACAGTTGTAATTCTGGCTGAGCTGGTAGAGGGAAGTCTCGATGATACCACCCTGCAGATGAAGCACCAAGTGCAGAGTGGACTCTCTCTGGATATCATAGTCTGAGAGAGTGCAGCCATCCTCCAGCTGTTTGCCTGCAAAAATCAGACACTGCTGGTCAGGTGGGATGCCCGCCTTGTCTTGGATTTTAGCTTTGACAGCCTCAGTAGTGTCACTGGGCTCGACCTCAAGTGTGATGGTCTTCACCGTCAGGGTCTTCACAAAGATCTGCATCTCTGCATCTGCTGGGGAGGCTGCCCTGCTGCCTGGTTGAAAAGAAAGAGTTCTTGTGACTATTTTTGACCTAAAGTCTATTTTGTCTGATATAAGTATAGCCACTTCTGCTCTCTTTTGGTTACCATTTGCTTGGATTATTATTTTTCTATCTTTTTGCTTTCAGCTTACGTATATCCATAAGGCTAAAGTGAGACTCCCTTTTTTTAAAAAAAAATATTTGTGTTGCTATTTTTTAAAAAAATATTTTTATTGGGGAACAGTGTGTTACTCCAGGCCCCATCAGCTCCAAGTCATTGTCCTTCAATCTAGTTGTGAAGGGTGCAGCTCAACTCCAAGTCCAGTTGCCATTTTCAATTTTAATTGCAGGGGGCACAGCCCACCATCCCATGCGGGAATTGAACTGGCAACCTTGTTGTTGACAGCTTGTGCTCTAACCAACTGAGCCACCCAGCTGCCCCTCCAGCAGCTCAGTGGCAGCTCGTTGTCTTCAATCTAGTTGTGAAAGGCATAGCTTACTGGCCCACGTGGGAATTGAACCAGCAACCCTGTCAGTTGCTCGCACTCTAACCAACTGAGCCATCCAGCTGTCCCCTGTAGTTATTTTTAGTATGTTCTTTTTTTAAACTTTTATATGAGCATTGAAAGTGACTTATGTACCATCTCTGCAATATTAGGGAATGACTTTGACTATCTATAAATTTATCTTTACTGGTGAGTTTTATACACTTCTGTTTTTCATTGTTAATTAGCATCCTTTCATTTCATCTTTAAGAATTTCCTGTAGCATTTCTTATAATTCATATCTAGTGGTGATGAACTCTCTTAGCTTTTTTTGTTTGAGAAAGTCCTTATGTCTCCTTTTCTGAAGGGCAGCTTTGCTGCACATAGTATTCTTGGTTGGCAGTTATTTTTCTGTCAGTATCTTGAATAGATCATCCCACTCTCTCCTGGCTTGTGAGATTCCTGCTAAGAAATCCACTTATAGATTTATGGGAGCTCTATTGTTTGACGATTTGCTTTTCTCTTGCTGTTTTTTTGACTTATCTCTTTGTCTTTGACTTTTGACATCTTAATTATAGTTTGTCTCAGTGTTGCCCTTTTTGGGTTTAGGGACTTTAGGGCCTCATGGATTGGATGTTCATTTCTTTCCCCAAATTTGGGAAGTTTTCAGCCATTATTTTTTAAAATAAAATTTTGTTCCCTCTCTCTTCTCCCTTTGTAATTCCCTCCTAGAATATTATATTATTATTTTTGAATGATATCCCATAATTCCTGTAGGCTTTCTTCACTCTTTCTCATTCTTTTTCTTGTAGTGCAGGTTATGATGGCAATGAATTCTTTCAGATATTGTCTGAAAAGTTTAATTATCAGTTTTGAAAGGTATTTTTCTCTGTGAAGAATTCTGGATTCACAGATTATTTGTTTTCTTCCAATATTTTAAATATGTCTGTCCATTGTGTTTTGGCTTGTACAGTTTCTGATGATGATAAAAAGTCTGGTATCATTTGTATCTTTGTTACTCTGTACATAATGGGTCATTTTCTTTTGGTTGATTTGAAGATTTTCTTGTTATCACTGATTTTCAAGAAATTGATTATGTTGTGTATTGGTATGGCTTCAAAATTTTTTTTTTGCATGGGGGTTGATGAGTTCTTGAATCTGTGATTTTATGGTTTTCAACAAATTTGGAAAAATTTCAGCCATTCTTTACATATTTGTTCTGTCTCCCCTCTTCTCCTTTTTGGGATTCCCATGCAATGCAAAACTGCTTGTTAATCTCACACCTCACTGAGACTGTTCATTTTCTCAATCTCTGTGCTTTATTTTCAGTACCTTCTTACTGCTTTGTCAGTAAAAACTGATCTTTTCTTTCTAGTGTCTAATCTGTTAATCCCTTTGGTGTATTTTTCATTCTAATAGTATTTTGCATCTGTAGAAGTTTGATGTGGGTTTTATTTATCTGTTATCATGGTGCAAGGTGTGAAGAGATTCCTCCTCCCCTAAATCTTGGCTGGTTACTCGATTATCTCAATACCATTTCTCTGATTGAGCCATGTTTTCCTCATGGATTTGAAATCTGCCTTTATCATAAATTCCACATCTATTTGATTCTATTTCTGGACCCACAATAATCAGTCTATGCATTAATATGTCTTTTAATGCACCATTACCTCATTGTTCTCTTTCTGTCTTCAGGCATTCAATTTATAATTTATTTACTAAATATTTTAATATATTTACATCTCTAATTTTACTTTCAAGTCTTTTGATCTTATATGAAGCCTGTGATTGAATTTAGAACTTTTAGTTTTCATAAATATTTTGCTTCTGCTTTCCTAGTACTTTAGGCCCAATAAATAATATTAAATCTATGTAAATGGAATAAAATGTTTACTTTTATTTCTTAACTATTCATGTAATCTAGTAACAATTTTAGGCACGAGATGTATCTGTACCTTAATCCAGCTATACATATTAGAGATGTATACCTAGATAAATGGCACAGGAACACATACTGTTGAATTTGGAACTGAATTTCTGACCTTCTTCCTTTATTGTCCTGGCTTGAGAGATTTCTACTGAGAAATCCACTAATCGAATTTTTAGAGGGTTGTTTGCCAACTTTTCTTTTCTCTAGCTATGTGTTTGATTCCTCTCTTTGTCTTTGTCTTTTGATTTTTTGACATCTTAATTATAGTATGTCTCATTATACTCTATAGTTTATTTAATTGTATTTATCACTAGTGTCTATCTCTAATCTCTAGAATGTACGCTTCCTAAAGGCTGGGTACTGTTTTGATTATTTTAATTTTAAAGCAAGTTTTAATATGAGATGAAGCTATTCATCTTCATTACTCTTATTTTTCAGAATTTTCTGAGCTATTCTTACTTTTCCATAGGAACTTCAGAACCACCTTGTTTATTCCTTATTGATATTTTTACTGAGGTCATATTAAATATGTAGATTAGTTTAGGTAGGTAACATCTATCTTTTGTGATCTTCAGGAGTTTTTGAAAACAATTTTATCAGTTAGGTTTCTCATTTAGTGTTTTTGAGATTTCCCCATCTGTAAAATGAAGAAAACAGATTATTTAGGGAATTTTCATCTGGGATGACTCTCCAGGGAGCTTAAGTTATATGCAAAATAGTGTATATGTTTGTAATTTGTGCTAAGTTGGGAATGGGATATGCATGGCAAAGGATAATTTTTAAGGGAGCTTATCTCATATACTTTTCTAATTTTTGAAACATGTGGTTGAATTATTTGAGTTGGCCTCTCCTTGCCCTCTTACTCCCTTCTAAATCTCATTAATGTACAAACGGACCTCCAGAATCCCTTGCCCCTTTTCTTTTCTTTCTTCGCCTCTCCTATCCCATTTTCTCCCATCCCTTTCTCTTAGAGTCAAGGAATTCTGCTTTTGGTTATTTAAGTTTTGTTTGTGATATTTTACTGAGCTGCATACTTTATCTGTTGGGCAATTTTCTGTCAGTGTACTTCAATAAAAAATTTTAAAAACTTGAGGTAAAATAAAATTTGGAGAGGTTATTTTATCAATGGTTTATATAGTTCTATTTGACAATTTTATTATTGCCATAACATCCTGCTCCACTAAGGAATGTTTAACCTTCTTAATCGTTAAAAACCATTGGGTTTCTTGAAGGAAGTATCTGTGACCTGTGAACTGCTAATGTGAACACATTACTTCCTACTTCATTTTTTTCTTTGAAGCCATTCAAGTTGTCTAGAAAGCTCTCCTCCTGTTCACTTGGAGGGAGATCCTTAGTATCTGTTTCTATGCAGTTGCATTTGTCAGGCCTCTTGACAATAGTATGCTCTGTTACAGAATTTTGCCTGCCTAGTCCAGCTCTGTTTTGTCATTTGACCTGTAGCCTAAATATCACTTCTTCAGAAAGGTCTTCTCTGGCAAACTCAATTTAAAGGAGCCAAATGGATACATTCTATGAATCATGCTGTCAAATTATTTTTGTAGTGATTATTCATATTTATTTATTATTTCTCTCTCTCTCTCTCTTCTACCTCCCTTCTTCCCACCCAATAGAAAGTGAGCTCCATGAGAGCAAGTCCCCTGTATTTCTAGGGTCTAACTGCCTGGCAGATAATGGTTCTTCAAAGCATATTTGAAAAACTGAGATTATTAAATGGGATCCTGGTTATTCTTTAATTGTATACCCTTGAACCATTTTTGACATTTAGTTTTTGTTTCACGAAGCCTTTATTGAACACTTGCTATGTAAGATGCTTAGCTTCTACACTATGCTTAGCCTGAAATACAAAAGCCAATATTGTTTGTCTATCTTATAGTATGTTACATTCATATTGGATAGTCCTGCATTATTTAAAATAACTCACAGAGCGTGGTCCTTTAGTCTTTTGGCTATTAATTTGTTCAATCCATAACCGTCTGACACACTCCTGTAAGCCTAGTCCTAGGTTGCTGAGACCATTCTTGCTGTTGTTTGGGCTTAATTCCAGACTGAAATTTTACTCCTTGAAGCCAGTTGACACTGTTCAAATTGTTCTTTACTCTCTGCCCAGTAGCTCTTTTGAATTAGTTTCTTTCTTGCAGAGTGTCTAAGAGAGCTTTCTGTGCCTTCCTTTATCTAATCCTTTGTCTCTTCCTGCTTTTCAGCCATCAAGCCTTTCATTGTATCCTTCGGTCTTTGTGCCGAGTATGTTTTCTCATTCTTCTGTTCTGTTTCCTCTCCTTCACACTTACGTTTGTAGGCATTTTAATTAAACTATCTTAGATCACCACTGGTTCTCTAACCTGTCACATAGGCCAGGGTCTTTTTTTGTTTTTTATTTTTATTTTTAAAGTCTTTTAAAATAGAAATGGTAGTATTTTAAAAGTTTCCTTGCTTTTACTTAGATTTTTGTATGCCCCAACTGGAAGAGGTTATTAAATTCATATTTTCCTTTAAATAAAAGTTTGGACCTTAAAGGGTAATAGTTACTAACCTTTTTCATGATAGGGTAGATGTAGAAATGATAATTGAATGGTACACTGAGGCAACAGAGGAGGCCATTCAGACCCTGCCCTCTGTCTGCCTTGAGGAGTGAAGAAATCCATATCTCTACTGTAACCTACTGGACCTAACAATTGGAAGTTCTGCCTTAAAGGTAGATAGTCTTCAGCTATGTGTGAATGCTCTGAATGTTTGTATGTGTGTGTGTGTTTGTATATATTTTTCTTAGAAAGAGTTATAACTTTTATTAGATTCTCAAAGGAGTCCATGAAGCAAAAGAAGAATTTATGCTTTAAATTATGGAACTAAAACCAAATGAATGACATATTGCTTATTTATTTTTGGTAATTTTTTTTTCCTTTTGATTATGAAGTTATAGATATATTTGTTATACAAAATTCAAACATTACAGGTAGAATTAATGTAAGAAGTAAAAATATGCCATAACCTACTCCCAGTTAATTTATACCAAATTTGATATACATTTCTCTAAATATTTTTCTTCTTACATATATCAACATTTTCTTGCCTATTCTTTTTCCAAAATTTTATTTATAAAAGAGATTATAATATATATACTACTAATTCTTTTCTCACTTTTAAAATTTTAGATATGATTCTACTTCAATACTTGTTAATCCAGCTCATTTTTAAAAACAAATGCAAAGTATTTTGTGGACCTACCATAATTTGGTTAACCTTTATTCTATTACTGAAGACATGAGTTGTTTCTAACTTTTTTACATTGCAAACTGTGGTACAGTGAACATCTTTGTAGAAATATTCTTGCAAATTTCAGAATATTTTTGTATAATAAATTCCTAGAAATAAAAATGCTAATCTAGGGTTATGAACACTTAAAGTTTTAATAGGTATTGTCAAAATGTCACCAAAAACTGGATCTATTCATACTTCCATGTGTATAACAAAAGTTTCTGAACATCCTTTCCAACAATGAATTATTAAAGTGAATCGTCCTTAATGTGCAAGATGAAAAAAATTTTTGTATTATCAAAATTTTCAAACATACACAAAGGTAAAGACAACAGAACATTGAACTTCCATATACTCATCAGTGGACTCAACATTTATCAAGATTTTTGCCACATTTGCTTCATTTGCCCTTTTAATCTTTGCTGAAGTTTTTTTTTTCCTGTTCCCTCCATCCCCACTACCTTTTGCTGAAGTATTTTGAAGCAAATCCCAGACATTATGTTATCTCACCCTGTCACGCTTCAGTATTCATCTTTTAAAATAAAATTCCTTTCGTTTTTATTTTTTTGCTTTTTAGTACATTTCAAACATATATAAAAGCAATGAGCACAATAAATCCAACTAGTATGATCTTTTATTAGGAAAAACTCCTTTTGTGGCATTCGTTCAAAGACCAATTAAAATTACATTCTTTTGACTTGGTACCTTAAAAAATCTGAAAGGAGTACATTATTGGCTTTGATATAGCCCGCATTCTGTTTATTGAGCATAACATAATGAAACACTATCTATCCATCTCTCAGTTTTAACAATTAACAACTCATAGCTGGTCTTGGTATACAGCCATCTACTTTCCTTCACCTGATCAGAGTATTTTGAATCAAGTCCCATACACTATAGCATTTCATCTGTAAATATTTATATAGATATATCTAAAGACAAAATTTCCCTTTTCTGTGATAATCACAATGGTTGCTATTGTCACACCCACACAAAATAATTCCTTACTGTCATCAAATACCATGAACATTTTCGTACATAAGCACAGTGACATTATTACATCTAATGAAATTATCTATTGAACTAGTAACCGCCTCATGATCAGATTTCACAATTGTCTGAAAAATACCTTTTGCTAGTTTTTTTTTTTAGAATCAATTAACATAACACATGTGGTTATTGGGTCTCAGGCCTGTTTTAACCTAGAATGGTCCTGCCTCCTATTTCCTCCTGCCACGGACATGTTGTAGAAACTGAGTCAGTTGTCCTCTATAATGTGCTGCATTCGTGATTTGTCTATTTGCTTTTTCATGATGTCATTTAACGTGTTCCTTTATTGCCTATGCTTTTTATAAATGGAATTTAGTTCTAGAGGTTTGATGTCATTCAAATTCAACTTGTTTGTTGAGAACACTTCATACATGGGACTGTGTGCTTCACAAGCATCACAGAGCCTGAGTTTTTGACTTCAGGTCATACTAAGATTGGTAAAGATGCAACAGTCAGATCTCTAAGTGGAAAATTTCCCCTCAAGCGTTTCTCTAATGGCTCCATTATGTGGGTCAAATATTTCAGTAGGTATCACAAAATGGTCATTTTCTAGTTACTCATTTCTTACTTTAATGAAATTCATTACTTTGATAATTTTTTCAAACACAAGAAATAATATATTTTGTTATGTTTACAAAAAGCATTTTATGAAACAATATGTACAGATTTATGCCAATTCTGTTTTAAATCACATGAATTAAAAAAAATTGTGTTTGCCGATTTGATGACTCATTGCTTTATTGGAGAACTCGAGCATCCCTTCACATGTTTATTGGCTATTCAGATATCTCCTTTTGTGAATTGTTCATGACCTTTCCTGATTTTTCTGTTGACTTGGTTTCTTTCTCTTATCCATTTTTGAGACTTAATAGATCACAGATATTAATATTTTATCTATTTTAACTATTATAAATGTTTTTTTCCAGTTTGTAATTGTCTTCTGCATAGAAGCTTTTGATCTATGTAGTCAGTTTTTATCTTTTATTGCTTTTGGTTTCGAGTCTTAGGCTTTCTACCTTGAGATAATGTAGGGGAACAGTTTATTTTCTTCCTGATAACTTTTTTCACATTTGATTTTAATCTGTATGGACTATATTTGCCTATGGTGTAAGAAGAATCACATTTACTTTCTGCATTTAAATTATCAGTTGTCCTAAGCAGTTTATTTAAGTCTTCTCCCCACCACATTGAATTGAGATGACACATTTATTATATTAAATTCACAAATTTACATAGTCTGCGTCTAGACTCCATTGTGGTCCCCTGATGTTATCACAGTAGCACAGATTTTTAATTATAATAGCTTTGTACTATGTTTTAAGGTATAGGTCACTGTCATCATTTTTTTTTCCAAGTTGTACTAATTTTTTTCACATATATGCTCTTCCATTTGAACTTCAGAATTAGTTTGTGATTAGTCCCATTGGGATTTAAATCTAATGGCATTAAGTTTGGTGGAACTGACATTTAAAAAAAAATAAAATTGGTTTTTCCATGTGGGTGTGTAGTTTTCTCTATTCAAATCTTTTATGTTTTTCAGCTAAAAGAGTTTCTACACACTTCTTAATAAGATTATTTCTAAGCATTTTATATGTGTAGTGTGATTATTTTGTGTTTAGTAATAAAATACCTTGATTATTGGATTGTGACTATAGAATAGTTTACTTCATTTTTTCTCAAGTATACCAATCATACTTTAAAATAAGTATAAATAAAATTGAAATGTATATATATGTGCATAAACTTTTAAAATAAACTTCAAGTATTTATATCACATCCATTAATGCAATAAGTTAGAACTGGTTGAGTTAAGTAATGCAAATTCTTGGGAAATGATCAATTTATACTTAATGGTTTGTATAGGATAGAAGTAATAAAGTAGTACTTGAAAATAATAAACTACAGTTAAAAATATAAATCCTATACTGAGATTTTCTTTTTGTATCCTAGCTGGAACAGAACTAAGTATGGTCTTTTTTCCAGAAGCAATCTTCCTCTGCCATTTTTTATTTAAAGGCCTATTAAAACTATATTCTTTTAACTTGTGCCTTAAAAATCATAAAGAAGGAATGTATTGGCTTTGTTATTGGTTTGCATGCTGTTTATGGATATTGTAATTAAAAGTAGTATATTCTTGGCAGATTAGACATCACTGTTAATTTTTGTCCTTTTTTTATATTACAGGTTCTGCAAAAGGCATCAAATTAAATCAAGTTCAAATATTCCCTGTGTCCCCAAAGACTTACTGATGATGTCTGAATTTGTTCTTCCAAGATTTATTTTTTGTCTCATTCAGTACTTAAGAGAAGGCTATAATGAACCAGGTATGTTTAATACACTCTTTGTTAGTATTCTTTTTAAGTTCCCAATTAACAAAGTTTAGCATTAATAACAAGATGAGTTTTTTCAGATATCTTTTTTTGCTTACATTTTTTGTTTATGACTATAAAATACTAAATAAAAACACACTAAATATTAACTATATAAACTCATATCTGATACCTTGTAGTTGACAGTGTGATACTCTGTGCTCTTTGGCTCAAAGAAGTTTTTGGTCAAACTTACTTGGCCTTTTGCATGTGAGGAAATAATCATTTTATAGGGTTCAAAGTGACTTTATATGCAATTATGATAGAGCAGAATTAAAAAATCCTGGAAATGTTTAAATTTAACTTAGATTTTTTTGGAGATTAAACTACTAGTTCACTTATCTACTTGTCTGTCTATCTATCTATCTATCTATCTATCTATCTATCTATCTATCTATCTGTCATCTATCATCTATCTATCTATCTATCTATCTATCTATCTATCTATCTATCTATCTATCTATCTGATCTGTCTTCCCCCTGCCCCTTTTTTGTAGAGGTCTATATATTTGTGTTCCCTTTCATTTTTAACAACTTAGGAGAGTGTCAAATGGCTCACTCTCATAATATTGGTACAATGTATGGGTGTAAGCATCATAAGTGTTGAAAAGAGAAAGGAATATGCAAATTACAGATATTCTTCTTACATTTTAAGATTTATTCACAATCTTGATTAATATACTTTAGTTAAATATTTGGATTTAGATATCATCTATTAAAGTTCTCAATCTGACATTGTTGATTACAGATGTCAACTAGTGGTATGAAATAGATTTATTAACTTTTTATGACGTTTTTTTACCTTTCTAATGATACTTGCATTTTTATCATATAAAGGACTTGCATTTTGCATTACTTCATAAATCTTCATAAATCTAACTTAAGATGTCTTAAGATGAGCTTCATGAAGTTAGATTTATGAGGTTTTAAATTATTTAATACTGTAAATAATCTTAAACCCAATTTGAAACTATGGCACACATTTTAATCTGTCTCTCTCCTATCCTTAAAGTGTGAAGAAATATTATGCAGAATCTTTATTATTCCTAAAGCGATCATGTTATCTTCATTGTAGGCAAACCACTTCCTTATTTGTACATTTTTAGCAAAGTATACAATTCTTTGTTAAGTACTTCTACTCCTCTCAGAGTACATGTCTTAAAATACAGAAAGAAATATTGTTTTAATTTAGTCCCAAACTGTTCTCTCTTTGGAATGAAGGAACCTGAGACCAGCTGGGTTTTTGAACTTCCCTTCTATATGAATTCTCATATACTAGTTTTTGAGAATTTATATTTTGTATTACAAGTGTTCCATTTTAGAAAAGTAATAGGTAAAAATGGTTTATTATTGGAACCTTAAAATTTACCATTAGTTTAATCACAGAGTAATTTGTACAAAAGTATTATATTTATTTTTTCGTATGGTGACATTTAGGAGTTATCAAAGGTAGATGACATAGATACATATACCTTTGATTATCTGTTAACCATTATCTGAAAACATAAAGGAGTGAGTGGAAGGACTTTTTTGTCTTAAGATGAACTTCATGAAGTTAGATTTATGAAGTTTTGTTCTCTATATAGCTACTTGTCCTCAGCATTAATTTCTTCTGTGAAAAAAAAAAAAAAAGACTTTAAAAGTAAAGAAAGGACTTGGAATTATCTAATCTGTGGTAATGCAAGTTCAGAGATCTTGTGATTTTTACAGTTGCCTTGAGTTCCATTTTTCATTTCACTCTACAATCCTCAGACCAGTATCAGAGCTATTGTTAGAGCCCTTAGAAACCAGAACAAATGTTAATTAAATATCTACTACTGTTTAAGTCCTTGGGGGAGAATATAAAGATGCGTAATATACAGTATTAGTTTTCTACTGAGAAAGTAAGGTTTTGTAGTTTGGGTCCCAGGACTCAGTTATCTAGAATTTCATTCACAGATTATCTGTTAACTAGGTGTGAGTTCCTTAGGGGTAAGAACGATGTCTTATTTAGTTTTGCTTCTCACTGCCTCTCAAGGAATAGATGCTGAATAAATGTTGAATGAAATTGATGTCCCCTTTCCTGGGCACCCAGGCTCATATTAGCTCCCTTACACGCATTCTTCTTTTAACCAGTTACGGATAAATCTCTCTACTCACTTCATTTTACACCCCAGTTTCTCTAGGACATCTCTTTTTATTTTCCTCTTAAATATTCTTTTTCAGTTGCTATCCAGTTTTCTTTTTCTCCCTTTGTCTCTATGAGGCATATCTTGCCTGGTATTTTAAAATTGTTTTGCAAAAACATTCATGTTTATGAAATGGTTCTTTTTCATTTTAGTTGCTTTGACCTCCAGCTAACATGAGTTTGTATTTTTGGAATATGATAGAGGATGTGTTATTTACTACACCGGTTTAAATTTAGAGCTGACATAATTTTGTCCTAATAGTTTTACGCTACTCTCAATGTATTTGATCTGTCTCGTTTTTAGGGAATTATCTAAACATTTTCTTAAATACTATCTAATTTTGAAATGATCTTATGATTATATATCTGGAAGTATGTGGCCCTCAAATTGAATGCTTCTTACACAAATTAAATGCTTACTATCTTATTAAATCATCTCTTTTCTGCACCAGCCTTCTCAGAGGACTGAATTCCTCAGCATGTCTACCCTAGGCTGAGTGCTGGGTGGATACCTGCTTTCTAAACAGAGTTCTTATATTAACTTTTTTGATTATGAAACACAGTCATCTAAGTCACTATAATTTTAAAAGAATAAAATATTGTTATTCTTATAAAAATATTTAAAGAAAGTTAATTGTGTGTGTGTGTGTGTGTGTATATATATTTATTTATTTACTTTTTTAGCAGCTGATGTACCATCAGAGAAAGACCTTAACAAAGTCCTTCAGCTTTTGGAACCTCAAATTTCCTTTTTAGAAGATCTAACTAAAATGGGAGGAGCAATGCGGTCTGTTCTTACTCAGGTTTTGACAAACCAACAAAACTACAAAGATCTGACTTCTGGTGAGTAAAATGTTAGAATGGAAGAACGTTAAAATTTACTTATATTACTATAATTATTAGAAACTGTGTATTTTAGAACTTAAAAGTAAAGAGTAGATTTTTTTTTCATAGACTGCTGAAGGTAGAAATTATTAAGGATACCTCTTATTTTATAGATGAAGAAAGCCCCAGAAAAATTAAATGACTGGTTCAAGACCTTACAACTAACTTTTTTGAAGTTGGGACTAGAACCCAGGTCTCCTCTAACTTTTGGTGCAACATATTCATAATTATACTCTACTTCCCCTTCTCCAAACAATAACAACTACTACTTCTATGTCTTCATTTTTGGTATTTTAACCTTTTGTGGTTATATGGCTGAGGCTTTTAAAATAATGTAGAATTTAAGTTATAAAACTTGGAATTATTGAGTATGCTTTCACATGGTATACTGTACTGTTATGTAACATACTATAGTTTTTCTTCTAGTTTAGTTTAGCTCAAATTTTTAGTACAATATATGTATAAATTATTTAAAAATCTTGTTTTAAATATTTTAAACAACATTCTTTTTGCTGGCTCAATGAACAGCATTTTTTGAAAATTGAAGTTTATTTTGTTTCTTTAGAGTGGTGAAATTTTCATGTGTATTGTTAACCATGTATTATTTAGAGACAGTCTGATATATTTATTTCTCCAGCAAATACTTATTATGCATCCAGTGTGTTTGGCCTTGGGCTAGGTACTAGAGCTTGGGGAGGAGAATATAATTAGTAAACAAGGTATTGCGATTCCTACCTTTATAAAACTTAAGGTCTAGCGAGTGAGATAACAGTAATAAAATCCCAGACCAAAAAATTGTGCAATTATAAATTGTAGTAAATTCTATGAAAGGATAGGACAAGTGTTTATAAAAGGGAGACCTGATTTCACTGATGGGGAAGTTGGAGAAGCTTCACAGAGATGAAGGAGTTGGGTGGTAATGGGTTGGGGTTAGATTCCAGGTAGAGGATATCTTCTGCTGACTATTGGACTAGCCCTTATTCCATAAACAGCATAAAACTGGAAAAAAATGAGAGGTACCTGTTTTTAGGCATTGGACAATAGGCAATACAAGACTATAAACCTTTGAGAGAAAGAAAAAACATGAGATGAGCCCCACACTTGCCTTGAATCTCTCTCTCTGAGGATAGTTTCCTGCTTGTAGTGCAGCAAGCTGGCATTGAAGCAGAGTATGGTGGTCCATCTGAGCTAAGGAGGCAGAGATCACAGTTTAGGGCAGGTGCAGCAGTTGGAAACTGGAATCTTTAGGGAAGAATACCAAGAGGTAGTAGGGTGGATGTATGGGGGACCCCTGAAAATGCTTGGCAGAGGACTGAGATACACATATACAGGATGAGACTACCTAAGGCTTACTAGACAGTGACTTGTATGAGGTTAAACGCAGAATAGAGATACTAGAGGTTAAGCAGTTTTGGGAGACATTGGTGTTTCAGTCCAATTAGACCAGAGAGATCTTATTAATACCCTAGGCATCTAGCTGAGACAGAAGGCCAAACATTAGAGTAAGGTCTAGTCTAGGTCAGTCTTAAGCCTAAAACCTGACAGTATCTGCAAGGGAGATAGAAGTTGGAGATTATTCCTATCAGTTTAGAGGGCTTTCCACAAATCTTCCCTTTAGAAAATGTGAAATCAAATCTTCATGGTTCTAGGTAATCAGGCTGTTAATTGAACTGTCTTCTAGAGTTAAAATTAATACTCTTTAAAAGAAGATAACAGAATCCAGAATCTTCTAGAATGTGTTATTAGAATGTCTGATATGTAATAATAAAAACCACTGGACATGCAAGAACATAAGAAATTGTGCACTATAACCAAGAAAAAGAACAGTCAATAGAAATTGACCTTGAAATAGCTTAGATGTTGGATTTAGTAGATAAAGACATTAAAGCAATTATTATAAATATGTTTAAGAAACTAAAGGAAAATGTTCAAATAATTAAAGGAAATATGGTGTTAATGATTGAAGACATAAGGAATCTTAGCAAAGAAATATAAATAATAAAATAAAGAGAAATTCTAGAATTGAAAATTATTTTAGAGTGCAATAATGGAATTGAAAAATTCACTGAATGGGCTTAGCAGCAGATTGGAGAGGGGAGAAAGACTCAGTGAATTTGAAGACAGATCAGAAGAGTAGTCAATCTAGAGAACAGAGAGAAAACACAGTGGATTCTTAGGGATGTGTTAGACAGAATCAGATAATCTAGCATGAATGTAATTGGCAACCCAGGAGAACAGGAGAGTGGAAATTTTGGCAGAAAAAACATTTGTTGAAATAATGACTAAAATTCCCCAAACTGGATGAAAAACCTTGACTTATAGATCCAAGATGCTTAACGAACCCCAAACAGAATAAAGAATACCACACCAAGCACCCCTAGATACCATGCAGTGGGACCAGCATGTGGGAATATTAATGAGTGAGGATGAGCTTACTCTTTTTGAAGGGACTGAAAAAGGCTAGTGTGGTTGAAGTGAAGTGAAATGAATGCAGGGGGATTCTGGCACAAATAAGGCTATGTACTACATTAGGCTAGATCTAGATGAGGTAGGCCCTCATGGGCCATATAAGATTTTATACAGGCTTGTTGTGAGGGGTTGATGAAATATATTTTGTTAACTAAGAAGTATTATAAAAATTTCATCTATCTTAGTGAGGTAAATACATGGCTTTCATTATTCAGGTGACATTTAGTTATTTCTTACATAGGACCCTACAAGTTCTTTATTCTTTGTAAACTAATTGTGCTTGTTTTTAATATTGGACTGGAATCGAAGGATGGATGTCTTCCTATCTGTGTAGTCTGTGTTGGAGTTTTTTCTTTTTTTTTTAACATAACTGTTCTATTACAATTACTGAGGCTAGCAAAGACAGGAAATAAAAGCTCAGCAAATCCTGAAGAAACTCATTTACAGGGTTTTATAATCAGAGAGATTGAGACCGTAATTTAAGATATACAGTCAGCCTAAGAGGTGACAAATGCATGGTAATTTGGCTTTCAGACAGAGAATAATTTTTTAAAGAACCTTAAATACCAGTGGTTTTCTTTTACTACTATTCTATCCATAATATATTAAAAAACAAAAGAAAAAATTAGCAATAATTAATAAGCTGAAATGCAAAAGTGAAAGTTCTAGGATTATTTAATTCTAGAACCTAACGTTTTCAATATTTTTTGGAATAAATTAGTATTAACTGACACTTTTATAGAAATTATACTTTTAATTTCCTTAAATATGATAATAAAAAGCCTGGTACAACAGGAGTTAACAGTAATTTTAGTTGTAATATTTGAAAATTTCACTCAGGCATTATCTTCTCCAGGAAGCCTTTCTTAAGTACTCTGTTTTGGGTAAGTCTGGCTGCACAGTATTATGAGAGCACAGGTTGTCAAACCAAATGGTGAAGGCAGCTACATAATTGTCTTTTACCATATTATCTGCCTTTATCTACCACTGATTTTCAGCTTCCTTGAGGGCAGGAATCATGCCTTATTATTAACCTTTGCACCCTTTGTGCCTTGCATATAATCTCTGGCATATTTTAGATGCTCAATTACTTAGTAGATTTCACTATTTATTAAAACATGCTGTACGTTCTGGGATTGTTAATGCCAAACATGAGCACAAATATGTTATTTGAAGCTATAATATTGTATGATTCATCTAGGGTTCCCCCTTCATACATATTTTATATGTATGCATTAGTGACTGAGTTGACTACGTTTATATTTTGAACAGAGTATTTTTTTCTTTTTTAAAATTTGTTTTAAATATTAGGTCTTGGAGAGAATTCTTGTGCGAAGAAAAGTCATGAAAAGTATCTTATAGCTTTGAAGAGCTCTGGACTCACGTATCCTGAGGATAAACTTGTGTATGGTATACAGGAGCCATCTGCTGGCACTAGCACTCTGGCAGTTCAAGGTTTGTCTACATATTTAATTTGGACAGTGGTATAATAACTCTGTATTAAGGCAAAAAACACCTCAAACTTTACTCATTATTGAAAAATTTAAATAATGTGTCATTCTTCGTAAGGAAAATAATAAAAGTTAACAATAATTTAGAAGCAAGAAAGAAGAGATTAGCCAAAGAAGAGCAGGCATTTTTCTTAAATGGAATCTGGTTAGTTTATTAAGGTTCTCATTCTAACTAGTGAAAAATATAGCAGTTATTATATTTAAAACTAAAAAGAAAGAGATACTTTTGAAACACCACTTGCAATGATTCAATTTGGGTGTTTACTGGAGATTTCCTATTGATGTATAAAGTATTATGTCCAAATTTATTAAAGATAAATGTTGAACTCTGCCAAGATAACTGTTAGAATGACGTGTCTTAATATAGCAAAACTTAGCTTTTGGTATTGTTATGTATTAAATGTAGTAAAGCATTATTTAATTATTTAACAACTATAAAGGACAACTTTTCCTTTCCAAAGGTTTTGCAGGTGCAACAGGGACATTGGGACAACTAGACTCTTCAGATGAGGTGAGCTTTAAAATTTGCAACTTTTTAAAAGTAGGATTTTAAAAGTTTTAAAACTATACAGATTTGTGGATATTATCTAGTTTAAATGCTGCATTTTATAGATCAGGACATTGAAGCTCAGAATATAATAAGTTATTCAAGATTATACAATTACTTAGTGACAGAACAAGGACTGCAACTAGATTTTTACTTGTGTGTAATTCATTTCTTTTGTAACAGTTTAGAAATAGGAGATAGAAAGAGACAGATTTTTCCTAGGAAGCTATCCCCAAATGTATCTAAATTGCTGTCATCTGTACAATGAAATGGTTTTTAAAACTTTAGCTTTGTCTAGAATAATTATTAAAAGAATATGAAATGTAACTGCTTTTCTAATCTCATAATAAAGTTATACCTAATATGTCAAGGATTATTAAAAGAAGCTAAGCACCGGGAAATAGATAGATGGTCAATTTGAAATTTCAATTTTTATAGTGTTTATTAATATATTAAATATTTCTAGTGAGTCCTTTTTAACATTACTGTATTTTCTTAGTATATAATTTATAAGAGAAAATTGCTTTTTTACATATATTTGTTTATAATCTTAATGCTTATAAAATTTAAATTTCATATTTTTAATCAGATTATAATTTAATGATTGATTTAAAGATTTTTTTAAACAAAATTGTATTACATACAAGCATAGGTATCTTTTTTCTTTAAAAACCCATTTTGATTTGATAATATCAGATTAACTCAGCCAAATAACCTCCTATTGAAAGCATGATTTCTGTTATTGAAGTCTTATAATTGATTTAATGCCTTATAATTTAAACTTTATAGTGGTATTTTTCCCCCCTAAAAGGCTCCCGAAATCCAACATTTTGTGGAATCTCATTTTGGATAAACAATTTTAAAGAGTTTTTGACAAATTGGATAGGCAGTTTAGTATGCTGCTTGTGAGTTTGACTCTGATTATAATGCCTGAGTTTGAATCTGGCTCCTGTACCTGTTAGTAGTGTGACTGGGCAAGTGTCTTAACTTATCCATGCCTAAATTTTCTTATCTGTAAAATGGAGGTAATAATAGTACTTATTTATTGGTCTTATTAGGAGGATTGAATGAGTTAATATATGTACGAGACACAAGCACTTAGAGCAGTAGTGCCTAGCATATTGTAAACACTACATGTGTGCTTGTTAAATGGGATAAAATCTTATTTAAATGTAAATAGTTAGCTAAAATTTTTGCTTTATTTTAAATTTTAAAGAGTTACTTCTAAGAAGAATAATGTTGATATAATGACAAATGGAGAAAACTGGCTGATATTTAAGATAGACTTTCAAAAATATATAAATGCTTCAACTAAAACAGTAATAATTCCACTTTGAAGCAACAGGAAGGGAACGATGGGGTAAAAGTGCTAATTCTTCATGTGTCAAAGAAGGAAGCGAGTTGATATAGACGTGGTTTTAAACTGCTGATTCTGTTTTCTTCAAAGGCATGTTGTGGTGAGGTGGAATGGCTTCTCAAAAGGCAAGATCTGGGAATACTTAGGAGTAGAATGAGTGCACTTCCTTGTCTAAAGCAAGGCAGATAGGAAAGGAGCCTTGTAGCTATTCCCAGGAGAAACTTTAGAAAACCATTACACAGTGAAACGGTTTAGTGATTTTACAGAACACTGTTTAAAAATAATCTAAATATCTTGATGTGATCTAGAAAAATCTGTAGTTTTATGTTAGGTGGGATTTTTTTTTTTTTTTTTTTTTTAAGGAGGGCATAGCTCGCAGTGGCCCATGCAGGTATGGAACCGGCAACCTTGGTGTTATATAGCACCATACTCTAACCAACTGAGCTAACTGGCCACCCCGTCATTTTATGTTAGTATTTATGTGGTTGATAAAAACCTTTGTATTATTTTAGTATACTAAGCATTATGCATCCATCAGGCTTGCTAACGATTCTACTTTATTGTCATGAATTGGATTTGGTTTCTGGGCATGTGGAAAGCTGATCTTTAACATAGATACTTTCTCCTGTGTCTAGGAAAGAAGTAACATTCTTTTTTTGTCTTGGCCTAAACTCTCTAGATTAGCTTTTAAATTGCTGGTGGACACTTTCACTGTACACAGTTGCATTGCAACAACACCATGTTTTATGGTAGGGTGCTAGGAGGAGATCCTTTTGTGTGCATGGGTCGAACGGCTTTTAGTCTTTTCTGGAAGTAATTTCTAGGGGGATATCAGAGGATTTGAAATCTGATCTTTCTTTGTTTATTACCATTACTTCTAATCTGTGATTCTTAGGTCCTTTCTTCTCGTCATTCCTCTTAGATTCTTCGTTTCAGTAACTCTGTTGTAATGTCTTTCATATTGATATAATCATTTGTCTCTTAATTATGATTATGTCTCAGAGTAAATATCCTAGTAAATATTTTTTTGATGGTGAAATTTCAAAATACTTCATTTCAGTACCTATACTCATACACTGTTTTTATGATAGTAGCTGAGAATTACTTTTAGAACATGTGATGTATATTTAACATATATTTAGAAGTAGTTTAGACTTTGATCTTTAGATCATATTTTATAATTAAATTTTTAGTCTATTTCAAAGTACTTTTTATAGTTTATGTATTTATTATATTTTCTAATTGGGATAAAAATGGGATATTTGGGTATTTGCAAACTTAAGAAATTGGAGTTATTTACTTGGAAGTGGATTGAGGGATATCTAGTTTTTAAGAGAAACTTGAGCTTTAGAGTTAGGCAGACCTGAATTTTAATCTTGTCTCATAACATCATTATGCTTTTTACCAGGTTATTTAACTTCTGAACATCAATTCCCTCATGAAAAAATGGTGATAATTCTAATATTAGGATTAAATGGAATAACATATATAAAGTACCTATCATGGATCAGACACAAATCAGGCTCTTGATAAATGTTTTCTGTCCTAGTGCTTTATGTGTAGAAGGGATTCAAATATTTGAATTTTTGAGCGCTTGTGGGTCATATTATAGATATTTCTGCTTATCTGTCTAGAGGAAATAGTTTACTAAAGCATGGTATAAAAGTAATGAAGTTTATCTTTAAAAATTTAATTAAAAAATTAAATAATGCACAAATACATGGTAGTTGTTTTGCCAGACAATTCAGATAAAATAAAAGTCTCCTCTCTACCCTCCCTAATACCAGCCTCTTCTCTGGGCAACTACAGGTAATAGTTTGGATGTCCTTGACAGACCATTTTCTATGTAGTTAAATAACTGTGTGCTTATAGAAATGGATAGAGTGTGTGTGAGTAAATAAAAATGTTATACTATTTTGTGTCCTTTTATTTCCTCTGCAAATGTATTATGCAAATCCATCTTTGTCAGTCCTCTTTTCTTCCTATCTGCTGTATAGTATTCTGAAATATGAATAAACTACAGTTTACTTAATCATTTCCTTAATTTTCGGTTTTTTATTGTAAGACACAATGCGTACATTTCTTTTGGTGCAGATGTGCAAATAGTTCTCTAAGTTTTGGAATTGCTAGGTTACAGGGTATGCATATCTTAAATTTTAATAAGTTATATTTCTTTTTGATTATAAAAGCCACACACACATATATTTAAAGTCAAAAGTATGGAAAAGTATAAAGACCATTACCCAAGGGTAATCATGGAAGAGTTTTAGTGATAAAGTCAAGAAATTTTCTATTTTAAAATTGTCTATTTGATCATAATTTTTTTACAAAAATGTACTCATTTATGTTTTATTGATTTATGTACTATGAAGTCTTTGCTTTTTGGTGCTGAACACATTTTCAAATCTTGAGTTAGAAATAGAAAAGTCATGTTATATAACAAAGCAAAAAATGAGAATTAGGAGGTGGCAATTTGAAGGTTATAAAAAATGTAAAATATTAGAGCTAAAAGTGACCTTAAAGTTCATCTTGTCTAACTTCCTTATTTATAGATGAGGAATCTGAATTCCATAGAATGAACTGATTCACTCAGGCTAGTAAATTTCTTCTACTTAGTGGAGTTGGAAATGGACAGTTGGTCTCCTATTTGTTGGTCTAGAGGTTTTTCTGTAAAGGGAACAAGCCACAAAGTTTTGCCCTAAACTTTGTGGCTTAAAATTAGTACTTTGTTTTGCTCACAATTTTATGACTCAGGAATTTGGGAAGAGCAGCTGGGTGGTTCTTACTTGGGTTCTCTCATGTGATTCCAGTTCGTTTTTGGCTACATTTGAAGCCATCTGAAGGCTTAGCTGAGATGGAGATTTAAGATGGCCCACTCACAGGGCTGGCAGTTCATGTTGAGGGCCCAGGGGAGCTCAGCTGGCTGTTGACTGCAGTGCCTACTTGTGACTTATCCAGCATGGTGACTACAAGTTGTTGGACTTCTTATATAGTAACTGGCTTCTTCAGGGTGAGCAGCACACGAGCAGAAGGTATAGAGCCTTTTCTGAGCTAGCCTTGGAAGTGACATAGTGTCACTTCCTCTGCGTCCTATTAGTTGTGAGTTGCTAAGGTGGGCTCAGATTCAGTGGGAGGGAACATAGACCTAACCTCTCAATGGGAGGAGTGTCAAAGAATTTGTAAACATGTTTTAAAACTTCCACAAAAGGATGTGACATTTGCAATTCTTTTTCTTGGATTCTCTTGATATCCAATAATGACTAGTGATTATAACTGAATAATGTACCTACACTTGATTATAGATTGTTACATCTATTTCAGTAGTACTTGTCTGTTGGGAAAAAACTGTAACATGATAATGAAATACTACTGTAACCAGAAATGGCTATTGTAGGGTTTTAATTAAAATTAAAGTTTTCGTTAAGAAAAATGGTTACTACCGTGTTTCCCCGAAAATAAGACCGGGTCTTATATTAAGGTTTGCTCCAAAAGACTCATTAGGGCTTATGTTCAGGGGATGTCATCCTGAAAAATCATGCTAGGGCTTATTTTCGGGGAAACACGGTATTATACAAGGAGCCAATAAATGCTTATATTAAGATTGTAAGATGTTTTTTAAAAAGTTAAACTTTACCTTTGTAAAGTGAGGGGAATATACTAAAATTTTACTAACATTTATTGTAGCTTAAGGAACAAAATATACTTTTGAATTTAATTAATGAAATAATGAAATAATAAAATTATTATAACTCTTTTGCTAGTCTTTTCTTCGAGTCCTCTATCCTATTTTATTCTGCTTTTATTTCTTAATGGGAGCATTCTATTAGGATGAGTGATCTACATGGGAAAAAAATTCCGTTTGGAGCTAAACATCATAAATAAGAAGCAAGTTAAATATTTAAAGGAGTGTCAGTTTTAGACTAATTTATTTAGAGAGAAAAATACAAGAATTTCCACCCACTTACTTAAAAACTAATGACACTAATATTTTAAATTTGTATTGTACTTTTATTGTTTTCAAAACATTTTTTACAACTATTACTTAAAATGATAAAAAAAATGTAAGCAGTAATTTAATAAAGAATAGAATAAAGGGGAAAGTAGATGAAGAAATAAGATGGATGGAAAGAGAGTGATGGAAGAGTACTCAGATACAGATATTCTTGAACAAATACCTATTTTTTTGCCATTTAAAAATTTCATTAAGGCATTTAAAGTCGTATTGCTTTCTTTTGGGCAACTGGTATTTGCTTTTAATATTTATATTTGAAATTTAGTGAAGAGCTGGATAAGGTTTAAGGATCGGAGTTTGTACAGCCTTATCCAATAGGTTCATGGAATTACTGAGCAAACCATTTTAATGATTTCATTCTTGTATTGTGACTTAAAAATTATGTAGAAAGGACGAAAGGATGAGAAGAGGGTAGTGACATTGCAAGTACTACTCTAGAGGTGGAATTATAGCAATTTTAAAAATGTAAGTTAGAATTTAGGATTGGAAGAGACCCTAGAGGTAATCTAATCCTACCACTTTGAAAATGAAGAAACAGATTTGAAACTATAACAGCAAGATTTCTTTCTATTTGCAGAGTTTTAGTTGAATGAATGTACATATTACAGTCTACTTTTTTATTCATACAAGTTGTGTCAGATATTTGTCCCCACTATCCCTAGAGTAACAGAACATTGTGTGCTCAGTAGTGCTATTTATACTCATGCCATTCTTCATACTTATTTTTTTATGTAGCTCATATGAAATAACAGTAGTAAATGTTATTTGTGTTCTATGGAACCAAAAAGAAAATAAAATAAAGGCAAATTTTAACTTTGATGTATTTTTAAATTTAAATATGTGTTCATTTTTGTTTAGGTTTATTTATAATCATCAGATAATTCAGTTCAAAAGAAAATAATCTGTAGTATTGTATGTACATGGGGCTAATTAGAGTTTCTCAGAGAAACTAAGATCTTTTAGATCAAGATAACTTTTCAAGGAAAGGATTATATTCACTGTGACCATTGCCATAAGCAGTGTCCACTTGTCTGTATGCAGTGACCAGGTCATTAATCTTTGTGACTTTAATGTACTTAGCTGTTAATATAAATTAAATCTTAGCTGTTAATATAAATTTCAAACCGTGAAACTATAAAACAGGAATGTTCACTGTGGAAAAATTGAAAAATAAAAATAAAGTATACAAAAGAAAACGTTTACCTTCAACCATACCATCCAGGAATAAGCATTGTTTATTAATTTTGCTTGTTGATCTCTCTTTTTTCTGCATACTCTTACATAATTGAGAAATAATCACTTAACAAATAAAATAAGTTATTGTGTAGATATGATCTCAATATTCTTGCCTTTGTTCGAGACAGAATTCAAATAAACACTTAAAACTAATATGTCAAAACTTGTAGCTACTAAAGCAGAATTATTAAAGTTGAAAGTCACAGTTGCTTTTCATAAATGAATATGTGAAAGAAAATTATTTTTTTAGAGGTATATGGTTTAATTTTAATTTTTTATAGTAATTACCATTGATGGGTGGGGAGTCATGGAAACTTTTGGTAGGAGGACCTTAGAAATATCCAATGTATTTCTTTTCTAGTGTAGGGAGTGATTTTACAGCATTCCTGATAATTGGTAAGCCTCATAAACACTTTCAGTGGTAGGGAGCTTACCAAGTTTAAGAGCCAACGTGTTCCTTTGTTTGATAGCTGTAATAATTACTAGGAAGTTCTTCTCAATACTGTGTTAAGTATTGTAATTTTCACTAATTTCTTGTTTTCCTCCTAGAAAGATTTTTTGTTTTACTTCCATATGACACCCTTTAAATATAAACTTTAGTTATTTAATATTCTTTGCTGTAGGTAGATACCTCTTTCAGTAATTCACTCTTTTTGATAACTTATGATCTGATTCAGTGTACTGGGACATTCTTTGATAAACATACTGTGTTTTTGTTAAGGCCCAAGGTTTTTTGTTGGCCTTTTAGTAGCAATGCTAGACTGTTGGCAGGAGCTCCTGTGGTCAAATGAATGCCTAGGTTTTTTTCGTCCCCCTCATACTTACAGCTGACAAGTTAGAGCTCCTTCTCTGTTTGTACTTGTACAGTTAATTTAAAGCAAACAATGTCAGATTACAGTGGTTTACATAAATCCTTGTTTCATTTTATTGAAACAATCTCTCCAGATCTTTGGATTTTGTATTTTTAAACTGATATTTTAAATACTCCTTTTTAGCCATTTGTATTCTGTATTAACTTTCTTTGAGTACTGTTTTATTAATCAGCTGTGAATTTACCTGACTTGTTTATTTTTATTATTTATTTTTATGGAGCTCACGTTTTTCATCTGTCTAGTGACTCTGTCAAAGAAAGAAAGGCAGGTTAATTTGGGTTGAAAAATCACTTGTTGATTTTTCCAGGCTTAGGGTTAGAATCTGTTTTCCTTATCTCATTTTGGGCCTATATACACGCTTTGTTCCTGAAACACATGTAACAATGTTGTCTACTTCTCTGCCCATGGACTAGTTGAGGTCTGGAAAGTGTTTTTTGGGAATTGTACAATTGCTGTCTGGGTTGAGATTGTACTTGACTTAATTTCCTCTCTTGTCCATTGGACCATCATTTTCTAGACTTCTATACTGTTTCTTCATGGATAAATGGGGAAGAACTACAGCTTCCTGTAATGGCTTTGTGGTAGGGTGGGGTATTGTAGTCATGATAATTGTATTGTTTTCATCCTCCTGAATGCCTCAAATTGCCACAATTTGGAGTTGTTCTTGTTCATTAAAAATAGTGTTCTTTCTCGAAATAAAAATATGGGACTTGTAATAGATAACACAGTAGTCCATTATCTTAGGGCAGATTGTTGCAATTAAGAATGGTAATTAGAACTAGTATTTAAAATATTTATTAATCCATTACAATCCATATTCATTGTTGAATAAATAAAAAATAAAGATTAACAAAAAGATAATAAATGACCTATTATTCTGTCACTTAGAGGTGGCTTACTATAAACGTTTGTATTCTAACAGATTTGTTATGTAGTATATTTTAATGGTTTCATGGTATCCGTGCTATTCTGTAACCTGTTCTTCTCACTAATGATAGATTTAAACATCTATAACGAGAATATTTTAACAGATTTTATTTGTGCATATTATCAATACTTAAATGGTTTTATACTCCATATGCTATTTTACATAGTATCCTTTTTTCATTTATAGTAGTTTTTGAACATCTGTCTGGTCACAATTAATATACAGCTCTAGCATTCTTTTTCTTAATAGGGTAGAGGTGCGCTGTAATTTGTTTACCTAATCTAATCTCCTGCTGTTGGAAGCCAAAGACTATTTTTTTTTTCCTGTTACAAATAACATTGTGATGACTAGTTCTGCGTAGAGTTCCTGTTAACTTGTCTGATTATTTCTTCAGGGTAAATTCCTAGAACTGGAATTTCTGTTCCAGTTATAAATACACTTTAAAGACTTATGACATGTGTACTGACAAATTGTCATTCAGGAAAGTTGTACTACTGTACACTCTTACTAGCAATGTCCAAGAGTACCCATTTTCCCACTAGTTTAGCTGGAAATCATCTCCTTTCCTAGCTGTGGTTCGTATCTAATACGATATCAAGCCCAACTCACTAGTCTATGTTTCCAGTCTTGTGATCTTGTGCCTTTGTTTATGCTGTCTTCTCTTTTTGGAATGACTTTCCCCACCTTTGCCTGGCTAATTTTACTTGTCTTTTAGAATATAAGGCTGGGAAATTTATAGAACTTCTTATTTCCATGACCACTACTTGATCAAGGAGATTTGTTTCATAGGAAGTTTATATTTGAAGTTATAAAGTTATCCTAACCGGGATATAACATAGTTTTCTCAAATTTGTCTTTTCTCTCAGGACTAGGAGAACAGTTTCCTAAGTGGCTGTTAGCTAAAATTTCAAACTTCAGAATCCCCTGGGCCCTGTGGCATGATTTTACATTCTTGTGTCTTCTGTCTTTTAAGGCTCCAAATTTCATTCTGGTTGAGTTTCTTCAAGGGCAAGGTGGGCGTGACAGAGGAGGAGAGTGTAGTTTGATTGTCAGTCCTGCTGCCAGGTTGATGTGGGGGAAATAGGGGGTGCTCATTGAAGTCCTCAGTAAATGCTGTCTGACTGAGCTAAGTGGTAGCTCTGGAAAACCCAAGGCTGGCCCTGAGGACCGATGCAGGGCTTGACAGCAACCTGACGTTAAGACTATGGTATGTCAGCCAAGGAAGCTATACCAGTGGATAGAACAGCAGCACGCAGCTGTGGCTACTCTTCTGCGTCAGAGATTTGATGGGCTGTAACTGAGAAATCTGGGAATTTGTGCTACAATTCTAACATGCCACCAACACTGTTGTTAGCACAACAGACTGTATACCAAAGTATTAGCACATGTCTTTATAATACCAGTTGGAAAATAGTAAAAAGATGTCAGTATAATGTGGAAGTTTGGATTCATATGTAATCTTTCCCAGTTTAGGAGAGCTGGGATAATGGAGTGGAATAATAACCTGCAGCTGGGGGGGGAGGGGGGGAAGACCCTGAACTTAGCTACAAAGTTAGCAAGAGCCTTTCCAGCAACATTTAAAGAAAGTTAGAAAGGTGCACCTGTACCCAGGCTCCCCCCTAAGCGGCACACCCCTAGCCTCACCTCGTTTTCCCTAGTGGTAGGCTGCTTCCTCGTTGTTTCTCAGCTGGCTAGCTTCCCAGTCTGTTGTTGTGCTACATTGTACCATCCCCTGAGACTCCCTCTGTGGGGACAGAGTCCCAGAGAACAGTTTCCAGGCTCTCGGCCTCATGTGGAAAGGTGCTGGTTCGATTATTAGATGGTCATCAGCTGTAATCAGATGGACATCCGCTGTGACTGAGTGGCCATCAGCTATTACTGATTAGCCATTAGCCACTAATATAACTGCTGTGGCTACGCTGGCAAGGGGGTTGGTTGGTTGGCAGAGAAGCGGGTGGTGGATTATAGCTAGCAAGTCAGGTTAGCAAGCGCAGATGTCAGATTGCGGATCATGTGGATCCTACTTCCTGTGTCTTGCCCAGCCGCCAGCGAGACTGGGGTGCAGGAAGACTCCTTGTTGGGGTGCAGGTGGATGTTTGCTTCTTGTGTCTAGACCGGCAGCCGTTGAGAATATGTAAGCACCTTGGCTGTGAGCCACTATTGTTCCAGCCCGGTACCTTGAGAAACCCTGGCTGTGCCCAGGAAATCTGGCTATGCCCAGAAAGACTGGTGGTACCCTAGAAACCCTGGCTGTGCCCAGAGGGTGTGTGGACATCGAGGGACACCCCCGGGACGTTGCTTGAACTGGACTGAAACTTTTTCTCTTGTGCTGGGTTCCTGACACAGGCCCTCTCGTGGAAGATGCTTGTCATGTAGATTGTGAGATGAGACCCTGGAGGGGTGGAGTGTGGGGACAGAATCCCAGAGAGCAGTTTCCAGGCTCTTGGCCTCACATAGAAAAATGCTGGCTCAGTTGTTAGATGACCATCAGCTGTAATCAGATAGCCATCCGCAGTGGCTGGGTGGCCATCAGCTGTTTCTGGTTAGCCATTAGCCACTAATATAACTGCCATGGCTACGCTAGGAGGTTGGTTGGTTGCCAGAGAAGTGGACTGTGGATTGCAGCTGGCAAGTGGAGTTAGCAAGCGTAGGTGGCAGATTGCGGATCCTGTGGATCCTACTTTGTGTGTCTCGCCCAGCCGCCAGCGAGACTGGGGTGCAGGAAGACCCCTCGTTGGGGTACTGGCGGATGTTTGCTTCTTGTGTCTAGGCCAGCTGCCATCAAGAATATAGTATGACTCCCCTGTCTGTGGCTCCGTTGTTGTTCCTTTTTGGCCTCACCATATTCTGTATCCACCTGCTGAGAGTGGGACCAGAGACCCTGCATTACAGCATCCAAATACTGATTATAGCTTTTGTTTTTCTTAGACTCTTCAAATCCTTTCCTCTGTTCCTTTTTTTACCCGGCTTCCTCTTCTCTCCTTCCTTCCTATGCTAATCTGCTCCTCTTCCCACTTAGCTTCTTTATTCTCATTTGACGTTATGTTTATAAGGTGAGGAAAATTTTTATTTTGGAATTTTGGGGTATTAAAGAGTCTTGCATTAGAAGCACAGATTAAGTTTAAGAACTCTTTTAATGCTAAGGATTTTCTTTATATATTTTAATCAAAATTAGCAGCATTAAAAAGATACTATAGCAAATACATAAAAGTAAAATGTGTTAATAATGCGTAAGCATGACTATTATATTTAATGATTTATAAGCAAATTTATGTTTATGTAAAATGTATAAATTCACGAATAGGACTATTATAATGCTAATTTTGTTTTTCCTCCAGGAGGATCAGGATGGGAGTCAAGGTCTGGGCAAGAGAAAGAGGGTCAAACTAAGCAGTAGCACCAAAGGTATTTATATTTTGTTTTTGCCTTGTATAAGAAGCTCCTAAAATGCTTAATTATTAAGAATACTTGACTGGCTAGCTGTATTGACATCAAAATTGTTTGAAAAGAGAGTTACATTGTTAGATTTGTCTAATGATGGAGAAAGTTTTGTTAGGGGACTTCCAAATCAAGTAAAACCGGGGCTGCCAGATGGCTCAGTTGGTTAGAGCGTGAGCTCTCAACAACAAGGTTGTCCGCTCAATTCCTGCATCGGATGGTGGGTTGTGCCCCCTGCAATTAAAGATTGGAAATGGCGACTGGACTTGGAGCTGAGAGCTGCATGCACCCTCCACAACTAGATTGAAGGACAACGACTTGGAACTGATGGGCCCTGGAGAAACACACTGTCCCTCAGTATTCCCCAATAAAATTTATATAAAGAAAAAAATCAAGTAAAACCTTTACTATTGGGATTTTATTGTTTGTTTTTTTATAAAATGTGCATTATCATATTTGAGCCAGAAAAAGTCTTTTCATTGATTCTTTGATTTCGATTCAGTATTTTAGGTGTAAAGTTTTAGTTTGGTTTATGTCTTTTTATAATCTAGGGTATGCAATTTCTGCAGTGAAGAAGGACAAATAAGGAAGAGATGGTGAAAGAGAGAGAGAGAATAAGAATGAATGAATATTAGAATGAAAGAGAAGAATAACGCTTAATACACATTAAGGGCTCAGTAAAGACTTAATACATATTTACTCAAAGGAGGAAGTAGATATGCCTGTAGTGAGGGAATAGATTATTAATAATAATAATGAGTAATATTTATTGAACCTTTTGGATATGCTAGACATAGTGCTAAGCGCTTCACAGGCATTGTCTCATTTAATTCTCAAAGTAACCATATGAAGCAAGTTTTGTTATTATTTTTTATGAATTAATAAATGGAGGCATGTTAGGGATCACAGCTAATGGGAAGTAGATCCCAGAGCCTAAGCTCTTATCCGCTATGTTTTCTTGGCCCTCACTGAAAGCTTTTCTAGAGTGCTTGTTTTTAGTTGGCAGCCTGTACTCTGGATTTTTGCCATGGATTTCAAAAGTTTAACGTGGTCTGTTGTCTAGGTTGATGTGGTCTGTTAGATAGTCTCCAGTGGTTAAAAGGATATTTTGATGAAAAGAAGAATCTTACTTCTGTTGCTGAATAAGTGTATCTTGTGGAATGTTTAGGACTGCTTGGAAAGGTGGAGCAAG